>NW_028233170.1:7500-5007500 GCF_057557595.1 Rhyacophila brunnea | reverse complement strand
ATCAATCGGTTCCAATTTTTTGCTATCCAGAATTTTATTCTACTGTATTGTAAATACAAATATCGCATAGTACTTGGGGCCTTTAAAAACGCGAGACCCGAGACAACCGCTATTTTTGAAGCCCACACCCACAAAACCATGCAGAAGAAAATACAGCATGCTGGTTTTTCTACATGCTTCAAGCTGTATTTAATGCTATTTATTTAGTTGTACAAAATATTTCACAAAAGCTTTTCACGATTTCGTACCATATAATTATTTACTTATTATTTCGAACTAATGGAAAGTACCAAACATTCTCGCCTGTAGTCGCTCTTGACTCATTGTTGTCATAGAAAGGTTTTAATCCTCTTCAATAAGTATACATACTGAATGGTTTATCTCCTTTTTCTATCTATATATGGTAAAAAATTGAAGTGCAATAATAATAACACAGCATTAATCGATATTTTGTAAAATAATGGTATTTTAATAAACCATTTCTTTTATTCAATGAATAATTCACAAGATTTTGAGAATGTAACATTCCATATATTGAACACACGTAACTTGATGCACATATTGGCGCGACACCAATGGCTATACGGGTTCAAATCCCGTCGAGTTTCGTATTTTTTTCAAATATGATCTTTTCTAGTGGGTAGATATATAATATATATCTGAGGTGTTTTCAATATATGGAATGTTACATTGTCAAAATCTGATTTTTTCATTGAATAAAAGAAATGGTTTATTAAAAAGTGTTAGCAAGTTCATGTAGACGTTATAACTAAAATATTTGGCGAGAGCCAGGCATCGGTTAAAAATTAAGGCAATTAATATTCCTTGATTAATACACAAAAACCGATAGTCAATAAAAACGCAATTTGATAACCATTTCATGTATGACCTACTAGTTTAAATTGTCATAATTAGATATGAGCCTCGTAGCATAATTGGTTAATGCACAGATTGGCGCGACACCAATGGTTATACGAGTTAAAATCCCGTCGAGTTTCGTATTTTTTTCAAATATGTTTTTTCTAGTGGGTATAATATATATATATATATATATATCCAGGGACGGCTCTTGTATAGGAGCAAATGCGCACTGATCTCCCAAATTATTATGTAATAATATGTACGTATTCAAATAACTACATTTATTGTAAAATATCTTTAATTTGTCGCCCGTCCGCTAAGTGCATCCACGTAAGTATTTCTGGCGTATTTTTAACCAGCCGCTGAGCTGGAGATGTGTATAAATGTACGTCTTTCATAGTATTTGTTGAATGTTCGAAAGACGACCTGTACCGCCCGAGTGCCCGACCGTAGACGATTTTTTTGCATGCTGCCGAAATGTAACCTCACTGAACGTACAATTTTTACCTTGCTTTGAGCAATGTCCTCCCTCTTAGTGCTTCAAGTATAACCGATAGATGTCGCCATTGACTGGCGCGTTTATAATAATATTATTGTACGTACGTATGAAGTAGGTAAAAGGTTCCCGCGCAGTATTTAAAAATACTAGGTATATTATTATTTCATACGTTATGACGTTATGAGGTAAATGCTCTGTTGTTTGATGCGCCATATTAATATTGAATCAATCAACATATCGATTAGAGTAATATTGTGATAATTAAGTTAGGTACAGCCATCTCACCATACAAATACGATTTTATAATTTTACATTTCAAAATTAAACACTAAAATAATTTTAATATAAATAAATCTACAGAAAAGTAAGTCAGTAACATAATACATACAATATACCTACTTATACTTACTATTATTTTTGATGTTGAATGTCTTTCAAATCAGTCCCATTTGGAGTGCAATTTTGGAGTGGAGGTGTACAAAAGTGGCAAATTTTTAATACACGTGATATCCCGTTGGAAAATTAATGATCCATGCCCAGTATTTATAAAAATGATACAACGCGCATATGAGAATGATGTGGGATGACAAATGAGGATTTTACGGCTTTTTCTCAATGACACACGTCTAAAATACTTACATCAGTTACGATTTATGGAAGTTACGAGTGACAAACATGGTAACTATGTCAGCACATAAATATGAAGTATAATTAGGTACAATAAAAATCGAAAAATGTGTGTACCTATTGCCTTTTGCATCATACTTATCATACCAGAGGCTTGAACTTTGTAACTTTGACAACAAATAAATGCTGTTCGTGAATGTAAGCGTCGTTTAGCATTCGCCTACCTCCACCACGAAGGCTATTGCAGATTTTTTTTCAATACCATGAAAAGAAAAATGCATGTCTTTATTTGCACTCCCTAATTTTATTATCACCGGCCGCCAATGTATATATCTGAGGTGTTGTCAAGTTAGATCTGATTTCTACATTATTTTCTTGTAATTTAATAGCTGACTTTCTATTGAATGCCGCCTCCCTATGTTAAATTGTGCGAAACCAATTCTCATTTCTGTCATCAGTAGTACCTATTCGCAAATTTTGGGCAATCCCTTAGATCGTTAACAAAATAACTGCCAGCAGAATCGAAACATACTTTACCGTCACGGCAGTAACAGCGTCGGCCCACTTCCGCATTGTCCCGAGCATCCGAGCGGGGTCCCGGCCGTTCTCCGGGGTCCTCTCGCCCGTCCGACGTATTGCCCGCCCGCGAGATTAATTGCCTCCCCTGCGTCACAGGCCCCCGCCCCGTCAGGTGAGGCCCCCATTCTTCAATCGGGACACGTCGGGAGCAGCCTGCACTCTTCATGCTCGCTGCAAACCATATGAGAAATACGGACTAGTGCTCTAAGAATAATTTTGCTTTCCGTAAATGGTTTTCTTTGATGCATTTTGTTGAAGTTTATTCCTTTGATGGAACCATTTCATTAAAAATCAATACTTCCTGTTTAATATATAATATGAAAGAGATGAAATCTATTTCACTTCTATTACGTTACTATCAAGTACACGTGCGCTAAATTTGGAGTTTGATGAGATCCTGTCGAGGACGCTGTTTAGAAATCGAATGTTAATATCTTACATACACAATTTTAAAACACATCAAAAACATAATGTGTTAGAAAAAATCTTTGAAAAATACGACACCGGGCGGTACTCAAATCGCATCCATCGGATTCTGGCGAATGTGCTTTACCAATTTAGCCACCTTCGTCTTACCTAATTACGACGAAATTATCTTGTAAGTAGTATGTATGCACTTAGCTTAGCTTTTGAGGTTTGAATCAGTATTTACCTTGATTCCTAATTTTAGGATATCCTAATTTTAGTCTTAACCTTCTTTACTTGCACTATTCGTTAAATAAAAAAAAAGTTTGTCAATATAGTGTAAAAATGGTCTCGTGATTTGGAATTTGTATATCGGTAGCTTAATTAATAAATCTCAACACCGGATTGCAATGGACGTGGCTTCTAAGTCTCATTCGGTACAAAAAATCTGGGCCATTTCAAATATTTCTGAAGTTATGTATCTAATATTATTATGCCGTGTCCACACTGGCATCAAGTTGCCGGCAACCTCATTAAATTTCATTGACCAAAAATTATTTTAACCGAAATTTAATGAGATTGCTAGCAACTTGTTGCCAATTTGGACCAACTGAGATTAAATGATATATTTTTATCAATTCATAATTAATTCATTGTGTTTGTTTTATCGATTGATCTCTTAAAGTATTTCGGGATCAGATTATACAAAACAATTGTTATCGTTTTCTTGTTTGATACTTATGTAATGGTATAATATTTCATCTCACTATAATCCTGTGTGATTCTGTGTCTATAGGACAAAATTGTTTCCACCGAACGTAATATAACTTATTTATACGCTATTATATCAAATATGAAATTGGTTTTGAAAAACCAATCCTAGATCCTTCTAGTTTTATTTTTAGAAAACTATTCGATGCATTCATTGTTTACGAATGGAAAACACAATTACCTATGTGATTACTTTTTGTATCTGTCAGTGGGAAAAATCACGTTGCGAATCGTGTACAGAGCGTCAAACAAAAAGCGACTACATCGTCGGTTAATCCGTTAGAATAATATTGTATGAAAATAGCGACTCGCGTCCGTCGCTTTCCTCTGGAGCTGTTGTTCGTCGGCTTGTTTGCACGTATGCCCGAGGCCGGGGCAGTTATCGGCGACTATTTCGCCATAAATAATACCGTCCGACCAACCCCTATCTCTTCCCGGGAGGAACGCCGGTATAACTGCTCATAAAAGTTTAACACTTCTTTACTAATAACCATAATACACTCTCAATATAAGTATGTTGCCAGAAATGGCAATTGGAGTGAGGGAGACGACGGGTAATCGAAAAGAATAGTGCACACTTATGGGACTTGAGTAGGTAATAAATAATAGTACCAGCTATTAATAATTGCGATGACATATTGTAAGAACTCACTGAGGATATAAAACTAACCGATGAATTAAAAATGTTGTCGCCATACATTAAAAACAACATGATTTTTATATGTCCAGCCGCAGGGTCGAACCCACGATCCACGGTCTTATAGACATACGTTTTACTAACTCTGCTACCTTCATGGTTACAAACTAATTTTTACAAAGTTATATAGGTTTGGTTTTAAAACTGGCTTATTAATGTACCTTACCAATAGAATAATAATAAACAGGATTAAACATTTGCAGTCGCTTACTATGCTGCCAAATACCTACTCATAATATGTTTATTTACGGTATCACAGAATAAGTAAATATGTACATGTAGCAACATTCTACTCAATATTAAATTAGTGACACATTTTAATATACATATAGGATTGGTTGTTAATACAACATTAGAACAATAATAATTGTCAGCGGTTCCTCGATCATAACTAGATCAGTAGTGTTCGTTTTGATCGGTAATTACGACACTATCTATTATAATATATCGTCTCTGTTCTGGCAGAACACACTAACTGGAGAATACTAGTTTTGAGTAATTTGACTTTGAAGTTGTTAAAATGTTTGAAATGGTCTATAATGTGAGTTTATTAAGTCATCGTAAAAAGGATGACTTTAAAATAAAGACTGTTTATTTATTAAGAAGGTTTGCAGACGGTAAAGTTTGAAATAAAGAACATTTTTGTATAACTAACTAAATATGTTATTTTTTCGAATTAGTGTCTTCTGCCAGAACAGTGACGATATGTACTGCATTAAAATAAATAACTAGGACAATCTATGAATACTCACTTAACTCGTCGAGTCCGTCACGAGTTCTTCACTCGACGTAGTACATTCGTTATTCCACTCGAATCAAGTCTCTCAGTGCTTTCTTATAATTGATATCTTGATCATATCGATATCACGTCATTACCCTCATTATTGTATTCAGTGTATTCTTGTAACAACCAATAAACTCTCATCTGAACAACCAAGCAACTACGATCTTCTATCTACCATATCGCCCCATCATACTTCCAAAGTGATGTTACTTTGAAAACCACGCAACCTTCAAATCTTAAAACCGTCAAATTTCAGATATATTGTTGTTTACTGCTGTAATTTAACAACACGACATTATATAATACGATGTCCATAGTTAACATACTAAAAATGAGTTGTATGTCCCAAATTAAACGAGACGACGTCGACGCTGAATTAATAAATTTAACACAACATGGAAATCATTGCAAGATTGTTTTTAAAAAAAATCATATTCGCTACGACTGTTTTCCGACCAGCTTTCCCCACATTTTCCAGCGAATCATATAATTATTGGGTTGTGACCCTGTTTATCGGATTTGCGGTCGCCGTGCTGCGGATAAATAGTATTTTCGTACTTATCAGTGCTTAGATATGTGTTTTCAAAATAAGCCGAAGTCTGAACTATTATTTGTGTCGGGTTAATTAGCTAATATTGGCGCTACGTCGCTCTGCGGTGAATTAAACGACTGTTTAGCTGTTTGCTCATTCGCGTTTCGTACGTTCGGATGCCGATGGTATAATTTGATTTTAATTATTGAGGAATATTGGAATACGAAACAACGAAAAGCCTTTTTATTAATGCAGGATTATTTTTTAAACGTTGATTAAAACTAATAATTATTGATATATCTTATTCACAATATTACAGTTATTATATCTAGGTCGATGAGCAGCTGGCTAATACCGGGGATTTTATAAATGCTCAATTTATCTCTCTTAAATGAATGGAACATGACGCCCGTAGTGTAATGTTCTACAGTAGTGTTCCCCAAATGGTATTCCGTAGAGCTGAAAAAATATATGTAGTTAACTAGTTGGTAACGAGCTTCAGTTTTTCATGAAACATGTAGTTTGCAATAATTATTAGAGGTTTACTCCGCTTTTTTTGAATCTCGTGATTCAAGAATTCAGGAATATTAGATTCTCGAAAACTTGTTTCTCTCTGCATAATTAAATGAATGAATAAATGAATTGCCAATTGCAATTTTTTCGCTCTGAATAATATATGAGATGTTTTTTATCTTCTCTGAAAAGTCAATTACAATTATTTTAATTATATCTATGTATATAATATGTAACGCACTTTATTTGGTATGTTTTAATTATACTGCGCTTACTACCCTTGAATAAAAACAAATTAGTTTTAGAAAGCTTTCATTATACAGCCCGTTAATAACATTCAACTTTAATGCTAAGGACATAAACCTTGGCGCACAAACAGTTCCATGGTGTAGAGCAAGCAGCACACACGCCTGTCTAAAAATGGAGTGTAAATTTCGGGTTAGGTGGTTAGAGGTTGCGAGGGGTCGGTCGCCCCCTGACCGCAAACGTCCCGCGATGGGCAAGATTAGTTGTTCTGGAGTCGGTCGGGGAGGCCGTACGTCAAGCCGGGAGATCCGAGGGATGGCGAGGAATTCAGCCCCCCGTGCGTCGTAGGTTCGCCGTCCACCGTCGAATAAACACGAGAGCTTTTTGATAATGTATGCAAATCTTTAATTTATTTTTCTTTTTAACATTCAATCCACAGTGAAATACCGATTAAAACAAATAGTTCCTTTATTTTGAAACTACTGTAAATGCACATCACACACCTTTACCATACGAAATACAATCTAATGTTTAATAATGTGCTTTGCAATTATTGAAAATAATTAATACAATCCGACAAATACTTCCACTTACAAGACAGAACAGTGTCTTGTTTCATTACATTTTTAAAGGGAAAGTACTAAAGTCATACATTTGTAACAATAAAAAGAATAAACTTAACCGACTCTGAATTAATTCATGATTTTTGGATTTTACCAGACTAACTATAACTACACTGGATAAACGTGACTGTAATACGACGGGTGCCATCAGCTAATTAGGCCGTTTTTTATTTTATTTTTTAATTCGAATTCATATATTATAAATAAAATATTATAGTAGTGTTCCATTTGTATGATATAATTATAATATGTTGATTTTGATTTCTACATTGAAAAGTAATGATTTTGAACAGTTTTTTTTCTTATATCTCTTTGTAGTTACTGAAAACTGCTCGATTAAATTTGAAAATAAGTTCTGTATTACACGGTCTTGACTAAATGGGTTAAAATATACGTCATACGTACCTCGTTTTAATTATTCATTAAACAGAATATCATAGTAGCAATTAAATTAATAGACTACGTTAATTCTCGTTATGATATATTCACCTCAAGCAGTATAATTTAATCTTACTAATTAATCAAGGATTTGTACATTTCCTTGGAATTTCAATAATCAACTTACCTATCGAAATATTAATTATTCTATCTAATGATCATAATATACATTATTCAATACGAATTCCTCAAATTCAAACACACGATTATTCTCCATAATAATTATTTGGCGTAAGGGATTAAGAGTTTTTCGGTTTTTTGAATTAATATTCTCACTTTATAGTAATTACGTAAGTTTACATCATATTTATTTTTATATAGTTGGGATACCTACTTTAAGTCTTAAATAACTGAAGCTTTCATTATATTGTTCTAGAGATCCATCTTTCAATAGTTGATATGAATTATTTTATGATATTAATTATTTATGAAAGATCAACAAACAAAATGTTATAAACAAACGAAATATCAGCAAAAAATAGATATAATTTTCATATACGCTAATATAATATACTTACCTGCAGTTGATATGATATGACATAGTACCTACAGCTAATTTTATTTGTATTTTATCCTTACTTTATTATTTCGCCCTTTTCTTTCAATTTATTATGGTGCCGTCTAATGTGTGCGGGGGTGTGCGCGCACGTACACGTATAAACATGTCCGCACAAATGTTTCCAACCTCCTCACAGATAAATTTTGTAAAAATAATTATGCGATTAGTCTTGACTGTTAAAAGGGGTTTTTTCGCGGCATAATATTTTGATGAGTTCATTTATGTACGATTTTTTTATATATACACTTATATATTTTCGCACAACATTTTTTTGTGGGTTCATATGTTATTACTCAAATGAGTACATACATTATTATAAACATTAGAGCAGTGGTTTTCAAACTTTATGTTACCAAGCCTCCCTTTTATAAAAATCTAATCTTGGCGCCTCCCCCCCCTTTATTTCATTAAATAATACAAACACCTAGTCCTGAAACAAAACAGCGCCTTATGATTTGAGCCTTTTATTTCATTTTTTCACGAGATAGTTAGCGCGCTTCACAATAGTATTATACAAGTGAGATTTTATAAAATTAGTCTCCATATTTTCAGACAGGTTTGCAAACAACCTTTTATAGGACTGTTTTTTATGTAGTTTATAACTAGCGGCCGTTTTATAAAATATGCATTTGCAAACTGCTAACCTGTGGCTACATATTGTGTTAAACTTTTCGCGCCTCTTTTTGCGACAATCCGCGCCTCCCAGTTTGGAAATCGCTGCATTAGAGTGAACATGACCGGTCACTTTTATGTATAAGTAGGTTTTTTTTTTCATTATTTTGAAATAAATTCGTAGCTGCAAGTACAATTAATAAAAATTGGTCAAACTTAAAAGCTTCCCATTTCATTATACTTGAGGTACCACTCTTATTAATATTAATGATGTACTCATTCATATCAGTCCTGTTATCAGTGACGTCACAAACCATCGGCAGCTTTCTCTATCTTCGTGAACCCGTTTGGCACATTTCTTGCTCTATAACACAGGGTGCTTTTTGCATGTATCCGGGCACGTTCCCCCCCCCCCCCCACCTAAATGATGAAGCATCGCTATTATTAATGTATGCAAGTATCCCTTTCCTCGCCAAATGTGGCCGCAGATGTGCGGGCAAGTGAGATCGCGGGGGAATTTCAAGGAGCAAATTAATTTCTCGGGGCATCCCTCCCGTTTACTTACTTTGCCGACGTGCGTCCCAGCCGTTTACCCCGTGCCACCCTTTTATGACTTAGTAGCGATTGCCAGTGTTTTATGTCATGAAACTATTATACACAGTGCGCTTTTTACTCCGTTGGCAAAGTGCGAACGACAATTTCATTAGTATCGGGTCAGTAAAGGGTTATTTACGTAAATATCGATGGATACTGAACGTTTTAATCTAACTACAATATTGTTTTTTGAAACGATTACTCTTTAGTGATATCGGATTATACTGGTAGTTGTTTTTATATTTAATTTTCAGTATAGCCGATATAGTGACATACATTTGGTTCAAAATAATACACCATCAAAGTGGATCCTAAGATATTTGCACCTAAAGTTAAAACTTCTTTTGTAAATTCAGGAATGTTTTCACTTTACCTAATATACTTACCATATTTTGATAGTACAAGGATCAATTAAAATAAATAGTCGAATCAAAAAATATATTCAGGCTTTATTAATATTAGCAAATTAATGTTAGCAAATACCTCTAAAGGACCTGTTAAAATGGACATGATTCACATTCAATTTGATGTCTTATCAATACTATTATTGCCATGCATGCGGAAAATTGTAGAGCTACGATTGTGATATTAACACACAATATAGAAATATGTTCGAAATCGAATTTTAAGAAAAATGGACTTAATTCATAATTATTATGAACCACCCATATCTGTATCGGTTTCGTTAATTCGTATTACAATCAACCGAGTCGTTTATCACACTTTCGCATCTCGATGACCGTGTTTTATTATATATTTTTATATTAAACCTTTTGCTTGTTGGCGTGGCGTTTTGGATCCATGCTTCTGGATCGAAATATTGTATTCGTTTGATACTAAGCATAGTAAAATTAAATTTGTTTTCTAAATTAACGAATATTATGCGTTTTGTCTTGTTTCTCTTGATTTATTTGTAGGTACAATTATAAATTTCCCTTCTTGTGTACTCAAATAACTATAACTTGAATGTATTTTTAATTCGTTTATTTGACATTTTTTTTACGTCGAGTTAGTTCAACATTAGCACAGAGTACCTTCAACATAATTGATTATTTCCGTTCATACCCGATACAGTACGATCCACTTCCAGCCATTGTCTCATCTTTCATTGAAGCGACACGCTAAATCACTTACCGGCAATCCGAAAACTTTCGATCCTAATGAGAAAAAACGCCCGGCGCAAATACACGTCAAAAAAGCTTCCCGTTGACCCTCTCTCGACCCCTTTGACTGGTGGCCGTCTCCCCTGCTCCGAAACAGCACCTGGCACCGTGGGAACATTCTCAACCCTTCCACGGCTTTGTAAAGGCTCGACGGGTTGGCGCTGCATGTCGAGTCCTCTGTTCCAACAACAATTTCATCCCCATTAAAAATATACTTTTTCCATTAGTTGCACTGTATGATTTAAAATTGAAACTAAAATCCCCTTGAAATCTCTTCAATTCAGAATTATTAAATGTAAATGTATGTAATTGGTCTGGCGTTTATGTATAGAAGTATATTTTGGGCTACAAAACTATATTAATATAGTTTTATCGATAATTATGTAGCTTTCTACATAATATGACTTATTAGCCGGAAACAGTAGTCTTTCTATTCTCTTATCATACTTGATTCGTCCTATGGATTCAAAATACACTACGAAAAATAATATGTAAATTTGAGATAAATAAATACCCGCTTCTCCCAATTACTATTCGTAATATTTTTCCCGGAAATTAAATAAATTGACTACATCGTATGTAGTCTTCGCCTTCATGTTTTATCGCAGTAAAATACCTTGTTTATTAGTATAAGTACTACATAATTTTTGATTATGTTTTTAAAATTAAATGTATATCCATTTAATAGTAAATATTAATAAATCATCAGACATCCATTGCCGCTCACCTTTCGTATAGAACACTAGATCCCATCACAAAGGGCGCGAATAAAACCGCGCAAAATTTAGATTTTTTTTTATTTACTTTATTGTCATGATTTTGTTTTGAATTTCACCTCTTCCGCTCGCTAGTCCCCTTTTGCATTCACACCGGCTGTATCTTATAATTAAGAGAATATTTTACCGATCTATAAGTAGATATATATATTAGTATTTAGACGTTATGCACTTGCATAATATATCTACATCAAAATTATAAGTGTCACTCAATAAAATCTTCTTTTCATTCGTTGTCCCATTACTGACTGTCATAGTGGCGGGAGTAGTTTCTATTCTGCACACGACTTTCATCCAGTAGTCATTTGACCTTTATGACCTGATTGCGGACAGAAATGTAGATCCGGTCACATTCTCGATTTTGTCATTCTATTGTGCGGATGTACCAAATATAAAAATGTTGGGAATCATCGCTTTAAGCTGTCACCTCCCCCTTGGATTCTCACGACTAGGGAATCCAAGGGGGAGGTGACCGAATCCCGGGATCCCGAGCTATTTTCGATACCTATGAATCCCGGGATTTCGGGATTGATTTTTTTATCAATTTTTATGGAAAATATAACAGAAAAAATACTTTTAATACAAAATAACTACATTAGAAATAAACTGAGTTTGAATAAAGTTTGATGTGTAGGTTGCCGATTCATTTTATTTTTTCACATAGATTATTAAAAATGAGAAAGATTGGTAAAAAAACAATGCTTCGCACTTTTAACAAAGTAATTCCACCATGATATCATACGTTTTACGGCAGTTTCATATTTGGCTGACTAATTAGATTTATGAAGCGGAAAGGCCATAAGTACGCCATGATTATTTGCTTTACTATTTTAAATCTCGCTGATCTATTCATTATGTCTTTACTATCAGAAATAGCAATCTCATATTAAATTCACATTATTATTTATATTACAATATTATTTACTCCATTAAACTTGTGTATTTCCAAGATTTAACGTATACGATATTAACAATAAATGTCTTAAATAGTATAAATTATACTAGATTTATTTTTGACCGATTTTATCAATGTTATTTGTAAATATAAAAATTATATATTAACAATGGAAAAAAAATCCCAATCCCGGGACCAGTCCCGGGATCCCGGGATTGTCAAATTGTAATCCCGAAATCCCGGGATCAGAATTTTGGCTCGGGATTGGATTCCCTAGTTGCGAGTAATATAAGTGATATTTAAATATGTTTTATAAAAAATATAATATTTCTGCAATGCAGTTTAGATGTCTTGTTTTCTTTAATATATAACTCGGAATTGATATTCTCCAACCAAGTATAGAATTTTCATCAAGATAACATGTATTTTTTAAATAAAATTTTCTCTATGGGGTGTATAATAATATAGGTAGATACGGAATTAAGCAGAAGAGCAGTTGAAATCATTTCGTTCGGTGGTGTTGACGTTTCTTCTTCTTTCACCCTGGAATGCCGCAGTATTGTTTCATACACAAATTCGCGCCACTTTCTTCAGTCCTTCGCCAACGCCATGCCGCCAACGCCCGCCATGCTAGACCTGCAGCACGTAGACCGCTTTTGATAGTAACCTTCACAAGATAAGGGAAGGAACCCTGGAGGTTGTGCCACAACGATACGAAATTTCGCACTCTCTGGCGGTATCCAGAATACATGTCCTAGCCACATGTTTTTTTAAAGAATTTTGAACAGTTTGTTTATTAATTATTTTCCACATATAGGTATCGTATAGGTATAATATGTCGCTTTGAGCTTTGTCGTAAATGAGTATGATTTTAACTTCATAGTAATATAATATTTTACTAGAGTCAGTTTCTCTGGATCTAAGTGATTTTTAGTTAAGTAGATAGGTGTATATTGGAACGAATTTCTCGTCATTTCTAATTTCTTGTTCTATCAATTATATCCACCACAAAAACAGCCATCACTTGTATTGTTCTTAAAATCGTTCTGTCTCACTTAGCGATTTCTGTGTGCCAACGTACTGAACCAAACCATCCTTCGTCGCTTCGCCCTACTCCATACGCACCCTGAGTCTCAGCACTAAACGGTAAGATTACAGATTTGAAGACTAATGGCTCATTTTGCTTTGGTTTAGTACTATCATCAACCGACGTAAGCCGACGGAACAAATTGGATAGGTACGCGTTAAAAAAAACCTAATATGAACACCTACATTATTCGGAATATACCTACTGGCATTTTTTATCTCTTCTAAATGGCACAGTATGCGGATACGGTAGACAAAAGCGAGACTTGCAAGATAATCATGTTTTATTTAAGCCTCCCTTTATTTATCTCTCCCGGCAGGCAAGTTAATTCCTACGCCTTTTCTTACAACTCTCACTAGGTACATTCTTTATTCCAATAAGACAATTTATTTACATTTCCATTGTGCTAAATTGCGACATAAATATACGAGCAACAGTAATTCCGCTCCCTTAGTTATAGTTATTTTCACTAGATACGTTTTACTTTACGCTTAAGCATTTTTTAAATATTTTTTCGATAAATATTACTACAGTATAACCTCGTTTTTACGTGCCCGGTATTCACGTTTTCCCGGCAATTGCGTGTAATTTTTTCGGTCCCGATGTATGTCAGTACATTTAATACCCGCATTTACGTTTTTCTTTCCCGCGATTTACGTCGGAAATATTCAAAATATGCGAGTTACGCGCGCTTCTGAAGAACTGTCTGATGAAGACGAGGTTGATATTCCAACAAAAGAAGAAGCAATGAGGTTCACCGAGGTGTTAAAAACCTACTTTACAAACTTTGCTGATATCCAAGATGACACTTTTAAATGTTTATATAGTCTTGAAAGAGAATTACATAACAAAAAAAACAAAAATGCAACAAACTAGTATACATATTATGTACTTACATGATTTTTTCAATAAAAATTTTAATTGAATGTTGTTTTTTAATAAAACGTTATTTTTTTAGAAACATAAATTTTTAATGTTCTTTTTTTCAATACCCCCCTTTTACATTTTCCCTCCAATTAGGTTTTTTTTTCCAGTCCCTTAAAAAACGTAAAATAGGGGTTATACTGTATGTATCTGGTTTCCCGAAACGGATTAAGAAACTCTTTTTTTGTATTGTTGTTGCGACAAAAAAATCTTACAAAATATTCCATCGCTGCGGTGGGACAATGGTTTTTGTTGTTTCTTTTAATATATCTAAATATGTATTATAATAACTACATGATTTTAAGATACATAAACTTAAATTTAAATATCTCCGAATTGCGATAAGTTCAGTTGTGAAATAAAGTACTTACTAATTTTGAAGTTCGATTAACTCAATGCCAATAAGTATTTGGATCAAGGGGTTGTTTGTCTGTAATATTGTCGCCGGAACACAAGTCTTACCTCCGAATATAAGGGCTGAAACTGGCTAAGGCTGAAACAACGTTTCATTATGTTGAGTGTGAAGAAATATGGGATTAACTTTAACACGTCTTAGGCCCGTTTCAGATGAGACACCAGTGTCGTGCTCGATATAATATAGGAGGCCTTTGTATTCGAATAAAGGGGCCTTTGTATTATGTTTATGAACGCCCCAGAGCTAATGAGTCAATGCATAATTTCGCGTTATAAATTAGAACATAAAACTGGCTGCGGCATAAAACAAGTGTATCAGCGGCTTGAGAATGTAGCTGCCGACGGAAAAGTATACCAGACACGCGTTGACTCATTAGCTCTGGGGCGTTCATAAACATAATACAAAGGCCCCTTTATTCGAATACAAAGGCCTCCTTTTATGTACGGGCTTGACACTGGTGTCCCGTCTGAAACGGCCCTTAGAGAATATATTATTTTCAATAGTTACGTCTGTATCATAATATTATACATTATGGTTTGTCACGTAAACAAAACCCGCATTTAATATTGGTAATATTTAAGGGCACACTACGCTTAGTTTTTTTAAGATTATGGCTTCAAAGTCATGGTCAATGGCGGCAAGAGACTTTCACATTTATATGATATCAATTTGTTCTGTGGGGCGAACGAATGATCAATAGCCAAAAAGGATTAATAAGAAATACCATTACTTTATATTTTACGCTCATTTATAATAAAATTTATACAATGCGTTTTTACAGACACGTTTTATCTAGTATATAAATGTTTTGAATAATCGATGTCTTGGTGCAAAGATATTGTATGTCCAGTTTTTGTGAAAATTGAATTAACATGCACAAAACGTTCATGTGTATCGTATCTTTATTCTGTAAGAATATTGTACGTCCAAAAAATATATATTATGAGAAGATATTGTATCATTCGAATACATAGTGATATGTCCATTTCTCATGCATCTCAAATCTTAAAATTCGATTTTCTCAAAACGTGTGAGCATACAATGTCTTTGCACTACTAAACCATCGAAGTATTCGGTATGTAATATTTTTCGTGTAGTTAGATGAATCACGAATGCATTTTTATAAATATGTAACCGGGCGAATTTACGTTGGTTATTATTTATTAACCCATAATACGATATTATCTGAGCTTTACAAAATTTAAACGGACACGTTGCCTCATCCATTGCAAGCGGCTGACGTCGGCGCGATAACACTGCATTTCCTACTCCGCCAGTTCCATGAATCAGCGAAACAAGTTTGCGAAGATTATGGAAACGAGCTCTCGTTGTTAATGTAATGGTGCAGCGAATTAGCGGTGCAGGTTAGCTGCGAGCTGCATGTAGGCGGGCGTGCTTCGCTCTCCCGCCCACCGCTAACTGCGACTTGGAGCACTGCCTAATGGCCCCTCATTGATGCGTCCGAGCAAAAGCGACATCGCCGCCCAAACGCAACAACTCGTAACTCCGCGATTATATTTTTGTCATTTTATTGTTGCATGTCTACATGCAACTATCGGGTACTGCTTATTTCTGTATAAATAAATACTACACCTGAAAAATTGAACGATATCTACAGTACCCTGCATTCCGATATGGAACAATGTACCTAGCTTTTTGCTTTTTTCAAGTCTATTGTTCCATTAGCAGTGTTTCGCAAAGTGTGGTATGCGTACCCCCTGTGGTATGTACAGGAAGAGTTTGGTGGGGGTACGCGCTGCACCGGGTTTTGGCTGCGCCTGGTGCAACAAGCATTAATACGACATCAATACAACATCCAGGTTTATCGCATGCGGAATAAGAGCAATTGTTGGAATTAGCTTCAGACGGATTCTTGAAGAATAAATATAAGGAGTACTTTAACATCATTCTGGTTGCGAATGCAACATATGTATCCAGTTTTAACAGAGAAAGTCCTGAAATACATCTTGCCTTTTCCAACTTCGTCAGCATTTTGTCAAAAAAAGGAACACGCTTTTGGATGTGGAACCGCATCTCAGATTAAAATTAACAAGCAGGGAACAAAATTATGATGATCTCAACATAAACAATTTCATCCTTCTCATTGATTATAAAGAATGTTAATTTTATTATGAAACAATTTTATTTTTCGTTTATGTACTAAAAAAAGGAAAATATACTTAAATATATTTTGATTATTATATGTCACACACTTCGAGCGACTTTCTCGTAATAATTTACGGCGGGTATCTCGCATCTTCTGACTAAGTTAGTTATCTCTTAATATTTTTACTGCGGACGTGCGACTGGACACATCGCTCTACGAAACTGCCGTCCCACTAAATATTACACCGTCCAACTCCTACGCAACGCAGTTATTCTCATAGCGAGTGCAATATTATTATGTTTTACTGACGTGTGATGTGAGCTGATGTAACATTATTATGTCTTAGCCAAAACTCTACGATAAAAATTGCTCTTGGATTATTCCACGTGTTTTAAAAAAAATCTTGGAGCGTCCTGTATTTATTACGCAAGTTTCAAAAGAATTTTTCAAAATTTAAAAATAGTATTAAACTAATAAAAGTATGTTATGCATTCTTGATTTACGCCACACGTGCTGTGTGTGATAGCACGTTGTAAGTAATTATTTTAAATCGCGAAGCGAGGCAAAATTTTCTGTGAACCTACCAACGTACCAGTGGCGAAGGGTGGAGGCAGGCTGTTACAATCCGACATAAATAGTGTATACTCAACTTTTTCAGTTAAACCTATTAGTTTTCATTGAACTAAAACTACAATGTGTTGATAGTGTTTGTTACTTTTTAAAATTCAATTAAACCCTGTCTAATCCAAGCCATAGTAGACAATAGTCAAAAATAATCGTTTATCTATTAAATATTTAAAATTATGCAATTAAACCATAAATAATTTTAGAATGTTTATAGATAGAATATATCCTCAATTGTGGTTTGGTATAGGCAAAACTAACAGACACCATCTGTAATATGTATTTTCAAGTCAACGAAAAAAATGAAGTACCTATGTCTGGAAAAGTCGGCACTATTTTTATCGGATCGCCCATAGCATACCTAAACTATTATTAACTAAATTTTAAAAACTAACCAGCACCATCTTCAAATTGTATTCTTAGTTCATTGAAAACAAATAAGTATGATTGACAAAGTTTAGTGTACACTATGTATGTCGAATCTTAACAGCCTACCTCTACTCATCGCCACTGCAATGTACTTACGTTTCAAACGTATTTTATGAGATTTCGCGTGTGCAGTCAGCATTAATAAATTGTAGAAATGTTGAAAACAGCTGCTTTGTATGAGTGCGTAGAATATACAAATCGAAAGCATATTTCAAAAAAATCAAGACATAATTGCGATGGCTGCATTGTAAGAAATAATAATATGGTTGAATTTAACGTTAATTAATTATAATAACTTTATATACTGTGTACTTAGTTTTACCAAAAGGATCAATTATTAAGTGTATCCAAAATCGATAAATTATATTACACTTCCTTTACTATGGTACATACTATTTAGATATTGAAATCCCTTATTCTGCCTAGTAACATAACATATTTTGTCATTCAGTATGTACTCTGAGAGATTATCCCGATGCGTTCGGCTGATACCGATATAAAAATCCTTAGCTCTCATACCTCGGGATTGCGTAGAAAGAAACGTAAGTACTAGGTGGTAAATTTTTCTTGCTTTCCCAGTATCGCATTGATATCAATATCCACGTGCCGGCGAATAAAGCGTCTAGGGATATGGGATATGGATGGATACCTGTTGAATTTTTACGGCGGGCGAAATCATTAAATTACCTATGTTCGCCCCCCCCGCCACACTGCCGAAATCCGATCTAGGGTTGGCTGCATTGGCAACTGTCTCAAACATAAACATTACAGAATATGATATGGACCAACAATCTGACTTGACAATAAAGTATATATAGGTAATGTTACACTATCCAAATAATTCCCTGCTCTATTATCGGATAAATCGAATCTTTCCATGTTCTTAATTTTAGTTGGTATACAAATACACACGAAGTAGTCTTTTTATCAGCTTTTAAAAGTGTTAATCATTTAATGGTAATGGTTTTTTTTATTGTTTATTATATTAGTGCAAAAGATTTGAACAAAAAGCTTGCTTATGAAGAGTCTTTCTGTGACGATACAGCCCATAGATTGATGGTATTGTGTTCTCTAATTATTTTTATGTAAAACATAATAAAATATACTAAATTTAATATTACAACTATACGTATGTTAAGAGAAGTTGAGTGCTCGGCACTATAGTCCCCACAGCCTAGTTAGTCACACTAATATCACTGTAGCTTTCCCTCCACGGATTCTTTAATTTATTTATTTATTTATTTATAAAAAAGAGTATTACGGCATTACAGCTATTGGCCAATGCGCCATAATACATAATAAATACAAATATATAAAAATACCTTAATTACAAATAACAACTAATATAACAAGGGGAAAAAACAGCATGTTTAAATATTAAAGAAATATGATAATATATACAATTATAAATTTAACCTATTTAATATGTCCACAAACATTATATAGTTAATAAAAAACAAATCAACCTTTATGGTGCCATCAAATAAGCTAATTGCACGATACACAGCATCGTGAAACATAACATCTGTCCTGCGACGAGGTATCTTGAAGACCGTGGAGCTACGAGTGATATTGGTGGGAACATGAAAATTAATATTTGCCAGTATATACGGATTGTAAATGAACCCACGAAGAAGTAAAAAGAAATGCTTTAAAAGAACAATCACTCTTCGGGTAGACAGGGATTGCATTGATTGCATACCCAGAAGAAAACGAGTCGGGAAATTCATTTTATTGTCATTATCATAAGGAAACAACCCGTATGTCCCGTTAATATAACATTATAATATGAACAATAGGTTCTACATTATTGAAAAGCACTTCTAGTGTTTTATAATTTATAGCTACTCTCATCATGAACTAGAGATAGAATCTTTGATGCCCCCCTACCTATCGTTAAGGTTAAAGGCAATGTAACGCCTTTTCCAAATGGTGTTCGATCGTTTAGCGATTTTTTGTATTTTTAATACCTACATCCACTTTTTTTTTGCTATTGGAGAAAATTTGTGGTGTGTGTTATCTCACGCATTTGGTCGACCCGCCGCGCCGGGCCGCAGGCTAGAGCCCTGTCAGCCCCCTCCACCTGGGGGGGCATGCCTGGGAACATTAATTTTGATATCTCGTTCAACATACAGCTTAACGACAACCACTACGACCACGAGCTCGGGTCAGTTGAAGAACAGTGTTTGTAACACATACTCAAATAGTGTCATACAGCATTTTTCAGCTTGATTTTATCATAGGCGGCAAATCAATAAACATTTAATTATTTACTATTGAATAAAGCCTTCAGCTAGCATTACAATTTTAAAGTAAATAAAACGTTTTAATTCAAGTTGACGTCTTTCGAATGTGTGGATGTGAAAGTGTGTGATTAGGAGAGCAGAATTTAAGGATCGCGGTCGCTCCAGGTGATGGCAGGACAGCTGGCAACCCTACTCCAAACCCGTCGTCTCCCGCAGCGGGTTGAGTAATCAGGATCGACGTCGTTCCGTTTGATGTTTTCCATCATTCCTTTTCTTTTTTGCTCCCATCAAATTTACCGATTTTATCTGATATATATTTTTTTTCGCTCGAACGCAAGACCGTAGTGTTGCCGTACAGTTCGTTACGTAGGACGGCTATTTTAAGAAACGTGCTCTTAATCCAAGGATGGCTGAGTGGATACTTTCACATTTCTTTGATTTTTAAAATTCCTTCGTCTGTGTAAATATGTAATATTTTTTTACGGATTTTCATACAACTTTCTTATATTTCAATATGTAGTGCTATTAGGTACTAAAATAAGGTATCTTAAGACTTTTAAATACATTTCGTCACCTCAATACTACAACTAGATAACTTGATTTTCGTTGTTTTTTAGTTAACTATCGAATATGATTCTATATTTCCTTCTCTACAAAATGATAAAACTAGGTAAGTCAGAAGTTAGTGGGAACTGTATTGATTTTGTGTTTGAAAATATTAGATAACTTTAAAACCATAAATGCATTAAATAAATAAAATAATATATCTACAATATTTTTTTAATTGTTCCCAATTAGACAAGCACAAGTTTCCATTTTTATTTTAAATAACAATTATAGCCTAGATTTATGTTAATCAACTAAAGTTTAAATTTAATTTTCCCAACAATGACCAAATCAGAGTTTTCTAGTTGTATTGAGGTGACGGTTTATTTATTTTCATTGTCTGCGATATTATTTTTTTATTGAATCATGTTTTTATATAATTGCTTATATACGGGTTCGAATCGCTCTCTGTAATGAGTAAACTCATCTTGTTGTTTTATTCAATGGATATAAATAATATGTCCAGTGTATAAATCAAATCGGAGAATCAGGCTAACAGCCAGTCTTGTGTAAAATATGTTGAGTCTTACCGCAGAAAACTGTGATTCATTTGTATCTATCTTCATATAAAATAGACAACAACCTTGGTTTTTTTACAAGACTGGCAATCATACCAAACAATATTCCATGATTGATCATAATAGTATCTTATGGGCCTTGATGGGGGATTCTATTAACAGATTTGTTGTATTTTTTTTAAGAGAAATCTCCACCAATTAGTTTCATACTCTGGGGCCTTATGTTATAACTTGTGATATGAAGTCACCCGACGACATGACGTAATTGTGACGTAACCTCAATACACGCATCGAGGCGAGCCGCCCAAGCACACGGCTCACCATAGATATTATTATACTGAAACACCTATTTATGTATGGGGACAATGAATAACGCCAGTATTAGAGTAGCGTTAATTTCTCGAGCGCTATTATCACTCCGGTAGTACGTCACAATGATGTCATATGACGTCATGTCGACCGGGCAGCTGGCACTCGCAAGTTCTAACATCAGGGCCCTGGGTCCAAACACACGGTACACACAACAATTCATTATATTACAATTCAGGTTAACAGAGTGATGCCCTGTTACCTACACAGACTAAGTAGATATGTCATAAGTCATGTCATAAGTCATCATAATATTTAGTCGACACTGATGCTATGAGTAATGAAATTACCCCATTAATTATTATTGGGGTATTAATAAATGTACCCCATTATTGTAATGATAACGTGCTTATGATTAGTGTTACCTTACCTTACACTACCTGTATGTATACTGAAATCGTAATCTAATCTCACTTATCGATTTAATGACCACTATTTCCGAGACAAATGTATAGTTGTTATTTTGATTTTTTTTTCACGGATTTAATTTTTAATTTGATGCGCAATTACCGTATTTCCATTCGCCATTTTCAACGGAGCCGGTCAAAAAGTATTAATCGAAAAAAACCTTTTCTGCAGATCGTCAATAAGGCGGCCGCGAGCCCCTTACCGCCCCTCCCGAGCGCACACATCGAACACCGCAAGGCCGTAAACATATTTGCGCCGAGTTAAATGGGTTAATGTTCTCCGCTGTCCAAACAACAATGCCATTCAATAATGTCTCGATAGGGGGGGTTCCTCCCCCAGCCCCCGACGCCGTCCGAAGAGTCTTGGCGTCTGCCCCCCCCCCCCCCCCCCCGCTTCCGCCGAATTCCTCCTACGAGATAAATATATTGCGTGCGGAAATGTAACGCGAGGAAAATTAATTAAGGCGAATTCGGCGCGGTCCGAATTGGGTCGCTGTGACCTTTTCGCTGAACCTTTTTCTCGTGAATACTGGAGCTTTCTACGCGGCTTTATGAGCGCCTGATGCCGAGACCTGTAGCGTTTTCAAAAGCTCGCCGTTTGACTTAGTATAATTCCATTATTAATGGCATAAAACAATATTCCTGTGCTGTGGAGTTTTTAACAGGGGCTTAAATTATTTGCTAAATTTGGTCGTTCTACCTATTCTCGGATATAGATTTATTTTTGCAATGATTCCAAGAGGTAAATATATTTTTACTTTGTCTATTTTATATTAGCTGTATCGCTCTTCATATTATATTATGTATTATTGAGTTGCTGTCTGCAATATTTTAACATATCGCTCGTCAAGTATCGGAAAGTCAGGAGGTTTAGGGTATAGACTTCGGGGAAAGTGAAAAGGAGTGGAATTGTCATGTGACTTACAAGATTACGGAAGACATCCTTCACTTTGTCCCGACAGAAGCAGATGACCGTGGGGGGTTGAGATTCCTGGTTACTCAAAAATTGCTGTATTTATTTTCATAGTTCTCACAATCTTTAACCTTAATGAAATAACGTAGTTAAATTATCAAATATATCTGGTATAACTCATCTATATTTCAGACGTTTTCCATCTCTTCAGTACCACGGGATGACTAGATTTGTCCATGGACTGTTCTGCTCGTCTCCGTTTAAGGTTTTTAGCGTACTCTTGTTTGTACGTATCCTCATTTTCACTCCTAGTTTTTGTCTTTACGAGTGCTACCCAGCATACATCTTTCCATAGTCGTATTTTACCGGTGATTTGTATTACGCATGCATATATAATTATTAGAGGGGCTACACACTGGTGTTGAACACTTGGCATTTTAACCACAGTGATAGGTTACTTTTGGAAAGGTTATGTACATATTCAGATTCTCTCTAGCCAAACTTTTTTCTGCGAATAATTTAGATCCATCCACTTGTGAGACATGATAAAATTATAAATGTGCAGTGTATCGTTTAATGCATCTACGCTTCTAAGTTTGTGTGCAGGCATCACTGATTTACCGAAATGCCTCCGATGTCTTAATATCCCATTTCTTTTTTTGTTACTCAACCAAGTTCATCCTGGGTGTGTTATAGCGCCGCTTTGAAGAGTATCATTTTTTTTTCACTCACCTGCGCTGAACTCTTTCGTGGAAGGATGTTATAATGTGAGATCGGTATCGCGTTTCGCGGATCGTCGAATCTGAAACCTCCCCTACGGTCACCAGAGACTATGTCTGACAAGTCTAACTTATCGTTGTATTAGAATTAGGGGTTTTTACATTATAGGCTACGCAGGGCTGTGCAATTTGTTGGATACGCCGAACCGAGCTCCACTGATATAATTATTATATTCCATGATAATTTAAACTTTGCGCAATGTATTGTATCAAAATATAGAAACGTGTTTATTTTCATAAATAAATTGCATTTAAAAGGCAGCATGTCATATTATTTTAATGAGTTATGATTACTCTATTTTTATCTCGGCGATAAATGTTTGCTGACTATTAACTTACTATTAGATAATTATTCCATACCGTCGGTGCTGCGTGATGCATTTACAAATCATGTTATGTTTTTGAGAAACTGATTTAATTGGCTATAAAGTTGTGGCCTAAAAGAAGCAACAGGGCGTCGACAAACATGAAACGTTGGGTTATTTACCAGTATGAATCATTATAGCTTCATATCGCGTAGCTTTCTGCATGTGTGTAGAGGAGAAAAATATCTAAATGTATTTTTCTCCAGTTTATATATCTCATTGTACCTATGTGTTTTTAAGTGGTGATCGGTTTTACTTTTAAAATAATTAACATTACATTTCACATTGATGTTACGAGGGTGGGTCAATAATTCCTTAGAAAAAAGTATTAAAACAGTTTTTATTTTTGTATTTTTTTTTATTTCTCAACATAATCTCCTTGGAGCTCAATACACTTGGTTAGACGTTTCTCAATTTTTTTTAAACCGTCAGAAAAATAAGTTTTCGGAAGGTCCTCAAAATAAGCATTTGTCCGATCGATGACTTCTTCATTTGAAAAAAAACGTTGTCCACTTAGCCATTTTTTTAAGTTTGGGAAAAGGAAAAAGTCACTGGGGGCTAAATCTGGCGAATACGGTGGGTGGTCGACCAATTCGAACTTCAATTCTTCAATTTTAGCCATTGATCGTAAACATGTGTGAACACGGGCATTGTCCTGATGAAAGAGGATTTTTTTCCTGTTTAAATGAGGCCGTTTTTCTTCAATTTTGTTTTTTAGCTGGTCCAATAAAGATGCATAATAATCCCCTGTTATTGTTTTTCCTTTTTCCAAATAGTCAACGAAAATAATTTCACGTGCATCCCAAAATACAGTAGCCATAACCTTACCAGCTGATTTTACGGTTTTCGCCTTCTTTGGACATGGTTTGCCTTCGCAATCCACTGCTTTGACTGTTCTTTCGTCTCGGGAGTATAGTGGTGTATCCATGTTTCATCTACAGTCACAAAGCGACGAAAAAATTCATCCGGATTGCGTTGCATGAGCGACAACAGGGCTTTAGAGGCCACCACCCTATTGCGTTTATTGTCGACTGTGAGCAAACGCGGCACCCATCTTGCAGAAATATTTTTCATGCCCAATTTGTCATGTAAAATAGAAATGACGCTACCTTTTGAGATCCCTGTAACCTCAATTATCTCACTCAACTTTAATCTTCGGTCACTTAACACCATATCGTGGATTTTATTGATCATTTCTGGTGTAGTCACCTCTACAGGACGTCCTGAGCGTGGTTCATCCTTTGTTGATGTACGACCACGTTTAAATTCATTTAACCAGTTATAAATAGTTGCAAGTGAAGGAGCAGATATGCCGTGAACTAAATCCAACTCATTTTTTATTTCGTTTGCTGTTAACCCTTTTATATTAAAATGTTTAATAACAGCTCTAAACTCAATTTTCTCCATTTTCCATTTTTCCATTTTCCACAAGCAAATTTTTTTTTTGAAATGTACGAGAAACACACAACAACCCGACCAATCTGATTGAAACTTCGCAGCATACTGAATCGGTAGTGCCGCTGCATGAAAACAAACCGCTTAAAGTACTAGTCGCGCCACCTGTCGGCTTTTCTAAGGACTTATTGACCCACCCTCGTATTATAATTTAATTATCCATCAGTTGTGTCGTGTCCAAACTTCTGTGTTAGTCTAAAGGAAAAATTGAATTAATTTACTTGGTAACTAAGGCATAACGTACCTAACCCAGTTGATGTATTTACTGTGACTTCCGCAAGAATAACGAATGATACCTAACATATAAATCAAAATAGCGAATATTTTATCAAATTATTATAATCTTAAAAACTTCCGTATATACCTACATGACCTTTCAACATATTTTTGTATATAAAAAAAGTCACACTACTAAATAATTCTCATATTATTATTAATAGTATCAAATCACTGGCAACCCTTCGCCGGAGTCTTCGCGACTTTACTGCTCCCCGGGGTGCCTTATTAAAAGTCTTCTCGGTATCGGAAATATAACCGATGGCTCGGAATATAATTGAAAAGTCCATTAGGCGATATTTATTGGCTGCTGGGCGGGCTCTCCCCCTCCGAACTTTCTTCCATCATAATGATTTGCCGAAATGAACGCGGATCCGGACTGAAAGGAATACGCCAAGGCTCGCTAGGTTTTTATTTGCCTCCCACTATGGCTGTATGCATCCTCCCTTTTTTCCTCTTTGTTCCGAAGTCGACAGCGATTTTTACTATTCTCGCGATATCTGAACCGTTTGAAATGGAGTGCTCGCGTGCCTTATTGATGGTATCGATCAGTATTTCCTTACACTTAATAAATTTCGGGACGTAAAATGATGGATACGCTTTCGCAGTTTATCTACACCCCATGCTTTTACTATGTGCCGATAACAGTTGTTTATTGAATATAAAAAACTTTTATTCATTTTACATATCATCATAAAATATATAAACTTTCGCTAAAGATTGAGTTTGAAAATTATTAAAGTTAAAATTTTAGGAAGCTATTTGCCAGGATTGAAACGATGTACATGTTTCATAGATATTGGACCACATACGATAATTTCTTACATTTTAATAAGAGGTTTTACCAATTCTATTTTATCTTTATTAATGTTGCATTCTGCGAAATTTTCGTAAAATCCTCTAGTGTTAACTCACTAAATTTACTGTAAATTTGAATGATAAAAAAAAATCTAAAGAAAACTAAGTTAAAATAAATGAATACTTGTGGTGAAACGAAGTGGATCAATGCACAGTTATTGTTTTGTAATGTCATAGTGATATCCATCGATATCACAGTGAGTAGGTGCATACATATTAGTTTTTCTTTTTAATGAATCGTTCCGCGCAGTAAATTGTCTGGATTATCCGCGAGCTTTTAGATTTAGAGCCACGTACTTGACACCATAAAGGGCCTAGTGTTATCCGAGGTTTATAGGCGGCTAATGGTAAAAGCGTGAATGCTAAGGATATGATTACGGATGAGTCAATTGATTGTATCGAACACTAACTAATAATGTTTTTCTTTTTATTTTCAGGTAAGGAATCCGAAGAACATCTTCTATCAAGGAGTTATCTATTGAAAGCCTCCAGCTCGGTTCGTATGTATAAAATTCTCAAATTATTCCCGAGTCATCACGCTGGCCGTCAAACACCGCGGATTGGTGTAAACTGTTTCCCCGCCCTAGAGGAGAGGGCCGCCGCCCGCGCATTGCAATAAATCTCCCGGCCTGGCGGGCGGATATGTCGCCGGACCGAATGCCGGGCTTCCTAATGGCGTCCGCGAGCGCGCCTAACGAATTCCTAAACCGTGGCTTTGAGTTATTGCCGCTGCACTCATGTCTTTCCTTTTAATGTTGGCATAAGCTATTTTGTGGCGGGTGACCTAATTAATATGTCGTAGAAAGCTTAGCGCTTCTCCAGTCCGGCTGATGAACCGAAAGCTCGAGAGTTATGAAGAGCTTATTTATTTACTTTAACCGGAGATTCTTGATGGGAAATATCACTTAATATCGAATGATTAGCCGGTCGACTTCATTGACACTGAATATTACTATATTACATTTGAATTAATTATCTACATTCTACATTATATTGCTAGTGTATTTCATAATCTCTTTCGAATATAATATTATACATGTTTGACAATGTAGAGTAATTTAGGGATCTTTGTCTACTAATTACTTGTACATTAAATACCACTAACCAACGGTTAACAAACGTGTACTGATATACTACATGTAAGTCCAACGCATAGATAACACCAAATGCGCATAATATTTGAGTCGCAAAATATGATTAACCCTTCCTATTATTGTTTCCTAACCAACTACGTGAAAGTCTTAATTTTCAAATTAACCACGTTGAAGCCCGCCTCACACCGTCGTATCACTCGATTCGTATTGCATCACACACTGCTTGCGAGTGATATAAAGAGAAGATGTGAATCCCGGCGCTTTAAACTGAGGCGCGGTCCTCTTGATATCCCGCAGTAAGCTCTTTGCGCAGTGGGAGAAAAGTTTGACAATGAATGCATAAAAGAAGGGCGTAAACTTTTGTGATGGTGTAATCAGATTATTTAATTTGTAACGCCTCAGACTACTAAGGCCAATACGACAATATGTTTGTTTAATTTAAAGAATTACAATGGGAGACTAGTAGACCACTGTCAGTTTTGATACGTTATGTTTGTAATCATTAAAATCTTGCAGACATTCCACTAAGTTATATAATACTGTAGCTACATAAGACTTTTTCTAGTAAATTGCATGCATTGATAAATAAAACAATTGTATTTTATAACCTGCAGTCCACCCGACTTGGTTAATCACCGCCAGGCCCCTCAATACTATTCTCACGCTTTCTTTTAACTCTTTCGATTCTTCGCGCCTTTTTTTCGCGCCAATCGTAGTCTTGAATCGGCCCGCCCGCGGACGGCGGCGGCTCCAGCCGGTCGAGTGGGCGGCGGAGTCAGGGGCGGGGGATGTTATTATAATTGAAGCAATTAGCAGCTGAGCGAGGTGAGGGCCCTCGTCCGCTTCATTATTTCGCGCGCTCTTAACATTGGACACGTTAATTGCGAAAGTGCACTCTGGTTGTTGGTTTTTTCAGTTGGGACCACTCGCGCCGGCTATAACTCGAGCGGGTTTTAACGAGAGATGTGCTTACTGCCGCTCTCCGAACTTTAACGCCCCGGACCACGCGTTAGCCTGAAACGTGCCGTTTTAGGTCTCTGACAATTTAGTAAGTAGATGTAAACACCAACTACAGGTTCTCCCAATAACTGTTTCCATTTGTCACAAAATATCTCTGTATTTATATCTTAATAATTTATGAAGTTGAACGCTTGGACATGGTCGAAAAAAAATTTATGAAGTTAGAAAACCTTCAATAATTAATTCTTGAGAAATCAATTGACTACTCTCGAATCTCTGGAATCGAAAAAACATCCTGAAATAATATGCTCTTAGTATAACGCAAGAACAGAAAAGTGAATCAATATGGAAGGGAACGTAGGTACACGAATATAGATAATATGGTGTGATAAGATATCGTTCACCAACCAAAATTAATAATAATGAAAGATGAGATATGTAATCCATGATAGATTAACTTGGGGAGGCCTTATTACCCTTCCTGGTGTTACGTACTGTGTATAAATAATATAATAACCACGTTTTTTTTTTAATTACGATAACTGTTTATTTAATTGTTAATAATATCATAATATCAATCATATAAAGTCAATCGACTTGTCATCACTTTTAATTTGAGCGGTCTCATAATATGTCAAAATAAAAATATATTCATTCTTTTAAATTGTCACACACTATGTTCATAATATGTGTATACCTCCTTGGGTGCCTTTCTACAATAACCCTACCAATCTACGATTATGAAATTATGGCTTAAACACGCTTAATAAAACTATTATTAAACGTAGAAGGGTGCTGGCACGTGTCATTGTATAGAAAAGCCTACTTAAAATATACCACCTTGAATACATTTTAAAGTTACCCTATGATTGTCTATTCTCACTTCGTCAAATGGCTATGATGTTGTATTTTTTATTCGTCATAAAGTCTGACTTTTCAATGGGTGAACTTAACGAAAGCTCGGGTGAGCTTTCTGACCTGGGACTTAAACTATTTGTCGAGCGGTGTAACCCTAAGGTCCCAACCGCACCTCCTTCGTCCCCCGGGCGCGGATTCGAGCTTTCGGGGCGGCTTTAAACCACAGCTTTGGCAGGTAGTGATGCGTCGTAGAGGCGCGTGCCTATGCTCTACGCCGGACGGGCGTGCACGACATTAGTTAAATGCGGCGTAGCATTTCAAATCCATTATTACCATTATACATGGTTACTTATTTTATTGTTTGATTTTTTTTATTGTGAGGCATTCATTGGCATATTAAATTTGTACATCAATATTTTAAACGAGAAAAACTATCGATTGAAGATGCCTGACCTAAATTAGAATCGTTATTTCAAATGGTTTTGAGTAATGATAATTACATACCCAATTAAAGTAATTTTATTCAGTGTTTTAAAATGTACAGTAGTGTGATAATGTATGTATGTAATTTAGGGAAGGCCGAGTTAGGGTGATTTGATTTCACGTCGTATAATATAATAGGTCAGCTACATTGATAATTGAAATATATCTAAAGGCATGTCTTTCGAATTGCGGCTAACTGTAGAGAACGTAAATATTATTTTTATTTTGAAGTGGGTACTTGAATATAGTACACGTTTCAGCCGTGTGTTAATATTAAAAATTGAAATGAGTGTGGGAGGCTTTTATCAATCAGTTGATAAGATAGACCCTAAATGACGCTAATTAATACACAGATGAACGGACAATTTTTCTATTATTTATTTATTCATCGTTTCCTATAAAGACACTATAAGTGCGTAATGGAAATGTACCCTTAGGGTCGGTCGACACGCCCCTTGCGCGATCTTTATTATTCAGTATATTTACGATTAGTGGTCTTCGTAACGAGGGTTTTAGTTGTCTGCTTTATTGCCCTTTTATTGGATTCACTTTAAAATAGTTTTGTCGCAATCCTACTAAGATGTCATACGGCGGCACCTTGTAAAATAAAATTGTCACCTTTCTGCCTAAACTCTGCCGACAATCATTAATAAACCATTAAAAACAATTATAATAAATGGTGTCGGTACTTTACATTAATTTGAATTCAATTAAACTATTAATTATTATGGCTGGGACAGTATACGGGGCAACGACAACAGTACTTATTTGGTTTTCCGTGCTAATACGTCACCCCAAATAATCACCCGAATGCAGGGCTCGAAATGAACCGGAGCGCCGTTCCGGTTCATGAATTTCCTAAAATAATCGCTTCGTCTCGTGGAAAAAAGTATTTTGACTGTTTGAGCTAGATAGGCCATATTACCATAAATCTAACAGTTATTTTTATAAATTATACATTATAAATAGATAACTATGTTATTTTTTTTAAAAAATCATCGAGCGCTCCGGTTCGTAAAATTTTCCATTTCAAGTGCTGCCTGAATGACACTCACCAGTCACCGGTTTATCAACTAACTGTTCCGACTTACAACTCCAATTTACGCTAGGTAACGCTATTATTTTCAAGGCATTAAGGTTTCAACCCTATAGTTCTCGTATTTATATAATAAATATACATAGACTAGGTATGAATTTTACAACTCCTTACAAGCACGAGTTGTCTCGATCTCTCCTGGTCAACCGTCACGTAACATGACATGCCAGATCCGCAGCGTTTAGATCCTAATTGTAGCAACACTGAAGGGCTGCAACGACGGCCACGGACGCTGACATAATTTCATCAATCTATATAGGTAAATACTCGAAAAGTAATAACAAATAAATTACCCTAAGCCAGTCGAATAACCATTAATTTCAATAATTGTTATTATAACACTGATATTCAAAATGATTCATTATTTTATATTATAACATTGTACAACTCACTATTGATATGAAAACTAGAAAAAAAAATTATCTAACCGTATCGGTTTATTTCGATACTTTATTATCAGACAGTTATATTATGCCATATAATATTGCAACATATATTATATGCCGTAATAAAATATTCTGTTAATTCCATTATACGACCATATTATAAACGAAACTGTTTTTGTGCGGCACTCCTACGTACGTTATTTTCGTTATTTTTAATGGCCGACTAATGTCACGTTTTCTCTGATAGTATTATTGATCCAAAATATGTCAATGGGTAAAATTAGCTTGCGCCATTACTAATTTACGGTAGTTTATTATCGACTACGGTGGAAAATGTCGACCCTCTGAAATGTCAATGGTAATTACTACCAATCAATATTTTTCTCATTCATTTTACTTTAATATTCACCTGTTTCTTTCATCGTAATATAATATCGCTATCCGGACTTTAAATTAGCGAACAATTTAATATGTCAGTGAAAAACGTGTCATATAATACTTATGTATAGAATCGTGTATATAATTATGTGAGCACCTGCATAATGACGGAATGTCAAAATAGTACACCAACGTAATGTACTGAATATTATTTTTTCTATGTGTAATAAAAAAAATAAGGTAAATAAACTATTTTTTTTTAATATTCAACGAATAAGACACAAGATTTGAGAATTGTCATACATAATTTAAAAACATCTCATGCATATTATACACACTTGAAAAAAATACGATACCCGACGGGACTTGAACCTGTAGTAGCTACTGGATTCGTCGCAGTATGCTGTTCCAGTTAAGCTACATGCATCTCAGTTAATTACGACGATTTTAATGTTTTAATTATTTATGGTTTAATTACATTATTTTATATACTATATAGTTAAACGAATATTTTTTTACTATTATTGGATTAGGCAGGGTTTAATTGAATTTTTAAAACTAACAAACACTATATACCTAACCTACACATTGTAGTCTTAGTTCAATGACAACAAATACGCTTGACTGACAAAGCTTAGTGTGCATTATTAATGTCAGATCTTAACAGCCTACCTCAACCCTTCGCCACTGCTATACAATTGACTTCTCTTAAGTACTTGATAATTATTGTCGGCAATGTACCTACGTATATTTCTCCGCATATTTTATTAGCCTTTGTTGGTGCCATGATGGCAATCGTCTAGTTGTCCCGACGTTCCAGATGGCGTCGCCATATCGTGCCATTCCCTATCAGACATGAATGAACTTTAATTAATCTTGGTACATCGGTATCAAATAATGGTGTACGTGTATTTTTATAGAGTTTGTACATAAACCTTTATTGTCGTCAGGTACAATCTCGTTGAAATTTTCCTTGTAGAGAAAATTCTCAAAAACCTCGTTACAATTCCAAGTGACAAGCGTCGAAATGCGCGTTTGGATTTAGGGTGAACGATAAAAACAAATGTCGGGGTGGACCGGCGATAAAAAATAACAAGCCATCTTTGGGCGGAGAAGCTGGCCCCAACCGCCTACCTGCAGAACGACGCCGTGGGCGGATCACTTACCTCTACGAAGCATTAGCTTTGAAAAAACCTTTTTACTATTTAATTCCGGTTAAAATTATAGCATAGGAATTGGCTTAGATTCTCAATAATTGAATTTCAATTTAGGTACCAGATTTAAAAAAAAAAAATATTTATTCAAAATTCTCGTCGTTTCAGAACATAATTAAAAAATATACCAATAGAAGAATTAACCGCCCGGTCACTAGATTGTTGGCGCAAAGCACCTGCAGTAAGAACTTTTTGAAAAACGGCAGTTGGAAGAATGCCAGGCGCGCGAGTAGAGTATATGCTTCATAACTTTGCACTACGGCTCTAGGATGAAAATGATGTAATATTATATATTCCAAAAATATATTATTTACATGTATTATCTATTCATTTATTATTACATATATCAATACAAGTGAATATCATTTAATCTAATTTTATGGCAGGTAGTCAGGCAAAGAGGCGTATCAGTGTAGTAAAAAGTGCAAAGTTATAAAACGTATACTCAACGTAATTTTTTTCAAACAACATGTAATCGAATAGGAAATAGGAACGTTAAATTGTGTATAGGTAGCAGTGGCGTAGCATCCCTCTAATTAATCATTTAAGTGTCATGTAATATGATTATATATGCAATCCTATTACAATAACCTGTACGCAATACCACACACTATACTACTTATAAAAATAAATATGTAATTTTAAACAGCATCCCCAAAAGTTACAGTCACCGCACACTACTGATAGGCACCTAATTTAAAATCTTTTACCTTTGTGTTTTTTTTTTATTCATAAATAGATTTATTTTACAAGTAAAATTCGAATACCAGAAGAAGTCTAAATATTGTCTCTACTTACACATTTAAATGCTTTAATCACTTCTTAAGATTCTTTTCTTTTGCCTAGAAACGCTTTTTGCAGTAATAACAGACGCTGCTGCGACTTCCAATAAAGCGACTTAAATAAACCGTATCATTTCCTCAGGCCGCACTCCCAAATCGCTTATGTGCCAATATTCCTCTTGATTTTATTAAAGGGCTTTCAAGGGGGTCTAACGGGGGGTTACCGCCTGGGGGAGAACTGTCAAAGTGTCGCAGGGGGTGTCAAATGCGAGAGGAATTCCGATTGTAATAATAAATTGCTTTTTTACGGCGGGCCCGCGTGATTGTTTATTCGAATGATTTTTCGGTTGATTAATAGCGATTTATGGTCGTAATGAATGTGAACATTTCCGATAAAAATGATCAGTTAGGTGACGTAAATAATTATTAATTATACTTCTTGATTGATGTGCGTTTCTTCGTATGCTTAATTGTTTGGTAGAATATGTGTATTTCACAAACTAGGGGGTGGGAGTATATTATTATGAACAGAGTAAATCTGTGTGCGTAAGAAAAATGAAGATTAGTTGAAATCACTACTTTTCGTGAGACGCGTGTATGTGAATATATATGATTTTGTGAGGAATTTCTAATTCGGGAAAGATATATAATTCGACTCAACTCTTTTCTAGGTTAAAATTTAGCATTATTATGCAACACATTTTCTTTTACTATTCCCCTTTTCCTTTCGTACACTAAATTATTTCCAGAAATCGAATGTATTGATTACACCAATACATACTTCCTAGTATAATATATTATGTCACGTGGATTCATCTTAAACAACTAACAAATTACTATTGTTTGTCAACAGTGCAGTGAAAGATGTTCCAACAATAATTTTATTGATATAATATATATAATATGTTGTAAAAAACGATCAGCGCCTATTGTAAAACACTCAGTTTCATTTCATAGTTTGTTGAAGAGTGCGTGTCCGGAAATATGTACGTATGCAGTTCGCCGTATCACACTTCACGTATCGTAAATATATGGCCGTATATTAAAGACCGTCCAACCTCTTTGGGTCTAACAACAAACAAATTTTTAAAATAAGCGATATATTCTTGAATTTGCCATAATCAGCTATACGAATTGAATTAATGTTCATATTAAATCTAATAAAATTTAAGACCGTATAGAATACGGTCAAGCAAGCTCACGGCGAACTGTTCTACGGTGAAATGTTTTACGTACAATTTACATGTAACTGTATAATGTTTGAGGCTTTCACGGTTGTTGTTGTTTTTTTTTTATATATATATACAGAAGGAGACACGGTGAAAACCCAAGAATAAACTACATGTAACTGATTTAAAAAAAACTATAATAATATTATTATACAGTGTCAAATTGTCAATTCTGGATGAAAAGGCAATATATTTATTTAAACAAAACACAATATATTGACTTCAATACTACATTGACAACTCATCGAAATATACAATATAAAGTAGAAATGAATTTGTTTTCTTATTAGTTTACTTATTGTAATAATATAATAAACACCCACGATGGCCGCACGGCTTAAGCGTCGGCCTATGCCCTATAGTGTCGTGGGTTCCAAGCTCGAACCCTGGGTCTGACAAGTACACATATTGTTTTTCAATTTGTGTGTCAGTCAAGAGTATGGACCTAGTGGGTTGAGCAAGTGGCTGACGTCCATTTCTCGTAAAAACATTTTTTTTATACAAACCTCCACTCTGTGGAGGCCCATGTGATCTTAGTAGGATCGGACATGGTCGGAAAAAAAATATATAGCTTTAGTAGGTATAACAATAAAATTACGCAGTCGTTATGGCAAAGTTTCGAGATGTTTAAATCTCAATAGTATATAACTTGTAGTCAATGTATTCTGACAACCGGCTATATATACTGTCATTCAGGTCCACATCGTAATGTATGTAATATGTTTACCCTAACCACAGCCATGCAACACGGGCCTCGATTCCGGCACGCCTGCCCCACTTGGGTGACTGATTTTTACGTTCATTTCCCGTGGCTTATCTCAAATCAGTTTCATTCGTCCCATTTGGCTGTTCCAATATTTCCTTACCGCAGATCGCTCTCTCAATTTACAGTTCAAACAGCGACCCCGTATCCCATCCCCTCGGCTCGCTAAATCTGTGGCTCGCACACCTCACGGATGTATAAATTTATTGGCCACCCGAATAATCCAGGCGTCGTTTTAGGCTCCGGACACCTCTGATGGTTTCAATTCAGTTCATTTATATATTCACATGCGAGAATATTATAAATTCAAGACGTAGTCACAGCATGGCATGATGAACCTGAAATATACCGTCGTTGGGCTATTGAAACCTCTGATCTGGAAATTTCCAAAATGGTCTTTTATTTTATATTTCTTGTTTGTATATATTATTACTTATTACACCGCACAGTTTAGTAAAACTTTAAAAAATTAAAATGTAAGTTCTTAATTATAGACACCTCCGATTTAACATGTACACCTGAGCTCTCAAACCCTCGATGATGCCGAGCTATTCACGTACTTGCGAAATAACAGTTCTTCAAGAATTTGGATATAAAGCAGTTTTTTATCTCATGTAAAAAAAATCAATTTTGTCATATCGTTGATTTTTACAGCTCAGCGACGATAAGTAAAACAATGAAACTGTGATATAATACATATAAATAAAAAAAAAACAATGTAGGTATATTAAAAATAATATATATACATATTTATATTACATAAGAGTAGGCATTAAATAATCGCCTAGTATCGAAACTTCGCTACTGATATCGTCGCTATAGATTGGTTTGTCGAATATCCGTTTTTGTCGAAATCAACCTTTTAATGCAGAATGGTGTTTTGTATCTAAATTCTAAATGGACCAGAACCATCCTTTTCTTTAAATTACTTTTTAATGAATATAGCATTCATATGCTGTAAAAACAACAATTTAAATATAGGATAATGAAATTTGTTTTTCGTCAACTGAACATTTGACATTTCGTCTATTCGACAAACCAAACCTACAGCGACTATAAGCATAGCTATTTTTATTATTATTGATTTCCATCAAGCATTACCAATAATGATACTCGTATCTACATAATCAACGCTTTCTTCATTCAAAGCAAAATACGCGTTATCAAATGTAGTTAAATCGCACTAAAGTTAATAATAATTGTTTTATTAATCGGTGTTGTTAATTTTTCTGTGCGATTTACGTTTGAGGATCTCATCTCCACCCCATCACGGCCTTCGCCGCCCCCGCCCAACTCACTCGGGCGGCTGTCGGAGCTAAATGAACCCGACGACGTGTTGTGTGCCCGGCCTATGTGAATGTTTATCGATATGTGGCGCTGTATAGATTCACAATTTCAGGACAAACAGTCATTTATGAGGTTACATTATTTACGTACTCAGCGTCGTGTTTTTTTCGCTCGGGCGAGAGTTATTTTTACGAAAGTCCGTAGTTCACTTTCTGGTGATTATTTTTTTGAAAGGTTTTAACGTGATTGGTTTTTCCGTTTATTTATGTATTGATTCAAAACATATGCCATTACACTTATTACCCCGATTCCCCACAATATTCAATACAAAAATAATCAGTGAGTAATTCTTATGTGGGTATTAAAAATCAATAATATATGGGTGGTTCATAATAATTATGAATCAGGTCCATCAAAATGGATCCTGAGATAATTGAACCTAAAGATAAAGCTCCTTTTGTAAAATTCAGGATTATTTTCACATTATATACTTACCATATTTTGATAGTACATGGATCAATTTAAATAAATAGTCGAAACATAAAGTATATTACGGCTTTATTATTAATTATCAAATTAGTGATAAGCAAATACCTATTTATACTGCTGTAGAAACTGTCAAAATGGACATGATTCACATTCAGTTTGATGTCTTATCAATACTAAAACTGCCATTTATGCGTGAAATTGTAGAGCTACGATTGTGATATTAACACACAATATAGAAATCTGTTTTGTCTACTGATACAAAAAAATCTAATTTTATGAAAATTGTACTTGATCCACAATTATTGTGAACCACCCATATTTTTTTCTATCCTGCTCCAATCGTAATATATTGTGTAGGTATAGATTGGATACATTAAAATAACGAATTAAATAGATAACCACTATTATAAGCTGGTCCTTTTTAATGCGTCTATGTAACCCGTGTCCGGAAATATGTACGTATGCAGTTTACCGTAACACGGTTCATCGTGAGATATTCTATCGGAAATAGATGACGGTATAAAATATAGATATCAATTCCTTACCTCCTGCAATGTGGTAACCTGAAGTCAGCAGAATTTTGACTGAACAATAATAATTAATACATGGTTGCTTGTGTCCAATAACTTTGGATTTTACATGATCACCTACATAGGTTTTGAAACCACCATTATCACTATAATTTATTTTCGAATCGTTGAATGGTTTACTTCGTACTTATGTAAGAAAACACCATGGCCCAGTAAAGGCTTTTCTTTTTTCTCACTCTGTTCCTATATGTTTTCTGACAATACATTTTGCAATCTAATATGATAATTTTGAATACTTAAATCGCGAATTCATTATGCACTATTCTAAGCTCTAGAACAGAGGGGGGGGCAAACTTTTTGGATGGTGGGCCAAATTCAAGAATTCAAAATGAACGGTGGGTCGCAAGTAAAATACCATTTTTTGATATACACTATTTATTATCACGAAAAATAAACATTACAAAAAAAATAATGAGAAGAATGAAACTGTTATTTTTTTTTAAATTCAGGTGTTAATTTTGTACTTGATATTCTCAAAACTTCTTGTAAATGGGCATCGGAGATATTTGATCGTAAAGAATTTTTATTGAGGTTCATGATCGAACATGTTTGTTCACATATATAAGTGGATCCAAAAATAACGAACATTTTTCTTGCATAATCTTTAAGTTGGTCGAATTTCTCTGAATTAAGGGCATTGTAAAATTTGGAGATTTCTTCACGACGATGCAATTCTCTTTAATCAGTGTCACACTGCAGATCAATAATCTCAAGTTGTAGCTCTGTCGGCACACTATCAATATCTATTAAAATCGATGTTCAACGTAGAAAATAGTGGTTACATAGTGTGAGACGAGACGCAAGGAAGACGTACTGAGATAATACATTTACGAAACTACGAATTCTTCAAATTTTAATCTATTGTCAATATTTTTTTTAAAAAATATAAAAGTTATTCGTAATCAGAAGTACAATTAATGATGGTGGGCCGCAAAAAAATACCCGGCGGGCCGCAGTTTGCCCCCCCTAGAATATTGCTAATTGATTGCAGATTTGTTTCTAATTAGAAAAGTTTATTTCTGTATAGGGCTACCTGCCAAAGTAATCTGTTAAATGAGCAATTCGCGCAATGTACTTTTATCACCTTTATCGAGCAAAGTTGTGTGCCACAGACGAAAACATTTATATAGATAATCCCGCTAATGTTTATAACGCGACCATAATGGCGTCCCTTCGCCCTCAAGACCGGCATTTAATTTTTATTGACAAGAAGGAGGGTGTCGGGAAACAGCCTACAAACGAGCCATTCCACCCCCTACTCCCGCCGGCAGCCATACGTTACGTTTCCGCCGACGCTGAAATCTCAAGAGCGCCGTTTTCCGGTTGCGGTTTCAACTTCGGACATTAGCGCCGCGATAACTTATCCGATATATGAAATCGGATAAGTCTGACGTCACGACATACGGATTTACCCCTTCGTATGTATGGTTGGCGTTAAATTTGAGGCACTCTCGTAAGACTCGCTTGTCGGGAGAGATCGCCTATTAAATTTCTTTGATGCTCTTGGGATGTGGCATTATTTCATATATTATTATATTATGTGCTCCCGGCTCTAGTATAACATCCGTTCAAATTTAACCAGTATGTTCACTATTGTTATCAATACGCCATTAAATCTATATCTTTTAATATGGCGCAATTAACCATAATATATTAATTATTCATCGTTGAATATTTGTATTTTAAAAAGTCTTCATATGGGATTAAGAGTAAAAATTTCAGCATTGTATGTATTATATTACAAAGAGAACTCTCGATACCAATAGTAGATAAATTTATATCTTCAGTTCGTTTAATTTCACTAATGTTCAGAGAACACGGAGTCAACTTTTAGTGTGTAGCAATATTTTTAAATTAAGGTATATATCGTATTTTAAAAAAATACGAAAATAGTTTCATTACAAATTAATATACACCTAATAGTATCACATTAACATCACAGTTTATAAATTTGAAGTTGCTACTAGGTATATTGACTCGTATTCTTAGTAGCTAGAATTATAGAGCTTTATAACTGAAAAATTTTATCGGTCAGTCTATTTTTCTAACTGTCCCAATTATTATCGATTGCAATTTTTCGTACCGTGCACCTACTGTAGTAATATTATATTTATCATATAGGTACGTACAGTTAACACTAAAAATGATTAATAAAAGTAATAAAAACGCTTTGAATGTAAAAAATCTAATATGATACATAAAGCTCACTACTATTTTAAAAAAACACTAGCAATATACGAAAAAGCTTCCTCGTTTACATAGTGACGCTGGTTGATGATGCTGAAGCTTTCGGCATTGGATTTTCCATACACTATCGCCATATGAAATATTCATCATGCAGCCTGGCGCTGTGTCTCCTATTTTTACAGTATTTGAAGTGGTCGGTTGTCAAGTGGGCGGGTGCGGGGGCTGGGGTGGGCGGTGGCGCCAGACTCTTTGGCTGCAGGCGGACGGACACCCGTCTGTCGCCCGACTAGACAATTTCTACAAATTGATTATTAACTTTGCCCGATTGATTAAATTTCAGCCAGTGAAGTTTTGCTGACGAGCCGTGAGGTTTGGAAGCACTATTATTGTTTGCAAATCCTGCGATCTCGCTCAGTTTCTTGATCTCAAAATCCTGCATTTCATGATTATCCTTCTATACGCAATTATGTGTATATGTGTTAAATTGTTCCGTTGCCTAGGCAGCGAATTTATTATTGTCGGCCATTTGCAATTCATTGCGTGAACAAACTATTAAACGTCAGAATGACATTTGGTACTTTAAAAATAAAAACAACGAGAAACCATTATACAATTTAGTAATATAAGTTAAAAAGTGTATAGAAATAAACCAACGGCACTTCAATAAGCGGCCCGTTTTCTTACGTGTGTAGTTTAACAAGATAATTAAGAGCTAGTCGGAAGAATCTAGGTCATCCAGGTTATAACAAGTTTTGTTTTTGTTTTGTTACGCCAAAGAAGTATAACTTCTAACGCACAATAAATGCACATAAGTGCAGGCACCGATTTTTTTTTTAAATATATTCATAACGTATCCAGTTTATTTAACAAAATGTCTCCTGTGCAATATCACAATTTCTAAATCGGATGAAATATTTTACCAGGTATAGTGTAGGCATAATAGGAATCACAAGTAAATCCGGAATAAGTTACAATAATATGATAAGTCGGATGTAAGGTAATATTGTGATGTAACCAATACGGCTCCCCGCGGAGAGGCTGTCTCATCCATTCTCCGTGTCTCGCTTTACTCTCGGTTTACCTCGTCCTAACCTCTCGCGACATCTCGATCCTCTCAAATCCGGCTCAATCTGACGAATTCGCATTTGGGGCTTTGCAAATCGGCATATAAAGTAAGACTATTTCACCCACGTGGTGGCTTTGTGAAGGGTATAAATGCTGCTGGGTAAATGAACTTTAATATAAACCAACCCGCAATGTTTCTCTTTCATTCATTATACTAGCTAAGCTAAGTATATCATAATAGCATCTAGTTATTGGCCACTTTCATGATTTCAAAGTTTAAAAAAAGAACATTGCACTTTGTATTAGCAGGTAGTGTTTAATAGATTGCTTCAGAAGTTTGGTTTATCGAACCTACGTAAAATTGATGATAAAAATTAGATTTATAATAGTGCTAATTATTCTGTATTGCAACACTTACCTGAGTCGAAAGTCGGTTAGTGTGGTTGAATTAGTCGTGACCGGAATTTATTACGTATGCAGTTCGCCGTATCACACTTCACCATGAAATGTTATATCGAAAATATATGGTCGTATACCGAGATAAAATGTATGTCTAAATAAAACACGGTTCTTGTCGGTTTACAGGAAGCCAGCGGCAAACAAATTTTTAAAATAGCCGATATACAGGATTATTTGTTGGGTTAGGTTAAGTTTTCATTCTTGAATTCATGAATCTTGCCAATATCGACTATGAAAATTCTTCACGAATATACAACGCGTATTTTTTCATCTCGGTGCTATTAATTGCTATACATAGAGATGGCCGTATAGTAGGTATACGGTTATTCTTAATTTTTTGGACTTAGAAAAAATGGTAAGTAGCTGTTATTTATGGAATTTGAGAAACACACCTACGTAATTCTATGAAATATCTGGATTACTTGAGTTGGTAGCTTAATTAATGAACCAATTCGCCTGTCTTTGTATTTGGTTTCAAATCCCTCTCGTTTTAAGTGTGTGTCTCAGGCTTTTCCGATTTTATGTTATCTTCATTGTTTTCAAAAAAGATAGCGTTTATTATGCATGGTAACTTTGAAGATCAAGTACCATGTCGTTTTTATTGATTTTTGATTGCGGCTGCTACTAAACTTGAGAACTGATCACTAGTTAATATTATTAATACTTGTTATCGGTAATATTTTAATCTACTTATTATAAAACTTATAACTCTCACTCACAAATTGTACTCTGGTTCATTGGCTTCATTTGCTCTCTGGGACAATTATTATTATCGTCTGATGTAAATGCTAATTCTAGCTATGTTTACTGTCAGCTGAATTCACCTACTTACATTACACAACATGTGCTGAAGGGAAAATGACATCATGGCATGTTCAGTATGGTGGGTGGGGTAGGCAGACCACTCGAGCAGTCTGGGCCAGCCGCAACAATTTCCCAATACGAACGCCCGAAACGTGACCGCTCTCGATCCGCCAAGAAAAGTCGCTTAGTCTTCAACTTTTGTCTTTTCAAATGCACTCAAAGGGGTGCTCCAGATGTCTTGAGTATTCAAATAATTGAAAAACCAATTTATCTTTATTTTGTTCCGAGAAACTTAACAAAACTTTCGATTATTTCTATTGTTTTAAATAAAAAGTCCACATTGTTTGCATTGACGAAAAAATGATTGTTAACCACTTAGGACATACCTACCTGTTTTTAAAACTAATTTATTATAACCATCCCTAGCGTTATTCTAAAATATGACTTGATAATGTTATTTCTATTTCATTGCGAGATGCGACCGAAAGCAATCAATACGTAGTTTTGAGACGTAGGTTTTACTGAGTTGATTTGATAATTGGCGTAGCAACTGCTACAGTGCTACGCCATACGGCGTGATAATTACAAAATGCATACCGGGAATCTTGGGAAAATTAATAACCATCCCAAGAATGTGCTAGAGAATTATTTAAGTTCCCACATGGTTTAATCTTATATTTCATTTTTCAATAATGCGGCGAATCAAAGAGTGCACCCAGCGTAGAGTTACACTTTTGACATATAATAATTATTAATAATAAAAACGCAATGACAGATTTACAAAACAAATTAAAATAGTTTTACTGCTTTCCGCTTTCAACATTTATCGTTCAGCACTAAAAAAATAGTATTGAATGATGAAAAAGACATTAAAAATGTATTGATTCAATATTGGTATAATTAATCATTATACTGATGGAATTTTTAAATTATTTTTTAATTGAAGTGAACTTTCCAAATTTAGACGCTCACAACATCACACCGAAAAGTACAAAGAAATGCAAGCAGTATTTTAAAGAGTAAAATACAAAAATTATAAAGTACCTAAACGAAATTACGCCGAATGAGCTAAGTAGACCATTTTTTACGAATTTATAAAACAACGTCCACCTAAAACTCATAGTCTATGTTATCGCCCGTCCAATTGGCATTACCAATAGCAGCTGAATTCTGCACTTTGGGGACACGCGGCTTAAAGCTAACAAAAACGACGGAGTTCGCAGTTACACACTAAGTCAGAAAAAATTACGTAGTCAAATATAGACTTCTCAAAAAGAATGACTATGTTAGTAAAGTGATCCTAATATTATTAAATATTATCTTTTTCACGTTGGACATAAACCCTTGCCTTATCTGTGGGAAGGGAGATCACTCTGTCAGTTTCTTCGGTTTAGCCAGATACCTGACTCGCTTCGAAATTCCGACTAGCTATTCGTGCCCATTCGCTGGCAAACGCTCTTTTTGTTTCTTCGTTCGTCGGGAATCTTTTATTCAAATTTGCCTTTTAGGAAATGCTCCGCTGAAGATTGTTCTCCTAAATTACTTTTATACGTGTATGGAGAGCGGAGTGGAGTCTCTCCTACATATACCTACGTTCGCCTTACCTTACCTTACCTATATATCGTCTTTGAATTTGCAAATGTAATCAGTGCGCGTACCTTGGGATATATTTTCGGATTAGAGTGGATTTGAAACTAAATTCGAAAACTGATCTTTTCTGAAATTCAAATCTTATTTCGTACTATCTCATATCCCGACGCTGCGTTCCTGCTTATTGTTAACAATGAAATGTTATCACAGATTCACCTGACATTGCAATTCTAAAAATACCTTTCTCTTATAAAACGCCATTTTTACTTCTAATATACGTACATAGATACATCGTAGACATCTCTTAAAATATGGTATGACATTTAACAATGGAACGGTTGAATAACGTTTAACAATTGAAAAAAATACTTTGTAACCAATATGTAATGTACCATTCTAATTATTTAACATACATAATTCTGAAAACACTCATGAGAAAATATACGCAATAGAAAAAATCCTTTTCGAGAAAAGTAAGACACCCGGCAGGAATCGAACCTGCGTCTTTTCGGTATCGCGCCCTGAGCATTATCACTACGCTACGACTGCCATGCATAATTGCGACAAATTTTAATTATTGGCCTTTTTAATACCTTTGCTATTTTGATGGACATTTCATGTAAGAACTACCAGTTAAAATTATCATAATTAAATATGATACCCGTAGCTTAATTGGATAAAGCGTAGTGGACGCGATACCAGTGGTTATATAGGTTCAAATCCCGTCAGGTGTCGTTTCTATTTTTAAATGGATTTTTTCTGGTATATCTGAGGTATTTTCAAGTCATGTATGTTTATATTGTTTATCTTACAAACATAACTTTACTGTTCTAAAGTGTTAATATTTTTCTCTTTCATTTTTGCATTTATATCCGTTGTGTATATGCTACGCCGAATGTGCGAAATTGACTATTACATGAAATGGGCAAAATTTTTGCTAATTCATGTAATAGTCAAGCTCGTTGCCTTATTCATGAATTAGGTAGATTTTCTGCTGAGTACGTGAATTCTCCAGGGTATGAAATTCTTAAACTGTCAACATGACAGTAGAAAAAGTAAATTTAATACGGATGGTTTTATTAGTTATAATTGGACATAATATAATATTATTATTATTAGGTTAGGTTAGGTTTTTAATTCTGAATTCAACTGAATGTCCATTTTGAGGTTAGCTAACAGTATCAACAAACTATCACAAACATACAATCGACCATTGCACGATTGATACCCAAGCACGAATCAAATCGTGAAAATTCTTCCGTTATCATATTATAGTTCTAGATTTTTTTTGCGCATAGTAAATGGATATGAAAGTCATTGTAGCTATTGATTGGTATATTTTTATATTATAATCAATGACATTTGACACATTTGGTCAGTTAGATTAGTTGCAAAAAATATCACCGGAGCGCAACCATCTATTTTGACCATAGATAATATACGTAAATTTTGACCAATGCATGAGCATTTGACACATTTAGTTTAGTTGCAAAAAACACCACCGTAGCGCTACTATCTAATTTGTCCAATGCGTGAACTAAGCTGAAAAATTACTGCCGAATTTACGCACTTGGCAGATATTTTGTTGCTTGCATTTTTCATGATTTTGTCAAAATTTTGCCCATTTCATGTAATAATCAATTTCGCACATTCGGCGTAACATATATATTATTGATCTTGATTCACCTACCCTTTTTAATTTGTTATTACAGTGCAGTTCGCCGTGTATTTTTCTTTTTTTTGTAAAACATTTAACGGCTATTTTGTAAATACACTTTTCTTGTAGGTATAACGATTCAATTCCGCCGTGCGACCCTCAGAACAAACGGGCCACTCGAAACCACCGCGCGCAAAACTAACAATCCACCGACAATTACATCAATATACTTTAATTAGAAAAATAAAAGGCGCGGCCGAATACCATTACGGATTTCATGGTATTATGTACATTTTCATTAAGATTACCATCGTGCACGGAGGCCCTGCGGGACGGACGCGCCTCCGAATGGCGAGAAAGGGGCTCTAAACTAGACTTCTATTCTGTTCTATCCAGTATTCAATTTCCATGTAGGCTACCGTACAGAAATTCATTTCAAATTTAATCGTCACATTGTGTAACCAACCCTATTCATTTTTTTAATTTGATGTTATATTATTTTAATAAAATTGTAGTATTGCCTAACATAAGTTTAAACTAATATCATGGATAACCATTAAAACCCACTTAAGGTTTTCAAAGTATTAAACAAATAATAATAAGAACACAAAGTCATAATATTGTTTGAACGAATAAGAAAATGTATTCTGTCTCTATCTATACGTATAGTATTTAAGCAAAGGCAAACGGCCTATCTGAATGGTCTTGATAATGGTGTCACAACCGAAATAGCTATCGACAAACCTTTTTTAAAAACCTGTAGAATTTAATATTAATTATATTTTCATTTCTTATAAAATGGAATTCTACCAAGTAAATGCTAACTCATTTAATAATATCATGATGTTATAAATAAAATAAATCTTTTCAGCAATAAAAATTATCAAAAGTTTCATTTTTTTTTAATTAATGACCGCTAGTTACAGCTGATAGCTACATATTGTACATAGTATTATCTATATTATATTTTGACCAGGCTTTATATTAACAGATTTAGTTTTTACGAGAAATGGATGTCAGCCACTTGGCCAGCCTATTAAGTTCATACTCTGACTCATACACAATGTAAAAAACGATATGTTTAACCTAGCCAGACCCACGATACTATAAGCCGACGCTTAAACCGCGCCGATATCGTGGTTTTTTCGTCAGCCTGTAGTGTCGTGGGTCCATGATAGTATAAATATAACAAACAAAGAGTTAAGAGTGTTCGTTGTCAGTGTGTATTTGCCTTTGGTGAGTATACACAGCGCCTGAAGATGCCGAATGGCGAAACCCGGGTCGCAAAAAACGACTCATGGAATAGTAGAAAACTTAAATCCATTAGAATTTATTATGTTTGGTTGTTTTTTTATATATATACCTGCTTACTAATATCGTTAGTTACGGGTCGTTTTGTGTTACGCAGAAAAAGCGGGAAATGCGTAAAGAAATTTTCCTTGGCCGACCACGTACGGCACATTATCTCAAATAAAGGCCTCAATAAAATTGTATTGCTGCAGTGTGTCGTGATTTGGAGCGGACTCGGGCTTTCCCCGAAAACCATTTATTGTCTCGCTAATGTCACTTTATATGTAAAACTTTGTTTGGGCATTATTTGTAAAGTTCTGTAGGGGCCAAGTATGCTTTGACCGTTCTCCTGCGAGGCACATTACACCTTTATTACTCTTAAGAAATGTTTCTTTATTGTGAAAAGTGTTCACGTGTTAATGCGACGCTGGGTAAGTTATTTATATTGTGTTTTATTAGTGTATGTAATTTTTTAATACAATAATATGTTTTTCGGAAATGAATAACGCTATTTACATCTATAAATTATGTTGGAGGATTCACCTAACCTCCTAACCTAACCAATTCTAACTTTTTTTCTCAACTATCTTATTGTTATATATACTTCTCGAAGACATGCACCCCCACTCTACTACAAAGGATACACAGTAGCTAAATTCAAATAATAAATAATTTCTAATTACACTGGGCACACGTTCGCGCACGGGGGGGGGTTACTCCGTTACTGAGATAAACAAATTTATATGAATATTCATTAAACTTCATTAGTTCGATACACTTACGTGTAATTTGTATGAAAACACTTAAAAAGAAGGATAATTGGCCGAAGCCATCAGGGCTAATCACAAATGGTAGAAAATTATTCAAGTCAAATGTATTTTTTTTATCTACGACTCCATGGCCCAAAATTAATAGTCCGGCCATGACATGAAAATGTAAACTTCGATGGTAGTGCTAGTTATTGCTCATATACTTCCGAGTGTAATATAGTAAACTGTTCATAAAACTGATGAGTATTGCATATTAAAATAAATGGTAACAATTTGAAAGAAATATGCATTCGAAAATTTTCATTTATAGCGAACTTGTTCCCCATTACATTCGAAGGTAACCAATGACTAGCACTATCTTCGTAATTCGCAATTCAATGACACGACTTGAATATAGTCGGCATGCTACGACTCTCAAAAATATAACAAATTCCACTTAATTAGAAAACCTTACACACTTTTTAGCAAGTCTGAATGGATTAAAATGGCACTACTATTAATAATAAAAAAGTATTATAAACTATAATATGTATCTACCCCAAGCACCTAAGTACATATAATTTATTAATGAAACTTCCAAAAAAATATCCATTTGTCTTTATCATAGACTGCGTTATCTCACATAAAAAAAACAGATATGGTTTTCAACTCATTACTTGTAACGATAAATGATTCTTTTATCCAAGAACCCTTATTTTTTTCGTCACATGCCCCCTCAGATTGTCTAGCAGCTGAAAGATAAAATCCAACTGGCAGACGTGACGTGATCCCGACAATAACCGGCCCGGTGAAGCCATCAACTGCAGCAGTTTAGACTCCTCAGACACTGTCGTCTTCCATTGTCACCGCCATCCCAATTCGCCCGATAATGTCCTCCACGGAGGGCGGCGACTGAATGGGAGACTGGAAAAAAACCGCCCTTCCCACGGCGGTCATATTTCTGCCGGCTATGGGCCCCCGTGGGCCGAGCTACCCCGCCCCCGCCATACTTCATCGTTAATTGCGTAATTAAGTTTATTTGTTACGTGTGAAGGTCGTATGTTCAGGGGTCGCTAGCCCCTGCATTTAATTCTGGACAGAGAGGGCTTTTCGTAAATTAACATGCGTGTATTTTGTTTTTAATGGTAAACGCATACCGATGGAATTTTTCGTGTTTTCGAGATTTTTATCGGGATCGAGACCTAATTTAAACCTTTTTACTGTATGTTATATTACTCTCTTTCGACACATTAAATTTATTACTTTATCGAGCCTGTAAACGTGCATGAATTTACTGGCACCAATAAATAGTTTGTAAATTAAACTATCGCGATAATAACTGTTTACACGCAAAAGTGCTGACTGTCTCGCCAATCTCATTCTTCAATCGTAAGCGAGGCGCTTTGTTGTCATTGTACGATGACTGTTTGTGAAAATTGGTATAGGTACGTCAAAATGGTCTGTGCGGTATAGTTTGTAATTTTCCGGCAAACTCGCCAATTTCGTTCTACTGCGCATACGTCATGCAATCTGCACGATGTACGTGTGTACATTTGCATTTTACGTTATTCTCGTGACAATAATATTCGACAATAAATTCATGCACGTGTAAACGGGCTTATTACATTTCAGTTATCACAAAATAGAGTTTTTGTTTAATATTTACTCATTTAATAGTTAAACATAGATTTTAGTCGCACTCATACATTGGAAAAGACATCTAACAAAAATCTATTAGGGTCTATAATTATTGCAATGTATGTAGAGTTCAGCTTTACGTACATACAATATAATATATCAATAACAATTTATCTTAAAAAAATATCGCATTATAGTCGTTTTAAATTTAAGTAACAATTAATTCGATATATCTATACAAATTTACGCAGTTTGCAAATTGACACTTAAATCAATGTAGTAGGTAGGGTTAATTTTTCTTCTTGAAATAAATATATAATGTATGCCTAATATATATATATATGTAATGATTATAGCACACTAATAATCTTTGGTGCAGACTAAAATCATTTTATTTTTCACACAGTTACATACATGTTCATACATGGTGTCATCACAGTCTCATCCAGCTATACACACTTCGAGTTACATATCCTTTATAAGTTATTCGTGCAACTGCATAAACTATTATTATAGTTAACTTATACTTATTATTAATTTTTAATTAAAACAGATTTTATTGTACTGATTCCACTTTTTATTAAATAATTGGATCAGTTTCATCCGCCTCAAAGGGACATTTTCAACACAATAAAATAAATTATAATATGGATTTCAATTATAAATGACTTACAACACTTATACTGCTATTATTTAGTTTCATATAAATTTATTGTCATTATAATATTTCCGAGCTCACTATACTTTTGATTACTTTATATATCAATAATTATATAAAATATTTTTATTTTAGTTTCGTTATTATGAACCAACGATTCAGGTTCCCTATCAATTTAACTCAATTCAGTGATATTTGAACTGTTTTCTACTTCGGCCGATACTTGGAAAGTTCTTCTTTCAAAATCGAAAGCACGATTCCCGCATGGGTAATCAAAATGATCGAATTAAATAAGTCCAAGTCAGTCGTGGTTGTTTTTTTAATCGACAATTAACTCGAGCTTTTCCTCCCAGAAGCCAAGACAAATTAATAATATGCTCTATTTCTCTTCAATATAGAGTATTCGACATCCTTTGAGAAATGTTTTTTTAAGGGGGATCCTTATACCAGCAGAGGCACCTAGCGGAAAAATACGAAGCTTGCAATTTGAGACATTTTTTTTTTGATAATTTACATTTCAACTGTATTAATTAATAAATACGTATGTATCTGAAAACATTAAAAAGAAAAATATTGATTGTAAAAAACTTAATTGTAAAAAAATCAGAATTTGTTACATATTTATGTCCCGAGTTACGTGATTATTACTTTATATGTTATGGTCGTATTTATTATTAAAATTTAGTTTATTAAGTCTTCTACTTTTTTTCGTACAGATTTTTGACTAATTCATAGTTTTAACATTTTTTTATTTACTTTAAAAAACATCGTCTTTTATAAAAATATAAATGTGTATAACTTGAAATCCTTTTATTTATATCGAAGATCTATATGATAGCTCTAGCCCAATATCGAAGCTCTATTTCTTGGAAAAAATAAACCTATTAATAAGTATATTTAATTTCAATTTATTTTATGACATATTGTGGACATTACAAATTATAAGTTTAAAACGTTCACAACATGACACGAAACATTAGTAGAAAGAAAAAAGTAACAAAAACGATAAAAATGGAAATATAAAAAGAGAACATAATATAAACATACAAAAACAGTGAAAATACAATTATACATCTATATAAGTTCAAAGAAGTACACCGAGTTTGCTAAGGAGACCCTTTAAGAATTTATAAAATAGCGTTCACTTCAACTCACCTCACGCAATTGGAATATATCAACACCCGAAGCAATTTGGTTGAACATAGTTATCGCCCTCCCAATTTGCATTACCAGTGGCAGATTTGTTCTGCACCTTGTCAATCAATCAATCAATTCGATTAATTAAAACCTAATAAATAACATCACTAGTTTTCATGTCACATCTGTATTACTCTGACCGTAAACAAATTATTGCAATCGTATGCTTTGTGTGATTTTATTGCCTTTGTTTCTATGACAATCCTACCGCGACATCCGTGTATATTTTGAAATTGGAACACTTTTATAAATTTCTACACGCGTGCCTCTCCCCAATGGCCCCGTCATCAAAGATTCCCGCGAGAATGCTCGCGCTCCTTTATACGAATATGTTTATCTTTATTCTAGGCATAAGATTTTCGAGGCGATTATTCGGCGCGCGTAATTCGCTTTCGTTGGATTTCCGCTTCCGCTCTGCCGAAAGCGCGGGATCGATTTCCACAAGTCGCCGCACACACACGAATCCGCCTTCTTAGCGGCCATGCAACGTCGTCTTTTTGATAGTTCATTTGTTTAGGGATGTGACAGCGTGAAATACAAATCCGCGGATATTTTCAACAAAAGGCAACCCAAATGGCAAAATTCCCATAAGCCAAATATATATTATTTTATTATTCTATAATTTATGGCATTTGCAACATTGTACCTAATTATTAGGACGTCACATTAAGGGGACTGATCTCACTTATTCACTGTTTTAGTGAAATTGTATATACTTATTTAAATAAAAGTTTTATACTATGTTGTGATGTATGATTAAAATGATAAAAATCATTCTTAAACTCTACATTCGAAGCATTTCCTACCGCTCGCTATCAATTGTTTATGGCTTGCATACACATCATATATCTACACATAGCATATTCCACCTACGTGAGGTGAGTTTAAATGAGTGTTATATTATATTAAAAAATTGAATATAGTCAGTCGGTTTAACTCACTATTTTTATTGTTGATAGGTACATGTAATATTCTAAAAGTAATTTTCTCACGTTCAGAAAAAAACGTAGTTGGAACATAACTGCTTATTTTATTTCTTGTTATTTCTTGGTTGCAAGGCCAAAGAGATGACTTCGATGATAATATCTGCGCAAGTTCGCTAAAGTTTGCTTACCAAGATTTCCGTCATATGTTAAATCATGACGGGTCTATTGATTTTATCCCCATCAAACTTCTCTCCAGTTTTCTTTCACGGGACAGTTAAAATAATAACCCCATGGATTAAGTTCCGTAGATCTCGCATCCATCAGTGGCGTGCCTCTATCTCATATTTTCAGTCGCGTTTTCTATTTTTGTTTGTCCAGTGGCGGTCCGGCCAATGTGGCACGACAGCTTTGTCAGTTTTATTACCCGTGTGCCGCTATCCGTTGCTCAACAACCTGTCCGTGCCCGGCGGGGTCATTATGTTTTCCAGCCTTTTTTATAGTTTTACTACTGTTGGCCCTGTGGCTCTTTTAACTCATGATACAATTTTCTAATTAGGTTTTGCAATTTTCAACTGGGGTATTTTAAAACCTATTTTTCTAAACGGAGGAGCATAGTTACTTTTAGTAACTTGTTTTGTACATTTATTATAAAAATATGTGCTTAAACATCAGCCGAATGCGTAATAATTCGATAAGGTATTGCTATATTGTAGATTTTATAATACCTAATCTTTTGATTTCTTCTTTGTTCAAATCCGCTCTTTAGTTTGAGCATGTAGATAGAAGATCCAAAGAATCCATGTCGCTCGCCAGTATTCATGCGCCTTTCCAGGTCACGCTATCGCATAAAAGGCAGGCCAGAATCATCCATAGCATGTTGTCGAGCCAGGTCCATCGTCGCTTCTTCATCTTCGATATGACAATGGGATTCACCGTTTTATCCCCTCGTTACTGTTCAAATCATACTACAGTATCTGGAGTAAGCTGTTTTTCAAACTCAGCATGCATACGGTTTCTTTTAGCCTTCATGAGATGCCATTTTCCATGACCCGCATCGTCAATACAAACGTCAAACATGTTGAATTTGGTTTTAACCGTGTAAACCACAGCCATGGCTCTTAAATTCATTAATAATAATGATAGTGCATTACGTGATATTATCAAAAAAAATAAGTTGTATAGCTAAAAGTTTCAAAAATATTTAAATTATTATGTTAAATAGACGGCACACGAAGGCCGAGTGGTAACGTATCATTTTGTTAAGTCGTGGGTCTCGGATTCGAATCCCGGGTTTGGCAAATTCACATATTGGTTTTCAATGTATGCTTTGACCTTATAGCAAGTGGCTAATATACATTTCTCGTAAACTATCTATTACGTGACGTTTTTCGGCAATAACGGATTGTAGAACAAATGGAGGAGAAAAAAATAGCCCAACCATTTGGCATAGGATAATGTGGTAGGTTCCTTATCTCTCGACTCTCGTTATTGTATTAAATTCACGTGTTATTCATTATAATATGTATTTTTGTTAATAGCTAACTATTTTTTATACCCCTACTCTGTATCCCACGGTTCTAGTTTACCCCCACAATAAAAATTCCCCGTATTTCTTCCAGGAACTTAATAGTTTTCTATTTGTATTGCTTTGAGGAGAATTGAACGTTCGCAAATGGGTTAATGTTATGGCAAGTGGCATCGTTCCGGATGCGAACTCTTTGTTCGTTTATGGTGCGTGTGACATTTATCCGTTTTTATGCGAGCTCTCTTTTTTATTTTATGAAACGTCGCGATGCGTCGGACCGCCTCCAATGCTTTTCTTATATTTTCCCAACAACAAAGATGGCGAAGGTAATCGCTCGAAGAATAACAATACCCCCCCCCCATCTCTTTTAAAATGTATTCTTTGAAATATCTGCTAATGCACGTGAGAGCCTTTTCATCTATCGTTTTTACCGTTCTACGTACCTATTCTGACTTTCACAGACCTTTCAGTAATTAGTTGGAAATTGATCAATGTTTTCATCAAACTGAGGATAGTATTAGTTGCTATGTCATTTACCGTAGCCTTTTTACACTGTTACTCATTGATGTCCCGTAGGGATAGGCAGATTGAGCGTCGCTTAAGGGCGGCAGTTATTCGAAGGGCGGTGAATCGATGAGAATCATTTGGTATATATAGAAATAGCTAAGTACCTAAACTTAGTAATAACGTAAACATCTTTCTATAAAAAAATCAGCTCAATGTCTGGAAACAAAGTGTATTAATTAACATAAAAGATTTAACAGTACTGTAATTATTTTGTCTGGTTCGCGATGTCTAGTTTACTTCCATTGCCATTCGACGTCTTTGGTGACCAGAATGACACGCGCACGGATGATAAAAAAATACTGTATAAAAATGGGGCGGCATTTTCTTTAGGGACGTCACTGCTGTTAATAAAAAAGTTTTGAAATCCTAAGTTTATTTTGAAAGTCAGTAAATTACATCAGCTTAATTCAAACAATAACAAACCAGAAGGAATGGGGTAGCCAGGGGGAGGCCGTCAAAAGTACACTTTTTTAGATGAAATTAAGTTTGCATAGTGAATTTGTGTCGTGCGATCGCGTATACTGAATAATGAATCGATGTCCCATATAATTTTTGATAGTTCTACTTTTGATGTCTCAGTTGTATAGATGTACCATCACAAATCGTCCGGTGTTCGAATTTAGAACTAACCTCATCACAGTATAATTAGTATTGAATGATATGTCAAATGTTAGCATGTGGCGCCCTCACTCAGCGGACAACTTAATATTTAGAGCTATAATAATAAATGATACGTTATTAGGTACATACAATGGAAGGTATATTATTATCTTGTGCCTAACTCAGCCGAAGACTTCCCGCGATATTTTTTCCCATCGCTGTCGCAATAAACGCTGTAATATTCCTTCGTGTCGGGCGTCAAATGAGGCGGCAAATAATTGCCCTTTCGTCGGCCCATTGTTGGAACAACCTGCCTAATGTACTTCCCATCGACGCCACTCCGTGTTCTCGCCTCAAAATATCGATGAAAAATTACTCTAGAATCACCTCCAGAACGTAATAATATTACGTTTCCACTTCAGAATTTTATTTTTACATCACTTCATTGCAAATTATATTGGTACTATTTCACTAATATTGGAATATTATACGTAATTTAGTTAATATCTAGTAAATTATAAAATCGCGTTTATCATATTATCTTTATATGACTTCTTCATTTCTGGTGCTATACTGCCCTTCCAATGAAGGAAGAAGGCGGTAACTGACAGTCACACACTTTCGAGATAAATAACTTTTTTTTTTAATTTTAGTATCTACTGTGCATTAATAAAAAACGGTGATATTTTTATTAGTAGTATGTTAAAATACTAACTAAGTAATAATAAACAAGCAGTAACTGCTGTAAATAGGTGCAATTGCTGCCTTTTTGCTTAGAAATGTAAATTATTTTATCAGATGTCCATTTTTTCACTAAGGATTTTAACGGCATTTTAGTGATAATACTGTGATTTTAAAGTGAATACAATATAATATAGCTTTTAAAATTACTTAACGGATGGCATTCATAACTTCATTTTAGAAATGTTACGAGTTACTGCCTTCTTTCTTAGAAGGACAGTACAGTGCAGGATAGACTTTACCCGTCACCCCTTACTCTGTCTTCCTTCTTTGATTCACTAAACATGGAAACGCTTCTTGGGTACTTGATCATCTGGCGTTGGATTTTAATAAATCTAATAACGCTAGCCTCACCAAAAGCTTACATGCGTATGGCTACATCGCCAGATGTCATGGCAGATGAAACCAAAGATCTTTCGCGATATTCTACGGACAAACACCTGTAATTTCTGAATATCACTGACAGTTAAATAATGTCCACGTATCTGAGCCTTATCAAAATACTGGTCTCACTGTAATATAAAAGCTTTAATACGATTTTTTATTCATGTATGTTGTACAATAAGTTTATTTTCTGCAGAGCGCAAAGTCCCCCGCACGTGTAGGACTGATAAGCGCGTTCACAACTTGGTTTTATGGTAATCCTCTGTCGGATTGGTCCAGGGAATACACAATTATTAATCTGTTCTGTTGGTAGGTCCATCATTGTAGATAAACAATGTTTCCATCACGAACTGGGATAGGTAAGTATATAATTTTGGTGTTAATTTATAAGAAAACTCATCACACTTTTTCAGTTCACGGCAGGTTTATTTTATCCCTCACCGTTAATTATCATTGGTGCTCCGCGAAAACATTCCTGCCGGTTGAAGGAAAACTTCAGCCCCGATTCAAAAGCACTGCGTCATTCTGACTCACCTTGCTGCCGAAGAAATTGAAAGTGCAACGTGGGACTCGCGAAGTACCCAATAACTTTAGCCCTCCCCTCCTCAGATATCAATTTATGTCCAGCATCAGCTGTCGATTTTTTGTAGCACAATACCATCTTCCACGGTATTCGATGTATTGCAAGTTCTTAAAATGGATTGTTCCCACTTTCAATTCTCATCTGGGTCAAGAATAATATCATTTCATACATTTCGCATCTCTCTTAAATTCTGAACAACTGTGATGATTTACAAAACCTTCCCTTCCTTTTTAAATCCTTTTAGAACGTATTGAGAGCATCACAATATAACTACAAACAATAACTATACTGTACAGTGTACGTACAATAGATAGACTCTTTTTGGAGTAATACTGTGTGCTAAAGAAAATGAGAGATCAGTCTGTAAAAATTTAAAATGATCAGCCAAATTAACAATAACTCACATTGAAGGCATTAACAAAGTTGTCAGGAATATTTAGACGCGTATCCCTTTTTGTTTCGTTAACATATTTAAATACGGATAAAAATTCTGCGGAAACTATCTTTCGTACCTTATCAATACCCATCATGACATCGTATATATCGATTATATGTACGAAACAGAAGTAATTTTTAAATTTAATTATTAACGCACTAATAAAACACGGCCACCCTTAACACCCTGAAAATTCTCCAACCCCTCGGCAGCCGGGTGAATTACCTTTATTGAACTTTGATACGATTGAAAGGGTCTTGTTTTGGTTATTCATTAACTAATCGACGACTAACGCTTGCAAAGCAAAGTTCGCAGCGCTTCTACGAACATTCTCTTTCTCGCTACGTCGTCTCCATTGTCGGGGCTTTCCCGAGAACGTCAATCAGGGTTGCCATTTAAAAAAAATAACAGAACACTGAGATACCAAACAACTAATGAATCGGGTGACGATTTTCTTTGACGCAGACGAACGCAATTGATTCGTCAGAAAATTTAAAAGGGGTCCTCGAAACAGTCAAACCCAGTCGAGACAATAATTATTAAATTATACAATAATTTTATAAACATGCGTATGTTTCACAAATTGAGTACATAATATTACTGAAAGCTTAAAAACTCTGCAACTAACATAAACTAGGCTTATAATAATATAACCACTCAAACATGTACATACAAAATAAAACACTAATATGATTAAGTACGTGTTATCACTGTCATGTTTAATTATAATATTGATTCAAATTCAAATTTATTTATTTTTACATACCGTGAACATTACAAAATATAAATTTAAGACGTTCACAACATGAAATTTAAAAACAGAGAAACAGTGTAAAGAAGAAATAAATATTATGCAGTTTCACAAAAACAGTATGAAAAGTAAAGTAAAGGTACAAAAATTATATAAAAAATATTAATTATAAAGCTGGAATCACACCGAATGAGCTAAGTGGACCCTATTTTAAGAGTTTATAAAACAACGTCCATTTATTACTCATCTCACGTAGATGGAATATATCAACATCCTTATCATATCTTTACTAGGGACCTATATCAGTACATAGTTGGAATGCGTGGTTTTTATTTTAGTTTTTATCATGGTCGCGCCTCAAAATCAGTCAAAGTTTCTGACTTCCAATCCCCTAAAACCGACACTGTTAATCGGTATATTTTATCTATTATTTTATAGTATATACTATTACTCATGCATTGTCGTGTCCTTTTTTTAAATTTATGTTTAGTATTTGGATAACTTTTATTTATGTAATTACGTAGAACGCAGGTTACCTTGAACATACGTTTTAGTTTTGCATAATTACCTTTATCGATATCCTTCGAATATTTCTTGAATCAATGGTTTTAATTTCTTAAAATCCCGGCCACATTTAAAATGTTTCGAAAGTTTCCCGATAGTACAAAATGTCGTGGAAATCTGGACGCGGCGTAGCAACCCTAAAGGTCACGTCGAAGCTTACTATGTTCTTGTTGTTGTTTCGAATGACAACGATTGTATGTGAAAGTTGGCGTTTCGATGGCAGTTTGTATTCAAATTAGTTTGAATAATTAAATCACTGTTAATTTATTCAATCGATTGGGGTTATTTTGATGGAACGGTGTTATTTCAAAGTATGCCGGCCGTCGGAGGATTAAATTATTTGCGAACACATTTTGGCTAAACGCAGATTTACCATCTTATAGTGACAGACAGCCAACACCTCTGTTAATTTAATTACAATCAATTTATTTTACTGAATTCATGCTAGATTTAAAAATGATTATTTTTATTCAAATTTGACAAAAGCTTCAAAAACATTCATACGTATTAGTAAAATCATAGAAAATTCTAAATGAGAATCGAACACGCATCTTGAACTTGTCGGGCTAGTTCTCGTTTACTTCAGCCAGTGGCGAAGGGTGGAGGTAGGCTGTTAAGATGCGACGTAAATGGAGCACACTAAACTTTATCAGTCATACTTATTTGTTTTATTGAAATAAGAATACAATTTTCAGATGGTGCTGGTTAGTTTTTAAAATTCAATTAAACCCTGCCTAAATCAAACCAGAATAGTTGAGGTATGCTATGGGTGGTCACTTTTCTATCATATTTATTGGTTTTCGTTGAACTAAGAATACATTTAACAGATGGTGTCGGTTAGTTTTTTTTTTTAATTCATGAAGTTATGCCTAAACCAAACCATATTCGACAAAAAATATAATTTTAGATATCTTATAAACGAATATTTGTTGACTATTATCTACTATCGCTTGAATTAAGCAGGGTTTAATTAAATTTTAAAAACTAACAAACATTGCCTATACATTACAAGTCTTACTTTAATGAAAACAAATACGTTTAACAGACAAATGCACTATTTATGTCGGATGTTAACAGTCTACCTCCACCCTTCGCCGCCGACTTCAGCTGTCTACCAAGACTTGGTATCAAGACACTTAGTGTCTTTCCAAATGAACTGAAGAAAATAGAGCTAAAGTCATATTTCTTAAATCATTTTGTGCGTTTTATTTTCCAAACCCAATCAATATATTATTATTATATATCTGCTGAAGATGATCTTTCTTTTGCTAGTCTGTTACCTTTGTTGCATTTCTTGTTGACGTTGATTGATCGAAGGTTTATTTCCAATCCCATTTTCAACTAGTTTTTTTCCCCTGATTTATACGATAACTTGCTAAGCTATATATGAAACAGCGGCGAATACTAGGCTACGTATCTAGCCATAATCAAGCAACCAAGAGTTAGGCGTATCCACGAGTATCACTATTGTAGCCGCCATTTCGCGGTGATTGCGGCCGCCCCGATGCTCTGAATCCCATTTCCGGTGGCGTTTTATTAATGCACTTGTCACTCCGAATGCGATTTCCCGCCGCCGAAGCTTTTCGCTGACAATCCCGCCGCTTCCGGCGACGCCTGCCATTTTCGACGCCTTCTTGCCACTATCGTGAAACTTCCTTCATTATTATTCATCGCTTAATATACTATTATTTTTACCAATTTGACTATCGAACTATGGATTTATTTAAGCTCTTCTATCATTGTTTTATTTTTACCAGCTATTATTTTTTTCGTAATTTTAGTTATGCGACCTACATTGGAAGCTTACCTGTTTATATTTTATTCGCGTCATTAAAAACATAATTTAATTTTTACTATTTATATATTTAATATTATCGCTAGTGATGTTTCTAAAAGTTTTGTTTCATCGAATCCAAAATTATTTTTTCCTAATTAGGGTTTTCGAAGTTTTCAACCTTCAGTTTGTTTGGATATATTGCGTTCTCTACCTACCTCTAAAAAAGTATATCAATTTGAATTTTAAAATCAAATTGAATTAAATATTAATTACATTGTATTATCACTATATTATAATATGATAAATATGTTGAGATGTCCTTTGCATTAACGTGTTTGTTTGTCTTTTCCAGGGCCGGTGTAACCGTGAAAAGCCCCCCTGCAAATACTTCCACCCCCCTCAGCACCTAAAGGACCAGCTGCTGATAAACGGACGCAACCACCTGGCGCTGAAGAATGCCCTCATGCAGCAGATGGGTCTGGCCCCAGGCCAGGTCCTGCCCGCACAGTTGCCCACAGTGGTGAGTCAGAGATGCTACGCTGATCACTTCACGTCGTTGGTAATTTGAACTCAACAATTTCGGGGCTCGGCAAGTGTAGGCGGCCGCGGAGAAATGAATCCGAAACTCATCTCAATCTTAGCCATAAACTCTTCCGTATTTTTTTTTACAACGTATTTCTTCATTGATTTATATTGTTTGATTTTAAATCAGTTGTAATCCTCTTTCTTGTTTCTCTAACATGGAATATTGTTCCACGATAAAATTTGAATGGTTTTATTCATTTCTTTTATTTCTAGTGAGCTGTTGTCATTTGCTGAACCCCAAAATTGCCGTTATTGTTGGCCTGTAGTGGTCTAAAATTAAAAAAAATGTGTCTCTCTCAATCAACATGTCTCCTGGCTTCCGTCATTGCTTGATACTGTTTCGATTCCTCATAATGAAACGCCGATTTTTATTTTTTTCCTCTTCCATCAGAGAAAACAATACGATTCACGAAATTTATCGGAAATCATTACAGTATAAATGCTACGTTACGGTTACATCTTGCACAAGTCTTCTCCGATCCGTTGTTTCGATTTTTACTTTCACATAAACGCAATAAAATAATTACATATTTTTTTTATTGTAATTTATGTTGAAATAATCATCGTCTCGTAATATACACTCATGGATCCCCACAGGCAAACAATATCATGTGTCGTATTTGTTCTGTAGTAGTTTTTCTGTTAAATATCCTAATACCAACATGATTAATAATTCACTTTCAAAATTCAAAATAATATTACATTTTTTTTTATTAATTTGGATGCAATATTAACAATTAAATTTCATACTTACTAATAAATAAACTAGACATTTTTATTGTTCCGTTACACACCAATTAAATTCTCCATCAATGAATAATATTTTTTTAATTCACATTTTGATGAGTTCGTTGACTCTTTTTCTTACACTGTGCATGATGTAAATTTAACTTTGTGCAATTGCATGACTCCTCCTTTTTGGGTTAATTTTCTAATAAAATAATATTGCCAACTAAATTTACTATACTTTTGATACAATCTTTGTTCTAGATTTTTCAGTTCTTGCATTATATTGACCTAACAAGAATAATGTATCAAAAACATTGTTGATAAACTATAGTAAATTTTGTGTGGCCACTTCGGATATAATTGTTAAGTTTTTAACTCACTTTGCTGTGTAATGATTATTATAATTTGAAATTTTCAGTTTTGCTTTTATGGTTAAATCATTTTTTTATTATTATTATTATTTGACAAGCTTCTGTCTCGTGGAGCTTTTTTGTTATACTCCTGCGATCGACACCCTCTATTTTCTCCAAAATGTGTTTATTTGCATTGCTTTTAGTTTATATACCGTGCAAATTTTAGAATGTGCATAACTAATTTTTACTCTGAAAGAGTAAAAGTTTAAAAACTGATTCCATACAGAGTTTCGCTACCTTGTTTCTATCAATATCAATCAACCATTTCATCCTTAATGAAATTAATTTCATCATTGAAAGGTTTGTTTCTGTTTTTAGTGATACAAAATTCTCACCTCCAATCCCCTTACATCACTGAATTTTACATGTCCATGGGATCATTCGTTTTTCAGTTTCAAGTTCTTGTTCATGATTTTCAATGTGAAATTTTAAACTATCTTACGGAGGAAATGGGTGTCAGTCATAGGATATTTTTCAAAATTGATCCTCTGAAAACTACCACTGACATTTGGACTATGTTACATCAAAATTACTCGATCATATCTATAACTTTCTTCATTGTACTGTGATTATTTTAATTAAATCTGGTAAACTACTAGTATATCTATTTTAATGAATTCATTCATAAATCATTTACATATTTACTGGAATTCGTCATTCCTATCATCCTTACAAGCTATCGTGTCAGAATTTTGGGTTTATTTTACATTCAACTTCTCCATCTCCTATGATTGCTATTGAATATCGTTCTGGTGTTGTCGAGTCCAAACGTCTATTAGTTCTTTTCGGGGGCTCCTGGCTGGTGGTGATGTGGTGATTCGGTGAAGTGTCGCTTTAGTGTGGCTATGTGTTGTGTGTCGAGGTGGGCGGAGCCGCGGGCGCGCCTCAGGAGTTGGCTCTGCAGCTGCCTCTCGGGTCGTTGCCGCCCCTCACGGTAAACCACACACTCTTCACACTTTACTTCAGATAAAGTAGGGCCCGTCAGGCCGAGGAAACGAATCCGGCGGCTGGTAAACACAAATCGTGATCTAAATGTCAAACATACCTGTTTTTTTTTAATACATATTAATTTTACTTTACAAACACTGTTTAAAATGTTTTTTCATCACTACAATATCATAATCGGTTATTAAATTCACTCATTCGAATTTTAATCGCAATTTTGTCTACACACTAAATCTTGACACGTGTAATTGAAAATATAAAGTAAAAATGTCTTCAAAATTAGTCAACTTTTTGTTATTGTACCCCTTTTTGTAATGCTTTTTATTTCGTTTTAATATTATCATTTGTGTTTATTAGCCGTTGGTTAAAAAATAGGTAAACTATTCATTTAATGCTTATCATTATTAATACTTATTGTTTATACATATTACCCCGTTATAATATAGTTTGCCTTGTGCTATGTTTAAATAAATTTATGATATTTTTGGATAAGCATTTTCTTTTTATACAAAACAAATTCTAATATAGATTTTTTTCAACACTTTATCTAGTTTTATATCTTTATATGATGACATATTAGATAGATAGAATGTTTTACTAAAAAAAAAAAAATATTATTATGTTTACCTTACAATATGTACCTTCTGTAAATAAATAAGATTTTGTTTAATATTATGAGGATAAAAATTTTAACAATTAGATTTAATGCTAAAATAGTGGACTCTAACAATTAAAACAAAATGTATTTTAAATAATTTTTATTTCCTTTGGCTTTTAATGTGCTTGTGTGTTTAATGCATATTATGACTTTGCAGGTCATAAATATATTTTTACTCTTAATGGGAAACGTTCTTTAGCCGCTGATGATCAATTTTTTAGTTGCTTAATCCGTCATTCAATTTTATTTCTTTGTATTTTATGTTGAATTAGAAATCTGCTTCTTTTTGTTCTGTTAATTCACAACAGCACACTTGGTTTTATTCAGTATCTTTTATAACTACCGTCAGCATTACTTCACACAGCTTTTAAAAAATTAATATTGAAAATGACGTTTAAACGTTGTTTCTATTGCGAACCCGCACTGTGTTCTAGCTAATTCTAGCATTATTAGATTTTTTAAATTTAATTTGGATATGGGAATTTTTCCCTAAATTTCCACAAACTCACCTACTAATGTGTATCCCAATTTTTTATATAACTGATATTTATTATTAGTAGGTAACTAGGTACTTACCTGTCTATTTGTCGATTGATATTTATCTCGTGCTGTTCGGTCCATTTAACAACGTTCGCTTGGCGATGAATTTTTCAGGCGTCGAATCCGTACCTTGCCGGAGTTCCAGCGGTGGGCTCGGGCTACGGCCCCTACTTTGCCGCAGGGCCCCTCGTTCCCGCCCTGGTCGGCCACGACCCCGGCTCAGCGGTGCCTTCGGCCCTCGCCCCGTCTCTGCCCCAGCAGGTCATACCCGCATCGGCGCAGAAATTGCCCCGTTCCGATAGGCTAGAGGTCAGTACACCAATTTTCTGTTTAACTCACAACATTCTATAATCTAATATTTTTTTTTACAATATAGATCTTAGGTATAGAATTTATTAAGAACGTAATGCTTTTAAAATTCAATCTGAATCCTGGTAGGTAAGCACATTAAAAATTTGTGCTTTAATATGGATACTTTAATTAATTATCTGTGTCAAAAGATTTTTTTTTTCCAATTTCATGTCAAATTTAATTATGGTGTTTGTCAAAAATACTGCTAATTCCTAAGTGTAATATTTTTAATGCATTTCATTTCCTAAAGAAAATAATATATTTTAGATACATATTCACTGTTTTTATAATATTTGTAGTTAATTTCTCATGAGCTTTTCGATTGTCACCTGGGTGAACGTAACAGTTGCAACTGTGTGTTTTTACCGCATTAATATATCTACCGTGTAGAAGATTTCTTGATTTCTTAAACGACATGACATCACTGTGCCGTAATAACTACTTTTCATTTACTCAAATTTGTATATATTGGAAACCAAAAATATTTTGATCCATTTTAATTCAGTATCTGCACAAATTTTAGTGGGTCCAAAATTCAGATTTATTTAAATCAAATAAATATAGATTTTTCAAATATTTTTTATTTTGACAAGCCTCGTTACAAGTAGCTTAGGTTAGGTATAAACGCTTTTATATATTAAATACCAACAAGAAGAAAACCTAAGTGATTAGTCACTATAATACTATGTACAATAAATTATTTGAAATGTGCATTTACTATATTATTATTAGTTAGGGTTAGGTATTCATAATATGTATATGTTTATTTGAAGTTATTTTTCGGTTTTAGTCATCCGCTTAGAACTTAATTTGTTCATTTAAAATAATAATTATTCGTGAAATTAAGGGGGATCCTTATACCAGCAGAGGCACCTAGTGGAAAAATACGAAGCTTGCAATTTGAGACATTTTTTTGATAATTTACAATTTCAACTGTATTAATTAATAAATATGTATCTGAAAAGTCAAAGATAAACTTACAATTAATTGTAAAAAAAATGTGAATTTGTTATATATTTGTCATGAATAATGTTATTATTACATTATATTTATGATTATATTTATATAACAAATTCACATACATAAAAAAAATCTTTTTAATGTTTTCAGATACATATTTATTAATTAATATAGTTGAAATTGTAAATTATCAAAAAAATGTCTCAAATTGCAAGCTTCGTATTTTTCCACTAGGTGCCTCTGCTGGTATTCTGCTGGTATAAGCATCGCCCTTAAATGAAATTATCATCATACTTTTACAAACATGTATGAGATTATATTCCGATGATAATATTTAAATTTATTCATAGTGTTGTGGATTATATTATTTTTGTGTAAAAATGTGAAAACATTTTAATTCATCTGTACAATATTTGTTATGTATGAGATTACAATAATTTTAATGTTGAAATTATATTTGAATTGTGGCATCATGAAGGATTTATGTATGTTTTTTTCCGACTAAAACGGTTCGATATTAAAACGAAACACTAAAAATGTATTTACTAATAATTATTCAGATTGATTCTTTAATAATAATTGCTTGCGTGTGAAAGGTAACAATTTCTTTTTCTTTGTAAATATTTCAAAACGTTGTTACAACATTTTACACGTTACACAGTGGATAACTGTTCTGTAATGATTTTATTTAAATTCAAATCATTAAGGGGGGACATGCTCGTCGAAGGTCAAAATTGAGATTTTATTGTATATTCAAACCATGATCCTGGACACTCCTTAAACGTTGTAGATGATCTATTTATATAATTTTAAAGCCTTATTATCCTTTATAGTTATTTTAAACATTTGATGACTGCATGAAGTATTTTTGTTACATAAAATAGTATTCTTTTAAACCTCTCGCTCTAATGTTTTAGAATATAGTCATATTTCGGTACATAACTGTGCAGTGATGTTAAGATTTTTTACATGTATTAATTTTTAAACGTATTTATAAAACCATTAGCATAATTTATTACGAGATAATTTTTGTAAAATATTCACGATAAAAAATTATATTGATAATCTCTGTGATCCCAAATTTGACAAGAATTAGGCATTTTATTATTCAAAAAATCGGCAAGAATAACACATTTCAAGATGATTATAAAGATATTTATTATAAGCTATGTCTTTGTCCATTCAAGTGTGATAAACATCTTATGAATAATGATTGCTTTATAATAATTATTGACCTAAGAATAAGGTAGTGTTTTTTTGAAATACGCCATTTCTTTTGTCATTCCCCAGTGGTTAAGCTACAACATACGGCCGTAGCCATAAATTAACAAACCATAATTGAAGTAGGGAGTAAAATGATATTAACGCGCGTGTTTGAACATGTACCGTTTAAAAAAAAAATTAAAAAAATTCGGTTAGGTACATGTTCAAACACGCGCGTTAACATAATTTTACTCCCTACTTTAATTATAGTTTGTCATTTTATGGCTACGGCCGTATGTTGTAGCTTAACCACTAGGGAATGACAAAAGAAATGGCGTATTTCAAAAAAACACTACCTTATTCTTAGGTCAATACTTATTATAAAGCAATCATTATTCATAAGATTTTTATCACACTTGAATGGTCAAAGACATAGCTTATAATAAATATCTTTAGAATCATCTTCAAATGTGTTAATCTTGCCGATTTTTTGAATAATAAAATGCCTAATTCTTGTCAAATTTGGGATCACAGAGATTATCAAAATAATTTTTTATCGTGAATATTTTACAAAAATTATCTCGTAATAAATTATACTAATGGTTTTATGAATGCGTTTAAAAATTAATAAATGTAAAAAATTTTAACACCACTGCACAGTTCTGTACCGAAATATGACTATATTCTAAAACATTAGAGCGAGAGGTTTAAAAGAATACTATTTTATGTAACAAAAATACTTCATGCAGTCATCAAATGTTTAAAATAACTATAAAGGATAATAAGGCTTCAAAATTATATAAATAGATTATCTACAACGTTTAAGGAGTGTCCAGGATCATGGTTTGAAAATACAATAAAAACTCAATTTTGACCTTCGACGAGCATGTCCCCCCTTAAAGAAACTAAACTATATTGATTGCCTCATAATAAATGATTAAAATTTCTAATTTAAATACTAAATCAGTAAATATGTATTTTTTTTTTTGTTCAATTCTTTCTGTAGAATCGTTATCGGTAGACATGAAATAAATACTAGTGTGATAAATTATTTTCATAATCTATTTATATGACAATATCTCTATATTATGTTATATACTTTTATAATATTCATATAAAAGCAATGCTTATTATAGAAAATTTATATTATAATTATATAATATATAGTTGGGTTGTTTAGGTTTTCGGTTAGCATAGTTAAAATATATTTGTTTTTAATAATTATTGTGTGGCAACAAATTAGGAAGTTCAATGGGTTTTACACATTTTTTTAATTTTTTATTTTTAGTTTTATTAGTTTTTTTTTTTTTTTTTTCTTAGTATCAAAGATATTTGCATGTCAAAGGTAGACAGAAAGAGGTGTGCAAATTTTTCAATTATACATTTTGTTTGGTTATTCGACTGTGTATTTTTATAACTTGATTATTATTGTTTAATTTCCATGATTTATTATGGTTGGATATTTTGTATATTTTATCGTTTCGAACAATATGTACATATTTTATGGATGTATTTTTTTTTTTTGATGTTTTTTACTTTTGTTACTTTTAACATCGTTATTTTCAGATTTTAGTTAACACAAAATATGCCCAGCGTGTTGGCTCACTTTTAGCTACGGGGTGTCACATCGCCAATCCATGATATATATTTTTTTTTGTTGATTTATTATAAATATATTATAAAACTACATAATAATCAACCCTACACCTTACGAAGACATGAAGTATCTTTTTCACAGCATAATATCGATCACAGAAATCTTGTATAATAGTCATAATTTATTATAATAATAGTGAATATTAAATATTAGAATCATACTGAAAATAATTAGATTTTATTAGTTTCTCATTGGAAATTGAATATGGATGTAATTATAGTTTGAACAATTTTTAAAACAAATAGTATCTTGAATAAGTAAGTACATAATTTAATTTAATAAAATTTGATGTATTTAAAGTATTAGCCTCATCATTGATTTATTTTAATTGTGCTGAAACTACCAGTCAATGTGACAAATAGAATTATATCACTGAAGATGAGGCATGTTGCTATACTGTGGATTTGCTTCTGAAATTTTATTCATTCTATATTTACGTCTAAGAAATTCATATTCCTTTTAGATTCACCTGATATCGATTAGTTTTTAGATCGCTGGACATAGGCCTTTAATAATAACGTAAATAGGTAAAGTAGGAGACGACTCGTGATTTGGTGTATTTTGTCACATAGCAATCAGATAACTGTACCCGAGACCGGTGATAAACAGAAACAAAAAGTACGAATTAATGACACTATCCCATTAAATTAGTAAATTATTTTTTTTGATGTTTTGGTACAATAAAATTAGTACTTAGTATTTTATTACAAAATTACAAACTACCTATGATATTATAAAAAAGAAAATCATGCCAGAAAAAGGTTTAGTAGTAATTGTTAGATTCAGCGACGTAGTTGTGGGAACGCATTAAAACCTTTCTTTCAATATGGAACACCACCATTAACATTCCACATTGTGTACAAATTGCACATAATTATAGATCAAACTTTTTTTTTTGTGTAAAATGAATAATATAAAAAATCCTGTTTCTTTTGGGTGCATTGCCCGATTAAATCATTCGCTTGTGTTGATTCGCTGACCGAGTGGCTAAATTCTGACTGACTTCTTTCTGAAATTCTTAGTGGTATTGAAAAGTTTAAATGTGGGATTAGGTGTATTAAAATTAATCAGAGCTCCAAATTTTTTTTATACAGCACTACACCACTGATCAGACTCAATATTTGTAGAGTTTTCTGAAGCTCTACTCAATATGCTGTATTACAAAATAAAACTAAGACATACTAGGATTGCATCTGAATTTTATCACTATACATAAATATGTAATTGTGTGCTCTTTGTTTCTGTTTATACAAAAGTATAGTTAGGTAATCTGCCGGTCTCGGGCGGAGCGACTCGGAGCATGCCGTCACGCCCTGCTCTTGCTACTCTTCTATCATCCCTTCGACAAACCGTTTCCGCCATACTGTTCAAATGCACGAACGCTTCATGTTGCCGATTACCAAAAACAAACCTAACAAGTAATCTCGCTTCTAACCCCTAATAACCGCGGACGTGTCCTGCCTGGGAGAAAAATCTCTGCTCCATACATTATTGGGTGATGTGTTAATTAATTTTGGTGAACTGGTTCTTTATTCATTATGTAACTCTTGTTTTCGGTGGTGATTTAAATAAGAATTTTGAATTCATCGCTTTCTCTAAATGCTAAATGTTCATGTTAAAAATTCAAATATAAGTAATTAGTGTGTTTACTCAATGGTATTCTGAGTTAGCTGTCTCCCAGGCGATACGCGAAATGTGTCAGTTGCGTCACACATCTGCGGTTAAGAATCCTATCGTCTCATAACCCGATGCGTGAAAATTCATAACCGCGGAAAAGATGACGGTGAAGGTGTGTACGTATGCTGTCAGCGTGTGGATGTTTGCGAATGCCGTCTTGTGAGAGTGCGAGCGAGTCGGGGCGGGTGGGGACGGTCGCGCCGCGGCCAGTCTGCGACGCGTCCGCTCGCCACCCGCCGGCCGGCATGAAAGCTCAGAGCAGTGAAGTGAGAGTCGCGGGGTGCTGTGGGTGTGCAGGTGTGCCGCGAGTTCCAGCGCGGCGCGTGCAAGCGGGCGGAGGCTGAGTGCCGGTACGCGCATCCGGCGCGCGCCGTCGCCGCCCACGACGACGGCTCGGTCACGGTGTGCATGGACGCGGTGAAGGGCCGCTGCGGCCGGGACCCCTGCCGCTATTTCCACCCCCCCCTGCACCTGCAGGCGCACCTTAAGGCGCAGGCGAGAGGCGCGGTACGCCACCCCACCTTCACTCCACTCCCCCCTATGCCACCGACACCCGCCTATCCCGATAACGCACGACACGAGCGCATCACCTGACACCCCAATCTTTTTTTGTTTCTGTTACCTATCAGCTTTCCACATCCACTGACTTGTGCTGTTTGATGCCGCATTTCCTAATTGCAGCATTTTTCTGATGATCACTCCGGATGAAACGGCGCATAAAATTATCTTGTCTCACTTTATAAAAACCACTTTTATATGAATTTTTCTCTTATAATCATTGAAACCTTTCCATGCCAAACTAAATTTTTAGTACCTAAGATATATTTTCTATAGAGACAAAACAATCTAAAATTTAAACTATTACTTTATCATTATTCTTAATTTGCTATTTGACAGTCAATACTTATCAATCAATTAACTCCACATAAAAATGTGTGGCGTTGAACACAGTCGTTTCACTCGGATTCATTGTAAGAAAAGTGCTAATGAATTGTGTGTTGTGTGACATTGACCGTAAAAGCCAGCAAAGCACCGTGGGCCTGGCCGATGTGTTTCTTACGTTCACCGCTGACCTTCAGTTTGTTTGGGTTGTCGTGAAGTTCTCCTCTCCTTGTCTTCTCGATGTTTCGTTGATTTGTTTCCCTTACTCACTTTTTGTTTTCTCTTCCCCTGGTCCGATTTTATGGTAGTCGCTAGCTGTTCCACATTCCGTAGTAGTGGCTTTGTGTATACCGTTTAGATTTGTGTGTTAGTGACCGTAGACTCTACTGCGATATGTAACCTGATGCAATGACTTTACTTGCTGTGCCTCTTCCGCAAATATCTCCACCGCAACCTTTAGGGCATTCATTGTGGTCAGTCCAGTGTACCGTGAATCATGCAGATAAAATTTTAACTATTTAGCATGCCTTAAATATTTTATGAATCCACCAGGCTCTTAAATCTCAATTTATCCAGCATTTTTTTACTTGTCTTTTATTATTCTAACCTTTTGGCCTATTGAACCATCTGTAGGGTTATCTACTTTTCACCAATTTGAAATCATCAAAATATTGTAAAGTAAAATTAACTGATTAAATACTATTTTATAGTCAACCTAGTTAACTTAAATTTACCTATTTTTTACTTATAATTTTTATTTGTGCCCTGAACAATACAGAAAATTATTGCTTCAGTCAACTACGCTTGGATCTTGTTCTTTATCTAAAGCCGCATTTAGACCAAGCGAGCGAATATTTGTTCTTCCCCCACTCCAGCAAAATTCTCTCAGTTTTTGTTGAGCGAGCATAAGAATTTCGCTGGAGTGGGGGAAGAACAAACATTCGCTCGCTTGGTCTTAATTTGGTTTTATATAAAGAAGCGTTCTGGTATGAAGAATTACCCCAAGTACTTTCAATAAATAGCTTTTAAAAATTGTGATATGTTTTAAATATTAACCATTGATAACATTTATATAGATTAGGTAATGATGACTAAAAGGTAAATTATAGTATGTTTATTCAGGGTATTTACTTGTTTGGCAGTCTTATTGCAGAGTTGCATTATTATTCGAAATTGTTACAGCGATCGGCTGTTATTGTTTTGTTTCACGGTACACTCGATCATCGCACACAAATGAAGTCAGCCGCAGTGCACCCTGTCATTAGTCAAACAATGTAATATATTCTTCCTAGTTATATTGTGCCCCCTCTCCTCTCCTGTGTGCGTTCCTATCAGGGGCACAGCTCGCTATCGCTATGTCTATCTCTGCGCTCTGTCTATCTGTCTCTCTCTATCCCCGCTGCAGTCCCTAGCCCCGGCTGTGAGTTTAGCAAGAGTCCGCCTGATGTGTTGGCAACGCGGCCAACCTGGATCAGGTGCCCTCTCATTCCGTACTCCGATCGACGAAATTCAAATACTCGCCATCGCAAAGTCACAATGAGTGCGGAGACTGTCCGATAAAGCATTCAAATTATATTCCTAGATACGTGGCCTAAAAACATGAATAACAATATAAGATGGTCAACTTCTACAAAGCTGCAGTTTTACTCTTTTTGAACACCGACCAATCAAAGGATGTTTGTTTTTTTTGAAGGATTATCACTTCATAAACCGTTGCTGTATGATTGGTTTGCCGAATAGACCAAATGTCAAATGTTCAGCAAATTTCATTATCCTATATTTAAATACATGGAGGTATTTAAATTGTTGTTTTTACAGCATGTGAATGCTGTATTCATTACAAAGTAATTTAAAGAAAAGGATGGTTCTGGTCCATTTAGATACAAAAAATCATTCTGCATTAAAAAGTCGATTACGACAAAAACGTATATTCGACAAACCAATCTATAGTGACGAAACAGTAAATGCCACTAATTAATTTTCATTTTCCATTACCATTCACTGTCAATGTAGTCTTGAAAACAGTTAACAAACAAAAAGCTAATATATATGTGTTGGATTCAATATAATTGATATTATGCAGCTTTTCCAATAAAATTCTTAGATTAGATTAGATCAATTCGTAGATTGACACTTAAATTTTATATCCAAAAGGATAAATGAATTTCTTCAAATAAATAAGATCATCCATACCTCCCCAGTTATACAGCATTTTTTTTTAGTTTTTTGTATGTGGCAAGTATTTATGTCGGTGTGGGCAGCGGCATGAGAGGGCAAGAAAAGAAATCCAGGTTGAAGTCTTGAAAACAGAATATGTCCCTCGATCGATGCTTTAAGTCTTGCACACCATCCTCTGTACATACGAGAAACCTCAAAGCATCCTCTTTTCCTTGGCGAGTGGCGCGACGAGACGTACCGAGACGGCGGCCACTTGTCAAAAAGTTCACACACGGCGGCGGATTTCAAAATTATAGACACGACGTCACGACGGCGGAAGCGAAAATTTATTGTTTACTGTTTTGGAAAATTTTCAGAAAAATTTTGGCTCTCGATTTCTGACTGGGGTTTATTTTTGTGTGAGAAACGTAACATATCTTTAGAATATCTATATCTGTTTGTATCTTATTCGATGGACTGAACGTGTGAATCGAATTTTCATGATTGAATATTTGAAGAAACAATTTTTCTGTTAATCATTTTGTTTCTGACTGTGAAGCGAAGTAACTCGTTCATTGCATCGTGGTCGACATATCTAGATTATATTTTTATGATTGTACTATAATGTACCATCCATTCGCAACAATCATTGTGAAATGACATTAATATACAAGATACAAGTATTTCTCATGTATTTATAAATAAGAATGAGAGAGATTGTAATAAATTGCCAATGTATGGTACATTGAAACTTCTTCATCTTACTATACTATCTTATTATTGATTGAACCCACATCATTACATTTTTACACGTTAATGTTAATTTTATTAAACTTTAATATCTCTGTATTCTATTATTATTTACTCAAATATTTTTTCAATTTACTTAATTAGGTACTTATAGTTGATTTTATAAACTAGTTGAATTTTATTTGTAATTTTAATATTGTATCATAGTGTTTGACAAAAACTTTACTAACAATATTGTCTTATTTCAATAATACTTGTCTTGGTTTATTTTGTTTTCTTTATAAATTCTGTACAAATTGAGTGTTAGTAGGTACAAACTATTGGTATAATAATATTACATAATATATTATATTTTATAATATGAATATTGTATATCCTTTCCAGGAAATCGGCTAAACAAAATGGGCTATCTATTGATTCTGAAACGCTTTTTTTTGTAGGATTTCTGTAAATTATAACATTCTGTATTTTAGTATATCTAAATATATAATAAAATAAAAAATTGACACGGGATACGATCAGCAGAAAGCCCAAGAGTAATTTAACGAGTCGGAAATTGGACCGCGGTCTTTGGATTCGAAACTCATCTCTCACTAGCGACCGCTTTACTAACCGACAGCGGTGGACCTTCGGAAGGGCCGTGGCCTCGTTTATTTCGTTATATGAAATTGCCTCTTTTATGTTATTTCTTATTTTAACAAGGCTTTTGTATCACGCTTTTCGATATTACCGAGGGCCGGGGCGTTCGCCCCCGCCCGCACTCTCAATGCTTTTATCGATACCACGCGGATCATTCACTATCGGACCAGTCTCTAAAACACGCACGTGAACGACTAATTTCATCCTAATCTTTAATACAGATGTATTCCATATTATGCTTATGCACTTATTAATCAATGGACCTGATGTAATAAATTTTGTCTCACCCCAAGCACACTGTTGAAGCTCCAAGATAGTTATTATTATCATGTCGCTATTGCATGTCTGTCGATGCACATAATATAATTTCCCAACTGATTTTCTTCCACTTTCCGTTAATTGTTTCTAAAAACATCAAAAAGCTTTCGCTTATCTAGGTGTACAGTAATAGCAGACGGAACGGTGGACAAAATATTAAGCCCTTCTCAGAAAGGAATTCAATTTCAAAAGGATAAATGAACTCGAGGAGATGCTGTGCGGATTTTCATTCCTGGTCCGATAGGGTCCGATTACGGCGCCATCTGCCTCTTGGCAACTCGTCAGCTCAAAACAACAAGACTCCGGCAAAAGTAAAACTTCTTATTCGAAAAGATATTTATGAAATAATAATTTTATCTGTCAAAATTTGTTATATAAAATGTCAATTAATGTGTATCTTCATCTAATATGGTATTTATTGGTTCTGAAAGATCAAACTAAAGTAACTTATGTCTATTGCTATTGGTTCTGTTCCGTTTTTTTGGTAAATTTTCTATGTCATGCGTTTATTGAATTTATAAATTCTCTATAAACATGTAGACTTTACCAGGAATTGTTTGAAGGGATGTAGTATTTTAAATTGCTATAAATGAGTAGATTTTGCTAGAGGGGTAGTTTGAAGGGATCTTGTTGTTTAATTGTCTATGAATAAGTAGAATAGGCTAGAAACAACACCATTAAGGAAATTCTGTTCATAAAATGTCTCCATAAATAAGTACATTTTGCCAGAATTAGTTTGAAAGGATTTTATTGTTGAAATCTATCCACGAATAAGTAGATTTTGTACAGGAAGTTTTATGGAATTTGTAATTAAAATATCTGAATAAATAGATTTTGCCAGAATTAGTTTGAAAGAATACTGTTGTTGAAATTTCTCTATAAATAAGTAGATTTTGCCACACTTAGTTTGACGGGATCTTGTTGTGGGTTGAAGAGGCGGTGACCGGCGTGTGGGTCACGTCCGAACATGTAGCCTATGTATATACTGGTATCCGTATCCGTATACATGATGATCATGGATCTAATTTGATTTGTGTCCCCCTGTCCCGCCCCGTGTCGTGTGTGGTGCTGTGCTTGCTTGCTGTAGAGCGCGGGCGGAGTGTCCGGAGCGGCCTCGGCGGCAGCGGTGGCGGAGCAGAGCAAGAAGCGGCCTGCCGACAGCGACCTGCTACTGGTACCGCCGCAAGCTTTGCATGACCCCTCGGCCCCCGTAGAAAACCCCCTCCCGCCCGCCCCGGCCTCTCCCTTCCTTTCCTTTCTCCCCACTGTTAGCATGTTGTGACGCGCCAGACGATATATAAGTGTGTGTCGGTGGATACTGGTCATCGGCAAATTTCAAAATCACCACATTCAAACTGCAATATACGCTCAACAGAATAGTATTTTGAATGGATTAGCAGCAGTAATTAATCAAAAATATGATAAAAATCAATTCTGTTCCCTTTTAGTCTATCATAAAGAAATGAGGCTTTAATATGGTTATAATGACCCAAGTTATTGGACCTGTTATGGAAAAGTGGATAACACCCACCCCTGAATATCTATATCCATATTTAACGAGATCTAATTTTGTGGCCACAAGTTTTTTTTTCATTGTGCGTTTGATGTCCTAAACCATTAACATTAACCTGATGAATTGTGAATGACTGACTACTATTCATAATAACAAAATTTTTTAATAATTACCTCCATGCTACCCTTTGCTTTGGATTGAAAAAGGTAATTTACAATTTTTTTTAATTGTAATTGTAAATCAATATGAATGCCTATATAAAGCACTGTCAACAAATCCATCTTATCTGATTATACTATTTTCTTAAAAGATACCAATTATTATTTATTATTAATTGAAAATATGGGAACATTATATATAAACAATTATAGTTTCATATTAAGATGGGAGAATCCGAATTGATTTAAACTTTATGGCTTCGACTGCATATAACCCGAATTAACTAATGAACTAACCGTTCAACCGGCGATTCCACATCAGTTGTTTGTGATTCCGTTGAGTGTCCCCTTGCGATGATGAACTTGGTGAATATGTTTGAAATTTATCCAATGTCTGATTTCCTCCGAGTCATATATTATATATACAACACGCACCTCTGCACACTTTTCAAGCTTTTTACTCTCATTCTCGCTACTTCACATCTTATTTTGTTTATTTACAAATATCTATAATATATCTATATATTTTTAGTGCGACTGTTAATATGTTTGCATCGCCGTAAGGGGCGTCGTGACAGATTGAGCGCTTTCGTAGAATCTTTAGCTTTTTCGCATGACTGAAGACGTCAGCGTCGCTTCATATACTTTTTTATTATTATATGTTTTATTAATTTTGTATATTATTTATTTATATATAAATTGATTGAAATCGTTTCGGCTCGCCGCCGCGGTCGGACATACATTGCAAATTTTTGTTTTTGTTCATAGTTTATTTTCGTCATCCTAATAATATGATCATTTGTACATATATAATGATTTCTTTGGAGCGGCCGGTGATAGATGAGTGTAGGAAATTGCAGGTCACATCGCCGTGTGATCGTGTGACGGAGGAATTCGCAACATTCTAGCAATCTCCGATTCTACAATTCTCCTTCAAAATTGCCCCAACGCCTTCATATTTTCCTGTTTTCCTTTACATTTATTTATCGTTTCCTTTTACGGTTTTTAACCTTTGGGTGCATTGTTTATTCACTTTCTTTATCACTAATGAATGATTTTAATTAATATTAATTTTAACAATTATTTCTCAACTGAACTAATTTAACAATTTTAATTTGTTTCAAATACCAGCACAATTAATTTATTTTTGTTGTTTCTTTAATTTTTATGGTCACACCCAGTGTTAAGCGTCTCGTCATTTATGCTGTTATCTATCGAATAACATTAATATTTTCTTTCAATTTTGTTTTATATGCGCCCAAGGTTTTCCAAATTTGTAGAGGTAGTTCATTAACAACCGGTTTTCATTTTTTCTTCATTAGAAAAGTTGCGCTCGACGGTCAGAGACGGTTTTGAGAAGACGCATCGCAATCGGGCGACAATTCAATAACCGGATCCCCAGAGGCTTTGACATATTTCCTCGTGAGACTTTTTCCACTATTCGCCGCCGCTGACCCTCGAAGGCGATTTTTACACTCAAGTTTTTATTTTTATTTTCGATGACGGATTAAAAATAACTATTTAAATTTGTTTCCAGATGGACATGAAGACTGTCGGATCGTTCTACTATGAAAATTTCGTAAGTCGAATCTGAAATATTTATAATATATTTTATAGTGATTCTATCGTCAAATCGCGCCGGAAGCTTGGCTCCTCAATGAATATGATTCGAAATTCCTCGCCAACGTATTTGTCATTGTGAGTTAACGGTGACATTCAAGTCTAACGACTGATCTATAACATGTGTACTTAAATTTTGATGCTGACAGCTATTGTTTTTGTTTTCAGGCATTCCCTGGAATGGTCCCGTACAAGAGGGCAGCGGCCGATAAGTCAGGCGTGCCCGTGTACCAGCCTGCCACCACTTACCAGCAGCTCATGCAGCTCCAGCAGCAGCCCTTCGTGCCCGTCTCATGTGAGTACCCCGCCCCCGCGCCCCCCGCCGCCGCCGAGACCCGCCCCCCCTCCGCGCACGCCCCGCCCCCCGCCTCCCCGCCCGCGCCGTCCCCCGACCCTGCCGCTCTCGCCAAAGAGGTTGCGCACTCTAATTATGCGGCCAAGCTAGCGGCCGCTGCCCACCATAACCCACCGGTGTCGGTATCCCCTGTGACGGCTCTCTCTTACACGGGCGTCGCCCTCAACAAGCAGGCGTCGGCGCCGCCAACTAGAGCCGCCTTGGCTGCGGCGACCCCCCCCATGGTTTACCGCCAACCCCCCTCTGTCCTGCAGCAGTTCAATCCGCTGCTCCGGTCGCACCTGCACAGCCAACTGCAGTCCCAACTGCAGGCCCAGCAACAGCAGCTGCAAAATCAGCTGGCCCAGTTACCTCAGCTGTCGCAATTGTCTCAGCTGTCCCAACTGCCTTCTCAGATGGGTGGGCAGATGCCCGCACACCTCGCTGCCCAGATGGCGGCAGCACAATACCCCTCAGCCCTGGCCGGCCAGGCGGGAATGCAGTGGGCTATGCCCGGGGGGGGCCTTCCGCCGCACCTCATGGGCCACGTTCCGGGCCTGTACCAGCAGCAGATGCTTTACCAGATGCCCCAGCAGAGCGCCCCCTCCTCCTCTCCCGCGGTTATCGTCAACCCTTACAAGAAGATGAAGACTACTTAGGGCGCCCCCGAGGGCGTGCCTTTCGGCCGGATCCCGTCCCGGTCCGCGTTAAGTTAACTGTATAATTTTATATTACGCGCGATCGTTCCAAAGTTATTGTCGCGCTCCGCGGACGCTCTGAGCGTTTTTGAAGCGGAGGGCGGCGTTTCAGATCTCACGTCGCCGACTCGCCTTCCGCATCCTTCATTTCGTTTCACCGGAGACTCCCGGCTGAAACGCGAGTCATTTAGTTTTATAGTTAGGTCTGCGATATTGAATATAGATACGATTCGGTGTAAAACACTCTACTTTTCTACGTTAGCGGGAGGGCGGCGCGGAAGGGGGCCGGAGATTCGCCCGGTCCGCTGAACCCGGAAGCGTTGTCTCCACCGTGGGGGGCGCGCCGAAGGGCGGGGCGCACGTTCTAGTCAGGACGAGTTTCCGTCGGAGCGGCGGCGAGGCGCGAACGGTCGGCGGGCCACTCCCGCCCCCGACCGAAGCGGGCGATCGGTCTCGCTCCGCTCTGAGATATTTGCGAGAGTCGTAGGGTATAAAAACCACGATACCTCTGTTCTGTCGCCTAGTTATAATTTGTATTTAAGTATGTTTTAGTTTTATTTTGAATACCATTATTTGTTAATGAAAAATTTTATCAAATGTAACAATTTTATTATTATTATTATCAAAGTATGTGTTTGTTTTGTACTCGGGCGCTGGATGGGTGTCGATGCGAGCCGGAGTCTCCGCCCTCGCTCTCTTTTGTAAAATTGATAAAGCCCGATTCGGGCGGGCGGAGACGTGCCGGTGAGCCTCGGCGCCCTGAGCGAAGAAAGCATGCGGCGACATCTCCCAGTAGAGCGGATCACTCCTTCATTTAATTTACAGCATGCTCGCCCCGCCGACGCTCAAGGGGAACATGTCTCTCTCTGTCTCTCTCATATCTGCCGCGACGGAGCCAGGCTTCGAAGGAATCTCCTGACCTTCCACAGGGCGAAGCGATCACGAATTCGCCCCGTCTCTCTCGGAGGCGCTATCGGAGATGGCGTCGCCGAGAGAGCCACGAGGGGAAGGAATCGTATCGCCGTGTGGCAGGACTCGCTCACATCCTTCGAAACCTGGCCGAGTTAAGTTGTCGACACGCCCGATTGCAATGTAAGACGAGCGACGCACCAGGCGTCCCTGCGTCCCTCTCTGCGGGCCTCTGTCGCACTTTTAACAGTTATTAACAATTAAGCACAATCTGTCGAGTGATAGTCCTCACTGTTTTCTCCGTGTTGTTTTATTTGAATCTGTCTTTATGCATATAATAATATATAAAATATATAATTATCACTAGCCTTAGTCTTGATTAATTGTAATGTTTTTGAAACAGAGTATGATTATTTTTTTAGTCTTCCCGGCCCCTGTAATTTTAATTCCCGAAGGGGAGCCTGTGTTACCGTTGGATTAATCCTTTGTTTAATTTATTGAATATCTCTAAAGATAAAATTAAAAATGTAATGTGTAGCGATGGTCGCGGACGAACATTGTGATAGAGGTAGTCTAGAGTGGAATAGAGTAGACCCGGTTCGGGTCGGCCTCCGGCCCCGCCGCTGTAAATGCATAAATACATTATAACTATTTTTTTAACATGGATAATAAAGCAACCGAATTGTTCTGTAGATGGGAAATTTTTATTTAGCTCTAAGTAGGATTACGTGTTGTAACTTTGTACAGAGTGGTTGAAAAGAAGCGCGGGCGGCAGGCGCCTCCCCGAATGTTCCGACGTGCGGAAAATCACGGGACGAGTGGCGTCCTTTTTTGCTTGCATTTCTATTAATAATCAGTGGCCTCTTTTGATTGTTTCCGCCCGGGCGTCGGGGAGGCGTCCGCGCTCCTGCGTTTCCCCTGTATCACGCCATCTACCAACTCTCTGCGCCTTGCTATTTGTAAACACACATTTACTATTTACATACTTATATATATCTATACATATGGAGTCAGTATTTGTAATAATAACGCTTGAAAATGCATGATTATTTGTTTTTTTTATTACCTACTTGGTTACATCATCTTTGGTATAATAATGAATTTGGCTTATCGATCTGGAAGCTGTTCTCTCCTCTTGGCATATCACAGCTGCTTATCTCTATCTTTAAGTCACAGAGCCTCACCACCTCACCCCCCGCGTCCCGTAGCCGCCCCGCCTCTCCCTCTCCTCTCCCGACTCCCTCTGTCGTTGGACCGCCCTCCTCACACGTCCCCTACATAATCGTGTCGATCAAACTCACACGTCTGTCGCTCGACCAGCCGGCGAGCCGACCGAAAGCTTTCTTGACACACCCTACAGAAGTCTGAGAGGCTCCTTGTACAGTAACCCTCGGGGAGATGGCTGTATTAATACCCCGCAACGGTAGGCAGAAGCGCTCTGACGCGCTAAGTAAGTCTATGTGGTGAATCTAATCGAAAAGAAATTAATCACAACATCCTAATAAACCTAATGATTGACTGGCAGTTTCTCAGCCTGTTTTTATCACAATAACAAGTCTATATACAACATGTCGTATTGGAAGTAATCGGATTAAACTCAGTAATAATAATAACACCGCTTACACAATATCTTATAAAGCTTTCTCACGGCACTATCTGGAAGGTGACGAAAGGATTTTTTGAGAGGAGTGCAAACGAGCATCGAGAAGAGACACTTGCAACAATCAGTCTGACGATGCGGATGTATAGCCGGCGACGCCCGGGTCGAGGGCGGGGTCTTTATTTCGCTTCCCGCAGTGTGTCTTGTAGCAGTCAAAGTGCTTGATTTACATTTAGCTCCGTAGTGATGATGACTGATAGGCTAAAATGTATCACGACATATGCCGGCTGTAGTGAAGCCGCTAACCCCACCCTCAAAGTGAAAGTTTATTCTGTTGAATAGTAGTAAGTTGTTACAGCTTTTTACATTACATTATATCTATTATGAATTGTTGAATTGGTGTGTGGCTCAGTTTTTGTGTGTGGACCACAATGTGTCATGACGCTTGACTGGCACTGCTTGTTTGGAGCGGCGGCCGGTGGCCTAACACCGCACCGCACCGCGCCGCGCCTTCTAATGTAGCATGGACTAGAACATTAAGTATCCGACTCGGTGCCCAGGTATTTGTTTTTTGGTATTATTGCGACACTTAACAGCGTTTGTGTTTCTCTTTCGGTTGCACAGCTTTTTAAATAGGTTCGTGCTTTTTCTTTCATTTCTCTCGATTTGTGTTTTCGTTTTCATTTATCTAGTAATATTAGACCAAGCGCACACTGACTAAACATTTTTGGGCAACATCAACGAAACATTTGTGTTTGCTCATGTTGCTCCAACAGTTTACCGACTTCCTGTGAAATCATAATTAGAGTTTTAACACCGCTTTCTCTCCAGATGGATTAATGGACATAGGAAATAAGTGAATTACAATAAAAAAATATCTACCAAAACATAAAATAATGCTTGTTTTAAACTTTTGATGCAACACTATGGACTCATAAATTGGACACTAGACCAAATGTGGGTTACAGCTAAAGGGATGGAGAATTCTCAAGATATTATAAAAATAAAATCCTTTATTCTCATTCTTTGAATATATTTTTGTCTGAAATTTCGAAAATCTCATTTATCGATTGTGAGATTCTCTAGAATTTGTGAAATTTTCATCCGATTACCGCTTTTAGAAATCACAAGCTCGTGATTTTACAGCTAACTTAATGTGACCATCTAACGTGAAATGATCTGTCAACTCTCCACTAGACCATTGTTTAATACGAACTAATTTTGAGGTAGCATTAAATTTACTTGTAAGAATTCCATATTATAACAAATTTCAAAAATTATGAGTGATAATGACTGCCGTATACTTGGGCTACCAAACTGGAATGCTCCCACTATGGACAGCAACATGTGGAGTCGTCAGAAGAAGTTAGAACCCACCCCGAGTTGTCACTCTTCTCATGTTCATGATGAATATTAATTATTAATTAGTAATATACTATTACATAATCTAATCTAGTATTAGGATATCTTTCCATTGAGTGAAATTCTTCCACGTGCAACTACTGATTTATGAAATAATGTGTTTTAAAAATTTATATTATTACCAACATTTTTTCTGACATCCATACTACTACAGTTATAATTACCTCAATTTACATTTTTGAAGAGTGACAAAAAAACAATGGAATTTAAGTGAAACTGTATATTGGTATTTTATGTCAATATGTTCTTTCACTTTTTCGAGAATATTCATTTTCTTTTGAATAGACAATGCGTTCCTTTTTTTTTTGAGACAATATTCGAAAGGGCGTAAACAAAAAAAAAAATCTTAATTGTGTCTTGTAACCTTGGTCTTGAGCACTGCTGACATGACGTCCATTAATAGAATGCTTCTGAAATTAACTTCATTTCAGAAGATAATAAAAACATGAATCCGGAATTAAATGTACAAAAACTGTGACTGCAGAAATTGAAAGTACACGCAAACAGCGGGAGAACATGATTTCTGGCCATGTAAACTAGGGTTCTACTGTATTTAATTTTCAGTTTAATCAACATTGTGTATTTCAATCGGTTTCTAAAAAGATACACTCAAAAAAATAGTAGACAAGTTAAGAAATAAAATCACGTGTAACAGTTGGTCAACTGTTGAACAACATATACAAACTCTGAGCAACGTCGCATGTTTCACTGGTGTTGGTCTAATATTGTTTGCTTGATGTGTATGCAGTTTTACATTTTTTTTTATAGATAAAGTTGTGAATGTTTGTCGATCTCAGATTACTTTTCTAGTTGTATGTATCCATATTTTATATTTAATTTTCCATAATTAATTCTGTATTTCAATTGTAGTTTACAATGTCTTGTCCTTAAATTGCATTTTATTTCAACAGCACATTATTTTTATTATATCGTATAACTTTCTTTGTATCTTTCTGAAAATTACTTTTTTTATTAAGTATACAGTTCACTTCCCTATTACATTTATTTCATTACCTACTTAAAACAATAAAAAATTAGAAATAGATACCTGAAGATACATTTATATATATAGATAGCTTCTCCACAACTATATGTTGGAAAATATATGCAAACACAGTAAGTTGCTCATATATTATACATACCAATGGACTATAATGGACAAAATGTATTTTTTTTTATTAGTGTATTTTTAAGTTATTTTCATACAAAAGCAAATTTTTCTACATGCATATTAATATTTCAAGAAAAAATATTAATCTTTTTAGTTTTGTTTCTAAAATAAAATGGATGGGACCTTGAAATATTTTTTTTATGGACAGAAATGATTTATATTGATTAGTGAGGTTGCCTACTAAAGTTGGAAAGTCGATACTTTAGGTATTTAGAGTTGACAATGGATTATGCGTCTATATATAAATATATATGCCAGAAAAAAATTATCCGGTATGTAGAACATGCACAAAAAGCACAAAGAAATTATTAGCATTATGCCTGATTTTAGAGGGCATGTCAAACTTCAAATTGCAATAACTTCATAACATGATTTAGAGACTTACCAACTTTTGGCAGTAACCCCCCACATTATTTCAAAAGCTTATATAAATAGATAACAATGTTAATGATAATTCAAGGTTCCAGCATTTTGCACTATGTACAGGTATTTGTCTCAGCTAAATGGATGAGTTATCAAAAACACGAGTACTAATAAACTTGCATTGAAGGAGCAGTACATTATGTATAAAACATTACCAATATAAAGGAGAGGTTACTTACAAAAAATGCTTTATACTACCAACCAAATAACTTATCAGGTAAAATGCTCATCAAAAAATATGCATACATTTAATAGAAACCCCCCCCCCCCTAATAAAAAGAATTGTGATTCTGATGTTATTTTTGCCCTCACCTTCTTTGGTCTGTATTGTATGAAAAAAGTAATATTCTAAATCTTTATTATTTCTCAAGCTTCTACCATTTGCACATTAATTTGCTTAATATTGTTGATGTCCATTAGCATTTAGCGTTTAGCATTTACCGCCCCCTTATAATTACCGTATTCCTTGTCACTCTGGATAACGGGCGGCTCTTGTCATATTGAGCTTTTTTGTTGGTAACAATAATCTAATATTATGGACACAAAATAACAAACCGAGGGTTCGGTCTCCGATATATGATTCACCCCCATATATGGAAAATATTAAAATTGCCAGCAAAGGCATTTTACAAAATGGCCTTTCTTTATTTTATGTTTATTATTTTATTCTAGGCTTTTTGGCAAATTCGTAATACTTATGTGAAGCTTAATGGTAAATATTATTTTATTATTATTTGTTGTTTAAGCATGCCCGATTCGTGTTATATATCTCTGCGACTGCATGTTTTTTTTTATTTAATTTTTTTGAATAATTGCTTTTTGTTTCATGTCTCCCGAATGTGATGACATCTGTAATCCGCAAATAACTCGTTCACTTTAACTCGTAAACCTTACATATTATTTACATACTGACCCTCGCAACTCAATCGGTGTCGGTCTCTGTCGCACCGGACGAATGATGATTACCGCACGGAGCTTGTGCGAACCATCCGAATGCAACATAACAACCCAACAATGGAACAAACCGACAATCCAACGCGGCGCAGGCTGCCCCGCCCTGCCGACCAACGCGTGTCACGTGCTCTACACGGACGAGCGGGGACAGGTACAGGTAGCGGTGGCTAATAACGCGACCAGTGGCGCCCCCTGACAGCCCACCGCCCGTGTGCAAACCTAAACTTGTTCTGTTGTTGTTACGTTGTGTTGTTTAGTTGTTTGATAAACCCGAGCGAGCGTGTGTGTGTGTCACTTTCCCCGGAGGGTTTCTCTTCGCAGTTTTTGCTTAACCATACATAATGTAAGTAGATAATCTGTTTATTTATGCTTCTCTTAGTGCTATGATTAAGTCGGCAAGTTACATTTTTTGACTCGCTACCGCATACTTACGCACGTTTATTCATGTGAACTCTCCATTATAATGTCCACGCTATAACCACATCACTAAAAATTTACCTCGCATTGAAAAAAAAATGTTTCTAAAATTCTGTATTATATCTATCCGCTTATCTACCTCACCATATCGTCGTTCGCCTTGAAAACTGACATTGTGTTTTTTTTTTTTTACAAAACTATCCATCCACGAGAAGCAAAATCATTGCGACGTTTTTTTCTTCTCCTGTATAGTTTTGCAAAAAATACATAACCCGTTTTGAAGACGTAATGACAATATTAAAAAAATTATTGACAAAATCTTCTGTACTTCACAATACTATAAATAGGAACCAGCTTTTATTTTTATAATATAACATTTATTTACCACATAGATTTTTCATATGTTAATTTGTAATTATCCTACATTTTAGATTAACAATTACATGGTAGCGCAGAAAGCTCTGCGCGCGTTGTCATCATCATGTGTGAGAGAAGAATTATATGACATATTATCTTAAGAAGTTACAGTGTTCCAATAAACTTTCTGGTTCTATTTCACTATCCGTTTATGTCTACTTGGTAATAATTATTTGGTACATCCAAATTCATATTATTTTCTCATTCAGACGAATTATGATTTCCCATTTGATTGACGTCTTCATCGGATAGTGAAAGATTGTGTGCACAAAAATACAGCATGCGAAACAATGGCCATAATTAGAAATATTTTATGGCAGTTATACCAGATAATTAATTGTTAGCAATTAGTTTTTCTAATTTTATTATAATTACAATTATATACTATGTATTCATTTTATATATATGTTATAATGAAGAGTTCAGGGTGTATAAACATGCGTGCAAAATACTACTACATTTCTAACTTATACATATATATTATATTCTACAGTAGTTGAGTTTTCCTTGAACTAGTTTTGATTTTCTTTGGCACTTGATTGTAATTTTACTGTTGACTTACCCACTGCCGCTGCTGACAAAGTAGGCTTTCATTTATTCACCTGTCCATTAATACAATTATTACATTACTATTAATAATTTAATATAAATAACATCACAGAGTGGGTTGCTCAATCCTAACAGATTGTTTTTCATAGTTTGCTTGTTTGCCGCCGATAATTCTTTAGTCATTCGAGTCCTTTGTTTTTTATTTATTTTCTGTTTAGACATTAATATTAACTTAGATAGTATTGGCTCCGTCGGCGGCGATGTTGTTTGGCTTACCGCGCCGTCGGGCGTGAATGTTTAAAGCGGCTTTCGAGTGAGCCGGCGGCGGGCCAATATTATAGCTTCCGATCCTCCCCGCTTTTTGGTTGATGATCACTGTTGTAAAAAAAACTCGGGTGAAAGCTCTCATTTCTGTTTGACGTATGTCATAATATTATATTATACTATTATCTCACATTAAACACTCGCCATTGTCAAGAGGAGAAATTTTCTAATCACTTTACGAATTGAATGTCTATCCCATTAACAAATTATTAATAATAATTATATTATACTTTTAATAGCAGTCATACATATTTTGTAAATAAGACTCACGTGTGAATAATGCTTGCAGAATTTATATTATATCCGCATTAAACAAGAATTTATTTCATATATATGCCGTGTTTGAAATGATCGATACTTTTACAGGATTCTACCAAATATAAATGAGGAGCTTTTACGTTCAGTTTCCAAACGACAATTTGTTCATTTCAAACAGTAATGGTTTAATTTTTTTCATTATTATTTTCAGACACCCCCTATAAATCTTAAATTGTTTATATTATAATCAATCTTTTCTCTTTCTTAATTTTTTTTTTCAAAAAACTCTAATTGCAAATTTTCTCAATTTAATATTTTTAAGCTCTATAATTTTCATTTAACATTTTTTTTTTATTTTAATTTTTTCATCTTGTATTAATTACTATGTTCACATTTTTTTTTTAAACCTTATAACCGAAACTGAATAATGTGTTCTCCGGGGATCGGAGAAAGATGTACGATATTAAAATAAATGAAAGTATCTTTCGATTGTCGGCATCGTTCCCCGATCCGCGCGAGTCTTCCGATCTCTGAGCAGTGCCAAGTCCCCCATTGTGATGTATTTGTGATATGATCAAGCTTGCAATATTCAGCATTGAAATTACTTTAGCGCAGTCTATAATGTTTCAGTTACTGGACACCCTCCAGGTGTGCCAAGATTTTAATCGACAAGGCTGCACCAGACCCACCTGCAAGTTCGTTCACGTCCGGGAAGGTATATAAACACTTCATCATATTATCATCATCCCTGTCTTTCTAGGGAAAATATTTTTCTCTATGGAGACTGAGACTAAATATATGAATGTTAAGCTCGTAATATAATGATACAAAACATCACTAGACAAACGCCTTACGCAAACATAAATCAAATTTACAATGGACCCACAATATATGTTGATAAAAACCACAAATAGCATAATATCATTATGTATGTACATTTAATGTAAAAAGAGGCAGTCATCTGTTACTACACCAACATAGTGCTCCGAGATTTATTTGATATGTTCATATATGAAGATTTTTTTATATAATGAACTATTATTACAATTAACGTCTTGTAAAATCGTCGTTTCAGAATGTAACAAAAGAACGGAAAGCCACCATTTATATTTTACAGTACTGCTCTCTCTATTGAGAATATTAACTCTACCATAGACACCAAAATTAAACCATAATAAAAATATTCCTGAAATCGCTATTAAGCATTGTATACTCGAACAACATTTTCTTGGCTACGTGTTAAAACTGTGAACTACAAGCTCCTCCCATTTTTAACCGCAAATCCATTATAAACTGACAAGCTCCTCCCATTTAGTCGACATCAGCGCCTTCCGGCTTTAGCCTAAATCTTCTTGTTGGAGAGTACTAAGAAACATTTGATCGGCTTCCAAACTGTGAGTTAGGATGTGATTAACTTGTAGCCATAGCAATATTTATATTTTGTATTACATTTCTTAGTACATTGCTGGAAAAGTTAATATTTTCCATGTACTGTAAAATATAAATGGTGGCCAATCTGTTCTTACTTTTGTTACATTCTTAAACTACGATTTTACAAGATGTAAATTGTAATAATAGTTCATTATATAAGAAATCTTTATACATATGTCATATCAAATAAATCTCAGAGCACTCTTTCGTGAATAATGAATGAATGGGAAAATTTTTTTCATTAAAATGTCAATATTATTGATACACTGCCAAAGTGTTTCAAAACCTTTCTGAGTTGATGACACACTTTAAAAACAATTAGGATTTCACGACACACCAAAATTGTTAAAGTTTTGCATGAAATAATAACCAATTTGCATTTATTATAGGTAGTTTTCGAAATAAATTCGCGACACTGGCATCATATAGGGCCATTCATTTATTGGTCAAAACAGTCATGAACATGCATGAAAATTGTCAATTGGACATCTCAATGGTGCACTCATTGAGCAAGTGCCAGAATGTCCTCTTCTGAGGTTATGGGTTGCGGATTCAAATCCTGCAACTGCCAAATTCACATGAATTTTTCAATTTGTGTTTGGATCCACTAAATTGATATAGTGGTAGCGAATTTTTTCCACGCATGCCGAATTTTGCACATGCAAAAATTCTGCTTCCACTATAGGATCGTGAGTGAAAGCTAAAATATAGGGTAATGGTGTTCCCAATAAATACTCTTTTCCCAATATTATTACTTTTTTAGTTTTTTTGGTTTGAAAGGTTTGCCACCAACGAACATAAAGCAATATGTTGAGTACATGACGTCGCTATAGGATTGGTTTACCGAATATCCGTTTTTGTCGAAATCGACCTTTTAATGCAGAATGTTTTTTTGTATCTAATTGGACTAGAACCATCCCTTTCTTTAAATTACGTTGTAATGATAATGAATACATCATTCATATGCTGTAAAAATAACAATTTAAATATCTCCATGTATTTAAATATAGGATTATGAAATTTGTTTTTCGTCTCCTGAACATTTGGTCTATTCGGGAAACCAATCCTACAGCGACGATGAGTAAAAACCTAAAATATCGATATAGCTACCATACTTCTACAGGCAGCTAAGAATAGCACTGAATTATAAGACAGAAAAAATCTTCTAATGATCATGTCAATTTCAAAATCGTCAATGGTAAATTGGACACTAAACAGCCAAAAATAATGATCAGGTTGCAATTTTAAAGACAATTAGTTATTTTCACAAGTCACTTCTGCTATAAATGTATAATGCGGATTAATTAATATAGTACTTAGGACCAAAAAATCTAATCTCAATAGTGTTAGTTATTGTATGTGACATATGAGATAATTAAAATGATTGTGTTTGAATTCCAGGTTGCGGGCTGTGCGTGGAGGGCGGTCGCGTGGCGGTGTGCCGGGACTGGGCGAGTGGGCGCTGCCTGCGCTCCGCCTGCCGCTTTTACCACATACCCGTGCCCCTGCCCCCCGCCCCCTCTCTGCCCTGACTCTCGCCCCCACACATATTTATTACAACCTACTATTACCTGCTCTTATTGTACTATTACTACTGTTCAGAGGGACGCCCGGAGGGGACAGCTTGCATTTTTTATACTCTTCCCCGTTATGTTTTGTTTTGTACGCGACGATAAAATTGTAATGATGAAAATAATGTGAAAAAAAATATTACGAATGATGTATCTTATTGCCCCTTAAAAAGGAGATTTAATAATATATTTGAATTAACATATGAAAGATGCAATGGTTTTGTATCGCTAAATTTATCGTAAAAAGTACATGATATTATATTCTTTAAAGAATTTAAGCTAGGATAGGTGACGCAGGAAGGTTTCCATCGGACGAGACTGACTCCCGGGCCGAGTTTATTTTTCACGCCCTCCGTCCGCCCGCCCGCCATTCTCTCCCTTATATATTCAACCCGTAAATGTATTAGCTATGAAAATATTATCGTAGTCTTCTTTTTATTAATTCTGTGCATTTTCGAAATGTTTATCTCGGGTTTGAATCGGAAAAGTTTTAACCATTTGGTGGCGAGCAACGGACGGCGTATCGCATTGGGAGTAGATATTGGAGAGGGCACGGTTGTTGACTGATAATTATGGGGGTACGGTCAGGAGAAGGCCTGGGGCGGTCCGCCGAGGGGACGCGTCGAACAGAGATCCATCTGAATTGTGAAAAAGTTAAACTTTGCGTACGGTCTCGGCGTGGATCGAATTCGGTTAGGTGTAATTTAAAAATACTACTATTTTTTTGTAAGTTATTTTGTATTATTAAGGAAAAGATGTGGGAAATTTCTTGTAAATATGTTGTGAAGTATGGAACCCGGCACGGGACGTGTCATAGAATCGACGATTCCGCGTGAACAAACCGATTGTGATATTAATAGAGGACTTCACTCGGAGGGAGTTATTCAAATGTTTTATATATTTATCGAGCGATGCGTGAGTCAGACGATAGTGATGTTTTAATATGTTTTGTTATTCGATTTGTTTATAACGATATGAGAAATATGAGTTCCTGCAACGACCGCGCCGCGTGTCCCGTCGTGTGTTCCGCCGCGACGTCTAAATAATTTGTGATGTACATAAATCAATTGTATAAAACGCGCCACGGCCTAAATCCTATGTACATTGTCCCTTCTGTCGATCTCCTTGCGCCCACACTTTGTTTCTATATTTTATATTCAAACCGATAATGTAGTATTGTAATTTGTTAATTTCCTCGAATTTTTTTATTTTCTTAACTATATCTCCGTGTTAATATTCTTCGTCTACTCAAGTATCAAATCGTTATGAGAAATTTGTGAAAGTTCCTTCGTATTATCGAGATAATATGAGAGTGTCAGTGCAAAGCTTTACAGATTTCGCTGTAACGATAGGATCGCAGATGAGATGAGGCGCATTAAAAGGAGTCTGTAATGTAATATGTAAACACTCATCGAGCCCCGTTCGTAGAACTGGTTTTAATCGTATCTTATCTGTCCAGTAACCGTAACCGTGCAATGGAATTAGCCGCACCCGTCGCTCGTTTTTTCGATTCGGTCGAGAGAAGAATCGACAACGGTGACGACATGTCATATTGATCGCGGCGCATCGCGTAATTTTAGTTTCAGTTATTATACAATCTTAGATATAGACTTATATAATAAGAAGGATAAATGACCCAAGATATTTTGAATCCACTGTTGAATTACAAGTTAGTGTTAACGTATTAGACCTAAGTAGAGGAGGCGCTAGAGGATGATGGAATCCGCTCTTCGAAGCAGTCCGGGTCGACGCTGCGAATAGGAAGTGAAAACATGGAAGGCGGCCGCGATCGACCTCGACCGTCAGGGAGCGGATTTATCAGAAAACAGCGAACCGGACAGCATTCACGGATCAGCAATTCAGCAATGAGCAGAGGGGAGTCTCCGGCTTCGCTTGCCGCATTTCGTTTGCTAGACGCTCGCTTTGCCTCGCGTTCACGCCCGGTGTCAAAAGTTCACTTATCTTATATACTATTAGCGTAAAAATGTTCTATCGTCAGTTTGTATGTATCGATAAACATAAGAAATAATATAAAGCCCTCGACCTTAGTTTAGATTAAGAATGACTCCATTACAGAAAACACCAATAGTCTAGCGGTTTCTATCTTACGGCACTCGACTCTCTTTTGACACCGCCGCATTTACCATAAGTGAGAATATAATAAATGGTAGACAATACAGAAGGGGGCGCCGGACGCTTCTCGTCCGCGACCCGACCCTTTGACCCTGCGGTGCGCATCTTCCATGTGTCGAGCGACATTATTTGCAAATCCTCACATTACCTTTATAGTATCGACCTGCGGTCGGTTGTCAGTCTAGCTTGTAATCGCGCGACCCCGGATATTTCCACTGGCCGTTCGACTCGATCGGCCGGCATGACTGTCAGACTGATGAAAACGGGCGGTGGAACGGGGCAACGCTCGGTCGCCTCCGTTTCTGAAAGCGGGCCTGTAGAATTATATTAAAGAGCTCGGCCCCCGCGATCACATAACTAGCGATTTATTCTATTATAGATTCAAGTATATCGTCTTCGTAATTAGGTTGTCTTCTGATTTGCTCTATATTATATATACTTTATTAGTAGACGGTAACAGACGTGTCTCCAGGTAGTGTGAAATTCAGCTGGATTAGTTAACGGTAAGCTAAGCTTAGCTTTAATCTTCTCCTCCCCCACCCCCTCCCTCTCCCGCTTACTTCCCTCACCGAACTCTGTCTCCCGTCTATCCTGACATCCCTCGTCACCTCAAATATATCCGGCCAAAGCTCCGAGGCTCGGAGCTGACTATGCTTAGTCGTATATATATTGAATAATTATTTTCCAAAAATAAAAACTGCTCCGAATGTGCCCTAATGTTTATAGATCGCGACTTTGATCACCTAAAATACCTTTTCTGTAAGGTCGTTCTCGGTAAATAATTCTTATGATTTGTTTAAATTCTAAATTCTTAACGTCATCACGGCCTTGAAATTTTGATGACAGAATATGTTCCACTCGTCGCTCTGTATGATGACTCTTCTGTCGAACGAACCTTACGTTATCACTTAACCGTTATACGGCATTTACCGTTCTGACTTCAAGTCTTCCATGATGTGAAAATTTAACTTCAGCCCTCACTTTTCCCATTCAAAGTCACTTAAGACTCTATTTAGACTCTATAGACTATTTATGCTGACAAAATTCTTATCTCATTATTTTTATTGTATTCATTAAATTAATATTATATTATTAACACTAGATTTATGGCAGGCGATTATTTTAATGTTTTTTTAGAATCAATGTCTGTAATCTGTCTTATATTATTATTATATTGTATTAATAAAACCTGGTTCTCGACACATACATTTTGTAATCATAATAAATAATATTATTCGAAATCAATAAATAACAATTTATTTTATATACTTTAACCGTAAAATTGGAAAAATACTTTTTTCAGTGATTTCAATTGCATAATTTTATATTTAATAATTATTGTCGAAGAGCAGAGCTGCTGTTGCAGCCGTCGATAGAATAAAGATATTTTTTTTAATCGGTAAATATACTCGCATGTGACATTGAAATCTTTGTATGATTTAGTTTGCCTTACTTACCCTCGTCGTTTCGTTATTCGTATGGGAATGGAATTGAGCGGAATCATTGCCGACCAGCCTAAACTAGTGTGCCTCCCGATCACCTAATCAATCTCTAGCGATCCGGCAACTTTTTTGCCGGGTGATTAATTATTCTAAACAGTTGTTGATAATCAAGATAGAAACAGAAGATTAATCTTTGCAACATTGCAAGTTACGGTGTGTTTTAACTCTAGCCTTTATCTATTTCGTAAAATATAATATGAGCCGTGAAAGAGTAAGTCTTCAGGAATACATACAAATATTTAAATAATTAGAAGTTCGATCGATCGTGAAGTTTATCGAGCCTTATGGGGGTGTTCAACTGATGTTCTTTTATATCAACAGATGGTAATTGCAGACAGATGTGTAATTCCTACAATTATTATTACATATAAACTAACTGAGATAGCGGTGTTGCACTGTAGGAAAAAAAAGTTTTTTTTATTAAATAATAAATGGCAATTAATTATTATTATTATTAATCAAGTCAAGGTATGATCGTGCGCGAGCGGACGTATGTTTGTCAAGAGTGTCTGGATGTTTGCGTGTGATATCAAAAAAGTCTTTACCGTAAGTTTAGGAAAGCAATATGCATTATCAAAAAATGACTTCTCCGAGAAAAGTCAAAGCAAAAATAATGTCTTATTAAACTATCACTTCTACTTTCTTCCGTTTTCCTATTATTGCAGTTTGACTCGAGCACATGAATTAAAAAAAGAGATAATATAACCTAAACTATTTAATGTATTACCAATATTTTTTTGTTATTATTAAATGTAAGATTTTATACGTATGCACTTACTGACGAACTAATGATAATGACTTTTTATGATACCTGGATGCAGTTTGTCTTAGGATTACTCACAAGTTGTTATGATTTTATACTCCAAAATTTTTAGTACCGATAACTAATTTTACACTTACATCGAATGTGTCCTTCCTCCGGATAAATAAAAATAACTACTTAGCGGCAGTTGAAAGTTTTAGGTGAATACATTTTTCAAGTTTGGCGAGCGATGACTCTTACATACATATTATTATTTTAATAATTTTGTGATATTTTAATATAATATTGTTATGTCATTAACGGACTATTATTCCGAATCAAAAGAATGATAAATTATGGTAGAAACTACTGAATATCAAAAAGGGATTAATACTAAAACAAAAAAAAATGATTAACTGTAAATATATACAAAAAACAACACACAAAGATTTATCTTATCCTTCTTGTTTTTGAATAAATTTACATTATGTATATTTAATAAAACCAGCGGAGCCTTATGCCTGAGAGCCAAGCTGAACAACATTTCAAACATTTTTCTGAGCTCGTTAGATTCTGGTTTTCTTAAATGTATGTTAACATAAAGATCATGACATTATAATATCTGTAAGCTAATGATGTGATGAGATCTCTGGATCAGTTCTGAGTACAGCATAGTTAATAAACAAGTAATTATGTCAACTAAACCATCTTTTATTGAATTGATACCTTTTAATCCCATCCTCACAGTCCCTTTAATTAACAATTAAATGTCTGAAAGAAAAATGGAGACAAGTCTAAAATTATTATTAGTTTCCTGGAATGCCAAAAGGTTTATGAATGTCCAATTTTTTTGTGTTTGACACCCACGGTGGCCGTGCGGCTTAAGCGTTGGACTATCACGCCGTGGGTCTCAGGTTCAAATCCTGGGTCTGGCAAGTACACATATTGTTTTTCAATTTGTGTGTGAGTCAGGGTATGGACCTAATAGGTTGAGCAAGTGGCTGACATCCATTTCTCGTAAAAAAAAAAAACAAAATCTGTTAATACAAACCTCTACTCTGTGGAGGCACATATGATCCTACTAGGGATCGGACATGGTCGAAAAAAAAAAAAATTTTGTGTGAAATTAACTAACCTAAGTTGCCGCATCCTATTCAATTCGATTCAAATTCGAATTTCCATTCAATTCAATTTTCAGATGTATCTCCCTTTTCTTTTCGCATACCTACAGAATATTATTCGCCGACAAAAGATCTTTCACTCTAAATTTCAAATTACAGAAATAAATCAATGAGTTTATTTTATAATTAAGATGTTCAAATGCAACACTCTCACATTTTTCATCCAGTGAACATGAATGTGCGCACATACAGAATCACTGCATCGAACATGTCACACCGTGAGTGTAAAACCAAGCCGTGTGCAAATTTTTCAATTTCGAGATTAAATGCGAAACAACTGCAAAAGTCATGAAAATGATAATGTAAAAGTGAAGTACATAACTGAATCAACATGACAATATAATGTAGAGATATAAACCAAATATTAATGGATTTATTTTTGAAACTATTTGTCTTGACAAAATGAAGACTTCAAAATATGTCTTTTGCACATGTCATGGTTTTACACTCACGGTGTGATGTATGACATGCTGCGGCAATATCCCTGGGTCTACAATAATCATTCAATAACATGAGCAGTAACCACTTTTCGTAAAACACATTTAATTGCATGCAGTCCATGGAGTCATTGATACAAACAGTTATTGAATGTTGAATTCAAAGACATGATGACAATGACAAAAAAATTAAAAGACATGCAAAAGAAAACAAAAACTTCTTAATACTCTGGTTCCAGATGCCAGACCCAATACATGCAAGTAACACCTGATTAACTCTAAAATGATACCCTAAGCAGCAAATGTTTTTCTATGATATGGGAGGTGCGGTGCAACGCTGCCCCATTCACACCACTCCCATAATAGGGAATAATAATGTTGATCATGATGAAGTACCAAGTATATTATTATAATAGTAACTCAATTTAGAAGGCGCTTCAGAGAGTATTGTAAGAATCATTAGTTAAATTCGTCGCAATTAGATAAGATTCCTATTGCATAGTGGTCAATGCATGTGGGCGCGAATCCCAAGAGACAGGTTCGAATCCTGCTGGGTGACATATTTGTGAATTATTCTTTGAAAAAAAAAAAAAAAGTTAATTAAAAATTATTAGCAAGTTCAAGTTAGTTACAACAAAAAATCTTGGAGTGATCTGTGATGTCGATTAGTTATTAAAATAATACCTACTTTGATTCAAAATACATAAGCCGATCGCCAATAGTAGCTCAATTTGGAAAACGCTTCAGAGAGTATTAAAAGCCATTAGTTAAAATCTGTCGCAATTAAGTACGACTCCTTTAGCATAGTGGTCTATGTGTGTGGGCTTGATACCTGAGAGACGCAGGTTCGAACCTGCTGGGTGTCATATTTTTTTCAAAAACATTTTTTCTATTCGTTATATATTTCTCAGAAGTGTTTTCAAATTATGAATGTTCAATAAAAAGATTATTACATTCTTAAATCTTGTGAATTATTTGTTGAATAATAAAAATAGTTATCCATCAAATAGCATGGAAAAAAAAGCAAAATGTTTTTATAAAGAAGAATATTAAGTTCTCATGCTACATGTACTTGAATATGAGTAATTGATGTGCTTGTGGATCAGACATAGGTAAGTGTTTTGTGGATGAGACGCTGTATGCAGTGAACGTGTCTCAGCAGAGGTAAACAATGAGAAGTTGAATGAATAACAATATAAGTACCTACAGAGTAATACTATTCCCTGAAGATATTGTATTAAAAAATACAATGTAAATTCGAGATTATTATTGGAAGGTACATAATATTCAATGAAATTCAAATTGTGCATCACAATCACTTCAGGCCGTTTGTAGAAATGATAATTACAGATAATCTCAATTCAAGGCACAGTAGTAGATTGTTGTAACCTTTGATGATTTTTTTGTCAGTGCAGGAGATGAAAAAGAAATCATCTTAAGGGCGGACGTGCTCAGCATGGGTCAAAATGGAGCTATTTTTCGATTTTCAAAGCATGATCCTGGACATTCCTTAAACGTTGTAGATAATCTATTTATATAATTTTGAAGCGTTCCGGACCACCGGTTTAAGAACACTGCTCTTAAGGGGGGACATGCTCAGCGTAGTTCAAAATGCAGCTTTTCTTGTATTTTCAAAGAATGATCCTGGACATTCCTTGAACGTTGTAGATAATCTATTTATATAATTATGAAGCCTTATTATCCTTTATATTTATTTTAAACATTTGATGACTGCATAAAGTATTTTTATTACATAAAATAGTATTCTTTTAAACCTCTCGCTCTAATGTTTTAGAATATAGTCATATTTCAGTACATAAATGTGCAGTGGTGTTACAATTTTTACATTTTTTAATTTTTAAACGCATTTATAAAACCAGCAGTATAATTTATGTCGACATTATCATAATGAAATATTTACGATAAAAAAGTATATTGATAATCTCTGTGATCCCAAATTTGACAAGAATTAGGCATTTTATTATTCAAAAAATGGGCAAGATTAACACACATTTGAATATAATTTGACCATTCAAGTATGATAAACATCCTACGAATATTGATTGCTTTATGATAATTATTGACCTAAGAATAAGGTAATGTTTTTTTGAAATACGCCATTTCTTTTGGCATTCCCCAGTGGTTAAGCTACAACATACGGCCGTAGCCATAAATTGACAAACTATAATTGAAGTAGGGAGTAAAATGATGTTAACGCGCGTTAAGTGAATTATTAGCGATTTTTAATACATCTACTTTAATAATGGAGCTGTTGAGTATCGACACATAACAATCAAAGTATATGTTGCACAATTATATAATTTAAAATGTTCATGGGCATGAAGTATAATAGCGACTTTTTTTACTATTAGACCTAATTTATGATGTGTGTTTATCTCACTTATCTGGTCAACCCGACAGGCCGGGCCCCCAGGCTAGAGCCCTGTCAGCCCCCGCTTTGTGGGGGCCATGATACCGCTACACGATTCGGGGAATTTCCACTAGTTGAAATGCTGACCACTGAATCAACGTTGCCATGTCTACTGACATTTCAGTAGATCTGATATTTTTGCCAATACATAATATACTGAATTTTTGATTTTTTCTTTGAAATCCAAGAAATCTACTGATATACATATTATTCAACATTTAATAACGTTAGCTGTAAACTCTAACCCTTATGCTGGAAGATATTAAAATGGTAGTACCCGGCAGGCCACGAATTTCAATAAAAAAATAAAACCTTAGAAACATCATGCTTTAGAAATATATTAAATTGTTTGCGATGTAATAAAGTTTATTAAAAACCTTAAATGGAGAAGAGCTGGACACATAACCCGAAGAAGAGACAATCGTTGGACAAATCTAGTCATCCAGTGGTATCCAAGAAGTACAAAACTTCTGCAAGGTAGACCTAGAGGCCGCTGGATCGATGAAACGATAAAGTTTTGCGGAAGTACGTGTCAACGCAATGCACAGGACCGAGAGAAGTGGAGGCAGCTTGAAGAGGCCTTCATCCAGCAGTGGATAGATTCATGCTGATGATAATAATAATGATGATGATGATAGCATAAAGACTCGTATATCGGTTAAGAATGTCACCATGATTACAAGAGATGGCAGTATATTGTGTTAAATATATTAATTTATTTAAAACAACCGACCGGAGCTAGTGTAGTGAGTGTAAAGTACAATGTGTATACACGCTCATTTTATAAGGCCGGCCTTGCATGCACGTATTTGTAGAGCGCGTAAACACGCTTGTGGCATACATCCGGTTAAGTATTTTCCTGAAAATAAATATCCACGTAAAGGTAACTCTGGATTAATAATCCCTTTTTGGACGATATTGAATCATGCGCACTTGATCCTCATGAGAAAGAAAAGCTGATCAAGCTATCTTCGAATGTCACTGGTATCCAGACATAAAATGCTATCATTGTTTCAATTTCGGATATTCCTCGATTAGAGAATAAGTATCCATCTCTGAGTTATAAAACTATCAGATTATTGGTCGTTTTTTCGAATAGGTACCTATTTGTGTGAAAACAATCTTTCATCTGTCTGTAATAAAACCAAACAGAGAAATCGAATGGATGTTAATGCACCATTCCGTCTCGCAGAAACAAAGCTGCAACCATGTATATCAAAATGTTCTTACAAAAAAATAGCAACAGATGTCGCACTAACCAAAAATTGTAATTTTATAACATAAGATCTAATAAATAAAATTCAATATAATATATTATATTATTTTGTTTTCTATTCCTGGCTTTTACCAGTCCGCAAAAAAATTCTACTATCTTTGCTGGGCCGCGGGTATTAAAAGGTTGAAGAATACTGCTCTAGAGAATGTGGACAAGGTCCTATGACAATGTATTCTATAATTTTTGCCGAAATGATATTCAACATGCTATGAAAAAAAATTATAAATGATGGGTGCCATGGAACTAAAAAAAATTGGAAACCAGTGCATTGATTCAAATTCAAATTTATTTTACATATACTGGACATGACAATTTATAAATTCAAAGCATCATAACGACATGACGGCACGACATGATATAAAGTAAGTGTTAACAATTTTTCAAATAAAAATACAGGATAATAAATAAGAAAAATATAAGTACATGGAAGCACACTGGGTGAACTAGGTTGATTGACCCTTTCTTAAAAACTTACAAAACAACAATCACCTAAATTCACCCTCATGTCAATGGAGTATATCAATATCCGAAGTGATTTGATTAAACATGGTAATTGCCCTCCCAATTGGCAGGTTAGTTCTGCACCTTCGGAGAACAAACAACGGATGCCCCCGATTCCTAAGATAATTATCAGAGACACACAAGCCAATACCACCAAGAATGGCAGAGTTTCCATTTACGCCGCGTACAATTCGGAAAAAATATTTAGCTTCAGAAAAGCGCTCCGCCCTGGAAGTAAGTAAGACAGCTGAATATCCAATCGCTTGTGTATTCTTATATTAGAATTAGAAACAAAACGCTTCACACACAAAAGGCACAATTCACAATGGAAAAGCCTTCACCAGAATGAGTCCTCATGTGCACCTTAATTGAATTTCAAAAACTAACCAGCACCATCTGCAGTGCTCGAAATGGAAAATTTCACGAACAGGAACGCTCGACAATTTTCCAAAAATGTGTGATATTAGATATAATAATATCTGTAACATAAAAATATCTTTTAGTTTTACATGATGTACTTTTTTCATCATCATCTTCGCTCATTACGCTATCGGCTATAACAATTAGTGGTAACATACAAATATAGTCATTTTAGTTTACGAAATCGTTTTCTAAAAAATACATTAATAATTATACAAATATAAATAACTAAACGTATATGAATCTAATTGGAGTGGGAAACATTATTAAAATACATGAAATAATAGACAAACTAATCACAATTTCCCATTGGTTTCGTTAGTAGTTTGAATAAAAATATGCAACTAAGAGTGGATAGAAATATGAGTGAAGATACTTCGGTTGAAACAAAATACATGCCGCTTTTTTCAAAGCTCTGATTTTTCGTAAATTCGAAATATTTTGATTATGGTAAACTATTTTTAATCAAATTAAAATCCATCGTATACGAAAAAGCAAGGGCATGGTTTTTAATAAATTAATTAAAAAAGTATGTAATACGCAAGATTTACAAATGTAGCATTCTTTATTAAATATGAATCATTTTAAACAACCTCAGAAGTCCTAGGTACATATTATTAGAAAAAAAATATTTATATCATGTGGACATATAGGATAATTTATTCTAATAGGTTTCCAATGTTATAGAAATTGTTATATACAGGGAAATTTTGCATATATTTATCCCATTGGATTCTGATTGATTTATTTAAATATTTTTATTTCGTATTGTACCTTAAACAATACAAAAAAATTTAACATGCATAATATGATGTTCACGAATATGTATTGTCACCAGACAAAAAAAAGAAAAGACCCCGGCGCGACAGTTTCAAATTCTAGATCAGCAATTTAACAAAAAAATATATCCGACTTCCCTGTAGAATGTTTAGAACCTCTGACTTACACGAAAATATTACAAATAACATTTCGTAAACGGTCATTCACAAAGATGCATTTTTATTACCCGGCTCGAGGGTAGAAGCGGCCCGTAGCGGCCTGTCCGAAATGTTTGTCCCGTTAGTGAGTGACCTGCCCTTTCTCTTCCCCTCCGTAGGATGGACCCCGCCAAAAATTAAAAGATGATTTTTGAAATAAGGACAGTTCGAATCTACCTACAACGAAGTGATGACATAAAACCAGCGTCACGCCGGCGGCGGTATCAGCCGTGCAATGGCGTGATCAACCGTGCTTCTAGCCAATTACCAAACCAATTTTTAATTATCAATAGACATTGTGATGAATATCAAAGTGCCCGAGAAATTAAATAATGTGCAAACGCGTCCATGTGAAAAAGAATGCAAAGTGAAGTGTTGTCTATTCGAACGCCGCGTGCCCGCTGGCTACCGACATACTCCGCGTGGTCCCTGTTATTTAAATGTTACTTTATCTCAGTCATGCTAAACCCTTGTATTCCTAACCTGTATAATTTAGTGTAAATAAACCGAGCCTGCGCAGGGCTATTGGATCAAAAAGTTTCTGTGTTATAATTCACCCCGTCAGTAATGACGTCACACACATCCCTCTAACCGATATGATACTGGAGGAGGTTCTACCACCGACATACATGTGAGCCCTCTTCTTCTTCCCGGTATTAGTATCTATATTAATTATGGAATTATTTGATTTAAGTTATTAAATGTATTATTATATAAGTTTAACCATCAAAAACACAGTTCATTCAACCCGAAAAATATCCATATAAAATTAAAACAATAAAGGAAATGATATTTATTTTTTTTTTGTCACTCAATGTAAAATATTATAATAGATTAGGATAAATAATTATTATCTGGCGATTCCGTAACGTTGAGTAAGTAGGTAAAACAGCAAATACGTAAGTTCTGGTCACAGGGAAAAGCATGACTGTATTTACTATTTAATATGAAATATTTGACCCCCTTAGATTTAAGCTATTAAGTACCTACAAAGAGTTTTTAAACGATGTCAGAGCACAAGTTTTTCGGAAATTTAAAAATTTAGCAAAGCAGCTGCAATTGTTAGGTTTTTTCATGTATGCAATAATAATTATTTAGAACCCAACCCATCAACATTGGTCGATCCAGTGCTGGACGAAGGCCTCCCTTATTTTATTCCATCTCTCTCGGTACCTACTTAGTTTTTCACTGCAAAGTATTTCCGTTGAATTTCATCAATTCATCAATAATGTAAAAAATATAAAAAATAAATCAGTGTAGAGCAGCAAAGCATGGGGGGTTAGGTAATGGGAAACCAAAAAAACACAACTTAAAATGATTAAATTTGGAAAAATGATTAGTCTAATTTTGTCGTTTCCTCTGATGAAAATGCTTATCATTGGCTGCATACAACTTAATATTGATAAACGACCAATGAACGACCCCGATTGCATCATGAAATACAAAAACTATGAACGCGTCAAACCTATGTAAATTTCGCTAACATAATAATATGATAAATGGACAATTCGGTCAATTATGGTTGTCTCGATACAAAATTGAAAGTTTCATTACAAAAAACAATTGCCTACCACTGCCGTATTGATCATAAACATGCTCAAGAATTTCAACCCTCGGTAGGACAGATATAGTATACCTATCTCGGTAGATACTTAGGTAGGGCACGTAGTTTTATTCACACTAATGCTATTACGTTATTAACTCACTATATTTAGGCATGTACCTTAACCTTAACTGTATAAAAATAATATGTATGAACTTGCAAAAAATAAGTGTCTCGTTTTATAAATTAATACTACAGTAAATCTACATTCCAATGTAAAATAGCTTCCAACCTTTCCTTACAATCATAAAAACCTTTTTTTTTTCAAAATGCATTATTGTCCCATACATGCGACAATGCAATAAATCTTATTCATGCCCCTGTGCATTTCTTTGTATACAATTTTATTGTTTTATCACCATTGACGCAAAAGGTTCAGTCTATTGGTGCATTAAAGGCCAAATTCGATAAAAACAGTATTGTCTTGAAAATATGTTAGTTCTCAAATACGTTGTCTTACACTTACTCTATCACTATTTCAAAAAAACTTAAGTACATTATGTATGGGTCATAGAAAATTCAGTGGTTCTAAACCAGTAAAATTATTTTTTAATAAAAAAAATTGTACTGCTCGGTTAAAGCGGATACAGCGGAAAACGCATTTTGAAAATAGCCGATAAACTGGATTATTTGTTAGGTTAACCTTACCAAACCTAACCTAACCTAACCTTACCTAAACTAACCCAAACTAACAAATAATCCAGTTTATCGGCTATTTTCAAAATGCGTTTTCCGCTGTATCCGCTTTAACCGAACAGTACCTACCAAAAAAATATTTATGTTTTTGTACCTTTGTACCTATTAATTCATTTTCGTAAATTTTAAATCTAACCCGGAACGTAATAATATTAAGTATGACGCTTGAGGATTTTAATAGACGACTCGCTGTCCGTCGGATATTTTACGAACCGGTACGCCATTTTCGAGATTTTAACGAACAGGAACGCCATCCTTGGAAATCCCACGAACAGGAACGACGCTCCGGGGCTTTCCGCTCCATTCCGAGCGCTGACCATCTGCAAATAATTGTATTCTTAGTTTAATGATAACAAAATAAGTAAGACTGACAAAATTTAGTGTGCACTATGTATCTTAACATAATCTTAACATTGTACCTCCACTCCTCACCGCTGGCCACTACAAACGCTCAATATTATTTAGTGTTTGTTAACATCTATTTATGCAGTGGCGCGCTTAATGACGTAGAGGCCCCATGCGCTGTCTAATTTGGAGGCCACCTACAATAAGAAAATAACAATCGAATTTTTATTTTCCAAATAAATCCATGAATTTAAACGATATATTATAATAAATAACTACTCTACCACACTTTCTTCGTGTAAACTTTTTTTCATAAATCAGAATGGGGTGAATAGGCACATTTAATCAGGATCTTAAGAATATAAACTTCTAATAATTATACAAGGAGTGAGGTTGAAAAGCAGGTGAAAAAAAATTACGTCCAGGAAATCTACTATCTAATATGTATACGATATTCACAATCTCTACTTAAATTTGCTGTCTTTAAGCAACGCGTAACGTGCCTTCTCCCATAGGACACCACTTGTTAAAGCGTTGTTGAATGATAGCGCAACGATAGTATAATTATTGAGTATTTTGTGAAATTTAAAACATAATCAATTATTAAAATAAACTACTTGCAGGTTTAATAGGTACCTAGTTATCGTATAAAAACAAAAAATTGTTAATTTACCTATTTCATGGGTATATGATAATATCTAAAAAAACTATGAAACGTTAAAAATTGAGATCTATTTGAAGTTAGAAACCCATTTCAGAAAAGGCTGTTAGCTCATACACCTCTGCTGTATATAAAATAAATATATATAATTTTGTTTTAAATTACTTTACATAGCACCAATAATTAAATTCAAATGATAACGGTTATTCATTGATTCATTTTACAACTTCAAGGATCATTTCATAATAAAATTGGAATATGGAAACTTTGCTGGTTGCAATAACTTTTCATTATTATATTTTAATTTTTTGTATTAAAAATGTAACTGTTTGTTTCCTTAATAAATAAAAAAAAAATTCAGAGTTTTCTGAAGAGTTACACGATCTTATAAATAACGTGTGATGAACACAAAATATTCATGAAAAAATAGTCAAGTACATGTAATGATTTTCAAATTTTAAATACGTATATTAAATTTTAATAGATTTTTCAAACTGATGATTAGAAAATGAGCTGAAGTCTGAATGGTACCAAAGTACAGGGATAAAATAGGTAACTACCCTAACAATATTATAATACATATCTTTAAAAAAAAAAAATGATTTGTATTGCTTAAGAGTGAGATGAACAGGCAAAGTCATTCATAGTTTAGTCGGAAAGTAACTTCAGCGTTGATAGCACGTCATTTTAATTCAGTCTTACCTCAAAAACCTCTAACCATCGGGGATTTATTTAAAGAAACGCAATAATTATTAATTACAATTCTCGGTCGAATGAATAATCATTATTATTATTAGTATTATTACCTTCAAACATAAAATGTACACGACGTAACCTATCGCCGGCCGAAGGAATACAGGGCTGTCAAAATAATATCAATCTAATGGTGCGTTTTAAAGAGTTACAAATTTATAGTTAAAAATAGCTTACTGTACAGATGGAATAATTACATATTTCCATGCGTCAAACGGCATACAACATTCATCTAAAATAGTTATGAAAAGACTAGCTGATTATGATATGCTATTTTTGTATTGTTCTTATTTTTTTGCTTATCAAAATATTTCACAATATATTATCTGATGATGTGTATTTTGAGTATATCGTAATATGTATCTTGTATCATTAAAATTGCTATTAAGTTGATATAACATAGGAAAATCTGTAAATCATTAAAATGTTAATTTCGTTATAGTTTTTAATTAAACCTGTGCAATTACATATTAGATTTAAACACTGTTGTACTGTGTGACTTTTATAATATCAGATAGCCTTACGCGAGATGGGCAAGATAAAAAATAAAACTGTAGGATGTCGGCAGAAGATTAAACAAAACCCAGCTCATTGGATAACCGAATGGTAAGCAACTGTATATATTATATTTTCCGCCAAATTGCAGATAATTAAAAACAACTTATCATAAGAATACGTAAGACGTCTTCGACACCCCTGGCGTGAATACGCTATTGTCGGTACCTTTGTTATGTTCTCAGCGACCTGCTAGCTTTGAATAATATTGTACCTACCTATTGTTTAACTAGGATAAAGTAAATTTGCGTTACTTGATTGTAAAAGTGTCAGACTAAATTTAAGCCAATCGGGTAAGTAATAAAAAGTCACTTTCTTTTCATAATAAACAGACATCACTATATTGCTGAAATATATTGGAAATATATTGGAAAGCTGAAAAATTGAGGGATGAAGAAATTTTGGATAAATACCAGGAATCTAATTAATTAATAACCGATGATGTGAATGTGGACTGGGAAAATACAAAAAACTGTATTATCATGAGTGCCACAGAAATTCTGGGGGAAAACAAAGCAAAAATAGATGCAGGATGGTTTGATGATGATTGCAGGCAAGCACTGTTTGAAAAAAATGAAGCAATGAAGAAATGCCTACAAAGGGAAACGCGCCAAAATTACGAAACTTATAAAGAAAAGAGAAAAACTGCAACAAAGCTCTGTCGAGAGAAAAAGCAAATGATGCTCAAGAGAATACTCCAAGACATGGAATGTCACAGAAGAAACAATGATCCCAGAAAATTTTACAAGACTCTTCGAAATCTAACGAAATCCTATCAACCCAGATTAAACTCCTGTAAGGATAGTGAAGGACAAATGCTGATCAAAAAGGAGGACATTATGGAAAGATGGAAAGGCTATTTCACAACACTTTTAAATCAAGCTTATAGTAATGGTCATGAGGAAACGGAAGAAGTATTGTACCACACTGCTGAAGAATTTATTGATGAGCCTACTCTGCCTGAAGTAAGAAGAGCATTAAGAACGCTGAGAAACAATAAAGCACCTGGAACCGACAGGATAACAGCCGAGCTGATAAAGAGTGGTGGCCCAACACTGGAAGCAAATATCCACAACATAATTCTCAATGTTTGGGAAAAAGAAATTCTACCTGAGGAATGGAAGATGGGTATAATCGTGCCTATTCTGAAAAAGGGAGACAAAACAATGTGCGATAACTACAGAGGGATCACAATTCCAAACACAGCTTATAAAGTTTTCTCATCTGTACTGTATAGCAGGTTAATGATCTATGGTGAGGAAATCCTGGGAGAATACCAATGCGGCTTCCGACCAAATAGATCCACCATAGATCACATCCATTTCATGAGGCAAACTATGGAGAAAGCGCACGGATACAACCTTACACTCCACCACCTGTTTATTGATTTTAAACAAGCTTTCGACGGCGTGAATAGGGATAAGATGCTGCAAAACCCAAAAATACTGGGAATTCCCTTAAAACTAGTAAGGCTAATAAAGACCACACTGACGGATACTCAAGCAGTTGTCACTGTGCAAAATGAGCAAACTGAAAGCTTCAAAATCGAATCAGGTGTGAGACAAGGGGATGCGCTATCCACTATGGTATTTAACCTTGTGGTGGAATCCATAGCTTGTGAAACCAACATAAGAGGATGGGTAGATAACAGTACAACGCAGATGTGCGCTTATGCTGACGACATAGTAATTACAAGCAGATCCAAACAGAGGATGATCGACCAAGGTGGCACTATGAAAATAAAAGCAGAAACGCTGGGTTGCAAATAAACCAGTCAAAAACTAAGTATATGGTCAGCACACGCGATCAGGTACCGCTGCACAATATAGACATAGGACAGCATGGATATAAAGGGGTGGACAAGTTCATGTATCTCGGATCCAGCCTAAATAGCCAAAATAAGACAGCAGAGGAGATAAAAATTCGCCTTATCTCCGGGAATAAATGCTGGCATGCCTGCAAGCGACTGACTGGTGGGGTCGAAAATTCTAGGCCGAAGAAGTAAACTTCTAATTTATAAAACAATTATAAGGGCAGTGGTCACTTATGGCTGTGAGACTTGGTGCTTAACTCAAAACGAGGAAAACAAATTAGCTGTCTTCGAGCGCAAAATACTCCGCAAAATCTTTGGACCCACGTTGGAAAATGGGAACTACAGAATAAAAATGAACCACGAGTTGGAAGAGCTGATTGAACAGCAAACAATCATAAGATACTGTAAGTCCCAAAGACTACGATGGGCGGGACATGTGGAGAGAATGCCTGAAGTTAGAGCGCCAAGGATCATGACGAAGTGGCTACCCCAACGGAAGAGACCCAGAGGCCGTCCAAGAAGGAGATGGGCTGACGCCGTAGAAGTGGACTGGCTTCATATAGGAAGACACGGTAACTGGAGAAGTGTGGCGAGAGACCGGAGTGAGTGGAGAGCGAGTGGAGAGCGAGTGGAGGAGGCCAAATCCCACCCCGGGATGTAGCGCCGTGGAAGAAGAAGAAGAAGATTTACTTTAGACCAAAGCATTGTCGGCGACCTTTGAATATTACCAGTAGAGCAACAATTCCGGACCACATGTAAAAAAATCATATTTTCAATTCTCAAGGGCAATTCTGTAGAGCGTCCCCTTAAGACATGTGCATGAAGTGCCGTAAAAGTGAAGGAAAGATTTTTTACTTGCTTGTCCCTCGTAAAACAATAAAATGACCAGATAAGACCAATAAATGCTCCGACATCGCAATAGAATCCGATCTTTTGTCGGAATTATGTAGGTACGTTGGTGAATATTATTTAGTTTAGGACAAGTGATATTTATTTTTAAAAAGTCAATTTCATTATACATATTTTTAGACATGGTCCCCACATCTTGAAACGGGCCCCCAGGCCAGGATCTTGGGCGGACCCCCTACCTATCGCTATGGTTAAAGGCAGTCTGCGCTCTCCGGTATTGTTTTTCAAATGGTGTTCGAGGTCAAATGAAATTCAGTGTAATTTAGCGATTTTTTAACACATCGAATTATAGAGTTGTCGAGTATTACTTAACACGTCCCAACAACCATATATTTTTAAATGGTAATAATCCCGAAGTAAACTAGCGCCACAGGCGACTTTTTTTGCTATTAGAGCAAATTTAAGATGTGTACTTATCTCATTTATCTGGTCGACCCATCATGCCGGGCCCCCCCTAAGCCCGGGCCCCTAGGCTAGAGCCCTGTCAGCCCCCCCCCCCCCATTGTGGGGGCCATGTTTTTAGGTCTCTCTATCACAGTGAAAGATTACCAAAGATATAATACAAATATTACAAAAATAAAAATGCAGGGATTTTGTTATGCTTTAAAAAGGTACCTGATATTTTATATTCAATTTGTGATAAATACGCATCCTTTTTCAAATTTCAATATAATTTAATAACTGAGTGGCAGGTTTTAACTCTTCGGAAGCCACCATTTTTAAATTTTCTCACGAATCGGTTGCGTCATGTTGTGTAGAAACGCATCTCTGGATGTATGGAACCATTGTTTTCAAAATATAATATAAGATTATAAAATCTTATAGAGATGTACTTAATTAACAACAATTATTCTCCTCACTTATTCCATTTTTTTTAGCATCAATATATTTTGTTTTGGGTTTTAATAAAATTCACCAACTAATAATTATTATTAAACTGGTTTTTGCAATTATTATTATACTATTATGTTGAATACAGCATATAGAGTCTGCATTCTACAAACTGGCGTACACGTCACACGGAAAACATTGTGCCATCGCGTTCAACTGTTGCAAGTTTGCAATGGGAGGGAACGAGATGGATGCTGAAGTGGGGGGGAAACCAGCACGCCAACTTATAGAAGACAGACTCTAGCAATATATTTTCTTAAATCTACTATAAATACAATAGAATATATACCTATTTATATAATATTTTAAATGGTAAATTTACCATCTTCTTTCCATGGCATCTTTAGACTCAATAGCATAATAAACTTTATCTCCAAAGGTATTTAAAATACCTACTTTAAAATGGATTAGTTGCTAGCCATTTGCTCCTTATAAACCTAATGGGTAAGAATGCAGTTAATAAGTAGAGGGTTCAAACTGTTGCAATTAACACTGGACAACTGCAGTCATAGGGTGATGGTAATACAATAATCAGTAAGTAGCAACAAAACCACCATAAAACCCGCTGAAGAGAGAGATTGTCAGGCTGACCGTCTGCCATGATCGTGAGAAGTCACTTGATCCATTCCCTGGAGTTGTGATGGAATTGGAACAATTCCTATTTATTGGGCGCAATTAACCTGAAGATTACCGAGAATGCACGAAAATATTCGAATTAACCTTGAGCTTTAAGTATGGACGGACATGGCGTGTCCCGTCTTGCGTTTGACATAACAACATAAATTTGGCGTTTGCCTGACTTTGTCCATTATGTTAACAGATAACAAAAATTATAGCCTAACAAATACAATCAGCAACTCATTACTTGTCTAAATTAAATTTTTTGCTTTACTTATAATTTGTTTACAACTAGCAACTGAACATAAATTATGAACCAAGGGTCGACACAATTGAGTTAGATAGTAACGGAATTGTTCTGTGTAATTGCTATTTAAAGTCAACGATTGCTCGCAACGATTATTGAATCTGTATCTCGAGTCTGATGTCGTAATTAGACCTTTAGAGGTTCGTTCAGTCTATTCACAACAGAAATCGGAAATTCTTAAATCATAAAGTTGTAAACAGGGCATTTTTTTAAAAAATAAAGGTGCTGGAACCAAAGAGATTAGACTCTGGAGCATTAATATATTTTTATAGATCGGCCACACAGGTATACCAAGTGGCAGTCTATGGTTCAAGGTAATATTTTGTCTCTCTCTAATTTGGTGTAGCTTGTGTCCTTTTTTAAATAATCTGTGATGCATTGTAATAAGGTAATAAAAAGTCAAAAAATTAATATAATTATTTTTTATTGCAGAAATATAAATGTACAACAAAAAATAATATTACATAGCATTAATGCAATCAGTACAGAAAATGAAAAAATACAAAGAATTTATAAACAAAACTATGACAAATATATATTTTATCAAATACAATGAAATTGTGAATTACGTTAGGATTTTACATATTTCAATTAATCCAAAAAACTGATTATTGTTCTCTGATCAATAGCTTTTAAAAATCATAATTCAGGATATAGCTGGTTGGAAATTACATAATTAATTTGGTATGTACCTACCAGTGGCGAAGGGTGGAGGTAGGCTGTTAAGATTCGCTATAAATAGTGCACACTAAACTTTGTTAGTCATATGTAATTGTTTTTATTGAGCTAATACTACAATTTACAGATTGTGTTAGTAAGTTTTTAAAAATCAATTAAACCCTGCCTAAACGAAACCATAATAGATTTGGTCTAATTTGGGCGATACGACAAAATGGTGCACACTTTTTCATTCATAGTTATTTGTTTTCGTTAGATTAAAACTACATATTAAACATATTGTTGGTTCATTTTTTTAATTCATTAAGCCCTGCGTAAACCAAACTATAATAAATAAAAAATATTATTCTATCTATAAAATACTCAAAGTTATGTATGATTTAATTGCATAATTTTAGATATTTTATAGATAGACATGTATTTTTTGACTATTATCTATTATGGCTTGGTTTCTCAGGGTTTAATTGAATTTTAAAATTTAACCAACACTATCTGTAAATTGTAGTCTTATTTCAATGAAAACAAATATGTATGTCTGAAAAAGTTTAATGTGCACTATTTATGGCGTATCTTAACAGCCTACCTCCACCCTTCGCCACTGGTACCTACTTAAGTATTATTAAGGCGAAGTCTTCACTGAGCCTTTTTTAAAGAGGCACCTAGCGGAAAAATACGAAGCTTGCAATTTGAGACATTTTTTTGATAATTTACAATTTCAACTGTATTAATGAATAAATATGTATCTGAAAACATTAAAAATAAAAATATTTTTTATTTTAAGTCAAAGACAAACTTACAATTGTAAAAAATGTAATAAAATGTGAATTTGTTCTATCGGTCCGCACCCTATTATTACATATATTTTATGGTCATATTTATTATTAAAATTTAGTTTATTAAGTTTTCTAAGCATCACCTAAGCGATTTTTGACAAATTCATAGTTTTAATATTTTTTATATCTATTTTAAAAAACATCGATTTTTATAAAAAATATAAATGTGTATAACTTGAAATCCTTTTTATTGATATTAATATAAATATTTTATTTATATTTATAAAAATAATTGATAAATGACAGTTTATTTAGCTGATCATGAATTTTCTTTTGCAAACCTAATGTGTGGCAATCATGTCTTAAATAAAGGCAAGTTATTTCTTTAATACGGTTGAATCGGGTAATAACATCCACAGATGGTTTACCAAGTGAGTGATGTTTAGTGTTATATTCGCAGGAATCAATGACCTGCATGCCGGGTGCATTAGGTTTGCCGAAAGAAAATGTATTGCACAAGGAACAATTTTTAAATAAGGTCTCTCGTAACTTCTTAGTTACATAGTCAGCAACATAATTTGCTGCGCCAGCCTCTATAGAAGTCATATTCTCAGATACTGTACTTTCAGAAAATAATATATTGTTTTCCAAATCTGTACTCGTATCTTGTTCAGGGGAAATGTCTTGATCACACAAAAATATTCGCAGTGAATCTAGACATTTCCCTGAGTCATCCTCCTCACAATTTGAAATGAAACGAAACCATATTATTTATAAGGAGCGTCTTGTACGCGGCTTCAAATCCCGAGCATGTCGGCATAACATTCCGAACCCTTTGGCTTCCAATAAATCCGAAGAAATTTTCCAGGGGATCTTGATTGAAATGCCGAAGAACCAAGGATTTGATGCAACGGCCATTTAGATCTTTGGAAATGACTTTGAAACCCCACAGTGTTCTCACCCAGTGCCCCAAGGTAGGTGGCTTGCTACACTTACCATTGCCATCAACAAAACATGCAGTGTAGAGTATGGAGATGGCCTCTGACCAAAATTCCCATTGGAAAGATTTTTCAGTCAGAGGTGCTCGGAATATTTTCCCTCCGACAAGAGTGGAGCTGCAATTGACGGAGTCAAACAGCTTGTCGAAGAAGAGCAATATTCGAGCAGTCTCACATGCTGCACCCGGGATTAGGTTGACATCTGAAAATGAAGAGCTAATATATTATTATGATCACAATAAATTTCATCATGCTAATAAATCATATTTTATTAAAATCATATAGGCACATACTCAGGACTATTTTAATTTTTGATTTGTGGGGGCCATGGTCAAGCCCGTTGCCTTATTCATGAATTAGGTAAATTATCTGCCGAGTGCGTGAATTCGCCAGGGTATGGAATGGACAGTAGAAAAAGTAAATTTAATGCGGATGGTTTTATTAGTTATAATTGGACATACTTAATATAATTATAATATAATATTATTATTAATAATAATATTATATAATTATTAATTGGACATGTAACAGTTTTAGTAAATTTTCTGCAAGTAAATATGCACTAAGGTAAACGTACCAGTAGTTGACCACTTAAGAAAAAAATTCAACAAAAATAATGATTAACGTTTAGCATTACACCGAATGTTGGCAAAGCAAGTCTACTCATAGTGGATCAAATGTCTTAATTAATATGACAAGACAAAAATTAAGAAAGGGTCTGTTACAAAAAAATTGTGTTCAATTTTTCAAGACCATGTTTTTGTTCCAGTAGTTGACCATCCAAAAAATTGAAAGTTCCAGTAGTTGACCACTATATGTTTCAGTAGTTGACCATCTCTAATCAGGGGTTCCAGTAGTTGACCACTATATTTATCAGTAGTTGACCATGTCTAATCAGAAGGCTTTATGGCAGAGTTGCCTCAGGGCTTCCTGTCAGACCACTCTAGCCCATAGCTACTTGAATCAACTTGGTAACAATGGGCGGTTCAGTAACAAGTTACATAGGAGAGGATTTTGTTTGACAGCCAATCATCAGCTTCGGGTAACAAAAGGTGCAAAATTAGTTACTTCAAACTAAAAATTCAAAAATATATTTATTTTAGCAACTAAGTACATACATACTACATAGTAACGCATAGGCTCAGTACTTACCAAAATAAAACTTAACATAAAAATCCTTAGATATTCCAAATAAAGTCCAATTATTCCGGAACTAAATAAACATTACGAGTTTTGCTTACTTGTGTCGGATCATTTATGTGGGATACTACCACCTTCCATTCATAGCTAAGTACATCGGGTCGCTCTGGCCATTTCCATAATCTCCCGCACTTTTGCATCGATGAAATAGTAGCTTTTACTTTAGAAATATGGACGATTTTCCCCGGGAAGTATTATAATATAATGTTCATTAATGACTTTCATAACGGGCAGCCATCGAGTTTTAGGCTTAAAGCTTTCATCACTAGACTTATGCCATTCACTCTCCGCTGAGTCTGAAATGTCAGCACTTGGGTTAGAAGACTCGGAAGAAAAACGCATTTTCTTCTTGACTGCTTTCAATTCCCCCATTTTTTTTCTTCCTTTGCATGCTCATTTAGTTCTTTCTTTTTTTGCCTCTCTGCAGCTCGTTCTTTTTTCAACCGTTCCATTTCTTCTTTCTTCCACTTTTTGTTTAGGAAATACTCCTGGCAAGGTTTACCGGAAACACTGTTGGGGGTTTTTTCCCTTTTTTGCTTTCTTCATGAATTTTTCTTCCCCTTCACCGGGGAAGAAAAAATGTCTCTTGAATGGACTACGAATATTTGATGGACCAGCCACGGGTTCACTGGCGATTGGAGACGAAGTATCATTACAAATCCTTATACCAGCCTTAGGTGCACTGGCGATTGGAGACGAATCACCATCACAAGTCGTTAGACAGCCACAGGTGCCCTAGCGATTGGAGATGAAACATCTGATCTGATCATAATAATTCATAGTATTCCAGGCGGCCAAAGACATCATATCATCGGATTCCTCTTCTTGCAATGCCTCATCGATGAGTCTGACCGGGTCAGGTGGAGTGATATTTTCCAACTCATTTTTTTACTTTTCGTCACAGTGCGAACAGTGACTTGTCATCTTGATCAAGTTCGTTGTTTTTGCGGAATGATTCAAGATTTTCCTCATCAATGTTTTTACTCAGGATCTCTCTCTAAATACCGCTTGGGATCCTCTGATGAAACCATCCATTGAAGGCACACTTTACGATTCTCCTGGTACTGTTACAGTTTAAGGGCTCCACGGACAAAGTCCACATTTTCGGAAATTTCTTGAGGAATTCTTTTGTACTTGTAGAGGACTGTCGTTGGTGTGACAGCCCCACCGACACTCCCTGTTACTATGACGGTTATGCATTCTTTATCGTCGGCATTTACCTGCTGGTACACTGTCTCGATTCCTTTTTTGGCTAAGACCCTGCTCCCCTAGGGGCGGCAGGTTATATGAAAGTATGGTGAAGCAGGCAGGTTATATAAAAAGTATGGTGAGGTAGGCTGATAAACAATTTGCGGCAAAACTAACGTTAACATTATTAATTATATGGGTACGTTATAATGACCAAAGTAAATCCTCCGTGAAGCCCTGCATTTTTTTATCGCGTCGCTATTTCTCGTAAGTTGTCGGCTTTTGTTGGCTTGCTTCATTCAGTTGCTATATATTCAGGGCTATAATTCAAGAAATTTTTGTTTTCCGAAGAAAAAATACACAAACCCGTTGCTTAAAAAATAAAAATTTGACACCTAGGTCATCTACTGGACAGAACCACCCTAGACACTTCTAATTAATAAATCGTTCCATACTTATGAATGTAAAAATTGTTCAAAACTAAGTGAAATAATTTTATTTAATTTATCTAGTAGTTGACCACCCTGGTCAACTACTGAAAAAGTATTAAAAAATTTTTGAGTAGTTGACCCCCCCACAAACTTGCTTCCTTGTAAATATAACTTAAAAATTACAAATGATATCGATACTTCAATATTATGACTGCCCGTAATGCATTAACTTGATATTATGAAGTCAAAAACATTAAATTGCCATATGCTTACATCCACTGATATCCTTAACAATTTACTTAAGAAATTAAAAATAAAATGCTTACGGCGTGATGTGTTGTTTTCAAATAGCTGCTATGACGCTCCTATGACATATGGTGATGTGTTAGTTTCTCAATCCGACCACAGATGGCTTCACTTGTCTCGACTTTACAATTTAGAGCAATCCCATGTCTACGTTTCTTATTTTGGGCATTTTATTGAAAAAAGGTCAACTACTGGTACATGGTCAACTACTGGTACATTTACCTTAATTGTTTATACAATTTTGAGGTTAGATTAGGTTAGGTTTTGTAATTCTGAATTCAACTGAATGTCCATTTTGAGGTTAGCTAACAACTGTCAACAAACTATCAAATCATACTATCACAAACAAACAATCGACCATTGCACGATTGATACCCAAGCACGAATCAAATCGCGAAAATTCCTTTTCATAAAATTCTTCTGTTATCATATTATAGTTCTAGATTTTTTTTGGGCATAGTAAATGGAAATGAACGTCATTGTAGTTATTGATTGGTATATTTTTATATAGGTAATCAATGACATTTGACACATTTGGTTAGTTTGATTAGTTGCAAAAAACACCACGGAGCGGAGCGCCACTATCTATTTTGACCAATGCATGAGCATTTGACACATTTGGTTTAGTTGCAAAAAATACCACCGGAATGCCACTATCCAATTTGCCCAATGCATAAACTAGGCAGAAAAATTACTGACGAATTCACACACTCGGCAGATAATTTGCCTATTTCATGAATAAGGCAACAGGCTTGCAGTTTTCATGATTTAGGCAAAATTTTGCCCATTTCATGAATAAGGCAACGGGCTTGCATTTATCATGATTTAGGCAAAATTTTGCCCACTTCATGTAATAGTCAATTTCGCACATTCGGCGTAACATATACATTATAATTTAATTATTATTTTTCCAAGTCGGATTTTTATAGTCCCGGTAAATTTAGCATCTTGTGAACCTGCCAATTTTGGTATTTTTTAGTTGTGTGATTTCTGTCAATCAGCACTAAAAGAATATTACTCACATTTCTCTTGCCGAACAGCAGAAGTGCTAGGCCTCTCCAACTGACGCTGTTGCTGCAACGTCACGTATCCTGGCAATTCTGCACGTTCAACTGAAATCGTACAATATTCACCATCATTAATAATCGTTGAAGAACAGTTAATCGTACCAGGTAACAAATCGAGCAGTACTGAAATAAAGTCTGTGTCCACCCATTCATTCTAACTTGTGTATACAGAATGGATCATACTATGTAGTAGCTAGGGTGCCATTTGACAGGTTGTGAAAATTGTGAAACGTCAAAGAAGCTCCGCGCCGCCGTGTTCTTCGTATTGTTTCCAGAAGGTTTGCTTATATTGTTCAACTGCGCATGCATATCCGCCAAGCAAGTCCTGACTACTGCGTTTGGTAGGTACGTTACTTAAAAATATTACTCACGTTCTTCTTGCCAAACAACAGAAGTTCTAGGCTGCACCAACTGAGGCAGATGTCCCATCGTCAAGGAAGATTCTGCACGTTCACCTGAAATCGTGCAATGTTCAAATAGCTTAAAATTTCAAAACCATGATGAACATTAGAAGCACAATACAATACTGATAAATTTATTCTTATCTGGAATATGTAGCGTTGGTATCGCCAATATGCTGAGTCTATTACTATGCATTCGATACTGACGCTCAAAGTGAGAATCACATATTATCTGAAGGTGCTTACGTATAAAATTAGCATCTAATTCTTTGATATGGCTGCCGCTGACTCGTACCCACTCTAAATATCTATCTGTATATTTCTCTGGGTCTGGATAGATATGAAGCAGCGCTCCAGCTGAAATATAAAATAATACTAAATTACTACATATTTTTGAGACCTCACGGAGGCTTATACAGACTTTTCTACAAGTCATTTAAGAATATTCATATTTGAGAGGAAACTTGAAGTATTATTGTATGTAGAAAGGTTTTTTGGGGCCGCAAAATCTCACATTTAAATTGGTGGAGATGTATGAATTGAATCATCGAGTTTCAAAAAGCACTCTGGAAGGTTTTTCAAGTTTCAAGTAAATCACGAAAAACAATTGTGCATACATATGAAGCAGATGTATTCTTTTTTTGTAACTGTCTTCAAATGTGTTACTAAATGTGATAAGTATAACTTTTTAATTTGTATGCAGATAACTTTTAACACATAATATATTCGTTTAAATATTGTGCAGAATGGGTTTTAATACTCACTGCCGAATATAGTGGATTCTGAATCTCACTTTTATGAACAGAGTTGTTTTTGACACTCACTTTGCTAAAATAACACAGTGTTAAAATTCCAGTGGTGCGTCATGTGATTTTAAAGAATATAAATTCATGTTGACTACTTTCCTCATGAAATTGTCGCTCGTGAAGCATTTTTTGAAATTAAACACCAATAATATTTGAAATTTAAATTAATTACACCTTTCAAATTTTTAAAACATTTGTATGGAATTATTTATTTAAAAAGAACTAAATCGATGATTTTTTGGCAAAAAACGCTTGGGAGTTTTCACATATTATGCTACGCAAAATCAGGCGGGAGTAAAAGGGTTGTTTTTATAGATCAGAAATTAAAGTATCTAAACTTAATAAAAAAAAAGTCAGGGACGACTATGGATTATTTACCAAAAATGCCGCGGAAATACGGATTGAAGTGTCAAATTGTGTTTACCTTTCTTTGCGTTGCATGCTGCGTATCCATGCGTCTGGGTTCCTTGAGGTTCCAGGAAGAGAATTCGTAACACTTATCAAATAATCATCCACTATATACGATTTAAAACAACAAAAAAATATCAACAGCAAACTAAAGAGATTTACCTCACCCGAGAGATGCCCGAGAGTCTATGCCACCGAGTATAGATTCAGTCACGATTCAGTACTGCAGTGTTGCCAAGTCAAAATTTAAAATTTCAGTAGAATGTGACAAAAAAATTCAGTAGATTTTACAAAATATCAGTAGATTTCAGATTCTGAATACCTACTCATTGAATGACCAATTCTTTTCTGGATTTTCAAAAAATTACACGTAAAGTAATTAACGTCTCGTTTTTTTAGAGTAAAATGCCGCGTAAGGTAATTAACGTCTCGTTTTTTTTAGAAAAAATTCAGAAAGTTCAAAAATAATTAGCGAGGGCTTCAAGAAATATTCCATTGCAAACTTATTTTCCAAATTTTCATTGCATTTCATTTCATTTCAGTGCATTAATCATGTCAAGTTTACTATTAACATAATCATGAATTTACTCAAAAATATTATGGAAAACACAAATATTAGTAGATTTTAGAAAATGCAATAAGTATATCAGATAGGTATGATTTAAAAATAAGGAAAGAACTCACCTTGTGCAGATAACAAACGACCTTGATGCTACTTTAGAATATTATGGTCTTGTAATAATAATTATGAAATAAAATAACAATAATAAAACTATTCATCACCATCTATTTATTGTTTTATTTATTGTTTGTTTTCGTTATTATTGTTTTCTACACAAAATAATGTTAGTTTATAATACGATTTATCACTACACTTAAATAGGCACCTAGTTATTTTTATATCACTGGTTTCACGATTACTACTAAGGACAATTTAAAATGTTTTCTGAATAACAAATGAATCAGGAAAAATATTTTAAGAAGTTCAAAAATAATAGGTATCAATATTAACGAACTTGTATTAATAATTTTAATATTGCTATAACTGCTGCTATCGGAGAATGCTAGAATAAAACTGATGACAATTAAGGGCACAGTAGAACCATTTTCGACTGTCTAAACTCTAAACAATCTGATGAAAACAAAACTATAAAAAGTAGGTACTAGATAGGTACCCAGTTGTTCCTTGTTCGAGTTTCGAGATCCCATTGTTTGGTGTAATTAAAATAATTCCTAGTTATAGAAAGGAAATCTCTCCATTCGCGATGTTTTATTCAGTTTTATTTTCATTCTAAATATCATGAGAAAGTTTTAGTTATAGATATGCCACCATAAATTGTCCGGTTTTTGAATTTAGTACTAAGCTCACCACAGTATAAAAAATATTGAATGATATATCAAAATCAGCATGTGGCGCTCTCACTAATCGGAATAATTATAAATTGTTATATCATATAATTATGTACATTCACCTTTACTTGCTGAAAGGTTCTTGAGAAACCTGACCTAAAATTTAAAATTGCTATTCAGTAATTAATACCTAACCAAATTAAATGTTCAAATTTACTTTATGTACCTGAGCCGGATCCAAAAAGTATCATTCATTCGAACTTACGTGCATAAGAAAAATATTTGAAACCAGAAGAAAAAAGTTTTTTTGCGTTCTAAAAAAAATATTTGTGGACAAAAACCCTTTGTACTAACAATGATTGAAATGTTTGAATAATGTCTCTTGTTCTTCGGTTTCCTTCTTATCAGCTTATCACTAAGCTTAACAATGATGCAATTGTTCATCCCCATTAAATTTTATTTTTGCTGGTCACACATAGCATAGCATTAAAATATAATGATTATTGAGTCATGTTACGTTATGGTGTGACGTTTTACGTAATAAATAATGATAGGTAGGTATTAATTTATTATTTTCTAAGCAATGATGATGTCAGTGGGTTAAAATGCCGGTATTGGGTAGCGTAACAATGCATCCTTTGTTAATTTAGAAGCGTGTATCCAAATCAACAAAGGCGTGCGTAAATCTTTTCAACTTTATTAATAAATTCACCATCGTTGACTTAAAAATATGGGAAATAGCCAAATATCAGTAGATTTCATGAATTTCGAAAAAAAATCAAAAATTCAGTATATTGGCAAAAAATATCAGTAGATCTACTGAAATTTCAGTAGACATGGCAACGCTGCAGTACTGCCTTATCTATGGTACTGCCAGTGTCGCCATATTTTGAAAGTGTAATTATAGTACAGAGCCTCCAAAATTATAGTATTTGGGGATAAAATATAGTACGCGTTGTCATCTAATATATTTTTTCTATCTCTGACCGTTTATGAGGTATTTGCTGTTGAAAACAGTATATATGTATTCGAAAACACGCGTTTTAGTAAAAATCAAACTTTAATGAGAAGAAATACCATTTTAAACTTAAGATCTTACAAATAAACAGTTTGGGGTTACAAACTAGACTTTATGGTCAATGGGCCCAATGTTCCAGATGGTGCGTGGGGGTGAGGGGAGGGCTAGTGGGAGTGGTAGAAAGGGCCACATTCTCATACCTCCACCAGTACCGCTGGTGGCACGACACGAATCAGTGCCACTTTTGTTTTAGTTTAGTCTCCAATGCATTGTCTTTGAAATAAAAAAATAAGTATATTTTATTTTCCCCATTGTATTTAGATAGGTATTGATCGATTAAATATGTTTAAAGCTTTAATTTGATAATGAAGTGTAATGAATTTCTATACCTCTCCCCCTTAATGAAAATAAATACCAATCTAAATTTAAGATCTTACAAATAAATAAATGTTGATAGTTTTAATAATGATAGCAAAACAAATTTTAATACCTACAGAATAATAATATTCACCAAACATCTTATTTTTTTAATCGTTTCTGCCGCTTTGGTGGTTGTGGGTAGGCAAAGGTTGTATGTCTTCAAAGTCTTGCAATGCAACTCCCACGTATATATTTCATCAGGGCTGGCGTCTGGATCGTTGAATACTGTGATCACTTCCTTCAACTGAATATTCGTTTCCAAAATACCACACAATTTAATCTTTATATGGCCAAATAGGGAGGATGTTGTACCACACCCACTGAACGCGTGTGTGAAAAGAATTGTACGTGCGTAATATTTAAATGATTTTGTTGCGAACAACACATCTGGTTTACTTCCCTTTCCAGGTTTTGGGAAGAATAAGTTGTCCAAGAATTGTTCTCTTGCCGACATCAGTACAAGAAGGTCAATATGTTCACCTATTATTACTACGCTTTTGAATTCATTTGCTTTTAAAATGTCAGTAGTTACATTAAAACATCGGCATCCTCTTCTGCCTGGTTCACTTTTATGCCAACCTGTAAGAAAAGCGATTTTTTATTATTTTCGTTGCTCAAAAAAAGTTTCTGGTCCACCTGATTGACAGTGTTTCCTTGAAACATAATTTCAGGGTGTGATTTTAAATTTATACGGCGTAATTTTCTACAAACTTTGTCCCACTGGATGCACCATTGGATTGATATCCGTCAAATACAACTTCAATTTGTGACTTATAGTGTTTTGTCAAATAATCCGAATGCATCTTCGCAATGTCACCAAAGGATGAATTTCGGGACCAAACTACTTTATGTAGGAGATGTCGTCCATCAACCACAATAAATTGATTGTTAATGTTGTTGCCGTGAGTCTCAATGCTGGTGAAAGCCTTGTAGAATCAATAACGATTTTGTCCCTTTTCTCATACCCTATTCTGAAAACAGTGACATAGGGTAGGGTGCTAATTCATATGTAAAGAAATGATGCAAATCTTCCTCCGTTTCTTTATATATACATTTTTTCCCCCGACCATGTCCGATCCAAATAGGATCATATGGGCCTCCACAGAGTAGAGGTTTGTATTAACAGATTAATTTGTTTTTACGAGAAATGGATGTCAGCCACTATATACATATTCTTTCAAATGGGGTAAGCGGATCAGCTATTACAACTTTAGCGCTTCCTGCTTTCATACTACCGCCAACGGATGCAATGGTAACAATTTTGTCTTTTATTTTGAATTTAACATAGTGAAAGTCGTTACCGACTATTTTATTAATCCCTTTTAACCCCTCTTCTTGTGAATTATAGCAGTTTACTTCTGTTCCTCCAACAATCCCACTACTCAACGACATTATCTCGTCGGTTTTGGGAAATGGGTAATGTAATGATAGCCATTCAAGAAGCTTACTTGAGTCAGCATTGTCTCGGTCAATACGGGAACTTCTCATGTCAACATGCTGTTTCGATGATTCGGACTGAACATTACAGAATGACTCAATTTCATTGCATATGTTCTGCATACTGACCATTCCAAAAGTCCACCTGGTTAGAATACTGTCAGTTATGCCTCTGCCCTGTGTTAGACCTCCATAAATCTTCATTGTTTTCATTAATGTTTGTTGGATGGTCATATCCGACCAAACTACACTCCGGTGTTTGTCAGAGCGACGTATCGTAAAATATCCTCTGCTAGTGAACTCCTTAAATTCGGCAGCGTCCATTTTCCTATCAGTTGTTGCATATCCTGGAGATACAAATGGGCACTTTTAGCGTAAAGAAAATGGCCTGCTGCAAGAAAGAATGGAATCATTTTTTCAATACTTTTCAAATGAAGGTTCCAGTGATCAATTCGTTCGGCCTGAATAAAGTAATTGATGAGCGTTGTCACTCGAAAATCCTGTAACCATAGCTTTGCTGTGGGACCATTATTTTCTAGGAAACAGATGGCTTTTTCAAATTTATTTATGACCATTTTGAGGATAGTATCATTGGAATGAGCGTTTGATAATTCCGTTCGATCAATACTACTTGTGAGGTGATGGAGTGCACCTACTTCTTCTTCGGTAAGGTCAATTATTGTATTCCAACACAATACACACGTAAAGAATAAACATAACTGCACGCGCGATGGAGACTATAGTATATTAGTCTATGCTACTGCCTAAACTACTGGAGACTATAAACTGCTACAACCGACCATTTTTAGATATAAGCGAAAAACCAAAAAAAATCCCAAAATTTTGTGGTTTTTTGCCCGCCAAAAGTTGTGCCGAAGTCATCCGAATTGGAAAACTCGTTTTTTTCTTACTTATTATATACAAGTAGGGAAAAAAAATCTTCTACGCCACCTTTTGCAACCAAAAAGTACAAATTGATTGGACTAAGATGTAATCTAGATTTCTAAAAATTATAACATGTACAAGTATCACTATATAAGTTTCTTCGTCTGACAAAATTCTTTGATAAATAGCCAAAAAAATATGTACATAAATGCCAGTGATGCCAACTTCACAAAAATTATTGATAAGATAACAGATTTTGACATTTACTGACATGTTCAATAATACCTTATATTGAACTGTAATAAATATTATTGACGACCAGCAAGATGATTTCTTAATTGAGCGTGGCGTTAATCAGTCAAAGGTAATTTTAAGGATACTAATAATTATCGTCTTTGCCACATATATTCCAAATTACACAGCTGTCAAAAGTTTCAGTTTCATGGCCACAGTTTTCCCAAACCGAATAAGAAACACTGAATTAGCATTAGTAATTAAACATGCTGTCACTAAAAATTACGAAATTGTGGAATCGTCGAAGTATTGTGCATTATTAATACGCCACAAAATATAATTCTGATCCTGGCGATAATATCTCTAATTATTTTATATGGCTAATACTAGGTGTTTGTAAATTTATTATTAAACATTAAATGTCAATTAGCATAGATTTTCACGTTAATCGCTTCAGAACCTTACAATACATTAAGTATTCGATATCATTATATTGGTGTTTTTCTAATGTTATTTTAGTTTTTACGCCTATGGTGAGCAAAATGTTTGCGTCTCTCAAGAATAAGATCAGAGAGGAAACAGGGAATGATGTGCCCAGGTTATTCCCAGCTAGACCGCGGTCTCCACGACAGGTATCTTATTTTTTTATAATAATCGGTTGAGTTCTTATGTATCCGTCAATTTTTATTAAAATGTACACATTTCGTTTTTCTGATGCACGGTAATAAAATTATAAGAAAAATGATAGTATATAATAAATAAAAAAATAAATCAAATTCCATGTTTGTCATATGTGCCATTTTTTTATCCAACAAACAACGAATGCTTTTCTGACTCATCGAATGTTCTAAAATAAATGTCATAGCAGTAGTGTGAAGTTTTTTGTAGATGAACCTGCAATGCGAAGTTAATTTTAGCTAATTTAATCGGTGGATCAGAGCTCCTGTTTTTGTTTAAATTTCATACATTTACGCTCCATCTCTAAAAGAAGGTTTTGATTTGACATCTTTGTTATTATTAAACATTATTTGTGGTGAAACAAGATGTCCACCTTGTTTTGTAATGTAAAATTAATAATTTTATTCAATATTGCAGTGAAGTAGGTATCTACCTAACAGTTTTTTGAATAAGCTTGTGAATCTGTGCACTTTCAGTTATCGACACTAGATACCCCAACATGTTTGTCGTATGGTATGATCCTCCCTGGCATTAAATTGTAGCTACTTAGTATGCGGTCGGGAGAAGAGATATTCCATGGCAGTTTGTCTCCTTTCTTGAAGACTGAACAGACCAGTGACTCTTCAGCACTCCTCTGAAATCGTTTTCTCTTCCCAAAGATGTTGGAGTGACTCAAATATGACGTTAACCAATACTTCACCTCCATATTTGCAAACCTCTGTGTGAATATCATCAATGCCCACGGCTTAATTTTTTTAAGCAACTTTAATGCTCTTTGCATATCCATCCTGTTAAGTGCATTGAATATCAGTTCTTCTAGCAATCCCTCTGCTGAATCCGTGGACACCACAGCAGATTTTCAAAGTAGTACCTCCAGAAATTTAGGATAGGCCCCTAATCTGATCATATCGGTCTTTTATTTGTTCACTGTTGTAAGGTGAAATCACTATTATAAATAAAAATATTTTTCTGAAATCATTTCATAAAGAATTACTGGTGAAAACATTTTTTGATTTATTTTTTCGAGATGATCAGAAAACGAAAATCCAGCATGAGCTTTGTTAATTATATGTTAGTATTATAAAGTGAACGATTATGTTACTAAAAAGGTGGATAACCTCATTTAAACATTCTATTAAACCGCCAATAATTGTTTATGCCCTATTTAAAATTTCAAGCAATTGTATGATTGAGTTTTATTTGATTCTTTTGTTTTTAGATGCTGTAAATGTGTTTTTTTTTTCATTCACATTCTTTTCATTTTTTTGCTGAAAAGCATTTTGTATTTGCTTTTTTTTATTATCTGATAACAATCGTAAATCTTTCTCTATTATGTAGATTGGCCACCTATTTTTATTTGATTTTGTATTTAGGCTCTATATGCTATGTCAGCTGATTCGTTAAAAAAAATAATTACATTCATTCAGTCATACATTATTAGTGGTGCACTGTTGTCCTTATTTCCTTTAAAAAGATACACTTTCAATTCAAAGTAATTAATTACAATTTTTTATTTAGTTACCGAGGAGTTAATTATGTAAATTAATTCCTGTAGGTGTTATATAATTATAACACAATGTGTTAAATTTGTCCTATAATTTAGTTTATAATATTTTACAGGGCTCTGTTTCAAGCCTAAGTTCTGCTATATCCGGAGACGTAGACAGCTTTAACCAATCAACAAATGATCAGGTATCTATTAAATAATATCTCTACATGTTTTACTATCTATCCTAAGCCATGTTCTTTTCCAAGGGTTATGTATTATTGATAAAAATGATTGTGTATCTATTAATAACATGTTTCACCGTACACATCCACACATCAATAGTCGGTTGTAGATAGGGGAACTGTACCGAATATGTGATAGGTTATTAATACCAGTGGCGAAGACTCTATGCTAGGCGATTATTTAATGCCTACCTTCGTAAGAAAAATATTTTTTAATTGCATATTGACATATTTATAAATAATCACTTGATTATTTTATATTCTATAAAAATAATTTAATTTGCCAACGTATTACAAAACAATCTGAAAAGGTTTAAAAAATCCATGTGTCTTGACGTAAATAAATGTCGGATTATTTGTCAAGGAATTGTGATATTTTTTCGTATGGACTTTAAGTAATGTCCTCAGTCAGTCTATCAAATTGTATGAAATATGGTAGGCTCCTATCGCAGAGCCTAAAATCTTAGTGCATTATATTGTTGTCATGACTGCACTTTGTCCAAAATAATTAATAATTAGATAATTTTTAAAAAAAAATCGATGGCGTTTAATTGCATATAAATATCAATTGTTTTTAAAAATAAAAAGATATTTTATCTAATGATTTTTGATGTGTATAAATGTTTTGAAAAATACGTAATTTAAACTCACCGCCCAATTTTATGTCGTTAGTGAATTTTTGAAGTTTCATTGAATTAGTGTGTCCTTGTCATTAGTGTGTACCTATTCATTAGTAGTAATATTGTATTATCTTCTTATTTCTCATAAGTATACCTGACAAGTGTGCTCTTTTTCTCAGATCTCCACAGCCTACCTCTTTCCAAAAGTCACCCTTCACCACTGATTAATACAGTCTACTCAACATTCTGGAGAAATAGGCAGTGTCATCCAACAGAATTTATAAAACACTTGCTAATAATTCATGGCTTTCGCACCTTGCAAAAATCTATGGTACTTTCGCGAAGAATCGATACAGTTCCATTATACATATTAGCAATATGTTACTATTTGCAATTCCGGATTATTCGTAAAATGTCTCGATGTATAGATAATACATTCCACATAAGTGTAGAGAAGTTTTAGTTACATATAGAATTATATTGCTTGATACTTTCATGGTTATTCGGATTATTTGTTTTTTGTCTGCAATTGTTAACCTCTCCATGCATATTGACACTTATTTAACCTTGATACCAATATGCTGGGCTGGAATAAATGGTACTTTTCGCGGTTGATATCGGAAGCCATTGAAATATACCGGAACCCCAACAGTATTAATACACTACTTTCCGGCTCTTTCAGCCGATTCCAATGTCTGATCTGGCATCTTTCATCATAATTAATACAGAAATTTATTTATTTATGTATTTATAAATGGCGCTTGCATAAATAAATATGAAAGAAAATATATAAAATAAAACAGAGCACACAGAATAATAATAAAATATTAGGTCAAGTAAAATATCATATAATATAACAAATTTATCGTTAAATTTGAAATAAAAAATAAAAGCAGTATATAAAATCTGAACGGAGGTATTGAACATGTCAATGAAGAACTATTAAAAAGAGAATGAATCCTTGGTATTGAAGAATGAACAGAGAAGTTGGCTTTAAAAAGATCGACAATATTTCACCTTTTTACTCCGAGCAATGTTCTCTGTTAGCTAACCCTAACATTATTTTGGCACAAGTCTTAATATTTACATTCACACATCTAACAGTACATACACTTAACCACATGATGACCCTGAAATATCAATGAAGGAAAGAGAAATAAAAACATGTCATGACAGTCCAAATACAAAAAAATATTTAATCGTAATATTCTTGAAAATTCCAGAGCCGAGACCGTAATTCAAGTATCGCAAGAGATGAACAGAGTCCAAAAGAAATTCTGGCCAGAGAGAGAGAGCTAACATTGCGGCTGGACCGCATGGAGAGAGAACACACCCAAATGTTGGAGAAGAGGGAGAGGCAGCACGTTTTGCAGATGGAAGAGAAGGAAAGAGAATGGCAAGAAAAAATAACCTCGTTGCAAAACAATATGCAAGCAGCACAAGGTGAGACGAATTGCTGTAATTTTGTAAACAGTAGCAGGAATACAAAAAATTATAAACATTTCAGCCTTCGATATCTTTTGTTATGATTTTTTACTCTTGTTTAGGTAGTCGGAGTGCTTTCTTGAAATGATTTAGCGCAATTTGTTATACTTAAATGCAATATGCGGTTATTCTACAGTGCAAAATGACCCAGTTAACTTTATTAGTCAAAGGCCTTGGTTCAGCTGTATTTTAGTGATAACTGATAATGATTAGGACCTGATTGATTTCGTACCATTTAATCTGTAATAGCATTAATAATGGTAGTTTTTTATGCGGAAAACCAAAATCCTAATTTATATTATGCTCACATGTGGCCAATAAAATGATTTACAAAAGAATTGTGATCAGTGACCGTTTTAGGTGTGCGAAGACTCAGGCCGCTGACAGGTTTGGAGACCCCCTTGTGAATATTTTGTATGTTTGATAAACCGCCGTTGGGTGTTAAAAAAAACTAATTCTGAAAAATACACGTATTTTTAAAGATTTTGATACTTTCTGATGAAGCAACCGTTTTATCTGCTTCGTGGAAAATTGCCACTGACTATGATCACGGTATTTGTTCAAATATCTTGTAGAAAATAATGAACTCTTTGCTATAGAATGTCACATCAGTGCTCTTCGATGTGGGAAACCAAAATTCTAATTTAACAAATACTGGTCAATAAAATTATTCATGAAACAGTGTGATCCACGTAGTTTGTATTTGAGGCTGTCAGTTCCAAAGTCGGTAACCTCCATATTCTGCCATTTTTTAGATAATTGCAAAAAACCGTGAAGTACATGTAGGAGTGCAAATAGAATAATTTATTTTTCCAAACAAAATAATTATTAAACAATTAAAATTAAAATAAAATTTCCTTAATTTCATTTAAATTAATAAAAAATAATATTTACATTTAGTCATAAAATATAAAAAATTATGACTGATGAATTATAAACACCTTTGTAATCAACCTTTGGTTTAATTATATCTAACTAATTAAAAAAAACTAGATTTAATATACATAAATAATAGAAAAATACTTACAGAATCAAATCAAAAAAAATATATTGAAAAAAAAATGGTGGTTACCGACTTTGAAACCAATAGCCAACTCATGTATTATTTATAAAAGACAATGAGTTCTTTTTTACACAAAAGAAAATCGGTATAGATATCTTATGTTGTAAGTTTTAAACTATTATGTAATATTAATTTCACACTCCTTGTATGAATAGTAATAAAAAAAACATATATATTATACCTTACCTTGAAAAAATATATGTATTTATTAGCTTTGCTTGCATATTTATTTACTTTGCAAAAATATTTTTTTACAGTTGACTTCACAGGTAGTCAGTCTTGAATGTTATATTGCATATCTGTGTAATTATTTCTTATCAACTTCCTTTCTGATTAAAAAAATATACCAATGAACTTTGCGAAGTAGAGATATGGAAGTACATAAGTAGTTAAACTCAATATTTACTTAACCGTTTATTTTACTATCATTACTAATGGTAAAGTAAAGGTTCAAATATATTGTGATCACGTCACGTACTGTCACATGCTGGTACGGTGACAAATTTAGTCTGGTTTCGTTATTCCGCAGAATATTTGGAATGATCACTCTGCCATTCTTAGTAGTATTGACTTGTGTATCCCTGATAACTGTCTTAGAAATTGGGAGCATCAGTTGTTTGTTCTCCCGAGGAGCAGAACTAACCTGCCATTGGTGATGCCAATTGGGAGGGCAATAACTCTGTTCAATAAATCACTTCGGATGTTGATATATTCCACCTACGTGAGATGAGTATAGGTTGGTTTATAAATTCTTAAAATACTAACCACTTAGCTCATTCGGTGTGCTTCCATGCTTTATAATTTATATTTCTTATAATTTTTGTACCTTTTACTTTAGTTTTCATACTGTTTTTGTGATACTGCATATATTTATTTATTCTTTACACTGTTTCTTTGTTTTTAAATGTCATGTTGTGAACGTCTTAAATTTATATTTTGTAATGTTCACGGTATGTAAAAACTAAATAAATTATAAATAAATTCAATGATGGAGAGTGCCAACTGCAATGTATTAGTATTTTCAATTATTATTCATGCTGATTTCAATTAATTTTAACAATTTCTACGTGTGCGTATGTTGTGATATCAATATCAAAGGGCTCGATGACGTACACTTACTATATACCACTTTGACTAAAGGACAAATATGCCCTATAACCATAAATAAAAATAATGTCAAATGGAGTTGATAGTTTTATGGAATTTTTAAAGCCGTTTGGAGCGGGGAAGCAGCCGCGGCTCGCCGGGAAGCTAGAGAAGAGATACGTCGCAGTGCGGCCCAAGTAGAAAAATTAGCTTCAGCAACTGCCGCAGCATCCAGAGCACAAGACCGACTCGACATTTTAACAGTTTGTTGATTGCTTTTCTTCTGTGATCACTGATCACTTTTCTTCAATACAAACACCATTTTCTATATCTAATACTCCAATATCGAAGAATTTTAATGCTACATATACTTCAATCAAAATGCCAACCATAATATCTCAAGAGCAATAATATTATCGAAGGTTTGCGTAAATAAATTATGTTGTAATTGAGTTGGCATTTACTTGGAAGAAATCAGATTTGCCCACCTTTATCATCAAGCAATACCACTATAGTCCATATTGGTGTGATAACCCAAATAATAAAAGTCTAATTTGTGGAATTAAAAATAAACATTTTGCCTCTGAGCAGACTGAATTTTTTGTGACCATTTGCCTAATTTATTGGGCATCTGCGCATCTATTCTGAGTCCAACTGTGGGTCGGACCGACTTGAGAAGTTCTTCCCTTTCAACCAACATAAGGGGACACTGCCAGAGGATGTGATCGGCATCCTGCAATTCCCCACATAAGCAAGTCAAATTCTATTAGTAATAGTTACTTAGTGACATTGGAATTTGTATATTTACAGGAAGACATTGATACGGAACGTCGAGGATGGGCGATGGAAAGAGTTCGATTGGCTGCAGCCGCTGAAGATGCTCTTCACAGACTTTCTTTAGTGGAAACACCCACAATCGGTATGATATACCAGTGATTTTCAAACTTTGTTCCTTTCTCAGCAAACCGAAAACTATTAATCAGTGAAATGGGTGGGTCTGTTTTCCACACAGTTTGCCTCGTATTTATAGTAAACCAATATCTAAATAACAATCATTGTTATTTATCATTTTTTTTAGTCATCGAATAATTCACAAAATTTAAGAATGTCTTATTCTTTATTGAACATACATATTTTGAAAACACCTCAGAGAAATATATTTTTAGAAAAAATATGACATCCAGCGGAATTTGAACTCACACCCCTGGTATTCGTGCCCATTATGCGCTTTCTAAATTGCGTTAGTTGGCAGTTGAGCACATGGGCTTGAATCCCAAGGGTGCTTGTTCGAATCCTGCTGGGTGTCATATCTTTTCAAAAAAAAATTCTAACATATTTTTCTCTGAGAAGTTTTCAAAGTATGTACATTTAACTTGTTGACTGTGGAGCATTTAATTACCACATTTGGAGTTGGGAGTGATTAGCCATTATTAGCAATTTTGATATCAGCTAAGGAAAATAGCATAATATGATTTTTTTCCCCCGTACATCAGTGCATTAAATTACGATTTAAGATGTTTTCATACTTGTACTTGAAATACAGAAAACTGTAAATTTAATAATATTGATTGAAAAGTTCCAAAATTTTTCTAATAGATCAAAATATTCCAATAATGTCATATTTGAAGGCTCGGATTATAAGTGTTCAACTTCTAGTATATAATTATTTTTTATTAATGTTGTAAACTGTTAATTTTTAGAGGAGAATGGTACAGACGGCAGCTCGTCAAATGAGATTGCTCTGAAACGCAAATTAGAAGAAGCGCAACTGCATCTACACGACATCAAGACTTCTTGGAGTGGACAAATCGCAACGCTGGAAACACAGGTCACTTTTTTTCCAATATCGAATGCTAAACATCACAACGTTTTGTTTTATGGTGAACAGGGAGCAACAAGCAAATGATGACAACTCTAGTCTTTTTCATGCATTTTTATGGCAGCAGAGCAACATGGACATGCTCACAGAAACAGTCATAAGTACCAATGCAAAATCATATTGTCGAAAATAGTTTTCCAAATAAACAAATAGTAGTCCAAAATGGAGGCAGAGAATTACACTATTCATGGTGAGTCTAGAGCAGTGGCTCTCATTTGTGGCCATCAGTGGATTTTGCTGCGGCCACCAACATCATTTTCAGTATTTAATTAACTGGACTAACGTTAAATATGTGTTATTGGAAATGAGTTATGACCAAGTACTTAAAAACCATTTTAATAATACCACGGTTGAAAGATTTTGGTTGAAGTTATACGTTGACCAAGAATCAAGTCAATTCAAGGAATTGGCAACAATTGCTTTATTAATATTGTCGATTTTTCCTACTACTGTATACTGTGAAATATCATTCAGTGTGACAGATGTAAACTTGGAAGCAGCCATGCGGCTCGCATTGGAAAAAAGGAGTATTGTTGAATTTCCATTTGTATTATTTTTAAATAAATAGATACAGTACTCTCTCAGTAATCTGCCGCTCGATTATCCGACAACTACTATAATCCGCCATTATTTTTACTAGTTAAAACACAAAATCAAGCTCTATAATTTGCTGGTATTCGTATGTAAAATTCAATAGTCCGCCGCGTGCCTATATCAGCTGTCCGCCGTCGTATGATGAAAACTGGAAACCGGAAGACTTAGTTCCATTAAAAGAATTGATTCAGAGGGCGACTGAAAACTCAGAACTAACGGGAAATGTTTTAGAAGAAAGGATAACGGAAAGTTCTGAGGGGTATCTCTTTCAACAATATTCAGAAAAAAACAACAGTCAACAAGTGGTTGTGTTAAGTGATTTACTGTTTAACTCATTTAGTGCTGATGGTGCGTTTACATTAGTTGGACATTAGATATAATTAACATGATATTTAAATGTGGTAATGTAAATTAGTTTATAATTAATATGTATAATTTAATACATAATTGATTTTGATCATAAAAAAAACCGTAAGTTGCTAGTACAAATTTCTCAATAAAACTATTTAAAGCCGTTTTCACTAATTGGACACTTGTCTGGTTTTTGGGGTGTGGCGGACTACTGAAAGAGTACTGTATGTACTAAAATGTTCAAATGATTTTTATTAAATGGACTTACCTATAAATAAATTGATCCATTTTTTAGTAAATAAAATTTAGTTTTAATTTTTTCAACCAAAGTGAAATTTGGTGCGGCCACTAGACGTTTCCATAGAACTGTCAATGCGAAGTTTGCGGCCACAGTTAAATTTCACGTGAGAACCACTGGTCTAAAGTTTTGCACACTTTATAGGTACTCTCTTAGAGTCCCTATGTGACTCTTATCTTTGATAATGGATGCACTAAGTCTAATGCAAAGTTATTGTTTCACATTATAATTTATTATAATATTAGGAAAGTTTCTGTTCAATTTATTATATCTTTCGGATCTTGTCTCCTTTGTTTATTTACTTGTTTTTATTCTTCCGTTTGTAGGTTGGCCGATTGTCACGGCAGGCTGGTGAGGAGGGTTCGGAACGGAGACGCGTAGAAAAGGAAAGAGACAGCTTATTGGAAAGACTGAGGGAACGAGAGATACAGCTAGAGCAGGCTCAGGCCACATTAGAAGATAAAGACGCAAAGGTTTGTTGATACAGTTATTAATCCACATATGTATCAAAGTAGGATTGTATCGCATATATTATTATGCTAGAGCTCTTTCCGTTTCAGAAAGCGATTGTGTGCCTTCCAAAAAAAAATTGAATGCAATCGTTCTTTATTCAAATCAAAAGTATGAAATTTGAGAAATCTCGATCCCGATATTGTTTTCTATTGGGGGGTATTTGATTAATCCATAATATGTTTTTCATTCGACACTGTTGGTGATTGGAGCATTACGTGGCCCACCTCCACCTATCTTGCCAAAACAAGCCAGGATAAAAATCCACCTACCTAGTTTTTGTGAGAAGGATAGTACAGGCAATACGAATAGACGAAGATGTAAATATTTTGCTGGAGTATTAGCAAAACTTGAAAAGCTTCCCTTTTTTGTTGTTCCAACTGTCCGGGTAAACCTGGATTTTGTGTAGAGCCATGATTCCGCCTATTCTACTAGCAAATTTAGTTGGTATCACAGTGTATCAGACATTAATGTATTATCGAAATTTTCAAAATCGTGTACTCGTGAATAAAGCTTCCATAGTAATGTGTCTAAAGTAATATGAAGCCATCGTATTTTTATATATAATTACATACTTAAACTTTTTGCCATATGAATAATATTATAATCCCTGTTTCAGACTATTTAATAAATATATGTAGTGTAAAAAATGTGAATTGTGATTGTGTATTTTGTAACTAGTTCAAATTATGAACCTATCATTATGAACTTTCAAATGTTTTCATTATCACAGTTTTTCGTGTATAACAATTCAACTATAAGAAGTGTTATCGATAAAGTTTGTAAATCAATAGAATGGCCGAGAATGTTAAAAGTCCTTGAGTCGCGTCATCTGGTTAGTATCTGTCGAAGGTGTCATATGTTTTGAGGAGTAAAAAGAATAAACTAGTCTATGGTGATTAAATTGTTCGTTGATTTTGATTTTTAACAAAGTTGTGGGGTTTCGAAAGTTCATTCGAATTCGCGAATTTCCAGGTACTCTGTATCACTTGAGATATTCTTTTCACAGTGAACGTGTTAATCAGATCAACAGATACACATACTTATTTATTTTCTAGTGAGATTTTAATTGCGAGTTGATTTATTAAATCGCTTAAAATTTTATACCCATACATATGATAATCTATATCAGGGGTAGTCAACCTGGTACTACCGCCCACTAGTGGGCGTTCCACCTTTCATGGTGGGCGGTAGGGGTTTTATAAACATTTTCATTATGTTTTCTCAATTAAATGTAATGTCATCAGATTTCATGCTTCTATATATGCAAAGTATAAATAAAAAGATAGATTTACCTACAGTAAGTTGTTTTATAAAGATGTATTCTGCCACACTTTGCGAAACTCTGACATAAAGTATTTGGGAAGTAATCATTATTATATGTTTTAACTTGCTTTAGCTCTGCTTTATAAATTTTATAAAGTAAAGTTATTTCCCTACTTTATAAATCACTATTACTGTGGAACCGGTGGGCGGCTAGAAAATTTTACTACCAACAGAGATACAAAAGTGGGCGGTAGGTATTAAAAGGTTGACTACCCCTGATCTATATTCATTGTTTTGTGTATTATTTACGTTAATTACTTAATAAATATTATATTTTTAATGTCCCTTTAACCGTGCATAAAAAACAAAAGTTTTGGTTGTTATTTTTAACTGTTCTTTAAATCAAAAGGAAATAATCTTTATGCGGGCGCTCTCCATAGTCCGAGGACAATAAATTGTCCGATTTGTTTATGCTCTGCTACTGACCAGTGGACGATCAACGAATGAGTAAAAAAGTCCAGCTGTCAAAAGTCATAAGATATAATAATCATAATTCTGGCAACTCGGCGAGTAAAATATCCAACATGTTTGAAATCCAACAAAACTGGTCTGCAGACTTAAAAGTCCACAGATTTAAGGTGCTCCATGCGAAAAAAAGTCCGAAGACTGTAAATCGTCTGGAGCCAATGGAGCACAGGCATTAGGAAATGTCCATAGGCATTTTGGATAGCTCACTAATTTAAAACATGAACTCGAACCTTAACTTTATAGATTTTTAACACTTTCACTTAGTTTATACACTTCAAAAATATATCCCAGTTAAATCAAACACAATATAGACATTTTAAGGATTACTATCATTCTGTGTCCAAATTCAAACAAAAATTTCACCACAATAATAATTTATTATGACATACCTACATAGATAAAGTTTTACTTTTTTTTTTTTGTAAGGCTGTTGACAATATACTGTTATTATATAAATAATATTATTATAATATCAAACTTTTCAGTGATATCACAATTATTTTTCCATGATTATGACTATAATAGTATGTAATACTAACCGAACGATGAATGTTAATGTATTTCACCAAAAAAAATAAGTACCATCTGTTATGCATGTCTCACCATTGTGTTTTCTGTATGTATTGTTTCTTTTAAAAAAATGCATAAATATTCCTTCCATTTGACAATTATTACAAATGACATGAGGCGTCTATTTCCAAAAATCCGATAAGTCCGCATTTAGTCAAAATTTAACAAAAATATATTTTTTTAATTGTTTCTTTGTTAAACACCACAATAGGCCGTGAAGCTCAATTACTGTGGCAAAACTCCCAGGCTTGAGGAATTTACATATAAGATTATGTTAATATTTTTTGACCTCACTGGGAGTCGAACCCAGAGCTCCCGGATGGAAGGCCAGCGCCTTACGCACTCCACCACGAGAGCCGCAAAATATGTACTTAATATTTTATTTTGTATGAATTTTTTCACACAATATTAATATTATGTATATATAAGCAATTATGCATATGAAAATAATGTTTAAAAACTTATTTATCTATAAATTAATAAGGTACACACATGAAAATTGTACACATTGTATCCAATTTTATTTTGCTTATAATTATATTCTATAGCAAAAACTTTTGCGTCATTGCCTTAATAACAATTGACATATTATTGTACTTTGAAAATACAATATGATTATCAAAACAAACAAATAGAATGTTAAAATGAATTTGTAATTAATACTCAAAAATGTTGTTTACTACAGAATTGAATTGTAGACTATATCTGTATTTTGGAAATACGTAGATATCTCATATTCATTAACTATGTGGTGAAGGTTGTATTATTTAAAGAAAATGCCACAATATTTTTATTTATTCATGATTGATAACCAGTCATCGTTAATTGGAACTTACAACTGAATTACAATAAATACGATATACGTATTAGTATAGTTTAATGCCTGTATTTTCACGCAAGGTCAATGATAATAAATATAATAAGAAATACAGTTCATCCGACTTTCACTTGGGTCGATCGTCTTACCTGGTTTGTATAGATTTTAGTAAATTTGCGGTTTTATACGGTGATTGGGAAGTTCTTTCTTGGACACAATTTTGAAGGGTACACCACAGTATATGCCCAAAAAGATGTACAGATTTGTTGGAGGTGAAGCATAAATGTCTGAACATATCGACAGAATGCAAGACGTTGGTGCTACTGAACTTTATATGGTAAAATGTATTATTCTTCTTTCTTCTTTCGACCATGTCGAATCCTAATAGGATCATATGGGCCTCCACAGAGTAGAGGTTTGTATTAACAGATTTTGTTTTTTTACGAGAAACGGATGTCAGCCACTTGCTCAACCTATTAGGTCCATACCCTGACAGAAATGTATTATACATATTGTTTATTTTTCAATTAATTATAATAATCAAGTAGGTAGGTATATGAAATTGACATTTTATGTGCTTTATGAAGTGTACAATTATTATTTAAGTCAGCTCATCTTTGTTTCTTGTAATTTTAAAGACATATCACAGACTCTATAATTTGGGTTAGAAAGCAAATTAATTCAAGAGGTCTATAGAACTTTGAATTATGATCCTTTTGCGGCGAATTATGTATGTTTTAAAACAAAAACAAGTTATAAATGGAAACTGTGACCTCCATATTATTTATGAAACGTTTAAATATGCAAAAATATAGACACACTTTATCCGAAAGAATTTAAAATTTAGCACTATTGCATACATATTTAATTTATGACAAAAACTTTATAATTCAGTATTTCGGGAGCTGTGTAGAAAGTCTGTGTAACTGTTAAATTATATTTTTAGAAAGAATGTGTTTAAACCTACCAATTTTTTAAATACCGTCATTTGGCTTGGGCTGGTTATGTGCTCACTTTTCAAATGATAATGTTTGCACCCAAAAACATTAAAATAAATCAACATACCATTCCTCAAAACTGGCTGTAAAGTAAATTTATGAGAGAAATCATTATTTGAATAAAGATGGCCAAGTAACATTTTCCTACTTTTAATTGGCTATACGCATACCAAATAATATTTTTGAAAACTGATACAATTTGTATCTACCAAGGGAAAAAGTCATCGATTACAATCAAAGATATTCTGAAATTGTTACAACAAAATATTTTCATAAGAAGTCATTAAAATTCGTAGGGATTTGTTTGTTTTGCAACAAACACATAGGTACGCAGTGAATTTTGAAGGCACAATGACGATATAAAAAAAGATATATCAGTGTTTAAATTCACTTATTATCACTTGTAATTATTGTCAGATCGAAATGATTTTTAATGACATTGTAAAGAAGTACAATGTAAGTAATCAAGAATTCTGAAAAAAAACTGTTGCAACAAAACACCCCAAATTTACTTAGGATACTTATATATCCTGCACCATAATTCTTAATTAATTTTTCGAAAATGTTGCCCTCTGGCCAATTTATAAGTGTATTAGTGCATTATACAATCAATTTTTTAAATATTGAACTACAAAAAAAAATCTTACTTTATTTTGGACTTCATTCGGATGAATATTATTTATCTGCAATGCTGGTCCTGAACGGTTAGAAGTCTCCTATATTTCTTACCAAAATTGTATAAAGTTCACTATAGATGTCGTAGAATGTGACGTAAAGATGTGTGGTAAAGTGTTCGGGGTGAAACACAGATGGCGATGCTGGCAGCGGAGGCGGGCGAAGCGTGTCGCGTCAGTCGTGACGCACGCGCCGAGGCACTTCGAAGGCGTGACATGGCCGTGAGTCATTCACCACTACAGCATTCTTCTTTCTCTATTCCATCCACACTTACTACATGGGCTGTAATCTTAAATTAGTCATTCTTTTCAAATGAGTTGTGTATTATGAAATAATGAAAATAGTATCTACTTTTTGATTAAGGTTAAATCCGAATTCGGAAAGACAGATTAAATTGGAGTGTACACATTTGAAATCACTGAATTTACGGCGGATTGTAGTGCTACTAAGGACATAATAAAGTAACGAAATTACAAAACGTTAATTAATATCTTCAATTTACAGAAAATATACATTTTAAAAGTGTTTTCAATTAATCAATACGTATCTAAATCAGTAAAAAGAAAAATTATTAAATTCATCGATAATCTATTAAAGCAATTAAAATTTTATTGAGCTTTAAAACGGCTAATTAAAACACTTTTATGTAACTTTATTAAATTGCATGTTTCATAATTCTGTCACTAGATGTCGCTGGTAGCACTACAGGATCACTTCTCTTTGTCTTAATACTGATCTATTTTTAAAAAGAATGACTATTTTTAAGATTGCGTAGTTTGGTGTTGTTTTTATTATGTTATTTTTATAACAAAATTATTTATTTTTTTATACAGCACTGCGGGGTTTTATGTTCTCACAATGGCTTTGACCAATCGCCACACCCATTTGTTTTATTTATTTTTTATTGCTTTACAGACACCGTTTTGCGATTTATAGCACCATGGGCGAATTAATATATACAATGGATTTCTGGAAAAGCTTTGATGTATACACTTTTATAACTCGATGATATTTGTATTCATAAGAGAACTCAAATCAAAATATTGCTAGAAATAGATTATTTTAAATTCACAATCGAAACGTTTCGATGAATTGGTCATAAATTAAAATAGTTTTTTAAGAGAAATATGTATCTGTTGGTACATAACCTTCTTTGAACTAATTTGCTTTGAAAATTCTATAATTTTAAACCAGTGGTGCAAAACGTTTTCATCTCTAAGACCAATTTTAATTTAATCGTCCACAGGCCGCACAGTGTCACAGATAATGATATATTTTCTCTTGAGTCTAGACATAACTATAATTATTTTATAATAAATGCGTATGTCATTATCCTGTCTGCCTTATGTACATATTTACAAGACAAAACACAGTAAGATCATTGTCATAACCAAGCTTGTTTCACAAGGGGAGGCATTATCCCATTGTTTGTTCCAGTCAGTAATTGTAGCACAAAATACAAGTTATAATTAACAGATCACAGGATTTTAGATGACCAATTTCACTAAAGAAAACTTTGTCTTGTTGATTATTAAAATTTTTTTTTTTGCATATTTCATTCAGACTAGATCGCAATAAATGGCATGAATTGTCACAGGTTGTGCACCACTGATTTAAACAATTCTCATAATTTGCGATCAACCAAGATTAATTTTTTATCGGTTCTCACAAATTTCGGAACATCTGAATCTCATTATTTTGTCAACAGTATCTCTCGACAATCGCCTGTGATTCTTCAGAGTGGTTTATTTTTATTCGAATTGGTTTTATTCTGTTAAATTTTGTTCATTTTGTTTAGTTATTTCTTTTCTTTATTTCAGGATCGGTGGCTTGATCCGAGTTTATTTGCCGCCAAGTGATTTTTGTAGCTTTTAGTTTATGTATGGAAAAAAGCTGTTCACATTTTTTTTCTTTTTAACTAATATTATGTGTACTAACTACGATTTGGAAAGTTTTTACCAAAGCATGATCAATTCCTAATAATATAATCATATATTATGTCGTATTGTTACATAATATTATATGTAATACATTTTAGTTAATAATTTATACAATATTTCCCCGATTTTTGTTAACCAATAGCTGCTAGTAATAACACACATTGCACTGGTGACCGCAAACACAGGCAATTTGACACAATATTATATTTATATATTTAAAATTGGTCTCGATAACTTTGGTCACAATATTTTTATCACTACTACATAAATTGAAGAGTTAACAGTGTTTTTACGTTACCCGTCTATGGAATCAGTCACAAAAAGAAATCTTTTTAAGACACAGTTGACTAATATGGTCAACAACACAGAATTCAAGGGTTCAGATGTCATTCAGTATAAGTCATTTTATTGACTAAATAGTAAGAACTAGACTAGAAGTAATTATAATCCTACCAGCTGTTGCTTACAATGCTGATTCTATTTTTTTTTTATATGCATATTTTTAGTCATTTAAATTCTAATTAAATTATTCATATTCATCAAATTATTAACTTTGTGTGCGTAATGAAAAGTAGATAAATCCACAATCACTATTTTTAACGAGGGCCAAAAGAAGATTTAATAACTTTGTGTGTGAATTTATTTCTGTTTGCAAATATTACTATTTCAGTGGCATTGATTCAACATAATATTCCTTTTCTCCTTTATGCAAATAATATACCTAACACATTATGGTCTGTTAATTTTGATTAATTAATGCTCATTGTAGAAAATGGTTTTTTCACATATATAAGTACTTCCAAATAAAGAACCATTTGTTAAACTACATTTGGATATACCTCAAGTGATTGTCTTTTGTAGAATTCAATTAAATTCTTATCACAATAAGATGCTTCTGCTTCCACATTCTCTTGCAAATCTATTAATTCAAACTGCATATTTACCGGTATTTAATTTTAAATGTAATTTTTAATATTCAATATGAAGACTAAAAAATAATACAGATTTAACATAAATCTCGCAGGACACATCAAAAAGTCACGCGGGGACATAATGCGGGTTTAGAGTATCTTTCGTCATATCCTTTTAGAGCTTGCTTGGTTTACCATGTAGCCTCTTTATATTGACACTTCCAATGAATACTTATCAGGACAACTCAACTTGAAGAAATTTTGTAGTATCAAGTATTAAATAAATCTGCGACCATCGTCCAATGTATGTTAACACGCTTTTTTATAATTTTAGATTATAATTGTAGGCTTATTATTCAATTATATCCAAAGTTTAATGCTTTCATAGTTGAAATTCAACAAGCATGTGTTCTTTTTAAATGTTGATAGTTTTTTACCAAATTTATGTTTTGTTTTTAATCATTGTTTAATTTATTGTAGTCTTTTAATAAAATTATTGTATTTAACCTTAGAAGAAATTTGATGTAATCCGTACTAACAAAGGCTCAATAAATCTGCATGATTGATACAGTATACCTACATGATTGAAGCTTGTTTTATTTATTTTTTTGCACATAAGTATTTGGCTTATCGAATCCCCATTTTCCGCTGCAAATATTTTTATCAATACATTTATTATATTATGAATTTTTTATTAAATTATAATTAATAATTCAAGAAATACTGTTTTAGCTATGGAGATAACATTATTATAATTTTTAATGAACTGAATTTTTTCATTTCAAATTATTACAATAATACCATAATTACTTCCATAGAAATATATATACAGGTGGTCCTGGACTTTCATACACGATTGGTTCCTGAAAATGTGTACAAATGTTAAATGTACAAAAACAGAGCATTGTAAAAAAAATATCAAAAAGTGTATTTTAAAATATTTAGTTATCATGGGTATAATATAGTTAACAAGGCGTATTAGCACTCAGGTGTTTTCTTTCAAGACAGGGAGCAGAGCGACTGAATTGAAGCATATAGTTTTTTGACAAAAATTAAAACTTTAAGAAATGTACAAAAGTAGAACGCACGAAAGACGAGGACCACTTGTAATTCAATAACAGCAGTATGAAAATTGTTAAGAATGCATTTTGTATGTAAATCATCTCAGAGTATGTTCAAGTATTCACATGGAATTTACACAATAAACACAGTAAATAGTACCATATTCTCATATTATATTCCTTTTATAGTCGTATCAATATATCATGGCTGCAGACGTCTTAGCGGCAATCTGCGGAACGACAAATCCATTCGCTCTCTCATATATATGTCCCCGAATTCCTTCTTCCATCCTTTGGAATGCATTTAATAAAGCGCTATGAACTCGCAGCCATGACAATTCGTATGTGAGAATAATCATTCATAGTAGGTACTCATAAAATTCACGAAATAATATGACAGAATGAAAATTCAGTTTTCTTAATCAGGATTCTCTGGCCAACAAGTTGTCAGAGACGGAGCAGAAATTAGCCGAGTGCCAAGAACAAACCGACTCGCAGAAAATAGAGATAATAGACTTAAAGGAATCCATCACGGCCGGTGAGCAAAAGAATGAGAGTCTCCGGAAAGAACTGGACGTTCTGATCGCTGAGAGAGATCAATGGGTCGATCTGGAGCAAAAACTTCTGACGGAAATAGTTCAACAAACTGCCAACTGTAAAACGGCAGAGACCTCCGTGGAAAGTGAAAAACTTAACTGCCAGGAGATGGTGAAGGAAGTGGAAGCAACGAAAGATCAAATGGACTCCTTGAAACATGAATTGAATGAAATACATGATAGATATGACAAGTAAGTTTTTTATTACATACTGTCCCTAAATAACTAATTATTAATTAATAATAAACTAATTTTAACTAAACACTCGAGTGTCATTTTTTTTATAGTGTTTTCAAGTAAAATCTGCTCTCCTTGTTTGATTCAAATGATTTATTGCAAGAATTTTGGTTTGTTTTTAACCTTTTCTATGCTTCACAATTTTACCATACACACATTGAATGTAGAGCGAACCTCTTACTACAATCGCTGTAATACTGATAATTTATGGCTTAGCATTTCGTAATCATTCAAACAGATGTCAATGTGTGTTTAATTTTTTAAGTTATGCAAATCAATCGACAGTGACTAGTAATTTGAGTTTAAAGTCGGGCGAGATAACTCACGAAATTTGAATGTGTGGCCTGTCGATCACAGCCTCATAAGGCGAGATAACTCGCTGAAGGCATAGAGTCAGCTAAATTTTTCTATAAAAAAATATATTTTGCCAAAAAATTCATGGTGTATTCCTTGGTTGTGTAGCAAAATGTCCGCTTCTGAACTTGGGAGTTGTAATTCTCGCGTCTGGTAAATTCACATATTATTTTTTCAATTTGCGTTCGGATCGGATTGGAAAATTATTCGAAAAGCTCTTTTAGAGGCAAGCAAGGAACATTCCAGATTTTAGAGCCAATTTAAAAAATATATATGTTATCGATTTTCGAATGATGTTTGACATTACTGAAAAAATTACCAATGCTTGAAATAGGTCTGTCTTCATAGTGATTCTAACAATATTCTTATGTGACATTCTTGTCAAAAGTATGTTACCAATCAAATTGTCACATCTTGAAATATCACAATACTATAATTACATACACTTTGATAAAATACGTTAATTGTTTACTTTCATATATATAAATTCAATCAACTTTTTTAACTCTTGGTAATTTTGTAACATCCACATTGCTAAAAGGTCCAACATATGGCATCAAAATTATATTACACAAAGAATATTCAAAACTATCACAATGGCCTGAAAAGAAAAAGATAGATTATTCAATTACGATTCCAAATAATAACTACCTACACTTAAAAATACTAACAGAATTTGTAGCAGCAGTATTATCCGTTTACATTATTCTTTGTGACACCCACGATGACCGAGCGGTTGCATGATATTGTGGGTTCCGGGCCTGGACAATTCAAATGTTGTCTGTCAATGTGTGTTTGGACCCAGAGTATGGACCGAATAGGTTCAGCAAGTGGGTAACATCCATTTCTCATAAAAAATAATCTGTCAGTACAATAACATTTGTCCGAAATCCGAAAATGTCTTTTTATGTTCATGAAATGCTACATTAATTACTTATAAGTATAAGTGGTTTCATATCAGTCATAAAATAAACAATTCCTTATATTATTTATATTGCCTGATTAGATTAACCACCATACTTACATTATGGGCATGTAATATTTATTCATTAAATCTCTATAAATTAATCATAAAACAGCAAGCAATATTTTTGCATGATTTTATCATTCACAACTACAAGACACCACTGATAAAATATTTAAAAAATTATAAATAACGTAAATTTAATGCATGGGATTTTTTATTACAATGTTTTTATGCATCCTGTTTACAATATGTTGATAATAATTATGAGAACATAGATAACAATCAACTCTTAATACTTCATATCAAACAAATAATACTTTTGCATTATGCTTAGTATTTCAAATATATTTAGTGTTGCTACTGTTAAAAATATGTTTAATCAATCATATTATGCATATTTGCAAATCCAAGGAAGCATCAGAGTTATTATACCTCTCTGTTGTTTCTAAGAGAATAGTTTTGTAATGTCATTAATACTTCAACTACTATCAACCTCTCTCACCACTGTGGTGTTGTCATAGTCAAACACAAAACACCGGGGACGCCAATGGTGTCTTTAGATATGTGCAACTTTGCCATACAAAATAAATTGTATACCTATGCGATTTTGCTTTAAAAATGTATCAACAGACGATTGAACGCACATTCGAAATATGAATTCACAAGAAAATAATTATGTTTCTCATCTTTTCTTTTGTTTTACTCACATAAGTTTCATATACATAATATTTTTATCTGTCAAACCATTGTGTCATTCAGAGCAGTGTTTATAAATATGTCCTAATTTTTTTTTTAATACAATCGCAAATGTCATTCATTGCAAGTGTAATGGATCTTTAAATTGTACTTAAACTGTCATTCCTTTCACTGGCTTGTGTTTTGAAATCTTTGAAGTTATTGTTTTATTACAATATTTACAATAAATGTATTTCGTAAATTAGTGACAAAATTGGGTGGTTGAAAAGTTAATCAGTATCAAACATTGCTGATTTTTCATTGTCATTTGGTTGTGATTAAATTAGGAATTATTGCCCAAAAGTCAGGAAAAACTTGAATTTTCCCACTGACTGATTCGTATAAATACATATGACAAGGGGACAATAAAATGTGTTGCCCCCCTACGTATTACACAATAAATATAAGTAGATCACCATGTTCGCTGCTATGACAAGCATTTATAAGCTTGCACAGAATGTAGGTTATATTAACAAACTTTTTTTATGACAAATTATTGTTAGCCGTTCGCCCAACACACATTGAAAAAACAACATAAATTTTTGCCAGACGCAGAATCAAACCATCTCCGATTACACCATCATGTAGTCCTTTAATGTACATCTGTTTTAACACGGTAATGAGTATATTATTTTGTTGTTAAATGAGCATAGCTCTGAAGTGATTGAAACAGCATCCTCAGGCAATATAATTTTTGTGCCAAATAACCTGAGAAAAATTATACATCCAAGTGCGTCACTCTATAATAATATACTGGAATCGTACATAATAAAAAAAAAATTACATATCCACTTAAAATATTGAAATCTAGGCATAAACAATTTACTTGGTTAATCAGTATATTACATACTACATATTAAAGTTTTTATCGGTTTTGTAGTTATTTTAATATGAGATATACCTATGTTTGTTTTTATTTAATTTGTCATAGAGAACGGAGAGACAAGGATGAATCTCTGTTGCGTAACGCGCACATGTCGCAAACTTTGGAAATCTACCGGCAGGAAATGAGGCAGCAGGAAGTTGAGGTGGTCGACCTGAAAGCGAAAGTTTGCCAGCTAGAAAAAACTCTTTCTCAAAATTCAGAGGTAAGAATCGACAGTTTACTTCATTTTCTTTTAGAACTTTAGTTAGCCGTAAGTATTATGTTTTTCATACAGTAATTATGGATAATCAATGAAATTCTAGACATTATGAGCCAAAGAAAAGAAAATGGTTCACGTATTCGAATTACAAATTCAAAGCACAGAACCAATGCCTCGCATGAGCTGCACACAGTGAGAGACTGTCCTCTACACGCCTGCATCGTCTTTAACGATTCATTGAACACACTGATCACTGTGGCCCAGAAAGCCTTGAAAGATCAATTGTTTTAGGCAGTGTGCCCGCTAAATGGGGCAGTGAGCGAACACCCAATGAGGTGGAGTGACCAAGTGAAGGAATTCATTAAAAAACCAATAGTATCTGTATTATCTTGTATATATTCCTGTCATTTCGCATTATATGTTCATCCGTAGCAATCTTTACACTTATGGGTCTGACATTTTGGCAGAACAGCATTGAGATAAAAATATATTATACTGTTACAATCGTAATTTATACTCTTTAAGGCGTAACTATGTACATAAGAGCGCCTGTACACGTGCATGGATTTACTTGCACCAATAGTGAGTATTTTAAACTATCGTGACGATAACTGTTTCTGATTGTCTCCCCAATCTCATTCTTCAAAAGCAAGCGAGACGCGATCTTCGATTTATGGTACTATTTGACAGTCGTAAAAATCGGTTAACCCCAAAATGAGTCTGCGCGGTGTGGTTAGCTTTTTTTTCAGCAGGTTCGCCACTATCGTTCTACTGCGCAGGCGCAGATATTGAACAAATCCAACTGTCTGAGAAGGTTCTGAACTTTTTTGATTCATGCGCATGCAATCTTCCAAATTATATAAATGCATGTGTAAACGGGGTATAAATAACCAGCAGAGCACCTGTCACAAGTTGTTTTAAATAAAAAAACAATGCATTCAGTGGTGCCAACAAATAGAATATTACTTTTTCTAGTTCAAATTCAACCAGACTAAAAACATTCTGGAATTACTATCAAGTTTTATATCTATTTAATACAAAAAGTTTGACGGGTTTCTTCTTTATTTGTCCACTTCTATATTTTTTTGAAGAATTTTATTATTATACGCAGATAGTTTGGAACAACTTCAGAAATAAATCTATGTATTAGGAAAAATCCTTGAAAAATTTTGAATGGTCATCTCAATTTAATTTATTCGGAATGTGAGCTTTACTGATTTAGCTACTGATATTATTTTTTACTGATAAAAGACTTCATTATTAAATCTTATGGATTATTCATTGACTTTGAAATTTATTTACCATTACAGGAGCAAATAATATTGCGGAGTTTGAGAGAAAAAGAGCAACAACGACAAAATGAAATGGATTCTTTAAAAAGTGAAAGAGATAATGCAGTGGCATCAGAAAGGAAACTACAAGATTCCGTCAAGGATTTGAATATTCAAATATCTGAAAAAACTAAGGTTTGTAACCGTGTCATTAATTACCATTAGCAAAACAACTCTGTATATATTTATGAAGTTCATATTTGATTTATGAAATATAATTCCCAATAATGCCCTCGTAACTGTGGTGTCTTATGTTTAAAATTGAAATTATTTTTTTAATGTAAATTATAAGTCGACATCATATTCTCTACAATTTTTCTAAGAAATTTCACAGTTTTAAATGGGTAGGTACTAAAATCATGAAGGAAATATTGTTCTTTTAAGGTTTTTTAAATTGTTTCTACTGTACCTACCTAAATGTGGCAAATAAAAACAAATAATGTATTATATTTTGAATGGGTACATATCTACCTCTATTTCTTTTTATTTAAAATAATATATAATAGGTTGTTTTTTTCTGCATAATAATGTAATATGTATAACATATCTATATCAAACTGGTTTGAAGCAGTTTGACATTTTCGGTGTATATGCCCGAAACCGAAATAGTTTAAAACACCAGCTGGGACACCTAATGGAGATTGATCACTGTTAATTGTGTCATCTGTAACTTTGGTCCTCTGTTGGCAACATTCTGAGTCATTTAAAGACAGTTCAGCCTCCAAGCATAATCTGATCTCTCATTTTGGTGTGGTTTTTGGGTCAAGATTTGATTCCCCTGTTTTTCAAGATTTCAAACCAGAATTCATCCACAACACTAGGAAAAACCTAATGTAATTTGTTATAAAAATATAAGAAAAACAGCCAAATTAATAATTGACAGAATTATCTGAAACAATATTGTTGTAAATAGATACTTCCACTCTTGTTTGAGAACAGAATCATACTGATTTTTGACTCTGGGACTTTGTAAAATTAATTCAAAATTATTTCCACTCAATGCTATCAAAATTATTGATTATTTGATGTTCTATTTTTTAGAATATCCGAGTCCTCCAAAACCGCTTGACAGACATGAGAAAAACACTGCAACGGGAACTGAGAGGAGGACAAGTGGATCCGCTCGGCAGCAGTGTGGTGGAGGGTTCCGCTGAAGATCCAGACGTCGGCAAGAAATATCTCAAACACGTTCTCATCAAATTTCTCACTTCGCGGGAGATGGAAGCTCGCCAACTGACCAGGGCCGTGGGGGCACTCCTCGGTCTGTCGGAGCAAGAAGAAGCCCTCCTGAGGGACACCTTGGCCTGGAGGAGTGGCCTCGCCGCGTGGTTGGCGCCCGCCCCCCCTCGCTTCCCTCACAGCTGATGGTAGCCGCTCCCGGCACCCTGCATTGCCGACAAATTGTGAAATGCTCCAGTGCATTCTGTAAGAACTGTGTACCGATTTCAAGGATCGAGGTAGATTATTATTTTTTGTGTATCTATCAGTATTCTGACGACGCTTACGTCTTGTAAATAATCAAAATATTCACTACATATTGTAACACTTTTATAATGTAATGCGTTATAACAAATAGTGCAATAATATTACTTTGGGTATGTACTATCTGAACCCTTCGGGAAAAGTAGCATTATCCTGAAATCTTTGTCTTGAGATAATTGCGTTTAAACATGACGTACTAGTTCAAAAATCATGTGTTGCGTGCTGTGTCACAATTCTGATATTTCTAGTGTCATATTATGTTATCAAGATAAAATAATAATTTTTGGCTAACAAATGTATGGCTCGTCATTTGAACAAATTTACAGGAAACTACCGATATTGGAATAACACTCTTTTTGTGAAGAAGGGCTCGATTACATCTAAAGTAAATTTTAAAAAAGCCATTGTCCAAGTGCACCGAGTGCAAAACATGGTAAAGATCCTTGTCACTAAAATATACAATACCTACACTTTTTAAATTCAAAATCAGATTCTTGTTGAGTAAAATATTGTAGACGAACATTATTAGGTGGCTTCATCATCAATTTCAATTTCAATCAATTTCACGGGGCGCCTTGTATGCATAAATATTTTTCACATTCACATAAAAAATACCAATTATTGAGCTGGGTAACCATATTTCTCCAATCTTGGAATCAAAGGTAACCTACGTGTTTTGAGCAATATTTAATAGAGCTTCTGTTTAAATCCGTATGGACAAATTTTGTTTTTAATGTGCTGTGAAAGACTCCATTTCCTCAGCCGCCGTCAATTTCGATGGACATTAGGCCTTGAATGGGTCTTAAATCTATCTATATTAAATACAACTAATCGCTACGTTGAGATATTTGGTTTTATAAACCAATTTTTATATCATGAGAGAAAAGAATGTTAATTGAAGATTAAAAAGTTTTTTCAAATATCTTGCTTTTACCACTTCCACCATACATTCAGTTAAGGGCTCGGGGTCTTTCCATTTCAACGGTGTGTGCCAATTGCCCTTGTAGTATCACTGTAGGGTGAGGAATGGTTGACCAGTACAATGGCATCTGGAATACATGCGTTAGCCACGTGAATCGAATCGAATGTTCATACATATTACTTTTCTAATCAATTATTTAATATCATTATAAATTAACAGTGGCACCTGTGAATAAAAACTATAACTATTTTGTTAGCACACTTCGTGCACTGCAGAGAACTGCAAGTTTTTAAATAAAATTTCATTCACACAAAAAATATAACGAATAATACAGTTTGTTGCTGAAAGGCAAACACCATGCAATTAGGAGTTAATGTTTACATATCGTCGCTATAGGATTGGTTTGTCGAACATCCGTTTTTGTCGAAATCGACCTTTTAATGCAGAGTGATTTTTTGTGTCTAAATGGACCAGAACCATCCTTTTCTTTAAATTGCTTTATAATGAAAACAGCATTCATATGCTGTAAAAACAACAATTTAAATATTTTCATATGTTTAAATATAGGATAATCAAATTTGATTTTCGTCTCTTGAACATTTGACATTTGAGTCGTATAGTATCAAAAGTAGATCTGTGCGTTATTCATCATTTCGAGAAAATGATGGAAAACCTTTTGTTGAGTTTTTTAGTGTTATAATAGCATGAAATATGTTTCTACATTTAGAAATTAGAAATTCAATTCAAATTCAACAGTTCTACTTTTGTTTCCAAAGTATTGAACAGTTATAATTCTGAAACCAAGCCCTATTTTCCATCACAATTTTATACCACACAGATATGATTTTGATTCGAATATTATATTGCTAGTTATACATTATGGTCAGAAGAATAATCTGGCATACTTAGTTAAATTTCGATATACTTGCGACAGTTCTACTTTTGATACTATATGACTCATTTGGTCTATTCGACAAACCAATCCTGCGGCGACGATCTGTCAAAGTATTAACATTTATTTGAAAATATAAAATTATGAACTATAAAAAACTCGATGAGGACTTCATCCGGCACAACTGCTGCTGCTGCTGATGATGATTTATTTGATATCGTTTCAATTAATGCTTTATGTGTTTTTATTTCACATATATTTTGTTTATAGCAATTATTTATTCATAGAGAATGAATTGACCTGACAGTGTGCAGTATTTTATACAATATGTATGTAGTATCTTATAATATAATAATCCAATAATGTTTATTTATTTATGTGTAGCTTTTTGTGTATTTAGTTTTAATGCATTTTTCAAATACAATTGCGATCTAACATTGATTTAATTGATATAGAAAATTTTATACATTTTCATAATAACTATGCTAGTCACATATTTGGGTTATTGATGCAAATAAACATGAATTCCAATTAGATTTAGAAGTAATCTATACATATTAATATGAATAAAACTGATATTGACCAATTTTCGATATTGAAAAAATCTCACGTAATTTACTGGTATCCCACAACTAATTCACATATTTTTTAATAATGTATATCAGTGTTTCCTAAGCTGTTGTACATGTACCCCTGATGACACACGGTTGAACTGACTTCATTTTAGTTAATGTTCTTTTTGAATATCCAGTTGTATCGTTTGCCTTTCCATTTCTGAGAAATAGGTTTTTTTGCGATTGTAAATGAGCGTGGCGAACACATGTGATCGAAATTACTCTTTTTGTTTTGCTCCCCTTTTGCTGAACTTCAACATTGTTGTTGTCAATCACTGTAAACCATCCCATCTTTTCTTCCACTGACGCTGTCAAAGTTATTCGTCAGTTACAGATTTTTTCTTTTTTTGCTTTTGACCATGTCCGATCCTAATAAGATCGTATGTACCTCCACAGTGTGGAAGTTTGTATTAACAGATTTTTGTTTTTACGTGAAGTGGATGTCAGCCACTTGCTCAACCTATTAGACCCATACCCTGACTTCAAACAAAAATTGTTACATGTATATGTCAGACCCAGGATTCGAATCTGGGACCCACGACATAATTAGTTGACGTGTAAGCCGCTCGGCCATCGTGGGCGATAATACGTTTGTAATAGACAAAATAGCCATAGTGCGTAATATGTGTGTATTGTGTGTTTGAATGCACACTACACTAAACATATGTATCAACTGACGGTCTGTTTCGTTATTGTTAAAATAAGCAATTTAAGCGGTTGGTCAAGATCAACTCGTAATCAAAACTTTGTTTATATGTTGCGTATACTCAGAAATTTTCATATTTACCATTGCCCTAATGGTACAATCGGTAAAGCTTTACTGTCTACTGACAAATTGATAGTTTGAGACCGACCACAGCGGTTTTTATTTGGCTAATGTGGTTTTTGGTTACATATCAGTCTACGAATGAAATTGCTTACACGATCTTCATATGAAATATATATATTATATAGATAAAATAAATAAATATGGAACCGGGTTTTATTGTACTGACGTAATATTATTGTATTAAGGAGTTTCATACCAACAGTTTTAATTACTCGCTGTCTATGAATATCGTTATTCGTTTCCCTATTTTCGTATATCTAAATTTTACAGTGGGCACGAGCATGTTGTGAGTTTGGGAAGCACTGGTGTATATTATATATAATGATTTAATCATTATATCCCCATACATGCGTATATTAAATATGCAAATTTTAAAATATACATAAAAATCTTTTTATTTTGTTATGTTACCACATAAAAAATTTAAGTTTGTCTAAATTTCTACGCAACTTATATTAAATTATTTTATATATATTGTGCCATGATTGGTTGAAAAAGATATCTGTTCATAAAGCATTTATCTTTATAACAGATATTCGTGATTATAATGAATATATTGTGTTTGGGTTGATTTTACATTTAGCGCTTCATAATGTTTCTCATAATATATAGTATTATTTTTTTTTGTAAATATCTCATTATTTTTAAAATATTTATCCTCTTATCTTCTTGGAAGCTGTTTTTTTTTTTGTTTGTTAGGAAATACCATTGTGTTGTGTATATTGATTTTGATTCAAGACAATTAAGGTTCAAAACACATTATGATCACCTTACGTGCTGTCACAGTAAGCTGCCGCTACGGAAAAAGTATGTAGTGTCATTTTTCTTGGTATTTAAAATGTTATCAGACTGATGCTCCCATCCCGTAGCACATTTTGAACCTTTAAACGAACATTGTCACTTAGCAAAATATGCCGAAATCACCAGAACAACAATGACACCCGCATGACTCAATCAACGTTTTTTATCATTGTCTACATGCAACATATTTTGGGCTCACGTGTTTTTTGTTTTTATTGGTTGGCATTATGTATTTTCTATAAGAATATTGTCTATTATCAGTTATGGTCTGCAGGTTGGGTTCTGTTCAAAATATTATATATGGATGCAATATCGCAAGTAATTTTAACTTACGCACACGTAGAAACTGTTAAAATTAATTGAAATATTAATTGAAAGTTGGTACTCTCCATCATTGAATTTATAGAAATAGTGATCATTCAAAATATTCTGCGGAATGATGAAACCATAGACTAAATCGTACCAGCAAGTGTCAGTACGTAACGTGATCATAATGTATTATTTGAACATGTAGGTTGAAAATATAATATATTATTTATATTAATATTTAGAACAAAAATAGCTATAAAAATTAAATCATTTATATCGAAATATGTAGTATAGAACAACTGGTATATTTTAATTATTTCGTATTATTTTTTTATTATGTATTATCTCTAGAAATTCCATAACACATTAATTTTTATATATTTTTAGGTGCTGTTTTTATTTATCTTGTTAAATTTTTTTTTGTGATTTAGTTTGCACTTTACAACATAAAGGTAAATCTTATTAAGTGGATTCGTTGTTAATTACTTATACTAAATACATACTGAGGGCATAATGCAGAACCATATTGATTTAGAAAAGATAAAGACGTATAACAACACGTTGCATGTTTTTTCTCACTTCTTCTTAAGCATTCTAAGAATAATATTTTTTTTTGTTTTCACTTCAATTAGGACTCGACATTGTAAATTAGACATCTATCTTTTCATTCTGCATTACACTCTTAAATAACAATATCAGCTAATGACAACATAAATTGGTTGACGTTATAAGTACCTTCATGGAGCTGTGCTATTATGGTATGGGATTATTTTCTTTGTGAATATTTTAGTTAATATCAGCGGTGAAGAGTTGGTACTATGTAAACGAGTATTTAACATTTACTTTGACTTAAAATAATTGAAAAATAACTTAATTTCAAGATTTCGTTCATTATCAACTACCTTTTAACTGCCGCAAGCATTTACACGTGCATGGATTTACTGCCGACAGTACGTATTATCGCGGCCATAACAAGAAAATGCACGTAAACATATATTATCATGCAAGTTGCACGATTGCATGCATGAATCAAAAAAAGTTCAGAAGTTTTTGAATTTTCACGCGACAGTGGGATTATTTGATACGAGGGTGGGTCAATAATTCCTTAGAAAAAAGCATTAAAACAGTTTTGATTTTTGTATTTTTTTTTTATTTCTCAACATAATCTCCTTGGAGCTCAATACACTTGGTTAGACGTTTCTCAATTTTTTTTAAACCGTCAGAAAAATAAGTTTTCGGAAGGTCCTCAAAATAAGCATTTGTCCGATCGATGACTTCTTCATTTGAAAAAAAACGTTGTCCACTTAGCCATTTTTTTAAGTTTGGAAAAAGGAAAAAGTCACTGGGGCTAAATCTGGCGAATACGGTGGGTGGTCGACCAATTCGAACTTCAATTCTTCAATTTTAGCCATTGATCGTAAACATGTGTGAACACGGGCATTGTCCTGATGAAAGAGGATTTTTTTCCTGTTTAAATGAGGCCGTTTTTCTTCAATTTTGTTTTTTAGCTGGTCCAATAAAGATGCATAATAATCCCCTGTTATTGTTTTTCCTTTTTCCAAATAGTCAACGAAAATAATTCCACGTGCATCCCAAAATACAGTAGCCATAACCTTACCAGCTGATTTTACGGTTTTCGCCTTCTTTGGACATGGTTCGCCTTTCGCAATCCACTGCTTCGACTGTTCTTTCGTCTCGGCAGTATAGTGGTGTATCCATGTTTCATCTACAGTCACAAAGCGACGAAAAAATTCATCCGGATTGCGTTGCATGAGCGACAACAGGGCTTTAGAGGCCACCACCCTATTGCGTTTATTGTCGACTGTGAGCAAACGCGGCACCCATCTTGCAGAAATTTTTTTCATGCCCAATTTGTCATGTAAAATAGAAATAACGCTACCTTTTGAGATCCCTGTAACCTCAATTATCTCACTCAACTTTAATCTTCGGTCACTTAACACCATATCGTGGATTTTATTGATCATTTCTGGTGTAGTCACCTCTACAGGACGTCCTGAGCGTGGTTCATCCTTTGTTGATGTACGACCACGTTTAAATTCATTTAACCAGTTATAAATAGTTGCAAGTGAAGGAGCAGATATGCCGTGAACTAAATCCAACTCATTTTTTATTTCCTTTGCTGTTAACCCTTTTATATTAAAATGTTTAATAACAGCTCTAAACTCAATTTTCTCCATTTTCCATTTTCCACAAGCAAAATTTTTTTTTAAATGTACGAGAAACACACAACAACCCGACCAATCTGATTGAAACTTCGCAGCATACTGAATCGGTAGTGCCGCTGCATGAAAACAAACCGCTTACAGTACTAGTCGCGCCACCTGTCGGCTTTTCTAAGGACTTATTGACCCACCCTCGTATCTGTGCCTCCGCAGTAGAATGATTGTGGCGAGCCTGCCAGTAAAAAAACTTAACTACACCGCACCGCGCAGACTCATTTTGAGGTTAATCGATTTTCACAACCTGTCAAATAGTACGTACTATAAAATGACAACATCGCGTCTTGCTTACTCTTGAAGAATGAGATTGGTGAGACAGTCAGCACTTTTACGCGTAAACAGTTATTATCGCGATAGTTTAAAATACACGCTATTGTTGCAAGTAAATCCATGCACGTGTACAGGCTCTATAATTGTACGTTAATTATACCAATTAATTAATTGCGGCACAGAAAGGATTAAGTAGAACTAGAAAATTATTGACAGTTTCGTTACGGCATATAGATCGCTGTCAAATTATTCTACTGTGCAATAGTTTGTGTATAATATGTATTGAAACGAGACAATCTAGCAACATGTAATTTATTGTTGCATATGAATAGTAACAATAAGTTGAACGTTTGCTTGCAATTAAATGTATCAAGACAAATATTGCCGCACTACATAAAAATAAAGATCGAGTGTTTTTTTACCAGAATGAATTTATCCAACACTGTTTATGTAACGGTGAATATTTTTTTTAGAAATCCCTTTGTATTCATCGTTTACCTTCATTTAACAGGCGCTCTTCACCACTGATAAAATAAACATATCTCGAAAATTTTACTTAATAACTTTTACCATTAAGATTAAACTGACGACAGGCATGTCATTTTTTCACTTCTGAATTCATCTACATAGCCTTGTTGAATTATGTTAACTGGAAATGAATAATAATTATCTTATTTGGAAAAAAAAATTATCGTTCTGTATGAAATCTTTGAATATGTAAAAAAACTGGTCAACACTCGACGCTTTTTGCCAGATGCGCAATTACCTTACATACAGCTTCAGAGACGGACACTCTGGCACTACTCCGCTGTGGTTATATAATATACATAATAAAATATCACTGCCATGTCATTATTGTTAAATTCCATTGAAATGAATTGTTTTTGTTTGTATACAAAGATGTTCATGTGATGATTTTTGGTGCCATTCCAAAGCCCCGCCCCATTGATAAGCAAATTTATATTTATAACAAAGACAAAATGTATATCAGCAATATATGAAAGGAAAAAATAATTAAATGAGTTGTTTGATGTAACTGTTTGCTTTATTTAGAATTGTTTTAAATTCACATACCCTCCCCTCGATAATCATTATACATGAAAAAAAAATATTTTCATCACAAATTATTTACTGTACCTACAAGCTTTCTCAATTTAGTAGCGAAAGCTCAGTTATTTTCGTTTAAGAATATATTATTTTATACCACTAAAAACAGACTACAAAACTAAAAACAAAATCGTCCCCTACTTAAATAATCTAAAAAAATATACACATATTGTTTGCGTAATAATTATAATAATTAAACTAATATAAAATATCTTATTTGTATACCCTTTTTTGAAAGGTTACATACGTATACAGAAAACAAACCTCAAAGACTATCTGCTTAACAAGAAGTTATTCTTTCTTTTAATAATATGTAGATATCAATCAGTGTACAAAAATACTTAATGGAAAATTAAGAAAATGTTTGCAGTATTATTAATTTAACAAATAACACGTCATGTGTGTCAAATTTTACTTATTTATTATTTCAATAAAACAATTAAATATTTTAGTCACCGCTAAAGTCATAACTAAATAACTGATATATATATATATAACCATGGTTATAATTGGATTGAATTAGTTTTCCTGTCATTTTATCATGACAATATGCAGTTATATATATGTCAAAAGTAGGAATCTTAAATAAATTATTAGTGTTATTTTTGGTCAGTAACTGGAAGAAGTGGGCGGACAATGTCAAGAGGGTGGGAGAGAGGAAAGCCTGGGAGACAATTGTGCAGTCGGCCATGGACTCGGATGGTCTGCAGCGCCAGCCTAACTAATTAACATGAAAATGTAAAACAACACCTGCGATCCACACACTGTCAATGATGTACACTACCATTAACAGAAATGTGGGTTTATCTACCTTTTTCAAACCCTTCTTAATCGCATTATCTACCAATTGCATTATTTAGAGAAGGAAATAACATTATCAAGTTTAGTAAGTTTCTCAAAAACAGGATTAATCAGATTACTTAGTTATGATATTGAGGTGACAATTTAATTGAAATTTATAATAATTTATAGAAAATACTTTTTAATTAAATTGTTGCAAAGATTATTGAATCAGATCAAGATAAATTGTAAGATAATGAAAATATTTAATAAAAGGGTAACTAATCTTTGGAACGTGTAATAAGTATGTGTAGATTCTTATTTACGTACTAATTAGTTTGATTATAAAATTTATTGATAAACCAAGTGTATGAAGGAAATGTGATTGTATTGTGGTGTGCATAGTTTTATATCATTTATTTATATTGTTTTATATCATAATAATTACATAATAAAATATGAAGCTATTCAATAATATTAATCGATACATACAAAAGTGCAATAAAATACTCGAGAGTTTGACTCAATTATTCCAGCACATAGAGGAGGCTGGTATATCTGGTCCTATTTCACAATAAATAATCCCAAAGTCGAGGAACATGGAGATGTGTACATACATTATTATATTATCATGTGGCAGTAGGAACCAATTTATTTAAATTTTTTTACGGGAACATAGATAACCGAACGTTATAGTTATATTATTAGTGTTGATAGGTACTAATACATTCACTGCAAACCACGGACAGATGAGGCTGCCGAGTTATGTAGATACATAGGAAGCTATGAATTTTATCAAGAGTCTAGTTAAAATCATAAAAATGAGGATTACCTGCCACAACAAATTTTTAATATGGACGAAACTGAAAAAAATGCCAGATCAGTCATATTATATATCCCAACTAGAAAAATCTATGCCAGGTTTTAGTGTGTCTGAAGATAGGCTAACCCTTTTATTTGGTGGACATGCTGCTGGGGATTTCAAAATCAAACCTCTTCATCAATCAATGTTTTCTTAAATGTATGTATGCATTTCCATTTTATTTTCACTTTTCACATGATTTTAAGTTTTATTCGACTTGCACGAAAATCTTCCGAACGAATTAATCACGTAAGTCAAGGACTTACTGTATGTCAGTGTAGATAATGACTACATAAGAATCATACAATTGAAAAAATTATAAAGCTTTGATTTTATTTTTCAAATTAATGAATTTTTGCGCATTGTCTAAGGTTGCGCTCATGGAGAAACTAAAATCTGACGAACTGGTCGCTGATGGAACTCATAAACTGGCCAATGACTGATGCTTCGCACACGACGCTACTGAAACCCGCTTGCAATAATAATCTCATAACCTCAAACTGTCACACCCATTGTCTTTCCTACTTCATTCTAAGCTTTTTCCATAATATCTTTACGGGAATATTCCTGGCAGCCTGTAATTATACAGGCAGGAGAATTTTTCAACATCTGTCACATATTTTAAATTAAATTTGATGTCTTGACTTGTTATTGCTTCTTTAGTTCAGTTCAGTGCTACCAATTTCGATAAGAAAACATGATTTTTCATCGAATCTACTGATATTGGTACCACTGTTTTATGAGAGACTGGGAGACTAGCATGTCGCGTCTCTTCGGTTTAGAGCCGCCATTGAAATACATTAGTTAGATACTGGTGAAATTTTAGTTTCAGTCTTGTTTGTTTCGAGTATTCTCGTGAGCGGAAAGCCTACAAGTTAAGTTGTCTATGATCCTGTCAAAGAGTAGAGGTTGCTTCCTATCGCCACATGACCAAATAATATGTAACAGTCCTCGTAGTAGATAATCTTTGACTTAGAGAAAACTTATCATAAAATAGTTGACCTTTTTATAAATTCGCTTTATTCTTGGCATCAAAATTTGGTACGTCATGTAAAATTTAATATTATGAAATTTGTCTGAGAATCATTTAAATTGTAAATAGCAAATGGTACACTCACCATATTTACTCAGTTGTCTCTTGACTTGGATTGTTTTAATGTAAATGACCACAAAATTGAAATAGAATCAAATACATAGTAAGCCGAGGTTTAGTCGTAAAGTTATTTTGAATAAATATAAACTACAAATTAATAATTGGGAAATATTTTATTATTATTCTAGTGTTGGCAAGTGAGATATATATATGCAAGGCACAAGTCAATCCACTTTTCACGCTATTTCCTTTGACTACCATTGCATGAATTATTTCTATATTTATTATACAATGATTAGTCAGTATCGATACAATTTTTAAATTGGTAAACATTTGAGTGCATCGCCAGATAATTTTTTCCATCAGGGGATTGATTGCTTCAGAGTCCCAGCTCTAACACCAAACCCGCTGTAGCAGCAGCGTCATATATTAGTAATTATATAAGTGCAATTATATTATTATATACTAAATTGATTTCTAATTATATTTACCACATATTCTGCTTTCAATCTAAACACTCTCAACAACATTCACAAAATACACATTATCAAAGATTCCATGGAAATAATAGACCAATTTGGTAATTCAATGCAATGAACATATTACTATTACATAGTTGACATCCCAACTGTCTTGCATGCACCAGATACTTGATAATCAAAGTTATTTGATGATAAAAATGAATAGATATTGTCATTGTATATTAAATACTTCCTATGTGGTGATTTTGACAAAAATCAGTTATTGATACCACGTGATGCACATTTTTTTCTCTCTACCGTATCTATTATAGTATCACTTGTGGAAAGATCAAATAGAAAATTAAATCACCAAGTAAAATCCATATGAAAATTAATACTATGTGAGAGCATCCAAAATCTTGCACCTTAATTAATCCTATGTGAGCGTCTGCCGCAAGATAATCTTAAGTGAACACGGCATGTTTACACATGATTCAACATATTCAACACGGTGCATATAGAATTAATCCTATGTGATAAAAACATGGAAAAAACTACGATTTTACCATTTAATAATATATTATAAAAAAATATGATTATCCAATTTTAATTTATGATTAGGATCTACAAAAATTGTTAATACATATAACATTTACGAACAGTTTTTTTCGATTATCTCAGAATATGACTCAAACCACATAGGAGGGTATTTAAAATACAGCGACAATATGTCAAAAACTCATTCCCAGAAAAATTACACCTACCCAACCAATAAGATACTATTAAGCTTTTGTTACTGGAGACGCCCTTATACACGTCATACATAGATCAGTGTCAGTTTGGGACATTCATTAAGTTAGCTGCACAATAGCGCAATAAAACCTCATTAGCTACACACTGCCCCATACCAATCGTGTTACAAGAAACGTTAAAATCATTCATAAATGTCAAAACCTGGGATTACTTGTGAAATTAGCTAAAGTCTCATGCTACACCCAAAATAATAGTACGGTGCCACAAATTTATCTGGAGAATTGATGGGGGAGCCACAGTAGAAAACTACCCAATCAAGACTCACAACTGAACAGAATCTTAGAGTGGAATGACGTATTCAATATGGCGTCATTGTAATTCCATTTTTGTTAGCTCTACAGATAAGTTTGTGGGACATTCGATGGCTCCGTTCTATAGTACGATAAGTCAAAAATTTCAAGTTTTGAGTTTTGTATATCGCTCCTTTACAGTTCCACAAAATTACAACTCAAAATAATTACTGGTTATCCTCGTAGGGCCGATATTTTTGTCACTTTTCTACAAGTCAGTATAGGTGAGTCAAAACTTTGATCAGCTATTAATCAAAACTAGTAATACCTAGTTGTAGCACTACGGAACTGAGTCATCGGTATATTGTTGTGAAAGATCCAAACATTATTTATCATTTAAAAATATCAATGCAAGTTAATTTTAGGTTTCCAAAAAAGTTTATTCTTTCCATGGAATAATGTAGCCATCTAATCCAATACGTAATCATTCTTTAGCATGATTGGTTTTCAACTTATTAATATTCTCAAGCGAGAAATTGACTTGGTTGTCTGCTTATTGCGGAAGGATGATTGCGTTTACGATAGTAGTTATTGCTTAGAGAAGATTTATAATTACTTTTAATGCGGGTCCAGTGGGTATAAAGAATTCTTAGGAAGGATGAATTTCGCAAAAAAATATCAATAAAACTGTACTTATTACTAGAGAAAAATAAGATTGTAACGGTGTCATTTAAAATAATATTGGTACCATGAGTAGATACTAATATAATATTATATTAATGTTAAGATGCCATCTTAAAAATATTGAAGTTTTTTTTATTATTCTGCATACATATGAAAAAACTGGGTTTGGAATAACAAAAATAATATAATAAATATTAATTTGAAAGTTATATTGATCATATTCTATTTAAAAAGCCTTTACTCTACCGAATTTATAACAATATACAAAAACAATAATTTTTGAAACTCTGTTAACAGAACATTTTATTGACGAAATGAATTAATACATCTTTGCAATAATTCATTTGATGACAAAAATGGTATAAATTAAAACATTTCAATCATACCAACATAATATAACAAAATTAATATAACCACCTATAAGAAAACTGACACATAAAAAAATAATGAACTGTTTGAAAATAGTGTAATAAAATTAAAAAATATTCAGAATGTTTTCAGTAAACAATTAATTAATCCCCTAAATTTAACATATCACAGAAAATAAACCTTCACTTTCGATTGAATAAATCTGGTCTCATGGGATATTTTATGAATATTATACAATTATTACAATATTATGTACCAAAAATTAATTGCGTAATATACAAACAAGTTATGTAATATTTCTTCAACTATTTCACATGAACTGCTTTGAGATTCTTTATATCGTAGGCGTATGAATTTTAATCTATGTCATTATATTATATAAATTGTCATTGCTGTAAGCAATCGCTATGTTTCAGTAAAAAGAGGTCAATTAAAAAACATCTCCAATTTATTTGATTACATTTGACTAGATCTAGAACCTAAATGAATAATATCGAATACGAGATTTACAGCCTAACACGACCCTGGTTAATGTCTTCGTACATTTGAGTGGTGACTCGCTCCCACGGTTTGGAACCATTCCTAAAGTAGATCAGGTCTTTCGTTGTGTCCGGATCGAAGCCTTCTTTTTGGTAACTTAACTTTTTCAATTTGAAGGTTCCTAAAAATAAAAAAATATTGAGTTGAATTACTACTCTCTCATGGTAAGTAATGTGTAAACCAGAGAGTTGGAGCCAAGGTCTGAACAAAAACGAAACATAAGTTCGCACTTATGAGTGAGTAAGCATTCTGCACGCTTATATCTCCGCATCATGCGTTAGAGTAAGATAGAATTTCTACGGCTGAATTAAATATTTTTTCAAAACGTCACCGGTAAAAATGGATTAGACTGATTTTACGTTTATTTAAAAACTGCGAGCATGTGTTGCTGAAATTTATTGTTATTGTGTTAAATATTATAAAGTTAGTGGTAATTATTTTTAGATATTTTAGTAGAACCTATTGTTAACTATGTTGTGTTTAAATTTGGTAGCCGTACTGAGAAGCAACACGCTGGTATTATGTTTCATAGTTAAGTTGATAATAATAAAATCAAGGTTCTACTGTGCGCTATGCGCAAAAAATAAAAACAAAAAATAGGCGCTCTTTATATATCATTACTTTGAGGTTGGAGCGGACCCTTTTTTGAGTTGTTCCGCTCCGGGACCTAATACTTGCTCCAGCTCCGCTCCGGGTAATTTTTTTTAATAGGTATTATATGTATATATTAAAAAATAAGTAGTTTGAAAAATAAGGTTTTTTATTTGTCTTTTTTTATTATCAATTCTATTAAACAAAATTGCTGACAGCAAATCATCTTTCACTATCTGCCTCGTCTGTTAAAAAAGTGAGGTTATTTATCACTCAGCAGTGTTGCCGTATTTCAAATAATTCCAGTGTTGCAAAATGTCAAATATAATATTTTCATTGGATTTTAATATGATTTAAAACCCCATTGCTCCACTACTCCGTGCTCCTGCTCCAGGCTCTGCTCCAATGCTCTGATGTAAATAGTACGTACCGGTATTATTATTATGATGTAGGTAATGTCTTTTATAGTTAAACTTGTTTTACAGCTAGCATAATATTTAATAGATTTAGAGAAATTATTCTATTTTATTTTATCAGTAATTTAAATGTATATGGCAGCCTGCTCTTAATTCTATTTCTTTGTTAGGTGCTTACTTACTGTTACTTACGATTTTACGTGATTGTTCATTTATAAAACACTTTTACAAAGGTACTGTTAGGCTTGTAACACTAGTGCAAGACACTTTTACCTCAGTGCGTCCTTGGCAACAGTAAAAACTAAGTGCACACATATAAAACTTCCTACGAATTAACCTACAATAGCCAATATAAATGAGAAAAGGTATGAGTTGAATCAACACCCATTCAAAGTTGACTAAAACTCAATCTTCTTTTGGCTTCTGTGAAATATATTGATTTCAGACTTATCTCTTTCTTCCTCTCAACTTTTCTAACAATCACTTTGATATACAAAGGTCTTATTTCCATAGAAGGTTTTACCTGTTATTTCAATGTCTTTCATGATTCGAAGAAATAGTGGTCTTGCAAAGGACGGCAAAGCTCTATCGATCCCATTAGCAAGTCTCGGAAGGTCTAAATCTCCTTCATCAGCATCCACCATCGCCACCATACCGGCACGCCCTTCCACCATTGGAATCTAAGCACACATTTAACAATTAGAATTACAACAGCACAATCAATAAACCAACATTTTATAATGAAAATTTAACACAACCTGAACTGGTTTTGTCTGCTTAAATGGAGACACTGTTGAAGATTTTCCCCAAAGCCAGAGTTTTTTTTAAACTTAAGCAGCCTAACCCACTGTTTTAGCATTATATTTTCTCCGGGTACATAATATATTTTTAATTTTAAATAAAATCACTCAATAATTTGATTGTACCTATGCCTATTTAATTTAAATAAAGTAATGCGATGTTTGTTCTTATACAAGCAAAATGCATCAACACAAAGAAAAATTCTTTACATATTTAGCGATCCCAGATGTCCTGGTTTTCATACACTTGTTCTCCTGTGCCAGAAAATTGTTTCAGACAGCTATTATATTATCTTTTGAACAACCCATCCTTGAGTCTTCTAGACTGCCACCTTGGGAATCACTGTTTAAAGTGGATGAAACTGGTCCTGAGCATCTATTCTATCGGCAGCTATCGAGGGTAGTAGCTTGTATTAGCACTTATTGTAACTTTTACACCAAGTTAGTTGTCTAAACAGTCAAAACTGTCTATCTCGCTCTAAAATTTAATACAACCAAGAGATGTGCTGTTAAAACATAGCACTTATTGTAATTGTTATAATAAGTGCTAATAGTTCGATACAAAAAAGAAAAACTACCCTCAATAGCTGCCGATAGCGGGCAATAACAGTCTAATGTATAGAATAGATGCGCGAATTATGTGTGTGGATTAAGTACTGTTCAGTAAGTTTTATTTAAATTATTTAAAGTCTTTCCACCGAGAATTGGCATTTAACAACATTTAAGCGCCGGCATAAGAACTTTAGAATTTAAAAAGTTTGATTGCTACAAAGACTATGCAGAGGCTATTCTATTGCGACTGAACCCACAGAATAAATGAATACATCTTATAAGCATGAACATGTCAAAGGTATACATAATAAAATTGTAGGGCCACTTCTGTTACTGGTCATATTATAGTGGTTGATGGTAACTGGAATAACCTCCAATGTTAATTATTAAAATACATAATTTACTTACAGATACTCCATAGACGACACATGCTCGCTGGCCAATTATATTCGAGATAATCCCCTCAACTTCTGTCGTAGAAACATTTTCACCCTTCCATTTAAATGTGTCGCCAGTTCGATCCTGCAATACAATTATTTTTATTAAAATATCTCTATGATATTTTAAGGACTTCAAATAACCATAAAAGAATAATATTATGTAATAAAAATTACAAGATAAAAAGAACTTTTTATATACAACGTTTTTAAATTTTATGTTGAATCATATAAACTCGACAAGTTCCGACCATGTCCGATCCTAATAGGATCATATGGGCCTCCACAGAGTAGAGGGTTGTATTAACAGATTTTGTTTTTTACGAGAAATGGATGTCAGCCACTTGCTCAACCTATTAGGTCCATACCCTGACTCACACACAAATTGAAAAACAATATGTGTACTTACCAGACCCAGGATTCGAACCTGAGACTCACAGCGTGATAGTCCAGCGCTATGTATTAATAAATACTTTTTTTTGTACTTGATAGAAATACTGAATAAATATTGAATATTGAAATGTCATTTTGACATTTCATATTGATTTCCATAGTAACGCATGTATATATTATATTAATAATTTAGTTGCTAGGACTGGACACACAAGAAAAAATTTGTACTGAACAAACAAGAATATAAGCTAATAAAAACGTGGTAAAAAGAAGGAATTCTTCAATAAATACAGTTTTTTAATAGTGATTATTTTATCTATGAATTAAAAAGAATTCTGTTTATTTTACTATGTCATTCTTAATTCTGTAACTAGATGTCACTAGTCTACAATATCACTTCATTTCACCTTGATATTCTATTTTTAAAAGGTATGACTATTATTTAAAATTGTTTTGTGGGATTTTGGGTTATCAAAATGGCTTAAAATGATGAAATTTAAAAACCCCACACCCAATTGTTTTATTTATTATTTTATTGTTATAAAACCAATGACATTAATATGGACGAATCATCTGGAAAAAAAAATGACAATCACTTCTTTGTCGGGTCTGCCGAATGGCATAATCTGTTCTAACGCCATTACAATAAAGGTGATATTGCTATAAATTCCCGATGCTGTTTGTCGGGTCTGCCGAATGGCATAATTCATATTTTAATATCAATATTGTTCGCTCAAATAAACATTGACACTGGAAACACGGTTCTAACGCCATCACAATAAAGGTGATATTGCTTTAAATTCCCGATGCGTGATATCGCATAATGGAAATTACGAAATTTTGTCACGTGACGTCTACCTATACATGTGCGACTGTCGCAATGCACGTATTTACTTGCTAGCTACTGTACTGAGTGCGTCGTCCATTAATAGCGTCATTGTATAAAACCCACAATTTTAAACTAATTCATAGCACCATGGGGGAATTAATTAAAACAATGTTATTTTAATAAAGCTATGATACACTGTAATGTAATGCAAAAGAGATCTCAGGTTAAAATTATTTTAGATTACCCTAATAATTAGTTAGTTACTTATACCCTATGATAATAGTAAGATTTTAATTGAAACTGAATCAAAATAATTGTTTACCCTAAAGAAGATGTAACCCATTTCATTCATCACCATGATGTCACCAGAAAGGAAAGCCTTGTCACCCTTTTTGAATACATCCAACAGGATCTTCTTATTACTGTCATCCTGTAAGCATTAATACAAAAATATTTTATGATCTCTTTCACACTGAATATCAGGGTCATCTGAAATTTATTTATTTATTTATTACTAGCGATAGCGACATAACCATATAAAACTCGTAAATAAAAAGTAGACAGAAATACAGAATAATGAAATAGACTCAAGTAATTGATTTGAATTTTTTTATATCCATGAGATAGACAACAGTTGGATATAGGTGGACGCCCTTATATCCATACCTCACCTTGCCATTTCACCGCTGCTATCTGACAACTTCACCTGCTTGTGATGAATTGTTGCAAGTGTGTTATTTTCAAGAAGTTTTTATCTTTTGAGATATCCAACTCTCATCTTCATGGAATCTACTTCCAAAAGTTGTATCTATTATTTACATTTTATTAATGGATGGCAATATAGCAATGCATGACCAACCTACGTACAAAAGATCATCACTGCTAATAGGATACTGGACTAGGAAAAAAAATAGTATATATATATATATATATATAAATCCAGCTATCATTGTTGCGTCCTTTTACAGAACCCACAGTATAGCGTCCATCTGAAAGACTTGATTTTTCGTAAATTTGAACAAAGTATATTCTTTTTGTCATTCATCTGACGACCGTGAGGTATTTAAATTTTTGAAAAACGTTTATATAAAAATATACAAAAATAAAAAACTACCTTTCAATGACCCGCTTATCGGAACTCCTTTCATATTAATACATTGGGGGGTCCTTCATATATTTTTTCATAGTGGGTAGCATGTCGTGCGTCCCACTTGTATATTTGGTTTGATTGTCCCAACAATCGGACGTCTTGCGATGTTGCCACTATTTCTCTACGTTTTTGTTTAATAGATTTAATAGGTATGTAGATAGGTTATTATTGAATGTTAAAGCGTTCTGGGAAGAGCGCTATGATCATGGCGCGTTATTATGAGTTTTCGGAGACTATTATTTAGAATAGAAAAATTGGAATGGTACTCTTTATTATGGTTAGTGATATGAGATATATTATGTTTTGTTGGGTAGGTACTTTCCAACCTTTTTCAGTTCATTCTCCCGCCTCAATTTTCTTCCGTCTTTGATGGAATACTTATTTTTAGGTCTCATAGATCTTGATATTTTCTATATAGTATGTGGCAGTATCGAAGAATGGAGGTAGGCTGTAAGATTCGACATAAATTGTGTGCACTAAACTTTGTCAGTCATACGTATTTGTTTTCATTGAAATAAGACTAGAGATCGGTTGGTTTGTTTTTAAAATTCAATTAAACCCTGCGAAAACCAAGCCATAATAGATAATAGTCAATAAATACTAGTAAGTATATCTATAAAATATCTAAAATTATGCAATTAAGTCATACATAACTTTGGACATTTTATAGATATATTAATATTTTTTTATCTATTATAATTTGGTTTAGGAAAGGCTTCATTAATGTTAACTAACATTAATTTTAACAATTAACCAACAGTATGTGTAATATGTATTCTGAATCCAACAAAAACAAATAAGTATGAATGAAAAAGTGTACACAATTTTGTCGTATCGTCCAAAATATACCAAAACTATTTTGGTTTAGTTTAGGCAGGGTTTAATTAATTTTTTAAACTAACCAACACCATCTGTAAATTGTAGTCTTAGTTCAATAAAAACAAATACGTGTGACTAACAAAGTTTAATGTGGATTATTTATGGCAGGTCTACCTACCTCCACACTTCGCTGCTGGAAGGTGGTAATTAAGTTTCATAATTCTCTGATTCCCTTTACTGTGATAAGTAAAACTATACTTTGCGGATCCATAAAATTGTATAAGCAAAGAGAAAGGGGCATAATTTAATATAAAATTGATAGCATAACATTCTTATAAGTACATCTGAATAAACACAAAAAAACTAGATATTTATTTATTTTATATAATGTCATTGTCCAGGATCTATCCGATGCTGGGTGAAAAAAAAATAGTCATAAGCAACAAAATTATTTTTAATAAATTCATATTATAATAACTGTTATAGTATTATATTTACTACTTTAAATAATAACTATATCTAAATGAATTTAGGTTGGTAGTTAGTAGAAACATTAGTTGATAAAAATAATAGGCACCCAATATGTACTTCAAAATAGTTACACAATTTAATAATTTAAAAAAAAACAAGAACAATGTCTAAATAAAGTTAGATTTTTGGTAGAAACACAATTATGACATTGTATAAGAAAAAAATAACCCTATATATAATGGAAAATAGGTTAACAAAAGGAAAAAAACAAGAATTACCTATAAGTAACAAAATAAAGTTAAGATGGTTGATAAAAACATACGAGTATCAATAAAATAGCTGGTTATAAACTTTTGCAAAAATTTGCTAAACTCAATAAAGCATCTTTCCCTACCAACAATAAAAATAAAGATATTAAAGAATACTGTACAGAAACCTTATACTAAGTAGGTGGGTTACCAATATTTCAAAACAGTAAGTATCCGAAACAATAACGGGAATGCGATAAAAGAATAATACTTACCTACCTAATTTACCATACATCGCGTCTGTCCCGAAGGTCACACCATAAGAATGAGTAATGAATAAATAATAATTATTGTTGTTATTGGATCACACGTGCAGGCATAAATAGCTGGAATACAGCGTTGCCAACCATAGGACGTACGACAAGCGACACATTGTAAACAAAATATACAGGCACAAATATACAATCATCGCTAGTAGCGCCGTCAGCGACAAAACTGGAAACTAAAAATACATATTTTGTTCCTATGAGATAACAAAACTGCGTCTGGGCTATTTTCGGTTTTAGACTCTATGAGCGGTTGGGAGATGAGAAAACGTAAAATTACATGAATTCAATTCTGCGTCAATTACAGTTGGACGCAAGATTGAATGAAAGTGTCCTATTAGATGACGCAGTAATGATAGCGGGATGTATATTATATATATATTATATAATCATATGGCGATAGTAAAAAGAAAAAAACATTTGGTTAAAAAATATATTAAAAGACTATTATTGCTTATAGTTCAAACACACAGATCTTTTAAATACACAAGTTATTATGTATAACAAAATTTCACAATGCTCAAAATGAATGGACAAGCCAAACACATATAAACACATAAATTTAATGGTGTAGTAACTGTTTCATAAGCTTTTTCTAATTCTCACGAAATCTGGTTAGGAATCACAGATTCAAATGCCTAGCTGGACTCACTTGTCCACGACACTCTCAACATTTGTCTCCAACCCCACAGTGCAAATGAGTCTAGATCCTGATGGTATTCAATGTATTCGGTCAGAGATTTAACTATTCTATTTAAATTAATTTAATTTACCTTATCTATGTAGCCATGGTACTGTCGTGACGCATTATCCTTTTGAATCAGACCTATAAACATTCCGGGCTCATCTGCAAGATAATTCATATCATTATTATTAAAAAAATACTGATTACAATTAGTATTCTCATGGTGATGTGTAAATACATATTATCAACGTTAAAACTATAAAAATGTGTAACTCCGTTTTAATCTAAAATTGACTTTGAATGCCATCTAGTGGTCGTTGTTAACCTTTTACTGCCGGTAGGTGTATGTATGGCGGTACCTTGCATGCCGCGAATTTTATTGCAAAAATAAAAATAAAAAATTAATTTATGCTTCAAGTGGTAAAAACGAATTCTGTTTCAATACTGAGTATGTGATGATATTCCCAATATAATTATGTCGTTGTGTGTTCAACATATTTGTATGTTTAAAATTATTGATTTACATTTGTAAAATCCCGTTTAAAGCAGTACGTCCAAAAATGTCATTTTTGTATGAGCGGCGTTCCGTTCACAGAAAAGTACGCGTCTTAAGACGCTATTGGCAGCTATCCGGTTAATATCTACCCGTTTTGCAAATGATATGATTCCAAAAAAATTGTAACAGTTACACATTTTTTTAGTTTCAATGACGATATGTGAGTGTGTCATCTGTAAAGTTCACTAGAAACGAAGGAAGGAATGACATTTTGGTACTGATTCAACGCCTCAATTAATATTCAAAAATTGTTATCAATAATGAAGGATGAATTATCATAACACTTGTTAGGATAACTCTGAACCCTGTATGTAAAACAAGGAAATAAAGACGCATCTTCATTATGTAGCAATAGCAATTAACGACAGCATGAAAAGGTGACTTTTCTCGAGCAAGTAAGCTATTTTAGGATTTTATTACTGTTTCCACAGTAAATTCGACATATCTCCATTTTCAGAATATATTGTAATATTGTTTATAATATATTCTCAATGTAATATATATAGATATTCTCTTAGCAATAAAAGCGTTTCTGCAGCGCTTAGAAAAGTGAAGGTTTAAATTAGCACTCACTCGGATCACATCGTATACAGAATCCATCAGCTCCTCGGATGGGATTGCCGAGTGGGTCCACTCGAACCACCGCCATGGGATGTAAGCTCACTGGTAATAATGAAGGAACAAAGCCGACAGCTCCAACGGTGTTATCTACGTTTACTGTACAACAAAAGAGAAACAACAATAAAAATGTATTCTAGTATTAACGAATGTTTCAATGGTGATAAAATATAGTATATTTAGCGCATGGGATTGTTTCATTTCATTTTCTCGATTTGTAACATATATCATTAATGGTGGCAAGGTTTCGATTATTATAAGAATGGGTTTAGTTATACGGGTCTATTTATGATCTGAAGTAATGGAAAGGGTCCACGTTCCATATGAAGGTCGATAATTACAAATTTCAGATATCTTTGGGAGCTAGGCCTGATAGAAACAATCTGTATACTTTGTAAGAAATATGTACATCTTACTATGATGCCCTGTGTTTTCTCATTCCAGAAATCAACATTTCATGATCACATAAACTACATTAATACCAGAGAGCAGAATAGGACAACAAACCTGTAAAGACATGAACACTGATTTCCAATATATGGAGGCACGTACGATCTTATTAGGATCGGACATCGTAAGAAAAGAAAAATTGCTATGTCAGCCACAGTCATCTATGTTACAAATGACTGACATGTTTTGAACAATGTCATTTGTTGTGAGTGCGATATATTAGTTTTGAGTTCTATAATCGAGTTTTGATATGCAATGTTTGTATATACAGAAGAGTAGAATTACATGTAGCAACGATACTTATGCCGATCGATAAAATAGTCAGGTAGGAAGTTCCTGAAATATTACAAGCTTTAAAGTTTTTGTCAAACAAAAAGGTTGGAAACCACTAAATTATGTAAAACTAGTCTAAATTATGACCAAAACTACACAAATTTGTGGGAACTGATGGTGATTCAAAAAATATTTTTTCCTTATAAGTGAGGAATGGGGTCACAAAATGCATTTTTAATGAAAACCTTGCCATCCAAGATAGACTTAAGCACGTAATCTATACGCATTGTAAATCAAAAGTTATCTGGGTCTCGTAGTTCTGTTTTGGATGCTTATCTTGGTTATATTTACCAAATTGTCAACAGTTTTCGTTTTAATAAGAGACAATATTTGTTCACAAAATTTACTTAAGCCAAGCATAGACCTGCATACAGAAATCTGCCTGCAAACAATTGTACAATTATTTGTAAATATTGTCCCTACACAAAAACATTTGCCAAGTTAAATGTAGTTTGGTCAGTCCACATCATGACTACGTGTTGCTACTTCCGGTGAAAGGGTGAACAAGTGTACACATGCTTATTTGCTATAGAATACTACAAATCAGCAAATAATTTGTACACCTCTGACACATACCTATTAGAATTTTTGAAAAAGATATGCATACTGAGCAAGACTCGAACGTGCATCCATTAAATTTCGACCAATGTGCTTTAACAGTTAAGCAACCTGTACAAAACTAATCACAATGAAATTTATTAACTGTGCGTCCGAGGTTCATCTGAAATTCCGTTAATATTGGCGACCTGTTAATATCTTTTCGGTGATTTACATTCTTGTTTTTGTGTTTGCTGGCAAATGTATGTAGGTCATACATTAAGCTTGGTCGCGCATAGAAACTCGTCTCGACTGGAAAATGTTGAATTTGTTGATGTAATTTTTTTTTGTCATTCACAAAACACATGTACCTTAAAGTACTGCCACAAATAGCGTCACTGAGTTATTTTTGGTAGAAAAAGACGTCGGCTTAACGCATGTAGCAAATTTTATTCGACACAGGTAGAATAGCAAAATGTTGTATCGGTGCATATGCAGAAGCTGCTTTTTAATTCATTTTGGCTAGCCGCGTGTTGTCTAGGAAGAGGGTTGTAACGTTGCAACAGGTTTTGATTTATGACAAAAATTCCAGTCGAGTGTTTTATTCGCATCTCGGATTAGGCTTTAAATAATATTTTAGACATATTTACAAATTCTCAGCACTTACTTATATTTGCATTTCCTTCAGTAGCACCATATATCTCATTCACTTGAGCAATTTTGAACCTGCAATGAAAAATAACATTAAATACCAAATTAGAGTGCCTCTTTTTTTGTTTTTCGAAGGGTTCATTTCGATGTTCGGCAATGATCGGTTTCTTATTATTTTCTATGGATATGCGTAATAAAAGATACAAAAATCATTGTGCTAATAGATTATGATAAATTATTTATCTCCGTAGGCGAACGTCGAAGTCCAAACCATAGAACAAGGAATGTCCTAAAAAAGAAAGTCAGTCTCTCAGGAAGAATTCACATCAACACAACCGTTTATAAACAATAAGTTGCTGTAAACAAATTACAAAATTTCACTAGTTAAACTGGCTAAAATTAAAATTGTAATATCGCGTGTTTTCTTCACCATCTTATTTAAAATGCCTTTTCATGACAATAAGGCGAGGTTAGCAATTTAGAGGCGGCAAGTTACTTAGCTATTATTAGCTATATAAAGAAGGTTGCAACTCAAAATTGGTTGGGAACGCATGACTTAAGTGCCTTGCATTTGCTTATTCTGTGTTAGTAGATTATGAAAAAATTACCTGTCAACCATTTCTTGCCAGATGGCATGACGCATTCCATTGCCGACCATTATTCTAACGTTATGCTTGTAGTCGGATTCCCTGTGCGGTTGGGCCAGAAGATAGCGACACGTTTCTCCAATGTATTGCGCCACCTGAAGAAGAGAGTTAGGAATGAACACAACGATTGCAATCAAAATTCCCATGTAGTACAAAACATTCTAGATAGTTCTCGAATGAATACGCCATTTAAAATATCAGAATTCAAAAATACTCTTGGATTATAATATACTATAGGAAACTAAAGGATTGTTAGGTTAGTCTAAGTTAACATAATTATTATTAGGTATAATAATATAATTTCATCTGTTTTGTGGTGATAGATATGTATTTTTGTCTTGATGGACCTTAGTTATTTTTATATATACTTAACTTCTATTATGTTTATCAACCTTATCATATTAGTATTTTCACATTATATGTCATATGAAGTCATACGATTTGGATATTTTTATCCCCCCCCCCTATCATCGCATAACCTTTTAATCCCCTGTCTATATTACGTCAAATTTTTGGCACCCCTCACCCCTAAACGTTAAAAAAAAACAGAAAAAATGTTTTTTTTTTAAATAATTATCCTTAACCCGGCACCTGCCTCAAAAATCGTATGACGCACCATAACTACGCATGAATTTCATTATCGTCTTTGTTCTATACTAAAAAAAGCAATAAAAAATATGTCACAGCTCCAGTCGAGAACCCAAAGCCATTAAGATAATTTCGACACACTAAAAAACCGTAATAAATCAGTTATAATATCAGAAACACTCGAACAAACGAATGCTATCCAAATTTGAAAGAACTTACCGCAAGTCGCCATTTTGTAGCAACTAGTTAGAGCTCTGCGCGGTGTGTAATATTTCGACACTTGTGCATACGTTCCCACGAATCGAGCGTTACTAATTTTCAAGTGCATATCGATAAATCACATATTAATGTCTTCGGGTTGAGTCGTAAACAAATATAAAGGGGACCCTTTTAATATATTTAAACTACACAAACACTTCACTTATTGAATATTATTGATAAATTAACACGAACTCACATATTTAAAAAAAAAAACAAATACAATAATAAACCTATTTTAAAATTCTTTAGATGTGTGATATATTTTAAAGCAAGGTGACAGACATAACGCAACATCACACGTTGGGCACATATAGCGAGAGAGTTTTGTTTTTTTCGGATTTTTTTTAGAATTCCCGCATACGAAACATCTTCTTCTAGGCTTATCGGTATTTTGTGTCGGTAAAATGTATTCTGGCAAATGTCCCGTTGCACTTTTGGGCAATAATCGTACGGGATTATCGCTAGTTGACGCTGTCGGCTTAGGCAGGGGTGCATTTGAAATTCTCACACAATATTTGTCCACTAGTTGTTTTATTACACAGAGTTGAAAATCGCCCAATGTTTTTTTGTCAGATTTAATAAATTTATATAAATAAAAAGCATTTAATAAATATAAGTCGATCATGTGGAATGCGACCTTTTTATACCACTTGATCGATTTTCTCATACACGACAAGTTGCTAAGCATCATGTCGGACTTATCTACCGTACCCATATTTTTGTTATAATCTATAACACATTTTGGTTTTTCAATGTTTTCGCCAGTTCTATAGTTCACTTTTCCCGTTGGTCCAAATGATGCATCGTGGAGGGTGGATAGCATGTGAACATCCCTCCTATCGTGCCATTTCAGAGCCAAAAGTGGACTATTGTACTTAGCCTCGGTATCTCCCTTTTTCAGTTTGCTGAACTCTGGCATATCTTTACGATTTTTTCTCACTGTACCGCAAGCATTCGTTTTGTGAGAGTGAAGGTATTTAAAGAGCGCCGGACTCGAATACCAGTTATCACACCATAAGGTGTGACCTTTCCCGATATAGTCTTTCATTAGCGTTGTCACTACCGCACCGGAAATACCGAGATTTTCATTGTCTTGTATGTCAGTCCCTTCCCCACAATAAATTATAAAGTCAATAATATATCCTGTCATTACGTCACACATCACAAACATTTTTATTCCAAATCGATGTCTTTTGGAAGGAATGAATTGTTTAAAAATTAATCTACCCTTAAACACGATTATGCTCTCATCTATGCAAAGATTCTGATACGGTATCATCGTTTCCCTAAAAATTGTTCTTGTGTGTTCTAACAGTAATCTAATTTTAGCTAGTCTATCATTTGAGGCGGTCACACTAGGATCAGAAAAATGAAGCATTTGTAAAATAAGCTGGTATCGATTTCTAGCCATTATTTTCCCAAAAATGTCTGCATGCAGGTAAGGATCGGTACTCCAATGTTCCTCTATCGACGTGTGCTTATTTCGAGTCATCAGCATTGATACGGCAAAAAATGTATACAACTCCGGCACTGACGTGTCTGTCCAATTGTGTGACCGCGATTTCGGTCCGAGGTCTCCCGCACTGTACGAATGGTTAAAAAATGTATTCGTTTGGTTCACTATTTCCGACATTATATTTTTATTCAAAAAATGTTCAAAGAAAAGACATTCGGGAGAGGATTCGTCCAAGTCGTTCGATGTCACGCCAGATCGACAATCATTGAATTCGTGAACTATTGGAATATACGGACCAGTTCTCCATGACCGCAAAAATTCAATTGGCTCGTCAGAGTCCGTATCGTCAACATCATGATCAGTCTCATGTTGTTCCAATTCCTCTTCCGACATGTCATAATCTGAGTCCAATTCCTCATTAGTACGCACATTTTCTTCCTCCATATTTACGCACTATAAAACTATGAAATGTTTTTAAAATGTTTAACTACAGTATTAAGAAACGCCAAATCACAGAAACCATTAAACTCACACACCATAGTTATTGATATCAGTATTAATTTTCACATTCACTAAAATGGGACACGGTAGACAGTACAAAAAGTATTTTAAAAATCGCGATAAAATAAAATCATACGTTCAATAGTTAATCATGCCAGTTTTAATGTGATAAGTACACCAGACAGCAAAAAAAGTATTTATCAACGATTGCGGTAAATATTCAACTTGTATGCGATAAATACAATCCCGCGCAATGGCCCGCTCGGTTGAAAGTCTGTCGTATACTGCGCAGACGCGGCGCGCAGTTCAAACTGATTTCTGTCGACCGGCAAAACTTGGCCGTACGAATTGGTTCGAAACTTTGGTGATTATTTTATATTTAGAACCAATGCTTTTAAAATATGTCATAGGTGGCAGGAGAAGGACAAATCAGGCCAAATTTACGTGAAAAAATCAGTCCCGTATGATAAATATGGACGCGGTGGCATCGATTTATACACATGCGCATTGCGAATTTGGCCGATTTGTACAAGGTGTGTGACATCGGCGCCGGCCGGGTTAAATCCCGATACCCAATATTGTGTTTTCAGATCCTCTTATATTTTTTGTTTACTTTATGATGTGACATTTTCTCTGACCCCCCCAAAGCGTGACGTCATATTATGTGGATGGTCCCAAATCTAAAATATATTCTATTGTGATAGTGATAATACCTCGGATCACAGGAAAATACTAATTTATTTAAAAGGAAGATCACAAGCGTTACTTACATAACTGTCAGATTTTAATAATAAAGTAATAAACTATGTATTTCTTTTATTCAACGAATGACGAGACAGCAAAAGAAAGAAGATACAAAATTTAGCACATTAAGTAACATTCTATAATATATTGAACATACATTACATTTAATTTGAAAACGTCTCGTGCATATACCCACTAGAAAAAATCTTTTTTTAGAAACGCAATTTGATAAGCATTTCATGTAAGAACTACTAGGTAAAATTGTCGTAATTAAGTAGAATGCCCGTAGCTTAATTGGAAAGGCACCACTGGAGTGAGTACAATAAATACAGGTTCAAGTCATGTCGGGTGTCATATTTTTTTCTAGTGGATATATTTTCTTCTTCTACATATTATTTAAATAATCTGGTTGACGTACCGTGCAATTATATTTGATGCAGTCAACCCAGTAGTTGGACGCACTAAACTTGGGTCGGATGACACTCGGAATGCCGTCAACGAGGGCAGCACCAGTACCCACGATTCCGCCTGCCGTGTGGTAGAGAGGGAGAGAGTTATACATTATGTCTCCCTCTTCACCGTCATCCCACTTTCGAAGTCCTAACATATGAACTGTGGCTGCAACTACTACCAGATATCTGAAACAAGGGAGGTTACATTATTATCAGAAATTCCTTAGACACGTCTTATCCATCTGGAATAGCTCTAGCTTGCCCTTTTGGCTTATTAATGTCAATATTTAATACGAGGTGCCAGTTTAACCACATATCATATTATTTAGGTGCAAATTTGACCTGTATTAAATATTGTGAGATTCCATAATATATTGGCTATGACTAGGAAATCCAATCCCGAGCCAAAGTTTTGATCCCGGGATTTCAAGATTACAATTTGACGATCCCGGGATTGGCGTTTCTTTTGATTGTTAAAATTATATTTTATTATTTATACAAATAGCATTCATAAAGTCTGTCAAAAATGTCTAGTATAATTTATACTATTTAAGACATTTAACGTTAATATTGTTCAATCTTGGAAATACATGGGTTTAATGGAGTAAATAATATTGTAATAAAGATAATAATGTGTAAGTAAAACAGTTTTTTTTTTATTTATTTAAGAAAAGATAACATTCATAAAATTTCGTAAATAGAAACAAGTGCGCGTCTGCATGTCCATGGCACTGGCGGTTAGACGCCGTTCGCGTGCCAGAACGTCAGTGACGTCTAGTTGGTTTGACAACAAAAAATATTTATTTATTATCCGTGAGTATCCAGTGATTCCCCCTGTGACATGTGCAGGTACATACACTTCACTAACATAATTATTTTGTACACATACCAATTGATTGTGATTGATAAAAAAAATCAATCCCGAAGGTTTCGGGATTATGTTTGGGATTCATAGGTATTGAAAATTATCCGGGATCCCGGGATTGGATTCCCTAGCCATGACGATTAGATTATTTTTATACATTCAAATTATCCTTCCCCTGAATCCACAATTAAAGTAAAGTCCAACAACATTCTGTGCATTTAGGTATACACTCGGACCATGGGAAAGTTATTATGCACGTACTTGCTATGAGGAATAACCGCTGCTTTAGGCATGCCGGTAGTTCCCGAAGTGTAGATGTAAAAGAGGTGATCCCTGTAACCAGGCGGGTCAGTTATCGGTGGAGGGATGGTGGGTGAAGATTCCAGGAGGCCATCAAGATTGAACCAGTCGGTTGGCAGAGCCTTTTCAGACTTATCTCCTCCTAAGCAGTATAGAGGCAAGTTTCCCAGAGATTCCTCGATATCACGTACCACTGAAAAATAAAAAGAAATAATCATATATTTTCATGAAACCAAAATAAAAATGCAGAAGGATACAATAACCCAGAGATTAATGAAGTTTACTCCTCTGACCCGTAGGATAATCGAAAATAAAATATATCCAACCAATGATTTGAGATACCCCATCTCCACCCGCCATATATATGCAGCTGTGATTTATGCACGGCCGCCTTCCATGATGCTATAAATGAGTCAGAATGAAAAAAAAATATTGCCACACTTCCTAGTCCCAAAACAAAGCTGCATGCAATGACATTAATATGGACGAATCATCTGGAAAAGAAAATGACACTCACTTTATTGTCGGGTCTGCCGAATAGCATAATCTGTTCTAACGCCATTACACTAAAGGTGATATTGCTATAAATTCCTGATGCTTTTTGTTGGGTCTGCCGAATGGTTTGGTTCGAACGGGTTCGCTCAAATCAACATTGACATTAGAAACACTGCTCTAACGCCATTACAATAAAGGTCATATTGCTATAAATTCCCGATGCGTGATATCGCATAATGGAAATTGCGTGACGTCTACCTAGCTACTGTATTGAGTGCGTCGTCCATTAATAATGTCATTGGCTGCATGGGACTAATGTAGCAATCATGCACCTTTGTGCTTAAAGAAAGAGTTTATAAAATAAAAAATAATCTTGATTTGCTCTGTCGTCATTTATCTTTAGCAGTGGCGAAGGGTGACTTTTGGAAAGAGGTAGGCTGTGCAGTAACCACGTTTGTCAGATATATTTACGGGATATACGAAGATAACCCAATATTACTACTGATGAATAGTTACACTAAATCGATGAAATTTCAAAAGCTCAATTAGTTTGATATAATTAGTTTATAAATAAGCAATTAGATTGAATTATGTATTTACCTGAACATTTATAAACGTAACATACCTACGCTTAAAATATATTACCTATCATCTTTGAAAATATCCGTTGTTGTGTATAATATGTTCCATAACAATTTATAATTTAACCCGTAAAACTAGACATTTTAAAATACTTCTATATTATTTAAAACATAGGCTTTGGTATAAATAACTGATAAATAAAAATCGCGAGATAAATTATTTTATATTTTTAACAACAATCAATATTTATGTGATTGAATCCCATAGAAATTATTTTTTAAATATCTTATTAATAATTATTTTGAATAAATGTGCCCTAGCGATGTAAGCGCTAACTAAACAACTTATGATTTCGGAATAAAAAGCCAGACAGTGATCGGCGCCACGAGAGTGAAGTCATACAAAACAGATCTGGAAAAGGGTTCAAATTAATTCATAATATAGTTGATTCCAGGCGGCGCTAGTATGGGTATATGGTTATAAACCTTACTAAATAAAATAAAACTTATAAATTCTGATGATAGATGACTCTCAATTGCATGGATTTTTCAGTGTATTTATTTATTTTTTAAATTAAATTATTTATTTGAAGATCTATTTTTCTTAGAAGGTAGACTTTAAATAATCGCCTACTATGGAGCCTTCGCCACTGATCTTTAGTGACATGAAGTATCCTCTGTACCCGTGTACTGAAACTCTGCTGAAACAGAGGAGTCACGAGCTGAAAGTGATGAATCTAAGGAGGGATTGGATTTATTCTGTCCTCCGTATGTCTCAAAGTTGGCCTTGGTTGATAACATGTCGGCGTGGCCAATTGGGCCTGAAAACCGTGTACCTTGGATGCAAAGTCACCATACCCGGAGGATCTGGCTTATCCAGTATGTTGAGTCTTAATTGTCTCAATATATCCAACCAATTATAATTCAAACAATTAATTTAGTTAGCCACCAACTATAAAGTTTTCACGCTATAACAATTATTTTTAAGAAGGACCCATCTCAGCTTAACAACTGGTTTCAAAAATATTTTGAAGAATATACTATAGAGAAGTTTACATGGATTCAAGAATCAATCAGGGCCAAATCTTTATCTAATAGCCAGCATCTACATCAGCAAAAGAAAAGAGCTGGATAGCGCTGCAATAACCAATGTCATATCTTACTTTCAATCATGGTGTGGTCAAAGATGAGAGCTTTGGCCTTGGCGACCTTGACGCAATGCAGCAAAGGTTGGTGGCGGAGACTACTGTTGATAAGGGAGGAGACCACACCCAGCTTGGCCAGTCCCATCCACACGCAGATGTACTCGACATTGTTGGGTAAGAAGAGGCACACCACGTCGCCGCGCCGCAACCCCGCAGACCAGTAAACCTGAGCCACTCTGTTGGCATACGTTTCCACCTATGGAGACATAAAAAAATTACAATCAATGGTTGTAACTTCGTCAGTTAGTTCAATTGGTCCAGCATGAAGATGGACAAGCAGTTTATTTTTCTTGTTATACATGACTGTTCATCATGGCCCCCACATCCTGAAGCGGGCCCCTAGGCCACGATATTTGGAGGGCCCCTCAACCTATCGCTAAGGTTAAGGGCAGTGCAAAGTTCTACAGTAGTTTTCCCCAAATGGTATTCTACGGAACTCCAGGGTTCTGTGTAAAATAAAGGGTATTCCGTATATTTTTGGTAATTTTAAATAAATCCACTTGAATTGTCGGCTCTCGGCATTATTATTATGAAGCATTGATCGTGACCTCCTTTTGTGATAAGTAATATGTGACCTTTCTAATATAAGAATGTATAATAGATAAATAGTCATTTTTATTAGTCAGGAAAAACACTAAAAATAATAGTAAAATAAAAAAATTCTTATGAAATAACGCCACAGGCGACACTTTTACTATTGGAGCAAATTTTTGGTGTCTGTTTATCTCACTTAACTGGTCGACCCGCCACGCCGGGCCCCGATAAGCCCAGGCCCCGAGGCTAGAGCCCCGTCACCCCCCCCACCCTTGTGGGGGCCATGCTGTATACAAAGATTAGTATATTATGAGTTAGAGGTCAACTCATGGGAGAATATTATTATCTTTCTGAAGGGAGGTGGTCATCAACCTTTTCAAAGATAGGTACTTATGATGAATGTTTGGTCGAATTTATTGAACTACATTTTAATATGTAATAATTCGCATACCTATAACAGTTTCTCTTTTGTTGAATGTTTACCTTTTTGATTTTTTTGGTTATTTAAAAGATTTTTACATACCCATGTTTTGATTAATTAAAATATGTAAAAAATAATGTAAATTATCGGTACACTGTATTAAGTTGCATGCTTTGTATTACCTATAATCACTAGATGTCTCTAGTATAATACTACAGAAGCATTGCACTTCGCCTTAAACAAACCGAATCAATTTATTGTCCCCCATCTCATTCAACCAATGATTTTATTAATATTATATTAGTTCTAATGTTGATACATCGAATATTTCGAGTGAAGTATGTACCTTGTAGTAATAATAACAAAATAATCCTATGTACATAGTTGAATTATTGTTAAGTGGTGCATTTTGTATACGGGAACTTGACCTTGAGTCATTGAACTCAGCGTTTTTAATACCCACACAGTAGCAGATGTTTCGCGGAACCGTCTCACTACTGTAGTTTCATTCACATAGATTTTTCATCAGATTTGAGCATCAATGGGATGATGTCAGTGACGTCCCTAGATAAAATGCCGCCCCTATTTTTATACAGTATTTTATCATCATTTCATGAGTTCAACATCCAAGGAATGTTTTGTATGGACTAGAACTAGATATCGCGAACCCGATAAAACCAGTGAGCTGATTTATTTAGATTTAGAGATATTGTTGTTATTACTAAGTTTAGGTAGCTATTTTTATATATTCCAAATGATTCTCCTCGATTTGCCGCCCTTCCAGTAACTGCCGCCCCCAAGCGACGCTCAATCTGCCTACCCCCACGGGACGTCACTGGATGATGTCTCTCGTCGCAAAACACTTGCATGGAATTTGCCACGACACACATCTGGATAGGTAGGTATGGTACATCAGTGTCTCCGAAATCCGGTTCCGCGAGGTGTGTCGGTATTAAATTTGTAAGATTTGACTTTGATAAAGGTATTGAAGAAGACTGAAAATATTTCGATCACACATACTGCTGTGCTAGACGAAGCGGCATCACGATCAACGTTCCCTCTAATTTTTCTATTGTGTGTGCGGATCATTAACGCATCTGAGCAGTGGCGTAACTAGGGTTGGTGTCACCCGTCCAACAAGATCTTGGCTACGTGTTAAAACTGTGAACTAACAAGCTCCTCCCATTTTTAACCGCACTTCGATTATAGCGCCTTCTGGTTAGCGACGAGTTGTCCACGTGTTAAAACTGTGAACTAACAAGCTCATCCTACTTTTACTTTAAACTTCCGGTTTTTGCCTAGATCTTCTTGTCGGACAGTACTTATTTGATTTTATGTAACTATACATAATACGATGTATATATTTATATTATTATAGTTGTATATGACGCCAATCTGAATATAAATAAAATATATATATTGGAGTGCGCGACGTTAATGATCGGTAATTTACGATTATTGTTTATTTGAGAAACGCATTTTATACGTAACGTGTCGCCACGCATATATCTATTCTATACACAAGACTTCTATTGGCAGCTATCAAAGGGTAGTTTTTCATATGTTTGTATCAAAGTATTATAATTGTTACAATAAGTTAGCCGTCTAAACAGTCAAAACTGTCTATCTCGCTCTAAAATTTAGCTCACCCAAGAGAGGTGCTGTTAAAACATAGCACGTATTGTAATTGTTACAATAGGTGCTAATACTTTGATACAAAGCTACCCTCGATAGCTGCCGATAGCAGTCTTGTGTATAGAATAGATGCGCTGATCTTCTTCTGTCTGGTGCATGCGAGAGATTTTAGTCTTCCCAACCATGATTTAGCCACCGTGATGACCGCGTCATTGGCTTCAAACATATCAACGATGTTGCAGCTGGTTGGCACGAGAGGCTAGACCATCACATGTTCCGTTGTTTCCTCGGTGCCACATTCGCAATTTGAAGATCATTGGAGTATACCCACTTCTTCATAATATCCTTGGTCATGTATCGCCTGATATTATTAATGAGTAGACTTTTTATTAGTAGAATATTTCTAACTTTTGGCGGCATTTTTAATCGTCTGTACCGCTCGCGGAAAATGTTACCGTATATAAGCGTTACTACGATTTTAACGGTATTTTGCGAAGAACCCCTACCTTTGTCCATACGGTATTGTTTTGGGTTCAGTCAACGACAGTGGCGCAAATGGGTTCACATAAATGGGTTCGAATATAGCAGCAGAAATGAAGACTTACCTCTTTAAACGTCCATGTTTTGCTCTCGTAGAAGAAACAGGCTGTGTTCGGATACTTGGCAGCTCGTTCAGCGAACAAATTGACGACTGTGTCATTATTTTTCCCCCATTTTTTGGTCCTTGTCGTTCCCAGGAAGTATCTATAAAGGAATCTGAAACAAGAAAAACAAATATCGTTAAATATCTACCATCTTTGATTATCCGCCATGACAAAAATATGTGTACGACCTCCACACGCGACATAAGTAAAATTCAGAGAACTGAAATACCTAATGGTTAAGGAGAAGCAGGCAACCGATCTCGAGTAAGGAAGAATACGGGATAAATTTAAACACGTGTCAAGAATACGTCAGACGTCGAATACTGACAACTGCTCTCGGTTTATGCATTGACGCTCATGTAATATTGGTGTATTACATACATACACTATTGCACGTCTATAATACATGGTTCATTTTCGTAGGACACTCACACATTAAAAACCCTGCATCAAACTTTACTGTATTGGTATATTATAGTCTATCGGAATTCTATTTATTATCTGCTCGGTGGTAAAACTTAATAAAGATCATTAAAGTGAATTTACCCATTTGAAACGATATTAAGAATAAGATGTTAAAGGTACCTACAAATAAAACCGATTAATTTTAAGAATATTATAATAAAATTCTTTTGTTTATAAAATCTAGCCTGTGACACTGACTTCTGCACTTCTAGTGGCTTCCACCCCAGATCATGCACTTTTCCTGGTACATTAACCATACTCAGACACTCCGCACGTTGAGTCTAGCAATGAACACGCGTCCGTCGCATGCCACGTCAAAATATCAAAAGCAAACATTGATTCCATCAGATGGTTTTATTAATAATTCATGACTAACACGGGTTTTCCAATGACACGGGCCCTGCGTGTTGTCAACCTGTTGAGAAGACTGTTCGACAACCATATTATCATGATCCTCAGTCATTCGATCCTGGGGAGAATTCGGAACCCTCCTTGTGTGCGCGCCTGCCATCAAGTAGGTAAATGCTAAATCGCTTGAAAAAATGATTTTGTATTTTTTAGTAGTAGGAGTTCACTCATAGGACTTCACTCATAGTGAAGAAGGTTGACGTAATAAATATTAGTACCTATTATTGTACATAATATTATAATCAATTTATCAAGAATAATATTCATTCATCTGTCATGAATATTCATTACATTTTTTTCGAATGTTCTGTTTTTAAAATTTGTCTATATGCTGTGTTCGAATCGAATCGAACACTCCCTCATTTATCCTGCTGCCCTGAGACTTTATGATATTTCGTGACAAATGTTGGCCTCGTATTCCAATCATACGTGTGATTCTATGCTACTGCTAAAAAATACTACCTATCAAGCAGTGGCGAAAGATGGAGGTGGGCTGTTAAGATCCGCCATAAATAGTGCACACTAAACTTTGTCAGTCATACGTATTTGTTTTCACTGAAATAAGACTATAAATTACAGATGGTGTTGGTTAGTTTATAAAATTCAATTAAACCCTGCGAAATCCAAACCATATTATCTAATACATAATAGTCAAAAAATACTGGTCTGTCTATAAAATATCTAAAATTATGCAAATAAATCATACATAATTTTAGATATTTTATAGGTAGAATAATATTTTGTATAAGTTTGGTTAGGCAGGGCTTAATGAATTTAAAAAAAATGAACCAACTATATGAGTAATATGTATTCTGAATCCAACGAAAACAAATCGGTATAAATGAAAAAGTGTGCACAATTTTGTCGTATCGTCCAAAATACACCAAAACTATTATGGTTTGGTTTAGGCAGAGCTTAATTGATTTTTAAAAACTATCGAATACCATCTGTAAATTGTAGCCTTAGTTAAATAAAAACAAATACGTATGACTAACAAAGTTTAATGTGCACTACTTATGGCGGATCTTAACAGCCTACCTCCACCCTTCGCTACTGCTATCAAGTATCAACTAGATTAGAAATACTTTACGTAACTATTGTATGCCTATAATATAATATGTTCTATAAACCATACTAGTTAAACTGGGGAACTAATTGAATGGTAGAAAATACTGAATACGATAATAGCAAAGAAGGTAATAGAGAAATAATATGACGTGAATTATCTATAGTGGGATAGCTGACAACACCGTGAAGTTCCCATCGATTTTCTTAGAGTCGACATACATAAAATATGTATTTTAAACGCTTTTGCACCTACTCGGGGTATCTATCCATCCCCATATTGAATTTTTCAGCGGTCGAAATGTATACGTGTAAACCGGAACCGGCTTATTCCGATTAGAACAATACTTACACCGCGATTTGTATGCATGGGTTGGCGCGTTGCGCTAATTACAGGTGGAGTGCGAATTCGAAATGTCGCTGGTTGGGCGATGTAGCGAATTCGATCCAGGGATTCCAATTTACAGTACTTACAAATCCCAGGATTTTGGAATTTAAATATTTTCCCCGTTATTAATTCTTGCATTTTATAAATTGTTTTGTTAATTTCTACTGTTGAATCCTATTTGCCATCCCTGTACTATACCATGGAGCGGAAACGCGATTTCACTCTGTGGATTTCTAATGAATGTTTAAAGATTTACCTACTTATTTCGGTTGTCACATTCTATCATACTGACTAGAAGACTAACCTATCATATTGAGAATGACATAATAACTGAAATAGCTACAGATAAATCTTTAAACCGTCTATCGAAACAATCTATTATTATGTAATTATTTAAATACATTCTGAAGTTAGGAACGTATCTTCGAATTATTGAATATTGAGTGTTAAAATTGAATAATTTTACAAATTCGAGACCTGGAAGCTCTCCATTATTCAATATTTTTTTACTTAGATGTAGGGCAAGACAGTGGCGTAAGAATTATTATTTACGTAGATACGTCACTAACTTAACTATGACTAGGAGTAAAACAAGGATTGATTATAAAAGTAATAATAATACTACCTATATTATAATATAATATTATGTTTATTGACTTCCATAATATGTGGCTACTTTTGTTTAGTTTTTGAAGACATTTAAATAACAGCTGTGTTTATGAATTAACATGTAACGACTGTGATCTCATGATCTCTTAATATTAAATAACAAGTGATGTATACTTACATCATTTTAATCAAAATAAATTATGAATTATGATATATTTTATAAACACTTCCTACCTTGCAATACTAAAATTCAATTAAATTTACGATTTATTTTACTTACCGATGGCCTAATGTTAATATCCCGTAAGTGACTTTTTACAAATTGTGCAGGAAGCTAAAAAGACTAAATATTTAATATCAAATATAAGAATGTTAATAGTTCACACATGTTGTAACTACATAGCATGCCAATAACCCGTGACGTAAAAAGTGGTAAAGCAAAGCAAAGTCCAAGTGTGAGGCCTCAGTGGCAGCGTTCGGCGCAACTCAAACGTATAACCGTATAAATGTATAACCAAAAAAACATTGTCTACGAACATTTTCACACACGGTTATACGTATGAGTTGCGCAAAACGCTCAACGCTGCGCCGAACGCTGCCACTCAGGACGTACACTAATATAATGATAATATTAACATCCAATAAAATGTGACATATTATAGGTAATAAAGATAAACATCCAAATTTGTTGTATTATTTACTGTTTTACCTTTTAAATAATTCAAAAGTGACATTTTGAAGCTGAATTCAATACACGTCATGCAACACGCTTAATAGCTTAGAGAGGTAAGATACGGGCTATTACAGGGTTATTCCTGCCATGTTCAGATACGGGAAATTACTAAAACGGCTGTATCATTTTTTGTTAAAAATAACTACCTACATAATATGGGAATTTCGCAGTCGATGGGCAGTATTTTTGTTGTTTTAGTGCCTACATCAAAAAGACATATTCGTCATATAGGTCAGTTATGGGGTATTTACATAAGACTATCGTTATGTTGTATAGGTACGTACCATCTCGGTACAACCTAAGCGGGAAAATTTAATTTCATCTAAATACACTTAAAGTTTAGAAGGAAAGAGCAAACGCCGTGGATTACGTAAGTAAGTAGGTACTCGTAAGTAAGTATTCTCTAAGATAAAATTTAAAACGGAGATAAATTTAATTCAGCTATCAAATCTTGGAACAGAAATACATTGAAATTTAATTTTAAACGTTTCTGCAGCCTGAAAATATTATTTTCAGATTAGTCGAGAGATTACTAAATATCAAAATTTTAATAACAAATTAAATGTGTAAACTGTCGGGAACCTTTGAATTTAAATTAAAGTTTTGAATATCGGGGATCCAGAATGCCGAATTTAAAAATTATAAAATCTCGGGATTTGTTTTCATGTTTTTTTGTTGTTGTAAACATGCGCAGAAACCTATTTCCGTTACAGTTTCTAAATTTAAATATATTTTACGTTACACCACCATGTTCGATCCTGAAATGATCATATGGACCTCCGTAGAGTGGAGGTTGTATTGATAGATTTTGGTTTATACGGTCCATACTCTGTGTCCAAAAATAACATGTGAATTTGACAGACCCTTAGAGAACTTTGGAGCAGTGTTGCCATGTCTACTGAAATTTCAGTAGATAAACTGATATTTTTTGCCAATATACTGAATTTTTGATTTTTTTTCGAAATTCAAGAAATCTACTGATATTTGTGTTTCTCCATAATTGTAAATTAACTGATGATTCTTTTAATAATAAACTTGAAATGATTTACGCATGACCTTTTTTGATGTTATACACTTCTAAATTGAAATAAAAAGCATTGTAACTCTACCCAAGAGCGCCATTTTACCCATTAATATCATCATTGTTTACAATAAATTAATATTATTAGTTATTGTTATTCTTATTGGTTTTAAATCATATCTAATAAACCACATTTTTCAAAATCTACTGATATTTTATGAAATCTACTGAATTTTTTGTCAAAATCTACTGAAATTTTAAATTTTGACTTGGCAACACTGCTTTGGAGATAGGCTATTAAGATCTGACATAAATAGTTCACACTAAACTTTGTCAGTCATACATATTTGTTTTTATTAAACTACGAAGACGCAGATTGTGTTAGTTAGTTTTTAAAATCCAATCAAACCCTGCGAAAACGAAGCCATAATATAAATTGTCTCGCAAGATTTTCTAAACAAGAACCACCGTCGAAGAAAAAAGTCTGATTAGAATAATTCTCGCGTGATGAGAATTGAAGAAACTCGATAGAGAAATACTGTGTTAAAAATAAAAATAACAGTGGATTGGTCTGATGAGTTTCCTGCCCCACATTACCTTCTTCACCCCACCACTTTCAGGCTACGTGGTCATCCATCGTGCGTGACGGTTAAGGTTTAGCGAATCACAACAAACCACCTGCAATATAAATTTTCGGCAGGTACTTATATCCAAATATAATCGGTACCTTCGCTATATTTTCATCAACACCTTTCAAAGTTCTAGGTATCATCTATCTGAAATTCTAGATTATAGAGTTAGTGTGCGCTATAGTTTAGGTATAAACAGGGCCGCGCCAAAGGTGGTTGCCAACCCAAAATTGACACACCCTTCCCCAAATTATATACTTATATTTAATGAAAATATACAAAAAAAAAATACTCATCGAAATATTTAAAATCTGACCGATAATGTTATCATTTTTTACTACTCCGTTTAATTAATAACATGAATGAAATCTGCGCCGCAAGCGATTTTTTACAACAATGCCCCTAATTGTAGCCTAATTAATGACTCTCTTAATATCCTGGATATGTACACCCGTGTACATTTTGCAAGACATTTGACCCTATGAAGACTTGGAGAGAATGCTTTTCAGTATATTTTTATACATATGTGATGCATGATATTAGTCATCGATCGGAGATCTTGAAATCATACGTAGGATTATGTGCATATGTTTAATTAATATATCATGCGTTAATTTATTATTCTTAGATTTACCTTCTTTTGATAAGTGTCACCATTCGGTAGTATATACCAGACGGAAGTACTTCATATATCAATTCAACATTAAATTTAGTTTACGTAATTGAATTTAATTTATTATATTTTTATTAATGAATGTTGGATATTTTGAAATGTATTTTCTGTGAATTTTGCCGCCCTTTGTATCCTGCCGCTCGGGTGCTTTGCACGCTCAACACTCCCCGCTTGGTGCATCTTTGGGTATAAACAAAATTACGACCTGTGGGATAGGGTTAGCCATCACTGATAAAATATACTATCTATCAGACCCAATGACATTATTAATGGACAACGCACTCAATACAGTAGCCAGCAATTAAATTCACGCACAACGACATTCGCACATGTATAGGTAGACGTCACGCAATTTCCATTATGCGATATCACGCATCGGGAATTTATAGCAATATCACCTTTATTGTAATGGCGTTAGAATAGTGTTTCTAGTGTAAATGTTCATTTGAGCGAACCCGTTCGAACCGAACCGTTCGGCAGACCCGACTAAAAGCATCGGGAATTTATAGCAATATCACCTTTATTGTAATGGCGTTATAACAGATTATGCCATTCGGCAGACCCGACAAAAAAGTGATTGCAAAATTGTCATTTTTATTCCCAGATGATTCGTCCATATTAATGTCATTGATCAGACCATTATCAATTATCATATCGCTACAATTTATTCTAACAATGCATGTCTTGTTTAGCACTACTTGAAAATCTCATTACGGCAGACAAGGAATAGTGAATAATATTTAGTTTCATAACATAACACTCCCTATTTATGGAAAATCTGCTGTGTCTGCTGTTGTTTATTAGAAAACGTCACGCAGGTCAACGATTTGCCATCGCTGTATTTCATCTTACTTATAAGTGTATAATATAGTGGTTTTAAAAAGCAAATGAATGATTATAATAAATTATTAGTTTGTGCATTACTACTTATCAAACTGGGATAAGTAAACACATTTTACGCGATGTCAAAATATGAACATTGTCCTGCAGATATACAGTGCAAAATGTCATCGATGGGCGACACCAGTGGCGTACTCCTAATCGCACGAGTATGCAAAACATTGGTGTCCAACGGCACGAAGGACACCAATGTCCGATAGTCGTTAATGAATTGCCTCTTTATAACATTAAAAGTATAGCTTTCCTAACAATATATTATTAATATAAGTCGTAAGGAAATTTTAAATTATTTAAATTCTCCAATTTAAATTTAAATACACTTTTAAGTTTCCACCGTTTGTTCTTCCTCCTTCTTTCCTCGACGTTACATACACCTTACAGTACACTTCATCGACATATTACCTCTCGAGAATGGCCTCTGCAACGAGCCGGAAACGTCGAGGGAAACCCCCAAAAATCTATTACGATAACATTGATAACAAACAACCGTGTTATCGTAATAGAAATATTATATTCAAATTCTAATAATTGATTTAGGTGTTGTACTACTTATTATATTACAGCCGTTGTTTGCTACTCAGGTTTCACCTTATGGGTTCTTCAGGCACTATGCGCATTGCGCACTCACTAAATGATCCATGTAGAGTGTAGACTAACATCGAATATGATTAATTCTCTTGTGATACCCGCAATAATTGAGAATTATAGACCTACACAGCTATTCTATGCACAAGACTGCTATCGGCAGCTATCGAGGGTAGTCTTTCATATGTTTGTATCGAAGTATTATAATTGTTACAATTAGTTAGCCGTCTCAACAATCAAAACTGTCTATCCCACACTAAAATTTAGCACTCCCAAGGGGGGGGGGGGGGGTACTTATTGTAACAATTACAACTAACTTACCTATTGTAATTGTTACAATAAGTACTAATACTTCCATACAAAACTACTCTAGATAGGTGCCGATAGCAGTCTTGTGTATAGATAGAATAGATGCGCTAAAATTAATTGCATTATTTCAGTACAAATATCATACAATATTTGTACCAAAATTGGTACCATGCACCCGAAATAGGCAAAAATTAAGACCAGTAAGAAACATAATTTGTTTTCTGTTAGAATTAGATGAATAATTAATTATGTGTGAATATAGCAACAAACGGGAAGAAATTGTAGCATTTCATTTTTAAAACACTGGGGCTTACAGTATGATTTTTGCATAGGTCCACAATATTTTTAGCTACGCCACTGGGTAGTACATTGGCACGTGATGTTGTTTATAATATTGTTATCTAATAAAATTAGTATTGACATATTGCATGTTAGTGATAAAGTCAATTACGCACTGACTGTTTAATTGTTTGATTTATTTATCATTGTTAACCAATTGTTAACCCTCCCCGCTGGTGAAGGAAATAAAAATAAGAATTATGAATGCACCCCCTTCAAAAACGCAATGAAATCATATTATATTACACGTGATTTACATTATATTGAAATTTTGGATTATATGTTTCACATTTTATTTTATAAAAAATGACAAATATCTAAAATTATGCCAATATGAAATCATACATAATTTTAAATATTTTATAGATAGAAGAATATTTTTTTATCGATCGTGGTTTAGTATAGCCAGGGCTTAATGGGCGAACGTGCTCAGCGTGGGTCAAAATGGAGCTTTTTTCTATTTTCAAAGCATGATTCTGGACATTCCTTAAACGTTATAGATAATCTATTTATATAATTTTGAAGCCTTATTATCCTTTATATTTATTTTAAACATTTATTGACTGCATAAAGTATTTTTATTATATAAAATAGTATTCTTTTAAACCTCTCGCTCTAATGTTTTATAATATAGTCATATTTCAGTACATAAATGTGCAGTGGTGTTAAGATTTTTAACATTTATTAATTTTTAAACGCATTTATAAAAACATCAGTATAATTTATGTCGACATTATTATAGTGAAATATTTACGATAAAAAATTATATTGATAATCTCTGTGATCCCAAATTTGACAAGAATTAGGCATTTTATTATTCAAAAAATGGGCAAGATTAACACATTTGAAGATAATTCTAAAGATACTAATTATAAGCTATGTCTTTGACCATTCAAGTTACTCCCTACTTCAATTATAGTTTGTCAATTTATGGCTACGGCCGTATGTTGTAGACATAAATGGCGTATTTCAAAAAAACACTACCTTATTCTTTGGTCAATAATTATTATAAAGCAATCATTATTCGTAGGATGTTTATCACACTTGAGTGGTCAAAGACATAGCTTATAATTAGTATCTTTAGAATTATCTTCAAATGTGTTAATCTTGCCCATTTTTTGAATAATAAAATGCCTAATTCTTGTCAAATTTGGGATCACAGAGATTATCAATATAATTTTTTATCGTAAATATTTCACTATAATAATGTCGACATAAATTATACTGATGGTTTTATAAATGCGTTTGAAAATTAATAAATGTAAAAAATCTTAACACCACTGCACATTTATGTACTGAAATATGACTATATTCTAAAACATTAGAGCGAAAGGTTTAAAAGAATACTATTTTATGTAATAAAAATACTTGATGCAGTCATCAAATGTTTAAAATAAATAAAAAGGATAATAAGGCTTCAAAATTATATAAATAGATTATCTACAACGTTTAAGGAATGTCCAGGATAATGCTTTGAAAATAGAACAAAAGGTCCATTTTGACCTACGCTGAGCATGTTCCCCTTAATGAATCAAAAAAACTACACCATTTTTATTAAGTATATATTCTTATGTCAACGAAATCAAAGAAAAAGTGTGCACCATTTTTGGTTTGTTAAGCGGGGCTTAATTGAATTTTAAAAAATAGCCACAATTTTCATATTGTATTCTTAGTTCAATGGAAACAAATAAGTATAACTGAAAAAGTTTAGTGTGCACTATGTATGTCGAATCTTAATAGCCTATCTCCACCCTTCGCCTCTGGTATACTGGTATATGGTGACATGCTTATATACTCAGTGTAATTGTATTCCGAAGTGATATCCCTCGGCAAATTGCCACCCTTAAGTAGACTGAATGCCGTTTCCTTCCATTTTACAACGTTTTTCTTAGCTCGTATTTTTATTTGTCCGGTGGTTCTTTGTCCGGTACAAATCTTGCAATCGATTTTTAACCAAATTCCTGACTAGCTAGACATTTGAAACTTTTAGAATATATCAGAACACGATGCCAATGCATTTTTGAATACTTTTAGACATCTTCAAGTAGAATTGAATTCATTTTCAGTTAATTCTGTTTTGTATGAAAAGTTATTTCGACACCATTATTGGTTGCTAGGCGAGGGGTCTGGGGTCCTAGCAACTAAATTATTAATATATACGTGCGTTACTATGGAAATCAATATGACATGTCAAAATGACATTTCAGTATTATTTCTATCAAGTACAATTTTTTCGATCGTTTAAGCTAGTCAAGTCAAGTTTATATGATTCAACAGAAAATTTAAAAACGTTGTAAGTATATAAAAAGTTCTTTTTATCTTGTAATTATTTAGTTTCAAATTATCTGCGAATTCGTTAGGTACTTACTTATTATCTATTTTGTGTGATACACCGACATTAAAATATATATTACAGTACGTAATACAATAGATAATACAACAATAGTTATAGTATCAGGATTTTTTATACTTCGATTATTATTTTAACTTAAACTGAGATGTCGATACTTTCTAAACGTGTGCTCTAAAAAGTTTACATATTCGTACTCCCACGGGACGTCACTGGTATTATGGCACTTGGTTCAAAACCATAATATACGGCTTTCATCTACGGATGGCTTCTTAGAACCAAGACGTAGAAACGTGTAGCTCCACAACACTTTCCTCGTCAAGTACAGTAATTACATTTCAATAATCCCTGTGTAAATATACCTATAATGGAGAATATTTTAATTTGTTGACCTTGTCATAGAGAAGACGTCTTATAACCAGTGGCGGCTCCTCTAATACCATGCAAGTGCAACGCACTGCCTGCAATTTTTAAGACATCGCTCAACTTTTCATTGTTATTCATACGTGTATCACTCACTTCGCGAAGTAGAACATGTAGCATTAAGACGTATTGTATTTATAAAGCGGAAAGACCATAAAGCGTGATTTATTTTACTATTCACTAACCCCTACTATCAGAAACAGTAATCCCATAAAATATAATATGTAAAAACTAAATACAATATTGGATTCTTTTGAAGAAGTTAGACGTTTCAGCCATTTTACACTAAACTACCAGAAAATGCTATTTTGAAGACCACCAGCCGTCACTTCTTATAACAAAGGGTATGATCGATAGGACTTTCGAACAGTTGGTATACAATGTTCATTGGCTTGTTCGCAAACCGATGCATGTATCTTGTTCTTGGCTAGGCATAAGAACTTTACTAAAATTATCAAAATGAAAAAGCTTTTTTACAATGTCAATTTGATATAAAATTCGTATATGTATAACAAAATAATAATAATCATATAATAAAAATGTACATATTATCGAGCTAATTAGGTTTTAATTGTTTTTGTGATTTTTAGTGTACCTATCTTTAATAATTATTAATGACATTTGAAAGTCAAAAAAATTATTGATATGGTATCATTTATCAACAATATAAGACAATTTTATTTATACTCTAGTCAAAGTCCAATATTTGTTATTGTAAAATAATAATATTAGCAAGTATTAAACGTGTTCAGATACGTGTTGAAATTCATATTGTATAATGTAGATTGAAAAAGTTCGGTAAAATTTGGATAACTGGATAGAACGCTATCCTTTGGTAAGATGAATTTAGGAAGATGGCAATTTTGGTAGCCACTCAGCAGGGTTCCGTTATTTGTATTGGTCCAAAATAACATGGATATCACTCGGAGCAATTCCATAAACAATGCAATTATCTACAATAACTGTTAGCACAGTTAACACGTCTTACTCGATTCTAATGGGCTGCATTTGGAATAAGTAAGACGTGTTTACTGTGTTACTCAACGACATTTGACAGCTCGTGGTTAACGCTATCATGGGCGGCCGTGTTAAAAAAATAGCATGCCTGACAGTTTATTTCTTGGGATAATTAACTGAATGAATACGGCGTATCATATATATCACATTGTTAAGTTTATTGATTTTGGAGTTAAGTGATACAGGTATTAGAATAACACTGCTAATCAGAATATAGATAGATATCTTTTGTTTAATTTTTTCTATTAACACTGTCTAAACAAGGAAAATATTTGGGAGAAACCTGCGGTTATGTATCCTGAAAATCTATTGGACTGATAGGCTGACCAATTTTGATCACAATATAGAGAAATACACATAGGTAGTAGGTACATGGATAAAAAAATCTAATATATCATTACTAGCCATAGCCGACTTTTACAACCTCAAATTGACGTATCATGACTTGGTTTTAGCTAATTTTGCATAGGTTTTACACATTCCAAGTTTTTTTTTATATTCAAGATAAATAAATATTGACATTTCACGGGAAACTCTCATTAGTATGAGACGATGTGTCGCCAATGAGATTTTATTTCGGTATTTTGCAGCTAATTTAACATAAGCCAAACCATGGCCCCACAAGGGGGGCTGACAGGGCTCTAACTTGGTGGCCCAGGCTTAGAGAAGGCCCGGCGTAGAGGGTCGAGCAGTTGAGTGAGATAAACACACGCCACACATTTGGTCTAATAGTAAAAAAGTCGCCTGCGGCTATTTTATTTGAAGAATAATGCGGCTATGCAATGCAGTTTGTTGTGATATGATGATAAATAATATGATTAAATGGTAATGCATGTGTAGAATTTTATTTTATAATTGTTTTTAATGTGCTTCCTGACTAATATAAAATGGCTATTTATCCAACTGGCCAAGGGTCGCATTTTACTTAGCAACCACAAAATGAGGTCGCAATCAGTAGGTACTCCATAATATTATGATGACGAGTGTCGACAACTCAATAATTGAAGTGAATTTAATTAAAAATATAAAAAATCGCTAACGATACATTAAATACTCTTAAGTTTCTCGCGGTGCTTCCGAGGAAAACCATTTGGGGAACACTACTGTAGAACATCCCACTACTCTCATCTTTGAGGATAGGTTGGGGCCCACTAAACACCTTGGCCTGGGTGCCCACTTCAGGATGTGGGGGCCATGGGCCAAACATTAAACAGTGAACAATATGTTATTTTTGTGCTTAAACTTGTCTCCAGTAGCGGCGGTGAAATAATACCTCATTTATTCCTACTACATACCTACATAGTAATATTATGTATGCAGAGTATTTTATGGCCCTAGAGAAACTTAACCACCGAACATACTTGCGGTAAGTATTAAAAACGTCATATAAAAATTCAGTACCTACTGTTGGTATCTAGTAGAATATAAACACATGAGCTGTTTACTTTGTTATATTCCGGTACAGCCTAGTGATTACAGAGTCACACTTTCGAATAAGAAGTCGTCGGTTCAACAACCAGCATGCACGCAACCGACATCACCAATATTCTAGACATATTAAGCCAGTTGAGACTAATTACCAACATATTATTTACGCATTACCTGTAATATAGCGTATTACGTAGGTAAATAGAAGAAAATATAATATCCCGCGGTCAAAAAGAAAGTGGCTGGTTATCTGGTTACTTGCATGTATTTAAAATCGTGTCAGAAACTTGTACGTATGCAGTTCGCCGTATCACTCTTCACCGTGAAATGTTGTATAGGAAATATATGACCATCCAACCTCTTTGGGTCGTATAGTACTGACATAAAATGTCCAAATAAAACACGGTTCTTGTCAGTTCACACTTTACAGGAAGCCAGCAGCAAACAAATTTAGAAAATGGCAGATTATACTGAATTATTTGTTATTTTTATATTTTTATTATTTATTTTTTTTAGAATTATTAATAATCATGTTCTTGTTTTCTCGTACAAGGTAATTTTTGAACAATCACAGATAGGTTAGGTTAGGTTTTCATTCTTCAATTGATGAATTTTGCCAAAATCAGCTATGAAAATTGTATTAATGTACCTACAATCTAATAAAATTGGAAACCTTATAGTATACGGCCATCTCTTTCCGATAAGAAAGCTCACGGCAAACTGCGCCACGGTGAAATGTTTTACGTACAATTTACATGTAGCAATTTAACATAAGACTTTTTCGATTCGTGTTTAACAAAGATCTATGTTGGTAAGTGTACCACAGATATTGTGTTCATTGATCAATACACAAAGTGGTTAATTTCACAGCACTATTATTTATTTATCAAAGAGCTTTCGAATCAAAATAATAACCGTTCATATATTATATCTAGACTATACTGTATGAAAATCAGAAACACGGTGTCCGCTAGTAAACGTCGCGACATCCAATTGTTTCTGAATTATAAATCACAATAATATGTGGAAAAGCTGTATTATTCTAACAGTATCTAATGCAGAGTTTAATATCACAGTTAAGAAAATCGGAAGAGTTTCACATGATTTGATGAAAATTATCGTCTGTTTTAATTGATTTTTAATTGAGACATCCATTATTTTCAGTTAAACTGAAAGCCCAGGTTAGAGCACTGTCATACCTACCCCTACCTTGTGGGGGTCACGATTTCCACTTAGGGAATGAATAATACTATTCAATTAAAACAATTAATATAGCTACCAAGATTTCAACCGCACATTTTGTTTGTGCCCACACTATTCGAAACGACAATCATAATGAAAAAGGGGACGATTTTATTTGATTTTTATTGATTCTGTTTATTTGGCCCGTGGGTTCCAAGTCAATGATGAATACATCATGCCGTCATATTGCCCTATTTTTTAAGTTTCTTCATATATCAAACTGAACCGAGATGTCTCAGTCTCAACATTAATAGACCTATGTCAGACAGTCAGATGTTAAAACCACTCTTTGATAAATTTACTCGATGAAGAACGTTCCAGACTTTTTTTCTGAAAATAGCAACTTAAATGTGGCAATAGACAATAAGAGTAACTTTCCAATGAAAATAAAATGCATTTTCACCAATACAATTTATTTTAAGAATTATTGATACACCAATTATGTACTTACAAATTAAAAGTAGGGATTGCAATACCGAATGAATATATCAATACCGGTATTCGTCAAAATATATTATAGTAAAAAAAAAACATATAAAAACATAAGTATCTATCAATACATATAGCTATTAAAATTAAAAAACACTATTTTATAGCGAGCTAAAGAACATACATATTTTTACGTTGACCTTTATAAATATGTATACTAAAATCATAATGTTTTAGAACTGCTAATTTTTACAAATACTATAAGTCCAGGTACAAGAAAATCTCTCTCATTTTTGGATGTACTTACTATCAACATTGTATCAATGGTTATAAAATAAGTGGAAATATTTGAAACGGATGTTTTCTCTTTCGAAATACATTGATTAATCGCGACAATTCTATAAATATTTGAGAGATTTTTTATTGTTATGTAACTTTTGTTAGTTTATGTCAATATATTTGCGTTTTGGCAGCATTAATCTTATACACTAAATATAATACACAAATTAATAGTAGTAAGTAATGAAAAAATTACATTAAATTCATTTTCAAAAAACATAAACGAATATGCTCTCTTGATACCGAAAATACCGGTATTTTGGATTGTATTTCGGTATCGATAAACAATTGAATACTGGTTTTGAAATACCGGTATTGCAATCCCTAATTGGAAGCACAAACAATAGAATCCCATATTATAGATATTATTGAAATATTCTCTTAAAATCTAAGTGTTTACATACCTACTATTAACAAATGAATGCATTGTATGATTCATTCGTTGTTTGTTGTTTATTATCAATTAAATATCGTTATTATTTGCATGGTCCAATTACTTACTGTCTACATTTACATTAATTATATAATATATTACTTATTTAAGAATCAATAATAAGCACAATATTTTTAATTTTAAAACATAATAGTTGAACTTTCTACCCGGCACTAATTGCGAATGATAATTAATAATAATATGATAATGGAAGAAACCACACACAGATCTTAGTTATATTACAAAGTGTAAAGTTTAGTTCTTTAGTACAACACATAATAATCCAAATTCGTCCTCAGTCCCTACAATCATGTATTATTTCTTAGGGATCAATCCAAGTACCAACACTCTTATTTTTATGTTGACCCCCTACCTATTCTTTGTAAGATAAAAATAAGTAAGAAAAGCGTTTTCAGATTTTTCAGCGAAGAAAAGATCAGTTCAACAAAATCATTAATACCTAAATCCAATGTAATAAAATCTTACATAATAAATTTTGTTCTCGGGTTTTGCCATAATACTTGCACGGCTGCTTACATATTATTTAAATGTATTATTAGGTATGTCTCCAGCTGCTATGTATGTTTAAGATTGTCCGGTAAATAACTACCTATCTGTGGTTTAAATACCAATAAGACTCGGTAATTAATTTTTTTGCGGTAAGTTTTCCTTGATTTTCCATAAAAAAATATCTGTTCTGAGAGCCATTGTCCAATGTCCAAAAATAACACTTTCGGGAAAACGATTTCACTCACTTGATGGCTATGGACTTTTGGATTTTGGTTTAAGTAATTTTAGATTCCTTACGTTTGCCGTACTCAAAAGGTGAATTGGCTTTGAAAAATACGACACTTAATTGTAAAAAAATCGTACAAACGACCCATTCTTGTAGTATGTAGGTATTAAACTATTTGAAATGTGATAATACTGATAATGATACATGTGGGTCTATTCTATGCTTATCGACCGCTAAAGTGATAAAGTGAAAAATATTATCACACTTAGGGTAGTGTAGGCCTCCGAATCCTCGGCTAGCTCCGGGCCTGGAGTGGAGGTACATTCGAATGTCGGAAGAACAGGTAGGCACAATATTATAGTCAAATAAAAAGAACTATTCACTGTATCAAGTCAATTTATTAGGTTCCGCGACTACCAAAAGTTATAAAGTTCGAATTATGAAAGTCGGAAACCACGAAATATAAAAAAAAGTCTTATTTATTATATAATAACTAATTATATAAACCAACACATTTATTATTTAATTATTTAAGAACTAATTTATTTTTTTATCGGTAGTCGAGATTACGCGAGCACGGGGCACTGTGTCGAAAAGGTTGGAAACCCGGTCCAATAAAACAAAAATTATAACGCGGATGAAATGGCTAAGTCGCTGTCTGACACTTCGCCTAACTGTCAGATTGCCAGTAGGTATAGGGGAGTAGGTATCAGCCGGTAGGTATTATGGACCTCGGCGAGTACCTCCCCTCAAGTCCCTCGAAGACTTGTATGGCGAAATGTGAGAAAAAATATACCGCCGACCGTCGCAGGTTCGGGGTAGTAAGAGCAGAAAAACGACTGATGCTGGATTCTAAAATCACGGGTTTTTATACAGATCTGACCGATTTCATCCCCTTGTCCAACGTTTCGGGGGGTGCGAAAATCTGTAACGGTTTCACTATGAAGATTGGCGGAAATCGTGCCGTGGCCGATTATCCGCAACATCCATGTAAAAGCCGGTTACGCCAAATTATAGGTCTTAGGCGGTACCTCCTGATGGGCGGAACCGCCCTCGCGTCACTTATGTTTTTCTGGTACCTCCTAGTACTGAGAGTACGTACCTTCAGAAGCAGTAGCGCCTTGTTTCCGGCCCAGCCAAGCGCAAAATGTCCGTACGAAGGAGTGCCTGGTATCGGCGGATTCGTTGTCAAATCGCCTATCGATACAGCACACCCCCCGTGTGGTGACACTCCTCATGGCTGAGGGAGGGCCGTCACAGAGGCGGCCGGCCCCGTGGGCTCTAGCGGCGTGACGGTGCCTCTCACTCAGAAACAAGGGCACTCCTGAGTTAGCCTGGATGGTAAGGCTTCATATGCCAGTGGTCAAATTGGCATATTCGTGGCACCAAGCCTACGATAGCGCATACCAATCCTTCGGCCAACTACCGTTGGAGGGCCAATCTTTGAGGCACTCCGACGGCCTGAATACCTCCTCGACGTTGGTCTCAGAATATGAAATCGGTAGGTCATTAATTTATTTATAACATGAAAGTTTAATATTAATTGATATCTAGAGGGAACGTTACTTAAATTGAATATATCTGCGTGCCCGTCGCGCAATCTTTCTTACCTTAACATCTAATGTAGCTCGGTGTCGCCACCGGCACATACTTACGACTAGTTGACGGATGTTATTCTGTCAACCAGACATATAGGCAGTAATAATTGTTTAGTACATACTCATACTTCGCCGATCAAAGATTTCCCGCGCCTTATTCCAGTACGCGGTCTCCTTGATCGACCAAAATCATCGATCCGATTCTCCCGTCGCGCGTGAGCGTGACGCCGTCATATACGCGAGCGAGAGGGGCTCTGTCTCTGCAGAGTGGCAAATCGGATCGCGAAATCGGTTTCAAACACGTACGACAGAGACGCCGTCGTACGTCAGAGCAGGAAAGCTGCCGGAATACCGATTCGGAAACGCCGCGCGCGGAACAGCCGTAGCTATTACAAATCGAATTTTAGTATGGAAATTGATTACGCGGGATCGTGATTGAAATCGGATCGATGGTTGCCCTACGTGTTGCTATACTTTGTGATTGCACATATGTGCAAATGGAAGTTTTCGCAACAGGACCTATGAGCATATGTTAACAATCATTGCGCCTCGTACGTGCGATGCGTGGTGACATCGAGCTATTACAATACAACTTAATTACCTTATTTACTATGTACTATAACGCCCATCCATAAGTCTCCTTTTATTATTCTCATTAGTCCTTGCATGTTGTTACATTATTTTATCTATTACATCACAATTTATATTTCATATTTACACTTACAATTCAGATCATATTTTCCATCCTATTTAATTTAATTATCCCCTTATCTAAACATATTTAATTCAAAACTTTTATCCTATACTTTATTACCTATTACCTATACTCGTGGTCAGTGACCGACTTATTCATCCGCAGTTCACCCTGCGAAGTCGTGGGACCTGTCCGAGCAAACTGCGGGACTTATACACATGAAATATATCGCATGTTTTTGTTCGGCCTTGCCGGGGTCGTCATCATTACGCCGGTGGCACATTGACTACCAGGGTCAGACCGAGCGGCTGGGGAGCACTACTCCTTATGGGAGCGCCCCCCACAGGGGCGGAAAAATCAGTGCGTGACAGTAGGTTTGTATCAAAATATTAGCACTTATTGTAACAATTACACGAAGCCGGTTTTTATTGTTGCAATAAGTGCTATATTTTAACAGCACCTATCTTGCTGCTGTTAAAATATCGCACTTATTGCAACAATAAAAACCGGCTTCGTGTAATTGTTACAATAAGTGCTAATATTTTGATACAAACCTACCCTAAGTTTGATACTATTTATCAATTTAGTGTTCGATAAGTATAGAATAGACCCAATGGACATGCGTATAAGATCTAGTTGCACCGTAGCCTGTTGGCGTTTCTCGAGATTCGAGAATTCTAGATATAAATATTATGATACAAGAATATAATAATATGTTTTCTCGAGAACTCGTATTTCTTAAGAATTCTCGAAATTGTCATTATTACGAAATTACCCAAGGTCGATTCCCCCCCTCCAATTTTCTTATCACCCGGCTTAACATTTTTACCTATTTTTTTTTTCAGAAATTCCGTCGAAGTTGTAAGTCGAGACTCAAAACCGTCATCAGCTATTTCGTCCAAAAGATTTTTTAACCGGAAAATTGAAGAAATTCCGTTCAGAATCAAAGTCAAAGGCTTTTTTTCTCTCTATTAAGTTTATTTTAAATACAGGTTGCTGTCAGCAGTTTAGCTTAATGACATTTTTTCGATAACCTCGTTGATAATTTCTCGAGAAATGGGAAGTCTCGAAAATTCAGAAAATTAATTTCTTGAGAATTCACGAGACGAGATTTCTCTATCACAAGTTCTATCTGCGTGAGATTAAACGCTGTTTATGTCTTCAGGGGTGGGTTATCTGTATGTAAAATTGCGGATAAATCATCAAAATATCATCTGAATGCAGAACTATTCTAACATACATTTGTAATTTTTGAGGAGAGAGTTTTTTGAAACAACTTACTGAAATTATTTATTATCTTTATGGATAAATGGATGCATCATACGTTAGTAGGATTATTGATGAAAAAAATGGTGCATACATTTGTCCATATAAATAATAAATAAATGAAGTAGGCTGTTTCAAAAAACTCTTCTGCAAAATATTTCAATTGTAAGTTAGAATAGTTCTGCATTCAGCTGACGAACTATTTGTGTGGAGGAGCTAAATAGTTATAATTAAATTTAGATATTATATTAACGGCCCACGTGCTCGTCGTAGGTCAAAATTGAGTTTTTATTGTATTTTCAAACCATGATCCTGGACACTCCTTAAACGTTGTAGATAATCTATTTATATAATTTTGAAGCCTTATTATCCTTTATAGTTATTTTAAACATTTGATGACTGCATAAAGTATTTTTGTTACATAAAATAGTATTCTTTTAAACCTCTCGCTCTAATGTTTTAGAATATAGTCATATTTCGGTACATAACTGTGCAGTGGTGTTAAGATTTTTAACATTTATTAATTTTTAAACGCATTTATGAAACCATTAGTATAATTTATTACGAAATAATTTTTGTAAAATATTCACGATAAAAAAATATATTGATAATCTCTGTGATCCCAAATTTGACAAGAATTAGGCATTTTATTATTCAAAAATCGGCAAGATTAACACATTTGAAGATGATTCTAAAGATATTTATTATAAGCTATGTTTTTAACCATTCAAGTGTGATAAACATCTTATGAATAATGATTACTTTATAATAATTATTGACCTAAGAATAAGGTAGTGTTTTTTTATGCAGTCATCAAATGTTTAAAATAACTATAAAGGATAATAAGGCTTCAAAATTATATAAATAGATTATCTACAACGTTTAAGGAGTGTCCAGGATCATGGTTTGAAAATACAATAAAAACTCAATTTTGACCTTCGACGAGCATGTCCCCCCTTAAGACGATACATCGGTGTAATTTTCAACTATAGGCGCGACGAAATTTTGGACTCGCTGGCATTCGAGAGCGAACGTCGAGGTGTCAATACGTAAATTTGTTTCGTGATGGTGACGGGGGTATTAATTCTTAAATCGTGTGTAGATGACTAAAAACGTTACCCATTTACTTGAAAAAGAAAACATGTCAATGAATATTTTATTATTGTTACTAATATAACAATAAACAGAACATTAAATGGACGCATGTTGGATTTATATGACAAATTATATTTCGTTCGGCATGCGTCATTTGCACCCGCGACCCGCAATCCGCGCATCGCCTAGCCACGATCTTTTTAGACCATGCCTCAACTGAGGTATAGCCTTAATACTATTCTCATCGACGCCAGTTGATGCCAGTACTAATGAATTAGGTACGAGAAACTAAAATAATACTTAATAAACCACATTTCCTCGATTTGTACATATACAATAATAATTTTACCTAACGATTGCGTCAGGTAACTATTTTATTTTTGATGATCACTGTGAGAAAATTGATCGTAGAAAAGTGCCATCTTACAAAATAATTCTAATTAAGCAGGTGTACTTATTTTGTTTTGAAATACTACAACATAATAACAATTATAATGTTGTTATTATAAATATTTCCTGTTAAATAATGCAAAAATAAAAAACGACGAATCAGCGATAAATATACGATGATGAAACCATTTAAAATCATGTCAGATTTACCTACAAGTTACGTAAGAATCTTAGGCGAATTTAATGGCACTCTTGGGTGCGTACTGGAGTAGGGGGGGGGCTTGTAAACACGGCCGCCGAATTAAAAAAAATACTCATTGCATAAATATACAATTTCACTAAAATATTTATTTTTAATTCCATGAAAGAACTTAAGGGGGATCATATATGCCAACAGATAACCTAGCGGAAAAATACGCAGCTTGCGATTTGAGATTTTTTTTTAAGTCAAAGATAAAACATACAATTATTGTAAAAAAATGTGAATTTGTCACATATTTGGTACATAGGTTACGTTATTATTACATTATTTTTATGGTTATATTTAATTTTAAAATTTAGTTTATTAAGTTTTCAAATTTTCAGCGTTTAGATTTTTGGCTAATTCATCGTTTTAATATTTTTTATATCTATTTTAAAAAACATCGATTTTTATAAAAAAAATATAAATGTGTAGGTATAATTATTTTAGGTAGGTTTATTTATTTTATTTACCAAAAAAATCCAGATTTTTTATGGTACATGAGATGACGAATTACAAAACATTCATAAATGTTATACATTAGGTATTTTAATATACTACATTTCGGAAATATTACAAAATAATTAGTACAATAAAGTATTGTGTGATGTATGTATATTTAAGAAAGTAATAAATATAAAATGCGATTTACGCGTGATTTCCCATGTTAGATAAGTAACTAGTTAATCTAGTAAAAACCAATGTGGTAAGAATTGGGTCGACTATTCCATTTTATAATTACGCACTTGATAGCTTTTCGTGTAAAATATGATTTTTCTATACGTTGGCGTATTGAAAGATGCGCATAATTGTATTGTAATTTAAGATAAATAATATATTGTTGGGTCATTCATTCCTGAGTGGATAAATGAATAGATAAGGAAACAGACAAGGGTTTGCGATGTAATAGAGTTCGCTAAAGGAATCAAATGGAAATGGCCTGGACACATAGCTCGAAGAAGAGATAATCGTTGGACAAATCAAGTCATCCAGTGGTACCCAAGAGGTACAAAACGTCGGCAAGGTAGAGGCCGCTGGATCAATGAAATGATAAAGTTCTGCGGAAGTACGTGGCAACGCAACGCACAGGACCGAGAGAAGTGGAATCAGCTTGGAGAGGCCTTCATACAGCAGTGGATATATACAGGCTGATAATGATGATATTGTTAGGTATATTTATGTATAGGTAAATTTTATATTCAAATATTGTCTACTTTGATACGACAATATGTGAGATGCTTGAAATGACAGATTTAAATCGAATTCCCAATCCTACGAATCTAATTAGTCAAGGCTTATTTAGGCAATACCTGCGCATATAAACAGGTAAGTATATAATTAATTAATTGGGTGAATCTGAAAATATGTACAGTGAAATGTTTTTTTGCAGACCAAATGTCCCGTTTTGCTTAAATTTCAAACATTTGGGCTTCATCTCTAGAGAATAAGGTTTTTTTTTTCAAAACACCTGTGGTATTAGGTAACGCTTAAGCATTGTGTACTTGTGTAGAATGACCTTAATTTATCAATATTATGGAGAAGTCCAGTCAACGATTTAAAAAACGAGCACAAAAAAGTTACATAAAGGGGAAACGTCAAAATCTAGTGAATAGTTGCAAACTTGACCGAGGATTGGCTTCCGAGGCGATATGGATATCGGTAGACAAGTAGACGGGCGCAAATCCAATTAGTGGCACAGATTATAAAACGTGTGACTGGGAATACTTACGACTATCGCGAAAGGATTTGCATTGAAAAATGTAAGTACATATTATTAATACACCATTGGGAAATTGGCAAATCGTAATCAATAGTTTACACTTAACATTCACGAACGATCAGAGCCAGCCAGAGTAACGCTTTGGCATCCCGACAAGCTATATTATGCTCCCTCCCTCGGTGTAGTCTATGAGTGTGATTGCTGAGAGGGTTAGGAGTTTTGCTGTCTTAAAAATGTATATAAAATCATTTTAAACGCAAAAATATGAATTTGCTAACTTTCAAATTTGCCGCCACATCGGTTCGACCGAATGTGTAGTTGTGTAGTTTAGAGTGCAGTAGATAAGCCGTGTGAAATTGACAGCCTGAAAAATAACATTGTAGAAATCATCCAATCATAGATGTCAGTATGTCCATATTATTAATACGTTTTAGAACCAAAGATACACTTGCGAACTCGGTCAAAGCGACACTTTCACTCAGTGATAAGCAACCCTTTTTTACGAGTGCAAAATTTAATACCAAAAACTTTTTGAGGACCACATTTACAGATAATAAATACATCGGTAATTAATATTTGGCTGTGTAATGTAGTCAACATTGCGTTCATGCTATATATTTTACCCAGAATCTAGTGAATATATCAATGAAATTTCAATAGCTCACTGACGATATAAAATTGAGCGACGAGTTTAAATTATGTATTTTCCTAAAAATGTATACACATCCAAAATCATTACATAAAATTTATTTTTATTTTTAAAAACAATTCGAAGTACTTTTATATGTGATTAAAATTATCTTATTATTGATTATATTTACCAAAGCTGCAGTCATAAACAATAATATTATGCGGAAAGGTTTTACGCTTCGCCTTTCGAGCTTACCGTATTGCATACATTACGGTAGACAGGGCTGAGGTTCTTGAGGTAAAATCCATACAAAAAAATCTGACATTCATCGCACAATAATCCGATATATACAATAGTCGAAAAGAGATGGCGCTGAGGCATATTTTTTAACCTTCGACATTTGGTTACATATATTTATAATTCATTTATACATATACGACAGATGTCGTTGGCAAATTAAATTATTTTTGTAGAATATAAAATAATTAAGTTATTATTTGAATATGCATATGCAATGAAAATATGAAATATGCGTATGCAATTAAAAAGTATTTTTCTTACGAAGGTAGGCTTTAAAAGTTTAAATAATCGTAGAATGTAGTTTTCGCCACTTAATACCCACTTGTATAGTGTTATTACCACATAATCGAGAGTATTTTTGTGTTCCTGAATGTTAACCTTTATACAGGAAATGCATTGTTAACCGTATTATAAATTGACGGACTTGTCTGGATGGAAAGGGCGCTCTGGAGAGAGGTAGATACTAATTGAGTTTTGAATATTTTTTTTATAGTTTAAAAGTTGTCAAAAAACATTTTCACATACGAAGTATTCTTTTTAACATGTTTTATGAAATCATAAACAGTATCTAAAATATGTAGATATTTGCGTCATATTAAAGAAGGAAACAAAAAATACATTATTCGGTTTTCCGCAGGGTACTGAAGGTAACCGATCTCGAGTAAGGAAGAATCCAGGATAAACTTAAACAAGTGTCAAGAATACATCATACATCGAATACTGACAACTGCTCTCGGTTTATGCATTGACGCTCATTTAATATTGGTGTATTACACATACTATTGCACGTGCATTATGCGTGTTTCATTTTCGTAGGACACTCACACATTCAAAACCCATCAAAAAGTAGCGTATTAAATATAGCCTATCGGAATTCTATTTATTATCTGTTCTGTGGTTTTCCGTAAAAGATATTTTGTACTTTTAACGTATATTATACCTATAAATATATGCGTGGAAACGGGCGACGGAGGACCAAAATAGAAAGGAAAGACCATCGTCCAGCAGTGATGTAATGATATAAATATATTTAATCACCTATATATAGGAAAAAATGATAATGATGTGGACAACAGAAATAGCAATCTATTAAAAAACAACTTTGTAGAAGTTTCGGTGTTACTATTGTAAATATAAATCTACAAAGAATATAAATCACATACAATATAAATTAATACTAGAAATAAATCAGAAGAAAATCTTCAAAAAATAATCCCATAAATATTTCATAAAACGAAAATTAATATGAACGAGCATAGACCATAACTTTACTATACTTATACGTTATACTTTTAAAAATGTTATACAATTATGGTCAATATTATGCAAATCTTATCACGCATTATTTGAATTGATAATAGTATTATGTATACCCTATGGTTTATGATATTCACTTATAGAATAGCGTGCCTATATACGACGTTTAAAATATTATAGCTACTAGGAATGTATTCAGAGATCGATATAAAAATTACGGTATATGTTTTCTCCGCAAATTTATAACTGTCAATCTATACCTACGGCCTACGCAATGTTTTTGTGTGTTGCGAGGATAACTGTCTCAGGTGTGTACTTAGCGTAGTTTCTTCGAAAACTGTAAAATGCAAAACGTGTTATTATTTCGAGCATTTTTGGTGTATCGCGAAATCCGGTATGTCAGTAGCAACACAAAAAGGTTGAAAACACCGAATGTATACTAATAATACAATTGAAGTACTTATATATTCTGTAATTTCAAAATATTTGCCTTCTGATTAACAGCTTCATCATTTTGACAACGTCCATTAATATTTAAGCACATTAGTATACCACTAGGTATAGGTTTTTTTTTAATTTGTCTGCCTGTTTGTTCCGTTATAACCGATAGTGGTATGTATATCTTGCACAGCTTATGTTATATAACGTTACTACTGTGAATTTAATAGTTTCATCTCGATATCACAAAATGTTTCAAAGTAAGAAGATAAAGCTTTTTCGAAAATAACACACTTGCAACAATTCATTTCGATTAGGTAAAGTGGTTACTCGAGCTCCAGTCTGGTGCGATGCTGACTGGATTTTTATATAAAAGTAACGGCTGGGTTGATACGGCGCGCCTATATCTAACCGTTGCCTATGACGATGATTTGGGGATAAAAAATCAAATCGAAATCAGTTTATTTCTTCATTATGTATATCGTCGATATGACGTCGCGGGCAGTGTTACGAACTGCTATTGACAAAAATATGTCAGATAGGATAAGAAAACATACTAATTGGCAGGAGAAAATGGTAGATTTTCTTATAGTTATTAAAATAATGACGCACTTTAAAACAATAAGACATATTTTTTGTGAGAACAGACTATATTGAAGAAGAATAATTAATTCTTTCGCAATTTATAAATACCTAAGTCACACAATCAAAAAACTATCAGGTAAGTACGAAATTTAGCCAACATATAGTTATAATTAATTGTATTAAAGTACGAGTGGTCAGAATGTTGATTTTCAAGGAAATTTGTATAATATTCTAGCTTTTTAATGAGAAATTTATAGCTGTTTTCATTGTCGAAAAATGCTAAATTTAACGTCTTACGCCAGATGCGTATTTCGCAAGCTAGATGTATATTAAAAAATGCTAGATCTGACAAGAAAAAAGCTAGGTTAGTCGATTTAATTGTATCACGTGGTTTATACCGCAATCGACATCAATTTCTATTTAACAGAAAAGGATTGAATATAATAATATTTATAATATAATTAACACCATACCAAATATAATAAAGTGAGGATAATGAATGCATGATAAAATCTGTACCTCAGAGGCAGACGGATGCAACTCCGTTTTTGGGGAAAATGAGTTTTTTTTAAGAATCGTCATGCTAAAGGCTTTATCTATTAGTGGCAGAGAGATGAAAGTCTTAGTCCAAGATATGCATAGCATAAAGATGCAAATGCCATACCTACCTTAGAAGCAGAAGGATGCAAATCCAATAATCCACTAAGACAAAATTCTCTCAAACCGTCTGCAATATGTACTAGACGAGAACCAGCCAGGAGAACGAGCTTTAGAGGAGGATACAGCACTATGGACCATATTATCCAACTCATCAGAGAAATCAGAGCGGTAACAGGAATACAAGCTGCTGCTATCCATGGGTTTTATAGACTATGAGAAAGCGTTCGATTCCATAAAGAAATTTTCAATACTCGATGCACTCAGAAATCAAGGAATCCCCGGGCGCTATATAAATATTTTCAATAATATTATATACAGTAGCGCAACAACATCTCCATAAACCATCGCGCATTTCCTATCAGCAAAGGAGTCCGACAAGGTGATACAATCTCACCTAAACTATTTACAGCGACATTTGAAGACTTATTTAGACAACTTGACTGGAATGACACGGGTCCCCATAAATGGAGAATACATGAGTCATCTACGCTTTGCCGATAACAATAAATAGTAGTTTGCAAGACTCAGAAGGCCTCCAAAGCGGAATGCAGTAACTCGCTGGAGTAAGCAACAAAGTAGGCTTGAAAATAAATGTATCAAAGAATAAAGTTATGTTCAACTGCTTTGCGGGCCAAAAAGAGATCCTCATCAATGGCATTCAGCTCGAACAGGTGAAAAACTACGTCTATCTGGCACAATAGGTGTCTATAGATGGATGTATATTTGATGAAATTGTTCGCAGAATAAAGCTAGGCTGGAGTGCTTTTGGTCGCCTGAATAATTTCTTCGAAAATGCCTAAAGTGCAAAGTGTTCAACCAGTGTGTACTTCCCGTAACCACATGCGTGTGAAACATTGAGCCTAAGTAAAAGAGAGATCCAGAAACTTAGAGTAGCACAACGTGGTATGGAAAGGTGCATACTGGGCATAACGCAAAAGGACAAAAAAAGGAATGAGTGGATAAGGGAACAGACAAAGATTAATGATGTGATAGAGTTTGCTAAAAACCTCAAATGGAAATGGGCTGGAACATGGCTCGAAGAAAGGACAATCATTGGAGAAATTTAGTCATCCAGTGGTATCCAAGAGGTAAAAAACATCCGCAAGGTAGACCTAGAGGCCGCTGGATCGATGAAATGATAAAGTTCTGCGGAAAAACTTGGCAACGCAACGCACAGGAACGAGAGAAGTGGAATCAGCTTGGAGATTAGCGAGGCCTTCATCCAGCAGTGAATAGATTCAGGCTGGTGATGATGATGATGACATAATAAAAAAAAATGTTTTGCTTTGTTATATTTATACCTATAAATTTTTTTAATTTATAAATTGTTTTATTTTGGCTAGGTAAATAAGATAAAAATCCACATTAACAAAATATCTTTAGAGACAGAAGGATGCAAATCCACACTACGTTTTTTATTTTATTTTTTTTAGATATAAAATTGTATTATATTTATTCCTTTCTTACATATTCCAGAAGTACTTTAATTGAATTAGAATGAAAAAAAATGATCATTCTATGTATATTTTCTTAGAAGTTATGAGTATTAGTTTAAAATAAAAATTGTTTTTTGGCTCTCCTGAACAATTGGGTATTTGGATTTGCATCCGTCTGCCTCTGAGGTAGAGAAATTAGCATTCAGCACGCAAGCTTTCCGCTAGGAATTGCGTTGACCAACGACGCATCGCCACGTGGACCTATAATATTATAATAGTATGTAGGTGCGACTTACCACACACTCACGTGTGAGAAAATATTATGTTATGATTGTTATGAATGAATAAAATCGCGTGTTAAATATCCGGTACCTAATCAAATTATTGTATTTACAATATAACTGGACCAATGCCAAAATCATTTAAATGTTTCGATTTACGAGCGGATCAGCATCGGTGAATTATTACGTGTTTCGGTTCTGATTTCCTCAGAACTAGTAATAAACGACTACGCACTACGCAGCAGTGTTGCCAAGTCAAAATTTTTAATTTCAGTAGAATGTGTAAAAAAAAATCAGTAGATTCGACAAAATATCAGTAGATTTCTGTTTTAGGAAAAAAATTTTGCCGCGGGCCGCAGGTTCCCAATTTTCATAGTCGGCTTGTTTTTTTTAGGAAAAATATTTCGTCGCGGGCCGCAGATTCCCAAGTTTTCAAAGATGGCTAGTTTTTTTCCCGGCTGGTGGGAATTTTGTGAAATGAAGAAATATCAGTAGATTCAGTATATTGCGAAAAATATCAGTAGATCTACTGAAATTTCAGTAGACATGGCAACGCTGCTACGCAGCTTAGATCGACTGACACTTATGGGACAGTGTTGCCATCTTTTCTTTACTGATTAGTGATTATAATACAAAGTTCTAAAAATATAGCATTATTTGTGAAAAATAAGTACAAAAACATTTTTCGTCTAGAATCCTTTAGTATTGTAGTATTTTTGTCATATTTGGCATAAAATCGTATTAAAAGAAAAATATTGATACTTTTCATTCGATAGCTTTATATTATAAAATTATGTAACAGTGATTTAAGTCCCGGGTTTTTTCAGGAATATGCCATTATGGGTGATAAATTTATATTGAAAACAGTAACTAAAAAATGACAGTGTTCAGGACATATTTTTAGGAGGTCGTCCATATATGACGTCCCGACGTAAGGACGGGGAGGTCTGATACAATGTGATAATTTGTGACAGGAAATATTATGAATTTTAGACAAGGAGTTAAAGATTTTAGAAGAAAAGAGCTAAAAAATATTTTTAACTCTGGGGCATTCAAGAGGACATCTTTAAATTTCTGGGGGTGGTAGTTACCTACATGGTACCTGGAAGATGGTACTCTGCAAAAATGGTCTCTTTCCCAATACGTCTGGGTATATTTACAACGTTTTTCTTAGCTCGTATTCTTATTTGTCCGGTAAAAATCTTGCAATCGAGAACTTTGAGAATATATCAGAACACGATGCCAATGCATTTTTTTAATACTTTTAACCATCTTTAAGTAGAATTGATTTGATTTTCAGTTAATTCTGTTTTGTATGAAAAGTTATTTCGGAAGAAATCCGTAAAAAGTAAAACTATTATTGGTTGCTAAGTGGGTCCTAGCAACTAAATTATTAATATTAATATATACGTGCGTTACTATGGAAATCAATATGAAGTGTCAAAATGACATTTCAGTATATTTATTCAGTATTTACCTATATCAAGTACAATTTTTTTTGATCGTTTAAGCTAGTCAAGTCAAGTTTATATGATTCAACAGAAAATTTAAAAACGTTGTAAGTATATAAAAAGTTCTTTTTATCTTGTAATTATTATGATATTAGATCCCAAATATCTTTAATTTTGACTGTTCCTGTAAGGAATTTCTTAAAAGAAAATTGGTCGGAAGATATAAAAAATGAAAAAAATCGGCAAGAGGTAATTTCGCAACAATTATGGTTTCTTTATAATCTCGAGAAGTTAAAACCAATCTCGAATTTTCGAGAATAATTATCGAATCTCGATAAAAGAAGAAATGTGTCAATATCCTCGATTGGCTACTACAGCTACAGTTGCCGTTTGGACCATTGTATCTTTGCGAATTACGTTTCTAGCGCACAACATCGGGCACGATTACAGATGGTAGATGAGGAGTTACGTGTTTGTAGATCTAATTTAAATCAATTGCATATTACTTATATATTATGTACATATATAATATTTATTATACACATATCGATAAAACAATGTTATTTCATTGTTAAAGTACAATTTTTTTAGAGAGGTTTTAATTGATGTGTCACGAAACAGATTCCACTTTCTTAGTGTGCCGGCAGGTAAAAAAAATTGGCTGACGCTGCATTATGCTTATCAAAAACGGGTCTACTGGTAGGTAGAGAATATAATAGATGCCGCTTGAAACACGGAGAATTTTATTTCATTTTGGTATTTAGATAGTATAGAATTTTATTTTGTTAGACAGGCCATTTGGTTCATAAAATTATTTTCCTATTCCACTGCATACCGAAGTGTGCGATGGCAGTCCAAATCAATGTAAATAGCACTAGGCGAAAATATACTACTTATAGTTTTGAGTGTTCACTAAACAATGTAAGAGTAAGTAAGGAATGTGATAAGTGATAACTGATAAGTGATAACACATTAATAAATATTAATGAACCTACATTGCAGTGACGTCAAACGAGGAAGTGGCGAAACGGGAGGTAGGTACCTAAGTAATAATTAATAAGATAAGTATGTAAATGATAGTACTTAATTAATTCAGTCAATACAAAAAATGGGGAACAACTTAATCTCTTGCGGTTATAACAATGATCCAAAAATATATATATCGTAAAAATGCAGATATACAGAATAAAGGTGAATGATAGTATCGTACATATATCGTAATATCAATTGTACAAGCCTACGTTGATAAAACTAACTTTTATATTAAATTATACATAATAATACCGTGGGCGTACAGGCAGAAGTCACTAACTCCAAATACACAATTCTGAGATAATCAATGTTTTGTGTTTTTGATGTTCTTAAAATAGTTGTAAAATCTTTATTTTTGGAGTTATTCATTACTTTTATTTTTTTATAAGTTCATTAATCTTATTAAATTAAATCTTGATACTTATAAGGTTTGTTTTGAAAAACGATTATGTGTATAAGTTACAAAAAATAAATAAAAAATGGAGTTGGTGATTTTTGGCAGTCAAGAAATAAATATTTTTTGGTTGGTTAATTAAATGTGTATTTTCAATATGGATATGAAATAAAACGAATTGCTTTATTTAAATTGTTTATTTGAATGAAAACAAGGAATGCAAGTAGGAAAAAATAAATCAATCTTCATGCTCGCCATCATGACTTAAGTACACTTGGTTCTGGATATCTGTGATGCGCTATTGCACTAGTGTTCGGTAAGGACCCGTAACATCCATGGAATTACTCTGGTATAGCATAACTCTTATATAATTTCATGAGATCGTCATATTTGCTTTTTGATATTTTTAATGATTCTTTATACACTTTACACAAAGTAGGCAATGACTGAGGTCTCGCCCTCCCACACATATTAATAATATAATTGGTTTCAGCCCCATCATTGTACAATGTTAGGATTTTCTTTTTCGAATTTAAAAACTTTTACTTTCATCCAATTCACCTTACCACCTTCTTCATTGATTTGCTTATTTAAAAGAAGAACGTTTAGAAAAACGTTTTAAAACACAGAACGCGACTAACGTTTGCAACTGTGAGATTTCAAACATAGACAAAAACATACTCAAACTAACCTGAACGTAGCTATGATTGCCAGATTTTAAACAACCAAAAATCGTTAACTCCGTCAGTAACTTTTGCTTGTCTATAATATGACCGTATGCAAGTTAATGATAATATTTCAATACTAATATTTAAATAACGGTAAATAGTTGGAGTAAGTGACTTCTGCCAGTCAAGTAGCATTACTTTTTCTATATAATGACATTAAAATCTAAATTTCGTCAAAACTGAAGTTAGTGACTTCTGCCTGTACGACAACGATATGTAAATCTCATAATGTAATAAGTGTCACAATATAATTATATTATCTACCTACAGATCTGCGTCGTATATTTCGTTCGTTCAAAGGCAGACTGTGAAAGGCAAAGGCGGTCAAAGGCTGTAATAATCAGTACGTAAATGCATCATGTTTTATATATAGAATATTGTGACTTTTAATTTTCTTCTTCTTATTTTGCCATCCCCTAGCAGAGGTCGGCTACCATCAAGGCAATCTTGGATTTTATTGTGTGCTACCCGGAACAGTTTAGTGGAGCTTTTTAAAACCAATAATTAGGTACATGTTTACATGGGCATTGGCAAGGGGCCCTGGCACCCCAAACATGAAAATTATCAGAATGATTTTAAACATTGAAATTGAAAGCCAATAAACTATACCTTTGGGCTTAGACAAATAAAAACACGGCAAAAAAATGATTTGTAGTTCTCCAGCACCCTTTTTAGAAAAATTTCTTAGATTTTAATTTCTAACACAAGGTTTTTTAGAAACCCAATCCCTAATGGAACTGCCAAAAATTATCGGTGCCCGTTTCAGGATGTGGGGACCATGGTGTAGGTACACTGAGTGCAATAGACAAAAGACCGTAAACGAGAAATCAGGCTAAGAAAAAAAAGAGCCTATGGGACTAATTTACTTTCTCCCCCTAATATTAAATCCTGAGTGCGCCACTGTACTTGGGTATCAAGGAAATGGTCAAAAGGCAAATTACTTACTTAAATTTATTATTAGTATAGATTGTAAATTATTTTTCTAGTATAATAAAGGCGCATAATATTGCAAATTCTCGTAAATGTCAATGACCTAATATTCTAACGTGATTTTGTATGAAATGCTTTGTCCAAGTAGTGTCAATATTATGTCTTGTCACAAGACAAAGCGATGAAACTTTCCAATACACACTGTTTGTTGAATTACAGTAAAGTTGTAGTCTGCTATTAAATTTTTGGCAGGTAACCTTACATACCTACTATATTATTAATTTTCTTATCGTATTAATATTGTGACACATTGGCCTTATTACAAAGTGACATATATATAACCATACATTTAGGTTATAATTAGGGCATTTCACTATTATTATTTTTTGAGAAGTAAAGAACTATTTCTTCATAACATAATCTTTTCCATAAACCGATATTACTGATTCTGGTGGTGATTACGTAGGTATCTACGAAACGCGCAACGGAAATGTTCGTAAAAAATCGTGTAGTTATTGGAATAAATTGTTTATAATTTCATTTTCACCATCTTCAAAGTTCCGTTAGCTAGAGTTACTCCGTGACGAAGTCAGAAAACTATTTGTACCTATAGCGAAAAATATATAAGTACGCGAAACCAGTGAAAGTATTATTTCTTTTTATTCTGTAAATTTGAAAATTTTCCCGTATTGATTTGATTTGATTTACAAATCGGCTGTGTAACTTCGATTTTATTATGTTTATTTGTTACGCAGTGCCGTGCCATCTCTATTTTGCAGTAGCGAAGGGCGGAGGTAGACTGTTTAGTCATTCGTATTTGTTTTTATTGAAATATGACTACAATTTACAGAAGGTGTCGGTTAGTTTTTAACAACCAATTAAAGTAATTAAACCCTAACTTAACCGAACCATAATAGTTTTGGTATATTTTGGGCGATACGACAAAATTGTGCACACTTTTTCATTCATACTTATTTGTTTTCGTTGGATTACAGAAGACACATATTGTTGGTTCATTTTTTTTAAATTCATCAAGCCCTGCCCAACCAAACTATAATATATAAAAAATACTATTCCATCTATAAAATATTCAAAGTTATGTATTATATAATTGCATAATTTTAGATATATTCTATAGATAGACGAGAATTTTTACTATTAGGTATTTATTATGACTTGGCTTACGCAGGGTTTAATTGAATTTTAAAAACTAACCAACACTGTCTGTAAATTGTAGTCTTAGTTCAGTGAAAACAAATACATATGACTGAAAATGTTTAGTGTGCACTATTTAAGGCGAATCTTAACAGCTTTCCTCCACCCTTCGCCACTGCTATCTTGGCTTTAAGTTTCTGTGAAATGCTGTGATCACATTAATACTGTAGCACTAGAGATATAAATTGTATCGATGTGCTCGTCAATTTTATTCTTCCCCAATTTTTATTGATATTATTATGTTTCTGATTGATAAACATAATATTCTCTGCGAATAAGATAAATGAACCCCATTTTTTTAATATTAAACTAAAATAGTATTTTAGTTTTCTCTAAAGAGTTTAAAGTCCTCGAATAGTTCGACGTAGCAAGGATAATAGCTTCATTGACCTCAGACGTTCCTAGATAACGTTTTTTATTTGATAAAATGATACTGAATATAATATAATAATGTAGGCATTTTTTACATTGGGTAATTTTATTTTATAATAAATTAATTAATGAAATGGATAGTTTTGCTTTGATCATCATTAGCCATTTTAGATATTTAGGTAGGTATCTAATTCAATTTAGTTTGACATTTATAACTATAAGTAGGTACGTATATTTTTTTCAATAGTGATCAAATGGGTGCTGCGGATAGGGTCCCATCTGATTAAATCAGCCCCTGATAATATTATGAATATATTTAGAATTACGAACACGCATTGTAGGACGTTACATAAATATTGACTGCAATGCTTCATGGTATTCTGGTATAGACATAAGTAGGTACTCTATTTCAAGCCACCATTAAAAGGATAAAGGCATACAAAATGTTTGTAGTGCTACCGAAGAATTCTAAAAATACTCTGGGTGGATAGATTCTGAAACGAAAACGTTCTCAAACGCATCAGGGACAATAAAGAAGCGCTGACCTCCAACGAAATAATATATGGGTATGGGTAAGGAAATACTTGTGGATATTCAAAGAAGATGCAATTCCTTGCTGAAGAAACTGCGCTAGCTGTGTTTACATGGTACTATGGAAAATTCTTTCAGAGCTGCTGTCTTCAAGAAATAAATCAATCATATGATAATTACCAACTTTAAGTAAGATTAGTACTTTAAGTACTTACTTACTTTTACATTGGGCTATATAAATATTCATAAAATATAAACTCCAGTTTGTTAGTTAAATTGAATTAAATATGAAGTTGATTGCAAAGTCATTTATATTTTTATTCTATATTCGCCTTTTCTAATTATTTACTTATATTATGTTTAAAAAAATAAAATATTATATTTGTAGTCATAAATGTGTTTGGCGGTTTTTACCAACCTTGAAACTTTTATGTATTTACAAATGCACAAGCTTGCTTAAAAACTATACAATTTGAAGAAAATATGACATTACTAAATAATATTGGAGTAAAGACTACATTATAATGAGTTTAAAAATAATTAGATGAGTTAGGTACATCAGTGGAGTTATCTTTATACCTACCCATTCCTGGATAACATTATTATAAAAAAGAGGGAAAAAAGTAATTAAAGCAATTAAAATGAAAATATAAAACGAGAACATAATATAAACATACAAAAGCAGTGAAAATACAATTATTATACATATACTTATAGAAGTTCAAAGAAGTACACCGAGTTTACTAAGGAGACCCTATTTTAAGAATTTATAAAATAGCGTCCACCTAAACTCACCTCACGCAAGTAGAATATATCAACAACCGAAGCAATTTGGTTGAACATAGTTATCGCCCTCCCAATTGGCATAACCAGTGGTAGGATGGTTCTGCACCTTGGGAGAATAAACAATTGATACTCTCTATTTCTAAGATAGTTATCAGGGACACACATGTCAACACTGCCCAGAATGGCAGAGTTCTCATTTATACCTCGTATGAGTCGAAAAAAATACGTAGCTAAATATAGATCTCTTCTGAATTGCAGACTGTAGTATGTAAGCATGTCTAAGAGAAAGTCAGTTGGATAAAGCCACGGATAGTATCCATACAACCTCAAGTAAAGGAATCTCAAGAATTTCTTCTATAAGGCCATACTTCAACTGATGCGGTGCCAACAATCTAAAGAATAATTTCAAATAAGTAAACAAATAAAATAAATGGTAAAATATCCTGTTAAAATATACTTAACATAGTTTTTCGTCAGTAATCAATTATTACAGTCCAATGTGGTCAATTTTCCATGAACCCACGCTACCGGCATGTTATTATTAATTTTACACAGCTCGCAATAATTAAGTAAAATTGCATAAACTAAATATATAATATTGTAATTGTAATTAATACGGAATCATGTCAGCAGACTAAACAATAAAATAGAAAAATGCACGTCTGGACATACTATCACAATGACCATGTCCTTTGTTTGACACAAAGAATACACAAAGATGCATATGTTGGCATTTTTGAGTCACCGTATCCGCGGGAAACAAATTCTTTTCTGTGCAAATTAGCAAGAGACAATAATATTATTTACATTGAATTTATTTCACGATACATTCAGGGACTTTGTTTTAAATATATAAAATTAAAATAATTTAGCGGGTCCATCTATAAATAAAATATTCGTAAACAATAATTAATTATTGAAAACTACCGCATCCATTGCTTGCCGCATCAACAGGTGGTTATCATATGCCCTAAAAATTATCATCGTCAGTGTTCGATTGTGTCGTCCGCGCCGCGCTTTCCCGTCTTTTAAACATGCCGCACGATACTTATAAAGAATTTTCTTCTTTTACTATCACCGCGATAAGTAATATTCTATCCTAAGGGTTCCAAACCGATGTGACTTTCTTGTGTACCGAAATCCCCTTGGTCCATAATTAATACGTACCTACCTACTTACATTTTATTTTTGATTCTATAGTGAATATTTTATTTTTTCGCCAGATGCCTGATGAACCCGCACATATGGCTTCAAAGTCAGAAGCCCTACTTAATAGGCCACTTAAACGCTAAAATTAAATACCTACCTATCTAAATATTGTACTAAAATGAAACAATTTAACCTTGAACTTGCGCAAATGCGATTTGATCTAGTACGCAGAATGTGACTACAAAACTATTTCGGTTGCATCACCTTTATCAAGACTACACAAAACGACTTGTATATGACTAATGAAATAATCTTTCTATCTTACCCCGATACTATTAAAAAATAATACCCACTTACTTAGAAACCGCATTAGTCGGAAACTGTAATAACCGAAAAGCGAATGTGGGTGTTGTTACAGTTGGTATTCTTGACAGCAATTACATCAATCATATCTATAACAATAACAAACCAATTACATCGCTTCGTTTTCGTCTGCGTCGCTACTGAAAACATACCACATAAGCGTGAACTTCAATAGATTTGTTTTGACTGAAAATATGACGTAATTAGAGCTACCCCGAGTGAAAGCAGTCGGAGATAAGAAAGGTAACAGTAATTAAATTTACCCTACGTAATTCGTACGCAGTATGAGAAATCGCAATCTGCACAATTTCAAGGTGAAGTTGTTCCGTTGTAGTATGTCAAGCTGTCCAAATTAGTTAACCATACGCGAATGTTTATTTTATATACCTACCAACATTTTCATTATAGCATGGATTGCCACATTGTTTTCTACAGACACAATATTGTCATTTTTTATTACTTTTCATTAGGTACCTATGTATTGCTTGCAGTGGCGGCTCGTCCACTTTCTAAGTGGTGGGGTTTAGTCATTAATTATCAAATATATGTACAAGTATATACCTACCTACATTATCATATTATTATAGGTAGTTACATTATAAACGAAGCTAGTTATAATAATATGATTTTATTAATGAGGAAATGAGTAATTTTTCAGAGTCGTTACTTAATCACATCTAAAATCATGCTTAAAAATATAAACTTAATTAATAATAATAATTATTATTGATTTACCATCATCAGTTTTGAACAACAACATACAACGAGCGTTTTTACTCATCTATGGGGTCCTTCTATGCGGTCCCTAGTATGCGTATAATAAAGCTAATGCATTCATATACTTTGTAGAAGGAGATTTGTATCGCAACAACGGGATGGGACTGAGTGACCCCGATCAGCGAAACATAGACGCCATAGCTTTCTTAACTTGTACATAGGTGTCACCATGAAATAGAGCGTATTTAATTTAATAGATTATTTTAATACCGCGTTATCATTATTATGTTATCACATAATATACAATTATTGCTTTATTTATTTATATAATAATAACATCTCTCTAAAATTGCGAGGGGTGTAGATAGATGAAATAAATTAAATAATTCATTGAATCATTTAATTAAGTAGATATATTATGACAATGATAAACATTTCGGACGTTTTTTACGCACTCTCTCCATGATAACGATGTGGGGATGGTCCCTATGAATCCTTAAGGTAGAGCCGCCCCTGATTGCTTGTTCTACTAATTTACTTGCTTTGACCGTGAATATTAGATACTAATTGCTTAGAAACGGCTGCTATTTTTTACAGTAATACATTTTCGAAACGCTCAAAACAACTTTGTTTACTATTTTTAAACACAATTATATTTAAGTGACGAACGACTATGGGCAGATCTAGGCTATAAATTTACTTAGATACACATATTGGAAAAATACATTAGAGTATTCATTGAATATTTATTGAGTTGCATGAAGCCTTTAAAGATCAAAGTGTAGAGGTAGTTGGCGGATTAGAATCGATGAGAATTAAGCATTAGTATCTTCCCCTGAGTCGACCTCGACCTACGCCACCTGGGCTAAAACGAGACAGTATTGTTCTCGAAAAATGTACTAAGTACATATTATATTTATAATAAATATAATATCTTTATTAACTCTACCTGAGGCCTAGGTTAACCTATGTATATAACACATCGCTCGAGTCAATTTGTATAATAACATTAAAGAGAGAATTTAAAGTTAGCACTGGTAACATACTGGTCAACAATCCAGCAGATACAGGTTCAACTCCCGTCGGGTGTCGTATTTTTTTCTATGTGTGTACATGCATGAGATGTTTTCAAATTATGTATATTCAGTAGGTATATATAATGTTACATTCTGAAATCCCGTGTCTTATTCGTTGAATAAAAAAAATAGTTTATTAAAGTTAGTGCCTATAAGTGCAATATTTTCATTATTCAAATTAGTGAATAATGTGCATCTATGTAATGTAATACATATTGAGGGCCGTCCACATAATATTATGACGTCACACGATTCTGGCTATTTTAACTCCCCCCCCCCCCCTTATCGTCACATAACATTTTACCCCCTGTTTATATTACGTCGCATTTTTGACACCCCCCCCTAAATGTTTAAAAACAGAAGAAATAATGATTTTTTTTAAAATAATATTTATCCTTAAATCCCCTTAAATTTTTGGCTTACTATGTGACGTCATATTTCCACTAACCCCCCTCCCCATTCGTCACAAATCATGACATCACATTATAATATCAAATCCCTCCTAGAGCGTGACGTCATATGTTGACGAAAAGTAGGTATATGTAAAGAAACTTGATGTAGAAAATTAGAAAATGTTTTTGGGTACTTTTCATAATATATTTATTAGATTAGCATCTGTTTTGATTGTTTTTGTTGTCAAAAATAAAAATTAAGTTTATCATTAAGGCAGGTACGTTCTAAAAATATATGTTTTTATTTAATAACATAATAATTATCTAATCTAATCTATGTGTATCTATATTATTTTCTGTTGTCAAAACATCGCAATTTCTCGCAAAAGCTCACACTACGTAAAATATGACGACCAGCCGTGCGAAAAGGATGGGAAGCTTTTTCGTTTTCAGGATGTAAAGTTTTCCATATCCGGATTTAACGACAACGAAAGTCAGAGCGAAATGGAAATGCGTATTATAAATATTAAATTCTATAAATGTACACAAATGTCTCTGAGCAAACGAACACATACCTACCTAAAAGAGAACAATAATATTTACATACAAGTTTCAAGTTTGCGAGAAGCCAAATAATTGAATTATCAGAAGGATATTTTATTAGGTATTCCGTTCAGATAACATATGGGTGTTTAATTTAAATTTTCAACACTAGTTGAATTAATATCGATGTAGTAATTGATTGCTGTTCACTTAGGGCATGGAATAGAGGCGGAAGTGTCATTTTAATTGAATAACTAGGATTAAATTTACAAACAAAACTTACTTGATATCTCGGGGCAGCGTTTTGTAGATGATATATAACCGTCGATGGTATCTGTAGAGAACGGGAGCTATCGCCAAAAGGGCAAAGATGACAGCCTTCGAAAAGGCAGTTGATATTCCTGCCATAATCGCGGACACAGCCATCAGACCGGCTAGCGCGGCCAACAGAGCGTGCATTCTGAATTACGTTTCGTTGAACCTGCGAAGTAAAAAAGCTCGGCCGCGAACTCGAAGTGGAAACTGACTTTTTGTTAATTATTTTTTTATAGATCTCAACAAGGCATTGTAACTTTATTGACGATATCGTAAACAAATTAGGTTTGCGCGCACTAAAATAATATGGTATTAATCGAAGGATTTCGATACTACCCGCAGTTCACACCGGTGCAACTGTCAAGGTAATACAAATACAAGGGTTGGCAGGGGTCGATTTACTGCTGGGAGGAAACGCGACGGCGCGTCACCGTAGTTTGCGACGTTGCCGTAAATCAGGCAAATCGTATTTTTAAATATTGCGCGGGAAAACCAAAAAATAGAACACACACAATTATTTTTTGTAAAATAATATAGGTAATATAATTAAACATCCACAGCGTTGTTTTTATTGCGCGAAATGTCTACACTCAGTAAGAAACGCGCACAACCTTTCCCGGCGGTATGTTCGTACGCACTGAATTTTATAAAATAAAATGCTTGCGAAAGCTACATTCTGACTTCGCGATCGGAATACAAATATGTGACGTGTATTTTCTATGTTGAGATAGCGTGGCTATTTCGTCATTTTTTAACCATAGTCATGGAAGTATTCATGATTCACCACGGGCTTTGAAATTTTAGCGAAATCATTTAGGTACAACTTGCGATGGTGTGTTATTAATAATGTCATTGGTTATTTATCATTAAGTGAAACGGCAAATAATTATCAACAATAGGTGAGACGAAATTTCGCATTTGTCGCCAATCGCCGAGCGGCATTCGATGTGGGAGCGCGTCGATTTTTTTGAACTTATACTTCTTTAGGTGCGTTTGGAAAATCAGATCAGAGTGTATTTTTGGCGTGTGACATGTAACACATAATTTATTTTTTCACCCAAAAATAAACGCACTCGATTGGATTCGAACCACCGATTGTTCGGTTATCAGCCGAACGCACTACCATTACGCCACAGTATGATACTCCAATCGTGACGATTATACAGTATAATATTATAGTTTAGAATTGTTCCGTTGCCTAGGCAGCGAATTTATTATTGTCGGCCATTTGCAATTCCTTACGTAAACAAACAATTGAACGTCATAGTGGCAGTTGTTACTTTAAAAATAAAAACAACGATAAATAATTATATAATTTAGTAATATAAGTTAAAGTGTATAGAAATAAACCAACAGCGTTCCAATAAGCGGTTCTTTTTCTTGAGTGTGTAATTTAACAAGATAATTAAGAGCTAGTCGAAGAATCTAGGTTATCACAAGTTTTGTTTTTGTTTTGTTACGCCAAAGAAGTATAACTTCTAACGCGCGTACATAAGTACACACACCGTTTTTTTTTTTGTGAATACATTCTTATATTGTGTAAAGATGACTAAAAAACGTTATCCTGTACTCGAAAAATAAAACATGTCAATGAATATATTATTATTATTACCAATATAACAATAAACATAACACTAAATGGATGCACGTTGAATTTTTATGACAAATTATGTTCCGTTCGGCACGCGTCATTAGCACAATCCGTGTGTCGCATAGTTACGATCTTTTTAGACCATGCCTCAGCTGAGGTATAGCCTTAAGGCGGAGAGTAGGTAACTACAATATAATACATTTACCTGATAACTTTCATTTTAAATAATCAGTGCGCATCTAAGGCCTTGACTCGCGCGCATTCCAGATACATGTGACATCATTGAGCTGTCCACATGTAATCGCCGCGTGTAACTTCTCGCGGTCTAGGTACAGGTGACCTCTCTGAGCCGTCCACATGCACTCGTGACACAATTTGTTACATCACAGGAATCTTTCTATAATACTAGCCTGTCTATCTTTTAAGGAAGAAGAAGCTCCAGATAATATTAAAGTCATGGATGATATAGAAAAATCTGGTATTATTATAATGCTTCGTCTATTAAAATATTCAAATCTTTGTAGCGTTTCTTTAAAAATGGCCACTATCTCATTTACCACACTCTTTCTTTTTAGGAGTCATCTATAACTACAAAAAATACACATCACAATATAATTTTTATATGGTGGCCATTTTGGTTACTATGTTGAATATCACGTCTTATGGACTTCTGACAATGTTAATTTGTTAACAATTGTTTCTATCAATTCTATTCAATTGGACTACTGAATTTGACAATCGAATACCGGCGAATTATAGAGCTTGATTTTGTGCTTTCAACTAGTAAAAATAACGGCGGATTATAGTAGTTGTCGGATAATCGAGCGGCGGATTACTGAGAGTGTACGGTGTAACAAATGACTCTCCTCGATTTGCCGCCCCCAAGCGACGCTCAATCTGCCTACCCCCACAGGACGTCACTGCTGTCTCGTTCTCAAAGAGAGGGGCTGTTCCCATTAAGTGCCGGGAGGTTTTGTATGGCGGCAAGTGAGAGGCCGCGAATTTTTTAGCAAAAATAAATCTTATTATTTTTTTTTTATAAATATATTGAAAGTTTATCATAAACACTTACCAATCATATCGCACCGTGAGTGTAAAACCAAGACATCTGCAAAAGACACATTTTGGAGATATTAGGGTTTGAAGTCTTCGTTTTATCAGGACAAATAGAAATTCTAAAAAAAAAACATATTTGGTTTATATCTACATTATATTGCATGTTCTTTCAGTGACTTCACTTTTACATTATCAAGTTTACGACTTTTGCAGTTGTTTCGCATTTATTCTCGAAATTGAAAAATTTGCACATGTCTTGGTTTTACACTCACGGAGCGATATGCAAAATGTCTCATTATTGGACTAGTATTCTTCCGAATTTTAAATAATTCAAAACAAACGCCCGAGACTGGCATTCTGTCTTCAAAGACGGGCAAATAAGTCAGCGTTTTTTGTATGGCCGGCTCTGTACGCCCGGCCATATCCGCGGACTATTCGCTTTGGCACAGAACCGGCCGTTCTGTGTGTGTCAAAGCTGTTCAAGATAGCACTTTTTTACAGTTCAAATGGTTAACGTATTTACAGAATTAACCACCAGAATACGTAAAGTGATAAATGTGATATATTTATCACAATTAGCTCTTTTTGGATGTTAAGTGATTTCGTCTATGTAAGATCAACGCCGTGGAAGAACCATTTGTCAAAATGTTTAGGAGGGATAAAAAACCTTGCAATTTCTTCACTAAAAAAGATAAAAAATAAATTTAAATGCAGTTTATTGTGTCTTCCTGTTTAATATTAGAAAATATATTTTTATGTATATATCGTATGCGCCTGTGCAAATTAAGTTGTAGCACATACGCAGTATTGCTATAGGATTATTTTGTAAATCAGTTGGACCTTACGCAGTATTGCCGCAACTCTCCGCACGTCTGCTGTATTGGATGTAGTGATATATGCGGTCTTGCTTGCTTCTTTAGTATGGATAATTCATGCACGGTATTGATTTTAACCGAGTACTTACATAGACGATATGTCATGACGAGAGTCAGTCATAAACAAGTAATAAAACAAGACGAACAGTTTAATATTTTTAATGTAAAAATAATTTAACAATTTTTCAAACTACAAAAATACAAATTTACAGTAGGTAATGAAAACGATTTTTGCGTTTCAGGTCATAATATTGATTTTAAGAGAGACTTTACCGTTATATTACAATTTCAAAATCTACAATAATGTCATTTCTTAGTATCATCTTTATCACGCCTTTCGAAGTTTGCAAATAAATTCATGTCACGAAATGAATAATAATAAAATATTACTTAATATCAATATAAAGCCTTGCGTAAAATCATTATTACACTAAAGACGAAATAAAACACATTTGATAATACTCATTATTTCTGTATCACTACATAGGATAGTGTTCACTTGTAAGGCATGAACTGGGAATGCAACAAGGGAATGATAATCAGTTTTAAAAATGCTTAGAAACACTATATTATTATTATTACATAGATAATATTAAATTTACTATTATTTCGGCAGTAGGTACATAACTTTTTCTTATGTTAACGTTATAGCCATATTGTCAATGTTTATAAAATACATTATGTGCAATTTTACCAAGATAATTAACTAGCACCATAATAATTTAGCAGCATATAAGAAAAACAGACATCAGTACAGATAATTTTTATATTATAATAAAATATATACATTCATATAAGTTTTTTTTTATAATAATTACACAGCAGTTACTAAAAATATTGACAGTTCGTATAGCAGTAGCGAAGGGTGGAGGTAGACTGTTCCGCCATAAATAGTGCATATTAAACTTTGTTAGGCATACATATTTGTTTTTATTGAACTAAGACTACAATTTACAGTGATGGTATTGGTTAGTTTTTAAAAATCAATTACATCCTGTCTAACCAAGCCATGATAATTTTGGTATATTTTGGGCGATACGACAAAATTGTGTACACCTTTTCATTCATACTTATTTGTTTTCGTTGGATTAAGAATACATATTACACATATTGTTGTTTCATTTTTTTAAATTTGTAAAGCCCTGCCAAACCAAACTATAAAGGATAAAAAATATTACTCTATCTATAAAATATTCAAAGTTATGTATGATTTGATTGCAAAGTTTTAGATATTTTATAGATAGATGAGTATTATTTGATTATTATCTATTATGGCTTGGTTTTCGCAGGGTTTAATTGAATTTAAAAACTAACCAACACCATCTATAAATTGTAGTCTTATTTCAATGAAAACAAATACGTATGACTGACAAAGTTTAGTATGCACTGTTTATGTCGGATCTTAACAGCCTACCTCCATCCATCGCCACTGTCGTATAGTCATATTAATTTATGTAAATCAATCGCAGAGACATCTGACAATTTATTTTGTCCCTAAAAAGTTACAGGCAAAATAAAACGATAGTCATTCATTTATATCACTAAACTTGTCTATATTCAACAATTTCATCAATCAATTGGTTGATATTTCATATTGGGGGAAGCAATAGTGAATTTCTTCATTTATTTAAAAAGGCATACGCATTTTATTAGAGCAAGGCTTTATTATATGACTATCAAGAATAATTTATTACTGGATATTGCCAAGACATTAATGTAGGAAATTAATTCATACTCAGATGTTCCCTAATTTCAGGTTAATAGTTTTATCTAATTCACTACTAGTGACCCATCCAGCGTTGCCAACTTGGCGTTTTTCTTGCCTATGGCGTTTTTATTAGCGTTTTTTGATATCTTCAACAGCTTTAAATATGCTGAAAATAAGCTAGATATTTAGTTTATTTATACAGATATTTAATGAAGGTAGGTCAGTACTTGAGAAATAAAACAACACAATGAAATAATAGGAGCATTCTTGGCGTTATAGTGATCTCACAGTATCAGATATTATAATATATGTGTTTAGGCATGTTGCATCGGATTGACGATTATCGGAGATTTCACTCTCTGTATTACCTAATAATTACTTATCATAGGTTGTTAGATTTATTAACTATTTTTTGTCAATTTTGAAATGAGGTTCTGGGAAAATTTGGTGTGATTTTTTTGCACTTTTTTTTCGATAGGCAAAAAAAGATATTGAAATTTTATTATCACAAAATCAAGCGTTTTTTTCTTGTCAAATAGCTTATTTTCTTACCCTGTCTGGCATCTTTTTGTCAGCGACAGTTGGCAACACTAAACCCATCTAGTAAATTTAGAAGAAATACATTTGTTCAAAATAATAATTACTGACATGATGCAGTAAAAATGTGTCAAGAAAAAATTGTGAATTAATCAGAACATATAAGACTGATTGATAAATAATATATATTCTAAACAATATTGTTTATTGATTAAAATTTGCATGATGCTGTATTGCATCCATTGTTATCTACTAAAAAAATTGGTAATTAAATTTTTTGGGTTGACAAAAGAAATACTAGCACAACAGAATTGTTTTTTTTAGTTTTCTATTGATTTAATTTAGGGTGATCAGCAATAGAAAACTCTTAAACTACGACTTCAATAAAGTAACAAAAATAAAATTACCTATGTGAAAATTATATACCTATCGTACACGTAAAAAGCATCCATATCACGTAAACCATGCGTCAATCAGTCAAAGACATTAATAACAACTAACGTTTATATCTAAATTGAGTGATTTCATTATTCTTTCATTTTAATAATTATAATAACATATTTTAAAACTCACACCCGGTATACAATACTAGTTTAACATATTATATTATTACAGCGTATTGCAATTTTTCAAATTCATTTAAGAAATCAATCGTTAACAACATTTTGAGTTGCGCGTATTACGTCCTAGAAATTAAATTTTAATATTATAATAATTGACAATGAATGATAGGTGACGTTAAAAAAAATCCTTCGTCCATAAACAAATGATAATAATACGACCATCAAGGAATTTAGGAGTATATAAATGGAGCTTATTATTAAATATTCATGAATTTGTTTGTGTCTTGAATTATTCACAAAAGGAATCACATCAGGAAGAGAATATAGCTATTAGCTGCCATATCATTCTCGTGGTTAAATTCAATTTAACGCAAATATCAAACATATTATTTATTTTACAATGTGAAACGTAGATGTCTACGTATTGTTCTCACAATCTTATCTGCCCTGAATTGATTTTTTCGTAAGCTTCTTGAGTGAGTGGCAAGTATTGAGCGGTTTTTTGATCAATGTAATATAATTTGTCTGAAATTGTGGAAGGATTGAATCCCTGCTCTTGGAGATCAGTCTTCTTCATTTTGAATGTTCCTGGAAATCAGAGAAAAATAATTTATCAAAAGTTATTAATATGAAAGAACACAGTTCAGATTTTTGTTTATACAGTAATGGATATTAGTCATCTTGCTCAACCTATTAAGGTTTATGCTCTCGAAATACGTGAATTTTTTTCAGACCCGGGATTCAAGCCGAAGACCCTCGAAATTATAAATTACTATAAAATATATTTTTTATACAAATGAAATGGAAAAAGGTAATACAGTGTCTCATGCTTGTATTTCTATAAAAGTTACAGTCTCTAGGCTAGCGATGGCAAACCTATGGCATGCACGAACTTCTGCTGGCATGCAAAAGAATTACAGAGTTTTAAAAGACACCAACGATACGCGAGTTCTTTACCGTCCTGGTTTGGCCGAAATCGTCCAGGAAATGTAACCCTCCCTCATATTCCAGATGATTCTCAACTGGGACAATAATATCGCAGGAATGAATTTAGAAGCCACAGACCTGATTTTTCCAAAACAGGTACGTAAGAATAAAATGAAAGATTTTTTTTGTAAAGGGAAAGCATTTAGGCGAAATTGTGGACATTTTTTTAATACACACTGAACACATATATCGGAGCTTACCTGTCATATCGACTTGTTTTAAAACCCTAATAAATATTGGTCGGGCGTAAGCTGGCAGGTCGCGTGACAAACCAGTCGCTAGCTGCGCCAGGTCCAAGTTGCCCTCAGGATCTGCAATACCGCACATGCCGGCACGACCTTCCACATGGGGTATCTGTAAAATGAAACATTATGTTTAGAAACAAAATATTAATGACATTTGGTGATATCTAAAATCTTTCCTATGTAACGGAATTATGAAACAATTAATTATTGGCTTTAGCCACCTCCAACATTTGCCTTTAAGGCAGAAAAGCAAAGGAAGCAGTGTGGTGAGGTAGAGAATTCGTGAGGCATTGATCAAAGCATTTCATAAATTAAACCACTCCCGCACAGCCCATATTAATATCGAAGTACTAAAATGGTTGTCTTTTATTATCTCGAAAAGTAGATCGATGGCATATATTTTCTCCATTTCTATCGGGAAAAACCGACCACGAAAAATTAAGATCAATAGGACTGACAAAAAAAAAGATAGAAGTGTCATGTGGTGTTATCGCCCCCTAATCAAGTAAACCTAAGTGTAAACTGAACGACACGCACAACCATCTGCCCTGTTGCCTTATATGACCTCTGCAGTATTAAAACATGTTGTATTTTGGTTCAGTGGTAACACCGCTCGAAAAATTGACACATATGTACTCACCACATCCTGTCGGCTTTACACCTAAGACCCGCCTAAGACTGATGTTGAGGATTAATTGTGATTGCTCAGAATTCATATTCATAATTCTTTCTACAGCGATCTACTATAGTATTTTGATCAAACGTTTCTTTGGAAACTGTGCATAATTCTTTAATTCGAATACAGTATGTATGTAATTTATTTACATAACTTAATAATGATTATGACCAGTTTTGTCTGTTTTGAAGGACATTGTCAAATGATAAAAAAAAAATTCTTATATGTGGATGAAACAATGTAAGTCATGATTGTTATTAAATTTTGTGGATTATGTACTTAATTAGTTTTATTCTAATTACATAAAAACTATCTCAGAAAATTTCAAAGTAAACATTCATAATTACTGTTACTTAAAACTGCATTTCTACATTTCTTTACCCACAAAATTTCTTGTGAAACAAAGTAATAATATAATAGGTTAGATTTGCTTACCAATACTCCGTAGACTACGGCATCACGGTGATTGGCAATCTGTGATACTGCGGCTTCAACCTCGCTGGTGGAAACATTCTCTCCTCTCCATCTGAAAGTGTCTCCGGTTCTGTCTTTGAAGAATAGATATCCTAATTCGTCAGACACCAAAATATCACCTGAAAGAGATAAACAAGGTTGGTGAAAAAAAAATACATTGTATAGAGTAGCCAGTTAGTTCTAGAGTTGGCAACACTGCTGGACATGATGTAACACTTTTTTGTTTCAACTATCTTTTGTTTTTTCCTTCCCTTACGGTCTTATCATCATCATCATCATCAGCCTGAATCTATCCACTGCTGGATGAAGGCCTCTTCAAGTTGCTTCCACTTCTCTCGGTCCTGTGCATTGCGTTGCCACGTACTTCCGCAGAACTTTATCATTTCATCGATCCAGCGGCCTCTAGGTCTACCTTGTGGACGTTTTGTACTTCTTGGATACCACTGGATGACTAGATTTGTCCAACGATTGTCTCTTCTTCGAGCTATGTGTCCAGCCCATCTCCATTTAAGGCTTTTAATAAACTCTATTACATCGCAAACCCTTGTCTGCTTCCTTATCCACTCATTCCTCTTTTTGTCCTTTCGCGTTATGCCCAGCATGCACCTCTCCATACCACGTTGTGCTACTCTAAGTTTCTGGATCTCTCTTTTACTTAGGGTCCATGTTTCACACGCATATGTCATCACGGGAAGCACACACTGGTTGAACACTTTGCGCTTTAGGCACAGTGGAAGGTCACTTTTGAAGACATTATTCAGGCGGCCAAAAGCACTCCAGCCTAGCTTTACTCTGCGAACAATTTCATCAAATATACATCCATCTATAGATACTTGTTGTCCCAGATAGATGTAGCTTTTCACCTGTTCGAGCTGAGTGCCATTGATGAGGATCTCTTTTTGGCCTGCAAAGCAGTTGAACATGACTTTCGTCTTTGTTACATTTATTTTCAAACCTACTTTGTTGCTTACTTCAGCGAGTTCCTGCATTCTGCTTTGGAGGTCTTCTGAGTCTTGCGAGAAAATTACTATGTCATCGGCAAAGCGCAGATGACTCAGGTATTCTCCATTTATGGGGATCCCTTTGTCATTCCAGTCAAGTTGCCTGAATAAGTCTTCAAGGGTAGCTGTAAATAGTTTAGGTGAGATTGTATCACCTTGTCGGACTCCTTTGCTGATAGGAAATCTGCGCGATGGTTTATGGAGATTTACAGATGCTGTTGCGCTACTGTATATATTATTGAAAATATTTATATAGCGTCCAGGGATTCCTTGTTTTCTGAGTGCGTCGAGTATTGAACATTTCTTTATCGAATCAAACGCCTTCTCATAGTCTATAAAACCCATGCATAGTGGCAGTTTGTATTCCTGGTACCGCTCTATGATTTCTCTGACGACTTGGATATGGTCCATAGTGCTGTATCCTCCTCTAAATCCGGCTTGTTCTCTCGGTTGGTTCTCGTCTAGTACATTTTGCAGACGGTTTGAGAGAATTTTTGTGAACGTCTTGTAGAGAATAGGGAGTAGACTTATTGGACGATAATTTGCTAGGTCTTCTCTGTCACCTTTTTTGTGAAGAATGACAATGCTGGCATTTTTCCCCATACCTCTGGGACATCCTCTTTGCATATGCAGGCTGTGAACAATTGTGCAAGTACTTCATTTGCATCCTTTCCTGCTTTTTTGAGGATATCTATCGTTAAACCGTCTTCCCCGGGGGCTTTCCCACTTTTCATGTAAATTACGGTCTTATATACACACACATATTGCATACTATGTAAATTTACGATCTTTAAAAGCCTATATTAATAATAAACCTCAATAAAAAGTAAGTAAATATTTTATATATTCTCCGGCTGAACTATTCAATTAATTTAATGTCTTTGGTCCCATATTTCTTCATCTTGTACTACACAGAGTTCATAAAGGTTCAAATATATTATGATGCACATCGCATATTGTCACGTGATGTCACAGTAAGCTGCTGCGCAGGAAAAAAATGTATAATGTTGTTTCCCGCATGCCTCAATGAACATTTTTTATCATTTTCTACATGCCTACATGCCAAAATCGTGTGTTTTTTGTTTTTAGCGGTTGGCACTATGTATTTTCTATAAGAATGTTGTCTATGGTCTGCAGGTTGTGTTCTGTTCAAAATATTATTTATAGATGCTATATCGAAAGTAATTTTAATGTACGCATACGTAGAAACTTGTATGAATTGAAATTAACATGAATAATGAATAATAATTCAAAATACTAATACATTAGCGTTGACACTCTACATCTTTACATTCTTAATTTATAATCGTTCAAAATAGTCTGCTGAATGACGAAACCATAGACTAAATTTGTCGCCGTGACAGCATGTGACAGTACGCGACATGCATTATACCCCGTTTACACGTGCATGGATGTACTGTGCACAGTAAGAAAATGTATGGGGAGACATGTATTATCCTGCAGTTGGCAAGATTGCGTGCATAAATCAAACAAGATTGGAAGATTCCAAATTTCCAATGCGTGAGTAAGATTATTTTCGATCTGCGCCTGCGCAGTAGAGCGATCGTAGCGAATCTACCAGCAAAAAAATGAACTACTCATTTTGAGCTGCGATTTTCAATACGGCCTGTTAGATAGTAGTATAAAATGACAACATCGCGTCTCGCTTACTCTTCCATAATGAAATTGGAGAGACAGTCAGCACTTTTACGTGTAAACAGTTATTGTCATGACAGTTTACTCATTCGCTGCTGACTAGATAATGATTTTTAATTACCACCTTTAAAATGCACGTTAATTACATCGATCGGCCGCCTGGTCATTACGCGCCGGGTGCGTCTTCAGCGTCCAAAGTATTAAAATAAGCACAATTGCCGACAGTAATTCCATGCACGTGTACAGGCGCTATTATAATGTATTGAACCTTTGCCATCATCCAATCAAATAAACAAAAGAATGTTTAAAAAAGACCAAGGAAAATGAATTACATACAGAATAAAATGTAATATGGGATTGGCAAATTAAAAATGTTATAATGTAATAGTGTAAGTTCTAGTATAATCTAAATTGAGGAAAGATGCATGTAAACTATGCTTACCTGATATGAAAGCCGCATCTCCTTTGGTAAAAACATCGTGCACGATTTTCTTCTCCGACGCTGCCTTATCAACGTAACCTAAAAATGCACGAGTAGGGTTGCTTGGCTGAATTTTACCAATGAAGACTCCAGGTTCATTAGGTTCACACAACTGAAATTAAACACAATAATGTAATACATAAAAGTTCATAAACTAAAATTAACAACCATAATATTATGTAGTACTAATTACACTTATAGCACGTTTACATATGCATGGATTTACTGCAGACAGTACGTATTATCGCGGCCATAACAAGAAAATGCATGTGTAAACATGTATTATCATGCAAGTTGCATGAATCAAAGAAGTTCGGAAGCTTCTGAATTTTCATGCGACAGTTGGGATTGTTCGATATCTGCGCCTGCGCAATAGAACGATAGTGGCGATCTTGCCGGTTAGAAAACGAATTACACCGCGCAGACTCGTTTTGAGGTTAACCGATGTTCACAACCTTTCAAATAGTACTATAAAATGACAACATCGTGTATCGCTTACTCTTGACGAATGAGATTGGCGAAACAGTCAGAACTTTTACGAGTAAATAGTTGTTGTTGCGATAGTTTAAAATACACACTATTGCTGCAAGTAAATCCATGCACGTGTACAGGCGCTGTTGGTATGTCCATCTTTATATGTATCTACATATTTATGACAATAGACTGGATGTAAAATCAGTCAATTGTTGATAAACGTATACATTTGATGAGTTATTTAAGTCATTCATTGCGCACACTGCACCTAGCGCGTAGCAATTAACGTTATAATTAAATGTGGTCATTAAGTGGTCGGCAGTTAACGAGTTAATATTTGTATAATGATAAACATGACTTCCGCATCTAAGGGTATGAGCATATTTGCTATGTTCCAGTAATACCAATTATTAACACTAGTATTCCAAACATCAAAGTGAAGTATCTTGTCAAGTAGATGTTATTCTTTTTTTAAATAATTATTTTTGCTTTTAAACTGGCAATATTTTATTAATTGGTATGCATTTATTTTTAAGACATTGTGTATTTTACTGCTCTTGCATTTTTTTTTAATAAGATGACATTTTTATAAATCAATACCTACATACCTACTTAACTATAGTCTTTTGAGTACCTATAATGTGATATTTTTGGATATTTTCATTATACACGGTATTTTAATTACAAATGAAGTGATTTTTATGAAAATTTACCTGACAGAATCCTTTTGCATTTCTTATTGGTTCACCTGTCCTTTCATCGACTTTGATAAGAGCTATGGGATATACCCTTGGTAGGATTTTGGAAACAAATCCAATAGCTCCTACTGTACCGTCAATATTAACTGTAACAAAAGCATAAATACATCAGTGAATAAAACATTTTAGAAAGCTAACACCATATTTTATTGATGACATTACATCTCATAAAATGAAGAAATAGAAGCATTGATATAATATAGATAAAACTCCAATTCATTAGATCTCTGTGGCGTTACAAAAGATTTTGTTGTAAATAACCAAAGTTAGATTGAATGATTGTAGACTCAAAAGTTATACATGACGACTGAGTTAAATTAAAGATGTGTCAGGAGCAATTTCCCCATGAATGCATACCTAAAAATATTATAGCGTGATGCATGAAATTGATATATTATGGAACGGGTTGAATGGAAATTTGTTAGCATATCTATGTATCTAATTTTAAGTTGTAGCCTGACTTGTATCGTCAAATTCTCCTAACAGAGAATGAAGTTATTTTTATAAGCCTAAAAACACTAATGGCCGAACACACTACCATCACATCATGAGCTGTTACGCTGAGATGGAGAAAAAATGTAAACAGCATGTGACGTGACGGTGATGTATATTCTTTCTTGATGTATTAATAAAGTGTCTTTTGAATACAACATTATTTACAGGATGTTGAAAAGAGTTTAAAATAATTTACAATTGGACATTTATCTTCCATGTCAATATATTTAACTTAGTCATTCATGCAATTAGTTCCATGTGTACTCAGCCCCTTTATTATTATTTTATTGTATAGCTTCTTTCATAAAAATTAATGTTATTCTTTGCTTTTTACCTATATTAGCATTTCCTTCAGTCGCACCATAAAATTCAGTTATCAAGGGAATATTAAAGCGGTCAACAAATTCTTGCCATATCTGAAAAATAAATAAAGAAACATTCAATATCACTGTGTTGTATCATACAGGTATGTAAGTATATGTTTCTATGTCATATTAACAGAACATTTGTGTAAATTTGATGTATACCTGTGGCCTTAATCCATTTCCGAACATAAGACGCAATTTGTGCTGTTTGTCAATAGGTCCAGCAGGCACAGCAAGCAAATATCGGCACATCTCTCCAATATAGTTAGCAATCTGCCAAAACAAAAAAACATTTATTTTTACTGGCAATACATAATTCAATTTATTTTATTTTTCATTCCATATTTAACCGGATGGCTGCCAATGCCGTCTTAAGACGTGAACTTTTCCATGAACGTAACGACGCTCATACAAAAATGACGTCTTTGGACATCCCACTTTAAACGGGATTTTATTAACGTAAATCAATTATTTTAAACATACATGTTGAACACATAACGACATATATTGGGAATATCGTCACATACGCAGAATTGAAACAGAATTCGTTTTTACCACTTGAAACGTAAATTGATTTAATTTTTTTATTTTTGCAATAAAATTCGCGGCGTGCAAGGTGCCGCCATACATACACCTACCAGCAGTAAAAAGGTAAGATCATAAATCATTTGTTGTAATTTTAATTAAAATGATTGTTTGTGGTTTCCATAAGTATAATAGAATCATTCTACGGTGGCACCATACCAATATCACTATAATTTTTTTCTGTATACTTTCTGGCCACAGGGTACCAATTTCCTGGACCCCTTTAGTCATAATGGTAAATTCGGCCCTGGATAATACTCACAGAAAACAAAGAGAGTATACTGTAATCATTCTTCAGTGGCACCATGAGCGATTCGAAACATAAATAAAAAGGATTTAAGGTTATATGCGTTTAAATTTTTCATGAAATCGATGTTCTTTAAACTATATATAAAAAACATTAAAACTATAAATTAGTCAAAAATCTTTTCTGTACTTTTACACTTAATAAACTGAATTTAAAAAATAAACATGACCATAAAATTAGGGATTGCAATACCGGTATTTCAAAACCAGTATTCCAGTTTTTTTCGATACCGAAATACCGGTTTTAAAAACCAGACAATACTGATATATTCGGTATTAAAAGTGGAAAGAAAATGTATTAATTGACATGGAAGGTTCAAGAAGACTGTGTTATTTTTCTCTGGTTACGTCGTTAGTTTGTATTATCAGCCCTAGTGGTGAATATTTCATGATTGAATAATAATTATACTCTATAATGGACTAGTCTGTGCCTAATTTTTTTACGTTTATCTACTAAAGAGTCGCTTATAAATAATGAAAAAATATAATTTTGTGGAAACAGTGAGCAACATTGTATTTAGTTTTACTTATTACGGGATAAAAGTAAAGAGATTGCAAGTTATCAGTGGGACACAATACACGTACACATCGAAGAACAACTTTCTAATATAAAGTTATTGAAAGATCATTCGAAGAAGAAAGTACCAATAGTTCAACTACTAGGTATTTGTAAACATCGGTATCTCTACCGTATCTTACTGTTACATAATTTTAAAGGTATAATTATATGCAGATACTTATTTAGATAATTTTGCTATAAAATATTAATATTTTAAAGAAATTTTTATGTTTTAATTTTTTTCATATATTTAACGAATACCGGTATTCAATAGGAAATACTGGTATTGGTATTTTCATTCGGTATTGCAATCCCTACATAAAATATTACGTAAGATGTATTAATAAGATGGGATGTTTTTAACGAATTCACATTTTAAAACTTTTTTTTTTAATTTTAATTAAAATACTTTAGTACATATTCAACAAAAAAAAAGTCAAATTGCAAGCTTCATATCGACCGTGTTTAAGAAAAAGGGCGTAACCCACACATAACAAATTATACAGGAGAGGCAAAAAATGTTTTTTTGAATGAATTTGGTTTAATATTAATAAAAAAATAGGCGCATACATAGGCATGATGATTGATGATTTGGTGTAATATCTTTTCGATCTACTAATAATTAAAGAAGTTATTACAGAAAAATCGTTAAAATTGAAGGTCAATGCTTTTTTTCTTAAATTAAAACTTAATTAAAGATCAATGAAAACCTGAATTTAGATAATAAATCGGCATTTGCGGCTTACTTCCTTTTTACAGAACGTGTATTTAGTTGTATACATTGTTAATATTTAATAAAAGCACTTTTCGAAAAATCGAGGGTTACGCCCTTTTTCCTAAATAAAGTCGATATTTATCCGCTAGGTATCTCTGGTAGGTGGAGTATTCATCTGAAGCAAAATTTCCAACATATATTGTAATACTTTACATTCCTAAATGATTTGGATAATCAAGACAATCAAGTCATCTGGCTGTATTATTATAAAACTAAAGCTTACCGTTGCATTGTATTTAATACAGTCTTTGATGAAGTTGGATGCTGAAAATTTGTTACGAATTGCGACAGTATTTCCATAAACAAGAGCTTGACCGACAGCAGTGATGCAACCGGCTGAATGATAAAGTGGCAGAGAAGTGTAGACAATATCGGCAGGTGTTAATCGGCTCAAATGGTGAATTCCACCACACATAAACATGTATCTGAAAGGGATTAATAAAATTATAATTCTTGTAACAATTTAGATAGACATTATCATAATATTGGGCATCATAATTAACATTCCAATCTTCTCTATAATATATTATGTAACAAGAAAATTTCACTTCTGCTCCTAAGCGGAGTAAATGGCAGTGGCGAAGAGTGGAGGGAGGCTGTTAAGATCTGACATAAATAGTAGGTACACATTAAATTTTGTTAGTCATACGTATTTGTTTTTACTGAACTCAGACTACAATTTACAGATGGTGTTGGTTAGTTTTTAAAAATCAATTAAACCCTGCCTAAACCAAACCATAATAGGTTTGGTATGTTTTAGGCGATACAACAAAGTTGTGCACACTGTTTCATTCATACATATTTGTTTTCGTTGGATTAAGAATACATATTACACAATATATTATTGGTTTATTTTTTTTAAATTCATTAAGCCCTGCCTAAACCAAACTACAAAAAAAAAATATATTATTCTATCCATAAAATGTCCATAGTTATGTATGAATTAATTGCATAATTTTAGATATTTTAAAGATAGATGAGTATTTTTTAAATATTATCTATTATGGCTTGGTTTTCGCAGGGATTAATTGAATTTTAAAAACTTACCACCACCATCTATAAATTGTAGTCTTATTTCAATAAAAACAAATACGCATGACTGATAAAGTTTAGTATGCACTATTTATGGTGAACTGGTGGGTTAAATATATTATTATAGGTCAACGCTTAAGCCGCTGGGCCATCATAATTTAGAATAAATATTTTTTGATAAAATTTATTGAAGTAATTAATTTATTCACTGAATAAACACAAGATTTAAGAATGTAGCATACTTCATTTAACATAAATAATATAAAATAAACCACTTCATTCAATCAAACAGGGTTCAAAAGATATTGTTAATTCCATTAAATAAATGAACACTTTGGCTACACCAAGCAACATTTCAGCACTCCGTATCTGTTAATGGAAATCCTGGGTCTGACAAGTACACATATTGTTTTTCAATTTGTGTATGAATCAGAGTATGGAACCTGATAGATTGAGCAAGTGGCTGACATCCATTTCTCGTAAAAACAAAATTTGATAATAGAAACCTCCACTCTGTGGAGGCCTATATCGTCACCGTTCAGGCAAAAGTCACCAACCCTAAAAACATAGTTTTGAGATATCGCAATTTGAAAGTTTGAAAATGCAGGAAAAATCAGATTTTAATGTTTTTAAGGTTTTATCTACATTAAATTATTTTCTTATGTCTTCTTAATAATTTCTTTAAGGTAATTTTACTTTTTGATGCTAATTAAAACATCTGGAAGGTTTTGAAGGAGACAAGGTAGCTCAATTATGGTTTGGTGACTTTTGCTTGTTAATAATCTGAACAACGTTAGCCAAAAGAAGGATCAATAAAACTCACCATCCATAGTATAGTGACTTTTGCTTGTATATTTATAACGAAGGATTTATTTTTTTTTATATAGTCAATAATGTCTATTCACCTATAATGACTTTTGCTTGTTAAGATTTTATCGAAAGTCATTTAGTGAAAAACAAATAATTCGGATTTAAGCAAAATTTTACTAACTAATGTACCGTGGTGAGTTTTGCATCTTAAAGAACATAATTTTACGCTTCGGGTGACATACTCAACTCGAAACTGCCATTTTCAGGGTTGGTGACTTTTGCCTGAACGGTGACGATATGATCTTATTAGGATCGGATATGGTCGAAGAAGAAGTATCACACAGACAGAGAAGAAAAAGTGGTAAAATGACCACAAATGTCCAATAACGAAGATGGCACAGAAAGAAAAAAAGGATAGTGAAGTAACCTTGAATGCGTGATAACGGCAGCTTTTGGCAATCCGGTTGTACCGGACGTGTAAATGTAGAGGACTTTATCGTGGAAACTTGTCTCTTGTATCCGAACAGGAGGGCTGACAGGGGCAGCTGTCAAGAGGGTAGTGAGATCTTTGATAGCTCCTGTACTTCCAGTATTGGGCACGCTTCTTGCGATTGATGTCGTGAGCGCTGGGGACCATCGGTATAGAGATATCGATGAATCTAGATCTCCAGTAATGTCCTGAATGGCTGCAAAAAGTAAAAAGTGAAAATTGAATAATAAAGTCAAACATTCAAATCAATTTCATTTATTGTAAACATTGTAAACATTAAAAAATATTAATTCAAGACGATCACATTATGACCTAAGACAAGAAAAAAAATATACTACCGACTGAGGGTAGGTAGTAAGTACTTGATGGAATTTAAATAGTGTAGCGCGGGACCTCTCGCTTGCACCGAATACTTTCTCCCTCGCACAGCGGCCGTCGCCTACAGTCCACGCAAGCGCCTCCCATCGAGGCGCTCCCTACCTGCGCGCGCCGGCGTCTCGGCTGGACAGCGAGGAGAGGGTCGCCCGGATGAGAATATAAGGCGCTACGCAGTCCCAAACAAATCAGTTAACCTTGGGCCAGCTTGGCCTTGACTCAGCATACTAGTCTTGCTTGGTCTGAAAAAGATATACACGGCTTACCGTAAACTCTATCAGACCACAGTGAGCTATACTTGCTAAACCCTGCTCAACGCAATAGTCTTGTTTACACTGAAAATGGTATAAGCGGCTTCCCGTAACCCTATCAGTGTACAATGAGCTATTGTGGTGAGGTAGGTACGACGAACCCCTTATAATATTTATTAAGGAAGTACCTATTTACACCCTTATAATAGTAATTAATCCAAGTATTGTACTTTTCTAATTGAATCGTTTTTGCTACCCAGGATTCGCCTTTCGTCATCTTCAGGTACTATGTACACTCACCATGGAAAATATACAACTGACACAGAATATAATTAATTACTGGGACGCAATAAGATTCAGATGGAAATGAAATGTACAAAAATGTACACCAATATTATAATCAAGTTACATCTTCTTGCCGAAATATTTTTTTATTTTTTAACTCTTTCGGCCAAAAATAATTTACCTTACGAAATTCCGTTCAGAATCAAAGTCTCAAAGTCGAGAGCCTTTTTTGCTTTTTCCACCAAAAAAAATATAACCGAAAAATTTATTTCTCGATATTTTCATTGATTATTTCTCGAGAAATGACAATTTTTGAAATATCGGAAATTTCATTTCTCGAGATTCGAGATTTGTTTTTTTTTTTGATTATTTCTCGACAATTCTTGAGACGAGATTTCTTGATCACAACGTCTATTCACTGTTACTTCTTACACTACTGTAATTGGGCCTCGTGACCCTCTGTGGTGTTAATAAAGATAAACGATACTTGTAGTTAAGCTGTGACTATATAGAGAAGGTTTCCTTCAATGCCTTTGTGTATATCGAGTATTAACAGTGGCGTCCCGTGGGGGTAGACAGATTGAGCGTCGCTTGGGGGCGGCAGTTACTCGAAGGGCGGCAAATGAAGGGATTCATTTGGTATATAGCTACCTAAATTTAGTACATAATAACGAAAATATCTTAAATTAAAAATTCAGCTCACTGGTTGGAAACCAATGACATTAATATGGACGAATCATCTGGAAAAGAAAATGACACTCACTTTATTGTCGGGTCTGCCGAATGGCATAATCTGTTCTAACGCTATTACAATAAAGGTGATATTGCTATAAATTCCTGATACTTTTTGTTGGGTCTGCCGAATGGTTCGGTTCGAACGGGTTCGCTCAAATGAACATTGACATTAGAAACACTGCTCTAACGCCATTACAATAAAGGTCATATTGCTATAAATTCCCGATGCGTGATATCGCATAATGGAAATTGCGTGACGTCTACCTATAAATGCGAATACGCGAATTTACTTGCTAGCTACTGTATTGAGTGCGTCGTCCATTAATAATGGCATTGTTGGAAATATAATATACCTATTAATTAACATAAACGACTTAACAAGTCAAAAATATGATTTCAAAATGTTGTCAAGTTTTGTGAAGAAGAAAATCGACACGGATCGCTCTTAATTCCTCAAGACAGAGGAAAATAATGTATCACAAAAATGACACGTAAGAAGCCACTGTATTACCAATGTCATAAAAATTCCCACTTTTGGGAAAAAATGTTTATAGATTTTAATTTTGTGTGTTTTAGTGGAATATATTTTGATGGTAATGTTTCAAATCAATACATATTTTATATATTGGAGTCATGAAAGGATGATGAGAAAATGGGGCGGCATTTTGTCTAGGAACGTCACTGAGTATTAATTACCTTGTTCAAACTCGTCTCCATATATGACAGCATTGCACTTCCCGACGGTAATGGAGTGCAGCAAGGATTTAGCTCTTTGGTTAGTGTTTATCAAGGGCACCACGACTCCAAGTCTGGCGAGTCCCAGCCACACTGCAGGATATTGTGGACAATTGCCCGCTAATAATCCCACAGCTTGACCCGACCTGTAGCCATGCTCGTGGAACACGTTTGCAATCCGGTAGCTGTACTCCTGAACCTGAAACAAAAATAATGTATCCATTGTTAACATTATTTTAGAAAAAACCTAATGACATCACCAAGCAAATTTAGCATACTAAAATGCACCCTGCTGTTTTTTACGTAAATTTATTAACAATCTAATAATAATTCATAATTCCTTTTTGGGTAATAATTACAATTTAAATAAACAAATTCACTGGCCGATAGAATGCGCACGCGGCAAATGATAATATATATTCAATTGTCCACTAAATCAACTCATACAACAAGTTGCTCTAAGCCGGCTCTCACATCTAAACTCGCCCTTCTGCCGCACAGCCGTAAATCAAACCTTCTAGGATCGTCGACTCGGTGTTGCATATGAAGAACGCATCTACGTATCGACAGTCGCACGTAACCTCTCGAAATTTGTGTTCGTATGCGTTCTGGCGTCTTCGACTCGCAACCCGAGAAGCATGCGATTTGTTGATAGCAGCACTAGATGTTTTTTTTCAAACTAAAAAGTCGCATTCGACTACACGTTGCAGACGAGGCGAGTTTAGATGTGAAATCCGGCTAATTCCGCATGGTTATCTTAATTTACCACCATTACTAAGTAACGCATGACCTGCCTATCCCCATGGGACGTCACAGTATACACCTTAAACAGGTCTCACACTAATGGTTGATAATGAAGACCAAACACCCAATAACTGGAAATTTAACTGACTAAATTTGTAGTATCATAAGGAGGATACACCAATTATTAGCCGAGTTTTAACTGTCACAAAAGTTGTTCATGTATCCATAATCATTCTTCGTTTATTTATTTCAAATTATTTTATGGGGACACAATATTGAGGACCATTTTAAGAAAGCGAAACCTTCATTTACAAAACCTTTTTTCAGTAAAAATCTAGCGTGTTTCTTTTTATAAATCGAACGAAAATGGGAAATAATTGTTTTATTAAAGAATTAACTTTTCGATAAAACTGCTACCTACCGACACACAAATATAATATTTTTCGCGTGTTATCAAAGATGGAACATAACATTTAAAATAATTTCTATCAGGTAACTCCAGTTTTTTTGTGTTTCTCTTTTCCTCACAGAAGCCGAATAGCCGGAATATAGTTATGTCAGAAAACTAATGGTGTACGTCCGATGTCTTGTGTTTTGTTTTTTTTTTCTTTTATAACCTGTAGGACATCGCAAAAAATCCTTAAGATTATACTCTTTGTAAAAATGGAAACAGAATGTCAAACGTCAAGGTAAGTATAAATCAAATTATTATCGTATTTAATGGACGCCAAAGGATTTACTTGGTCTGAATCGCATTGATTGTATGTAGGTACCTCATGGCCCCCACATCCTGAAGCGAACCCCCAGGCTAAGAACTTTGGCGGGGCCCCTTACCTATTGCTAAGGATAAAGGCTTTGTGACGCTCTACAGTAGCAAATAGTGTTCACGATAAAATTAATGTGTATATTTAGTGTTTTTTGTGTATTTTAAAACATTCATTTCAATTATGGAGTTGTCGAGTATCGACACACAATTTAAAATTGTATTGTAGGTACAACCACATAATTTTAAATAATAACATTATTAAAGGAAAATAGCGCCGCAGGGGACTTTTTTCTATTATTAGAGCGAATTTGCGATGTGCGTTTATCTCACTTATCTGATCGACTCGCCACGCCGGGCCCCTCCTGAGCCCGTGGCCCCAGGCTAGAGCCCTGTCAACCCCCCCCCCCCCCCTTGTGGAGGCCGGGGCCATGAGGTACCTATATAAATTTCCAAAAGAGCGTCTTTTCTTATTGTGTCTACAATATTGCTTATGAATTTCTCATAAAAAAAACTATATCTCGTCAACATTTTGAGTTTAAAATATAAATGTAAAATAGTGGGTACAAACCTGAGCGAATGTCCAGACTTCATCTTGGAAGAGGAAGCAAGGCTTGTCAGGATGAGCAGCGACTGCCTCATCGAAGATGTCGGGCATCGTCATATTCTTTTTCGTGAACTTCCGCACCTGAATGAGCAACTTTACGTACGCCCATACTGCCCTGGAAACAAAGAGAAGAAAGACATTAGATAAAAGTACAAAAACGTCAATAGATTTTTTTAAATTTCAAAGGAAGGAGAAATTTGAACATAATTCGTAAGTATACATAAGTTGTGATTATATTATGCTGCACGTCGCGTACTATCACGTGACGTCAGAGTAAGCTGCCGCTGCGGGAGAAATGTGTGTAATGTCGTTTTTAAAACGTCACCAGACTGATGCTCCCATCTCGTATTACATTTTGTACCTTTAAACGAATATTGTCAGTTAGTAAAATCTGCCGAAATCACCAGAACAATATTGAGATGACCTCACGTTGTACCGCACCGCATTGACACCTGCATGACTCAATGAACGTGTTTAATCATTTTCTACATGACTTACGACTCATGTCAAAATCGCGCGTTTTTTTGTTTTTAGCGTTTGGCACTATGTATTTTCTATAAGAATGTTGTCTATTATCTATGGTCTGCAGGCAAGGTTATGTTCAACATATTATTATCTATGGATGTAACATCGCAAGTAATTTTAACGTACGCACACGTACCTACAAACTTCAAATTAATCGAAATTATCATGAATAATGAATAATTCAAAATACTAATACATTAGAGTTGGCACTCATGGCCATCATGGAATTTACAGAGATGGTGATCGTTCAAAATATTCTGCAAAATGACGAAACCATAGACTAAATTTGTCGCCGTTACTCGCATAACTGACGAGCATCTCAATATAATCAACTTTAGGATCATAGTCTCAACTATTCAAATATGTGGATTTTTTCTGGTTTTTCCCCAGAGATTAGACAAGGCGAATGGAAAAATAATGGGACGTCTATTTTCTAAAACCGATAAGTTGACATTTCAACATTTATGGTAAATGGCATTTATGTGTTTCAAATAGAACATTATATCCATTTCAATGCACACTAAACGCTTTATTGCGATCAATAAATAAAAAACCAAATAAAATTTAATATGTCAGCAGGTATTTGTATCATTATATTCGAAAATCACATATAAGGATTTTTGTTAGATTTTGATATAATGCATTTATCGTCTTCTATAAAAATAAAGGCGGTACCGTACACGGATATTAAGTATGGGCCTCTTCCATTGCCGACTCAAGTTGAAAGCCGATACATTCACAACGACTGGTCCTACCTCTTCCCGTTGTTGTCTATGGATGACCTGTCATTGTTCGAGTGCTCATACTGACGCGCTGACACTAGAATTAACACACCTTCTACAATAATGTAATGCATAGATCAATGCTACATATTTTTTTGAAATCGATATTAGGTACCACCGGTTTTTGCGTGAAGGATTAGTCTGACTTTGGCAGCTGATGAATAACAGGAATATATAGTATTTATAAATAACACTGATAGTTAATATAGATGATTGATTTGAGATTTTTTTATAATTCAATTTGAAAGGGAGAACGGGCGAATCAATATGTCAAGCAATCTGGGATCTGATTTTGACAGCTGAAAAATGGACCATTCGTTGCTTGTGCAAAAAGATATGCTCAGGCTTTATTAATCTAAAAATGGCGCTGGCCTCTTCACATTTTTAATATAATTCAAAGACAAGTTTTATAACAATGTCTTACACTTCCTAGTAAAAAAACAATATATTATGAAAATAATGTGATGTTTGACATTTAACTATATTGATAAGTAGGTATTTAATTTGTCTAACAACGTATTACATCCATTTAAAGTAGGTGCCTGCATAAAAATGGTAAATTAATCCATGAGCGAAAATAATAATTGGTTATGAATCCGAAATATCAAAATTTTAACAGGAAAAAATAAAATAAAATTATTAGGCATGGCTGCATGAGGTGTATCATTATATTTTTTAAGTAAAAATATTCTAATCCTACCTACGTCAATTTTAACCTTGAAATATCAAAACATTTGATGTGTGACAAGGCCAATACAAAACATTATGAAAAATTAAATAATATATTGTCCATTTCATCTGTGTAGTGTCGCCTCAACTAAAAAAAAAAAAGTATTTAATAATAAATTATAATCCAGTCAACTCCGTTACTTATTGACATCTAGTGGCGGAATTACGCGGCATACAATTTACTGAATAATTACTGTTGGTACAATATAATTTGTAGAAATAATATTAATAACTTTAAGTAGTTAATCTAAATGTAAATTCTGATAAAAAGTCATATTATCTTATAAATTTGTTCCATATATTCAAAAAAGGCGTAATTTTGTTAAGTTGCGGCTACTTAAAAAATTTATGTGCCCAAGGCGATTTTCAAATTTGGTATTGCGCCCTATATGAGGAAAAATTGCCGACCTATGGCCTAGGGCAGCGATTTCCAAACTGTGAGGCGCGGAGTGTTGCAAAGGGAGGCGCGAAAAGTTAAACACAATTAATGTCACAGGTTTGCAGTTTGCAAATTCATGGTTTATAAAACGGCCGCTAGTTATAAACTACATAAAAAACAGTCCTATAAAAGATTGTTTGCAAACCCGTTTGAAAATATAGAGACTAATTTTATAATACCTCACTTCTATACTATTGTGAGGCGCGCTGGCTATCCCGTGAAAAATGAAATAAAAGGGTCAAATCATAACGTTGAAATATGAGGAAAATTTATTTAGGAACGATAATTTTGTTAGTAAACTTGTCTATTTGGTGAAATTTAAAAAAAAAATTGAGTGAATAAATCAATACAAGGACCATTAATGCATTCACTGATTTAAAAAGACAAAGTGAAGGCATCATAAAAAAATGGAGCTTTGGAAATCAAAATTACAAAAAAATGACTTCGCCATGTTTCCACTTCAATTTCTGCGCCAGATAATAATATATTGAAGCAAATAAAAATCTATTTATTGAGTTCTTGGTTAGTTTGCTAATGCACTTTTCACATTATTTTATTAATAGTAAGAAAAGTCGCCTGCAGCGCTGCTTTGTTTCAGGGCTTTTTTAAACATGTGGTTGTGCGTTGCAATTTGATGTGATACATACCTTTTTCATTTTTGTATTAGTACATTGTTGACTATTTAAAAATGTGTTTGTATTATTTAATGAAATAAAGGGGGAGGCGCCAAGATTAGATTTTTTTAAAAGGGAGGCGTCGTAACATAAAGTTTGGAAACCACTGCCCTAGGGCCTAGCGCCAGAGAATCGATATAGTGAGACATTTTTTTTACAAAAATAAATCTTTCTTCGTTTTGAAAAAAAAAACATTTAAACTATGAACGTTTAAAATTTTCTTCTGTACCGTCGTGAGAACTTATTAACCGTTCATAAAAAACCACATAATAAAACTTATCCAAAGTAACCTCAACGAATGTTTACCACAATTTAAAAAAATATTTTTAGTTCACTATTTGTTTTTAGATGATCTGCCTGCATCAGTAAATTTTCAGTAAATTGTATTTAATTGCGTTTTCCTAATACTCCTTCTTGACAAAAATAGACAGATATATTTATTATTACAACGTTTTTATGAGCTCGTATTATTATTTGTCCGGTGGTGCTTTGTTTTAGCTAGACATTTGAAACTTTTAGAATATACCAGAACACGATGCCAATGCATTTTTTTAATACTTTTAGCCATCTTTATGTAGAATTGAATTAATTTTCAGTTATTTCTGTTTTGTATAAAAAGTTATTTCGACACCATTATTGGTTGCTAGGGGTCTGGGGTCCTAGCAACTAAATTATTAATATATACGTGCGTTACTATGGAAATCAATATGACATTTCAAAATGACATTTCAGTATTATTTCTATCAAATACAATTTTTTTGATCGTTTATGCTAGTCAAGTCAAATTTATATTTTTTAATTTATTTATTTAAGAATACAAAACATTGTGGACATCACAAATCTAAATTCAAGACATACACAACATGAGATTTACATTATAAGTCAAACATTACCCTCACAAGAGAGAAGAAGAGAATATAGAAAAAAAAATATAATAACAATTATAATAATAATAATAACAAAAAAAAAATCAAAACATACTTAAGTACAATTTAATACAGAAAAATATAACTTTTGAGAACGACAAACATACAATTTTATACAGAAAAATACAGTTTCAAGAACAAAATGTAAAGTACATCATTGAAAATGTCTATCTTTGGGAGCGCATTTACTAATCTTGCACCCTCGCTAATGGTGCCTGATAGGCTTGACACGAGGAAACGGTTCCAATTCAGAATAAACCATGGCTGCAACCACGTAGGTAATTGACAGGCGAATGGAACTTCAAATTCATTAGGACACAAGGATTGGAAACCATCCCTCGCGATAACAGGCAAAAGTGTTTCAACAGCAGAAGAGACCGACGAGATTCAAGAGATGATTCAACAGAAAATTTAAAAACGTTGTATATAAAAAGTTATTTTTATCTTGTAATTATTTTAGGTTAGCGACAGCTAATAAAATATTTAAAGCAGTAGAAACGGTGGTGGTGAATGTGGTCACGTGGCCGTTGATTGGGAATCATTATTAAACAAGAAAAAAAAAGTGTCATTAAAACAATAGTTTTAAACGAAAGGGAAAGTTAATTGTATAACTATTGTGGGTAATATAAAAATAAGTGTTTTGATAGCTCGCAAGAAAAATATCAACGGAGCGAAACGATATGCTGCGTAATTTTCCACCGTCGTTAATGTACTGAAAATATCACAACTTAATGTCCGTAAACGGAAGTCATGCCACATACAGTTGCGGTGTATCCATGACATGAAGCGTATTGTGACGCCCGCTTAAAAATAATCGTAGATACGCGGACAGGTTCACAAGCGTAATCAAAAAAACTATTACCAACTCACTGCTATATTGAAAAAAAATGTTGACTAACCAACTACTTACTTGTTTAAGGGGGGACATGCTCAGCGTAGGTCAAAATGGAGCTTTTGTTTTATTTTCAAAGCATGATCCTGGACATACCTTAAACGTTGTTGATAATCTATTTATATAATTTTGAAGCCTTGTTATCCTTTATATTTATTTTAAACATTTGATGACTGCATAAAGTATTTTTGTTACATAAAATAGTATTCTTTTAAACCTCTCGCTCTAATGTTTTAGAATATAGTTAATTTTTAAACGCATTTATAAAACCATTAGTACAATTTATGACGAGATAATTTTAGTAAAATATTTACGATAAAAAATTATATTGATAATCTCTGTGATCCCAAATTTGACAAGAATTAGGCATTTTATTATTCAAAAAATCGGCAAGATTAACACATTTGAAGACAATTCTAAAGATACTAATTATAAGCTATGTCTTTGACCATTCAAGTGTAATAAACATCATAGGAATAATGATTGCTTTATAATAATTATTGACCTAAGAATAAGGTAGTGTTTTTTTAAGGATAATAAGGCTTCAAAATTATATAAATAGATTATCTACAACGTTTAAGGTATGTCCAGGATCCTGCTTTGAAAATAGAAAAAAAAGCTCCATTTTGACCCACGCTGAGCACGTCCGCCCTTAATGTACTTTGTTTCATCAGAAATAACGTTTAATTAGGATCTGCAGATTGAGGTGACAACAGTCGATTATTCTTTTTAAAACCATTCTTGAATAATGCAGCAACCATAAAGTAAATGAAAAATGATCTTGAAATAAAATATACCTAATTTAATTTTTCGAATGCGCTTATGTCCACGGAAAAAGCCACAAGTGAGGTAAATTTTTACGTGAACTGTTTTTTTTGGAAAATTGTAGATAAGCAGTGCAATTGGAAATTTTGATTACAAATCGTTTTCCTTCCCATTAGCAGATAGTCTTCACCATGGCCCCCACAAGGGGGGGGGGGGGTGAAAGGCCTCTACCCTAGGGGGGCCATGCTCAGGGAGGCCCAGCGTGGCGGGTCGATCCGATATTTGAGATAAACACACATCACAAATTTGCTCTAATAGTAAAAAAGGCGCTATTTCAGGAAGGAAACATTAACATTTAAAAAATGAGGATATAAGATGCAATTTGAGCGTTTTGTGTTGATAATCGAAAACTCCATAATTCAAGTACATATATGTATTGAAACCACATAAAATCGCTAAAAATAAACCGAAGGCCTTTACTTTTCCTCTTAATACAATTTTGAAAACGCTTCTGCTGTGCGTCACACATGCCATTAAATTTAGCGATAGGTAGGGGGGGGCGCAAAAAGATCTTGGCCGGGGTGGCCGTTATAGGATGTGGGGGCCATGGTCTTCATCACTGTGAGACACTATTATATTTCTGAATACATGTTTAGCGGTATGCGCATAATGCCGGGTCCACACTGGCAACATGTCGCGCGACAACCTCGTTAAATTTTACGATAAGTATGATAATTATCGTAAAATTTAACGAGGTTGTCGCGCGACATGTTGCCAGTGTGGACCCGGCATAATATTAATATGTCATCAAAATATTAAAGACGTCGAAATTGTAAAATAGTCCAAATTTTTTGTGGCGTGCAAGATTGGCGGATTTTCGCAATTTTACAGCTGATGTTTATCAACCTAGCACCGTTACAAATTAATGTTTACCCAAAAAATGTAAAATAATGATGGGAAATTACGAAAATGAATTCGCCATCCGGCGGACAGAACGGCGATTTAAAAATCTAACAACGCACAGAATCATATCTTTCATCCTCTGGAGCGGTGGCGCGAAACAAAAATCACCAAGCCATGCAACACGATGCCAAAATTATTTTGATATCAGGCCAATTTGAGTGGATATTTAAGAAAATTGCACTCTTATATTATTATATTAATTCGACATCAATGCAGTGAACCAAAAAATGCGCACAGGTTTACGGCGCAGTGTTCCAAATTTGAAAAACGAAATTTATAGTGAAAATAGAAAGACAGACAATTGTGTTGCTCTCATTCGCATTGAAAGCGTTCAGACGTGGCGATTTTTGTCGTTTAAAACTCGTTGGACGCGGACGCATGCATGAAATTATGCAACTTGCATGATAATACGTGTTAACACGTGCATTTTCTTGTTATGGACGCGATAATACGCACGGTCAGCAGTAAATCCATACACGTATGAACAGGTTATTAGTTTAAAAATTACGTTTTTTAAGCAATATTTTCTTTAGTTGGTCACTTAAAATATCAGACATTATACAGACGCACGAACTTACTAATTCACTTGATACATTGTTGATTACGACCAGCGGTTCAACTTAAATTGATACGTGGGAGAATTCCTTTCGATTCCTTATCCAACGTTCAATAATCAGTTCAACGACACGTGAGAACCCGGCATTACGCACGGAAAAATAAGTTACCTTCACAAATATTTTGAAATAAGAAAAAGTCATCTATTCGAGTGTTGATTTAATTAACTAGTTTTTAGATTGTTGTCGCGGGTCATTTGACGGGTTATCCACCTCGTCTAAATGTAAAAATCTTTAGTGTGGAGTTTCAGTAATAAATCAACTGTTTTATACCTGTGCTACATTATTATCATTCGAATACATGCATGTAATTTAATTTGAATTCAATATTTAGGTACCTACTTCATACATATACATATTTTTAATTTATTATAATAGATTGAATAATAAATTATGAATAATTACAAGATAAAAAGAACTTTTTATATACAACGTTTTTAAATTTTCGGTTGAATTATTATGTTCAATATGCTTAAACTTGTACTTGATATGAAGTAAATAAAAAACAAATATATAATACTGAAATGTCATTTTGATTTCCATAGTAACGCACGTATATGTTAATAGTTTAGTTGCTAGGACCACCCCCTTAGCAACCAATAATAGTCTTTTACTTTTTATGGATTTTTCTGAAATAACTTTCCATACAAAACAGAATTAACTGAAAATGAATTCAATTCTGCTTAAAGATGGCTAAAAGTATTAAAAGAATGCATTGGCATCGTGTTCTGATAGGTATATTCTAAAAGTTTCAAATGCCTAGCTAGTCGGGAAGGACTGGACAAACAAGAATACGAGCTAATAAAAACGTTGTAATAAAATAGAGCATTCGAACGAGGAACATTATATTTACATTTATTCACAGAATCAAATCACAAATCGATTATAACCGGTTTGGCATTTTTGCGCCTGTTTGCGAATCATAAACAGTTTCGAAAATACTAACTAGTATATTGAGTAATTTAAAAATAGCTAGTGTTTTTATGATATTTTTTTTGACAACATTAATTTTAATGCAGTTAAGCCCGCGACCGTGACAGGACTCTCGAATGTTTTGACCAGCGTTCGTTGAAACATAAATTCAGACCGAAATTTAGTAAATACCAGAAAAACATCCACAATGATTTCGTGAACGAACAGAGATTTATATATCGAATGATTCGTCCCTATACTCTAATAGTGGGATGCCTCCTTAAGGCTATACTTCAGCTGGGGCACGGTCTAAAACGATCGTGACTACGCGACGCGAAGATTGTGCAAACGACGCGTGCAGAACAAAACATAATTTGTCATAAAAATTCAACATGCGTCAATTTAATGTTATGTTTATTGTTCTACTATTATCAATAATAATATATTCATGTTACCCATGTTAATGGGTAACTTTTTTTAGTCATCTTTACACGATGTAAGAATTAATTCCCCGTCGCCATCACAAAACAAATTGACGTCTTCACAGCTCGACTTTCGCTATCCGATTGCCAGCCAGTCCGAAATTTCGTCGCACCTATAGTTGAAAATTATTTGCCGTTTCACTGAAGTACCGTCTTAAAATATCGTAATGCCGTCAAAAAGTATCAATACATTGAAGTATCAATTTTTTTCTCTAGTTGGAATATTTAAACGCTGCTTTCCGATTACCATGCATTAGAATGTTTTGGCCATTATTTTCCACGTAATTTTATCTAACGTATAGATTTGAAGTAGAATGTGTTTTTGTTTAATATTCTTTGTTCGTTTTTTGCCAGTAATTATTTATTTATTTATTTAAGAAAACAAAACATTGTGAACATAACAAATCTAAATTCAAGACGTGCACAACATGAGATTTACACTACAACAAATATTACCCTCACAAGAGAGGAGAAGAGAATATATAAAATAATAATAATAATACTTAAACATACAGTTTATACAGAAAAATAAAATTTTGAAAACAAAAAACATACAATTTTATACAGAAAAGTAAAATTTCGAATACAAAATACCTACATAGCACGTCACCGAAAATGTCTACGTCTTTGGGGAACGCATTAACTAGACTTGCACCCAGGGTACTCAGAAATAATGGGAACTGAAATACACAACGGGTAAGGCGATAGCAGGTAACCGACTCGAGTAAGGAAGAATCCGGGTTAAACTTTCACACGTGTTAAGAATACGTTTTACGTCGAATACTAAAAACTGCTATCGGTTTATGCATTTACGCTCATTTAATGTTGGTGTATTACACACACTATTGCACGTGCATAATGCGTGCTTCATTTTCGTAGGACACTCACACATTCAAAAGCCTGCTTCACCATGCGGCGTATTGAATATTGCCTATCGGTATTCTATTTATTATCTGTTCTGTGCTTGCACCCCTCGCTAATGGTGCCTGAAAGGCTTGATACGAGGAAACGGTTCCGATCCAGAATAAATCATGGCTGCGACCACTCTTAGGTAATTCACATGCGCATGTAAATTCAAATTCATTAGGACACCAGGATTGGAAACCATCCCTCGCGATAACAGGCAAAAGTATTTCAAGAGCAGAAAAGACCTACGAGATTCAAGAGAGTGAAAAGTGAGCATGCCTTTTAGAAAGACAGTCGGAAAATAATCATTTGACGAATTATCGAAAGGAAAATAGTTATATGTCTTAAAATAAAGACATCGAAGAAATTTCTTCTGGACGCGTTCTAAATTATATAACGATCGATAAATACACAATTTTGAAGTTAATAATTTGACAGTTGTTTCCACTCGATGTGTCCGAAACATCCAACCACGTAGTGTGATCAAGTAATACCAAATATTTTGATTAATGCATAAAGAAATATACAAATGTAGGTACCATGAAATGGGGTGAGATTAGACCATTACTATTTTTAAAACTTATTAAAATTTTATATCTGAGAGGTACCATCCCGCATTCATGATTATTGTTTTTTCTAAAAAAAATACCGCATTTGTTGTAATATTTAATGTTATTTCGATATTTTTTATTTCGATATGACAACCCTAAATAATATGTTCTGTATTCTATTGCTATCATGTGTCACCAAATGATAGTGCAGAGATGCCTGTCCCCTACTAGTTTTAAATTAGAAGCTTTGGCGGTTTAAAATTCACCTTGCGTATTTTCGTTCCAGTAAAATCGTAACACTAATCTGGCCTCATGGTGATCTGTTAAGAAGGTCATATCAATGAAAGTGACAACCTGATAAACCCGACAAGAAGACATCATTAAAACCAGTCACACGTACCAACTCTAAAAGCTAGTGCGCCATGAATTCCAATCTTCTAATTATGACCATGTTACAATGACACATATATTAATATAATATCGTTTGCTGTTGTACCCTGTAACAGTAATAACAACATAGCTAATATCATTCATTATAAAATGCAATGTTAAATTGATTAAAAATCTTTGGTAATTATTTTATTTATTTAAGAAAACAAAACATTGTGGACATAACAAATCAAAATTCAGGACGTTCACAATATGAGATTTACATTATAACAAAATATTACTCTCACAAGAGAGAAGAAAATAATAATAATAATAATAAAACATAAACAATTGTATACAATAAAATAAAAGTTCAAAAACAAAATGGAAAGTAATTGAAAATGAAAAGTCCAAGTCTTTAGGGAGCGCATTTACTGGTCTTGCACTCCTCGCTAATGGTAGATAGGCTTGTTCTCGAGGAAACAGTTCTAACGTAGAATAGGCCACGTAGGAAATTAATTGACAGGCGCACATAAATTTTATTTTTTAGGACGTCAGGATTGGAAACCATCCCTCGTTTTTTCAGGCAAAAAAAATTCAAGAGCAGAAGTGATCACGAGATTCAAGAGAGTGAAAAGTGAGCATTTCTTATTTCGATTAGTAGCCATAAGGGCTTCTACCAGATGACTAAATAAACCAACGTGCATAATTTAATATAAGTAATTTTAATTATCACTTTGATTATTAAGGGGGGGCATGCTCATCGTAGGTCAAAATTGAGTTTTTATTGTATTTTAAAACCATGATCCTGGACATTCCTTAAACGTTGTAGATAATCTATTTATATAATTTTGAAGCCTTATTATCCTTTATATTTATTTTAAACATTTGATGACTGCATAAAGTATTTTTGTTACATAAAATAGTATTCTTTTAAACCTCTCGCTCTAATGTTTTAGAATATAGTCATATTTCGGTACATGAATGTGCAGTGGTGTTAAGATTTTTTACATTTATTAATTTTTAAACGCATTTATAAAACCATTAGTATAATTTATGACGAGATAATTTTAGTAAAATATTCACGATAAAAAATTATATTGATAATCTCTGTGATCCCAAATTTGACAAGAATTAGGCATTTTATTATTCAAAAAATCGGCAATAATATACTATTTTATGTAACAAAAATACTTTATGCAGTCATCAAATGTTTGAAATAAATATAAAGGATAATAAGGCTTCAAAATTATATAAATAGATTATCTACAACGTTTAAGGAGTGTCCAGGATCACGGTTTGAAAATACAATAAAAACTCAATTTTGACCTATGACGAGCATGTGGGCCGTTAAACTGTTAATTTAGGCACCACAATGAGTAGCAACCTTACGATAAGTGACCCTTGTTATACATTGTAATAATAATTGCTTTAACGTCACAACGTCAAAGCGTAATGCAAAATAAAATATTAGTTAAACTATGTAACAAAATTGATCTCAGTAACACTCTAGTCATGTTATATAAGTAAAATTGTGTTCATAAAACATTATACTTACGTATAATGTCGCATGTATTATTCCACACTGGCAACAATCTATTAAGTTATGCGCGGCCTAGTAAATTGCATTGTTATTCAAAGAAGGAGGTAGATGCATCATCTTCGTACGGATACTCAAGATGCATACATCATACGCACATATTACACTATAATAGCTAATTAAATCTATGCATGTCATGCAAATACAATGCATCGATTGTTTTGCGTGGAAGATGAGGCGAAGAATGACGTTGAAAACCGGTCTCAATATAATTATATAGGCATCAACCAGCAACCTTAGTTCCATGAAGAGCGGAAGATCAACTTTTAAAATTGTCAACGTCATATTTAATATTATATACCTAACCAAAGCCGATACCTACTATTAACGTAATTATAGATCGATGGCACGCGTAAATCGATGTATTATTGTAATTGTGATCGATTGACCTAAGCAGAGCCGGTTTAATTTTATTTGAAATTGTCGCGTTTTTAGCAAGACATAGTCTTCGATTCAAGATATTGTTTTAGATACCTGATAAAAGGTCAGTTGATCGTCACCCTTGCGAACACGAACAGCAATTCCATTCAAATTGTAACTTTCTTATTATTTCTTTTAAATAAAAAAAATCTTTTCCATAACCGCGTATATAGTATAATTATCATATTACGAATGTGCTTCGTCAAATGTGTAATTAATTATTAGTGAAATAAATGTTAAAAAATAAAGTGCCGGTTTTCAATCACATACCCCTCGATTCGAGATTGTGACCAGTTTTCTGCTATTTCCCGCAAAGTGCCTTAAGCCATAGTATCAAACTACTCACATGTTTTGACTGTCAAACAGTAAATTTAATATCGAGAAAACATCGCCAGCTGAATATTCGAAAACTTAAAAATAATATGTAGTATTGCACAGCATTTTACAGCTGTTCATAAATACTAAACAAAATTGCGCCGCAGTCGAATTTTTTTATTACATACATGGAATATTTTAATAAAAATTGAAGCAAATATAGTTATTTAACAGAATTTATAAGATTTGTAGGGGAAATCTTTAGAAAACCCTAATTCTATTTTACACATTTTTTACGTAGCGTTCGCATTCATATACCGACCAAAAAGTGCATAATATAACCAACACATATACTATTAGAAATTTGTCATATTGTGAGTATGTAATCTAAAACGAAGTAATAAAGACAATAATGCAACGATGAATGACTGTTCATAGATCAATTTTACGACTAGACGAATTTCTGTATAAAATGATCGAGTGTCAACTAACAATATTTTTACATCATCTGACCTAATTTAATAATGAAACTTGTTTTCCCCGCACCAATAAATAAAAAGGTCATAATATTCTATATATATATATATATATATATATATATATATATATATATATATATATATATATATATATATATATATATATATATATAAAATAATATTGTTCCATCCATGACTTCCTTGTCAAAACACAATTATGATTTTGTTAATTGAATTTCAGTTACGGAGTGACACTTAATTTTGGCGGGAAATATTTTACAGAGCTTGAAAACTTGATCAATACCACAGTTGATTGAGTTGTATGGAAAAACTATGTTATATTTCCAGGTAGTGCTTTCATCAATTATACACAATGGACCGACACTGAGGACGGCCACAGCGTAATATAATAATTAATGAATCTATTCATTAAATACCAATTCTAAAAGTGTTTTAAATCCCAGTGTAAATTATTTCCGTACGAATTTCCTACGGCGATATAACACGATTGCTTTCGAGTTGTACTCCAAAGTGAATAATGCTCACCTAGTTACCTCATTTCCACCTGTACAACGTGTTTGTGTACAATGCTGGAGAGTAGTGTACGCAGACCGGCACTTCAGCCTGCACTAGGGATTGCAATACCGAATGAAAATGTCAATACCGGTCTTCCGGTATTTCTTATTAATACTGGTATTTTTTAAACATTAAAAAAAACAGAAGTAGGTGCTTATCAATAAATATAGCTATTAAAAGCTTTTTAAAATATTATTTTATAGCAAAAACCTACATTTATTATGTTGACATTTAAAAATATGTTTTGATCATAATTGTAGAACTAGTGATTTTTTTACGGATAATTTGAATATATTCATAATTTTAACTAAAGCCCTCAAAAGTTCATCAAGTGCAATTAAGTCTCGGCTGCAGGAAAAAGCTTCTTAAATTCAACGCTTGTACAGTCATCAATAATTATTATTATAGAATAATTAAACATTTTTGTCACGGATGTTTTCTATTTCGAAATAATATTATGATAATTCATCGCGACAATTACTTATATAAATATATTTGATGATATTTGTTTTATTATTTTTTCATCTCTGTTGGATTCACTTAATATATTTGCATTTTAGCAGCACATCACTTATAATTCATTTTCAAAAACGTAAACGTGTGTTCTTTCTTAATACCGAAAATTTCCGGTATTTTGGATTTTTAAAACCGGTATTGCAATCCCTAGCCTGCACACATGATCTTGGCCAGATGATGGGAACGAAAATTACAAGCCTCGTCAGGCAAGCAACAGCGAGATTTTTTTTAACTCAATTATATTTACATTCTTTATAAGAGTAGAAAAGAAAAAATAATTATGCTGTCTCAGTAAGTAAGATTTTAATAGACAAGCGTAGGAAATGGCGTTTTCACGTTAGAGAGACTGGAATCTAATTAGCATACAAATACGTTAAATTTTTTATATATTGTACACACCCAGTACTACAAAATTACTTTATTTCATTTAAATAATGAGTAAAACCCTTTATAGGTAGGCTTACCATAATTATGAAACTCAAAACCGGGACAGATATGGGATATATGGCAAAAAAACAAATTTAACCACCAAAAATTGTTTTATAGTATGTACAAAAGAAGAATGCAGACCTTTTACAGCAGAAATTTAAATTATTTTATTTATTTATTGTACCGGTCCGTACTTTTCGCTGGAATGAACTTTTATCGCACACTTCCCCGCTGTCTCATCACATAATATACGCTACTACGGTCAATCATGACAATTTATTATTGTCAATGATTCATACGCGGAACAGCCGGGACAAAATGCCAAACCGGCCGAGACGCCGGGACCAATGTGTGAAACCGAACTAGCGGTAGCCAGGGAAATACACGTGACATAATTAAAGAATACAAAATAATAGAGATACATAAATAGGTACTTAGATAATGAATAAATTGAAGAGACAGCAATAGTTGGATCTAGGCACCTCACCTCACCACTCTACTGCTACTATCGGACCAATTTACCTACTCGTGGTGAATTATTATTATTGCACGTACGTTATTTTCGATAAGTTCTGCCTAAATGTCGGTAGGTGCCTTTTGAGATATCGAGATGAAACTCTAATACATCGGAAGTAACAGAGTAGTCTCCAAGCTAGGAAAGTTTTATCAATCATAGTCTCGCAGTTTTTGAGTTATAGCGGAATAAACAACCAGACAACATTTAAAAAAAGCTATATTTTATATAACGATCAAAGTCAAATATTTCGAAATCGACAATACGTTAACTTAATGAATAAATAACACTGAAATCCACAATATTTATAAAATAAATGTATTGTATAGTATACTATGAATAGGTAGGTATTTAATTAATAGTGACCAGGGCCTGTTTCATTCGCTTACGATTACACGAAGGAATTCAAAACTATAATAACAAAATACCATTTCATTCATATATATATATATATATATTAACACAGAATCAAAGTAAACTTGTGTTAAATTCCTTTTAAATTACGTCAAGTATTTTTGAATATTTCTTGTTAGGCGCCAAACGGAAGTACAATATTCGTGACGCTTCCGTTCAAGATAGAAAGGGAACTTTACCGTTCTCGTATACAGCCATTTTTAATTAATATAATTACCAATCAGACACTGATTAATGATTACATTATAATAAAGCATATAAAAAACGAGCTTATACTCGATTATATATATATAAAAAAAAACATTGGTTGTCTATGAAAACGTGTGTTATCGTGCAGTAATAGTATGCTAAGAAAATTCTTACACGTATAAAATGTGCCCGCTTGTAAATTAATGATAATTCCCGATACGGTAAATTGCAGTCTGTCTATTTTTAGAAGAATAAAGAATAATTTAATATAGTATATATTATAAATAAAATATGTACCGTATCTTGTAAGACATGATACACATTAGAAAATGTTATCTCAAAAACTATACCATTAAAAATGTCTTTGTCAACATTTTACATATTGTTTACAGCACGTTTTGCGTGTTTGTGGCTTTGAAACTTTCGATTGTTGTACGAAAATAAATTGATAATCGTTTGACAAGAGGAAAATTTTTGACATGCGGGGGAAAAGATTTTTGATTATAACAAGAGGGTGTCTTATGAATTTTTAGTATCATATTATAAAAATTGACGGCGATTCTGTACCGTTTTAGGGCTGCCACAGGAAATTTTATATTAATTCACAATGCATATTTTATAATATCGTTTATAGTTCCCATATTTCGCAGCTGTTTTGACTTTTCCAGTATTATGTACGTATGAAATGTAAGATTTTTGTGACTGTTCATTTAAATATTATATTATGAACAATGTTGGATCGGCGTACATGGCCGCCTATAAGTACATGCAATAAGTGAGGCCTGTTATAACTACATTTTTAATAGGATCATATTGGTCTCCACAGAGTGGAAGTTTGTATTGACATATTTTTATTTTTACGAGAAATGGATGTTAGCCACTTCCTCAACCTATTAGGTCCATACTGACTCCTAACACAAATTGAAAAACAATAGAATAACTCAAATGGAATAGTACAAAACTTAAATCCATTAGAATGTAAATTTAGAACTATATATTATACTAAAGATAGTATTAATAATATGAAAAACAATATGTGTATTTGCCAGACCCAGGATTCAAACCTGGTACCCACGACATTATAAAGCCGGGTACTCATTAGCGAGCCGTAACTGTAACCGTTCCAGATACTGCAACCAACCCTAGATGAGATCTAATTATTTATTAGGCTTGCGAACTAATTATTTGACGTCCTTACTACTTACTGTATCTATAGTCACTGTAGATAATGAGTACACGGCTTTAGCCGACGCATAAGTCACTCGGCATTCGTCGTAATATCTACACAATATTTAATTTGTTTGTATCGACTGTTTGAGTGAATTTTAAATTGTATTGAAACGCTTGCGGTTTTGACAGATAAAAGTGCGAAGTTTGCCACAAATTAATATGTAATACAAAATTAATTACAGCTAATTAAATCATTAGTCTTAGTGGGTAAGTAGTCTTTTTCAGCTCCCCGTTCATGCATTGAGGCTTCGTCTTCCGGAGAAGGATTCCATCATCGTTTTTGATGTAGGTATCCCGAAACGTAACTACTGACATCCTTCTTGTGAACACTCATGAAGAGGAAGGTAAACGTATAGTAATATTATATACCTCTCCCATGACTATTTGACACAATGAGACACAATTTAATGCAAAAAACACATAGGGCACATGGGGCACATGGGGAGAGTTTTCTTCCGCGAGACAATTGTTTGATTAAACACTAAAAATCTGCTGTACAAACATTTTACACTTTACAATATTTACATGGTGATGTTTTATTTAGGTAATTTCGATAATATTAATTTTATGTTAAGTTTATGGCAGGAAGATAATGTCCACGCCATAGCGAACGAAGGGATCCGAATGCTGGTTAGTAACAAACGTAAGGTTACAAGATACATTGCAGATACTACGAGTAACAAAGACAAGGACGGATAGAAATTTGTAAAATGTTAAACTCTTATTTCAGATGGTGTCACTACACTGGGAATTTATCTTTTGTCGATGAAAATATCCCAAAGGTAATTTAGAGAAAAGTCGTGTGTTTTTTTTTTAAATATTAAGAAAAATGGAACAATATGATTATGTAAGAAGCTTTTATTTCCGCTGGCTTTTGAACCGGAAATGTTTTCTACCGTAAAAAACGACTTCCATCACACATCCAAACACGAAACAGTTATGGTAACACTTTAACCAACGCTTTCTCTAAAAATCTGAGAAACCCATAGACAATTTACCGCATAACAAAAGTTGAGAACTGTTATGTTATAAGTATATTTTATTTAAGACAATTGTCACGGTAGTTATTATGCGGTCAGACACGAAGGGTGGTATTATACTATGTCAATGGATAATAATATTCCAAGCATTGACATGAAACTGATCTGAAACAAGTGGATCACAAATTAAGTTCTACGCGTTCGTTAAATTACTAGCAATAATGAAGATAGATGCTAAAACTTTTTTTGTATTACATAATCTATGTAAACAAATATTAGAATAAATATTTTATTTTTTACATGGTGATGTATCATTTGTGTACTATCGATAATATTATTAAGTTTACGTTTATGGTAGGAAGAAAATGTACACCCCACAGCGAAAAAAGGGATCCGAGTAGGAACTCGTTGGTAACAATAGTAGAGATAACAAGATACGAGGGTGGGTCAATAAGTCCTTAGAAAAGCCGACAGGTGGCGCGACTAGTACTGTAAGCGGTTTGTTTTCATGCAGCGGCACTACCGATTCAGTATGCTGCGAAGTTTCAATCAGATTGGTCGGGTTGTTGTTTTTTATTTTCGTACATTAAAAAAAAAATTTGCTTGTTTACAAAAATGGAGAAAATTGAGTTTAGAGCTGTTATTAAACATTTTAATATAAAAGGGTTAACAGCAAAGGAAATAAAAAATAAGTTGGAATTAGTTCACGGCATATCTGCTCCTTCACTTGCAACTATTTATAACTGGTTAAATGAATTTAAACGTGGTCGTACATCAACAAAGGATGAACCACGCTCAGGACGTCCTGTAGAGGTGACTACACCAGAAATGATCAATAAATCCACGATATGGTGTTAAGTGACCGAAGATTAAAGTTGAGTGAGATAATTGAGGTTACAGGGATCTCAAAAGGTAGCGTCATTTCTATTTTACATGACAAATTGGGCATGAAAAAAATTTCTGCAAGATGGGTGCCGCGTTTGCTCACAGTCGACAATAAACGCAATAGGGTGGTGGCCTCTAAAGCCCTGTTGTCGCTCATGCAACGCAATCCGGATGAATTTTTTCGTCGCTTTGTGACTGTAGATGAAACATGGATACACCACTATACTCCCGAGACGAAAGAACAGTCAAAGCAGTGGTTTGCGAAAGGCGAACCATGTCCAAAGAAGGCGAAAACCGTAAAATCAGCTGGTAAGGTTATGGCTACTGTATTTTGGGATGCACGTGGAATTATTTTCGTTGACTATTTGGAAAAAGGAAAAACAATAACAGGGGATTATTATGCATCTTTATTGGACCAGCTAAAAAACAAAATTGAAGAAAAACGGCCTCATTTAAACAGGAAAAAAATCCTCTTTCATCAGGACAATGCCCGTGTTCACACATGTTTACGATCAATGGCTAAAATTGAAGAATTGAAGTTCGAATTGGTCGACCACCCACCGTATTCGCCAGATTTAGCCCCCAGTGACTTTTTCCTTTTCCCAAACTTAAAAAAATGGCTAAGTGGACAACGTTTTTTTTCAAATGAAGAAGTCATCGATCGGACAAATGCTTATTTTGAGGACCTTCCGAAAACTTATTTTTCTGACGGTTTAAAAAAAATTGAGAAACGTCTAACCAAGTGTATTGAGCTCCAAGGAGATTATGTTGAGAAATAAAAAAAAAATACAAAAATAAAAACTGTTTTAATGCTTTTTTCTAAGGAATTATTGACCCACCCTCGTATCTTGATGGAAATTTATTCAATTTTTTTTTATATATATATACGATGAACATTACAAATTATAAATTTAAGACGTTCACAGCATGACGATTAAAAACAAAGAAAAAGTATTAAACAGTGTAAAGAAAAAAATGTAATATATTATGCAGTATCACAAAAACAGTATAAAAAGTAAAAGGTACAAAATTTTTAATTATAAAGCATGGAAGCACAGCGAATGAGCTAGGTGGACCCTATTTTAAGAATTTATAAAACAACGTCCGCCTATAAATACTCATCCTCACGTAGGTGGAATATATCAACATCCGATTGCATTGTATTTTAACCCTTGATTGGATGATGTTGCCTTTCAACAACAAACTGTATTATTTTTCATATTTTCGTTATTAATCGTAAACATTAAAAGTGATCGATCAGTAAAATAAAATACACACATTTAAATGTTGCCATCATGCATTTTTTACAGGATAATTATTAAAATAAAACACAATATAACTATTTCCAAAATAATAACGACCAGGACCAGTTTCATCCGATGCGATATAAAAAATACATTATTTTTAATTTAAATTTTAAATGTTTTAAACCATACAAATTATTAATAAATTACATAAAGATTAATGAAATACAACATCCTAAGAAATTTATATGTATAAAAATAATTCAATTAAATTTACCTTGATTCTGTTTCTACAACTGTTTCTTGTTTGTGATTTTGTATTTAAGTAAATTTACCTGGAATATACATAAGCACTTTTGTCTTTGATTGCATAATAATTATTACGTCCGTGACAATGGATTATAAAGTGAGGTGTAAATGCAAAAATAACATATTACATTACCTTTGCCAATTAACAATATGTCTGACGAAATAATATCTAGTATTTATAATAAAACTCACAGACGATCAATCCTTAGCAAATGGTTTTTTCCTATTTGTTCAACATAGAGTGATTTGCAAATAATGAAATCATTGAATAAATCCAACAAGTAACACTTAATGTTATCTATATTTGAGTTTCATATTAAATACATACTTTAATTTAATACGTTAATTTGTTTTATTCTAAAATAATGACAGAGCCGGATTAAGGCATGTGATTTAGGGGTTACAGGCCAGCGCATATGTCAGCTGGAAGTAGTCTCACATATTATGATGCATACTATTTATTTTTATTATTTATTGTCTTACTGCAATTTTTAACGATTGTTTCACAACTTAAAAAAGAATATCATTATAAATCATCAACGAATAGATCTCTAAGAATACATATAATCAAATAAGAGATAAAAACAACCAATGATTCCTTAATATTTAAATATCATTACATACTTAGTTATATTTTATGATAGGTTCTTAAAAGATTTGACAATTATTACGTTTCTCTAGATATTAAATGTATTTTTAGTGATTATTTTTATATTATTGAATAAAATCAATTGCCTTATGGAGTTGTCGAATATCGATAGACAATAATCATAAATTACACTGCACAATTACATATGTTTAATGTTAATACTTTTGAAGTAAAATAGCGCCGCGCCGCAGGCGATTTTTTTATGTATGTTTATCTCACTTATTTGGTCGACCTGCCACGCCGAGGCTCAAATTTAATAATCCCGGATCCCCAGGCTAGAGCTCTGTCAGCCCCCATTTGTGGGGGCCATGGTTGCAGTAATTGATTCTTTTCATTGCGGAAAATATGGCCGAAGCTTCTCTGCGCTTGACAGTAACTACTTATACCTACATTTTCTTTACTAAATGATAACATTCAGATTTTGATAATTATTAATACCTAGTTTTAGGAAAAATTTACAGAAAACTAAATCATTATTACCTACACTAAATTGTACTTTTATTAAAGTGTTTCAAAACCTTTCATCATCAACGGTAACAAAACAGTTGAAAGCTAATAGGGTCAAACTTACAAAAAAATAATGAAATAGCTTACAGAAAAAAAGTACTAATGAGACATGAAAAAAGTAGCTGTATTTTTTTTATGATTATAGTACTCGTATCATAGAAGGCAGGCGACAGATTCCAGTTCATATTCTCTAGTATAAAAAACCCAGTGAAGTATAATAAAAACACAACAATGCAAGTGATAATTCTTTTTAAGTACCTACTTAACGGGTTCTGTGGCAAAATAAGACTTTGTATCTCCGAGTTCAGTGTGTTACGGTGGCCTTAATTGTCTTCCGAGATTTCAATTCAAACGCGAACAGAAATAAAATGTAAGAGAATATTGTCAAAATTACTAAATAACAAAGCTGAATACGGCCGTGCTACATATATTGTGATTTTATTTTACGTGGATACGAATGCATGGAAATAGTAGGCACCCACAGAACAGGTTAATAAATAGAATTCCGATAGGCTATACCCAATGACATATGCTATACCTCAATACGCAGGGTTTTGAATGTGTGAGTGTCCTACGAAAATGAACCACACATTGTAAACGTGCAATAGTGTGTATTGCAACCTTCAAATACACCAATATTGAATGAGCGTCAGTGCATAAACCGAGAGCAGTTGTCAGAACGAAGGACAGGTTTAGAATGACGTATTCTTAACAGGTGTTTGAATTAATCCGATATTCTTCCACACTCGAGATCGGTTGCCTGTTACTCCACACCCGTTAGGTATTAGATTAGGTATACGATTTTTTTTGTCAACAACGAAAACGTAAGAAAGTATTATATGTTTGTAGATAGAGGACAGGGTAGAGGCTATGATTGAGAAATCACGTCTCAAGAATTCTCGGCAAAATTACCAGAATCTCGGATCTCGAGAAAGAAAGTTTCAGAAATTCTCATTATTATCTTCATACTTCATTCATTATTCATTATTGTCTTGAATACTGTCGATTTCTCGAGAAATCAAAAAACGAATCTCGAATCTCGAGAAATCGTGTAAGCTCTAAACAAGAGCACATTATAATACTTTAAAGTAGTCCGTAAAGTTACGCAGTTGGCTGTTCGAAAAATAAATCCAATCAATCTTAATTCAATGTGCTGATGCACACGATCATATGAATTATTTTATTCTTCCTTTACCTCTACGGTGACCTTTCGTTCTTTATTTTAGCGCCGTGTCCTATAGTGATATATGTTTCTATCAAAAACCCACACCTATCTCTTATTCCTCTTTTTTAGAGATTTTGATTATTAAACGGATACAGTACCAAAAACCACCGATTCTGAAATGGTCTCAAATCTGATTCTTGAAGGTAAAAATTCAAACTCCGAAACCCTAAAAATAGTTTCCAAATCTACGTAAGAAAATTTTTCAATTAGCTGGTCAGAAAATACATTTTTAGAACGCCGCGAGAACAGTAAGGCTGCCGTGAAATCAAAAAGTTAAAAAAGCATTGATCGTCTTTATGATATACAGTATAACTACTGCGCACATAAAATAATTAATCGCCGAAATGACTTGGCAAATTTGGTCCTACCTATGTCGAGTACAGGTATAGCACATCCACAGGTATACAGCAGTTATAAGCAACCTCTCTTTTCACGAGGGCCAAATTAAACAACTAAAACTTTTTCGGGACCCCATTTATTTAAGTACGTATATTACATTTTTCGCATAAAATTATTCAAACTGATAAAATAATAAATCTTATTCATTCTTCGACAATTTATTATTTAAAAAATCCGGTAGCTCAGTGGCGAAAGGTGTCTATTGAAGGAAAGTCGCCTGTGATAAGTAACTGAAAAAAACTCCCAGATCAGTTATATATATGTACTTGGATTTGAATTTAGTTTCATCTTATCAAGAATTTTACTGATACCATTTACAAAACATGAAATATTATAATTACTTTACTTTTTATATCACTAAAATAGACAGCATGCACATAGAAATTTTACACAAAAAATTATGCCAAACCAAGAATCGAACTTGCGCTTAAGACAGCTGTGGCACGGTCTAGAACGATCGTGACTACGCGACGCGCAGATTGTGTCAACGACGCGTGACGAACAAAACATAATTTTTCATAAAAATTCAACATGCGTCCATTTAATGTTGTTTATTGTTATTTAAGTAATAATAATAATATATTCATTGACATGTTTTGTTTTTCGAGTAAATACTAACATTTTTTAGTCATCATTACACGGTTTAAGAATTAATTCCTCCGACGCCATCACAAAACAAATTGACGTGCGAACAGGTCAACTATCGCTTTCCGACTGGCAACGCATGCAAAATTACGTTCCACCTATTGCTGAAAATTATTTGCCGTTTCACTGAAGTATGTTCTTAAAAAAATTAGGGCTACGTTAATTGGACGTCTTGTGCGGTAGGCCAGCCAGAGTTTGCCTGGTGTGCGTAAAATAACATAGCCAATGCGCAACGGAACTGTCGAAGAAGAACTTATTGTCCACGTGTTAAAACTGTGAACTAACAATCCCCTCCAGTGCAGCATAAGTTCTACGCAATATATCTATGCGTATGTGATTTCTATTAGATACGGATGGCTCTGCTGTTAATAAAAATATGGTAGTATTTTTTCACCTGCGAAATAATGTATATTTATATTTATTATGACATTATGCTTTAAAACAGCACGGCTTTAAGGAACTACGCTAGCTACATGAGACCGTAGGCCACTGGTTGGTCATCATTGATAAAGAATTTCTATATCTAAGTGGATATGTACTAGAAGAGTATGGACACAATAAGAAACACGATTTTAGTATTACTACTTCGGTAACTCTGATAAAATTCAATTTACAGAACAATTGAATATTAATAGGTACCGGCATATAATAAAATAATAATGATCATTGTCTAGTCTAGTGGTAAGTACCTACAGTATATAATTTTATTGATTTGGGAGATAACCTTGATGAAGAAATAAGTTTTTTTTAAATCGCAAAAAATCCACTCGCGTCAGATGATTTCTGAGTTAACAATATTATATTTTTATGCTCTATTGGCTCTGCCGGATTTGAGACGGATCGAAGAAAATCGTGACAATGTAGGTACAATTAAATGTCACGGATTTATAGATAACAATATGATCAGAATATAAAAATCGATCACAATTTCTACGAATAACTCTGCATAAAGTACCCAAATACACATATCTAATAATAGCAATAAAATAATTATATTAACTACCAATAGTTTTTTTAACCAATTTGTTTAATTATTGAATGTAGTAGGTAGTTAAATATAATTAAACAAGATGTCTATTACGTAAATAAAATCTCAGCTATTTACATATTCGTATATGTAAAAATATAGCAATATAGGTACAGAATGCATTTACAATATGATAATTCAGGGTCAATGTTATTTCGTGCTATTCTTAGGTTTTTATTAAAATTACTCTAATGTTGATTGTTTCAATAAATGTTTTATCCGTAAATAATTATTTTAAAGTTAAGAGTTTGCATATTATATTATATAGCACTAGTTTACTTTACAATACGCACTACTGCCACCATCTTGGAAAATAACGTCCAATTAAAAAAAAATAGTGCAAGAGAGTACAATGAATTAAAAAGTGTCTTGACAAAATCGTCTTTTACATATTTTCCTACTTTACGGTTCGTTAACTGTTACATAACTTTAATTAAATTATTTTTCGATATGTTCAGCCGGATGAGTGAACAACTAAAATCGTCTGCCATTTTCCAATGTGGCGGCCATAGCACAGTGTGTACGGCTATTTATTTTACATTTTACAACGTTTTTCTTAGCTCGTATTCTTATTTGTCCGGCGGTTCTTTGTCCGGTACAAATCTTGCAATCGATTTTTAACTAACTTACCGACTAGCTAGACATTTGAAACTTTTAGAATATATCAGAACACAATGTCAATGCATTTTTAATACTTTTAGCCACCTTTAAGTAGAATTGAATTCATTTTCAATTAATTCTGTTTTGTATGAAAAGTTATTTCGACACCATTATTGGTTGTTAGGGGTCTGGGGTCCTAGCAACTAAATTATTAATATATACGTGCGTTATTATAGAAATCAATATGACATTTCAGTATTATTTCTATCAAATACAATTTTTTTTGATCGTTTAAGCTAGCAAGTCAAGTTTATATGATTCAACAGAAAATTTAAAAAGGTTGTAAGACATAAAAAGTTCTTTTTATCTTGTAATTATTTGTATGTCATTACAGGGATTCGCTATGCATAATATGCAGAGCCTCAACACCAGAATTATTTACAGGTAGGGGGTTATTTTTACCTAACATGACTAGCTACCTTTCAAGAGTAGGCACCTACTATAAATGAAAATAGAATTCATCATTTTTTTAAATTTATTTATTTAGATTTTTTTTTGTTAATCGAGATATCTAATTAGAAAACCAAAGTATACAATTTAATATTAGTTTTAAACCGGTAACACAAAATTAATCTGTTCAGTGGTGGTAAATGACGTTTAATGCGTCAAAAGTAACTTGTTGGTTTTAACGTTACTATTTTTCAATCGTATTTAATTTTAAAATTAGAACAGTATGCCCATTTATATTATCTGATTAATCCCTTATTACAGTAAATATATGAAAAATAATATTGGACGTAATATGAATACGTGTATTGTACCAAAAAGTAGTATTGCCTGTAGTTACAAAATACTGAGTCATTGCAGTAAAATTTCATGAAGCAGAGCTTTTGAAAAATGTGGTTTTACAGTGTGAAGCAATCACGGCAGCTTCTATAATTTTAGGTATTAAGAACTTGCAAGTGTCAACACACCATCGTGAGCCATTTTATATTGAATGATATTGACCACTGTAGTGCTATTTACACCATTATAAATAAAACAGGCCAACGGACTTACAACGTCGACCAAGTTATTGGCGTTGGTATGTAGAACATTTTTCTATAAAAATGTCAGTTTTTATGTTTTTGGTACTTAGCGCCTTAATTAATACACGTGTTCATATATCAACATTATATTTATACGATTTTAATTTGAATAATAGGCTTCGAATATCGTTAATGATATCGTAAAATGAACAAAAAAAAAACTTTATTTAAAACCATTATAATGGACCAATAAGAAGTTATTGTTCAAAATAATTTCCTTGGCCTAGAAAAAGGTTACCAAAATATTACGTAATGTAATCAGAAAAAATAAAAATATCTTATTGGATAATATTATGTATTTTAATTGTATTCTCGTTGTAAATGTATCTTTTTTGTTGTTTGACGATTTGTTTGAATAACCTCGATACGTATTATGGAGTGTGACATAATTAATTAATATATTAGTTAAAAACACGTTTACTGGCACTAGTTCAAGGTAAATCGTTATTTTTAACCATTTATTATTGCGAAGACTCAGGCCGAAATTATTAAAACTTAGTCAAATCAACATAATAAACAAGTACGTAAACCCTGTATAAAATTGGTTTTACAAAAATGAACAATTTTTATTTATATTCCTGATGGAAAACATGTACAAATGTAAACAAACAGTACGGCCATATCTTGAGAGAGTTTTTTTTACTGTTTTAATAAAGTGCGCAAATTTGTACGTTGTGCACTGTCCAAACTACATTAAAATTGATACCAACGTAGTTTTTCTTTTCCACAACTTAAACACAACTTCCACGATACCTAAAAATATTGTATCGTAAATAAACAATAAGAATACGTACGTGTGTTTGCAATGTAGACACCAAGAGCGCTTAGAGCCTCCGCCCATTATGATGGCCAGTCAGTGCAACACGACGCAACGGCTGGTGGTTGGGCTAACCACCAGACGTCCTCGACACACAGTGATACACCGTTACTCCCGTGCGGCATCATGCATACCACTGTACCTTATTTCATTCACAACGGAACCTCCGCTTTACCTCGCTTCTTACACAGACAAGATGCTCACCCAACAGGTGTTGCATTATATTCCAGCGGCTGGCCGTCATAATGGACGAATGCTCTTAGTCTTATGTTTGATGACAGATAAATGTTAGTAATATTAACCGGGACAAAAAAATCATATTGGTTACGACATTTTTGGTAAAAATCATAAAAATAATATTAAAAAGTGAATTCCCTAAACTGAGCATAATGTGGGTCTCCGCGAAGTGATGGTTACCTAATAGGAATTATGTACGTACAAAAAGAAAAATGGATATAAGCCGTTCGCGCATACTAATAAACTGGATCCTTGCTTTGAACTAAATAACGCATAACGAAAAAAAATGATTTTTGCTTGAAGCGGAATTCTGATACCAGTGGGCACAATATATCGATGACGAAGGGTGGAGGTAGGCTGTTAAAATTTGCCATAAATAGTGCACACCAAACTTTGTCAGTCATAGGTATTTGTTTTCATTGAAATAATACTACAATTATTTACACATGGTATTGGTTAGTTTTTAAAATTCAATGAAACCCTGCGAAACCAAGCTATAATAAATTGTCAAAAAATTCTCGTATATCTATAAATTATCTAAAATTATGCAATTAAATCATACATAATTTTGAATATTTTATAGATATAATAATATTTTTTATCTATTATAGTTTGGTTTAGACAGTACGAGTATGTATGCATTTATGGGTAATATGTTTTCTTTATCCAACGAAAACAAATAAGTATAAATGAAAGTGTGCACAATTTTGTCGTTTTGCCCAAAATATACCTAAACTATTATGGTTTGGTTTAGGCAGGTTTAATTGATTTTTAAAAACTAACCAATAGGTACCATTTGTAAATTGTAGTCTTATAGTTCAATAAAAACAAATACGTATGACTAGCAAAGTTTAATGTGCGTTATTTATGGCGGATCTTAACAGCCTACCTCCACCCTTCGCTACTGCAACATAATATGTACATACCTACATAAATGTTGATACCAATTTGTTGATTTAATCGAAATGAAAATGAAATTTGTCTTTTATACTTTATTTTATGTACATTTATAGCTGTTGATGATAGTTTTAAGATGAAAAGTGTTAATATGTATTTTTGTAAAGGTAACAAATCGGGGAAATAATGTTGATTAATGACATAGGTACTGACACGAACAAAAACGCCGACCTTCAGTTAGTGTTTATGGCAGAGTATGGTTTAACGACATAACTATACAAATCTAGCCTTGTAGTCAATTCTACTTCTCAAATAGCCGTGCGACAACCTCACGACAAGGTACAAACAGAATATATAAGTCCCATGGTCCTAAACTATGGAAGAAGCAGAGAAGAAATGGTCAAAAAGACTATGAACAGGTAACCACTAGCGTAATCGTTTAGTATTAGGAAGTAAAATGTATGTTGTTTACCTTTTCTTTGTAAATGTAATAAAATTTTACGTAAAAAATTTCGCCTCCAAGAATCGAGACTGCTGAAGTGTGATTGGAACGCTGTGACCACAGACCTCGAAATGTCATGTCGTGAAATTCAAATCGATCTATTTTGGAAATAATTTCCGGGAAATCTCCATTAAACTTAGAAAATAAGTTATGGGAGAGATTGTTTACGTAAAATTTAGCAAGTACATGCTTCAATAACTTTTATAGCAATAATGGAAGTGTGTGAAAATTGAAAAAGAAAATTGAATATTTATAAATTTATATACTGTATAATTGTAAATAAAGAATTGTAATACTAATTTTATCAATACAAGATAGAAGTTAACTACCGTTATAAAAATATTGTAAACGCGTATCTATATCTATAGACGCGTAATTATAATTATAGATTTTGTTAATGCTATAACTCGCTAACTATAATGAATATTGTAAAAGTAACAATTGGAAAAACTTAAGATTCTGGTATAGATGGGTTTCTACCCATAAACAATAATAAATCTTAATTGCCTCCTAAGTAATAAAAGAATCAAATACTACAACTAAAAACACAAATTGACGTGTGACCTTGAACTTTAACTGAATTCTGTTCGACTAGAATTTACGGCCCGGCTGTGTTGAGTTGCCAGATAAAAATAGATTCAAGGTTACGTTTAGATTACTATGGAAAAGTCACTATTAAAGACTAAATAAATTTGTAGTCGCTTGTAAATAACATCTTGTTAGGATTAAGCATTTATATATTTAAGTTGAAATGTTAAGTATAATATTATAGTATTTTCACGTAATAATGTTCGTCCGAAAGGTAAATATCGAATGAAACGTTTTCTGCGGCTCCAAATAGTTTTATTAAAACTTAGTAAAATTCTATTGGCCTAAAAAGGCCAAGAGTGGTGGAAAGGACTAGTACGTGGGTGTCAACCTTTCGCTTTGACATTTTAAATTTAAAGACTGCCATTCCCTTATTTATTACCCGAATACTTATTCCGATACCTCGATGGAAAGCTAGAAACTTTCCCCTTCGTTTGAACACGAAAAATCATATAAAATTAACTATTTTGCTTACGTCATCGCAACGGCGTATTTAAGGGACTCGTTCTAGAGGGTACTTGAAACACCCCTATTGAAACTTTATTTTGTGAAAATAAGGTAGAGTAATTTTAACCCGATTTAATTAGAAGATATCTCTATTAGAAAGTTGCCACGGACTGTTTCCTGTTAAACCTCTATCCGAAAGGTATAAAAGGCGACCACTTTTCCCGTAAAATCATTAGTTTCTACACTTCTCACCAGCGATCTCCTACTAAGCAGCAGTCCTTCCGCGGATACGAGATACGGTTCTCAGTAACATTCGTGAAATTTACCTACAATAAGTCCCCATCGACGGGCAAAAAGTAACGCGAATATCTCGTATCTGCCGGTCGTGACGTGTGCCGCAAAACGTAGCGCGAATAACACGTATCTGTCGGTAGTGACGTCGGCCGCTAAAACGTAGCTCGAATACCACGTATCTGTCGATAGTAACGCGCTCGCGGAGTAATTTCATTTTTCATTACTCATCATACGAGGTGACGTAATCGGGATAAATTACGTGATCGGATTTGTTTTATAAAAACAAATTAATAAACTCAGTTTGTAATAATAAATTTTACAAATCTTTTTTCGGAATTATAAAATAAATTTTTGAAACTTTATTAAGTAAACATAATCATAAAATAAATTTTAGTAAACAAATTCATAAACATAAAAACAAATTTTAGTAAATAAATTTGTAAACATTAAGCAAACCTTTTGTAAACAAGTCTGTAAACACAAATAAATATTTGTAAATACACTGTGAACATAAATAAACTTTATAAACAACAATAAAATAATTCTATTCTTTTATAAACCTAATACTGTGTGACCAAAGAATAATTTATATTTTCTTTCTTATGGGAAAATATTTCATGAATTAAAAATATCCAAAGAATATCTGCGTATACATTCTCTGAATTAGGTGTGACTTTTCGGGAATTTGTGAAAGATTTCACAGAGATCCTATAGTGAACAAATAAATAGTTTGCTGATACTTTAATGAGATTTAATTACGGGAACAATGACAGTTAACCTTATTGTGTGACCGTGAACTCTAGTACCTGAATAAATTCGGCACCACACCAGCTGAGAGTTTTATTCGGGAATTCAAAAGTTGTGATACTACAAAGGAGATCCACCTCTCCTAATTCATCACTAGTCTCCTCAGTGACGGCCCGATAGCATTATTGAGCTAGCCGTGAGCCGGGTCATGTCAGTACCTACCTACAATATTTTAACTCTTTCATAATGAAGTCATATGTATACTTTTGAATAATTCAATATTATTTATGACATGATCTATAAACGAAAAATGTAATTATTTCTCGTTTACCTATAATCTAGATGTCAATAGAGTCGAATTATATATTTTTTCATCATTTACCTACCTACATACATTTAGTGATCGTATAAAATAAAAAAAATATTAGTAAACAAGACATAACACGTGTTTATTAATATTAAAATATACGTAAAATATTTAATAATTTAAGCACGGTACTAAAGGCAAGTATTTTTATTGCTTTATATTATGTTATTCGTGTTATTAGTATTACTATCAGAAATTAGCACTCATAAAAGTCGAAAAAAAACCCGTAAAAAATATAAACAGTTCAATATAATGACTCAAATTAAAATTAAGAACGAAACAATGCGAAATATAAAGGGTTATCAAAATAAAACACATAATAATATACTGAACTCTTTGCTAACCACATATCGTTCAAATCAAAATCATCTAATTTATGCCAGAACAAAACAGCAATTATGTTTTTGTAGCGTTCTCCATCAACAGTAACTGTATTTGCCATTTTCGTTTTCAAAAAATACGGTCCAATTACACATAAAAACTAGGGATTCCAATCCCGGGATCCCAAGCTATTTTCGATACCTATGAATCCCGGGATTGATAAACATAATCCCGGGATTTCGGGATTGATTTTTTTATCAATTTTTATGGAACATAAAATAAAAGCGAAAATATAACAGAAAAAATACTTTTAATAAAAAATAACTACATCAGAAATAAACTGAGTTTGAATGAAGTTTGATTTATACCCATGTGTAAGTTGCCGATTTATTTTATTTTTTCACATAAATTATTAAAAATGAGAAAGATTGGAAAAAAACAATGCTTCGCACTTTTAACAAAGTAATTCCACCATGATCTCATACGTTTTACGGCAATTTCATATTTGGCTGACGAATTAGATTTATGAAGCGGAAAGGCCATAAGTACGCCATGATTATTTGCTTTACTATTTTAAATCTCGCTAATCTATTCATTAAGTCTTTACTATCAGAAACAGCAATCTCGTATTAAATTCACATTATTATTTATATATTATATATATTTAATATTATTTACTCCATTAAACTTGTGTAATTGCAAGATTGAACGTAGATATACAATATTAACAATAAATGTCTTAAATATTATAAATTATACTAGATTTATTTTTGACCGATTTTATCAATGTTATGTGTAAATATAAAATTTTTATATTAACAATGGAAAAAAATTCCAATCCCGGGATTGTCAAATTGTAATCCCGAAATCCCGGGATCAGAATTTTGGCTCGCGATTGGATTCCCTAATCCAGACCATAAACCAAACGAAACTGTTAATTTTTGTGGATGCAAAGATGTTTCAAGAATAGCATGTAATATATACATATAATAGAGATAATATATATATAATGTACAACATTTCATTACTTCAAATGCGAAATTTGTGCTAATTTACGAATCCACATAACCAAAAATAAGCATCATCGTTGAAGATGATTTTTGGGTCTATTTCAAATATTGCTCTAACAAAAGTTCAATCAGCAATACTTACACACATTGTTATACATTTATATACATTGTGTAATTGTATTTTATACGGCTTCAAATGCAATTTTTTATGAAGAATATTCCATGAAGTTTAAGTTCAAGTTCTTGAGAACAACGTGTAAATTGACTGTTCTGGATTTTCATCCACACTTTGATTCACAGCATCGATATTTTCAGTGAGACGTGTACGTTTTTCACGACCTGGATTCCATCACAAACATTACCATTTGACTCGAATTTCCCAATTAAATTATGAATAGTAAGCTCCTTAGGCCGAATATTTTGTACCATAAATTTCGCGTAATGCTCGAAACGTAGCTGGAATAGATTCATTATTGTTTTAATAAGTTTTAACAATTTGTATACGATGTACAATTTTGTATCTTTCCATAACGATTTGCCAAACAATGCTGAACACAAATGTCAATTTTAATGGGAATCAGAAAAAAATGGCTGCTGTGACGTTTTAAAGACCTATAATTTTCTTATAACTTGTTTTTTTCTCTAGTTGATTTAGTCCTGTACTTTTTATTCTAAATGTCATGTTGTGAACGTCTTGAATAATAATTTGTTATGTGCTCAATGTGTCTTTTTTAAATAAATAAATAATACTAATTTGATAACCCTTTAGATTATAATTCCCATCATTCGTTTTTGAGTCAAATAAGAAGGTCGCCAAGTTACTATAATTCATATTTTAAAGGCCGCAATAAATATTAATTGTTTATTGGCAAAGAAAATCGTTCATATACATAAATACCTTTAATGTGTTATTTTATTATTTTTATTCAAGATTACATACACAAGAACTTTGAATATAAACTATTTTCATTATCCATAACCATATTGTTCGAAAAAAATCCTTTGTCTTAACGAGGACCTTGCTTACGGATGGTTGACGATGATGTACCTGGAAAAACCCTTAATTTAAAAGACGTATTTTCGTTTTTGAAGTGAAATTTCTTCGGGAGTTTTTACATATTGAAATGCTTATCGAATTATGTTAATTTTTGGCTATCGGTTTTTGTGTTTTAAATCAAGGTAGTTATCAATAGGTGCGTTAACCGACACCCGGATCACTACAAATTTTTGTTGTAACGTACTTTGCACTACAAGATTTGAGAATGTAACATACTTTATATCAAACAGTAGGTACATTATGTACACCAGGTTGGCAAAAACGTCGCATGGAGATTCATAACGCTATTATTTTAGCAGTAAGGACTCATAGAGTAAGGACGTTTGTAATAATAATTGGACCACAGTATACAATCGACGTAACAATAATAACCGGACAATATCTGCGGTTCGCATCAGGAAATTACGGACGACCACGAACAAATCAAGGTGGCGATTATTACAATATTTTCAAACAAACGACAGCCCGCTCAACAAGTTTGTATTACGTACCAGTGATTCCCAAAGTAGGTGCCACCGCTCCCTTGGAAAGCATTCAAGACTCACGGAGGGAAGGCCCTTGCCCCCTTGGGCGGTACTCTGCACAACAGAGGAAAATAATACATTCGATTGACAACCACTCTCACCTGCCTGAATCACATACTAATAATTAACATTGCATTAAAATGGTTTTTTCATCGGTATATGTCATTTTATGTGATTTTACAATTTGACACATTTAGAATTAAATATAAATGCCACAACTTTATAATATATTATTTAGTCGACACTGGTGAAAATATCAAATAAAAGTTTTAATTAATTACTTTTTCTATTCAAAGAATAATTCACAAGATTTAAGAATGTAACATTCTTATTATTGAGCATACATAATTATTGAAAACACTTCTGAGAAAATATATTATAACCAATAGAAAAAAAATCTTTTTGAAAAAAGTAAGATACCCCGCAAAAATCGAACCTGCATCTCTCGGGTTTCGTGCCCACGCACATAGACCACTATGCTAAAAGTGCCATACTAAAAGTTTTTAAATAGACGATATCGTATTTACGATGTATTTGATCATTTTTTTTACATTTAAAATATACTTATCTAAATTTAACTTTTCAGAATTTATAATCGTACCTAACATGTAATATATAAACTTTTATGTTTCCTTAGTCCCCATATAAAGTAAGTTTTTTAAAAAGATATGTTTACCTAAATGATGATATGTAGGTACGTTCTGTTCGCATAAGAACAAACATGTTTAAATGATTTATCATCAGAATGTGTCATTTTATGTGTTTTTAAGTGGCGATCCAAAGCAACATCACAAAGGTTTTTCTTTTCTATGTATAAATTTTTACTGACTTTATGGGGAGCTGATGAAATATATAGTATAAAAGGGGGAAATATTCTTAATAAGTTTGGAAGCCTCTGGTGTATCACACTACTAATACTATGACTTTGAACTTCCATTCGAGCAAGATGATTGTATAAGTAAATCGCACCATAATATAATACTGACTCAATATTAATTTTCCATACACACAAGCTCGTGTTAACAACTATTGTTTAAAGGTCAAATTGTGTTTCCTACAATAATTGTTATAAAAAATGCCGGTGTATAATTTTAACATGCATGCTAGCAATGGGTTAATAGCGTAATCTCGAAAATAATAAGAATTTAATTCTAAAAATGGTTTAAAAATAGGCGCGATTTTATTATTTAATCTATTACGATAGAGGAGTCAAAGTATAAATTAATTAATAGATTATAAGATGCGAAAAAACAGATACGTAGGTATGACAGACTGCATATGGCATAATGTTACATAAGATTCTCAAGTAATTTTGTAAAGGGGAACTGAAAACTGTATTTTGTTATTTAAAGAATTCTTTAGAACTCTTGCCCGATGCTGCCACTTATTTTCGCATAACTTTACTATTTTGTCCATTCAGCAGCCTCTATATTCGATGTTTTTTTTGTGTGTTCTACCTTTTGCGTACCTACCTCTGGATGACTTGATTTGTTCTGCTATTTTCCATTTCCATATACAGTTGAAATTATAAACGTCACTGAGTGGTAAGGCTTTCGAGATGTGGCTGTATAGACGCATTTTCAAAATTCCTTGAACTGACCTGGTGACAAATCTTAACGTTTTCAATCGAATGGGAGAGATCCGAGAAGTTCTGCTTAGTATCAAAACCAGAAGATACAGTATCTTGGCGTCATTATGAGGACAAAGGTACAGCATTCCCCACCGTGTCATCCAAGGAAAGATTAACGGTAAGCGAAGCAGAGGACGACGCCGCATTTCGTGGCTTAAGAACATCCGTGATTGGTACGAGTGCAGCTCCACTGAACTGTTCCAGGTAGCAGTAGACAGAGCTAAGATTGCCCTGATAAGAAGAAGAAGCTTAAAAATAGGTCATGTGAAACCCTTTTTTACTCTATTTGTTTCAAGTTGTAGCATTTGCGAATTCTCGCGGAGCCTCTGATATGGCTTGTGGAACCGCGTTTGGGAATCACTAGTGTAAGAAGTATAAGTATTAAAAATTCTGTATTCTTTCATTAAGTTTCTTAAAATCCGACAAAAAAACTGGTCCATATATGAATGTATTACTCTATCTGATAAGCCCGTGACTAGGTCACTCGGCTGAATGAACAATAATTAACGTGGGATATACTGATATGCATACAATCAGTTGCAGCTGAAATGGCAGTAGGTAGGACTTCTCGACCGAGCGCGGATGGATCGACGAGGCATTGTCTGACGCTTAACAATGGCTACCAGTTCTCATCAACCCAACTTGCGAAAAATGGACACGTGAAAAACGGGTCATTGCATCCGGTACATATGATAACATACACATAATCAAAGTTGATTATGTGTTATTTTACACGCGACATTGATATTGTATTATACGACTGCTATAATAGTACTAGGCATCAGTGGCGCACCCAGGGGGTGGGCCAGGGGGCCCTGGCACCCCCCAAAATAAAAATTATCAGAATGTAATTTACCAGCACATTTATAGAAAAATTTCTTAGATTTTAATTTCTAACACAAAAATTTCGAAAATGTCGGGGTTTTTTAGAAACCCAATCCCTAATGGAACTGTCAAAAAATTCTCCGTGTCCACCCGAATTCCGGAGTGGTGTAGGTCATAGCTTGGGAGGGCTGACAGGGCTCTAGCCTGTGGGCCTGGGTTATTGGGGGCCCGGCGTGTCGGGTTGACCAGATAAGTGAGATAAACACACATCATAAATTAACTTTAATAGTAAAAAAGTCGCCTGCTATTATTCTTCATGGCCATGACCATTTTCAATTACTTATATAATTGTGCAATATATTTTTTGATTATTATGTGTCGATACTCGACAGCTCCATTATTAAAGTAGATGTATTAAAAATCGCCAATAATTCACCGTATAAGTACCCTTGATTTGAACTAAAACACAATTTGGAAAACGTTAATTTAGTGTTTCACACTGCCTTTAATCTTAGCGGTAGGTAGGGGGGCCGCCAAATATCCTAGCCTGAGGGCCCGTTTCAGGATGTTAGGACCATGGTGTAGGTACACCGAGTGCAATAGACAAAAGACCGATAAACGATAAATTAGGCTGTGAAGAAGAAAAAGAGCCTATGGGACTAATTTACATTCTCCTCCTTGGCCCCCCCCCCAATATTATATCCTGGGTGCGCCACTGCTAGGCATATTATACATATTGCATTGTGTAATATTTTTGTAATATGACAATTACTATCAGAACCATCCACGGCCAAGTTTAGATTTTTCAGAACAAATTTTTCAACGCACACATTCGAGGGGCCTAATGCATAGTAATACACATGCAAATAAGTATGTAATGCTTAATAAGTATGTAAGGGCCTAATGCATAGTAATACACATGCAAGTAAGTATAGTACGCGGGAAGCAACGTTGCCATGGTAATCGACTGTCGGGGTTTCAGTATATGTCATTCTATTTTCATACATGCGTAGTCGTTAGTTAAATTTACATAACGTGGACAATTTATGGGATCAGCCCCTTAATTCTATAACTTTTTTTTTTAAATTATAAACGCTTTCAATATAACATTGATAAATGTGTTTGCCTGTTTTTTTTTCTAACGTAAAAACCACGTAAGTTCAAGGTTTACATGTAAATAGCTAACATCGTTATTTTATGGTCATACAAAAAGCATAATGAGCTTTAGAGGCAGTTATTCTTTAAATAAAGTAATGCATTACCAACATAGAGCATTGGTCTCCAAAGTGGTACTTCAAGGAGTCGATCCGTGGGTGTACGCAAACAAACAAGTTTTATAAAAGGGGAAAAATATGAAATACTTGAGGAATAACTTCTTGCGATAATTAAACATACTGCATTATGATATTAATATTATAAAAATCCCGTATCTACTTGAAATTACGAGTAGGTATCACACTTATTATTGACCTTGAAGTCGAATGATTCGAGGCTGTTTGTATATGAGGACATTAATTTTGTAAGCATAGCACTCGATGCACTCTCATGTACGTATGTATCATTTATTGTAATATCGGATATTAAAACCAAGTATCAACATAAAACTTGGAACCAGCATTGCAAGAGCAAAAAAAATCACACCAGAAATGTCAGATATCGTATCCGATGAGTAAAACAACTATATACATAATGTAAACTATTTATAAAATATATAATGTATAATAATAGGCTCTTTGCATCCGAGGACATTAATTTTGTAAGCATATCATCCGATGCACTCTCATGTATGTATCAGTTACTCAATTTACTGCGATGTCTGATATCAAAACTAAGTATCAAAATAAAACTTGGAACCAATATCACAAGATCAGAATAAATCACACCAGAAATGTCAGATATTTTTAAACAAATGAAGTTCTATTATTTACATTAAATTGTATCCGATGAGAAAAACCATAATTATGTACATATGTAAACTATTTATAAAATATATAATGTACAATAATAGATTGTTTGTTTATAATTGTGATAGTCATAGAACAGATTTATAAATAGTATTTCAATAGGCTATACCTCAATACTTGACGCAGGGTTGTGAATGTGTGAGTGACCTACGAAAATTAACCACATATTATATACGTGCAATAGTGTGTGTTGCAACCTTCAAATGACCAATATTTAATAAGCGTCAGTGCATAAACCGAGAGCAGTTGTCAGGACGAAGGACAAGCATATTCTTAACACATATTTAAGTTTATACGATAGCCTTCCACACTCGAGATCGGTTGCCTGTTACTCGACACCCGTTAGGTATTTCTGAGTGCCCTGGAGATGATATTAGTGTTTATTTTCTCCTCAATACTTTTATAATGTAGATAGATGGCTGCTCAATTAATATCTAAGTATATATTATTTTAAAAAATGTAGACTATCAACATAGACAATATAGCTAAACGTTATAAAATACGGTTAAAAAATCGGCCAAAGACTATCCATCCATGGCGCTACAAGAATTGTATGTCACTCAGATTTCTCCTCTGCAGCCCTTCTCCAATCTAGTATACTCGTACCTTAGACAGTTCAACCACTGCAGTATATGTCTTCCAATAATGTTTCGCTTAGAAAGCTTGTCTGACTGGTAGTGCCGGATCCATTCATCGAAGATAGCAGAATCATATATTATAATCCGCTCGACTTTGATGACCTAGCTAACGTTGATTTCTAATATTTTATAATAATTAAAGCTGTTAATTCAATGACGTAAAGAAATTATTACTCAATGCTACTTTCATCATTGTTATCATGTGTATTTTATTATCAATTCAATGTAATACTGGATTTAGGTATAATTAAAAAAAACATATATTTGATTGATTACAAGTTCCATTTATTATCGCATTAAGATTTCTATCGAAAATGGCGCTACCAGGAAATTCGGGTATAATGCAAAATAAAGTCAAGTGGTAGGTATAAACCTTTCACAGTTTTTGTACCCGGCCTGATTATTATAGGGGAATATATTATTATTATATTCACACAATGAAATAGATAGTTTTCACAACATTAAGAAAGATTAAATTCACATCGGAAATGGATGGTTTCACAAATAATCGACAACTGTCAAATGGTAGATTTCCACTATTGAAAGAAATAGTTCTCACTTGTCAATAGATTATTGTAACACTAAAAAATGAATAGGTGTATCGACGGAAAATATATTTTGCCCTTCTTTGCGATTAAAATGATTAAAAGAATATTTTAACGTGATTATACAATACTTAATAGTATTATACACACATATTATATTCGGATATAATAGTATAAAGTCTATGAACAATGTCACTCAAAAAGACACGATCAATTTAATGGAAAGGTTGCAATTATTACATAGATAGAGCATAAATGGTATTTTGTATGTCTTCAGCACTTTTACGTGTAAATATTTATTATCGCGATAGTTTAAAATTCACACTATTGCTGCAAGTAAATCCATGCACGTGTATAGGCGCTATTAGGATGGATGAGATTTTGCCAATCGAAATAATAAATCTTAGAATCATTTAGATTCAAACGAACAAACAAAAAAAATAACAAGGAACTGCCTACAATACGAATAGCACCAATTTGAAAAGTATTTTTTTTACTTAGTGGACAACATTTTCTGGGCGGTATAAGTACCTATGCAAATCATAGAAAGTGAGGCATGGCTTTGAAATTATAAAACAATAGATATGAATAATCCAAAACATTTGAGAAACTGAATCTGCTACAAACCAAAAGAATTGCATGGAAAAACCAACATAAACAACATACTCAATCATTTATTAAAAGACGACAGTTGGCAATTAATATTGCGCTTTTCAATGTAATTGCATTTAAAAAAAAAAAAACACCATTTATATAAAAAAAAAACATCACAACGTCCAAGCTGTTTTGTCATACATTAAGCCGGCTATAGACGTCACAGCATATTTTGGAACAAGTCGGTATACATGATGGTCATTTATAGCCTCCACATGACACAAGTATACATGAACGGTGTCAGTTTACTCCTGTACCACGTTTCTGCTAGACACGTTCAATTATACCTGCGCAAGTAAACAGTATATTTTTTTAAGTCATGTCGCTTGTTCAGTAAGAAGACTTGTGCAATATTATCATAATACGCACGCTCATGTAGACCTACTTATGCAAAAAAAAAACCGCTTTAGTGTGTAGTTACTTAATTGTAGCTGGTTTTATAATTGCATCGGTAATTTTATTTTATTCTAAGGTTGCCAGGTTACTACGAAAGCTATAGGTACAGGTGTACAGTCATTGACGGTGTTTATAAATAGAGACACGTGACTGTATAGTTAGGGATGTCAAAGAAGTATTGATATGAATACAAGATAATTCGAACGCACGTTGAAAAGGTTATTCTGAATATTTTAATACATCATTTCAACAGATTACATTTGGATGGTTTGCACATTAAAAAGGATAATTCGAGCATGTTATCAATGACTTGCTTCGACTTTATTATTGTTAGGTTACTAACGTAATGCAACCTGACCTAACTATAAAAATAAAACAGGAAGCGAACATTCCACATTGTAAATCCAACATGTTCACAATACGACGATATGAATAAAAATAAGTAACATTATTAACAAGATTTATACAGAAACCATCGTAATAAGAAAAATACATATAAAATCATAAAAAATACAAGGAAGTACACTGAGTGAGCCGAGTAAATTTAAGGGCTAGGCAAATTGTACGTATTACATTTCACCGTAGCACAGTTCACCGTCAGCTTTCTTATCGGAAAGAAATGACCATATACTATACGGTCATCTCTATAGCACTGAGATGAAAAAATTACGCGTTGATCTGTATTTCTAATTTAATTACATACATATTTTCTATTGTCTTTCCCTTGTATTTCGGTAGTTTTTATTACGTATTTTAGGTAGAAGTCGATTTACAAGAAGCCAGGCGGGAACCGCGCTAGTTTTCATAGCCGATTTTGGCAAAATTCATGAATTCAAGAATGAAAACCTAACCTAACTTAACAAATAATCCAGTATATCGGCTATTATCAAAAAATGTTTGCCGCTGACCGATAAGAACCGTGTTTTATTTAGACATGAATTTGATCTCAGTACTATACGACCCAAAGAGGTTGGACGGTCTTTAATATACGACCATATATTATTTCCGATACAAAATTTCACGGGGAAGTGTGATACGTCGAATTTCATACGTACAAATTTCCGGACACGACATTTAAGAATCTATAAAACATCGCCTACTCAATATCCGAAGTCATTTAGTAGAACATAGGTATTGCCTTCACAATTAAATTAAAAGTAAAAACTGACGTACCCACCTACCTAATAAGAATGTCAACGTAAAATATAGATAATAACAAAATCAAGAATATTCAAAAATAAATAGTTGATTAATATAATATTTTAACGATTCATCTGAATGTTAAAATGGCATATTCAATGTTGGGGACACTTTTACTAAATAACATAGTAAATAACATTTATTTTGTAATGCTGGTAGATAGATTTTTTGTTGCTTATAAAAAACAGTTTTTTTGCATAAATAGTTGGGATACCGTTCAATACGATAGTTTCTTTCGACAAGATACAAGTATCGACCGATATCGATAATTTGTCATGACATCCCTAAGTTTAACACCTGATACACACGTAAAAAATGCAAGTAAGAAGCAACACGTTACAATGATGGTTGCATGCAACATTTCATGTCCAAGATTTCACAATTATTATATTTATAATAAAATTAACCAGGAAGTTACGGACTATCGGATCAATAGCCTTGCTGATATACACCAGTGAGAAAGGCTCCATACTATTTAAAACCTACGTTATAAGAAAAATACATCTTCAAGTTTTGAATTTAGAATAAATAAAAAATATGCGATAGCATCTGTCTCAACTATACCTACTATTGTAATTAATACCATTATTTTGAAAGAATTCACATATATTTTTTATGACAATTTTCGATAGTGTTTAATTAATGTACCTAAGTACAAAACAAAAATGAAAAAATATCGAAGAAAACTCATATATACGTGGGTTGAGTATTTATATAATATGAAATATAGGTTTTGGTTATAGGCTTATAGACAATGACAAAATATTCTGAAAGTTGTTTCGCATTGTACATAGATTGATTTGTAGTAAGATTTCTTAACCAATAATATGTGGGTATGCCAACCAAACCAAAGTGATCTGATATTTATTTGCCAGGGCTGCAATGAGATTCTATACAACACAACTAACCATTAATGTATAGTTGAGCTAATAGTTTAAGCAAGTGGCTAACATCCATTTCTCGTAAAAATTAAAAAATTGTTGATACACTTTACGGATGCTTATTATGATCTTATTAGGGTCGGACATGGTTTAATAAAAATAATAATAAAACCATCTGATGACCGATCATATAACATTGCAAATAATAATATGTAAATACGTAACCAAATCAAGCACGTAACCAGGATATCGACTTTTTATTCACATTATCATTCAAAATGTCTATACTGCCAACGTAGAGATTATTAATTTTCTATTGTTACCAATTTAATAATGTAAATAACTTTGTCACACAAAAAATTAACTCCCTCTATCATAGCAGTACAATCTTGGTACAGTTTACATAAATATATCGATTTCATGATGATTAATGCTATAATATTATAGTGGTTACAAATTTGGTAGCCAGAATATCAAATTCAATAAACTTTGTACATATAAATAGTTCAAAACCTATCTAATGACCATTTTTTTTTCAAATTCTGATGAAAAACTGTTCTCTTTTTCAATACCTACGCAACATTTTAATAGTCATTCACTTTAGTATGTAACCTCGTGTCCATACAAACCAATTTTATTCAAAACCTATCTAAGCGCACACTTATTTATTATTATAACTTTTAAAGATTGCTTCCACAATAAAACCCAACCGTTATAATAAAACCACAGCAGTTTGTTTAGATATTTAGCAACAACTTGGTTCGTGGAGTTAGGTAGGTTTTGATAAAAAGGTGCTCAAATAACAGATGCTAAAAATAACTTATGTCGTATTTATTGAATAATATTTGTAGCGGGGTACTAGTAAACTTGAACAGGTAAGACTATAATTAATAATAAATTCTAACGATTAATCTGAGTAACGATCTATAAATAATTAATAAAACAACAACACAGTTTCATTTATTTTAGATTTGCATTTATTTATAATAAAGCAATTATAAATATAATAATATGTTATCGGTATTATCACAAACCAGACAAACTTGAAATGTTGTTTTCAACACAGATTAAATTTGATTGATCGAGTTATCAAATATGATAAAATAAATCTAATTTTATCTTACTGTGTTACCAGTATCAGATACTATGATTAAAACACTAACTGAACCAGATTTAATCGAACCAGCTCACTAAACATCAATTTTCAGACTCATAGGTTATAAATGTTATAATTAATCAAAATCATAATGAACAATAAAAATAAGAATAGTAATGTCAATTTAAATCTTCTAAGGCGATGTAGCATAATAATTATTCTCTAGTCTCTACGGACACTTCGCTGCGTAGAGGGTTTATTTAGCGTTGTATAAATTCCATATTTATTAAATTATAAATATTTTAATTACTAGTGGGTAACATTTAAATTCAGAACAATAGAATTAATATTCAAATAAATGCATGCTTGGGTAAAATTAGATTAATTATTACTTACTGTTTAGAATTTAGAGAAATTGTGAATAATAAAATTTCTGTGCCCAATCTAAGGTGAATTAAAAGCGCATTGTTGAACAATTATAAATTTGTGGTACAAACCTGGAAAAGTGGCGTGAAAAAATTAAATGGGCAATTTGAATATTTTGGAACACACCACGAATAGACAATTTCCAGCAGTATATTTTTTTTATTATTCTTCGGTCACACGCAGACAAAAGTATTTTTGTTTATAAAACACCTGAACAACTGCCTAATGAGAATAATAATTTGCAGTCAGTAAATCATCCATGACACTAGTGTTTTTTAATGGTATTATATTTTGTTGAGCAATAAATTAATTTGTAGTAGGTATACTAGAATAAAAACAAATTAAGAACTATTATTCGGTTAATTTAATATGGATGATTATAAAAAAAGAAAAAGACAAAATCTGCAACGTTTTTCTGAATATATCCCATTTGACGTAAGTATGCCTTTTGATCAATGACATTATTATTGGACAACGCACTCAATACAGTAGCTAGCAAGTAAATTCGCGCATAGCAACATTCGAACATGTATAGGTAGACGTCACGCAATTTCCATTATGCGATATCACGCATCGGGAATTTATAGCAATATTACCTTTATTGTAATGACGTTAGAACAGTGTTTCTAGTGTCAATGTTCATTTGAGCGAACCCGTTCTAACCGAACCATTCGGCAGACCCGACAAAAAGTATCGGGAATTTATAGCAATATCACTTTTATTGTAATGGCGTTAGAACAGATTATGCTATTCGGCAGACCCGACAAAAAAGTGAGTGTCATTTTTTTCCAGATGCTTCGTCCATATTAATGTCATTGCTTTTGATACACAAGTGGTAATGTGGTGAAAATACGTTCTATTAATATTTGGATGCGGGCCGGTACTCGAAACATGGGATCACCATACAATGTTCTTAAAGAAAGTACGTATTTGTTAATGACGCTATCGGTCTGAAACCTTCACTAATAGATTTCTCGTCGACGATTTCGACATAGGCATATATAAAAAACAAGGGTATCGTCGATCTAATTTTTGAGATAATGAAACTTTAACATTGCATTCGTGCGCGTTGCCGTTTTTTGCGTGTTACAAAGGGGTTTACAGGAGACCTGGCGGGACGACGAAGGCGGCCAGGGGGAGACGCTCCCCGATGAGGGGCGGAGCCTCGTTAATACTTATTAATAAAAATAATAGTGTACTTTACTTACAAATGACATTGTAAAATAAGATTGATTATGTATTATTTTATTTTAGCTGTTTTACAAAACTTTTTTAATATATATTTTGTATTCGTATACTGGCAGTAATACAAATATTTATGACTTATTCATGATTAGAAAATACACAGTAATCAAAAAAAGTGTTACCATTATGATAGTTATCAATTGTATTAATCCATAAGTGAATCATAATTAAACAATTTTTAACTATAACTAAATCGTTAAATCATCACATCCTCCAATATGCATAAAAGTTAATTTAATCAATTATGAGCAGTCATACAATTAAACAATGAATAAAATGTACGATATTTTATCTTGGTATTAAAACCCATTCACTGCGGACCTTTTAATTAATATTTAATTACCACATTTAAATAACATGCTAATTATATCTAATGGCCACCTGATGGGCAACGCACCAGTTGCGTTGGACTTTGGATAGCTTCGCTTTGTCTACGCTATCGTAAATAGGCTACTTGAGTCAAAATTCATTGTACCTACCATGCACGGATGCCTAATCATGTCTGTGATTTCATACTTCATATTTTTCATCCCATAATCAAACTAAAAATTCGTGTTTTCTTTTATTTATAATAGGTACTTACTACTTACTAATTCTTTTTCTCACTTCATTCTAACATCACATTTCGAAAAATACTATATTATTACCTATGTTCGTAATGTACAAGTATCGATTCCGTAAAGAAATACCTACATTCATTAAAGACATAGCAGCATGGCCCCCACAAAGGGGGGACTGACAGGGCTCTAGCCCGGGGGCCCGGCGAGGCGATTCGACCAGATAAGTGAGATAAACACAAATCACAAATTTGCTTTAATACTATTTTCCTTCGATAATATTATTATTTAAAATTATGTGGTTGTACGATACAATTTTTAATTGTGTATCAATACTCGACATCTCCATAATTCAAATGGATGTATCTATTAAAACATACAATAAAATACTACATTAATTTTACCTTGTACACCATTTGGAAAACTCTACTGTAGAGCGTCACACTGCTTTTATCCTTAGCGATAGGTAGGGGGGGCCGCCAAAGATCCCAGCCTGGGGGCCCTCTTCAAGATGTGGGGCCCATGCGTAGCAGTGACTAACTGATTCAAAATAATATAAATTCAATAAAAGTGACATATGCCTACGGTCAATTTATTAATAATAATTGTAACAAGCATGTATGCTATATCAACGAGACTGTTAAAATACTTGTGCGGGGGCTATTTTGACACGGTTTACTTCGTACGTATCAAAATTTGCCGGGAGCGAAAAATTCAAAATAAGAACAATAGGTAGGTAATCTAGAATAAGTATTAGGGTATAGACAACGTAATTATGTATCTACGGATTCTACAGCGTTTGAATCTGAATTCGAAATAGGTACCATAAAAGATAAACAATAAACAAAATAAACCATACCAGTTAGTTACATTGTAACACAATGTTACCAATTGTATTGCTTGCAATTGCAAAGATGACAAAGAAAACCTTCTACAATATAGATAAGATGGAGCTAAACATAATATGAAAGTGGAGTAAAAATATTACCAGTGGTCTACTGATTGGGTACGTTAGCTTCCAGCCACTTAATTTGAAAACAACTTCACACTTCTACTATAATAACTATGAGATGTATTTGGCAATTTTCAGGGCGGATGAAAAGACAATATGTCACTATAAGCAGACAAGCAGCCAATAATACAACACTTGTAGGTGAAAATTTCAGTAAAATCATTTGTAACTGCTGCACGCGAGTAAGTAAACACAATTAATATCAAAAAGTGACAGCCATTGCTTCAATTAGAAAATCTGAAATGTCAACTTTTAACAATTTTAATATAAATGCATGTTACCAACATCACCATGCTTCATTCGTTCGGTAAATGCATTCGAATTCTGTGATGCAATAATTAAATTATTATGCGAAAAATTACATAGTTATATAAAACACATACTAAAAAGTGTCAGAATAGTATGCGTTTTATAATATAATAACAATCTAAACATATTTCATAATAGCTTTAATATTATGATGTAACATCATAAATTCGTAATATAAATAGCTATCAATCACAATGACCATGTATTATAGATATTTAGTAATATTTTTTTATGCGAATCTTAGATTTATCTAACACGGAAGAAATTGTAAATTGATTTCTAATAAACTGGATGCTGAGATGATAGCTATAACGATAAACACTGTTTAATATTATTCATTTTTATTATTAAGGAAAACAAACAATAATTACATTATAAAAACTGTTTAGAGAGAAGATATTGCAACCTGCAAAGATTCCATATATAAATTAGTAAAGCCTAACAAGATTGCGGTACTTAATATAAAATAGAAAGAAATTACATAAGGTATGAAATAGAAGAAACAGTAACATTTTTATAATATATATAATGTGTTTAATTAACTATTTTTTTATTCAACGAATAATTATTCACAAGATTTAAGAATGTAATATTCTAATTATTGAACATACATAATTTTGAAAACACTTCTGAGAAAATATTATATTACAACCAATAGAAAATTTTGAAAAAAGTAAGCAAGAATCGAACCTGCATATCTCGGGCTTCGCGCCCATGCACATAGACCACTATGTTAAAGGCGTCATACTCAATTGAGACAAATTTTAACTAAGTGTTCTTAATCCTCTCTGAAGCGCTTTCCAAATTGAGTTACTATTAGCGATCGGTTAGTTTAAATGAAGCAGGTGAATCATTGAACGGATCAACGGTAGAGAAATAAATAATATAATCTTATCAAGACCGACGAATAAAGTAGTTTCGTGTAAAAATAGAATCACTACGACTGACATGATACTAAGTTTGGTTTCTCGTAAGTCTTGATGGACAATGGAAATTCACCCTTTGGATTTATAAAAGTAAAATGTAGGTTTATTTTCATAACTGACTTATTAACAATTCTTTATTTAAAATTAACGTTTTTAGATCGTTTCATTTTTAAATCTGCTTATTATTATTTTAAAATAACTTCACTATAAACCCAACAGATAAAACAATAACCAAGTGAATCTGCATTTTTAGATGGGTAACTAATATTTTTTTTATATTTAGTTACAGAATGAAATACTGTCCCCATTTCCACGAAGTTTGCTCAAGGTAGGTAGACCAACCATTAAAAATATGATCCCACGCCCTCTTTTCAACCAACGCAAAAATGAGCGATGAATAATTATCAAAGCCTGACCTTATACCCATCCTTATACGATGCATCTCATACTTTCTACTGATCGGGGCTAAACAATCACTATTTAATTGTCTGCAGATATCTCGCACATATGTCACCCGTACAAATTATTATGTCATAACTAATGTGGGATATCATTAAGAGAGCCGATGGAATGAGTGAACAGTAAAAACGAAATTCAGTATGCACGCACTGGCTGAAACTTCGCATACATTGATTTATACCAGGATACTCACGTACAAATTCTCAATATTAAATTTGACACGACAGTAGAATATATCAAAAACGTTGTAGTGCATTTTCAAATATCTCCCTTATTGCGTGAAGTTTAGTTTTACCCACATACAGATGTACGTTACTACTTATAGGTTACAATATTTAAGCGGAAATCTGCAGACGCGCTAGCAGAATAGAAAAACAATGGCGTAAATATGGACGCACATTTGCAATATAGATAGTTAATTTTGCATCCACATTCCATTTGATGGCACCATAAAGGTTGATTTGTTTTTTATTAACTATATAATGTTTGTGGACGTATTAAATAGGCTAAATTTATAATTGTATAAATTATCATATTTCATTAATATTTACACATGCTGTCTTTTTATTGTTATTTGTAATTAAGATATTTTTATACATTTGTATTTATTAAGTATTATGGCGCACTGGCCAATAGCTGTAATGCCGTAATACTCTTTTTATAAATAAATTCTTCTGTACTAACCTGTTTACTATGATAATGCATATGAGCAGACCTGATAACAAGGCGCAGGGTATGTATCATTCTCGTAAGTATTCTCTTATACATATGATAACTGAGGATGTATCTGCTACAGTTTTTAAATTGAATCAATGTATTAATGACGATAGTGTGAAAATAGACAATTTCATTCATATACCTACGCCATACGGCGTCTCAATTATTTCAAATATTGGTATATTTAGAACGAAAATCATCTTCATTGAAATTCGATCACAGAAAAATGGTTTTGAGGATTTCCCAAGTTATATTTCCATGGAAATGGAAGTGCTTTTCACTCTAAAAAATATGTTGTATTTTTGGTCTTGAATAAAAACAATTAAAGTGACACTTTCACATTCGTACAATTTTAAGGGTGCTAATAATATATTGCAACTTACATTGTTACGTAAATAAGCTGAGTATTTACCCACAAAGTTATGTAGGTACTTATTCGTTTAACGAATATTATTAAACTGTCATACTGACTACAAAGTTAAGCAAATACCCTTTCAAATTTAAACAAATGGAATATTTCTTCATTTTTGACATTTCAATAAAGCAGAGAAGTAAAAGTTACGTGTCAAATGAAGAATAGTAATTAATGAGAAAGATAAACACAGCATCACAAAAAAGCGACGCCCAGTAAAAATTATAACACATTTTTGTCAATTAGGTTACCCTGTAGAAAATTAACACATACTTGCCATCACAAAACCACTCACTTTTGCATTGTATGGAATAAGATGAAATCAATGCTGCGTTATCATACGCGATGTCAACATTTAATGCAGAATTGGGAACGTATATTATTCCTCTGGGTACATTATTCTCGTAAAAACAAAATCTGTTAGTACAAACCTTCACTCTGTGGAAGCCCATATTATGATCCTATTAGGATCGGACATGGTTGGTTGGTTGGTTATTCATACCATATCGATAGAATATTATTGAGCAATTAGGTATATATCTATAAAGTTATTTCGAGTTTTATTTCGCTCTGAGATTAGATCGCCGATACATTATTATGGCAATCTTAATGGACTATTAACTATTGTTTTTATTCAACGAATAATTCACAAGATGTAACATTCTAATTATGTTACATTCTTAAATCTTGTGAATTATTCGTTGAATAAAAAAATAGTTGATTAAAAAATTATTAGCAAGTTCAAAGTTACAACAAAAAAAAGTTAGTAATTAAAGTAATACCTTCTTTGATTTAAAATACAAAACATAAACGATAGCCAATAGTAGCTCAATTTGGAAAGCGCTTCAAAGAGTATTTAGAGCCATTAATTAAAATTTGTCGCAATTAAGTATGACGCCTTTAGCATTGTGGTATGCATGTGCATGGGCGCGTAACCCGAGAGATCCAGGTTCGATTCCTGCGGGGTGTCTTACTTTTTTTCATTTTTTTTTATTGGTTATAATATATTTGTGTTTTCAAAATTATGTATGTTTAATGGATTATATTCCGGTCGGCGAAGTTTACGGAAATTTTATTTGATTCGTAAACAATAAATAATAATGGTAATAATACAAAAACACGTATATATAATATCTATATTTGTAATCTAAAAAAAGGCATTCTTATTCCGTATTAATTAATCGGAACTACGATTGGTTTGAATTGACTGCGCGAAAAATCATTTTTTGACACGCTGTAACGATTCTGTAAGCTTCAGCGGAGGATTATTTATAGGGGTTCAGAGGAATAATAAAGGATTACGGATGTTTTCATAATAAGGACGTAAAAAACAGGAAATAACTTCCATTGAAAATAAATTATCGGCATTGGTGTAAATTATTTATTATTCGTATATTCTATAATAGTTATGTAAATGGTTTCAAACTTTACATCAGGAAAATAATGACGCCTTGAGGCAGATTCATAATATTATATAACAAAATATTAATTATCTTCGCTTTATACCTCCACAATTGCAATTACGTTACTGTCTACACTTCCGGTATAGAAAAATAACTGCGTATGCATATAAATTTAATATTATACCTACAAGCACGTGTTATTAGTATAGTACAGTGATAGTGAATCTATGGCATGCGAATGTTTTATTTTGAGGAGGAAAAATACATATACCTAATAAGTAAAAAGATATGTATTTCTTTTACAAAATAGTTTTACAAATACATATATAAGTACTTATATGTATATAGGTATAAAATATTAAAACATAATGACGATATAACAATGCGTATTTTATTCAGTTTTTAATATTATTTACCAATCGATGCGAAAATGGAAACGACGAAATTCATGAATAAATGATGGATCGCTTTGTAGTAGAAAAAATAGCCGGCAAATACTCTACGGAATAATATAATATTACGTTTAATTGCATAAATAGGTCCTTACGCTTACACATAATATTATTGCATTAACCTCACCAGGCGGCGGGGAAGCATGACATAAGCATGGAAAATGTTCCCACGATCTCTTTGAATTTTTTTAAAACATGTAAAAAATATTCAAAGAATGAAAGATACATATTATGTCTTCGGCTAGAAACACTAAAAGATAGAACTCAATTGTAATTTTTAAACCTTCTAAATAGAATTTCAAAAAACATTTTTTTCCCTATGAAAAAATGCGCGGCAAGTCAAACAGTCGAATAATAAATAATATTTGGGAAATTTTGTCACGCCTACGTAAAAAGGTTCGCCAACCCTGGTATCTATACCATTTTTTCTACGTAGATCTCCTATTTTTATATGTTAATTAATTCAGACATAATATATTACTACATGGATGGAGTACGTTTGGCCTACTGAATAATGTATTCAATAGTGACCTCCCATGACATTCGGCGGACCTTCAAAAAAAGAGAGACCTAGAAACGGAATGGAAAGCTGCATGTTGGGCATAAAGCGTAAGAATAATAAAAATTAAACAATTCTATAGGGAACAAACAAGGGTAGATTTGCAATGTAATAGAGTTTTCCAAAACCCTCAAATTGAACACTTAGAACGCACGAAGAGGTAGTCGCTGGAAACATCTAGCCATCCAGTGGTATCCAATATGTGTAACACACCCGAAAGATAGTTTGTAGAGTAATACCCGTTTCACACGGGACACCTGTGGCAAGCCACCAGCGTGGCGAGATTCCGCATTTACATATAAATGAACGCGACACTCGTGTGTCCCCGTCTGAACGCACCCATCCATTTATGTGTAAATGCAGCCGCTCGCCACGCCGCACAGTAGGAGAAAAGCCCAAAAACGTGGCCAAAACCCCAGAAATGAATTTTCGAAATGGGGATATTTGAGTAGTCAGTCAGGTAGAGGAGTAATGACTGCATTTCATTGTGAAAGGGGAAGCGTTTTGACCGTATACCTTCGTCGCTGCGTCAGTTGGAAGTTGGCCTTCGTGGAGAGTGTACGCTTCGCGTGCTAAACAGACGAAAATAACGGTGACTTTGAAAACCCATAAATTTCAAGTGAAGTGTTCAATTTCAAATCTGCGACTTGAATACGACTTCTGGAGGTATGTAGAAAATATTTTTACATTGGTTGAGTCTAAACGTAATGTATAAATTATTGAAATGTAGTATAAATATCTGCATAAATAAAATTGAATAATTTTGAAAACTTGCATTTTCAACTATTCGAAAAGTTATATATTTTGTCACATTTTGCAAAGCTCATAGTCTAGGCCTTTAGTTTATTGTATAACCTTGCGAAATTTACAAAAGTTACCTGCGGAATAGGTGCGTCTTGTGCTTGATAGGCCATTTTGTTTACTATAATTTAGCTTTTGAATGCGTAATCAGTGACCTTCAAAACCCGCATATACCAATTTCTGTCATGATCTGACACTTTTTTAACATCCATGTCCGCCATTTTGGATCGGCCATTTTGTTTACAATAATTTAGATTTCGGATTCGTAATCAGCGATCTTAAAAACCCGTATATACCAATTTTTGTCAAGATCTGGCACCTTTTTAACATCCATGTCCGCCATATTGGATCGGCCATTTTGTTTACGATCATTTAGATTTCGGATTCGTAATCAGCGACCTTGAAAACCCGTATATACCAATTTTGGTCAAGATCTGGCACCTTTTTAACACCCATGTCCGCCATATTGGATCGGCCATTTTGTTTACGATAATTTGGCTTTCGGATTCGTAATCAACGACTTTCAAAGCCTCTGTATGCCAATTTTTATTCAAATCAGAGGTCATTTCAGGTTTTGGCCACGATTTTGGGTTTTTCTCCTACTGTGCGCCGGTGGCTGGACACAGGTGTCTCGTGTGAAACGGGCCTTAGACTGATAAAATGTATGACATCCAGTAACGTGCGGTGACTTTTGCTAATGGACATGCTACTGGAAAAATGAGTATATACATATATCTACCTACTATATTATTATCTACTTTGTGTTTATAACTAAGGCGCGAGAGTTGGCGTTGGAAATAGGGAAGTGGCGCGAATTTTTACTTGCCCTATGCCCCAACGCTCGGGCGTGATAGAGTGAAGTAGGTAGTAGTAATTTATAACTAAGTTGGTCTTGAAACAAGATAAAAGTTTTAAACATTAAATATTTTAACTTCCTTACAAAAAAAATACATACATTATCATTATAGAGTACTTAATCTAGTATTTCTGGGGATAGGTACTTTGCATTTGCAGTATAATATAAGGACCGCACGCCACTGATAGCAACGCAATGTCGCAACGTACCATACCGAGAGGAATGGCATCAGCTTGAAGAGGCATTCATCCAGCAGTGGATTGGTCCACTCTGGTGCTGATAATGATGATAATAATAGCACAATAGTAAAACTAAAAAAAATAGCACAGACAATAATTATTAGGTATATAATAAGTCAATGGTTTTCGTTAATAAAATGTTTTGAAATAATATTATAAACATTGCCACATTGCTTCGTGTTTTTATATTTTGGTCTCGCGGGTCCTAAATTTAATATCACACCTCATTCATGAGTATTTGCTTTAAAACTTCAAATTACAAATATACATAAATAATACTTGAAACACGAATTTCAAGTAATCACGTATGTAGAAGTACCTATTTAATAATAGTCAATAATGGAAAAAAAACTGTGCTCACGCAGTTGACAAATACCGAAATTACTATATTACTATTGCGTGTACGATATAATATTGTGAAAATTGACAGATTGTCATCTATATGTAATTTGTTAAATTGGATATATTGAATATATTGTTAAGTTTGGAATCAATACTAATTTATTTCTTTTGAATATAACTGAATAGAACTGTAGCGCATAATATTTGAAGTTAATTTTATTTATTTATTTATTTTATTTAAACATGCAATAATTACGTGTACCTGCTGCACGGCCTCGCCAAGTTTACTATTATTGTTCTGTATAAATTATTACACATCTTTAATGTACGAGTATAATAATATGTGGTTTATTTGAATTGAGAATAATATTTAATTTTTTTAAAGTTGGCAGCATGTCATGAACGATGCCACATATACATTAATATCTCTTACTATAAATGAGATAATACTTTTTGCATAGAGTTGGGTTTCGGGAATTTCCCGACGGGGATTCTCGAGAAATTTTCGAGATTTTCAATCCCGAATCTCGAGAATTGAAATTTTTAACATTTCGGGAAATCCCGGATCTCGAGAATCTTTTCTCGGGATTCGGGATTTCTTTATTATCAAATATTAATTGAAAAAACGACTTTTTCGCAGAAGATAAGCATTGCAAGGATATTATTAATGCTCTAAAACCTATACGCGTTGTTGTCGAAGCTCTCAGCCGCCAACATATGAACTTACTTGCAGCGGATTCTATACTCAAATTTTTGTTCACAAAATTGGAGAATCATCACACCGAATTGGTCGACGAGTTCCTATCCAGCCTAAAAAGAAAACTAACAGATCGTAGATCTAGCCCTTTGTTATCTGCATTTAAATATTTGCACGATCCATTAAACAGTTGTCGTGACCGTGATAAATCTGCATTCTTCCGGGCATGTCCTAAAACAGAAATAATTAAAGAAGCGAAAGCGTACCTGGTCCGTCTTTTTTCCACAAGCATTCAAGAAGAAATAGCAGTTTCCGATTCTGACGCTGATGCCGTGTCCGTGATTGTGAACAACAGCGATGAAGAAGAAGATATGGCGAAACAACTTGAAAAATATGTCCAGCAATGCTCGAAACCCAACGCAAATATTGCACAACATGCGTCAAATAAACTTTTTTCGTCGTTTAAAAACGAGTTAAATGTATATTATGAAAAAAGTGGACAGAAAACACAAAACGTTCAAAGACTGGTCAGGGAATTTTGTGTCTTAAAAGCCTACGCGATTGTCAGACGCAGCCATTGACAGCCTGTGTTTTTTGAAATTCTATTTTAATAAGTAGGTAATGTTTTGAATTGGTTTTGTTTTCCTACTTCTATTTGTTCGTCTTCTTACTTAAATAAAAAATCTAGGAATTTGTTTGTTTTTACACTGATTTTAGGACTTTTTTTAAAATTTGCTCGATATCTCGAGAATTCTCGAAAATTTTTTTCTGGAAATCCCGAATCTCGAGATTGAGATTTTCTCGGGAAATACCCAACTCTACTTGTGCATTGCCATTAGCTAAAAAGTACATACACAAACAATATTTCTTTCCGATTGATTCGATAAGGTACATATCACAGACAATAATTCTATGTTTTTATTTAAATTATGTGTATTTATGCGTAGTAAAATGAGGGTCAATGTAGCATTGAATAATATTAATATAATGATTACGTACGGCGATGTATCAGTCCAGCGGTACGTTATTATAAAAAAAAGTGTTGACCTGGGTAATGTATTGAGCAGATGCTAATTTCTACTATACTTACAGATGTATTAAAATGGTAATCACAGAACAATATATGAGTATTTGAAGAATATTTAGAATGGACATACGTGATAATTGACAAATGTTATACTAAGTGAGGCTTAACATAATATTATTTTACTGGCTATAAAACAAATACAGGAAAAATAATTGTACAATAGATATATTTCCGATCATGAATCTCGTCTTGTGTATCTTTTGAATATTAATTTCAGTATTGAATAAACCAAATAGTTTGTAATAACAGTAGTTATAACTAGAGGGAACTTATCAACGTTTAGTATTATAACAATTGATGACAATTCTTTAACAATTTTAGTGTGTTTAGGTTGGTAGACATAGAATGTTTTAAATTATGTACATTGGCGTATTGAAAAATTGAACGTTTCTGACATTATTTATTAAAATATAGGAACGTATAACATGGGTGATTTGTTTGTGATTATTAATCTAAATATTCTAAATAGTGATCGATCAACAGAATAGGTACTTGGATGATTATCTATGTGTTATATAATAATTGACGCGGTCTGTCCTTTCACAAGCAGTTACATGATCATTAAATGTGTTATGTTATAATTATAAATAACTTATAATGCACAGGTGTGTGATTCCACTTATTTCGCGTTCAAAATAAAACAATATCACCCGTTCGTAGCATATTCAAGATATGTAGGTACAGGGTTTATCTTAACAGTATTTGTAAATTTAATAACAAAGCTTGAGAATTTTTGGACGATCAGTGTGAAGTTTTGTACGAAATAATCTAAAATGCAAAATGATTCGCAGCTAATTTAATCCGTATCCGGAAATTCGTACGTAAACAGTTCACCGCAAGACACTTATTCGTGCGCACCAGTACGTGAAACATGAGTTCGTGTAACATTTAATCAAATGACGAGTTCTTCGTTGAACATTTCACCGTGGAGTAATATTTGTACGTATGCTACAACATGTGGAGATGTCTTTACTAGGTTAGGTTAGGGTTAATCTAATTGGAACAGTACTATTTGCAAACTATCGCCGCATTTTGTAAGATACGTACAAATGTATTATGTATGATTAATGTATTATGTTATACGAACTCATGTTTCACGTACTGCGGCGCACGAATAAGTGTCCCACGATGAACTGCATACGTACAACTTACATGTAACCAATTTAATCATAGTCTTATTGTCATTTATGTCAGCTTCACTATCATACACATAGGCTCTTTCTTATACTACAATACTGTATATAATATTTTTTCAACGCCTTTGGAATTAACACTAATAGTGACAGACAGCCCATAGAATAATACATCTTTGGTATAATATATTTGTTGCGGATTCTATTTATGGCGAGTGGATGTAAAGTGAAGGTCGCGATGGTTACTAATAATTCACGAGGTCCAGCAACACGCGCATCCAAATCGTAAGTACCTACCTACTAGGCATGTAATTAACCGTACTCAAAGAATGGCGGCGGGCCTGTTTCGATTCGTTATATTATATAATTTACTAACCCTCACGTGTATGGCTTGGGTGATCAAATTGCAAGTAGATATTATATGGCAATTTTAAATAATCCTGCAATGAAATCTGTGCTGTTTTATAGGGATACTTGACAATACTGATACTTAACAGCCATAATATTGTTTTATTTTTAGAGCTTGATAAGAACACATTCAAAAGAAAATATATGTTGCAAACATGTGCACATATTAAAGGGACATTAACCAAGAATAAGTTGGCAATATTGTTAAGACAAAGTGATTATACCCACACCTAAAAGAAAACACATGGAAAACTAACACTTCATGAGACGTAGAGTATGAGAAAATAATAATTTGGAAGGATTAGCCACAAGGTTCTCTACCCGTACCTCGCTTCAAATAAGTTTATCGGAGTTGAGATGAAAATTCACTTAAGTTTACTAACTTCTTGATAACTTAGCCTATCAGCTGTGCAAATTTCATCATTACTGGTTAACTATTTTTAAGGATATGACAATAACCGAACAAATAAAACGGATAGACCGACATACCACCGTAAAACGGGGTGAATAGGAACAGTTCCCGGAAAAATTCACTGCTATTCAGTGCTTTTTTTTCTTTTTCATTTATTTTGTTAACTGTCAATTCATGGTGGAACTGCATTGTATTATTGTTTTAATTTAATAAAACGCAAATTTTTTTGTAGTACTTATTCCACTTTTTTTATTATTAAAAGTGGCTATTCAGCTACACTGGCCAAAATGCTACCGTTTGCATTCCAATATGTATGTTATTTCACAGATAAATTATTTTTCTGCCTTATGGAAACTCTGATAGGACAGGAAACTTAACCGTTTTTTATTCATCAGACGTGGAAAAGTTTGTTGAGATCCACATGTTTTGCATGTCTGATAAAACTTTGTCAACTCTAACGTGTCTGGGCCAAGAATGAACGCAATGCAATTAAACAGGTACCCACTTTTGTTCCAGTTAATCCACTGATCAAAGAAATAATACAGTTTCTATTTTCTAAATAAATATTTCTTTATTAAATCATGTTTTTTTTTATTAAGCTTTGCAGTTTTCCCTTCCCGTTCCTATTGACCCCGTTTCGCTGGTAAATAGAAACATCCCATAATGTTGGGAAAAATAAATATTGATGGCGAGTGAATAATGAGCATTCCCATGCACCAAACCATACTGCTGAATTGCAAACACAACTTTTGACAAGTAAATATAGCTTTTCAGTCATCCATCATAGGGTTTAAATTGAATTTGAATTATAATGAATATTCAATCATAAAAAGTTCAGCTATTTTTCATCGACGATTGTATTTGATAAGTAATTAATAGGTTTTAAGAATGTGGAAGATAGTCATTATTCTTAAAACCTATTAATTATTTATTAAATACAATCGACGATGACAATTAAAAAAATTAGCTGAACTTTATAAATGATTGACACAATATTATTGTATTAGTGTAATTGTAATTGTTGTAATAAACGAAAAAATCTCGCACTAAAAGCTCTGTTTTGGCTAGAAAATACGATGTCTCCTTTCATCTAAAGTTCCTAATATGTGTTATAACGGATAAACTGATAAATATACGAAATAAATTATTTCTTTTATTCAACGAATAATTCTTGTGTAATTTGTATTTTTTGTTTAATGATTGTTGTTTTTTATTTTATTTCTTTTCTATAAACATTATTTTTTGCTTCGTTTTTTTTTCTCTAGTTACTTGTACTTTTTATTCTAAATGGCATTTTGTGAACGTCTTTAATCAATAATTTGTTATGTGCTCAACGCGTCTTTTTTTAATAACTAACCAAATAAATAAATAAATTCACAAGATTTTGAGAATATAATCCATATATTGAACATACATAACTTGAAAACACCTCAGATATAATATATCAAAGCTGCTTACAAATTGCGTTATTATTGACTAACCTATCGGTTTTTGTGTATTAAATCAATGAATATTAATTACATTAATTAATTAAATTAATTATGACCTAATAGTTTAAATTGTCGCAATTAGATAGGAGGATCGTAGAATAATTGGTTAATCCACAATTGGCGCGACACCAGTTGGGTTCATACGGGTTCAAATCCCGTCGAGCATCGTATTATTTTCAAATATGATTTTTTGTGTTTCTAGAGTTCTATCTGAGGTGCTTTCAAGTCGTGTATGTTAAATATATGAAAATTGTATACATATTGTAATAATTGCTGTAATTTTTGTTTTACCCAGTGCAATTGATTTAGGGTTAGGTTAATCCCAAACGGTCGCCCAGTTTAGACTGGAGAGCGACAAAGGATGTGATGATTGAGTGACGCGACTTGGCACGATTTGAAACACATCGCGTCGTGGATCGTGAATATTCTGCGGTCGCCACTTCCACGAGACGATTCCAAAGGAGCGAGACAGCGTCATCATCATCACACCATATTCCAGTGCGCCCACCGTACGTTAATCACAATAACAACACAAATGCAGAGATAGTAAGACCAAAGTGACGCCGGATAAGTCAGGACATTGGATTAGTGATAAAAAAATTACACTCATCGCATTAGTCATTCAGAAAAGATACAATATCTCAATATCTTAAAGAAGTAGATAGTGACAATTTGTAATGTATGAATTAATACACAAATTCAATCTAAAACCGGGTATTCATTAGCGAACCGCAACTGTAACCATTCCAGATACTGTAACCAACTCTAGATGGGAACTAATTATTTGGCATCCATACTAGTTACTGTATCTGCAACGATCACAGATAAGGCTCGCTAATAAATACCCAGGTTCGGTTACATTTAAATTGTACGTAAAACATTTCACCGTATCACATTTCGCCGTGAGTTTTCTTACCGGGAAGAGATGACTGAATACTATACGGTCTCCAATTTATTGTATTAGATTCAAATGAACAATAATTCATATAGCTGATTTTGGCAATATTCATGAATGCAAGAATGAAAACATAACCTAATCTAACCTAACAAATAATCCAGTATATCAGCTATTTTCAAATTTTGTTTGCTGCTGGCTTCCCGTGAAGTGTAAACCGACGAGAATCGTGTTTTATTTAGACATGAATTTTATATCAGTATTATATTACCCAAAGAGGTTGGACAGCCTTTACTATACGGCCATATATTTATATTTCAGATACAACATTTCACGGTGAAGTGTGATACGGTGAACTGCATACGTACAGGTTTTCGGACACGATAGAGAGACAGAGAGAGAGAGAGAGAGAGAGAGAGAGAGAGAGAGCTAGGGAAGACAGTTGTGTAGGCAGCCATGAATCAGAATGATATGTAGGATTAACTTAAGTTCAATAAGGAAAGCCTAACTGTAGGCTAAGTGTACGATGCAGCTGCAATCCACTTATGTTATCGCATATAGAATTATTGTAAGTAATTAAGTAAGCATACCTACCAGTGATCACTACCATAAACTATGTGTTAATCGCTAGAAGAAAAGCGTAGAGTGTCTAGGCATTGGGAATGCACACTTGCGACAAAATCAGTGAGCGGTGGAAGCGGCGAAGCACGGTAAGGTAATATGCGGGATAACAATAGGGGTCGCACTGACACGCTACTGCGTGGCTCGCTTCCAATAACGCAGCGTGTGACAATGTTGGAAATGCAGTCCGCAGCCTGTGGTTACTACCGGTAGTCATAGTGGTTATATCTGCACGCAGCTTTATGTATCTGTAAAGTTACTTATATAACACCGTTACACTAATATCATTTATATATAAAGCAGATGCTCTTAACAAATTGTATTGGGATATACAAATTCACATCAATATTATATGTATGGTCCAGTCTGAGAGGTGATACAATCGATGTATTTATAATAGAACAAAAAAAAAATACAATGTTTTAATTACAAACAGAAATGGCATATTTTCTTACTTTAAACAATGCCTAAACAGCAGTAAATAAAAATAATGAAATATCACAATTAGATAAATTGGGTAAATCAACAAAATACAATATATTGAACGTAAAAGAGAATAAATAAAACTATTTCTAATTTTGTAAAAGATAATAAAATACAAATCACTTAGGTTGTACTCAGTAAAATATGTTTTACGTACATTATAGGTACACAATGTATCTAAGTAGAACAGGGAACTCAGAAATAATGGGAACTGAAATACCTAACGGGTAAGGAGAAGCAGACAACCCATCTCGAAGTAAGGAAGAAGGCGGGATAATTTTAAACACGTGTCAAGAATACGTCATAAGTCGAATACTGACAACTGCTCTCGGTTTATATACTGACGCCCATTTACAATTGGTGTATTACACACACTATTGCACGTCTATAATGCGTGGTTCATTTTCGTAGGACACCACACGTTCAAAACCCTGCGTCAAAATTTACTGTATTGGTATATAGCCTATCGGAAATATATTTATTATCTGTTCTGTGAAGTAGAAGTGTTCCTTATTTCATTGTTTAATATTAAAATACAACCTTATGTCATAATCAAAAATGCAAGGCTGGATTTTTTTCCTCTCGCTCGAATGGCGGAATTAGGACTCTCGGTTTAATAAAACTCAAATGAGCGTATCCGGGACATTTGTTTCTTCGGCGTGAATGATGTCCGCGATTGACTATTTTATCCTCCGTTAGGTCACGTTGCCCACGTCTGGTTTGCCGAATTTCAAAGCCATTTTAAGAAAAGAACGCCCATACTTTGACCGTACAACATTTTAGCACGCATAGGTACCATCTTACAAATATAACAGTTGGCCTTTCATAGTTTTTTTTTCTCTTTTGCGTGCATTTCTGAAAAACATGTCTACGATTTGGCCTCCTTATTTATAAAGTTCACATCCAAACAATTGAAATGTGTCAACTCAAATTTGAAATTTGACTTGATATTATTTCAGCTGAAACTATTGTCTACGGTGAATTATTAAGGATAATTAATTTGTCTATGCTAAATGCAAGGTGTCTAACTACTGACCCGTATGTTATGTTTAAAACTGTTAATTATTATTCAATTCCAAGTTCCTTGTCTCGAAGCTTTTTTTATTATGTCTGTATATTGCTATTATTGTCGAATAAGAAATTCCTGTCCACGTGTTAAAACTGTGAACCAACAAGCCCCTCAATCGCACTTCTATTTTCAAATAAGGAAAGCACTTAAATATATAATTTCATTTTACGCTTCCGTTGTGTACGGATCTATCAATTGACGTAATTTGATGCTTCAAAGGAGTGATATTAAAATTATTATTAGCAAACTTTTGGTTTGTTGCGAAGGAACTACATGGCATCTAAAAAGAGAGCCTATAAATTATTTAAACACGCGTTGCGGCCATGACAGGTACCTACGTCAATAAGAAGTCTTCTATAATGCGACTACAGCGATCAGTTATCGACGAGATCTTGTTGTTGGACAGTACGTGCCCCCACTGGACGTAATAAATAATATTGTGACCAGATTGGTGTTGATTTTTTTTATTAATACTTCCCATGCACACTTCAATCTAAAATAGTTCGTCCATCAACATGTTCAATACTACGATTCAAGCAAATTAATCAGCACAGTAAACTTGTGGTTAGAACCTATGTAACTTTCTTATGTTTATTTAATTATCCTATGTTTGCTGTTTTATTGAATCAATTAAAAACTCTCCATCTATAAATGATAGTTAACACAATTAAAATGATTATTGTTTTATATTTTACTAGGTAATTTTATACTGTTAAGATGCGTATTGCCTTATGTATAAAATTATGTCAATTATATTTTATTTTAATGTGTATAAAGAACATAAAATTAAAATAAAACTGCAAATTGTTTATATTCACATTAATAACAACGTATTTAGGTTTAACAACTAACCACGGTTTTGTTACTATATTAATAAATAAATCACTGTTTTCTCTCAATGTTCTATTGTTTGTGCGAATCATAAAACTCATATGAGTAGGAAATTGCATATCAATAAAACTATGTGTGAAATTATATCATATTTTAGCGTAAATAAGAAACTCGTCAAGTTATTATGCCGAGAAAGAAAAGTCACAAAAAAATTCATTATTTTAGGTTTACAATTGATAAACAAGAGGACGATTTTTCACGTGCAGTGAAAATAGCCCAACATAGTATTATACCCCGTTTACACGTGCACATAACAAGAAAATGCACGTGTATACATGTATTATCGTTCAAGTTGCAAGATTGCATGCATGAATGAAAAATGTACGGAAGCTTCTGAATTTTCACGCGACAGTTGGGATTTGTTCGATATCTGCACCTGCGCAGTATAACGATAGTGGCAACCTGCCGGGAAAAAAATGAACTACACCGCGCAGAGACTCATTTTGAGGTAAACCTATTTTCACGAGTTGTCAAATGGTACTATAAAATCACAACATTTCAACAACAAGTCAGCACTTTTACGTGTAAACAGTTAATATTGCGATAGTCAAAATAGACACTATTGGTGCAAGTAACTCCATGCACGTGTACAGGCGCTATTAATAACGATAATTATAATACATATCTGTATAATAGATAATTATCGTATAATTTAAAATAATTCTATGTTTAATAAGTAGGTATCTAATACATCATTTATTTTAGACAAACGTTGTTTGTAAGTATATAATAATTACATAATCACCAGTCACCACGTCATGTTATATAATTATTATTTAATTTTTAAATTATACGACACGCGTTTCGCTCACTTTATAAGCAGCCAACACCATAAGTTTATTTTTTTGGTTCTACAATCCGGTGTAGTCATTGGATGCATCACAAAGAGGCTTCGCAACATTTTTATACAAAAAATGGATGCTAGCCACTTGCTCAACCTAATAGGCCCATGCTCTTGGTTCAATTACACATTGAGAGTCCCGGGATTCTAACCCGAGACTCTCGACTCGCCAAGCTGATACGTTACCGCTCGGCAATCGCAGTCATCAATAACATAAGTCGGTAGGTACTAACAATTTATACAGTCACATATTTATACAAGACAATGTAAATAAATTGACATATTATTATGAATACAAGTTTGATGCAATCTAATGAATCTAATAAATTAAATAAGTTGGCCAGGGTGACGTTTTCAATAAAATTAATAAAAATATTCTTATTATGTATGCACCATAATTATGAATACACATGACGGTATTTGAATGGTTATTTAAATTCATGCATATACTTAACTTACTGAAATCTGGTGTAAATTTATAAAAATGTCAATGCCATACTAAATTTAATAATCTATGTTGACTATTTGTGCAATAGTATTAATGCTAGCGAATTGGTAAGACACATTTAAAATGCAAAAAACCATATTGTTCAAACTTGTCATTATTTTGAAGCGTTCTAAATTCAAATTATTTGTTATAAAATGTATTAAATGGCGAATCGAATGCAACGTTAACATTTGAATCAAGAATTTAATATATTTATCATGGCCGTTGGAATTTACAGTAACATCGATCCAATAATCCATTATTAGAAACAGTTTCATAATATTAAAATGATAGAATACGTTATGTTACGTTATGAGATCCCATTATAAAGAGAATTATTCAGCTCATCGATGATACCTTTCTAAACAATACAGCGTACCAACTAGTGCAGGATCCCATAGACTTCTCGTATACGTAATATGCGGAACGCATTCTGACAATTGGATTAGGTTTTAGGGGTCACCAAGATATATAATGTCGATGTTGCCAGGCGATATTAGTGGTCAATTTTTTTTTATTGACGTTTTAATTTTTTTACTTATAACCCACCAAAAATTGTTGGAAATATATATTGGAAACAATCGGTTATCCCAGACGAGGGATAAGTAGTGGAATTAGGAAACTACCCGGCTGAAAAGAAAAATTTTGCGTGGTGGCCTTGTTAAAAGATCGCGTACAATATACGTGATTTGTGAAAAAGGTCTTTATGGTGTTTGTTTATTGGAACATTTAAAATATGTATTGCAAATGATTTTATTTCATTATTTTTTTATAAATGAAACTGTTTTTATACAGCACAAATCCACTTTCCTTTAAACCATGCAAATGTAATTCTAACTGCCGTACATTATCATGGAGTTATAAGAAATTGGCTTTTACATGTATATCATTGTGCAAATGTGTAAGTAGTGTTTGTAAAAACTGTGATCATGATACTTTACTTAAAGCAGTTTGAACACATGACTTGTTGTTTCTTTTTTTTAATAAAAATGTGTACTTAATGTGGTTAGTGGTTATCGTTATTTAATTTATTCACCTACCTATATATGCAACCTACACTGTTTCTGGATTAACCATAATACTAAAACTAATGTCATATGCATAGATATAGTAAAGAAACCAATCTGGGTGATTTTATACAAAAATGCTACTAAATAAAATAATTTAAGCCAAGGAGGATCCTAAGAATCGATAATTTCGAACACATTGCACTACCCGTTATTTTTATTTTTTCAAATGGGACGAACCGTTCTACGACCATGCCGATGGCATGGTACAATTATTGCATTTTCAATCAATCCCTGATTCGGTCTTGGTTTTATTGAAGAATTCGGAACAATTTTTGGTGGGTTATAAGAAAAAAAATTAAAACGTCAATAAAAAAAAATTTACCACTAATATCGCCTGGCAACATCGACATTATATATCTTGGTGACCCCTAAAACCTATTCCAATTGTCAGAATGCGTTCCGCATATTATGTATACGAGAAGTCTATGGGATCCTGCACTAAACTGTAAAAATTTACCACACAAATTTTGTGGTCCATAGACTATAAAATTTAATATGTTGTATAATACCTATAAAGAATTATACACATACGATGTTGTGTATTAATAAAAATATGTGAATAAAAAGAAATTAAAAAAAAAAACAATAATAAAATAGTACCTACTTATTAAAATAGCTAAACAGTTGAAAAATAAAAAGTGTGACCTATGGTGTTGCCAACTCTTTTTGATAAAAAAATATGTCAGATAGAGTACGAAAATAAGCTACTTGCCAGGAAGAATGCTAGATTTTTTTAAAAAATTAAAAATAACAAGAAAATATCAATTAAAAAAAAAACATTATTACGAAAAAAATTCAAGACAATCATCTGTTTCCAAATAAACAAACAGGTATTATAGGCACAAATAGGCAGTTCTGTTTCGACCATTTTAGAGAGGCATTCCAATTTAAATTTAGCATTTGAAATATCACATCCACTCCTTTTTGACATTTTTAGGGGATAAGTTTTCTACAATTAATAAGTATAATAAAATTGTACATGTAACTTGACAGTTAAATCATATTGTTCACTTGGATTGTTTGTTACGTACACAGAACACACCTGTAATTATTTATTACAAACATTGATTATTTGTTTTGTATTATAAATATCAAAATGTTAAATTTTTAAAAACTAATATCAGGCAAAGGAAACTAGCTATTACAATATTTTTGTGTGAGGGCTGTGCGGGGGATGAACACACCTACAGGTAACATTGTCCATGAGTCTCGCAGCATCCGACTACAGCGCTACGTTTCAAAAGGGTATAGTTTGCCCGAGTCTCACAAGCATATAACTATACAGAGTATAGACATTGGGAACACAAAAATCATATAAAGCTAATCCCGACATCCCTCATATAATATGAGCGAGATTTTAAACCTTAATGTGCAGCACTGTAAAAATATAATCTAAACTGTAAAAAGTCTAATAAAATACGAAGAGATAAATTATATTCCATTTCTATTTAGATGTTTCAAGGCATTAATCATGCTACATAAAATGGATAGCACCATTTGATGATCTGTTTATAACTACAATATTACAATACAAACGATTACTGCTCGCCAACCTGCTCGAATAGCTGGTATAAAGTGTATCGTTATAATTGATATTAATGATATTATCTTTAGACATATTGTATCGCGGATCGCTCATCCATCGAATTAGGGATTGCAATACCGGTATTCCAGTATTTATGAATACCGAAATACCGGTTTTAAAAATCCAAAATATCGAAATTTTCGGTATTAAGAACTCGTTTACGTTTTTGACGATGAATTTAATGTTATTTCTTCATTATGTATTTCCTATTCAATTGAGTGTATAAGTTATGTGCTGATAAAATGCAAAATATTGACTGAATGCAATATAGGTGAAATAACAATAAAACACAATTCATTAAATATACCCATTTATAAATTGTCTCGATAAATTAACCCCCTGGTATTATTTCGAAATAAAAAACATCCGTGACAAATGTTCAATAAATAATTCTATAATAACATTATGATTGTACAAGTGTTAAATTGAAGAAGCTTTTCCTGCAGCCGTGCTTATTTACACTTAATGAACAAGCCTTTTTGAGGGCTTTAGTTGAAATTATCAATATACCTCTTAAAAATTACCAATTCTACAATATTGTGATTAATACATATGTTTAAAACGCACCATAATAAATGTAGATAGGTAGGTTTTTTCTATAAAATAATGTTTTAATTATGTTTTAACGAATACCGGTAGTGATATTTTCATTCGGTATTGCAATCCCTAGTTCGATTATGAGCCTAATTCAAAAAGAACCCGTTCAAAAATGCGCTGACTGATCGGAGTTATTCTCTCAAAATATTAACCCAGTAACGAACGACTTAACGGTGATCTTGGTGTAAGTTTTTTTATTATTATTTTATATTAACTGTACCGTAAGCCTATTATGTAGGAATTTAACGCATTGTGCGAGCAAACTAAAAGAAATATGCTCGATATTCTTAGTTTAATAGAAATACATATTTCGTTCGCTACAGGTGTGTCAAATTTAATCTGCGGTAAGATTAACTGCAGATATCACATTCCTGTTACTATATTTAAAAAAAAATCAGATGATAAATTATATTCGAAACGCAGTTGTAGTAAATGCTTTTGTCTGTCCGCATATCGTGAAATTGTCGATAATCTCTTGACGACTCAAATGTAACAATGCACGATATCATAAATTCATAATAATAACATGGTCTTTTTAATCTAAGTAACTATTTATTTTATTCAACGAATAATTCACAAGATTTAAGAATGTAACATTCTAATTATTGCACATACATAATTTTGAAAACACTTCTGAGAAAATATGTAATAACCTTAGACTATAGATACTTCTAGACGCCACCCGTTGCATTGCTAAATGAAGCCGCGTGCCTTGCGTTTGATTTGTGAGCGAGCGAACGCATTCGTCTACAAATGTTCGAGAACATAGACCATTTCGCTAGTGCTCGCCCAAAGTGCTCGCACTAGACGCTCAGAATTAAGATTAAGATATAATTTTCTATTTTTTTTACGTTATATAGTATTTTTAAGCGGTCAAAATGCAACCATTAGATAAAGATATCCATAATTCAAGTTATTTTAAAGAAACACTAGGTCACTGATATTAAAATATATAATAAAATACAAATAAATTATCACGAACATGTATCAACTTACTTATGAAACGTAATACCATCTTCTTGCTTATCAGTACGGCTACCACATTTTAAGACAACACACAGAACCATCTTTTCTACTTAATTAACCAAAAATATTTACCACTGACTTTATGTTTAACACAAAAAATATCAATTTTAGCAACACGAGCTCGCAAGTTATCGACGCTATGTGAAGCGTTTCGCCCCGATTTGATGGCGATACTTTTGGAAACTGGCTTGTAGCTAGTAGACCTTTTATCTTACTCTAGCGCGTGTCGCAGAGATTGTAAGGGTGCCGAATACTTTCTCACTCGCACTCATGCATCGTTTTTGTTCAGGCCTGGTAATAACCAATAGTAATTAAAGTAATACCTAATTTGATTTAAAATACAAAACCCGATCGCCGATAGTAGCTCAATTTGGAAAGCGCTTCAGTTAATATTGAAAGCCATAAAATTTGTCCCAATTCAGTATGGCTCCTTTATCATAGTGGTCAATGTGCGTGGGCGCGATACCCGAGAGATACAGGTTCGATTCCTAGGGTGTCTTACATTTTTCAAAAAGATTTTTTCTATTGGTTATATATTTTCTCAGAAGTGTTTTCAAAATTATGTATGTTTTAATATTTCGTTTCTCATAGCTTTTAGAAAACCTCTAGGTATTAATTTTATCGCTAAATTAGATAAAGGTAGAAAAATATTTAGTTAGTATTCATTGAATTATCCATATTATGAACAAGAAGTGTTGATGAAGAAATGTGATCAGTGATCACATTGATCATATCTATTACGGTTGCAGTTTATGTATCAATTGTAAATATATCTAGTTATTGTGTCAATCATATTTAACAATATTTTATGATTTGTCAAGCTAAATCAAAACAAGAGTAGATAAGTCCACCGCAATAGAAGGAATTCATCCAACGAAAGTGCCCAATGGAAAGATTATATCGATGCTGCAAACGTCATTAAATGATATCTGGTTCCAGTGACAAACTGCAACCTTTGGACCGGCTCTTCGAATCCGTCACCGAGTAAGCACTTCCATCTATTCAGATGTTGCGTGCAGCAAGCTGTTTCGCTCGCATAATTATTATGTGTGTGTGTCTCAATCAATTCAATGTACCGACTTCCTTAGAGAACATTATACGAGGGATGTATGTGTCTAATATTTAGACTCGTGTAAGTTCCAATATATTTCAACTTGCAACTGTCGGCGCAATGCAAGAATAATACCCCGTTTCTTGCCCCCCACATGCCCTAAGGCTAGGGTCTCTGTCGGGGCCCCTACCTATCGCCAAGTTTAAAGGCAGTGTGATGCTCTACATTCGTACTACTACGATTCCCAAAGGATGTAGGTATACAGTAAAATTAAGGGTATTTAATGTATTTTTAATACTTACATCCACTTGAATTATTGAATTATCAAGTAATTGACACAACTAAGAATTACGTCGCACAACGACACATTTAAAAATATAACAATTAATGAAAGAAAATAGCACCGCAGGCGACTTTTTTACTATTAGATCAAATTTGTGATGTGTGTTTATCTCACTTATTTGGTCGACTCACCACGCCGGGCCCCCAGGCTAGTGCATGAATTTACTGCGGACAGTACGTATTATCGCGGCCATAACAAGAAAATACACGTGGAAACATATATTATCATACAAGTTGTAAAATTGCATGCATGAATCAAATAAGTTCGGAACCTTCTGAATTTTCACGCGACAGTTGGTTTGTTCAATATCTGCAACTGCGCAGTAGAACGACAGTGGCGAACTTGCCGGTAAAAAAACGAACTGCACCGCGCAGACTCATTTTGAGGTTAACCGATTTCCACTACCTGTCAAATAGTATTATAAAAGACAACATAGCGTATCGCTTACTTTTGAAGAATGAGATTGGCGAGACAGTGAGCACTCTTACGTGTAAACAGTTATTATCGCGATGGTTTAAAATACACACTATTGCAAGTAAATCCATGCGCATGTACAGGCGCTTTAAGGGTCGTACTTATGTAAATAAAAATGGGCTTATGCATTATGTTTATGTGCCAATGACGTATTAAAATGTACCCATTTTTCAGGCGCATCAACACATAACGTGACATAACACAGTACCTACCCTTATGGCGAAATTAAAACAGAACTAACAGATGTAAAACAAATACGTCTGTAAACAAAAATCAAGGACATGTATTAAAAAATAATAATGTTCTGACATAAGTCGAAACAGGAAAACGCACATTTGGTAATATGTTTTGATCAATAAGTTCTAAAATTAGGTATCTAAATGTCATGCGAATGTTTTGAATTAATTAATGATTAGTGTTCTGCATAATATATTAGAAAACGAATCTAGAAACATGTCAAGTATTCAATGTCATAGACAAATTTTTAGCGAATACCGATTATCTATGCAAACGTTAACCAAGACACGCCTTTTCAATAATATATATATACCTATTTTAATTTTAGTGACACTTTATCGGCGCTGCGTGCATTTTTCAAAAAAAGCAACCATGAAATTATGGAAAGATTATATTAACTATGTATTAGTTTAATACACTAGGTATTTCTTTCATGGGCCCAAATCTTGAAGCGGGCCTCCAGGCTATGATCTTTGGCAGCCCTCCTTTCCTATCGCTAGGATAAAGGCTCTACAGTAGCGTTTTCCAAATGGTGTAGCGGTAAAATTAATGTGCAGGTATATTTAGTGTTTTATTGTATATTTTAATACATCCATTTGAATTATGGATATGTCGAGTATTGATACATAATTTAAAATAGTATAAAATAGAACCACATAATTTAAAATAATAATATTGTTGAAGGACTTTTTTTACTATTAAAGTAAATTTGTGATGTGTGTTTATCTCACTTATATGGTCGACTCGCCTCGCCGGGCGCCTCCTGAGCCCTTGTGGGGGTCATGATTTCTTTTATTCAACGAACAACAACAACAACAACAACAATGTAACATTCTATATATTGGACAAACATAATTTGAAAGGTTCAAGTCCAGTCGGGTGATTTTTTCTAGTGGATATATGCATGAGATGATTTCAAATTATGTGTGTATGTTCTATGTTTGGTTTATAATAAAATTGTTCAATTTATATTGCCCAGTATGAGGCAGACAGACAGGGTTTCGTAAGAGATCACACAGAGATTTCACAGAGATCTTAAAAATGACTATTGCTATAGCGTTAACACCCAATGGAAAATCGCATGGGCAAACTTTTCGCAATGATGTAAGTATCCAAATCTGGAGACTGCGTACCTAAAACTCCCGGTGTATCTACCACTTATTTTATAAATTAAATCTATATGGGTCAGTGGCCAGGGGTGGAGGTAAACTGTTTAAGATTCGACATAAATAGTGCACACTAAACTTTGACAGCAATACTAATTTGTTTTCATTGAACTTAAAATACAATTTGCAGATGGTACTGGGTAGTTTTAACAAAATAATTAAACCCCGCCTAAACCAAACCATAATAGTTTAGATATGCTATGGGCGATTCGACAAAAATAGTGTACGCCTTTTCAGTCATACTTATTTGTTTTCGTTGAAATAAGAATACATATGATAGATGGTGTTGTTAGTTTTTTAAAATTCATTAAGCCCTGCCTAACCAAACCATAATCAATAAAAAATATTATTCCATCTACAAAATATCTAAAATTATGCATGGTTTAATGCAGTGGTGCACAGTTTATTTTAAACAAGGGGCAATTTATCCATTTTCTAATTTTTCACGGGCCGCAGGGAGTAAAAATGTTGAAAAATATACTAGACGAGACATAAGTACATTTTATTATTTTAAATTTAATATAAAAATACATTTATCAGCTACTCCAATTACTCTCCACTCTGCATTACGTACATATGTAGATATTTGCACGATAGAACTTAGTACTTACATAGGAAATTAGAATTTTGTCGTATTCAATGACAATGCAATAAATGCCATTTTGGGCCACATGCAGCCCACGGGCCGTGGTTTGTTCATCACTGGTTTAATCGCATAATTTTAGACATTTTATAGATAAATGAATATTTTTTCACTATTATCTACTCTTGCTTGGATTAAGCAGGGTTTAATTGTAATTGTTCTATTGTTTTAATTTAAAAGAACTAACAAACACTGTCAGCTACAACACAGTGTAGTCTTAGTTTAATGAAAACAAATACGTTTGACAGACAAAAGTTTGTGCACTATTTATGTCGGATCTTAACATCCTACCACCACCGTTTGCCACTGATATGGTTGCATATAATTGAATTTATTATTTTTAAGAGGACGCTCTACAGAATCGACCTTGAGAATTGAAAATATGATTTTTTTACATGTGGTCCATAATAACTGGTCTACTAGTTAATATAAAAAGGTTGCCGCCAATGTTTGTCTCAATAAACTCCCTCCAAGTGAAGCTTGTGAAGTGAAGCTATGGGGTGACCAAAAAATAGTACTTTCTAATAAAATTTATTTTCTAATAAATTTACTAATAACATTTAATGTTACTAAATTCAATATGTTTATCAGTTCTTTGGTGGGAAGTATTGCAAGTGATATGATGGATATGATAACTTTTTTGATTATGTGTTGGCCACGATATAAACTTAATAATATATTAATAACTTTTTAACCTGAAATTGTCCGAGAACTAAACATACGAAGGATGTTGACATACATATCTACCTACATTTTTATTTCATGTGCTATCCAAAAAACATTACTAATGAATAGTGCTTATTTGTAATGTTTAGGACCTACATATTAAAAATAATAGGTATTGTAATAGAATAATATATAATAGGTAATTCTAATGCATATTTTTTAAAACGTAGAATTTACTGTCTGCCTATTATAAAAAGAAAGTGACTTTTTATTGCCTGCGCAACTTCACTTTTATACTAGTGAAACAAGTGGTAGGTAAAGCCAATGGGCGAAATAATTTATATCATGAGTGCCTAAAAATAATTATTAACATACAGTCACTAGACACATTATTTTTTTATTAATCCATCCGACTGGCGGGCATATAAAAAATGACTGTCGCTATAAAAAGTGTCTGACAGGGCTGCCGACGCAATTAATTATATTGTACTTTTTAAATTTAATTTATAATATATTTTATTTAAGTTTTGTGCATCTAATGCCGGGTCCACACTGGCGCAAAACAATGTCGCGCGACAACCTCGATAAATTTTACGATAATTATCATAATGGCTTAAAATTTTTTACGATAATTATCATACTTATCGTAAAATTTAACGAGGTTGCCGGCAACATGTTGCCAATTTGGACCCGGCATAATATCCACTGTGGTTCACGTAGTGGCATGTACCTGTTTTCCTGGGGTCAACTAATTCAAAAAGTAAACACCCATAATAGAATTTTTCCAGTTTTGGTTGCATTATATTCCAACTCATTTCCGATATTATTAATGGAAATTTCTCGGTGTACATAGTAAACAAACCTACGAATAAAAAAAGACAGTAAGGAACACAGTGATTCATCGCAGTAAAAACTGGCAACCAAAATGGATTATACGAGGGTGGGTCAATAAGTCCTTAGAAAAGCCGACAGGTGGCGCGACTAGTACTGTAAGCGGTTTGTTTTCATGCAGCGGCACTACCGATTCAGCATGCTGCGAAGTTTCAATCAGATTGGTCGGGTTGTTGTGTGTTTCTCGTACATTTAAAAAAAAATGCTTGTTTACAAAAATGGAGGAAATTGAGTTTAGAGCTGTTATTAAACATTTGAATATAAAAGGGTTAACAGCAAAGGAAATAAAAAATGAGTTGGATTTAGTTCACGGCATATCTGCTCCTTCACTTGCAACTATTTATAACTGGTTAAATGAATTTAAACGTGGTCGTACATCAACAAAGGATGAACCACGCTCAGGACGTCCTGTAGAGGTGACTACACCAGAAATGATCAATAAAATCCACGATATGGTGTTAAGTGACCGAAGATTAAAGTTGAGTGAGATAATTGAGGTTACAGGGATCTCAAAAGGTAGCGTCATTTCTATTTTACATGACAAATTGGGCATGAAAAAAAATTCTGCAAGATGGGTGCCGCGTTTGCTCACAGTCGACAATAAACGCAATAGGGTGGTGGCCTCTAAAGCCCTGTTGTCGCTCATGCAACGCAATCCGGATGAATTTTTTCGTCGCTTTGTGACTGTAGATGAAACATGGATACACCACTATACTCCCGAGACGAAAGAACAGTCAAAGCAGTGGATTGCGAAAGGCGAACCATGTCCAAAGAAGGCGAAAACCGTAAAATCAGCTGGTAAGGTTATGGCTACTGTATTTTGGGATGCACGTGGAATTATTTTCGTTGACTATTTGGAAAAAGGAAAAACAATAACAGGGGATTATTATGCATCTTTATTGGACCAGCTAAAAAACAAAATTGAAGAAAAACGGCCTCATTTAAACAGGAAAAAAATCCTCTTTCATCAGGACAATGCCCGTGTTCACACATGTTTACGATCAATGGCTAAAATTGAAGAATTGAAGTTCGAATTGGTCGACCACCCACCGTATTCGCCAGATTTAGCCCCCAGTGACTTTTTCCTTTTCCCAAACTTAAAAAAATGGCTAAGTGGACAACGTTTTTTTTCAAATGAAGAAGTCATCGATCGGACAAATGCTTATTTTGAGGACCTTCCGAAAACTTATTTTTCTGACGGTTTAAAAAAAATTTAGAAACGTCTAACCAAGTGTATTGAGCTCCAAGGAGATTATGTTGAGAAATAAAAAAAAATACAAAAATAAAAACTGTTTTAATGCTTTTTTCTAAGGAATTATTGACCCACCCTCGTATAATATATTCCATCGTATTATTTTCTCGAAATCATAAAGATACTATAATAGTATTTGAGTATCAACCTATGTTCAATTTGAATTGGGTTATAATAATAATATACCCGTAGATATATCAATAGTATGTTTGCCACGATATACACCCAAGTTATCAGTATGTACTTGCACATGTTTGATTAAAAACTATGATGAAATTAACATTTTACAAAATTTGTAAAAATTTAATATTTAATATTATATTATTTTGACAGCCCTGTTTTCTGATCAGCGGACACGTGCAGTTGTTTATCAAATAATAATGTAACATTGTCCACAATAATAATAATGTAGAAGGTCGACAATAGTAATAATAATGTTTTTTTTTTAAATAAAATCTCCGATGATTAGTGATTTTTGCCAAAAGATCGATTTAAATTAACGTGCGTACGACGCCGAGGTCCATTTCATACTAAATTATATTTGAATACCGAGCTCTTCAGCCGCCCCTTAAGGGCCCGCTGAAGAGCCCGCCGTTCAAATATAATTCAGTATAAAAAGGACCTCGGCGTCGTAACTACGTCAATTTAAATCGATCTTTTCGCAAAAATCACTAATCATCGGAGATTTTATTTCAAGAAATATTATTATTATTACTGATAATTTCTGCCGCGCGGAGAATTATTATTATTTTATGAACACCTGCGAGATGAAGCCGATCAGAAAACAGGGCTGTCAAAATAATATTAAGCATTCATATTTTTTAAATGTTAATTTCATCATGGTTTTTAATCAAACCTGTGCAAGTACGTACTGATAACTTGGGTGGATTTTGTAGCAAACATACTATTGATATATATACGGGTATATTATTATTATAACCCAATTCAAATTGAATATAGGTTGATACTCAAATACTATTATAGTATGTTTATGATTTTGAGAAAATAATACGATGGTATAATTAATCCATATCAATTATTTGAAAACATTACATTCGCACTTTGCACAAAATTACAAACACATTCGAAGTTTGCCGCACACGTACAGACCACGTGATATTTGTTTACGCAAAATCGTCGCTTTTCAAAATGGCGAATTTGATTACCAGATTTTACTGCGATGAATCAGTATGTTCCTTTTTGTCTTTTTTTATTCGTAGGTTTGTTTACTATGTACACCGAGAAATTTCGATTTATAAACTCGGAAACGATTTTTACAGAAGAGTTTTGGAATATAATGCAACCAAAACTGGAAAAAATTCTATCATGGGTGTTGACTTCCTGAATTAGCTAACCCCAGGTCCATGCCACTACGTGAACCACAGTGGATATTAAGCCATTTCCACACTGGCAACAAGTTGCTGGCAACCTCATTAAATTTTACGATACTTACCATAATTGCTTAAGAAATTTTACAATAATTATCGTAAAATCTAACGAGGTTGCCAGCAAATTAACTTGTTGCCAGTGTGGACCCGGCATTAGATGCACAAAACTTAAATAATATATATTATAAATAAAAATTTAAAATTATAAATATATATTATGATTTATGTCTTCGACAGCCCTGATGAAATAAATGTGAAATATGAGTCGGATCAGTCACAGAGCAAATTTATTAACACAAACAACTTTGACACGACCTTTTTATATTAACTAGTAGACCAGATATTATGGACCACATGTTAAAAAATCATATTTTCAATTCTCAAGGCCAATTCTGTAGAACGTCCTCTTAATGGCCTCCCCTTTCCTCGAAACTATAATATTATTTAAATTGAACCACATCTTCCCAGACGGCCTTCATTATCCAATAGGACAGAGATACTTGCACAAAAAAAATATTTTCTTCGATCGATTACACACTAAACTTATTCATCAAGAATTTGAATGAGCACCGTTATCGTAATCTAAACATAATGATAATAAATGATAGGTACACAACAGCATCACGCCGTGAACTCTATAAATAGACACACTCATCTACTTTCTATGTTAGATCATAACAGTACCTGACAAAAACTTCCTCACAATGAAGCGTTGGTAGCATTAATTTTAGACAAAATAATATTTATTTGACGTTTACAATAATATCATATGTGTTTCAACGAAACGATCGCAAAAAGTAAAAAGTTAAATATTGTACATGAAACAGTCCGAATGTCAAAAATTTTGAAAATTAAATGTAATGCGGTATTAAAATTACGGAGGTGTAGGTAGTTACTTAGCAACGACAATCCTCCGAGGGAAGCTAGTCCGTGTCCGGAAACTTGTACGTATGCAGTTCGCCGTAGCACACTTCACCGTGAAATGTTGTATCAGAAATATATAACCGTAAAGACCATCCAACCTCTTTGGGTCGTATAGTACTGACATAAAATTCATGTCTAAATAAAACACGATTCTTGTCGGTTTACAATTTACAGGAAGCCAGCAGCAAACAAATTTTGAAAATAGCCGATATACTGGATTATTTGTTAGGTTAGGTTAGGTTTTCATTCTTGAATTTTGCCAAAATCAGCTATTAAAATTGAATTAATGTTCACATTGAGTCTAATAAAATTGGAGACCGTATAATATACGGTCATCTCTTTCCGATAAGAAAGCTCACGGCGAACTGTGACACGGTGAAATGTTTTACGTTAAATTTACATGTAACCAAGCTAGTCACCAATAATTGGATGGCGAAATGTATTTAGACATATACTGGCAATTGAAATAAACCATTTCTTTTATTCAACGAATAATTCACAAGATTTTGAAAGTAACATTCCATAGATTTTTTCTGGTTGTGTATGTTTAATATAATTATGGACTGTTACAATTTCAAAATCTTGTGAATTATTCGTTGAATAAAAGAAAATGGGTTGTTAATATCATACTAGCTGAGCCAGCTGGCGGTCGCCAGGCTGTCTCGCTAGTATCATATTATTATTATGCCCTCTAAGGATTGCCCAAGTATACACTATTCTTTTCTGTTACCCATCGTATAGCTTTCTCCATCAGGCATTTTTCGCTACTGGTAACACATCATAAATTTAAAATATTTTATCTAAACATGAATCGTGTATGTAGTCAATCTTCGCTTCTGACGTAGACGTGTAGAATTTCTCCTAGTAATCACAGCTGGCGTAATGATTTAGCAAGTATGTACAAATTCTAGTCAAAATAACTGAAAGGTTAGTGGCAATAACCTCGAAGAAATCAGCGATCACGAATGTCCACGGTCAATGCACACCAGCCGGCTGTTCATTACTCAGCCATTTTGTTTATGTGTTTCTTACCGCAATGCTCCGTCGATCGCGACTACTTTCTCTCGAATTACACCCGCAGCGGCCGCAGCGCCCCCGGTCGCGTGAAAGCCTCCGAGAAACGGAGAAGACGGCGATGTGGTAACGCAACAAGGAAACGATGCACAGATATCGCAATTTCTACTCGGATTACCTCGACCATAAAACCAAAATGAAGCGAACGCGATATGTCAATATTATATTCGAAATTTGAATTTATAAGTAGGTACGACAGTGATTTAAATTAGCATCACAACCTCAGAGAAAGAATACTAAAGACTGAGAATATTCTCCAGCAAATGCGACCGTTTTCTCTGTGCAATAATACTATTAAATTACTACTAACATGACGCACAATATAACCTCATCCAGACTATCTGAGATGAAGGTACAACCGATAGGTAATAATAATAAATAATAAATTCCGATAGTCGAAAAATAATAATACATAAATCTATTTCACTTTACTGTTCAGTTTTTGAAAATTTCACGTTATACCAATCCTATGGTTATGTGTCATGCATTGTTCTTATAATTATTTGAAACTTGTGATCGTAGTGCAAGCCAGATAATCTATAATCTGGTTAATCGAGATCTCGGTTACTAAAATTCAATACAGCACAGTTAATCATGTTTATAAATCGCCCATTAAATAAAAATTAACATATTAACCAAAATTAAATTATTATATTTTCAAGCATACTGAAGCCAAACACCGATAAAGTAGTTTCACTGCAGTGATTTCCACAAGTTATTACTCTAACTTACAATTCTTTCTATGTCGCACAGTGGCGTAACGAGCGGTGTGCGAGCGGGGTAGTCGCCCCGGGCGCATTTCAATTAGGGGCGCAGAAGTGTGGAGTTTTATTGGACGTACAAGAATAAAAAGTGACAGGCAATTTTTGTACGATAAAACATTACTTTTGCGCAAATCTCTTTGGTGTTTATTACCATGTGTGAAAATTTTGTTTATGTAATAATACTCAATAAAACGTTGTTGGTTATTGTTTACTGATGTCTTTTGTCTGGTTATTTTATGCAGTGTTGAAAATTCACTGTCTTTCCTTTATCTTTAAGTAAGGACTATATGTATAGGTATCAGGTATATGAAGAGTTCTATGATTTGTATGCTAACAAAAAACATCTGAGATCTTGATTTTTTTTTCAGTTTTAGGGGGCCGTAAATTTTTAAAATACTTTAATTAGTTATTAAATACGTATTATTCAAGACTACTAATGGTGACCAGGCACCATCGGACTTTGTATCTTGGTAGAGTAAGTATGCATGTTATCTACAAGTTTTGTTTTACGCAAGGGGCGCATTTTTCGTTACTGCCCTGGGCGATAAAATACCTTGCTACATCCCTGATGTCGCATACACATGCCAATTTTATTTAGGCCATTATCACAAACAAGTTGTTTAATTGAATTATGCTAATGCAATGTATGTCAGTATCCGTTAGCTAAAGTTAAAGCTGAGCTCGTATACAGTGGGTACCTATAACCTGTTATCATTTTAAATACAAACCTTTTTTTTTATTATCCATTCAATAAAAGTCATAAGTCGTTGACTTACGCAGCAGCGTTGCCAAATTAGCATTTTTTCTTGCCAGATCTAGCATTTTATAGACGTCCAGTAAAATTCGAATCAGACGAATGGCGGTAAATTTAATGTTTTTCGACAGCGCAAACAGCTTAAAATTTCTCATTATATAGCTAGAATATTGTACCAAATTGAAAATAATTAATGTTACATACAAAATAATGACCTGCATTCATTTTTAATTTTATTAAGTAGTTGTAAAATACGAAATTCTTTTTCGATCTTCGCTCGTGTATAAATAATATTAACAACTACTACTTTTTTGAAATTCTTGTTTCCAAAAATTTTTATTTTGAGAAAATCTAGCATTTTTACCTGCCATCCAGTTTATTTTCTGACTCTGGCATATTTTTATGATAATTATAATTGTAAATATATAATTATAAAAGATAATTGCATAGCTACCAATGAAAAATTGACAATAAATCCAGTGAGTTTTAAAAATACGATCAATAAAAACTAACTTTGTGGAATATTAACAAAAATAAAATACAGTTCCACGTATTTTATATTAGTTTTTTTTTCGACTGTGTCCTATCCTAATAGGATCATATGGGCCTCCACAGAGTAGAGGTTTGTATTAACAGATTTTGTTTTTTTTTTACGAGAAATGGATGTCAGCCACTTGCTCAACCTATTAGGTCCATACCCTGACTCACACACAAATTGTAAAACAATATGTGTACTTGCCAGACCCAGGATTCGAACCTGAGACCCACGGCGTGATAGTCCAACGTTTAAGCCGCGCGGCCACCGTGGGTGTTTTTTTAGTTATGCTATTATATTATTAGTTAGGATATTGTTAACTGGTTTTATTTTAATTAATATAATGTATTTAGATTGACAGTTAAAATCATACAAAATTAGTCGAATATAACAGTACTCATGTATGATTTTTTTTGCAGTATGTATTCTGTTAATGTAAACGTCAAATAATCATTTACTGTTGAGTCTTTGCCACTTTGTACACCGACAGAATATCACAAAACTTGCGTAACCTCATATGATGCCCAATGTTACTCTCTCCCTGCCAAAATCCCTCACGATAAAAATTTTACAGAGAGATTAGAAAGTAACATCGAAATACCTGACTATATCATTCATTGTCTTTGCTATGCAATAAGTAGATATATGAATACATTATCTAGGTTTGTATTTACATTCATATTATCCGATATAATAAACATTTTTCTAAACAAGGCCATTGAAAAAATAATATTGTAACGATTAGTACAGTTTATGGGCTATCTTTGTTTTCTTCTAATACATGTATTTAAGTTTTTAGATGTAATGTTAAACATATTTGGTGAATAGCTACATACTTAATAATACATATATCAGTGGCGAAGGGTGGAGGTAGGCTGTTAAGATCCGACATAAACAGTGCAAACTAAACTTTGTCAGTCAAACATATTTTTGTTTTTATTGAACTAATACTATAATATGTAGATAGTGTGTTAGTTTTTACAATTCAATTATACCCTGCCTAATCCATGCCATAATATATAATAGTCAAAAAAATCGTTTAAGTACCTATAAAATATCTAAAATTATGCAATTAAACCGTACATAATTTTAGAGATTTTATAGATAAAAGAAGATTTTTTTATTGATCATGGTTTGGTTAGGCAGAGCTTAATTAATTAAAAAAAAAATCCAACACCATCTGTAATATGTATTTTTAATTCAACGAAAACAAATAAGCATGCACTGTTTTTGTCGGATCGCCTTTAGCATACCTAAACTAGTATGGTTTGGTAAACCAGGGTTTAATTAAATTTGAAAAACTAACCATCTGCAAATTGTATTCTTAGTTCAATGAAAACAAATAAGTACGACTGACATAGTTTAGTGTGCACTATTTATTATTACAACGTTTTTCTTAACTCGTATTCTTATTTGTCCGGTGGTTCTTTGTCCGGTACAGATCTTGCAATCGATTTTTAACTAACTTCCCGACTAGCTAGACATTTGAAACTTTTAGAATATATTAGAACACGATCCCAGTGCATTTTAGCCATATTTAAACAGAATTGAATTCATTTTCAGTTAATTCTGTTTTGTATGAAAAGTTATTTCGACACCATTATTGGTTGCTAGGGGTCTGGGGTCCTAGCAACTAAATTATTAATACATACGTGCGTTACTATGGAAATCAATATGACATGTCAAAATGACATTTCAGTATTACCTACTTCTATCAAGTACAAATTTTTTGATCGTTTAAGCTAGTCAAGTCAAGTTTATATGATTCAACGGAAAATTTAAAAACGATATATTTAAAAGTTATTTTTATCTTGTAATTATGTTGATTCATAACAGCCTACCTCCACCCCTCGCCACTGTAATAAATAAATAACTGATTGTTAATCAAATAAGATAATCAACAACAATTGATTATTTAAGTAGGGTGCAAACTTTCAAATAATGACTGTGAAACTTATTAAGATGCCTAGAAGACATCAATCAAACTGACTTAAATCGATTTAAATGAGATAAAATATTACTCAATAGGATTTAATATAATCATTATTACTTATGACGTACCTAAAGAATTATTCCATAACATAAAACTTAACACGCAAGATAAGTATGTGAAAAAATAAAAGGAAAATCTATTAGGTACGGTTTATCAAAAAAATATCAATCTCTTATCAGAAACTAGGCGCTTACCTGCTTTGTAGTCATTAATCTGATGAATTAAAAAAAATTCTCCGTAATATGACAAAAGTTTAATTGATTATAATAGTCATATTTTGATTATCTAATTTATAAGCCAGTTGTTAAACTTCGCTAACGTTACGGCCTTTGACCCAGGATTCCGAAGTCCAATACTGAGCTACCGGTGGAAATAATGAAATAATATAATTATGTCTACAACAGAGCTTCTCAAACAACGTGCCGCGGGCGATTGGGGACTATGCCGCAACGATATTGTTGCGTACAGTAAAATTCAAGGGTATATAGGTACTCACTGTTACTAAATTCCATACATTATTTTAATTTCCATCTCCAGTGGTTTTGACGCGGGATAGATTATGAGATATTACCCGTCGACCCAGCAGTAAAAAGTCGTATTTTATTAGCAAAAAGTAAATCTGTAATAATTAAGGAGCGGAGAAATATGAGTGACAAATTTGAGTAAATTTAAATCAAAGTTAAAAATTTTACATAATTGATTTTATCTTCTGTAAATGAAGTATTGTCATCAAATGCTATTCTAGCATGTAATATAGGGATAGACTCCACACAAAAAACATCAAAATAACAAGATTTTATGTTTATAATTTTTCATATAAAGCAGTAAAATATTTGAACCATAAATAGGTAAGTATGTGATGGGGTGAAAACTACTCCTAACACATTTTTTACTTATATTATATCACATATTATACTCCTATAATCCTGAGAACGTCAAATATTTTAATGACGATGCAATAAAAACATTTGCTCAATCAAAATAATGGGTTTTCTTATGGGTTTTCTTTACTTTTACATACATACACGTACGTAGGTACGTATCTACGTACATAGCAGGGCTCGAAACTGACCGGAGCGCCGTTTCGATTCGTGAAATCAGTAAAATTATCGCTCCGTCTCATGGAAAAAATATTTTGACCGTCTGATCTACATAGGCCATATAATATAAAATCTAACACACTTCTTTTTATAAAATACACATAAAATTTAATAACTATGTAAATATCTTCAGAAAATTATCGAGCGCTCCGGTTCGTAAACATTTCCATTTCGAGCGCTGGTACATAGCCTATCAACATGTAACTTTTCCATGTTTTTTGCATACTATACGTTATATTATAACATTACGAAGAACCTTTAATTTAAGTGTTACAAAGAATTACGTCTGAAAGTAGGATGACATCCACGAAGTAGGTAGGTACGTTAATTTAAGAAGTTGATTTTTTTAATGCTACGTGTTAATAGTAAGGGTTGGGAAGCACTTGACTCTACGATATAAAAATATTGACCTCATAGCTGCATACTATAAGAAAAAAAGGTTAATTACTTAAGTGAGAAAATACAAACAAAGGTAAGGATAAAGAAAAAAGGTTTCAAGTTCAATGTTGGAGTCTTTGTTATGTCAGTTATGTGTAAACAATGGCATCTCAGGATTATAATATAATCCTGAGATACCGTGATGATCTATAAGATGATCTATCAGATGATCTATAATCTACATTATAGATTATAGAATATGATAGAATGTGTCATGTAAAAACGAAGTCACCATAATTAAGAAGCTAAGCATTAAATCGATCCAAGTGAAAGATGTTGAAGAAACTCGATCTTGTATAGAGATAAAGCTAAAAGGACCACTATTTTCAAAAATACTCTCGGAATTGTCCTGTTTATTGTTTCTTTTGGCTGTTTGCACTATTTATGTCGAATGTCCACCGCCTACCTCCACCCTTCGCCACAAGTACCTACTGTGTTAATATGAAAACTGTTCATATATATTTTTTAAACTGACAAGTTATTTGTAATCTTTTAATTTTCAGCACCTCAATTTATATCAGTAGGAATATTTAGGGTGAATCATTAACCGATAGTTGTGTTGATTTACTCATCTACAACGTCCATTTTATTACATAATTATATTATTTAAAATATATCTTTATCAAACTGTCAAAATTTAATAGAACATGTCTAATGTAAATACTGTGGACTTTATTCCAACTGTGTGGGGGGTGTCACTACATTTTAGTTTGGTAACTTTCAGTATGAATTCAAACAACATATACACAGATATACACATAACAATCCATCAAAAACGATGCAAAATATAATATCAAATTGCCTGCAAGTCTCACCTCAATGCTTCTAATGACATTGAGATATGGTCGCATTGCAAAACATTTACTGCTTAAAAATGCTGACCATTCAACTATAAGGCCAGGTCAGTGATTATAAAATATAGCAGGTAGTCAAGGCCAAGAAGAAGACAAAAATATACTTAACCTTGACTTACTATATTGGAGATATTCGCTATTATTTAAGTAAATCTAATATATTGTATGCTTACATGTACTGAAAGTTTTGTCATTAGAATAACTGGTTTCGTTTTTAAACAACATTTTTTTGTCATCCTTTGAAAGGATTATCATGTTGTTAAAGAACATTGAGTCTAAAAATAAATAGAGCGATTTCTTTTTTTTAAAGATCACAATGACGTCATACATAATTGTAGTTATTTTAAATAAATAATACCTACCTAACTAGTGGGAACCGAGTACACATTATTTAAGTTTTTGCTCAGGGGTAAATTATATAACAGGTAAAATGTACAAGAAAAAATTGGATTAATCGACAAAAGTTGTTTAGTAATAAATTTTTATATCAATTGGTTTACTTATCATCAACTTTCTATCAGTCTATAAACTTGTTACCTACTAAATTTTTACAATTAATTTCAATGTATGTATTTCCATAAAAGAAAAATTTAGCACAACATACTAAACAAATTTAATAATATCTCACCATACATTTATGAAATAAAATATGCATATTATACTTAATAAAATTAAATTGATTACCAAAGAGAGGCAATCTTATTTATAAACATACTTCAAATCATGTTGATATAACCTATTACCAAATGAGAAAAATAATTAAATATTCTGGACCTGCTTAATATTATTAATAGATACTAAATTTTATATGGATATACTTTAATGGATTTTAGTTATCACCTTGTTTATATTATGTTATACTAAGTTAACAAATAACATTACAAAACTTATTTTTTAACAAATATTAAGGAGAAAAAGTCCATATCTTTTTGCATAAAATATAATTTCAAGCCGTTATAAATGTATTTTAGTGTAAATAAATATGTACTTAACCGGATTGTGAATTCAAATTTGCAATTTTAATTTCACTTGAATTATAAATTCTATGAATAACTTCACTGGATCGGAAAAAGACATCCAATGGACAACTATGTATATGGAGATACAAATTCTATAAATAAAGTGCATATTATCATAAGAGTAAGTACATACAAATAGTCTATCTATACACGCCTATAAACCAATAATACATTAGTATATTATTTAACCAAATATCTTAGATCCACAAACATTATGTTGTTGTATACTCTTTTTTTGTATGGGCAAGATTGGCTCACTACAAGAGTATGTAAACGTAAAGCATTAGGGCCCAGCCGAACATATTGACCTAAACCTCAAAACAAAATTTGTTTTTAATAAATGAAATTAAAAAATTAATATTAAATGACATACTAGTATATCAATCAAAAATGCTTACATAGATTGTTAAAACAATGCAGAGAAATCTAAACTAGTGTGTAGTTAAAATGTTGGTGTTAAACGCTGATGTTCAAATCAAATGACATTTTGGTGAACCGACTTCATAGTACTTATTTGTTTCACAATAGTGAACAACTTAACTATTTAGAGTAATGTCTTTATAATAATCTTCATAAGATAACTGTGCAGTGAGTCAAATGAACTTATAAAGCCGGATCCATATTTGTTACCGCACCTAGCTTGGTAACCAGAGAAGTAACTAAGGAAACACAACCTGGTAACCGAGCAAGACGAAGCAACAAATATCGATTTGGTGAAAGTGTGAACATGAATGCGAATAAAATATGTGTGTATATTTAGAATAATTTAAGGTTATGTCATATTGCTAAAATGGAGGAAACGCAGCCCCCAAAAATACCAATGACAATAAACCTGAAGTGAAGTAGAAAAATTGGAAAACACAAGTTGAGACGGCTCGACTGCGTTAATATCCATAAACTGGATAACTGCAGTTCAGGATATGTAGGCGTAGAGAGATATATTGGAGGTGGCGACGATCCACAAAGGATTACATAGCTAATCATAACGGTGAATTTAAATATCAATCTACAAGGGAAGATTGTAAGTAGCATCTCATATTTACAAATATGGGTGGAGGCCGTTGTGTGATTTAGGGGAATATTTCTAGCGACGTCGCTGTCTATATGACATTAATATTAGATGTTTTACTACCGGTAGTTTTTTATATAAGTATTCATATTATACTACAATAATAATTCAAATTCAAATGAGCTAGCAAGTTTTTTTTAATTATATATTTGGCGAAGAGAAAGCAAAGTGAGTGTACATTCTATTTTTGACCAGTTATTTATTACACTGCTTTAAAATACCTCTCAATCTCTTACACCGAGCAACTTTTTAAAATATCAACATGAAATGTATTATTATTTAAAACCAAATCTATAATTTCATCCCACATAGGGAATATTGTTTATAAACTAAGTTATCTTTATTTTCGCTATGCCTTATTTATTTAATACTATTGTAACATTATTAGATTATAGTCGCTATTAATGTTGTCTTATTGTTCGAATAGACTCCAATTAGGTATGTAGAAATACGTACCTACATTGTTTTATAATAAGTAATATAATGTAATGTTTTTATGGTTATTTATATATGTTTCAGATTGTGTATTTAATATAAACAATCTTAAAAGGTATGCAGTTAAAATCTATAACTACCTATAATTGTTTAAAACAATAAATAGGATACAGAGACGTATAATTAATGAAATATTTTGAATCAAAAACTGATCAAGGGTCATCAGTTTGTGACTGGAAGTCCAAATTAGCATTTGATTTCATTAAAAACTGGTTTTATAGTGAGTTTTTCATATATACAACAGAAAACTGTCGATTTTGAGTATAGTTTCGCAATGTTTTTCATTATATTATTGTTCTAAAAGTTGTGAGTTATCCCCTCTAACTTAATAAATTAATGTTATTACAGTGTATTTGTGTTGTTGAGAGTTATCAAAATAGTAAACAAACAAATAATGAGGTCCTTGGCACACGATAAAGCGAATATAATATTGTAATCACTCACCTCACGTCTCTGGGAGCAGTTTTGGCAGCCACGTAGAACCATCTCCAGGATCCAGATGCTGCAAGGTAAGCAACCAGAGCCACCAGGATCAACTCCATGATGCTAATCCATCCCAGGTAGTACCATAGAACGGCAAAAACGCCAGCCACCACTGATAAAACGACAAGCATGACCGCGATCCGGCACGACACGCGGCGAACTGAGGCAAACCGTGATCGAGCCACCGTTACCGGCTTGCCGCCTTCGACGTCAACTTGGACCGGGTGATCGTTGCCCTGCAAATATTTGAGAGAACACTTTCTATATTATCATTTCAAATCACAAACGCGATGATAAGGTTTCATTGGATGACAGAGTCCAAACTGTCAAGTATCCTTTGACAGTTGGGTAAGACTTTATATTATTAAACATTGGTAGGACTGGATTTTGACATTTGAAAGTAATGTTGCCATTAGACAAAAAATATTACGTTCCCTTATAAGGTGGTAGCACAACATTAAGAATATTTTAATTTGCGTAGAATTGACTGTATAGTAAATAAACTATTGGATGTTTATTTCATACAAATAGGTGCCTACGTAATAATTAGTGAATTGGACACATTTGAAACCGATAAAAATGAAGTACCTAGGTAGGTACCTACCGACTTATATTTATTTATAAAATTATTTGAAAAAAATCATGCATTTGTATAAAAAAAATACCTATATTGACATCAAAATGCATTCTCATTCTTTATAAAATTAATACATTTTGAGGGGTGAGAGCATAAATTAATATGGTAACGAGTGGTACAATACTCTCGTCGGCAATGATTTTAGTAAACGCAACCCTAGCCCTTTCGACTTAAGCATTCCAGTTCAATTAACAGATTAATAAATATAATTAAGAGAGGGCAGATATTCTATACCCTAATATACTACACTTTTAAGCAGGGCATTAAATGTGTGAGTTTCGTACGAAAATGAAACACATATTATAGACGCACGTTGCAACCTTCAAATATACCTATCAATATTGCATGAGCGTCAGTGTATAAACCGAGACTAGTTGTCAGAACGAAGGACACGCTTAGAATGACGTATTCTTGACACGTGTTTAAGTTTATACCATATTCTTCCACACTCGAGATCGATTGCCTGTTACTCTACACCCGTTAGGTATTTCAGTTCCCATTAATTCTGTGTTCCCTGATACGGTGCCAGCTAACATTAAAAGTGCTATAGATATTATAACAGTATGTGCTCTATCCACGGGCATTTCTTTCACTTTGGGCGATCTAGTATCACTTGGGACTTGCTTATGCAAGTATCACTATATTATGTGAACCTACCTACCTATAATTAATAGCGATGCAGCGCACTTTTGCTGACCGGAGCGCTCAACAGTTTTACGAAAATATTAACATAGTTTTAATTCTTCATAATTTAAGTTCATGGTTCTAATTGTAGGTATGTGTATTTTATAAAAATAAGTGTATTAGATTTTTTTGTTATAGGTATGGCATATCTAACTCAGGCGGTCAAATTTTTTTTTCCACGAGACGGATCGAAATTTCTGGGGATTTTATGAACCGGAACGGCGTTCCGGTCATTTCGAGACCTATATTGATGATCATAAAAACAAGTGTCCTGGCCAAGACTGTAGATAGTATGAAATGTGTATAAGTACATTACTACTGTAATAGGTATATAAGTAGGTAAGTATTTCATATTTTTATTTTTAAAATGCACCTTACTTTTTTAACAGTAAGTACCTAGCTCCATGGCCCCCACAAGGGTGGGCTGACAGGGCTCTAGCCTAGGGGCCCGGCGTGGCGGGTCGATTAGATATGTGAGATAAACACAAATCACAAATATTCTCTAATAGCAAAAAAAGTCGTCTGCGTCGCCATTTCACGAAAGGCACATTAACGTTTAAGAAACGAGGTTGTAAAATGCAATTTGAGTGTTTTGTGTTGATACTCGACAACTCCATAATTCAAGCAGATGTATTAAAACTACATAAAATCACTAAAAGTAAACCGAAGGCCCTTACTTTTTACCTCTAACACAATTTTGAAAACGCTACTGTTGTGCGTCACACAAGCCATTAAATTTACAGATAGGTAGGGGGCGCCAAAATCCTGGCCGGGGGAGGGGGTGTTTTAGGATGTGGGGGCCATGCTTAGCTCATTCTCCTCTCATCCCATCATCTTGAAATTAATCTGTAGTCCATATTGGTATAAGTAACTATTTTAAATACAATATGCGAATGTCCTTATTAGGAATCATGTAAAGTTTCTATTAGTAATTGATTGAAAGATTGAATGAAATCTAGCAACATTTAACATTGTTCCTCTATCAATATAATGATATTATAATCTATCCGTTCTTTAGTCATGCCACATTTGCGCGGTTTGTAAATAGTTCATTGATAACTTCCTGTTTGTCAATTATTATCCTGTCGTAGGTTGATACATACATACGGCAGCAAGGATTAAGAACATTAATGATAAAGTTTAGAGGGAAAATAAAAGTTGTAAATAGATATTTTAGTAACGTAAAATAAGCATTTAATTCAAAACTGCATAGAGGGTGTGATAACGAAAGAACATGTTTATTTTCTCGAAAAAAAAATGTAAACGATTTCACCACAATGTAATATTAAATCCTTGTCTAAGGGTCCACATGCCCAACGAAGGTCGAAATGGAGATTTTATGGTATTTTCAAAGTATTAGCCTGAATATTCATTAAACGTTGTAGATAATCTATTTATATAATTTTGAAGCCTTATATCCTTTATATTTATTTTAAACATTTGATGACTGCATAAAGTATTTTTATTACATAAAATAGTATTCTTTTAAACATCTCGATCTAATGTTTTAGAATATAGTCATATTTCAGTACATCCATGTGCAGTGGTGTTAAGATTTTTTAGATTTATTAATTTTATACGCATTTATAAAACCATTAGTAAAATTTATGTTGACATTATTATAGTGAAATATTTACGATAAAAAAATATATTTATAATCTCTGTGATCCCAAATTTGACAAGAATTATGCATTTTATTATTCAAAAAAATGGGCAAGATTACCACATTTGAAGATAATTCTAAAGATACTGGTTATAAGCTATGTCTTTGACCATTCAAATGTGATAAAACATCCTACGAATAATGATTGTTTTATAATAATTTTTGACCTAAGAATAAGGTAGTATTTTTTTGAAATACGCCATTTCTATTGGCATTTCCCAGTAGTTAAACTACAACATAAGGGCGTAGCCATAAGTTGACAAACTATAACTAAAGTAGGGAGTAATGAACAAAAAAAAAACGATTATTTTTTTGATGATTTGAACGATGTTTTATCACATGTGAATGGTCAAAGACATAGCTTATAATCAGTATCTTCAAATGTTTTAATCGTGCCAATTTTTTGAATAATAAAATGCCTAATTCTTGTCAAATTTGGGATCACAGAGATTATAAATATAATTTTTATCGTAAATATTTCATTATGACAATGTCAACATAAATTTTACTAATGGTTTTATTAATTACATTTAAAAATTAATAAATTTAAAAAATCTTAACACCTTTGCACATGGATGTAGTGAAATATGACTATATTCTAAAACATTAGATCGAGAGGTTTAAAAGAATACTATTTTATGTTATAAAAATACTTTATGCAGTCATCAAATGTTTAAAATAAATATAAAGGATAATAAGGCTTCAAAATTATATAAATAGATTACCTATCTACATCGTTTAAGGAATGTTCAGGTTAAGGCTTTGAAAATACCATAAAAGCTCCATTTTGACCTACGTTGGGCATGTGGGCCTTTAAGGTGCTTTGGGATTCGAAAAATAACATTTGAAAACATTTATGAAAAACACCTGTGGCAGATAAAGTAGAAGACTGCCCCGCAAGAATACGTTTCCAACCAAGGCCTGAACAATAAGTGCGAGTGAGAAAGCATTCGGCACGCTAATATTTCCGCAATTTGCGTTAGAGAAGATAGAATTTCTACGGTTGAATTAAATATTTTTTGTACACATCGCCGGTAAATATTGATTTGAATAACTGCATTCATTTAAAAACTGCGAGCATGCGTTGCTGAAATTTATTGTTTTTGTGTTAAATATAAAGTTAGTGGTAATTATTTTTAGGTAATTTATTGGAAAATTTGGTTATCTAAGTTGTGTTTAAATTTGGTAGCCATTGTGAGAAGTAACATAGTGATATAACGTTACATAGCAAAGTTAATAATAATAAAATTGAGGTTATACTGTGCATTATACGCAAGAAATACGGCTTCATTTTGCCGAACAATCGCCTCTCTCTTTATTTTTAAATTTTTTTATTAAGGAAACAAACAGTTACACATTGATTACAAAAATTTAAAATATAATAATGAAAAGTTATTGCAACCAGCAAAGTTTCCATGTATACATTAATATAGTTAAGCCTAGCAAGATAGAGAGTAAGAATAACATAAATATAAATAAATTACATAAGAAAATTACATGAGAAAAATGAGGAAAAATAGTGAATAATTAAATTATATAACAAAAAAAAGGAACATAAAAAAATATATATTATAATTATATAAGTAGGTATATTATATATATTTATACAAAATTTTCGAGATAGTGCGTTTAAATGAAATAGGTGGATTATTAAAAGGATCAATGATGGAGAAATACATATTATAATTTAAACAAGAGCACCGAATAAAAGAGTTTTGTGCATTATTAGAACCGCTACGACTGATATGGTACAAAGTTTGGTTTCGCGTAAATCTTGATGGACAATGGAAACCCACCCTTTCGAGTAGGTTTGGCGAGTCAACAAAACCATTGATAATTTTAAAAAGAAAATATTGATCAGATATAGAACGTCGACTTTCCATAGATGGTACCATTAATGTTGCTGTGGTCGAAATAGAATTAGATAAATCATAACAGTAGGCTTTAAAATTGACGTGCTTACGAAATCGCTTTTGTACCGCTTTATATTATTACTTTTTCCACACTAGAGTTTCCACCAGTTTAGTAGTTTAGGCAGGGTTTAATTAATTTTTAAAAACTATCCATCACCATCTGCAATTTATATTCTTAGATAAATGAAAACAAATAATTATGACTGAGTGTGCACTATTTATGTCGAATCCAGCCTACCTCCACCCCTCGCCACTGACAAACATATCGTCGTCATACGAGTAAAAATGTCGAACTGCAGTTTTCATGAAAATGCACTAAATGACTATCTGACATATTAGGTACTAGCGTTGCGGTTGTCTGGAAAAATGCCCAGCTGATTTACAGCCTGGAAACATAATTATTAACCCGAGTTTGTCAAAATGACTATCTTCTAGACAAAGTGCCGCCCCTAGGCAGCGCCAAAATTCCGCCACATTTTTTATATTTACAGTACTTTTTATCATCATTTCATGACTGCAATATCTAAGAAATGTGTTGTATGGATACATGACTAACAATACCTATAATTAATCTAATTTAAATGCCATTTCTGCTTCAATAGACAATATTGCGAATCGATGATTTCAGATAGGTAGATTTAAAAATACGCCTGACAACTTCCAGTTGGATTCAGTTCTTCTTAGTTGGATAAATTTTAAATTAGTGTAAGTATGTATCTACCTACAATTCAAAAATTATTTGCAAATCTACACGTGTCATTGTAGTTCACTAAGGACGTGACGTCCAAGGAAGACGGAAGTAAACAAGACATCGCGAACACGACAATAAAAATAAAGTCCTTTTAAAACTTTTATAGTAATAATTAATACATTTTGTTTACAACCAGTGAGCTGAAGTTTTTAATAGAAATATATTTCCGTTAAGTATTACTAAGTTTAAGTAGCTATTTCTATATATAAATAATGGTTCTTCTCGATTTGCCGCCCTTAACTACCCCGTAACTGCCGCCCCCAAGCGACGCTCAATCTGCCTACCCCCACGGGACGTCACTGGCATTAAGACACATTTCACCTGGAAAAATTGACCAAGTGTCAATTTTACAGGGAACATTTGACGTAGGTATCAATTTATGTCTCGCAATAAAGTTACAAAATTCGTTTATAAAATGGCTCATAGATATAGATCAATGGAGAAAATGTGTCAAAACCAAGTAAGACGTGATTTTAAATATAATATATCGGATAATACCCCTTACAAATTTAATAAATATGACTAGCCGGAACATACAAATTTAGTATAATATAATATATTATATGACGATAAACACGCTGTAAAGTTGACGATAGCCCTTGGATGAAAAATAATTTAGTTGTTTTGCACAGAATCAAGTTTATTATTTCCATATTGTTATGTGAAACCAGTTTTGTTTCGAAAAAGGTCGCTTGACTGACATTGATCGTAGTATTGAAATAGTCACATTATAGATAATTAATTGACACATCGAACGTTATTCAATAAATGGACATTAATAATATTCTGTAGCTAGATTATACGTTTTATAACTTTGCACTTTTTTGCACTCTTTACTATACTGATACGCCTCTTTGCCTGAATACCTCACATCAAATTAGATCAAAATGATATTTACTTGTATTAATTAATATATATAGTAATAAATAAATAGACAAATAATATATGTAAAAAAATATTTTTAGAATATATTACATCACTTTCATCCCAGATACGAAGTGCAAAGTTATGAAGCATATACTTTAGAGCATGGTTTCCCAAACTATGGGTCGCGACCTACCAGCGGGTCGCGAGCGAATATTGAGTGGGCCCTCGCCACCGTATACATGAATTAAAAAAAATAGGAAGTGATAAATTTGATATTTTATTCAGCTATTTATAATTCCTAAAAAATTTTTCAAGACGACTTACCAACTAGTATGTCAACAAAAGCAAGTGAAGAACTCATTAATTTATCAGAAGATACGTCACTGAAAAATATTTTCAATCGTAAACAGTAAACGATATTCTGGCTCTCAGTTGCTGATAATTATCCTTGCCTGTTCGATGAAGCTATGAAAGTCCTCATCCTCTTTACTACCTCATATCTACGTGAGGTCGGATTAACATTAAAACTAAATACCGAAATAAATTGGATATATCAAACACACTGCGATTAAAAGTAACTAAAGTTGAAGTTGATGCTAAAACTGTAATAAAGAAAAATAAGAAAAAAATACATCCGTCCCATTGAAATAACTTTGTAAAAAAACCTTGCAGTTGTAGGTACGAGTATTTTAGTAATATTTTTTTTTATTTAAGTTGTGTTTCTTATTTCAACAGTCTTTCATTCATATTGGTAACACTTATAAAAATATTTTTTTATTTCAATTAGAACAAATAAGACAGTATTAAGTAGTTCCACGACTCGCCACTAGGAAATCTGAGCATTACCAATATTTATGCCCTCTTTTCTCTAAGACAGCTAAGAGGTGGGTCCCAAGATTGGAAATTTTTGTTAGATGGGTCAGAGCCCAGTCAACTTTGGCAACCACCGCTTTAGAGGATATACGGAATGAAGAAAAATAATACATATATGGAACACCTCATCTCACCATTCCAATACTGATATCTGACGATTTTACATACTCGTGGTGAATCGGTGCAAGTGCGTTATTCGACAACGGTTGGATCTAGGCGTGCATCATCTCATGTACTTATCTTACTACGGCACAGATGCTATTTGATGACGTTTCTTAACCGTGATGAATTGAATGAAATTGATGAATGAAGTGTCGTTATTCAACAACGGTTGGATTTAGGCACGGGCCCCTTTACCTCTGCCACTCTACCACATTATCTAGTGAAGTATTTTCTAATAGTGTTGTTTTGTAGCTTCGGAATCTTTTGAGATATCGAGATGAAAATTTGTTCAAACTTTCACAGCTTATACCTACATTCAGTTTTAATTTAATATATTGTCATTGAGTGTGATCTGGTCGTATCACTTGATTCGTATTGCATCACTCACGGCCTATCGCCGGAATGAGAGAAACAGAACTACATATTTGTTAAAAATAAATAATATTACTTATCGCCTTTGAATGAGGGGGAGATGAGTGCGCTTAGTTAGAAGATGAACAGTGGGTGTTGCAAGCATTCAGGAGTTTAGGAGTTCGAAAAGAGATTTGGTAACTTAAAAATGTCTCTAATTGAAAGCTTCGTATTTTTCCATTAGGTGCCTCTGGTAAGTGGAATGTTAACCTTAATCTGATGCCTCTTAGCAACGCATCATCTGCCTACTCTCATGTGACGTCACTGATTTTAACATTGTTGAAATCGGTATTATTAAAAAAATAAATCATTAATTTCTGAGAAGGACGTACCTATATTTAATAGTACATATACTTTATTTTTGAAATGTTTGGAAGCCCCTTCTAAGTTTTCTGACAAATCGCTTGTTTGCACCATTTTTTGCGTCAATAAAAATCGCAAATTATAAATAATACTTGCCTACAGATTTATTAATAACTAGGTACATCCAGTGGCAGAATATGAAGCATGAAATTTAATACGATTTACCAATAATTTACATCAATATAAACCATTAAAAAGATTTTTTTAAAATTCAAACATGACTTACAATTTAATTAAACAGAATGGCAGGGCCGCGCCAACCCCCATCCCCCCCAAATCTTAAATATAAAAATATACAAGAAATGAAAATAGTTGAAATAAATATTTTTTTATCAAAATACCTATTTGTATTATGACAAGTTATGTTGTCATATTTTACTACGATGTTTAATAATTGGAATGAAAATTGCGAAAAATAAATATTGTTATCCATTAAATCAATTCATTGTAATGATTCCCATCCTGGATATGCACAATTTATAAAACTATTTAATCACTTTTGGCTACGGCACAACCATTATATGAAGACTTCGATAGGATACTTTTCATTATATATTTATACATTTCTGATACAATATGTCTTTAGTTAGGTCTTAAACATAGGATTATTATGATTATGTACTTATGTATCTCCTATATATTATTATCCTAAGAGATTTTGGAAAATACGTCAACTTTTTTATTTAAATACCACTTTGTTGATTATTAAAGGAATTCACTTCAATTTTTGGAGTCCCGAATCTACTTCCATTTGAATCGGGCACAATCTGATAAAACTCGACACAATCATAGATAAAATCATTTTTAAATCGCGTTTTACATCCGTCACCATACATTTTCGCTACTTTACTGTCTATCTACCGCAAATTGATTATAATGTCGCTTAATACTTTCTGTTTAATCGAAATTTCAGAAATCAGAATTAATATTCCACAAATCTATTCAAATCTGTAAGTAGCACATTGGCGCACTATTGAGTTTTAACTAGAAATAAATACATCTTTCCTCACTAATTACTACGAAAATATAATCTAGAACCATGTCACTGCTTTTTATCTGTCAAACTTATAGACTAATGATTGTCATTTGTTTTCTTTCGCAAAACAAGTTCATTTGACGTGTCAGAATTCAAATTTAGAATTTGCAGAATTAATCGAAAAAATGTGACATTTCTATTAGCATGTTAAATAATCAATATCAATCAAGATGAGTTTTCTATTAATTAATAACAAATTTGATTTTTTTTTAAATACTTCTTTGTGGCTGTTTACGCACTATTTTTTATTGAATAATTACCTAGACTACTAACTAATTTCCATAGATATAGTCATATTAAGTTGCCATTGCAAACAATGAAATAAATTAATACGAATTGTTATAGTTGACAAAATTTGTGATATTGTATAATATCTACCTATTTTTACCATCCTTATCATCATCAATCTGGACCTATCCACTGCTGGATGAAAGCCTCCTCAGCCTTATTCTACTCCTTACTTACACATGAAAATCAGTGATATTATACTATCTATATTTATAATGCCATTTTTATCACGAGCCTTAATAAATCCACTGCTAGATGACGGCCTCTCTACGTTGATTGTATTCTTGATAGTCTTGAATTTCATCATCATCATCAATCCCCTGCTGGACGAAGGGTTCCGCAACGTGATTCTACGACTATCGGTTTAACGAATTTGTGATATTATACCTATTTCTATCATCCTTATTATCATCGACCTGAACCAATCCACTGCTGGATAAAGGCCTCCCTAGCCTGATTCTACTCCTTTATGTCATTTAAATTGCTGTATGTATCAAAATTGGTGATATTATATTATATCTATTTATATTGCCATTAGCATCATGAGCCTGAATCAATCCACTGATGGATGAAGGCCTTTCTAATTTGTTTGTATTTCTGTCGATCATATAATTGCTATATTTATCAAAATTGCTGATATTATATTTACCCATTCATAATATCGTCTTTATCATCATCAACCAAGATCAATCCACTGCTGGATGAAGGTTATCCCAACCTAATTCTACTCTTCTTAGTCACATAAACTGAAATATTTTTTTTTAATTTGTAATTTTATATACCTACCTATTTATATCGTCATCAACCTGTATCAATCCAGTGCTGAATGAAGGCCTTTTTAAGCTGATTCCACATTTTTAGGTTTTATAAATTTCTGTTTTTATCAGAATTGGTCTATTCCTCTCAGATATAATATGTATTGCTTTATTATTTATTAACATTTGTCTCAATATGAATGTCCCGTACCGGGAAACTATATTGGCTAAGGTTAATTTTGAATTCAAAATTTGATTTGTAAATATTATTCTATTTTTTACATACATTTATTTTTTATAGACAATGAAACAAAACAATGTTTAAATTTGTTTTTTATGCTGCTAACTTTTTTCTATTATGTAAATAGGACCCGAAAGAGATTAATATTTGGATAAAATGGGTCGCTTTTTATGATAATCACATAATATTGCTGTATATTCGAATGAATGAGATGTATAATTATTTATCATATTTAAATGCACATACCTACACATATATTGTATTAAAATTAATATGTCATTGGTAGCAATCGGCGATTGTCAGCTGTTCTGCTAGGCCTAGCAGCCTGAAGTGGTGTCAGGTGATATTGTGAAGGCCTGACTCCAGAATAAACTACGCTGTGACTCCAAATTTGTATTGGCAGTGACGAGATGCAAATCGTAAAACTGACAAATCAGCGAAATGTCAAAATGTCTGACGTAAATGAAAATCCATCCCAAAGGGAAAACTATGGCGCCGTTTATGCATACTTCACAATTATATTAATATACAATACCGCCAAGCCGTCTGCAAGACCTAGCGAGACAGACTGGCGAGAGCCAGCTGGCTCAGCTAGTAATAATATAATATCATGCATGCATTAATTCTTCAATTGTCTACCCTTTGATAATTAGTGTCATTCTTAGGTAGTAGCCTGTAGGTATACAACACAAGTCATACATAGAGAGGTACTTCATATATTTAAACATTGGATTCAGTTTCCGTAATTGAATCGAATATATTGTATTTTTAATTTTATATTGTATTATTTGGGTGTTTTAAAATGTATTTTCTGTGAATTTTTCCGTCATTTGAATCCTGGTGTGCTCCTGCAGAACGATTACGAAATGTGCATTTGCTGAATGCTACATAATATTATTATTTATCAATCAGTTTAAAAATTTCTGACAAATATGTACGAGAGATTTTATAATACTTAACCCAATGTTTACGGGACGCACGAAATTATGTTTTTGCTAATTACTTTTCAAATGCAAATCAACACGTTAATTACAAAATTAATTAAAAGGGCCCGTATGCATGTGTTGCCTAATTAATAAAGTTTCTATGAAATTTCCTAGAAAGTTTATCAATTTAAATTAAAATAAATGTCGTGACTTCAATTATTGTAAGTATTGTAATCTTTTTTTGTTTAATACATCGAATCGAGCATCGAATTGGTTTTTAAGAATATTTTTCTCTGTTTGAGCCATTGCTTACATCAATGGTTTGAGCAATATTATAAAAATATTATAAGAGAAAAAGAGGACCGTGTTGGTCGCTCAATAAATGGTCATTGAAAGGTTCGGTAGGGGAGTCGATTGTCATGTTCATCGTAAATTTGAAATGCCAAAACGGTAATTCGTTAATAATTAATCATTAATCAGATAACCTAGCAGGGTTTCCCAATCATGTGTTCTTGGGTACAAGTCCGTATGTTGTTTTTCAATGTATGTTTGGGTCCAAAGTATTGATATAATAGGCTGAGCAAGCAGCTTACACCAATTCCTCAAGATCGGCCATGGTTTACAAGACTATCCAGCTACTTCTTATTTTTGTGCCATCCGTTATCGGACATCGATGATTTCGGTTATTTATCCTTGTTTGTCGCTGCTCTAAATAAAGACGAATTGCTGAGCTTAGAATTCGATTCCCGGGTCTGACAAATACACATATTGTTTTTCAGTGTGTGTTTGGAGTCAGAGTATGACCCCAATATGTTGACCAAGTGGCTAACATCTAATTCTTGTAAAAACAAAAATCTGTTAATATAACCTCCACTTTGTAGAGGCCAATGACATTCCCAATACTTGTTGTCGGGTCTGCCGAATGGTTCGGTTCGAACGGGTTCGCTCAAATCAACATTGATACTAGAAACAGTGTTCTAACGCCATTACAATAAAGGTGATATTGCTATAAATTCCCGATGCGTGATATCGCATAATGGAAATTGCGTGACGTCTACTTATACACGTGCGAATATCGCTATGCACGAATTTACTTCCTAGCTACTGTAATGAGTGTGTTGTCCATTAATAATGTGATTGGTAGAGGCCCATATGATCGATCCTATCACATGGTGATTAAAATGTGTAATGTTGATGATTGTCACAACCATACAGCTACACAACTAGCTGCAAACTTGTCAATAACTAAAACGGGTAGCAATTTATGTATCATAATATGAAATTACTACATACATTACTTGTTGCCAAACGCAATTATTATTAACCGGTGAATATTCAAGGTAAAATGATATTCACTGTTGACCTTTGCTACAGGTATACGTCCAACAATAGTACATAATCACCATTCGTAATACATGTTAGACTACATTAAACATAATATATAAGAAAACTCTGGAATAATTGACGTACCGTGGAAGCAGGTAGGTCATGCGTTGCATGGTGGCGGCACATTATAAAGGGCAGCGAATGAACGAACGAATAGAATATTATCACACATTTTGAGAATAGTGGTGTTTTTTCATGAAACACGATGCTGTCGTTTCCTTAGAAAGTATCAACATTTTAAAGTTTTAAAGAATAATTGAAATATAAATAAACATTTAAAATAATCATATGCAGCGCTCAAAATGGAAGAGTTTACGAACCGGAGCGCTCGACAATTTTCCGAAAATATTTACATGTACCTACATATTATTAGGTATATAGAAATATACCTCAGACGGTCAAATGGAATAGCTGTCTTTGAAGTTATGGCATGCAAGATTAGGGCATAGTGTTGTCGGTACAGCAGACGATAATCGAAGCTTACGTCACGATTACAACAAGTTTCGTAGTAAAGTAAATTAATTGTATTAATAACGGGATAATGTCGGGCAGTGGCGCACCCAGGGGGGGAGCCAAGGGGCCCGGGCACCCCCCAAAAATGAAAATTATCAGAATGATTTTAAACATTGATATTGAAAGCCAATAAACTATAACCTTTGGGCTTAGACAAATAAAAACACGGCATAAAAAATGATTAGTAATAATTCTCCAGCACCCTTTTTAGAAAAAATTCTTAGATGTTAATTTCTAACACAACAATTTCGAAATACTAATGTCAGGTTTATTTAGAAACCTAATCCCTAATGGAACTGTCAAAAAATTCTCAGTGTCCACCCGAATTCCGGAGTGGTGTAGATTATGGCTCGGGAGGGCTGACAGGGATCTAGCCTTGGGGGCCTGGGCTGTGGGGGGCCCGGCGTGTCGGGTTGACCAAATAAATGAGATTAATACACATCATAAATTAGCTTTAATAATAAAAAAGTCGCCTGCGAACATTTTCAATTACTTATATAATTGTGCAATATATTTTTTGATTATTATGTGTCGATATTCAACAGCTCCATTATTAAAGTAGATGTATTGATCGCCAATAATTCACTGTATAAGTACCCTTAATTTGAACTAAAACACAATTTGAAAAACGTTAATGTAGTGTTTCACACTGCCTTTAATCTTAGCGGTAGGTAGGGGGCCGCCAAATATCCTAGCCTGAGGGCCCGTTTTAGGATGTGGGGACCATGGTATAGGTACACCGAGTGCAATAGACAAAATACCGATAAACGAGAAATTAGGATGTGAAGAAGAAAAAGAGCCTATGGGACTAATTTACATTCTCCTCCTTGGGCCCTCCCCAATATTAAATCCTGGGTGCGCCACTGATGTCGGGTATTTCACGAGCAGGAGCTGCGCTTCGGTGCGTTCCTGTCCATTTTAAGCGCTGGTCATATGGGTCGTACCATTGCCCACTGAAGAAGGAATCCGATACGTCATTACACGACTGGTCCTAATTTTCGCCCCTCTCGTTGTCTATGGATGACCTGTCATTGCCTGTCATTGTCTATAGAGTTCTCATGCTGACGCGTCTGTCGTGTTAACTTGTCGGAGTATTTTGGAGACCTTGGAGTTCATCTGATTTAGTGGTTATGTGTTATTAATAATTGTAAGTGACTATCAAAGTAAGTAAACTTCGTCTGTATATTATAATATCATAATACACTAGGATGTTTGTCAATGTGACAGTCGATTCTAAACGACAATAACTAATTCACCTTATTTATACTCTTCAGTCATTATAGAATATCAAACTCTGCTTGCAAGTATAAATAGTATGGTAGTGGACCACTCGTTGCTTGTGCAAAAAGTTATGTTCAGGCTTTTTTAATCTAAAGATGGCGGTGGTCGTACACATTTATTGCAAACTCGGACATTATTAAATAACGTTCAATTTAGCTAAATTTAATAAAATATATCGAAAAATACTTAATATTAATACGGGGAACGAGGATTCATCGAGTACAAGTGACATATACCTAAAAATGATTTACAGACAGTTTTTACATCACCACATCTTTATTATGCGTGAAATGGAATTCAAATTATATAACTGCCATACTCGTAGGTAGAGTTGGGTTTCGGGAATTTCCCGACGGGAATTCTCGAGAAATTTTCGAGATTTTCCATTCCGAATCTTGAGAATTAAAATTTTTAACACTTCGGGAAATCCCGGATCACATATTAATTAAATTACGATTTTCTATATGAAAATAGTGGACAGGAAACACAAAACGTTCAAAGACTGATGGGCCATATATCCAATAAGCCAACGTCGACTCAAAACGAGCGCAATTTTTGCAACATCAGGGAATTTTGTGTCTCAAAAGCGTACACGATTGTCAGACGCAGCGATTGACGGTCTGTGTTTTTTGAAATCCTATTTTAATAAGTAATGTTTTGAATTATTTTTTTGTCTTCTTAAATATATTTAAAAAAAACTTTTTTTTTGTTTTTACACTGATTTTAGGATTTTTACAGTTATTTTTTTAATTTCCCGATATCTCGAGAATTCTCGAGAATTCTTTTCTGGAAATCCCGAATTTCGAGATGGAGATTTCCTCGGGAAATACCCAACTCTACAGTCGTAGGGTTATTACTTAAATCATTTTTGTCTTTCCCATTAGATACATTCCATGGACTCATATGTATTAAATGTTGATATTATTTTATTAGAATTACATTATTGATTATTGCGTTGGTATTATTGAATGTTTTAAACTAAATTGTCGTCCTTAGTACACAATAACATTAATCCTTCCGACTGGCGTTAATTTATCCATAATATATATGTCTATGAAAAGCGGCGCACCAAGAGAGATTCAGGGGGCGAAAAATAATCGAAAAAATACGTAATTAATATTATATAAACTAAGTTATAAATTTTAATTTATGAAGTAAATACCTATGTTACATGTGTGGCTTTCTGCTGAATGGCGGCATTTTCGAAAAGACGACAAAGTGAGGAATGACCATGATATATATTGAAAATTCAGAATTTTAAATGTCAGATTTAGGTATGACAAATACATAGCAATTCTATTAACATGCCTGTCCGCCCCAATTGACTCGGCCGCTCTTGTATGAAATTCAAAAAGCCTTTATCTTTAAAGACTGGTCTATTAGTTGAAATGTCCAGTCGGCTCTCGTGGTGCAGTGGGTAAGGCGCTGGCCTTCCACCCGAGACTTCTGGGTTCGATTCCCGGTCATGACAAAAACATTCATGTGTTTTTCTCAAAGCCTGGGTGTTTGAGATTGTTCAAAATTACTAACAACCACCTTGTACGAAAAAACAAGGACATGGTTATTAATAATTCTAAAAAAAACTGATAATTTACTTTTCGTTAAATTAATAGTAAATAAAAACGAATTTGTCCTACCTAACATCATATAGCTATAATAAGAGACAATCTTTGGACAAATAAAACGTCCGAAAGGTAAGGTGATTCGATGAGATAGTTGGGTTCACACGACCGATAGAAATTGAATCAGCTTGAAGATACATTCATCCAGTAGTCAGTAGTGGATAGATCTAGATGATAATGTATGATGATGATGATGATGATGATGATGATAATGATGACTAACAAATAACAATTTAATTGTAAAAAGTAAAGGTAAAAACTTCAATCTCATGTTGACGCAAACAAGATTATGTAGGTACATTATTTTTGCAGCAATTAAATATAATCAAATACACACCGTTTTTGTTGTTGAAGATGTTGAAATGTCGAAAACCTACCAGAGGTAGAGATAGAGCCTAATTCCATTAAATTTAGGAATTGCAATACCGAATGAATATATCAATACCGGTATTTCGGTATTTCTTCTCGAATTCCGATATTCGTTAAAACATATTACAGAAAAAAATAAGTATAGGTATATCAATAAATATAACTCTTAAAATCTATTTAAAAAACTATTTTATAGCAACCTAAAGTACTCGTAACAACCTGCATTTATTATGTTGACCGTTGTTAATATATAGATCATAATATCTTAGAACTGCTAATTTTTACAAATACTTAATCCGGGTACAGAAAAATCTCTATGAAATTCAACGTTTGTTTTTTGAATGTACTATCAACGTTGGATTAATATAGAACTAGCTGAGCCAGCTGGCTCTCGCCAGTCTGTCTCGCTAGGTCTTGCAGACAGCTTTTCGTCATAGTGACTTGGTGTTGGATTTTAATATAAATATTGTAAAGCGTGTATAGACGGCGCCATAGTTTTCCCTTCGGGATGGATTTTCATTCACGTCAGACAATTGAAAATTTAGCTGATTTGTCAGTTTTACGATCTGCATGTCGTCACTGCCAATACAAATTTGGAGTCATGTGCGTAGTCTATTCTGGAGTCTGGCCTTCTCAATATCGTCTGACACCATTTCAGGCTGCTAGGCCTAGCAGAACAGCTGGCAATCGCCGATTGCTACCGCTGTCATTTTAATTTTAATACAATATATGTATAGGTATGTGCATTTAACTATGATAAATAATTATACATCTCAATCGTGATTATCATAAATAGCGATCCAATATAACGTGAATATTAATCTCTTTCGGGTCCCATTTACATAATAGAAAAAGGTTAGCAGCATAAAAAATAAATTTAAACATTATTTTGTTTCATTGTCTATAAAAAATAAATGCTCGGAGCCATAGAATAATATTTTAAAAATCATATTTTGATTTAAAAATTAACCTTAAACAATATAGTTTCCCGGTGCGTGACATTCATATCGAGACAAATGTTGATAAATAATGAAGCAATACATATTATATCTGATAAAAATAGGAATTTATAAGACCTAAAGATGTGGAATCAGCTTAAAGAGGCCTTCATACAGCAGTGGATTGATACAGGCTGATGAAGATAATGACAATATAAATGGGTAGGTATATAAAATCACAAATTTAAAAAAAATATTGCAGTTTATATGACCAAGAAGAGTAGAATTAGGTTGGGATAACCTTCATCCAGCAGTGGATTAATCTTGGTTGATGATGATAATGACGATATTATGAATGGGTAAATATAATATCAGCAATTTTGATAAATATAGCAATTCATATGACCGACAGAAATTCAAACAACTTAGAGAGGCCTTCATCCACCGGTGGATTGATTCAGGCTCATAATGATAATGGAAATATAAATAGATATAATATAATATCACCGATTTTGATAAATACAGCAATTCAAATAACAGAAAGGAGTAGAATCAGGCTTGGGAGGCCATTATCCAGCAGTAGATGGGTTCAGGTCAATGATGATAAGGACGATAGAAATAGGTATAATATAGTAGTAGAATCAGGTTGCGGAACCCTTCATCCAGCAGTGGATTGATCCTGGTTGATGATGATGACGATATGAATATGTAGATAAATGTAATATCACCGATTTTGATAAATACAGCAATTCATATGACAGAAAGGAGTAGAATCAGGCTAGGGAGGTCTTTAATAAGCAGTGGATTGGTTCAGGTCGATGATGATGATGATGATAATGACGATATGAATATGTAGATAAATATAATATCACCGATTTTGATAAATACAGAAATTCATATGACAGAAAGGAGTAGAATCAGGCTAGGGAGGTCTTTATTAAGCAGTGGATTAATCCTGGTTGTTGTTGATGATGATGATGATATGACTATGCAGATAAAATATATAATATCACCGATTTTTATAAATACAGGGATTCATATGACATAACGGAGTAAAATCAGGCTAGGGAGGTCTTTATTAAGCAGTGTATTGGTTCAGGTCGATGTGATGATGATGATGACGATATGAATATGTAGATAAATATAATATAACCGATTTTGATAAATACAGAAATTCATATGACAAAAAGGAGTAGAATCAGTCTATGGAGGTCTTTATTAAGCAGAGGATTGATCCTGGTTGATGATGATGATGATGACAATATGAATATATAGATAAATATAGTATCACCGATTTTGATAAATACAGCAATTCATATGACAGAAAGTAGTAGATTCGGGCTAGGGAGGCCATTATCCAGCAGTGGATTGGTTCAAGTCGATGATGATAAGATGGATAGAAATATGTATAATATCACAAATTCGTTAAACCAATAGTAGTAGAATCAGGTTGCGGAACTCTTCATCCAGCAGTGGATTGATCCTGGTTGATGATGATGATGATTATGATGACGATATGAATATGTAGATACATAACATAAGAAATTCAATACTGTCAATAATACAATCAACGTAGAGAGGCCTTCATCCAGCAGTGGATTTATTGAGGCTCGTGATAATAATGGCATTATAATATATAAATAGGTAGATAATAATATAATATCACTGATTTTGATAAATATAACAATTCATGTGTAAGTAAGGAGTCGAATAAGGCTGAGGAGGCCTTCATCCAGCAGTGGATAGGTCAAGATTGATGATGATAGGGACGATAAAAATAGGTAGATATTATACAATATGACTCATTTTGATAACTATAACAATTCGTATTAATTTCTTTCATTGTTTGCAATGGCAACTTTGTTAGTTTAATATGACTATATTGTGATCTATGGAAATTAGTAGCCTAGGTAATTATTCAATAAAAAAAATAGTGCGTAACAGCCACAAAGAAGTATTAAAAAAAAACAAATTTGGAATATCATGTTATCTATGAAATGGCGGACAGTGGCGCACGCTCCTGTCAAAAGATATTATACGTAGTAAATTGTACCAGGATTATGGTTTTTTCACCGGAAAAAAGTGCGCCAATGCCTACATCACGATATTTGAATAAAAATAATCGAATTCGTTTGTCAAATAAAGGATTAGAAGGTCTTAAGCGACGAAGACGTCATTCTGTTGTGCGTTAAAAGAAGTATGGCGAATTGTATACGCTATATGAGAAAATATCGGTTATAAACGTCACGTTTCTGGAAAATCATCGGACATTTCTCAAATTTGGTCAATTCAATTCGAAGTGAAGATGTAAAAATAACAATAAAATGTCGCTTAAATGAGCTGTTGGTGTATTTTCCAAAATCTCTTAGGATAATAATATATAGGAGATAGGAGATAATTAGAAATATTTTTTCAAACATTCCATTTTCAAAATATGTTAATTCATCGCGACAATTCTATGAGACGTATATTTGAGGGATTTTAATAATATTATTTACTTGTTTTGTTTTCAGTAAATATATTGGCGATATGGTAGCATACAACTTATACAGTATGCTAATAACATTAAATTCATTACCACGTTTATTAGCTCGTATTCTTGTTTATCCAGTACAATTTTTTTCTTGTTTGTCCAAGATTTGTATTGGACGATTGAATATTTTTAACTAACTTCCCGACCAGCTAGACATTTGAAACTTTTAAAATATATCAGAACACGACGACAATGCATTCTTTTAATACTTTTAGCCATCTTTAGAATTGAATTCATTTTCAGTTAATTCTGTTTTGTATGGAAAGTTATTTCGGGAAAAAATCGTAAAAAGAAAAACACTATTATTGGTTGCTAAGTGGGTCCTAGCAACTAAATTATTAATACATATATACGTGCGTTACTGTGGAAATCAATATGAAATGTCAGAATGACATTTCAGTATTCTATATTTATTCAGTATTTCTATCAAGTACAAAAAAAGTATTTATTAATACATAGAATAGTCAATTTTATATGATTCAACAGAAAATTTAAAAACGCGGTATACAAAAAGTTCTTTTTATCTTGTGATTATTTTTGAAAAACACATACGTGCATGATTTCTTAATAAGTACCGAAAATACCGGTACTTGAGATTTTTGAAACCGGTATTTCGGTATCGATAAATAATTGAATACCGATTTTGAAATACCGGTATTGCAATCCCTAATTAAATTGAAGCAAAAAAAATGACCATTAATCCACATTATGAAATTAGCTACAAGTGACTTCATATTGGTGGTTCATTTGCAAAGAGTACTGCTATGACTTGTCTTTGCCAATTTGCTTGGCGAATAAAAAGACAATCGGACACGATAAGTAGCTAACAAGACTACACTTCGGCATTATTGTTTATTTAAAAAATCATGTAAGATTTGTATAAAATCGTTTATAACTGCACTCGAGTTCATCACGATGAACATAAAAAATGGTCACCGTTACATGTAAGAAAATAGGAATGGTAACTGAACGATCTTAACATTTGTGAAGTTTACCAACTTAACCACAATTAGGAATGACATTCTTGGCAGTCTTGACTTGTGTGTCTCTGATAATTATTTTATAAATCGGGAGCATCTGTTGTTTGTTCTTCCAAGGTGCATGATTAACCTGCCATGAGTAATGCCAATTGGGAGGGCAATAACTATGTTCAATCAAATCGCTTCGGATATTGATATATCCCACTTACGTGAGGGTGAGTTTAGGTGGAGTTTTAGGTGGAGTTTAGGCGTAGTTTTATGAGTTTTTAAGATAGGGTGTACTTAGTTCACTCGGTGTGGTTCCATGTACGTTTATTTTTATTATTTACTCAATCATATCACCTCGTATTTTGATGTCAATATTGTTAACACTTTGTTTGTTATGTTATGTCGTGTTTATTATTTTATATAAAATAAATAATTTAAGCCATGCGCTTGCAAAATAATTTCAAATGTCATAGAAATAACACACAATAAGTCTCTTATTTATAGTCAAAATTCTTTGTTTTTCTCCTGTTGTATGTCTGCAAGATATTTTTTATAAAAGACTAGTTTTCTGAATTTAAACGATTGATAATTTCTTTAAAAACAAACATTAAATAATAATGTATTATATAAATCTCACAGAAGAATCTAAAATACGAAATTGCATAAAAAAATATTACAAACAAATCTTTATCAAGAGAATTTATATATTTTTAAAGTGCATGGGTATAAAATAGTCAGGGAACACAGTATGAATTTTATAGGAGTAATGATAGTTTGTGAGAATACGATATTCAGTGAATCCATAATATATCCTACCAAATATTTGAACCTACTTATACGAGGATTGATCGAAGGATATAAAGCCAGTCGAAATCGAACCCGTGACCGACCGAGCATGCTTCCAAGGAACCAGTCAATGTTAATAAATAAACAACATTGTAATTAATTATCTAGTTTGGTTCAAAACTTTTAAGTAGGTAGGTATAAAAAAGTGACCATAATAGTTTTCATTTTATGAATGAATCCAACACCAAAGTAGTGCCCGTTGTAGGTAGATAATGCGTCGATAGATTTGTGGTTACCAATATTTTATATTGTAATATTTACTTGAAGCTCTATGGATACTATTCGTGGCTTTGTCCAACTGACTTTCTCTTAGTCTTAGGTATGCTTACATATTGAAGCGCGAGGATTCCGGGATTCCTAATCTTGTGTCCATGGGCACACGCAGTCATTTATGCATTTAAAAATAATTAGGGACTATATAATATATAAGAGCATTATATATATAGTACATAATATAAGAGCTTTTGGAATCTTGTCGAAAATCGAAAAGAATATTCCACCCTAAAAAGTATGGCATATAACAGACGTTGGCAAATGCGGCTCTTTGTTAGGTTAGGTGCGGCTCCCAATATCTCTTGATAAAAATATAGGTATGTATTTTCTTTCCCCATTATACTTGTATTTTCGCGAATTTTTCTTTCTAAATGTTGTAAGTGAGAAGATGGGCGTATATGAATGCAACTGTCAAAGACGCACATATTGGTGTATACCAGTGGTTTCCAAACTTTATGTTACTACGTCTCCATTTTAAAAAAATCTAATCTTGGCGCCTCCCCCCCTTTTTTTCATTAAAAAATACAGACACCCTTTTAAATAGTCAAAAATGTACTTATACAAGAATGAAAAAAAAAAATACAAAAACAAACAAGGTTTTACTACTTATATTATATTCATTTTTAAATTAATTTGTTTTTCATGCGATGAATGAGGCACAATCAATTTCAATAGTAGTCAATCCAAATTCATCATCGATCATTGACAGATGAATTCTATCATGGCCCCCACATCCTGAACCGGCCCCCCAGGCTTATATCTTTGGCTGGTCCACCTACCTATCGCTGAGGTTAAGGGTAGTGTAGTGTTCTAATGTAGTGTAGCATACACTGTATGCGTGTGTGCTGTGCTTTCAATATTTTTGTTCAATATTAGTGTAGAAATGTAATTAAATTTAAATTTGTGTATGTAATACTACGTGAGAACGTGACTATGTTGACCTCGTGTATGTCCATCCCTGGCATATAAGATAAAATCCGTTCAACTTATGCGAATCACTATTTTCAACAATGACCATAATGTATTATAATATAATCGAAATACAGATGTTGGTACACACTGATGCATATCTAAATGACTCTTTAAGAATAAGAAAATCCACATGCATTCCTATTTATGAATAATTGATTGAAAAATGCAATACCAAAGATCTAACCGATTAAATTGTCATTCTTTTTTGCATACAACGTACATTTATATTTTTAATTAAGTATAAAAACTATGACTTTATATTTATAAATTATCTGTTTCATTATATTTAAAAGTTTTTTAAAATAATATTCCAAATTTCATTAAAACATGAATTAATTAATACCTACTTATAGAATTGTTTGAAAATATAACTTAATCTATTTGTCAAATAAATATTATGTAAGTAGTTACTTATGGAAGTTTCATTGTCAAAAAATGGTGCTTGTCTAAACGCTAAAAGACATCTATATTAGGCCAAGTATTTTTTCCGACTTACATAAACGCAGTGTAAATGAAAACTCTGCCATTCTTGGTAGTAGCTATTATTATACTTGTGTGTCCCTGATAACTTAATCTTAGAAATCGGAAACATCAGTTTTATAACTAACTCTCAAGGTGTATAGCTAACATTTTATTGGTGATGCCAATTGGGAGGGTAACAACTCTGTGCAACCAAATCGATTCGAATATTGATATATTCCACCATGAGTATTATATACTTAGGTCATGGCCCCTGCATCATGAAGCGGCCCCCCAAGCCAAGATATTTGGAAAGCCCTCCTACCTATCAGTTAGGTTAAGAACAGTGTAATGCTCTACAGCAGCGTTTACCAAACAGTGTTCCGCGCAACCCCAGGGCTTGGAGAGGTGAAATTATTGGCGTTCCAAATGTTTTAGCAATTTACTATATTTTAAAATAAATTCACCTTGTCAGCCCTTTGCATCATATAAACTAATATGTACATTTCTCATGCGTCTCAAATATTAAAATTCTATTTTCTCAAAACATATGGGCATACAATATCTTTTCACTAAAGTTCCCAACCTTTCGCGTGTCGCGAGCTCCTTTTGTAATAGCCTTGTATTTCGTGATGATTTATTATTAATATTCAATTTATGCAGCTTAAGTACCTAAATACGAGTGTATTGATGTTTTCTGAAAAGCTAGGTAAACCTAATTGATTTATTTAACTATGTTTTATTTTAATTAAACCAGTCTTTAAAAGTAATTAATTATCGACTTTTTAAATCGAAATTTAAAAAAATCTGTTTATGTAACAGATTTGTAAGAAACGTCATCTGTTCATCTCATCCCAGGCTTGAGCTCTGTGCCCCCCCCCCCTACCCTGTGGGGACCATCATACTTTATAACTATTTATATATTTACTTTGTTATACTATTTTTATACTGCTTAAATTTCTTTGATTATTAATACTGTTTTCATTACTATTTTTTTGATTTTTTCATCTCATGTTGTGCACATCTTGAATTTTTAATTTGTAATGTTAACCTATAATATGTAAATAAATAAATTTAAATTTAATTTTTTGAATATTTAATTCAATATTTATAGTGCTTACCTATTGAATATCCATAATTTGAAAATATCTCATGCATATGAGAAAAACACACGAGAAAAAATCATTTTGGAAAAACATGCTCGCGCGAATCCAGCAGATACAGGTTCAAGTCCCGTCGGGTGTCGTATTTTCCCTACAAAATGATTTCTCTAGTGTGTATATTATGCATGAGATGTTGTTAAATTATGGATATTAAATATATTATAGAATGTTACATTCTGAAATCTTGTGTCTTAGGTATTCGTTGAAAAAAATAGGGTAATTGTCCCGCAGATGCCCGCATGAGTTTTTATGATTTTTTTTAACGAAAACAGTTTATTCCACGCAGATAATTATATTAAATACCTTTTTCTGTCGGCGCAGATGCTTTTCGATTGAATAATTTTATTGTTAATTTAAAATTTAAAATTTTCATACATGATGGATCATTATCACACACTAAGATTCTAGTAGGTTATATTAGGTTGGGGTGGGGTAGGTTTGGTTAGGTTTGGTTTGATCTAAAAAGAAAGTTATAAAATCACATGCGGGCATCTGCGGTATATTTTCCAAAAATAGTTTATTAAAAAAACAATATACTAGTATTATTAATTATGCAATTGTCCCATATTACACGATCGCTATTTTAATACGGTAACCCAGAAGCTACAACTCTTCATAACAGTACTTACACTCGAGTTCTCAGCCAATGCTGATGCCATTATAAAATAATACAAGTCGCTTCTTACAATCACATGGAAAGAAGCACGGTGTTTTAATAATCAAAGAAACTCCCATTCAATTTGCTTACCTTAGTTTCCGCACACTCCACGATCGTAGTGTTGTTATTTTCGGCTTCTACACTCATTGTTGTTTTTTTTTTTATTTTAATTGGTTCAACAATCTCTACTTGCTGCCTGCTCCTAATTGGGAGCTTTTCATTAAAATTCACTTTTGGGAAATTGCACACTCACCATGTTCACGTCAGCACACCAATAAAACTATCACTTCATAAATACTACGCATTGAAAAATATAAATAATATTCAATGTCACTAAGATATTTTTAAAATATTTGCATTATCGTAACATATTCATATAATATAACATAAACATATTCGTTGTTTAATATAAGCTATTATCAGTCTCAAGGTGGTTTTCAATTTTTCGGGTCATCAACCAGACGCTCGTCAGACGTTTGCAATGGTGTAGTAGGTATGCAGTAAAAAACGAAGGAAAATAAACTTTCTGAAACCTTTTTCGGATAAACAAAAGTATATTAATCTCATTAGCAACATTCAGTTTTATACTCCACCTACCAGAGACGCCTAACGGAAAAAAACGAAGTTACGAAATTGAGGCATTCTTTTGATAATTTACAATATAAATAAAGTGTATTATGTATCTAAAATCATTGAAAAGTAAAAATATTTTTATTTTATGTCGAATTTGTTACATAAAGGTTCCTATCTTATTATTTTACGGTTATATTTTATAGTGATTTTAAGTTTTCTTGGACAGTCGACCTATAGCGTCGTGGGTCCCAGGTTCGAATCCTGGGTCTGACAAGTGTACACACCTTATTTTGTGTATGAGTCAGAGTATGGACCTAATAGGTTGAGCAAGTGGCTGATATCCATTTCTCGTAAAAACAAAATTTGTTAATACAAACTTCCACTCTGCGGCGGCCCATATATTCTTATTAGGATCGGACATGGTCGAAAAAAAAAGTTTTCTGTACCCATTCACTGCGGACCTTTTAATTAATATTTAATTACCACATTTAAATAACATACTAATTATATCTAATGGCCATCTGATGGTCAACGAACCTGGACGCAGTGAATGGACTATAATGATTTTAGACTAATTCCTAGTTTTAATGTTTTTCGACAACTTTTGAAAGCAGCAGCGGTTTTCCATGAAGTATTCGCTGCTGTCATTTCATAAGAAAGTATCGACATCTTAGTTTAAAAAATAATCGAAGCATAATGAATCTATGTTTTTTTAAATACTTCAATATTATAAAATAATATTAAAACTATGAATTAGTAAAAAAAATCTTTACCGTGCATTAGAAAAAACTTCAAATTAAATTGTAATAATAAACATGACCATAAAATAATATCGAATAATAAGATGGGATCCGTTAATGAATTCACGAATTTATCGTCGACTTTAAATAAGAGATATTTTTCCTTTTAATGTTTTTTTTATATGCATTCATGAATTAAAACACTATAAAATGTTAATTATCAAAACAACGTATTAAATTGCAAGGTACGTATTTTTCAGCTAGGTGCCTTATTGGTCGATTTATAAACACGGTTAGCTGTGATGAATCAAAAATTAGTAATCAAAATGAAATAAACAAAAACGGGATAGTTTTTTTTTAGTAAATCATCAATTATGCGGACCACGAATATCTAGATTTTTGATTATCTGCTGTTAACTATGATTATCAGTTGCATAATGCTTATAAGAACAATATATAATTTATATTTAAAAAATGTGAAAATGAAGTGAAAGGTTATTCTGGAAGAAAAATGCGTCAACTAATATTTTTTCTGTTCGAATTTGCACATTTTCTCAAGTAGGTACCTACGTCACCCCATTAGTTCCTGATATTAATTGAGGTTATCTCATATAGGGTTATCAAATTAGTAGGTACTATAGATTTTTAAAACGTCATAACACCCATTTTTCTGATTCCCAACAAAATTTGTGTTCAGTATTGTTTGGCAAATCATCACGGAAAGATACACAGTTTTACAGCGTATACAAATTGTAAAAATGTATTACGATTGAATCTGTTCGAGCTACTTTTCGGTCGATTTATGTTCAAAATAATACCACTACTAATAATATTACTACAGAGCTTACTATTCGTAATTTAATTAGAAAATTAAAGTTAATAATCCAACCCATTAAAGACGTAAACGTACTGCCGAAAATATCGATATTGGGATTCAAAGTGTTGATGAAAATCCAGAACAATCAATTACACTTCGTTCTCAAGAACTTGGACATTCTTACGGCACTATAATATGGATTATTGTATAGAACATAATATATTAAATAGATTTGCATTTGATGGCGTATAAAATACAATTATTATTTCCACAGACCCATTATTTCATTAAAAAAAAGTCTCTCAAAAGAAGCTCATTTTAAGTTAAATGGCTTCGTAAATAAGCACAGTTGTTGTATTTAGAGTATGTAATGAAAACCTACATGCTATTCTTGGAACACATTTACATTCTCAAAAATTAACAGTCTGGTGTGGTTTATGGTCTAGAGGTGTAATTGAACAGATTTTTTTGAAAATGAAAATGGCAATGCAGTAGTTATTGTCAATGGAGAACGCTACAGAAACATGATTACTGATTTTTTTTCTTGCCAGATTAGATGATTTCGATCTGGACGATGTGTGGTTCCAACAAGATGGTGCAACATGCCATGCAGCTCGTGACGCAATCCAATTATTGAGAGAAAAGTTCAGTGTATATACCTATCTCTTATTTGATAACTCTATAACCACGCATTTTCGTGTTCTTAATTTGAATTTTCTTATTTGATCCCATTATGTCATGTTTGTATTAATTTTATCATATTAATACGCATAGACAACAGCTAGGTAAATATATAGCCGGACAATAAATACCCTGTCTCTTGTATTATTAAATCTTACTCTATGACTGAGCCCAAAGGCAGAGTTCTCCACGTGATTTAAGTATTTATTATTTCAATCATTATAAAAATATATATCGACAGACTAATAGAACAATAATAATTTTACTATGGAAAACTTCCTCTCATTAGTGTAATTTGTCTCATTTTTTTACCCGTACGTGAATGCAGCGTTCAGTTTTTTTTTCTTTATTTTTCTATCCACAGATACCTGCATTTATCCTGTTTACAGCCTTGTTTCTTTCGATCATTTGTTCGAAAAAAACTTTTAAATTCATTTTATTCAATAAATTATTCTTAAGGCCAATGAATGAAAACATACAATAATTTCTTCATTGTAATTTGCAATGTTAATTATCAGACCATAATTGAAACACATATACTGCGCCTCACTTATGTATTTATTTATTTATTATCAATGTATTCTTTATGCATTGCATCTATCTATCTATATCCAATTTATATAGATATATATAAATTGGAGGTTATATTAACAGATTTTCTTTTTAAGACCAATATTTATTAGCCATTCGCCAAACCTGTCGGCACTAAACCAATTGAAATTTAAAAACCGTGATTTACGGCTTCATAGCCGATGGTCTATCAACTCAGCTACGGTGGGTGTAAAACAAATATCGATTTTAATACTATTACTTGAAGAAATTTGAATTTAAATTCTGATGGATTTTACACACTGACTGAGTGTGTATTTTGCCTTTTGGTGAGTGTACACAGTGTCTGAAGATGCCGAAAGGCAAAACCCGGGTCGCAAAAAAAGACTCAAACGGAATAGTACAAAACATAAATCCTTCCGAACTTAAATATCGATTTATTATAAAACATTACTAATGACGGGTAAATAAATATTTTATACGACGAAATTTGTCAAATACCATAAACTTTCTGTCAAAGAATCCTATTAAGTGTAAAACCCACCAAAAAGTGCTAAGTATATGTATACCCACTACCATTACTAGATACAATTATTGTCTATTCCCAAATAATATTTTTCAACATTTCCGAATATTTAAAAACCATTAAATTATTCAGAAAACATACATATTATTAGGAAGACACTGAATCGTTTTTTGTTGTAGTCAACAATTTAAGCAGTGCGTTAGCGATTCCTTGTAACTTCTTTACAATAATTTTATAGAATTTGTAGGTACTCATTAGAATTAGTTATAGATAATACTGTAGAAGATCGCTAGGTCAGGTATAAACCCTGGCACAAATTTCTATAAAATGTTGTACTTTGTTTAATAAAAAATAATTGAATGAATGGAGTATGTATATGGAAAGGTATTAAATTAATTAATTAACACATTTTCACATCGCAGCGTGAACTTTGTACAAGAGAAATTATATCACCATTAGCTTGAAGTTTTCTTTGTAAGGAAATAACCGTCTAAAACTATAAAATAACGTATAATTTCACTTGCAATCAAATAATTTCTATATAATGATCGACACTGGAAATACAATTTATTTTATTGCAATAAATCGAAACGATTGCCCCTAGCTGAATTCCTGCACGTATCTGCGTTAGGAAAATGTCTAAACTGTCAATTTAAAACGGCACTTAATGATGGGTACTTGAGTACTTCATTTCCGGTGATCCATAACTAATGTAAGACCTATCAATAATAGACAACACGCGTCGGAAGTGCGTTCGAAATCAACCTGTCACACACGAACGCATAAAAATCACTGCAGTTCAATGCACTTTATTTTATTGTCTATCAATAAACAAACAATTAAAAAAAGATTTTAATTTTTCAAATTTAGAATACAATAATTGTTTTAAAAAAAATAATCCGATATAGCACGCAACAAAATCGTCTGACGAGAAAGGTTGTCTTTAAAATGTTGCCCGCAATTTTTACCCTTGGGTAAAAAGTTAACATTTATTTACCTAACAAAAACACTCGCGTTCAGTTAATGTTAAATAGTGTTTCGAAGGCGCTTCGTGAGGCGTTACGGCAAACGTCTTTTGCGACCTCCGATAACCGGCAACGCTAAGGTACTAACGAACCTAGCCGGTGAACGGCAACGCAGAGCAGGCCGACTGTTATGTATGGCGGGGACTGACTACCAAATAGTACCAAGAAGTCCGTGAAAGCCTTGGTACAGTATCCACTGACACCGTTTTCCTAAGTATGAGCAGTTATTAGTATGTGCATTCTTTGCAAAATATTAAATTTATTAACCCTTTTTGACCTGCACGTATTAACGTATCTATTCAATAAAGTATTTATTTTGTTAATATCGACAAATTTTCCAGTTAAACACATTTCAGGAATGGACACCAGTGGCGAAGGGTGGAGGTAGCTGTTAAGATCTGACATAAATAGTGCACAATAAACTTTGTCAGTCATACGTATTTGTTTTCATTGTACTCAGTCGACAATTTACAGATGGCGTTGGTTAGTTTTTTTTTAAATTCAATTTAACACTGCGAAAACCAAGCCATAATAGATAATAGTCAAAAATAATCGTATATCTATAAAACATTCCAAATTATGCAATTAAATTAAACATAACTTTGGATATTTTATAGATAGAATAATATTTGTAATCTACTGTGATTTGGTTTAGGCAGGGCTTAATGAATTTAAAAACCAACAACATAGTGTGTAATATGTATTCTTAATCCAACGAAAACAAATAAGTATGATTGAAAAAATGTGCACTATTTTGTCGAGTCGACCACAACATTTAACGTTTAGGTAATGTTTAATTGATTTTTAAAAACTAACTAACACCATCAGTAAATTGTTGTCTTAGTTCAAAAAAACAAGTACGAATGACTGACAAAGTTTAATGTGCACTATTTATGTCGGATCTTAACAGCTTACCTCCAACAATCGCCACTGACGTACACCCAGCACCCCATTTTCAATTTTCATAGAATTCGTATAAAAGCCGTTTAAAATATACGTCGCTGTCGGAAATTAGGGAAATTTTCATATTTCTTACAACGTTCATTTATTTACCTAACGAGTTCATGTTGCCACATTGTTAATACTTTCTTTTATAGCGTCTTTTCAACGATATTACATAAATATACCAATTAGTTTAAAAGCTTTTTTTCCATTATAGGTACTATTATTTCTATTCGAAAAAATAAATAAAATATGCCATATTATATTTATTAGTAAGAAGGTTAAGAAACCTTTTGTCATCTTCGTGATTTCTGCGACAACTTATTCTTGGGAAATCTTTTCACACAATGACAAAAATATTAATTGTAATTAATAATTTATGTAGTACAAATAAAAATATATATATGCCAAGACAACGTAATACAGACGAGCTCGATCAAGGATATAGCGAGATCTCGGATGTAACGAGGACACATTCATAGACATTTTAGTTTATGATTGTCTCCATACATTTATTCACTTTTATAACGAGCTCTTTATCGGATATACCGAGCTAAAATATCGTCAAAAATTGTGTGGGTCGTTTAAAAACATTTCGACCCTAAGCAATAAAATCCTACCGGACATGATGCCGCCGGGTTCGAATTACGTTTATGACACTAGTTAAGTGTCTAAGTAACTACCTAATTCGTGTTTTCGCCGACAAGATTGAAAAATTATCCACGCATATAGTTAAAAAAAATCCATGGTTTGTGAAGTAAGTAGGTACCTAACAGCGTTCTTTACATTAAACTTCTTATGTAGTTTATGAATGCCATGCTTGTTTTGGGGATAAATTCTAATTGTGTATTTTTGTTTGTATTGCGACTTTTTGAATATACATACCATCTTCGTCGTAATAACCAAGTTCGACTGTATATTTTACAAGAAAATAATTATAAATAAATTAATATTATGTAATTATGTACACACACGTGCATAAAATAACAAGGAAATAGGAAATATAATGCTACATTTTCAAATCCTGCGATTAATTCGTTAATTTTTTTTAAAAATTAAGTATCTACATCAAAAATTAAATTAAAAAAACAATAAACGTACGTAACGCAAGAATGAATATTATCAGTATTACTATTATAAAAAAAAGGAAACGACCGTGGAGATTCAGGGAGTGTAAAGTTCAAATTACACCGTGAGATTTTCAAGTCGATCGTCTGCGCCGATTGCCCCTGATCGTGAAACGTCATTTTCCGTCGTTCCCCATAGATGTGACCAAAATAGAATAATTCCTATTTTCCGTGGATATGTCAATCGACGATCAGTGATCAGGACGCACCAAGCGAGGGTGTTATGGGCGATAAAAGTCTGAAAGTAAATATTTGTTCTTTTTTTTAAATACGTTATTCAATTACATAATTAAACTGAATCTTATGATACATGAATTACCTATGTACATTGTTTACTGCCGAAGTACAATAACCAAAGGGTGGCAAATCAAAGAATCAGTACAAATTATATTCCAATATTGCCAACATATTTATTTATTTTAAGAAAACATATTGAGTACATAACAAATTATTTATTCAAGACGTTCAAAATATGTCATTTAAAATGGAAAGAACGAATAACTGAAGTTCGGCCATCTCTTTTCGGCACGACAGCTCATGGTGAACTGTGATACGGCCTAGTGTGATAGTTACTTACAATTTACATATAACTGATCACGGTTAAAAAAACATTATCCTTCGAACAGGAGTTTCGTAATCTAAAATTATTGGAACAAATAAACATTGTACACGATATGTTCGAAAATTGTATCAAAACTGATTAATTTAATAATTTAATATGTTCTGATCTAATTTTATATTTTCATATTTTGCCGCGGATGTAAAAAAAATTCACCAGGCGAATACACAGGTCAATGGTATGGGTGGGTTCATTTCGAAAAATTATCCATGATAATCTATTATTGATTAGTCGGCGGGATATGGTGTGGTTAATAAAATCAGGTGCAATTGACTTTTATTATTTCTATTTTCCGGGTACATTCCCCATACCCACGCACTTTCATTCTAATGACAAATACCTGGCCTGCAGCTATAACTACGGGTGCTCACTTAACAGTTATTGCAACCTGTCGCATCCACATTTGGTTATAGAATAAGCGTGGCCTAACGGTAATAATTAAGGACCGTTTGTGTCGTATGTGCCAGCTTATTTTATGCGTACAAATCTTAAAGGAAACACTGGATGCCCTAGATGATTGTACCATATACCAATTCATGAGTGCAACGGCTCTTCCACTGACACAGGCCTTGGATATCGTAGAATACGAAGAGGGGATTAACCATTTCAGAAAGTTTTTTGACAGCCAGATCATCCAGGTTACGATTCTCGATCATGGAATCCTAGCGGAAAATATGAAGAAAACTTTCAACTCCTGACTCCCCTGTTTCGGCAGAGTTTCAGTACACGGGCACAGAGAACACTTCATGTCATTAAAGATAAAGGACGGCAGAGCAAGTCAAGATTCTTTTTATTTTCTAAAACTCTTTCTTTAAGCACTAAGGTACATGGTTGCTACATCAGTCCCGTGCGGCATCGCTTCGGGACAAGGAAGTGCGGCACTAAAATCTTTTCATTCTGACACGTTTATAGCGTCATCGAAGGCGGCCGTGCACAAACCGCGGCTGCATATGCATGGCGGGTGGAGATGGGGAAACTCAAATCAAATTATAATGTTCCATTCACCTAAAATATTTGTATTTTTTTCATAATAATTTAATTAATTAAAATAAAGCACTATATTGACATATTCCCTAAAAATGAATAATTAGCAGAATCGCTTTCGTCCGCTTATCATAACATTCGCATGAATTGAAAATGTCATGCTAATCCGACGAAACAGACGAATTATGTGGAATAAGTAAAAAATAGGTTTTATTTTGACATCGTTAACATCAAAGTTTTCAGAAAGCATCTAAAATTAAATAAAAATAACGATGTTTGAGTTACAATAGTTACATATTTATTTTGACAGCTGTTTGCACCCATCTTCAGAACGATAATTTATAAGATAAACGTATATGTACAAAAGAAAATACATATTAAAATAACAAGAAATTGTTTTTTAGTAGTCAGGTACCTTTCGATTACTTACTTTAAAAACACGTTACTATTATGTAGGTTGATATGCAAATTTTCTGTCACTAAGATTGTCATTTTTTATACAATTCTATGACACAGTTAATAATAAAACCTATTTGTCTCACGACTTAAAAAAAATATAACACGTATTGCGATTATCAGTGTTAATAAAGTTATACTAATTGAAAGAAGAAGATTTTACCTACCCATGTAATTATTCGGCGCCGGGACAACTGGGCGCTACGTAATGGTATAAATAAACGTTCATGAAATATATATAATTTAAAAATATATATTGAATACTCATCTAATATATAAAAATTAATATTTGTTTGTTTGTTTGTTTGTTCATATTGTATGCGCTGTCATACCATTCATCCGATTGCGATAAAACTTTGTTAACTTATTGCTTGCACTTCCGCGAAGAGTATAGGCTATATCTTATATATAAAAATGAAAGTCTGTCTGTCTGTCTGTATGCCTGTCTGTCTGTCTGTCTTTCTATCTGTCCCGTATGCGTTCCTATACCATTCATCCGATTGCGATGCAATTTTGGTAAGTGGTTGTATGCACATGCGCAAAGGTTTCTGAATTAGAAAAACCATCTTCTTCTTCATTATATCTTCTTTTATTCGTATGGTTCCTATACCATTAATCCGATAGCGATGAAACCTTCGTCAGTAATTGTGTCAACACCCGCGAAGGTTTCTGAATTAGTGCAACCATCTTCTTCTTCTTCTTATATTCTATCTTCTTCTATTCTTATGCGTTCCTATACCATTCATCCGATTGCAATGAAATTTTGATCAAGTGTTGTGCTCACACCGCAAAAGTTTCTGAATTGATACAACTATTTTCTTCTTCTTTTTCTTCTATTCTATATTCTTCTATTCGTATGTGTTCTTATACCATTCCTCCGATTGCGATGAAATTTTGACCGGTTGTTGTGCTCACGCCCGCGAAGGTTTCTGAATTAGTACAATCATCTTCTTCTTCTTCTATTCGTATGCGTTCCTATACCATTCATCCGATTGCAATGAATCTTTGGTGAGTTGTCGTGCGCACGCCCGCGAAGGTTTTTGAATTAGTACAACCATATTCTTCTTCTTCTATTCGTATGCGTTCCTATACCATTCATCCGATTGGGATGAATATTTTGTCAGTTGTTGTGCGCACACCTGCGAAGGTTTCTAAATTAATATTATATAAAATACAAAGTTTGTTGTTTGTTTGTTCCATCCAATTTTGATTTTTTTTATATATTTATATATACAATATGGCAATATTTTCATATTGCCATATTGTATTACACAGATATTTTAATATTAAAAAAATAATTACCTTTTATTATTTTTTAAATATCTAAGATAAATATAACCACGAAGCGACCATGTGCGAAGCCGGGTACTTCAGCTAGTAGTATATATTATTTAATACTTGGTGAGAATTTTAATATGCACACGTAAATAATGATTTAATTGTGCATATTATTATGTTTAAGTTCCGACGAGAAAAGAGTTCTTTTATTTTTATATGAAGCGTCGGGTATAATAATTCTCAATCTGCAATAAAAAACATTACTTATGTTAAAAGCAAAATCAATGAAAACTACTAATTAGTAAATATAAATTTATTAACTTCTTCGTCTACTTTCTGTATCAAATCGTAACGAACCTCTATTTATTTCATTAAGACGGTACTTCAGTGAAACGGAAAATAATTTTCAACTATAGGTGCGACGAAATTTTGGACTCGCTGGCAATCGGAGAGCGGAAGTCGAGCTGTGAACACGTCAATTTCTTTCGTGATGGCGACGGGGGTATTAATTCTTAAATCGTGTAAAGATGACTAAAAAACGTTACACATTTACTTGAAAAAGAAAACATGTCAATGAATATAGTATTATTGTTACTAATAGAAAAACAAACAGAACATTAAATGAACGCATGTTTAATTTTTATGACAAATTATATTTCGTTCGGCACGCGTCATTTACACAATCCGCGCATCGCATAGTCACGAACTTTTTAGACCGTGCCCCAAATGAGTTACAGCCTTAATGAAAGTTATTTCATTCGACAGTGCGGCGTGCCACTTGTCCTGGCACCCATTTGTCCCAGTGCCAAATTAGCAACTCTGGATAGTCTTTATTGCCAAGTGCGACTTAATTCGGATGGTTCTGCATCGTGCTCTTAGTGTGACAATAGGTAGGTACTGTGTTAGCGGGATTGTGCAGCTTGTGTTTTGCTGGATACGGCATTGAATATTAATTATTATAGGTACCTACTCGTATAAAGTACCTAACTTTATACCTCTATAATGCTAACATAGTCCGTATAATTGACGTCGATTAAAATATACGTAAAGATTGTATGTACTTAGACTAGCATAATATACTCGTATTATGCATAAGACAAGTATTCTTTCCAGAACTATGGCGTAAAGATATAAAATAATTTTCCATTGTTGCCATTAATAAAATAATAATGTAAATTCATTAAAATAAACTAATTATGTACCTACTCATCTACTTATAAATTTAACAGTCGTCATGATTACCCGATATTACCGGCTTTAAAGTATTTATAGCAGTTTAATTAAGTTCTAAAGAATCAATACTAGTATTATCAATCATATTACAAAATAAAAGAACAAGTTGACTTAAATCTACATAATATTATTATGCAGCGATTGTTCAGTAATTTTAAAGGTTGATTTGTTAAAGCAGTGACACCAAAAGTGTGTGCCGCCGGTAATTTAATATTTCCATATTTAATTCAATGCGCTTATGCACAAATATAATAATATATTCATGTGCTTCTGTGGCTTTCATTAAGAGATAACAAAGTATAAAAATTTCAAAATTCTACTTTTATTTTTGTTGCCATTTTGAACATAAATACACAAAAAAATACTGCGCTGATTGATTGATTGAAAATAATCCTCGAACCTACGCCTGATCCTGATCATTTAACATCTCAGAAAAGCTATTATATTTTCCGAATGTGAATCCGAGTGAAAAATTTCAATTGGCCTTCAGAAGGGCACCGTGAAAGAATCTTTATAAACTAAGAGTACATATCATGCAACAAAAAAATTTTTAAACCACTTAAACCGTTAATATAAGTATTTTAGGTACATATTATCATGTAATAAAAACTTTGTAGGTATGGTATATAGCTATATTTAATTGCTAATATATAGGTATCATGACAAAATATGTAGGTACATTTCGTGATTTTTGTACACTGTATCCAATAGCCAATAAATAATTGTCAAACTTTTTTATATCACTTGCTCATAGTGTATAAAGATTTTTCATTGCGCCACAAATATAATATATCAATAAATGGGAAGGACATGCTTATTATTTACCGTAACATTTCTAAAATCTTTGAATTCAAATGAGAATAGCTGTTGATATTTGGTTTTATTACAGCCATCGCCAAAAACCTAGTTTAAATCGTTACAAATGGAACCAGTTGCCGCTGAGCTTTCAACACGTCTCAGCAAAGAATAGTCATATTATTACTTTACTGATATCCAAAACTCAACAAGTTTGATGCCTTATTTTGTTTTATGAAAATAAGTGTCTCGAAACCTTGCGGTTTTTCGTTTTTTAATTTGTGTAAAGTTATATGGACTCACAAACTACTGCAACACAGCTAAATATTATTAAGTTTGCAAATTTTGCAATCGACATTCATTTTTCTTTTCCGTAATATTTTTTCCTCGTCGTATGTACATGAATGAATTAATAATTTCTGAAATCATTAAAATTATCGAATATCATGGTAATTAATCACGGCGCCCCAGGGTTCCGAGATGGGTACTTTAAAAACCACCGCCGAATATCCAATGTCTCAGCTAGATATGTAATAGGTACGTACGTCCTACCTGCAATTACCTAAACATGGCGTTACAACAAATTATATAATTTATATGGCTATATATTATTATTATCAAATTCTATACATAGTATTATTACATTTATAAGGTGTGGTCAGGGTCATAATATTATTCATGTATAGGTGCCACTATTTTTATTGGTATTGGTAATAAGTACCTACATATAAATTTAAAAAAATTATATTTTTCTTGTTAGTGGTTTTATTGGCATGATTGGCATATTTGGAAAAAATACGCATCTGTTTAATATTTTGAAACTTTCTGACGTAGTGAGCACCATAGATAATGTGAGCACTTCAAGGAAAACCACCACTGATTTTTGCAGAGCGTTAGAGCGGAGCTCGGAGCAGGAGCACGGAGCACTGGGGCAATGGGATTTTACCCGGAGCAGGAGCGGAGCCGGAGCACTGAAAATTTGTAGTGCTCCACTGCTTCTGATGTTTTTTTTTTATTCAATTTTCGTCCTAAAATCCAATGAAAATGGTATATTTTGACACTTTGCAACACAGGAATTATTTGAAATATGGTAACACTGACGATTGATAAACAACCTCATTTTTTTGATAGAAGAGGCAAATAATGGGAGACGATTTGCTGTCGTTTTGTTTAATAGAATTAATAATGAAAATGACGATTATTTTAAAACTACTTATTTTTTTAACATTTGTATACATATAATAGTTATTAAAACTTTTTACCTGGAGCGGAGCAGACCCTGGAATGGAGCCGGAGCAAGTATTAGGTCCCAGAGCGGAGAAACTCAAAAAAGGGTCTGCTCCAACGCTCTGGATTTTTGGGTTCATTATAATAAATAAATGCATACGAAATGTAGGTACATGTGTTTCACCAACTTATAAGTAGGTAGGTACATAAATATTAAATTTTTCAAATGTTACTGATAGCCGTGCTTGACAATTGCTACCAAACAAAAATCATCAAAATCTCCGATAAACTACTATAGAAAGGAATACGGTAGTTACATAAATAATGTAGGCAACGTAATTTATTTTATTATATTCCACACACATTATAATTATTTTATTTTTGTTATTAGTAAGTATAATAGATGCGTTTGTGATTTTGAAATATTTGCCATTTTTGATCAGCGTTTTGACTACTATCTAGGCCAGGGTTTCCCAAACTTTTTCTGCAATGGAAAACTTCGCAAACCCGGAAATTTTAACGGAACACTTAGGTTATTTTGTAGGTGATTTATTAGAGCAGCTAACCGTTCTGCCGATTTTGGTAACTGTCGTTAAGCTGACAAGACTTGTCACCCGGTCAATTAAAAACAATATACCCCATCTTTTTCATGCGCACGGTGTGAGACAGGATGGTCCTCCGTCTTTACCTGATCATGGCCCCCACATCCCGAAGCGGGCCCCCAGGCTAGGATCTTTGGCGAGCCCCTTCCTTATCGCTAAGTTTAAAGGCAATGTGACTATCTACAGTTGCAAATTATGGGTATTTTTAGCGGTTATTTGTATTTTTAATACATCCACCTTTATGTTGATATACACAATTAATTATGGACATGTCAAATATCGACAATAATCAAAAATTGTAAGTATGGCAAAACCACATATTATCAAATCACATTTTTTTACTATTAGTGCATGTTTGTGATGTGTGTTAATCTCACTTGGCTGGTCGATCTCTCACGCCTGGCCCCCCGTAAGCCCAGGCCCCCAGGCTAGAGACCTGTCTGCCCCCTCCTTGTGGGAGCCATGACCTACCTAGATACTTGACGTCATAAACTTCAGTGGAGATTGATCATCACTCGCCTTTCAATATGAAGTAGATTCTTTAATTATTATTTTAGTTTCACTTATTTTACTACTTAGTAGAAGATCTTTAAATGTGTTACAGTGTATAAAACCTTTACAAATGGTCGCGGAACACATATTCAGGTTCGGCGGAACATAGTTTGGGAAACCCTGATCTAGGCCATTCTAGGCCCTAGGGACCATGGCCCCAACATCTTGAAGAGGACCCCCAGGCCAGGGGGAATAGGACAACTGGACGCCAGGACAATTGGACGCCGCAATGTTGTAGACACGTATACAGATCGTAGACGAGGAATTTTAATCAGTTTCTGTCAACTACTTAGTAGTTTTGATTCATTTTACTCTTAACATAATGTTTTTTACTGCAGATTGAGAATTACCATGCATAAGGCTTTATATAAAAATAAAATCTCTTTTTTCGTTGGAACTTAAACATATGCACGATTAAATCATTATTTACGTGTGCACATTTAAATTATCACCAACTATTAAATCATAATATAATAATTTAAATATAAATAATAATCTTAAATATTTTTTTTAAAGTACCTATAAGTACCAAACGTTTATTTATTTTCGAATTGCGTGGCGTCCAGTTGTACCAGCGCCATATCGTCCTAGACCCCAGGCCAGGATCTTTGGCGGGCCCCCCTACCCACCGCTAGGGTTAAAGACAGTAGGTCGCTCTACAAAAACGTTTTCTAAATGTTATTTCAGGTAAAACTAAGGGTTCTATTCTAATAAGAAGTAACTATTCTAGTTAGGGGCTCTACGGGTTTGTCAATTGATGATAGTTTTAACATTTTTTTTCAATTCAGAGGACATGGATTTTACGAAAAATAAAAATGCATGTTATTCGCCTAGGTACTAATAAATAATAATTGCATGAAAATAGTATGGTCTGGCTTGACTCTAGTCGGAGAGCCACCTGTGAAGCTTTTCATGTATTACCCAAGTGATATTCATTTCATTACCTCTCAGATTCGAACCGAGTTTAGCGGATTGTGAAAATATTGAATATTATAATATATTTTCCAAAAATATGGTTTTAGGTGCGTGGAGGCCCGAGACTTGAAGGCCCCTTCGAAGCGCTGATAGGTTTGGAGGGTCCCCCTTCCGAAATGTTATCTATGCTATATATAATTCAGTGTTGAAATACAGCAATAGTTATGCTACCACGATTTGTTTTATGTTTTAGGTAGGTAATTGATTTTTTGCAATAAGATATTATGAAAATTCTGCATATTTCATAAGATTATAATGATGTGATGTCGTTCTTATAATATTAGCCTGTAAATACCTCTTACCAACAAAAGAGATTGCAAAATATGTTTATTTCGCAAAATGATGATAAATAAGCAACATTGTTCCAAGGCTTAAAAACAATTTCAAAAATAATATTGAAGCATGCGTATTAAGTGTCGAGGGTTTAATTAATTAGGCTGAATGTCCAATGAGAATAGCACACGCTCTCACTATATACCTACGCAGCAATTCGATTCTAATATTTTATAGGTGCCTACATAAACCTAGAAATTTCTTAATTCACTGAATATCGTTTTGGAGTACAACAATAATCCATCTAAAACAGAGTCATAAAATTCCCACATGATGTCAATAAACAAAAAGATAAAAACATGGGTCAAAGTTTGTAAAAACCTCTAATCTTTCAAAGGTTCAAATTTATCCGCCAACACGTATCACGATACAGTGCTGCCAGACTGCGTTCTATTTTCGGCAATACAATGTAGTCATACTAGTCATGTCATGACCAATAATAATTAATTATTAGTATACCTAACATTATTTATAAATTTAAATTCAATTTATTCTTAGTAGCAAAATTTGTGAGAAGCTTAACAGTACCCTTGTTGTTGGTTTAAAAAAAACTATAATATCATTCGTCATTGTATTATTATTCGATCAATCGGTACAAAAATATTTATTTATTTATATGGCAAACAAATTGTTGCATTCCTTTCTGTCATTTTTGCCGGCGGATTATTAATTTCTTTTGACTGCAAGTTGCTGGTGCAGTTCAATTTTGTTACTGTGTACTGTTCAGACTGTATACTGCAATAATAACAATGAGTAATTTTAAACAAGTATTTTCAACCAAAGCGACTGATTTGACTCCGGTTCATAAATATAGATCAGACAAAACAGGGCTGACGGTGGTGATCTGCGAAGTTGAAGGGCCTATTGTCAACTCATACATCTGTTTAGGTAAATAACAAGCCAATTTTTAAAATACAAGGTGCTTGCTTACAATAGCCACGTAATCATTATTTGATAACGACGTTAAAATTAATTTAATTCACATTAAATTTAATTGTTGAGAACTGACATTTTTTTTAAATCTGGGCTAATGCCAATTTTGTTGGATTACCTACCTACCTACGTATTGCAAATAAATTGGAAAAATGTTCTTTGAGCTTTTCAGAAAATTCAATATTCACTGAAAAATCTTATCGAGGTAAGTGGGCCGCAGAGGTGGCCATGAGATTTTAGAACTTTCTTTTTAGACCAAACCAAACCTAATCTAACCTACCCTACCCTACCCTACCCTACCCCACCCCATCAACTTTATTGGGATATCATAATGTGTTTTTACTACTGTGTTTTTAAACTTGTGTATCTACTCTTTTTTTAATTTTAAATAATAATTATATCATTTAGCTATGTCACCGGACTATATTATATCCAATGTTATAACAGAATTTGATGAAGAACTAAAAATAAATATTAATATTCAGTAACTATGCGAGAATGCGAGATAAGCATTAATTAATCAATACAATTCTGAAGTGATTGTGCGCAGTGACATCCCATTGGGGTAGGCAGATTGTGCATCGCTTGGGGGCGGCAGTTACTCGAAGGGCGGAAAATCAAGGAGAATCATTTTGTATATTTAGAAAAATAGCTAGGTACCTAAACTTAGTAATAACGAAAATATCTTTACATTAAAAAATCAACTCACTGGTTGGAAAAAAAAGTATTAATTAACTTGAAAGGTTAAACGGGACTGTAATTTTTTATCAGATTTGCGATGTCTAGTTTACTTCTGTTGCCCTTCGATATCCTTGGTGATCAGAAATCGAGTTAATAATGCCTAAAATCAGGCTAAAATATCATTAAAAATGTTGCCAAGTTTTGTGAAGAAGAAAATCGACACGGTTCGCTCTTAATTCACCAAGACAGAGCAAATTAATATATCGCAAAAATGACATGTAAGAAGCTACTACTGTATTACCAATGTCCCCAAAAAAATCCGCACTTTTAGAGAAAAAATATTTATAAATTTAATTTTGTATGTTTTAGTGGTATATTTTGTCAGTAATGTATCCATACAACACATTTCTTATATTGTGACGAAAGAAAGAATGATAAAAAAATGGGAACATCAGAAATGTATATATATATACTGAAAAGTATCCTCTCGAAGTCTTCACATAATGGTTGTGGCGTAGCACAAAAGTGATTAAATAGTTTTATAAATTGTGCATATCCAGGATGGGAATCATTGCAATGAATTGATTTAATGGATAGCTATATTTATTTTTCGCAATTTTCGTTCACATTTTCACATCTTAGTAAAATATGACAACATAATTTGTCATAATATAAATATTTTGATAAAATAATACGTATTTCAATTATTTTCATTTCTTGTATATTTTTATATTTAACAGTTGGGGGGGGGGGGAGGTTGGCACGATCATTATTTATAAATAGAAATAGCTACCTAAACTTAGTAATACTTAAAGGAAATATATTTCCATTAAAAAATTCAGCTCACTGGTTGTAAACAAAATGTATTAATTATTACTATAAAAGTTTTAAAAGGACTTTATTTTTTTTTGTCGGTTTCGCGATGTCTTCTTTACTTCCGTTGTCCTTGGACGTCACGTCCTTAGTGAACAGCAGATTTGCAAATAATATTTGAATTGTAGGTAGATACATACTTACATTAATTTAAAATTTATCCAACTATGTTTGCTAGTTACTCGTTTTGGAAGTTGTCAGGCGTATTTTTAAATTAATTATCTGAAATCGTTGATTCGCAATATTGTCTATTGAAGCAGAAATGGCGTTTAAATTAGATTGATTAGTGGCATTGTTAGTAATGTATCCATACAACACATTTCTTAGATATTGGAGTCATGAAAGGATGATAAAAAGTACTGTAAGTATACAAAAAATGTGGCGGCATTTTGGCACTGCCTAGGGGCGTCACTGATTGTGGGAAAATAAATATTGCTTATATTGCTTCAATTTCTCTGGTTGCTTTGATTTTTTGTCCATCGTTATCATTATCTTTGTTATGAAATTTTCAGTAGGTTTCCACGCTGCGAATTTTATTGCAAAAATAAAACAATAAAATCAATTTACGTTTCAAGTGGTGAAAACGAATTCTGTTTCAATTTTGAGTATGTGACGACATTCCCAATATATGTCATTGTGTGTTCAACATATTTGTATGTTTAAAATAATTGATTTACCCGATTTACCCCCCATTTCCCGTTTAAAGCGGGACGTCCAAAGACGTCATTTTTGTATGAGCAGCGTTCCGTTCACGGAAAAGTTCGCGTCTTAAGACGTCATTGGCAGCCATCCGGTTAAGTAGTCGAAATAATGAAAAAAATCGGGGTTATTGGTAGGCTTACCTTACGTCCCGGTTTCACACATTGGTCCCGGCCGGTTTGGCATTTTGTCCTGGCTGTTCCGCGTATGAATGATTGTCAATAATAAATTGTCATGATTGACCGTATTAGCATATATTATGTGATACGACAGCGGGGAAGGGTGCGAAAAAAGTTCATTCCAATGGGAAGTACGAACCGGTATAATAAATAAATAAAATAATTTAAATTTCTGCTGCAGAAGGTCTGCATTCTTCTTTTGTACATACTTTTAAAACAATTTTTGGTGGTTAAATTTGTTTCTTTGCCATATATCCCATTCCTATCCCGAGTTTCATAATTATGCTAAGCCTAGTTATTGGTATCTTTAAAAATAGTGAACTGGCGCTGTTTGAATATTGAATTATTTTGTTTTGGTTAACTACAGTTAGAATTGATTGAAATTGAATAGATTTCGCAGTTCTTTCATTATGAAATGGAAACTATGATATCGTTACGATATCGCGATTATGTATTTTTTTTAAAATTCTAGCAACGGAAGCCCACGATGACGACGGTCTCCCCCACACTCTCGAACATCTGGTGTTCCTTGGCTCCGAAAACTATCCATACAAAGGACTGTTGGATCTGTTGGCCAACAAATGCCTCGCTGACGGAACCAACGCGTGGACGGATACCGATCACACAGCTTACACCATGATGGCGGCCGGGTCAGAGGGCATGCTTGCGCTACTGCCTATTTACTTAGACCACGTGCTGTATCCTGTGCTCACCAACCATGGCTTCCTCACGGAAGTCCACCATATTACCGGAGAGGGAACAGACGCCGGTGTGGTCTACTGCGAAATGCAGGGACGGGAGAATCAAGCGGCCTCTCGGTAAACACTGTTTCAATAAATTATTTCAATATTATGTTGGTCGTAGCTATACAATAACCGCGACATAAATTTCGATACCAGATAAAGCTCACCATGTGAATGAAATATGTGTCATAAAATAATTTATATATGTGGTGATTACCAAGTGGTAAACTCATTAAAAAAAATATGATTTTTTTTTTAAATTGTCCGATCGTAAGAAAATCATAATATGGGCCTCCACAGAGTGTCCTCTTTCGACCATGTCCGATCCTAATAGGATCATATGGGCCTACACAGAGTAGAGGTTTGTATTGACAGATTTTGTTTTTTTACGAGAAATGGATGTCAGCCACTTGCCCAACCTATTGGGTCCATTCCCTGACACACACAAATTGAAAAACAATATGTGTACTTGCCAGACCCAGGATTCGAACCTGAGACCCACGGCGTTATAGTCCAACGCTTAAGTCGCGCGGCCTCCCTTATGTACATACTCTGTGTCCAAACTATTCGGCCTGAACATCTTGGAAAGTAATAGTTTTTTGTATTTTTAATCCCATGCTATTTTTTTTTTGTTTCAGATGCATGCTGAAGTTACTTCAATGTATGTATGAAAATAGTGGTTATTCGTCAGAGACGGGAGGTTTAATGCATAATCTAAGAGTTTCTACTACCAACGAAAAGGTAATTTTTTATTTTATTTGTCTATGAATTGCCTTGTGTCTAACCTTTATAAAATATTTTTACAAGGTGTCATGACAATATAAAAGGAATATGATTCAATAGCTTCATACTTAGTTGTTTTGTTATGACAGACATAAAATAAAACGTCATGTTGTCTTTGTTAATTACTATATAATTGCATTTAATAAAGCATAAATTCTAATGGATTCAAGCTCTGTACTATTCCATTTAAGTACATTCCATAAGCTTGAATCCATTAGAATTTAAATTCAAATTCCATCAAGTACCTTCGGTCGATAGTATTAATATAATAAAGCATAGTTTAATATTTTAGATGCTCTAATGAAATCTCTTTTGTGCCATCTCAAATTAAAAAGTCTATTACATTGTTGTATTTCAGGTGAAAGCATATCATGCAGAGTTTTATAGGCCGGAGAATGTCACCGTTATCTTGACGGGACAAGTAGCAGCGGAAGAAGTCTTCAAAGCTATACAGCCAATTGAAGATAAAATTATTGCCAAGGTACTTAACAATCTCTTGAGGAGATCACTATTACCATTTTAATATTCATTTTTAGGAATAAAAAGACAAACTTATTTTATTGTTTCTGAAAGTATAATGTATGAGATTTGTTAAAAAGATATCCGATCGTTGGCCAGGAAAAAGACAATTACTCAAGTGAAGGTCTGCAACCCTAATCCCTTCCAAAATACTCTCTTTGGGATTTCACACACTTTTCGCAGCGGTCCCGCCATGGTTAGAAGCACTTCTGGAATGCCACTTTGAAAATGGCGTACAGCCGGGCTGTCACAATTTGCATAGTGTTTCTTGTGACTAAAATTGGGTAACCGTCAGCGGCATTTTCAGCTTGGAGAACAGCAAAAAACCACAAGTCAGTAGAGTAGGGAGCTTGACCAAATACAGGTACATATGCTGTTTTTGGCTAGGAAAGAGTGAATTGGATACAATGAATGAGCTTGCGTGTCGTCAAGATGCAGCTGCCAATCTCAAAACGGAATGTACTGAACCATGTTTATCTGCAAGTTCTCCCGTGATTCATTTGTTTCCGCGGGAAAAACAACGTTAGAATACTTTTTGAACAATCCTTTTGTCCCAATTTTGCACATGTTGACTAAATAATAATTATTTACTTAGGGTCAGCTTCCACCTTTCGTTCGACCGTGGCAAACACCGGTCCCTCCATTAACAAGTGGTAAGGTTATCAACATGAAATATCCCACCGACTGCGAAGACTGTGGCCTGGTGAACGTTGCGTGGAGAGGTCCCAAGATATCCGATCCCGACAGCTGGTACGAGTACGTCGCCTGCACCATTCTCCTCAACTATCTTTGCGTTACTCCTGCCGCTCCATTGCAGAAGGCCCTCGTGGAGGTGGACAACCCTTACGCTAGTGATGTGAGTATTTAATAACATGGTGACTAATTGGTTGACCAACTTATATGAATTTTTTGTTTAACGTCCAAAATAGATGAAGATATACAATTGTAACAAAAATAGTATTCAAATCAAATTACGTGATGGTCCCAATAACAGGTGGACAACGACAGTAGCATTTAAGAAAAAGAGTATAGTTTATTCCAGGATCCCATAAATGTTATAAATATTATGCAAGAAAAAATAGAATTAAAAATTAGTTGGCAATAACATAAAAAATAACATTTATACTAAGAGATTGGACGGTGCCTACAGAGGGAGCACATAAGTGTGGACCTAACATTAGCATTTTTGTCTTTTCTGTAAAATTAAATTTTGTTACATTGGTGGTTTCAACAGCTCAATGACGATAATATATTATTGTATACATAATATCGTCTCTGTTCTGGCAGAAAACACTAATTCGAGAATACTAGTTTCGGGTAATTTGACTTTGAAGTTTTTAAAATGTTTGAAATGGTCTATCATGTGAGTTTATTAAGTAATCGTAAAAATGATGACTTTAAAATAAAGACTGTTTATTTATTAAGAATGTTAAAGTTAAAAAAAAAGTAAAATTTTCTTTTTTTATGTTTATTTTCTTATTTGTTTAGAAAAAAATGAATTAGTGTTTTTTGCCAGAACACATTTTGTCTTTTTAAGCGGTACTGATTACACTGATTACACATTAGTGTTTTCTGCCAGGAGAAAAATGCCGAATATTCTCAAGCCATTGTCATAGTTTTAGGGAAAAATTTTAGTACGTAAAATTATCTAATTATTTTTATAAAAAAAAATGAGATAGATACATACTGCAATAGTATATTCTTATAGAGCGTAGAGATTATAAGTAGGTACATGTGTAAATAGTGACTTGTAGAAGACATATTAATTAAGGGAATTTCAGAGTAACTATCATTGGTGGAAAAGTAGCATCGTTAGAGTCATCATCATCAGTCTGAATCAATACACTGCTGGATGAAGCCCTCTCCAAGCTGATTCCACTTCTCTCTGTCCTGTGCGTTGCGTTGCCACGTACTTCCGCAGTACTTAACCATTTCATCAATCCAACGGCCTCTAGGTCTATTTTGCGGACGTTTTGTACCTCTTGGGTACCACTGGATGACTACATTTGTCCATCGGTTGTCCCTTTTTCGAGCTATGTATCCATCCCATTTCCATTTGTGGTTTTTAGAGAACACTATTACATCGCAAACCCTTGTCTGTTCTCTTATACAATCATTCCGCTTTTTGGTCATTTCGCGTTATGCCCAGCATGCACCTCTCTATACCAAGCTGTGCTACTATAAGTTTCTGGGTCTTTCCTTTACTTAGAGTCCATGTTTCACACGCACTTGTAATTACGGGAAGCACACACTGGTTCAACATTTTGCGCTTAAGGCACGGGTCATTTTTGAAGACATTATTCAGACGGTCAAAAGTTTTTCAGCCCAGCTTCACTTGGCGAACAATTTCATCGAAAATACATCCACCTACAGACACCTTGTTGTCCCAGAAAATATCAATTGAGTTACTGCATATGCAGTGACGTTCCAAGATAAAATGCCGCCCCTAAGCAGTGCCGAAATGCCGCCTCATTTTTTTTATACCTACCGTATTTTTTATCATCCTTTCATGACACCAATATCTAAGAAATGTGTTGTATGGATACATTACTAACAATACCTATACCACTAAATCTAATTTAAATACATGTCTACTTCAATAGACAAAAAATATTGTGAGTCCACGGTTTCAGATACATTTTAAAATACACGTAACAACTTCCAAAGCTCGCGAATGACTGGCAAAAATATTTGGATTTTTTTAAAATTAGGGTATGTAAGTATGTAGGTACCTACCTATAATTCAAATGCAATTCGCTAATCTGCGCATGTGCGCAAGGACGTGACGTCCAAGGACAACGGAAGTAAACTAGGCATCGCGAGACATCGCGAACCCGGCAAAAAATTACAGTCCTATTAAACCTATTAAATCTTTTTAGTAATTATGAATACACTTTGTTTCCAACCAGTGAGCTGATTTTTTTTAAGGAAAGATATTTCCGTTATAACTAAGTTTAGGTAGCTATTTCTATATATACCTAGTAATTCTCCTCGATTGTCCGCTCTTCGGGTAACTGCCGCCCCCAAGCGACGCTCAATCTGCCTACCCCCACGGGACGTCACTGTGCATATGGCTCTTGCAGACGAATCATAAAATAAATTGCATCTCTCATAATTATTACGAAAAAGTGTTTCAGCAGTGGCTTAATAGAAAATCAACCATGTGCATGTAGTCAAGTTACGTGGTGATTCGTGAAAGGCATGACCACTTCTACGACTGGAAACATGACTTTCCTGGTTTCCTATTGCCTCGGGTAGATATATCACAAATGAAACAATTGCGTCTTTCATGTTAGAAGAGTCATGTGAGCTTTGTTAGTAGAAGCACATATTAAATTCGTAGTTAATTTGAACACGAAGTTGGGTGTACAGAGGGGTGGAGCCCATATGAATCACGACCTTCGGCCATGAGGTTCCTACTATGAAGAAGAAGAATAATGCTAACACCAAAGTAACCAATACACTGGCTGGATACAATGGCACCATGCCTATATTCTTGACAATGGCCAGCGTTAAATAATATACAAAGTCATACTGCATCATATACATACGAAACTAAGATGCTCACACAGTGTAATTGTAGTTCCAAGTTAAGTAGTGAGGAGTTGGATTCACGACTACTTCCGATGGTACTACCATGACTTTTCGTGTATTACTTGCTATCGTCTTAGGTAGACGAATTACAAAATAGACCGTGTAGGTATATCATATTGTGCAGGTGAATCAGAGGTGCGTGATGGAGGATGTGAAGAGTGAGAGCCACGTTGACTCCTTGGCATGGTGCTATATCTTTTCGTGTATATGTACTATCGTCTCAGGTAGACAAATTGTAAAACAAACTTTATATGATTCCGACGAATCCGATGTACGCGCGGGATTCTCATCAAGTACCAAGTTACGGAGGTGAGGATTGGGAGTCACAACCACTTCCCGACCTGGTACCATAACCTTTCGTGTATACTATCATTTCAAGTAGACAAATCACAAAAGTATGTCTCTATGATTATGTATACAGTTTGTTAGGTAACGCACCTGGACTACATGTACATAATCTTTTTAATGTATTTTATACATCAGTGGCTTGTTGTCGAGTTTGATTATAAAATAATAAATGTATAAATAAAAGGACTATGATGATTAAAAGCAATATTTATAATTGCTAATCAGGCTCTGTCAATCTCTCAGAACATAATATTGTTGTAGAATTGTAGAGAATATAGACACTAAGTCGCTTGCCAGTATAAGGTGAAAAGCAAAAATGGTCCTGGCAGAAAACACTAACTCAATTAGTTGTTATTTCCAGGCAACATTTCGTAATTTTTCATTTAGTGCGTTTGCAGAAAACTGTTTTTAAGTAAATGTATATTTTATAAAAATTAGTGTGTTTTTCCAGACGGTAAAGTTTGAAATAAGGAACATTTTGGTATAACTCAATATGTCATTTTTTCGAATTAGTGTCTTCTGCCAGAACGGTGACGATATTATATAATATGCCTATTATATTTGCTTGATAACGATTTCGTTGAGATAGTATTACTGCTGTGTGTGCGTGGTTGCATCACGTTTATATGCAAAAATGTGGCGCGACTCAAGAATGAGGAACTTAAGGAATTTAATATTTGACTAACCAGATTTTTATCCACGCCGTGCTATATAAATGTGTATTTTTCAGGTTTGTCAAGGTATCTTCGAAAATTCGGTGACTGCGTTTATGATAACGCTGTCAAACGTACCGTTAAACAGGATCCAGGAGTCATTGCCCGTCTTGAAGAGTTGCATTGCCTCCGTTGCTGACGGTACGGATCCCATTGATATCGATCGCATGAAACGTATCATTCAAAAACAACTCAGAGAAATTCATTCGCACATTGAGCGAATGCCTCATGAATCGGTAGCATACATGTGCATTTCCGATATGCTGCATGCTACATCTGAGGAGCAGGTAACTAATGATCATTATTCTTTCATTCAATATAATAAAATATTCTTTTATGCCACGAATATCTTCTATCGTTTGTTTCTATTGTCTGCGTTAGGGTTCATCCATGTATGACATCACACCCTAAGGGTAGGAGGGGGTCTGATATAATGAGATTATTTGTAACAAAGGGGATAGAGCGGTTGTAGAACATGTGACATTATTAAGCTTACAAAATATTAAATCGATCATTTTTAATGAATTCGTTTTTTAATGAGTGACATAATTTAGACAGCGAGAGTAAAAAGTTTTGTTATGGGGGGGGGGTGCTAAAAATGGTGTGATATCATTAATTATAGACTTAGACTTCTGCTGAAAATAGCCAAGCCGCAAAAAAATTATTCTTGAAATAAAATACTATTTATAATTTTACATACATTTTTAATATCATGTTGCTAAAGTGCCATTATCTCAGCTCGACATTATTGTAGACTGGCTACATTCTGCATAACTACGTTCAATTAGTATTTTTAGGACGCTGTGAATCATTATAGTGCCATGAAATGAAAAAGTTTGAAAATCGCTGCATGAAGTGAAACCGGGGCTGATTTTTAAAATTAAAATGTGGAGGAAGTACTAAACAAACGAAAATGTGCTATCTAATTTCTGTGGTATCACAACAATCAGATAATTGTGTGTTTATATTATTTTCGAATGTGTGTAATTGTTTTAATTACAGTATTTGTCACTTGTTTAATTATCTTGTTTGTTGTCAGTTTGATATAATAGCTAACAAGCAAAGGTTTTTCCGACGTTTGGAAAATGAGAATGCTGAATTCTGGACAACGTTACTCAAGAAATACTTGGGAGAGACTTTCGTGGCCGTCCTTGGAACACCGAGCACTGAACTTATGCAACAGTAATAACATTTTCATATAATTCAATACACCATGTTATAATAGACATCTCTTTATCCGTATAGATATCTTTAGTTTTGATAGAACAGATTCACATGTAAGCAAATGGCTAACAATCATTACTAGTAAAAATATGTTAGGTTAATACCCCGTTTACACATGCATGGATTTACTGCTGGCAGTATGTCATTACCTTACTTTGAAAAGGTTCTAATTGCACTTGACCATGTTTTGAGCTATGAGCGTTTGAAATTTGGAATAGACATATTTTCAATATAAAAAGACATGTAGATAGAACTCCGGCATACTGCTAATTCCCATATTTGACTCTGAAATGAACGTATATGATAGAATATGGCTAATGGAACCTTTTCACACCAAAAAGTCAGTTAGAACCTTTTCAAAGTAAGGTAACGATGTATTATCGCAGCCATAACAAGAAAAGGAATAAGGACTCGACCACTACTACTACCATACCGTATTCAGTTACTGATACACTGCCTCGCGTGTGCAACATAAATGTGCAAATTTGCCTTTTATTCATTTTTTGGGGACCCAAATGTCCTAGTCCTGATGTGTCCCAGTTAAGCGGAATTGTCCGTGTCTTATACCCAATGCCTTATAATATATACATATCAATTATCCTATAATTGTATAGTATATACCTACATAAAAGTTGATGGTCAACAACCATTATACCCCGTTTACACGTGCATGGATTTACTGCTGGCAGTATGTATTATCGCGTCCATAACAAGAAAATGTACATGTAAACATGTATTATCCTGCAGTTGCAATGTTGCATACGTGAATCAAAAACGCTTCTGAATTTTCATGCGACAGTTGGATTTTTTCGATCGTAAAACGATAGTGGCGAACCTGCCGGCAAAAAACCAACTACACCGTGGAAAGACTCATTTTGGGGTTAACCGATTTTTACGACCTGTCAAATAGTACCATAAAATGACAACATCGCATCTCTCTCACTCTTGAAGAATAAGATTGGAGAGACAGTCGGCATTTTTACTTGTAAATAGTTATTGTCATGATAGTTTAAAATAGACACTATTGCTGCCAGTAAATCCATGCACGTGTACTGGCGCTGTTAAGTTGCATTAGCAGAAGGACTAAAAACAGTTTGTAGTGGTTAGGTTAGTGTTTCACATGAGAATGTGTTATAATTCACTTTACAGCTCCGCGATTTCCTAACTATCGACTCGTGTGGCACCAGACGACATGATGTAATTGTGACGTCAGCCAATACACGCTCGAGGCATGCCGCCCGCGCACAGTGCTCACCGTAGATATTATTACGATGAAACACCTATATGTGTATGGTGACAATGAATAGCGCCGCTGTCTGAGTAGCGTTATTTTCTCGAATGCTATTATCACTCCGGTAGTACGTCACAATGATGTCATATGACGTCATGTCGACCGGGCAGCTGGCACTCGCAAGTTCTAACATAGGGCCCCAGTGCCACAAATTTATCTGGAGAATTGATGGGGGAGCCACAGTCGAAAACTACCCAATCAAGACTCGCAGCTGAAAAGAATCTGAATGACATATTCGATACGGCATCATTTTAATTCCATTTTTGTCCGCTCTACAGATAAGTTTGTGGGATTGTAGTCAATTGTGACCATAGGCAATAAACATATCGCGAGTGGAGAACTACAAGGTTCTAAGTGTTTGTCCTTGGAGAAACAAAAGTAACAATGAGGCGGCTTAGATTACTACTTCATTGTTGGGTTTGTTTTTTCAAGGACAAACACTTAGAACCTTGTAGTATTAGGCTCGCGATATATGTATATGGCTGATGAGTAAATAATAATGTAGCTATCCATATTATATAATATTATTCTAACACAATATCTTGGTACTGTGATGACAGACGGTTATAACTGCTCTTTTTTCACTTTTTTAGTTTTCTTCCATAATATGTTCCAAATTGTACATTCTTTGATGTGGCAAAATATTAGAGCTGCAACTTTATTGATCTGCTTAAAATACAAGATAAATAAAACCAATTTTTTTTGAAGAGATGATTTGAGGTTTGTGTTACGATGCTAATTCCCATAATTTTGATATAAAATACTTCAAAATATCTTATAAACTAACTGTTGTCAGACTGATTTCAAAACTTTCTTTTTGCTCTTCTGTAAAATTGTGTAAACAGCAGTTATAACCGGTTGCCATCACAGTACTGATTTGTTAAACATCTTCAACCAGAGTAGAACCAAAAAAAAAGATACTAATTCGATCATACTAAAAATGTTCTGCAATATCAGCTATTAAGACTCCCTCGTTGTTTACCAAAATTCTATGGTTTTTACTTGTTTATATTATTTTTCAAGGGTCTGTATTTTTTTTTTAATAGAATGGCAGAAGAAGACAACCAGAGGACAAAATCTCAAATTGAAGAGTTAGGTACAGAAGGGCTTGCGAAAAAAGCCAAAGAATTCGCAGATGCAATGGAATATAATGGAGTAAGTTTTGTTTCAGCCTCTTTAACATGGTGGTTTCATTTACGCGATCATCGCAACTGAATTCAATGTGTGCACTCAAATGGCAGTAATTTTACTTGTATTAGCGATTATCGCACTCAATTCTACATTATATATGTATTACTATGTGATAATCGCAATAATCGATTTTACTTGTGAAATGATTGCATTGTACAGAATTAAATGTGTACATTCCAACGGCAGTGATTTTACTTGTACGATGATGGCATAAAAGGGCATTGAAATGCAATCGCTCATCGAATCGTTTTGATTTTGTAACAATTATTTTACAGTACAGTATATTATAATATTTTGCTTAGAAGATATATCTAAGTACTGATATGTAAGGGTTTATTTAAACTTATTAAAACCACGGATTCAGGGAAATTAAATGTTTAGTAGGTATATTTCACTTTTAAGACTTGGCAATGTACTTGAAATTGTACCAATTAATTATGATCAACATTTCACGTACACTTTGGCGCGAAAAGGTGGCAAAATGTATTCGGACACGACATTCAAGGCTCGAAGGATTGTTCCCCACTGACCGTACTTACCCTCGGTCATATGTCCGCCCAGAAAAAATTAACGGTATTTTTTTTCATTTGTTTCGCTGTGCATCCTGGTCTAGCATCGACTCATATACAGTTACAAACATTATTATCTTTCCAACTCTGTCAGTTGCAGGATTTTTGGTGGGGGATTTAGGCACTGTGATATTTGGTATCAGTCAGTACCTTTATGAAAGAAATATTATACATTTTTGTTGACTTGCCAAGATTTTACGAAAACAGAAATTTACTTTTTTTCTACAGCCTTCAAAATAATACAGTGCGATGATTGCCTAAGCGAAATTACCATTTCTATCATGGTCTAAGTATAATCACCACATTAGTCCTAAATTTTGTAAATTATGTTTGAAACTCATATTTTCTTACAACTTTCTGTTCTATATAGGTACATATTAAAATTGTGCAATTTTGTTTCTTGCTTGTTCTTCTACTGTTCTATTGCTTTTCAAAAAAATAAAATGATAATATTTGTTCATGTCATTAAACACATTGTTTTGTCTCTCTAACATTATGCAAATGTTTCATTGTAAAAAAATATGAAGCGTCCATAGCACATGTCCGAGCGAGACTTGACGTCTCATCTTCACTTTAAAGATGTCATTATCAGCTCTCGTATACATTCATAGTATTTGCCACAAGTGTTAGCTTTTCTTGAAGCTCCTACATAAACCGCCACGATTCGTAAGAATACAGAATGCAAACATTGACACAGAGCATGGTTATATTAAATATATACAATTTCATGTATTTATTTGTGCATTTTACAGCGAGAAGTGCCGGAAGATGTTCTGAAGAGTGTCAATATGGAGAACTTAGGAGATTTCAAATACCATAAAATTGAAACATGGAAAAATGGTGGGACTCAATGTCCCTATTTTCCACTTCAGGATATGCCTTTCTTCACCAGGATCAGCCACGTTCACACTCACTTTGTCTATGTGAGTATTTGATATTACACCGATTAATCATCACAATTCCATGCACTACATGTCTTGTTTATATATGACCCCTGGTGAAATTCAATAAGAAAAACAATCACCCTTTTCCACTCTTGCAGATAACGCTGTTCATGAACACGAGTGAGTTTACACCCGAGGAACGGCAATGGCTGCCCCTGTTGGTGGAGGTTCTTACAGAAAGTCCTTTGAACCGAGATGGAAAGTTGATATCGCACGATGATGTATTGGCCGACATCGAGACATTCACTGAAGGTGTCGAACTAGAAATCGGAGTAAAGAATTCCTCTCGTTTCTCTCCCGGAATTGTCAATCAAATAGTCACTCTCAATACCCAGGTACGTTTTATTTGTTAACACTAGGGAACACAAAATTAATGGGAACTGGCTTTACGTTACTGGATGTGGTATAACAGGCTACGAATCTCGAGTGGGAAAATATAGAATAAACTTAAATCATAATAATATGCATTGAAGTTTGTCATGTAAAAGTAATGCGTATTCAGTATTTGAGGACAGTTGGTGCGTTTTGTTTTATTTGGGTTTTATGGCCTGACCGTCATAAAGTACCCTACTTCAAAGCCTTGGTTCGTGGCGATGGCCTTTATATTTCTATTGCATTAATCTGTTCTGTGGTTAACGCTAATGTTTAAAAATTGTTTACATGGTATAGAAAAATCACCAGGCATAGTGAAACCGACTGATGTATGATGTAAAAGCGTCGCAGCCGACTTGATTATTGAAGAATGATAGCTCAAACCACCAATCTTTTGATTTGCAGTCAAATGCACTACCACTGAGCTATATCCCCAGATTCAGATAGACAAAAATATCTCCTGTTATACTTCTTTATGTATTATTTATCATGAAAACATGAAAAAAATAATGCGCCCAGTTGGGCTCAAACCAACAATCTTTCGATTAAGGCCTTCACTCATGAAGAAACTAAAATCCGACGAACTGGTTGCTGATGGAACTCATAAACAGGCTAATGACTGATGTTTTGCACACGGTGCCACTGAAATCTATTTGAAATAATAATCTCGTAACCTCAAAATGTCAGACTGGACCTGCTTCCTACTTTATTCCAAGCTTTTTCTGTAATATCTTTACTGGTATATTCTGGCAGCTTGTAATTATACAGGCAGGGCTATTTCTCAACTTCTGCCACAAATTTTAAATAAAAAATCGGTTGGCACATCTTTAACTTTTGACATCTTGACTTGTTATTGCTATTTATTATTGTTCAGTGCTACCAATTTTGATAATAAAATATGATTTTTCATCGAATCTACTGATATTGGCACCACTGTTATATGGGGAACTCGAAACTGACAGATAGTAGACTAGCGTGTCACATCTCATTAGTTTAGTAGCAAATGTTTTGAAACTGAGAAATTCCAGTCTTGCCGTGAGCAAGCCGCCATTGAAATACATTAGCTAGATACTGGCTGGAATTTTAGTTTCAGTCTCGTCTTTTTTGAGTATTCTCGTGAGTGGAAGGCCTAACAATTGAACGTGTTACGTTACCCAATTTCACCATGATTGAAGAATGATTTAATTTGCAGAAAGCGAACATTTTATAGAACAATAATTATTACACACCAACACAAAGCAAATTCAACGTAATTGACACATAGCTTTTTTTCATTTTAGTGTGAACCAGATAAATATGATAAAGTCATCAAATTGACGTGGGAAATTCTTAATAAAACAGTTCTGACTCGTGAGAGACTCCTGATTGTGGCACAAAAGATGGTCAATGATGTCGCCAGTCTCCGAAGAGAAGGAGACCATATGGTCACTGAGTTGATAAGAGACCTTAACTATACAGACAGTAAGGAGTACCATAATTACCAACCGTACTAAAATAATTATTGTACAACACTATAATTTTGATTTGATGAAAAATGTAAAATACATACTATAATTTTACACCAAATATAATAATCTTGAAGACAACAAAAATATGTTCCTGTTCTATAGTTTTTTCAAGAAATACTATAATTTTTACACCTTCGTACTGTAATCAGCATAAAAAAAGTAAATTCTCAAGCTTATTGAACATAAAAAAAAATAATAAAAAAATCAAACCAAACAACAATAGTAGAAAGTAATACTTATGTACTTGTGATTCAGAGAGCAATGTCCATTGGTGCAGTATCTTACGCCAGCAGCAGTTCCTGACCAAGCTGATTAAAAAATTGGAAACTGAAGAAAAGGCCAAAAGTGTGCTGACCCAAATCGAAAGTGTCCGAGCACAGTTGACCGCTCCACATAACGTCTGGTTGAACATGGCAGCTAATCTAGAAGTCAACAAACTCACCGCCGAGCCTTGGAATGTATTTGTTAATAACGCAGAGACACATTCTAACGCTAAACAGTATGTTCTATTGCATTTACTACTTACATAAATACGTTCTGTAAAAAACTGCACAAATTGGGCAAACCCCTTGACCAACTTGATGTAGTCTTCATGAGATATTTGTATACTTACATAAAAAACAAAATAGCCAAACTAATTACATAATAATGTAATAAACTATATTTCTATAAGACGTAACATTCTATATATTGAATAATATACATAATTTGAAAACATCTCATGCATATTATACATACTAGAAAAAATCATTTTGTAGAAAAAAATATGACATCTGGCGGGACATGAACCTGTATCTGCTGGATTCGTGCCAGTATTCTTTTCCAATTAAGCTACGGGATCTTATTAAGTTACGACGATTTAAACTAATAGTTGTTACATGAAATGCTTATGGATTTGTGTTATAATATTGGGTATGGGTTTTAGTATATTAAATTAAGGTAGGTATCAATTAATTCCTTAATTACTAACCAACGTCGCGGATTACTCCATTATTTAGTTTTTATAGCGTACTTAGACTTGCTAATAATTTAAGTCTAAGTATGTTCTAGTGCATGGGGTTCTTAACCGCTTGCCCACGGGCGTATGTGTGCCCGTGGAGCCATTTTCATGCGCCCCCGGCAAAGTATTAAATAACGAAAAAAAAATATTTATTGAAATCACAACAAAATAACCATATTTTTGAGATTTAAGATTAAAAAAATTTTCATTTCAAAAAGTCAAACATTTGAACAATTAGATAACCATTATTGGCTGATGGACTTGTGTTTGTGAAAAATTAAACAATTAAAATCTTGAGCTTCAGGGAAAACAGAAATAATTAGTTCTATAAAAGCCTTCAAAGCTAAAATACAGTTTTGGATAAATATTTATTTGATTAATTTAATTCTCTTGTACATTTTCCAAAGATGAAAAAAGTGATTGGTTAAAATATTTTTGACGTAAAATTATTTATTACTCATCTTAGCGACGGTTTTAGAGCAATTTGAAAATAATAGATTCCGGCAATTTTCCATTATCGAACCGATGGCTACATTTTTTTAATCCTTTCAATACTGACATAGACATTACTAAAATTGCTAATTCCATAGCGGAAATTCTTCAAGACACCAAAAATTGAAGAAGAAATTTTAGATATTCAATATCACATTATCTTAAAATCAAATCTTTTAAGATAATATTTTGACAAATTTTTAGAAATCCGACGTGTGCCCCCCACTATTATCCCAAATCTCAAATGCGCTTGCTACCGCAAAAAGGTTAAGAATCCCTGTTCTAGTGTGTATATGCATGAGATGTTTTCAAATTATGTATAGTATGTATTTATAATGTCTTATCTTTGATGCTGCAAATGTATGAGGTACTAAATTGAAGTGTAGACTGTCAATTTCTGTTTTGTTATTGTTAAAGTTTCCATGCCATGGCAAGCTATTTACGAGATTGATTTTTTTATACTAAAGAATGACTTTGCAGTTGCTGGTTCCTCTGAATCACCAATTTTATTGTGGAACGATATAAATACATTCAACAGTAAACCAATAAATAAAAATCATATAATTATTATTGTATGTACAAATATAATTAAAAATATTAAAATACAATATGATAAATCGAAAAATGAGTATATGGCTTCTTTTTCTTTGGATTCCTTCTCCGATAATTGTTTGACTTTAATTCTGTTTAATTTTCCAGTTTCACAATATTAGACGACTGTGATCAGCTGGTCGAAGCGTCTCGCAGGCAAGGCTCTGGCTGCGTAGTCGGTATGGGCGGAGTAGAATCCTGTTTTATCGAACAATACAGTCCGGGACCACTCTCCAATTCCCATCCTGACGTTCCCGGATTATTGGTTGCTTTGCAGTACTTCACACAACTCGAGGTTATTAATCCTGTCTTCTTTTTAACAAAAACTATCTTTTCAGTCCAACTTCCCTCCTTGTGGTATAAATACATACCTTGGTATTATACTGTGAATGTTTTGGTTTCGGTGCAAGTCGACCATGTTTTATATTTAAAATGTAGAATGCATGTAGTGGTTTATAAAATAATAACATTTATTTATAATAGATAATCGATGGTTTAGTGCAGGGGTTACAAACCTGCTGCCTTTTAGGGTCTCAAGTGCAGCCATATAACTGAATCCAAATTTTACATAATAAATCCTTTTATTTTGATGTAACCTTTTATTTATTAGGTATAAAAAAATGTTAGTTTTTTTTATATCATTATATGTAGTGCGTTTTTACATGTACATTTATAATATAATAAAATCCCGTGGAGCACCAAAGGAGTGAATGCGCAACGATTAATTAATTGTAGAATGAAAGGTTTACCGATTTTGAGACTCATGAAATCGTTCTGAAATTAGCATTTCCTGAAGAGCTACAGATGGAATTGATTGAACTCTCAGTAGATAATATTTTCAAGTCATTGTTTGATGCTAAGAAAGATCCAATTGAAATATGGAAAACAAGCTTCGGCAACGTGCTCGTCAAATGTTTTCAAAATAATGTACACTCATCCCTCGATTTACGCGGTTCACTTTTACGCAGTCGAGAAAAAACAAAAAAAAAATGCAATTTTTGAAAACAATAACATTTTTTTCTTTCTTAAAAAATCTTGTGAAACCCAGGTATCTACCGCGTAAATTGAGGGATGAGTGTACATTATTTTGAAAACATTTGACATGCATTTTTATGTATGTTTCTAAAATGCAGCCTTATTTGATTTAAGATAAATGAATGCGGCCTTCCGACATGAAAGATTTAGGGTTTATCTTTGCAATATCTGCCTGAATGAATCTAAAATTATTGTCGAACACTTGCGATATTTGATGCATTTGAGCAATAATAGTATGAAGTTTGTTACAAATTAATCTACAATGCGAAAAAATTCACTGTCTTTTTTTAGTTTCATATATTTAAGCTAGAAAAGGTCTTGTTCAACGTCTTGGGAAACAACATAAATGTCGTGTTGAATTAATATTATTTTGATATCTATGCGTACAATATGTTAAAATTGTATTGGATGTTGCATATTATTGATTATTGATTTTATTCTTTCAGGGACCTATGTGGCGTTTAATAAGAGGAGCTGGTCTCGCATACAGTTACTCGATGTTGCCGTTGCCACTTAATGGATTTATCAAATTTTCACTGTATAGAGCGACCAATGCTTCCGCGGCTTACACCCAAGCAAAGAATATTGTTGTAAGTATTTGTTTATCGATTATTTACAGACTCAGTTCCTAAGTATTATTCACGGAGATGACGTCTATATAGACGTCGTATTTTGTGAGATGTGATATAACAAGACGTCCATTGACGTCCTGTACTGTGGAAAGGAATACGACACGACGTTTATAGAAGTTGTATTTTGGATTAAAACAATATGTTCCCTGCTAATGTGTCATATCACAAACATGTATTATTTAGCTTAACATCTGTCCGCGAATGTGTTAAAATTATACAAAAAATACATTGCATTATTAAAACTTAAAAAACACTGCTAAAGTTATGCTACGTGCACTCAAGATATGAAAACATGATAAAACTGACATGTACGTTCATATTTCTAATTGGTTGAAGTGGACTAGTGGAAATTGCGACTAAACTTATTTTTAAATAAAAAAAATTCTAATAGCTACATAAAAAAAAATATTTAGTTACTTCGCTTTCGAAATATATACATACAGTAAAACCTCGTTAATACGAATTCCATGGGACCGGAAATCGAAAAAAAAATCGAAATATGAAATGTATGGGGAAAAATTCATTAATTTCGTTACATTTCTTTCAAATTAAAATCTGTACAAATACCATAAATTGAAGTTACCAATTAGCTAGAATTATAGAAAAATATGAAATATTTTTTATTTTTCCAACTTGTTAACACAATTGTTTGGCATTGGTTCTCTAGTAAAACTATGTGAAAATCCAATAAACAATCAACAATTAAATACCTACAGCCCTGAAACATGTGAGTTTTTGTTTTTCCTTTGAGTGGAGTGCAATTGTGCCACTAATGTGTAAATGGGTCATAAAATGTCAGGATTATTTTTATAACCTTGAAATATAATGTTCAATGGACTTTTTTTTCGCGAAAATTTTGAATTACGGCGAATTTCGAATTATCAGTGTTCTTACTAACGAGGCTTTACTGTATTAATGATTATAGGAAAAATGAGGGATAATCTAAAACACCCTAAAACTTGTTTTGAACTTCTCTGCATTTGCATTCTATTATATGTAACCACTAGTGATAAATGATGACTTTATTCATTGCCAAATGGATATTGCAATGCAAAAATAACATTGAATATATTTACAGACAACTTTCCTGGAATCTGGAAACTGGGATGAGAATCTGTTTGCGTCCGCAAAAAGTTCGCTTATCTTTGGTATAGTCAATCGGCAGAGCGCGCCGGCCGGACTCATCACGCAGTCCATCCTCTCCCACTTCTACAAAGTCGATGAAGACTTCCACAAGTAAAACATTTTAAATAATATTTGATTATTGTTGCGTATTGTAAGGGATGCATACGTACCATTCCGATGCTATTTCTGCATAATTAGAATGGTGATAAATGTATTTATTTATAATATAAAGATACAAATTTGATTCATCACCATAGTTAGTAAATGGGTGTGACAATGTGACAGCGGCAAAGGGTGGAGGTAGGCTCTTAATATCGGACATAAATAGCGCACACTAAACTTTGTCAGTCAAAACGTATTTGTTTTCGTTGAACTAATACTGTAATGTGTAGATGGTGTTTGTTAGTTTTCAAAATTCAATTAAACCCTGCCAAATCCAAGCCATTGTAGACGATAGTCAAAAATATTTGTTTATCTATAAAAAATTTAAAATTATGCCACTAAACCAGACATTATTTTAGATATTTCATTGATAGAAGAATATTTTTATCGATTATGGTGTCGTTAGGTAGGGCTTAATGAATTTAAAAAAAACTAACTCACCAACACCATCTGTAATATGTATTCTTAATTCAACGAAAACAAATAAATGACTAAAAAGTGTGCTCAATTTTTGTCGGATCGCCATAGCATATCTAAACTATTATGGTTTGACATTTAATTTGAGCATTTAATTGAATTCTAAAAACTAACCAGCACCATTTGTAAATTGTATTCTTAGTTCACTGAAATCAAATAAGTATGACTGACAAAGTTTAGTGTGCACTATTTATGTTGAATCTTAACAGCCTACCACCCAACCCTCACCACTGCAATGCAATCATTCAGGTTTGAAGAAAGACATTCTTCTATGGAGATTTTTTAAACGAAATTGAAGCTGGTAATAAGGCTACTACCAACTAGGCCACTGCATCATCATCATCATCAGGGGCGCGACAACCCGGTGTGGGTCCTGGCCTCCTCCAACAGCTCCCTCCACCTGTCCCTATCCAGTGTGGCCGCTTTCCAATTTGGTACCCCCAGAATACGGCAGTCACTGGCAGCTCCATCTAACCAGCGAATCTTTGGCCTCCCTCTTCTTCTACGTCCTATTGGATTGCTGGACATCACTCTCTTTGCCGGTTCATTGTCATTCATACGGTGCACATGACCTAGCCATCGCAGTCTCCCAATCTTAATTGATTGAACTGCGCTGCAATCTTCGTACAGTCCGTAGAGCTCAGCATTATATCTTCTCCTCCAATTGGTGCCATCCCTGATCGGTCCATATATACGGCGGAGAATTTTTCTTTCAAAGATGTTCAGGGCTCGTTCATTTCGCAGAGTTAATATCCAGGTTTCCGATGCGAAGGTGAGCACTGGCTTTACAAGTGTTTTGTAAAGAGTGCTTTTAGTTCGACGAGATAGTAAGCGGGACTTAAAATGTCTTAACAGACCAAAGTAGCATTTATTCGCAGACATGATTCTCTTGTTGATTTCTTCTGTAATATCATTATGTCGAGTTACAAGAGATCCAAGGTATATGAAACTGTCGACCGTATCAAACTTGTATGCACCAATATCTAACTTTGGTGCGACTTCTCGTGGTGTGACATAGACAGGCATGTATTTTAGTTTTTGCCTCGTTTATTTGTAAACCCATTCTTTTGGCAGAGGCTTCTAATGCTGTGAATGCCTTTTTCAGCGCCAATTCTGATATGGCAATGATGTCGATATCATCGGCATACGCCAGCAGCTGCACAGGCTTAGTAAATATCGTGCCGCTGCCACGGGCATCAATCTTTGCATCCCGTATCGCCTTTTCTAGCGCAATATTGAAAAGAAGGCATGCCAGAGCGTCACCTTGCCTTAGGCCATTCAGTGATACAAATGGCTCGGATATTTCCGCTTGAAGCTTTACCCGGCATTGTACTGGTGTCATTGTCATCTCTACAAGTTTAATTATTTTCGTCGGAATTTCAAATTCTCGCATTGCTTCGTATAGCCGGTATCGATTAATGCTATCATAAGCTGCCTTAAAATCGATGAACAGGTGATACGTGTTAATATTGAATTCAGTGGTCTTTTCTAGAATCTGCCTTAGAGTGAATATTTGAGTAACACATGATCTCCCTCGTCGAAAGCCTCCTTGGTAGTGCCCGAGTATTCCTTCTACAATGGGTTCCAGCCGCTGGAATATCAGAATCGACAACAGTTTATATGCAGAGTTAAGGAGTGTCACCCCTCTGTAGTTACTACATTCTAGTTGGTCTCCTTTCTTGTGCAGGGGACAAATCAGCCCATCCTTCCACTCTTCTGGCATCTTTTCTGAAGTCCATACTTGGTGGATTAGGCTATGTAAATGTTTGAGCAGGCTTTCTCCCCCACATTTTATTAATTCACTCTGGAGGTTATCTATTCCAGGCGATTTGTTTGTTTTTAACCTTGACATGGCACCTTTTACCTCATTTAATGTCGGTGGTTCTTCGTTATCATCCATGCCACTTTGTACTGATTCCTGGTCATGAGTATTAATGATAGTGTTGCCGGCATCATTATGGGGGTATTTAAATGTTGATCAAAGAAACCCACCCACCGGGCAAGAATACGGTGCTTTTCTGTAAGTATCATGCCATTGTCATCCTTGCACATTGTGATACGAGGCTTGAAACCCTTCCTAACATTATTTATCTTTCTATAGAACAGCCGACTTTCTTGGGCTTTATAGTGTTCTTGGAGTAGGATCATTTCCTTTTTTAAATAATCACGTTTCTTTTTCTTGTGTAGTTTCTTTTCTTCACGCCGGCGCTTTTTATACTCATCGTCTGATGCCCGTGTTTTCTTCTGTAGCATCATTAAGTAAGCCTCATTCTTTCTCGTAGTGACTTCGTGGCAATCTTCGTCAAACCATTCTGATCGTTCACCTGTTTTTCGGCGTCCTAAGGTATCATTAGCTGAGGATACTATGGCAGTCTTGCACTCTTCCCAGTGTTGATTCACCTCTTCATGGTCTCCAACCTCAACATTGTCGCTCAGGTGAGTGTTCAAGCTCTCCTGGTACCGAGCCAGTTCCTGCGGAATCTTCAGTTTCTCTGTGTCAAAGGGTTTTGCTCTTGCTCCCATTTCCTTTTTGGTGTTCGAGATCTTTGCTCTAACTTTTCCACACACTAGGAAATGGTCTGAGTCTACATTAGCCCCTCTGTATGTCCGGACGCTCATTAGATCCGATCTGTGCCTGTTGTCTATCAAAATATGGTCTATTTGGTTTATTGTGCACCCATCCGGGGATTTCCAAGTTCCCTAATATATATCCTTACGGGGAAACATTGTGCTACCAATAACCATATTTAGTGACGCTGCACAGTTAATTAGTCGGGTGCCATTGTCGTTACTTTCATTGTGAAGACTATGTTTTCCGACAATGGCAGTGTAGATCTCCTCCCGTCCTATTTTAGCATTTAGATAACCGAGTATTATTTTGACATTGTGATTTGGGCAACTGTTGTACGTGCTTTCTAGCGCATCGTAGAAGTCCTCTTGTTCCTCATCCGACTTATCCTCTGTAGGGGCATGTACACTTATAAATGAGTAATTGAAGAAACTTCCTTTAATTCGCAGTCGCATGATCCTTGGGTTGACTGGTTCGAACCCAATAATTAAATGTTTCACTCGTTTGCTTACGATGAATCCAGTCCCAAAGTGATGTTCACTATCATGGCAGCTATAGAGTATAGTGAAGTCTCGTTTCTCCATCACTCCTTGACCTATCCATCGCATCTCCTGTAGGGCCGTAATATCACATTGGTATTTTATGAGTTGTTCTGTAAGGAGTTTAAGTGCTCCTGGTCGATAGAGTGATAATGTATTCCATGTTCCAAATCGTATTTCCTTAAAGCGTTTGCCAGGTTGTCTGAGTTTAGTGTCCGGTTTCCGAGGCTGTTGGTGTGGTTTCGTAACAATGTGTTTTTTTACGGGATGAGGTTGTTAGCCCCACGCCCAACCCCCTTTTCGGAGGGCCATTTCTTCCTTCTCCGTTAGCCCTGACTACACCTTCCACCAGGGTTGACTACCTGATCTTAGGTGTAGTTGCTCAGGTTTCCAGGGTTCACCACGTGGAGGTAGAGATAGGAATTGAGTAGGAGAGGCTATGCGACACTATCAGGATACAGTGTCGTGCGGTACGCATGCACTACCCCGTTAGACCCCAACTAGGCCACTGCAGATGCAATTAATATTTTATCTGATTTTAAATGTTTTCTCATCGCCTTGCCTTGTCTTTGTTATTTTACAGGAAACTGGTGAAGGCTATCATTGATTTAAAGCCGGAAGAAGCCCTGGAAATTGCAAGGCGCTGGTTGCCAGGAGTTTTTAATCCAAAAGAATCTCTAATTACAGTTGTCTGCCACACATCCAAAGTGGAAGAAGTTGAAAAAGAATTTGCCAAGTATGTATTCCATTAATTCTCTGTTACTTATTCGCGGTTATACAACTCATAAATCGATTGAATTAGTTGTAATATTAATACTATCGACCAAAGGTACTTGATCGAATTTGAATCCTAATGGATTTAAGTTTTGTACTATTCCATTTGGGTTTGAATTGGTTGTACCGGGATTTGATTTATCAAAAAAACCATCGGATCACAGCAATTTTCTATAAAATTCCATCTTCTGTGCCATCAAGATATTGACCCAGGGATTGTCTTCGAAGCAATTGACTTTCATTCTGAAAGTGCACTTGTAGATATCTTCCATTTTTAGGTTAGGTTTTGGTTGTTCCTTTACAAGAGAATATTATGATGATTTTTCCAATGACGAGTATTTGCTTCACTATTATAAAATTTACATCCCTGCAGCTGTCTCTATATTTTGCATAAACAATAGGTTTTTGTTTTAATGTAGCATCATAGTGTGCATTCTTGATATTTTGAGCGGCAATTAGGGCCACAATTTTATTCAAACCCAACGTGTGAATTTCAACTAGAGCTTGTGATTTCTTGACTTTTTTCATTTCTCGAGATTCAAAAATCAATAGTTTGTCAGCTGAATGCAGAACTATTCTAACTCACATTTGAATTTTTTTAAGGGAGTTCTTCTCGTTCTCGTTGAAACAACCTACTTCAATTACGTATTGTTAATTATTTTTTTAAGCATATTTTAGTAGAACTGTTGATGTTTTATTGAGAATTCAGATTGGTTTTTTATGTATGGTATTATTATGAATTTACTTCTTGCAATATATTTTTTGGGTTCTTAGCTCTTCTGCCCATAAACATTTCTCAGCGGGAAATTTAACAAATTACATTCAGATTCAAAGTTGAGCTTTTTAACTACCTGTTCCGCCATACCAATTTACCCCTACTACTTCTGGAGATCGTCACAATTATACAATAGGTATAACGCACCCCGTCGGATTCAGACACTAGAATAGGAAAAACATGTCTTGTAATCGATGCAATGTGACAAGTCACTTTGACGATACATAAAAAATGAATGTATATTATATTATAATACATAGGTAAATAATTTCATTTTCTACATGGAGTGTGTTAAGACTTCCATTCTTACTTTGACAGCTAATTTGTGTTATGGGTGATGTATTTATTATTCAAGTATCAAACATAAGTGTTTAACAAACTCATTATTTTAATCATCCCAAAATATAATATGTACATACTAACTGGAGAATACTAGTTTTGAGTAATTTGACTTTGAAGTTGTTAAAATGTTTGAAATGGTCTATCATGTGAGTTTAATAAGTAATCGTAAAAAGGATAACTTTAAAATAAAGACTGTTTATATATTAAGTAGGTTTCAAGATGGTAAAGTTTGAAATAAGGAACATTTTGGTATAACTAACTCAATATGTCATTTTATCGAATTAGTGTCTTCTGCCAGAACAGTGACGATACATAGTTCTTTTGTTTTGAGCTAATATTTAACTTTAATTGGTTATCCAGTTTCTATCTAGAAATTCACCCATTTTTCAAGTGTATCTAATAGACTGCAATTGAGATTGTTTTATTTTACTTTTACAGAATAATGGGAATAAATCTCACAAAATACAACAGTCTGGAACAGAGCCATTTAGCTAAGGGCTTAGGAGGCGATTCAGAAATTGAAAACTCGACAGGACCTTGTTTTTAAATGTAGCATTCCGAAGTTACCGTTCCGCAGTTGTTGATTCGAGCGTGAGCCAACTATTGCAAAATGTCAACAAATACTTCAAAGCACAGGGATAAAAATATATTCCCTCCAGTCGTTAATTTAAGATATACTCATCCAAATATTATATAATATTTTTTTGTAGCTTTTTATATCTAATAAGATAAATATTTTTTTATAATACCAGTTTTATAAATTTCAAAGTAATGTTTTAATTTTTTAATACAAATATCAATATGTACTGTATAATCAGTGAGACAGATTCCATTGTCAATTGGACTGAGTCTGCTTTGGAATATCACTCTTCAAGTCGCCGGAGTGAAATCATTTACTCTAATTAAATTTATCATTAACCAACCATTTCCTCATCTGCACATTTACACTTAATATTTTTTGTGGATTCCAATTTAAATAATATGTATTTTCTTAATGAAATACATCATTTTGAAGTGTGGTTTTCTAACATTGCATGGAATGGAAGTTGTGCACAATACATAATATTATGCAGCTTAGTTTAAAAGTTACAATAATAAGAGTGTCTTAAAATTTTGTATTAACAGTTAAAATCTGCAATCGAAAAGACAATCTGCCGTGTTTGGATCAGTCAGAAGGAAATTTCTTTGGGGAAATAAAACCAGTTGTCAGATTGTATTTTTATATTCATGTTACTGTTATTCTGATTATTTCACAATGCGTGCTCGATTCCTTTAAATAAAGTATGTTTTATATAATTTTATCGTGTGTTTTAAATTTTCATGTAACATGTGTGTATGCAACATTATATACTTCACAACCGCTTTATTTTTTTTCAACATTTCTAATAGACAATATTCATATAACCTTTTATCCCGTCGGCGGTGCACTCCGGACTACGGATTCTCCGCCGTCCCGACGACTCCCTTAAATCCTATTTTAAAACTTGTCGATGCGAGTCACTTCTCTCGTCGGTCGCCATAACAACAGTACAAAAAATAAATAACGGTGACTCTTCGGAGATTAAAAACACCCTGTCCTGATTAAAAACAAGCCGGCACGTATTCCACAAGGATTGGAATGTGATAGGTGAACTATTTACAAAGATGACAACTAAATGAAAAAAAAAAGAAAATGTGAAGCTGCCGACTCACATAATAATAATAAAATTATTAGTAAAAAGTATATAATAAATCTTATAACTAAAACAAGTCAGAAAAGAACCTATAAAATTATAATATTATTACAAATCTATTCACCTATTATTTTTTGAGTGTCCCTTCTATACAAATTATAGGTAAAAAATACACATTTGGTAATCAAATTTCAACATTTTATAAAAGTTTCTCGTATCACAATTTCCCAACAATGGTATTATTGAATTCCTCATTCTCATTATTTTTGCACATTCCACATTGATTTAATTATTAACGTACACTCGTTTGATTTAATTCAAACAATTTTCTCTTCATTCTTCTTCGCTTGTCACTTACATTATATACATTACTTTCGACGATGTACGTTTGCGATAAAAATTAGGCTTATAGCGTAGTTTTATATGTATCTGGAAACACCAATTTCTATATAAAGAATTTACACATTACAAACAGTTATACTATGATTATTATTAATTACGCACCATATTTAAGAAACTTTTGATAAACTGTACACTCTTTGAGCAGTGGCAACACGCAATGTATCTCATTCGTGAACAAATAAAATTGCATTACAAACATACAACTTTTTTCAATTTACATGTTTCAAGAACCATTCACATAATCATCGTGAGGTACACATTATTTACCGTAAATAAAATTTTGTCCGTCATTGTAATAAAGAGAGCAGTTATTTATTTATAGTAATGTAAGAAAATAGACTTTAGACAAAAATTGCGATTATTTTATTGAATGTTATCAAGGCAAAATGCACCAATTTATATCTGTGCCTTAGTTCCAGTGTATATTAAGAGGGCTCGCACATCAGAACTCGCCGCATGCGTCTTACGACGAATTCGTCGATGTGACGTCATCGTAAACCAAGAAACAAACGTTATCAAATGGACCTTCGCAGATTGGCCGATGCAACTGCAACTCTGCGACCCAGCGACATTCGTCTAGTTGCATTGGCCAAAGCGTGCATGTCGATCTCGGGAATGTCGCCTCCGCGCAAGCGCACAGCCTGCGGCCATCGGCCATTTCTGTTTCTGTCTCTGTCTACACTGTCATTGCTCGCTCATCGCGGTGAGCGTTTGACGTTTGTTCATACAATCAACACAATAAAAATGGCAGACGAGAGACTTCTCCTTTTTCACGTTTGACGTTTGCCGCTAGGCAGATGTGCGAGGCTGTAGCATACAACATTCGCCGGCAGTCTCAGAAGTCTTTGATTTATGGCCGTCAGGCACACAAGGCGAGTTGCGATGTGCGAGCCGGCTTAGTCTCAAAAAGAACACTCTTCTTTTTTACTTCTGCTTTACACGTGGCTCTGAGGTTTCAAAATATAAAAAATCATTCTTTATAATATCGCCTTGATTTTTAAGATACAAAAATATTTAATTTACTATCAAAATTCTACGATATTCTGATATTATTGATAACTAAATAAATCAGGTTAGTTTTTTTACACAACGTATGTTTGATAAAATTAATATAATATGTATATTTATTTATTTTAATGTGTGATACGACAAAGGTGGTGGTCGCCCCCTGAATACCACTGCTCTTATGTAAATTTCCAACACCGACACTCACACATCTCATACGTCAACACTTATGAGAGAAATAAAATACTTTTTAATTTACATTTTTCAAGTCAAATAATATTGTTATATCGAAACAATAAATTTCCATTCAAAACAATGGAAGGAAGGTCTTACCGGTTAGGCTACATAGATTTAAAATACTATGTAAAACTTTATTGATTTCATTTTTAAAATCCTAATATTTTCAACTTATTGCGTAGAGAATGAAACAAAATTATCCAATTTTGCTGGAATAAATTGATTACATCGTGTTAAATTTCGAATTAGTATATTTTAAAATATTTATAATAATTGGCTAATGAAACTTATTAGGTAATAAGGGCATAGGAAATATGCTGATTATTATTATTATTATTATATTTTTTATCACCGAGAACTCAAATAAATCTAAAGAAAATAAAATTGATACAAAGGTACAATGTAAACAACCGCCCGTGACATCCTCCCCTAATATTTCCGTTACTTTAGACATCTTAAAATAATAAATTATTACTAACAGCCGACAGAATTCGCACTCCAAAGCTAGCAGATCATACACACACTACACAAAAAATTCGAATTCAGAATAAATTAAATAACGATTAAAAAGTATTATATTCACTTGATTAGTTTGTGTAGACTTGCATGTTCTAAATTTGTAGTCAACACTAAAAACGTAGCAAGTTCATAATATTCCAATTTTGAACAAATTATAAATGAATTCGTGGACAAAACATTCTAATAATTTCAAATGATTTTTAAACAGATTAATCAAATAAAAATGAATTATACATTATATAATTAACAAAGAACGTAATTATTAATCCATAGTGAAGGATTTTGAAGAAATCCTGCTTCAATTCAGATATGAAAATGGATTATCAAGACTAATAATTAAATTCCTTTATTATTTTTAAATTAACGGCCACGATGGTCAAGCAGTTACCGCATCGGGTTATAATATTGTGGATCACTGGTTTGAATCCCGGGTCTGGCAAGACCATGTGTGTTTTGACCAGAGTATGGAAGTAATAGGTTGAACAGTTCTAAAAACGAAAATATATTAATACAACCTCCACTCTGTGAATAAGTGTAGAATCATTTGTAGCAAATGTTGTGCCTTGAGATTCATTTTGAAGTTTTACAAATGTAAAACATGTTTTTGTATAATGAATCCGTTATAATTTAAAATATTTAGATGAATTCAAAACACTTCTAATAATAGTAAGTACATAATGAACTAAATCAAAGCAGGGCGTCATCTTTTTTATTTACAACGCCTTTAATATTTTTTCTATAGTTACCATTATTTCAAGCACACTAAAAACGAATCATCATTGTGTTGTAATATGAAAAATTTCTTTAGTATAGTGAGTGGTCCAATCTGTTTGAATATACATACATATCACGTCTCCAACGTGTGATCGATTGGCCATAATAAAGCACTGAAATGCTATTGTATTTGTGTTGCCAAGCTAAAGAAAATCAATTGCTTTTGAAATAAATTAACCACATTTTTATATCATTTACTGCACATCCTCTAAATGAAAGAATTCATCACGAACTTGTTAATTTTGCTATTAAATAATGGCAAGAGTATATTTTTGTAAGCCAGGACATAATTTCGTCAGAGGAAGTGCCATAAACTGAATCCGCTAACTTTGTGAGTGTCAAAATAGTGTGGCACGTGTATAAAAATTGAGTAGATGAGATTATTCAGTTTAGAATTTAGATGACGGGATCCATGGGCTGTTGTAAAGCTTCGTGGAGACACGACTCGAGCGGCACGTCCCCCACCAGTCTGAAGAAGAAAAGATGCTCAAAGCACTTGAGAGAGATGGAACGCAGAGCCGGCAGGCGGAGCAAGAGAGACGCAAAACGGCCGTCTTCTCCAGCCCGTTGACTTCGACAATGCTCTTCCAGACAAGCGTATACCTGTAATTGAGTCATTTATAAATGAGAAAGTAATTACAGTAGACCTTAAAAAAAAACAATTGATTAATTTATAACTGGAGCATTAAAAATAATTTGAGGCATGGATGAGTGGAAAACAAGTCATATCACTCAATGTTCTCTCTTAATTTTATGTTGTATGTATGCTCAAATTTATAAAAAATGTAAAAAGTTTTCATGCGGTAATAATCGAGCCCTGTTCCGAACAAAGAGTGTAATTGCAATAACAATAATCTTCAGTAAATCAGTTCAAATGACAATGCCAAAAATTTGTGTAGACAACATAACACTGTAAGTGCAGTGTTTTTAACACTATTATTTATAAAAAAAAAAAAAAATAGAGATTTCAGGGTATGTAGTGATACTTTTCCGGAGAGGGACTCAATAATTTACCGAAGAAAAATATTGTATAGGTATTATTGTAATTTTTCAAATCACAGTTTTTTTATAAGTTTTTAATTCAATTGAATTATGTGAGGTAATCAATTTCTCATGTGTGCTCCATTAAAAACTTGTGCGTAAAATAAACATGTTAGAGGGTCACAGAAAATTATATATACATATTATAAGCAATGTATAGAATTAGGATAGGGATGATGAGATGAAAACATATACAGTAAAACCTCATTAGTAAGAACACGGATTATTCGAAATTCGCTGTAATTCGAAATTTTCGCAAAAAAAAAGACCTTTCGGTACTGCATAATAAACTGCTTAAAGAGAGTATTAGAACATTACTTCTTTATCAAAATATATTGAAATCAAATGAAATACTACACCGGGGTACTAAAATAACCAAATAACATGCGACCATAATGGTATTTGCCAAAGCAATAGGCGGGCACTGACTGCCCATGCATTTTATTGCCGAGTCAATGAATTCTACATGTTTCAAAAACATTAATCTCCCCAATTATATATTATGATGAAAATTGAAAATTTTTGTATGAGAATCATGGCATTACTTGGCTGACAAAGATGGCATTGCCACATGAACAATTTTAGACACCTAACATTTATTTTTAATATGATTATCTGAACTTATCATTAGGCCTAGAATATTCGTATATTCCCAGTTAGTACAGATCAAGGATTCACTGTGCACCGACTACTGCATCTTGGGTTCAGGTAAAACTAACAAACAATAATTGTTGTGAAGACATATTAATTATTATCACAGTACCTCCACATAATTCCACAATATGCTCGGTTTAGGAACAAACATGTATGAAGGAAAAAAAAATAATGTACATACAGCTAATTTAATTATAAGCATAGTGAAAGTTACATACTTTTTCTCGTAGAAGATCTACATCCTGCCGGCAAGTTAGACCTCTAATATCTGGAAGACGGGAAATGTAAGAATTAATTATTGCATTATGCGAATTTGCCTTGTCTATATCGGTGAAGAATTTTATTTACATTTTATTACAATATTTAAATCAAAATTATTTTTTATTCAAGACTATAACTGTATTTAGTTCAAAAATATAACATTCACTTCACTGAAAATACATAATTTGAGACCGCCTCAGAAACACACATTAAAAAAAATCTCAGACCGAGGAGGAATTGAGCCCACATCTAAAGCATGCCGTAAAGTAATCGCCGGGCGTCTCTGTGAACTTGTTCCAATTTATAAACATTATTTTATATGTAGCAATTTATGAGAATTTACACATATTCATTTGAGTAGTATCTAACGAAGAGTAAAAATAATAAAGGATTGTTTTGTTAATATAATATGATCACGGAATTTCAATGCCTATCATGTTAGATTTTATGCCTCCCAGTGTTGCCAATGTACGATATAAAACATGTATAGTTAGTATGCCCAAAATACTATAATTTTGAATATCGGAAAAAATACGCAAAAGGTACTAAAATTTCCATACTATAAATTGGAGCAGAGTAATAAATTTCGCAATATAAGAAAATTTGGAGAACCTGGAAAAAAATTTGCTCGAATAGGTCTTGATTTTAGTTTTAAATAAAATTTCTTGAAATCATCAGTAAGCATTTTAAGTCGGAAGAGATACTTACCTAAATACGGAAGGGTCTCGAAATTTCTCAAATTCTCCGTTATTTTTTTTGGTGAGAAGCAAAAAACCTATACATTTTCGACATGTGACATCGCATACTATAATTTTTGCTGAAATACTATAATTTCTTAAACCGCATACTATAATTCGCTGACAAAAAGATGGCAACACTGCCTCCACTACACATTAAACCGAATGACCCGAACTAGTTGACAAGAATTTATGTAATTGAAATAAAGAGTAGATAAGAATGATAACTAACCAGGGTTAAAGAGTATAATTGCTTTTAAGCAGGAGAGTTCAGCCAGGTCCATTCGCATGTGCCGCATCTTCAGCGACAACTCTGACAAGACTCGGTCAAACATGGCGCCGACACCCGCCTGCAGCGCAGAATTGCGGTGAAGGGTCATTCCTGATAACAAGAGCAATACAATTTTTATATACATAACGCTCATTCTTCTATCTTATTCTCCTTCTCTCGATGCTGTTTTCTATCGAAGGTCACCGATTGCAGTACATTTCCCTATCCTGGCCCAGTCATATCAGATCAACAACTTGTTTGACATACAACCGCATAAGGAGCTTACAAGACTAGTCAGAGTCTAGTGACTTAGTCAAGAGAATCTCTTTCGACCTATGTCCATAGATGTTAGAAAGTGCAAGATAGTACACACCCTTTCCGTCATTCGCTCATACCAGAACAGAGCTTTGATCATATAGAGTACATATTGACTTTTCATTAGATACATGAGATATCAGTACACATATCTATAGCAGAATTTACCACACTTTATCTCAGTAGGTACATAATATTTACGCGAATGTAAAAACATAAACATTTCTTGTAGGTATTTTTACACAAATACTGTGCCGTTTCTGCTTTAATTCTGTTGATATTAGATTTATACAATGATCCAAAATCATACCAGGCATAAGACACATCAGCTGTGGGGGTGGGGTCGCTTTGTTATTGCCTTTGTCATTTGTGTTGCCGTTATCCCTCTCTCCCTCCAGATACTGAAAATAAATTCAAAAATCATAAATTATAACAATCGGACTGGTAACTTTCTTTCATTTTGGTGTGTGAAAATGTGTAGGCATCTTCCCATTCATAATTGAAACAAACCGCTACTTGTTACTAAAGCGCGAATCAAATTGAGGTGCATGTCGCCCTACTGTCACGCTATCGCGGCGACAAATTTAGTCTATGGTTTCGTCATTTTGCAGACTATTTTGAACCATCACCATCTCTGTAAATTCACTGAAGAATGACACTGATGAAGAGCGCTTTCTATAATGTATTTGTAGTAATTTGATTTATTATTCATGCTAATTTCAATTAATTTAATAGTTTCTACGTGTGCGTACGTTAAAATTACAATGCGACATGACATCCATAGATAATATTTTGAAAAGAACCCAACCTGCAGACCATAGATAATAGACAACATTATTATAGAAAATACATAGTGCCAACTGCTAAAAACAAAAAAGTGTAGGCATGTGGAATATGATAAAAACGTTCAAAACGTCATGCAGGTGTCGATGCAGTACAGTTCAACATGAGGTGACTTCATTGTTGTTATAGTGATTTCGGCAGATTTTGCCAACTGACAATGTTCATTTAAAGGTTCAAAATGTGCTACGGGATGGGAACATCAGTCTGATAACATTTTAAACAGCAAAAACAATGACATTACACACTTTATTCCCATAGCGGCAGCTTACTGTGACTCAACGTGATAGTCAGCGACATGCACCTCAATTTGGCTCGCGCTTTAGCTCAACGGAAAGTTAAAAAAAGATGCCTCCTTCGAAAACTACTATTAGATTTTAAAACATATTTGACGAAGAGCCGTTATGGACAAATCCAAAAACAGATTTAAATAATATTAAGTTATTATGCGAATCATAAATTTAAATGGTTAAAATAACAATGAAATTGTACTATTATGAATGATTTAAACAATAAGGTAATTTATTGATATCAGTTGATTTTGATCATGTTTTCTTGGTAGAAGTGAACAAATAGGATGCATCCCCTAAAAACAATGTCCATGCAATTTAAAAACAGAAATATGTATTCTTGTGATACACAAAATGGGCTGTATGTCAAGAGATAAACAGTGTGGCTAACCGTCGTTGACCAAAAAATTTCAGATAATGGTACAAAAATAAGCTATGGCAAAAAAATGCTGAATTTTCTCGAAATTAGAAAAAATTGGAAACTGATTATTATATTTTTACAACTAATAAATAAGCCATACAATTAAATATTAATGAAAGTACAACATTTTGTCATCGCTTAAATATTGTATTGTACATAAAATTTTTTGGTGAGGTATAAAAGATACAAAAGGCCGACATATCAATTTGCAAAAATGTTGTAATGTTCAAGTTTCTTTATGAGAAATTTTACTGTTTGCAGTGTCAAAAAAATGGTAGATTTAATTCCATATGCGTATTTTAGACTAAGCTAGACTACCTATTCAAAAATGCAAAGATTGGAAGGCTAAAGGTTCAGATGGTAAGATTGCCCATTTCCCGAGGAAAAGTGTGATTGAAGAATGCTCACCTCTATAGAACGCCACGCAATGGCGATGATGAGAAGCTCATTCCAGGCGGCCTTGAGCAGCGTGACCTGGTCGGCCATCTGCAGGCGAGGGAAGTGCGGCAGGGAGCGCGCCCAGTGCACTAAGCCGCGCAGCTGCCGGTTACCGATTTGGCAGAGCGAGCTGACGGGGCCGCGGTATCGCGTCGGCACCAGCGACAAGGAGGAGACACGCAGGTACGCCAGCTCTGCCTGCGCGTCTGCCGGACTGCCCTCCACCTCCACCAGACGCTCAATGCTGAGCTCCTGCACTGAATTGTACACTGACTGCTCCGCGTTCTTCACACAAACGAACAATATTAGATACCTATTACATAGAAAGAACCTTCTCCTCGTAACATTTCTCTACTTTATCATGGACACCTATTTATTCCATATAATATTAGATTCAATCAATATAGTCGGAGGTGGGAATATTTTGCATTATTATTGTCTTCAGAAGGTTTTTACCATGCTTTTGGTAAAAAATCTGAAATTGATAAAACAATATCAGTTAATAAGTTTTATTAAGACTTGTGGAAATGTCTGAATATTTTAATGGAGTTTTCTACATTGACTTCACTTCAGAGTCAGAATAATATAACCACCTACAACTGTGTTGATACCTTTATTTAATTAATGCTGAGCGTATTTGCGCTAAGGATTTCAAGTTATACACATTTATATTTTTATAAAAAATCGATGGTTTTTTAAATTAAATATAAATATATATATATATTACTGGTAATAGTAATGCCAACTGTACTGTAATATAGGGATTGCAAAACCGAATGAAAATATCACTACCGGTATTTCGGTATAGGTGATAATTTATAGAACTGTTGATTTTAACAAACTCGTTAAACAAAAAGTAAATATGGATATTTAAAACCGTATTTCAGTATCGATAAATCCAGGAATACCGGTTTTGAAATACCGGTACTGCAGACCCTACTGCAATAGACATTGATAAAGATTCAATACCTGCACTGAGCTACTGGGATGAGCTTCCTCTTGTCCTTTGGCGGCTCTCTGTCTCTCTTCTTGGACGGCTTCCCTCTTCATTCCGCAGTTCAGACACTTCTGATACCGGCAATATTGACATCGGTTTCTTTGTCGCTTGTCGATCAGACATGCTCGCTCTTCCCGGCAGGCGTACGACAGGTCCTTGCGTACCGTGCGCTTGAAGAAACCTTTGCAACCTTCGCAGCTGAAAGATGGTGAAGGAATATAAGAGAAAAGTAAATCACTACGTTCGCTAGAAGGTGGAAGTGTTGGTGCTCCATAGTACAGACATATAAATTAAAGGATGGGTTGTTACCCAATCACTCAAGCCATACACTGGATCTGTGTGCGTTAACTATATTCAGAAAAACCAAAACTAATAACGTTAACAGCAATCTGATCCAAATAATGTGATTGAGAAATGACAGTATAATATGTATTCAAAGAGTTTGGATTAGAGATTAACATGAAAATTTTCTTTTGTGGTTGAATTGGCAGCAATAGAAAAAAATATATATAAATTGCCCGCAAAGAAAAATGGTGGTCTTATTTGACGTTTTATTATACTGTACACATGACACTCTTATTGGCATTTTTTTTAGGATTTTTCATCATATTCCAAATAATTATTATGGTTCATTGTATAAAAAAATTGTTATACGCTTGTAAGGACTTCCAACCCATCCCATGTGCTATGCGGTACCAGTTAACAATTAACGTAAACAAATCCAATTTCATCCCGTTCACACGCAGGCCAAGGTGATTGTTGTCTATGGTCACTATCGCCAACAGCATTTATATCACGCCTGTTGTTTCGCCTGATCTCGCTCAGCACACTCTTTCTTATTGATTGCTCTTACGAACCTTACACCTAATGGGGTACATTAATTATAGAAGCTAACTTATTTTTCAGGTACACTTCCAAACATTCAGTATCCATAGAAGGTATTCTTCAATATCTGGTATAGGTAAATCAGTAGACAATGGTACAATGGGCACAGCAAAAACAGCTTGCAATAATTGTAGTCGTATTGTTTGTTAGCATTGGAACAGAAATTGCAGAAATTAATTCCAATACACCGGCGAATCGCCTATGGCACCTCTAGGTATACTGATTTACCTATAGTATATCGTAATATAATTTTGCATACCTATAAACACCGTAATGCTTCCCCGACGCCCTGTCGCCACAGATAGAGCAGAGGTGTTTGGATCCAGAGAGGGGGTGGTTAGGAGGGTAGGGCTTTCCAGGCGGGTAGGAGGGGGAAGGCGAAGGGGGGCCTCCGCCCATTCCGCCCTCTCGCAAGCCATCCAGCAGCGCCGTATCGGGCTTCATCTCCACCGGAGACAGTGGCCCCATCAGGCTGCCGTCCAAGCTCAGCCCTGAGATACAAACAAAAAACAAAGTGTTATGAAAATAAAAATTTTATCAGCGAATTGACTACAAAGTATTTAACATACGTAATTCCGCCTACACTGGGAGACTGGTCAACATATCGGGTCCCGTGCCATAAGAAGCAACCTCTACTCTTTCACAAGAGCATAGGCAACCAAATGATGTAGGCGAGTGTAAACAAAATTCATACATTTGTAACAATTAAATTAATATTATGTGTTACAATGGTCACTAGGTTGAGAGCTGCTGTTTAAAACAATAATTTGAAAGAAAGCAGAATTTCGTAACTAATATGGACATCTAGAGACAGAATAAAATTACGAAACACGCAATTAAATAAAACTTACATTAAAAAGTACATTAACTTAGGTGAAAAATATTTTTTTAATTTCCAAAACACATTTTCACTTTCTAAAAAGTTAAATAAAATTTAAAAAATATGGTTATTATGCCGCAGATGCCCGCCCGCATGAGCTTTTTTATTTTTACAGTCCATGTAGACAATTATATTAAATACCTTTTTCTGTCGGCGCAGATGCTTTTCGATCCAATAATTGTTAAATTAAAAATTGAAATTTTCATATATATTTCGATGCATCATCACACACTAAGATTAATTTAGGTTGGGTTTGGTCTAAAAAGAAAGTTATAAAAACTCATGCGGGCATCTGCGGCACAATACCAAAAATATATTTATAATTATTGAAAAATTCAGATAAGTCACTAAAAAAACTAAGTTTTTCTTCGAAATATAAAAATATTTTTAATGTTTTTTAGATAAGTGGGTACCTACTTCTTTTCTTTCGACCATGTCCGATCCTAATAGGATCATATGGGCCTCCACAGAGTAGAGGTTTTGTATTAACAGATTATGTTTTTTACGAGAAATAGACGTCAGCCACTTGCTCAACATATTAGGTCCATACCCTGACAGACACAAATTGAAAAACAAACTGTGTACTTGCCAGACCCAGGATTCGAACCTGGGACCCACGGCATTATAGTCCAACGCTTAAGCCGCGCGGCCACTGTGGGGGTACCTACTTACATGCATATTAATTAATTTCATGTATTGGTAAATTGTATTTGTATACGTGTTTCGTAATACCGCCAGTAGAAGCCCCCTCTTATTATCACAATTATTTCTGACAAAAAGATAATTTATTTATTCAGAGATGATGTACCTAGGTATGTTTTGAATATTTTCCGTGACAGTGATATTTTATAAATTTCTTTATTCAAATAGTAAATGCTTTACAAAAACACTAGGTTAGCGAGAATAGAGTATCGGTCGATTAGGAATGAGACTGACGCAGCATTTTCTTTCACACTACTGAATTAAATTTACATATTTTATCTCGAACGTATAATATTAACAAAAGGTGCTTTACAAAAAGGCTGTTGTTCATTTTGAACAAAGTCCGTGAAAATTTGTAAAATTCGCGGGGCACTTTGTAAATTGAATCCATATCGAATTATTGTATGTGGTGGGTTCGCAACCGACTCAGTCACTCAACTTTTTCAATGAATCACATTTTATTATTTATTTTTCGCTCTTTTCTTATTGTCTTTGCGAAAATCTTCTAAACATGATTGAAACGTACTGATTACGAATTAATCATTCATTTTGTAATACCAGACAAACAAAATACTTTTAGGTTTATTTTTAACGTTTAATATAACGTATACATACGTATTGTATCTTTACAACACACACACACACACAGTAAACAATCACAAACTCATGGATTTGGCATAAAAATCTTTTACATCAAAAATATTTTAGAACCTAATAGAGTAGGTTTTAAAAAAAATATGCCAATTGAATTTTACCATAAATTAGCAAAGTTTGAATGATTTTTTTTTCATAAAATTGGACACATGACAACGGCTGTAACTATTGAGGAAGTTACATCGTAAAAATAAACATTTAAAAGTGCATATAGTTATAAGTTCTATAAACATAAAATTGTCTAATACGTCAATCATTTCAATTATATTTGGACGATACGTCAAAAACTCATTTTAACAAGTGTATATATTTCAATCACGTGATTAAAATTAAGCATTAATTTCTTTAAAAAAATACTATTAAAATACATGGTAAAAGTAATGAAAAGTAAAGATTTTTACGAACTGAAATAAAAAGAAAATGTGAAAACAAAACTGAGTCATTTGGAAAACATCTGAGAAAATATTGGTCACAGATTATCAATATTAATTACACACAAGTTAATTATCACAATTATACATTTATTTTCTAATCTGGAAATAATTATAAAATATGACTTATAAGAAAGCAATGCCGTTCGGATTTACATACTGTCATTAATGGATAAATAAATCATTACGCCAAGTATCAAGAAATATTGTTTGTCACGAAATAAAATATTGAGTTTAGAATTTATGTATGTATTGTAGGTACACAACATAAATATAATGACGAACATGTAACTGGAATGCATAAATTTACAACTCAAATCAAACTACCCAAGTTTAAATAAAATAATAAAAAGTACCCTTACATGCTCCCTACACTGGCACAATAGGGCGCAGATAATTAACTTTAATTGGCCACAGAAAACTGTTGTCACAGAACACAACCTCCACTAGGTGTAATTGGTTCGGCACGTGAACGCGGCCAGGAATTGTGGAGGATGGATAATAACATTATGTTGAATGATATCTACAGATAATTAACTATCCCCAGGTGTAACCGGTGACAGGTGGTATGATATTCGCGGTGGACAGGTGGTGATATTCTGACCGATACAATCAGCTCAGTAAAGGATTGATTTTAGGCCCATTAACAACGTGAAAAGCTAGACAAGTTACACTTATCGAAGTCAACAATAATAGCTGAAAATACTAACAATTCAAAATGATGTGGAACATCCTACATAAAATTATTATATCTGTATGAGCATTGACGATGATGATCTTAATATTTAGAATTATTTTAATCATCAAGGTGTAATTGATATCAGCGCACCTATATTATACACAAGCCTCGGCGGCTATCGAGGGTAGTTTATCATATTATGTATTGAGGCGGTTAATTCTTTCAATAAGTTAACCGTCGGACACACGACATTATAGGCCGACACGTATCGGGGGTAGATTCATTCAACTGCATAATCCTTCCAAAGTTACTGTGGTAATTTGAAGATATTATATGGATATATTATTATGAATGTGGATAATATAAAAATCTATATTATGTACATTTCGAAACGTATGTAAACGATGTAAAAAACGGCATTGCTTTCTTGCACATGTAAAACGATTCATAAAAGTTGGAAGAGCATGTCCCGGTTACATTGGTCGGTGGTCCAACCTGCGAAGCCGCGAGCCCACTGCTGCGCCTGAGCGCCCTGGATGATGGCGGTGACCGACATCATCGGCTTCTCCTTCTTCATCATGACTCCGCAGACGGGGTCCTGGGCGATATCTCTCGCGACCCTACGCACGACCCCCGAGCGTCATCCGGGCGGCAAGTCGCATCGCGACCATTGTCGGGTTGTCACGAACCTTTTTGACACTTTTCACCACAAAAATAGTCCAAGATTCTCACTTTGTTTTTCAGCACATTATGACTATGTTAGTTTTTCGTAAATTATAGAATAACCCTTATTACGCCTATATAATATTTTAGATAATTAAAGTCATTTCAAATGGTTTTTGTTTTGAACATAGCTTATACAGAAAACATATTAATTAATACATAGTTAGTATTGAGTAATTAAAAAAATATATATTCCAGTCAATTCAATAGAAAATTAGGTATATGTAGTAGAAAGATTAACTCTCCAAAAATATACGCTAAATAAAAAAGGCATTATATTATAATCAACTTGCGTGTCCTACATATATCACAGGGATGTGATTTTTTCTATGTATTTGTATAAGAATTACTTTTATTATTTGTATAATATATATATATATATTGTGTACTTAATACTTACACATAATACATATTCTTTTTAGTACTACATTAGGTCATGAGGTTTAATGACAGTAGTGTAGTGAAACAGTGGTAGAAGTGTAACACCCCGGTTTTGAGAACTTCGAACTCGGAGCCCCAGGGTAGGAGCCCAGTGCCTTACGTAGATGAATGTAACATCACAAAACTATAAAAAATCCTAAGAAAATATTCCGTGAGAACATTGTAGAATAGTGTCAGATTTTTGTGGCAGTCTCATTTAGGTGTAGGCATAGTTTCTTTCAAATTACACTACCACCGTTCCAAAGCGATTTTGTCGTGGCTGCAATGCAAGAAGAATCTGTCTTCATCTACCTGTTTGTTTTTGGAATGGAGAAGGTAAAAAATTAATGACGATGAGTGGAAGGAGGTGAGATTAAAATATCGAAAATCGTGTGACGAATTCATTTATGGATAACCAATTATTAAACAAAGAAAAAATATATAACTGTCAGCAGTCCACTAAAATCGACATTTATAAAAAGGCTGTTCTAAAAAGTGGATTTGCAAAATACGAGTATCCGGAGCGGCTTTTGCAACTCGACGACTAGTTGATACTAATTGATGATGCAGGAGACCAAAGGCGGATTGGCCAGTATTTTTATACAAATATTATAATTCTAATCAATTCAAATGAAAATACAAATTTTTGAAAACAGATAAACGCATTAGGTACTCTTAACGGATGTGAATGATTAACATTAACTGCTAACTCATTCATTGAGTAAACATAACAGGTCCGATAGGTATTTTAAAAATAATCATTTCATATGAAATTCAAAACATAAACAAATCAAAATGGACGCCTGTGTCTCCTCTCCTGTCTAGGTCTTGCAAACGCAATTATGAGACACGCCCAAGTCTCAAAATTAATAATTAACATTCTGAGTGGCAAATTTCGCATCATTCATCAAAACCAGCGAGTTTTCAATGTCAAAGAATTAATCGTTTTAATCGTATAACAGGCCATTATAAAATAATAAATTTAGCATCGCAGCTAAAGCCAATCTGTCAGTATGTCTGCATCCCGTCTGGCGTCATCAAATCTTGCTGTAACGTGATTGAGAACATATTTTTGATGAACGACCATTACAGGACTTTAAATTAATATTTACAACTCGTTAGCAGAATAATCGTTTAGCTTGTGAACTATTAGTGTTATAGAACGAACACAGCGCGCAAGCATCACTATCCACAGCCACCGGATGTGATTACACGCTGAGGATTGCACTTCCCACACTTTTTATATGGGCCTAAGCACCGCTCTCACTCAGCTGTTTGATTCTGGCAGTGAAAATCTGGTCAGCAGATATAACCACAAGTAAGACGTTCACCCAACAGCCGTTGGGACCCTCGACACCTAAACGTGAAAAGAAATCTAATCATATTTCTTCAATAGGTACCACAATGAGTTTAATACTCTTGTAAATCCGTCTCCATGTCAAATTGTTCAGATATGAGACTATAATATGGGTACTATAGACTATACTATAATATTGTGTTCTATTTTAATTAAACAACACAGAACGCTCGCACTATGCTGACAGAATGTCTCCACCAAAGAAGCGTATTCGCTTGAGAAATCCTTTCAGGATTACAGGAGAGGAGCTTCAGACTGAGAACAAGCATGAGATGCCTGGCGACATGACTGGCTAGCATTGGGCATGAGGAACCTCCTTCGAACTGTGAATCTGTTGGACGAGCTCCTGGCGTAGGCTTTATGATATGATGCCATAAGTGGGGGTTGAAGGAGAGAATCAAACTACGGAGCAAATCGTGGAGGCATGCGACATGTAGTGTAGAGTTTCAGTCACACGCCAAGCTAAGTCGGATGCTATTGGGCGAATTTATGCCTTGCCGGTTCCACTGTGACCTGTTATTTGACTAGTAATCTATGATTTTGTTTTCTAATGTCTTTTTCTTTTGAACAAAATGTTTATATTTTTTTTACTATCGCCATATCTATAGCAATCATGATTATTTCATCGCAAACAAAAAAATTAAATCGGTAGACATAATAAAAAATATGTCATAGAAAACTTTTGTTATTACTAGTTTACAATGACAATTCGCAATATTGCTGTGTCCTCGAAAGGCTTTCTTGAGAATCATTTTCTTAAAGGCGAAACGTTGTACCGACACATTGTAAATGAAAGCGATATTGCTTCGGTTTCCCGCAGAGATTATGTCAGAATAACACAACTTGTGGTAAGATGTTATTATTATTGGCCATAAGTAAACTAAGTACCTACAAGAATAGGTAAAACATAATGGACATTACGTAATCAGTAACCATACTCATACAATATGATACATTTTATTTTTATAAGGTGGTTTCAGTTCTAAGGCAGAGATTCCCAACCGGTGTATGCCAAGATTCGGGAAGTGTGCCGTAAGACATCCCAAATTTGAAGAATGATCGAACTCTTCAGATCAAAAAATATTCAGTCCTCTTAAAAAATGTATCCGTAGGATATTGGAGAAAAGACAATAAAACCTATGTTATACCATCTGCGTCCGCAAATCTCTGTGGGAATCTATCGCGTACAGGCATGACGAATAGCTCTTTCAAGCATCAACTCGGATATTAAAAAGTAATGCTATTTTAAGTGAGCGCATGCATCTTATTGTAAGATTTTTTTACGTATCATTCAACACATTGACTGCTGACTAGATAAATACTTTTTAATTACCAAATTTAAATAGCATGCTAATTATATCGAATGGTGTAATGATTTTAAATATAAGTGAAATTGTGAAATTACGCTTTTCCTTTACTTCTAAAATAAATTGATACATTTAGCATTAAGACCCACAATAAAAACACTATTGATTTTTATGGAACACGCCTGTAAGTTGACATCCAACACTCAAACGATTCCTTGTAAAATAATAGGTTAGTTAATGCTAAAGTGAAAAAAAAAACATTATTGATTACGTACTTACTCGTTATTTTTTCAGGTAAAAGTAGGAAACATATGTAAATAGATTGTGTGTAAAGAAGTATGTAGCAACGTAACTTTACTATTATTCAGTGTGCCGCGAAGATCTTATAATTTGTAGTGATCGTGACGCGAAAATATTTGGGAAGCGTCAAGAAATCTACTTACCTAGGTATACGAAATTTTACATTTTAACTAACATAATAATTGAAAAACTTCGATAAATCCCGACGCCATCTTTGAATCAATGTTAGAAATATTAATGTAAATATAAAAAACGGTCGCCAATATTGACGGAATTTGAAAACACGTGCGAGTCGAAACCTTTATTATATTTGCTTCTTGATTTTTTTCTGTTATCAAAATATTTTTACCGTGTGCTTAGTTAGAGTATACCCTATTTTTTTCCTTGCACCTGCTTTATGACTGCAGTCCACATTCTTGACCTTTTCTTCCCAATCGAATGTGAAGGATGTTTTCTCCGGATTGGCAATAGTAAATCAGTGTTTTCAAAATAAAGGACAAATAAAAGTGAGTTTGTCTAAATAAAATAAATCCAAAGGACAACGCGCTCAATTAAATGACTATCATCTAGAATCTAGGTCTAAATTATAGGAGGATGGTCACCGTAACAATCAGTGACGTGGTAATATAGAGTGGAGGTTATTTATTTTAAGATGACAGTGTCATAATATAGATATCTCTATGATATTACGTAATGTAAGTACTTATACAGTCGAACTTGGTTATTACGAGGAAGATGGGACCGACTGAATTTGCTCGTTTAAGCATTACTCGTTATATCGTTATATAACATTTTTCGCGGCACGTTCTATTTAAGCATAGAACATAAAATATCTGAAAACCATCGTAAAAATCCCCGAAACAAGTATGGCATTCATAAACTACAAAATAAGTTGTTTATTGTAATGAAGTGCTGAGCCGCCGGCGCTGGTAAGTACCTACTGACTTTCTTTTATTTTGTTAACTGTCAATTCATGGTGGAACTGCATTGTATTGTTGTTTTTATTTAATAAAGACAACAATACCTACTGACTTCACAAAGCTTGGATTTTTTACATGCAATTTCAACCATAGGCGTGGATACTTATTCAATGTTGTCGGCGAAAACACCAATTAAGTACTTAGACACTTCACTAGTGTCATAAACGTAATCTGACCTCGGCGGCATGGGTCTAGTTAACTGCCCGGTCGGATCGTATTGCTTAGGGTCGAAAATGGTGTTTTAAACGATTTAATTAACAGTTTTGCTCGGTATACCCGAGAAGTAACTCGTTACACAAGTGAATAAATGTATGGAGAAAATCATAAACTAAAATGTCAACGAATGTTTCCTCGTTACATCAAAGATCTCGCTATATCCGTGATCGTAATAACCGAGTTCGACTGTATGTTTTAACGCAGATGCACATGTAAACTATGAAATTTTCACTTGTAGCATGAAAATTACACAAATGTTATCATTACAACGAGTATTTTGAATGTCGGTAAAAATCGTGAAGCGGAACACAGACCGACATCCGTCATTGTGTGACTTTCGATTAACGATTCGTTAAACGGCCAGCGAGCGCAGCGGCGTGGCGAGCAACGAATAACGAGCGCTAACGGCGCAGCGAAGGTCGCAACTGCAACCACCACGATATACAAACACACCGTTCCATAATAATATGTACTTGTACTTGGTCTTGGAGTTAATGAAAAGGACCGTGAACAGAATGCAAGCCGATCGATAGGCGACTCCTGTTTTGTTACAGAATAGCTGTTGCGTCACTAGTGAGTGATGATCACGATTTTATGCTGCGATTATTCAAATGTATGTATTTATTTACATGAGCGAATATTGCAAATTATAAGTTAAATAAAGTGACAGAACCGAATCCGCAACACACAGCTTAAAGGCCTATTACACCAGCAGACTCGCACACCCAACCAGATTCAACGATCGCCGTGAGCAATCGTCGACTTTACAGCCCTACAAACTTAACTAAAGAACGGTCAAAAATGGAACTACGAACTACTATATGGACGTAATTTTGAAGATTCTGTCCAGTTGCGAGTCTTGATTTGGGTAGTTTCGACCGTGGCTCTCCCATCCATTTTTTAGATCAGTTTGTAGGTCTGTAAATAGCAATTAAACGGAACGATTCGGTTACCAACTCAATCGTGTTGACGCTTGATTTGACTGGTTCATAATATAAGCTCAGCTGCTAGTAAGCAACAAATGAAATTTAGACAAATAACAAGTTGCTGATTGTATTTACCAAGGTATAATTTTTGTTTTGTAATATTATTATCTGTTAAAATATTGAATAAAGACAGGTAGCCTTCATTATGTAAACGTCAAATTTATGTTGTTGTTAAAAATGTCAAACGCAAGACAGGATACGCTACGTGCGGCCACACTTGGAAGCTCAAGGTTAATTCGGATATGTTCGTACGTTCTCGATAATCTTCAACACGATCGTGTCCAAAAAATAGGAATTGTTCCATCAGAGGTACCATGTGAGATTCCTACAGCGAATTTGGACGGTGTGTTTTGTAGGTAATTAATCCAGAAAGTCCTTTCAAAACTACCAATTCTAGGCTGTGAAAACTTATTAGGCTTTTCAATTCATGAAGACATTGAGATATTTCTCATAGTATCGCATTGCATTCAGCGGCGCGTTTCTTTGACACAGACGACGCAATCGATTCGTCAGATTAAAAGAGGGCCTCGAAATAGATCAAACCAATAATTATAGTATATGAAAATCTTTTTATGTTATTTATGGAGTAAGATAGTCATACATTCTGTCATTCTCAGCGTCTCAAATGTGCAGATCAGCAGGAGATAAATTCTTATTTCAAATTGCCCCTCAGTAAAGTTACAAAAAAACTCACTTAATCAAAATGTTGAGATTGGTGTAATATTTTTATTGTTAATTGTGATTATCAAAGTTGGTGGTAGCAAAGTATTACGATATATTAATTGACCACATTGCGTTAATGAAATTACATTATCTACCCTCACCCATTGCATTTTGCGTCTAATTGAACGATCTGCAAAATGTGAAGGCTAATAATGACTAACACCACGGTTGTAATACAGTTTATAAGCAATCTTGCAGTGTGGGTGTGGGAAATTGAATAACAAGCAATTAACGTATTATTTACCTGTGACCTAGCCACCCATCACTTACTCATTAACATTCAAAGTGCAATAATTGTAAAGAGGTAATTTATATATTTTTTATAATCTTAACGCACCAAAAACGTAACCAAAACTCATCAATAATAAATTAATTAATTGCGATTCAGGATTGACACCACAAAAGTGATCTCCCAAAGGATATCTAGGTATATAGATACTTATAGCATAATTTTATTAAAATGAGTAGATAATCATCATTCATCGATTATGACTAGGTATAATATGTTCTTATGATAAAAATTTTACATCGAAGCGAAATGCAGTCAGAAATGGAAATCGGGCTGGAGTGCGGGGTGAGAGGCGGAAAGTGGGAGTGGAATGGAAGAGCGCCGTCTCCGGACGAGCGATACAGCATCACATCAGCGCGTCACATTATGCAGGTGACCTTCAACGGCGACCGCGGCCAAAACGGAAACGCGCATACGAATGTCGCGCTAAACACAACGTGTGTATTCATTGCATTGCTCGCTTCTCGATCGGTATTTCTCAATCTGACTATGGAGATGTTCGATATTTGAAAACAAAATCAATTCTATAAAAAAAAATAAACAAAATGATTTTTTGAGCTCTTGAAGAGCCAGAGAAATCAGTTTTCATATAAAATCAGCACTTAAAATCTGTTTTCTTTCACATCGTTCAAAATGGTACCCTAACCATCGTGATCACGCATAACATAAGCTCACTTATTTATATGATTAGTATGACTATGCCTAGGGTCAGAGGGGAGTAGGTCCTAGGGAGCTGTCAGAATTATTTTCATTTTGACATGTTGTATGCATGCCAAGATACAGATATTTTAATATTGAAGAATGTAACTATTGTTGTTTCATTAATTAAGATATTGTGTACCTATGTCGATCTATGAAGCGACCTCGTGCAAAGCCGGGCACTTCAGCGAGTAATAAATAAATTGGACCGCAAACTAAGATACTTAGGTACGTATGAATATAATATAATATTATTATAAATAAATGACAGAAATCAACCCCTCTCCATTGTTGCTTCACCCCACTCATACGCATTGAGTATTTATTAGAAAAGTCTCAAGAGCTCGGCGAACTCTCGCGAAACCTACAACAGGATTGTATAGAGCAGGGTTAGCGAACCTTTTTACGTACGCGTGCCAAAATTTCCGAAATATTATTTTTCAACTGCCTGACGTGCCGAGCAGTTTTTCATAGGGAAAAAAAATAAAAATGCTATACAAAAATGATAATGTTCTACTCACAAAACATAGCACACATATAGCTATATCACATTTTTCAATTTCGCCATACATTTCGGTTCACCAATAAAAATTTTAAAATATATGCCAGACTTATGTACTACTTACTAGCTTCACCAAGTTTTTGTTTCTTATTTGGTGCAGTCATTTTTTTGTAGGTATAAATCAAATTGTTTGTTAGTGTATTGATTAGTTTGGTTCTTTAGTAAACAAATTTTAAAAATTTTAAAACACCAGAATTGAGGCATTCTCTCGCAACAGTGGTCTCAAGCATTGTAAGCCGTTCAAAATTAAAGGTTCGCGGCCCGGCATCCCCGCCGCCCGATGAGGTTAGTGTGATAATATTATATGTGACGGATAAAGACTAAGGACCGACCTATCCAATTATATATTAATATTAAACGTAATGCTTATTCTTGAAGAGTATTTGCCTGCTGTTTTGTGTAAAATGCTCTGTCTGTCATTTATTATTATTATATGTATTTTTTTCTCTTCAAACGCGTGCCATAGGTTCGCCACCACTGGTATAGAGTATATGACCTACACTACAGCGACGACCGCATTGTGTTTATATTAATATAATTATACGTCCGCCATTACACGTAAAGAAGGATGGCACCAAAAACTTTGAGAATAACTGCATAATGAATACAATACAATGGCATATCAGATGCATTGGCGATAGCTTAATGTTTTATTGAAGATATTAAAATTTATAATGTCTGATCGATGAATAAATTAGGATTACTGTAAAAATTGATGATTTTCTTATCAATAAACTTTTATAGCTCGTAAAAATTACATTTGCAAGTATTAAAAGCACTAAAATTAAATTTATTTAGAGGTCAATTTTTATAGCATAATACGAAAATTTTCGACGAATGAAGTAGTTACGTACAGGACCAGCCCGAAACACTTAAGCGCCCTGAGTAAACAATAATTTGGTTAGATTAGGTTAGGTTATCTTGTATAAACTTAATACCTATAACAATTAGGGAATTGACTGTTTCGGTGACTAAAATTATGATGGAATTTATTTGAAATGCTTGCGGTTTTTGACAGATGCCGGTAAAAATGTAGTACCTAGTTTACTATAAATTGGAAGACTAGTGAATGCGCTCTCCAAAGACGTAGACATTTTCAGTGACGAAATTTATATATTTTTTGCTGCAGAAATCTTGATTATTAGATCGCCGTTGGACTATTTAAAAACCATAGCATAACAACGGTAGAGAATTGCTACATGATGTGAGGAGGCAGGCAGAAGTGCTATTTTTATTACACATACCTACATTATGATGAAACATACAAATGTTTCGAGTTAATAATAATTACAATGTATTAATAATATCCTATGACCTTACGTCTATAGTGTATTATGCATAGAGTTGGGTATTTCCCGATAAAATGTCAATCTCGAGATTCGGGATTTCCCGAAATGATGAAATTTGAATTCTCGTGATTCGAGATTTCCAGAAAAGAATTCTCGAGAAATCTTTTCTGGAAATCTCGAATCACGAGAATTCAAATTTCATTCGAGAAATCGAGAAAATAAAAAGAAACCTGAAAAAACCCTAAAATCAGTAGAAAAACAGACAAATTCCAAAAAAACTGATTTTTTTTATTCAAGTAAGAAGACAAACAAAATAGAAGTAGGAAAACAAAAATATTTCAAAACATTACTTTTTAAAATAGAATTTCAAAAAACACAAGACTGTCAATGGTTGCGTCTGACAATCGCGTACGCTTATGAGACACAAAATTTCCTGATGTTGAAAAATTGCGCTCATTTTGAGTCGACGTTGGCTTAATTGCGTTAAATGCCCCGATCAGTCTTGTTTTGTATTTTCTGTCCACTTATTTCATATAGAAAAATCTTTTTTCAAATTAATATTTGATAATAAAGAAATCCCGAAATGTTAAAAATTTCAATTCTCGAGATTCGGGATGGAGAATCTCGAAAATTTCTAGAAAATTTCTCGAGAATTCACGTCGGGATATTCCCAAAACCGAACTCCAACTATGCACAGTTGTTTTTTTTAAGATACTGGATAGCAATAAATCATGAAGATACCTTACGGAGACTAGATGGTTTTCCTGGGAGACTTACTACCGCTACCGTACGTACCTGCCATATTATGACAATGTGATTTTGTGGCGGTGACCGCAGTTTTGCTTCTATGGAAACCACCACACTCAGTACGATCCGAAATCCAAATAGCTTCAACCACACCCAATAATCGCAATATCATTGTATGATTGAAACGAATACGTGACAAGTAGTCATTGTAATGGCATAAAATCCAAATTACCTACTTTATTATACCTATCAATAAATAACTAAATAGGATAAAATATTTTTATTCAACGAAAAATTCACAAGATTTAAGAATGTAACATTCTTAATAATATAATTAATTCTGTCGTTATTAGGTAGAGTGAAGGTGGCTAAATGAGTAAAGCACATTGGCCGGATTCAAATGGATGCGGGTTCGAGTCCTGCTCGGCATCATATTTATACCAACTAAATAAGTACGACAATAATACATAATAATATATATAAACATAAATAAGTACGGTAATAACATTACAAAAGATTACAAAAGATGACAACCGGCTGCTAAAAATCAGGAACTGGAAAAGACGTGCGGAGGACCGTTCCGGCTGGAGGACGGCGGTGGAGGAGGCCAAGGCTCGACTTGAGCTGTAGCGCCATCGAAGAAGAAGAAGAAATAAGTACGTGCCTAGTTTAATTGGCGACAAAGTGAAACTTATTCCGTTCAATATTAATTAAAGAAAATGTCATACTTTTTATCTAGTTTCATAAAAAAAGTTACATAATTTAAAATACACAATTTACCGATTCGACTAAATAATTTAAATTGCTAATATGCTCGTGTGTAGAGGTATATAATATTATACAAGATGCATAACAACGAATAGTCAGCCTTGCCACAGGCTCTAACAAAACGACGAAATAATAAAAACCTTAGCCAAATAAAACTTTTCCATGACAAAGGCACAACAAAAATAATTGAGTCTGCGAAAAAATACATAAATGGGAATTTTTCCCATCTCTGGGGGGAAAAATTCTAAAATGGGGGCACACTCATCGACATCCCACTGGGCACGGCACGGCAGTACAGCGGAGTGCAAAAGGAGGCGAGTCTAGGAGGGCGGAGGGATAGGGGGAGGGTGTCTCGATGAGTGGGTCGGTAGGTCAAATATAGGTTGCGAGGTGGGAGAGGGTGGCGGGGCGGGGAAGAGGAGGATGGCGAGAGGAATGCAAAAATTCGATGCAGGTAAGCGAGGGAGGGTTGATTACGTCATCAGTGCATGCTGTTTCCACGACCTACGTAACGGGGAGTATTCTGAGGTTCCGCAACATTACAATGGATGGATTTGTGGGTTAGAGACGAGAGAAATTGGAAAACGGTGGAATTTGTACAGCGAATACGATAAAACGGCTTAATTCGAGATAGGTAGGTACCTGGTTCGAGTATTGAGATCACGGATTGAATAATGTAACCGTATAATATGTGCCCTATTTATAAATATACACATTTAAATACTAATTAATGGCAACAAAAAATAAATAAGTAGTGGATAAAAAAAAACAAAACAAACAACTAAGTGTGGTTATAATATTTTATTATGTTTGAGAGATATTTAGTATTCCATCGGAAGTATCGACGCGTGCCCTCGTCGAAATTGTTGTTTTGATCAAAACGCACAAATATGTTCGACGTAAACCCAAAGTACATTAATTTTATGGTAATGTTAGGTTGTTGTTAATGTTGGACGCGCGTCGAGTTTCAAAACTTTCCAATAGGGGACCCTGCACTTACCTACATTTGTATTGATACAGAAACGTTTACAGAACATTATACTATTATGATAATGTGTTCAATTTCACATGTATCTTGGTCTGAACTAGACATTAAACAATTAAACTGTTATCCATATCGAAATTTATGTTTAGGTAGGTTCTTTATTGAGACAAAAATCGGTTACACATATGAGACATAAACTAAAAAGTACATTGCTGTCTCCTCCCTCTTTACCGTATAATCCAATATAACATTAAATTTAAAAAAAATTGAAACATCAGACACCAGTTTTTGGTCAAGTGTTTAAACTTGTGAGATGACAAAACAACCTTGGAGGCAATAAATTCAATCAAGCCAATAATGCTCTGTTCACCGACTCTAAAGAAGAAACATTGACACATAAATAATATAGGTAGGTACAAACAAACAAAAACTTCGATAAAGTTAATCTTATATTAATTTAATAAAATAACTATCTACACAACGAGAGCGACTCAGCAATATAGTAACATATAGATCTACCACCATAAATCGTCCGGTGTTCGAATTTAGAACTAAGTTCATCACAGTATAAAAAGTGTAGAATGATATTACCTACGTCAAATGCTAACATGTGGCGCCCTCACTCAGTGGAAAACTTATACTGGTGAATCTGTATCAATAATTATTTAGATTAATTCAGTCACAGTCTCAAATACTAAATTCTAGCATAATATATTATTATTATGAAAAAATAATTGAGCACGTACACAAGGCTATACTCCGTGATCGTGACTAGGCGATGCGCTGATTGTGCAAATGACGCGAGCGGAACGAAATATAATTTGTCATAAAAATTCAACATGCATCCTTTTAATGTTATGTTTATTATTATATTCGTAATAATAATAGTATATTCATTAACATGTTTTCTTTTTCAAGTACATGCGGAACGTTTTTTAGTCATCTTTACACGATTTAAGAATATATTCCTCCGACGCCATCACAAAACAAATTACGTGCTCACACCTCGACTGTCAGTCTCCGATTGGCGACGACTGCGAAATTTCGTTCCACATACTGTTGAAAATTATTTGCCGTTTCACTTATGTACGCTTTTACAATAACGCAGTATCGAGGAACTTTTCGTATAGGAAACATCGTATCAAATGAACAGGGCAATATGTTATTCTTGTGAAAAATAAAAATATCTCTGTGAATAAAACCCGCTAAGCATTTATCCGAATAATAGTGGTTTATATAATAGCAAATGTTCAGAGGTTTTTTTTTTACAACCCTTGTCAATTAAAATATCAAAAGGTGACATCGAACTATTGGAAAGACAGAATTCACATACCTAATATTATATCGCTAATATATAAATTGATGAAATTTTCCCGGAGTAATTCACACGAAATTTGTAGATACGACGACCATGCTTAAGGATGTCATATCGGAAGAAAAGACGTATCGAAGTATCGATGTGAGTGAGACACATTTTTGACATCCTAAGTCTTGCTACATCCAGCTAAGATCCAGTAGATACTCACTGTCGTCACATCATATTCTTTCATGCGTACGATTTTATTATGAAATTGTTGATAATCAACAGCGATTACTTTGGATTTAGTACCTAGAAAAAAAACAAGATTTAAGAAACCATACCTGATGATATCGTGCATTTATGGAGGATAACGAATCATTTAGTGATTAGTGGACAACCATTAGACAGGTCGTACATTGAAAATCGTTTCGACGGCAACACGTCGAATATGTCGATGTGATTTTGTTGTCATTCAAAAAACGCACGTAATTTAATGTACTGCAGCGGATAACATCGGTGGGACATTTTTGGTAGAAAAAAAATATCTTCTTGTCGAGTGTAACAATAATTTTCACTCGACATGATGGGCAGGTAGAATGAGAACATTGTGAGCACGGAAGAAATATGCAACATTGCGCCCGGTTTTGATTTATGACCGTATTCCAGACGAGACGATTTTCAATGTGCGATAGGGCTTATGCGCATCTATTCTATACACAAGACTGCTATCGACAGCTATCGAGGGTAGTTTTTCATATTATGTTTGTATCTAAGTATTATAATTGTTACAATAAGTTAGCCGTCCAAACCAAACAGTCAAAACTGTCTTATCTCGCTCTAACCCAAGAGAGGTGCTGTTAAAACATAGCATTTATTGTAACATTTACAACAAACTTATTGTAATTGTTACAATAAGTGATAATGCTTCGATACAAAAATACCCTCGATAGCTGCCGATAGCATTCTTGTGCATAGAATAGATGCGCTGGTTATGATAAAATAACACTGGAGGAAAATATCAGTCTATCGACTTTTTTGCGTTATTTCACACTGCTACGTCAAAAAATCAATAACAATAAATACGAGATAGGCACATTAAATAACGAAAATCATAAACGTAGCGTCGAACTTAGTGTGTCTTTGATTGAATGCACCTAACTGAACTGGGTAGTAAAAAAAGCAAACAATAATACAACAGTTGCCTAGGCGAGTGAGCAACGCGTCCTCTGCCGTGTGTCCGGCGACCGTGAAAATTTTCAAGTGCATTATCATCGTCACCGGTGTCTAAAAAAACAACTACGCCAATCAATTGACATTCAAACGAGATATTATTATGTACAGAAAAAAATCGCATCCATTTTAAAAAGTGGCGTTCGTAGTTACAACTTCCCCACATAATAACAATATATTAAAATACCTACCGACCTAACTAAATTGTAGTCGGGAAACTATGGAAAAAAATGACAATTTTGTACCTATTACCTACAGTGCTACATAATCCAGTGACAAAACTGTGCTACGGCGAAATGTAATACGTACAATTCACTATCAATACGACGACGCGTCGGAAGATCATGATACCGGTGGCAGGTCGGTGAAGAAAGAATCTCCAGACTATCAGTAAGTTTAGCTGCCGTTCCAGAGCAACGGAGAGGAGATTGGGGAACGCGTTGATAAACCCCGCACCGGGCTGTAGAGCCATCGCCCATCAGTAATCATAATCAAAATATTACATTAAATTGATTCTAACGGACACGGATGTTTGTAGGTAGTTATTGTATTATTTTCCACACACTTCGTCCATATACCAATGATACGACAATGTAAACAACGAGCCAGTGGCGAAGACTCCATACTAGGCGATTATTTAAAGCCTACCTTCTAATACAAATATTTTTTAATTGCATATTGACATATTTATAATATGATCACTTGATTATTTTATATTCTATAAAAATAATTTTAATTGCCAACGACAGAATATGTCGTATATGAAGGAATGTAGTATACAGATTACAAAACAATCTGCAAAGGTTTAAAAATATATACCACAGCGTGCCATATGTCTTGACGTAAATATATGTCGATTATCTCTGAAGGAATTGTGATTATTTTTCGTATGAACTTAACGTCATGTAACCCCGGCCAGTCTATCGAATTGTATGAAAATGATAGGCTTATATCGCGGAGCTTAAAACCATCGCGCATAATATTGTTGTCATGAACAAAATAATTAATAATTAGATAATTTAAAAAAATATATTTATACGGCGTTTAATCCCATATAAATATAGATTGTTTTTTTTTAATAAAAAGAAATGTTATCTAATGATTTTTGATGTGTATAAATGTTTTGAAAAATACGTAATTTATTAAACTCTTCGCTCAATTTTATGTCATCAGTGAGTTTTTGAAGTATCATTGAATTAGTATGTCATTAGTGTGTACCTACTCATTAGTAGCAGTAATATCGTATTATCTACTTCTTTCCCGTACCTGAAAAGTTTGTTCTTTTTCTCTGATCTCGACACCCTACCTCTTTCCAAAAGTCACCCTTCGCCACTGCAACGAGCACGGTGAAAATAAATAAAATTGATAATTCTAAACGAAAAATATATATTCTGAAAGGTGAATTTTTTTTTCACAACACGGTTTGCTCGATGTAATTACTTATGTTCAGTTTTGAAACTAGAAACCCCGCATGATAAAGCAAGATGTGCTAAACACGTTGCTAAAAATATTCATTCAAACGACATTGGTGGCATCATCTATTCTATAACGTTTTTTTTCTATTTTTGTGTTGTTTTTCTTTTTTTTCTCATCGAATATGTTGTAAAATAATATGAACATACCAACACCGAACATCTCGTGGCAATCAATCATAGAGAGAGACAATATTATTGTTTGAGTACGCGCGTAAATTACCATTACAATTTAATACGTGGTTGCATTTTTGACGTTTGTATACCTACGTAAATAATATCATAAATCATGAGATAAACAGTTATTATAGAGATTTGACTAAACTTGGAAATTGGATTCAAAACAATAAAAAAAACCATTACTTTACTATGACCTGCTAGTGGACGTAGCATATTTTGAAGAAAAGGAGTCCTTCGTAAACGATCCTACTCATAGACCCGCGCATCTATTCTATACACAAGACTGTCATCGGCAGCTATCGAGAGTAGTTTTATTTTTATTTTTTGTATCAAAGTATTAGCACTTAAAACTAAAATCCATTAGAATTCAAATTCCATCAAGTACCTACCATCGGTCGATAGTATTAATACAACATTTTAATTAGATAATACCTAGTGGATAAATATCAGTAGCGTGCGGTTCGTAGATGCTAAAGATACGGAGCATCCCCATAAAAAATCAATAAAGTCCTACATTATTGTTTGTAAACAGTGTTAGGTTAGATTTTAGAACATATCAGACCTACCACTCCGCATCACCACATACCATAATACTTCATCAGTCAGCTGCCAAGAGTCAAGTTATAAAATCCAAATGTGTGTTTTTTTTCAAAGAACTCCTACAAGCAAAAGTGACCGCACGCCACCGATTACTCCATATATACACTCATAAATTTAATACGAATGCAGTGACGTCCCGCGGGGTATGCAGGTAGCGTACACACTACTTGACTGCTGCTAATGGGTTAACAATTTAGGAAGGAATACGAATAGTGAAACTTTTACGAGTAGACTACTTTTTGTCTAACAATGCGCTGACTATCGCATCAACAGAGATGTAGTTATGTCAGAGTTAATACAATCGAGATGAAATATGTAATTAACATAATATAAATATAGCATAGCAGATCGTAGAAGGGGCATTTTAAGCCTGCTTAAAGAGCAGGACTTTCCCTAAGAATGACACTGGCGAATGCATGTGACTATCCTCACTTATAGATAAATGTCTACTCCGTATGCCCATTCTCAATTGCAAACCTTTGTGAATAAAAAATATGATGTATTAGTGTATTAATATGTACATGAACTTGGCCAAGTAATAATGTAAAATAATACATGACGTATACAGAATACGTTATTCATTGAGTATTAATAATTTCACACAACTACCGAATTCACTTTTACTTTTGTTAGATAAACAAATAACAAACTAGGTGATATGTATAACATGTGTACGTTTGTGTTTAGTTGATACAGCAAAATAATGGACAAGTATGCAGTTGGGAATAGATAGCAATCAAAGCATTCACTATGCATGTAAATATAATATACATGTCATATTAATATGTGGCTTGTAGTCAATGAACCAAAACAATGCAAACGCGAAAAATTAATTCGGAAAATGCAACTAATAAGATATACCTAATTTAGGTATAATTATTACAATTAGACTACACACATTAAATGTGTTGTCTTCAAACGTACCAAATCCGCAACATCAAAATTGTGCAAATTTAAATGATATTTTCAATAACAATGGGGTCGTAACATTCGTAACTCGCATAAATAGACTGTCAAAGATGTTTGACAATTAATGTCTTTTATATGGAATATTTTATAAAATCTTTGATATCGTAATAATATATTATTTTTTTATAAAATATCTTACGCAGTATAATAAAAGAATGCTCAAAAAAATCTACTTGTCACCAGTGTGCAGTGTCATACCACTTATTATACAGCACTACACCTGCCTACAAAAATATCACCGCAAAGTGCATATTAGGTACAATAAAAATTAATTAAATCATCAATGCATTTTCTACTAAGTAGGTAGGTACCTACTACGATTTTTTTCAACAGAGGTTCGATACCCAAACTATTTGAATTGAAAGACCACAAACTATCGAATAAACGGCGAAATTAATTAATAGTTTTAAAAATAATCAATCAATTCAGATAAAAAATGTGATTTTTGGCCGCCATTTTAGTATTTCATTGGCTTACAATTATTAAAAAATATCAAGTTTAACTTTAAGCCAAAAAATACATGTCTGCATTACAAATTTTATCATTTAAGTAAATCGGACTGTAATTATCGCCATTTTGGAATTTAGGGGCTCCTGGGTAAATTTGAAGCTTCTCAATATCTAAAGAATGACTCTTATCATGCCAAAGTTCATGCTTTTATACAAAAGTGCATAATTCGTTGCATTTTCCGACCTATGTCGCTGGACTATAAGGTAAAATCTATGTCTACTAATTGATAGTAAAGTTACAAAATTTCCTTGTTCGATATTCAAAATAAAAAAATCCAAAAATCGTACACATTTGTTTTAATGTGTTGATGAAAACTAGGGAGCCACAAAGAAAATTTAGCACCGGAATTTGTATACGCAGCTAGATGTAAGTGCATAATAATATATTTTTAACCATTTTATTGGTGTGCTATAATTACGGTGTGTGATATGTGTATGTGCAATATAATTGCAGTAGTGTGCTATTTTATTTGTATCCGTCCTAGTATAGGTGCATAAAAATACTTGTGTTTTCATGAAATGATTCGTTCACATCGTCCTGGCAGTTGTGATACCTGGTAAATCTCACGATATTTAAACAGTGGAATTTTAACTAAAAATAACAATTTTATCATCTCTACACCTCCATAAAATATTTGTATTTTATAACGCTTCCTCAAATTCTTTGATGTTTCTTTCATAAAATATTGACCACAGAATAGTCACATCAATTTTCTTGCTTTTCCTCGAAACTATACAAATATAACTTTACAAAAGATAACTAGAAAATTGTAGTCGAAGTGGAGAAGGCTTTCGAAACGTAATCTTCGTCTCCAAACTTTTAGTATAAAATATAAATGCAATGTATGAAAGAGAGCACATAAATGTTATCAAATCCGCGGGATTCGAGCCCTTGACCTTCAATCTTTGGTGAGCGCTATTTTTTGTTAACATAGAAATACTTTCATCGATTTTCACCGTTAAACGGAGCCCGCTGCCCGGCTGCAGCGAGCGCAGTCCGGTGCAGGGCGACCGGAACAGCGAATGCGCGAGATTGCATCGGTGACCTTGCACTCGAGCCGACCACTACTTTACAGAATACATTCGGATCGACTATATTACTAAAAACCACCAAGCGTGAGCGCTGACATAAAATAATATAGGTAAGTACATTCAATAATAGTACATACTAGGTGGAACGCCCATTCAAGAATGTCTTAATTCTCGTTAATCACTTTAGCTGCCATCTATAATTCAGGAATAATGACAGAAAAGAATTGCCTAAAGTCCCTCTATAGTACTCTATACAGTTAGAACCTATCTAATCATACTTTTTGTCAATGCCAAGGAAAATATCCTGCGTACGTAAAAAAGGTATTGCCTCTTCAATTAATTATTAATTAAGTCATCCAAATCACTACAATGTCTTCTAAAACCTTCAAATAAATCCTTTTCATGCTTTGCCAAATGGTCCCCATTATTTTAAGAAACGTCACTAAACTATTGCGCACTTATAATTGCCTAAATAACTATTTTACGATACGTAATGCGAATGACAGCAACGTAATTTTCATTTATTTTATTAATCTGTTGGAATGGAACTGCGCGGAAGAACCGTGCGCATTTCTAACATTTTTTTGAAAATGTAAAATTATATAATACCTACTACACACACAGTTTAGTGGCATACCGCTACTAAAAATTCAAATGCTATAAAATGTTAGATATATTATTTTTACACAATGGTTGCACTTAATAATGTATCAAAAATAAGACTTATTTACTGAATTTTAATTGCGACCGGTTACCCACTAAACTTTCGCTGGTAGTAAGTACAAATAAATGAAAAGCACGGATGAAACTGATCCCGAATAACATAAAGGAATAACAGTCAAAACAGAAACTACCAGAATTTTTGACGTTCGTTATCACTGGAAGCAGCCAATACCTACTGGATTTTTGAACCTATTTTTGTATTGATCACTTCCATGGGCTTAGCGGTTATTTTAATATTTGAATAACAACCTAAATTAGTAGCCACAACTTAAAATAAGTTAAGTAATATTTTATATTTCTTTTTCTGGAAAGACAAGAAATGCTACGCAATCATTAAGATCGAAAATTGTGGTTTCAGATACTTACTTTAAAAACCTATAAAGTATTTAAAACGAGATAGTTTGTTAATTTAACACTAACATTAATAATTATAAATTCGGAAAAATAGTATAGTGTTATAGCCTTTATAGTGTTATAGCCCTGCAGTTTTGATTTGATATTGTATTCTCATCAAGTATTAATAAGCAGCATAATGAATTTCTGCAATGCGTTTGACAAAGATTTGCTTTATCGCAGCACTGTTCTCATCAAATCTAAACGACTGAATGCAATGCATCTTTATCGCTCATTGTTTCAAACTTCGTTCTAACCGCTAACGGATATTGTTTTATAGGTAAGCATACAATTTTATTATCAAACTAACTGTATGAGAATGCTATGCGTAATTTTAATGTTTGTTTTATATAGAATCAAAATAGGTTTTCAATTAAGTTTTAATTCAACCTTAAAGAAGGACGCATCGACTGCATTCAATCACTGCATCAAATCAGACTGTTAACAAGTTATTGTCTAAAAAACATAATCTATTATAGGTACTTACACATTACCTTCTAGTAAAGCCAGTTTAAATATAAAATGAGTTTATATGAAGTTAATCCCGCCGTTCCATAACAACAGGATACTGACATCTCCGTCCAAGTCGTGAGCGAGAAGAGGCATTCATCTCCTCGCTCAGTATGATGGTGTTTCGTCTGTCATCAGGACTTCGGAGTGAACAAATAAAACACCGGAATTGTAGTCGGAAACGGCGAGATTTATTTTTACGTTAATACATTGGTTACCACATTTTATATACATTTAAATTATTTTTACTGAGGACGACATGTATATGTTTACGATTTGGTGTCTAATAGCATCTGCCCGCCATTTTCCATTTCGCTTTCAAGGAGAAAGCGCCTTTTACGACAGCGCTTTCAGCGACCTCTTCCGCTGAAAGCGGTCTACAATGGCGACGTTGCAGATATTTTTTAATGGCCGCGATTTACAGCATTGCCGGCTTTTTAATATTTACTATTTTTTTCTGCAATCAACATTCACTATGCGTCAGCTCAATATCGATTCCGGCTTCTCTAGACCCTCAGAGACGTCCTCAATGGGGACAATCGAGGGTGTGACAATACCGAATTTTAAGAATAATTCCAACCCCAATGAAAATACTCTGAACCGATCAACAAAGTAGTTATACATATTTCTAATAACGTATAATAATCAATACCTTCGGCATACCTGTACAGGCATATTTAATGTATAATTTCGTGATATCTACTACATCTCAAATCTATAAAATGATCTCGTAAATTCGTATGTATTTAATAACGTCGATATCTAAGTCGACAACGTTAACTCTTTCGAAAGGAATTGGATTCTCTCTATTCTAATACATAATATATATACGAGACTATCACGAACTATAATATTGTACTGTTACTATCCGGGTCATGTCTGCGATTGTAGTGCTCACCTTTCGTAAGCCGCAGTATACTTAGGATGGTGAGAACGCGCCTGCGTCGTAAAATCGCAATAACGTCACTGTCTAGCACCGCGGTATGACGAAGCAGGGGTCAGACGGGTAAACTGCAGGGGACATTCAGCTAGACACGAGGATCGCGGTCCACAGAAGGGCTACCAATATATTATTATAGTCAACTCGAACTTCTAAAAGACAAAAATTGTTACTATCAAAGTACTGCACAGATAATAGAGGAATTATTAAAATATGTGAGAGCTCTGCCATTGGCAACCGTTATTTTGTTCTGCAGAACTAATTGCCAATGCTAATTATGCTAAATGGAAGGGGAATAACCGTTCAACTCGCTTTGTTTATCGATATATTACATGTATTCCACTTGCGTGAGTTTTTTTAAACATCGTTTTATAAAAATACTGAAGAAATTTCCTACTTAGCTCACTCGGTGTGATTCTTTGTACCTTTCTATAATCTTTATGTATATTTCTTTGTACCTTTGCTGATTTCTTGTTAAAATCTTGTAATATTACTTATTTTTACCATATCATGATGTGAACGTCTCGAATTTGTGATTTGTAAAGTTGTCATATAAACAAATAAATGAAAAATGATCCATATCTAAAGATATTGCAGCATGAAAAATAAATAATTGGTTCTACATTTCTACGTAGACCCGTAGACACCCATACCACTATGATCCAAAACCTTATTTACTCATACAATCCATCGGTGATTAATAAATGCCAATTGAATTTAATATCAGCTATGTAGGTATCTTAATATCATTCGGTAGATACGTGTATAACAAATTGAAGATATAAATGTGTTAGTGTACATAGAGTTTGTATGTTTTGCGAAAATCAAATAAATCGATTAATAATCGTAGGTGAAACAGGCATCTTCCAATTAAAATATATATATATATATATATATATATATAGGTATAAGTACTTTAAGTCAATGACAGAAGAGAAAAATAATTGAAAATAGCGGTGCTGTCATTCGCATTAAACACTGAAAATAGTTGAGGCGTCTAATTCCAAAAAGCGATAAGTCCACATTTGGTCAAAATCGTGAAAAAAATACACACGTATTCTTTGTATAATTTTACACAATATGGATTGATTGATCTATAAATTCCAAAACGCGACATAACCCTACGAAAAAAAATATTTTAAGTCTCGATTTATTACAAAAAGCGCCATGTCCGTGTTTCATATTATTTAAAGCTTGGTTGATTTCGCGCGTGTTTAAGTCAACCAATAAGGGAACGTTCAATATTGAAAATGGCGTCTCCCATGCTGTAGCATCTGGTAAACTCATGACAGTGCCACGGAAATATGTGCCTTATGCGGAGTAAATTAAAAAGTGAGGGACAAATAGCGCTACGTCCAATTTTATTTTGCCTATATATATTACATTTAAGAGTTTATCGGCTGAAACAAATTGCCATTTGGTTCTAATTTCGACATAGAATACAATGGAAAAAATAATCTCACGTTAAAACAAATAATTGTAGCTTGAAACATAAAAACGTTGTTTCCCGAAAATATTGAATTGTGGACTTGTCGCTTTTTGTAATTAGACGCCTCAGTTATTAATTAAATTATACGTGCGTATTATAGGTATTTTGCGCTGGTTCTTTAATGGGGAACATTTTGCAAAGTATGAAAAATATTCATTGGAAGAATGTTGGAAAATTGGAGTTCGATCTCAATGAGGTCACAATATATTTAAGTAATTTTCTCAAACCCTCTGCTTCACTACATTAATGTCATTGGGCCTCATGGCCTGTGTAGTGTTAAAAAAATTTTATGTTACATAATAATATACGTAAGATATTTTAATTGGCAGTGGTGTAAAAAAATGATGACGGGATTAGGTAGGTACCAACTTTATAGAGGGAGCTTTAGGCAATCATATTCTTTCATTTTACATGAAGCCAATGTCGCACAATGAAGCACATTTCTTAATTAATTAATTATAAATGCTAGCATTGAGTTTAAATTTCGTAGGTACACTCTTAGATGGGTTTTCCACTTGGCTGCAACCTATATTATTATGTGACAATATTTTTTTAAATATCCTATTTGGACTTTTTACAATATAAAAGTACTACTAGCTGCATATAATCTAGATCTAGAATATTGGCTGCTAGATCCATGCTAGTCTTTCAATATACGTCATAATTATTCTTCTGTAACACCTTCTTTGAACGATTTTCATTCATCACTAGTCTACATCATGTCTTATTATTTTATGGACGCAAAACTGGAATTCATTTAAATGAATTAGTGAACGAAACGTCAATACAATTTTATCCGTCAAAGAAGGTGAAGCACCAGAATGATTTATAGGTGTGGATGACATGTATTAGGTACATACAATATATATTTTTAGTATTTCACAATAAAAATGATTCTACAGCTGCATATTGATAATAACATAGTATTGACGCTGCTAAACATTGGAAATTTTTCGAAAATAATATTATTTACAACAAACAAAAGTATTCTGAAGTAATTCGACAATAGGCCTAAGAAGTATTAGAAATATCGAACGATGCTCATAAAAAGCAAACACAATCATTTATTAATCTACCTTACCTATAATCTACGAAAAATTGTAAACACAAAATGTAGCCTTAGTTAAAAATTCAATTAAACCCTGCCTAAGCCAAACCATAATAGTTTAGGTACCTATGCTATGGCCGATCGACAAAAATAGTGCATAGTTTTTTCCGTCATACTTGTTTTCGTTGATAAATAAGAAAACATAATTACAGATGGTTGCAGATTTTTTTTTAATTCATTAAGACATGCCTATTTCATACCATAATCGATAAAAACATTTTTCTATCTAGAAAATAGGATTATCTAAAATTATGTATGGTTTAACGGAATCATTTTACATATTTTATAAATAAAAATAAATGAATATTTTTTTTACCATTGTGTACTATGTCTTGTATTAGGCAGGGTTTAATTGAATTTTAAAAACTAACAAACCCTATCTACACATTGTAGTCTTAGTTCAATGAAAACAAATAATACGTTTGACTGTCAAACTTTAGTGTGTATTATTTATGGCGGATCTTAACAGCCTACCTCCACCCTTCGTTACTGATCACTATTATTTGTTCGCATTTTCTGACAGCTATGGATAAATTTAAGATGGGGTACATTGTACTATCATGCTGCAATTTATTTAATACCTACTTACTAAAAATATATCTATTATATAGGTACCTACCTATCTTAGTATACAAAACTAACACGCAATCGAATGTGATAGGAGTATGCTGATTTAAAGAATAATATAGGTATATAATTTATTGTATCTAGTTCTTTAAATACTTAATACTATATGGACAGCCTACGTCGTCGTCCAAGTCAAATAAGGAGATAAAAACTAGACAGACATATCGCTAGATACAACAGTTGGATGTAGGCGCACTCCTAAATTGGTAGGTAAAAAAAAATTTGGTGGAAATAGTCAAAACACTCAAAACGCTGATCAAAGGGCATGTATTTCAAAATTATAGATACTTAAAATAATAATCTTATTGATAGTACCTACATACTTACATGCTACTTATAGATTAAATGTAAATAAATATTATATTCAGTTGAAATTTATATATTTAATTAGACCTTCGCAGTATAAAGGTAATCGGTGCAATCGTTATTATTTTTGTCAAACCTTTCCATTTATAATATAGATAAGTACGTAATATGTAATAAATAGTAATACTTACACAATTCAGCAAAACTAGATGTAGGAACATTAATTCTATGATACCTTTACAAATGCTGCATTTCACTTTTTTAAAATTCGAATAGGTACTCTCCAAAAACAAGTGTAAAACTTACAAAGGTATTAAAACAAACAATTATTAGGTATTATGCCAACATTTACCTAATATGGAACAAAGAAATACTAGTGGATCGATGATTATATCATAGCATTTAAAATAATGATCAATGGAATTGTAATTTCGATAGCTATGTATTTCAATAATCTAATATCGAAACTATAATTTCATTCCAGTATAATGTTAATACTATAGGTACAAAATGGTTGATGAAATTTTCCATCGTTCAGTTGTTGACAAATTGTCTTATGGACAGGTCGATTGAGGGTGTCGCGTGAAAGGTCAATTTACCTCCATTAAAATATTTGGTCCTCTTTTTGAGGATCACTAATCGGATCATAAGTATTTTGAAGATGTCAAAATGCAAGACTTGCGTGACAGAATGTTATGCACGGATCAATATTTATTACGTATCAACTCGTCAATATAGTTTCTCTATAATCTACGTAGTGCATGTACGGTAGGAAATAGTGTGTCATAAAAAATATTCGCCATAGATTACAATTACATGATAAATAATTTAATAATGTATATTTGACAATTAAATTCTAATACCAGAATCAATTACATATCTACAATAGAACATTACTGAAGATTCCCCACTGTTGAATTGACTGGAAACTATTTATCTTTAATAAGAAAAGCTATTTTAGATACATGTCTCGTATAATATTACAATGCAATGAATTATTTAAATGAGCGATGTTAATACTTTTGAATTAAATACCACTTGCATATTATTATTCTATTGGCAATGTGTCATAAATAATAATTATTGCACATTCCAGATAAGAAACGGTTTTCTTTATGCAAACAGAAAAATGCAACCGAATCCGGTAATATCCAGAATAAAAAAAAACACAATAGAATCATCAATAAGTTAGAGATAGCCTGAAAACCGATGCAACAGCTTGTGCATACATCTGCATTAAAACGTTAAAATAATTATGATTAATGAACGCCGCGCATATAAACTTAGCAATTAGATTCAATAGGTCACGAAGGGACAATGGATGCAATTAATTGGTACAACTGTCTATTTAATTAAACCATTTGAAATGAAAATAATTTTAAAATTCGAATCCTCGATCGCGCGGAAAATAGTCAGACAAGTCACGTCATAGAGATGTTACGTATCTCCAGACCAGACGATCGTGTGATTGATTTGATTAAACTGACCACGGACACTATGCATTTTGTTAAAAGTATAAACAACGATTGGATTTGAATATTTATATACAAACACTGCAGATAGTACAAACAGATATGTAAACAGAGCGACGGCACTGACACCGGCGTCGCGGCACTTTATCGAGCAGTATGTCAAAAGGACGACTGCAAAAGTCAGACGACGGCGTCTGGCAAAACAAAGGGCGGGCTGTTCGGGGTGGGCGGCGATCCGCTCTCGGCGGCGGTCGGAGCTGCACTGTCGGGCAGGGCGCCGCAGCCCCGCCGCCCGGCACCGCGCCCCGCGTGCTTTTATTATTGTTGTCGGCGGCGATCCGCCTTCGTTAATCGCGAGTCTCCTTGACCTTGTGAGCGGGACAAAGCCGACGGCGCGGGCGGCAGCGCATCTGGCGGGCGGCGGAGATAAGCCGACCGCGGCCCTTCGGCGCCCGCCTGCATCGCTGAATGCACTCGGCAGCGCGCGACGTGCGGCGTGCTCAGGATGGGGGCGCTGTGACGTCATCGCTGCCGGAATAGATCGCGCAAAATTCGGCCACCAAATTCACACAAATCAGTAGACGCTGTGTAATGCGTCAATTACATCGAGCTTCTTTACGAGCTGTTTGTTGGCGAATTTATAATCTGCCTGTAAAGTCGCCCAGTGTAATCATCGAACAAGTTAACATGTTCGATGATTACACTGGGCGACTTTACAGGCAGATTATAAATTCGTCAACAAACAGCTCGTAAAGAAGCTTAGTGTAATTGACGCTTAACCGATAAAATACCATTAACTTCATGGAAGGAAGCTTTCGCAATTCCCGAAAATACGTTGTTATTCTTTATGTGGCGGTAGAATTTACAATGTAGAAGATAACAGGCACCAACACAAAAACACATCGTCAAACAATATATTTACCTAGTCCCCAGGGAGTGTTCATCGGGACCATGAAAGCCCAAAGAGTTGGCACAAACTGAAAAAACAATATAGCCCACGTAAACGGGTCACGGCAGTCATTACTACCTCCGTGTAGCCAGCGAATTTTCGGAGTAACTCATCTTTTGTATCCTATTGGATTGCTGGTTGTCAGTTGATTGTCATTCAAACGTGTTGCAGGATTGTCAACTCAATTCAGAAAATTCCAGGATTTTTTTCCGAAATTCCTGTCAAAATGAGAGTCGAGAGCTTTTAGCTCTTTTTCTTCCAAGGAAAATAAATCCGGGATCAGATCTTCCAGCCCATAATTTTTTTTATAATTTTTCCCCGATAAATTAAAGAATTTCCTTGTATTGGTTAGTTTTTCTAAAAATTCAGGATATTATGTGTCCTAGACAATAGCTTCAATTTCGAGAAGATCACGGCTAAACTGAGATTTTATCCCCGTGACATACCTAGCCAGCGCTGTCTCCTAATATTGATTGATTGAACTGTAACTCAATCTGGTACATTGTAGCGAGGCAACCAATCGCGGTTTTTGGAACGACAAAGTCCAAGGCATTGACAGGTTTGGAGGAAAAACCCAGTGCGATAACAGGAATTAGGTAGGTACCTATGTATTTAAATTATAGTACATAATAGGAATTTTGTGAAGATTTAAAAATAATTTTACGCTCAATTGTAAGATTTTGATGTTTTTTACGAAGCGACCGCATTTTCTGCTTCATAGAAAATGCCAATTGCACCTGTGGAGCGTCATTCTAATAATACGCTTTAATCGACTTGGTGGGTGACAGAAAAATCGCCATGGAAAGTATACTGACGCATGAATCAACACATGCTCAACGGCTTACATTTCTCCGCACTCACGTAAGGAAGACGTATTCAAACCTATGTATACTGTACGTCACACCCAATGACATTATTAATGGACGACGCACTCAATACAGTAGCTAGCAAGTAAATTCGCGCATTCGCATGTATAGGTAGACGTCACGCAATTTCCATTATGCGATATCACGCATCGGGAATTTATAGCAATATGACCTTTATTGTAATGGCGTTAGAGCGTTGTTTCTAATGTCAATGTTCATTTGCGCGAACCCGTTCGAACCGAACCATTCGGCAGACCCAACAAAAAGCATCAGGAATTTATAGCAATATCACCTTTATTGTAATGGCGTTAGAACAGATTATGCCATTCGGCAGACCCGACAATAAAGTGAGTGTCATTTTTTCCCCAGATGATTCGTCCATATTAATGTCATTGGTCACACCCAACATTATTTGCTTTCAGCATTACGAAGAACTGTTGTTTTTAAGTGGGGTAGAGATGGGGTGACATCGTCAAAATCGACGTCACCACTACATCGAAATCGAATGTCACACGAGCCCCGTGAAGGGTGGCTAGCGGGCACAAGAGATAAAGTTAAGTAAACACTTCTTTATCTATTCCAACTCAAATAGGTACATTTCTATAAAATATGCACTGTATGGGTGTATGTAAAATATGAGATAGTTATCAATCAAATAAACGCAATATATACAAAACAGCACGATATATATTGCAATTTGGTGCATTAAAATGCATTATATTTTATATATCACTAAAGTCATGGATTGAAATGCGATGCTGATAAGACTGATAAGTAGAGCAAATATTTGATAAAAAAATATACACCGAAAACAATGCCCAATGTTAGGTATATCTGACAAAAATTAATATCGTGTGCAAATCACAGAACAGATGAATAAGTTTAATAATAATATTATGTTAAATTGTATATCGAAGAGCAAGGGGGGGCGGAATCTCATTGAATAAATATCAGAGCGAAAGTGTCATGATTACTACACATGAATCCGCAAACCAATTTAACCATTGGCAAATCACTTCAATAATAATATAATATTCACTATTCAGATTGCGAATCTATAAAAGAAGAAATATATATTTATATAAGGATTTGCTTTTGTCGCAAGTAACTTTTGTCTAAGCTTTTTGTCTTCTCGGCTTTTTCTCAATTCTCTGCTTTGGCTAGTTAAGAATGCTAAACGTTATTGTATAATGTATAGGCTTGGAAAATCTTGTAACACTTAATTTTCCTCATATGAGCATTACTTCTTTAAACACAATGGATTTGCAAAACATGCATGATGGCAACACCGTGTTAGGTCATCCCCACAGAATATCCTCGTCTTTGTGTTCGATTCGATCCTTCATCATTGAAAGTTGATGAATCACAACACCAAATATGGGGGACACTGTAAAAAATACTTTAAAATATGTAGGTACCTGGTACACAATCTTTAAATCTTGAATCCGCGTTTGTACTATATAGTATAATATAACTACTATAATATATGAATGCATTATAAACTGTCATTATTTATATAATAAAAAATCTACATGAAATGAACAATTTTATTTTGGAAAATTTTTTAATTTATATTATTTCATTCCGTATTCCACATTTTTGTAGTCAACACCGATGCCCAGATTCGTACATATTATGTAATAATAAAATTACTATGTATTTTCTAATGATCTGACAAGCATATTATATGCGTGTGTATTTTGAGAGCACAAAAAGTTATCGATATTCTTCAGTAGGTACCGCCAAAATGTTAAAATTTGAACAGCAGTGACTGATCTAGTATATCTTAGCATTGTATGGAATCTGAGAAAATAAATAATAAGATTAACAGAAAAATGATTTTTAATGAATAAGTCGGTTGTTTCGAGCCGTTTGATATTGTTTTCAATGAATTGCGAGCCTGTTGTCATTCAGACGGCACGGAAAATGTGTTATGTACAACTACAATACGCGAATACAAACAATATAATATTATGTACCTACATACATAGGTACTTCAAAAGCTGCAAAAAATGGAGATGACATAAAAATACTGTAAAATTTGCCTGTAGTGCTATCTTCCCTTCGAAATGCGTTGGTACTATTGGTTTAATGATTTCAGTTGCCCCATCTCCACATGTCATGTGTATGCAGCCGCGATTTGTGCAATACCGCCTTCCATGACGCTATAAACGTGTCAAAATGAAAAGATTTTAGCGAGATACTTCTCGTCCCGAAACAAAACCACACGGAACTACACACGGAACTATACACAACTACACGGAACTGATGTAGCAACCATGCACCTTGGTACCTACATAAAGAGTTTAGAAATTAAAAAATAATCTTGATTTGTTCTGCCGTCATTTATCTTTATTGACATGGAGTGTCCTATGTATCCGTGTACTGGAACTCTGCCGAAACAGAGGAGTCAGCGCATCTATTCTATACACAATACTGCTTTCGGCCCGCTACGGCAGCTATCTAGGGTAGGAAACTATGTAAGTTAGCCGTTTAAACAGTTAAAACTGACAATCTCACTTTATCATAGCGAAGAGAGGTGCTGTTAAAGCACAGCACTTATTGTAACAATTACAACTAACTTATTGTAATTATTACAATACTTGCTAATACTTCGATACTTTCCTACCCTATATAGCTGTTGTAGCGGCCTAAAGCAGTCTTGTGTATAGCATAGATGCGCAGGAGTTGAAAGTGATGAATCTAAGGATGTATCGAAATTATTCTGTACTCCATATGCAGCGAACAGGTTGTCCGAAAATTAGAATAACTTAGAGGTGACACGTTTATGAAACGGTAACAAATCAAATGACGATCATCGTTGAACTTGTCAAGGAATTGAATCTGTGTCGAGGCCGCAGTGTCCTGTATCGAATGCGGGTACTAAAAGATCCATCACATAATTGGGGGAAAATCCAACGTAGTAGATATATTATTTTATTATATCAAACTCAATACGTACGATATTTTGACACAATTGAATATTATATTAATTGATAATAAGTTCTCTTTAACAAAGAATCATTGCTCAGGACTTGTAAATATATTGGATATTTGGTGATATAATACTTAAGATATAATCAATTTACAATTCAAGGCATAGCGACGACATATTATTATCTATCTATCTATCTCTATTCCCAAACTTTTTCTGCAATGGAACACTTCGCAAACCCGGAAATTTTAACGGAACACTTAGCTTATTTTTTAGATTCATCTCTACTAGTTAGAATTTAAAAAAAATGTTATTTTTTTTTTTTTTTTTTTGTGATTTTACCGAGGCTTTGACTGCGACTCGCTGTCATATCGCCTCTTCTCTTCTAGAAGGGGATCTTTCGATCAGGTCCTCACTCCTATTCTGTTAAATGGCTTTATAATTATTTTGTCTAGCTCTTCCGTCTTTCTTTCTTTCTTCTTTAGACGCCAGTGTTTTATGCACCAGAATCGCTCTCCTCCGTATCCATCCCTTCTGTATTTTCGATACATCGTGTAATCATTGAATTTCAGATAGTCTAATTCAGACCTCAGCCAAGTCTCTGAGATTAATGCTATTGAAATTTTTTGTCTTATTAAGTAGAGTTCTATATCATCCTTTTTTTGCTTCATACTTCTGGCATTCCATTGTAAAATCCTAATTTGTTTTTTATTATCCATTTTGCTCCAGAACCTCCCCTAGAATTTCCTTTAAGTGTCCTTCTTTGAATTGTTTGCATACCCAGTCCACTGCTTTAATTATTAGTTGTTTAATGATCTGCTGCCAGTCTCCCCCTTTCAGCAAGACTTTCATAATTTCTCCCATCGCGTTAACCTCTGTCTTCCCCTTTGAATTTTTCTTATTTTTTGTAGGCTTTACGCTACTACCTGTAGATATTATTGTTGAGCCTGAAGCTTCTACCACCGCTTCTTCTTTCTTTTTGTTTTCCTTAGTTTTTTGAATTGTTTCGCTTTCATCTCTTCCTACGATTTTTTTTTGTTTTAATATGTCAGCATAGCTATTATTTAACATATTTTTTTTTGCTTCCTTGAAAGGTATGTTCATTTTTTTCATTGCTTCTTTGCAATTCTTTTCCTCTTGCCACTTTGGGCATTTTTGGCTGTTTGCCGCGTGGTTACCTTTGCAATTGATGCACGTAATTTCCTCATTTTTTTCGCAGGTTTTGTGGTTTTCACCACACTTAGGGCACGTTTCTACTGTACGTCCGCAATTGTTCGCGATATGCCCATATCGCCAGCATTTGTAGCATTGCATAACCCTGAATACATACGGTTCTACAGCAAAAGAGACTCCATATATGTAAATTGTTCTCGGCAATATTTTCTCCCCAAATTTAATACTGACTGACGAGGTCTTTGTCAGCTCTCCTGTATCACCTTTTCTTGTCAACCTCTTAAGGTTGATTACTTTTGCATCACTTTTGATTTCCATTTGCAGTTCTTGGAGGTCCATATCAATATCGACTTTTCTTATTACTCCATAAGAGCAGGAGTCATTCTCTTTGGTCACAAAACCGAGATCTTTGAGTTCTCCAGCTTGTTTCACTTTATCTGCTTCTTTTTCGTCTTCTACTTGGATGTACGTCTTTAAATTTTTATTGTAAATTTTCTGTACTTTTACTCCTGCCTTATGCAGCATCTGCGCTATTTTCAATTTTAATGGAATTTTACTTCCCGTCGCTATCATGACGATGTTTTGGTTTCCCTTTGGAGTGACCCCAGAGTCTCTTCTGGGTTTTTTTCCAGAGGTCACCGTTTGCCATTCTTCTTCTTTTTCTCCAACCACTTCCTCTTCATCATCGTTTCTTTTCTTCTTCGTTTTTTTGGTTTCATTCACTTCCATCGTGGTGTTTTCCATTTTATTGCTTTTGCCGTTCACGCGGTCTTGGAATTCGCGCAACAGTGTGAACAAAAAACAGTGTGGACAACCCCTCGCTTCACAGCGTTTGACGCACTCCCCGCACAAAGTGCACTATCCGTGCAACAATAAATATTTTTCACTTTTTCTCAAGCACTGGCACTGATTGTCAAAATCACATGGGACCACACATGTTGAGTTTATTGTCAAATTCATTTACAAACAATATTATTTTTGTTGTAACCCGTATTTATAACCGTTCGCGAGTCCCGGCGAATAGCGTCCCGAATACGTAAGCGAAGTTGTACAACCTCACTCCACCGCTGTTGGCTTCCGACTGAAAATGTTATTAAAATACATTATTTATTTAGTAATTACATATTTTTAAATATACAACTATAATATAAATATAAAAATATGAATAAATAAAGCACTTAGGTAGTAGTCCTTGAATTATTGTATAATAATATCTTCTTGATATCAGGCACAATATTGGTAAGTTGCATTCTAATATCTGGTGTGGCGTCGAAGCTGTTCCTGCACTTCGACTTCGTTGCAGCATAAATAGAAAATCCCGCTTCGGATAAATAGGTAGTAAAAAACGGAAGTAAAACAATCATAGTCCCCACATTCTGAAGCGGGCCCTCAGGCTAGGATCCATGGCGGGCCCCCTACCGGCCCTACCTACCTCTAATGTTAAAGGCATGATCCCAAATTTGACAAGAATTAGGCATTTTATTATTCAAAACATTGGCAAGATTAACACATTTGAAGATAATTCTAAAGATACTCATTATAAGCTATGTCTTTGACCATTCAAGTGTGATAAACATCCTACGAATAATGATTGCTTTATAATAATTATTGACCTAAGAATTAGGTAGTGATTTTTTGAAATACGCCATTTCTTTTGGCATTCCGCAGTGGTTAAGCTACAACATACGGCCGTAGCCATAACTTGACAAACTATAATTGAAGTAGGGATTAAAATGATGTTAACGCGCGTGTTTGGACATGTACCGTTTAAAAAAAAGATTTTTTTTCGGTTAAGTACATGTTCAAACACGCGCGTTAACATGATCTTACTCCCTACTTCAATTATAGTTTGTCAAGTTATGGCTACGGCTGTATGTTGTAGGTTAACCACTGCGGAATGCCAAAAGAAATGTACCAAATAATTACATTTCTACCCACAAAAATGGCCGTACCATATAAGAAACAAGAAAAACTTGGTGGAGCTGGTAGTAGTAATTCTGGCAGACAGTTTCAAAATTGGTAGACCGAAATGTATGGCGTAATTGTAAAAATCGTAAAAGTATACGTTTATCCTGGATACAGAGGCAAACACACTTTGAAAATAGCCGATATACTGGATGATTTGTTGGTTTGGGTTAGTTTAAGTTAGATTAGGTTATCCTAACAAATAATCCAGTATATCGGCTATTTTCAAAATGTGTTTGCCGCTTTCTCCTAGATAACCGACTAGTACCGAAAAAAATGATAAAGTTATACGTGTAACTATGTTCTGTGAGTGGCATTTAGAACATCATCATTTTTAATAGGATTCTTAAAAACCATTTTCACCATGAAAAACTGCTCGGCACGTCAGACAGTCAAACAATAGTATTTGGGAAACTTTGGCGCGAGTACGTACAATGGTTCGCGAACCCTGATCTAGAGAGTTTTATTCAAGATAGAATATTACACACAAGAAGCAAAACAACTTGGACAAACCTCCGCAACCTACATATCAGGAAAAATCATAGAAAAAAATTTAGACAGAGTGGGACTCAAAAAACATTATCAGTAATCATAGAGCATCTGCCATAAATTGTTTTTCCGCAAAAAAATTGTAGGTGCGCGTAATCTATGATCTTTATATGATTTATTTATCTAAAAACGAGTATTTTATTCCCGACCGAAAATTTAAAAAAAAAAAAAAAAACGCTTTAGACTCGCGTGTGAGAGCTTGATAAGCTTTTCTGAACTACCTTACTGAATATTAATTGCCCTTTAGAATCACATGCGAATGCCAATGGGTGATTGGTTGTTCGGAAAATTGTATTATTAAAAATATAATATACCGATACCTCAGTTCCAAAGTATAACAAGTCAAAAATTTGCAGTTTTAAGTTAAGTATGAAGAAATGCTTAGAATACAGATTACCTATCTACCAGTTCAAAAACCCAATAGACAATCCTAGGATTTCATTAAAATCTACAAAAATGAGATAAACAGTAGAAGATTAGTACCCAATTATCTCAGAACTATGCTTTTTGAGTTGTTACACTTTGGAACTGAAACAATACAACAAGCCATAAGGCACAATGACAGTAGTGTATTTAGTAATTTACTAAAAGAGAAACAATCACAAACATACAGGCTTTAAGAAAACCACATAAATATATTGTATCCTCACCGAGATCGAACTCGGGCCCCCCGGATGAAAGGTTAGTGCTTTACGCACTGGACTACAAGGGCCACCTAAATAAAACAACAACTGACGTTTCCGTCTGTAATGTTGGCAATAGGGGAAGAATCGTTTAAATGTTATTATCGCCTAAAGAAAACTGCCACCGAATCATACAAATCTATAACTGTGTATCGTGCATCAGCGCATTACATTAAGATTGTCTGACTTTATTTTATTTTTTCGAACAGCTTGCGGCGCACAATCTGTTTATATGTATGTTTCTCTATTCTATGCAAATGACATAATATCTACCAGTGGCGACGGGTGGAGGTAGGCTGTTAAGATTCAGCATAAATAGTGCACACCAAACTTTGTCAGTCATACTTATTTGTTTACATTCAACAAGAATACATGTTTATGGTGTTGGTTAGATTTTTTAAATTCATTCTGCCTATAGGTACAAAATCACAATCGATAAAAAATATTCAATCTATCTTCCAAGTTCAATGAAAACATGTAAGTACGTTTGACTGACAAAATTTTGTGTTCACTATTTATGCCGCCTACCTCCACCCTTCGCCACTGATATCAGAATTCTACCAGTAGTGTATCCTTCAAAAATAGTGCACATTAAACTTTATTAGTCATGCGTATTTGTTTTTATTGAACTAAGACTACAATTATTGACAGATAGATCAATCAATTATCAATTAAACCCTGCCTAAACCAAACCATTATAGTTTTGGTATATTTTGGGCAATACCACAAAATTGTGCATACTTTTTCATTCATACCTTCGTTTTCGTTGGTTTAAGAAAACATATTACACATATCGTTGGTTCATTTTTTTAAATTCATTAAGCCCTGCCTAACTATAATGGATAAAAAATATTATTCTAATCTATAAAATATCCAAACCTATGCATGATTTAATTGCATAATTTTAGATATTTTATAGATGGATGCGTATTTTTTCGACTATTATCTATTATGGTATGGTTTCGCAGGGTATAATTGAATTTTAAAAACTAACCAACTGTAAATTATAGTCTTATTTCAATGAGAACAAATACGTATGACAAAGTTTGGTATGCACTATTTATGAAGGATCTTAACAGCCTACCTCCACCCTTCGCCACTGATATCTACTAGTCTAAATATCTATAAACGCTCTCTTGTACCTATAATAATGGGTAAATATTTAGTTTTCCAAGAGAGTTGAGACAATGGCTTGTTGGTTTTATATTCAGACGCCCCCCCTCCCCGCTGTCTGGTCTCGACCGATCGAAATATCGATTTCGCCTACTTTACACCAGAAATGTGCGCCCTTCCTACAAAGAACTATACATTTTGTATTGTGCATGTTCCTTGAAGAGATTTGTCACAATGTTTTGTGATGCAACCATTATCCTAATTGCTTCTGCCTTGGACTGACCATGATAAAGCCAACACGCATTTTATTACCACGTATTTTCCTAATCGCCTTGGTTCAAAGTATTATAGGTACCGACAATATTGAGAGGTTTAGATATATTATGTATTATAGGCAAGGTACCGACAATATTGAGAGGTTTAGATATATTATGTATTATAGAATGGGTAGCCAACATTTTTCAGGCCGCGACCTCCTCTTATAACAGCAAAGTAACCTACCGGTAAAACGCATTTTAATGACCGACGTGCTGTATAAAAAATTTCGAAAATTACGAATTGGTCATATCTTTGGGATTTTCCTCTGAACAATTAGTAGATTTTGTAGGAAAGATTTATGGTGGCGCTTTTAGCAGTGGACTGTAATTTGAAGGTGATGGTGGATGGTTGGTGGATTACGGATCTAGGTATGGGGTGTAAGATAGGGTGCCAGACATACACGCGCGTGTTTGAACATGTACCGTTTAAAAAATACGATTTTTTTTCGTACTATGTACGTACCTAACCTAACCGGAAAAAAACGGTACATGTTTAAACACGCTCCTTAACATGATCTTACTCCCTACTTCATTTATCGTTTGTCAATTTATGGCTACGGCCGTATGTTGTAGCTTAACCACTGGGAAATGCTAATAGAAATGGCGTATTTCAAAAATCTTATTCTTATGGCAATAATAATTATTATAAAACAATCGTTATTCGTATATTCGTAGGATGTTTATCACATTTGAATGGTCAAAGACATATTATAATCAGTGTCTTTATCTTCAAATGTGTCAATCGTGCCCATTTTTTGAATAATAAAAAACGTTTAAGGAATGTCCAGGGTTATGCTCTAAAAATACCATAAAATCTCTATTTTGACCTACGTTGGTCCCAACACATTGACTACTGACTAGATAATTACTTTTTAATTACCACATTTAAATAGCATGCAAATTATATCGAATGTCCACTTTATCGTTACGCGCTGGGCGCGTCTTTAGGCCCGTAAGAATGACTGACAAGTACCTGCATATGCACTATTTTTCGGATCCCCATAGTCTGTCCATTTCAAAAGCCAATGTTTGCCACTGACTGTGATAGACAGGTAATGCACTGCCGTGAAGATGTTTATTTTCGCCACCACAACAGACCTGTGCATCTTATAAAATACCAGGAGGTATGTCACAATTTAAAGATTTTTATTAATGTATTTTAGATACCTACCTAATAATAAAGACATGTCCGGAGATCAACGATAAGAAGCAGCAAATTTAAATATATTTTCAGAAGACGAGACAAGATGGCTACAACGGCCGAGATGGCTGAGAAGGCGGAACTGCTGGGGATTTAACAATAATACTCAGCCAAACCAACTGGAAATTGTCAGCGCTGGATCGTCTAGGATAGAAAACAGTTATTGGACGAGGCTAATACCTGTCAAGGGTTCTAGTCCCAGGGATGATGATAAAAATATATGGTGATATTAATTCGTCCTCTTAGAACAGAACACGCCTAACTGATTTTTTGAAGTTTTACAGGAGACCACTTTTAAACTTTTTTTGTCATTAATTTGAAAACTGTAAATATAAGAATATTGATTAACTATTTCTTTTATTCAACGAATAATTCACAAGATTTTAGAATACAAAAACCGATCGTCTACCGTAACTCAATTTGGAGAGCGCATATGAGCAGGTATTAAAAAGGTCATTAGTTAAATTTGTCGCAATTAATCAAGGCAGTCGTACACTTACTTTTTTCGAAAAATAAAAATTCTATAGGCTACATTTTCTCATTAGTGTTTTCAGAATTATGTATGTTCAATAAGAATATTTATTTAAATAAACGATAATGCATTAGTTAAAAGCACTGTTCATGTGAAAAAATCGCTAAAAAGTAAATTCTGTTAAATTTTTCGTCAGACAACGTCAGATAGGTTAATTTTGTTCCAAAATGTTTTTTTAAGATTGAAGGATTGAAGTTAAAGCTTAATAATCATAATTCAGAGACGCTGGTTCTGACTCCAACTAGAGAATCAAAAAACGATTGTTTTAGTACCTACAATAAAATTATTTTCACAAAAAAAATCAGTTAGGCTTGTTCTGTTCTAAGGGGACGAATTTAAATACATTTTAAACTGAAGGACGCCACTTTGACTAGGGAAGTCACTGATGCTAATAGGTAATGATGAACGACTATGTACTTTTTGCGCGGCGTGGGCAAGTATCTTACAAATCGTGCATCGTGGTGATTTCGAGAATTAAATATAGATTTCAGTTGCAGAATGCAACAGCGCAGCGGTCAAACACGAGATCAGTCCGCCCACCCACACATTTTTTGTATTATTACTGTAAATTAGTAGCCATCACGTCATACAAAACTAAAACTAACAACATTATTCGATCTGAATGTAGAGCTAATGTATTTAGCCCTTGGTGATACAGTCGAACTTGGTTATTACCTAGGGGCGGCAGATTATATGAAAGTATGGTGAAGCCGGCTAGTATGGCGAAAAAGTATGGTGGGGTGGGCTGGTAATCACTTTGTGGCAAAATTTTAACGTTAACATTATTTATTATATGGGTACGTTATAATGACCAAAGTAAATCCTCTGTGATGCCCTGATTTTTTTTTATCGCGTCGCTATTTTTTGTAAGTTATCGGCTATTGTTGGCCTGCTTCATTCAGCTGTATGAGAAAGCCGATTCCTTAACCCTCTTTTAATTTAATACCTCTATGGTTATTACGAGAAGATGGGACCGACTAAATTTGCTCGTTATAAGCATTACTCGTTATATCAGAGAATAGGTATTTTTAAATGAGCGGTTACATAACACAAAAAGTCGGCAATTGAAACAAAAATACACAATTAGAATTTTTCCACGAAAAAAGTTCATAAACTACAAATGGATACTTTTTCAATGTTGTCGGCGAAAACGCCAATTAGGTACTTAGACACTTAACTAGTGTCATAAAGGTAATCCGATACTGGCGGCATCGGTATACGGTCGGATTTTATTGCTCAGGGTCGAAAATGTTTTTAAACGATCAACACATTAACAGTTTTAAGAAAAAATTTGACGATATTTTTGCTAGGTATATCCGATAAGCAGCTCGTTATAATAGTGAATAAATGTATGGAGAAAATCATAAACTAAAATGTCAACGAATGTTTGTCACGTTGTGGATACGTACCTATACGTAATTTGAGAGTAGGTAAATTCTCACCGATAGAAGAGGAAGCAAGATCGGTTCTCTTTCACACAAACCCCCACCCTGCGGCCGGAGCTGATACCTACTTGTACTTTGGCGGACAGGAGGGTTGTACCTTTATCGATCTCGTTCACTTTTACCCTGACTTCTCAACTGGATGGATCTTTCAACTTAACTTACTTTTTGTGAACGGCCGGTACGGGACGCCGGCCACACCTAAAAACCAGTTTTTCTTTCACTTTTATTAACATTAATTACCAAAATTCAGTGTCTACAATTTGAAGGGATGCAGAGCAGATGAGTACCCTATTATTTTTTATTTATAATGTTTTTTGTAGAATAGCATGTCTTCGCATAACAAAGATCACCGAGTCTCCTTAATTTCAATTGTAATACTTGTCAAAATAAATTTAATGTTTTTTTTTGCCTATAATAAACAACTATTGTTATCTCTAAATCTAGTGTTTTCTTTATTTACATGGTATTTAATTATGTACACACTTAGACAGCACTTGGCGCCCTTTTTATCAATTCAATTTTATCACACACTCATAAGTCTCTTTTATACATAGTTTTCTCAGTCTATTTAAATTCCTTTTTTTTCATATTTTATAGATGCTAGTTCTCTGTTAATCACATACAATTGTCAGCGCGATCTCATGGCCCTGAATAATTCAATTATCCGATTTTACTATTCACGCTTAAATCTAATCATGCTCTACCTTTAACTTGCAATTTCTACAATTTATATTTTTATTGACACATTCTCTCCTCTATTTTATTCACATATTTATAATCCATTTTATAGCTAATTACAATTGGCGCTACAACATAGGACCGATTGTTGAACTATTTTAACATCGATTGTCAATTGTGTGTGATTTTTCAGTGGAACTTGTATTTAATTTAATTGAGGCTTTGTCAATTGTTTTATTCTCTTAAATTATTTCTTTTATTCTTATAAAACGGATGATACGTGATCTTTGGCTTGCGGAGATAGATATTTTAATTACTATGTTAGGTTATTTTATAATCTATATTTTTGTGTATTTATTTCAGCAGTGCTAATTTTTTCGCTTAGATATTTTCTATGTTGTATTTTTTTATTAATGCATTATTACATTTTATCATCATACTAGTTTTGAATCAGTGTATATATAATTTTGTTGGGAATATTGTAGTTTATAAGGAGACTTATAATCTATATTGTTAGGTTTGTTAGCCAGAAAATTTTCATGTCCGACGGCATTTGACTCTAGTTATTAAATCTGTAATAGTATTTTTTCATAGTGAATTGTTAGAATTATGAATATCAAGAAAGTCCGTTGAAAAATGGAATGTTTGACAGCAAATCCTATCTAAACATAGTTTTTGGTTCTGTGTTTTCTCAAATTTTGGTTAGAAACTATTTTATAGATGCATTAGTTTGTATTCTATAAATAATGCTAGGTTTATATATTTTTTCTTATCCAAAAATACTTAATTCATGTTATGTTAAAGTTAGTGCATTGTATTATCCTCGCTTGATTATTTATATTAATTACATTGTTTGTTTATTTTCTAACATCCAATTAAATATTGATAGAGGATATCAATAATTTAGCGAAATTCATATAGTTTTGTTTGTTGAGGCCGTAGATGCTTCGAACGCAGATTTTTAGTTTCTCTACATGGCACTGCATTTTTACTGTATATTAGGTACGGGGCAGTTCGCATCTTTCATTTCAGTCTTACCTTTCGAAGTGTCAACATCTCAGAACTTAATTGTGTTATACTATCTATACCTACTCTATAATATATTTTCTATACTAGCTTACATTGTGCTTAGTGTCTACAAGTGGTTTGATTTTTGGTAAGTTTTTGAACTATTATTTTAATCTTATGTTTGAACTTATATTCTTTTCAGTAATTATTTTTCATAAAAAGTGTATGGATTGTAGATAGCTTGCGGCATTGTTCATTGCAAAATCTGCTTGGTGGTTATTTTTCTGGTTATTAGTTATTATTTTAAATCAGTGATTGTTTTATATTATTGAGTGTCATATTAAATTAGATAAATCTTCTGTTTGAATAAGTTTAATATTTAAAAGTTTCAATTAAAACTTAGTTATTAAAATTTTAATCAATTCTAGCGTCAGTGAGGGTATTGTTTAGTTTTAGCAGATTAGAATATCTACTAGACCTAGTCTTTTCTCAATTAACTATTACATGTGTTTATAAACATAATTAATTTCATCGTCTTTTATCTTTTCTTGCTGATATTCTATTATAGAGCATAATCAGTAGGTATTAATATTTTTTTTTAAATATCCAATTTGTTACAAATGTTTCTAATTTGCTTTTTAGTAAGTTTCAATTTAGTGGTAGATTTGTCTACATTTAATTATATTAGGAATTATTATCATCGCAAACTTTAATTAATATAATATCATAGTTAGATAGCTTTGTTGTAATGGCGGATTGTCAATTCATTTTGATTATTTTTCTCTTTTAATTTTTACTCTAATTTTTTAGACAAACTATGTAAGTAGGTAATGAATTTACTTTCCCGCGTAAGTTTCCGAAAATCTCATTCTATTTTTTCATAAAGTTTTTGTTGTTAAGGCAATGTTAAAATTTAATAACCGTCATTTTTGTCAAAATGTGTAGTTATGAAAACATTCATGTAGGTATATTCCTATTACTTCCAAAAACCCATTTCAGGTATAAAACCTTCTTAACATTTTGTTGCAAGTAGTTAGGCAGGGACAAAATAGAATTATAGAAATATAGTAAACAAGGTCGTTACCTACTTTATGCATTTCAGAGTAAATTGAAACCGTCATTATGTATTTTACCCTTGGTTTTTTTTCCACACTTAACAATTGTTTAGTTTTTGTATCTCTCACTTAAATAATATTATTTATCTGCTTTCCAATTATATTTACGGCACTTCGGAGAAAAATTCTTTGAATTCACCGCATTTATTTGTTATTGTTTAAAATCTTTACCATTTCTAGGTAGTGGGTTTATTTTTATTAGCCTATTGTCACATTTAGCTCTAGACCCTCTTAATTGCACCCCAATTTAGTTTTGGGACTTTTACAACTTTATTGTTATTGCTTCTCTAAATATTTGAAACGGATGTGTTTTTATTTAAATGCAGTTTATTTTGCACAGAAACACATTAACTCAAGGTTTAAAACCCTCGATTTTATTACGGGTATTTCTTAGCATTCTGGTTTTGTATTGTTTTTATTGCAGTTGGAGAAATTGGCTGCATTTTTATTGTTTTGAACCACTTAGTTCTAGGTATCTGATATTTTATTATATTGTTTACTTAGACCTTTTTTAATTACCCCTATTTAGGCATTCGGTTTTTCTTTTGACCATATCCGATCCTAATGGATGTTATCGGTTTTCACAAAACCCAGTTCTTGTAAATGCTTTATTAATATTCTTTTAAGCAAATGTCTTTACATTTAAAATACATTAATTTTACCTACCTAGTGTATATACATAAATCTTTGTATTATTCCTAGTAGATTTTAAATTGTTTTTTGTAAACTTTAGTAACTTAAAATAAGCTAATGGTTATATTTACCTACTGTTCAATAGATACTGCTCAGTATAAAGTTTCAAGTATTCTCATTACTATTACAAAAATATAATTATATTATGCAGTGGTTATACCTACTTTTTTCAAACAACTATAATCTGCTTACAATGATTCTCACGATAGTTATTTTGATTTTCTCTTTTCTCTGCATTCTTATTAATTATCATTTAAAATACAACCATTTTATTTAATTTTTTTATTTTGCTTATAGTTTATTTCTCAGATGGGAAGCTATACAATGCTACAACATTATTACTCGAACACATCTTTTAATTTTAGTCAATTTAGAAAAGAAATAACCTAGATATGTTTTCAGATAAATTAAACCTCGAAGAGGGCTACACAAATAAGTTACATCATTTCCATCATTCTTCTTGACTTAGAAAGGACGGATATCACCATATTTCGCCCACCTTCAATACATCGCAGAGGATTTTTGCAAAAGCTAAGTGTCTCTTTTAAATTTGATTGTTCATATGTCATTGTTATTGATAGGTCAGCAGTAATTAACTTTTAGTGTGTCAATCTTCAAGAAACGCGTCGAAGGTTCATCAATTGCTTTACAGATTTATAGTTTTTTTTGGAAACTTAGTTTTTTATTTTGTTTACAGCTTGTTATTTTTTTTTTCGCAATAGATAGCATTTCAAGCTATATTTGCTTTTATTTAACTCAAATTTACTTATTACAATATTAAGTTTAGTTCGGCGATTGTATTCCCATTTGACAGGGGTTGTCATTTATTTTTGGTGTGAATCATCTTCATTGGTGTGAATTATTTTCATTGTGGCGAATTATTTTCATTGTTGTGAATTATTTTCATTGGTGTGAATTATTTTCATTGTGGTGAATTATTTTCATTGTTGTGAATCATTTTCATTGTTGTGAGTTATTTTTCGTTGTTTTCAATTACTTTCGTTGTGGTCTTCGCCCGTGTTCTCACATTCGTGTGTAGTTTCCCTGTCTAGCAGTTTGATTGTTTTTACATACTCAAGTATACTTTATTATTAAACAATGGAGGATACTGTTGCACAGCTTCCAATCAGCATGGCGGAGTCATGGAAGTCTAGCACTCTCAGGCCAGCTCTGATTGCGAGAGGTCTGGAACCAGCGGATAAACTGTCGCTGATGCAAGATCAGGCGCAAACGTGGAATGATTCTATTGCAGCTAGAGAGGAGCTACAGAAGAGCATGGAGATCGTTTCAGATATCTCGCAAGAGGACAATCCAGAATTTCAGCAAAAGGCGTGCTCACACAATTTCCACCAGTCTTATCTCAAATCGTATAACGTTTCATTCGATGGGGAATCTTCCGTACACAAATTCGTGCTGCGGATAGATGAGCTGTTAGAGAGTCGTAATACTCCTAACAGCATGTTGTTAGCGTGCTTTCCTGACTTGTTGAAGGGAGAGGCTTTGACGTGGTTTCGCATGACGAAAGGTCAATTTAAAAACTGGCAGCAATTGCGTGCGGCTTTATATTTACAGTTTGAGGATGTGGCAATTCTCACTGACTTGGCAAACAAAATTCAAACTCGCAAGCAGCGTAACGATGAGAAAGTTACGAGTTTCATTATTAGCATGCAGGAAATTGCCAATCGCTTAGGAACCAGGTACACAGACGAGGAGGTGTTAATTTTTATACAGAAAGGCCTGCTGCCTAAATACCAGGCGGTAGTCATAGCTCGGGAAGTGAAGTCGTTTACAGAACTATCGGCTTGCTGTAAAAACGTGGATCGCATCACCGGAACTACTACAGCGCAGGCGGATACGAGAACCAAACTTCATAGAGGCAATGTGGCGGCTGTTCAACAGAGCTGCATTCCCTCATCTACAGCAAATAAACCTTATTCTAATAGGTATACCAGCAAACCGATCGCTACTCAAGCAGCAAATATTATTTGTTTGAAGTGCCAAAAGACAGGGCATCACTATTCTAGTTGCAGGACTATTACTCATCTTTTATGTTTTCGTTGTCGTAAAAGCAAGACAATCACAGCGAAGTGCCCGAATTGTTCGACAGCTACGGTCACGGAAGCTCAAAAAAACGAGCACAAACATTCGGAAGCCGCCCAACCGTAATTGAACAAAAGGCCGAATGGAAATCGTGGCTGAAAGTAGTCGCCGATTTTTATAAATATTCTTATTTAGCCCCTATGTTACCTTGTGATCATGACGATCCAAGGCCTTTTGCAGACATATTTGTAAATAATGTTAAGTTGATAGGTTTATTAGATACGGGAGCCTCCGTTAGTTGCATTAGTAAAAAAGAATCGGAAAAATTATTAAAAATAGGCTATAAATTATTACCTTCTAGTATGTATATTAAAACAGTCGACGGTAGATCCCAAATCGCAAAAGGAGAGTTGCGGGTACCTGTCACCTTTAATAATATAACTTTTAATTTATCTTTAGTAGTAGTAAATAACATTCATCCAGAGCTCATACTAGGTATAGATTTTTGGAAAATTTTCAGTATTGCACCTCATGTTTTCTCATCACTGCAACAGCAGGATAACAAACATACTGTTTCCTCTGTTTGCACATTGAATAAAATTGTTTTAACCGACACTCAGCATACTAAATTAGAAAATTTAAAGGAAAAATTTTATGCAATATCTTTTGAAAAGGTCGGACTCGGTAGAACTCATCTGGTTTCACATAAGATTGAAACAACTGGCCCACCTATTAAACAGCGTTATTACCCTTTGTCACCAGTCAAGCAGCAGCTAGTTGAAAAAGAGCTTGATGAAATGCTAGCCTTAGGTGTAGTCAAGCCATCAATTTCTGCTTGGTCAAATCCTATTTTAATTGTACCGAAAAAAGATGGAACAGGACGACTTTGTCTCGATTCCAGAAAACTTAACAGCGTCACAAAATCAGATAATTATCCTCTACCATACATTTCGCAGATTCTGGATCATCTTAGGGATGCGAAGTTTATTTCTTCAATAGATCTCTCTAAAGCCTTCTGGCAATTACCTTTGTCACCAGAGTCTTGTGAAAAGACGGCTTTTGTTGTGCCCAGACGGGGACTTTTTGAATTCAATGTTTTAGCTTTTGGTCTCAGAAACAGTAGTAACGTCATGCAGCGTCTTTCAGATAGTCTTTTTGGACCGGATTTTGAGTCTAGAGTATTTTGTTATTTAGATGATATTTTAATAGTTTCAGAAAATTTTGATAATCATTTAATTTTATTAGAAAGGGTCTTTCAAAAATTTATCTCATCAGGATTGACAATTAACTTTAAAAAATCTGAATTCTGCAGATCTGAATTGAAATTTTTAGGTTATGTAGTAAATGAGCGCGGTCTGCAGTGTGATCCAGTGAAGCTGGAGAGCGTAAAGAATTTTCCAATTCCAAAGTCTTCAAAGGACATTAAATCATTTATAGGCTTATGTTCTTATTATAGACGTTTTATTAATAACTTTTCTTCTATATCTGCCCCTTTATCCCGTTTAACAGGACAAAAGAAAGGCATCTCAAATTTTCAATGGTCATCGGAGGCTCAAATAGCATTTGAGGCTCTGAAACAGGCTCTAATTACAGCACCTGTTTTGTCTTGCCCAGATTTTGGATTGGAATTTTCTCTACATTGTGACGCAAGTGCATACGGTATTGGATCAGTCCTGACTCAAAACTTTGAGGATGGCGAGCATCCGATTGCTTATTTCTCTAGAACCCTATCAAAATCTCAACGTAACTATACAGTAACCGAACGAGAGTTATTGTCTATTATAGAATCAGTACACCATTTCAGGCAGTATATTGATGGGTGCCATTTTACTATCTACACAGATCACTCAAGTTTAAAGTGGCTCATTAGCTTAGATAATCCGTCAGGTAGGCTAGCGCGCTGGGCTACTAAACTTTTACAGCTTGATTTTGACATCAAACACCGACCGGGTAGGTTAAACACCGTACCAGACGTCTTGTCGCGATTAGAGCTGGCGGAAGTCGCAGCACTAAACAAAAAATCTGAAGACGATTGGTATGGCTTTAACTTCGAAGGATGTGGTACGAATCCTCTTAAGTTCCCTCGTTTCAAAATTTTTAACAATAAGCTTTTCAGATTTAAAGCAGGTGATCTTCCACTTAGCGATGAAAACTGGAAGGAATGTGTTAAGCTTCCTGACAGGATAGATTTAATTAATAAATTTCATTGTGATGTTAATTTAGCTCATCTAGGTATCTATAAAACGTTTAAAAGAATTGCTTTATACTATTATTGGCCCGGAATTTTTAAAGAAGTAACTAACTTCATTAGTAAATGTAGCATTTGTAAGAAATTTAAACATTGCACCAAACCACCTTCAGGTTTGATGACAAATCCTAAAATAGTAGATCGACCGCTACAAACGCTGTCGATTGATCTAATTGGACCTTTCCCCAAAGCTATGGATGGAGCTATGTTTATTCTTTCAGTGGTTGATGTATTTTCAAAGTACGTTTGGTTAAAGGCTTTGAAAAAGGCAACCTCAAAACCTATCATTCAATTTATGGAGTCTGAAATTTTTTTGAAGCACGGCGTACCTTTTTGTATTTTAGCTGATAATGGTAAGCAGTTCATCTCCAGAGAATTTAAAGTTTTTTTAGCTAAATATAACGTTCCAAAATTGTTCTTAAATGCCTTCTACTCTCCACAGAGTAATACAGTGGAACGCTATAATCAGACCATAAATACCTCTCTAGCCATCTTAGTTGGTAAGAATCAGCGTCTTTGGTCAGAAAATGTGATTCATGTACAAACAGCGCTGAATTCTACAGTAAATATTGCCACTAAGTTTTCCCCTTATTTTTTGTTACATGGAAGAGACATCATTCTTGATGGTCGCTTTCATTTTCCTCACCATGTACCAACTCATTCAACTTCTGGTCAACCAAACATGGTCGAGCAAGATAAATTTACTAACAAATTACTCGAACTCCCATTTATTTTTGATATAGTACAGGAAGAATTATTTACTAATTTCTTTAGAAACGCCAAACGTTATAATCTCAGGAGGAAATCAATCCAATACAGCGAAGGAGATACTGTATACAGGAAGAACTTTGTGCAATCATCGGCAGCTAATTATTTTTCTAGTAAATTGGCGCCGAGATTCGTGGAAAATGTTGTTTTAAAGAAAATTTCGCCTTTAATCTACTTGCTTGGAGATAAAAATCTCAAACCAATAGGGAAATTTCATATTAAAGATATTGCCAAATCAGCATAATATTTTTTAAATTACTATTAATCTTTTCATTCAATCTAAATATAACTTATTTTAATTGCACATTACTTTTAAATTTCACTTTTATTAAAATTGTACAATACAATTTAAATGATTTTGACAAACTACTTTACATTATTTTTTTTTCTTAAAAGCTGAGATTCTACTTAATTGTGCTTGTTAATATTGCTACCATTTTCTTTCTTTTTTTCAACATACTTTTACTTTTGAGTAAGCTTATCACTTAGTTTGCATTTATTAATCTTGGAATTAACATTGTCACTCAAAGACAATAGAAAATTCTTTTTTTTTCAAACTCATTTCGAAGGGGGTGATTCTACCCATTATCATGTCTAGAAACTAAGTTTATTCTTATCTATATCTATGTTAATGATTCCAATGTCATATATTTTTTTTTTTTTTTTGCAAATTTTCATGAATCATGATTAATTATGCTCTTATTATATATCGAAACTGATATTTACAAATTTGTTACTCTATAAAACTTGTGTATAAATTAGGTATGATGATTTTGTAATTTTGTATTGTAAATAATATACTTAAATGACGTATGAATTACTTAAAATATTGCATTTAAGATAATACATTTACTTTTTTTCTCTTTTTCAATTAGTCTTATCTTTTAGTATTATACGTTACATCTGATATCGAGATTTCTTTAGTTCAAAATTAAGATCAAAACAAAATCTTACAAATTATATTATATGTTTTCAAATATTCTTTCAACGTGTTGTGACAATTTTAATCTACATAATTGTTTTATCTCATTCAAGGTTCACAACTACAACACTGAAAAGCTTTTATTGGATGAAAAGCAATGTCGGCTTGCAGAGATTTGTGTCGCAGTATTCCAGTGGTCAACAGCCAAATGCAATCCTGTTTTTTTAATTGTGTCTATTACTTTATGGTTGAGGACGTTCAACATCAACTTAAGTTTTGCTAGGTTGTGGTCATGAGGGCTTTTACGCAAATGCTTGCAAGGACAATTCAGTTTTCACGCTAAAACATGTTTTTTCTTTCTTTTTTATTTCTCTTTTTACAACTGTACTGTGTACAGAATTTTTCTTGTAATTTATTGTTACTTGACTATCTTATTTGTTAAATCAATCTGCAAAATGGTTTGGTTTCACTTTAGGGTTATATATTTTTTATTTTTAGTATTATTAATTAATTTTGTGAAATGAAAATTGAGCTTGTATTTGATAGGAAGTAAGTGTTAGTGACTATAAGTTCAGAGGTCTAGTTTTTTTTCAATCTTACTCTATTGTGGATGATTTCTATGCAAAACTTTAATTTTCATACATCTCCATACTCTCTTTAACTGCGAAGTCGCGGACATTTAGGATTGGTCCTTTACTTTGTAGTTTATCTGTGTCGCTCACAGATACTTTGATTTGGGTCGGGAACATTTAGTGAGGAGCTTTACCCAATCACTCTATTTAGTCATTAGTCTTATGGCATGAGTTTCATAAGCTATTGCACTACTATTCTTATTTAAGGTTGAGAAGAAGCAGATCTTATGAATGAATTTGTCACGTAACGGGCTCTAAATTCAGAATGTTTTCCTTGCATGAAAGCATAGTGGTTGGCTTGTCTAGCTTAATTCTCGAAACATGAGTAAATTCTTTGTTTTGTTATGGATTTTACTTGAATTAGTAATTATCTATAGATATCGTTGGTGGTATCTAACAGTATTTTCGCACTAGCTTACGATGTAGTTTTTGATGTGGCTGTGTTGCAGCTCTCGTTTATTATGGTTTCTCAATAGATTCGTTTATTTTGTAATTCTCGCACATTTTTGTTCATGAATGGTCTCACATTAGGTTAATTTTAGTTAGTAAGATAGTGAGTCCAAGAAAGGGCATATTTGTCGTAATAAGAGAAGTCTCTTTGTTTTTCTTTGCAAGCTTGATGTCCACTTTTACCTTGCAGTAATTAAGTTAGAATTAAATGTGAACCTACCCTTGGTTGTCTCATGTAACATGTCAAATGATTTGTGCATGGAACTTCTGATGGATATACAACGAGCAATAATTCACAGTTATGTGACTTGTATAAAACTTAGTGTACCCTTGAAGAAAGAATTGTTGAGGTGTGGCATCGAGAGAGCATTGAAACGCAAATAGCAGACATTAAAGCCAGAGTTTTTTTGATTAGATTTTTGTTTTTTTGTCAACAGTAATCGTAGTTTTTCTTTATTATTAGTTCGCTAATAAGCCTAATATTATTTGTTAGTAGATTCATGTAGAGAAATCATGGTAGACAGATTTGTGACTAGGTATTTCTTAACGCATCATTTTTTCTAAATAACGTTTCGTAGAAGATTTCCACGCATCATCACGCTGGATTAGTATCCTCGTGGGATAAACAGAAAAGTCTGCATACTGATCTGAAATTTCAATTGTATTTAGTTTAAATTATAAATGGACGGACTGCTTACAAACAGTGAGATAGTATATAACCGTTGAGTGAAAACCTTGAAGTGAACACCATTCCAGCAACTAAGAAATTCATGGGAAGTAGAATTTTTATTTGTGGCAGTGGCTTGTATTCTTTTTATGCATTTCATTGTACTGCTTCAATCTTTTATGTTATTATTTTTTCCACCTGTTATCCTTATGTGCTTATCGCAGGATCTACTGGTTATTAATAACTAATCCTTAACGCAATAATTGACTTGGTCGCTTTCTTTTATACCAACACAATTTTTTGCACTAAATCAACTTCCCAAGAGTTATCTTTATCTAAACTTATCTATGCATTTCTCCTTGTAAAATATTACTTATATTTTCAAAGAATTGTAACTTGATACTTTACATCTTTAAACTTTTATGTTGTATAAGTCATCATTATTATGATGTTGCTTGTGCAATACTAGATTTTGTATTATTTTAAATATCACATTGTCTACTTAATGTAATGTATTTACCTAAGCATTACCATTGAACGGTAAGCTATTTTATCAAATCAGTTTACTAAATTGTAAACATATTTTCCCTTTGTTTTTGAAGCTATTTTATCAAATCAGTTTACTTAATTGTAAACATATTTTCCTTTTTTTAAAGCTATGTCAACTCGATTAAATGAGAATGTCATAAATTATGGCGAGCTTAAAGATAAATTAATTAATGTTCTCGATGTCACGTAACGGTAATAAACTGAACGGAATTAAAAATAGTATTTTTTTTAGTAGTTTCCAATTTGGAAATGGACATACTGATAGATGTTATTTTAAATTGCTTATGTATCTTTTTCTTTCATTTATTTGATACCTTATTACTACGCTTTAATTTTATCTTTGCTTGTTCTTCATAAAGCTTTTTATTATTGACGAATCATTTATCATCTTTTGCAAATGTTTTCTATTTGAAAACTTAAAACCATTTTTTTATTTGCTATGCTGGCAGACTAACAACATGTATAAATTGTATTGGTATTGTTTAGCATAAGTTTTTGAATTTTTGTATATTTACTGTATAATTTTATTATTATTTTTTCTGAGACTTTTTGAGACTTCGTGATCAATTTTATTTCTGGTATTTGCTATCATTATCATCAACATCAAGATTTTTTTTTCTCAACGTGAAAATGACAATTTTACCTTTGAAGAAACATTCAGTGAAAGTGAAATCAAGGAACGTAATTTCCTTTAGTGAAAAAATAAGAAACGAAATTTCCTTAAGTGAAAAGAATCCAAAGTGAACAAACCGTCTAATGTTTTTCTCAAACGATGCTCAAAGATTTTCGAAGAAAGACAAGCCCTTGGAACAAACCAGTCTGCAAGATGAGGAACTACTCTCCACTACTGATCTTGGGTCAGTGTATCACACGATGGTCTACTACTTAGCTACTCTGGCAGAGGCAACTGAACTTCAATGGTCGAGATGCTGACGAGCCGTGGGCAAATTCAACCACGATAAGTCACACCATGAACAGCTGACTGCCAATGGAAACCCTGGGAGGAGTTCAATCTTTTTTTTCTTTGAGTGGAAAAGGGGTGTTGTCACGTTGTGGATACGTACCTATACGTAATTTGAGAGTAGGTAAATTCTCACCGATAGAAGAGGAAGCAAGATCGGTTCTCTTTCACACAAACCCCCACCCTGCGGCCGGAGCTGATACCTACTTGTACTTTGGCGGACAGGAGGGTTGTACCTTTATCGATCTCGTTCACTTTTACCCTGACTTCTCAACTGGATGGATCTTTCAACTTAACTTACTTTTTGTGAACGGCCGGTACGGGACGCCGGCCACACCTAAAAACCAGTTTTTCTTTCACTTTTATTAACATTAATTACCAAAATTCAGTGTCTACAATTTGAAGGGATGCAGAGCAGATGAGTACCCTATTATTTTTTATTTATAATGTTTTTTGTAGAATAGCATGTCTTCGCATAACAAAGATCACCGAGTCTCCTTAATTTCAATTGTAATACTTGTCAAAATAAATTTAATGTTTTTTTTTGCCTATAATAAACAACTATTGTTATCTCTAAATCTAGTGTTTTCTTTATTTACATGGTATTTAATTATGTACACACTTAGACAGCACTTGGCGCCCTTTTTATCAATTCAATTTTATCACACACTCATAAGTCTCTTTTATACATAGTTTTCTCAGTCTATTTAAATTCCTTTTTTTTCATATTTTATAGATGCTAGTTCTCTGTTAATCACATACAATTGTCAGCGCGATCTCATGGCCCTGAATAATTCAATTATCCGATTTTACTATTCACGCTTAAATCTAATCATGCTCTACCTTTAACTTGCAATTTCTACAATTTATATTTTTATTGACACATTCTCTCCTCTATTTTATTCAAATATTTATTATCAATTTTATAGCCAAAATTACATGTTTCCTCATTACATCCGAGATCTCGCTATGTCCGTGGACCGTGATCGTAATAACTGAGTTCGACTGTAGTTGTAAATGTTTGCTACTTTAAAGTTTAACCGGACGCAGTCAAATTCAGTGGTCAACTGCGAATATCGGATTATTCAGTCAAACTTACATCAGTCATATTTTAACAATTACAATAAATTAGTTGTAATTGTTACAATAAATGCTATGTTTTAACGGCACCTCTCTTGGCTGTGACAAATTTTAGAGTGAGATATAGAGCGACAGTTCAGGCGGCTAACTTATTGTAATTGTTAAAATAAGTGTTAATATTTCGATACTTTCCTACCCTAGTTAGCTGCCGTAAAGGCCGAAAGCAGTATTGTGTATAGAATAGATGCGCTGGTATCCTAAAGAATTTGAATTTACATGCACCTGTAATTACCTACGTGTCGCAGCCATGATTTATTATAGATCGGAACCGTTTTCGTGACAAACTTATCAGGCAGTATCAGGCACCATTAGCGAGGGGTGCAAGACTGGTCAATGCGCTCCCCAAAAACGTAAATATTTTCAGTGACGTGCTATGTTTTTTGTTTTAAAAATTTTATTTTTCTATATAAAATTGTACTTATGTGTTGTTTTATTATTATATAAATTTATTCTGTTCTCTCTTGTGGCGGTAATATTTGTTTTAATGTAAATCTCATGTTGTGAACGTCTTGAATTTAGATGTATTATTTGTTAGAGAGTGTTGTAAGGACCATTAGTTAAAATCTGTCGAAATTAGATAGTATACCTATAGCATTGCGGTCAATGTGCGTGGGCGCGAAACCAGACAGACGCAGAATCGATTCCGGCTGGGTATCTGGGGATTTATTTAAAAAAAGATTTTTTCCATTGGTTATATATTATTTTCTTAGAAGTGTTTTCAAAATTATATATGTTCAATAAAAATAATGTTACATTCTTAAATCTTGTGAACTATTCGTTGAATAAAAAAAGCTAACATTCTTTTAAACTCGCTGTATGTGGCGCATCAAAAACATGAGAACTCATCTTCTTTTACTACAAATAAAAATATTTTTCCATGAAAAGCGTAAGTGGGCATTTTCGCCAAAGTTTGTACATGTTTGAAATTTGGGTAATATTATTTTTTCACTCAAATTAACCATTTTTATATAGCTAGCAGATTCCTTGTTCTATTGCTGAATTGGTGATAGCAATTTTTCAGCAAAATATTGATTAATACAATATTTATATCATTTTTTTTATGACATTGGGCATAATAAGTTTCCGTTCCGTGACTACGAAACTAAGCTTATAAAACATGAATGAGACACTTTTTATCACTTAAATAAGCTCTGTTATGGTACGTTTACATCTGACACTTATACCGTTATACTTATTTTATGTGTCTGACATAAAAATTCACTTACTGTTTACACCTGCATGGATCTGACATAAAATGCTCGTATACTTCTCGTTGAAATAAAGTCTCGACACTTTATTCAATGGCAACATTTGGAATAAATATATGCGGTGTTTACATATGGTATTGTAACTTATTCGGACACTTATTTCGTATACTTCTCAAAAACGTTATTTTTAATTTATTAACGTAAACGTTGGGCATACATTCATGGTGTACCTATGATAATTGATTGTCCGCTGTTTTAGAAATATACATATGCAATTCACTAGGTACCTGTCAAACTACGAATAATGTGTCAGGTACTTGACATAAAAGTAGACGGTGGTCCAACTTCGGTGATATATCGCTCCAAGTTCGAACTTGTCGAATACGCGGTGTTTACATTTGCGTATATAAGTAGATTGAATAAGTGGCAGGTGAGAGTCGACACACGCAAAATAAGTGGCAGATACAAATATACTTACTGTTTACACTTAAGTGAATATGGTGTCATACATAAATATGACGATATTAGTGTCAAATGTAAACGTACCATACACTTAAAAATAAAAGTACAAATAGTCAAAAAATATTATTGAATTTTAATTGTTGGGCACATTTCGTTCCACTCCGTTACCCTATGTCTATAATGGCAGAGCATTTTTCCTTTAGTATTTGAAAAAACCAATCAATGTTCGTTCTGCTATTTTTTAAAGACAGTAATAACTTTTACTAAATTTTATTGGAAAAATATATATGTTTCGTTATTTAATAATCAAATGAAAAATAGTTAACGCTCAACTTTTTTTGGGGACATTTTCGGAATGGAACGAAATGGTAACGGAGTGTAATTTGTAAAGCTAAAGTTACATGTTACCATAAAAACAAATTTTTGTTTTATGAAATTTATTTGAATTTTTTGATAGTCAGATATATATTCAACGTGCGTCACAATAACAAAACAACATATTTTATAATAAATTTCACAATACTAGTAAAATAAGGTAGGTAATAATTTTGACACACTATACATTACCATAACTTTTATTTGGCATTTATATTATTTGTAACTCGGATAAAAAATATTTTAAAGCAAATTAACAATATATGAAAAAAATTAAATCAGCAAGGGATTCGGACGAGAGTTTCTAGCGCGGCACGGAGTATATAACTTTTACGAAAATAATTACAGTCGAACTCGGTTATTACGATCTTAGACATAGCGAGATCTCGGATGTAATAAGGAAACATTTGTTGACATTTGGTTTATGATTTTCGCCATACATTTAATTTATTCACTGTTATAACGAGCAACTTATCGGATAAACCGAGCTAAAATACTGTTAATGTGTCGATCGTTTTAAAACATTTCGATCCTAAGCAATAAAATCCGATTGGACAGGATGCCGCCGGGGTCGGATTACGTTTATGACACTAGTAAAGTGTCTAAGTACCTACCTTATTGGTGTTTCCCCGACAATAATAAAAAAAGTATCCACGCATATGGTTGAAAAATCCAAGGTTTGTGAAGTTCGTAGGTACCTACCAGAGTTCATTACAATAAACAACTTCTTTTGTAGTTTATGAATGCCATGCTCGTTTCGGGGATTTTTACGATGGTTTCCAAATTTTTTATTTTCGACTTTTTGTGTAATGTGACATGCTCATTTAAAAATACCTATTCTCTGATATAACGAGTAACGCTTATAACAAGCAAATTCAGTCGGTCTCATCTTCCTCGTAATAACCAAGTTCGACTGTATGTTGTCTTGAAATTTACTTGTATTCATAAACATAAAATGTAGCTATACAGGTTGATTGTAATCAATACGTACTTCTCTGACATTTCGCGAATACCTACAGTTCCAGGTATTAAATCTAATAGGGTACACATTTCTGTTAAACGTGACAAAAAAATACTTTTTCATACATTTTTAAAAATTTCTATGCCTAAAATGTATGGAGAAGTTTTAAAATTTTGGTGGCGTATAACAGAAAGAGTATGACAGAGCCAGTGCTTGTCTCGCAATTATTTCAGTCTGGTGTTTTTTCTTTTCCTTCTGTTGTTTTTGTATCTTTCCATACTTTTATCTGCGCTAGTTTTGCGCATTCAGACATATCACATGCTTTTTTAATCTTTATTATATAGTCAGGTTATTTTCTATATTTTTTAATGAAAATATTTTTGTTTTTCATACGAACAGACAAAATAAAACTTTTTATAATCGATATCAATCAATAATACTAAACACACAATGTAAACCCAACTTTATGCATTCCATTTCGTTACTTTTACATTCCACATATACGTTACCACCAAATGGAGTGGAAGTAACGGATTCTGTTTTAGAAGTGGTTGAAGCCAAAATTTAGCTTAGTTTTATTGTTAAACCTGCGATATGTTTTATTATATCTGTAGTATGAAAGATAAGCTCCATGTGTATAGTATGTGAAATAGAAATAAGTATGTGATTTCTTACCTTACAAATCGTGGTAACAGTAGTGGAACTTCTTAAATGACCAACCCAGAAAGCAACCTGTTCCGATAGCGATACCGACACACACCAACAATTTAAATTGTAAATGGCGATCAGTGTTATACAAAAGTGTTGCTACATTAAAAAAATACATATTTAAAGTGGAAATTTTTCGCCTTCATGCTAAAATCATGGTAACGGAATGTGGAATTCCACTTTTTCAAATATCCTGGGACACACTTTAAACGTGATTTTTTTCAATATTGGTCAAAATTTACGGAAAAACTGTATATTTTCCAAAAATATATAATGTAAGCTGTTGAAGACACTACGAATTTAATTTTACACACTCAAAATTAATGACGAAATCAGACTTTGTTTATTTGAATTTAGGAGTGGGACATGGTAAAAACACACTACCTTTCGATCTAAATAATCAATTAAAAATATATACAGATCAGACAGTTGTATTTAACTGATCGAATAAAGTAAATTAATAAATTTGCATGTTAAAAATACATAACTTTCCAATATTCTATAATATAATAACTATGAAAAAATCAATCAAAGTCATGGGACATGCCAAAAATGCAATGTACAAACTTTGGCGAAAATGCCCAAGTACACTTATGTCACACTGCGAAAAAAAGTAGGGCACGGCATGAAGCAACAGGTGAAATTGCAACTGTGAAGAGAAATGTCCTTGTATTACGTAGGTAACAACTGCAATATGTAATTCTAAGCGATGAGCAATCTTCTCACGCCGATGACACCGACCTCTCATTTCATTATAATTTGGGAAAATTGCTAACATGATCTTACTCCCTACTTCATTTATTGTTTGTCAATTTATGGCTACGGCCGTATATTGTAGCTTAACCACTGGGAAATGCCAATAGAAATGGCGTATTTCAAAAAAATACTACCTTATTCTTAGGTCAATAATTATTATAAAACAATCATTATTCGTAAGATGTTTATCACACAATGGTCAAAGACATAGCTTGTAGTCAGTAGCTTTAAAATTATCTTCAAATGTATTAATCGTGCCCATTTTTTGAATAATAAAATGCCTAATTTTTGTCAAATTTGGGATCAGATATAATGTTAACATGAATTTTACTAATCGTTTTGTAAATGCGTTTAAAATTAATAAATCTAAAAAATCTTAACACCACTACAGATGGATGTACTGAAATATGACTATATTCTAAAACATTAGATCGAGAGGTTTAAAAGAATTCTATTTTATGTAATAAAAATACTTTATGCAGTCATCAAATGTTTAAAATAAATATAAAGGATAACAAGGCTTCAAAATTATACAAATAGATTATCTACAACGTTTAAGGAATGTCCAGGATTATGCCCTGAAAATATCATAAAACCTCCATTTTGACCTACGTGGGTTAAATATTATATAATTGCATAAGTCAGTCAGGATTTATGCGTCACATAATATTATCAGACGAGGGAAGCCGCGCCATAACACTCTGATTTTTATCAATTTGCAATGGTTGAGACCAATCGGGCAATTAAAAATATTCAACCAACAAACCTTATGAAATGTATTGGCAGTTATTCAAATATAAACATATGCTTGTTGTTTTGCCTCAAACATAATCGCTAAAATGGAAAACCATTCAGTGATGGGGAATATTATATGAAAGAAGTGTGGTTTAAATGCTTCCACAATCTCTTTGGAAAACAAGGAAACAATTTTATTATTATTAAAAATATAAACCAAAGATGTTTTCGGCTAGAAACACGATGAAAAATAGAATCTCAAGAACTCAATTGTAATTTTTAAACTTTTTAATGGCATTCATAAAAACTATTTTTTACATTTTGTCCCCATGAAAAACTGCTCGGCACGCCAGACAGTAGAAAAATAATATTTGGGAAATTTTGGCACGCGTACGTAAAACGGTTCGTCAACTCTGACTTGGCCCTAGACTAAGATACATCAGTTCGGTGAACAAATGAATATTGTATACAAACTGTTCGTAAATTGTACTGATCAAAAGAAATGTGTTCTGATACAAAATGTCAATACACATAATTTCATTTTACGACGCGGATGGAAAACACTGTATTTACAGATCTTCTTGGTGCGGACTATGCCTAATAAGAATGATTCATGTTATCAAAAAATCGTATGGTGTTAATATTATAAATCTGACGCGAATGAATGCGCATATAAACAAAAAGTTATAAGTTATAATATGTATGTACAGAGGGAACTACACATTTCAACTTTTCAATGAATCGACGATTATTGAAACAATACCTATCAGGCTATCATGAATTCATGAGGCTATTTTGAATGAAACAGTATCGGTGTCGAGTTAGGTATATGTACCGTCATTTATTATTACCAGGTTTAGTGGAAAACATTAAAAAACCGGTTAATTTGGACGGTTCAAAATCGTACCTACCCACCTCATAAGAAGTCATAACAAAAAATGAATCAGTATAAAGGAATCACAGGCACAATAGTATATTATGCCAGTGGTATTCGAAGTGTGCGCCTGACGCTGTTCGAAAAAAATATAATTCCAGACAATTCATAATTCAATGCGCGCAACCCGAATAACCCAACCACCGCGCAATTATGGTCAGCAGAACTCCACTGGTTCATGACCAGCACAACATATTCAACATGTGATTCATTAAATTTCTAGTCCAAAAAATTAACCAGCACTTATGCCTCTTGCGAGACAAAGATACCATTAAATCTACACCTAGGCTAAAATCGTTGGTGTTTTACCCAGGTCACTTTTAGGCAGCGCAAGGAAAATCTCACGTTTCCAAAACACATCGAACTTAAATTATTGTGAATCCACTGGTCCTACAGCAAAATTCATTTAATTCGTTTCGAACGTTCTATATTTGAAATTCTTCATATTTTTTTCAGGTTCGCTGCAATCAAATCGAACACCTCCTAGTTTATTTATGCCATTTGATACTTGATATTTCGCAGAAAATGTTGTCTCCCATTCCTGGCTCTCCAGACGAGTCTACGGTACTGCGACTAAAGAAGTTTTAATTAAATAATTTATTATCCTAAATACCTACGTAAAAATAAAATAACAGTATATTATAAGTATTATAACAGTATGAGAGCGAAATTTTACGCGCGAACCATTATAGCCTCGGCACCGTTTGGAGCAAAGTGCATAATGTATTAGAAGTATTCCAGAATATTTGAAAACATCTCTCCTCGCAATTCCGTACACATTATGTAAAGACCATGTATTTGGGGCAAGGTTACAAACTAGCTGATGAAAATTTATACAGAAAATGGTGCAACGAAACATCGAAGAAGAAAGGAACTTCAAACAATTATTAGATTATATTTTATGCATGAAACTAACTCAAGTTCATGAATAGCGCCTTTAGAATTAATCTTTCACTGTGGATAAATCGTAAATACCTGTTCAATATCTATAGTCTAAGGTTCACCTAGTGGCTCAATGAGACTTCCGACTTCCCTTATATAACAGAGATTCAAAAATGATGGCTAACGCAATAAAATATAATATTATGAATGTTGAACATAGCTCGGAAAAATCACAAAATAAATCAATGTAAAGGAGTAGATATACTAGGAACACGATAAAATAAAGGAAATGGTAAAGGGCCGGCATGTCGCTCGGCGAATGGGTAACCTATGGATAAATGCAGGTAACCCACGATGGCCGCGCGGCTGGACTATAATGCCGTGGGTTCCAGGTTCGAATCCTGGGACTGGAAAGTACACATATTGTTTTTCAATTTGTGTATGAGTCAGAGTATGGACCTAATAGGTTGAGCGAGTGGCCGACATCCAATTCTCGTAAAAACAAAATCTGTTAATACAAACCTCCACTCTGTGCAGGCCCATGTGATCCTATTACGATCGGACATGGCCGGGGGAAAAATGCAGTCATAGAACGGTGTCCAAGTAAAATTAAAAGGATTACAGAGCCGAGAGGAATAGAAAGAGTTGGGAGGCTACTGCATAAGTTTTAAAAATGGTCTGTATTGGGACGAAGTTATACCATCGCCCTATCACTATCATAATTAGGTACAGCAGAATTGTGTCGATATTTTTTTTTAGACAATTTAGAAACATTGTTCATTGCTTTAGTTTAAATCAATGGTGTTCAACCACACGCTTGTATTAGGTTCTCCCAATCCTTTTCTATGTAATGTAGATGTGGTCACGAAACAAAGGGGTGTCACGAAGAGTTGAGGAATTCGAGATGTGGCTGTATTGACTCAAAATTCCTTGAACGGACAGGGCGACAGATTTAATGTTGACGATCTCAAACGAATAGGAACGTACCGAGTACCAAAACCTAAAAACGTACAGCACCTCGGCCACAGTATGAGAAGACAGAAGTACTACAGCTAGTACAGCATGCTAGTTATGCAAAAAAATATCAACGGAAAACATAACAGAGGACGACGCTGCATTTCGTGGCTCAAGAAGCTTTGTGATTGGATGTGTTCTCCAACGAACTGTTCCAGGTAGCAGACAATAGAACAAAGATTGCTCTGGTGGTGGCCAACCCATCATATAAAATATCTGATCCCTGGTTTATAGGTATTAACAGAATGCAAGTGTTGAGTTTATATTTTCAATGATTAATCATATCATAGATATAATAAATATCATTGGTACCTGATTTGAGTTGCCCCATCTCCAATCGCCATGTATATGCAGCCGCGGTTTGTGCACGGCCGCCTTCAATGACGCTATAAACGTGTCAGAATGAAAAGATTTTAGTGCCACACTTCCTTGTCCCGAAGCGATGCTGCACGGGACTGATGTAGCAACTATGCACCTTGGTGCAAAGAGTTTTAGAAAATAAAAAGAATCTTAACTTGCTCTGTCGTCGTTTATCTTTAATGGCATGAAGTGTCCTCTGTACCCGCGTACTGAACTGAGAAACAGGAGTCAGGAGTTGAAAGTGATGAATCTAAGGAGGGATCGGAATTATTCCGTTCTCTATCAGCTATATGACGTAGCAAATTTTTCAAATGCTTCAAAGTTGGCCTTGGATGATATCAAGTCGGCGTGGCCAATTGGGCCCGTGTGTGAACGGACCCGGCCCATGTCCTATCAAACAAAAACCATGCAGCTTGGCTGCGAAGTCACCATGGCCGGTCAGGAACTGGTTACCCAGTGTGTTGGTCGTTGTCTCATTTGAAGCCTGCAGGACATATCTGGAAAAAACAGATAGATACGTTTGTCGTCCCTTGGTGGATGACGACCACATCGACTGCCGTGTATCGAGTGCTATCTTGTAGATGTAGATTGTAGACTAACGTGCTAACACTATGCCTGTAAGGTACGTCTTCAGATCTAGGCAGAGGCGTCAGATGGACGCTATCATTGGTACCTATGTAATCATCATATAGGTAGGTACGTAAAATGTGGTGTCTCTATGCATAAATTTTTTACTACAGGCGAAATCTTAATTAGCCTAAAAATACGACCAATTCTTGCGAGAAAAATGGCAATCATAAATCAGTATGAGATCAACAACTTATTGTTTTTAAGTAAGTACATATTTCTTATATTGTAGGGGGGTAGATCACAGAAATGATATATTTTTAATATGCCTCTTATTTTTTTAATTCCTGATACCGAAGACGATTCAAATTTGTAGGTTTGTAGGTACTGCTGACTATAGAAGAATTTTATATTTTTAAAAAAGTCAGTCATATTAATGTATGTAAATAATGTCTTAAACAGTGCAACAAAAGAATTGTTTTAAAACAAACAACACTGATAATAAGAAGTAGATATAAAATTATTTATAGACAATCAAACAAGTCACAATAAGTGTGTAATAAATATTCATCCAACGCCATCTTTCATTTAACTGAAGTAACATTATAAATTGCTGTGAGCTTATTCAAAAATGCAATGGAAGTGCTCACTACTCTGCACAGAGTATTTTTATTTTGTAAGAATTAATAATTAATTGTAGGATGTAGGGAAAATTTAAAAAATATAGCATGGATAGTACCTAGGTAGTTTCATAGACAATAAATTTAGTTACCATGTAATTTAAAAAAAAAACAATAAAATATGGCAATATGTGCCTTCCATTAAAATTAATAAAAAGTATTAGGTATTAATTTGGTGAGCGCTAATATAGTTAATTTCATTGCTTCTCCTTCCATATAATGAGCGAATGAATAGCTATGTTAACATAGTTTGGTTTAAAAAAAGGTTTTTTCTCTTGCACCTTTTTTTGCACCAAATTTTACTTCCAATTAAGTACTAGATAATTATTATTGTTTTAATTGAAAAATAACAGTAAATTATCAAGCTGATTATCCCTAGTCTGAATGTAAATAATAATTGAATTATTGAAATACATGATGTTATGATTAGTTATTTACGATTGTTACTTAATCGGCTTGATAATCGATTTTTATTATTAGACTATTTATCTAACTTAGAGCACCATTTTTTTTGGTGGCTGTACAATCACCGTCAACTGCATACATGCATTATATTCCAAACTCTTTGGACTAGATATAGGTACCTATCTACCCTAATTTTGTAAAAGATTATTTGCATTATTGTTTTGGTTTATTCCAATCGTGTAATCATGAACTTAGATTAAATAATGGTAAGTACTACATAGATATAGATTACCTACTGATTTACAAAAACAATCATGTCATATTTTCTTTTGATTTTCAATAGAAATAAAGAAATGAACGATATTTTTTTATTATTATTTTATATAATTTGGTTGTTAAGAAAAATATGAATTTGGATTATTAGTTGCCTATATCTCTGTTTGAACATGTCGCTCAATATTATTTAACCTTATTAATTATGCATCCAATATGACAGTCGTCACTCATCAGTCATCAGTCATCACAAGTACACATGCTCCAATTGAATAACTACAGTAAAACATTATTATGATAGATACTCTTGAATCTTAGAAAAGTTTTAACTATTCATAGAGGACCAGTGAATCTTGAAAGACATACTTCCACGTATTATGCCAAGGAAAAGAGACAGAGGATGTGTGCCAAGGAGCAATCCAACGACATAAATCACTGAAAACCTATTTGCATTCAGCCGGTTAAAGTTGACAATTGGAGTGTAAAGCCGCGTTGACACGGTCCAAGAACAATCCAAGTAGACTTGGATAGGAATAATTAGTATGAAGATGTCTCATCCAAGTGACAGCTTCATACTATTTATTCCTATCCAAGTTAACTTGGATGAGTAGGACGCGGTCCAAGTAGCTTGGATAGGAATAATTAGTATGAAGATGTCTCATACGAGTGCACTTGGATAGGAATAAATAGTATGAAGTTGTCACTTGGATGGCACTCGATCCAAGTAGACTTGGATAGGAATAATTAGTATGAAAATGTCTCATCCAAGTGACAGCTTCATACTATTTATTCCTATCCAAGTTAACTTGGATGGCACTCGATCCAAGTACACTTGGACCGAGTGCCATCCAAGTGCACTCGTATGTGACATCTTCATACTAATTATTCCTATCCAAGCTACTTAGACCGCGTCCTACTCATCCAAGTTAACTTGGATAGGAATAAATAGTATAGAGCTGTCACTTGAATAGGAATAAATAGTATGAAGCTGTCACTTGGATGAGACATCTTCATACTAATTATTCCTATCCAAGTCTACTTGGATCGTACTTGGACCGTGTCAACGCGGCTTAAAGGATAATTATTGTTGTGTTTAGGTTTTTAGAGCTTAGATAATACACTCACATCACGACGATACGATGATGCACTCTACAAAATAATTTCAACAATATTCTTAAAAAGCCTAAATGAGTCTTACAAGTTACTTCGTAATATTAAAATTCGATACCTTGTATGAATTCACTTATTGAATATTAGGTATATATTATTATTATAACCTTACACAGTGCATTTAAAATGGCACTTATTTAATTTTAATATGTATCCTACTTGTCATAACGATTAAGTAGATATAAAGGGACTTTATTTACATAATATGCTGAAAATATTCTCAGTAAAACAACTAGCTTTCGATACACCAGAATAGGTATATTATTGAAATCATAAAAGAACGTTTTATTTCCGTATGAAATATTGCGATGCTATCCAGGAAGTAAACATATTATGCATTTTTTAAGTAGAATGGTCTTTAAACGATGTCACGAAAACTATAAATGAATAAGCTGCGTATTTACGTTTTAAAATAACAAGGCAATGTGATATATAATGGAAAACAGGACGAAATAAGCGGTAACCAGATAAGTAAACCAGGATCAGTGTTTTAAGCGGGTCACTGAAAATATGACTTTCTAATGAAAATTTTGACTTACCTCTTTCTCCCGAATCCATTTTCGTCGAGTTTACGAACTTAATTTACTATTTGAACTATAGTAAACATTGGTTTCTTCACAAATAGTCCTAAATAGAAACCGTTCACCCACATCACCTCAAATATGGCCGTACAACTGACAGCACCAAGGTCATTGAACTGGCGAAACTCCAATGCCGAGAAAGATTTCACTTGTTACTTTAAATAGTCAAGTTGTTGTTATTGAAAGTCTTGACGGTGATCATTATTGCGAATTTAATTCATCTCGCCGTACGGGTCGAATTAGTTTGTATTAATTTAAATGAAAACAACAATACTAACTACTTCAATGTACTTTTTAGCATAGACAACTAATTGTTTTGTATTGTTAAGTAGTATGTTGTTGACAACTTTTATTGAATACTTTCTATTTTTGATAGAAATTGGTTCCAAATTATTTTTAATTCATTTCAAATAGAATTTATAAAAATTGTTATTTTTATAGACACATTTTGGTCGAGATTAGAATGTTACGGACCATCAATGCCACAATACCTAAGTAGGTATTATTCAATGACTTCAGTACATGGTATTCAGTTGTCGAGCGGTCATTTATTAAAACTCACCAACAATATTATACTTGTCACGTATTGAATGTATCTATGCAATCTATGATATGAACAAGTATGCCTAGTAAATAGTTATAATATCTTTGAATTATGTTTCCTGCGGTTGGATCATAATATTGCCAACTTAACGTAACTTATATCATAAATATTTTCGTTGGCGGGAGTTCATGGTTCACCGTTTTGCTTCAATGGAGGTGAAGAGAAATTTTCCAACATGATTAACAAATTCGTTATACATTCAAATACGCCTTCTTTTGAAGAAATGACATGTATTGTTTGTTCTATTGACGTCAATGAAAAACGCGATAGGAGTGCGATTTCCAATTTTCACTGGCAAATATTAAAATGCAGGTAAGTAAATAAAAATATTAAAACTAAAATCCAATAGAAAAATATTATTATCAAACCCATTTTCATAATATAAATATCATCCAATAATAAATACTGTTAACATTCTTTTGAAAAATCACAGATTATTTGAATCAATAATGTATAGGTGAATCAATCTACAGGGGCACCGTGGGCAATTCGCATTGCTACAATGTCTGTTTCAATGCTAAAAAGTGTACAATACACCAATAGAACTGCAAATTTATTTTGCCACGGTGCCACTGTAAAATGATTTACCTATACATATAATTCAATAGTAACACATAGTTTTTTAGTGTGAATTTCATAGTTTCCTTTAATAAAGTATGATGTTATTTTTTTTACATTTTTGCAGGATGTTAATTTTTTCAACTTCAAAAATAATTGTCAGCCCTGATGCAAAAAGCAATACTGAACTGATCATTATTTTTCAAAGGAAATCAACGGATATAAAAAAACTTCAAATTATTATAGATAAATTGAATATAAAGGTATGTTATTGATATATTTTGACATTCTATTAAGTAGTAGAAATATAGTATGTTGGTAAATTTATGTCAACAATACGGTAGCATAATATTTTGAATAGTGAGGCTTGACAGAGATTAAATCCAAATCTATAATGAGTTAAATATGTAAATCACCATTATTTCCGATCCAAGATTGTGTAGATAGGCGTTTACATTTTGATGGTGTCATAACAGAATGTTTATGAGGATAAGGAGGAATGACGTCACTGTGCATCTACCATTGGTGAGTGGGTATAGTGCCTGAAGATGCTGAAAGGGAAAACCCAGGTCGCAAAAACAACTCAAATGGAATAGTACAAAACTTAAATCCACTAGAATATCGGTTATTACAATCACGAATATAGCGAGATCTCGGATCTAATGAGGAAAGACCCATTAGCTCTTGGCCGTTCATAAATATAATACAAAGACCCCTTTATTCAAATACAAACGTCTTATATATTATATCGAGAGCGACACCGGTGTCCCGTCTGAAACGGGCCTTAGACCTCTTTTCACACACAGTGAATATTATTGCGTGATTATTATTCGCTGATGTGGACGACTTTATATCGGTTACATGTAAATTGTACGTAAAACATTTCACCGTGGCACAGTTCGCCGTGAGCGTTCTTAGCGGAAAGAGATGACAATATACTATACAGTCTCCAATTTTATTACATTCAATATGAACATTAATTCAATTTTCATAGCTGATTTTGGCAAAATTCATGAACCTAACCTAAGCCTAACCTAACCTAACAAATAATCCAGTATATCGGCTATTTTCAAAATTTGTTTGCTGCTGGCTTCCTGTAAAGTGTAAACCGACAAGAACCGTGTTTTATTTAGACATGAATATTATGTCAGTACTATACGACCCAAAGAGGTTGGACGGTCTTTAATATATGGCCATATATTTCCAATACAACATTTCACGGTGAAGTACGATACAGCGAACTCCATACGTACAAGTTTTCGGACACGCTTTATATTACTCAATAAAATTTTCTGCGTGTGTAAAGGTGGTTAGAAAAAGAATTTATCGTGATATTAAAAAATCATCTATTTTAATTTCAGGTTTTATTATCCATGGAAGTGAATGCGAAACTCTTTGAAGCATGTTATAAGTACACATTGACTGCTAAACTGTCACCATCATGGAATTTAATGGAAACTAATTTGTATATAGCAGGAAGGAACTTTCTTACTGATAAACAACCGTTAGACGCCATCACATTAGACGTCAACGTATCGAGTAAGAAGATTCAAATATAGCTTTAATATGACTAACAAAAATTACATTTTTATCTATTAATGTGTATGTTACGCCGAATGTGCGAAATTGACTATTACATGAAATGGGCAAAATTTTGCCTAAATCATGAAATTTTTCTGCCTAGTTCATGCATTGGGCAAATTAGATAGTAGCGCTACGGTGGTGTTTTTTGCAACTAATCAAACTAACCAAATGTGTCAAATATCATTGATTATATAAAAATATACAAATCAATAACTACAAAGACGTTCATATCCATTTACTATGCCCAAAAAAAATCTAGAACTATAATATGATAACGAAGGATTTTATTAAGAGGTATTTTCGCGATTTGATTCGTGCTTTGGTATCAATCGTGCAATGGTCAAATGTTTGTGATAGTACGATTTGATAGTTTGTTGACACTTGTTAGTTAACCTCAAAATGAACATTCAGTTGAATTCAGAATTACAAAACCTAATTTTTCCCACCATGTCCGATCCTAATAGGATCATATGGGCCTCCACAAAGTAGAGGGTTATATTAACAGATTTTGTTTTTTTACGAGAAATGGATGTCAGCCACTTGCTCAACCTATTAGGTCCATACCCTGACTCATACACAAATTGAAAAACAATATGACGTGTTCTTGTCAGACCCAGGATTCGAACCTGAGACCCACGGCGTGATAGTCCAGCGCTTAAGCCACGCGGCCACCGTGAAAAACGCATTTTCTGTGCATTTACTGATTTATACCAGTATATTATTCTTGGAATCTATTCTTAGATAATGTTGCAATCATACAGTGTAGAAAGAATGATCGATACATCTACTGATATTTCAATATACGACAATGAAATTTGTTTTTCGTCTCCTGAAAAATTGACATTTGGTCTATTCGGGAAACAAATCCTAAAGCGACGATGTGTCAAGTGTTGGTATGTGCTGTAAATTTTTATAGGATTGGTTATTAACCACTCACCCTGAATCTATGATAGTGGTGGTAGATGAGAAGAAGCAGAAGGGAGAAAATAATTTTTACTGTAAATAAATTGAAATTCTATTCTATAGACGAGGTGATCACTCTTAAATTGAATTGCTTCAAAGCAAGACTTAGCCAGATGAGAATCGAAGACCTGGATATCATGCCGAAGAATCTGGACTACTTTTCCAATATTCCAGATGCATCCTTGTCGGAATTGTCACTCATGGATCAGTGGATTCATGTCATCCCCAGGTTAATTTTATACACACATATTTATTTCCAGGACTATTAATTAATTTGATTAGTTTTTAAACAAGACTAAATAAACATAAGATTTAAGAATGCAGAATTCTTCATTGAAATTACATAATATTATCTTGTAAAACCTAACAAGCCTATTAGAATAATTGCAGAAAAAAAAAGTTAAATGGAATGGGATTTGAACATACATCTTTCGCTTGCAATTAAGCTACCGATCTACCTAGCAAATAGCCTAACCTAACCTAACCTAACAATAATGCTGTCTTAAAGTATTCAAATTCCGTCTTTGTAATTTATAATAGTATGTGAGGTTAGTACTTGAATCAGTAACTTAGCAGTAAGAGCCCTGTGCCGGAAAGTGAAAGTCGTGCGTTCGAATCCCATTCGTTTCCTTGTTTTGTATTTACAAATAAAATAATTGATACATAAATGAATGTTCCCAGGTTCGAATCCTGGGTCTGGCAAATACACATGTTGTTTTTCAATTTTGTATCTGAGTCAGAGCATGGACCTATTACGTTGAGCAAGTGGCTAACATCCATTTCTCGTAAAAAAAAAAGAAATTTTATTAATACAATCGCCCAAATGATCTTATAGGAACAGACATGGTCAAAAAAAAATGTTATTCTTTAATAGTCCACAAGTACCTACTCGTAATATGCAGGAACGCCAGCAAATAATGTGTCACAACATAAAAACATTGCAATTTTTGCTTATTTAAAAAATATCATTCTCGAATAGCAGGAATGCTAATTGGAACTAATTCTCTTGAAGTGTCATAATAAATAAGTTATTTTTTTTTATTATTCATCAACCATATTTCTCATTTTATTATCATTGCAACAATTTACCACTTCTAACAAGTTCTGTTTTCAAATAAATATTTTTCATCATTCCTTTCTGTCATTATTTGTTTGTCAATTGTTTTGCATAGTATGAAAAAGGGCCGTATAATAACCATCAACAAGACAATACCTAAAGTGTCACCTTTCAACCACTACAAGGATATAAAAAGACATTGGAAAAATATTGTAAGTATTCTTTTAGTCTAATTTTTAAAACAATTAAATTTTTACACTTAACCCATTCGCTGCGGACCTTTTAATTAATATTTAATTACCACATTTAAATAATACTAGCTGAGCCAGCTGGCTCTCGCCAGTCTGTCTCGCTAGGTCTTGCAGACAGCTTTTCGTCATAGTGACATGGTGTTGGATTTTAATATAATTGTAAAGTATGCATAGACGGCGCCATAGTTTTCCCTTCGGGATGGATTTTCATTCACATCAGACAGTTTGACATTTCGCTGATTTGTCAGTTTTACGATTTGCATGTCGTTACTGCCATACAAATTTGGAGTCATATGCGTAGTCTATTCTGGAGTCTGGCCTTCACAATATCGTCTGACCCCACTTCAGGCTGCTAGGCCTAGCAGAACAGCTGGCAATCGCCGATTGCTACCAATGACATTTTAATTTTAATTCAATATATGTGTAGGTATGTGCATTTAAATATGATAAATAATTATACATCTCATTCATTCGAATATACAGCAATATAATGTGATTATCATAAAAAGCGGTCCATTATATCCAAATATTAATTTCTTTCGGGTCCCATGTACATAATAAAAAAAGGTTAGCAGCATAAAAAACAAATTTAAACATTGTTTTGTTTAATTTTCTATAAAAAATAAATGCCTGCAGCCATAGAATAATATTTAAAAAATCAAATTTTGAATTTAAAATTAACCTTAACCAATATAGTTTCCCAGTGCGGGACATTCATATTGAGACAAATGTTATAAATAATAAAGCAATACATATTATATCTGAGAGGAATAGACCAATTCTGATAAAAACAGGAATTTATAAAATCTAAAAATGTGGAATCTGCTTAAGGCCATGCATTAGTTGAGGCACGGTCTAAAAAGATCGTTGCTAGGCGATGTGCGGATTGCGGGTCGCGGGTGAAAATGACGCCTGTCAAACGAAATATTATTTCTCATATAAATCCAACATACGTCCATTTTATGTTCTGTTTATTATTCTATTAGTATCAATAATAATATATTCATTGACATGTTTGCTTTTTAAAGTAAATGGGTAAAGTTTTTAGTCATCTTTACACGATTTTAGAATTAATTGGCCCGTCGCCATCACGCAGCAAAGTGACGTGCGTCCGACTCCACGTTCTCTCAATGAATGCGAAGCAAGTACAAATTTTCGTCGCGCGTACAGTTGAACATTATTTGGCGTTTCACTGATGCGTCACCTTAAAGAGGCCTTCATCCAGCAGTGGATTGATACAGGTTGATGACGATAATGACGATATATAAAAATCACAAATTTTAAAAAATATAGCAGTTTATATGACTAAGAAGAGTAGTTAGGTTGGGATAACCTTCAACCAGCAGTGTATTGATCTTGGTTGATGATGATAATGACGATATTATGAATGGGTAAATATAATATCAGCAATTTTGATAAATATAGCAATTCAAATGACCGACAGAAATTCAAACAACTTAGAGAGGCCTTCATCCACCGGTGGATTGATTCAGGCTCATCATGGTAATGGAAATATAAATGGATATATTATAATATCACCGATTTTGATAAATAAAGCAATTGAAATGATAAAAGGAGTAGAATCAGGCATGGGAGGCCTTTATCCAGCAGTGGATGGGTTAAGGTCAATGATGATAAGGATGATAGAAATAGGTATAATATCACAAATTCGTTAAACCTATAGTAGTAGAATCAGGTTGCGGAATCCTTCATCCAGCAGTGGATTGATTGTGGTTGATGACGATATGAACATGTAGATAAATATAATATCAGCGATTTTGATAAATACAGCAATTCATATGACAGAAAGGAGTATAATCAGGCTATGGGAGGCCTTTATCCAGCAGTGGATTGGTTCAGGTCGATGATGATAAAGATGATAGAAATAGGTATAATATCACAAATTCGTTAAACCGATAGTCGTAGAATCACGTTGCGGAACCCTTCATCCAGCAGTGGATTGATGATGATGAAATTCAAGACTGTCAAGAATACAATCAACGTAGAGATGCCGTTATCCAGCAGTGGATTTATTAAGGCTCGTGATACGAGGGTGGGTCAATAATTCCTTAGAAAAAAGCATTAAAACAGTTTTTATTTTTGTATTTTTTTTTTATTTCTCAACATAATCTCCTTGGAGCTCAATACATTTGGTTAGACGTTTCTCAATTTTTTTTAAACCGTCAGAAAAATAAGTTTTCGGAAGGTCCTCAAAATAAGCATTTGTCCGATCGATGACTTCTTCATTTGAAAAAAAACGTTGTCCACTTAGCCATTTTTTTAAGTTTGGGAAAAGGAAAAACTCACTGCGGGCTAAATCTGGCGAATACGGTGGGTGGTCGACCAATTCGAACTTCAATTCTTCAATTTTAGCCATTGATCGTAAACATGTGTGAACACGGGCATTGTCCTGATGAAAGAGGATTTTTTTCCTGTTTAAATGAGGCCGTTTTTCTTCAATTTCGTTTTTTAGCTGGTCCAATAAAAATGCATAATAATCCCCTGTTATTGTTTTTCCTTTTTCCAAATAGTCAACGAAAATATTTCCACGTGCATCCCAAAATACAGTAGCCATAACCTTACCAGCTGATTTTACGGTTTTCGCCTTCTTTGGACATGGTTCGCCTTTCGCAATCCACTGCTTTGACTGTTCTTTCGTCTCGGGAGTATAGTGGTGTATCCATGTTTCATCTACAGTCACAAAGCGACGAAAAAATTCATCCGGATTGCGTTGCATGAGCGACAACAGGGCTTTAGAGGCCACCACCCTATTGCGTTTATTGTCGACTGTGAGCAAACGCGGCACCCATCTTGCAGAAACTTTTTTCATGCCCAATTTGTCATGTAAAATAGAAATGACGCTACCTTTTGAGATCCCTGTAACCTCAATTATCTCACTCAACTTTAATCTTCGGTCACTTAACACCATATCGTGGATTTTATTGATCATTTCTGGTGGAGTCACCTCTACAGGACGTCCTGAGCGTGGTTCATCCTTTGTTGATGTACGACCACGTTTAAATTCATTTAACCAGTTATAAATAGTTGCAAGTGAAGGAGCAGATATGCCGTGAACTAAATCCAACTCATTTTTTATTTCCTTTGCTGTTAACCCTTTTATATTAAAATGTTTAATAACAGCTCTAAACTCAATTTTCTCCATTTTTGTAAACAAGCAAATTTTTTTTTTAAATGTACGAGAAACACACAACAACCCGACCAATCTGATTGAAACTTCGCAGCATACTGAATCGGTAGTGCCGCTGCATGAAAACAAACCGCTTACAGTACTAGTCGCGCCACCTGTCGGCTTTTCTAAGGACTTATTGACCCACCCTCGTAACAATGGCATTATAAATATAGATAGGTAGATAGTATAATATCACTGATTTTGATAAATATAATAATTCATGTGTAAGTAAGGAGTAGAATAAGGCTGAGGAGGCCTTCATCCAGCAGTGGATAGGTCCAGATTGATGATGATAAGGATGATAAAAATAGGTAGATATTATACAATATCAGAAAATTTTGTTAACTACTTATAACAATTCGTATAAATTTCTTTCATTGTTTGCAATGGCAACTTAATATGACTATATCTATGGAAATTAGTAGCCTAGGTAATTATTCGATAAAAAATAGTACATAAACAGCCACAAAGAAGTATTTAAAAAAAAATCAAATTTGTTATTAATTAATAGAAAACTCATCAATAAAAATTTCTTGATTGAAATTGATTATTTAACTGCTAATAGAAATATCACATTTTTTCGATTAATTCTGCAAATTCTAAATTTGAATTCTGACACGTCAAATGAACTTGTTTTGCGAAAGAAAACAAATGACAATCTAAGTCTATTAGTTTGACAGATAAAAAGCAGTGACATGGTTTTAGATTATATTTACGTAGTAATTAGTGAGGATATATGTATTTATTTTGTGTCAAAACTCAAGAATACGCCAATGTGCTACTTACAGATTTGAATAATTTTGTGGAATATTAATTTAGATTTGTTAAATTTCGATTATACAGAAAGTATTAAATGACATTATAATCAATTTGAGGTACACGGACAGCAAGATGCGAAAATGTATGGTGACGGATGTAAAACGCGATTTAAAAACGATATTATCTGTGATTGTGTCGAGTTATATCAAATTTGTGCCCGATTCAAATGGAAGTAGATTTGGGACTCTAAAAATTGAAGTGAATTCCTTTAATAATCAACAACAAAAGTTGACGTATTTTCCAAAATCTCTTAGGATAATAATATATAGGAGATGCTGAATTATATCTAATGGCCACCTGATGGGCAACTCACCAGTTGCATTGGACGCAGCGAATGAGTTAACTACCCCATTGAAAATAACACTGCATGGAAAAGCGGCAGTTTCCATTTTTGTAAAATGTTCACGGGTCATTTAAAATGTCTGATTTCTTTCTTATAGATATAAATTCTGAAGAAGTATTTTTAAATGTTTGTATATTTTATAATATAGCTTTTTTCAGAAATTAGAAAGTTATAAAGGTCATGTGGTCATCTGCGGCACTATTACCAAAATTTTAACTGCCGTTTTTGTTTCTAGATCCCTCAATTGAATATATACATACATAATATTAGAGTAGAAGTGCAAACCATACAAACATTCATGTCAAAATACATTTTTATAATACAAAAGAAAATATATTATTGTATTTCTCACTCATTCATCTATTTACATTTATTCATCATATTGGTAAAATTGCATTCAAGTTTTTCAATGTCTAAAAAATAGACGACATCTATATTATATTAATAATTATTGTCTACATATATCGCTAATTAGGTAGGCAATGACTGTGTTCAAAATAGGGTCTACTTAGCTAATTTGGTGTACTTCCGTGTGCTTTTCTATTTTACTGTTTCTTTTTTCTTAAATAGGTAATGTTACAAATAGCGCCTTAGTACATGTGCATTGATTTACTGGCACTAATAGTGTGTAAATTAAACTATCACGATAATAACTGTTTACATGTAATAGTGCTGACTGTAGACGCATTGTCATTGTGTGGTACTATTTGATAGGTACCCTATCCTATAAAATATTACATTTACAATGGTTTCAGACAATCTTTCAACCTCATTTTTTCAATGGAAATAAACAATTACAGTTGGTACCTTTACAAGATATTATTGACATTTGTTTCAAAATAATAGTTTCCTTTCAGTATGGATATCGCCTACCAGAAAGCGATTCGGACCTGATATATTACGAGATACATTTCCGTCCACTGGGGAACAATCTGTACACTTATCCGTCGATTTGTTTGCGCCCCAGGGCTCCACTGCTTACCCCGCCGACTCCAACACATGCTGTAATATATTTTTTTGTAATATATTAGTTTAGTATTTTCTTAGAATTTTGGTAATGGTTTAGCAGCCACTTTATGGAGTTTTCAATGTTCGAGAAAATGAGAAGAGGTATTTCTATCTCATAAAGATGTCGACATATTTTTTCAGACATAATTAAATTTAATGTTGGCCACTATGTCTAACAAAAGATGAGATATATGCCCCACAACATAATCCATAAATATGTACCGGTCTTCTTAAGGGTGTTGAAGTAAACCTCTATAAAGACATAGGCTTAATATATCGAGCGTATACTGACAGAACGCATTAAGTCACAGTGCGAATATATTTCCATTAGACAGTGTCGTTTGTATCTTAAGATTTCTATATATCTAAATCAAAAATTTAAAAAATTAAAATTTAATATATTGTGTCATATCACTAACAAGTATTATCTAAAATGTGTCCACGAATGTCATATTCGTGTAATATTCTTATTTTTTTATTCTGGCAGAAAATGACTTAATGCGTTCTGCGTGTACGAAATACAGGACTTGTAGCACGCAATATACACAAATAAATAGCAAGGAAGATGGTGATGAAAGTGAAGCTAATTCACAAACTAAGGATAGTACAACAATGTATAATAAATCTTTGCTACTGTTTGAATTTACTTCCAGCATGAAATACTCGATCAATTTTTGACAGATTTACAAAATCGAATGCCTTTGGTTTTGGATAATGTCTTGAAGTTTGAGTCTCCCAATAGATTCCCTGCCAAATTACCCATGTCCAATATTCCAAACGCTCCCAAACCGGATGATGCACCCTTGGTAAGTTGTACACTGAAATTGAAAAAAAATAAAATGATATCTAATTTCTGACTGACATGTACTTCTCTATGCTCTCACCCTCCACTTCCGTGCTTGATGATGTATGACTACACAATAATTATGACAGATCGTCTTGAATGTAAAAGGCGCCATTATACATGTAATATTAGAAAAAAGCTCAACACACTTTTTGATACCAATCTTATACAGGTTGGCCCAGGATAAACATGAAAACCCAGATTGAAACACTGCATAAGAGTTACCATTTTAGTAGCCATGTCCACCTCGAGAATCATCGGTCCATGTTTTCATTTCACGCAAGGGTGTATTTTAATATAAATTTCAATATACTTTATAATATTTTACATATAAGTAGAGACCGGATTATATGCAACATAAAAAGCTTGAAATTTGCATGAAAAGTGTCAAAATATGCAACATTAAATAATAAAAAAATAGTAATTTTTAGTTTTTTTATTTCAAAATCAGCATACAATTAGTAAGTAATTAATTTATTATTAATTAACAATTATTTAACATTTTGTTACTCTTGTAAACGTTAACAATCAGGTACTGTTCCAAATGTTCGGTAGTAAGAATGTGTCTTCGATCACTCAAAATATTTTTGTAAGTGGAAAAGGACCATTCCACATCCACTGAGGTAACTGGGCAGTATTTGAATTTGGGTGCTATGTTAGCACTTATTGTTTCTGGCAAAAGTTCACCCGCCCCATTAATAAAACCAGAGCTTTTTCTAAAAAAACAAAGTTGCCGAAACTCACTTCTTGCCAAACTTTTTACCTACTAAAGAAAATTATATTCCATTATCATTTAAAGAACTTTTCCTATGCCACGAAGTGCATAAGAAATTAAACAAACAAAAATATTTGAATAAGAGTATATAAAAGTATAAGTAGTATCCATGGCCCCCATATCCTAAAGTGGGCCCTCAGTCCAGGATCTTTGGCGGTCCCCCTACATATCACTAAGTTTAAAGGCAGTGTAACGCTCTATATTATCATTTTTCAAATGGTGTTCGAGGTAAAATTAAGGGTATTCAGTGTATCGACAAACATAAACCAAAAAATGCAATTACACAACCACATATTACGCTATATTATATTATTATATTTTAATACGCCTGAAGGAAATATGCGCCGCAGACGATTTTTTTTATGATTAGAGCAAATTTGTCATGTGCGTTTATCTCACTTATCTGGTCGATCCTCCAGGCTAGAGCCATGTCAGTCCCCCCTTTGTGGCCATGGTGATTTCCAAAGTTCAGTCCAATTCTCGTCTGGCAAATCGTCTCATTCCTTTTCTTAGTGTTAGAGTCTATGGCCGAATGTCTTCCACTGAGTAACCACCGATCAACTAATTTTGAAGGAAAATGTCAAAAGTGGTTCGACGAGTTTGATAAACAAAAGTGCCGAAACTGTTTTGGTCTTCAACGAAGCTCTTATTGTGTTAATAATTGGATTCATTTCCAAAAATTCGCGTTCACATTCACTTGAAGAAATGGTAATAGAATTCAATGCCTATAATTTTTCAGGGTGTTTTCATATCATATTAGGAAAATTAACTTGTACTCTGTAAGCGCGAACATTGTTTCGTCTAATTGCTTTTGAAACATTAAAAATAGCGTGAAAAAAGGTGCCGGAACGCCATTCCACCGTGTTACATGAGAAAAAAAGCCCTGAATAAAACTATCAATTTGACACAAAGGTTCAAAGCCTCGGTTATAATTCAAAATGTTTTCAAACTTTTCTCTAAGTTTACGCGGGAATACCTCTGGCAATGCGCAGTACATTCGGCGGATATTATTCATTAACTGCATAGATTCAGTCAACGCCAAACCTTGAGTTTCAAGCTTTTTAATACTCGTACGTATGTGGGAAAAATGAGCTAATCACAGCTATGTTTTTTTATTATATACTAGAATCGTTAAATGCTTCCTTGGACTGATAAACTGCCATAGCCTCTGCACTATCGAAGTCATGTACTACACCTTTGATGGCCTCGAAATATAAATTATAGTGACACATATGCATTGTCACTAGATTTTATGTAAAATATGCAATAACCGGTGAGAATGAGCTAAATATGCAATTGCATATAATCCGGTCTCTACTTATAAGTAACTTAGGGCAAACCAATGTTATAGAATGAATTTTTCAATATTGTATTTTATTCTGGCCCGCCTTATACATACTAAGTTTATCCATCAAAGGACTTTTATTGTACCAAGTACTAAACATGTCTTTTGTGTCTATTCAAATTTTAATCAATATTTTTGTATATCCAATGTCATTCTGTTTATCTATCACCAAAACTTATCAAACCATTAAACATATTATACTATGTTTTCTATTACACATTTATGTTCTCCGTGTTTATTTGTAGGTACTTAATTAGACTCTTCCACGTATAACGTGGGTAGGTACAAGGCGTTATAATATCCCATTTATAAACAACATAAAATAATATTATTTATCTTTATCATTATACAAGGAAACAATATTAGAGGAAAAGGTTTTGTGATTTTAACTAAATCAGCAGTCTGAAGAGATTTCAAACTCTCAAAACTCTCATACTAAGAAGGATTTTGCTTTTGTTTCCAGCATGATAATCAGGATGCTCTCGTCGTGGACATGTTTTCAGACATAAATTTTCATGATGACAATAATTTCCAATCGATGAATACTCAAACCGCAGATGCAACCCAACACATCAGTTTGTGTACGCCGACACCAAAAATTTTCATCGAAGATGAAGAGAGAGAACCCCCACCTAAAATAAAGCCAGTGTTTACAACCAAAAAGTTTAAGCAGAAGACCACTGCCATATGCACAGCTGGAGGAAAGATTGAAGAGAATAAAGAAAATCTGAATGTGACAGCTGATTTAAGGAAAAATATCTTTGAGAGCCACGCTTGGCCGACCGATAATGAAGTCACCAATCCACCGGTTGCTACCAATAAAGTTATCATTCCTAAATTTTCCAACAAAGCAACAAAGATTCCTAGGATTATCAAAGCGCCAACCGTTAAACCTAAATCTACAAAGAATAAAGTTGTCCCCAAGGTGAAAACTCCTCTAAAAACAGTTATTATACAGGAGAGCGAGTTTCCAAAAAAAAATACATTGCCGGTCACACTGAAAAGTATTCCAAATGTTACCGTTCCATGTTCATATGCAACTCTTACTGTTGTTAGCGATGGCTTGACTGATCAAATGGGTTCATCACAAATATCTTTCAAAAAATCCGATGAAAAACAACCAATTGATCAATGTTCCCAAAATTCGCAAAAAGGAAAAAGAAAGGTAATTAATATACCTATATACCATAGATTTAAATGAAATTATTTTGCTGATCGATTCAAATATCATTGCATCCTAATAATAGACTTAATTATCTGTCTAGACTGCGAAATCTTTAGTGTGAGACCTGGCGGCGGAACTTGTCGTATTTTGTTTATGGTTTTCGATTTCGAAGTATTGTAAGTACTGAAACGTGAGAGGAGGGGATGTAGTTCTCCAAGCCCCGCCGCCTATCACCGTAAAGATTTCGCACTATATCTTAATTCGTAAATCATATTTTAGTAAAAAAAATAGATTTTTATTAAATACGCTAGTATAATCGAACACCTACCTTCTACATTCTACAACAAAAATCTTGTAATTCGTGTCTACTAGGAATTGTTGTCATTTCGTATAGAGACTGCTTTTTTTATAATTTTAAATTTCTATATAAAACTGAAATTAAACAGTTTTTTTCTGTCTCGCTGCTGCTGGTTTTTATCTATGAGGATTAGTAGTTACGTTGATATTATTGTCACATCCAATCAGCGCTCGAAATGGAAAACTTTACGAACCGGAGTGCTCGATAATTTTTTGAAAATATTAACAATTTTTTCTAATTTCTGGACGGAAGACATTTTTGGTACTCGAGCGTAAATTGCGGTGGGACTTGGACCATGTGGACAAGCTCTTAGAATTTCACATTAGCTCAAGCACTGATAACACACCGCTGAAGAGCACCGCATCAGAACTACAAAAGTAAACACTAAAATTTCCTAAAAATTTCATTTGTGGTTTTTATAATTTTTAGAATGAGTCAGGTAAACCTGATGCTCCCAAGAAACGCAAACCAGAAGTAAATTTGTCAGCGGTGGATATTCCAGGAATGGCAATGAGGGATTTGTCAGCACTCAAAAAACTGAACTCTCAAACGTTGATGGCTTGGCTGCGCTCTCAAAATATTGCTGCCAATACAAAAATGCGGAAACAACAACTTTTGGATAAAGTTTTGGAAACATTACAAATCAAAGATCCGGCAAATAATATATTGCCGGCATAATTTTTGCATAAATCATTTATCTTTTCTACTTTCCTGGCCGACATGACATTGTACTATTTAGTGATAGTTGGGAATAGAAAGTAAATCTCACAGCTATTTGACTAACTTTAGTAATGTGCTTAGGTATAATAATATTATTTTTCATTAAATTGTTGCTATTTATATTATGTATTTATGTATCACTTTTCCTTTCAATGTGACATTGCATACCGTTCGTAGTAAAATATAGTTATATTATAAGGACATTGAATTTATGTATTTCCAATAGATAAAAGAATATGCTTCACTAAATATATCAGTGTTTTTTTTAAATTAATGCCCATAATGCAATTGAACCTGAGACCCACGCCGTGGGTCTCAGGTTCGAATCCTGGGTCTGGCAAGTACACATATTGTTTTTCAATTTGTGTGTGAGTCAGGGTATGGACCCAATAGGTTGACCAAGTGGCTGACATCCATTTCTCGTAAAAAACAAAATCTGTTAATACAAACCTCTACTCTGTGGAGGCCCATATGATCCTATTAGGATCGGACATGGTCGGGGAAAAAAAAAATGCAATTGTATGCCTACAATGGCAGAGGGTTACGCGTCAGGCTTATAATGTCGCGGATCCCATGTTCAATTCCCGGATCTGACAAAAATTCACACGTTTTTTAATGTGTGGTTTGACCCAGAGTACGGAGCTAATTGGTTGAGCAAGTGGCTTACATCGATTTCTCATAAAAACAAAAATCTGTTAAATAATATACGGAGGCAAATACGATCAGGATCGAATACGGAAAAAAAAATATTATGTAGTTTAAAAATTATGTAATGAGATCGGGCAGCAATGGTGAACCTTTTCATGGTTCCATATCAAAATCTTGTCATAATGGATGGCGTACCGCATATTTATAATACAATATTTAGCAATTTTCAGCTTAAGACATAAAATAACATGTTAATAACATATATATAAGAGACTTATCAAAAATTTATCAGATAATTCAATACGTATTATCTTGAAACACATTCTTGTTAATGTCAGTAGAATGAAAATTTACTTGTGTTTGGTGTGTCTTGTAAAGTAGAAAAAAATGAGATACGTTTCTTTGACCCTAAGAGGTTGAACCTGTATGGTACAATATATTATAAAAAGGCGCATAAGATAATTGGTAATAAGTATCGTCTTAAAACAAAATAATACGTAAGATTTCGAAGTTTACGAACGAATCATCCACAAAGACCGCCAATCGTCAAATCAAAAGGTAACCGGCGACTGCCCATTTGCACCGAACGCATTGCATAATATGGCTGCGGCGCCGCGCACCTGACTTTTATTATTATATATTATATATATATATTATTATATAGACAAAAACCGGTAGGTGCCAATCTGTATATTAATAATTGAGGGCTGAGAATTAAATGAGAACTTATTTACAAGACTACCTACTTCGTGATAATAGATAGAAGTTTTTTAGGAGCAGCCGCGCCAAGGATTTTCGCCGTGCGGGTACCAACCCAAAATTGCCCCCCCCAATATTAAAATATATTTTAATGGAATGGTTTTAATAAAAATTATCTCGTTTTTTTAATACCTATTTTTAAAAATAATTACAAGATAAAAAGTACTTTTTATAGTTTTTTAACGTTTTTAAATTTACTGTTGAATCATATAAACTTGACTTGACTAGCTTAAACGATCAAAAAAATTGTATTGTTAGAAATAATACTGAAATGTCATTTTGACACTCATATTGAATTCCATAGTAATGCATGTATATATTAATAATTTCCTAGCAACCAATAATAGTGGATTGGATTACGGATTTCTTCCGAAATAACTTTTCATACAAAACAGAATTAACTGAAAATGAATTTAATTCTATTTAAAGATGGCTAAAAGTATTAAAAAAATGCATTGGCATCATAGACTATAGATACATCTAGACGCCACCCGTTGCATTGCTAAATGAAGCTGCGTGCCATGCGTTTGGTTTATGGGCGAGCGAACGCATTCGTCTACAAATGTTCGAGACCATAGACCATTTCGGTAGTGCTCGCCCAAAGTGCTCGCACTAGACGCTCAGAATTAAAATATAATTTTCTATTTTTTTACGTTATATAGTATTTTTAAGCGGTCAAAATGCAACCATTGGGTAAAGATATCCATAATTTAAGTTATTTTAAAGAAACACTAGGTCATGATATTAAAATATATAATAATATACAAATATATTATCACGAACATGTATCGACTTACCTATGAAACGTAATACCATCTTCTTGCTTATCAGTACGGCTACCATATTTCAATACAACACACAGAACCATCTTTCCTACTTAATTAACTAAAAATATTTACCACTGACTTTATGTTTAACACAAAAAATAGCAATTTAGCAACACGAGCTACAACGCTACGTGAAGCGATTCATCACGATTTGTCGGCGATACTTTTGGAAACTAACTAAAACATATGTAGACCTTTTATCTTACTCTAGCGCGTGTCGCAGAGATTATAAGGGTGCCGAATACTTTCTCACTCGCACTCATGCATCGTTTTTGTTCAGGCCTTGATTGGCATCGTGTTCTGATATATTCTAAAAGTTTCAAATGTCTAGCTAGTTGGGAAGTTAATTAAAAATCGATTGCAAGATTTGTACCGGACAAACAACCACCGAACAAACAACCACCGGACAAATAAGAATACGACCTAATAAAAATGTAATATTCTGAATTATAAAATTAGACTTATGCACATTGTAATGTGAAGCGATTTCTAACTATTGAAACTTATGCATCGATGGAATTGGCCAGCCAGGTAAAAACATTTTTATATAATTAATAGCATACGTGAAGATACGTGCCGTAGTCGACTTTTTACTGTCCATGAAACAAAAAACAAAACACAAAACTTTGCCTTTTATTAAAATTTTATAGCTTCATGAATCACTCAATTTCCTAACTTATGTCTCAGTCGATTTCCTAGTATCTTTTGAGGTCCATTTAACTCAACTTTAAGTCAACTTTTTGCCTTATTATAGTTGCACACAACTTTGCTGAGATGTTGTATACCAGCTACATAGAATGTTAGAATCACAGATGATTAATAAAAGAGAAATGCGCAAGCCAGTCATTTGTGTTAGTACAATTATTATACTAAGACTTTGAACTCAGTTTTGTTTTATTACTTAATGAAAGTCAGGCCATTAAACGCAAGAAATACAAAGCTGCCTGAACGTCTTCAAATATTACCAATATATGCATTTCGTTTACGTGACAAACTTTAATGCATATTATGATTAAGATTACAGAATGATGTAAATAACATGCTTTTAAGTTTATCTCATATTTCTCCACTCTCGGGAACTTCTTACGGCTGCACCTAGAAGGTTATCAAATTCCTTTATTTTTGTGCTGCCTAAAAACTTTTGAAAATACCTACCGCATAAAAACTTGGGTGATAGCAACAATGACATGTCATTGGATAGCAAAGAGATTGGATGGAATGACATTGATCCAATCTCTTTGATAGGACATTTATTTCGGTGTGATGTAAAAAAAAGTTGTTGGCATTGATCTGACGGAATTTCTTAAATAAGTGGTCAAAATTTTTAAGAATAAACTCTTTTTAACCGGTCTTACTGAAACCAAAGAGGTTGGTCGAAATTCTATATTTTTTGGGATAAAAACATCATAGATAATATAGGTAGGTACCGTCGCTATATATTAAATGTATAGACCTACAAACTTATCTGTAGAATGGTCAAAAATGGAACCTACAGTGCGAAATCTTTACGGTGGTAGGCGGCGGCTTGGAGAACTACATCCCCTCCTCTCACGTTTCAGTACTTTCAATACTTCAAAATCGAAAAACATAGACAAGATACAACACGAGCGGCGCCACCAGGTATCACGTTACAGATTTCGCAGTCTACGAACTAACATAGGACGCCATTTTGAAAATTTCATTCGAATGTCAGATTTTGTCCAGTTACGAGTCTTGATTGGATAGTTTTTGACAGTGGCTCCCCCATCCCATTCTTCAGATAAGTTTATAGGTCTGTACCTCCTATGTGGTGATTTTTACGAAAATGAGTTATTGATACCACGTGATGCGCATTTTTTTTCTCTACATACCTACTGTGACACCCCCGTATGGTCCCCATTTGGGGATGTCTTTGTGTATCTGAAGAGGCCCGAATCGGTATCGAAGCCAACAAATAATAAAGCGCTGATTACGAAAATAAATAATAATAACAGAGCCGAGCCGGCAATGCCTTAGAGTAGATTATAATATGTTGAATGGCAACAATGCCATAATATAACCGTTGACGATTTGCAACGTCGTTTTTTTTCGACGACGGTTTCGTTGGAAAAAATCACAAGATGGCGCGGAGATCGCGACAAGCAGCAAAATCGCGAACGCGTACATTTCGCCCTCCGTAGAATTAAATTATTAAAAAATGTAACCATATAGTATAATATTAACGTTAAATAAACCTCGCCGTTTCTGATAACAATTCCGGTGTCTTAATTATCCACCTTCATCCCAAATACAGACGATAAAAAAAGAAAACAAAACACAAAGTGACAGTTGAGAAATTCTCTTACCAAAATGGAGGGAAGTGATACTACTCTTCTGCAACATCTTTTTGGCTACTTTTCTAGGCGCTGTTGTCTACTAAATGGGAGGAGCTTGTTAGTTTATAATGGAATTGCGGTTAAAAATGGGTGGAGCATGTTAGTTCACAGTTTTAACACGTAGCCAAGAAGATGTTGCTGATGAGTACGTAAAAAACATGACTACTTTAATATTATCTATGACCAGTGTCGCCAACCGTACTATAATTATATTATTTGTACTATATCTTTGATCCACGTATTATTTACGATATTAAAACTGTATAGGTACCTAGTTCGCCTAAAATACTATTATTTTTAATATCGGAAAAATGCGCAAAAAGTACTAAAATTTTTAAATATTTCTCTACCATAAATTGGTGCAAAGTAGGTACCAGTGGCGCACCCAGGATTTATTATTGGGGGGGGCAAGTAGGAGGGTTAAATATAGTTTTCATGCAAATGAAAAAAAAACATTTAGTAGGATTTGAAAATTTTACTTACAGAACAAAATCAAGTTTTCTATTCTTTTTACAAAGCTCTTGAATTAGTTCGGCCGTGGTTACTTTAATACATTGGACGCTAAAGACGTAACGATTAAGGTGGTCATTCGATATAATTAGCATGTTATTTAAATGTGGTAATTAAAAAGTATTTAGGTATCTAGTCAGCTGCAGTCAATGTGTTTTAATCTCTCTGTGTATGTAAAATAAGGCCATTCCATTTAATATTGACTACGTCATGGTATGTCACCATGTACACCATAATGTTTGTTTTATGTATATTTTATGTATGTTTTTAAAAGGCGTAAGGTTAAAAATGATCTTTCACTGACGCATGTTGTCACTGTGAAAAACTGTAACTAAAATTACCCTTAACAAAATGGAATTTATTTATTTTGAAGTCAATACAATTAATGTGAGCTTGTCGGATTTTACAGATTTCAGGATGATTAGGCCTTCAATTCTTTATCTAAAAGCAAAAGACGTTCTGGTTTTTATATTAGTTATTGTTGAGAAACCGATCACAAATAAGATGTTGAAAACTGTAGCAAGATTTTCAGTGCCCTCTTGTAGAGACCTGGATATACATCTTGGGCAGAAATCCAAAGTTCCTCCATAGTTATTTCACAAAAAATATTTTTGATTGATTGATTCGAGTACGAGTTGACAAGGTGACCAATTCTTCATCTTCTCTTGGTACGAAAATTCAAAACTCGATATAGCAATCGTAGCAAATGGATTTCGTATGCAGTCATAATTTTCTATATTTAAGGAAGGAAAATAATATGCAATCTTTTCTTTCAATAAATTGAAATGTTCTGTTATAGCGTGAATAATTCCCACGGCAATGTTTTCGTTCAGTGAAGGAAACATATCTACTTTATTTTTCCCTATTATTCGATTTTTCCAATGAGTTATTTTTTTTCGAAATCATCAATTTGTCAGTAGATTTCAAAAAAATTCATGCTTGTGTTAATGTTATTTAAGTACTTAATTAAAAGTATCTGCTAAATATGCCATTTTAGCACACCAATCATCATCATTCTGAAGACGTTTTACAAAATCATCCATACTTTGTTATCCATCCTTAATTTTGGAAAAAACGAATAACCATCTCACTTCAGTGTGAAAAAGCAAACATTCGTACTTAGCTTCCGCAGAAATGCAAAGTTTTTTTAAAAATGCCTGTTTTTAATGGTCTGGATTTGATGATATTTACCATATTTACAACTTGGTCCAGTACAGGTTTTAGTGCTGCGGTAATGCTTTCGAAACTATAGATTCCCTGTGTAAAACAAACAGTGCGTAAATATAATATTAGGGTTTCTTGTCTTTGCAAGGGTAAAAAATCCTTTAAATGAGCCTATCATTGACGGAACACCATCCATACAAATTCCTCCATGATATTTTAAATTGTTATAAATATGAAGAAATATAATCAAAAACATCTTGTCATGTCGTACGCTCGGTGAGTTCTTTGCAGCATAGATATTGATTCACTATTTTGTTTTCATTTATGAAACGAAAACCTGTGAGGCCAACGGAAAATGCATGCGATCGATTCGGCAACATCGAAATCACATTAGATCTTTCATAATTTCACGAAGGACTTTTTCGGTTTTCACTATTTCACTATTTCACTTGCAACAAGCCAGCGGTGCACCGGTTAAGAACCACTAGTCTAGAGCAGTGGTCGGCAAACTCATTAGTCAACAGAGCCAAATATCAACAGTACATCGATTGAGATTTTTTTGAGAGCCAAATTTCTTAATACATAATGATCTTATTTATTGATAAAAATTAAATTGTAGGTAAGGTATCTAAAAAACTAAATCATGACAATGACTAACAAACACTTAATGTGATCAATGGCCTTGCATCTCCTTGAAAAGTTTGGATAAGTCAGGTTTGTATGTTAGCATACTTAGCTCATACTTGCTGTTGAAATTGACACAATTTTATCGAGTGGAATATGATGTTTTTCCATACACTCAATTACAGCATTTGCAATATCCTCTCCACGTGTTTGATATTTGAATGGCAATAATCCTACAACTTCTTACTTTGGACCTGTAAATGAAATAAATTGTACAAAACGTGAAACTTGTGCTGTATCATTTATGTCACAAGAGTCACGTTAACTACTATTGATAAAGTTGAAACCAATTTAAGATCTTCGACTTGCTGGTTGGTTATATTTAAAGACATGTTGACTGTTATATCTTTCACTGTTTTAGCCCGTACGTGGTCATTTGTGGCAGAGCCACACTCAAAGGGCCAAAGAGCCACATGTGGCTCGCGAGCCGTGGTTTTCCGACCACTGGTCTAGAGCAACAATATTAATGCCAAATTCCACCGAAAAAAAATGTTTTTTTAATTTACACCACCACCGACTGTGGTGGGCATGGCCCCCACATCATGAATTGGGCCCTTAGGCCAGGATGTTTGGTGGGCCCCCTTACCTTTCACCAGAGTTCAGGGCAATGTGATGTTCTACAGTAGTGGTCCTAAATGGTATTCCGTGGATTTATCTATATTTTTAAATAATCCCCTTGAATTATTGATTTGTCCGACCTCATATCATATTATCGATCGTTATCATACTATGAAACACTGGTCGCGACCCCCTCTTGTGGTAGCCAAGTAGCATTCGATCCTTCGATATTGGATAAAATAACCATTTTTATTTTTCTAGAAACACTAAAAATAATTGTAATATAAAATGATACACGTGAATTATCATGTAGTTACGTATATTATATTTTCATTATACTACATATTTTTTTTGTTAATTTTGATGAAGTAGTGTAGCACCACATGCGATTTTTTTTTTTAATATAACAAATTTCTGGTGTGTGTTTATATCACAATTGGACGAGCCGCCACGTCGGACCCTCTTGAGCCTGGGCCCCCAGGCTGTAGCCCTGTCAGTCATGGAACATCGTGGTGGGTGTAGTCATTCTTTTCGCCGAATTTTTATCGTCGATTTTGGATTTTTTAATAGTGAAGTTCCAAAATATTAATTGAAAATGGAAAAAAAGTATTATTGCATTTAACTTATACACAAACAGGGCTCGAAATGGACCGGAATGCACCGGAGCGCCGTTCCGATTAATAAAATCTCGTAGGAAAATAATTTGACCGTCTGAGCTAGATCGGCCATAAAACAAAAAAAACCTAACACTTATTTTTATAAAATACTCATAAATTTAGATAACTATGTTAATATTTTCGTAAAATCATCGAGCGCTCCGGTTCGTAAAATTTTCCATTTCGAGCGCTGTACACAAACCTACCCAACAGAACACAGCCAAATTTCTCGTTTATTGGACTTTTGTCTATTGCACTTGGTGTACACCAATACGGAATTTGGGTGGACACCGAGAATTTTTTGACATTTCCATTAGAGATTGAGTTTCTAAAAAAAACCCGACATTAGTGTTTCGAAATTTTTGTGTTAGAAATTAAAATCTAAAATTTTTTTCTAAAGAGCTGGTGAATTTGAAATCATTTTTTTTGCCGTGTTTTCATTTTTCTAATCTATTGACTTTCAATTTCAATGTTTTTGGGGGGTGCCAGGGCCCCCTGCCCCCCCCCCCCCGGGTGCGCCACTGGTATTTACTATAATTTTCCAATAGGTATAAGAAAATTGATCCATGGAACCATGAAAAAAAAGTTTGATTTTGGTTTAAAATGAAATAGGTAGGTATTTTATTGAATTCACCAGTAAGCGTTTTTGGTCAGAAGTACGTAACTAAATAAAAAAAGGCCTTGGAATTTCTCAAATTCTCCGTTAGTTTTTTGGTGAAAAACAAAAATATTATAAATTTTCAATAGATGACAAGGCGTACTACAGTTTTTGTAGAAATACTAGGTATAATTTCTTGGACCACGTACTATAGTTCAGTGGCAAAAAGATGGCTACACTGTCTATGATTATAGCATCTGTTGGTAAGACTGCTGCAAGTAATTTTTCAAAAACAGAAAACAAAACAAAAGTTGGCGACAGTGCTGCCAACCGTACTATAATTATAGTATTTTAGGCTTGTAGTTTCAAAAACAACTCATTTCACTACTTGACGAAAATGAGTTATGAATGCCAAAATTTTACGGAGAAATTTTTTGAACAAGTATTTTTTGTACATAACAACCTAATGGCATTCAATCTAGTATAAAAATCAATTTCAAAGTCGCTATTGGTACAAAAGAAACTTATTCCAGTGGGTCTATTCTATACTTATCGAACACTAAATTGATAAATAGTATCAAACTTAGGGTAGGTTTGTATCAAAATATTAGCACTTATTGTAACAATTACACGAAGCCGGTTTTTATTGTTGCAATAAGTGCGATATTTTAACAGCAGCAAGATAGGTGCTGTTAAAATATAGCACTTATTGCAACAATAAAAACCGGCTTCGTGTAATTGTTACAATAAGTGCTAATATTTTGATACAAACCTACCCTAAGTTTGATAATATTTTTCACTTTATCACTTTAGCGGTCGATAAGCATAGAATAGACCCACAGGAGTGTCGCAAACCATTTTCACTTATTCCAAAATTGACCAATAGGAAGACTGCATTTGCAATGGCGTCTTTCAGTAAACAGTAAATACCGTATGAAATTGCTCGCCAAATTGTAGATGAAAAAACAATGTTACAAGCCAATTAATATAATAATTATTAGTTGTTTAATATCATCATGGATGTGCAAGCTTCACCAGTAATACACGAAAATGCTAAAAAACGAATACGTCTAGCTAAAATTTCTAGAAAGTGAACGAATTATTGTTGAATTGTATGGAATATTTTGGGGTTTGATGAAAAGTTTTTATAAAACACAGGTACCATACAGAACAAAATTATCCACTTTGGAGAATTTTAATGCTGATTTGGCCAAGTTTTCGTGTTATTTATGGAAGTACATAGATATTATTATAACTATTTAAGTATTATTTTCAAGCGAAAATTATCATTATCATTTAAATAATTATTAACGCTTTCAGTTTACTAAGTATATAGGATAAGTATTTTTTAGTCTATCTTTATTAATGCGATTTTTAACAATTGTATGTTTGAAAATATTTCGGGCGTTTTCCACGAATTCCTAAGCATCAACATTAATTGCGCGTCGTGTTAATTTATTGTATTTTAATTATTTCTCGTCCGAGGGCCGTAAAATTTATTCTGAAATAAGGATAAGTAACATTTTTAATATATTATATTTAAACAAAAAATAGGTACTGATTTTATGTTACTTCGTAATTTGAGTATCACGGGGTTAGTAACCGGCGCACTTGGCTCCGTTCCAATTGTCGTTGTTGATTTCGTTCAGCTCGTGCCTCTTGTGATTGAGATGCACGCAATTGCGACATGCTCAAAAAAATAAAAGAAAAAAATTCCTGGATAGAGATACCCTAATCACCTAGCGGTATGAAATTTACTTTACGACCTATTCTTATACCTAACAAATATACATAAAAAATCATAAAAATCGGTCGAGCCGTTTCGGAGGAGTGCAACCACAAACACCGTGACACGAGATTACTATATATATATAGAGATCAATTATTATTTACTTACCTAATTTTCATTGTAATATACTTAATGAAAATATCAGTTATTTTATTGTTAATTACTATTTTCTAAATAACGTTTGTTGTTTTTTGTTATAATAATAAAAAATCGGTGCATGTACTTATATACGCGCGTGCGCGTTAGAAGTTATACTTCTTTGGCGTAACAAAACGAAATGTTTGATTACCTAGATTCTTCGACTAGCTCTGGTGTGGTAACTTAGAATCAGGTTCATAAAATAAATAAAAGTTTTTCTTTGGTTCATCGAACTATCCAAATTGTTTGTTTGTCTTATTGGTAGGAAGTAGAAATGAAACACTTCGAAAGTTTGGAGTAGTTTGTATTCTTCAATAATTAATTACACATGGTACACTTTATAAATTAAGCCTTCATTTTAATCCCCTAATTTTAGAGTACAATTATCTCTTGGACATTAAATTTCTTATTCATATTATTGTCTATATATTTATTATGAAGGTTTTAATTATCTTGTTAAATTAAACACTCGAGAAAACGGGCCACTTATTGGAGTGCCGCTGGTTTAAAATTATCTTGCTGCTTCATTCCGTATTCATTAATATCATTTACTATTACTGTTTTTTATTATCTTGTTAAATTACACACTCAGAAAAAAGGCCGCTTATTTCAGCGTCGATGGTTTAAAATTATTTTATTGCGTTATTCTGAAATTATTAATATTATTCAATATTACTATTTTAATTATCTTGTTAAATTACACACTCAAGAAAAAAGGCCGCTTATTGGAGTGCCGCTGGTTTAAAATTATCTTGTCTCTTCATTCCATATGGTGCTGGTACCCCGATCACGTGATAATGTCGCACTTTCGTAACGGTGTGCGCGCGCAGCTGTCAATTATTGTACCCTCTACTAAACGCGCCAAAAGAAGTATAACTTCAAAAACATAATTTTGAATCAAAACCATTTTAACAAGATGTACCTATGCCTAATTTCACAAAACAGTGAAATAATTTGAATGACCAATTTTATTAACTTAATTTCAAGCATTTTAAAATTAGTGACCCAGAATAATTATTTTGGATGGGTACGAATATTCACGACTTTTCCTGCAACATTTAACATGACAGTTTTTAGTGGTTTTTACAAACGCAATTTATTCCAAATGTGTTGGTTTCAAATATAACTTATTTCAAGTGTTAGAAACAAAAGTAACTTATTCCAATTATAATATTAGAAAAAAGCATTCTTTTAAGAACATTGGCATAGTTTTTAGCATTGAGATATTCATTTTAAAATGTAAACTACAATTTTCAACAGAAATAACAAAAAAATATGTAAAATCAACACCGTAAACAGTTTTTTGTTGTTTGCCAACAATCTGTAAAAGTGGAATAGGTTGTTTTTGAAACTACACGCCTCATTTGTACTATAATTTTTGTCTGCGTACTATGAACGATATATAACATTTATAGTACGTCCAAAATACCATAATTTTGAGAAATCGGAAAAAAAGTTGCTAATAGAAAAATCCTGACCCGGGGTCCCGGTCTGCTTCGGGATGTGGGGCCCATGATAGAATTCATTTGACAATGAACGAAGATGAATTTAGATTGACTACTATTGAAATTGATTTTGCTAATAAACAAGCACATTCGTCAAAAATTAATGTAATGTAAGTAGTAAAACCAAAGAGATTGGTTGGAGTAAAACCTTGTTTATCTTTTTTTCATTTTTGTATTCGTAAGTAGGTACTTTGTTGACTATTTAAAAAGGTGTATATATTATTTAATGAAATAAGGGGGGGGGGGAGGCGCCTAGATTAGATTTTTTTTAAAAGGGAGGCGTAGTAACATAAAGCTTGGAAACCACTGACTTAACATTTGAATTTTGTCTAAAAAAAAACAAGATGTTAATTACCCCACGTTTAATTTTTTGAAAATGCAGAAAATTATTGGTCACTCAACGCGTACTATATTTTTTGCCGAAATAAATACTATAATTTTGAAGGCACTGTACTATAATTCCACTTTCAAAATATGGCAACACTGAACTGGAGAGTGAAATATACTCACGTGCATCAGTGCCATTTCGCAATCGAATGGTCTTCGAAAATTTGGAAATCTGCGGCCCGCGACGAAATATTTTTCCTAAAAAAAACAAGCCGACCATCAAAATTTGGGAACCTGCGGCCCGCGACGAAATATTTTTCCTAAACAAGCCGACCGTGAAAATTTGGGAACCTGCGGCCCGCGATGAAATATTTTTCCTAATAAAAACGAGCCGACTATGAAAAATTGGGAAAATTTTCATTTTCAACAGATGACAACGCGTACTATATTTTATCTCCAAATACTATAATTTTGGAGGCTCTGTACTATAATTCCACTTTTGAAATATGGCAACACTGATGTGCATAGACCCCACGTGGTACCGGCTAGAGTTTGCCTGTTGGTGCCTGTTGCCAACGGTTTCCCGGTAAAGGCAGCGAAGGCGACATTCATGTTTGTGTTTTATTTTGGTTCTCTGTTAGTTTGGAAACTGTTTTCAACGCCCAACACATTCACTATAATGAATAGGTACTGTCAACGCTCTTAATTCAATATATATACTACGAATCTATTTATGTCGCCTCCGACTCCTCTACTTGTTCTTGTTAATGGTGGCCGACCGTTATGATGGCGTTACAAACAAGTTACCTACCAAACTATCTTTCAATCGAAGATATCCTCGCTACAAATGAACGCGTGCCGTGTAAATTTCTAAATGAACTTCCTAGAATGGGTAAGTGCTCGAGACAGGAACTTTTGTATTACCTACATATTTCTAGGGATTGAAGTTTGTGCGGATTCTTTAGCGTCCCGCATTGTTTAATATGGCTGGTGAGTTTCTAATTGAACAATAGTAACATTTTAGTCAGTCATGATTCATGAACACCTTATTCGTATTGTGGCGCTTCAATCATTGTAAAAGGGTTATCCAAGTTATGGTACACAAGAATATAACTTATTTTTCAATCGATAATTTAGTTTTTGCAATCACACATGGAACACAATACCATTCAAATTACCTCCCCGAGCCATCTTGGATTTTACGGTCTGCTGCTTACGCGGATTTTCCATGACCTTCTCCTTTCACATTTTGGGCTCTATTTCAAGGGTACGGATGTCGGCATGAAGCACGTCAAGAGTTTGCGAATTGTTGACACGAGTAGCTCGGATAGGAGTAAATAGTATGAAGCTGTCTTGTACGAGTGCGCTCGGTCCAAGTGTACTAGGATCGTACTCGGATCGATGTTAAAATTAAACGGCCATCAAACTTTTCACGCACTAAACTGAGTGTTTCACGAGTTTAGTGGCATGTTGCCCCATCATGTTGGTGCCGTGTGTTTTCCAAATTTAAATCTTTCAATTCCTGCCGCAAAGCCAGTTATCATTTGTCTATAGTTTCGAAGTATGACTGATGATGCCCCCAGCCTAAAAACCACACCAAATGGTAATCGCTTCTCTTGGGAAATGCGTGAAGACCAAATTGGCGAATCTGCGATGCTGCCAGTCGTCTGTTGGCTTTAGTTCTTATGTGAGCTGGATTTTATCATGGTGTAGGTCTCTATGCAAAATTCGCCTTGAAGAGCCATATGAGAAGCCAAGTTGCTACGATCTACTTGGAATTGACATTTCTGGCTCTCCAGCCACACTGTCTCGCATACACATCGTTCTGGACGAACATGTACAGGTGTCAGGCGATCCAAAACACCACCTACCTGTTTTCAAATTTTTTTAATCAGCTTGCGAATAGTCTTCAGTTGTGCGTACGATGATTTCTACCGAAGTCTGACTTTCATTTTTGCAGTATGATCGTTGAAGATTTCCTATTTTCGTAGTATTAAAAAAACATTGAAGATAGCATATCTTTTCATATTACACTATTACAGAGATGTACCTATTTATACTACTTAACTAACGAGATATATCTGCATCCGCAGGCTTTTCTGCCAATCATATTATAGGTACTCACATAAGAGTAGGGTGGTCAGATTTAGGTTTGTAAATACGGGACATTTTCAGCGGAAACTCAAAGTCCAAGTAGTTACAGAAAGCAAATGTTTATGCAAATGTTTTTTGCGTAGGCTTTTTAGATCCATCATCAGACTGCGAGAATCTGAAGGCGGGAACTTCCATTGAGCTGCCACTGTGGCTGGCAGAGGCTCTACTGCTGAAGAGGCCGCCTATGGTGGGCGTGGATTTGCCAAAAGTTTACAAGGAAGCATATCGGGAGATTCTCAAAGCTGATGCGTCGGCTGTCGATCTACACAAACTAGGAATGTTTTACTATGAGTTTGGCAGTCACTGTGCATCGTTCGATCCCCGTGGAGGTGTGGCCAGCTCGCTAGAATCGGTTTGTTCATTTATTATTGTTACCAGAGACAGGCTCTTTAGCGACCATCAGTACTTCAACAAAGTGAAAACAATGAAATAATTAAATTACAAATCTAATGCATGTTGGTTTTGAAAGTTTTATTTACCATAATTACGTCACCATAAAATAATGTTGTCATCCACTTATTCATTAGGATGTTTTGGAGAATAAAACACTAAAAATAATTACCGCACTGCTAAAATACTATTATAATATAATTTATGAGGCGCCGTCGGCTTTTTCATTGTACAAAGGGCCTGTCGAATAATCGCCAGGCATGTGAACAGAGCTAACACAGTTTCGTGGCACATAAAAAATATAAATTATTACCCATTATAATAATGTAAATATCAAACATGGAACAATGAACAAAGCCAAACAAATTTACTGGAGTGCTGTGCATCGATAAAATATTTTCCAGCATTATTTCTTCGATAATATTATGTGGTAGTGACATTTTGGCGGGTGAAATAATTATTTCACATATATTTATAATGACAAAAAATACTAAAAACAAATCTTCAATATGTTTCTTTCGAGATCACAAATCACTAAGAAAAAATACATAACACTAACGTAATCATAATAATTAATTAAAAGGTAAATAAAAATATTATTGATGCACACTTTTCGATGCATGACCAATGTTTTGTTTTGATAACCCTGGTGACGCATCTAGTACACCCGTCTTCGCAATGGCGCGCGATTCAAACAACTGAATAACGAGTGTTCTTTTCAAAAATATATTTCCTTGTGTTTTACTTGACATTTTTATGATCTGTTGCCTGATATGTCTACCTAAAGGTTTGAACTAATTTTTAAAGCATAGTATCCACAAGTGTCTCTTCTAGTTTGGTCAAAAATACGAGAAAGTCGTTGATTTGTGAATATCATCCATTTCTGACGCGAACATCTTTTTAAATGTTGTCAGCGCTTTGTGAAAACAATCTATTGAATTGTACGAATAATCGTCGCCATAGATGTCAAGGAAGCCAGTCCACGAAATCATGAAGCTGAGAAATCGGCACGCAAAGATTTTGTGTGACAAAAGAAACATTTCAAACAAACAAGAAAGATAGCACGGTGAAACTTTGAACATAAAAGATACTTTGTGATGGTCATATTTTTATTATTTTGAATGAATAACTAAAAAAAATATTATTTAAAAGTTATGTGTGTTATATCTCTTGACCACTGAATATTGAAATGCACAGTTGGCCTACTTGTGTGGTAGTCAAAAGAGTTTTGTGGCTCAAATCCATTGACCACGGCATCTTTGATGGTTTTAAAATGCTTTTGTGTACTTAACTCATTTTCGCCAAATTTGTGGCTTGACTCCTTTGACATCTATGACGACGATATATTCCCCAATTTTAAATAATATTATAGTACTATTTTCAATACAAAAAGCTAATGAAGCTAGTTAAAATAAAGATATATTCACAGACCCTTTTTTATGAAGAAATAGTTGTTACCCATTCGCTCGACCCATTGCGTCCGTAGATTGAATCAAATACAGTCGAACTTTGTTATTATGAGGAAGATGGTACCGACTGAATTTGCTCGTTATAAGCGTTACTTATTATATCAGAGAATAGGTATTTTTAAATGAGCGGTCACACAACACAAAAAGTTGCAATTCAAACAAAAATGCACAATTAGAATTTTTCCCCGAAACAAGCATGGCATTCATAAAAGAAGTTGTTTATTGTAATGAACGCTGGTAGGTACCTACTGACTTCACAAACCTTGGATTTTTTACATGCAATTTCAATCATATGCGTGGATATTTTTTCAATATTGTCGGCGAAAACACCAATTAGGTAGGTTCTTAGCACTTAACTAGTGTCATAAACGTAATCTGATCCCGGCGGCATCCTGTCTGGTCGGATTTTATTGCTTATGTCGAAATGTTTTTAAACAATCTACACATTAACAGTTTTAATAAAAAAATTACGATATTTTAGCTCAGTATGCCCGATTAGTAGCTTGTTATAAAAGTGAATAACTGTAATGAATGTAAAGAAAATCATAAACGTCAACGAATGTTTCCTTGTTACATCCGAGATCTCACTATATCCGTGATCGTAATAACCGTTCGACTGTACGCATGTACGACGCAAAGTTCGACTGTACGCATTGAAAAAATGCATTTCTTTGACCAGCCGAGGATCGTGATTCACATCATATACAAAGGTGGTTGCTCTGTAGTCCATGTAGTCAGACAGTGTGAGTGCAAATTAATACTTATCAGTGAGTGGCTGACTTCTTTCATTTTCCTTCAATTATGGCAACACTGGTAATATTTTATAGTTGACATAGCGACTTCCGGAAAAAGATACAGTGAAATAGCAACCTTGTGCTTGTTTGATTTCCAGACATTCCGTAGCCGCTTCCGTTACATAATGGACCTGTGCCAGAACTCAGAACCGGACCCTATGGCCAGTGCCAAGCTGGACCGTCTGGAGTTGGGTCTCCTGGCGGCGGGGCAGCGTGCCGGGACTGCTCTCACTGCGTGGTGCAGTGAGGCCACGGCACCTCTCAAGACTGCGCCCATGGTCCGTACACATCTCAAGAGGAAACGTGCCCAGCTAGAAGAGACCTGACCGCGGCTCGCATCAAGTTTTCAATTTTTTGTATTAATTATTATACTTTAAGTCTTTCTAAACAGCCAATTATTGGGCCTCAGGTAAAATAGTGTCTGTTCTGTTGCAAATTTATGGTGGCAGGTGAAATGCGAATCATTGACAACACCAGTTTACCAGGCCCCTTCAATTATATTATGTAATATCCAACCTCCAGTAATTTGGGGGCTACATTAAAATAGGAAGATACAATCCAAATACAGCACAGCAAAACTGTGTTAATTCGAAATTGACAGGACTGGAAAAAAATTGAATTGCAAAATGTATAAACTTAAAAAAAATTTTTGTTAAAATTTAGTAACTTCGGTTCCCTTCAGATTAAAATAAGTGGTGACTATTATGGTTCATTCATTCAATTCGCGTAAATCTCGCTCTAAATAGATTTTATGAATTTCAGCGAATATTTCGATTTACGGTGAATTTTAAATTAACCATGTTCATATTAACGGGGTTTTACTGTACATAATATTTTAATATATTATATTAAAATATTGTATAACTCTTACAGCTTGGCTTCGCAGATTCTTTTAAAATTTCGTAATAAAGATAAGTCCTGATTAGTAAAGTTTTTATTGAAACACTAGATTCAATCATGGAGGTCGATGAACATTTTGTATTTGGAAATTCAAATCATTGGTGTTTTGGACAAACCTCATGTTAAGTAATGTAATACAAATTGTACAGACTCTGCTCACCAACCGATGATGAAAATATTGCGTGTTCACACTAACTAATGCGTCATTTTCGCAGCCCTAGAATAGATACCATACCACGTTGTGCGTGGTACTTATTGTATGTACCTCGCTTTTGTCATGCCATTTTGACGGAACGTAGTTCGTTTTTTTACCGGGAGGTCGCTACGCTCTACTGCGCAGACAGTGTTGCCAAGTAAAATTTTCAAAATTCAGTAGATTTTTTGATAGATCTACTGAAATTTCAGTAGACATGGCAACACTGTCAGCGCAGACGCAGTACATAGACAATAGATACGTAAAAAAGCATAGATAATAATATAGACAAGCTAGCGAGTTGATATCTTAATAATATGTCAATATTATTGTGTTGTTGTTTAATTTTCTCGGGTGCTAGCGCTAAAAAATGAAGTCGAACGTAAATAATATTGTGGAATTTCTTAACGTCTACCAGCAGTACCCTGTGCTATGGAATATAAAAGACAAAAACTATTGCAATACAAATTTAAAAGATGAAATTTTCAAACGTCTTTTTAGTGAACTTAATGAAAAGCAGGGGGCATGGATACGAAACAATTGAAGGCAAAAATTAAATCTATTAAAGATGTATATAGACTTGAATTAAATTGAAATTGAAAAAAGTAAAAAGAGTGGCTGTGGCACCGAGGAACTTTATTCACGCCGGCGTGTAGCGTGTAAAGTTGACCGGCTTTCAACTTTTCTAGGTAGTTGCGACAGAAGAATCTCTCTGGACTGATTTGCCATCAGAAAGTCGTCTAAGTAAGTGACGATTCTCATACCCTTTCCCCGGAGGTGTTCGGCCACCCAGTTTGTTAATGAGGCAAACAGTCTTGCTGCTGCCGACAGTCCGAACGGAAGGCACGTGAATTGAAGGAGTTCTCCTTGGTAAACTAGCCGAAGAAATCGGCGATGTTGTATAGCTATAGGTACATGTAGGTACGCTTGGCTTAGGTCTATTTTTACTAACCAGTCTTCCCTTTGCAGGAATGTTGGGACCTTGAAATGGTGGAACAGTTTGAACGCCTTGGTTGTAGGAAACCGTTTAGGCGTTTTAGGTTGAAGACGGGTCGTTGACTGCCGTCTTGAGAGGAAGCTCGGAGATGGTTCTGCCAATTCCAATACTCCCGATTTCTTCAGTTCCGCGATTTGTGAAGTGATCTCCGGCGATTGTCGCGTTTGGAAATCCTTCTGGAATTGTACGGAAGGCATTATTAGAGGGGGTTTCTTTATAAACAGAATACGGGTTTCCGTTATTATTTTTAATAATGGTGGTGGTGCACCCTTGGCCTGCCAGATTTCCTGGAAATGCTGGAGGCGTCCCCCTTTGAACGTGGTGAGGGAGACCCGGTCACCTGCGTCTAGGGTAAGTGCCCCTCGCACCACCTCGGTTATCTCTGGGAAAACCTCGGTTGGATGGGCGTGGGCCTCTCGGCAAGCCACCCCTAACCTGGTCTGGTATCCTCCTCGTGTAACCCTGCCTCCGAAAGGTGTCCTTGTGTCCACCTGACGAAGTGCTAGGTTGACTCTCCCTGCCCTGGTCAACCACTTTGGTGGTTTGATCAAAGACTGGTATCCTCCTCGTGTAACCCTGCCTCCGAAAGGTGTCCTTGTGTCCACCTGACGAAGTGCTAGGTTGACTCTCCCTGCCCTGGTCAACCACTTTGGTGGTCTGATCAAAGACCTTCTCACGACCCCCACCTCTTTCTAAGAATACCGCCAGTTTATCTTTATTGAAGATATGTTCTGCGCTAGGTGGGATCTTGTTAAGAGCCTCTCGGGTGAAGGTGTCTTTTATACCGGAGAGGATTGGAGAGGAGATCTGAACCAACTCTGCCCGTTTTACACAAAGGATTCGGGTGACGTCCTCAGACACTTTGTTGAGTGCTGAAGAGGGCCCGAACTCCATTACGACCGTTTCAAAAAGAGCCGTACCGATGGTGTGGTCGCTGACAGAGTCGACCACACGCTGTAACGCGTCCCGAATACACTCCTTTTGAGCGAGCATCGCATTTTGGAGGCCGCCGATCGTACGCTCCATTAGATGTATCGTTTGTCCCAACTCAACGAAAGACGGGGCTGCCAAATATTGTTTTTGGGTTTCAGCGTAGCGAACCCCTGCCCAATTATCTGTGTCAAATAGTTGGAGCCTGGTAAGTTCTGCTACCCGAGCTTTGTTTGGTGTCGGAAAAGCAGGCTCCTGAACAACGACACTAAATACAGGCAACGGAATCCTGTTGGGTTTTTCCGCTGTTTCAGGCCTTGCGGGTGGCCGTAAAAAACTTACCGGAGAGTCGATGTTTACCGTCGGCCTCTGCGGAGTAGGCACCACTGCAGGCAGACCCTGTTGGGTTAAGATTGAAAAAATCTGCGATACCTTGTTATCCAGTGACATTACTGTTGCCCTCAGTTCACCCACTGGATCGCCCAACAGCAATTCCGACTCATTCGAGTCGGTCTCCATCGCTAGTCCCTCCGCGACGTTGCTGGCTTCATTACGCTCCATGTTATTGCACAAATTTTACAATTTAACTGTTTGAAAAATTTTTTCGCTTCTGAACAAAGGAAAAACAATCAAAAAATGAATAACCAAAGACAAAGCACGCTACGATAGAAGCGTCAGTCCTGCCAGCCGGTAAAGATAAGCAACCAGAGAGATAAATAATCGAGAAGAAAAGGGGGTAAAAAGGGGCCACTACAGAAGAACACAAGGCAAAAAATACGATCAACATCTCAAGGGACTTCAGAGTCAATAGCGAATAATAAATTATATAGCTTGTTGGAAATTATGTAATTAATTTGGTACATAAGTATTATTGATATAGTATTTTGAATTTAAAAAATTAATTCATACCTCCCATGCAACTGCTATTCCTCATTATCTCCTTCTGAAATAAAATAATACACGTCATTATTTGTGAAAATCTCATAATGACTCATTCAATTCTATTTATTGCTTGCTTCCATCATGTCATTGTTTGTGACAAATTCACATTTCCTAACATTTTTTTTACAATAATAACGATAACTCAATAGTAACGATTTAAAATCCAAAGCAAACAAGAAAATTTTGAAGACACCCCTTTTATGAAACATGTCTGAAGTGTTTAAAGAAAGTTTGAAAGGATCTCTGGATATAAATTTGATTGGTTGAGTAAACAAACCTATATAAATTGATACGGATTGAAATTTTAATAAAGTTTCGTTACCTCTAGCGCATGCTCTTCGTCCATATGCTACAGTACCCGTGCATGCTGCGCTCTTATGCACCCCTCTCCTACGGTCGAAGCGCCCACCTGAAACAATAACATTTCTAATCACATTTTGTGCATTCAACTGCCTGTCATACTAGTTTACATTAATTATTTCACTGCTCAATAAAAACTGTCTAAAATAAAAGTGAGAACTCAAATAAATATATAAATTGATCATACCATCAAATCGCCATCCCGCCTTGTCTGGGTGTGAATAACTGATTGCCGAATTTGGACACTTCCCCTCTGCGATCGCGGTCTCGGAAACAATCGCCGAACAGGTGGTGGAGACACTAATGGGGCGGAGGTTAAAGGTGTTTGTATTCGTGTCGAAGAGCCATGTGGTAGCTCGCTCGGTGTGTGCTGTGATTGTGAATATGTCTGTTGTTGTGCTGGTTCGGAGGTGTCGAGGTGGGATGGTTGTAAAATTAGTTGTGATTGGGAGCCGTGTGGAAGCTCACTCAATGTGTGTAGTGATGATGTCGGTGTATATGTTTGTGTTGGTGACTCTTGGTTTGTTTGAAGGGTGTGTCCGTGTGGTGAAAATGTGTTTTCGAGTGATGTAGAATTTAATGCCTGTAAATGCATGTCATCAGAATCTCCATTATGCTGCCACTCTATTCGCAGATTGTCTGCTACAGCTGCGAGCGCAGCCGGGTTGTTGTTTGGTCTGGAAGCCAAGGGTGGGGCACCGCCAGTTCTCATGATGCTGGCCCTCTCTGCCGTGTCAGCTTTCCTAATGTTTGACCTCATGGTATTCCATAATGAGTTTAACATAGCGGCAGTTCGCTAGAATAAAGCAGTTTTACCATAATTTATTAATTATATTGATGTGACATATGCGTATTATTCATGAAAATGATATTAAGACACGTAAAAGACTTACCTACGCCCGCTTACGCACACTGTCGGCGTGCCGCTGGTTGGTACCTAGTGCGTAAATGGACTTAAATGTTCCAATAAAATAATTTTCTATTGATATAATATCTCTAAACTGTAGTTCAATCTATATAATATAGTACATAATATCATTACTTACTGTTGTTCCTTGGCTTCGCCTATTGAATTCGACTGCTATCCTAGCCCAGGCGGCACGTTTTCGCGCGTTGCTGAACGCATTTGTTATCCGCGAATTTATAATTAATGTTTCCCTATCGGCACAGCTAACTAATAGTTCCTTTTCATCTTGCGTAAAGTTAACTGCCCGTCGTCGTTGTGCCACAATCGGATTCATGATGATGCTAAAAAATGTAAATGAAAATGATGCTAAGCTTGTAAAAATGATAGAGATCGTGGGTCAATGGAGGTGTTTGTAATATTGACAATGATCCGCGAAGCTGTATTGCCATATTATGGAAATATTTACTGGGTATACTTTGATCATTTCGTGCATTATGAAGTATAAAATAAATATGGTTTTACAACAAATAAATTATTTAAAGTTAATGATAATTATTTATTTATAATTATTAAATTTATATGGTACCATTTGCACATTTTTACACCGATTCACAATTTCAAAATTTTAAATTAATTTTCGGGAAATTTAAATTTAAAATTTGGTAACATTACCCATGGCATGACGCGTATTACGTCGGCGACGTGACGTCACTATTCGCCAGATACATATTAGGTTTATGTATGCAAATTTGCAGTAAATAGCTTGAATGCATACGCCTGTAAGTATATAAAATAATTAGGCACTTGTTTTTATGCTGAAAAATCAGAATAAATACCTATAATATACTATATTCAGAAACAAATTGTATAATATACGTACTGGCAAAGAGTAGCATGTTCGCGCCCACTCCATTAACTGTCTTGAGGACAGAGGATATTGATAAAGGGACCTTAATTTCACCAATTTCAGTGTCAAGCCCAATGTTAATAGTTGGCATGACTATGACATATGGCTGACTGGCATATTTCACCTTCATTTTTGGGATTTTATCTGATACTACATGGAGTTCTGTCAATTTTGGTAACACCCTGATCTCATTCATTGTAGTATCAGCATGATATACTTGTACCACATGATCCCATTTTTCAACTAATTGTTTTCCGCCAATTGTGCATTTTAAGTCTTTTGTCAATGAGTTATTTCTCATTCCTTTTATTAAATGGGGAATATGAAATATTGGTATTAATATTGGTATTACTTTGTGCCCATTTTCTTCAAAGAAATTGTCCTCACTCTTATACAGATGAGCTTGTTTCTCGTCGCTCAAATACAATCTTTTTGTCTGCTGGATGAGTTGCTTGATGGCAGCCTCATTACTCTTGCCTTGATCGCATATCGTTGCTACAACCCTTAGTCCAGTTGAGTTGACAGCTTCTATAACGGCTTTCAACTGAAACATGATTTCAGGTGTTTTTGTTGACCCTGTACAGAATGTGTAAGCAACAGGTTGTTTAAATTTACGACGTATGCCTCTTATCATAAAAACAAGCACATGATCAGCAATTTTGTTGGTCCTTCCATTATTGCCATAGTCTTTGAAGCCTTCGATTCTGTCCTTCCTTTCATCATATTGTAAACGAGGACTCAGAACCATTTCATCAAAGAGTAATGTGCAATATCTTTGTTCTTGTGGTATTCTACGCACAATTTGTTTGAGGTGAGTAAATATATGGTCATTAATGCCAGCAGTCAATGGTACTCTCTGAAGAACTTTCAGCAATGTTCGTGGAGCAGGCAAAACAAACACCTTAGACAAAAATCTATAAGCTTTTGGGCTCTGTTTGTCAGTGACGTCCCTAGACAAAATGCCGCCCCTAGGCAGCGTCAAAATGCCGCCGCCCCATTTTTTTTATATCTAAGAAATGTGTTGTATCGATGCATTAATAACAAAATACGAGGGTGGGTCAATAATTCCTTAGAAAAAAGCATTAAAACAGTTTTTATTTTTGTATTTTTTTTTTATTTCTCAACATAATCTCCTTGGAGCTCAATACACTTGGTTAGACGTTTCTCAATATTTTTTAAACCGTCAGAAAAATAAGTTTTCAGAAGGTCCTCAAAATAAGCATTTGTCCGATCGATGACTTCTTCATTTGAAAAAAAACGTTGTCCACTTAGCCATTTTTTTAAGTTTGGGAAAAGGAAAAAGTCACTGGGGGCTAAATCTGGCGAATACGGTGGGTGGTCGACCAATTCGAACTTCAATTCTTCAATTTTAACCATTGATCGTAAACATGTGTGAACACGGGCATTGTCCTGATGAAAGAGGATTTTTTTCCTGTTTAAATGAGGCCGTTTTTCTTCAATTTTGTTTTTTAGCTGGTCCAATAAAGATGCATAATAATCCCCTGTTATTTTTTTTCCTTTTTCCAAATAGTCAACGAAAATAATTTCACATGCATCCCAAAATACAGTAGCCATAACCTTACCAGCTGATTTTACGGTTTTCGCCTTCTTTGGACATGGTTTGCCTTCGCAATCCACTGCTTTGACTGTTCTTTCGTCTCGGGAGTATAGTGGTGTATCCATGTTTCATCTACAGTCACAAAGCGACGAAAAAATTCATCCGGATTGCGTTGCATGAGCGACAACAGGGCTTTAGAGGCCACCACCCTATTGCGTTTATTGTCGACTGTGAGCAAACGCGGCACCCATCTTGCAGAAATATTTTTCATGCCCAATTTGTCATGTAAAATAGAAATGACTCTACCTTTTGAGATCCCTGTAACCTCAATTATCTCACTCAACTTTAATCTTCGGTCACTTAACACCATATCGTGGATTTTATTGATCATTTCTGGTGTAGTCACCTCTACAGGACGTCCTGAGCGTGGTTCATCCTTTGTTGATGTACGACCACGTTTAAATTCATTTAACCAGTTATAAATAGTTGCAAGTGAAGGAGCAGATATGCCGTGAACTAAATCCAACTCATTTTTTATTTCCTTTGCTGTTAACCCTTTTATATTAAAAAACAGCTCTAAACTCAATTTTCCATTTTCCACAAGCAAATTTTTTTTTTAAATGTACGAGAAACACACAACAACCCGACCAATCTGATTGAAACTTCGCAGCATACTGAATCGGTAGTGCCGCTGCATGAAAACAAACCGCTTACAGTACTAGTCGCGCCACCTGTCGGCTTTTCTAAGGACTTATTGACCCACCCTCGTATATACCACTAAAACATACAAAATTAAATTTAGATATTAAAAGCGAATAAACATAATATTAGTTAGACACTTACCCAAATCACCAGAGTCTGAGATTCTATTTGTTGATATGTCTGACAAATTTGGTTTGCAGATACCATTTAGTAATAATACGCAGATGTATTATTTTCACACTATTTTTCTATTGTACAACATGTAAACAAAATCATTTTCCTTATCATTCATTTAATATGAACATACTTTTAATCACAAAATACACTATTAATTAATTGTCTCAACACTCAACCGTTACAATAAACAAACTTTCCAGGCCTTTTTTGTAGCAAAGTCCGTAACTATGTCATCCAAATCCAATTTATATGCCATCTCTGCTTCAATAGACAATATTGCATTTAGCCTTTCTTCGGTCATCCTAGATCGGAAATAATTTTTAATAATTTTCAGTTTTGAAAAACTCCTCTCTGCGCTAGCCACCGTTATTGGCATTGTCAATATTATCCTAATTGAAGTGACCGTATTTGGATAGATTTCTTTCAAATTATTATCATAAATAAATTTTAATACGTCATGTGGCGAAGACTTTTCAGTCACAACTCTACACAGTAATTTTAACTCCTCACAAAGCTCCACTGCATCGACATCAGATGTGCCGTTTGCAGTGAGTTTAATTTCTAAATTTTGACAATCTTCCAATATTTTTTCAGGAGTCATGTTTCTTAAGAGGCTAATATTATACATAAATTTGAAAAATATTCCGTGATATTTTAATTCCTCAAATCGATCTTCAATTGAATTTATAGCCTTTTCTACTACCTGATTGAAAAATTCGACTTCATATTTTTTTTCAGGGTTATGTAGAGGCGTTTCATCACAGCTCTCATACTCGAAATGTTTCGGTACTCTTCGTCTTCCGTAATCTGTTTCTTTGGGAAATTCTGCAGGTATTTCGAGGGCTTCTGCTAATTGGTGTGCGATTATTTTCATTTGTACTAAGCCATTTTTTCTATAATTATGCAAAAAATTTAACACAGCTTCAATGGAATCAAGTGCGCTGGTTATATTAAATTCTATCATTTGCAATTGTTTACTGACTGGATTTATAGAACTCAAAATATCATACCAAACTATGAGACAATTTATAAATTTAAAGTTGCATATATTTTTTGATAATGCGATGGCATCATTTTTGGTCTGCAAACTATTTTCAGTGTGTGAATTGGCATGTTTCTCTTCAATATATAATAAGGCATCGTAAATTTCTAACAATTGGTATCTAATAGGCCTTATTGCTTCGATTCGGGACTCCCATGGCGTATCAGAAACTGCCTTTAATGTTAATGATGGTAAAAATTTTAAAAGTATATTCCATATATCAGTAGATGCCGAGAAAAAAACATAAATCTTTTGGATTAACCCAAAAAATGATATCGCATCTAAGTTGCATTTTGCAGCATCATTTACCACTAAATTTAGCGTATGTGAGTTACAAGGTACTTACATAAAATGCACGAGGATTTATGTCTCTAATATGCTTTTGGACACCATTCTTTTTTCCTCGCATATTCACACCATTATCATAACTTTGACCTCTCATGTTATGTATATTTATGTTTAAATTGTCTAGTTCTTCAACAATGTTCTGCTCCAGTTTTATCGTCAATTTCTATAAAACCTAAAAAATGCTCACGTACTTCCTCTGAGTGTTTTCGAACAAATCATACTATAATCGACATCTGTTCTATATGCCCTATATCAGGTGTAAAATCTAATATAAGAGAAAAATATGTTGCCTCATTTAACATATTAATAATTTCTGATTTGATTTTTTGCGACATTATGGCAATTAATTCATTTTGAATTGTAGGTTCAAGATAATGAGTAGTGCGGGGGCTTACAGCTTATGGTTTTCAAATGTTCCTTAATAACATTATCAAACAGTCCAAAACATTCAATTAATTTTAAGAAATTTCCAGTGTGCAGTGTGTTGATTGTGGACTTAGGTCCGCGTAAAGCCATATTCTGCACCGCCATGATTCGCAAAACCGCACATAATCGAGTTAAAATTGACCGCCACCGTAAAATTTCTTCATTGAAAAGTTTTTGTTGACAACAATCAATTGTTTTATTTAGCTTTAATCTGATTAGAATATCTTGCCAGATTGAAAAGTTTTCGTGGAGATTTTTTGACTTTTCGTGAGTTTGTATAGTTTGCGACAAGTTTTTCTAATTATCATAACCAACTGATGATCCCATTCCAGTCTCACATTTTTTTTTATTAAATATTATACAGCAAAAGCAATGCGCAGAATCATTTTTTACAGAATACACTAACCAAGTTCTTTCATATGTTTCGCCATTTTTCAACGTACGTTCATAATATGCATTGGAAAACATTCTATTGCACGTATTGATAGGATAATCAGCAAGTTTTTTCTGTATAGGTCCTTTTTTAATATCATTATCCTTGTACTTTCATCAAGAAAACTTGGCCAAAAATGTGGATCATCAAAATTATTGTCTCCTTCTTTGTCTAAATAATCTAAATAATCGTCGTTTGAATTATTATCGTTGGCATCGTAATTTACATTTTCTTCTAGCGTTGTAGCATCTGCTTCTTGAATTATTGGTTCTTTAGTTTTAGACGATAGGTATTCAGCGCTGACTTTCTGATTTTGCTTTTCACTCTTGATAAAATAATTGTTAAGTGTACCTGTATTATTTGTAGCATTTGCCTCCTTTCGTTCTCTTATCATTTTATACGCTGCTCCTGAAAGTCGTTGTCTTGCACTCATGTTGATGATTCAAATAAACCACAAATCCACACTATTATCAGCAAAAGATATGTTTACAAAAAACGACTTAAAAGAAGGTATTGTTATTCACAGCACAATTACTAACAAATAGTGGTAAACAGTCAAATTCAATATGATATTATAATCTAGGTAGGTATCTACTAGTGTACATTTTTATTACAATTAGCTGGTACTTAACGTAAATACCTATTATATGCACGAATACTAGATTATGTCAAATATCAATTTTGCAATAGGTACATCCAGCAACTTTTAAATCTCGCGGGTGACTGGCAAAAATGTTTGGATAAATTAAAAAATACGGATGTATATACCTATAAATCTCCACCATAATTTTTATTGTTTCGTTACCTACATTGACATTTAGGTATATAATATTATTTTGTTTCAATAACTTCTTGGCTCATTGGCGCCACATAATTGGCTTTTGCGCAGCCACTGTTATGAAAGGAACTCTTTAATCTGAGTAAATGACATTATATTATTCATAATGTGTCTAGGTGGCAAAAGACTCGTAAAAATATTTTTTATTGGCATTTGTATTAATTACGAACCCGAGCAGTTAAAAATAATAGAAAAAATCACTGGCTGAGAGTGGTGACATCATACTAAAATCGCCGCGAATACCTACTCACTACTGGGTAATAAATAATATAATTAAAAAAACATCTGGAGCCGTGAAGTACTACAAATATTCGGTGCTCCGGCGCCGTTCCTGCTCCGGGTAAAACCCCATTACTGCTCTGCTCCTGCTCCGAGCTCCGCTCCAACGCTCTGGTTATAATATAACTAAGTTTAGGTACCTAGCTATTTCTATATAATACCAAATGATTCTCCTCGATTTGCCGCCCTTCGAGTATCTGCCGCCCCCAAGCGACGCTCAATCTGCCTACCCCCACGGGACGTCACTGCTGTTTGTATACTGATAGCGAAAGTATTTTTTCATCCTCCGTAAAGCGTCTTCCTCTAGCCTTCTTGCCAGACTGTTTTGCTTGAAGAGAGGTAAAGATTTTTGCAGAAGCTGTCATATTATCCGTTACCTGCATCAATGCCGTATCTTTTGAAAATACCTCCGTTGCATGAAGTCTACTTCTAAAACTCCTACATTTCTTTAATACCCTTTTCATCTGCCTTCGAACATTAACCGCTGTTCTATGGAGTATTCTTGCCTTGGGGGTGAGTTGTTCAACACGAGGGACACCAACACGCGCTAAAATGCTGTCATATCTTTTACCTGAAACATCATAAAACAATGTATTATTTACTTATAATTATAACAATAAATCTTTTATTTTTCAGTTTTGTATAGTTGGCCATATAATTAATTTAAAACAAAAGCTACGATGTTTTTGAGAACACCATGTGTAATGTGTATACATTATAATTTAATTATTATTCTTGCAAGTCGGATTTTTATAGTCCCAGTAAATTTAACATCTTGTGAACCTGCAATTTTAGTATTTTTTAGTTGTGTGGATATGATTGATTTCTGTCAATCAGCACTAGTTATGTGCTTCAAGGCACCTAAAAAAATATTACTCACATTTCTCTTGCCAAACAGCAGAAGTACTAGGCCTCTCCAACTGACGCTGTTTCTGCAACGTCACGTGTACTGGCGATTCTACACGTTCAACAGTTTATCCTACTAGGCTAACAAATCAATCAGTATTGAAATAAAGTTATTATCGTGATAATAACTGTTCACACGTAAAAGTTCTAACTGCCTCGCCAAACTCATTCTTCAAGCGTAAGCGAGACGCGATGTTGTCAATGTATGGTGCTATTTGACAGGTTGTGAAAATTGGGAAACGTCAAATAAGCTCCGCACTGACGTGTACTTCGTATTATTTCCAAAAGGTTCGCTTCTATCGCACAACTGCGCACGCATATCTGCCAAGCAAGTCCCGACTACTGCGTTTGGAAGGTATGTTATTTAAAAATATTACTCACTTTCCTCTTGCCGAACAGCAGAAGTGTTAGGCCTTTCCAACTGATGCTGTTGCTGCAACGTCATGTGTACTGCCGATTCTACACGTTCAACTGAAATCGTACAATATTCACCATCATTAATAGTCGTTGAGGAACAGTTTATCCTACCGGCTAACAAATCAAGCAGTATTGAAATAAAGTTACTATCGTGATATTAACTGTTCACACGTAAAAGTTCTGACTGCCTCGCCAAACTCATTCTTCAATCGTAAGAGTTGGCGATGGACCGAGGGAAGTGGCGCCAACTTGTGCTTGCCCTATGTCCCAATGTTGGGACGTGACAGGGTGGAAGAATAAGAAGACTACATATTTTTGAGACACCATGGAGCGGGTCTTATACAGACTTTTCTTACAGGTCTTTGAGTAATATTCATATTTGAGAGAAAGTTTGACATATTATTGTATGTAGAAATGTTTTTTGGGACCGCGAAGTCTCATATTGAAATTAGTGCAGATGTTTTAATACTAATATTGACAACTTACGTCTAAAAATAACACATCCGTCCACAGCACATTTTTTTTTTGACCATTTTACAATTATATATTAGCTATGAATACTGAACACAAGAATATATTAGTATAATATTACTGTTTGCTGGACACAAAAGTATATTAGGCTAGTATTCTGGACCCAAGGACTTCTCCTTAACTTTATAAAAATCAAGAAATTATAAACATGATCATTTTGACAACATAAAATTTGATTTTAAATTTTCTAACGATGTTTGCAATGCTGCCAGATGAAATGAACTTGCCAGTTTATTATTATTTTTCCAATATCCCACAAGCCAGATTGGCATGAAAAAATAAATATAAAATGACACTGCCATCTATCCTGAGTGGTCGACTTAGATTTGCTTTGAACAAGTACTGCTATTTCAGCTTCCCCCCCCTGACCTGCACTATCATCTGACCGACAGATTTCTTCAAATTCACCCGTTTCATAGATTTATCTTGAGTAAATTTAAACCCTTTGAATCGATTATTTTGAAGAGTGCCAGTTCCATAAATTTTTCTTTCTTTTAATTTATTAAAATTATTAAAGAATGTTAATGAAGACCTCCAAATTAATTTTGATTATCTGTCCTAGGAATATTTCAATTTATTTATTTTTAGCATATTGTGGACATTACAAATTATAAGTTTAATGCCCGGTCCACACTGGCAACATGTCGCCGGCAACCTCGTTAAATTTTACGATAAGTATGATAATTATCGTAAAATTTCTTAAGCAATTATGATAATTATCATAAAATTTAACGAGGTTGCCGGTGACATGTTGCCAGTGTGGACCCGGCATAAGACGTTCACAACATGACATGACACATTATTATAAAGAAGAAAAAAAAGTAATAAAAGCGATAAAAAGAGAACATAATATAAACATACAAAAGCAGTGACAATACTGACTTTGTTTGGAAGTTCATTGCGAGAAGATCGTTTATGGCAATGTTCCAGAGGGTTCGTCCACAAGTTGAGCCTTGTATGCAACCAGCAGTCGTTTCCTAAATATCTCGTCTTCCGCGTATTTATGCGTAATTTGTCTGTCTTGTAAGTAGCTTCGTATGAGTTTGTAAATGTTGAGTGGTCTGGATTTTTGTGCGAGAGTGTGTTTGATATGGGGCCACCAAGCGTTATCAAACGCTCCTTGGATGTCCAAGTAGATGGCCACAATGAGTTTTTTTGATTTTAGGTGACCTTTAATTGTGTTGATAGCCGTGTGTAACGCGTGTTCTGTCGATGTCTGTGGTGTGAAGCCATATTGATGTTCGCTGATTTCTTTGTTTTGTGCAAGGTGCCAAAAAGTTCGTTGTATGAGTAATTTTTCTAGGACTTTTCCAAATACTGGTAGTAGTCCTATTGGTCTGTAACCTGTTTGTGTCTTTAGTGTCTTTTGCAGGTTTTGGTATTGGCTTTATGATTGTGTGTTTCCAAGTGGTTGGAAAGTGTGAGATGTGTTAAGAGAGAATTGTTCGTACACCTTACCTTTAACACTGTTATCCCAACTTGCGTGAATAACAGGCACCAACTAGCTCAGGATATTGGGTTCTCGCTCTATCTCTCTGGTGAATTCCAATCCATTACGGAAAGGACCGTCGGAGCCATTTGGTATCCGACAGATTCATTTGTCACACCGTTGCAGTGGTTAATTGCAAGTAGGTAGTGAACTAATTTCACATTGGAAATTCCAATTTGTGTGAGGGCATCAGCCGAGTCACATGCCATGATGTGTTGGTGTCCGTTTGTGCTGAGAGTAGTCTGTGGGTCTCTTGGGTTGGTGATTTTAATGGTTTTGTGTAGTGATGACCATGCTGTTTGCGAAGTTTGGTTGCCATCAGTGGCGGCCGGTGGTTTCCAAAATTGCTTTCATAGGGGGTGCACTAAAAATTTTCTTACCTTATTTAAAAAGCATGTCAATTCACCGTTGTTTCTGTTTAGCGAACACCTCAATCACTTCTCATTAAAGTCTTGAACTGTTTGTAAAAGTTTTTTCTCAATGCTTAACCTAGGTAGACATGTTAAGTCAGTCCTGATTCATGGTAAGTATTTCTGAAAGACGATTTAATTCTTTTAATGGTTGAAAAACACTTTTCAATTTCCACAGATGTCATCGGACCATCCTTTTTTTATTCTGACTCTTTTTATTATTATTGATAAAGTCTACGTTTACCGACATCATTTTAAAACACATACACTTCACTGATTGAACTATAATTATAAGTATTAAGTATTATAAATCTTTTATTCAAAATTTATCATTTTAAAACATATACACTCATACACTTCACTGATTGAACTATAATTATAAGTATTAAGTATTATAAATCTTTTATTCAAAATTTATCATTTTAAAACACACACACTTCCCTGATTAAACAATAAGTATATATATTGTTATGAATTTATTTTTATGAACAAAACTATCGAAATAACGTGACAAAACACCTAAAAAAGCCGACTATACCGACGACCGCAGAAATCATACTGAATTGTATGTATGAAATAATATTTGAAGAAACTATTAAAAAAACAAAATGGGTAACTATCGATTGTGTTGAATAGATAGGTACGTATTTTTTGACTCTCGACAAATCGTCAGTTTTTTCGTCTACAAAAAGCAATAAAACTCCAGCAAAATGCCTGCATTGTTAAAAATATGACATCATGCTAATAAATTCACTTCCTTTGAGAAAGAACATGATAACTAAGATTTTAATTTTTTATAAATTATATTCAAATATTTGCAAATATAGAACGATTAAAGGATCGATCCAAAATATTTATGTTTATAATCAATTTTTATTCAATATCAGCCTATTTTCAATGAATTTATATGAGATTTAAATAAAAAAAATCTATTTTTTTATCAATCCTGCTAAATCTCAGTTACTACATTTTTCAGCGTAACTTTTGAGCTGCGTCCCAAGTGGTCATAAAATTTTGTGTATTAATGAGTTATTTATCGTTTTCACGTGTCGGCTTGAACTGTTATTACCCAATGTAATATGAACGGCAAACTAATTCCATATGTGTGCGTTCACGTCGAGCGCACAAATTCGGTGACTGTTTACTGAGTATATGCTTTTGGTATAAATTTACATGGATTAAATTGCGATAAACGAGTGAAGACTTATGAATAGCATTGTTGCACATTGAGTGATGTTTAGGAAAAAGCAGTGCAGCGCACATGCATGGTGTTAGAGGAGCCGCCACTGGTTGCCATAAAAAGTTTTTATGCTTTTGATCTTTGCTTCGTCAATGGATCTTTTGTATGTGTCTCTCTGGGTAATGTACGTGTCGAGTTTTTCCAGACGTGTGATGTGGCTGGCATTATGTAGTTTTCGCTTAGCTGTTAGTGTTGCTCTTTCGATCGCTGTTAGTGGCTTGATCCACCAGATTGGTCTTTTCCTTTAGTAAAAAAGTGAACTGGTATAGAAAATTGAAAAAGTCGCTTTTTTATCCGATCAGGATGGTTTATGGTTCTTTGGTCAGCGTTAGGGGCGCAAAAATTTGTATAACGGCTTTGCTATTTTTTCATCATTAAATTGATTGTGGCGAGCGTGTTTTCAGAAACAATGTCTGCAAAGTTACGCTACATGGTCAGAGGAATTACTCCCTTTGATTCTGCACATACCTTGCGTCCGTACTTGGCCGTTATCAAGTACTTGTTCTAACTGCGAGTGCAATTTGTAAAACACTGGATATTTTGTTTTTCAAATAACCACGCGAAAACTCTAACCTAAAACCTACAGAGATGTATGAGGTATCGATCATTTTGTCTTCGGAAGATCTATCATATCAGTTCACACCTCGTATCGTGGGTGTCATCATGGCTGAGCAAACAGAGTCACAAGGTTGCGCTTGTTCATTGGCCGCATCCGTGTAACATGTATTGTTGCAAAATTGAGATTTTATTGAGAAAAAGGTTTAACTTATCTAGCTAATCGTATCCTTAAGATGTCTATATATTATATATTTTTGAGATAAACTTATTCTAAGGTAAGGGTCACATACGTCTGAACATTCCGCGAACCCCTTATGTCACCTAGTTGAGAACTTGATACGATCGTCCCTGATCGGACCTAATTAAGTTTACAAATTTTCGGCCCGATCGGACATATTTTGTATGGGATCCGCGGCTTTCCACGGTACTACACTAGACTACTAACACTACAGCATGGCTGCACTCGAACCCGCTGGAAAAAAATGTTCAGGCTGCCAACTTCCACCATCTGATGATACACGGAGGACTCCACCTCCAGAATGTAATTGAATTTGCCCTGGATGCGACCTTTCGTTTTAAAAACAACCCTGAAGGAATTATCCGCTGACGTTCTGATGAAAGCATTTTGATAACGTAGTGCAGTTATCAATTGTTCCCCATCAAAATTTTCCTCAATACCCTTTAAGACAAGCCTCGGCCTTTTCAGTGAGCTGACCGATGCGGTGAGAATATCCGAGCCGCTGACAGCAGCTACCAGTCTCCAGGAGTCGTCCTCGCTCATGACTTTGACGATGCACTTGTTGTGAGTAGCCCTCGCCAATGACATGACAGCGATCCCTAGACCGGAGATGTCCACCGTTTCTCTGATACATTTCTCAACCTCCTCGCTCGTCTTATTATTGTCTTTGCTTGTTAAAATCACAGCATGACGTGAACGGACTTTCCCCAATGCAGATGCAATCGATGTCGGGAACTCCAAGACAGATGTGATATCCGGCTTCCCAGAAGATTGTGTAGCCCCGGAAACTTCCGCAAAGGAACGCTTTGCCGGTACAGGTCTATTGGGAATGACGGTTTCGGGTCTTGCGGAACTGGCTGAGAGGGCGGCTGTGCTGGCCGCAGCGTTATATTGCTAGCACTATACGAATTTTTAGGGGTAAGGCTTTGCGGCGGCAGATCACTCTCCATGTGCGCAGGTGCTTCGCTAAAGGTTCGTGTGACAGGCCGGCGATCAACTGAGAGTTGTGTTGTGTGACGGTCTCTGGTCGCCACAGCACGCATCTTCGGTTTGATGAGGGTTCTCTTAAGCTCGCGTTTTTCCAGCTCTGCAGCCTGACACGCGAGCCTGATTACCCCCAGACTATTCAATATAGACTCCTTCGCTGACCGACTAACATTTTTAAGGGCTTCCAGTTCTGCGGAAGCCTTCATGACCTCTGTCATGATGGTCACCAAAAACGTAACGGCTGTCACGGTCACTGTCATCAGCAATGGAGGCGTCTTGACAAGTGGAATCAATCGTTGAGCCCTCGGCAGATGTGGCAGGTGATTTTTAACCATTTTAGAATAAAATAACAAGATCGTTACCTACTTTAACAAATTTATTCCAAAATAAGCAATTGGATCAAATTAGTTTGGCAACGCTGCGATTTAGAGTAGGTAGACAGATGTTACTAAGCGTGACTAAACGTTATTAGAACATACGTTGGTACTATTAATTATTACAAGTTACTAGTATTGCTGTCTCAATTCCCTCAGAACATCACAATAGCAATAATCGTCGTAGATAATAATTACCGTACGTTGCGATATGTAATAGGAACAAACAATATGGCTCGTACGGGTACGGCGCGTATCTAATGAAACCTACCCGAACACAAACAAGATGGCGGTATAGCGTGTATGGCGGGCAAGATGGCGGATGGCGAGATTCTGGTAGTACCTTTCGGTGCGACGGGCCGGCGAGAGAGAGCTTGCCGGCCGGAGCCGGTCGGTTTTATCATCCGCCCCCACGTCAGCGGACCTTTCCCTTTATCCCCTTGGATCTCTCTCTGATGGCGGCGGTCTCGGCCTGTATTGCCATGGTTCGGACCCAGAGAGAATTTATAAAAAAATGTTACTATTTAAAATGACTTGAATTTAAAAAAAAATGAAGTTGGTTAATTTAATTATGAAATAACAAGGAATTGATTGGCTTGACAGTTGATTTAGAGTGGAGGTAGGCTGTGGTGTTTTTTTTTTTTGAACCGATAATTCGGTCAGCTGCGTTGCGGTGGTATCCCGAGGGATAGCTTCATCTGATATCAAGCGCCCCCCCCGGGAAACGACCAAAGTGCCGGTTTTTCCATCAGCTTGCCGGCCTTGTCCTTCGCAGGCAGTGAGCTCCTTCACGCCCCCGCTTCAGGGGTTTCCAATTTCCCGCAGGTGTTCCTTCGGATCGACCAGCTCGCCGCATTCGTGGCCCGTCGAAGTGTGGGGTCGGGCCTGTTGCGCCTGCTAGTCGCCGCCGTCGTGCAACTAGAGACCAGGGTACTAACAACTCCCCCTTCAGCGAGGAATACGCCTCTGCGTAGCTCACTGAATTGTTTTAGCTCAGTCGGTGAGGGGTTATCAATAATACGAAGAGGTTTCCTTTTGAATGAGTTCTGTTATGACTCGGTTTATTATTTCCTTGGTCAATATATAACGTCCAGTTCTCAGCATACAATATTTCAAAAAAAATGTAGGTGAAGGCGGCAGACAAGTAGACGTAGCGACCGATTAAAGCGAAAAACGCGAGAAATTTTCTTACCCGTAAGTAAACGGGATAAGTTTTTTCACCGGGTAGTACTTCGGCGTTCAAGATAATTTGAAAGTTCTAGAAGCGACGAGAAGAGATGCGCGGCGAGACTGATGGAACTGGTCCAAAGTTTGAAGAGAGCTGCTAGTCGGCAAGGGACTGTTTCCGAGGACTGATCCGGTATACTGATGATTTATTGCCCGGATGCATCTCTATTTATAGCAGCATCCCTGTTTCTAATTGGTCCAAAGAGATAATAAGAGGGGGTGACCAAAGATTCTAACGTATTCGTTAATTCGTACTACGTGTCATCTCTTGTTTATTTAATAAGAATTTACTGAGTTATCAGAGTGACCAAGTACCAAGAGATAATATATTCTGTGCACGTGGATGGATGTATTGACGTTACAAAATATCGTCTATCTAATTCGATTGATTTTATATGAATTTATCTAGAGTATTTATATAGCTATCTCCGGCATAAACTCGCGGTTTTAGTCTTATGCCAAGAGTAAACACACGATTTGATAAGCGTTTAAATTACATGCATTTACAACTACTTACTAGGTACCTATTGACATAATAATTGGCCCTGTAATTGTCATCCACCGACCTTCACATAAATATTTGTGATTTTACGACGTAAACCTGTCTGTTGCCTTTACCTTTGACAATTACATATTCCTTATAATAACAAATTTATCTTAAAATTACGTCTTATATAGTAATATGAAATAATATTTTACTATTTCCACAAAATAGCAAAATACTACCTCTCGCAAAGGAAATTCGAATTCAATGTGAAAGAGTATATCGATCGGCGATGTAACTCCCGCATTGCCTTATTTTTAGCCGCTGTTTCTAAACCGCACAACGGCATAAAGGTCGTGATTTTAATTCATTTGATCAGAAATCGGCGAAGCCCGCGCCAGTTGTTTCAACATTTTATTATTTTATTAAATATGCAAATTTCCTTATGCTTTATATTACAGACGACGGATACATTAATTATGAACACAAAAATCGAACAATATTTCATAAAAATTGATTTTAAAGGACTCTATGATACTATGATTTGTTTTTCCCACGCGCTTAATTCTTGCCTAGCGGGAAACATTTTCGCATACGCACACCGATGCACACACATATCAATGCATTGGCTGGCCATTTGGCTGTTGCTATGCCGTTTGTAAATATCACCGCGCTAGATTATTTATTCTATATTTATGAGTTTATAGATTGAAATATTATTCGATTAGTGTGTTCCGCAAACATTTTAATTATTTATATACACCTTATTATAATCTCTCGCTACTGCATTCGTCTCTTTATATTAACAGTCATTCTTCCCCTTTTATACTAGTACCTACATACATAATATTAATAAACTTATACCTAACATTTTATAATAACATAATCACAGGTTTTATTGTACAGAACAAGGCAATTTCACATCCATCATTCTTTTATACCGTATTACCTTGTTCGTAGCGATCGATGCCCCGTTCGATATGTTTACATACCGAACGGGTAGCGTAAAACCTGTGAACAGACAAACAAATTACATATGATTAGACAAGGAAGCGTTTAGGCGTTTTACTAAGCCGTATAGTTAGAGATCAGGTTTACATGTCGGCTTATTACTAATTAATTTACTAAGCGTATACGCCTACCTACCGGTAGGTGGTGACAGTACCCAACTTAACCCATTAGGGACCCCACGGAAATTGGCCATTCTGTGGGGGCGCCGGCTGCAAAGAATAGGCGTCTAGCCATGTGGCTTGCAGTGGAATCTCTCCCTCACGGGATGATGAACACACCTCGTGTGATATCCGGAGCGTCGTTCGGCTGTGAAGCATTCGTACCGGAGACGCTTGCTTTGCGTGTAGTTTGGACGTCGGCGCCGGTGGCCGGAGCGTCCGCTGTAGATATGACTTCGGGGCCGCTGTCAGGTGTCATATCTGGCAGGTATCTTTGGTGACATCTCTGGATGTAGGCTTGTTGATGTCCCGTGAGTGCTGCGTCGAGGGCATCGCGGTCGTAGTTTTCTGGTCTGGCGGTGTCGATGAGTATAGGGTGAAGGTAATCTCCTGGGCGTGCTATCTCCTGGCAGAGAACTACCTTCCCTGGTGAGAATCCGGTGGCGGCATTACGGCGGCAACGCAAGTCTTCGAGAATATCTGGGAGGTGTTCATCCCACCAATCCTGCTGATTGGGCTTGACACGGATCCGCAGTCCCTTCTTGATTTCCTGGTTGCGACGCTCCGTTGGGTTGGCTCGTGGGGTATATACTGGTGTGGTCCAATGGGTGTCTTCTTGAGGATTCCAAAAGAGAAGGTCGGCTAGGTGGTTTTCTTTTCCTGGGCAGTGCTCCGTGCTGAAGATAAACTCGCTCAGGAGGATTGCCCACCTAGCGAGCTTGCCTTTCTGGTCCTTGGCGGTGTTCAACCAGGTAAGCGCCTGGTTGTCTGTTACCAGCTTGAAACGTCGACCCTTCAAGTAGCCTCTTGACGATTCCCCGGTCCTGGTGAAGATGCAAGGGCGTTAAATTCTCAACCGGCCTTGTCCCTAGACCAGATTGAGAACCCCTGCTTTAGGCTAGCTCAGCACGGGGTCGGAGAGGGTTGTCAAGTAAGAGTTCTAAATGACACTTGTGAACACACCATAGCAATACTGCGATGTAATGATTTAGAAACGCCACTTGATATTATGATGACGTCAGAATCTAATAGGTATGTTATTTATTTAATTTAAAATTGTTTCACGGCCACTGCGGAAACGTCAAAAACAGCTGATAATTTAAGTTCAATGTCACCGAGCTCTCGTGCATTACTATGACACTGGAATATGGATCGAGGATGTATATTGAATGTATATTGAATAATGGCTTTAGTTACAAGTATTTAATTGGAGCAACAACAGTTAGAGAAATATTGAATACTATTGTACGACAACATCTTCTTGGCTACGCTTCTAGGCGCTGCTGTCTACTAAATGAGAGGAGCTTGTTAGTTTATAATGGAATTCCGCGTAAAAATGGGCGGAGCATGTTAGTTCACAGTTTTAACACGTAGCCAAAAAGATGTTGTCGTACAATACATGCACACAAATCTGGTACAGTCGTTTCGGGTAACATTGAACCACTTTTGTGTTTCAATTAGTTTTTTTTAATACTTTTGTCTCGTCAGCTGCAACTATTAAGTGTAGTAGGTGTTCTTACTACTTCATTTGATTAATTTTAATCTCAAAATCTATGAAAATTCAATAATTCATGACTGAACTGCTGTTTTTATGGGTGGTCCAATGTTAAATTGAGTATTGGGTAACTTTCGACTTGAGTATTTTCGATAGTCGATCGATGACATATAAGAAAATAAATATTGAAATCATAACAACTACATTTAAAAAATAACCAAAAAGAAAAGAAATCTCCTCAAAATCTTCTTCGTCGTTACCCACCATATATCGCGTCTATAATTACACTAGGGTGTAGCCGGCTCGCACATCACAACTCGCCTTGTGTGCCTGACGGCCATAAATCAAAACTTCCGAGACTGCCGGCGAATGTTGCATGAACACAACCTCGCACATCTGCCTAGCGACATTCGACATTCGCTGCGCATCGCCGCTGCCGCATTCGCGCGTACCCCGAAACGTCAAAATATTATACTCTAGCTAGACAACACATTGTGCAAATATGTCATCAGGATACAGGAGCCTCTGGAGCAGAAGAGCACGCCTCGTTCTCATCGCCAATCTCGACCAGAGGCTCTGCAGGTAGAGGCGGTAAGTTGCCGCTGCCGGCTCGAGACTTCATAAAGGGCAGGACGAACTGCATTGCGTCCTGGAGATAATACCGCTTGGCCTTGCTCGTCCCACTCCCTGATGGAGGCTTCTTCATGTTGCGAGACAAGCAAGACCGCAAATTCCTCAATTTCTCACTAGATTCTGAAACTGAAATATAAAGATATTATATTTCAATATATTGCTTGAAACGTCAAGGGAAGGAGGAAGAATTTGTGGTGACAACCCAAAAATCTTATTACGATACAGTCTCAAATATTATGTAGGCAGGTAGGTGTAGACTAGACCAATTTTACTTCATACTAGGTACCTAGGTACACTACACATATCTGCTAACTATTGTATATTAATAGTATATACGCTGAAAGGTTATAAAAGAAAATAATAATGTAGATATAATAATATAATATGGTGTCATACTGTTATGAATCCAAGTACCTAATCTGCATTCACTATCTAATATTATACACACTACTGGCTACATACTTGTGTATTCAAATTCCTTTAAACACGTGGGTAAAAATAGCGTGAATTATATCAAATTCCTTGGAACACGCGGGTACACTGATTGCTGAAGACATGTTTGATTAATAACCATAACGATAACGTACTTATCTTTGCAATTATGGCCATAATATGTAAAATGATTTCACGCGGTCCCAACACAAAATAAGGTTGATAATTGGTTTGACTTACCAGTAATATTGAAATGATTAGCGATTTCGGTCCACGCCTTTTCGATCACATCCCTATTGGAGTGATCTCGCCGTTTATAATCATATATGCATCTGTATTTTTCTATTTCCTGCACGAATGAGATGTTGCTTCTTTCGTCTGCCATTTTTATCGATGTACGGGAAACGTCAAACGCGGCGACAGTCTGGAGAGGAATGGCCGATCCGCCGATTGTGCGGCTGTGCGCATGCGCGGAGTCGACATTTTTAGATATCGGCATGCGGGAGCGTCGCAGTTGCATCGGCCAATCTGCGAAGCTCCATTTGATAACGTTTGTTTCTTGGTTTACGATGACGTCACATCGACGAATTCGTCATAAGACGCATGCGGCGAGTTCTGATGTGCGAGCCCTCGTATTGGTGGATAAGACAGTGGTTCCGTCGCAAACGCCTCGTCAACGGCAGCCGCAACCAAAGCCCGGAACCGTTGCCTTTGGTGTGGCAACATGGCTGCCATGTCCGGTTGAAAACTCACCAAAAAAGTGGTGTGTGCGTCCGTTGCCACCCTTTCTTGCCTAGATTGCCTCTCAATATATGCCAAAAATCCTTCATCAATCCGTTGCGACAGCGTCAATGGCCTCCTCGGACGCTTGGCTGGGAGTCGTTGGCTTGCGCAGTCTGATGTGTGCCTAATCACCCCAGGTGAAGCAGCCACGGATACAGGAGCCTCTGGGGTAGAAGAGCACGCCTCGTTCTCATCGTCAATCTCGACCAGAGGCTCTGCAGGTAGAGGCGGTAAGTTGCCGTTGCCGACTTGAGACTTCATAAAGGGCAGGACGAACTGCATGCCATCCTGGAGATAATAACGCTTGGCCTTGCTCGTCCCACTCCCTGGTGGAGGCTTCTACATGTTGCGGGACAAGCAAGACCGCAAATTCCTCCATTTCTCCTTGGATTCTGAAACTGAAATATAAAGATATTATATTTCAATATATTGCCCGAAACGTCAAGGGAAGGAGGAAGAACACGTGGTGACAACCCAAAAATATTATTACGATACAGTCTCAAATATTATGTAGGCAGGTACGTGTAGACTAAACCAATTTTACTTCATACTAGGTACACTACACATATCTACAACGGAAACTATTGTATATTAGTATATACACTGAAAGGTTATGATAGAAAATAATAATGTTGATAGGTATAATAATATATGGTATCACATTGTTATGAATCCAAGTACCTAATCTGCATTCACTATCGAATATTATACACACCAGTGGCGAAGGGTGGAGGTAGGCTGTTAAGATCCGCCATAAATAGTGCACATTAAATTGAGTCAGTCAAACGTATATGTTTTTATTGAAATAAGACTACAATTTACAGTTGGTATTGGTTAGTTTTTAAAAATCAATTAAGCTCTGCCAAAATTAAACCATAATAGTATTTGTATATTTTAGGCGATACGACAAAATTGTGCACACTTTTTCATTCATACTTATTTGTTTTCGTTGGATTAAGAATACATATTACACATATTGTTGGTTCATTTTTTTAATTCATTAAGCCCTGCATACGCCATACTATAATAGATAAGAATTATTATTCTATCTATAAAATATCCAAAGTTATGTATGATTTAATTGCATAATTTTAGATATTTTATAGATAGATGAGTATTTTTTTACTATTATCTATTATGGCTTGGTTTTCGCAGGGTTTAATTGAATTTTAAAAACTAACCAATACCATATGTAAATTGTAGTCTTATTTCAATAAAAACATATACGTTTGACTGACAAAGTTTAGTGTGCACTATTTATGGCGGATTTTAACAGCCTACCTCCACCCTTCGCCACTGATACACACTACTGACTACATTCTTGTGTAATGTGTATACTTAATATGTATTCAAATTCCTTTAAACACGTGGGTAAAAATACCGTGGATTATATCAAATTTCTTGGAACACACTGGTACACCGATTGCTGAAGACATGTTTGATAAATAACCATAACGATAACGTACTTATCTTTGCAATTATGGTCATAATATGTAAAATCATTTCACGCGGTCCCAACACAAAATAAGGTAGATAATTGGTTTGACTTACTGGTAATATTGAAATGATTAGCGATTTCAGTCCACGCCTTTTCGATCACATCTCTATTGGAGTGATCTCGCCGTTTATAATCGTAGATACATTTGTATTTTTCAATTCATTGCAAGAATGAAATTTTATTTCTCTCGTCTGCCATTTTTGTTGATGTGAGATTGTACGGAGAAACGTCAAACGCGGCGACAGTCTGGAGAGAAATGGCCGATTGTGCTCCATTTGATAACGTTTGTTTCTTGGTTTATGATGACGTCACATCGACGAATTCGACATGCGATGCATGAGGCGAGTTCTGATTTGCGAGCCCACTAAGGTTACTCGGATTTATATTTAACCTTTAACAGTTTCGGGAGAATCATTTCCGTTCGCGGATTTGACAATCACGACGAACGTTCGGTCATTAGTGGTAGGCGGGTTGTGGTTTGAAAATTTTTTGGTAAAGGAGTACTAAGGGATAGTCGTAGGCTCAGCAGTAATTGTGTCTACGCGTGCGTTTATGTTTGAGATTTGGCTTTCAATTCTTTGAAGTGTTGCGGTGATGACGGGGTCTAGCTTTATCTCTTGTTTATCTTCAGCAGTGTGTGTTTCCGATTTCAAAATTGCATCCGAAATCTCTGAGATTGCTTTAATGATTTCGGGTGATTTGGTATTTTTCGATATGAATTGACATAAACGATAACATCTCAAGTTTCGTTATGCTCAGTTTTATCTTCATTAGGAGCATAATTTGACAGCGAAATCGGCAGGGTCCCTTTGCTTGCATTTTTGTTTTGGTTGGGCGATCGCGGTGTGCGAATTGACCTGTCAAACGGGCTCGCAGACGTCATAGTTTGTTTTTCCATAATATCAACTGAAGGGGTAGCGCCTAGTATTGATATACTAGGCGCTACTGGCGTACTTATAAATCATTTGTCGTTTGCTTATGCCATTGTTGAATAATATGAAAACTTTTGAACGTAAAAGCACTTATAACTCTGTTATTACACCACTGCGCTAACAACTAACGCTACCATGAGCGTATCGTGTTACTTTCTGTTGACTTAACAATTTACTTGCTCGAGAGACTTGTTTAGGTCATGCTGTGCTAAAAATTCTGACACGGCTGTGTCTCTGCTATCAGTGCGTCGACTGCCCGCCAGATGCCCTTTGCGTTTACGTCGCCTCCGAGCAACAGCCTGTGACCCTTTGAAATGTTCATGAGCCTGCTCATGCCGGTCAGCGATTCATCGATGAGCACCGACGGCGCGCTGTACAGTGATCCGACCAGTAGCGTTTCTCCTAAATAATGGAGTTCTACAACAACGCAGCTATATGAGCTAAACTCTGAAAGTAAAATACAGTGGGTTAGAGATAATGTTTGACGCACAAGAATAGCTGCCTTCACTGGATATAGACTGCTTGGCTTCTGAATAATGATACCTGAAAAAAAGCGACGAACGAATTTGACCCGTGTTGCCAGTGTACGGTTCCGATACCTGAAAAAAGCAACGAACGAATTTGACCCGTGTTGCCAGTGTACGATTCCTGGATTAAAGCCAGGTCCACATTATTAAATTGCATATACCTGATGAAAGAGACTGTGGCGACCTCGCACCGTTCGCTTGTGCAACTTTTAGGTGTATAGCCATTATTGGTTTCCGAAGTCAGTTGCGGAAGTAGACTTGGCTTCTTGTTGGCGGTGCAATATGCATGCACGCGATAGAGGACTGTGACCCGTCGGAGCCGTCAGATGGAGCCGCCTATTTTTCCGTATGCAGTTGACGCATGTCAACTTTTCCTTTTTGGTACATTCCGCAATTTTGTGGTCCCCCCCACATCCCCGACACGCAAAGGCTTCCTTGCAAGTATTACCAGTATGCCCATACCATAGGCATTTCGTGCAATGCACAACACTAGAGCATGGCTGCACTCGAACCCGCTGGAAACCAACGTTCAGGCCGCCAACTTCCACCATCTGATGATACAAGGATGATTCCACCTCCAGAATGTAATTGAATTTGCCCTGGATGCGACCTTTCGTTTTGAAAACAACTGAAGGAATTGTCCGCTGACGTTCTGATGAAAGCATTTTGATAACGTAGTGCAGTTATCAATTGTTCCCCATCAAAATTTTCCTCAATACCCTTTAAAACAAGCCTCGGCCTTTTCAGTGAGCTGACCGATGCGGTGAGAACATCCGAGCCACTGACAGCATCTACCAGTCTCCGGGAGTCGTCCTGCTGACAATGCACTTGTTGTGAATCGCCCTCGCCAATGACACGACAGCGATCCCCAGACCAGAAACGTCCACCGTTTCTCTGATACATTTCTCAACCTCCTCGCTCGTCTTATTATTGTCTTTGCTTGTTAAAATCACAGCATGACGTGAACGGACTTTCCCCAATGCAGCTGCAATCGAAGCCAATAAACCCACACTACTAGAATAACGTACATGTACGTCCATACTCCTGCATGCGAAAATCGCGCCGACGTACATGTACGTCCATACTCCCAAGGTTTATTTTTTTAATTTATTGTATAAACTATTTATATTTATTTTAGTTTATTAGTATGTCTGCGCACTTATTATATTATCGAGGCACCGACTATAAAGATTGCGAAACCATGTTCCTTTTATGTATATCGTCGTCATACAAGAGAAAGTGACCAAGTGCATTTTTTACGAAATTGGTTTTATTGACTATTTGACATCTTACTAACATAATGGTTGTCTGGAAAAAAAAACTGAATTTCAGCCTGGAAACATACTATCTCGAATTTATCAAAATGACTATCTGCATATTTATCAAAATGACTATCTGCAATAAGGCACATTTTTTGCCAAGCAAAATTGACTATTAGACACATGGTCATTTCTTTTTGTAATATTTTACAATAAAAAATGACCAAGTGATAGTTTTCCTTGTAGTATTCTGTAGTAGTGAAGTTAGTCATTTATTTCATACGAAACGTTTGACGTATCAATTTTCTCTCATTGTAAAGTGATAGAATTCGTTCATAAAATGATCTGTAGAAGTAAATTAATGGTGGAAATGTGTCAAAACTAATTCAGAGGTGAGTTAGAATCTATTTGTTTATCCATTGTATAAACATAAACATTTTCAGAGCAGCTCAATCCCAACGAAATAAAAATAAAAATAGTGATACCATATGCAGTGAATGAGTTAAGAACCAAATTTAATGCCGCCTGTTTGACGCTTGCATTCTGACAGTGCTGCTTTAGCGAATCATGGCATCTTACGAAGGGTCAGAGCAACCGTTTTCTGAACTTAGAAAACAGATGTTTGCGACAGATACTGGGTGTGCAGTGGTATGACTTTATGAGCAATGAGGAGATAAAAGATCGCACTAAGTAGCCTCTCATCACGCTGAGAGTGAAGAGGCAACATTGGACCAGAATTTCAACCTGGCTTGCTCGTTATTTAAACCAACCGGATTCCGGCGTCATGGAAGGCCGCTAAATACTATCTATAAAGTGTATACGACAGAGCTACGGGATGCTAGTTTGACATGGAACAATGCAAGAAGACTGGCGAGTGACAGGGATTCTTGGAGGCGCCTGGTGTCCATATGCTCTAACTAAAGGGCTGATATGGTCGAAGAAGATCTTAAATTACCTGCTGCCAAAATAATGAAAAATCGGTATGAGCGTGTCAGACCAGGACACATTCTCCATAAAATATTCTTACAACGACGACGTTCAAACCCTGTCAGTGTTTGGGTGAGGTCGGCCACCACTTGTTCCCCCATTAATGTACTTATTCAAAGAACTCAATATAACCAGGCTAAAAAAGAGAGATTTTGTAAAACTGTGTGATACTGGAGCAATTCCTCATGATTATCATGGATGGTACAGATAACTTGCTGAAAATAACATGCCAGACAGGGCACCAGAACCAAACATGGATTCTCAATCTGAAGCAGAGTATTTTTTTACATTAATTTATTTCAATGTACTTATATTTTTGTGACTTTTGTACTTTTTCACGTAAAGCAAATGGGTAAATTTTCCATTGAAAATTAAAAAATTATTGTATTCTATTTTCGCCATTCTATTCAAAATGCACTCAAAATAAAGTCAATTTAAAGAAAAATACCTATACTTCATTTTTGTTTTACCTGTATTCCAAGAATGAAAAGTGACTATCTGCAATTTTTCCATTAATTCATGGGTGGTAAAACTGACCAACTTCATTTCCTATTTTTAAAAGCTAGAACAAAAGTGATTTTTTCAAATATAATATCATTTTAAAAGTAAATATCATATCTACACCCACCCACAAAAATAATCAGAAATGTGAATGCAATATAAGGATTTTTTAGATTGATTACAAATGTTAAAATGGCTCTCCTGAACAATTTACTATTTTGCACTTGGTCACTTTCTCTTGTATGACGACGATATATTCGCGAGTACTTGTTACTAAGTACTTAGTGACATATTCGCCTACGATCGAATAATTCCCCGTCGCCGCGTTATATATCAACGTCGCAGATTGCGATGACGTAGCCGCTATGACGCGCTATTCGTACTTAGCGAGAAAACTTCCGATCGAGTTTTCAAAAACAACGCGAATATCTGCAAAATCTCCAGAGGAGCTGCACAGGTTAGAGAACTTATCTCTAGAAGCAGGAGCCGACGACTAAATTTGTATAGAAAAACACGGGTTTTTATACCCATCAAATGGGACTGTCCCGAAAAACTGACGTCAGGGATACGAAAAACCCCCTCCCTAATCTTAGGTTTTCAGCAATTATCTGAAGAATCGCTAATAATTCTGATTAAGAAATTATGTAAGCTCATAGGGGTTCTGATACCCGTCATCGTAATATAGATTTTAATAACTTAAAGTTTGGAAAAAGGTGAGGAAAAGCCGTAAATGACATTTCGGGGCGTGTTTACACGCGAAAACTGGACCAATGAGGTTATTTTTGCCTCCTTCCATCAGACCAGGAGCCAAACCCTCGGACCAATTACGGAAAAGCGGTTTATTTTCCCGCTTTCCCGGAAAATTACGAGTATCTAATTAAGTTAAAAACAAGCGGCCTATAGGTATCTACAGGTAAGACAAGTTTCATAATCATCGCAAAAGCCCTTTTGGTACTTTTAACGTAGATTGGATAAATGTTTTCTGATTCAAATATCAGAATTACAATAATGAAAAATGACAGATGGTCGATTTAAAACGGTGCATAATATTAGCATATATAAATATTTCGCGTCGGAATCGATCGCGCTAACATGTTACAATAGTGAGAATGAATCAAAATTCTCTTCTTTCTTTAGGGTAATGGCAATAATTTTTTTGGGGCGCCGACTCAATGCGAGTCATCCCCGTTGTCTCAGGTTACTATCTCTGGGAATGCCTTTCGGGTATTTTTATACCGCTTCTGAAGTCCTTGGGCCTCGGTGGCTTCGCGACCGGACCGAGGCCCAATTTGTGGTCTCGATTAGGTAATCTCTTTGGTTAAAAAAGCGCTGGCACATTCTCACTTCGGCCGTCCGTCGATTGCCGATTGTCCGCTCCTCCTCTTCGCTCCATGTATCCGTATGTTCTGGTTGGCTGCCTCCTTAGGTGGTTGTTATTTATCGGCGATTATTCTTTTTTCCTGTTCTTCTCTTCTTTTGAATTGGTGTATCGTTTGGTGTTTCGTCGGGATCTGGATTTGTGTTAAGTTCGTTTATGTGGTTAGTCACTACTGATAGCATTTCGTCTAGGAAGAAGAATTTTCTTTGGTCTTCGTAAGAATTATCGTAGTTTGCATTGGTCTTCGTCTCTTCTACTTGTGTGATAATTGCTCTCAGGTCTTCTTCGTCGTAGTCTGATTTGTTTTGGAATACATCGTCGATGTGTGGTCGGATTGTTCGTTCGAATTCGTTCATATATTCCGATTCTCTGAGACTTAGGGCCATTTCCTCTGTATAGCTGTCGTAATCCGGTGGCTCGAGTGTTGCGGTTCCCGGGGATTTGACGATTTCCGTTAGCAAGGTATTTGGTTTTTCGGGTATTTCCGCTTCCGGTGTCTCTGTTGCTGCGTTTTCCGAGGTCTCAGGAGTTTCAATTATTTCGGTTATCGGGTTGATGGCTATGTCCACTTCTTGTGGGTCTTGGGCTCCGATCGGTATGTGTGGGCGTTTGGCTGGCAGCCCGGTCGGGATGGTGTGTTTGTCTTGGTCAGGTATGTCCTTTTGGTTATCGGTTAGATTTGTATGGCTGTCGGTGCGTATTTTGGTTCTCTTCTGTTTTTCTCGAAGGGCAGCTTGTTCCTTCTCGTCGAGTTTGTAGACGATCTCGTTGTAGTCAGGTTCGGCATGGGGGGCCTCCCTTTGGTCTTTCTTAGGCGTAATTATGGGGTCTGTGTGGTCTTCGGGGGTGTCCGGCTTGGGCATGTCCGTGTGGTGTCTGTCGGGGTCTGTTTCCTGTCTCTCTTCCGTCTTATGGTGTGCGGGGGGTGTAGCATGATCTCTGCGAGTCGAGAGGGTAGTGCGAGTCTCGATTGTGCGGTTGCATTTCGGGTGTCTGGCACATGTACATTCTTTGTCTTGTTCGTGTGTGAGTGGCTGCTCCGCGTGCTTCTCCTTGGCAGTTCAACTTGCAATTTACGATATAGTGCATATCGCAAATTGAATATGTGCCTCCCTCTGTCGTTGTCCAGTAGTCTGACCAGGACAAGAGGCATCGGATGCTGGCTCCTGCCCTTGGTCATTCTCTGGACGCTGATGATCGGGAGGCCTCTTCGTAGGAGTTCGTCGGTGATATTTTCTGTCTGTATGTAGACTGGGAAGCCTCTCACGACAACGTTCAGGCATTTCCTGTCGCTTCGTACGGGTGCGGGAGGGTCTGCTTCCTTGTCGGGTGGTGAGTTTGTTGTTGTTTTGTTGGTGTGATTTGCCCTGGTCTGTGTTGTGGTTCTTGTCGTATTGGTCCTTGCTTCGTTCTGGTTATATCGGGTGGATGCATCGGTGTGGAGATTTGTCGCTGCTTCCATTTGGTATGCCGTTAATAGCAGGAAGTGGAGCGTCATAAAGTCTCGTAGGTTGATCGGTCTTGATTTTTCAAGTCTGGAGATTTCAGTTGTGATTTGCTCCATTATGAATTCGAAGATTTGGTCGTCTGGTAGGCGGGTTAATACTGTGAGGCTTGCAGGCGGTGATTTGGTAGGTATACAATTCGTACGAGTAGTACGGCTGTATATCTGGCTGGTCTTGTAGGTAATTTTGCTGGGTATGTAATTCAGTTTGGTAGATCGGATTGCGATGTTGTTGATGATTCACAGTAGAAACTTGTTGGTCTGGCGGAGCGAACGAGGCAGGCGACCGTACGCGACGGGTGTCAGTCTGCAAGTGATCAAAATTCAGCCTCGCGTTTTCTTTTATAGCCCGTACCTTTCGCGTCGTTTTCACTCCTTCAAGGAGGAAGTACGTCTTAAATATATACAAAATATATTTATGGGGCACTATAAGGTCAAGATAAAGTTTTAGATCTAAATAATATTCCCACGACAAGTACGGGTTTACGAGGTTCAAAAATTACCTGTTTTAGGGTATCTTTTTACAAATTGAAAATGATCTGTAGGGCTCAGTTGACAGATCTAAGAAATAATTTTTATTTGTAAATTAACAGAATAATAGTGCCTCCAGACTTACATTATTAGATTTTCAATTTTCGTAATTTTATTATCAACTTTTTACATAAGTACGTACTAAATTCAAGGCTGCATGGTCCGGTGTCTTATCTCCTTTTTGATCTGGGCCCATTTGCTATAGCTCCAGCCGTTCCTATTAGCTATTTCTACACTACATTTGTTATAAATAACTCTACAAAGTGTATGTTTTGACGTGATATGGAACCGACAGTTGACATAAAATAGTGCATAAACTCATCCTGGATGTCCTTCGCAGCTCTTAATACATTCCGTGGAATGCTTTGAAGAGGCCTCATACCACTATCACTTGAAGTGACTTGTCTCCAAGATCCAGGAATTGTATCTCCTGTACAAGCATCTTCATTATCGAAGCATCCTGTGGGTGAATAATGTCTTCCTGAATCTGGTTGTAAACGTATAAAATTATGCAGATATACACACGCTAGCACAATATCAACAACAGTATTTTATCTTTATTTCTCTTTAATCTCTATAGGCTTCCGCCTCCGAAAGATTCTGAAAACGGATGCGAGTACCCCGAACGCATTTTCTACAATATTCCTTGCTCTTGAGAGCAGTGGCGCACCCAGGGGGGGGGGCCAAGGGGCCTTGGCCCCCCCAAAAACATTGGAATTGAAAGCCAATAGATTAGACAAATAAAAACACGGCAAAAAATGATTTGAAATTCTCCAGCACCCTCTAGAAAAATTTCTTAGATTTTAATTTCTAACACAAAAATTTCGAAACACTAATGTCGGGTTGTTTTAGAAACTCAATCTCTAATGGAAATGTCAAAAAATTCTCGGTGTCCACCCGAATTCCGGAGTGGTGTAGGTCATGGCTGGGGAGGGCTGACAGGGCTCTAGCCTGGGGGCCCGAGCTGTGGGGGGCCCGGCGTGTCGGGTTGACCAGATAAGTGAGATAAACACACATCATAAACTAGCTTTAATAGTAAAAAAAGTCGCCTGCGGCGCTGTTATACTTCTTGGCCATGAATATTTTCAATTACTTATATAATTGTGCAATATATTTTTTGATTATTATGTGTCCATACTCGAAAGCTCTATTATTAAAGTGGATGTATTGAAAATCGCTTTCTTCTTCTTATGTATAAGTACCCTTAATTTGAACTAAAACACAATTTTAAAAACGTTAATGTAGTGTTTCACACTGCCTTTAATCTTAGCGGTAGGTAGGGGGCTCGCCAAATATCCTAGCCTGAGGGCCCGTTTCAGGATGTGGGGACCATGGTGTAGGTACACCGAGTGCAATAGACAACGAGAAATTAGGCTGTGAAGAAGAAAAAGAGCCTATGGGACTAATTTACATTCTCCTCCTTGGGCCCCCCCCAATATTAAATCCTGGGTGCGCCACTGCTTGAGAGCCTATAATTAAAAACTCTCTTCGGGGATCCTCGATTCAGATCAATTTTATAAGGCTTCATTATATGTTTTTATAATGGAAATGCATCATCTGCAACTAATGTGTATGGGATTGGTATTGTGCGGCCAGGTAGTGGTTCATCTGGTGGCAAATCCAAGTCATTGTTAATATGTCTTTGACTAAATTCTGTATTTTTGAAAACGCCACCATCTGATATGCGTCCTTGGCAACCAACATTTACATATTATATAAAATTGTAGTTGGCGTCTACAATTGCCATCAATACAATACTGTTAGTTCCCTTGTAATTATAGAATTCTGCCACCGTATTTTCTGGACATTGTATTACTATATGTTTTCCATCTACTGCACCTATGCAGTGAGGAAAATTCCAACGTGTGTCAAACTCATTTGCAATCGCTTTTCATTGACGTAATCTTTCAAACATTCAATTATTGCTTTTAGCACCTCTGGAAGCATTGTCGAAATAAACTGCTTCGATTCTTTAAACAAATACATCAGCGACATGAAGGAATCACCGGTAGCCAAATACCGAAGGGTGATAGCCAACTTCATTTCGGGGGGTATCGCTTCCCTTAACCGAGTATTTTGTTTTTCTATTTTTCCTTTTACCATTTCCAACAACATGTCAAAGTTTGCCTTCGACATCCGTGTGAAGTTCTGAAAAAGAACATTTTCGTTTGATTCTATTGCCCTCATTATTCTGAAATTCCTGGTTTTAAAATAATCTTTCATCCAAATCGATCAACGTTTTTCTCGCCGTTTTTGTATTTTTTGCAGTACTATGAATGCAGCACTGATCCCCGCTAGCATAACAGCATCAGTTACTTCCATTGTAACTTAACAGTAGTCAGTAATATTAAATTTAAAGCTCTTCAATTGGTGTATAGTATAATTATTTTGTCAGAAAGAGATTTGACAGATGACGTTCTGGCGGGCATAGACTATTTTATTTGCGAGGGTGAATATGCATACAAAAATATTTGTCATTCATTTAATACAAAGTACACCGATAGATGGCACTAAACTAGTTCCATGACCAATTTTGCCATTAGGACACGCTCAATTATGCTTATTTATTACAAATATGACTGTAATAATAAGTAAAAAAAATACTAATATAATTAAGTATTTGTTAATGCAAATCTTACTGTTTGCTTTTAACTTTTTGCATTAGTTTCCCAAGTACGCTTGTTGGTGGCGCTGTATTACCGAGATGAATTTTGTTCATCACCTACGAATCTATTTAGGTATATTATCTATGACTTAACGAAATGAAAGCTGTGATGAACGAATGTAGACATCAAAACGGATTCATCTCCTCTGCGCATGCACAAAACTTCTCGGTGTAAAACCAGAATTTAAAAGTTGAAGAGGAAGTCGGCGTTGAAGTGATTAATTGTGGACTTAGCTAAAGAGACGTTTCGGAGATGAAACGTTACCACAGTAGAAACGAGCAATATTATCAACAACGGAATCAATTATAACACTTCTATCTTCGCTTCTTTCGTCGGCGCCTTCAACTTTCCTTTTTATATGTTTTTCGTTGTCTACAATTTCATCAGCAGTTGGATTTTTCGCATGCATCACAACGACCTTTTCTTAGATGATAAAATGTCTAGTTAAAATCCCTGTTGAATACATCTTGGTAAATATTTATTTTTACCGGGTTTTCCGTTTGCGAAAAATACAAATCGTACATTTTTATAGATATTTTCAAGATATTTTATGGTTGTACTATTTCGGCAGTAGTGCGATTCAATAGCCGGAAACGATTGAATATGAGACTGGACATTATCTAAATCAGTTGTATTTGTACGTCTCTTCAAATGTTTCCCCTTTGTCGGGGTTCTAGGCACATTTGTAACACTAGTTCACACCTTTTCATGAAAATAATAAACTTACTATCACAAATATAATATCTAAAGTATTGCAAAAAAATGTTTGACACACCTTAATTTTTTTAGCAAGCAGTTCAAAATAATAACTATATGAGAAGCGTATTCGACTTGTTTCTTTGTCCGTTTCCTCATTGGTATTGTGGGAAACATCTGCTTTTCACAATTTTTGCTGCATGAATTTTCTTCATAATATCGATATATTCTTCGCCACGTTCCTTTTTCTTTTTCTGGACTTTTCGTGCCCAGTTCGTTTTTCGATTTCGGTAGAGTTCGATAAAAGAAATGAGCTACATTAAAATGTCGATTTTGACAAAAATGGATATTCTTACAAGGTGGCTTTATTGTCACTTGGGATAAAATTTTGAACTTTGGTGTGGTTTTTTATTTTGTTTAGTGATGTCTTCGTTATGACCAATATTAATGAACAATCCAGTTTGTTCATCGAGAAACTGTCCCATTTCAAAGCCAGCCATTAAGTGAGAGGTATAAAAGCATAACCGCCACTATCCACAATGCAAATTCTTCAGTATTTAAAAAAACGATTTTAATGTTCCCTTTACACCTTTTTGAGTGATTTTGAATTGTATTCACATCCTATTAGATTTGTTCTTAGATTCGCGATTCCAAATCAAGCAATTTTAGTTCTGTTACTGCAATAAAAACAATTATTTTTTTAATAGTGGAGGTTTTGCATTTCATCTTTTCAAAGTGGTGCTTTTGTTACTGAATGTTTGTGGTAGTGGCTGATTTGCACTTCAACATACTTTTACTTAATGACTTAACCATTTCGAGACCAGAACTACGAAATAAAGCTAATATGTATGATTAATTTTGTTATTATTTTATTTTATTCATAGTGTACATAAAATGAACAGGTAAAAATATTTGCAAATAATAATGATAAAATATTGTAAAATAATATTTACAGGCTAAAAAAACTCAAAATATATGTAAATTATATCAATTAATTAAATTTTACATGTTATTGTGACAGATAAAACGCTACCTTTGCATTTCTAAAGAAACACAATTTTTTTTTTTAAATTTAAAAAGAAAATCGCGAGTGTAGAACTACAAGGTTCTAAGTGTTTGTCCTTGGAGAAACAAAAGTAACAATGAGGTAGCTAAGACTACTACTTCTTTGTTGGGTTTGTTTTTTCAAGGACGAACACTTAGAACCTTGTAGTATTAGGCTCACGAAATGTCTAAAGCTGATAAAAAGGATACAAAAATTTAAAAGGATCAAAACATAATTGTAAGATAACATAATGCGGATACAATTGTAACAGTTAAAATTTAATTATGTATAGATAGATAATGAAATTTTCTTTGAACAGTGGCGCGCTTGATTAAAAAACTTTTTTCAAACTGAAAAATCATACTGAAAAATATTCTAAATAACCCAATGCCGCCACTGCTGAACATGTGATAGTGATAACGATAATGATAATTGGTAGGTAGGTAGTACCTTATATAATCTTATAAAACACATGAAAATAAAACACCGAAAAATGTCTATAAAAAATCAAATTGCCGGCAGCAACCAATTTGTTAAGAAAGATTCGTCAACTACACTGATTGTCCAATTTCTTCTGGGTAATAGTCACACAAAATATTTTCATCTTCAGCTTCATGATTTGCTAAAATGTTGTTTCTTTCAATTATGCCTTTATAAAATTTGAGTTATCCAACGCCAAAATCTTGTTTCCAGTTTACCCCGAAATGTTTTTCAATGAGTCTTTCAACGTCATTCAATTTCAGAGGATTCAATTTTACTTCGTATGGATTAATAACATCTTGCGTCATATTAGAAATATGTTTACCTCTCTTGGCAAAAGACTTGAACTCGTCTAGTTCCACTTTGTAATTTATTTCACCTTTTAGTAATGCCCTTTCAGGATTTCCTTTAAGGTGCAAATTTAAAATGGTACTGATTGGGAGACTTTAATATTTCTGCTCCAACCTTTTTCCAATCAAGTACGGGACAATCTATACCAAGCTCAATAACATTTCACATAATTTTCACATATTTGCTTGTATTCGGATGGATCTATTATTTCTTGTTTATTTTTTATCTCCTTTTCAATGAGTCCAAAGAGTCTGTCCGCTTGCATAAACGAATGACCTAGTATCAGAAATATTAACTGGATATGTTTGACTGTTCTTGGAGCTTTATTTATTAGCCAAAATGTACACATCGATATCATCACAGAATTTTTATTCTGCGAGCCACAGCCGTCAGCCATCAATCGGATAATTTTAATATTGGTTAGATCGATCTGACTGAGGCGATGGAAAGCAGCTGAAGCAATCTCATTAGCTCCTTTCGCATGCCTGTCTTCTGTCCAAGTGTATATAAAAACACATTCCTTCCTAAGATCATTCTGCACATTATTTTGCACAATGGCAAATTATATAAAGCTGTCGGCTATAGTATGCCGCTTGATCTGGTACTTTTGGAAGTACCTGGTTTTTTTGGCAATCAAAGGAAAGAGTTACCATCGCTTTATTGTTTTCTTTCAGGTATTCGAAAAAGCATTTAGCTTTTAGTTTGTGCAAATGTTTTTGCGACATTAATAACGCCTTTTCATGGTCGTCGCTTTCATTTTTAATTTTTGCTGATAGTTCAAGACACTTAGAGCAAACATCGGTACTCGGTGTCATGAACCCGATATTATAATACCGGGTAAATATATTTCTAAAGTAACAATGCCGCACCTTAAGAATTCCATCATTACCCTGCAAATTTTGGTACATACGCCACATTTTTTTGATGTTTAAATCAGATACCATGTACTTTCTTGTTGCCGTTGCACTCCTGCAATAATGCGATTCAATGCATTTGAAAGATTCAATGAATCTCATTACTGTCGTCTTCTTTTCAGAATTTTTGCTAGATACTCTGTCTCCACCACGTTTATCTTGGAAAATTGTTTCAGAGAGTAGAAAAGTTTTCGCAATGGATCGCAGTCTATGGACTCCAATGCCTAGAATATTTAAAAAAAACTTTTGGCATACCTGCAGTACCTGAAACGGCTGTGTGGGCTTCCTCACGTACAGTCTAGTGTGCGTTTGTGGCAACGCCCTTGTATTGACTTTCGGACGGTGTCGTTGAGGCAATTTCACTTTCAAAAATTTCAAAATGAATGCATCTTGATATACTTTATCATGTTTTGCGTAGAAGGCACTGATAAATTTTCTGATGTCTTGTGGTCCTATTTCATTGTACTTCATCTTTATGTTGTTTTCATGGCGACAAGTATTCCCAATTACAACAAAATTACCAAATATATAAAAAAATAGTTTATTAAAAATCGATCCAGTCCTCCGACCCTTAAAGTGTTAACAAGTGACGGTTGAAAAGCAGTTTTTTAAAGTGAATAATTCTTACCTATTTCGCTTTTGTACATTCCGTTTCCATTGATCCCTGTTGACTTGACGCTTTCTAGCATTAGTACTAGGCACAGGTGATACATTGAGATCCATTTTTAAAGTTAATTTTTAAATAATTAGCAAAGCGAACACAACACGTTTGTACGGCAACTGAGCACGTTGGCCATATTAGATTTACGATAAGTATGTGTTTACTGGTTCGTGATTGGTGCATTTAGGTTGTGGCGCTTTTGAACTTCACTTATAGTGTAAGAGAGGCGGTTATGCATTTGATCGCCGATTTTGATGGCGATTTGGAAGGACTTAGAGGCGTTTTTGCGTTGGTTTGAAGTTTATAGGGCATAGAGAGTAATAAACCGATCATTAATCAATCATTACTTGAAAAATGATAAAGTATGGATAGTGGCGGTTATGCTTTTATACCCCTCAAGTGTAGTAGGTGTTCTTACTACTTCATTTAATTAATTTTAATCTCAAAATCTATAAAAAATCAATAATTCATGATTGAACTGCTGTTTTTATGGGTGGTCCAATGTTAAATTGAGTATTGGGTAACTTTGGACTTATTTTCGATTTTCGAAGTATTTTCGATAGTCGGTCGATGACATATAAGAAAATAAATATTGAAATTATATAAAAACTACATTTAAAAAATAACGAAATACTAATTTTATTTAATGACGAACAAAAGAAATCTCCTCAAAATCTTCTTCGTCGTTATCCACCATACTCGCGTCTATAATTACACTAGGTTCCGTCGCAAAAGCCTCGTCAACGGCAGCCACAACCAAAGCCAGGAATCGATGCCTTTGGTGTGGCAACATGGCTGCCATATCCGGTTGAAAACTCACCAAAAAACTGGTGTGTGCGTCCGTTGCCACCCTTTCTTGCCTAGATTGCCTCTCAATGTATGACAAAAATCCTTCATCAACCCGTTGCGACAGCGTCAATGGCCTCCTCGGACGCTTGGCTGGAAGTGGTTGGCTTGCGCAGTCTGATGTGCGCCTAATCACCCCAGGTGAAGCAGCCACGGATACAGGAGCCTCTGGGGCAGACGAGCACGCCTCGTTCTCATCGCCAATCTCGACCAGAGGCTCTGCAGGTAGAGGCGGTAAGTTGCCGCTGCCGACTCGAGACTTCATAAAGGGCAGGACGAACTGCATGACATTCTGGAGATAATAACGCTTGGCCTTGCTCGTCCCACTCCCTGATGGAGGCTTCTTCATGTTGCGGGACAAGCAAGACCGCAGATTCCTCCATTTCTTCTTGGATTCTGAAACTGAAATATAAAGATATTATATTTCAATATATTGCCCGAAACGTCAAGCGAAGGAGGAAGAAATATTATGTAGGTAGGTACCTGTAGACTAGACCAAGTTTACTTCATACTAGGTACACTACACATATCTACAACGGAAACTATTGTATATACACTGAAAGGTTATGATAGAAAATAATAATGTAGATATAATAATATATATGGTATCACATTGTTGTGAATCCAAGTACCTAATCTGCATTCACTATCGAATATTATACACACTACTGACTACATACTTGTGTAGTGTTGATACCGGCTATAAAGCGCAATATTCAATATCGCTAGCCAACAACATTTGACAGTGGAAGAGAGTGGGTGGTGGATGAAAATACGCTCGAACAGGGTTGCACAATATTTATTCGACAGCCATAAAGTACATAAACACATAAGTCACAGGCACAACATGAGAATAGTCAAGGCGAAAAAGTCAATAAAAAAAAAAACAAAGCGTGGCACGAGGCGGCGGCTGTTGTAAGCCCGTGGTTAGGCAGAGGGCGGCACAACACAAGGCGGCACGGACTGGGGCGTAGGCTGCTGCGGGACACATGGCGGCACGACACGTGACGCAGGCTGGGGCGCACGCATTTAAATGATATTTGAAATTGCTATTTAAATGAAATGAATTCGACTTGAATAAAAACAAAGTTTAGGGCGGAAGTAGGCTGAGGTGTCCTTTTGGGAAAACCGATGCTTCGGTCGGCTGCGGTAGTTTCCCGGGGGATACCTTCATCTGGTATCAAACGCTCCCCCCGGGGAACGACCGAAGCGTCGGTCTTTCCATCAGCCTGCCGGCCTTGTCCTTGTGGACCAGTTCACCTAAGTGCGGCCTGCGGTATCCAAGTTCCTCGGCGTGCGTCGGATTCCTTCGCGTCCCCGCTTCAGGGGTTTCCAGCTCCATTCGTGAGGTCCTTCGGGTATCTCAGTCAGTCGTTTCCGAGGGCTGTAGAGGTGTGGGGTCGGGCCTGTTGCGCCTGCTAGTCGCCTCCGTCTCGCGACTAGGGACCAGGGTACCCACCTTATCTGGCTCATAAGGGACTTCACGGAGATTGGCCATTTTGTGGGGGTGCCGGCTCCAAAGAATAGGCGTCGGGCGAGGTGGCTGGAAGTGAAACCCCCCTTTCTTTGCGGGAGGCGATGTTTCTCGGTGCAGCCAAGGCATCGGAGTGGGCGCGTTTTTGGCCGTAGGCGTCTTGGTTGGTTCTTGGGCGAGGCATCCTGGCTGATGCCGGATGTTTTGTCGTGGCTGGGCATATGCTGGTCTGATCTGACGTCGAAGCCGTTGTCAGGCGTCATATCTGGCTGGTCAACGGCGGAGCCGATGTCCAGGGCGTCGTTTGGTTGTGGAGCATTCGTGCCGGAGACGAATGCTTCGCTGCTAGTTTGGACGTCGGCGCCGGTGGCCGGAGCGTCCGCTGCAGATCTGACGTCAAAGCCGCTGTCAGGCGTCATATCTGGCGGAGCCGATGTCCGGGGCGTCGTTTGGTTGTAGAGCATCCGTGCCGGAGACGAATGCTTCGCTGGTTGGCTCGATGTCTGGGATGCCGGGCGCTGGTTCGTCTGCGGCCTGCAGGAAGGCGTGTGGATGGCACTTCCGAATCTGGTCGACGTGGACCTTGCATGGACGTCCCCGTCGATCAATCCAGTAGGAGCTCTTCCCGGCCCTCTTCAGTACGTCGTGCGGGCCTGACCATCGCGGCTGTAGCCCCCCGCAAACTCCGGCGCGCGTAAGGATGTGCGTTTTTATGTAAACCTTCTCGCCGGTTTCGTATGCTGGAGGGCCTACGCGTCGACGTCTCTGGAAGTAGGCTTGCTGATGTCCCAGGACTGCGGCGTCGAGGGCGTCTCGGTTGTAGTTTTGAGGTCGGGGTGTGTCGAGAATTACCGGGTGGAGGTAATCTCCTGGGCGTGCTATCTCCTGGCAGAGAACCAACGGTGAGAAGCCGGTGGCGGTATTATGGCGGCAATGCAAGTCTTCAAGAACGTCTGGGAGGTGTTCATCCCACCTATCCTGCTGATTGGGCTTAATACGGATCCGCAGTCCCTTCTTGATTTCTTGGTCGCGACGCTCCGTTGGGTTAGCTCGTGGGGTATATATCGGTGTAGTCCAATGCGTAGTAGACGCGCGCTAGACATATCAGATGGTTTATGCACTACATGGCCGACTTTGGCAGGAAAAATGTCACTAGGGCATGCCTCGGTGTCATTTGTTGAGAGCAGGGGGTCTACAACAGGTACAGCAGCAAGATTATTGTCAATAAAGTCATAAGGGCCAGCGTCGGCATGAAATATTGTACCCTCACTATCATGATCGTGGGGCGGGATCACCCCTTTCATAAAATCCCGGGTGATGCCAAGGTGTGGTAATCGTATGCGTGCGGTCCTGCGCCATCGTGGCACTGGCAATAAGTCTTTAACGACCGCATGCACCGCGGCAACCCCGCACATGCCCGTGAGCCTGGTGGGACGTGCGGGAACCGCGAGAACGCCTCATTCGGACTTAGTGACTGTCGCCCGGTTCAGCGGGCAGTCGCGGTTTTCATGGAACTCCGGGCAGTTCCAGCATTGCCGCTGGCCTGTTGAGTCCCGGAGTACCTTGCGAGTCTCCCTCGTTGAGGTATGGCCCCTACGCCCACGGTTATTTGAACCGCGCTGACTGGGGCCACTGTCGGCGCGGGCGCGGCCGCCCGTCTCTGCTTGCTGTCTCTCATCCAGTCTCTCAGGGGCTGGCGTGAGGCTACGTCCTCCAGTTGTTGGCGGCCTTCTTCTCCGAGTGGAACTGAGACTGGAAGTTAGAAGGATTATTCGGGTTTTGATTTGGGCGACTTGGAGCGTTTGATTTATTGTGTGGCTGGTTGGGGCGGCGTCGCGACCCCGCTGATTGGCGTCGGCTTGGCCTTGTAACGTGCGGCATGGGCAGTCACTGCCTTGACAACAGCCAGCTGTGCGGACGGGCGCTGTCTTCCGGTTTGCGGAGATGACGTTTAGTAGCGGCATTGCGTGCGGGCGGAGCTCCGATGCAATGTGCATCAGCTCCTTCAGGTCAGTTCAATCTCGTCGGTCTACACGGGCTTGGTTACGGCCCGTCATCAGGCCGTAAAATGACTCGGCCAAGTCCTTTGACGTTGCGTTCGGCCGAAGGATGGCGGCTAGTTGTCGCTTCTGCATGAGGAATCTGAATGCTTCCTCGTGCGGTTGCTGGCGTCTCTGGCGAAGATCCGCCTCCTGCTCCTCGCGGCGAGCGCGGGAGTTGAAATAGCATCCCAAACGTACAACTCCCACTCACAGGCTCGAGGTAGTGTGGCTGCCCACTGGCAGGGGTGTTAACCAGATCCTCAGCCATGGTAGCGGGTGTAGGGGTTGTCAGGCGCCACTGGGCGTGCAGTTTCCCAGATTTAGCCCTGGTTTGCATTAACCGAGAGCTTGCACTATCCTTGCTTGCTAAAGTACCCGGTATCAGCCAATGATCGGTTCCCTATTAGCCTTGGCGCGTCTACAAGTTTAGTCCAAAAAGGAATATTTTCTCGCAACCAAAACTACAATTTGCGCAACAAAAATTGATTTTTCTGTGCTACAAATTGATTATTTTTGTGTAATATATTCCTCCCAAAATTGCGCAACCAGAATTACAAGTTGCGCAACAAAAAATTGTTTTCTTTTTGTGCAACAAATCGATTATTATTGTGCAATAATTTCCTCCTAAAATTGCGCAACAGGAATCACAATTTTCGCAACAAAAATTGATGTTTTTTGTGCAACAAATCGATTAATTTCTTTGCGCAATAACTGTATAATAAAATAATAATTTGCGTGGCTTCGACTGGGCTGCACGCGGGGGCGTAGGCTGCTGCGGGACACAAGGCGGCACGACACGTGACGCAGGCTGGGGCGCACGCGGAGGCGTAGGCTGCTGCGGGTCACAAGGCGGCACGACACGTGACGCAGGCTGGGGCGCACGCGGGGCCGTAGGCTGCTGCAGGACACAAGGCGGCACGATACATGGAGGTCCAGGTGATGTCCTCAAGGCGTCGGGGAAGAAAAGAGAGCTCCTTCACGTTGCGCCGGCTCATTTAAAAGCTTCCCCTGTGCTGCCAGAAAGGAGGGGGGAATATTTCCTGGCAGCCGTGGGCTCCGCTATTCACCGCGAGAGGTCGCTAGGGTGTCCATTTTTGAGATGTGATAACCGCGGCGGGGGAAGTTCGATATTTGACAGACGCCGACGTTTTGGTTGTTGCTGGCGTATTTGAACTTTAATTATTTACAATTTTAAGTCGAATGGGGTGGATATTCGAGCGGTTATGTCTGGTTCTTGATATCCGGGAACGTCATGTTACTCGCGGGTACGTGCGTCTTTTTTTTATCGGATGCTTTGCGTAACACAGCAGGTAGTACGACCCGGGATTGCATTGTTTACCTTGAAATGTTCCCGATCTGCCGCTTTCTTAAAACAACCGTTATCCCTCTGCCCTGTCCAGCGCAGGGGTAGACAACCTTAGCGCGACGGGGGTCGCACGTATTGATTTGGTGACAAAATGTATTCAAATTCCTTTAAACACGTGGGTAAAAATACCGTGGATTATATCAAATTCCTTGGAACACACGATTACACCGATTGCTGAAGACATGTTTGATTAATAACCATAAAGATAACTTACTTATCTTTGCAATTATGGTTATAATATGTAAAATCATTTCACGCGGTCCCAACACAAAATAAGGTTCATAATTGGTTTGACTTACCGGTAATATTGAAATGTTTAGCGATGCCGCTCTACGCCTTTTCGATCACATCTCTTTTAGAGTAATCTCGCCGGGTATAGTCGTCGAGACACGGGTATTTTTCAATTTCCTGTACGAACAAAATATTTCTCTCGTCTGCCATTTTTGTTGATGTGTTGATTGTACGGACAAACGTCAAATATTGAAATGTTTAGCAATGCCGCTCCACGCCTTTTCGATCACATCTTTTTTGGAGTGATCTCGCCGGGTATAGTCGTAGATACACGGGTATTTTTCAATTTCCTGTACGAACGAAATATTATTTCTCTCGTCTCGATCGCTGTTTGATGACGTTATCGATGTTGATGTTCCTGCTGGTGATAAAAGTGTTTTTTCAATCTCCGTATCTTCTGTACCATAATATGACGTGGCCTTCCACCAAAACTTTGTATTTCATCAGGTTCTTCGCATACTTCTTCGCATATGTTTAATGACGTTTTGGCGAACGTCAGAAATGGTCGGAACGACAATATTTGGTCGGCCCACATCCATTTCTTCTTATTAACGTTTTCTTGGCCGGTTTTGGTTTTTCTGGACCGGAGATCCTTAGCATATGTGTCCCGTAAGTTCTTCCATCTTTTTTTGGCTTGTTCACCTAAACAAAAATATTTATTTTACAAATTTCTTGCGACCGGTGATACTTTCTACACAATTGGCCATAGTTTTCGAGTTGGATTTTCAACAAATAAAGTGAATGTTCCGGGACCTAAAAATCTCCCTGGACAGAATTAACCTTGCGAGCACGTCTTAATCGGAGATGAAGCTTTCGGTCTGAAAACATATACAATGAGACCCTTCCCATATAGGCAATTGAGGACAGATCCTTCGAAAGGAAATTACAATTTAAAACTCTGCGGTGCAAGAAGAGTAGTTGAAAATGCCTTTGGCATATTGGCTCAGAAATGGGGAATATTTTATAGACCAATAGAAACAAAAGTATCCACGACAATTCTCATTGTGAAAAGGACATGTGTTTTACATAATTTTGTGCGAACAAAAAATTGCAATCGGTTTTTTGAAATTTTAGAGCCACCGGAGCCTGAGCTTAGAGCTTTTACTAATTTAAACAACGATCCAAGACGTGCAGCGAGATTAGCATTTTCTACTCGAGAAAAGTTTGTAAACTATTTTAATGAATGAATACTAAAATAAATTACAGGTATAGCCAAAAAGCTCCTTAAATCTTAAGTTAAATTGACATTAATCCTGTGCCGTTATGCTGCATTGCAGTGCCTTTAATAAAACTTACTGTCACTACATATTGAATATCATTCTCATATGACATACCTATATCTAATAAATTCAACATATATCATATTTCAATAGGTACTCAATATTATTAATAGTTTGTGCATTTAACGTCTATTTAAAACTGACAATAATTTGGAATCAATATTAAAATGGATACTAGGTACTGATAAATCACCACACTTCAGGTCTAGCTCAGTTGGGGTGTTCTTTTTGAAGGTGGCCATCATTAATTGTTTTGTCATAATTATTTGGTCATATTATTTGTTTAATGTTCATGTTAGTTTTTGAAGAAATTTCATACAGTGAATAAAACTCGGAAAAGTTGTATTGTACCACTTTATTTTATTCTGTATTATAATTCGTAACTCTATTTACAAATAACATTTTATAATGATTCGTAGTATAGGATAAAAGCCCAGGTTGACAAACACTGGTTTATTTGCAATTCCCATGTTCACATTTACAGTACTTGTATCATTTTATAATTATCGTTAAACTTAGTTTTTAATTTCTTTTTTTTTGTCCAATATATTTTATAAGCCCTTGCCAGGAAGAATGCCACTCTTTTATTTTACGATACCGTATTCGTATTTAAATTAATATTATTTTAATAGTTAATTGCGAACTTTCGAGTATTTATGTTATTAAGTTATTAATTCTGACGTCTCTAATATTATTGTTTACGTTTAAAAGCAAGATAGCCGGACAGTTTGAGTATTATCAGAACAGCTGTTGCCTGCATCATTTTTTTTTTTTTACAATAGGTTGGCTTTATAGTCTAAGTGCCCATACGCACTTGCGGCCTGCCGCAAGTGCGTATGGGCACTTATTATTTATTCACATTAATAATATTATCACTTAACTTAATCACCTGTATTTGCTTACAGTAATTTATACATAAATAATCAATACGATTATTTACAACAGAAAGTAATTAAATTTGGCATTGTCAATGTATGTCACATGTCATATGTCAGCAGGATTTATTTGTTTAGCAAAATGGCCATGGTGTTTGCGTTTTATTTATGTTTAGACCAATACATGTGTATTAGTTATTAATTATTTACTAATATGTTTCTTTTGTATATAAAATGAAGTGAATTACTTATTCACTACATAATAATTTTGGAAAATTATGATTTTTTTTAAACTGGCAACACTTAGCTCACTAATAACACACTGAGCGCTGACCTAACCTCACTCTTTAGAGTTATCCAACAAAAAAATTGCACTTCTAAAGCCGCGATTGTTGAATATTCCAACGTAAAACTGTACATGAATATAAACGATCAATGAAACTGTACTTTGGTGACTAATACACTCGTGTATACAGTTAACTTGGTAGCAGAACGCGGTTGACAACCGTCTAATTTTATAGATAGATCTGACTAAAAACTTTTACGGGGTTCTCTCCACAGGAAGCTGCATTGTTTATTTCTTACCGACTAAAAAGGCCTGTCTGACAGTCTGGACAGCAACGGCCGATTGTGCGGCTGTACGCATGCGCGGAGTCGATGTCAACATGCAGGTTCTAGCACAATGCAACTCGACGCATGTGGCAGCAACATATTTTTTCAAGCGTCGCAGTTGCATCGGCCAATCTGCGAAGCTCCATTTGATTTTGTTTCTTGGTTTACGATGACGTCACATCGACGAATTCGACATGCGACGCATGAGGCGAGTTCTGATGTGCCAGCCCACTCAAGAGTTATTAGGGAGGGCAAGTTGAATAAGTGTTGTGGTCAAAGTTTTTTTCTTTTAATTTTCGAGGCCACTGGGCGACCTTTTCGTTTCTGACCATTTGTTTCTTTTTTTTTTGTCCGCTTCTTCTCTAGCTTTATAATAATTTTCAACCTCTTCCGCTGACACACTCATTCCAGCAATCACTGGAAGCTGGAACTTTCGCTCATTTTTTATTTCGGAGAGATCAGATGTTATGGTAGCCTGTTGATATTCACGAAAGGGTTCACAGATGTTGTGTACTGCGTTTTCTTGTCTTGCATAACCAGGTAATTTTTCAATAACTTTTTGACGGGATACTGGGAATATGCCTGTGCTCTTGAATCCCGCTATTATATTATCTCCGGCAGTTTCTTCACCTCTTTAGTGTTTCTTTCACTAATTGTGTGAAAATGTTTTTGGGAAGACAAACTGTTTTTTTCAATAACTTTTTGACGGGATACTGGGAATATGCCTGTGCTCTTGAATCCCGCTATTATATTATCTCCGGCAGTTTCTTCACCTCTTTAGTGTTTCTTTCACTAATTGTGTGAAAATGTTTTTGGGAAGACAAACTGTTTTTTTCCCTCACTGTTTGTCGCCATTCAGTCAATACAGATCGCCATTGTGACTTTAAAGATGAGAAATATCCTACATGTAAGGGCTGTAGAAGATGAGCTTAATTCTGAGTAAGGCAAATGAATTTTATATTATTATCACTGCATAAACGATTTTGCACTCAAAACTAACTTAAATTGTCACAAAGCAAAACTTCTTGCCTTCTTTTTTATTTATTGTTGGGATAAAATGTCGCTCAAGCCAGTCTTCAAATATTTCTGCATCAATCCATCCAGTTGGTGACACAGACATTCTTGATAAAGCTGGAGCATTATGCATCCAATCAGACCATTGTTTTTCCCTTTGATTTTGACTGATTTGTATTAGATATCGTCCAGTGATCATGTTTGTTTTTTCAAATACTGAAATATTTCGCGGCTCCCTAGCAGGAGCTCCACAGCCCCCCCAGTTTGAGAAGTACTGTTCTACAGGACTTACAATGAATGGTCGAGTAATCACCGATCCAGGCATATTCTTACGATATTCAAATTCCATGTAAAATGTGAAATTAAAATTTATCTTCCAACGCCTTGTAGTAGCACTGTTTATCGTTTCAACTAAGGCAACATTCTTTTTATAATATGCAGGCCACCATGAAGTCACATGAAAAATGTCACACTATTTAACCATTTTAATGGTGAAACTTTTTTTTATTGTCAAATTTTTTATAATTTCCACATACATTTTCTTTTGGCAAATAAATCCGATCAGCTTTTTTTTTACCTTTCGTTTGATTAAACCAAAATTGCGACAAGGCAGAAATAATTGACCTCTAATGGGAAAATGATGAAAAATTTTAATAAACAATAATCTTCATCTTTTGATCGGTGATTATTATAAAATGATTATTATACAAACCTATCTGGAATATTATACAAACCTATCCCTATACCAAATCCAAGACTTGTGTTGTTTTAAAAGTCACAGTTTTTTATGGCTTGGTTTTATACCAATGATATGTTTGACTGAAGTTGTTTTAATGTAGAATGGTAGATATTTATTGAAAATAATTTTTTAGAATATAATCTGAAATTTTGGTTTTTATGAGTTATGTTCTTTTAATAATTATAACTTATAAGTGATTCAATTATATAAAAGCTTTTGAGTTGTGTAACCCATTACAATATTCATTCATTCATTGCCATTAGTCTTAAAATAATATTATGTATGTATATTGTTAATTGAAGAATAATAATTGTACCACCTTCAAATAAATAAAATGCCATGTTATTGTTACAAAATGTTATATATTATATTATCATTTTCATTTTACTTTGTGTATTCTTGAAGATATCATTAAAACTCCTCTGACTAATTCCATACCCTAAGGCAGTGGTTTTTAACCAACTCGCAACAAGCTAGCGGTGCACCGCGAAACAAGTGATAAAAGCAGAAAAATCTACGAAATAGTGAAAACCGAAAAAGTCCTTTGCGAAATTATGAAAGCCGATAAAAGATCTAATGTGATTTCGATTTTGGCTAATCAATCAAACACGTCTTCCATAGCCCAACAGGCTTACAAATTTAGACGAAGAACTGAGGGTAGCTATATCAATTAATATTCAAACTAACATTTCTGAAATCTGTAAATTCAAATCAAATAAATTCCATTTTGTTAAGGATAATTTTACTTACAGTTCTTCCATATGTGTATATTAATTTTTTTTTTCTTTGACTTATGTAATCTGCTTAATTTGTAATAAAAATGTCCGCATATTTTTCTTTGTTTTCTGACCGTTTGATTTTGGTGCACCGCAATTTTTTCTTGTGATCAAAAGTGCACCGTGACTTCGAAAAGGTTGAGAACCACTGCCCTAAGGACTTGTTTACACAGACTCAGTGCTAATCATTAGTACTCGAGACTTACAGAAGCTTAGTATGACATGACTGGTGTAGTCACTGACACCAGTAATGCAGCTGGTAAGAATGGTTTTCAATCCCGGTAAGCTGGGTAAAATATGAGAGTAGTGTTAAAATTGCAGTCACCTAACCTCAATGACATTAATATGGACGAAGCATCGGGGGAAAAAAATGACACTCACTTTTTTGTCGGGTCTGCCGAATGGCATAATCTGTTCTAACGCCATTACGATAAAGGTGATATTGCTATAAATTCCCGATGCTTTTTATTGGGTCTGCCGAATGGTTCGGTTCGAACGGGTTCGCTCAAACGAACATTGATACTAGACACACTGTTCTAACGCCATTACAATAAAGGTGATATTGCTATAAATTCCCGATGCGTGATATCGCATAATGGATATTGCGTGACGTTTATCTATGCACGTGCTAATGTCACTATGAGTGAATTTACTTGCTAGCTACTGTACTGAGTGCGTCGTCCATTAATAATGTCATTGCCTTACCTGCATAGATTTTTATTTTGAAACTAGAAATATTTACCAGGTGGCAGTACTATCATTCTGTCAACATTCTTGGGTGTGGCTTAGTTCTGCAACATATTTTGATTAACCACCACCATATGCCATACTTCGTTATACCTTTCCGTCAATCTCTCACAAATTAATTGCAATGTCGCTTAATACTTTCCACAAAATCCGAGCGACTACCGCGTCGGTTTATAATGTCGTAGGTCCCAGGTTAGAATCCTGGGTCTGGCATTTTTATTTTATGTTTGGAGTATGGTCCTAACAGGTTGAGCAAGTGGCTAACATCCATTTCTCGTAAAAAAAAATCGAATACAAACCTCCACTATGTGGAGGCCCATATGATCCTATTAGGATCGGATGTGGTCAAAAACTATATACCTACTCGATACGCTAGTACTACACTGTAAGCATAATGTTAAATTATTATAAGAGTTATCATTTGTTTTCCTTCACGATCCGATTAGAATAAATGATTCCTTTATTAACATCAGTTTATTTTTCAAATTCAGAATGTGCGTTCACATGTATGTTTTCTTTCACCTTACCCCTTTTAATGTTTTCTTCCTATCTCACTCTCAGCTACACAATTACATATCTTTGTGTTAATTACATACCTCTTGCGATACAGATAGATTCAAGACAAATTTATACTTACGATAATATTCAGTTACTTAACCAAAGATGTTGAAAAAACCTTCTATAGAGATTTATGAAATTTAAGCAAAAAAAAACACTGGACGGCTGATTAAGTTAAGCTACAAGTGACTGTGTTGCAGATTACAGGTTCATTTGTGGAGAACTTCACACTACTCCTATGACATTTATTTGGCAATTTGCAGTCTGTGTAAAAAGACAATCCATTACAATGATTAGATAAGCATCGAATAATACTACACTTTGGCATTACTATGTAATTGAAAAATCCAGTAAAATTTCTATAAAACCGTTTATTACTGCAGTTAAGTAATCACGCTGAACATTAAAAAAATGACAGCCTTTGCTTGTGTCAGAAAATCGGAATGTCAATTGAGTTTATAGGAGTTTATCTATTCATGCGTTTGCTAAATAATTCCAAATGTCAATACAGATATGTTTATTGTCCAAATTATTAGGATCGGACTAAGAATTCCAAACATAATTTGTAATTAACCTATTGGCGTCAATCTGGCGCTGCTTGTCCATAATAAAAAAAATATTTCTTAAAACCCTACACAAAGAGAATCATAAATTGATTTTTGTCAATACCTGTATAAGTTTTTAAAATATATTGAAATAAAACAATAAAAAGGTTGTAACAGTTTTAGTAAACTTTTCAAATTTACTAATAAAAATTATCTGACTGTTGGTCCACTATTTTCTCTCTTTAGTCAGAAATTTTGAACTAGGTATTAGTGGGCCCTCAGTCTAGGATCTTTGGCGGGACCCCTTACCTATCGTTAAGGATGAAGGCAGTGTGTCACTCTACAGTAGCGTTTTCCAAATGGTGTATGCGGTAAAATTAATATATTTAGTGTTTTTTCTTGTATATTTTAATACATCCATTTGAATTATGGAGTCATCGGGTATTGATACACAATTCAAAATTGCGTTGTCCAACCATCTAATTTTAAATAATGACATTATTGAAGGTAAATGGCACCGCAGGCTACTTTTTTTACTATTAGAGCAAATTTGAGATGTGTGTTAATCCCACTTGTTCGAGTTGCCACGCCGGGCCGGGCTTGAGCCCGTGCCCCCAGGCTAGAGCTCTGTCAGCCCCCCCCTTGTGGGGGCCATGATTAAAAATATATCATAAAGACTAATTATATTTCGATTAAGTATTTCATCATGATTCCAAGAGATAGCAGTATGTGTATAAGATATTAAATTATTTAAAACAATCGACCCAGGTTGTATAATGAATGTATTGTCCGGCAACTTCATCTTGGCTACGTGGCAAATCTGTGAACTACGTACAGCTAATCGAACTTCCGGTTTCAAATTAGGAACGCCCCCAAATTTTTCATTACATTTTTGACACTTCGTATTGGACGCATCTATCAATTTACGTAATTTGAAGCTTTTTATATTCAAAAGATGTCTAACACAATACGAAATGATGTTCGAATTATTATCAGTAAACTTTTGATTTATTGCGAAGAAGAAAAAGAGTCGTATTTAAAGGGCGAGCCTATACAATACTTTCAACAAGCCCATTTTACAGGTTCCTGTCATGTCAGGTATGTCAAAATTCAGTGTTGTAATACTAGAAATATTTCCCCAAATACTGGAAATTATGTTTGTATATTATAAAGTTATGTGTATCGTAATCTATTTTATTAATATTTTTAGACGTATAATAATTAAGTATAAATGATCATTAGTTAGTTAATGAATTGTCCTATTTTTTCCCAATTTTTAAACCGATAAGTAGGTACATATTGTTTTAAAATTTATGTAAGGTGGATATAATTTAATTTATAGAAAATTATTTTCACAGTATGTGTTTCTACAACAATTTTACTAAAAATACGATATAAAGACATCATTTGTAAATTATAAAACATGTGATTGGGTCACCAATATAATATTGAATATGTTATATCTTTCACTTCTACTTTTTTACTCATAATTTGTGTTCTAGTTATTTAATTAATAAATACCTGCAGCAATATTATCAGTTAATGTGGGTTCAATGATACATTTCCTTCCAAATTCAATAATTACGCTGTAATAATTAACCTAATATAATAGTAATAATTAGAGGTGAAATTATTTGAAAAAAAAATTCTATTGATATTTATTGAACAATAATTAGACTTATAAATTAATGTACTTATAAACTTGAGAATAGAATTGATATAAACTTAAAACCTAATTTCGCGGGATATGTTTTCTCAAAAAATGACAACACTGTGAAATATTCTATACGCGATAAGAGCGACTTCCTGTTGTTGCCTAAATAATGTTGTCGTACAGTAAAGTACAGCATGTATACATGCTTATTTTCTATAGCAGTATGTGTATAAGATATTAAATTATTTAAAACAATCGACCCAGGTTGTATAATGAATGTAAAGTACAGCATGTATACATGCTTATTTTCTATGGCCGGCCGTGCGCGCACAGAATTGTAAACGTGCTTGTGGCATACATCTGGTTAAAAAAAGGACATCGCATGAGCATGAGATTATTAGTTTTAGCTAGAAATATGACATGAAGGAGGGGCAGGGCGGAGAGTGCTGAGAGGAGATGAGAGAAAGTTCTGCAATTGGCATGGTATATGGCTGTAAGTATAACTTTTTTTCTGTTTATATTTTTATGTAATGCAAAAAATATTGAAAAATAACATTAAACTAAAGATGCCAAGTATTGTTGGAAAATCGATTTAAATATATGACTTAGCCGTGTTTGAAACCAAAATGAGTTGTAGTAGTCATTTTAAATTTGCCTAATATATTGCTTAGGCAAATATGTTTGGCCGCGTATGTTTAACGATTTTTGTATTTTTACATAAATATAATATAATGGAGCACTGATTGTGGCAATTTTGCGACACTTTGCCATAGTGGATAAATAGCCAATTTTATTAGACAGGAAACAACACACCAAAATAATTATAAAATAAAATTCTATTAACCATATATCAATTGTATCATACAGATACATATATTTTTAAGTTAATATTTTATAATCGTAATATAGAGTAAATTTGTGTTCTGTGTTTATCTCACTCAACTGGTTGACCTTGTGGGGCCCATGATTATATAATGCTACAAAATCAAATAAAATCTAGTATCCTTTCATGTTATACAAAAATCTTAATCCAAGGCATTGATCCAACCAATATTAACCTACAGATCGGAGTATTAGACTCATCCACTAGACCTATGAGCATTTTATCAATATATTCTAAAGAAAGGTGCTGCGTAGGATATTTGGCTTCGTACTATAAAGAGGCGAATGACAGTTATGATGGAGCTCTACAACCTTTTCCAAGAAGAATGTATCTCAGCTAAAGAGATTGGACTCCTTCTTCAATATCTTTGATCTCAGCATGGTAGACTGATGGGTGGGTCATGTGGAAAGAATGGACATCCTCGACAGTCGGAAGTCGAGAGTGAGGCCCAGAATTCAGTGATTAGACGGTGTCATGGATAGATCGGTAAGGGAAAATGAAGGTATACAACCACAATTCTTATAGTATAGGTACCTAGGTAAGTATATAGGTACCTATTTATAAGAATAAATATCTGTACCTCAGAGGCAGACGGATGCAAATCCAAATACCCAATTGTTCAGGAGAGCCAAAAAACAATTTTTATTTTAAACGAATACTCATGACTTCTAAGAAAATATACATAGAATGATCATTATTTTTTTAATTCTAATTCAATTAAAGTACTTCTGGAATATGTAAGAAAGGAATAAATATAATACAATTTTATATCTAAAAAAAATTAAATAAAAAACGTAGTGTGGATTTGCATCCTTCTGCCTCTAAAGATATTTTGTTAATGTGGATTTGTATCTTATTTACCTAGCCAAAATAAAACAATTTGTAAGTTAAAAAAAATTATAGGTATAAATCGAGGGCTTAGTGTCAAACAACACTATCTACAAAAATGCAACTTTACAGGAGAGCCAAAAATCGTTATTTTAGATTCTTGTAACTCAACAAGGTAAATGTTTATTTAAAACCTAATGTTAATATTTTATAATTTATTGTGTATTGTACATTTATCTTGCTTATGATGATGTTAAAATTTATAGGGATAGTTTTTAAAAAATATGAAAACAAGGGTAACTTATGTAGTTAGCGTTAAACTTTACTGACGATTTAATAAGAAATTAGAAAAGATTGACATAACGTTGTTTGACTATCATGTAGCCGTAAATGTAAAATAACATTATTTAAAAAAAAAAAAAAAAACACTTTTTTTGTAGATAACGTCTGACTTTAAGCACTCGAAATATAACAAAGCAAAACACATTTTTTTTTAAATTTTTATTATGTTATCATCATCATCACCAGCCTGAATCTATTCACTGCTGGATGAAGGCCTCGCTAATCTCCAAGCTGATTCCACTTCTCTCGTTCCTGTGCGTTGTGTTGCCAAGTTTTTCCGCAGAACTTTATCATTTCATCGATCCAGCGGCGGCGTCTAGGTCTACCTTGCGGATGTTTTTTACCTCTTGGATACCACTGGATGACTAAATTTGTCCAACGATTGTCCTTTCTTCGAGCCATGTTCCAGCCCATTTCCATTTGAGGTTTTTAGCAAACTCTATCAAATCATTAATCCTTGTCTGTCCCTTATCCACTCATTCCTTTTTTTGTCCTTTTGCGTTATGCCCAGCATGTTGTGCTACTCTAAATTTCTGGATCTCTCTTTTACTTAGGCTCAATGTTTCACACGCATGTGGTTACGGCGGTTATGTTCAGGCGGCCAAAAGCACTCCAGCCTAGCTTTACTCTGCGAACAATTTCATCAAATATACATCCATCTATAGACACTTATTGTGCCAGATAGATGTAGTTTTTCACCTGTTCGAGCTGAATGCCATTGATGAGGATCTCTTTTTGGCCCGCAAAGCAGTTGAACATGACTTTATTCTTTGATACATTTATTTTCAAGCCTATTTGTTGCTTACTCCAGCGAGTTACTGCATTCCGCTTTGGAGGCCTTCTGAGTCTTGCAAACTACTATTTATTGTTATCGGCAAAGCGTAGATGACTCACGTATTCTCCATTTATGGGGACCCGTGTCATTCCAGTCAAGTTGTCTAAATAAGTCTTCAAATGTAGCTGTAAATAGTTTAGGTGAGATTGTATCACCTTGTCGGACTCCTTTGCTGATAGGAAATGCACGATGGTTTATGGAGATGTTGTTGCGCTACTGTATATATTATTGAAAATATTTATATAGCGCCCGGGGATTCCTTGATTTCTGAGTGCATCGAGTATTGAAAATTTCTTTATGGAATCGAACGCTTTCTCATAGTCTATAAAACCCATGGATAGCGGATATCCTGTTACCGCTCTGATTTCTCTGATGACTTGGATAATATGGTCCATAGTGCTGTATCCTCCTCTAAAGCTCGTTCTCCTGGCTGGTTCTCGTCTAGTACATATTGCAGACGGTTTGAGAGAATTTTATCTTAGTGGATTATTGGATTTGCATCCTTCTGCTTCTAAGGTAGGTATGGCATTTGCATCTTTATGCTATGCATATCTTGGACTAAGACTTTCATCTCTCTGCCACTAATAGATAAAGCCTTTAGCATGATTCTTAAAAAAACTCATTTTCCCCAAAAACGGAGTTGCATCCGTCTGCCTCTGAGGTACAGATATTAACAAGCAAACTCATAAAACATTTGTGGAAATGAGATTAAATAGGTAATAATTATTGAATTGATGAAAGGACACAAGATAGAATGAGAAAATAAAATCGTTTTATTTAATTTTTTCCGATAAATTTAGGTGCCTAGGTAATACGCACCGTCCAATTGGTACCTACCTGAAAAAAAAACACCTGTTTTCAAGGTAAGTCCCATATTGTGGTAATATAAGATAATATAGTTAAACTAAAATAATATAAAAATTGCGGAAATGCTGTCACCTGAAAATAAATATTTCGTAATAAAAAGGTTTACTTTATCTTTAACAGCTGTGAAGTTATCATGTTTGCTTCAATTGGCTGCACTTCGCACAATACTTCATTTCGCATTAGTGTTGCCAACCGTACTATAACTATAGTATTTGTACTATAATTTTGGTCCGCGTACTATGTAAAATGTTAAACAAGTGTAGTACGCCCAAAATACTATAATTTTGAATATCAAAAAAAATATGTAAAAGAACTAAAATTTCGATATTTTTCCGTTTGATAAATTGGTGAAAAGTACTATAATTTCGCAATATATGAAGATTTGGGGAACTTGGAAAAAAATTGCTCGAAAAACATAAAAAAATCACTTGACTTAACTTTACTTGATGTTTAAAATGAAATTTCTTGAATTCTTCGTTAAGCATTTTTGGTCGGAAGAGGTACCTAAATAAAAAGGGGTCTCGGGGTTTCTCAAATTCTCGTTTATTTTTTTCTCAGAAACAAAAACCTTTACATTTTCAACAGATGACAACGCATACTATATTTTTTCCCCAAATACTATAATTTTGGAGGCTCTGTACTATAATTCCACTTTGAAAATATGGCAACACTGCTTCGCAAGTCACAACTCAACTGTCAATTTTCAAACCGGCGGTTTACAATTTACAACGGTTGAAGTTTCCGATTCGGTAATTAGTTTAGAAATAACAATATTACTTGCAAGTAGTTAACGTGCTATTCTTTTAGTGAATTTATCCAATGTTTTACCTATTAGTTATAAAAAGACATACGATTTGAGACGAATTAAAGCTTTAGCTTGCAGAAGCTGCTTCACAATGGAAAATTCGTATAACGATTACACCAAAAATGACGAAATGTAAGTATTATTTTATGGTGTTATTAGTTATTTAGAATAAACCGTCAACGGAATTTATGTATATATCTGCTTATATATTGTGTATGTATAATATTTATTGTGAATAGGCGGTTGTAGATATACATGGAGAACAGTGACCTAAAATCAATAACAAAATTTGTGAATATTGTGATACTACTGCTTTGCTATTTACAAAATCTTAATTAATTCCAATACGACCGAAATGGTGAATGTCTACAAAGTGGACTCTACCAACTACAAATCACATATTATTTTATTAAAACGCAAGCCACACAATATTAATATGGTCGGTCCCAGTCAGTAGTCAGTTTACCGAGATTCTAGTGCCCATTTGAAGGGTTAGGACCTTATACTATAGATAGGTACATCGTAAGGACCTAACCATTAGGTACAAAGTCATGCCCAAAACATTAAAAATAGATACCTACATTGCTATGAAAATAAGTAATACTTATTATTATAGTATCTACCCCATATCGTCATTTTGAGTGTTTTGAGGCCAAAAACTTAACACTTCTTCGGCCACATCTGCCCATTAGTTGGAGCATATGGACACCACGCGGCGCCTTCAAGAATCCCTGTCGCTCGCCAGTCTTCTTGCTTCGTTCCAGGTCAAACCAGCATCCCGTAGCTCCGCCGTATACACTCCATATATATAGTATTACACTTAACACAATATACTGAAAAACAACCGAAGAACCTACATATTATTGGGTTACAGTAGGTCTCAAAAGACCTTGATCACAAAAACGACATGGAGTAGGTACCTAAGTACTATAAAATTACCTGAAAATAATAGCAGCATTTACCTATTCCCATTTCGCAAAATGACAGAAGTTCGCGTACCTAATAAAACAAAATGGTTATAAAACTTTTCATTCAAAGCAGTTCCTAGAATATGTTTTCACGGATATTATAAAATTTTTATACAGCGATAAATGTATCTATTATATAGGTAGGTATAATATGAGGGCCTTGTGATAAATACAGCACACAACTCATTCATAATTAAATGTCACTTATACTACTTTAATCGTCAGCACCTCAAGTATCTTTTTACCTGCGTAAGCATAAGTACTAGGTACCTTTTTGACTTGTGTTCGGTTTTTACTGATTTCATTTTCTGACAGAGTGACAAACCCTAATCAAAGCAAAGTGGTAGTGACCAGCGGCGGCTCCTCTAATACCATCCAAGTGCTACGCACTGCCTGCATTTTTGAAGATATCACTCAACTTTTCATTGTTATTCATATGTGTATCACTCACTTCGCGAAGTAGAACATGTAGCAGTATTATGAACAATACACCATTCATGTGCACAAAGCGATTGCGATCCAAATGGATTTTCAGTTTGCACAAGATTACAATGAGGCCATTGTATACTTCTTAAACGGTAGTCCAATGTTCCTGTGTTAAGCCCATATTCCATTGGCAGATTGCGTCTGGCCCGATCGTCTGCCACGACTGTCAAACTCTATTCTATATGGTTTTCAAGGATCGTGAGCGATCGGGTCGAAAGTGGAAAATTTTCTATTATCCGTCGTGCGATCCTTTCATTATCAAGCGAAGATTGCCGAAAGCGTACGAAAATAGCCGAATATGCGCCTGAGTCATGCAAACGGTCGTTCATTTCATTCTACTGGTCGATTTCAACTGAACAACTACAAGATGGCGAAAACTTAAAATATATATATGGAGTATCACCGAGGACACAGTCCTCGTCGAATAAATACACGCCAAAGATATAGTGTGGAACGTAAAAAAACCCGCCATATTCAATGGCGATCACGCTGTTCTTCAGTTAGCCAACTTTTGACCCAGTGTTTTCGTTTACGGCGAGTCCTGACCGCCTGAGCCAGTTGAAATATAGCCACTCGCTACAATAAATTAGTCTTTGGATTATTCGATTTCGATATTCGAATTACTCAATTGGTTTGGAGATTCAAGCTCGCCCAGTTATTCATTATATAAATTAACAATAAGTATACAAACTTTCTATAAATGTCAAACGGCCGCATAAATTTTAACAGATCTGATGCTCGCTAGGTTTGACAGCTGACAGCTCAGTTTTGTTGACGTAAAATTGCGCGGGAATGCGTTCAGTGTAGCCACCAATCTAAGAAATATCTAGTTTTCACTCAACCAATATTTTTAATAATAGCAACACTAGTATTATTTTAACCAATCAAATCAAGGACCAACGAGATTGAATCGTTGCGTGTAATTGCAAATAGCTAGCGACGACGGTTGGCGTCCATCGTTGGATCGGGTTGGGTCTGTGCGTCTGCCAATGGAATATGGCCTTTAGCGTTTTGTGTATTTTGTACACACTTTATGATCGGCGCACGAAATTAGGACTCTAGAAACAAAAACGCCAGTTTCTGTTTTATAACGATGTTGGCGAGTTAATTTTTAACAATTTCACATTTAAGATTTAATGAATCGCCAAACTTTTACGAAAATACCAACTCCCGCATTTATTTCTAAACCACTCAAATACATTCAATATACTTAATAAAAAAAACACAGCAGCACTACATGAGTAGTAGGTCATAGCTGAATAATAAATAAGAACGATAATATAAGAGAAACATACTTTTAATGACATATAAATACATCAGAAATAAATCTGAGTTCGAAGGAACGCTGATTTACAATATAAATATTACCCACGCAATGTTAGTTTATTTTATAATTTCACTTAAATTAATAATAATGTGAAATTTAAGAATTAAACATACTGCTATTCACTATTAACAAAGTGACCAAGCGTACGTCATCCGTTTTTAGAACGGTTCATATTTGGCTGACGCATTGATTGTTCGAGCGTAAAGCCATAAATCGTGATATTTATTTTTCTTTATTGATATTAAATCATTTTAACTGTTTAAAAACTTTTTTAAGAAATAGAATAAATAAACAGAGACATATTTAATTTACCTTCTGAGAAGTTCGACGTTTCAAATACGTATTAGTGCACGATACACTAAGATATTATCTTAGCTTATTGACACGGCAGCCTTCGGTGATTAAGGTAATCACGAAGAGACGCTTTACGACTGTTACGTGGCTAGGACAAGTGTTCCTGTTGCCGCCAAAGAGTGTGACACTTCATACCCTTATGGCACAGCCTCAAGGGTTCCGTTGCCATGGCCGGCCCTCCCTCACCCTGCAGCGGTGCTACAAAAGCGACCTACGTGCTGCAGGTCTGACATGGCGGAGGCGCAAGAGTTGGCGTTGTGGCGCGAACTTGTGCTTGCCCTATGCTCCAATGCTGGGTATAGAAGGTAAACCATTGCGCACTACCAGAAAATGCTATTCTGAAGACCACCGGCCGCCACTGGTAGTGACCCAACGTCATTCTAATAATTTTATTAGTGTTGAGGACGTTTAGGTAAAGCTCCCCTTCGCTTCGTATTTATTGGAAAAAAAACTAAATACTTTCAATTAGACAACCGTATAATGCAGTACATGGGACCCACATCGTGAAGTGGGCCCCCATGCTAGGATCTTTGGCGGCCTCCCCTACCTATCGCTAAGGATAAAGGCAGTGTGACGCTTTACAATAGCGTTTTCCAAATGGTGTACGCGGTAAAATTAATTTGTATGTTTAGTGTTTTATTGTATATTTTAATACATCCATTTGAATTATGGAGATGGCGAGCATTGGATACACAATTAAAAAGTGTATCGTACAAGTACATAATTTTAAATAATAATATAATTGATGGAAAATAGCGCCGCAGGCGATTTTTTTACTACTAAAGCAAATTCCTCGCCGGTCCTCCAGACTAGAGCCCTGTCAGCCCCCCCCCTTGTGGGGGCCATGGTGCAGTGGGTAGGCATAGGTATCTTAAAACTGACTTACGCGTAAGCCAAACTTTTGAAGTGGTTATTGTTTTTATCCGATTGACCATTTTTGGAAACATTTATTTTCTTTATCGGTTTTATTCCGCATTTACCAAGAATACTTTCTTCTTCTGGGTGGATGTATACCGTGTCGCTCTTCCGCTCTATTCGGTCTCCTTCAGTCGATCCAGTCACTCATAGTGCCACAAGTCTCTTTGTAGACCATTAACCCACCGACGCGACGTTGTGGCCTTCCTTCACCACATCCTTTACGTGTGATGCTTTACCAATACTTGTTTTACACGTGCCACGTTGCCGGTCCATCGTAGACGTTGGGCTTTAATATATCTGATGACGTTAGGGCGTCAGGCTCATCAAAGAGCTCGTGGAGTAGTTCACGGTTGTGCCGTCGTCGTCAGATGCCATCCTCACTGATTGGCCCAAAGATATTATATTGTAATATTATATTATAATGATGATTAAACTGGCGCTAAGGTCCATTTAGGTCCATGGCCGACTGCACAACCATCCTCCAGGCGTCTCTGTCCAGAGCTTCTCTTTTCCAGTCGGTCACACCCAGCTTCGCTGCATCCCTGCTGACGGCGTCCGACCATCTCTTCCGAGGTCGGCCTAGAGGCCGGATACCCACTGGGTCTCCCTTGTAGACCCTGTAGAGAGCTCTGCTTTCTTCGCACCTTACAACGTGACCGGCCCATCTTAGCCTTCTTGCCGGAAGACTAGTAAAGTTCGGCATTCTTACGAATGCGCCACCCTTGGTCCTCTTTCATTGGTCCAAGTATTCTTCGGAGAATTTTGTTTTCAAATACTTGGATAGCCTTTTCTTGTTTCTCCGTAATGCTCCAGGTTTCGCATCCGTAGAGAACTATAGGTTTTACGATCACGTTGTATACCCGAAATTTCGTTTTTCTGGACAGCAGTTTGGACCCAAATATGCTCTTCAATGCAAAGAACGCTCTTTTTCCACTCTTCAGTCGGCAGGCAAGCTCTGTGTCAAGATCATTTTTTTCAGAGATCCCAGTTCCTAAGTACCTAAATTGTGCTACTTTTTCAAATATGGAATTCCCAATTATTATAATATTATAATATATATTCTTTTTAATACTACAACAGGCCATGATGTCGAATGACAGTAGTGTAGTGAAACAACAGTGTAATTAGTACCTAATAGAAGTAAAACAAACACAAACACTTAAGCTTTGAGAAAATCACATAAGTACATATTATAATAATCTCACGGGAGCTATGAAAGGCCAGCGTCTTACCCACTGGTCGTGATGTGCCGTGGAGGTGGGCAGGCCATGCGTTGCATATGGGCAGGGCTTTTTTCGAAAAATAAAGGTGCCGGAACTTACTTATTGCCAAACTTCTTACCTACTAAAGAAAATTATGTTCAAATATCATATAAAGTAACATTTCCTATGCCACGACGCGCACAAAAAATTAAACAAACAAACAAACAACTTAAGTTGTAAAAGATAAAATTGTAGAAACATCATATATTTGAATAAAAGTAGGTATATAGTAATTTCCATGGCCCCCAAATCCTGAAACGGTCCCCCAGTCCAGGATCTTTAGCGGCCCCCCTACCTATCACTATGGTTAAAGGCAGTGTGACGCTATATAGTAGCGTTTTTCAATTGGTGTTCGAGGTAAAATTAAAGGTATTCAGTGTATTACCAATCATTAACCAAAAAATGCAATTACACAACCACATATTTTTAAATGTTAATATGTTTCAACGTAATTAGCGCCGCAGGCTATTTTTTACGATTAGGGAAAATTTGTGATGTGCGTTTATCTCACTTATCTAGTCGATCCCCCAGGCTAGAGCCCTGTCAGCCCTACCTTTGTGGTGGCAATGGTGATTTTCAAAGTTCAGTCCAATTCTCGTCTGACAAATTGTCTCGATTCCTTTTATTAGTGTAGAGTCTATGGCCGAATGCTCTTCCACTTAGTAACCACTGATCAACGTATTTTGAAAGGATCGAAAAGTGTCAAAGGTGGTCCGACGAGTTTGATGAACAAAAGTACCGAAACTGTTTTGGTCTTCAACGAAGCTCTTAATGGGGTAATAATTAGATTCATTTGCGAAAACTTGCGTTCCATTCATTTGAAGAAATGGCAATGGAATTCAATGCAAATATCACGCGAGATAGTTTTTCAGCATATGTTTTTTCATATCAGATGATTCAGGAAAATTAAGTTGTACTATGTACGCGCGAACATTGTTTCGTCTAATTGCTTTTAAAACATTAAAAATACCGTGAAAAAAGGTGCCGGATCGCCGTTCCACCGCGTTACATTACAAAAAAGCCCTGCATATGGGTGACACATTATAAAGGGCGGCAAACGAAGGAGCGAATACAAATATTGTCACTTTTGAGAGTAGTGGTGGTTTTCAATGAAGCAGGCAGGTGCGGTCACTTCATTACAATGTATGTAAATAAATAATCGAAGCATAAAAAATCCTGACAACATAATAATTAATTATTGTTGTTGTGTAATTAATACCCGTTGTGATACATTTTATTGTTATGGTAGTTTATCGCAAAAAATGGAAAAAATATGTCATAGCAGTAGTGTGAAGTTCTCTGCACGTGAACCTGCAATGTGAAGTCACTTGTAGGTAACTTAATCAGTGGAGCAGTGGTATTTTTTGCTTCAATTTCATACGTTTAGGCTCCATCTCTATTAAAGAAAGTTTTTTTCAACTTTGGTCGATACGGATAATATAGGTAAATCACTCCATAGTGCAGCGATTTCCAAACTGGGGGGCGCGGACTGTTGCAAAGGAAGCGCGAAAAGTTTAACACAATAATGTACTCACAGGTTTGCAAGTGCATAGTTCATAAAACGGCATCTAGTTATAAACTACATAAAAAACAGTACTATACAAGTTAGGTTGTTTGCAAACCTATATATGAAGATATGGAGACTAATTTTATTATACCTCATTTCTATATTATTGTGCATTACCCTCACACGAGGGGGGCTGACAGGGCTCCGGCCTTGGGGCCCGGCGTTGCGGATGGACCAGTTAAGTGAGAAAAACACACTATTAGTAAACTACACTATTCTATATAAAAATCTATATATCGAGCCCGTTTAGTAGAAAAAAGCACTTTGTGTAAACATGTATAGGTATACACCATACAATTATTTAACCCTACGACAACGGTGGCCAACCTATGGCACGCGTTTGAAGATTAAAAAATACCTATAATAATAATAAATGACAGATCAAATTGTATAAAAAATAGCAGGCAAATATTCTTCAAGAATAAGCATTACGTTTAATTTAAATAATTTAAATAAATAAAATAATAAATATGTAATTGGATAATTAGGTCGGTCCTATGTGTCACATATAATATTATAGCAATAACCTCATCAGGCGGCGGGGAATTCCGCACCGCGAACTTCTAATTTTGATCGATTTACAATGCTTGAGATCATGGCCCCCACATCCTGAAGCGGGCTCCCAGGCTAGAATCTTTGGCGGCCCCCCTACCTATCGCTAAAGTAGAAGGCAGTGTGACTATCTACAGTTGTGTATTCCAAATAGTGTTCGAGGTAAAAGTGAGGGTATTTTTTATCGAATATTGATAAACAATAAAATATTGCATCGCACAGCCACGTAATTTTAATTATGGTTTAAGTGAAATAGCGCCGCAGGTGACATTGTTTACTATTAGTACAATTTTGTGATGTGTGTTTATCTTAGAGGCCTGTCAACCCCCCATTTGTGGGGGCCATGCTTGAGATCACTGTAGCTAGAGAATGCCTCATCTGAACAGAGTAATTCTGTTGTCAATTTGTGCGTAAATAACAAACTAATTAATACATTAACAAACAATTTCATTTCTACCCACAAAAATGACTGCACCAAATAAGAAACAAAAACTTGGTGCAGCTAGCAGTAGTAATTCTGACAGACAGTTTTATAATTGGTGGACTGAAATGTATGGCGTAATTGAAAAAAATGTGATAAAGCTATATATGTGCTATCTTCTGTGAGTGGTATCTAGAGCATCGTCATTTTTTTAATAGAATTTTTAAAAACTATTTTTTTCCATAACTGCTCGGCACGTCAGACAGTTGAAAAATAATATTTGGGAAATTTTGGCACGCGTACGTAAAAAAGTTCGCAAACCCTGCCCTACACCATTGCATGGTGTTGATTCTCAGCAATAAACAGCGTTAATTATTCTAAGTATACTTATATTTTTTGTATGAAATTTAATATATAAACTTTCAGTTCTCTGCAGTGGATGAAGTAACAACAAAATAGTTATAGTTTTTATTCACAGGTGTCTGTTAATTTATATTAATATTAAACATTAAATGTGATCGTTTAGAAAGGGTCTACGTGTACACGAAACAATTCCCATATTAATTAATGATTTACGTATTTACAATGTTTGTGCTTATTTTCAAATTTACTTGTTCAACTAACTGGCCGTGCGTACATTTAATTATGTCTAGACTGTGCGTTTGTTTATTTCCTGCTGGTATTTAAATTTGAGCATTTTTAGTTGTCTTTTGCACCTTGTTTGTAATTCGTAGGAGAATCTGCAACATGAAGAGGAGATGCGAATTGTTCCGGCGCCGCATTTAATCGCTTTATTCTTGTTTTCCTTGTCCCATTGCATTGTGTTTTAAGTTAATTCTGTCAGTTTCACTGTCGGCCGGAATTTTATTTTTCATTCACGGTGGCGTCAAGCGTAAATTCTGACGTTATTTTTAGAGTTCGGTGATCCAGAGACTATCGTTCTTGTGCTTAGTTCAGACCAATATACACTATGTCCGCATACAATTGTTTGTAAACCTTTGCCGCTACACATATGCATGTGCGCAACCACTTGGTCAAACCAGGGCTCGAAATGGACCGGAACGCACCGGAGCGCCGTTCCGGTTCATAAAATGTCCAAAATTACCGCTCCGTCTCGTGGAAATATTAATTTGACCGCCTGAGCTAGATATGTCATATAATAAAAAATCTAACAGATTTATTTTTATAAAATACATATACAATTAGATAACAACGTTAATATTTTCATAATATTATCGAGCGTTCCGGTTCGTAAAATTTTCCATTTCGAGTGCTGGTTCAAACCCAACGCACGTCCATACCTAGGCCCGGTCTTAGGGCGATTTGACCGATGGGTCCAATCGAGCCTCGCACTTTTGGCATCTCAGATCTAAGATATTCTCATTGACACCAAAGGGAAGAAGTACGGAACAATATTGTTAGGTGAATAAAATAAGCTACTGTAGTTTGTGAGTGTATGTTATTAATTCCTAATAGGTACTTGGATAAGAATTATTCAAAATTTGAAAAAAAAAATATAAGTATATGAATGATTTTGCCGATAAAAAGGCATGAAAACATCAGAGTGATACGTAGTATTGTTATTTATGTGTTATTGAATTATCCAGTAAATTGTTGAAAAATATATAGTTTTTTTTCAATTAAGCAACGGCCGTTAATTGTAGGGGAATAATATAATATTAGCCCTCCATACACAGGGGCAGGGGCCTAGCGCATACACTGTAATTGGGTCTCGCATTTGGTAGGACCGGCCCTGTCGATATCCTGCAAACACTACTATCAAATTAAATATACATATTAATTGAGTTAGCATTTTCTTGGTAGAATTCCATTTTACATTTATGATACTGTCGCTACAACCGACGAATAGTCAAAAATCTGTGCGTGGACATTTGTATTAAAACATTTAAAATATTTTTTTTTTATCCAAAGAATAATTTACAAGATGACTTTAATTAACATGGATACATAATTCGGAAACATCTCAGAAACGGTTCCATGAAACAGAACATCACAAAACAGAACAGTGACAAAACAGAACATGACAGAACAGAACATGACAGAACAGAACATGACAGAACAGAACATGACAAAACAGAACAGCCAGGGGAAAAATAAAACATTCATTTTTGTGGAATCTATTTATTATTAAGTACTTTTAAAACTTAGGTTTATAAATGAAATAGGTATATGTAAAAATTTAATATTTTCAAGTGAAATCATCGACTGTTTATTAGGTATTATGTATATTTTGTTACAAAACCGATATTTTGAAAATAATGCATTTTTCTACCAACGATTATTATTAGCCAGTGCTCATACAGGTCACCTTGGAGTTATAAAGAAAAAGTATGAGACCCTTAGTGAGTGGCAATAATTGTGCATGATTATCAAAATCAAACAGATAAATAAAATTGAGGTTTTTATGGCGAATGGCCAACTTGCAGTGATTACATTATAAAATTTTATATAAAAAAACTGCATTATTTTCAAAATAACAGTTTTGTAAAAAAAGTGTATATTATACCTAGAAAACAGTGAATGATTTCACTTAAAATATTAAATATTTATATATATATATATCGTAAAGTATGTATTTAATTAATAAATAGATTCCACAAAAGTGAATGTTTTATTTTTCCCCTGGCTGTTCTGTTTTGTCCGGTTACCGCACACCAATTAAAAAATACACACGTTAAAGGCAAATAGATTTTTTTTGCGTCTTTGGGTTCTGTTTTGTTTTTGTGTATAAATTGTAGCGACTGGCTTTAGCAGTTTTATCCAATCTGTTTTGTGGATAAAGCGTGTTGGCCGGAACCCGATACTAACCCGAGCTATTTACTGCAAATTTGCATACGGTAACCAATTGGTCAGACAGATAAACAGAATGGATAAAACTGCTAAAGCCAGTCGCTACAATTTATACACAAAAACAAAACAGAACATAATGATGCAAAAAAAACTATTTGCCTTTAACGTGTGTATTTTTTAATTGGTGAGCATGTCGTATGAGCAGATGACACGAGCACATCTCCCAGGAGTTCGGAGCCCTGCGGAGCGGGTACCATTTATTTTAAGAGAGGCAAGTGCGATGGATTGGCCGACGAGGTGTTTATAATTAGAAAAACCAAAGGGGGGCGAGTGAGGTCTGAAAAATAAAAATGCATCGGACGATGCATTTTCCGGAGTGGTCTTTAGCCGTAAGTCATGAATGTGAATCATTGATCACTGAGAGGAAGATTTTTCACTTGGGAATACGAAATCTTTAATGAAAGACTAGACTAGGTAATGACTTTTTTTATTCAATACTAAATATATGCAAGATTTAATTAAGATTGTACGATTTAAAATACATAATTTTGAAAAAACAAATCTATGAACTCACATTCTATGCTAGAGGTTCCCAACCGATGTGCTGTGAGGAATTTGGAAGTATGCCCCAAAATATTGTTATACGTCAGGGGTAGTCAATCTGGTCTATACCGCCCACTAGTGGGCGTTCCATCTTTCATGGTGGGCGGTAGGGGTTTAAAAAAAATCATTATGTTTTCATAAAATTCCCAATGACAATTAAAATTAATTAAATGTAATTTCATCAGACTTCCTGTTTCTATGATTAACTATAGATTTAACTACAGTAAGTTCTTTTATAAAGATTCATTCTGCCAAACTTAGCGAAAGCCTGACATAAAGTATTTGATAAGTAATTATTATTATATGCTTTAACTTGCTGTAACTCCGCTTTATACGTTTTATAAAGTAAAGTTACTTCCATACTTTATAAATCACCATTACTGTGGAACCGGTGGGCGGTTAGAAAATTTTACTACGAACAGAGATACGAAAGTGGGCGGTAGGTATAAAAAGGTTGACTACCCCTGTTATACATTATCCAGTCACTTGCGAGTTACAAATAGGTCATTCAAGAATCATATAAAAATGTTTCCTTTTAGTAGCGATTCAATATAAAAGTTCTGCTCAATTTAAAGTGTATTTATGTTACTTACAAAATAAACTACGTAACAGTATCCAACATACCATTTTTAATTTTTATAAAATTATATTTTTACATCAGGTAGTTTTTTCATATATCAAGTGATTAGGGTACCTACCACAGGAGAATCTTAACTAGGCGTCTTGGAAGACTGTAACACCGTCCACATGACGTGTCGGTGGCGAAGGGTGGAGGTAGGCTCTAAAGATCCGATATAGATAGTGCATACTAAACTTTGTCAATTATAGGTATTTGTTTTCACTGAACTAAGACAACAATAAATCACAGATGGTGTTGGTTAGTTCTTAAAATTTTACAATTATAATACGCTGCGAAAACCAAGCCATAATAGATAATAGTCAAAAAATACTCGTCTATCTATAAAATATCTGTAATTACGACATTAAATCATACATAATTTTGGATATTTTATTATAGATATGATAACATTTTTATATATTATGGCTTGGTGCAGGGTTTAATGATTTTAAAAAAAACTGACCAACAACATTGTGTAATATGTATTCTTAATTCAACGAAAACAATAATAAGTATGAATGAAAAAGTATGCACAATTTTGTCGGATCGTCCAAAGTATACCAAAACTATTATGGTTTGGCTTAGGTAGGGTTTAATTGATTTTTTTTAATTAACCAACTCCATCCGTAAATTATTGTAGTCTTAGTTCTATAAAAACAAATACGTATGACTGACAAAGTTTAATCGGCACTATTTATGTCAAATATTAACAGCCTGCCTCCACCCTTCGCCACTGTGACGTGTAGACACGAGAGTTATGATGCAATGATGTCTCGATGACCTAAGACTAAGTAGACGCAAGAGGAAGCTTAGCGAGCGATAAGAAATTCTGTAGATAATTAATAAACATTAATTAAGTATCTCCATTTAAGTATAAATACACAATTAATGTAATAAGTTAATCATATTTAGCCACATGGTTTTGCAAGAAGCACTCTGTATTGAAAAATGCATTGCAATTATTTATGTTATGCGGGTGCGGTGTGTCAAAATCAGCTGTGCGTTGGGACAAATTGATTAGGGAACCTTTTGGAAATAGCGCGTACGTTTGGCCCACATTTGCAAACCGTCTCGCTTTCGGTTAATGGCAAATAATATGCACTTCGCATCGATGAAATTGCTTGGTTGGAAACTGGCGTAAATCCTTGTTCGACTGGAAAGAATACATACTTAGATAATTAATGCCAGTAATTTTAATAAATTTGTCACCCAATGTATTTTTGTAATGAAGAAATAATGTATTTTTAAACTGCCGACAGTTGTCAAAATTGTGTATAGTTTTCGTCCCACTTCTGTAGGCATTGTCGCATTTATCTTATTATTCGTCTGCCTGACATTCTACCAGTAGCGAAGGGTGGAGGTAGGTTGTTAAGATCCGCCATAAATAATGCACACTAAACTTTTATTAGTCATACGTATTTGTTTTTATTGAAATAAGACTGCAGCTTGTTAGTTATTTTTTAAAAATCAATTAAACCATGCCTAAATGAAACCATAGTAGTTTTGGTTTATTTTTGGCGATACGACAAAATTTTGCACACATTTTTATTCATACTTATTTGTTTTCGTTGGATTAAAAATAAATTTTTAAATTCATTAAGCCCTGCCTATACCAAACTATAATAGATAAAAAAATATTATTCTATCTTTAAAATATCCAAATTTATGTATTGTTTAATTGCATAATTTTAGATATTTTATAGATAGCCGAGTATTTTCTGATTATTATCTATTATGACTTGGTTATCGCAGGGTGTAATTGAATTTTTAAAACTAACCAACACCATCTGTACATTGTAGTCTTATTTCAATGAAAACAAATACGTATGACTGTCAAAGTTTAGTGTGCACTATTTATGGCAGATCTTAACAGCCTACCTCCACTATTCGCCACTGGTCTGTAGTGATTATTTATTTCAAATCCCATCAAAACTCCAACGAAAATGATCATTAAAAATATTATACTTTTATTATAATTACGTTATTTAGGCATATTATCATTATTATTATCTCTTTTGCATGTTTGCGGTAGGTAGTTTTTTCAGTCGTCTCAGCATAGATACTGTTATCGGCGAAGTTTATGTTAGTAACGAATTAAATTCAATTCCTTGTATATATTGCCAGAGGGCATTTCTGAAACGAAGATTCGAACAATTGAATGCTCCCTAATGGCGGCAGATGATAGTGCAACGCGCAAGCGCATCATCGGGATGCTGTGGTCCCCCCTCACTTTCCTCTCCCTATAATATTATTTTGCTGCCACCGACGTAGGGTTGTCACAAAGTTATTGAAGAAGACCGTTTTGTATAAAGATTTAAACCTAAACGTGTGACAGTGATATTATAAACTCTGATAAAATATTTTGTTTATGTTTTTGCACACAAACGTGACATGTGCTAACTAAATTTGCCTTCAGCAATTTTTATATCACAGAAGGCTCCATTTGAAGAAAATCTTTGAAATGCAATAATATTTTAATAATCGTGCATCGTGTCACAGGCCTTAAAATTTTCGAAAGAAAACATGTTTTTCGAACCCTATTATGCAGTATGTACGATTGTGTGTACGTAAACGTTGTCAAAGTTTTTTTTACAATTCATATATAGATAATATTATAAATTATAAAAAGTATAATCCAATGGTGCACATAATTCGATTGGCGGAAATTCGAATTATTCAATAGTATGCTAAATAAGACAATCTAATACGTTGCCGGCTATAGTATGTGTAACTAAAGGCATAATTTCATTGTTATCACGTAAGCACACGTGAGTTCACGGCAAGCTCGTGCCATCGGCAAAAAGTGTGCATAATAAATGCATGTGTCAGAACCACCCAGAAGTCACGTAGCTCGTAACATGTCGAACCACCAACCACACGCGTTGTATGAATTTTTCTGCAAATGTTCACATTTTTGAGTCACGTGATCTCATCACTATCTTTGTTTTCAGTGAGATACAAAAGCCAGGCAATTTTTATTATTGGATGTTCTAATGGTTCTAGCATATGAGTTCACGTGACGTGTTAATAGTGTGTATTTGCCTTAATAAATCATCAATGCACTTTCTATTATTATTTTTTCATGGTAGTGTTTTTTTTAATTAGCTTGTGAATTTTTTTGAACGTTTAACTATCGTCACGTGTGATCGCCACAAAGACACAATTTTTTTTTCCCGAAATATCTAAAATAAATTATAATATACCGTTTTATTATTCGGCAACCCTGCTGTTGTGATCTCCCGTCGGCAATCGGGTCATTCGCGTCTATTTTCAGTTCGCGCGCTCCCAGTCGCCGCCCCGCTCCCGCGCGGCGCTACGCCTAAACACATCGTGCCTTTATCAAACCCGCTGCAAGCAATAATGCGCTCGTGCGTCATTCGTCAACCATCCTTCATTCAATTGACAACGCGGGCTCGTCCCCCCGAACACTCTCCGGTTATTATTAATCATCCACGATCGCAGGACAGGATGCGACGACGCTAGTTTTGTTTTCCCTGTTTTTACGACGGATTTAAACGTTGTGTTTTGTTGACGTCGTTTTTTGTGACTAGATAGATACGCGTGTCTCACAATCGAGACGTGATTCTCGTTCGTTATTAAATTTTCCCTCGCGAATTTTCGTTTGAATTTGTCTCGACAGTGACAGTTGAACGGTGTTGTTTTGTTTTGTCCGTTGCAAAAATCAGCGTAGTGACAATGTGTTTATTATGATAAATTTGACGTTATTTGCTGACATGTCTGTGAAATTGTGATAAAAAGGATTAATACTATGTCGTCCTTCGAAAGGAGCTTCGCGGGGCTAGTTAGCCCTCCTCGAAGAGTCACAGTATTGGGAGGCGAATTAAGTGCATTCAGGTAAACAAAGCTTTATTATGACCGTAATAATTTAGTTCTGTTATTCTTAATATTATAAGCTACTCGATTTTACTTAATTTATTGAGGGATCCATTAAAGACGACGAAACATTTTAATTTGTATTTTTTTTATAAAACTATTTTGTGAGAAATAAAAAATAATATATATAATGTAGAATAAAACTTACTATGTATAATTTCCATGGAAATGATTCACCCTTTAAGCAATTTTTCTCTCACCATTCTTTTGCAAGAGGCCGAAGGACGAAAATAATAAACTTCATAGTTTATATCAGTGACGTCCCGTGGGGGTAGGTAGGGGGAGCTGACAGGGTTCTAGCCTAGGGGCCCGGCGTGGCGAGTCGACCAGATAGATGAGATAAACACATATCACTAACTTCCTTAATGGCAAGAAAAGTCGCCTGCGGCAGGTGGACGTATTAAAAACACAAAAAAACGCTAAAAATTCACTGGGTATCCTTAATTTTACGCATCACACTGCCTTTAAGCTTAACGATAGGTAGGGGGGCCAGTCAAAGATCTTGGCCTCGGGGCCCGCTTCAGCAGTGGCGGCCATGGGGTAGGTAGACCGTTCACTTCTTAGGGGCGGCAAATATTAGAACGAGTGCGAATATTTATAACGTTTGAAAGTATATTTCGTCGAAATACGCTTTTCGTCTGTGTTTATGTCAAACTTATAAAGAAGTTTTCTATTATTTGTCGTAGATCAGAAGCAATAATAAAATATGTTGGCCGATACATAATAAATTCGCATATATATATATACCATACTAAATTATTGCAAGAGGCGGCATTCTGAGCCTGCTTATGATGAGCGACACATAATAGTTTATTACATAAATTAGTTGAGAATGTCCTGGTAGAGAAAAGTAGGCGGACGAAACCAATCTAGTGTAGAATCATCATCGGCCGGGGTCAATCCACTGCTGGATGAAGGCCTCCCCAAGCTTTCTCCAACTCTCTCGGTCCTGTGTCGTTCGCTGCCACGTATTTCCGCCGAACTTTACCAGTTCGTCAATCCAGCGGGTTTTAGGGCGACCCTGTGGCCGTTTCGTACCCCTTGGGTACCATTGGATGACGGCATTTGTCCAGCGGCCGTCCTTTCGGCGAGAAATGTGCCCCGCCCATCTCCATTTCAGCTGTTTGGCAACGTCTATTACATCGCGTACTCTTGTCTGCTTCCTAACCCATTCGTTTCTCTTACGGTCCTTTCGCGTGATGCCCAACATGCACCTCTCCATGCCTCGCTGTGTGACTCTTAACTTTTGGACATCTCTCGTGTTGAGGGTCCACGTCTCGCAGCCATACGTGAGCACGGGTAGCACACATTGGTTGAACACCCTACGCTTAAGACATAATGGTAGGTCACTCTTGAAGATACTATTCAGACGTCCGAAAGCATTCCATCCCAGCTTTGTTCTTCGAGCAATTTCATCGTGCATGCTTCCGTCTATGGATACCTGCTGTCCGAGATAGATGTAGCTGCTGACTTGCTCGAGTTGGGTGCCAGAAATACAGATAATCGCAGGGTCCGAAAAACAGTTCCTCATCACTTTTGTCTTTGAGACATTTATCTTTAGACCGACCGTTTGACTGACATCCGCGAGTTCTTGCATTCTACCTTGGAGGTCTTTCGGGTCTTGTGAGAGTATAACAATATCATCTGCAAAGCGCAGGTGACTGAGGTGCTCTCCGTTAATTGGAACACCTTTTTCCTCCCAATCAAGTTTGCTAAATAAGTCCTCAAGAGTAGCAGTGAATAATTTAAGTGAAATGGTATCACCTTGCCGGACACCTTTGTTAATGGGGAATTTACACGACCGTTTGTGGAGTTTCACGCATGCTGTGGCATCACTGTATATACTGTTCAATATGTTTATGTAGCGTCTGTAAATTCCTTGGTTGCTAAGGGTGTCTATAATTGAGATTTTTTTGATGGAATCAAACGCCTTTTCATAGTCTAAATAACTACATATAAATATATATTCTTTTTGATTAATACTAAGTCAATAGCTATACATAATAAATGTATTATAATACAATGTCCCTCCACGGAGAATTATTCTGTTACATTGGAGCGTTCAGTGACGTTGAGATCCGACCCAATGTCTGATTTTAGGATTTTGGTATAATTGGATAATTATTATATGACTATGGTTTTAAATGTTTCGAGGCCCCTTTTAAATCTTTTGACGAATCGATTGCGTTACGAAACTTAACATTATAATATCTATGTTAATTTTAAATACTTATAAATAAATAGCTTATTTTTGATTTATCTATTTAATAATAAGTAAGTATAAATTTCATCTTCTATTCAATCCAGTTTGAATTGAATAGGCGTGTACTTGCTAAATCTAAATTATATATTGATAACTATCTAATTTAAAATGTTTGTACTTATCAGGGAATTCTGTGATCCCAATAACCATGTAAAATAATTTTGTTATGTTTTTGATTCATCGAAAGTCCCACAATAATTAATCATCAAGTACTTAAAATTACCTTAACTTTATTACATTTTGTAATCGAGCTTTAACCCCATTAATATTATTTTATTTGGTTTTTCAACTGAATTTTAAACTTAACTAAGTGCCTGCCTATTTATTTTATTGTCTATCTATAATCCTCAATAATCACCAGGAAATATGTAGTTAGTAATAGGTTTAATTATTGAATTAGTATCTACATATCATTGCTTCAATTCGTAATCAGTAATCTAATCACAATATAAATATATTTTAATGATCTTTAGAATCCTTATAACTAAAATATTAACAGAACCCATACATAGCCATTACTATAAATATAATTACAATTTTCCTATAGATAGTTACGTTTATTTTTGTCCTTTTGGCTTTGAAAGTTGTTGGTACATTTTCTTATATTATGATGAATGATTGACATGAACGGAGTTAGCTCGTTTACGGATTACCATATACGTAACACGATGGAGTTGCTTGATGTGTGTTTACATAATGTGAATAACAGATTGCCCTTCTGCTAAGTTAAAATGATGATGTTTATTTGGATCGTACAATGTGCCTAACATGAAAGAGCGTAGTGATGGACGACACTCGTCAATTAACCCGATCGTATGTTGCTGTTACAGTTACAGGAACGAACCTAATCATTGAATTAGTCGGAGTCAGATCGAATGATATAATAAGTCAGATCAGCTGAAACGAAATAATTGTACACGTGTGTGCATGAAAGGCGTTCCACAAGCGGGGGTGTGTAATTCTTCGAACAATAACTAATTGACAAGATAGCTTTACAAAGTTACCTAGTACCTACTTTAAAAAAAATACAAATGTTTTATCGAGATTGCGCCCATTATAACGACTAGCTACTGTACATGTCGAGATGTTAAGTTAAGATCCAGCATAAATAGTGCACATTAATCTTTGTTAGTCATACGAATTTGTTTTTATTGAACTAAGACTACAATTTACAGGGTATTGGGTAGTAAACTGCCTGAACCAAACCGTAATAGTTTTGGTATATTTTGGACGATACGACAAATTGTGCACACTTTTTCATTCATACTTATTTGTTTTCGTTGGATTGAGAATACATATTGTACGTTATTATTTTTGATTTTGCGTGTTGGTAAAACTTGGCTTCGATCGTTATCAGCGGTGATAGGGCGTCCAGCGAAGCAGTCACTGGCCACTGACCAGTCCAGTCACCGACTCATCGCTCATCACATCACGTAGGTAGGAGGTCAACGGTTGATCGTTGCCACACTTCCAAGCCTACGCACCGATTTTTCAATGGAGTGTAATATCGCCGCATATTTCAGACATCGAAATTACCTCCGTTTAACTAACATGACATGATAGATGATGGACCATGATAATTTAAATAATAGTATGTAGATCAGTGGGGTAACTCGGTCACAGATTTTATTGTAGTTATGCCGACGAGGTGTTGTTAACTTAGAGGAGACCGCATTTAATAGATTCGACATAACAGTCAAAATTTGTCTCTTGTGCGGTTTCCGTTTCCATCGTATATCTTACTCACTTACTGCCTTTTCACCCGTTACGCTGCCAAGCAATGTAACCGCAAAGCAGTAACGAAGGGTGTAGGTAGGCTGTTAAGATCCGCCATAAATAGTGCACATTAAACTTTGTTCGTCATGCGTATATGGTTTTTATTAAACTAAGACTACAATCTATAGCAGGGGGGCAAACTGCGGCCCATTTTTTTTTTTGCGGCCCGCCATCATTAATTGTACTTCTGATAACGAATAACTTTTTTATAATTTTTTAAAAAATATTGACAATAGATTAAAATTTGAAGAATTTGTTGTTTCGTAAATGTATTATCTCAGTACATCTTCCTTGCGTCTCGTCTCACACTATGTAACCACTATTTTCTACGTTGAACATCGTGACACATTTAAATACTTTTAACTCCGCGTTGCAAGGAAAAAAAATATATGCCCATGATATGGTAAAATGTTTGAATGGATTTTAATTAAAACTCAAGTTATTCCTTCGACAAATATCGAATAACAACGTGGACCACTTTCGAACCTTATATCAGAATATAAATTTGAAGAATATGGTAAAATTATTAAAGCTCTGAATGACGATTTTCACTAAGATTTGGTGACTTCCAAAAATTGAGACAAGTTTAGCAATAGTACGCGATCCATTTTCAATAGATGTTGATAGTGTACCGACAGAGCTACAACTTGAGTTTATTGATCTGCAGTGTGACACTGATTTAAGAGAATTGCATCGTCGTGAAGAAATCTCCAAATTTTACAATGCCATTAATTCAGACAAATTCGACCAACTTAAAGATTATGCAAGAAAAATGTTCGTTATTTTTGGATCAACCTATATATGTGAACAAACATTTTCGATCATGAACCTCAATAAAAATTCTTTACGATCAAATATCTCCGATGCCCATTTACAAGCAGTTTTGAGAATATAAACTACAAAATTAACACCTGAATTAAAAAAATGTTAAAAAATGTACAACACTTTCATTCTTCTCATTATTTTTTTTTGTAATGTTTATTTTTCGTGATAATAAATAGTATATATCTAAAAATGGTATTTTACTTGCGGCCTGCCGCTCATTTTGAATTCTTGAATTTGGCCCTTCATCCAAAAAGTTTGTTGCCCCCCCTGATCTATAGCTAGTATTGGTTAGTATTTTAAAAATCAATTAAAGCCTGCCTAACCAAACCATAATAGTTTTGGTATGTTTTGGGCAATACGAAAAAATATATATCTATAAAATATTCAAAGTTATGTATGATTTAATCGCATAATTGTAGATATTTTATAGATAGACGAGTATTTTTTGACTATTATAAATTATGGCTTGGTTTCGCAGGGTTTAATTGAATTTTAAAAACTAACCAACACCATCTGTAAATAATTGTAGTCTTCTCTCAATGAAATCAAATACGTATGACAAAGTTTAGTGTGTACTATTTATGGCGGATCTTAACAGCCTGCCTCCACCCTTCGCCACTGCCGCAAAGGCAGGCGAAGGCATTTGTACACGGGGTACCTATTCACAGTTGCCGTTGTATCGAAAGAAAGGCTATCGATACTCACAAGTATCAGTATGAAATGGTGCTCGTCTTCAAAGGATAAATTTCTAAAAAAATCTCAAAATTTGTATCATCACCCAAAGCCCCAAAAATGCCCATGTTGATCAGGAAAAAATGCCATAGATCCACCAGTATAAGTTGTCCGCTGAGTGAGGGGCACCACATGCCAACATTTGACATATCATTTTTATACTGAGATGAACTTAGTTCTAAATTCGAACACCTGACGATTTATGATGGTATTTCTGTAGAAACTGTCGCTGGATTGAAGTTAAGTTTGATCTTGCATGTATAAAAACGTAGTCTTTGTTTAGTAATACATAATGTGTATTTGAAGGGCGAAACCTCTGTTACAGAATATCTTTAAAAACATATTTTATATTTTCGATAGTATTTTAAGTAAATTAACTGAATTTGAACATGTGCACTTGGATGCCCGAAGTCACCCCCCTAAATAAATTGACACTCAATAAAAAGCCACGACAGTAACAGGATAGCTTCCATTTCTGATCTGAAAACACGCTAAAAGCTAGATATTGTTAGTGCTAAAAGCTTTGATTTAGGGGGTGAATGGAGTAACGCAGACGACCTTTAGGGGTAGAAGCTATTAATTTTATTTTAGAAGTAGATACTAGATATAATATAGTTTGAAGGCGCTCGATAAACTTCCTGAATCTAAATGTCATTACAGCATTAAAGGTTGCTGTTTTTTATCATACAGCTTACAATTTTACATTATTATCCTGTTTTCTTAGTGTTTTATCTGCATATTGTTTAATGTATGGATGGCATGGCAAAAATTACCTAATACCGGAATTTCATAATTTGAATTTATTTTACTAAAGTAATTTATTCTTGAGACTTAAGTACCTACCTAAATACCTAGTTGAAAACAACAGCATGAAGGAGAGTAGGTACATATTTATCAAATTAAGGTATATCCAGTGACGTTGCGGTAGGCAGGCCATGCATTGCGTTACTTGGAAGCATTTTGCTAATTGTCTACAAAACTCAGTTGGCTATGCTCCTGTCAAAGCTCGGGATTGTTTCTTATTATAGGGACTCTTGTACTTACATATAAGCACCCCATTCATATTTTATCAAGCCAACAAACTGTTTATCATATTAAAGCTATCTTTTTTATTTAATGGCAAAAAACAAAATATTCTCATTATTTATGGAGCGTTTATACAATTATCCAAGTGCCACATTTTTTCCATGGTAATCAAGCATTTCGCGTGAATTTGAACAACTTATACTTAATTCCATTTCCTAAAAATATACATCGCAAAGCCAAGTAAGTATGCAGGAAATTTGTTATGTACACAAAGAGAAGAGATAAGGCGAGTTTGTGATTAAAATAATGTTTACAATATCTTTTGGTATGAGCAATAAACTGTGTTGCACGAACATCACGTCATTTCAGATGTTGCATGTCTGTGCATCGCATGCTGTAATAATTGCTCTGATTAGGTATGTCTATTATCTCAAACCTATTTTCACTTTCTTTCCTTTCAAAACGTTATTGAGGCAATTTCAATAATTTGATGCATACAATATTTTGCTCTCGTTGGCGTTTCAAAGATGGCGTCGATGTGACTTTGCGAACAATCATAATTTGCATTAAGAACGTGCATGAATTAAACATTTTTTTTCACCCGACTAACCAAATATATGGAGAAAAAAATGAATATCTGATCACTGCACAACCTACCCAATTAAGTTATGGCAAGCCATGTATGCAAATTCATTACTTGTCTTATAATATGACATGAGTGGACCTTGTTTTTCTTTATAGCTACTGATGGGTGCCCATTTATCTATACTTATAGCGCCTGTACACGTACATACGATTTACTGGCAGCAATAGTGTGTATTTTAAACTATCGTGATAATAACTGTTTACACATAAAAGTGCTGACTGTCTCTCCAATTTCATTTTTCAAGAGTGAGCGAGACGCGATGTTGTCATTTTATGAGACTATTTGACAGGTCGTAAAAATCGGTTAACCTCAAAATGAATCTTTCCGCGGTGCCGGCAGGTTCGCCACTATCGTTCTACTGCGCAGATCGAAAAAATCCCAACTGTCGCATGAAAATTCGGAAGCTTCCGAACTTTTTTGATTCGTGCATGTAATCTTGCAACTGCATGATAATACATGTTTACGCATACATTTTCTTGTTATGGTCGCGATAATACGTACTGCCAGCAGTAAATCCATGCACGTGTAAATATGTATTATTCCGAAGAAAACTCGACCAATGATAAATATTTCATTTATTCATTTAATTGTGATATTTCTCCGACACTAAAAAAATACCCAGTTTTGATAATTAATATTAACAGTGGATATTTATACTGCCAATGCCGGGAGATTTAGTAAGCTACGGCTCTACTAATAATTGTCAGCATTTATTTTCAGTGTATCTGCAAACATGTTAACCGTCATCAATGTCGTCATAATTTAACACAATAAATATTACTACTGTGCATGAACGAGAGTCGAGAGTCTTTGGCCCGTTTCAGACGGGACACCGGTGTTGCGCTCGATATAATATAGGAGGCCTTTGTATTCGAATAAAGGGGCATTTGTATTATGTTTATGAACGCCCCAGAGCTAATGAGTCAACACATGTCCGGTACACTTTTCCGTCGGCCGCTACATTCTCAAGCCGCCGATACACTTGTTTTTATTACCGCAGCCAGTTTTATGTTCTAATTTATAACGCGAAATTATGCGTTGATTCATAAGCTCTGGGGCGTTCATAGACATAATACAAAGGTCGCTTTATTCGAATACAAAGGCCTCTTATATTATATCGAGCGCGACACCGGTGTCCCGTCTGAAACGGGCCTTTGAATCTAATGTTATACCTACGCATTGGTAACGGTGTGGTATTCAATAAAAATCATTTTTTGTCACCGATGTCATTTTATTTCATTGCCCACTGTCTGGTAAATTTCCAGTAAGAAAGTTTGATATAGATTCGTGACCATGAGATAAAACCTTCAGCGACTCTCGCACGCATGTCGTTGAACCGGCCTGCCGAAATTTTAACTGAATAATATTCTTTTGATTTAAATTTTAAATATCTTATCTTTTGTTTTCTGAGCAACTTTGACTTCGCCCGAATGAATTCAGTAGAAGTAAGTGAAATTGACTCTCCAGTTTTGTAATACTTTTACCACACTTTTGTTTACTCAATTATCAGATAAATTTTACTTATAATATTTACATTTACAAAACATTAATGGCAATGACGTTTGTTATGAAACAACATTTAAATAATTAAGCTAATTAAAAAAATATATTTATATAAAGTACCTACCTAGCCACCTACTTAATTTTTAATAGATAAGATACAGCCAATGATTGCGTGTGCCCATTGGTTTAAATTTCGTTTTGTCATAAAATATTGTTTCGTTGACTTTTGAAAATATTAATTTGCATACAATATTATATGAATCGATATATGGAATTAATTCGAATCAACAGCTACTAAACTGTATTTTTTAGTGAAATACAATAATTATGCAATTGGGATAAGTGTTTGAAACAAATTAATGTTTGCAACGCCGAGGCAATTAATACACGATATGGCATTAACTTGATAGTACCTATTCTGTTATGTCATGAATGGTATTGAATCACAATTTTTTTGGATTAATTTATTTCGATATTCTAAATAATAAATAGCTTCAGTCTAAAAAAACTAATTTGTGGAAATTTATATTAAGTACCTAATACTATTAAGAAATAATTTATACGAATTCGACTGACTCACTTCGTTTATCATTATACAATCATTACATGTTTGTTTAATTCAAGTAAACAATAACTGGGTTATTACACGATATGTATCGAGATTTATGTGATTCAGTGCATTTTTATTGAACATAACTTTCTTGGAATTTCAATAGATATCTCTTGAATTTTATTTTATGCCAATTAACCTACGACAAATATAATATATTAGCCTTGTTATTAATATTAATGGCCACATTAATTATTGCACACAAGAGGGTAATAAATATAATCAATTAATTATTTATTGTAGACGTTGGAAATGGATTGAAAATATTATGTTAATATGTCAGTTAATTTAATTAGTGACAATGTTATACTTCGTGTTAAAATATTATTCGGAATAATTCTGAGATTAGTATAGCTTTTTACATCTCATAAGTCACGATCAGTCACCAGTTGAGAGATACTATTAAGTATTTATAGCAAACGTGGCCCAGAATGGAGTAGGAAGGAATTTAGGGATACGTTACGATTTTTCACCTGCCTCTCATATATTATTTTATTTATCTGTAGTATATTAGTTCCATTCGATACGCGGTTATAAATATGTATACAGATATCTCTTAAATCTCGAATGCTAGGAAACTAGGAATAAGCTTGTTAATTGATAATTAATCACTGTACGTTTATACTGGCCCTTAGGAAAATCTTTATGTGATGCGCCACATTTAATATTATTTATTTGGATTAAATAATTCGGATTATTCTGTGTTTCATCTCTTGCTTTCTAGTTTTTGTATTTATTTATAGGATCAATGTCATTATTGGTGACTAAATTTTGTCACCGTTTTTATATTACTGAACTGATGATCAGGGCTTCGAACCAGAACTGAACCGAAAACCGAAAAACTCGTTATTTTTGTCAGAACGAAAACCGGAACCGAACCGATTATATATATTTACTTGAATCGGAACGAAAACCGAAACGGAAAAAAAATAATAGTTCGAAGCCCTGCTGATAATAATACCAACGTATCTATTCTATGCACAATACTGACGACTGCAAAACTCGAAAGTTAGTTGTTATTGTTTCAATAAGTGCTATGTTTTATCAGCACCTCTCTTGGCTGTGCTAACTTTTAGACAGTTTCGACGTTTAGTTCGACGGATAATATATTATGATAAACCACACTCGATAGCCGCCGATAGCAGTATTGTATATAGAATAGATGCGCAAGTGTAATAATTATGATAAAATTACTATAGAAATTTGTGGAAAACTCAAAGCTGACATTTTGCGGTTGTTTGGTTTAATTTAACACCTATTGTTATGGCACCCCGCTTCACTACTTATCTGACATGATTGAGACATCAATAATTTTGTGAACTTATAGACAATGTAGTCCAGAAAATTAACTACATATAATATAATAACAATATACTTTTGCTTTTATACTTTCTTGTTATATTGGTTGTTATATCTGTAGATATACCAGAGGAAAACTACGGTAAATCCAAAATGACAACTTCACAGGAGAGACGAATTTGTGATTTTTGTAACTTTCAACTTGTGGCATTCGTGAATGGAAAAAGATAAAATTTATCTATTTATCAAAACCTTTTTGTTTGTTTACCGCTGTAGTTCGATTATAAGTTTCATCAAAAGAATTGTATGTTTTCTTACTGTTGTTTACTTCCAATAGTTATGGAGTTACAATGACATTTTTAATTTTTAACTTTTATAATAAGAGTAATATGAGTTACAGCTGTTTACCACGTATGCAGGATAAGTAATGAAGTAACAATATAACAATAACTCCATTTCACGATTTTTGGAGTTACAATAGTTTACCTCTGGTATACAGATATGTAAAGATCTACCATCGTAAGTTGGCAGCCGGTCGAATTTGAAACTAAAATTGTTTATCGAGGATAAATTTGTTATAAATGCCATTTAATTTTACAATATGTTTCTCGAATTATGGATTGCATAATATTTGTACAGAAATCTGTTAAATTTTATGAATAAAAATATATAAAAAAGTTATGGTAAAATTCTCAATGTCATACTAGCGCCCTCGCTGAAATGCCAATTTATGATGGTAGATCTATAATTACGTAATTTTTTTATAATTTGTATTAATTATATATTATGGCGCATTGGCCAATCGTTGTAATGCCATAATACTCTTTTTCTTAATAAATAAATAAATTAGGTAGGTAGGCACTGAAAGATTTTTCACTTTTATATGAACTGTAAGGTATACTATATTATCATGTGGCATACTGAAGTTATTACATTTGTAATGGTACTTAAATATGTACTATAATATACTATAATCAACTATGAACAGTTTTACGTATTGACGATACTTATTGTCTAATATAATAAAGTCAAATTTTATTCGTTAATATCAGTATAATCTGGAAAATATTTCTTTACATAAAAGAGTTTTATGGCGACAAATAATGCAGAACGCAGAATCGGCGTGGACATGTCGATGTCGGAAATACAGAATATCCAAGATCAAAGCAGATAGGATATTATTTTTAGACTCATCAGATGGGAGATTTTTTTAAATATTCGGTTCCGCCTATCGCGTGGTCGTAGAAAATACGAAAATTATAAATCATTTTACACAATAATAAAATTTCTCACGACCGGCGTTGTCTGGCTGAGAAAATTTTTGAAACTGGTTTTTCCATGTACTAATGAAATTAAAATTAAAAATTTGTAGTGTTGTAATTTTCTTAATCTTATTATCTACGTACCAGTTTATATTTTTTGGCATCAGACAATGGTGCTACTAAGACGTTCAAATGATACAAATCTCAGTCGGAAGGAACATTATGTTTTTATTTCCTCTTATTTAGTATTATGTCATGTGTACCTATGTATAATCATTCGCATTGTATCGCAAATATGTATCGATCACAATAATAATTATGTTGAATTCAATGATATTAATAATTTGCGATCATCATTGACTTTACAATCCGGCGTGGATGTTCACCGCTTCTACGATAATATCTCTCTACGCTTGTCTGTTCTGTTCTCCATACTATTTGAAATTTAATCCTCAACCCTCGATAGTGTTCTTATTAATTCAACAATCAACTACATACATAATACATACTAAACTAGTGGCTTCACCAATCTAAGCGTCATATCGTGGCCTTCAGTTTTTTATAATATAAATATTTTTATTTTTGCTCTTGTAACATATTATATTCGAAAATCAATCCGTGGTTTTCACATAATTTTAAGTACCTAGGCACAATACTGAATTATAACCATAAATTCAAATTACATCAAGTACCATCGGTCGATAGTATTAATATTATCATATGTATAACATGCGTAACTCCGTGGCGAAGGGTGGAGGTATGCTGTGGAGATCCGACACTAAACTTCTTTCGACCATGTCCGATCCTAATAGGATCATATGGGCCTCCACAGAGTGGAGGTTTGTATTGACAGATTTTGTTTTTACGAGAAATGGATGTCAGCCACTTGCTCAACGTATTAGGTCCATACTCTGACTCATACACAAATTGAAAAACAATATGTGTACTTGTCAGACCAGGGATTCGAACCTGGGACCCACGATGCAATAGGCCAACGCTTAAGCCGCGCGGCCATCGTGGGTATAAGCACACTAAACTTGGTCAGTCATATTTTTTTGTTTTCATTGAACTAAGAATACAAATTGCAGATTGTATTTATTAGTTTTTCAAATGCAATTAAACCCTGCCCAAAGTAAGCCATGATAGATATTAGATATACAAAATAATCGGTCTATTGAATATATAAATAATACCATTAAATCATACTTAGATATTTTATAGATAGAAGAATATTTTTTATCTATTATGGTTTGGTTAGGCAGGTTTTAATCGAATTTTAAAAACCATCTGCAATTAATATTCTTAGTCCAATAAAACAAATAGTATGACTGAAAAGGTCTGTATTGTTTTAGTAGAGTGTCCACAGTCTACCTCTACTGTTAAGGTTTGATCTAGACAAGGTTTAATTAAATTTAAAAAACAAATAATTTTATAATTATTGCTGCAGAGTGTAGTGTGCTCTATTTATGTCGAATCTCCACAGTAGAGACTACACGTAACAACTAAAAATGCTGACTGTTTTACAATTTTTACATTAGTTTGTTATTATTTACATTCATGGTTTCTTACAATTTATAAATCATAACGTAGAGTTTTTGGCAAAAGCAAGGTCAGAGTTGACTTATAAATAATATTGTTAATCACAAAATCTCCAGGTATTGAACCTGAATCACTCCAATTTCACACACAGTGATGCCTACTAACCTTGTTATTGTGGAGATGTCTAACGTGAGTAATCTTAATCACGTACCTGCCTCCTCTTATTACGCGCGGCGCCTTGGAGGCTGCGTCATCGTTCACCAAGAGTAGACGCCTAGTTGTAAAAGAATATTGTATGAGTCATCGTCGTCGGAGGGTGGGTATGGGGCTGTATTACGCTGCTGTGATGGGGGGTGTAGGCTGTATAATATGCTTACTTATGCAACGTGAACGTGATGTTCAATCTGTACCTCAGAACTGAAAGTACGGAAGTCACACTTTTATCATTTTTGATAACACGTCCAGTTTTTTTTTTACTGAACTGAAGATATTATTCACAAAACGACCGTCTGCATCATACAGTTATGAGTCGACGTGCCTCGTAGTTCAATACGTATAGGCACTGGCTTTTCGTCGACGGGTTCGATTTCCGGTTAGCTCACATGACATCTATGTGATTTTATCATTGCTAGGTGTTTGTAGATTGTTTCACTGCTTAAGGGGGATGACATCAAAAGTTTCGATTTCATAGAGCCATCTATTACCCGAATTACAAAGCATATACGTCAAAATTATATCAGAGTCTAATTCCAATTACAATCCAATTTAAATGAATCTTCGAGGCATCTTATCTAGATGTCACTGTAATTATATATTAGTAAAAAATCTAAAAACAGATGTTATAATTACAGTTATTATAATTTTGAAAAACACTTTCTGAGAAAACATATAACCAATAGAAAAAATCTTTTTTTTTGAAAAAAGGAAGTCACCCCGGCGGGGAATCGAACCCTGCATCTCCCGGGTTTACGCCCCATCCGTGCATTACCACTATGCTACGCAGTGACATACTAATTGCGACAGATTTTAACTATTGGTCAATTTTAATACCTACTCATCAGCGCTCTTCCAAATTAAGCGCCTTGTTACAAATGGTAACTACATGGCTAATAAATGTCAGTTTACTCTCAAACGTAATGCCAAGATCCCTTACACATGATATTCGTGACAGAACTCTGCCCTGCATCGAGTATGGGAAAAACAACACTTTTGAGGCTCCGGTAAACACGACAATAATTACTTACACATTGACTGCTGACTAGATAATTATTTTTTAATTACCACATTTAAATAGCATGCTAATTATATCGATTGACCACCTAATCGTTTTTTTAACTTTAGCGTCCAAGTTGATATGCCTACCCAGGGTTAAAAAAAAACAAAGGTGCCAGGACTCATTTCTTGCCAAACTTCTAACCTACTAAAGAAAATTGTATTCAAATATCATTTAAAGCAACTTTTCCTATGCCAAGAAGCGCATAAAAAATTAAACAAAAAAACATATTACTTAATATACAAATAAACAACTAAAGTTGTAAAAAATAAAATTGTAAAAACATCATAAGTATAGATATTTGAATAAAAGTATATAGTGATTTCCATGGCCTCCACATCCTGAAGCGGGCCCCCCGTCCAGGATCTTTGGCGGCCCCCCTACCTATCACTAAGGTTAAAGACAGTGTGACGCTCTATAGTAGCGTTTTTCAAATGGTATTCGAGGTAAAATTAAGGGTATTCAGTGTTGCAATTAATTACACAACCACATAAGAAATGGTAATAGAATTCAATGCATATATCAAACGCGTTCAGGATATGTATGTCTTTTCATGAGATGATTCAGGAAAATTAACTTGTACCTACCTACTATGTAAGCGCGAACATTATTTCGTCTGATTGCTTTTTTATAACTGAGAATGTCTCAGGAGCAGTTACCCAAACTGAGGTTGCCATGCACTCAAGTGTGCTTTAACTGAATTTATATGACTAGTCAAGAGTGGCCATGAAAGAAAGGAACACAATGACATAAGCAAAATCAAAAATTGTGGTAGCTTATACAAAACTGATAATTATTAATTATCTAAGGAAGTAAAAACAACTTCACGTTGACAGTATGATGCCGCAAATTTTCAAAATGAAACAAGTTGGCTTATGTGGTAACCAGATCCGGCGTTCCGATGGGCCAAACAGCCAACAGCTGGTTGAATTGAATTGAACCGCTCATCTCTTCCTGTACCGTCAAATGGGGTTATTACGCCTAGTAAAAAATATTTTGTTTGTATGGCCACTACTTATTTTAAAACTCGGGTAGACAAAATATTTCATTATAACCTTATTCTCAATTGTCAGTCATATTGTACATTTAATGTTAATATAAAACTTGACTTTTGCAAATGGTGTGTGCATATGCAGTTGCGTCAACTGTCGAAAAGAAATACAAAAGGTACGATATTAATATTTTTACTCTCCATTCCATTATATGTTGGCATAGCTATATTTAAATAAATTGAATTTTAAAGACTTAAAATACGCCAGGCGGACTTGTATCGAAGAGCGACATGAAGTTTTGGGGTTATTCCACCTGAGGTAGGGTCGTCAAAACACTTTTTTATAGTATTATTTTTTAATATCAATAAATATAATAAATTGTCTATTATTTATTAGTGGAACGCCAAAATAACCCCGAGATAGTGTAATTACGCCTACATATTTGTATCAGTAAAATCAATATCATAGAATGTATATAAATAATATTAACTATTTTTAATAATTGCAGTTTAGTATATATAACCATAAAAACCACATAACAATGGATACGTAGACAAAAAAAAATGTCAGAAAATAAAAATTAACAGCACGCTTTAGAAAAATCAGGCAGAATAACCCCGTTTGATGGTACCCATTTTAGGACATTCCAGGTGGATGTGGTTTTCATTGTGTATTGAAATTGACTGATGATGTTATGGTGAATGTTTGCTTTATTTTATCAATATACAAGTAAACAAATGAGAAGACGGCTTAAGAGGACGCTCTACAGAATCGGCCTTGAGAATTGAAAATATGATTTTTTTACATGTGGTCCATAATAACTGGTCTACTAGTTAATATAAAAAGGTTGCCGCCAATGTTTGTCTCAATAAACTCCCTACAAGTGAAGTGAAGCTATGGGGTGACCAAAAAATAGTACTTTCTAATAAAATTTATTTTCTAATAAATTTACTAATAACATTTAATGTTACTAAATTCAATATGTTTATCAGTTCTTTGGTGGGAAGTATTGCAACTGATATGATGGATATGATAACTTTTTTGATTATGTGTTGGCCACGATATAAACTTAATAATATATTAATAACTTTTTAACCTGAAATTGTCTGAGAACTAAACATACGAAGGATGTTGACATACATATCAACCTACATTTTTATTTCATGTGCTATCCAAAAAACATTACTAATGAATAGTGCTTATTTGTAATGTTTAGGACCTACATATTAAAAATAATAGGTATTGTTTAATTCTAATGCATATTTTTTAAAACGTAGAATTTACTGTCTGCCTATAAAAAGAAAGTGACTTTTTATTGCCTGCGCAACTTCACTTTTATACTAGTGAAACAAGTGGTAGGTAAAGCCAATGGGCGAAATTATATATTATATTAAGAGTGCCTAAAAATAATTATTAACATACAGTCACTAGACACGTCATTATTTTTTTATTAATCCATCGGACTGGCGGGCATATAAAAAATGACTGTCACTAGAAAAAGTGTCTGACAGGGCTGCCGACGCAATTAATTGTACTTTTTAAATTTAATTTATAATATATTTTATTTAAGTTTTGTGCATCTAATGCCGGGTCCACACTGGCGCAAAACAATGTCGCGCGACAACCTCGATAAATTTTAACGAGGTTGCCGGCAACATGTTGCCAATTTGGACCCGGCATAATATCTACTGTGGTTCACGTAGTGGCATGTACCTGTTTTCTGGGGTCAACTAATTCAAAAAGTAAACACCCATAATAGAATTTTTCCAGTTTTGGTTGCATTATATTCCAACTCATTTCCGATATTATTAATGGAAATTTCTCGGTGTACATAGTAAACAAACCTACGAATAAAAAAAGACAGTAAGGAACACAGTGATTCATCGCAGTAAAAACTGGCAACCAAAATGGATTATATAATATATTCCATCGTATTATTTTCTCGAAATCATAAAGATACTATAATAGTATTTGAGTATCAACCTATGTTCAATTTGAATTGGGTTATAATAATAATATACCCGTAGATATATCAATAGTATGTTTGCCACGATATCCACCCAAGTTATCAGTATGTACTTGCACAGGTTTGATTAAAAACTATGATGAAATTAACATTTTACAAATATTATATTATTTTGACAGCCCTGTTTTCTGATCAGCGGACACGTGCAGGTGGTGTTTATCAAATAATAATGTAAGATTGTCCACAATAATAATAATGTAGAAGGTCGACAATAGTAATAATACTAATAATAATGTTTTTTTTTAAATAAAATATCCGATGATTAGTGATTTTTGCCAAAAGATCGATTTAAATTAACGTGCGTATGACGCCGAGGTCGATGTCATACTAAATTATATTTGAATACCGAGCTCTTCAGCCGCCCCTTAATGTAAATGCTAACATAAATTTCTCAAATTGTTTCAGAAAATTCGTAATAAAATAAATTATGTTTCTTTTGTTTAAATCGTAGTTTAAGGGACTTTTCTAAACTTGGCACCAACCACCCAACAAAACACCACACTTCGTTAGGAATGAAATATTCATCTTATAGGTACATGTTTCCGATGCTTAGAAAAATAAGTTTACGGTAATTAGAAAGCACACCAATTCAAATCTTATATCGCCACTTTTCGCCGTTAGAGGCGCCACCTCGTGGTGCATAGTAATTAATAAATGTTAATTAACAAAAACCTCATTACAACGCAATTAAAATATTACATGGAATATATCTAAAAATTAAGAAAAATATTTTGAACAATTTGATGCAATTATTCAAAAATAACCGAATAAAATGCATTTTTCTTTTTCGTAAAAATCAATGTTTTTTAGATTGAAAAAAAAACATTAAAACTATAATTAATTGACAAAAGCAACTCGCTAGTTCCAAGAAAACTTATTAAACAACATTAAATCGATAATTTTGTTTCAAGAAATTACTTGGAACAATAAATGTATCTAGTAGTAAAACCCTTATTTTTAGCCGTTTTTTTATTGTTTGTCGCTTTCTCTTTGAAATAAAAAAATATATTTTATTTTTCCCATTGTATTTAGATAGGTAGGTATTGATCGTTTAAAATATGTTTAAAGAATTAATTTGATAATGAATTATAATGAATTTCTATGCCTCTCCCCCTTAACTACTACAACAACACTATCAGTAGGCCCCATGGTGAGTACTAGTTCAAAAGTAAGAAAGACTATATTTTAGTTCGAATAAGGTTTTGCACAAGGAACGCAGAAACAATGGGAACTGAAATACCTAACGGGTAAGGAGAAGCAGGCAACCGATCTCGAGTAAGGACGAATACGGGATAAATTTAAACATGTGTCAAGATTACGTCATACGTCGAACAACTGCTCTCGGTTTATGCATTGACGCTCATTTGATGTTGGTGTGTGTAGAACACTCGCGCATATAGCCTATCGGAATTCTATTTATTATCACTATTCTGTGATTTTTCATTCTCTGTTTGTCTTGTGTTTCATGACCTAACCATCGTTAAGTCGTAAACCGAACCTGGATTCATAGTATTGGTCCATGACAACTGTTTTCACATTTCTATCTTATTAACATGATCTGTCGTTTTAAAATATGATTGGTTATTTATTATCTATTCGCTCAAGATATTCAGTTCATATATTTTTAAAAAAATCAAACCATGAATTCAACGTACCCACTAATTGCTAATGTACAACCGGACGTCCATGTGGATCTCCGAATGAACCGTCATTGTTTAGGTTTATACTAATATGACCAATCACATAGAACGACTTAAATTTAAATCAATTCGTCAGGTTAATGCAGAACTATTCTAACCCACATTTGAAATATTCTAGAAGTTCATTGAAACAACTTACTGAAATTATTTGTTTGAATACAATTTTATTTTTATGGATAGGTAGGTACGCATCATAATTTAGTAGAATTATTGATGAAAATTTGTGCATTTGTGTATATAAATAATAAATAACTGAAGTAGGCTGTTTCAAAAAACTCATCTGTAAAATATTTCCAATGTGAGTTGGAATGGTTGTGCATTCAGCTGACGTTGTGTATAAAAAATGCGTACGTAAGAAGGTAACCAAGAAAGAGGTCAACAACAGGCCGCCATTTTCAATTAATTTTATCATTAAAAAATGGTTTGATAAAACTTTTACCAATTCGTAAAATTACAATTCAAGTAATTAAATATTATTAATTAATAATACCAAACCCACGATGGTCGAGCGGCTTAAGCATCGGCTATAACGTGGGTCCCGGGTTCGAATTCTGGAACTGGCAAATTCACATATTGTTTTTCAATTTGTGTTTGAGTCAGAATATGGACCTAATAAGTTGGGCAAGACGTGGCTAACATCCATTTATCGTAAAAACAAATCTGTTAACACAAACCTCCACTCCGTAGAGGGCGATATGATTTTATTAGGATCGGACATGGTCTAAAACTTTAATAATACTGTCAATTTTGTTCATTTATGATCGTTTGCGCACGTCAACATAATATAATTGTTACATATTATCTATTAATTGAGTTAGCATTTACTTGGTAGAATTCCATTTTACAAGAAATGAAAATATAATTAATATTAAATTCTACAGGTTTTTAAAAAGGTTTTGTCGATAGCTATTTCGGTTGTAACACCATTATCAAGACTATATAAGTAAATATATAAATAGATAGTCTTGATAATGGTGTTACAACCGAAATAGCTATCGACAAAACCTGTAGAATTTAATATTAATTATATTTTCATTTCTTGTCACATATTATGTACATATGTAGTCAGTTTGATGGATATTATATTTGCTTAGTGTGTCACCAAACTGACACACGAATTACCTTTTATCCAACATATATTATTTCACTCCCTTTACTTTGTTTCAGATTGACTAATACATTGTACTTCTTGGAAATGATTCCGATTGTTCATTGTGTTTGTGTTATATTGGATTAATCTTGTCGAATTTCGTTGGTTTTCGTATAGCAATTTAACCGACGCGCGTTCGCATCGGAGAAGATAAATTAGTCATTTATGTTCTTTAGCGACGAAGGCTTCCGCGAAAGCTATTTCGCGAATGACGCAAATCTCGCGCTGCGTAGCTCGAAGACGACGTAGACAGCCAAACCGTAGACGTTACAATTACAGCATAAATACTTGACGTAGAGGTTCAGTGAACAGCTGTTTATTACAGCATAACATAGATACGGTATATCTAATTTATACATATAATCTGACAATTTATGATGATACTACTTTGTGGTGTTATCAATCTTCTATGAAATACATAAATAAAACGTAGACAGGCACAACACAGTCTGATTCTTATTATTGACTATCCCACAGTGGCGAAGGGTGGAGGTAGGCTGCTAATATCAACCATAAATAGTGCACGATAAACTTTATCAGTCATCCGTATTTATTTTCATTGAAATAAGACTGCAATTTGCAGACGGTGTTAGTTAGTTTTTAAAATTCAATTAAGCCCCGCAAAGCCAAGCCATATTTGATAATATAGTCGCAAAATACTCGTCTATCTACAAAATATCTAAAATTATGCAATTAAATCATACATAAATTTGGATATTTTATTGATATAGTTTCGTTTAGACATGTCTTAAAGAATTAAAAACAATTAACCAATAATATGTGTGCACAAGTTTGTGTTATCGCCCAAAATATACCAAAACTAATAATTGTGGTTTAGCTTAGGCAGGGTTTAATTGATTTTTAAAAACTAACCAATACCATATGTAAATTGTAGTCTTAGTTCAATAAAAACAAACACGTATGACTAACAAAGTTTAATGTGCACTATTTATGGTTGATATTAGCAGCCTACATCCACCCTTCGTTACTGCAGTATCCCATGTATCTAATTGTTATTACCTCTTGTTGTAATTGTTTATATGGGTCTAGTTCTATATATAATATAGTACTGCTGATATGCATCATGTTAAAATTTATGTTTAGTCGTCTGCAATCTGTATGTAATCGTAAGTGCACTGCAATCGGATGAAGCACTCGTAAATACGGTGATCGCAGCCAGTGCCAACTCGCTTGCCAAGTCTACATTTAAAATCGGATATGTCGTGTTCATTTTTCGCTATTTATTTGTCCGTGTACTAACTTCTCATCTAGATGCATTAATATATTCTGGTCCTTGATTAGGTCATGCCATATCATGATCACGAAATTTGCATATATTCGTAATTATAATGTGGGATATAAAACGTGCTTCCTGTTCACGATTATTACACATCATACATTGCGTTTGCTGCTGTAAAGCTGGGATTCAACTGTTGTTTATTTTTGCTTATCTGCTGTGTTTTGTACGTGAAAGACTGTAATGATGATTTTGAAGTAAATTTCGACATCGGACGGCCCTCGTAATCCAGTGCGTAAGGCCTTTCATCCTGGGGCTCCGGGTTGGATTCCCGATAAAATCATAATATATTTACACAATACATATGTGATTTTCTCAAGGCCTTCGTGTCTACTTATAACCTTGCCAATTATAGTTTGGCTACTGATGTTATAACGGTGATCCGGGGAACTACGGATTGCCCCGCAGTTTTTGGTATAATCCTCCCCGATATAGTCCGTAACACTGCATACAGTGATATATAATCATTGCCAAAATATGATAGTTTTAGTTTACTTTCATAACTGCTTCCTCTAGCTCTAGACTACTATCATTGGGCCCATAGAGGTATTAAATAAAAAGAGGGGCAAGGAATTGTTTTTCTCATATAACCGAATGAAACAAGCCAGCAATAGCCGACAAATTACCAGAAATAGCAACGCGATAAAAAAAAATGCAGGGCGTCACGGAGGATTACTATGGTCTTTTAAACGTCTTTTAAATGTTATCGTGGAAGTTTTGCCACAAATTGACTACCAGCCTGCCACATCATACTTTTATAATATAACGTGGCCGCTTCACCATACATACTTTCATATAACCTGCCGTCCCTAGATTGGACCTTTTGGCAAGTTGTAGTGTTAAAAAAATAATGAGAAAAGAATCTTCGTCGTGGCGTCGTAGTTGAAGGTTGCGACCCGAATAATTTGAAATTTTCTAGCAGACGCAGGATGTATGTCAGTATAAAGCTTGTGTCGCTCTTGGTTTGATCTGTTCATTTGGAGAAGCACTTCTTTGTCCTCTTCGACACTTAAGCTAGCCAAATATCATGGTTTTTTTTTACCAAGCATCGTTCAAAAAAATCTTAGAGTGAGGTGTAACAGCGTTAACAAATCGAGGATAGCCTCGCTTGTCTTCTCTCTTGGTCTCGTTATTCATTGAATTTTTATTCTCGGTTGTTCCTTAGTGGCCGAGAATCGTGGCCATTGTGCAAATTAGTCATCTTTTCACTAACCAACCAGATCTCACAGAATGAGTCTCAGACATTCAAATTTTAAATAATACTGTTCACAATATTTATTGTTGTGTTGATTTCCAATCGTGATAAAACATGTCATCGCATTTTCCCGAAATTTGTGTTTCAATGTATATTATAAATAACCAATTTATGATTCCGCTGACTTTTATCAATCAATAAGTTTATTATTTGGGTCCATGGCTGAAGTAAATGGCTAGAATTAAGATACCTTCCCGCTATACAGATGGATGCTTATCTCGACTTCATCATATTTGATATTGTAGGTAAATCAAATCGTATGAATTATGAAGCGCACTGATTATATTTATATCGGACAGTCAAGCAATGAATCTTATATGAAATGATATCTAATGCACCGGTGCGTAAATCTGTAATGTATTCGCAGAAGACGTTGGTAATTAGAGATAAAAATGTTTCTCCGAAGGACGTAATTATTAAACACTGATGCAAAGTGGAATATTAAACAGATTCTCTCAACCACTAAGTATAGAATGATATACTCAATGATGACATATTATTAAGGGGTGGGTATTTAATGTAAAACGAAATAAATTTTAATTTATTATAAGTTTTGTAATTTATTTTCGATAAAGATCTGTTTTAGCGACTCGGGTTTTGTATTAGTAGTAGCATGGAAATTAACTTAATTGTTAGCTATTATGGGAATCTCATTACCATTAGGTAGGTATATCAGTTTGAAAGTAATTTTTCTTTAGGTACCTTACATTCTTTTTTTATTGCTATGGCTATCGATGATTGACTGATGAAATTAGATTGTAACTATCATCTTAGTATTCTTAGTAAACCACCGTGAACCATGGAAAAGCTAGGCGATTGCCACACTATTTGGGTCGCGATTCTCAGTCATGAGGTTTCGACGAACGCGAAGATATTTTGATGAACTCTTATATCTTAGACACACAGATAAAAATGCTCCCAAATAATTAAAAATAATATTCAATTACAATGTTAATTCATTCTGACAGAAAACAAAAAACAAACTTTCACATTTATTAATAACTTTCGTCATTGATGGTGTAGTAAAATAATATAATATGTTTTATTACGACGTTTAAGCCGCGCGGCCATTGTGACTGTCAAATAGCGTCGTGGGTCCCAGGTTCGAATCCCGGGTCTGGCAAATATGTATACATATTGTTTTTTCAATTTGTGTATGAGTCAGAGAATGGACCTAATACGTTGAGCAAGTGGCTGACATCCAATTCTCGTAAAAACAAAAAATCTGTTAATACAAACCTCCACTCTGTGGAGCGGTCTATATGATCTTATTAGGATTGGACATGGTCGGGGAAAAAAATGTTTTATATTTTTGCATACCGATGGCATAATACCGTAAAATTTTATATATTAATGGTATTTTTCTACGATTTCAATATATTATGTTGTATTTAGGATAAACTTTTCTTTAATTACATTTTTTTAAATTTACACAGATTACCGATACATTTTTTTGTCTAACTTAGTGTAAAAATTTATCTTAAAATCCCGGAATTCAAATATCTTCAAATCTCGGAATCCTGAATTAAGAAATCGAGCAATATCCGGGGACTGCAAACCCCATTTTTGTCCATTCCTATGATGTAATATGTATACCTACTTATGATTATGTAATATCCACCAAGGATGAAAACTAAAGTAGGTGGAACATCTTCAATATTAAATTTGATGAAATTCTTAAGTCAGTTTTTTTATTATTTTCAGCACCAGCCCGAGCCAACTTCAGGAAGTCACCCTCGATGTAGACTTCAATGCCCTCAGTAAGTATTTTTTCGTCTCAATAAATGAGATCACACCATTAACATTCACTGCAAACAATCTGTTTTTATTCAAGCACTTACATATTGTGTGGTCATAGATCCTAAGTAAACGAATGCGATTCAGATTCAGTATTAATAGCGATTTCAGGACGATTTTTAAACAAAAATTCATATTTTCATAATTGGCGGCATTATTTAAAAAATAAAACACTTCCGGTACTTATTTGCGAATTTACTGTCGTTTGCGATTGTATAATATTGATTGTTCATCGAGTCAAACTTTAGCTATTGCAATAAAACAGAGGTCGCGTACATCATCAGTATCACTATATTATGGGTGCAAGTCCTATTTCGGATTTGTCAATAATTAAATTAATTTTAATTGAAAGTATATAATTTAACCAGATTTTTTTTATATGGCACGAAGCACAAGTATTTCGGTATTTATTCTTTAAAACGTATAGAAAAAATGGAAGTACCTATCTATCAATAAATATAGGTATAAAAATGTATTTAAATATTACATTTTAGTTATAGTTAGATGTTATATAGGAAATGTATCTAAGTACCTTAATGATATTCGGTTATATGTATTATATGCAGGTGATAAATTATAGAACAGCTGTTAATGTTTACAAATACACTGCAAACATTAAATTCGTTTTCGAAAAAGCTAGCGATTATACCGTTATTTCGGTATGGATAAATCCTGGTATACCGGTTTTGAAATACCGGTATTGCGATCCCCAATTAGGCTCATACACTGATTACAAACATGTATTGAAAAACATTGTGTGAATTTTGCCAGACCCAGGATTTGAACCCGGGAAACATGACGTTATAAGCCGAAACGTTACCGCTCAATAAGAGAAGTACAGGTTGAAGTGAATTTTAAATGTAAACACACCATAAATACGCCATCGTCATAGATTTGCTCATTTCAGTAGTGTCGACCAAATATTATTATAAAGTATATTATATGTAATTATAAAGTCTATTCAATTCAGAATTAATGAAAATCGTTTGACTTTGTAAATAATCAAAAAAACTACCCGTGGCTCACTGAACACCGCTGGTACCCGAATTTGAAAACCTATGGTCTAGTTTCCGCTGATAAAGAAAATCCAACGTCAGTTGTCTACATTCAAATCAATTTACTTGCCATTTGTTTGGTTTCCCGATATATCTGTGTTGAGTGGAGTTAAAATAAATATCTACATATTATTGAAAAGAATTTTCGCGGCGTAGACTGTAATGTTCATACCTACTTGACGTTGCCAAATTTATAATTAATATTATGTAGAGTCTACAGAAAAAAAGTATGTCGGTAGATGTACGTTCGACATTTTTATGTAATATGTGAGTGTGTTTATTTGTTTACACCCCGCATAAAAAGCAATCTACTAGCTGTCTGTATTTACTTCATTGGAAATTAGAAAATAATTTGCATATGTAATTGAATTGGAACGCTTTTCTAATTTGCCCCCATGAATGACACCGCAGCTGTTGAACATAATTCCATAATACCTATTGTCTTTTTATCAATATTATTATATAGCTCAATAATCGGGATTGAAAATTAAACCCACAAATTCAAAGAAATTGTAAATGGATTTTTATAAATTTATCTTTGTTTCACCGTTTTAGCAAAACCATCTATGTGCACTTTCTCAAATTGTGCAGGAGAAGGATAAAACTGAATAAAAAAATAATGTTACATTTAAACATTAAAATTATGAAGAATGCTTTATTATAATCAGAAAATGGTCTAAGATTATTATTTTGTTTACAAAAATCTTTTATGTTTAATACAAAAATAATAAAAATACAGTTTGTGATGTCACATAAGTTGTTTTGACCGTTTTGTAAATACACATAGTTTAATTTATTCATCAAAATGTGAATAATAATAAATTCATGAAAAACTGTTACATAAATAATAGTTGAAATATACATAGTGCGTTAGTGATAAATTGCAATATCATTTTATTAATTATTAATGCAATAGTGAGATGATATTATATTTATAAGTTCGTTTACTTTCTATTAGCAGGTTTAAATGTTAGGTTATCGTAGAAATAGTGATGATCTTTCTCTATTACACTTTTTAATTCCTGAAGATGTATGTATTTCGACTGCGATATTGGCAATGATTCATTATATATATTACAAAGGCAGTCAAACGGTTGCACTGATAAAGTTGAGTTTGTAAAAGATTGTTCCATCTGGTAGATACTGTAACATTTTAATATCATATACAACAGGATCTCCGATTCGTTTTCCTGGTCTGATTGAACTTAATCCAGATTTAATCTTATCCATAATTCTTAAAAATTTAAAATCAATGACATTAATTTTATAAGGTTGTTTTGGTCTTGCTAGCCGCATACGTGCTATATAATCAGATGGTGAATAAATATTGGAGGCTTAAAATACTTTTCTTAGGTGGCATGTGCACTATCGGCCTCTATCATGGTGTGGCCTTTTTCCAGAAAAAGCTGTTGAATCTCGATGTTTTTTCTCTCTAAAGATATAACTTAGAGCAGTAGCGAATAATTTATTTCGGTTTTGATATCCACACCCATCCGATATTAGAATTATTTCATTGTATTGTCCTGCTTTCGATGAGATGAGACAAATTCATTAGAAGATACATTATGAAGAATGTATATGGTGAAATTGTGTAGTTGCAGCTTTTGTTTATAATACATTTGTGCCTGTGTTTTGGACATAGCAGCACACTTTGGAGATCCATTGTGATTACTAACCGTCCAGTAATACTTCTGGTACTCCCCTTCATTTCATTTTTGGTCTTCTAGCATCTTTTTTTTTTTTTAATAATGTGGCTATTGTATTTCATTTCTGAAACATTCTTCATTTTATAACTACAGCAGATGGCAGTGATGGCACACTGATCTTTACGTGGTTGGTGGATACTGATTTTTTGGTGGTAAATATACTGGAGTATATTCTGCTGCTTTATGACCATTTTCCAGAGACCATTTTTTATATTCATCATGCATTTGTATTTTGGATCGGAAACACGATTCCACATACACCCTGGAGGTATTTTCTCTGCAATGATGGCTGGGAACTTTGGAATTAGATCCAACCATAATGTAACATTTTTCCACAAATCTCTCCGTTTTGATTTTTGGTTGCACTACCAATTATTTATCTTCAGTCAGATTCTTATTACCTGTCATTGTTGCTTTCAATTGGCCACTGTCATCGAGACGTTTGTAGTTGTTTATCCAACTTTTAAATTAATTCTCGCCTATACCCTATTGACCATGTAGGCATCTTCCAGAAATTATTGAATATTTCCTGTCTCTCTTTTTGAGAAAGCATCTTTCAAACCGTCGTGCAAGACCATAATGCATAGCATATAACATAGAAACAAACAATGTGTAGCCAAACTGTAAAAAAACATTACACTCTCGATATCAAAATACCATCTATATGTTACTATAATATACACATAGTTGTTTTTGTGAACCGTGGTTTTTGAACCTTACACATAGCTGTTTTTTATTTTTTGAAATAACTTCGGAGCGAGTTTACCCAACACATAGATCATTTTACTGGCCTATAGAGAAAAAAATAAGGAATGACTTGGTATTTAAAAGTCATTTTTGATAAAAGTGACACATAGATGGTTTTGCTAAAACGGTGACGTTATAATTTTGTCAGGAGAAATGTGAAAAATAAATATGATGGATACAATCAGTGGCGGCTCAACGACTTTCTAACTAGGTGGTTGGGTTTAACCATTAATTATTAAATATACATAACTACCTACTTTCTCAGATTATACATTATGTACCAAGCTACTTATAATAATATGATTATCTGAGTCGTTACTTAATCACATCTAAAAAGCCTGCTTTAAAATATTAATTTAATTAATAAATGAACACATTTTGAAAATAGCCGATATTCTGGATTATTTGTTAGGTTGGGTTAGTTTAGGTTAGGTTAGGTTAGATTAGGTTTTCATTCTTGAAAATCATGAATTTTGCCAAAATTGGCTATGACAATTAGCGCGGTTCCCCCCTGGCTTCCCCATAACCGACTTGTACCGATTTTTTTTCAATCGGTCATATTGTGAGTCGTTCGGAGGACTATTCCAAGTATTAAAAATCATAGTACAGACCTGGGGGAGCTACAGTAGAAAACTACCCAATCAAGACTCGCAACTAGACAGAATCTGACATTCGAATGACGTTTTCAAAGTTCGTAGTTCCATTTTTGACCGTTCTTTAGATAAGTTCGTAGGACTGTATGTACATTCTATATAACTTTTAGAGCGCTCCACTTGTGTCGTGAAATTAAATTGCATTTTGCTCTCCTGTTTTATTTGTTCATAAAAACCTTAGAGAGAAATGCTCCTAATGTAAAATAGTTATAGCATTTGATAGCACTAAATAACTACCTCTGACATCTTACTAACGTTGCGGTTGTCTGGGAAAAATGTCCAGCTGATTTACAGCCTGGAAACATACTAACCCGAGCTTGTCAAAGTGACTTGAATCTGCTTTGACACATTTTTTTACCTGGAAAAATTGACCAAATGACAAATTTACAGGGCACGTTTGACGTATCAATTTTTGTCTCGCACTAAAAGTTACAAAATTCGTTTATAAAATTACTCATAGATGTAGATCAATGGGAGAAATGTGTCAAAACTAAGTAAGAGGTGATTTTAAACATATTTGTTTATAAAATTTGATTTTTGTAGAACCAGAATGCTTCTTTTCATTGTTGCATTATTATTATTTAATAATTAATTACATTAGAGCTGAATGTTTTATATCTTGAATATGTGTATTATAATGTGATCTACTATTAAAAACAAAGCAAAATGTTTTATTTGTTTCTTACGATGGTGTTTACTATGGACTACCTAATTAACTACATTATTGTCGCACAAGTAAAATTGACCAAGTGAAGTGACTATTTTTTCTATCTCATAAAGTAAATAAATTTCTTATGTTCTGAAAATGAAAATTCAATTGTCTATTACATATAAAAAAATTAAATGTTAAGGGGGACATGCTCGTCGAACGTCAAAATTGAGTTTTTATTGTATTTTCAAACCATGATCCTGGACACTCCTTAAACGTTGTAGATAATCTATTTATTTAATTTTGAAGCCTTATTATCCTTTATAGTTATTTTAAACATTTGATGACTGCATAAAGTATTTTTGTTACATAAAATAGTATTCTTTTAAACCTCTCGCTCTAATGTTTTAGAATATAGTCATATTTCGGTACATAACTGTGCAGTGGTGTTAAGATTTTTTACATTTATTAATTTTTAATCGCATTTATAAAACCATTAGTATAATTTATTACGAGATAATTTTTGTAAAATATTCACGATAAAAAAATATATTGATAATCTCTGTGATCCCAAATTTGACAAGAATTAGGCATTTTATTATTCAAAAAATCGGCAAGATTAACACATTTGAAGATGATTCTAAAGATACTTATTATAAGCTATGTCTTTGACCATTCAAATGTAATAAAGATCTTATGAATAATGATTGCTTTATAATAATTATTGACCTAAGAATAAGGTAGTGTTTTTTTGAAATACGCCATTTCTTTTGTCATTCCCCAGTGGTTAAGCTACAATATACGGCCGTAGCCATAAATTGACAAACTATAACCCTTAATGTAAATTTTTACGTACTGGAACCATTTAAGTACATAAACACAAAAATGGCTCTACTGTAAAATCTTGTTTTAGCGGTTGTTCACTTTTAGTTGTATGACAACGATATATCAATGACAACAAATAAAAATAGTGGATTTGGCAAAAAAACAGCCGCACGCGCATAAGAGCCGCATCAATTATTTTTAACTTTTCAGTATAGAATACCGAGGCAACTTGTTTACCACCGTTGTTTGTATTGAATGGTTTTCCCGCGTGGAGTATAATTAGAAATTATAAATATTTTCATTTTTAAGCTGCCCACAAATCATATTATATATTTAAGCAGATAGAATGCTACTCGAACCTACGTCAAATGTAGGTATACCGCGCTGCGCTGGAAATTTCAATTTTCTTTGCCAAAACTATTTCCGTGGTGGTAAGCCATTTCTCACTAATCGGTATTGCCAATGAAGTAATGCGATGCGATTTCGAAATATTACGAGTATGTCCAGACGATGTGCAGACGTCTAAATGGACTGTGTGGTAATACTTATCTTACTTTTCCAACTATAACTCACTGCAGATCGGTTCTCACTCCTGCACACCCGGTGGCTAAGTTTAGTAAATCCAAATCGAAGTTAAATATGCTATCGTAAATTCTACATAACTCTTTTCGATAACCTGTAAATGAATTATTGTACTCAAATTGACTATTATTAGTCATTCACTCATTACTATAAGTTTTTTTGTGACCGGACAAAACAGAACATGACAAAACAAAACATGACAAAACAGAACAGCCAGGGGGAAAATGAAACATTAATTTTTGTGGAATCTATTTATTAGGTACCTAATTAAATTTTAAATTAAATACATATACTTATATACATTTAATATTTAAAAAAAAAAACAATTTTAAGTGATATCATCAAGGTATAATACATACTTTCATTTTTTTTACAATACCGTTATTTTGAAAATAATGCATTTTTTTATATATAGAGTATATAAAATTGTATATTGTAATCACTGCATGTTGGCCATTCGGCGTAAATACCTCATTTTATATGTTTGATTTTAATAATCATGCACAACTATTGCAAACACAAATATTAAAATTCCGTTTTTTATCTCTGCAGAATTATTAAACTGATAATTTCGTTGTACCTAGTCACCCAACCATTTTGAACATAAAATTGTATTGATTAAGATGAGATATCCTAAGCTTGCCGGCAACACCGAGATGAGTTTATTTGAGGCTTTCTAGCGATTAGTAATGCAGAAATTAGATATATAATTTGATTTATTATGGCGTATTGAAAATCTGTGCTATTAAAAATATCAACATACTAGAGATAGGACAATTTCAATATTAAATTTATATTTTTCCTGAAAGGTCATAGTTATATTTATCGTTGTTCTGTTTTGTCATGTTCTGTTTTGTTTGGTCATGTTTTGTTTTGTCGTGTTCTGTTTTGTCACGGAACCGTTTTTTTTATTTGAATTAATGATACCTATGAGATAATGAGTAGAGCAAATATTGAAAAAATGAACTCGTATGTCCGTGGAGTGAAATCCAATAGTGTGAATAAAATGCTGAATAAAGGTTACTCATGTTTTATCTGTTGCGTGAAAACTGCCCGTTACTCTTTTAATCCTCACTACCTCAATTATTTTTTTAATGTCGTATGCAAATCTACAACATAATAATATACCCTAAAAGTTAAATTTAATCACATGACTACGAGATTTTTTGAAAAGTAATCTATAAGTAGAGTTGCTACTTCACAACTTTGCACTCTAGCTCTAGGATGAAAATGATGAAGGTAACTACCTAATATATTATATTTATTTTCTTATTACTACATAAGTATTATATCAATACAAGTTAATATCATTTGATCTAATTGTATGCGAGGTAATCAGGCAAAGAGGCGTGTCATTGTAGTAAAAAGTGCAAAGATAATATAATATAACGTATAAGTACTCTAGGTATAATAAATTTAAAAAATATTAACAAAATAAAGATCTAAATTATTCAGTTATTTTTCTTCTTTTTCGTAAATGCATAATAAATGCTGTAAATGGGTATCTAAAACTTGTGCATTTTCATTTATATTTTATATAGTTAATTCATTTCCAGTACGCTATGTATAATATTATTATAGTCTTCATTGATATCGGCAATCCGTTGAGATGATTCAAGAGCATGGCCCCCACAAGAGGGGGGCTGACAGGACTCTAGCCTGAGGGCCCGGGCTCAGGGGGGCCCGGCGTGGCGGGTTGCCCAGATAAGTGATCTAAACACACATCACACATTTGCTTTAATATTAAAATAGTCTACTGCGGCGATATTTGCTTTCGATAATATTAATATTTTAAAATATGTGATTGTACAATGCAATTTTAGAATATGTCGATATTCGACAACTCCATTATTCTATCAGATGTAGATATTCAAAAATACACTGAATACCTACCCTTAACTTTTCGAACACCATTTGGAAAACGCTATTGTACAGCGTCACACTGGCTTTAACCTTAGCGATTGGTAAGGGGGCCCGTTTCAGGATGTGGGGGCCATGTTCAAGAGACAACTGTTGAAGAATCCTGTGCAGTATAGGAACTGCTCATAAAGACCACGATCCTCAGTATTGTTACAATTTTCATCAAATTAATAACGTGATAACTACACTTTGACACGTAATATTTTTTAACTCAATTTTTGATACGGGCTGGTTGCGGGGGTTAGATGGATAGGCCACGGCTTGTGATGCCTTGATGAGGATATGGGGGAAGTTCAATGCCAATCATTAAAGCGCTGGATGTGGCCATTAAATTGCTGTCGATTGAAGAGCATGACCGCATTGATTGTTGTCTGGTGTACCAATGTACTTGAACCCAATTAGTTTGTCCAGTAGTCTGGTTACACATTTTTGTATACCCACGTAGACTTTTTAAAAGTCGCACTCGGCCTCTGAATTTTTGCTCTAATTAACGCAAAATAGGACGGTCTTTGATGTGAAAATAACTGCAATAAATGCAAGGTTGAAATTATTCACACAGCTAACGACTGGAATACCCATTTATATACTTAATACCTATCAGATATTATTGAAGGTTTTTGTAGATTCGTATTTAATTTTACTGATCTTTTAAAAGATTCTTAAAGTTTTTATCCTCAACCCCTTCTACAAGACGGGTTATTTGGTGACCCAGTGGTAGTGTAAGGTGTGCTTCGTATGTCAGCAACACGAAAACTTCTTTCGACGGCGCATTTCTGCGACCTTACAGCTTACGCCATGAAAATAATCGCTGCTAGTGAACAATTTACTATAAGAAAGCGGATATTGTAAAAAAAATTGAAATTTTAAACAGCTGACTCTACCCTAATATCTTGTTGGCGGTCACTGGATACTTAATTTCTTTGGTTATTCGACTGTTACATAAATAATCTATTCTCTAACCATCCTCTTTCCCATGGGCACTTTGATTAAACTATGTCTCAGTAAACGTAGTCAAAGCACACTCGAGTGCGTGGCGACCTCAACTTGGGTATCTTCTCCCGAGACATTACCAGGCGTATAAAACTAATAATGGTTCACATCCCAAGATAAGGCCTCATGATACGCTCTATTAAGACCGGATTTGGTGCGGGACGAGTTGGTTTTCGTCTTTGTGTTGTTGAATGTCTTTGCAGTCTATGTTATCATCTCATATTATCAGCTCATCTTTATTATAACTAATATAATATATTTATATGTTTTAATATATCGAATAGGCTCAACTTTCCATTGTCACATCTGTGCTTTCAGGTGTATGGTTCGTATCACGATATCCCGATATATAGTATTACTAGTATTTCGTAATATGTATGTATCGAGTAATAGTCAGAATTTGGTAGGTTGGCCATACGTACACACCCTGGTCAAACACAGCAAGTTGTACAAAGGGTTTTATGATCTGTAATCATACCTTATTTTTCACTTGAACATTGTCACATCGTCTATCTATCTAATATTACATAACATTGTTAGTTTAAATTGACTTCGTGTTTACCGGTATTTTCCGAGACCCCCCGAACGGACGCGCGACCCCTCGTTTAAACGTCACCACTTTGGATCACTGGATCAGTCAGCCGGCTTGTCGGGCATATTTGGTTCGGCGTGACATGTGTTTTGCGCGAATTTTATCGCATACATTAGACGCAATTAGACATGACCAAATGACAACAACTACGAACGGCTGTTGCATTTACATAACTTTTGCTGTGATTTAGTCAAGTTTGTTTAGGAGCCATATAATTTTATGCACCTACGTAGTATTTATAGCAAATCACAGTGGCGGGCGAAGACTGGTATTTTTTTGCATCGTAAAGGAACCTCTGGCCAAGTCAAGGACGTAGGTAGCGGATTGGGCGGAATTACACTTAGACTTTAGAGTCATTGTCATATTATATTATGAAGAATACTCAAATGAAGACACACAATTTCTCGGGGAAGCGATATGAGTCTAGATATGTATTCCTAATCCACGAAACTAAATTAGTATGTGCCATATAACAACTAGTGTAGATAAAATGATGCGCTGCAAAATTAGATCGGTAAAAGAGTCACACTTGCACAAAAATCTACTACGGTTTAGTTTTGAGACAGTCCAAGTCAAGACACCTCAAAGAAAATCAAATAGATTCTTCAATCGTCTCAAAAATATAAGCTTGAAGACAACCGAGTAATTAGGTATTGTATATTATCCTGAGCTGGTTGGACGATGTAGAAAAAACACAGCATAGTTATTTGAGTCTTACCCAATTAGCGGTAGCCCAAGGGTAGTGGAGACGTTTCATGATGGCAGTTAAGACCAACATTTGGTTGTGGTGCCAATGATATCTATAAAATGCCATGGCCAATGTAAAATAAAATAGATTTTAAAGAAGGTGTTTTAATATACATATTACTGTAGGCATCCATAGCATTCACATTTTCAATTCATCTGTTAAAACAGATTAGAGACAATAGATTAAAATCTATTCTATAATAATGCCACAATTGAATGATTATATTATAATATATATGTAATTTATTCCTGCTCTGCGTGATACGGGCTTGGTCTCTGCAATTTTACAAAAGAACATTCATTGTTTATAAGTGCATATGAAATAAGTAGGTACCAGATAATCAGTTATGTTATGTCTATAAATAAGTTTATACGTACTGCACGTCAGCAGGCGACGGCGTTTTATTGGATACCCACAGCGCATAAATTGAAGTTCCGCCACTGCGATGCACATTTTGATGCGGAGATATCTAGACTAGGTGAGCGGAAGTGTGGTTTAGATTTTAGGTGCTCTTAAAATAAACCAAAAATATTCTTATATAAGGCTCAGCGTACCTCCACTGAATGTCAGGAGATGGGCACTGGCTACCAAGACATGGATGAAGTGGAAATCTATAATAGATAACCCCATATTGGCAAAGGTGAAACTCCTATACGAGCTCGTTGAAAGCAATACATACTATGAGAAAAGAAAGCTCCCACTACTGGTAGGAATCCTTAAAGCCACAGAAAGTTGGGAGGTATTAAATACAAAATGCCTAGGTATGTATTCGCTGAGGAGGCCAGTTGGTACCTACGACCTCAGCTCTGTTATCCAACTAGAGGTCAAAGGAATAGACAAACCAAAACGGAGCATAGTATCCGATAAAGCAAGAGAGCGTGTCGAAAAAATGCTGACAGAGAGGTACGCAGGATGGAGCCACCTTTATACAGATGGATCCAAAGATCAGAATAGAGCAGGAGCAGCTCTTGTGATACCAGAAGTAGGTATAAACAAGAGCTGGAAGCTAAACCCAGCGATACCAATAATGACGGCGGAACTCATCGCGATAAACGAAGCAATTAAATACACTTTAAGCGATGATTTCTCGGCGCAATCCGCTGTCATTTTAACAGACTCCAAAAGCGCTTTACAACATCTTGCCGCAGCAACTCGCTCACATAACAGTAAAACCATAGCATACCACATCCTTGACCAGATCGACGCCAAGAAAAATAGAGGAGGAGATCTATGCCTTCAATGGATCCCATCGCACATGGGCATTGAGGGAAATGAAAGGGCAGATGATCTGGCAAAGGAAGCCGGCCATTCAGGGGTACCACATCAGTGGATACCAGAAAACCTGGACTGGAATGAGGCTATAAAAAAAATGTGCCATAGTATGTGGATAGATTTTCACCATAGGGCATCATTAGAAAAGGGGAAATGGAGTAAGTCAATTCTACCATCACCACGAGAGGTGCCCTGGTTTGTAGAGTCTTCTTTGACGAGGAATGAGCTTAAGTTAATTCTGAGGCTAAGAACAGGGCACACCATGGGCAAAAGATTTGATGTCCTCATGGGAAGAAGCGAATCGCAGCTCTGCGATGAATGTCATGTTTTAGAGGACATTGTACATATAGCACTGCAATGCCCCAAATATGAAATTCACAGAGTACAGCTGCGAATTGCAGATATCTATGAGAATGTCGACGAATTGAAGGGTGTCCTGGCGGTGGGTAAGACGGAAGAGCTAGGCAAAATTGTAAAGTTATTTAACAGAATAGGAGTGAGGACCTGATCGACGGATCCCCTTCTAGAAGAGAAGAGGCGATATGACAGCGAGTCGCAGTCAAAGCCTCGGTAAAATCACAAAAAAAAAAAAAAAAAATTCTTATATAACACGCGTTGACAAAACGCAACATGGGGACGTTTTTGATGTGTATTTTTTCCCGATGTCAACAAACCTGCTGAATAATTCTCTGGTTCTATTTTCTACAGCGTCTGCATAGTGGATAGCATGTGGGAATTTGTTCGTCCGGACACCACGCTATCTGAACGGGTTGGTGTGCTTTTTTTCATAACCAAGAGTCACCTACTATTTTAGTTGTATTCAAGTAGATATCGTTTGTATAAGCAATAATTTTTGATTTCCTGAATCAAAATCCCAATAAATCTCAACTGATTATTATGACGAATATATAGTAAGACTTACTGGATGAATGTCTCTCCAATCTTATTCCACTTCTCGGTCTTGTGAAGTGTCACGTACTTTCGCCTTTGAACGTTTTTTACGTATTGGGTACCACTAGAGACTACATTATTTGTTACTACAGACTACATTATGTCCCGCCTTTAAGCAGACTTTCATTTTTAATTAAAAATTATCTGCAAATTCGTCGAACAGATTAGGTGTTTTATTGGATACCCACAGCGCATAAATTGAAGTTCCGCCACTGCGATGCACATTTTGATGCGGAGATATCTAGACTAGGTGAGCGGAAGTGTGGTTTAGATTTTAGGTGCTCTTAAAATAAACCAAAAATATTCTTATATAACACGCGTTGACAAAACGCAACATGGGGACGTTTTTGATGTGTATTTTTTCCCGATGTCAACAAACCTGCTGAATAATTCTCTGGTTCTATTTTCTACAGCGTCTGCATAGTGGATAGCATGTGGGAATTTGTTCGTCCGGACACCACGCTATCTGAACGGGTTGGTGTGCTTTTTTTCATAACCAAGAGTCACCTACTATTTTAGTTGTATTCAAGTAGATATCGTTTGTATAAGCAATAATTTTTGATTTCCTGAATCAAAATCCCAATAAATCTCAACTGATTATTATGACGAATATATAGTAAGACTTACTGGATGAATGTCTCTCCAATCTTATTCCACTTCTCGGTCTTGTGAAGTGTCACGTACTTTCGCCTTTGAACGTTTTTTACGTATTGGGTACCGCTAGAGACTACATTATTTGTTACTACAGACTACATTAAGTCCCGCCTTTAAGCAGACTTTCATTTTTAATTAAAAATTATCTGCAAATTCGTCGAACAGATTAGGTAATAAATCGAATTCCGATAGGCTATATCCCAATACACTCCATTTTGACGCAGGATTTGAATATTTGAATGCCTTATGGAAATGAACCACACATTATAGACGTGCAATAGTGTGTGTTGCACCCTTCAAATACACCAATATTAAATGAGCGTCAATGCATAAAACGAGAGCAGTTGTTAGAACGAAATACAAGCGTATTCTTTACTATCTCATATTCTTTCACACCCGAGATCGGTTGCCTGTTTCTCCACACCCGTTAGGTATTTCAGTTCCCATTATATCTGCTCCCCTGTATGAAACAGACAAATAACAAATAAATCTTAAATTGACATACACACCATCTACTGAGAATTAGACCATTTTCACGAAACATACTCTCAGACAGTGATGAATTTTGGTAGGTACGTGAAGGTATATGCGCTCACAGGTTTGGAGGCATCCTTGTGAAAATGTTGCTTGTGCGATAAACCGCCAATAGTTAGGCTGTCTCTCAGACCAATGCTCCGCAACCGGTGTGCCGCGAGACGATGCTAGGTGTGCCGCGGCGCATTGTGTCAAAAAATGCAAATAATTTTGTATATTATACAATACTTACTTAATGGCCAAATTTGCGTACCATGGCTGGTAATATATTCGAGCACCTGAATGAAGAGTGAAATTAATAAAAAAAAAAAATGCAAGGTCACAATGAAAATATATTGATATGCTTCACTACCATAGATATATTAAATAAATTCACTACCATTGAAAACAAGCAATGAATTTTGAGTCCGGCCCAAAAACTTATAACTTTGCTGCAAAAGAAATTTCATCATTACTTTCATACAATCAATACGCCTGGATTCGAAACCCTTCTGCAACCAATGCCGGAAATTCTACAGAAGCACTTTCCCTATAATTATATTCGTGAGAAATTTTGTTGAATTGAGGAACGACGTGACGCTTAACATGAATTTCTCCAATGTTCCATTGGCTATTTTCTGGATTTCGGTTAATAATGAATATCCTCAGATTTCCGACAAGGCTATCGCAGTTCAGTTCCCATTTTATACCACATATATCTATGTGAGCAACGTTTTTCAACTCAAGCTATAATAAAAAATGATAAGCAGTCAGTGGCAGATCAACCAGATAAGTGAGATAAACACAAATTACAAATCTTCTCCAATGGTTAAGAAAAGTCGCCTGCGGCGCTATATTACTAGGCTGATATTAATATTTTTAAATATGCGATTGGGGAGTGTTTATATTAATAAATACAAAAAATAGCTAAACATACAATGAATTCCATTAATTTTACCTCAAACACCATTTGAAAAACACTACTTACTTTAGAGTATCACACTGTCTTTAACCTTAGCGATAGGTAGGGGGGCCGCTTCAGCATGGGGGGTCCATGTTTTGATGCATAAATTGTTTTACCTGTGGTGTGCCGCGCAATTATGGGAATACCTTTGGTGTGCCATGGGTGAGAAAAGGTTGCGGAGCACTGTCTTAGACTATAGATGCATCGGCTGTCTGGGTTTTTTATGTTTCGATTATTTTTTTAAATTCGTGGAAAACCGCCACTGCTCTCAAAAGTTGTAATATTTGTATTCGTTCCTTCATTCGTAACGCCTTTTATAATGCCCCCACGGGACGTTACTGGCTCTTTATATATTATGCAGCATAGTTCCATTTGCGGTTTTTAGTGAACTATATTACGCGTACCATTCGTTGTTTGTGATCCTCTTATCCAATTATTCTGTTTTTGCGTTATGCTCAGTATTCACCTGTCCATAGCTGTGAAAACAAGATTCGGACTTGTTTTCATTCATGCCATTATCCAAATGATTTTCATCCATTTGCCAGATTTTAATGAATGTATTTTGATTATGATGCTTACCTTTTGTGGATGAAGTAAAAATGTTATTTTGTGCTTCTACGATATTTTTTTGCTACACAAACAGTGTTTGTTACCTATATATCGCTACGTTGGTTAAACGTATTATTATGTATATTGTATACCTACGTTTCGAGACATATTTGATTTGTCCCAACTGGCCCATTTTGCGCAGCTTCTGTCAAGTTATCAGGTTTCAAAACATGTTTCTTTTATTCCAAAGATTTTAAGTAGGTATCTATTCCTTCATATTCTTTTTGGCTTTGATGAGCATCCATTGTCGGGATATACATACCTATACTATACTTTACAGTGTTACACCAGTGTCCGTCTCTGGTTTTGGCTACTTCATCAATGCATTTGTTCAATATTTGGCGGCGTCTTGATAATTCATTTGTAGGTACATCCCAAATTCAGGCAGAGTCTGAGGCAGGATGGAGGTAGAGTCTGTATTCTATAAGCTGGCGTTCGCGTACGGAAAGCATTGTGCCATCGCGTTCGACTGTTGCAAGTTTTCAATGAGAGGGAATGCAGTGCTGAATGCTGAAGCGGGGGGGGGGGGGACCACACGCCAGTTTGTAGAAGAAAAACTCTTGGCTGTTGATCGGAATACGTCTGACCGACAAAGTTTAGTGTGCACTATTTTTGTCGGTTTGCAACAGCCTACCTCTGCCCTTCACCGCTACAGGGGGGGTTTCGGATCCTGACTCCCCATCTTTAATAATATTATATAATATACATATTAATACGAATAACATATTTCATCGTTTTGTGTTACTATTTGCTTCCACTGAATGACCGAACATGCACACCGTTCGATTGGGCTTTGCATACACAGGGACAAATATACAGATCACACACAATATTGGAAGACGCAGCCCTGAAACTGATAATGTTTATTGCGATTTCAACCATGTCGATGTTATCACAACATATTAAGCATTATACAATATCATCTGTACTGTGCCGTCTTGCTTCCATTTGACCCGATTGATACGTTGCTGTAAAAATTTAAAATTGATTCGATCGCCTCTCGGAATCATAGATATCTTCCGCCATTTAATAGCCCACTCCCACCGAAACGATAAATAATAAACGAAACAAAATAGAAGATAATATCCGGCGTGCCCACGCAATTCGTAATTTGATAATTCGATAAACAGAAGCGACCAAGTGATCTGGAGCAAACAAAGACTACTTGGCCGTAAGAGTTTATTTCATTTAATTAGCGCATTGTTTCGTCGGTAGGTAATAAAATAAGACTCTTTGTCTTTCTGTCCTGATTCCTGAGATCTCTGTCCTTGTGTTATTCGTTTGGTTGTCAGGGCGCAGTTTCCTTCATTAGTAGGTATGTGCATTAGTATGTATTCAGTAGTGATGAAACGATGTCGATGAATACCTTCAGAATACTGAGGTCGTTGTGACTTTCCAGCAGTTATGTTTATACATAGTTTCGAAACTTCAATAGGTAATAAATATACGCATATCGGCGGTAGTTTATCATATTTATGTATTGAGATATTATTATAATAATTGTTACAATAAATTAGCCGTCTCTAAACTGTCAAAACTGTCTATCTAACTCTTAAAGTTTACACAGGCAAGATAGGGGCTGTTAAAACATGGCACTTTTTGACAGTTTAAAGTCTATACTATGTTACAACATATATTTGCGAGCAATCCGTTTCGAGGATGCTGGACATAAAAACGAAGAAAAGGAACAGACTTTGTTGCAAAAATGACATGAGAGGTGAAGCCGCGCATTTCTGAACTGGTCTCTGAAAGGCAACAGCAGAAGTCACACTGATTTGCAGTAAATATTCATTATTATGTTTTTGTTTTGTGTGAAAATCATGTTTTAATGGTTTTTGTTCTTTGAACACAGTGATGTTGATGCACGGTTCATTTTGTGCACCAGTAAAATATATACATAAATGTTTTGAATTTGAAAAAAAATCATATTTTATTTTTCCAATTAAGAAGGGTTCGGTGAATGCGCATATGAAACTGGTGGGGGTCAGTACTTCCAACAAGGTTAAGAACCACTGGTCTATAGTGTTTCTCAAACTTGAAAAATAAACGCAACCCCTTTTCCCAACCCATACTCATTTTACCGGCGTACCCTACTGGTAATTCAGTCAAAAATACTATTGTACGAAACCAATACTACAGCTGCGTACTCTATTTGCTATGAAAATTCGATCAATATTAGTTTAGTAGTTTTTGAGTTGTAACGAAACAGTCATAATATGTATTTGTGTATACCTGTAGCGTGCGGTAACATCTGTGATGGGGGATGCTCTTCAAAATAAGTAGTTTTTATTTATCAAAACAGGTAGTAATACGGGAAGCAGATTATGTGCTTAACTTTACAGTCTACCTCCACCCTTCGCCATTGGTATATACATAGGTACCTACCTACATGCGTAAAGTAGATACTTTGTAAGATATTTATTATTATGTAGGTTGTGTATTTATTGTGCCTCATAATTTTGATCGTCCATACTGGGGGCATGGTAGCGTGCTCAGTACGTGTTATTGCTATTAAAGCTTCATACCCTATCTTATGGATATATTAAATTTTAGAATAGTTTAGGGATGCGCCTCGTTCACAGCATCTATGGACCGCACGCCACTGGTGTATGTATACCCGTCACGGAAATAGTCAAAACCCAAATATTATTTGATGTATGGCCACCGTATCTTTATCACAGATGTTCGTATATTATTATGGTTATGTTACAAGGTAATGCTCACTTAACTGCTTCGTAGGTATGGTTACCTGCTAATCTCCGCTAGAACGTGATGCATCAATGAATGTTAAATGTACCTTGAAATGATTGTTTTTAATAGAAACAATGATTTGGCTGAACGATTCTGGGATAACATTATTTAGGGGAGTGTCCTAACCTAACAAATCAATCCGTTGAACGACCATTAAAAGTTACCTCATCCTTCACATGCGATCTAATATTATATTTTCAAGGATAGTAATTACGATTATATAGTTTGAATATCTACTTACATACCATGTTAGTGTATACTTTGCGATCTCTGAGCGTAGTTTGATATGGAATCATATTTTTTCCGCAAGTAGCGATTTGAAATTTATTTTAAATATCAACTTATCCAAAATAAAATATACATTTCCATGTTTTGCTTATTTTGCTCCATCCCCCAACAAATCGGCCATCATCATGGTGATTATCACTTTTATGTCTGCTACCCGGAACAGTTCAGTGGAGTTGCATTCATATCGGCGACGAAGGGTGGAGGTAGGCTGTGGGGACTCGACATAAGTAGTGCACGTTAAAATATGTAGTAAGTTATACTTTTTTTTCATTGAACTAAGGATACAAATTGCAAATTGCATTGGATAGTTTTTATTAAACAATTAAACCCTGCCAAGACTAAATCATTATAGTAGAGGTAGGCTGTAGAGATCCAAAAAAATAAAGCACATTTTGTCAGTCATACTTATTTGTTTTCATTGAACTTAGAATGCAAAATCCAGATGGTTTTTAAAATTTGATTAAGGCTATACTTCAGTTGAGGCATGGTCTAAAAAGATCGTGGCTAGGCGATGCGCGTATTTTGCAAATGACGCGTGCCGAACGAAATATACTTTGTCATAAAAATCCAACATGCGTCCATTTAATGTTATGTTTATTGTTATATTACTAATAATAATAGTATATTCATTGACTTGTTTTCTTTTTTAAGTACATGCGTAAAGTTTTTCTGTCGTCTTTAAACGATTTAAGAATATTTTCATCCGACGCCATGACAAAACAAATCGACGTGCGGACACCTCGCTGTCTGTCTCCGATTGGCGACTAGTGAGAAATTTCGTCGCACCTACTCTTGAAAATTATTTGCCGTTTCACTGAAGTACGCTCTTAAGCCGTGCTTAAACCAAACTATAAAAGATAAAAATAGTCTTCTATCCATAAAATATATATTTTTTTATAATAATTACGAATTATAAAAAACATTACAGTTAGCAATGTATTATCAATGTGATACCTATTCTTTCCAAATTAATGTGACCAATACAAAAATACACGCACATAGAGTTTTGATAATAGAAATCGCTTCATTCTGAACTTTTTTAAATCACGAAAAAAGCGACGTCGCGTTTTTTCAGCCGGCAATAAAATTAGTAAAAGAACATTTTCATTTTAAACTAAAACAAGTGAATACAACAAAAATAACTGATCGAGGAAAATGCCTTCCATCTGGATTTTCTTCTTAATTTTTCGTAAAAGAGCACATTTTCGCTAAATTAGACGCTGGTGTTTTTAATTTGTAATCTCCCGAAGGTAAACAAAAATCAACTTTCGTCCGCAATGAATTATGTTTATAGAAAAAATACAAAGGATATAGGTAATAAATTGTCAGACATTAAACTTCATTGATCATATAATTTGATTGTACAATTTGTGAATATTATTGGAAATGATGTTGTCTTATATTGGAAACATGCTTTTTGTATTTAGTACTGATTACAATCGATTCGTTTGTTTAGTACGCGAATTTGTAATAATATACGAATTTGTAGTATACTCGTAGCTAAGAACGGAAAATTACTGCATATCTATATTATTATGCGCCATTTCACGTGCAATAAATTTTCTCAATTGACTCCATTGACTTATAACCAGTGCACTCACACATGCAACATCTCAATATTATAATGAACATGTCAGCAGCTGAGCAGGCATCAACAGCAGTCAGCAAGATATTAACCAAATTTGCCTTATCAAATTTTTTCAACCACATTACTTTCGGTAATTGTGCCGCAGAGGTGGACACGAGTTTTTATATTTTTTTTTTACGAAAGCAGTTTATTCCATGTAGACAATTATAATAAATACCCTTTTCTGTCGGGGCATCGGCTTTTCGATCCAATAATCGTTAATTGATAATTTTAAATTTTCATACATTTTGATACACCATTATCACAAACTAAGATTATATGAGGTAATATTAGGTTATATTAGGTTGGGGTAGATTAGGTTAGGTTAGATTTGGTTTGGTCTAAAAAGAAAGTTGTAAAATCTCATCTCCACCTCTGCGGCACATTTACCTTCATTTCTATTTACAAAATGCTGAAAATTGTATGAGCACTGCAGCGTTTCCAACATAGCGTTTTTCTTGCCAGATCATCTATCTTGCGAAAATCGCATCTAGCATATTATTACGGCGTTAAAATCTAGCGTATTCTGACACAGCAAACAGCCTAAAACTTGTCATAAAAGTACTAGAACATTACTTAAGATTTCCTTGAAAATTAATGTGATAACCAAATTTTGTACTTTCATTGAGTTGTATGTATTATTTAAGTATTTTTTTTGTGATTTGTGAATCAATAATTTTTTCTGCAATCTTTGTTCCTGTTAAACCAATGCTTATTTTATTTTCTTACCCTATCCGGCATATTTTTACGAATGATGTGTTTGGTAGCACTGATGAGCAGACTCAGATGTCTATGAGCAGGGTTGTTTATTTGTCATTTCTTTATTTTTCACATGCGGGCTGCGTCCACTTATATGACTCACTTATTGTTAAACAGATGTCATATGAAATAAGATATACTGTATTTTAGTGCCCGCCTCTGAAGACATGGTTATCCTTTAGAATTCTGCATTTGGTAAAAATCACATGCAAGGACCCAGTAACTTGAAGAATGATTTACAACCATTCCTTGTAAGAAGTCTGCTGATATAAGTTCTAGAAACTACACATAGACAATGAATAAAAACGAGTAATTACTGACATGACATTCGATAAATTTCTAATTACTGTAGGAAGTGTTATGTAAATAAAATTTTTAGAGCAATGTATTGATTATTAATTAGGTAAACTAGAATTTACTTAGTAGAATTCTATTTTTAATTAATTTTATCATTCACTAAAGTCTAAAAATATCTTTTAAGTTGATAGTTATTTCGGTTGTTTCACTGTTAATTAAGTACAATATTGATGGTTGCAATTTTTCCTTCCAGGCCGTTCTCCTATGCACGGCTCGCCGAGCCAGGGCCGGACCATGAAGGAATACGAGGATCAACTGGCGGCCCTGCGGAAAGAAAACTTTAACCTCAAACTGAGAGTTTATTTCCTGGAGGAGAGGTTGACTGCATCCAACGCACCGGCCAATCAAGATGACCTGTTCAAAAAGAACATTGAACTTAAGGTATGGTATTCATTGGAGCTTACTTGACTAACTAATGATGCCTCCATAATCACAATTAGGGGAAATTTATGGAGAAAAAGGATTACTAGTAAAATCAGTAAAAATATGAAGTGAATATTGGTTTACTATGAATTTGGAATTTTGACTATACATAGACGGAGTCTTATACATTATTTCTATTATGACATTTGAAATTATTTTGCATTCGCATGATGCATGGTTAAGTCGGTAAACTCCACAAATATTAAGATATCTACTCATCGTGACAGATTGTGTTTTTATATGCCCTGCAGATTGGCTAATAAATGTCGTAGCAGCTGTGTGAAGTTGTAAGTAAATGAATATGCAATGCAAAGTCACTTGTAGGCCTTGTAGCTAAGTTAATTGGTGGACCAGTGGTCCTTTTTTCGCTTCAATTTTATACATTTATGCTCCATCTTTATATAAGAAGGTGTTTTTAACATCTTCGGGTCTCTTGGTAATTATTAAAATGTAAGGTACGGTAACATGAACAACAAATATTAACAATAAGATTTTAATATGAAGAATATTACCTTCGTACATATTTTTATATAATTGAGGAATTGAAATAAGTCTTTATGTGAATAATCAGTGTCATAATTTAGACTGGGTCTATTTTTTGCATGGGAACGTTCACGATGGCTGAGCAGTAATGTGTCAGCCTATTATGTCGTCGGTCCCGGGTCTAGCAAAAATTCATAAAATATTGTTTTTCCAATATGGGTTTCAACCCAAATTATGGTCCTAATATCCATTTCTCATAAAATCTTCTTAGGATCGAACATGTTTTAAAAAAGTAATTCTATCAATTTAGTAACCTGATCAGTTTTAGTCTAGTTATCATTTATTAATGCGATGGCTTAAAATGCATCTGAACGATTTCATTGCAATTATATTTCAAAATTTTCTCCTAATGGCTTTGAAGTGTGAGCATAAAGCAAATTAGTGTAACTTTGGCCCGCCGCCAAAAACCAATCAGAGGTCATTTCTGAACATTTTTGAAGAGAACACGTTTCCTGCTTTGTTTACATGTAAACTTGATTTATTTTCATCCCGGGTTTTGGGAAATTGCTAGATTTCTTTTTTGTTTATTCGGTAAACAAAACACTCGACGCTTATATAAATAAAGACCATTTAATAAGTCTCACACATAAATCGGTGTGTTTATTATTTTGGCTCGGCAGCGTAATATTTTCAAATTTATAATTTCTTTCAACAATATTGCCCAAACTCAAAGATGCAACCAGAAATTTATGTGAATGGGCAATATTCAAACATGGCATTCTTATAACTTGATTTTGGAAAAAGAATGCCCTTTTTAGATTTTTACGTTAAAAATAGAAAATGTGTTAAAATATACCCTTCCAGATATGCAACCACTATTCTATTTGTAATATTATTACTTAAATATTTTCAATAATTGTGATAAGATGAATATCAGTAGGATCTTATGAGCTGCTTGATCCATTTTGGATTAATCAAGGGGAGTCTATCAAACTCTTTGTGCCACAACACTTGATAGCAATTTTAAGACATATTGTATGGTTGAATGGTTGAATGGTTGAATGGTTGAATTGGTACAATAGATTTCTAATATTCTGTACCGCCGCATTGAATACACTGTTCGTAAATAAAATGCGATTTGCGACTGACTGTTTCTTTCGGGCTCGTTAGCATTAATGTAAGTCATTTTTATGTTAGTGTGGACCTAGCTTATAAATATCAGAGTTGATATGTGAATTTTGCTACAAACATTATCTGATAATGTTATCATTAACATTAGCAACGATTTGTTTCAGTTTTACTCTCATAATATAGAGGCACCGTTTCTTTAGAAGAAGGTGTTATTTTGATCAGAATCATTGAAGTGCTGAGGATTAAATGACTACAAAGGATTCATACATGTAACCAATTTGTATGAAAAGTTACAGACATTTTATTTCGAACATTGGATTACATTCTGTGATTGCTAATTTGAATGTTTTGACCTTATCCTTCACAACACTAGAAATAAACATAAAAAATATTGATATTCTGTTCGTAGAATGAAAACAATGCCTCATTTACAAAATGTTGAATACACGTTACATAATAATGTAAAATTCACAATCACATATTTAACTTTGATGTCGATTTACATAAGTTGTTCACTGGTACATCCCGTCAATTCATATGGTATTTTTGATATTGCAGGTCAGCTTGGAAAGCCTTCGGCGAGAGTGTAATGAGAAGAAGGATCTACTGTGCGCTGCAGCCAGAGCTTTGGAAACAGTGGAAGCAACGGCTGCCAGGAAGGAATCTGAACTGAATGCTCACAATAACCGCCTTCAGGTAATTGCACTTTTATAACGTACTGTCTGTATTGAATCAAAATATTACATAGATTTGTTTGGATATTTTCGTGTTTCGTAGAGCAGTTGGTGATCGCAGTCCAATGATTCAGGGCTATTTGTATGAGCTCTATCACATTATAAGTGAGATTCAATAGTATGGGCAGGAAAAAAGAAAGATTAGGAGAGGTGCTGAGCGAGGCACAGAGATTCAACTAATCACTTAGCGATATCGTTCATAGACACACAGAAGAAATCAGATTTGCCCACCTAAATTATTAGCTATTCCCATTACCAAAAGAGGTAATAATAAATATAAACTTAACATATCCTTAATACCTCCACTTAACGATTATTATTAAATAGGTCATTACAGACAGCTGTTCATATATTTTTAAAATCTTGATTGGCTTTTTCTATTCTCAGAAATATCTTTCAAATCCTATCTGTTGAGCAATCAAATTACAGACTAAAAAGTTCTACATGTTTGGGTTCTTGTTTCTATTTTTTAACCTATCGATCGATTCAAACATGAGAGTGCCTCGTGTTTCAAATTCATTATATTCCCGTCCATAGAATTCTTCCTGTGTTGAATAGGTAGGTACTTTTTATGATTTTTTGTGGCGCTCCGAGATATTAACTTTATACTGACTTAACCACAAAAAAATGCAGGATGCAATCGGTTAATTAATGCACAATGAATTGTTATTGTAACAGGTTCCACACGTTAAAATCATAGAATAATTCGACAGGTGGGAGAGTTAATTTATCATTAATCATTTGGGCTGTATTAATATTACCATTTTCACGGTTAATTTTGTTTTCAGGAGCAATTAGAGATGTTGCGTGAAGCTGCAAATGGAATGAAATGTCAGCAAAAAGCGATTGTGGCCATGGAATGTCACGCGGGTGGAATCTCCACGGAAGCTGATGACAGTGTCGCACTCTATGCGACCGCTTTCAATCTTCGTCCCACACCTAAAGAAATCAAAGCTCTGCACGATAAGGTAAGGACAGCAATATTTTTTAAGAAACTGTCGTTATTAAATGAGTATAATTGGTAAATAGAAAAAACGGTTGAAGTGGAAAGACTTCTTACAAAGTGAATATGTAAAGTTTATCTTAGAAAAATACCAGTGACGAAGACACATTGGCATCTGACATTAATTTATCTGTCAGCATATCTAAACTACACACAGTGACATCTATCTAATCTTTATGGAATCGGGAATATTACAAGCATAACTAATGATAAAAATGTATCAAGACGATACATCAGTGAAACGGCAAATAATTTTCAACTATAGGCACGACGAAATTTTGGATTCGCTGGCAGTCTGAGAGCGAACGTCGAGTTCTAAATACATAAATTTGTTTCGTGATGGCGACGGGGTTATTAATTCTTAAATCGTGTAAAGATGACTAAAAACGTTATACATATACTTTAAAAAGAAAACATGTCCATGAATATATTATTATTGTTACTAATAAAACAATAAACAGAACATTAAATGGACGCATGCTGGATTTATATGACAAATTATATTTCGTTCGGCATGCGTCGTTTGCACCCGCGACCCGCAATCCGCGCATCGCCTAGCCACGATCTTTTTAGACCATGCCTCAACTGAGGTATAGCCTTAAAATCAGCGATGACTTTTAAATATGGAAAAATAAGGCGCCTAGCGAATGACTTGCCACATACCTACCAGAAAAATTAAACTGTATTTGCAAAGAGAGAATTGTATGATAATAACAGTTCTCCCACGTCAGTCTTCTTCTGGTGTAAACGTTTGGTATGAAACTCGGCCGCAGTTATTTAAAATGAAAATTAAAGTTAGAAAATCTAGGTTTGTTCAGTTAAAATCATTATTTAAATGTATTTTAATTAATATGAATAAAAATTTACGAACAGACACACTTCGCCATCGGGTTTGGTTAGCAACACGTATCACGATACTTAATTATTATTGTTTTTGTGTAATGTTTAGGCACACAGTGACACCGCCCCATGTGAATGTCATCAGCTGAGAACATTATTGGCGAGTGAACGCGATGCCTCCACACAGCTCCGGCAATCTCTCACGGCACGAGACCAAGTGATTTCTCAACAAATCAGACAAATACAGTGAGTACCTACTACAGCACTTATGGCTACTCTTTATGCTATCTTGAATCATAGAATTAATTAACTAGAGGAATATAATTACATATATGAAATCTAAATGATGATACAATTATTATAATACATGATTCAAACAATCCTTAATATATTATTATAATATAATAGATAAAAAACTTTTTCTTGTAGAGCCATTATTCTGTTTTATTGTCGGAACAACTTAACTTTTAAAATCAAATTTACTCAACACTGGTTTTTTTAGCTTAGGCCAATTGTTTATTAAGCCCCTCGTATTCAATTGTACATATATTAATTTTTCTATGCATGATAATAATGGTTGTACAAATGAACATCCCTTGTCATGATCCTCTGGTTGATTGTATTTATAGCCTTCTGGTTGTAGACGTCGTCAGTGAAGTTGACGAGAATGGAGTGAGTGTTTGAGTTTCATGCCGCTACAATTAAGCATTTCAACAAATATTTGATTTGATCAGCTGTTTACAGAACATCAATTTTTCCAAAATATCAAAGTCTAATTTTTTCAACAGGGGACTGATTCACCGAAGTAAGAGCCCTGTGAAGAGAAAATCAGAACCTGGCAATCCAGCTAGCGGGTGAATATTAAATCTCTTTATTGTATTTTTAAAGTAGAATATATTCTAGACTGCACCGGAGGAACTTTTATTTATAATAAACCAAAATGGAGGTTAACAGGCATATCTGTACTTCAATAATATATTTCATTAGCTATGATCGACTGGACTATGGTTCTCCTACAAAGATGCTGAAGGAAATTATTCTTCTATGGAGGTGGATCCTTATGAAAGGAAAGATGGCTTAGATTAGTTATAAGTTATTTCATTGTGGATTCATTTATAGCAAGATTCACACGTGTACTTTGAAACTTATCTTCTAGCGCCTGTAGTCATTTTAGTAAATGAACCGTTAAATCACACACAATCGCATAAGTATTTATAGCAGTCCATAAAAAGTAACCAAAGCCTGGAATCCAATTTTTGAAACAAGCAGTATTAGTTCTAACCTATACAAGCGACTTTGATTTTTGTATGAGAAATTTTATTTCTTCTTCTATTTATACAACTCCATCTAAAAGTCGCAGAGGACAACTTGAAAAAATTACTAGTTGTCCTCGTAGGCCCGATGTTTTTATCACTTTTCTACAAGTCAGTATGGTGAGTCAAAACTTTGATCAGCCATTACTCATAATTCCTAGTTGTAGCACTATGGAACTGAGCCATCGATACATCGGGAGTTCTGTTTACATTCTCGTATTTACCATTGTAATATTAATATTATAAGGTAAATAATTTACGTAAGCAGTTTCTTTAAGGATAAATCTACGTATTTTAAGAATAAATCGTTTTAATAATGTTACTCAATAGACTAAACACTAAAATGTAATGCAAACTCGTACACGGCCATAAATGTATGCCCAATATTTATGTAGTATTTTCGGACACAGTTCGAAGCACCATTCTTACTTTTCAAGCAAATTTTCATGACACTGCTTGTTTTAAAAATTGAGCTTCAGTAGGCTGCCATTTGCATATTATTTACAAACAAAGAATGTTAACATTTCTGTAGTTACCGATTCAATCGCAAATGGTAATGCAGAGTTTGATAGGCTTCGTCTTTATAAATCCATACTCTTTGTTCTCGTGCATGTAATGTTATTAGTGGTAAATGTTTGAAGATTATGCGGCAGCGTGTCTGGAGAAATTGCAGAATCTAGCATGTTTGAGGAAGTATGGGAGTGGCTCCCTAAGCGACGTGGAAAAATAGTTTACGAGTGTACGTCATAGAATAAATCAGTTATTGAAAAAAAATTGAATGATATAATATTGTGTTGTTTTTTTTTGTTTCAGGGAATTGGTCCGCCGAGTGAAAACTCCTGACTCAATAGATTTGGAAAATGATGTATGTGATTTCTTCTATTTTTGTGATCGACACTAAAATCAAATTTTAATATTGATATCAAAATTAAATCTCGGACCCAAAGCTTTTTATAATTATTACGATGTGATAGATTTTGCTTACAAATGTAAAAATATTTATTATCATATTCAACTTTTGGGTACAATTTAGTGTAGGCAAAAGATTTTGTAACCAGAAGGTTAAGTTACAAAAGCTTGACATTTTAGTGGCAAGGTTGATGCATTCAGTTTACCGATTATACTTTAACATTGTTTATTTGTTATTTAGTAGATATATGTGTATATTTTGTGACATTTCTCGTTAATTAATTTTATTAAATTCTCAACTCATGACCTAGTTACATTGTTTAGAAATAATAACAATTTAATGCGCTTACTGAATCTTTTTATAATCAGTATCAAAAGTATCTGCTATGCGTTTTTACTAACATTTCAAATATTCAAAAATGGTTTTGTATACTTGATCCTTTACTTAATAAGTAATAGGTTTTTACCTACTTTTATTGTATTAATTTGTTATATGAATGAACTGTATTCGTCGTCAGTATGCATTTATCGTAGTGCCTGACGATGCCGGAATGCGAATCCCGGGTTGCAAAAAAATATTTGAAATGGAATAGGACAAAACTTTAATCGATTAGAATTTAAATTCAAATTCCATCAAGTACCCTCAATCGATAGTATTAATATTTTTTTTAGGTTGCCAAGTTTTTTGTTGTTTTTGTTTGATAAAACGTAATTTTTTTGTAGTACTTATTCCACTTTTAATCAATAGATTAGGACCGGTTTCGTCCGCCTCAGAGGGACATTTTCAACTGTCAACGTTTCAATGTTGAAAATGTCCCTCTGAGGCGGACGAAACCGGTCCTAATCTATCGATTAAAAGTGGAATAAGTAGTATAAAAAAATTGCGTTTTATTAAATAAAAACAACAATACAATGCAGTTCCACCATGAATTGACAGTTAACAAAATAATAGCCAAGTTTTTTCGCAAAGAGTACAACCTTTAAAAAAGTTTTTGAATGTATACATACTACAATACCTGTAATGATGCGTTTTGTTTGTAGGATGATGATCAAACGAAAGTGGAACGCCTGCAACAGGAGAACAAAAACGCTATACAAATGATTCAAAGTAAGTGTTACTTGCTTATATTTAATTCTAATCTAAATTTAAATTACATGAATGAGAAAATTCTTTTTAACAGTTTATATTTAATTTTAGGTTGTTTGGTGCGGATCAAGCATATGAGCAAGGAAAGTAACAAAATGAAAGCCAGCCTACAACGGAGAGAAGAGCGTATCGCTCAGCTACATGTACGTTCACTTAATGTTATGTAATTTTTATTGTTTTTCACTGTTACCGCTCCAGACATATAGTGGAGTATATGAACCCCCACAATGTAGTATGGGACATCTTTCATTTACGAGGACTCAAGCCGCTATTTCACGGGTTATATAACATAACCTCTCTAGAAAATTGTAAAAAATAACAATGTGTATCATTGATATAACATCCTTAAAACATTCTATATCAAGCGAGAGGGCTAAGTGGAAAGGTCCAATTTACAACGATGGCTTTGGTGTTTCTCTGACGGGAATTTGAGGCCCTAAAAATGAAATTCTAAACAACTAATTCTGCACTCTCACATGTCTGTTGAATGTTGAAAAGGCTGGAAAGAAATGTTCCCGTATATCTATTTAAAATGAAACAATAACTATAATCAAAATGGCGTCAAATGAATTTGTCAGTTCGTTGACATCATTCCGTCTGGCCACTTAAAAACTTTTTTGGACAAAGATCTCATAATATTTAGTTCAGAAACTTAAACCATAACACTCTGTGACGCACGACAGTCGAGTCGAAACAAGTTTGACGTTTCGATACGAGTTGTTACCACTCAGTTTGCTCTATTCAACCAGATCGAGTGATGAATCACTGTAGAATTGACTAAAAGTGGAAAGGACGTCAAGTTTGTTCTATTCGACTTGCAAATGGAATATGGATTGCACTTATAAACTGACTTTCAACTTTCATTCAACATACAGTTGAATGACAAAAATCGCTATATGAAATCGCTGCATAAGACCGCAAGTAACTAATTTTCACCAAAATGCCCAATTCGCCCTTTTGACTAGTGAGATCAAATAAAATTCCATTATTATTTTTATAGCAAACGTATATAATTCGAATTTTTAGGTTTGGCAACAACAAAAACATGAATATAAAGAAACAGCAATAAAAGTCATTTGAGAACATGACCTTATTTACAGAATGTTAGTGGAACACATGTTTATGCATACCTGTATTAGTTCAATTTTTAACACCTCAATTTTTATTTATTATCCAGAATTATTGTAAATATTTTTTAAGGATTATTGAAATTGAGAATATGTAATTTTTTTTACAGAATCAATCTAAACGTGCTGGGCTTCAATTCCCTCTGGAGTCAAGTAAATCTGCGGTAAATATTGATTCTTCTCCATATTGGTCTTTCAGTGTTTATTTACATCACAAATCTCATTGCGTTCTCACTTTTACATTGTCTTGATTTTTAGGGAAATGTTATAGCGAATACAGTTTAACCTCACTTAAAGAAGTAGACAGCGTGATATTATCTCAAAATTAAATACAACATCAAGTCTATTTAGTAATAAAAAAATTATAAAAACTTAATTATTATTACAAGATAAAATGTCAATACAGTAGACCCTCGATATAACGGACTTCGGATATAACAGACAAAATATCTGGTCAAATGTGAACATTGTTAAAAACGTCCTGGTAATGTTATGCATGTTTAAGTCCAAGTGTCACCACTTGTAAATAATGTACCATGCATGATAATCATATCATACCTCTCGCACTCGAATTCGAGTCATAATGCCATCCTGCTCGTAGTTTGCAACACTGGCCACTAAATTGATGAAGGAGACCCTGGGGGTATCACATCATGACTGAAAGTGAAATAGCAGATGAAGTTATGATCTTGGAAAAAGAGGATGGAAGTGAAAATAGCGAAGGAGAAGAAACAACACAAGTTATCAGTGACCGCATCTCGACGATCTAATAACATTTATTAATTATTTGTCAGATAACGAGGTTTTATATGCATTTTTGTAATTTTAGAGTTGATTATAAAATAACAGTACGAGGGCTTAGTGTCAAACAACACTATCTACAAAAGTGCAACTTTTACCTTTAGCCAAAAATCGTTATTTTAGATTCTTGTTACTTAACAAGGGAAATGTTTATTTAAAACCTAATGTTAATATTTTGTAATTTATTGTGTATTGTACATTTATCTTGCTTATGATGATGTTAAAATTTATAGGGATAGTTTAAAAAAAATATGAAAACAAGGGTAACTTATGTAGTTAGCATTAAACTTTACTGACGATTTAATAAGAAATTAGAAAAAATTGACATAACGTTTTTTGACTATCATGTAGCCGTAAATGTAAAATAACGTTATCTCAAAAAAAAAAAAAAAAACACTTTTTTGTAGATAACGTTGTCTGACTTTAAGCACTCGAGTAGTCTTCTGGATTTTGGAAACAAAACTGGAGTCTTTTTTCAAAGTATGGTTACCGAAACAAGCGCGTCGACATCGAACGTTAATATCACTCCGCAACGGGTGTGTCTGGATATATCCGAAAACGAATAAACAGGATTTTGTTTGTGTTTTTATATAACAGTCTTTCGGCTTTAACAGCCATCCCCTCACCCGCATTAGTCCGTTGTATCGAGGTTCTATATGTAATATATGTAATTAATTATAATTACTATATGTAATTATACTTTGTAGCAAATATGCCAATATAATATATTCACTCTCATATGGCTGAATTATCAGTCCAACTTGTGAAACCTCATGCTAAATACGCCTCACACGTGTATTTAATACGCTTTTATTATCTTTCACAATGCCTTTTATAAAAAAAGCGAAAATTAAAAATAAGTTTCTTTTTAAACCATGTTATAAAACAATTTGGTAATTGAGGGTTTTCTGTAATGATCTCGGTCATCTTTATTCTATCATTGATTGAAGTGTTGCAATTATTTAGTTTTGTAATAGTTCACCTGTAAAGTGAGTGCTGGCTTGACGGAGCTTAATATTTTTGCAGCTAATGATGACGCTAACAAATGCGACTTGGAATGTTTACCGGTAGTAACTTCCTTCATCTCTTCCCACTCCAAATCACCTCACGGCCCTCTCTCTCCAAATTCCGATGATGAAACAAACAAACCTTCTAGGCTAAATCAAGACAATGTGAATATATGTGCATAATGTAATTTTGTGATCAATAAACATGTAACTTTATTAAAAAAAAATTAAAACCATTTTCATTTTACGAAACACAAAAAGAATGAGACTGAGACATAGATACATTGGTAATTTTCGTTAAGTGCTTTGATTAAAAAAGGACAGTGACGGTTTAGGTATTTGGAAGCATTGATAGGTTTGGCGGTCTCCTTGCAAAAATATTGTTTATGCAATAAACTATCATTGGCGTTGAATTGGTTTTTATATTTATCATAAATATTGTTTTTTTTATTTTATTCTGCTTCATGCCAAACTGCCACTGAAAAAGATATAATATAATATTGTGAATCACTCATCTTGGTGTCAAGTTTTCTGTTCTAAACAATAATATTATAAATAGACTTCACAAGTTTAATAGCGAACAATAATACTGCTACCACAAATTTGGATGTATAAAGGTGAATCGTTATCTTAAGACGGTACTTCAGTGAAACGGCAAATAATATTCAACTATAGGTGCGACAAAATTTCGGACTGGCTGGCAATTGGAGAGCGAAAGTCGAGCTGTGAACACGTCAATTTGTTTTGTGATGGCGTCGGGGAATTAATTCTTAAATCTTGTAAAGATGACTAAAAAACGTTACCCATTTACTTGAAAAAGAAAACATGTCAATGAATATATTATTATTATTAGTAATAGAACAATAAACATAACATTAAATGGACGCATGTTGACGTTTTATGACAAATTATGTTTTGTTCTGCACGTGTCACTTGCACAATCTTCGCATCGTGTAGTCACGATTGTTTTAGACCGTGCCTCAGCTGAAGTATAGCCTTAAGCAGGGTCACCGTGAGAGGTAGAGTCGCCTGTGTGCGAAAAAAATACTGTCTTTAGAAATAGTCCTAAATAATCTTCATCAGCATCCAGCCGATAGATAAGTTACAATCGTAAATGACCAATCATTAACGTTGAGTACTTGAATAATTTCCAATATTAATTATATTCAGAATATGTATGTAGGTAAGGAATGTTACAAAATCGTATGTTTATAATAAATGAAATTGTGAGTATGTACCAGAAAAGTTATTATCTATCTATAAAAAAATATCTAAAAGTAGGTGGGTAGGTACTCATTATTACCTACCGTAATAATTATTATAAATATAAATTAATGTTGAATTATGTATTTCGATTCACTTTGAAGAATATAAACTTTGTATCCAAAAAAAAAACATGTGCATACAAAAAGACACGATTGGGAAATTGCGTATCGAAAGGTTACAAAAGAAATTGGTTTGTGAGACCTGCGAGTGTTTGAATAACTAATTGATGTACGATATTATACTTTTTAGACGGATTATACAAGCGGAGACAGTGAAGCAAATGACTTCCAGCACTATACCGATATAATCATTCAAAAGGATAACAAAATTACGGAGCTGGAGCAGGAAATTAGAAGTTTGATTATGTCCAAAGCCAGTGAAGCGGCGGACAATTCTTCGCAGAGTGAAGACAAGGATTGGAGTTGGATGGACAACCATCTTGAAAATAAACTGATCAGTCTACGGGAGTCAATTTGCAAAGTACCAAAACAGAAATCAAATGAAAATGCCATCGTTGAAATGTCACCGATTGATGAAGTGAAATCAAAAGATGTAGAACACAAGTGAGTCTTTATAATTTACTCTCTTCATAATAATATACAAAAAATTTAATTAACCAACTAACAAAATCTATACAGTATTCTCAAATGAAATCACCGTTATTTTAATTTACATTGGAACGTTAAAAACAAAATAGCAATACCTACACATTGCTTCTATTATAATATTATATAATAAAAAAAAATTTCAATGAATTGATAAATTAAAATAATTATATCCCCAATGGGGGGGGGGGGGGGTTTAGGGAAGTCTGTATTTGGAAGGCAGTATAAAAAAAACAAACATTTAAAATCCAACCGACCATAATATCGTCACTGTTCTGGCAGAAGACACTAATTCGAAAAAATTAAATATTGAGTTAGTACCAAAATGTTCCTTATTTCAAACTTTACCGTCTGGAAACCTTCTTAATAAATAAACAGTCTTTATTTTAAAGTCATCCTTTTTACGATTACTTAATAAACTCACATGATAGACCATTATTTCAAACACTACCAACTTTAAAGTCAAATTACTCAAAACTAGTATTCTCCAGTTAGTGTGTTCTGCCAGAACAGAGACGAATTATAACATCACAGTTTCAGGGTGATCCAATTATGAAAAATACTGAGTCCCCTGTTTGACTGTCCACATTGGAAATGTATTACTTATGTATGTTACTCATAGAGTCATAAAATAACTGCAAGCTTATTGGTCTAATTTTTTCGAAGGGTGCATTGCGACAATTAATATTAGATACTTAGCTTAAATTGAAATTTTCTTATTAGGTTTATTTAAACATAACACATATTTCTTTAATGACTTGCAGGAACGTTCAAGAAATGTTGGCCAGCAGATTAACAGAGATGGCGTGCTTTTTGGATACTTTACTATCTCATAGGTATGAACGGTTTTAGCTGACGCTCAAATATCAATGAGGTAAAGATATTGTACGTGTATATTCGAGGGTGATATAATATGACTCTCTTCTGACTTTGCAGATGCGTGCTGGGGGAAGAGAAACGAAAGAAAGTGAAGAGCCTGATGGAGCAGTCTCTGGAGTTGCCGGTCGGCCTGAAACTGGACCCAGAGGCCTCCAGGGTCCTGGAGGATACCTTTGCGGACGTCACCTTCGGAAACATGTCCCAGTCGTTCAGGATCGAGGACCTCACCCGCTTGCTAGGACACCACACCACGCTCGACGATTCTTGTGGAGTGCGAATCGCCAAATATGCCCGGCCGGACGAAGAGGAGAGAGCGGCAGACGAGGCTACGATCCAAAGCGTCGTGCTGCGGCAGAGAGCGGCCATCGAGAGACTCAGCTCACAGCTGCACGACGTACGCTCCCGCTGCATCTGTGCCACTACGGCCGCCGAAGACTCTGATGACAAATTCCTCTCGGCCGACTTAAAGTATTCAATCGACACAGGAAAACTCCCGTCGCGCAAGACAAAGGTGTCCGGCCGCCGTGCGGGCAAGTCGCAACTGAACAGTACCTGGCATGGAACCGCAGGGATGGGAGCGGACCGTTCCGAATCGGAATGCTGGTCGGAGCCCGATCGTGGCGTATCTCTCGCCCGGATGGGCCGTCTGGCAGGCGACCCCAAAAGCGACCGCTCCCTCTCCAGCGAGGACGACAGCCCGCGCCTTCACGATCATCACGGTGAGACTGACGCTTTCGTGGAGCGTCTAACTCGTGAGAGAGACAGCGCTGAGAAGCTCTTGGAGGAGGCCAACGCTCGAATTGAAGATTTGCAGCAGCGGCTCGAGGTCGGTGACGTCGAAGCCAAGAAAAACTTTGAGAGCATAGACGCTCTTACCCGTCGCTTGAACGAAGCGGAGGAACGGCTCACCCGCTGTGACAGGGAACATGAAGAAGTTCTAATACGACTCGGTCAAGACAAGACTGACGTCGAAAATCGACTCGCAAGAGCCATTCAAGCTCTGGGAGAGGAACGAGAGAAGACGAAAGTGCAGGCTGAAGCACACCTCCGACGAACACGAGAGATGACAGATGCCTTCGATCAGAGCAGCCGGGAGCTAAAGGCCAAAATGGAAGCGGAGTGGGTGAGCAAGAGCCGGTATGACGCTTTACGGAAGGAGGCAGACGGTGCGGCGCTTCAAGCCTCGCAGGCTTCACTGGACCGGCACGTAGCGGCTGAACAGCGGATGCGCAGCGATGCTGAAGCTGAACGGCTTGCTCGCTGCTTAGCCGATGCTCGCCTCCGCCACAGTGAGCTGGAGTCCCACTGCGCACAATTACAGAACAAGGTGGTCCACCTTGAATGCTGGCGCTCTGACGTTTCCCGCTGCTCCGACTCTCCAGTAGGCGCCTCCCCCTCTCCACCCCGGGCCCCCTCCCCTGATCAGGGAATCGACAGCGATCGGCTCTCCAGTTTGGAAATGGTCGAATCTGGAGCGTCCAACGATGACCTCGTTTCCAGTTAGTTCCTATTTTAACTCACTTGATACATTATTAAATTTTATGTTATTAGAATTGGAGATTAACCTTCTACTCTGTAGTGTGGAAATTAAAATGCAAATTAATTTAGATGCAATATAACTAAAAGATAGTAATCAGCCCAAAGCAGGTAAACCACAAAGAAAATAACAATTACAAATTGTTTCTGTGAGATTTTTTTTGTCTTTCAAGATTAACTTGACACACAATAGCCCAACAGTTATCAGGCGCCAATATACCATTTTACATAACATTACACCACAATGTTGTGATCGCAAGATGAAATTGTGGGTCTTCACAGAGTGGAGGTTTTATTAACAGATTTTTTTTTCTTACTACTTGCTCAACCTATTAGGCCCATACTCTGGGCCAAACACACATTGAAAAATGTGTCAATTTTGCCAGGTCCGAGATTCGACCGCCAACATTATAGGCCGACAAGCTACGTTCGGCCATCGAGGGATTTCCCATTTTACACATTTTTATTATTTTCAACTCTTCAAAATAACTTTTCGCCAATGATAACTTACTGGAAAAATTGTTTTCTTTGGCGATAAACATGAATGTGGTATTAATTTGAAGCTGAATTTGTGTATTTTAACCGTTGCAACTGCTGTTTTGAATTATTGCATTGTCAAGGAAACCACATTATTTCTTTGCCCAGACAAATAGATAGATATACATACATATTACTCTCTAGTGATTGTTTTTCCTTCTGTAGGATCATTGAAATAATTCCTTGCTGAATCAATATGAGGATAATAGTGGAAGGGCAACAAAAGTATATGGAAAATTTCATAATTCATGTGTCTTTTTTCTATCAATTACTCACTCGGATGATTTCTTCCAGGTGATATGGCGACTCAAAACGTGATACTAAACGAGCGTCTTTCGAGGCTTCAGCGGCGCTACGAGGCTGCCGTGATGCAAATCAAGGAGGCGGACTCCCGCAAGAAGATGGTGCACAAGGCCATCTGTCAGGAGATACACAAGACACGGTCCGTCCTGCGGCAGGCCAGAGACAACTTCCGCTCCGATCCATAGCCGAGGATCCTTGCCCGTCCGCCGTGCCCATCTACTATTCCATTTATAATATTATTATTGTTAATACATTTGTTTTTATGTCGTTTAAGACTTGTGGACTTTGCCATCTTTGTAATTAATATAAATAAAATATACTTTTATAAATAAGTGTTTTAATATTGCATTTTCCTTTAACGTCAATAGCTATACATCAGTAGCGAAGGGTGACTTTTGGAAACAGGTAGGCTGTGGAGAAAGCACACTTGTTAGATGTATTTACGGGAAATAAGAAGATAATCCGACATAACTACTGATGAATAGGTATAAAATTAAGCAATTAATTTGAATTATGTATTTTCTTAAATATAAACGCAAGATACGCTCAAAATATATTGAAAATATGTTCCATAACAATTTATAATTTAACCCGTAAACTAGACATTTTAAAATACTTCTATATTTAAAACACAGACTTAGATACAATATCAGATTTCAAATTGTCTTAGTCTATGAATAAACTAACTGACAAATAAAAATCACGAGATAAATTATTACTATAAATATAAATTATTATTATAAAACAATCAATATTTATATGTGATTGAATCCCTAGAAATTATTTTTTTAAATTATCTTATAAATTATTTTGAATAAATGTGCACTTACGTAATATGTAGCGTAAGCGCTCCTTAAATAGCTTACCAATTTATATGGGCCGCCGCAGACGTCTTGAAATTATGAGAAACAAACTTCATATAAAAAAAGTTTTCGATTCACGCGAACGTAATCCATACAATATGTGAAGCGAAACGAGATGTTGCTTATTTTTTTAAACCTTCGAGACATGCCATAAATAGTGCTTATTGAAATAGTGGAAAAGATCGTAAAATTATTATGACAATTATACGATAGATGTCGTTGGACATATTGAATATATTATTATGTTGTCACCTCCGAAAGGGGGGGGTAGGTAAGATGAGCGCTGGACCCCCCTGATGATGAAATGTCATCGTCAAGTCATGGTGGTATCGTCTGCTTCTTCTTTCCGGGACATGCTTATGTTGATTGACAACGCGGAAGTACAGGCGAAAACAGGGCGTTTATTGTTCGGAATATAAATACAGTAAAGTACAGCGTACAAAATATTTAAAAAAATAAATAAATTTAAAATGGCGGTGACGCCGGCGAGCGTGGCGCCACAGCCGACGTCACGCTCCTCGGGAGTCAGAAAACCGAATGAATCAACCTTTTTGGAGTAGGTTAACTCGGGCAAAAATTAAAAATATTATTACCTACAAATTCTGTCACTGAAAAATGACAAAAGGACAGCCTTTACACCCTATGTACCTGGCTGGTAGGTACATTGGGTGTCATATTTCTGAGAATTTTTGCTAACCACAGAAATATTCAAGCAGACCTTTTCCAGGTACATGCTTTGAAAGGGACTGCATTTGCTGGGATTATCATTACTGCACTAAATTACAGCTTGCTTGTATGTTTAAAATTGAATAAGTATAAAATTTATAATGACTCTAGGTTTTACTTTGCTTGCTTCTAGAATTAATGTAGGTATAAAGAAAATGCAGGATTTTACATACATTAAGGGCTAGAATGATTTCATTAAATTTTGTAGAACTTGCAAAAGGGCGACTATAAATTTTCGTACATCTAAGCTTACGGGCTAGAAATTTGCCTCGCAGTCGATCTGTTCATGTTTGCATGAATCAGCCCAATGATGATTCAGGCCTCATGGCCTTGGATCCTCTGAGGATGCCATGGTTTAGCTGGTATCAATGTGATTATATTATTTAATATGTCAATATAAAATTAAAAAATATTTTTCTTAAGAAGGTAGGCTTTAAATAATCGCCTAGTATGGAGTCTTCGCAATTGCTATAGGTACATAATAATGACCACTGACAGTGATCTGATTTTTCTCTATTATGTGTAGAAACATTGATAATAATTTGAAAATAGTCTTCAATAGATTCATGACTTTGTCCCATTATTTGTGCGATCACTCTCCGGTGCTTTGCAAAAATGCTGAATTTGATCCAGCAGTATACGAGCTGACGACTGAACATTCAATCCACTACGGTTGCTATTTATGATACAGCCATTTACAAAAATCAATAGGTTCATAATATATTAAACAGCTATCAAAATTCAAAATACAGTAAGAAACTCCTTCAAGCTACAAGGATTCCTGTGTCCCGAAAGGTCGCTAAATGCGATCGACAAAATGGAACTACAGAATGCTGGGATGACCTGAGAATATGCAAGAAGACTGGCGAGCGATAGGAATTCTTTGAAGCACAACCTGATGTTGCATGCTCCAATTAAGGAGAAGAAGAATATTATGTATCATTAGTTTTTGAAAACTTGTTTTTATTTATATTAATTATAGATGGATTAATTTTGTACATCTAAATGATTAAAGAAAAATTATTTACTTATTATCGTCACCTTACTATTACGACCTCGTAAGTCCGATTTGTAAAAATGAAGTTTGTTCGACAAAATTTAAACAAAAAAACATTTTAAATCATATCAAAACTTTGATTCTTTAGACTAGTATGCTGTCCGTCTATCGACAAATTTTAAAGTCTCATGGTTTCAAACATGGAATTAAAACCTCGTATTTCACAACCGGTGTTAGCAGATTCATCGATTAGAGAGGTGTTTAAAATATTGTTTTTATTACGTTTTTTTCCTTCCCCTCAACATTCTTCTCAAACAGACTTACGAGGTTTTAATAGTAAGGTGACGATATGATAATTAAAAAATATGAACAAGCGAGAATAACATGCATTCACCTACTGCAATATTTTTTATAATCTGCATACTAAGTTTTAACGTATGAAGAGTCATGTTTACTTTTTTTATATTTAGCACAGATAAGAGGCAAATATTTATTAACAAGCTGCCAGTTCTTTTTAGATTGTTTTAAGGTTGAGGTTCATTTATTAGGCAAAATAACAAATTATTTATTGCAAAAATTTACATATTTTATAAATAAGAAATGTTTATTATTGTATTTTAGGTGTAAATTCCAGAATATTTCTGGTTTTTTTATGAAACATCGGTTTTTCCTTTAGGATACGTTATTTTAGGATTATTATCTTATTAATATAAATAAATACATATTAACTTTGTTAATGATTTTTAATTAAACTAGATTTTATTCAATGAATAATTAATTGTTGAATAATTTGGGTGTATTTAAAAGATTTGTTTCTGAGCAAATTATGTATGGTTATTGAGTTTATTGCCAATAACAGTATTGAAAATAGTCTAGTTCCTTCAAGCTTCGTTGATGATCGATTTGTTATGAAATTTTTTAAATTAGTGAAGCATGCAGTTGTTTTGTTATTTTAAACTTAATACCTGAGCTATTTTATAACAATAATTTGTTTACCTTAAAATCACCTCATTACCTACTGATATAATTGTCTCCGTGGTGACATAGTTGGTAGAGCACCTGTTTTTTAAACTGCGGTTTCAATCCAGCAACTACCGATAAAAAACATGTTTTTAAAATTCGGTGCAAGGACCCAATAAATTGAGAAAATGGCCAATGACTATTCCTTGTAAAAAAAGTCTTTTAATATAACTTCCACTCTGTGGAGGGCCATATGCTTTGATTAGGAGTGAATAATATGGTATGTTTACTTTATTGATAGTAATGGCTATAAAGTAAGGAATGGTCATTAGCCATTTTACCAGGGACGGCTCTTGTATAGGAGCAAAGGTGCACTGATCTCCCAAATTATTACGTAACTATGTAATAATAAGTACTTATTCAAATACCTACATATTGTATGAATTAATTATTGTAAAATATCTTTAATTTGTCGCCCGTCTGCACGCATAAAATGCGCGTAATTTCTGGCGGCCTGCATGAATGCGTAGGTACGTCCTTCGTAGTATTAATTGTGCAGGAGAGAAATCGAACCGCCTGGCGATGATTTTTTTTTTCACGCTGCCGATAATGTGGGCTCAGTTGTGATCTTTTTTTATTTCCGAACGTGCAATATTTACCTCACTTGGGACACTGTGCCTCCCAATCTGAGCTTACGAGCGCAAACGACATTTCACGACAATGCTGTGTTTGACTGGCGCGAATAATAACAACTCACAAACGCTTTTGAAGTCGGTACAAGATTCCCGCGTAATATTTCAAATTATTATATTATTATTTCGTACGTTATGAGGTAAATGCTACGTTATTTGCCATATAATATTGAATCGATCAAAATATCGATTAGAGTGATATTGTGTTCATTAAGTTAGGTGTAGCAATCTCAACATACAAATACCAATTTTATAATTATTTTACCTTTAAAAATTAAATAATTTTATTATGCCTAGAGCAAAGTAAACTTGTAAGTAAGTAATTGATAAACTATTAATAACCTTTACATAATATAATATACATACTACAATTTTTTACGTACCTACTTATACTACTCTAAGAGAAGTAGTTATTTAACAAAAGCGTTACATTGTAACAATTTCTACAATATTAGGTATTTCAATAGTGTATGTGGAGTATGAGCGTTATTTTGAACGTAAAAGAGGATAAAATATTTTTTAAGAAGATGAACAAAGCAATTTTCCAATGTCAATTATTGAAGAAAAGAAATATAAATTATTCTATCAAATACAATATTCGTGTTACCGAAGTATTTTTCATTTTGAATACGTCTTTCAAATCAGTCCCATTTGGAGTGCAATTCTGGAGTTGAGGTGTACAAAGTATTAGCAATTTTTTAACAGATAGTAACTATATCCCGTTGAAAAATCACCGATCCATAGTATTTATCAAAATGATACAGCGCGTAGCTATATGCGGAGAATGTGGGATGCAAATAACCGAAATGGGAGTATAAGATATGCCCGAATTGCGTCAGTATGTGAACTTCAACCGACCATAACCCGCGTACTACCTATCGGAGCTACACAAATGAGGAGTTTAAGGCTTTGTACCAATGACATATTGTCTAAAATACTTGCATCAGTTATAATTTATGGAAGTTAGGAGTATCAAACGTGGAAACTACGTTGGCACATATGAAATGTATTACAATAAAAATCGAAAAGAGTTTGTATGCCTTTTGCATCATACCTATCATATCCAGAAGCTTGGACTTTATAACTTTGACAATAAATAAATGCTGTCGGTGAATGTGAGTGTCGTTTCGTTTCTCAACCCCCCCCCCCCCCAAGATGTATTATATATTTAAGCATAAGCCTACCTCCACTCTGAAGGCTATTGCCGATTTTTTTCAATACCACAAAAAGGAAAATGCATGTCTTTGGCATGCACTCCCTAATTTTATGATCACCGGCCGCCACTGCATTTTACCCTTTATTTTAAGGTAGGAAGGGAGAGGAAACATCACAGATATCTTGAGTAAATAATTAAAGGTAAATTAAAAATGAAAACCTTCCTATAAAAGGTTTTTGACTCAATTAACGAGTGCTTTCTTCAACAAAGTACCTAGTGTACCTAGGTCCTAGATCGACTAATATTGACTAATTTCTTTATGAAATTGTGGCAGAACGTTCGTCCACCTCTAAAATCATGGTTCATAAAGGCCAATCTACATTTATGTTGGAATGCTTGAGGTTTTTGACAATATGTAGGTAATAACAATTATGAAGTTTGTTTCAAATGAAACTCTAATGTGGAATTATTTGCGGTGAATTTAGTTAATCCCAAAGAATTTGGACTATAAGTAGAAGGAGCCTTATACGCTATTTCTGTTATAACATTTGAAATTATTTAGTAAGTGCATGAAGCATGGTTAAGTTGGTAAACTCCACAAATATGAACATCGCTCAGTTGCCACGCAATATGGAGGCCATTTTTTATGTTCATTTTCAATACCCAATCGATTGCAGTTATTAATGGTTATACACTAATTACAGTAATACCGAAGTTTAGTATTAGTAACTACGTACTTATCTATTTATGGTGACGGATTATCTTTACACCCTGAAAATTGGCTGATAATTAATGTCATACCAGTAGTGTGAAGTTCTCTGTAAATGATCCTGCAATATGAAGTTACTTGTAGCTAACTTCACATCTGGACCAAAGTTGATATCTTTTGCTTCAATTTCATAGATTTAAGTTCCATCTCTATAGAATGAGGTTTACAACATCTTTGACTTAATTGGATATTACTCTTTTCAGAGTTACCTTTTTTCTAGGATATGCATGTTTTTTGAGGTCTTTTAAAATTACTTAATTTCAATTATAGAAAAGGTTCTCTGCAGTGTCTTAAAAAAATGTTAAATTCTTCTTATTGGAAATACATAAATTTACTTTTAAACTTGTTATCTGGATAATGTACTCTTAATTTGTCTACAAAAGAATTTTGTCTTGAATTCTGTATTATCAAAATTATTATTTTTGATTGACACTATCCACTGTGGTTTAATTAAGTATATCAATATTTAAATTTAAATTAACAAAAACGATTAACAATTTTGTCAATTACAATGACATATTTACATAAAGTGAAGTGAGAAAGGAAAAACCTCACCAGTGAATTCATGGAAGGTTATCAATAATTCTTAATTGTTGATTTTTTTAAAATAAAATAAGGTAAATTTGTATCTATTATAATCACTTGGCAACTTTTATATTAACTACAGATTGCAAAATAATAGAAAATTTTGGCCTTCATTTATTAGATATGTACCTAATTTAATAATTTCGAAAACCCTAATACCTAATGGAGAACTTCTCTGATTACAAAGATAGTTATTGTATATTATGTAGTATGTTATGTAGTGACGTAGTGAGTCATTGAATTACATCATTTATGCTACCTCTTCACAATGCCCCGAGTAAGGCGAATGTACACCGTCACCATTGTGAAGTGAGCAACATTCGAGTTGTGTAGCCCAAGACCGGCAAATGTTTGTCACACTTCGGCACCTTATCGATGTTTTTGCACGCATCAAAGAACGAATTTGTTGTTTGCTTCCATTGGATGGCTCAGAATATTATAAAACAATACACGATGCATGGCAGAGTTCTGTCACGAATATCATCTGTAAGGGATCTTGGCATTACGTTTGAGAGTAAACTGACATTTATTAGCCATATAGTTACCATTTGTAACAAAGCGCTTAAAATGTTGGGCTTCGTCATGCGTACTTCCCGGGTTTTTTCAGATGTTACGGTATTAAAACTTTTATTTAATTCTTTAGTTCGAAGCAGACTTGAGAGTAGGTCTATTTTTTGGGCACCGCACCAGTTGAAGTATGGCCTTATGGTGGAGAGGGTACAGAAGAAATTCTTGAGACTCCTTTACTTGAGGTTGTATGGATACTATCCGTGGCTTTATCCAACTGACTTTTTCTTAGGCATGCTTACATACTGCAGTCTGCAATTTAGAAGAAATCTTTATTTAGCTACGTATTTTTTTCGACTTATACAAGGTATAAATGAGAACTCTGCCATTCTGGGCAGTGTTGACCTGTGTGTCCCTGATAACTATCTTAGAAATAGAGACCATCAGTTGTTTATTCTGCCAAGGTGCAGAATCAACCTGCCACTGGTAATGCCAATTGGGAGAGTGATAACTATGTTCAACGAAATTGCTTCGGGTGTTGATATATTCCACCTACGTGAGAATGAGTTTAGGTGGATGTTGTTTTATAAATTCTTAAAATAGGGTCTGCTTAACTCATCCGGCGTACTTCCTTGTACCTATCTAATTCATCTACTGATATATCTCTTTTTTTTATGTAATACTGTTATATTTATATATCTTTGTTTCTAAATGTCATGTTGTGAACGTCTTAAACTTATAATTTGTAATGTCCACAATATGTTAAAAAAATAAATGAATTGAATTGAAATTGAAATAATTCAGTTCGTACTTGAAATTTGTCAAGTTTTATTTTGGATTTCATATGAGTTATTAAGATATGAATATAGGGTTACATACCAGATGTTCTGAAGTTAATGTAGGACAAAATGAAAAAAAAGTCGATTATAGGACACTCTTTTTATAGAATATAATATATGACAAGTTAAACGTGTCGGTCTCTATATGTACACATGTACAAAGAGCAGCGCTCGAAATGGAAAAGTTTACGAACCGGAGCGCTCCACAAATAAAAAAGATATCTACATAGTCATCAAATCGTATGTGTATTTTATAAGAGTAAGTGTGTCAGATTTTCTATTCTATGGCCTATTTAGCTCAGACGGTCAACATATTTTTTCCGCGAGACAGAGCGATAATTTTACAAATTTCACGAGCCGGAACGGCGCTCCGGTGCGTTCGGTTCCATTTCGAGCCCTGACAAAGAGGGAGCCTTATATAGTACAAATTACATAATTGGTTATGTGTGATTATTTTAGATACATCGGGGGTGTGTTATCCCTAATTTTAAATGAAAACAGATAAGTTACAATGTCGACTTCATAAAGCATAAATTCTAGATATTATGTTGGTAACAAAATGTAAAAGAGATAAGATGCAATAAGTATTTGGAGAATATTCTAGAGAGAATATTAACCAAATGAACAGTTACAACGGATGTGTGGTAGATAAGCAAATTAAGGGAATAACACCCTTGTTATTGAATGTGGTATAAAATTCTAGACATGGGGGTAGATAATAATAATATTATGAACAAGTTTAACATAACATTGAGATAATACGAGGAATTAAAATTCAAGTTACTAACAGTGTATAATATAGGTGTAGAGTGGTGGTGTCCATATTATATTCTAACTAAGAAGCAGACATGGGATAAGAAGAAGAATTATTTAACGAGTAATGAATAATAATTAAATACAATATTCAAAGATGACCAAAACAATTCAACTTCCTCAGTCCTTAGAATGCACTATTATGTTAGTCCTATTTCTATAAGATGGTGTACACGTCATCACAGTTCTTTTATGAACTAGTGGAACTAAATTCCTAAATTCCATCCGCTTCAGCATCTTAACACTGCATTACGTCTGCCCCCCGCCAACTCCATCGTCAATGCGATGCTAGCGATGAGGTGTACGCCAGCTTATAGAAATCGGAGTCTATATGAATACGTGTATTAATTAAGGCGCTAAGTACCAAAATAATAAAAACTGACATTTTATAGAAAAATGTTCTACATACCAACGCCAATCACTTCAACTATAGTCTAAGTGCCTCAAGCAAGTCAAAAAAATACAGCAAAATAATTAAACCTGTCGACGTTGTTAGTCCGTTGGCGTGTTTTATTTATAATGGTGTAAGTGGCACTGCAGTGGTAAACGGCATTCAATATTAAATACCTGACTATGGTGTGTTGACACTTGCGAGTTCTTAATACCTAAAATTATAGAAGCTGCCGTGATTGCTTCACACTGTAAAACTACATTTTTCAAAAGGTCTGCTTCATAAAATTTTACTGCAATGACTCGGTATTTTGTAACTACAGGCAATACTACTTTTTGGTACTTAGAGCCTTATTTAATACACGTATTCATATGGTGTTATAGTGGAACAATATAACCTTGCGATTTCTTCTAGTGCAGACGAATTTCATTATTGTTACCGATACTATTTCTGACCGCTCTTACATGAAGCCTATTGCAAAGTAAACGTCTCAGTTATCGTTACATCAGTTATCGTTACATCAGTTATGATACATAGAGTTTATCTGGCTAAAAGATACGTTTAAGTGTATCACCTGTTTTATATAATTTATTTTTAAAAAATGGCAATGTACCAGTGATCAAACCTTCATAATCATAACCCGTTTATCAACATACTTAGATACCAGTAATCGCAGGCGCATACACAAGGAAGGATTCGGGGCCAACGCACACTAAGGATATTAATAATTATGACCGTTAAGCCACGCGCAATTGATGACCACTTCCGAATGCGACAGTAAGTGAACACCCTTAGTTATACCTGCAGGTCAGGTGTTTATTGCTACACTAAAATTGTGAAGTATCTGGGTATGGGGAATGTACATAGAAAGTGCGGTATTTCGCAGTTGAAGCGACGAGAAGTCTAACAGTCAGGGTAAATGTGGAAGTCAGTGAGGAATGTGATATTTTGTTACCCCCACCCCCTACACTGCCTTAAAATTTTATAAAAAATATGGACATCTTTTTAAATGGACCTTCAACCATTTTCGTTAGTAGTCGACATGCTAAAATTTGAGGTATGAAAACTCTTATTAATTAAATCAAAAGTTAAATCTTCTCTAATGTAGTCACGAATCAACAAAAACAAGTTAAAGTTATATCTGGTGTTCACAATGTTTTAGAAAGCATTGTTGTTTGCACAATTATTATCAATTGTTGTTGGTTACAATTATTATCAATTGAGAATATTTTGTTTAAAGCAAATGAAACTTGTGTTGATTAATTTCGTGAATTTGGATTAAGTCTATATAAACAGATATTTACCATATTATACGATAGGCTTTAAGGGGGGACATGCTCAGCATACGTCAAAATGGAGCTTTTATGCTATTTTCAAAGCATGATCCTGGAAATTCCTTAAACGTTGTAGATAATCTATTTACATAATTTTGAAGCCTTATTATCCTTTATATTTATTTTAAACATTTGATGACTGCATACAGTATTTTTATTACATAAAATAGTATTCTTTTAAACCTCTCGCTCTAATGTTACAGAATATAGTCATATTTCAGTGCGTCCATGTGAAGTGGTGTTAAGATTTTTTATATCTATTAATTTTTAAAAGCATTTATAAAACTATTAGTAAAATTTATGTCGACATTATTATAGTGAAATATTTACAATAAAAAATTATATTGATAATCTCTGTGATCCCAAATTTGACAAGAATTAGGCATTTTATTATTCAAAAAATGGGCAAGATTTACACATTTAAAGATACTTTTAAAGATACTGATTACAAGCTATGTCTTTGACCATTCAAATGTGATAAACAATCTACGAATAATGTTTGCTTTATAATAATTAATGACCTAAGAATAAGGTATTATTTTTTTGAAATACGCCATTTCTATTGGCATTTCCCAGTGGCTAAGCTACAACATACGGCCGTAGCCATAAATTGACATACGATAAATGAAGTAGGGAGTAAGATCATAGTAACGCGCGTGTTTGAACAGCCATTTTGACGTACGCTGAGCATGTGGGCCGTTAAGCTAATTTTAAAGTATGCAGGCAATGATATTTTATATTGCTAAGGCATAGTTGAGTCCAAACGGAACGTGGACTCTTATGATTTTAACTTGTAAATGTAAATCTATGAACACAGTGAAAAATTTCAAACGTCATATTATTTAGAATGCTATAGAATTTGCTTTACCCTATATTATAACTTCCAAATTATATTGTAACATGAAATTATTCTGTCATTATAGATATCTTGCACCTGTCATTAAATTTACTGTTGAATAATAATTATATTCAATGTCACGATAATTTGAAAGGATGAAACGCCTTCTTCAGTAGATCATTGCAGTGTACAAGTGCCTACATTGTAAAATTATATTCTTAAAGTCAAAAACATGCAGTTTGTTGGCATTCTACAGAACGTCTTTGTTTAGAGTTATCTTGTAAAATTATTGTCTCTAAGGGAATGAAAATAAAGAGTAGCTAGTCATTGCAAAATAATACACAATCACTAAGAGTAATGAACCCATAATCACTCGTGGATAAATGAATTAATAGCAATAGAAAATGCATTAATGCACACAACATTATGATAATGCGGTATACAGATAGAATAAACATGAGGGCTGCAAAAATACTTAATAATAACTGACATATTTCACATTTAATCTGCACTTAGTTCATTTAGTGCAACTTTATTAATCTTATTTACTACTAGCGATATCGACCAGCAGTGATTGATTTTTTTTAATGCATACGACGCTCGATTCATCACAGATTCAATAATAAAATTATACCGGAATCTTAAAAGATGCGTATTTCTCATAAATTTTGTATAAAAGATTAAAGCATAACACAAAATCCCTGATACTAAGGGGGCTACTACTCAAACAGATGCGTACTCGAAAATAAAAATTAAACCACTAATATTATGTGTCTCATTGTCATCCTCAATGATGTGATTCATGGTTTTTATTTGATTTTTGGGGGCCTCAAAATCAGTTAGTTCGTCAGTCACTTACGTCTCTAAGCCAGCAATTTCGTCCACGTGAACTATGGATAGAAAAGGTGGATAGATCATACAGAATAAAAAATATCCCTGATTTGATTTGAATGTAATTTATCCAGAGCGTTGGAGCGGAGCTTGGAACAGGAGCACGGAATAATAGGGTTTTACCCGGAGCACCGAAAATTTGTAGTGTTCCACTGTTCCAGATGATATTTTTTATTATTAAATTTTTGTCCTAAAATCCAATGAAAATATTGTATTTGACACTTTGTAACACTAGAATTATTTGACATACGGCAGCACTGCGGAGTGATAAATAACATCACTTTTTTGACAGAAGATGCAGATAGTAAAAGACGATTTGCTGTCGGAATTTTGTTTAATAGAATTAATAATGAAAAGGATGAATAATAAACCTTACTCCAAAACTACTATTTTTTTACATTTGTATCCATAAAATACCCATTAAAACTTTTTACCCGTTGCGGAGCAGACCCTGGAGCGGAACAACTCAAAAAAGGGTCCGTTCCAACCCTCCGAATTTATCCACCTTTACAGACAACAGCTAGATCTAGACCCCTTTATCCAGCCGTTCCATTTCTATGAATATATCTAGACAATACTTCTAGACACTAAATGTAAACTAAACATTCTTTTTTATGGTCATTTTTGTGCTAAAACAAATATTGATTGTAATGATTTCTTTTTTGAGTGCAAGCATAGAGTTTATTAGTATTGTCTTTTAAACTTTACTGTAAAGATTTGATCGAAAAAATGAAAAAAAAATTACACAGAAAGACGTGTTGCCACTTTTGTGAAATTGCTTCAACTGCGTAATTATGCAATCATTTGGCGAAGAAGAAAAAATTACTTCTTGTAATATTTGAACTATTAATAATATCTCAGAGAATGAAATGATTGAAAGCTATAAAATAGTTATTTATTGTTACGATAAAGTGAGTCTAAAAAACACTTTCCACTTTTATTTTCTTCAATATTTGATGCAAACTTTTGATATTTCGTTTGAAAAACCTTTAAACATTTTTGATGACTAATGAATATTCATATTTTCTTCTATTCATTAGATGTTTGCTATGTTAAAAAGTGTCTCGAAACCTAGAGAATTTTTTGCGTTTCACTGAAGTTTCCACTTTTAAATGAAAGTATAAATTGCATTAGGTTGATTTTTTCAATGATAAACTCATGTCAGTAAACGTTTTGTGAAAACGACTCGTTGGCAAAGACATTATTTATATGAATTTGTATTCAAGACGTTTTCCGCAACAATGTACTTTTTCCAATTTAGACATTCATATCAATAATTTATTGTTTCATACATTGATATGATAACAATGCTCATGTCACTCACGACCCTCACGTGTGCTTCTTTAGAGCACACAATTAGTAATGATAATTCGGTTGAAGGTCATTTTAATTATCATTAAGTAGGTAACCATGTTTAGGATTTTTTTTTATAAATAACAGAATACCGCACACAAATGAAAATTGTTTGATAGCATCCGTATGATTTTGTCTGACACAATGTATTGAAGTTAGGTTGTACTCAAGGCCTGAACAAAAACGAACCATAATTGCGAGTGAGTAAGCGTTCGGCACTCTTATATCTCCGCACTATGCATTAGAGTAAGATAGAATTTCTATGGCTGAATTAAATATTTTTTATAAACGTAGCCGGTAAATATGGATTTGACTGATTAAATTCATTTAAAAACTGCGAGCACGTGTTGCTGAAATTTATTGTTTTTGTGTTAAATATAATGTTAGTGGTCGAATTTGGTAGCCGTATTGAGAAGCAATACGACAGTATAACGTTTCATAGTTAAGTTGATAATAATAAAATCGAGGTTCTACTGTACGTTTTACACAAGAAACACGGCTTCATTTTCCCGAGCAATAGGCGTTCCCTATATATCATTACTTTGAGGTTGTATTTCACAAAAATGAATCCGAGAGAGATATTTAATTTAAATTGGATGTTTATAAAAATAATATTATTAACCTTATCACTGCAAGCCGATTTTTGAAATAAAATAAATCCCTCAAAAAATATGTAATAAGTACAGAATGAGAAATATTTGTGAAAATTTACCAAATTAATATGTTTCTCGAGTTTATTGTGAATATTTTCACAATAAAATGATAAATATTGTTTAGAAAATATAGAAAAACCGTTTATTCAGAAGTTATGACGTTTACAAGAATGCACGAGTTAACTGGTCAATGGGCTGACGTGACATTATATGCTTTGATAAGTTCTGGCAGTGAAAACTTGTGTGAAATGAAAAAAATCATTGGGATTCTAGTCAGCTTTTCACATAGCAAACATCCGATGACTAAAACAAAAAATATGTATATTTTGAAAGATGGATTTCGGTTATTAAATATTTTTTCAAATTTTCGTTTAGTTATCAAAATATATTTAGATGTTATTTGAAAGCTATGTCAAGCAATATATTGAAAGTTTGCATCAAAATATATATATTTTATACCCACTATTTCATAAAATATTCAATGAATAAACAAGATTTGAGAATGTAACATTCAATATACTGAATATACATAATTTTAAAACAACTCATACATATATACACACTAGAAAAAATCATTTTGTAGAAAAAAATATGACACCAGACGGGACTTGAACCTGTATCAGCTGGATTCGCGCCAGTATGCTTTTCCAATTAAGCTACGGGCATCTTATTGAATTACTACGATTTTCACTAGTAGTTGTTACATGAAATGCTTATCAAATTGCGTTATAATGTTTAGCATGTTAAATTAAAGTAGGTAAATTAATTCCTTAACGGCCCACGTGCTCGTCGACGATCAAAATTGAGTTTTTATTGTATTTTCAAACCATGATCCTGGATACTCCTTGGACGTTGTAGATAATCTATTTATATAATTTTGAAGCCTTATTATCCTTTATAGTTATTTTAAACATTTGATGACTGCATAAAGTATTTTTGTTACATAAAATAGTATTCTTTTAAACCTCTCGCTCTAATGTTTTAGAATATAGTCATATTTCGGTACATAACTGTGCAGTGGTGTTAAGATTTTTTACGTTTATTAATTTTTAAACGCATTTATGAAATCATTAGTATAATTTATTACAAGATAATTTTTGTAAAATATTCACGATAAAAAATTATATTGATAATCTCTGTGATCCCAAATTTGACAAGAATTAGGCATTTTATTATTCAAAAAATCGGCAAGATTAACACATTTGAAGATGATTCTAAAGATACTTATTATAAGCTATGTCTTTGACCATTCAAGTGTGATAAACATCTTATGAATAATGATTGCTTTATAATAATTATTGACCTAAGAATAAGGTAGTGTTTTTTTGAAATACGCCATTTCTTTTGTTATTCCCCAGTGGTTAAGCTACAACATACGGCCGTAGCCATAAATTGACAAACTATAATTGAAGTAGGGAGTAAAATGATATTGACGCGCATGTTTGAACATGTACCGTTTAAAAAAAAATTCGGTTAGGTTAGGCTTCAAATGTGTTAATCTTGCCGATTTTTTGAATAATAAAATGCCTAATTCTTGTCAAATTTGGAATCACAGAGATTATCAATATAATTTTTTATCGTGAATATTTTACAAAAATTATCTCGTAATAAATTATACTAATGGTTTCATAAATGCGTTTAAAAATTAATAAACGTAAAAAATCTTAACACCACTGCACAGTTATGTACCGAAATATGACTATATTCTTAAACATTAGAGCGAGAGGTTTAAAAGAATACTATTTTATGTAACAAAAATACGTAAATAATATATAAAATTAACAATTATAGTATGTTAGCGATACAGGCGAAAATTCCGTTATCTTCAAGGAATACAGTATCATAAATGTATATTCGCAATCCTTTATTAGTGTGAATGTGCTGCCTACCAGAGGCACGTTCTAGAAAAATCTACTTCTTCTTTGTCCATATCCGCCCCTTAACTGGAGCATATGGATACCACGCGGCGCCTCCAAGAATCCCTGTTGCTCGCCAGTCTTCTTGCTTCGTTCCAGGTCAAACCAGCATCCCGTAGCTCCGCCGTATACACTCTGTAGGTTGTATATAGCGGCCTTCCAGGTCGCCGGAATCCGGTTGGCTTGAAGAACAGGCAAGCCAGGGTAGAAAAATACAAAGCTTTTATTTTGAGACAAGTAATAGATAATTTTTTATAAGTGTTTTAAATAATCAATGCGTATCTAAAAACGTTAAAAAAAAATTCTATTTAAAGACAAAGATAATCACACAATTTCAAAAAACCTTATAAAATGGGAATTCGTTAAAGGATCCCATCTTTTTATTACATACCAATCATTTTATGATATGGTCACAATATTGACGCTCAATTTGATATAAATAAAGTGAATTTCAAGCTACACATTTTTTTTTTAAATAGAAATTGATGCTATTTCATAAGATATGATTAGTCCTTTATTGTTCTAACTTTAAATCTTCATAAAAATATCAGTGACGGTATTAATCTTTTGAAATGTTTTCCAAGTTCTTGAAAGTACGATGTCTTTATTAATTTTGTCGGGATGTTTCTTCAAAAAATCTTCATTTAACCTCGATGGCTTCATTGCCTCATTAGAAAATACATGTTGACAGAGTAAATATATTAGCAATTGTTAATTTGTAGAAGAAGGAACAAAACCAAATTGACGACACTTCTTCTGTTTTCCTGACATCTTTAAATAAGGGCCAATTTATATTAAACTGATTTTAATACAGAAGAACTCAGATACACTGACGTAAATAAATCATCGCGCCCGTTTCATAAGGACAAGGGTCATCCGTCACTCGGATTTCAGCAGCGTCCCCCAAATGCTAAAAATATAAAACTATATTTAAAACTCCCACAGGGGGGCGTTTATACCGCCGTAAAGAAACACTAGTTTAAATAATCGTTAAGTAAAGAGTTTGCACTACTGACTTACGATCACCACAGTCAGTCGTAGAATATTAAAATTATTGATCTTGCCTTATATACTTACAACAATGAAACTAATAAGTTAGAAATACCTGTTGTGTATGTAAAATGGAAATAAACAGTAACCCCAAAGGTCAAAATAGTGTTTATCGATTAACACCGTATTTTGAACAAGTATGTAGTATATAATTATACAGAATATTAAATAATAATATATACATTGTTTACACTGAAACCTACAAGACGAAAATTTTATAATTTCAAAAAAAAAAAACATTTATAATCAATTAATTGGGTAACTAAATTAGTAAGCAACGCTTATTGAATATCTCTTGAATATCTCCATATCATTACTTCTCTTTATGGCAATTTACGTAGTAAAGTTTCTTTTAATGAAATTTCTTGGTATATTGACCTCTATAGAGGTCAATTAGTGGTTTTTATAGGAGTATAAGTAGGTATGCAGTTTTAATTGTTTTTTATGAATTTCTAATCTACAAATATGTTAAGTACCTAATCATTAGTATATTTGAGGTGCTGACGGTTGAACGATTACATGTGCTTCGGTGACCAAGTTCAAAGTAAAATTATGGTTTTGCAAACTCTATTTACAACATTTAGTAAATGAGGGTTTCGATCCTTTATTATTATTCCATTAAAATAATTTGATATTTTTCTTTATGTTTTTAAAACATTCAAATAATATTATTATATGGTTGCTATGAAAATAATAATGACATTTTATACACCACGTCCATGGGATAATAAAATGCTTATATCTTTTCAAACAACGCCACTACATGTTTGAATCTTATTTCACGCATAATAAGATAAGTGGTGATCTGAAAACTGCTTCTAACTCATTTTTAATTACACATTACTTGTACTAATAATCCTCATCATCTCAAATGTTATTTAAATGTTAAAAGAAAAGGAAAGTACATATTTATTCGTCCGTAGAAAGGAAAAAGGACATAATCCACACAATCAAATTTTACAGGAGGCACAAAAACGTTTTGTTATGGTTTTCGGTTAAGGTTATAATACAAAATAGACATAACCGTGAAGTGCATGATAATTAATAATTTGGTTTTTATATGCCTAATGTGATATTACGAGGGTGGGTCAATAATTCCTTAGAAAAAGCATTAAAACAGTTTTTATTTTTGTATTTTTTTTTTATTTCTCAACATAATCTCCTTGGAGCTCAATACACTTGGTTAGACGTTTCTCAATTTTTTTTAAACCGTCAGAAAAATAAGTTTTCGGAAGGTCCTCAAAATAAGCATTTGTCCGATCGATGACTTCTTCTTTTGAAAAAAAACGTTGTCCACTTAGCCATTTTTTTAAGTTTGGGAAAAGGAAAAAGTCACTGGGGGCTAAATCTGGCGAATACGGTGGGTGGTCGACCAATTCGAACTTCAATTCTTCAATTTTAGCCATTGATCGTAAACATGTGTGAACACGGGCATTGTCCTGATGAAAGAGGATTTTTTTCCTGTTTAAATGAGGCCGTTTTTCTTCAATTTTGTTTTTTAGCTGGTCCAATAAAGATGCATAATAATCCCCTGTTATTGTTTTTCCTTTTCCAAATAGTCAATGAAAATAATTCCACGTGCATCCCAAAATACAGTAGCCATAACCTTACCAGCTGATTTTACGGTTTTCGCCTTCTTTGGACATGGTTCGCCTTTCGCAATCCACTGCTTTGACTGTTCTTTCGTCTCGGGAGTGTAGTGGTGTATCCATGTTTCATTTACAGTCACAAAGCGACGAAAAAAATCATCCGGATTGCGTTGAAGGGGGGACAACAAGGCTTTAGAGGCCACCACCCTATTGCGTTTATTGTCGACTGTGAGCAAACGCGGCACCCATTTTGCAGAAATTTTTTTCATGCCCAATTTGTCATGTAAAATAGAAATGACGCTACCTTTTGAGATCCCTGTAACCTCAATTATCTCACTCAACTTTAATCTTCGGTCACTTAACACCATATCGTGGATTTTATTGATCATTTCTGGTGTAGTCACCTCTACAGGACGTCCTGAGCGTGGTTCATCCTTTGTTGATGTACGACCACGTTTAAATTCATTTAACCAGTTATAAATAGTTGCAAGTGAAGGAGCAGATATGCCGTGAACTAAATCCAACTCATTTTTTATTTCCTTTGCTGTTAACCCTTTTATATTAAAATGTTTAATAACAGCTCTAAACTCAATTTTCTCCATTTTCCATTTTTCCATTTTCCACAAGCAAAATTTTTTTTTAAATGTACGAGAAACACACAACAACCCGACCAATCTGATTGAAACTTCGCAGCATACTGAATCGGTAGTGCCGCTGCATGAAAACAAACCGCTTACAGTACTAGTCGCGCCACCTGTCGGCTTTTCTAAGGACTTATTGACCCACCCTCGTAATTAAAGAAAAACCAACAAAAATGATCGTTAAGTCGTTTTTCCCACTTCATTTCTTTTTAAATTGCCAGCTAAATTTAGATAGTAAATCAATGTTTGCAACTTACATCCTTTGGACATAACGTGTATTTAGTCTTGTACAACGTTAATATCCGATAAAACCTATTTTGAAAAAACTGAGTGTTACATCTTTTTTCGATATGTAGAGATGTCAATAAAAACATGACATGCAGTATCTAGTTAATTATTAAAATCATGGTAGTATTAATATTTTTCAGGTGTTGTTTTTGGCGGTAGATAATATTAAATCATAATTGTCCGAGAATAAATGAGGCGCCCAGTATCAAAGTGGGTCAAAGGCACTTTTCAGCGTTATTTACATTTTAATACCAAAAAATTCTTTATATCAATATCTCTACCATTCTTACATGTGCATCAAAAACGGCAGAACCTATGCTAAATCGACTTTTAAAATGTAAATGAATATCAAAAACGGCCAAACTAGTATAGAACTAAAATAGTCAGCATCAAAAGTGGCCGAGAACATATTTTAGATGTCAATTAAATTTACTATTTAAAAGTATTCAGGAAAGGTTACAGTATACATATTAGGAAAAATATAATACTTAAATATACATTGTCAAAAGCATAACTACAGTTTTTCGCCCTACCTGTAAAAAACATCAAGGTACCTTTGGCCCACTTTGTTACTGGGCGCCTCAAATAGTGAAGGTTTTAAATCAAACTACAGGGTTGTGTATAACAAATCTTTTATTATAAAAAGAAGAATCGTAACTAGACAAAGCTTAGAGCTTACAGTATAATATTATTATTAAAATATGATTATCACATTAATTGATAATATGCATTGTAGTAACGTACATCCAATGTACAGAATGATTGAGCATTACATCTTTTCGGTCCTAAACATACAACATATTAATTGCATATAATATGTAAGACATTGCACATAATAATTTCTCAAATACATAATATACATTCAACATTGACTTGTACTATAATGAACGCTGCATCTGAAAAATAAATGCGCTTTCATTTTTCAACCCTGCTCATACAAATTTCATTTCATTGACAGCAGGTTATTCAAACAGGAGACGGCAGTTTAGCTTGTAATTCTATTCCCAGATATTAAAATATTATAATATGTGATGCAGGACCCATTATATTATAAGATAATGACATTCATAGACACAAACACATATATCACTACACATTGAATTATAAAATAATAAATAAATACTTATTGAATTTCCATTTTTAACATAGTACTTAAACACAGACACCAGGAAAAAAATTATTGCAAAAGAAGAGTCAAGTATTGTAAATATAATAGATAAAAGTATACTTAATGATGTCATAATACATCGGCTTAGAACCCAATAGAGGTTGAAAGAAAAATAGCCAGTATTGATGTAATATTAAAATTTACTTTCTTAGGTAAGTAAACATATACCTATGTCGAATGTAAAATGAATATTTTTTAATGTAAAATAATAACCTACCCTATTTTAGAATATTAATTTCAGCACTTACTGTGCCACTTGTAGGAACCGGAATACTTGAAGTTATTCGCCATGAGTTTGTCATCGGCTTCTTTGGGCCCCCGTGTTCCGTACAGGTATGGGACGGGAACCACCCGCTCACGTTCGAGACGCTGCAAGAGAGGAGTGAAGATCCTCCACGCCTCGCGGAGTTCGTCGCTGCGAACAAAGTTCATCTGCGATCCGGTGAAGACGTCTTGGATCAGTCTCTCATATGCGTCCGGCATCTCCACTTCTTTGTATCTGGAACTGTACGTAAGATCGAGTTCAGTCTCGACTACATCGAACGACCTGCCGGGCTTCTTACACATCATCTTTAAGTAGAGCGCCTCGCCGGGTTGAACGCGGATAACGAACTCGTTGCGCTTGGTGTTGCCGCTGAATATGTCTCCCGCCACGTCGTGATACTGAATCCGGACCTCGGCTTTTCTTTCATTGAGAGCTTTGCCGCAGCGCAAAATGAAAGGTATCCCGTCCCAGCGTTCGTTGTGGATCTGAAGCGTCGCCATGGCGTAGGTGGGAGTCACGGAATCTTTTGGGACGGTCGGATCATCGAGATATCCGAGAGCAGAGTCGCCTTGTCCTTCAGGATTTCCGACATATTGCCCAACCACTACATTTTCCAATTCGATAGGATTGATACACCTGAGAACTTTCACTTTTTCGTCCCTGATGTCGTCCGGATCGATGGATGTCGGTTTTTCCATCGCAACTAAACAGAGAATCTGGAGTATGTGATTCTGCATCACATCTCTTATTATGCCAAAGTCATCGAAGTATCCGCCGCGCCCCTGCGTTCCGAACGGTTCTTTAAAAGTTATGAGGACGGAAGCGATGTTTTCTCTGTTCCACGAGGGGCTAAATATCCTGTTACCGAACCGTATTGTCATCAAATTTTGCACCATCTCCTTGCCGAGATAGTGATCGATTCTGTACATCTGATCTTCACGGAATAGCCCCGCGAGGTGATCACTCAGTTTCTGCGAGCTCTCGGCGTCTCTTCCGAATGGTTTTTCGATGATGACCCTTGTCCATCCCTTTTTTCCCATGCAAGAGTTCTTAATGTTGATCGTGGCTTTTTCAAATACAGAAGGCGGCAGGGCAAGATAGAAGAGACGGTTTGCCGAAGCGCTGTATTCATTGTTGACGATGTGTTCGTTCAGTCGTTCGAAGTCACTCAATTTGTCATACGCGCCGGCTACGTAAGTGTTTTTACTCCAAAATTCTTCAAACTTTTCTTCTTCGTGTGGATGCAGCTTTAAATGCACCCTGCATTTTTCTTTCAGTTCTGGAACGGTCAGCTGCGTTCTGGCGTATCCGACGAAAGTGATCTCTGGAGGCAGATGATTATCGCGATATAAATACCAGAGGGTCGGGTAAATCTTCTTCCTTGCCAAGTCCCCTGAGGCGCCGAGGACGACGAAAGTGTGCGCGCTCAGCGTATCGACGAGCGACGAAGATCGCGAATTCATTTTGCCGATTATTTAACCAACCTGTTCGTTCGCAGAGACAAATATCAACAACGGCGGTCGGCGGTGCACTGAAAGACGTTCGCGCTTCGCAGCGGGCATAGAAAATACTATACAACCTTGAAAGTTGTGATTCGACAAGACGCGGTCGCACTCTCACCCAGTGTCATTGAACGATTTGCCGGAGTCCCAGTATTTTACAACTTTAATGAGTCATATCATATCATTTTCATTGATCTCTTTTGGAGTCTTGATTAGCCATCACGTATGTTTTAATTTATAATTATAACTTATACGTTAAAAGTCTACGACCCGATCACCATAACACTATTTTGACAAGTGACAGTTCTACCCATGTTCTACCAATCACGGAAATACGTATAGTTGTGTACCGTAAAGTGGCACTGGCACTATGAACTTTACTGTTCGCACTTCGCGAAGCGATCGCCAAACAGTGAAATAAAGAATTATTCAAAGTTATAGAAAATGATATGTCGTTAAAATTATATTTTTTTTACTGGATGTAGGTACACAGAGAAGATAATAACCGATAAATCCAGTGTACATCGACTATTGGCCGTACTATTGAATTCCATAGCTATTTAATTTTATAATAATTTTATTATAATCAAATTGGTATGAAGGTAGGTACATAGTAAATAAAATAATGTGATTCACAATTAGGCACCGAAAATCGCGTTAGAAAAAAATCAGTTATCTTTATTATTCAAGGTGACCTAACCAGACTCTTTTAAAAATACGTATACCTAGGTAGGTAATAAATGACCCAGCAACCTTCACGCTGACGTATTATTTACCTGTAGAATATTGATCAGTGGCGTAGGTTGATTACGCTGAGTCCGATTATAAAACAATAATTTTATTATTCTGCAAAAAACATATACCTACCTACCTGAACTGTCATCAACAGGGAACTCAGAAATATCTGTTCTGTGGTCATCAATAATTTATTTAATGCCTAGGTACCTACCTATGTAGGATTGGCGGTGGTGACCAACCTCTAATACATTTGACATTAAATATCAAAAATGACGGATTTATAGGACGGCCTAGACTTATAGACGAGCTTAATTACAATTAAAATAAACTTTCCTTCTCAAATCTTGTGTAAGTACCTATATTAAGACTACTTATTAAGACAATATTATTTAAATACATTGTTAAATTGAATGATATACTTACTTAGTGTAATTATTATTATTATAATTTAATAAAATATAGGTACCTAGTAAGTACAATAATGTTATGGTCGACCTTGACAGTTGGAGAACATCATATAAATTTAGATTTTTGGTCTGCAAACGTTTGTCCAGACCTGGTTTGTGTTATCGGTATGTAGGCCTACCTACCTGCCGTTTTAATTAACTTATCGCGGTAGTCACGCCACTGGTTTATCTTGCAATAATGTGTTGGCTTCAGGCTATGGGTTATTTGGTTGGCCATTTATTATTGAATATGTAGACAACACAAGTTTCACTATGTACCTACATACTTACATATTAATAAATTACTAAATTATTTAAAATTTCTTATACACCATTGATTTATTTGTTTAGGACTTTAGGTATTCTCTAAAGATGCTTCCCAAACTATGTTCCTCCCCGGAACACTGATGTTCCGCTGAACGTGCCTAGTTAGGTGTTCCGCGAATTGATCAGAAAGGTACATACCCCCAAGTTTGTCAAAACAAGCTAGGTACTATTGCTTTACTTCCGTTTACTACGACATATTTATGCGAAGCAGGATTTTCTTACAATGCTGCAACAAAATATAAGAATTCAACTTTATAATATTGTGCCTGATATCAGGAAGATTTGCAATCCAAAGACACAAAATCATTGAAGTCATTGAATTTCATTCCCTTCAAAGAGATTGGACTCCTCCCACAGAGGGAGCACACAAATGTCAGTGCGTAGGTACTCGTTTTGTGAACCAAAGTTCTCTCTGAAATTAGGTACATTTTTATTTGATTATATTATTATTTATTATATTATTATTTATTATATTATATTATTTAGGTACTCTTTGATTCCCTTATTTTTTTATTAGTTGTGTAGGTATGTTTTAAAAATAGTTTTTATTTTACCCTCATTTTTTTAAAATTCATTGATTAGGTATGTATTATTTACTTAGGTACAAAATAAGCAATGTGTTCGTTAAACTTTCAGGATTTACGAAGTGTTCCATTGCAGGAAAATTTTGGTAAATCCTGCTCTTATCGACAAAATGCATATGTACCGACACCGACCATCCGACCATGTCCGATCCTAATAGAATCATATGGGCATCCACACAGTGAAGGTTTGTATTAACAGATCTTGTTTTTTTACGAGAAGTGGGTGTCAGCCGTTTGCTCAACCTAGTAGGTCCATACTCTGGCTCATACACAAATTGAAAAACAATATGTACCGACACCGACATAACTATTATCGTCTATTCGATTTTTATAAAATAATCTTCTAATAGTTACGTATCCGCTATTTAGCTCCTAGACACCACGCAGCACACCAAGGAGCTCTGCCTCTTGCCAGTCTTCTTGCGTTTTTCTAGCTAGGGCCTAGGTCATGCCAGTATCCGTACAGAGATGCGCCAAACGGGGGTATAAGGGATGCGAGACACCCGGGCGGCAGGATTCACATTTCCATTTTCATGTTCCGTACTCGAGACTGGCTCCATGCAGGAGATGGTCAGCTGGCTTTACCCATTATTCGAAACCTCAAACCCCAAAGGCTAGATTCGCTTCCCTCTCATGCAGACAGTCGGTACTCTTCGTGGGAGGCATGTAAACAACCTATACGCTGATACCACTTGAAAACGGTAACGTCGGAATTAGATTTGATTTATTTTTTTCTATCCAGATGATAGGTATCATGACATTGTGGTAGGTATACTTATTAATATTTTTTTTATATATAAAAGTTTTAATAATAATATATTACAATATTAAACTAAATTGAGGTCATGCAATGTACTTCAAACATGTGCAAGATACGATCGGCAGCATACATTCTCAGTGCAAAAAAATATTTTACATTTAGGTAGGTATTAACTATCGCAAACAATGGTATTGAAAATGATTAATTATTTCGTACTTACATAAAAGCATAATCTTATACTTTCTTTACAATCGCGCATTCGCTTATTTTTATTAAGATAATTTCAGCGCTCGAAATGGAAAAATTTACGGACTGGAGCGCTCGACAGTTTTCTGAAGATTTTTACATAGTAAAGTTATCAAAGTTTATGTGTTTTTTTTCATAAAAATAAGTGTGTTATATTTTCTATTATATGGCCTATCCAGCTCAGACGGTCAAATTATTTATTCCACGAGACGGAGCGATAATTTTACCGATTTCACGAACAGGAACAGCGCTCCGGTGCGTTCCGGTCCATTTCGAGCCCTGGATAATTTAGGATTTATAAATGCTACCTAGTAACAATAGTACCTAGGTCATGGGCCCCACAAAGGGGGGGGTGACAGGGCTCTAGCCTGGGGGCCCGGGCTCAGGAGGGGCCAGGCGAGGCGAGTCGACCAGATAAGTAAAATAAACACACATTACAAATTTGGTTTATTAGTAAAAAAAGTCGCCTTTTCCTTCAATAATATTATTATTTAAAGTTATGTAGTTGTACGATACAATTTTTAATTGTGTATCAATACTCGACATCTCCATATTTCAAATGGATGTATTAAAATATACAATACAATACTAAACATACCTACACATTACGTTTACCGCGTACCTACACCATTTGGAAAACACTACTGTAGAGCGTTGCCTTTATCCTTAGCGATAGGTAGAGGGGCCCGCCAAAGATCCTAACCTGGGGGCCCGCTGTATGATGTGGGGCCCATGACCTAGGTACATAACGGCCACGAAGCCGCCATGAAATCAGCTGGATTGACGAACTGATCAAGTTACTAAATGATCGAGAACAGTGGAAGGGGCCATATTGGACCAGTTATCTAGCAGTAGTGATGATGAGGTAAAATAAATAATTATTTATTAGGTATACATCGGCATTATTTTATGACCGGTACTTATACGTAGATAGGTATTGGTTACGAAACAGGAATGAATTAATTTTAAAAAATATGGCGCGGTTTCAACTATTTTTCCTTATACCTACCTAGGTACCTATTAACTTTTTGACGTTATCGACACTGAGGAGCATGCATATAACATCAAACTACACTGTGTCTAAGATGTTGTATATCGTTTTAGGTAAAATGCTTTATTTATATTTTATAGGTATATAATGGAAGTTTTAAGTTCAAACCTTTTCCGAGACGACCTGCTGTAGAGCAGGTAAGCACCTGTGGCGGAGGGTGGAGATAGGCTGTGGAGATCCGACATCAATAGTACACAATAAACTTCGTCAGTCATGTTGTCTTATTTGTTTTAATTTAACTAAAATACAAATTAGATATGGTATTGGTTAGATTTTTTATTATTAGTGTTTCTCTGTGGACGCACTGCTCATATGTTGTTGTTTAAGGTTTAATTTCATTGGTATCGTCGAAGAGAGGTTAGGTACACTTACTTTACTAAAATATTCGAACGTCATAAAATAGGCATGTTTTAATATACCTACATATATATTATATATTTGTACGAGTAAAAATCACAAAAGAAACTAATGGATAAGGAAGCAAACAAAGTACGCGATGTGATAGAGGTCTCTAAGTTGATGAAATGGTAATGGGTTGGCGTGTAGCTCGGCGAGTGGACAAGCGTTGGACAAATGGCGTCATACAGTGGTACCGAAGAGGCACTAAACGGCCACAGAGGCGCCCTAAAACCCGCTGGATAGACAAGCTCATAAATATCGGTGGATGTACGTGGCAGCTATGGTGGCAGCAAATATCTAGGGACCGAAATGAGCGGAGAGAGCTAGGGGTGGCCTTCCAAGTCGCAAGTTATAACAGCCGACAAAGGAAATTATTGAAATCGATCAAAATATTCTCGATTGTCCATAATTGCTTATAAAAATCGGGTTTATGCTCAAACCAACAAGGTTAACGACATAATTTTGTCTTAGATATTTTTCTTATCTTGCGTCTGAAGTTTCATATTGTATGAAAACAATGTTTTTATGAATAATTTTTGAAGGAAGGAACCTGAACGGATTTTGTAATCTCTGTCAGCGATAGTCTCGAGGATTTCACGAGCCGGCGCTGCGCTCCGGTTCATTTTGAGCCCTGCCTAAACACCGAAATGTGAACAGGATGTTTTACTCTTATCTTCTTTTTACTTTTATCTTCTCCAGGAGATATTATTAGGTATAAAGTAGGTAATATAATACAAACGAGTGTCCCTTGAAACCAAAGAGATTGTACGATGAAACCCTTTTGTATTTTTTTTTACCGCTGGGTAGGTACATACAATATTATGTAAATTGTAAACACTACATAATGTAGCGTAAAAACGCACTTCGCTTCAAGTATTTACTCGCCTTCTGCAAGACGAATACTACGAGTATAATAGACTAAGCCCTACCGCGCACGGGTGACTTTTGTCACGGTGACAGTTTCGTCGCTGCGTCAAAATACATTGCAGTATATGGAGGTGCACGCACGAAGCGACGTGACAGTTGTGTGACTTTTTAGTTCCTCCAGCCGGCGACTTTTGAGTGACGAAACTGTCACCGTATCTGTACTTTTATATGGGAGCCCGCGCACGGGCGACAAATGGTCGCTCAGCGACACGTCCGCAGCTCAGTTCAACACACGACGCTGCGACGGGAGGACATACAAATATCATCAGTATCGCTGATGAATCGGAGACCAATGCATAATATGATCTGATAATATTCCAACTTCTCCTTTAAAGTTCCTAGTAACGTAAAATGCTACAACTTTGCCTTTTTAATATAACATTACCTAAAACAGTCAAATATATACGTAGAAAATACCATAATTAATAATAGCAGTAGGTGCAGTGGCGCACCCAGGGGGGGGAGGCAGGGGGCCCTGGCACCCCCCAAAATAAAAATTATCAGAATGTAATTCACCAGCACCTTTATAAAAAACTTTATAGCAACCTAACACAAAAATTTCGAAAATGTCGGTTTTTTAGAAACCCGATCCCTAATGGAACTGTCAAAAAATTTTCCGTGTCCACCCGAATTCCGGAGTGGTATAGGTCATAGCTTGGGAGGGCTGACAGAGCTCTAGCCTGGGGGCCCGGCGTGTCGGGTTGACCAGATAAGTGAGATAAACACACATCATAAATTAGCTTTAATAGTAAAAAAAGTCGCCTGCGGCGCTATTATAATTCATGGCCATGAACATTTTCAATTACTTATATAATTGTGCAATATATTTTTTGATTATTATGTGTCGATACTCGACAACTCCATTATTAAAGTAGATTTTAATTTAATACTTAATTACTTAATTTGAACTAAAACACAATTTGGAAAACATTAATTTAGTGTTTCACACTGCCTTTAATCTTAGCGGTAGGTAGGGGGGCCGTCAAATATCCTAGCCTGAGGGCCCGTTTCAGGATGTGGGGACCATGGTGTAGGTACACCGAGTGCAATAGACAAAAGACCGATAAACGAGAAATTAGGCTGTGAAGAAGAAAAAGAGCCTATGGGACTAATTAACATTCACCTCCTTGGCCCCCCCCCAATATTAAATCCTGGGTGCGCCACTGAGTAGGTGTACCTATCTATTAGCTTATTGATTTTTGTTTTAAAATATATTTGTCTGAATCTTTTAGTTTTGTCTTGCTCTTCATTTTGATATACAAATTTATTTGTTGGTTGTGTAACTGGCATTTTATAGTTTTTAATAATAAATGCAGTAGGCGGTTCTCGTGGTGCAGTGCGTAAGGCGCTGGCCTTCTACCCGAGAGTTTTGGGCTCGAGCCCGGTGAGGACACAGTATTTATGTGTTTTTGTCAAAGTCTGGGTGTTTGTGATTGTTCAAAACTACTAACAATCATCTTGGACAAAAAGCGAAGACATGGTTATTAATAATTAAAAAAATAAATATTATGCAGTACTTACCTATTTGCCAAGAGGATTTTTGTGTTTAATTATTATTTTTTCCAACTTTTTTTACCTTGGTTTTGCACTTTATTCTGAAATATTATCTTATAAATAATAGTATTACTTATTTGTTTTTTTTTGTGGGTAACTGGTATTTATTGAATTGACGATTTTATTCATATTTAAAGCATTAACTTTGTGGTTAAACTTTTTTTTTTACTTACTTTGTTGAGTACCGTTTATTTGTTACAAAGTGAAAATTTGTCATCTATGTACGAACTCAGTAGGTATTTACCTACTGTTGTTTTTTTATTGCTTTTATTATACATAAATGAAAAAAAAATGATAGTAGGTTTCACCATTCTTTTATGTTTTTTTTAATAAAAAGACAGGATAGGTTTGGAGGTCCTCGTATAAAGTGTACAACTTTCCCTTGAGTAGCCTCTCATTACTAATGGGATGTACCCATAGAGGTATTAAATAAAAAGAGAGGCAAGGAATCGGCTTTCTCATAGAACTGAATGAAGCCGGCCAACAATTGCCGACAACTTACGAGACATAGCTATGCGATAAAAAAAATGCAGGGCATCACGGAGGATTTACTTTGGTCATTATAACGTACCCATATAATATAATATTAATAACGTGGAAATTTTGCCGCAAATTATTTACCAGCCTGCCTCACCATACTTGCCTGCTTCACCATACTTTCATACAACCTGCCGCCCCTAGGATGTACCCAATAACGTCTCTTTCGTGCATTTTTTCTATGTCTGATTATGAGAGGACGAATATCACTGCTGCGTCTTCGAAATTCATTGCTAGAATGAAAGCGTGACGGGTGACAGTTTAGTCACCCGTGCGCGCGCTCGATTGGAAGACAGTGACAGCGACTAAACTGTCACCGTGACAAAAGTCACCGTGCGCGCCTGGGCTAATAATACCATAATAGACAACAAAGATTTTTAAGAAAATGAATATTTTCGTGTTGGTACTTGTGCTTCTGATCAATCTGGTTTGATTAGTCTATGGTAGTTGTCAATCTGTTGTCAATGTTGTCATGATTTTAGTTGTCAAATAAATATCCAATAATTAGATGCTATTTCGTAAGTTATTTTGTATTGCTCTTTTCTAGTTATTCATTTCAAAAGATATAGTAAATGTTTTACATAATATTTTCTTATATTATTAGTTAACTTATTTGTTTCAACATATCCTTTTGTGTCTCAGGAAAGAGCGCTTACTTATTAGTTTTTTTAGAATGTACAATATTAAAAGTAAGTTTTAAAGTACAATAATTATTGTGTTTGACGTATATGCGTTTCAGTTAAGTAAATACTGTGGAATACAACTTAAAATTGCTCCTTTTTAGTAAAACCGGTAACTTTTGAATAGCTCGATTAAAAGTTTTAAACAATCGTTATTCGTTGTTCCAATGAGTCACAAAGTATTTAAATTGGATCCAAAAAGGAGTATCCATGTTACATGAATCATTTTAATCATAAACTCCTATTGTGATAAAAGTGTTTTGTCTCATGTTTAGAAAAAATAAAACATTTTTCTTCCAAAACCTTTAATGGTGGACAACATGCTCAGATGGAACTTTGGATATCATTTTTTATTCTGAACTTGTTTTGAAAAAGTTAGGTCTCGGCACAGAGAATTGAAAGAATGTTGATTTCATGAGTAAGTAAAATCATGTTAAGATTGTTAATTATTCTTCCTCAAAGCATAATCATCATCAGAACTACAACCTCACGAAGAGGTTTCGTAATAAGTTTTTCTTTGACAAGAAATGGATGTTAGCCACTTACCCAACAAATTAGGTTCATGGAAGTATTGGGTTCAAATATACATTGAAAAAACAACATATGATTATGCCAGACCTGGGATTTGAACCTGAGACTCATGACTTTATACGCTGACACATTACCGCTCAGCCATCGCGGGCGCTTATGTGTGTATATATATCGATTGTCTACGTAATCTCAAATATCTACCATTAAAAGCATTTTTGCCTTTATTCTGCCAAAACACAAATAAGGAATAAAGAATGTTACATTCTTAAATCTTGTGAATTATTTGTTGAATATATTTTTTATTAAATTATTCGGAGAAATTCCTAACGCTGGCTAGTACCTAATCAAGGTAAGTATCTATTATTGGTACTTTGATTGAAATCACAAAAACTAGTTGCCAATATTAGCGAAATTCGTAAAGCGCTTCAATTGTATGACTACTAGTTAATTTCATCGTAATTAGGTTAAATGGAGGTGGCTTAATTGGTAAATCACATTGGCTGAAATCCGATGGATACAGTTTCGTGTCGTGTTCGGTATCATATTTATTTTTTAAGATTTTTTCTAATAGATGTTTTCATATTATGTTTGACTAACATAATGGTCTTGAAACAAACAATAATGGAGTTCTACCGCGCAATTGCCGGATGAATAAATACTAGCAACATTTTGGGTTCCTTCCATTCTTGAGATGTGGTTTGCCCAACTTCCACTTTCATTCCAATATTAACTTAATATTTTGACATTTGCAGGCCTTTCAAGATGGATGGGTTAAGACCAATGAATAATGTAGTAGCTCCGCAAATAGTCCAAGACACGGGCCAGTGCAACAGGCAAGAGTATTGGGCACAGCAGATACTTCCGCCCACATGTTCCAATGCCAACTGGCAACCGTCGAATCCAGCAGCTACGCTCTGCAATCCTGTCGATAACAGTTATGACTATCAAAATGGAAATCGACAAGGTATGATACATTGCTTCGTATTAAAAGCTTTTATATTGAGTGTTCGAATTCAATTTAATCAATTGAAACAAAATTGCATAGTTCGAATGTAAATGTAAAATAAAAAAAAACTGTCCACCATGTGAAGGCCAATATTATGATCATGAAATCGAACATGGTAAAAAAAGGATTTATATAGTTCTCATTATATTTTGATGCATGGCGCATGTAAAGATGAATGTGCATCATCATTAACCACGACACTACAGGCATCGCATAATTGGAAGATGGATAACTTGGCCCTATTGATAATTGTGCATTACCGCTCCAGTTATAGTCCAAACTCTTTGATTTTACCTTTTTTATTGTATCACAGGGCAACTGACGAATCATAGCTCTGCCATGGCGAGTTTGCACCAACAGCATTCCCAAGCAAACGCCCATTATCCAGGTAAAGAAATGAACATGCCAATATTGTGTTGCTAAAATATGAAAGAAAATAATATTTAATTATTGTAAGTAATTGATTTCTGATTTCTGTCTGTTAATATACCTGATAATGTAGTCTAGGGTGTGTTCTGGTCATATGATTAAATTGTTGATGGATATATCTCTTTCGGAAGGTCCTGTGATCGGACTCCAAGCTCTTTGTGCTGCATGCGCACGTCTTTACCCCGATCAACTTAATCCACTGCAGGTCACGGCACGCATCAAATATTGGTAACTATTTCATCTAACCTAAGAAGATAAATCTATCGTTTTTCGATACAAATTCTTAATGTGAAATTGTGTTTTAGATTCATTGCAGTAGTGATTGGGAAAGAGAATTACAGTATAAGCACACTTTAATAAAAATGTACTATTATCAACAATATTAAATTTTGAAATTCTGTTTTTGTAGGTTAGGCGGACCCGATCCGTTGGATTACATTAGTATGTTTTGGAATACTGGTAGACCAGATATAAATGTTCCTCCCCATTGGCACTATGTCAGGTAAGATGTCCTTAGATGATAATTACAAATTAATGCATTTTAATGTAATTCATATAAAGTTCAAATTGATACGAATTTTGCAATATTCCATAGGAATCGATTAATTCATATTACTCATTAATCTTGTTATTATTATCGTTAAAAATAAATATTTAAGTATTTATGTACCTACTAACACATTAAAAATTGATCTTTCAGTTTTGGTTTATCGGATTTGCATGGAGATGGAAGAGTTCACCCTCCTCCAACGGGTCCTGTACAACCAGATCAACTTTCAGGTATGTTAGATTTTTGTTCTCCTCATTCTGTCTACACTGATATTAAACATAGACCACCACAACATAAGAGATATCCAAACTGTTATGGTTATTACTTATTTCACTCAGTCACGGTCCTGCTTTTAAGCATTGCAAAAGTCAAAGATCACAACATTTCCCTTGGACTACGCCTTCTGTCTTGTTAGTTCTTCAGCATGCATATTGCCCTTTTAGCAGGATAGATGGTCGATCACGATGATTGAATTCCTGGGGTTGTCATTTTGTCCGGGCATCTGGAGCACATATCACGGCCATGTGTAACACCTCACGAACTCAAGGGTTTGTGACACGGTCATACCAGTGTATTCTTAGGATTCAACGGAGACATTGACTCAAAACAAAAAAGCTGAGATGTTTGTGTTTTTGTCAGATACCACTTTTTGAAGCCATTCGGGAGCACAGGTAGCACACACGCATTGAAGAAGTAGCATTTCGATACCCTAGTTCTAAACAGAAACAACTAAAATATTCATGGTTATGACTTAGATATTGATGTGATTTAATGTGGAAAGATTTTTCTTTATAATCCAGAAAGAAACAATTTATTAAATGTTGAATAAAATTGAATATCCTTTTCTGGGACTAGTCATTAATTTGATTGTATTCTGGAATGTCTGGGTTGATTCAGAAGATATTGAGTCTTCTTCCAGATGGAACCTTTTGTGGTTTTGAAGAAAGAAACAACAAGCACGATAACCCAACCCAAGAGTTAGTGAAAATTAGTGCAGTGTTCCCAGATGCTCTTTTTTTATCTCACTGTCATACATTTAGGTTCCACTTCTATACAAGAATGTTTTCTTCAACATCTTTGGGTGATCGATTATTGAACTGTAAAATTTCATTGGGCATTGCTAAATTCTATTAGGCTAAATCAGTAAATCACATTTCCCTAAAAAATATGTAAATGTTTTTGAATTAAATTGAAAAGGTGTGATAAAAATTGAAATGCCATACGCAACAAGGTTTTTTGAATTGTTTCCTTATTGAACCAGATTATCGATTTGGTCTTTACAGAGCCAGGTCCTACAGCGGCACTGAGTGCCAATTGATTTCCAAAAATGAATTCCCAAATACTCATTACAAAAAATATAATTTGTCTTAGGTCTGGGTTTGGAGTTGAGTTTCCGAGTGGTCGGAGAACCTGGTCGCCCTCCGACTTGGCCAGCCGCACTTCTTCAGCGACTCGCCACCTATGTTTTCAAGACAGGTAAATACTATTTACTTTGATTGTAAAAGATATACCTGGTCGATATTTGGTCCATATATGTGTCGCTGAGTTTCAAAACCCGCTATAACACTTTTTCATTATGTTGAGAAAATCAATAAAAACTTTTTGAACTAAAAAGATTTTTGAATGTTTCAGTTAGCGGGATTTGATAGACACATTGATTTTGTTTCATAAATGACAGTTAATTATAGCGGCTTTTGAAAGAGGCGATAAAATTTTCATGTAGAGATTTTAATAATGAATCCAACGATATATATATCTTAATTATTTCAAAAAAGTGTTATAGTGGATTTTGAAATTTAGCGACACATATGATTATTTATCATCACACCAAATAACTGTTTGCAGGTAACCGTTTGTGTGTGGGGGATCATGTGTCGTGGCACAGCGCCCTCGATGGCTCCGATGAAGCTCTCGCCAATCCTGCGCCGGTACCGGCCTCTGCACATAATAACCAGCAAAGCAACAACGCTGTCGGAAAAAGAAAACTTAAAATCAGACATATGCTTATTGCCCAGGACCAACAGCTAGGAACAGTCGACACCCCTCTGGGAAAAGTGCAATTCGTCCAGGTCTGTAATTTGTTAGTTAATTTATGGTTTCGTCTTGCCTTCATTATCCTGATATGGTGAAAATACACGGCTTAATTTGATTGATCTGTCTTATTCCCAAACTATTTTCAATTTGGTTGAACACTGATTTAACCGGTTCTATGCCTTCAGCGAGTTTTCTCGCTAATGAGGCCGTGATCAACATACACAATTCGCAAGTAATCTTGTGCGACTTTAAACTCAATTTACTAGCCACTGTCGATTGATTACAGTCCCACGATGGTCGCGCAACTTAAGCGTCGGTATATAGCGTAGTGGGTCCCAGGTTCGAATCTTGGGTCTGGCAAGTACACATGTTGTTTTTCAATTTGTGTATGAGTCAGAGTATGGACCTAATAGGTTGAGCAAGTGGCTGACATCCATTTTTCGTAAAAACTAAATCTGTTAATACAAACCTCCACCCTGTGGAGGCCCATATGATCTTATTAGGATCAGACATGGTCGGGGGGTCGATTGATTTGTATAGTCTAAAAAATTAAACACACTGCGACATCTGTTTGAATAATTATGAAATACTAAGCTACAAATTATCGATATTACAACCATTTTAGTAAGAGCTTCGCTCTACATTCAACGTGTGTCATTAAAAATTTGCGGCTTGTCAGATACTGCCATAGTAATATTGTGAGGCACAGAAAAGGTTAAGGTACAGACCTACAAACTTATCTAAAGAATAGATGGGGGAGCCACTGTCGAAAACTACCCAATCAAGACTCGCAACTGGACAGAATCTGACATTCGAATGACGTTTTCAAAATGGCATCCATATGGTAGTTCGTAGTTCAATTTTTGACCGTTCTTTAGATAAGTTTGTAGGACTGTACAAATACATGAGGCAATTTGGTTGGATTAACCAAATTGAACCATGTATTTCCACCTTTACAATCTCCTGGATTCAATTGAATCATTTTATTACATGGATAGATAATTGGCATAACTTGTGATATGGAATTTATAATATTCTCTTATGGAATTTTTAGATGCTAATCGTTTATGGTTAGTATTTAATTATCTGGTAAATGCTTCCATTAATTTGTACCTATTTAAATTTTTTATTCCACACATTGAGTGTGTCATTAACCTATAGTTAGATAATATATCCGACTGATAAGTAACCACAGATAATCTAACTTTGTTGTGATGATTGTGAACTTTTTTGACATAACTGACCAATTTTTAATTTTACATATTCCCCTATCATAGATACCTTACATTATTTCTGCCTATAAGCATTCACCATTTGAAACATTTGGAGATTTGAAGAATTTTTTAAATGTATCATAAAATGCGAAGCTCTATCAATTTAATTAAGATCATGTTTTTTTTATTTAGGTGGTCGGAGTAACAGACCGAGAATTGAAAGCCGCCCAAAAAACTGGCGGAAGTCCTATTCTTGAAACACTCGCCAATGATCCCGCGTAAGTTCAATTTCATTCTGAGCATTTATTTGCCAACGCATGTCGTGAAGCGAATTAGTGCAGTTAATACTGTAATTATTATATTATCTTTTCTATGGTATTTTCCTCAATGTAATTTTCATAGTCACACCAATGTCATTCATAATTCTGCGGTCTGTAAGATACCTATCGCAGGACAGATGTGTTTCATGATGCTATCTTTTGTGCGGTTGACCTATTTAGCGCTATTAAAATAAAATAAAGATTGTGTACGTATTATATGAGGCGTCTAATTCCAAAAAGCGATAAGTCCACATTTGGTCAAAATTGAGAAAAAAATACGCACGTATTCTTTGTATAATTTTACACAATATGTATTGATCTATAAATTCCAAAAGGCGTGCATTTTTGAAGCAAGTATTAATAGACAATTTTGAAAATTTTTTAAATAACAACTGTCAGAATTTTAAATGAATGGTAAGTATTTATTTCAAAGTATCGGTATAAGCCCGCCAGTTTTAATGTTGATTGTAAAATATTGGTACAGCAAGAAATAATATTCAAAAATCAGTAGTAAAAATAAATAATCATTATTTAAATGACATGGGCCAATAGATAAAACCAATATCCATTATTATTTTGATAGAATGAAAAGTAAAAAACATTCAATGGGGCGCACGGCATTTTAGGGTTACCATTATCGCATCATATAAAGTATATTAGTCTATGCATTCATGAATATCGGTAAGAACAAACTATTTATAATTACATTATTATTAAAAAAAGATCAACTAAGAAGTCCCACAGGTGCAGAAAAAAGAGCTAGATGGACATTTCACAAAAGAAATGCGAATAACCTCAAAGATTAAATTAATAATTGATCAAAAATATAGGTAATCTAGGTAGGTACCTACTACAAATATTACAGAAATCATATTAATAAAAAAAATTAAACTAAGTACATTTTTATTACCTATTATTGTCTAATTTTATAAAAAAAATTAATCTCAGTTTGGGTACAACAGTAATTAATAGTATGAAATTAAATTTATCTCAATTAAAATTGTATGCTAAATTAATTAGTTAGGGTTCGTGGATTTTTTATAATTTCACATGTTTTGGACTCATTACTACAAAAAAGGTTTTTTTCAACGTCTTTTAACTCTTTTACTCCCAGCTGATTTAGCCTAGCATATGCGAAAACTCCCAAGCGTTTTTTGACAAAAAATCGTCGATTTAGTTTTTTTTAAATAACTAATTCTACACATGTTTTAAAAATTTGAAACTTTTTTTGTGTGTTCTCAATGGTGTATAAAGCAATAATAAGTAATAATATTGATAGTTTATATCAATAAAATAAAAGAAAAAAATAATGTATCAATATTTATTTAGAAATGAACGGATAAAACTATGTTTGAACAACAAAACAAATGTGACAACATTTTTTTATTTATAATTGATTTATCAAATTTTATAATATAATCTATCCTTATGTAGTAACAGAAAAAAAAATAAACAAATTATTATTTATCTATGAAATAGAATTTTTATAAAGTAATCAAAAAAAATCGTATACTGTTCAAGGTATTCAAGAATATTATTCAATTCACGAAATCGCAAGAGAATTCGATACAGTATCGACGACTAACTGATATGGGAATGAAGTAATTTCAAAAAATAAGTCTCAAAGCAATAAATCATTTATAATAATATTTATATACATGTATTTTTTCACCATCTTACAAAAAGTACAGTGGCATCCATTGTTAGTTCAAAAATTACAAAACTCATTCTGTAATGTGATATATGAATCATAAAACAACTAAAAGAAATATCAGAATTTAAAATGTGTCATAAAAATAATGTTTTATTATTTTTATGACCCTCTTTGGTCTCGAGTTCGACAGCAAGAGCAATTATGACTTGTGAGTTATTACTTATTAGGGTATGCCAAATTATAAACAAGTGCGGCACTAAAATAAATATTAGTCATGCCCAACACAGAGTGAATATAATGCTTTGTCTACATGAGACGAAATATGACGGGAAAAAATTTGGAATAAATCGTAAATTTGGTTCCAAACTTTCGGCCGATGGATCGGCCCAGATGGAGTTTTCGCATAGGTATGGTGGGCCGAAATATCGGCCCCGTGGGAGTAAAAGGGTTAAAACTATTAATTTAAGTAAGTATATTAATTATTTACATATGTATATTATTATTTTTACTATGAGTGTAAATGCCGAATCAGATAATAATTTAATATTGTCAATTTATTATAGTATGTAATGTAAACAAGACCGTGAAACTTATTGCCAGCGCTCCATTGGCGAGCCAAAAGTCCGAGGACAATAAGTCGTCCGATTTGTCTATGCTCTGATACTGATCAACGAACGAATAAAAAAGTCGAGCTGTCAAAAGTTGCGATTGTCGGAATTAACGGAAACAATAAGTATACAAAACTTTCTATAAATGTCAAACGGCCGCGTAAATTTTAACAGATGCTCGCTAGGTTTGACAGCTCAGTTTTTTTGACGTAAAATTGCGCGGGAGTGCGTTCAGGTGTAGCCACCAATCTAAGAAATATCTAGTTTTCAGTCAACCTATATTTTTAATAATAGCAACACTATGTTTATTTTAAACCGATCAAAAGCAAGGACCAACGCGATTGAATCGTTGCGTGTAATTGCAAATAGTGTTAAAACGTTGGCCACGATGGTTTTTGGATCGGGTTGGGTCTGCGCATCTGCCAATGTAATTAAGCCATAACAGCTACCTACAACTGATGGTTCGGAATGTGCAGTTAAGTTACAGCTGATAGTTAAAATGAAATAGAATCTTAAAGGCACTAGAAGCTTGCTCAGGAGACTGACATTGCATCATTGAGCCATTTTATAGATACACAAATGCTGCTACACCAAATGGGTGTAAGGGATGAAATAATAGAGAAATACTATTCTAATAGTACAATTTGTTCTGGAGAGCCAGATAGAAAGAACAATACTATCCTACTAAATTTAACATAATAAGGAAGCTACTAGATAAGTTATTTCTGTAAAAGAAAAAATCTGTCCAAAATAGATTTTATTCTGACAAATCGATATTTATACTTACCATTAATTGTTTAAATAATTCCCGAAAATTATTTAAATAATTCCCTATAATAATTTAAATACTCCATTGTTATTATTTTAATACTTACCAATAATCATTTTTTACTTGCTGTTCATATTAAATAATTCCCACCTTTTTAATAAAATACTTGCTGTTATTGCATATATATACTTACCAAATAATTTGAAGCCATTCCAAAACGCGACATAACCCTATGAAAAAAAATATTTTAAGTCTCGATTTATTACAAAGAGTGCCAAGTCCGTGTTTCATATTATTTAAAGCTTGGTTGATTTCGCGCGCGTTTATGTCAACCAATAAGGGAACGTTCAATATTGAAAAGGGCGTCAAAAAAAAAATAAAAAAATATGTGAGATGTTTTCAAGTTATGTATGTTCAAATAAATGAGAGCTAAACATAAAGATATAAATTAAAATAATATACATATTTCCAGGTGTGGTGGTAGATGGTTAGTGACGAATCTGGAGCGATCTCATTCTGTGACTCTTCCCTCGTCAAATCATTCTCCGTCTGAGTTGAGTGGAGTGGCTGCCGTCTGTAAATGGGAACCGTGGATCTCGTCTCAGGATCCTGTTTCTCCGAATGTAATTCAATGATGTGTTTTTTTATATCTATACTATTTTCACTCAACAAACGTAGGTTATAATAGTAATGTTGATATAATGAAGCTGGTGCAGTTGTACAATATTCATATTATCCCACTAGTATGGTTTATAGCTGGGGTCAGGAGTTAATTACCCAGAATTTAGTTATGGAAGTCCACACACTTGCCAACATTTATTAAATCATTTTTTACAACGTTTTTATTAGGTCGTATTCTTATTTGTCCGGTGGTTGTTTATCCGGTACAAATCATGCAATCGATTTTTAACTAACTTCCCGACTAGTTAGACATTTTAAACTTTTAGAATATATCAGAACACGATGCCAATGCATTTTTTTAATACTTTTAGCCATCTTTAAGTAGAATTGAAATCATTTTCAGTTAATTCTGTTTTGTATGAAAAGTTATTTCGGAAGAAATCCGTAATCCAATCCACTATTATTGGTTGCTCGGGGTCTGGGGTCCTAGCAACTAAATTATTAAAATATAGGTGTGTTACAATGGAAATCAATATGAATGTCAAAATGACATTTCAGTATTATTTTTATCAAGTACAAATTTTTTTGATCGTTTAAGCTAGTCAAGTCAAATTTATATGATTCAACAGAAAATTTAAAAACGTATATAAAAAGTTCTTTTTATCTTGTAATTATTTTATTCAATACTGAATATGTATACACAGGATTCAAGAAAAATGAAAATCTAACATTCTAAATATTCTACGTTGAAATTTTTTTTTTGTCTCTTGTAATATAATGGCTTTCCGTCAAGGAATATAATGATTTTTTTTTTTTACAGTACCAACCGCCTAGTAGAGAAACTTCAGAACTGCCAACCACTGTAAAAGAACAGATAAAATGTGTTTTACAGAAAGGGTTATCGGGGATAACCCCTCATGGTTCAAAAGATTTCCCCATCGACTGTGATCTGTCTGGCTCTCAGGAAACCGGAAGCAAAGATGCACCAAAAACAATTGAAGACAATTCATCAAATGAGTGCAAAATGTCCACCGACAGTGCTAAATTTTGTTTAGTGGAAGAAAACTCGAAAGACAGACCTGATCGTACATATGACAGTATCAAAATCCCGTTCAACGTGCAGAAGGATGTAGCTATGTCGACTGACAGTTTCGAGATGTCAAAAATCGAACACGCTCTTTTGGAAGAAGTCATGAATATGCCTGTGAATAAATCAAACGCGACTGATGCGATCAAAAAAGAATCATCGGAAATCGGTGATGTGAAATTGGAAGTTAAACTAGAGCAAGCCAGTAATAACAATACATATCAAGCGAGAGACGGTATTAATGACGCTGGTGCTTGCTACCTCTGCACTTGTGGACAGTCAGATATATTAGTATCGGAGTATATTACTGAGACAAATAAAAATGACAAAAATGAATCTGGACAAAATGCTGTTGACGTATGTAAGAGATGTAGAGGAAGGATACCAACAGAGCCGCGAGCGGAAAACTTACAAGGCGTTCATCTTATATTCGATAAAGAGGCTGGGAGCTTATTGCCTCTTGCGTTGAGGTAACCACTTTTACAAATCCAATCCAACTTAGTACTGTCACACATATTAAAAAAAAGATCATGCTGAAATACATGTAATTGTTTTGTTTTTCTCAGAGGAAGAGTTCTTCACGGGCGCCACTTCACTTGGACAGCGGTCGGAGGAAGCCAAGCCGTGACGTTAGTTCCTCCTTCTGTCAGTGGAGCAATTGTTTCCGCACAGAATCCGATTGCAACGGCGAACGACTGGCTTCAGGTGATGTACTATATACCTACCGTGCACGATTTGTATTTTTATATATGAGTATAGGTTAACACGGTCGGTTGCGCGTCCTGCAATTGGGTCAAATTCACAAGTTGTTTTTCAAAATTCGTCTTTGGATCTCTGAGCCTACGGGTTTGGACGAATGGCTAACTACTAAACATCATAAAAAGATCAGTTAAAAATCTCTGCACTTTGTTGGTCTATCAGTGTTTTCCAAAGTGTGGTACGCGTACCCCCTGGGGTACGGGAAGAGGTTGGTGGGGGTACGCACTGCACTGAGCTTTGGCTGCTCCTAATGCAACAAGCATTAATACAACATCCATGCTAGAAGGTTTATCGCATGCAGAAGAAGAGCAATTGTTGGAATTAGCTTCAGACGGATTCATGAAAAATAAATGTAAGGAGTGTACTTTAACATCATTCGGGTTGCAAATGCAAAATGTGTATCCAGTTTTAACAGAGAAAGTCCTGAAATACACCAATTTCATATCTATAGGCTTAATTACATTGGCAGACGCGCAGACCCAACCCGATCCAAGGATCCACGCCGACCGTCGTGGCCAACGTTTTTTCACTATTTGCAATTACACGCAACAATTCAATCGCGTTGGTCCTTGTTTTTGATTGGTTTTAAAATAAACATAGTGTTGCTATTATTAAAAATACAGGTTGACCGAAAACTATTTCTACGTTAGATTGGTAGCAAGACTGAACAGTATTCCCATGCAAATTTACGTCAAAACGATTGGGACGACGGAAAATAGAATTTATCCCACTTTACTCACGATCGCTCCTGATCCTTGAAAACCATAGAGAATAGATTTTGACAGTCGTGGCAGGCGATCGGGCTAGACGCAATCTGCCAATGTAATTTGAGCTTTAGTGAAGTTGCTTTTTCAGCATTTGTAGATATTTTAAGTCAAAAAAAGAAACAGGCTTTTGGATGTGGAACCGTATCTCAGATTAAAATTAATAACCAGGGAACCAAATTACGATGATCTGTCGTCTCAACATAAACAATTTCATCCTTCTCATTGATTATAATGAATGTTATTCATAAGTTTTTATTTTATTTATATTTTATTATGAATGGATTTTTTTCATTTATTATTATTTTGCTTATGTACTAAAAAAGGAAAAATTAAATATACATATTTTGATTGTTATTAAAGTATATACAATTTTTTTTTGACGAGGGGTACCTACTCAGTGTTATGAAAATAATAGAAGGGAGATGTCGAAAGTTTTGTCTCTTCAAACGCTCGATACATTTTTTTTTTCAAAATCAGCGGTTACTGAACAGCATCGGCAATATTGATTTTGAAATTCATTTTATTTGAAGTAGTTTTTTAGTTCTAAAGAATAAAAAACACTTTTTCGAACATCAAATTTGTTTGGAAAATTAATTTCCGTCGTAATGGTAGGTAATAAAAATGTTTGTAAATACAGCCACTTACACCTTTATGCACCAGTTTTTGCTAATATCCTTTCAAGGTTGACGCTACCGCCGATGACGTACCACATCATATGTTAATGCTAATTTTGGTTAGCCTTCATAGAATAAGTAATTATGTTACGATTGACTTTATGGGAAATTTTAGTATACTGGAAATTCAAAACTAGACTGCAAAAATTATAACTTGAAGTGTCATGGCGCTGCGATATATTATGAAAGGATTGCCAGTATTAGGAGACTTTTTTTCCTCTACTTTGGTTCAGATTGTGCTACTTACCTACAATACCAGACGACAATATTTTTCCAATCTGTCAGGATATTTCTAGTTTTATGGTAACATTGAAATGTGAAAGGATCATCTACCTGTCATTGTAGTGACTCCTATCATCGACCTTATTTATAAGCCCAGTGAGCTCATTTTGTTTTTTTTCTTCGCAGTAGGTTATAACACGACTAATAATAAATATAATCCTCCTGCTACCACTTCCAACACTTTTTGTATTATTAACACGTTTAAACACTTTACACGAACTTGCAGCACGCACATAATGTAATAATGAAAGTCAAATGATTGCTTGGCGATGGGAACGAATAGGAAAGAGCTAGGGAGGATTGTAGTTCTCGAAATGGCCACCCTTCACGTTATACTTGCCACAGTCTATTTCATACTATGAATTACAAGTTAAAAATGCTAATCGCGGCGGAACTGTCTTATTCGCAAATATTTCAATTAATGCCGAATTCTGAATTAACAGTATTCATATTAAACAGGGTTTTACTGTATATATTTCGTAAGTATATAAAATACTGCAATGTAATATTTTTCTGTTAATGCAGGTTCTGATACCTGAAGATTTTGCAAGGGAGATGGCGGAGCAATTGGAGCAGGTCATGGCCTTCGATGATGAAGGAAGTGATGAGGAAAGCGAATCTCATTCCGCCCCACCGACGGCTGCCGTTCCACCAAACATCTTTTGTTGGCCTCTCCGGGGTCTCAAAATTACTATAGGAGATTAATCTTAATCAGCTTAGAAACTTAATCAAATGTGCCTTTTTAATGTTTACAATATATTATTAAAATAAAAATGAATATTATATTTTACTTTGGGTGTTGCTATTTTTCATTTTGGAATACAAATACATACCGAGTTAAAATTCAAAGATTCAGTAATAATTTATGTAAGTTCATACTTTGCAGAAGTAGTGGCAACTCATGGACCTAGAAGATTAGAATCAAGTTGGAGAGGCCTTTAGAAATCAGTAGTGAGAAAAATTTGTCATTTGCCAGAATCGATGGATTTTCCATTGCCCTGATATTAGTATATTCTTGATATTTTTTTGAAAAAAATTCATAAAACACCCACAATACTCAATTTCACCACAACTCCGGGATGATCTTCAAACAGAGTGTTTGCTTTTCAATGTGTTTCAATTTAGTGCTTATTACTAATAAGTTGAGCAAATGGTTGACATTTTTCATATCGTCGGGTTACTATGCAAAACTTCTACGTATGTCTGTTTTAGAAAAAAGTTCAGGAGAGTTTAAAACGTATCATCACTGTTCTGGCAGAAGACACTAATTCGAAAATATGACATATTGAGTTAGTACCAAAATGTTCCTTATTTCAAACTTTACCGTCTGGATAAACAGTCTTTATTTTAACGTCATCCTTTTTACGATTACTTAATAAACTCACATGATAGACCATTATTTCAATCATTTTAACAACTTCAAAGTCAAATTACTCAAAACTAGTATTCTCCAGTTAGTGTGTTCTGCCAGAACAGAGACGGTATTATGTATTATTCTTTTATAAACAAAAAAGTTTTCTCTACAATATTATTTAAAGTGCACTCTTTTTTGATATATGAGGGTGGGTCAATAATTCCTTAGAAAAAAGCATTAAAACAGTTTTTATTTTTGTATTTTTTTTTTATTTCTCAACATAATCTCCTTGGAGCTCAATACACTTGGTTAGACGTTTCTCAATTTTTTTTAAACCGTCAGAAAAATAAGTTTTCGGAAGGTCCTCAAAATAAGCATTTGTCCGATCGATGACTTCTTCATTTGCAAAAAAACCTTGTCCACTTAGCCATTTTTTTAAGTTTGGGAAAAGGAAAAAGTCACTGGGGGCTAAATCTGGCGAATACGGTGGGTGGTCGACCAATTTGAACTTCAATTCTTCAATTTTAGCCATTGATCGTAAACATGTGTGAACACGGGTATTGTTCTGATGAAAGAGGATTTTTTTCCTGTTTAAATGAGGCCATTTTTCTTCAATTTCGTTTTTTAGCTGGTCCAATAAAGATGCATAATAATCCCCTGTTATTGTTTTTCCTTTTTCCAAATAGTCAACGAAAATAATTTCACGTGCATCCCAAAATACAGTAGCCATAACCTTACCAGCTGATTTTACGGTTTTCGCCTTCTTTGGACATGGTTTGTCTTCGCAATCCACTGCTTTGACTGTTCTTTCGTCTCGGGAGTATAGTGGTGTATCCATGTTTCATCTACAGTCACAAAGCGACGAAAAAATTCATCCGGATTGCGTTGCATGAGCGACAACAGGGCTTTAGAGGCCACCACCCTATTGCGTTTATTGTCGACTGTGAGCAAACGCGGCACCCATCTTGCAGAAATATTTTTCATGCCCAATTTGTCATGTAAAATAGAAATGACGCTACCTTTTGAGATCCCTGTAACCCCAATTATCTCACTCAACTTTAACTCTTTTACTCCCAGCTGATTTAGCCTAGCATATGCGAAAACTCCCAAGCGTTTTTTGACAACAAATCGTCGATTTAGTTTTTTTTAAATAACTAATTCTACACATGTTTTAAAAATTTGAAACTTTTTTTGTGTGTTCTCAATGGTGTATAAAGCAATAATAAGTAATAATATTGATAGTTTACATCAATAAAACAAAAGAAAAAAATAATGTATCAATATTTATTTAGAAATGAACGGATAAAACTATGTTTGAACAACAAAACAAGTGTGACAACATTTTTTTATTTATAATTGATATATCAAATTTTATAATATAATCTATCCTTATGTAGTAACAGAAAAAAAAATAAACATATTATTATTTCTCTATGAAATAGAATTTTTATAAAGTAATCAAAAAAAATCGTATAGTGTCAAGGTATTCAAGAATATTATTCAATTCACGAAATCGCAAGAGAATTCGATACAGTATCGACGACTAACTGATATGGAATGAAGTAATTTCAAAAAATAAGTCTCAAAGCACTAAATCATTTATAATAATATTTATATTCATGTATTTTTTCACCATCTTACCAAAAATACAGTGGCATCCATTGTTAGTTCAAAAATTACAAATTTCATTTTGTAATGTGATATATGAATCATAAAACAACTAAAAGAAATATCAGAATTTAAAATGTGTCATAAAAATAATGTTTTATTATTTTTATGACCCTCTTTGGTCTCAAGTTCGACAGCAGAGCAATTATGACTTGTGAGTTATTAGGGTATGGCATAATTATAAACAATGCCGACACTAAAATAAATGTTACTCACCACCCAACACACAGTGAATATAATGCTTCGTCTACATGAACGAAATATGACGGGAAAAAATTTGGAATAAATCGTAAATTTGGTTCCAAACTTTCGGCCGATGGATCGGCCCAGATGGAGTTTTCGCATAGGTATGGTCGGCCGAAATATCGGCCCCGTGGGAGTAAAAGGGTTAATCTTCGGTCACTTAACACCATATCGTGGATTTTATTGATCATATCTGGTGTAGTCACCTCTACAGGACGTCCTGAGTGTGGTTCATCCTTTGTTGATGTACGACCACGTTTAAATTCATTTAACCAGTTATAAATAGTTGCAAGTGAAGGAGCAGGTATGCCGTGAACTAAATCCAACTCATTTTTTATTTCCTTTGCTGTTAACCCTTTTATATTAAAATGTTTAATAACAGCTCTAAACTCAATTTTCTCCATTTTCCACAAGCAATTTTTTTTTTTAAATGTACGAAAAACACACAACAACCCGACCAATCTGATTGAAACTTCGCAGCATACTGAATCGGTAGTGCCGCTGCATGAAAACAAACCGCTTACAGTACTAGTCGCGCCACTTGTCGGCTTTTCTAAGGACTTATTGACCCACCCTCGTACCATAAATTAAAAAAAAAAAATATTTATAAAAGAATTTTGATAAATAATACGTTTTAACTCTCCTGAACTTTTTTCTGAAACAGACAGAAGGTTTCCATAGTAAGTCGACGATATAAAAAGTCGTAAGAAATTCCATGAAATGACCAGGATAATCAATGGATTGTAGAGCCAATTTGAGGGATTGGGTGCAATTGGAATATTGACACTTTTATTGATTCATACATACAATATCACTGAGATATCACATCAGACCCTGCCAGCGACGTCACTAGACAAAATGCCACCCCATTTTTATACAGTATTTTTTTATCATCCTTTCATGACTCCAATATATTAGAAATGTGTGGTATGGATACATTACTAACAAAATATATACCACTAAATCTAATTTAAATTCCATCCCTACTTCAATAGACAATATTGCGAGTCCACGGTTTCAGATACATTTAAAAATACACCTGACAACTTTCAACACTCGCAAATCACTTGCAAAAATATTTGGATAAATTAATGAGGTATCTAAGTATGTCCCTATCTATAATTCAAATATAATTCGCAAATCTGCACGTGTCATTGCTGGCCATCAAGGGCGTGACGTCCAAGGACAACGGAAGAAAACTAGACATCGCGAACCCAACAAAAAAATTACAGTCCTGTTAAACAATTTATGTTAATTAATACATTTTGTTTCTAACCAGTGAGCTGATTTTTTTAATGGAAAGATATTTCCGCTATTACTAAATTTGGGTACCTATTCCTATATTTGTGTCGCTACATTTCAAAATCAGCCAAGTCTACCTTTAGGTATTTTTGACTGTTTGTGAATTGCTGAAGAACTACTGCTTTCTAACATTTCTGCGTTATCAAAATGTGGAATTTATTCATTATAAATATTCTATACTCGAAATAATATAAACTTTCACCCTTGTGACTGTGTATTTGAGAAAACAAAAAGCTGTTTTTCTCCTATTTATATATTATGGACTTGGCTGATTTTGAAAGCTAGCGACACATTTATCTGATTCTCCTCGACTTGCCGCCCCCAAGCGACGCTCAATCTGCCTACCCCCACGGGACGTCACTGCACCCTGCACCATCGGAATACTTGTTATGGAAAGAGAGAAATTTCTACAAAATAAAGAAACCCATTGTCTTATAAATAAGTTATATTTATTAAATAGATTATTTATTTACAATAGCATCAGTGACATAATCACAAGATATAGATAGTAATATTGTAAGTGCTTGTAGTATGTATGTATTCTCAAAGGTTAAAGTGACGAGAATAATAAAAGTATTACAGATCTGAAACGCAATTTGAGTCATCCATATTCGTTTCGATAGCAATTAATTTATTGCGGTGGTTACAACCGGTGCTCTAAATGTGTAGAAATACAATGTTAATAAAGAAACGTTTACAATGTACATATAAAGATTGAGATTTGGGAAAGGTATTAATAATTTGTAAGGCGATATTATTACAGCTAAGAATGTCTTTATATTCCGCATAAAATAGGGGGTTGGTATTGATGTTACAGTAAATAAATACTTAAAATGAAATAGACCATTTAAAAATGGTAAATCCCCCACCACATACATATTATTATCTCAGTGCAAATTAGGATGATGACACGTCGCGAGCCTAATACTACAAGGTCCTAAGTGTTCATCCTTGAGAAAACAAACCCAACGATGAAGTAGTTGGTATTCTAAGCTGCCTCATTGCTACTTTTGTTTCGCCAAGGACAACCACTTAGAACCTTGTAGTATTCCACTCGCGACATGTTTATTTTTCCTTATATATTTGAAAATTAAAATTGATTCATACCCAATAGAGAAAAGACAACATGCAAGATAAAAGCATATAAATTATAACATAATACATAACTAAATTTACAAATTACCTAGAAAAGTGAGTCATATTCATGATTAATCGATTAATTTGGAAATCATATATTTCTGACTAGTAATACATACATATTAAGAAAAATTCAGCATATTTTGAATATTCCACAAAAGATTTTTAAACATTTATAAATTAACTTCATAAAGAATATTTAAAAAAATATATTATAAGGGAACACAATAATTAGTGTGAAGGATGAAAAGTTTATTGCCAATCAAGGATACACCATTTAATATTGAATACAAGGGAAAAACAAACACACGGATGAATGTATTTATAATCTGTGTAATTCGATGAAAAGACAATATTGCCATAAATGAATCGAGATTCATAGTATTATGCATGATATAAATTAGATTGGTTCACCAAAGATAATTTAGTAGCACCAACTTACCAAATGATATCTAGTCAATAGACAAACTATTGAGTAGATGAAAAGGGCAAGAAAAAATAAAATAAAAATTTTACTCACTAAGATTAACATGTCATCACACCAAAAATAAAATTATGAACCAATGAGGCTTTATATTTATGGTGTCCCTGCACAAAGAGAAATTTTGAGTGCAATATTTTTTAATCAGTTCTATTTACATTTTGACTAAATTTCTTTTAGATTAACCATGTCATTAGATTTAATAATGAACGAGGAATATTGTTCAAACCATCCGACTGATATTCACTCGGCAGAATTGTGTTACAAGGATAAGAAACAAAATTGTATTTCTATCAATCTTCAAACAAATAATAAAAAGCGGTCGTTTTCCTGACAAACTGAAACATTGTTGATTCTTTTTGACAAATTATATTATTATTTAAAATACACATCTTTCTGATCAATCATTTTCACTCATTAAAAATATTGTTGCAATATAGGCAGTGAGTTTCCTTCCTTATGGAAAGAATTATTGTGACTTAACCCTACAACATTTTTCGATACTTCAATGTTATAATTAATTATCAACAAATAGAAAACAGATAAGGCCAGAAACAGATTGTTATCACGTCATGTTAATTCAGATGCTAGAACCATCAGAAGATTCAATAACAAAAACTGACAACCTACAAAAACATTGTGTTAATTATTCCCTGTAAAATTTAGGCCCCTTAGGGTCAAACGAATGTGTCTCATTTTCTTTACTTTACAGGATACCCAATTAAATTATTATTCCATTGACATTAACAAGAAAGTGTCTTCAGGGGATACGTATTGAACTATATTTATGTAGTAAGATGGCAAAACACGATATGTCAGTTTTTCTAAATTGTTCAAGAGCAATTTTAAACTTCAAAAATAATATATTCAAATGAACAAATCACATATTGACACAGCTTATATCTCCCAACCTCTAAGACCTAGACATACCATATTTTGATATCTTGTAGATCTTACTGAGAGTATACATAACTCAATTTGTCAAAAAAACCGACATTTACCATCTTACTACAGATTTTATCTGTTGCAATTTTTTATGACTGTCACTTGTATTGTTATAATATTATGTTTAGTACCATACATAACTGAAAATTGACATACATTCATTTAATTCAAAGGAGTCGATTCATAGCAACCATCCAAACTACTAAAAACAAAATTATGTTTGATCACGTGATTTGAAAATGTGTAAATTTACAGAAACAAAAATCTTTTAAGTGTAAGGTTGGCGATCTGACGTGGTACGAGTGAGATAACTTCAGTGTGGTTTTGATACATTTAAGATGACTGTACAATATTTGCCTGTGCCACGAGCTTTCCATGTCACGTGTAGTCATATCAGTGACGTAATAACAGTATGTTTCTGCCTTAAAGGATTCAATACCATATGGTAAGTGTAATAAAACCTCTAATAAGGAAATAATAAAATAAATCCGATTACTTTACCAATTATTTATATTTAAATAAAAGATATTTTAATGAAGAAATCATTTTCCCTTACCCACATTTAATTATTTAACAATATGATACGTATCACATACAACATTCATACAAAAAACATTATTAAAATCAATATGTACAAGACTTCTCAAGTTAGGGGTTCTACTTTGGTTGGTGAGTAAACAAGGGAATCCATTTCAGTCGCAATTCGGCCATCAGTCAACGGATGAAATATATTTTTTGTACAATAAATCATTTCTTTTCCAACTTATATATTACAACACACTGTTGTTTATATTTTCAATTAATAAATACTAGTCTAATAAACATATATATTAGTACAGATGCATGTATGTATTATTTTTTCAATATTACAATAAATAATATGAGTCCAAATAACAAATAATATTCTTTATGTGTAACCCACGCAAGTTTATACATAGTATTAAGCAATTTTATAGACGGGTGGGGAACCTTATCATAACGAAAGGCTGCATTACGTTAACAGTAACCTAATAAGGCCACATTTAAGAAACTTCAATTAGACACACTTCAAAATGTACCTATATTATTTTGTGAAAATTCAACTGTCGAACATGTACTAATTTTTTCACGTATATTGCTGAAAGTGTGGGTTGGGGGTAGTCTATTGCATGTATTCAATGGGAACCCTTATTTTTTAATGCCATATAAGGACTTTACAATGTTAAGAAATTAATTGATTCCACCTGTAGTTAATTAGGAGGCGTGAAGACATTAGACTAGATTATATGTGGTTATAATGCTACTTTGAGTTTGATGTCATGATTCTCACTCAGTAAACCACTCGTTGTACTCTTTAATCAGTAAGTCTGTGACGGTTGCAGATGAGTAAATCATAAATTAATATAACAGATGTCAAAATAGACCTAGAGACTTTATTAGTGTTTTATTTATGGCAGTATACAGTCAGGGATGATTGTTTGATTGAATATCTACTATTTTAAATTTACAAAAAATTAAAGAATTTGTTCTGCAAAATTTGGATTCAATCAAAAGGTCGCACGTAATGGCCTACAGGACCGCTGGTTCCCCACCCTGGGATAAAGTAAATAAAAATTATGAAAGAAAATATACACTATATAAAATTTTCAATTCGTATAAAGTTGATGTAATATGATATTGAATTTTAATCAGGTTCGAATCCCGGGTCTGGCAAATACACATATTGTTTTTAAAGTTGTGTTTGGAGTCAGATGGACCTAATAGATCAAGTACGTGGCTAATATTCATTTATCGTAAAAACAAAAATCTGTTGAAACAAATCTCCACTCTGCAGAGGTCTGCACTAGGATCAAACATGGTCTAATATAAATATCGACTATAGAAAGTAAAAAGGGCGTAACCCTTAGTTTTGTTCAAAATAAGTTTTATTGCACAATCACGTTGTACACGACTAAATACACGTTTTGTCCAAAGGATGTAAGCTGGAAATGCTGATTTATTATCTGAATTTCGCCAACTATTTTTAAAAAAAGAAGGAAGTGACATGGGTAAAATAACTTAACCATAATTTTTGTTGGTTTTCTTTTATTGACTCAATAATTAATTATCACATTAGAGATATAAAAACCAAATTATTAATTATCATGTACTTCAAGGTTATGTCGATTTTGTATTTTAATTTTGACCGAAAACCATAATAAACACGTTTTTGTGGCTCCTGCAAAATTTGATTTGTGTGGATTACGCTCTTTTTCCTTTCCACAATCGTTAAGTAGAAGGATATAGATGAAAGAACTGATTTTGTATATGATCTGTACTATTTCTAGCTCCATACATTTTAAGATCTATTATCCAGTTCCATCGATGTGTCAGCGAACCATTTATGAATATTAAATTTAATCTTCCTGATGCTTTAAAAATCTTTTTAGAAATATAGCATATTATTTACGGTAATATTAAAAGAAAAAAATATACAGCCCAAATAAGCTGCCCAAACCATTTCTATCACAATGACGTAAAAAACCTCTTATAAAACGGTAAAAACATAACAAATACACAACAGTTGTCTATAAAATTTACCTAATAATCTTCTACTTTCTAAGTAATATAATTATAGTAATGGAAAAACTGACTTCCGTTCGAGAAAGACCTATTTAATCGCAGTACTCATATAATGAAAGCAAACTAAAATTCAATACATTTTCCATTATACATATAGGTACATATTAAAATAATATATAAGCTAAAATAAAATCGTCTACTCATTTTTACATCACTCATCAGTTCACACGTAATTGCTTGAAGTTCAGAAACTCTCTATAGAAAACCAAAGCGGGTCCTTGATGAATTGTATTTGTTTTAAAAACATTTATGCTAATCGTTTGATACAAAATAATTATTTTACAATTTATTGGCGATTTTTTGTTCAGTGGACATAGCTGAAATTTTTTTTGCATTGATAATACATAATAGTAAAACCACTTACATTAATAAAATATTTATTTATTACATATATATATTCTCAATTAAATCTTTGTGGTTCGGGTTAAATGAGATAATTTGTTATTCAATCGATGGAAGAATAGAATTATTCATCAACTGTCTTCCAAAGGCTTGAAATTTTAATCATCACATACCCAAACAGTTTTTTTAAATATTATTTCTGGGCGGAAAGACATGATAGTATAAGAAATAACAAACACAGAGATGCTGATAATTTAATGAATTTAAGTGCATGGTGACCGGGTTGAGTGAATCGACTTCAACATTCTGTACATGAGGCCTTCTTCTCAAATGATCCTCTATTACTATTTGTAAGAGCTTCAAAGCATTGGAGTATACTCCGATGTTGGGGATAAAATGGTTATATCTAAAGCAATTATAGCGTAGGTATAGATAAGTGGTGATATGAAAACTGCTTCCAACGCACTATTTCGTTAAATACCAAATAAACATACACAAGATTATAAGAATCATAAGACTAACGCCCCATCCAGCGTAGGCGCGTTCGGCGGAGCGTCGCGGGCAAAAAAGACATTGTCTACGAGCATTTTCACACACGGTTATACATTTGAGTTGCGCGCGCCGCTCAACGCTCTGCCGAACGCGCGTACGCTGGACGAGCGCTAATATACTTTTATAAGAATGTTAGATATTTTAATATTGAAAATATGTTTCTGATATATTTCAAATTTATGTATTTTCAATAAGAATATAAATTCTTTGCCTTATTGTGTAAACTATTTAGTCACTTGTACTTGTTTAATCCTCAGCACCTCTTTAATATTTTTAGTACTTTTTCCACATACTCTAGATGGGTTTCATCTTATGACATTATCACATGTAACAATGTTTAAAAGTAATTCAAATGTGTACAAAAAAAAATAACATAAATATGTTTGTCATTTCTTTCAAAATATATTATTTTTTTAAATGGAAGTATGTATATTCTTTAAGTTGATAATATCATTGATCTAGTATTTGGTAATTGAGTTTAGTGAATCATTTAACACGTAGTTAAAACAAATAGGAATCTATATTATTGACCGAAAGTATTTGCTAGAATACAGTTGCAAAATCAAAGCCTGGAGATTTTGAACAGGAAAATGATCATCAACATAATATTAGGACCTCTAGTATTTTGAAAAAAAAATATTACAAGAGTAGCATTAATAATATTATTGGTAAATTTTTACAGCCATCCTTGCGGCCAGTGTTTGCTGCATTTATCGTTTGGAAAACACACAGTTGTTTAAAATTTCCCGGTCGACCCTTCCGGTGATTTTACTAAATGCATTAATTGAATATCAAAAAATGCATACATATTCACATAATTCATTTATTACAGAGTGACGCTTCATTATTAGTGGCGCACTTGTATGCTCTGAAGCGCTTCGCAAGAAGGCATGGCCATGTTCTGCATCTGCTGGAACTGCTGCTTGTCCCCGAAGTTCCTGGCCTTCCACGCCATGGTGTCTCGGTAGTTCCGCTCACGCTGGCAGGCGTGGCGGAGGTTCTCCAGATATTTCTCTTCGACGCTCATCTCGAATCTCCGCAGCGAGCCCTGGTATTCCGTGTGAAAGTTTTCTGTGACGTAATAGGGAACTTTCAGCTGTTCGGTCTTCCTCGGCGTCGGATATTTGTGACTAGGAGTCAAGGAGTACACGGGATCCGCTATGAAGAGTGATGACATCATTGAAAGAAGGATTAGGAGTATAATGGGCAGCATCTAAAAGAAAAAGACAAAATGAATACTTTTGAAAAGAGAATACAAAAAAGGGAAGCATAGCAAAATTGTTTGTAAAAGTAAGTTTCTTGCAAATTAGGTATGACAATATTCTGTTTGAGGGTCAGTACATTGTGAGCTTATGAGCTCATTTATCGCTTTTTAAATAAGTATTTACATTCATTTGGAACAGAACTTCATCTGTATACCCTCTGTATATTTTCTATTGATTAATAAAAAAAAACTAACCCTGTTCATGAGGATTATAGGTATGCTGAATGTTTGTAAATTGTTTTAAAGTATAGTCATATAGCGTTTTCAGTTGTGGACTTCTTTATGCATAAACAGACCAAGCAATATTACAAAAAAAAAAATGCATGTCAGTTCTTCAACATGCTCTTTTGAGAGTTTTCTATCCGGGGCTATATTGCGCCGATAGCAAATATATCAAAGAAAAGATAAAACATTAAATATGAATGTATCAATTTCACGGAGACATTGCTTGATCCATGGTCCACCTCCATCTGCAGCAGGACATTGAGTAAGATATGTTCAGTTAAAATATTAATAGATACATTTTGATTCAATTATGGACATTAAGTACTGACTACAAAAAACAATAATGGCTACAAGTACATGAAATGAAATGCTGATTTAAAAAATAATATAGGTATAGTGAATCAACAGTTGTTCTGTGAAGCCAAAAATAAAGACACATTGAATGAACTTGTTTATCTAATTGTTTTGACTTACAAGTATTTAATGTCTTTTATTCCTGATGTAGGGATCAGCAACCATTTAAGGTAGAAGAGCCCTTTTCTCATATTTCATAAATACAACAAATCTTCAAGAGCAGCAAAAACGTATATCACAATACAGGTAATGAAAATTATCTGAAAATCGAAAAATCTATTATCCATCGGGGCGGGGTGATTTTTTCATCGCATTTAAATGGAAAATATTTTTTTTTAATTAATGGCAGTCATTCATCAATTTATTGAACTCGCATTTACGTGATATATTTCTATCATAATGATTTTGAAACAAAGTATTTTTTTATAAATAACTCTACGCTATTACAGAAAAGACGAATATATAATTTTGAAAAATCTCCGAAACAGACCTTTTAAAGAAAAAGTTGGACTGAGTGAGATTCAAAATCATGTATTTTACTGTCTGGATACTACTATTATCCTTTAAGCTACCGATCAGTCGGTGAGTCACGAGAATTAATCCTACATATCGTCACTGTTCTGGCAGAAGACACTAATTTGACAAAATGACATATTGAGTTAATTATACCAAAATGTTCTTTATTTCAAACTTTACCGTCTGGAAACCTTCTTAATAAATAAACAGTCTTAATTTAAAATCATCCTTTTTACGATTACTTAATAAACTCACATGATAGACCATTTCAAACATTTTAACAACTTCAAAGTCAAATTACTCAAAACTAACATTCTCCAGTTAGTGTGTTCTGCCAGAACAGAGACGATATGTTAACTGAGGTATTTCAAATTCCGCCAATGGAAGGGCAACTCTTATTAATGAAAATATATCATTTTTAAAAATCCTATTTTATAATTAAAAAAATACTTTGTCCCAAAACCATCATAATATTATTTATGCTAGAGTAATATAGTTATTTAAATACTCAGGTAGAACAGGCTACAAGGGTACCAATGACAGTAGTCACAAAGACACAGGCTCAAGAAAATTACGTATGCGTATTGTGACCACACCGGGAATCGAACCCGAGGAATATGAGGACAGGCAAAAAAAAACATATGCACCAAACATTCAATCACCAAAAACCATTCACGAAGAAAAAAGTGTTGGTAAACCACGCAAAATATAAATGCTAGGGATTTATGAAGGTCTTAAAACGGCCCCATCTACAGAGTCCTTCAAAGCGAGGCAACAATGAAAAGGTTTAAAGGAGTTGTAAGTCTAGAGATTTAGACTATCATGGGTTGATTTAAATTCAAAAATTAATATTGGTGAGTAGGTACCGAACTTATATTTTGTTCCCATTCCACTCTAAAATATCAGTTATTATTTTAATACTATCGACGGAGATACTTGATAGAATTTGAATTTAAATTTTAATGGGTTTAAGTTTTGAGTCGTTTCATGCAACCCGGGTTTTGCCTTTCGGTATCATCAAACACTATGTGCACTCAAGAACGGTAAATACACAGTGGCAAAGTTTTGTAATAGATTTTTTGCGACCCGGGATTCGCCATTCGGCGCCTTCAGGCATTATGCTCACTCACCAATGGCAAATACACACTCAGTGTGCACCCGGGTCGCAAAAAATGACTGAAATGGAATAGTAAAAAACTCAAATCGATTAAAATTTAAATTCAAGTGCCATCGAGTAACCTCGGTCGATAATATTAATTTTGAAGAATATTACATTATTAAATCATGTGAATAGCCAAATATAATTTAATTATATGTATATTGAATAGGACACCTTTGTGCAGAAACCACCAGAATTACATTGCAATAAATAATAGCTGATTGATGCATTAAGTACCTGTTTTATTATCAAGGACATACGTCATTCGATAAGTAAGTATTTAATCCAATTTAACAAATCAATGCAAAATATATATTATGCAATCTAGTAGTCTTAAATTCAACTTGTTTATAGAGAGAGAATTAACATAAATAATATTAGATGAAACTCCTTTTAACAAGGGAAAGCCGTGGATGTAAAAGATATTTTGTCTATGTTTAGAATAGAAAGTCAAAGACTGTGATGACATCTATGGAGACTGAAACATAACAGATTGAGAAATTTTATGACAGTAAGTATTAAAGATAAATAGTGGTTTTGCATAACTATGAATTTTTATTTGAATGGTTATGAAACAATCTGAGTTGTTATTAAAATGAATTTTGATTACGGCAATAATTGACTGGTGTTTTGATCAATATAAATGTATCAAAAATTGATTAGTATTTTTTTAATCTCAATTTAATTTAATTACCTGTAATAATAATAATATGAGCGATGAAATTAAAAGAAGGTTCATAAGCAGTAATAGGTACTCTAGGACCCTTTGCACACGGGACACCTATAGCAAGGCACTGCCGTGGCGAGATTCCGCATTTACATATAAATGAACGTGACACTTGTGTGTGTCCATCTGAACACGCCCATTCAGTTATATGTAAATGCGGAATCTCGCTACGCCGGTGGCTTGCCACAGGTATTCTGTGTGAAACGGCTCTACTAGTTTCCATAGATACTTTAAATTCACGCGATTATACGGTATTGTGCTAGGGTTCACATGTGGATTCACTGATTTTTAGAATTTACAGATATTTGAGCGTAGATTCTTACAAAAAGTTTTGGCCACATCTGTGAGTATGGAATTTAGCAAAGTAGTTACAGTTAGCTTGATGTCGTCAGGTTTATTAAAAGATGCCAGTGATAGGTCGGCAATGTGACAGGTATGGATATTCAAGTCACGTTCAAGTTCACGTCTAGTGGGCCAAAAGGAAAATGGAGTACAGGAAAACCACGATTTCCGATAGCTTGATGAACCACAGAAAGATTTGTGAGCGCTGGGAGTTAGCAATTGGAGAAAGAGGGCGGATAACCGGGCTGCTTGAGGTAGCCAAGAGTTAGAAAAAATCAGAAGGTTACATCTGTCAAATTGGTATTTTCAGCTGGAGTTTATTATTGTAACGCAGATGGTTTCGACACGTCACACACATGAAATTTAAATTACCTGTAATAAGCTGGAATAGTTTCCTTGATTCCCTCCTCCCCCCTGCCCGGTGTGTTGATGGGGGTAAGTGGCACGTTGAAATCGATGTTCCCTCCGCTGATAGCCCGGCCCCGTCGACCCAAAGAACATATTGAAGAGTTCTTCTGCAGTGAAATCAGATTCGAATCCGTGCGTATTATAAGCAGCGTTAGTTGTCCTACGGGTCGGTCTCTCGTCTTCATATCCGCAAGCGTCATATCGTTTGCGCTGCACGGGGTCCGTCAGGATAGCCACCGCGTTACCGATCGCCTTAAAAGCTTCTGACGCACCCGGAGCTTTGTTTTTATCCGGATGAAATTGAAGGGCGAGTTTTTTGTACGCCTTTTTTACATCACTGTCCGTAGCGTCTTTTTTCACTCCTAGCATTTCGTAAAAATCTCTACATTTTTTAATAGCTTTGACGGCATCGACTTGTTCAGGTGTATAGTCTGGTTTTTCGGGCTCCGTGGGTTTCGTCGTAGTAGGCCGTTGGCGAACCGTTTCTGGCTCTCGCGTCTGACCAGCAGGTTGAGGGTTTGTGTTGTTGAGGAGGGCAGCTTGCACATTCTTCAGTAGTTCAAGGCCTCTTTCGGTCGGGTACAGGCGATTCGCCCGTAGAAAGAATTTTTCAGCTTCTTGAAATCGACCTTCCTTGAATTGTTGTTCACCCTTTTCTACGCAAAGCTTCGCCGCATCACGATTACCATCCATTTTGAATGATTAATACAATAAAGAACAGGAATGCTACGCTGCGTGTTGTGATATTGATTCGGTAATTGGTAAACGAATTGTGAAATTAATTATTGTGCCTAATTAAAGATTCTAGCTGTCACCTGCGGATAAAAAATTGGATCACTACGTGTTACACGTGCGCCAACATCAGAATAACAAAATAATAGACCTCCAAAAAGCCCAAATAAAAATTGTCTGTGGTTTAATGTATTTATTTTATCACTTATTATTATGCCAGTTTTGAAAATCAACCACTATTTCTAATGAAATAGATTTTTATACCTATTTCAGCTGGTTTCAAAATATATTGATGTAGTAATAAAATCTGAATGATATATTTTCATTATAATAATTTTATGATTGTGGCTACATTAAAGTAATCACAAACCAGTGTTGCCAACCGTACTATAATTATAGTATTTGTACTATAATTTTTGTCTGCGTACTATGTACGATATAAAACAGGTATAGTACGCCCAAAATACTATAATTTTGAGTAATCGGAAAAAAGTTGCCAATAGAAGAAAAACAACGCCAAAATAATCCGTGAAAAGCAAAATAAATAAATAAATAATCCCCATGTCTAAAAAAGGTGACGTTAATTACTTAACACAGCTAGTTCCAAAATGGGAGGCGCAGAGTGTTGCAAAGGAAGGCGCAAAAAGTTTAACACAATTAGTGCAAGAACGTAGTAATCGCGCGAGGGCGGCGTCTTGCAAAGCTCAAACGTATAACCGTGTGTAAAATGTTCGTAGACAGTGTCTTTTTTGGGGCATAATACACACGGTTATACGTTTGAGTTTCGCAAGACGCCGCCGCGACGCGCCCGCCAAATGACTACGGCCGAGCACTTAATGTAGCCACAGGTTTGCAGTTTGCAAATGCATAGTTTATAAGACAGCCGCTAGTTATAAACTACACAAAAAAACAGTCCTATAAAAGGTAGTTTCCAAACCTTTCTGCAAATATGGAGACTAATTTTATAATCCTATCTCGTAAAAAAATTAAATAAAAGGGTCAAATTAATCATAATATTGAAATTTGAGGCAAATTTGTTTATTCACGATAATTTTGTTGTTAAACTTGTCTATTTGGTTGAAATTTAAAAAAATTGAGTGAATGAATAAATCCAAGGACCACTAATGCATTCACTGATTTAAAACGACAAAGTGAATGCATTCATAAAAAATTGTAGCTTAGGAAATCAAAATGACAAAAAAAAAATTCGCCATGTCGCCATTATTTTTATATGATTTCTACGCCAGAGTTCTTGGTTAGTTTGCTAATGCACTTTTCACATATTTTTATTAATAGCAAAAAAAAAGTCGCGTGCGGCGTTGTTTGTTTCGAAAATATTAAATATTTTAAATATGTGGTTGAAAAATCCTGACCCGAGGGGCCCGCTTCGGGATGTGGGGTCCATGATAGAATTCATTTGTCAATGAACGAAGATGAATTTAAATTGACTACTAAAAATTGATTGTGCTAATAAACAAGCACATTCGTCGAAAATTAATGTAATGTAAGTAGTAAAACCTCGTTTTTTTATTTCATTTTTGTATTCGTAGGTAGGTACTTTGTCGACTATTTAAAAAGGTGTCTGTATTATTTATGAAATAAGGGGGGGAGGCGCCTAGATTAGATCTTTTTTAAGGGAGGCGTAGTAACATAAAGTTTGGAAACCACTGACTTTTGAATTTTGTCTAAAAAAATAAGACGTTAATAATTACCCTTCATGGATATTTTGTCTAAAAAAAACAAGACGTTAACTACCCCACGCTTAATTTTTTGAAAATGCAGAAAATTATTGGTACCTAACGCGTACTATATTTTTTGCCGAAATACTATAATTTTGAAGGCACTGTACTATATTTCCACTTTCAAAATATGGCAACACTGTCACAAACACAAACGTCAATTTGTGGCTGTCAAGTGTCAATTAATTCAATGTTAACGTAAACTAGGTTATGTATGTTTGTGAATTTCATGTTGTGACTAAATTAAACAGTCATGGCTATATATACATAAGAAGAGTTAGTAATTTTACATAGCTGTTACATAATTGAATGCAAAAAACACAAGATAATTGCAATGGAAGTATATTCTTGGGTAAATGGAGTCCTTTTATAGTTTTCAGTATAATATATTATTTATTTTACAATTATTAATGTACATGTCTAAACAAATACATATTATGATAGGTAACTAGCAAAAAAGAAATAATATGTTATACCCCGAATGCATCTAACAATAGTAGAAAATCGTCGCGCGTGGATTTAAAAATTATTTAATTGTATCACAAATTCGACCGCCAGTGTCACCCACAAAATTAGTTAATTATTCTCTAATTCAGCGATTTCCAAACTGGGAGGCGCTGACTGTTGCAAAGGGAGGCGCGAAAACTTTCACACAATTAATGTAGCCACAAGTTTGCAGTTTGCAAATGCATAGTTTACAAAACGGCTGCTAGTTATAAACTACACAAAAAAACAGTCCTATAAAAGGTTGTTTGCAAACCTGTCTGAAAATATGGAGAGTAATTTTATAATACTTACCTCACTTCTATTTCTATACTATTGTGAAGCGCGCTGGTTATCTCGTGGAAAAATGAAATAAAAGGGTCAAACCAAAATGTTGAAATTTGTTTAGGAATGGTAATTTTGTTGTTTAACTTGTCTATTTGGTTGAAATTAAAAAAAAAGTGAGTTGAAAAATCCTGGTCTGGGGGCTCGCTTCAGGATGTGGCCCATGATAGAATCCATTTGTCAATTAACGATGATGAATTTGGATCGACTACTATAATTAACATTGATTGTGCTAATAAACAAGCACATTCGTCGCATAAAAAACAAATTAATTTAAAAATGAATATAATATAAGTATATATTTTTGTATTTAAGTATATTGTTGACTATTTAAAAAGGTGTCTGTATTATTTGAGAAAATTGAGGGGGGGGCGCAAAGATTTTTTTTTAAAGGGAGGCGTGGTAACATAAAGTTTGGAAACCACTGGTCTAATTAATGATTATGCTATAATACTATATCCTTTTTTTTATATTTGCGAAGAGAATTCAAATAATTAATTTTGTCTTTGTTACATTAGTTATGTTACCTACATTCAATAATCGTTTGGTTGCTGGTTGAATTTAGAATTGAAAGAAAAATGTTTATTTATGTTGTTACCTGGCTAGGTGTGATAGATTTCTCGATTAACGATTGCAAAAGTATCGGCAAAGCATGGCACAACAGCGCCTGACTTAATAACAACTGGTACTGAACGTACCGTAATGGTTTTAGATTGATTTTCAACTTTTTTTAGTTATTTAACGATACGGTATACCATAGTTTTATGGTTTTTTTTTGTGTTGCAGCCATCAGTAATTATTTACTAAAAATAAAATCCACTTTATATAATGAGATTGATTGATTGAATTAGGGTGCAAATTCACACGGGCAGTTGGGACAAGGATCTGCTTCCGAGCAGTGCGAGACTCCGAAGCCTGTTATCACAACGTGGAATGGCAACATTCATGAGATATGTGGAGGAGGTGGTCATTCTTTGCTACTGGATGGTGAGGGCAGGATATACGGATGCGGGTGGAATCTGCAACGGCAACTGGGCTGCGACATCAAAGACCAACACACTTTTACTAGAATATGGGACTTGAGCGGGATCAACTTTACTAAAATAACTTGTGGTTGGGACTCGAGTGCCGCCGTCACAGATCAACACATTTTATATTTATGGGGTTCCAACACTTACGGACAACTAGGTCTACCGAAAGAACACTTCCCTGACGCCGTCAAACCCATACAACTAGAACTCAAAGTAAAGACCGTACAGATGGGAATTCGTCACACAGTTATAGTAGATATTAACGGCGAAGTGTGGTCAACCGGTTGCGGAAAACGGGGCCAATTAGGTTTGGGGGAATCTGTTTCAGCTTTAGATACCTTTCAAAGGGTGCCTCACTTCGGTAAAGTAGAAGATGTAGCGTGCGGGCAACATCATACAGTCGCGTGGTGCAAGGAAACAGGAGAAGTCTATGCCTGGGGCGATAACAGTCGCGGGCAGCTAGGCCTCGATCTCGCCACCAAGAATATCAGTACTCCGACAAAAGTAGAGATACCAGATGACTGTCGAGAGGAAATTCTATGTGTATTTACCGGGTGGAGTCACACTGCAATACTGTTAAGGAGGGGTGAAGCAATCTATTTTGGGAGAAATGATTATGGGCAACTTGCATCTAAAGTTGCCTCGAATGTGAAAAATATTGTTAAAATACAAGGTAATTATTTCACTTCACTATTTTTATCGTCAATTATCAAGAGTTATAATAATATAATTTAACAGTTTACTGAGCCGATTGACAGTGATAATAATTATGTTGTACATGAATAACAAATATGACGTTATTTAAACAGCTTTTTAAAGTGTTCGCAATCACACAAACAAAATATTGATTTAATCAATAGCATAGTTAAGGGGGGACATGCTCAGCGTAGGTCAAAATGGAGCTTTGTTCTATTTTCAAAGCATGATCCTGGACATACCTTAAACGTTGTAGATAATCTATTTATATAATTTTGAAGCCTTATTATCATTTATATTTATTTTAAACATTTGATGACTGCATAAAGTATTTTTATTACATAAAATAGTATTCTTTTAAACCTCTCGCTCTCATGTTTTAGAATATAGTCATATTTCAGTACATAAATGTGCAGTGTTGTTAAGATTTTTTACATTTATTAATTTTTAAACGCATTTATAAAACCATCAGTATAATTTATATCGACATTATTATAGTGAAATATTTACGATAAAAAATTATATTGATAATCTCTGTGATCCCAAATTTGACAAGAATTAGGCATTTTATTATTCAAAAAATGGGCAAGATTAACACATTTGAAGATAATTCTAAAGATACTTATTATAAGCTATGTCTTTGACCATTCAAGTGTGATAAACATCCTACGAATAATGATTGCTTTATAATAATTATTGACCTAAGAATAAGGTAGTGTTTTTTTTAATTACGCCATTTCTTTTGGCATTCCCCAGTGGTTAAGCTACAACATACGGCCGTAGCCATAAATTAACAAACTATAATTGAAGTAGGGAGTATGATGTTAACGCGCGTGTTTGAACATGTACCTAACCGAATTTTTTTTTAATTTTTTTAAACGGTATTAACTATTTCAGTTACAACACTGTTATTAAGCAGTAGCGAAGACTCGATAGTAAGTGATAATTTGACGTTTACTTTGACTCAAAAAAATATTTCAATACTATAATTTTTCAAACATTAGTAATATGTACATCCAAGGCGATTGCCACGAATAGGCATAATATAACACACTTAAGTGATGAAGTGAAGTGTCTAATAACAAAAGCCGATGTTACTCATGATTAAAATTTATACATACTTTATATGCAATTTCACACAATATAATAGCCCGTTTACACGTGGATGGAGTTGCTGGCGGCAGTACGTATTGTCGCCAATGCAAATGTAAACACGTATTTTCGTGCATGTTGCTAGACTGCATGCATGGATAAAAAAAGTGTTTAGCGGGTTCTGAATTTTCACGCGATAGTTGCAACTTGCATGACGAATGCGCAGTAGAACAATAGTGTGCGAACTTGCTGGTAAAAATATGAACTACACCGTGCAGAGAATTTTTTTACACACAGTTGGTGTCCGTAAATCCATGCACACGTACAGGCGCTATAATGATCTATAACAGTGTTTTTCAACCCTTAGTCTGCAGAAATTTTCTGGTAATCCACGAATTTTTGGTGTCTAAATGCCAATACCAAAAAATTCCAATATCTTCAAAACCCGTGCACTTGTGTTTGTGCGTTGTGGTTTTGTTCTTAAAATAGATATATGGTTTCACGCTTCAGATGTTTCACTTGCACTTATTGTTTTACAATATAGTCGTTTCATACCGTTGAATTGCTAGGGTGTGGCCTAAATTTGATCCACAAAAACATCAATTAAGCACTAATTTTGAATTAAGTTTTTGTAATTATAACTAATATTAACATATTTGTATGGTGATTAGTGCTGTTTTTAGTAGAAATGAGAAATATCAGTCGGTATAAAGAAATAATATTTAAAATGAAATGAATATGTAGTGTGCTATGAAATTTTCGAGTTAATCCGAGTATGTTAGAACAATAATTGCCATGCATTACTATATACTGCAGGTATATTATAAAACATTGATCGCTGTCTAAATATGTATTGTTATTCTTTTAGTTTGTTATAATCGTTTACCTCAAACCAAAAAGCAGTTATCTAACGATGATGATGAACTAATAATGATGTTACAAATGGAATTGTACCAAGTACATGCCGTCACAATTAATAAAGCAATTTTGTTTCATATTAAATATCTAAAAAAATGAATTTCTTTCAGATGCCGTGATAAAAAAATTGAGCTTGGGATCGGAACACAGTGTTTGCTTGACAAATGACGACTCTTTGTGGGCTTGGGGGTGGAATGAGCATGGGAACACGGGAACGGGATCGTGTGATAATGTTATCGAACCCATGAAAATAAAATCTAGTTTCAAAAATGTCCACAATATAATTTCTGGATCAGGTCACAGTTTTATTGTGGTCACGGTACCTGTTGTAATTGAAAATTTATCACCCAGTCACCAAAAGGTTTAAAAGCAGATGCTTTCTTATAAGAGATTTATCTTGTATTGTTTTGTTTATAAGTATTATTTGACCTTTTTCATGTGTTCAATATGACAGTGAATGTGATAATATTTTACAAATAAACTCTTACATTGTCATAAAGAATTCATATTATTTATTTTGGTTGGTTATTGCAAGCGATCATCTCACAAGTAAAATCACTGCCATTGGAATGTACAATCAATTCGGTTGCGATGATTGCATGAGTAAAATCACACTATTACAGTTTCAATCTTTTCGATGAATGGTGGATTTTGCTTACATCATAGGAAACCTTGTGAAAGGTATAAATATTACAATTATTATTGTTTTATTAAGATTTTGTTAGTACCTACAATAGAACTTCGATATGAAAATTGTTAAAAACATCCTTTTAATGTCATACATGTTTAAATCCAAGTGTCACCGCTTGTAAACAATGTTCTGCACGTCATGATAATCATGTCACATCTCTCATACTCAAATTCGAGTCATTATGCCGTCCTGCTCGTAGACTAAACGTAGCACTGTAGTTTGCAATGCTGGCTGCTAATTCACACAGTTGCACAGCAGTTTAATTTGTTTACATTCAATAAGTTTGCAATGGTTGGAAGTTTTATGGCTTTCCTATAAAAATCACTGAAGCAAGTTCAGTTTGTACAAAATTTATGCAACATGACTGATGCCTGAACTAACCACAGCTAGAGTATTTCCCGAAAAAATCTCAATCTCGAGGTTCGGGATTTCCCGAAATGATGAAATTTTGAATTCTCGAGATTCGGGATTTCCAGAAAAGAATTCTCGAGATATCGGGAAATTTAAAAAAAAAAACTAAAAATCCGAAAATCAAATGTGTAAAAACAGACAAATTCTAAAAAATATGATTTTTATTTATTTCTGTAAGAAGACAAACAAAATAGAAGTAGGAAAACAAAAATAATTCAAAACATTACTTATTAAAATAGAATTTCAAAAAACATAGACTGTCAATCGCTGCGTCTGATAATCGCGTACGTTTCTGAAAATTTCCTGATGTTGCAAAAATTCGCTCTCATTTTGAGTCGACATTAGTTTAATTGTGTAAAATGCCCCGATCAGCCTTTGAACGTTTTTCGTTTTCTGTCCACTTTTTTCATATAGAAAATCGTTTTTTCAATTAATATTTGATAATAAAGAAATCCCGAACCCCGAGGAAAGATTCTCGAGATCTGGGATTTCCCCGAAGAGACGAGGTACTGCTGTGAAGTAATAAGATCAGATAAGTTATCGAAGAGGGATAACGTCATGACCCCCACAAGGGGGGCCTGTGGGTTTGGTCTCATGGAGAGCCCGGCGTGACCAGATAAGTGAAATAAACACAAATCACAAATTTTCTCTAACAGTTAAGAGTCACCTGCGGACGTTATCACTAAACAAATACCCATAATTTTACCGTGAACACCATTTGGAAAACGCTACTGTAGGGTGTCACACTGCCTTTAACCTTAGCGATAGGTAGGGGGGCCCATGGATAACTTGCATTAGTTTGGCTAGAATGTCATGCAGACAATGTAAGGAAACATCTGGTAGTTTTACGTACTCACCAGTCATTGCAGCGACTATATTATATATATCATCATAAATCGTGTTTGAATTTACAACTAAGATTATCACAGTATAAAAAGTATTGATAAATGATGTCAAATGTTAGCATGTGGCGCCCTCACTCATCGGACTACTTAGACAGGTGGATATAATATAGCCGTAGTATCGGTTATCGTTAACGCTTTTCTGACTATTCAGTTTGTATGAAAATTAGTGGACCGGTGGTCCCTTTCATATTTATTTCATACTTTTCTTCAATATTTTTGGTCAAGGGTATATTTTCATTCCTAATTACTGGCATGGAAGTTTGGTAAATGAAACAAAGTTATGTGCACGTATATTATACATATAGCAGTTCATTTATTCACAATTTATTTACTAAAATATTTAATGGATGTAATCAGATAAAAAAAAAATGAAATTCCCTTAATGATTGAGCACTTAAATCATTGTAAGTTTATTCGTAAATAAAATCTAATAAATTAAATAAATATACAGTTAAATTTGGGTATTATAATGTTTAGTGCTACCGCTTTCTTTCGTTCTTGCTTGTTTTGCGTTTTTCCTTCTTATCTTCTTTCAGTTGTTTTTGCTTCTCTCTGGAAATTTACAAATAATTCATTAGAAAGATTTTATAACATGGCGACACGGTTTTATTTGCTCATCATTTAAAAGAATCCCTTATCACAGAATGCAGCTATATAATATATTATCATTGTTCAAGACAATATAATTAATTACATTGTGTAAATATGTATTCAATTGATATCTACAAATGGAAATTACACTGCTGCTATTATAGTTATAATATGACTATTTTCACAATTCAGTTAAATTAACGCGTAAATTGCTATTGTCAGACAACAAGAAATCGGCGATAACAGGAAGTCGCTGTAGTCGCATGTAGATGAATTTTAGTGACGTAACTGTCATGGCAGTAAGGCATGCTAGAGGCGTACGCAAATAATGTATCGGCTCTTCTTTTATTCTTCGCAATAGATTAAAGGTTTACTAATAATAATTCTAACATCACTCCTGATTTTGTTAGTTTTTGACATATTTTAATTTTATTATAAATAACTTCAAATTACGTAAATTGACAGATCCGTACACCACGAGAGCATAAAATGAAATGATAAATTTGGGCGAATTCCTCATTTGAAAATGGAAGGGCGCTTAGCTGCATTGGAGGGGGTTGTTAGTTCACAGTTTTAATACGTGGACAAGAAGTTCTTGTTCGACGGTATGTTGCCGTATTTTTCTAATTTCGGTTCAAGTATTATAAATTCTTTAAATAGATAGGTACTGCTTTATACCAACCAATATGTTTAGTATTAAAATAATATTCATTTTTAGTGGATAAAAAATAATATGTAAATATACATCGCTGTTTCCCAACCGAACTGTCAAGTGAGTCTGAACGGGCAATAGAACTGACGTCTAAAAGCACCTTTAAAATAATTGTAACATCTAAAATGATGAGGTTGAGTTGAGTATATATATATATTCTTTTTAACCTGAGAGCCAATAACAGTAGGCAGTGCCTTACGTATTGGATTTGAGGTCCAAGACATAGAGGTACACCACAATTTTTGCTTCAAGAAAAATTTTGATCTCCGCTAAGTGCAGGATCATAACACACATGAATTTGACCGTGTTGGGGGATTCAAACTCGTGGCCCATGCTACACATAATAGCATCTAAGGGACATATTATAATGCTTACTATTTGTACATTATTTAATATATTACTTATTTGTGATTCCTGCATGAAAGGACAGACAGTTAAATTTTATGAGTTGTTGTGGTGTGTACCTATCCTCTTTGTCCTTGTCTTTCTTCCGTTGGGACTCTTGCTTGGCGTACTCCCGCCTCTCTTTGGCTGCGGCCGCCACATTGGAAGCATTTGTGTTTCTCATCAAGTCATCGCCTCCTTCTGCGGCGCTTGTGCTCACCGCATTCTCCTGCAAAAGTAATGATATACAACTAAGCGTAAATGGTAACAGAGGATGTGAGGTGGAGAGTCGGAGACTTCATTTAAGCATTCATCCACATGTGAGATGTGTTGTATTCATGGCAGGTTTTGAAAATAATTTGAAGCATGATTTAAACTTCTTTTGGGTTAACTTTAAACCCAACCCAAAAAGTTAAAACAAACAATGAAATAGAAACCGCTTAGAAAAAAATAATATTAATGTTGACACTATAAACATACCACATAAGTGTGAAGTTCGATAGTTTTGACAGAAAATGTGAAGCAGTTTGAGAAAAAACGATATTTGGGAGTGATGATGTTGGAGATGAATTGACCAGAGGTTGTTGAGTGGATCGAGGTGAGAGTTTATTTACATAGAAATAAATACAATGACAGGTGTGAAGTTAACAGTGCTAAGTAAAACACGGAGAGGTCTGCTCTGTCCAAGACGTTCCGAGAGTGAGTACCACCGACCGAGGCGTGTTGGTAGAGTGCCATATCCCATCAACTGTGACTTGCTATTTATTGAAATGAATATTCGTTCGGCAAGCTTTTATACTTGTCGCATTGCTGCTACCTTGCAGCGTTTGCTGACAAGGCTTGAGATTGTCGACCACCAGATGACAGATGTCACTTGCAGAATGTACTGACCGTAGATGAAGTGATACGCAAAACTTGGGAAATTCGCTGATTATCGCGTTGTTGTAATCACGGAGATGAATTTTGCTAACACGGCCTGGGGTTGTGGACACCCACAGATGTAATAGGCTTCGTGTAAAAACAGTCGGAAATAGTATCGGTAACAATAATTAAATTCACCCTATGTAATTCGTCCACACTAGAAGAAATCACAATCTGCGCGAGTTCAAGATTAAATGGTTTTATAGGTACCTTAGTAGTTCATGATCAGCTCTTGCATAGATAATATACATATAGAATGAACGAACACAAACATTTTTGCATCACCTGTGGTGTGTCAATTGCAAAAATACTTTTTTCAAACTATTTTGCTGCTAAGTGGAGCGTAAAGGAATCCACCAAGTGGAGATTATATTAACAGACTTATTAGGATTGAACTTGCCTTGCTTTGGATCAAACACATAGGTATAGAAAAAAAAATAATTTTTAAAATGCAGGTTTAACTTCAGGAGTGGAGACTCCATCAACTACGGCACAATGAACACTTTATACATTATCAGCATTATTTTATATTTAATTATGGCTTTATCCACAGAAGAGAATGATAATAAATAGAACACCAATAGGCTATGTTCAAGATGCCACATGTTGATGCAAGGTTTTGAATGTGAACGAAAATAAAACACGCATTATGCACAAGCAATAGTGAGTGTGATACACCAATATTAAATGAGCGTACATGCATAAACCGAGAGCAGTTTTCAGTATTCAACGTATAACGTATTATATTATTAATACTATCGACTGAAAGTACTTGATGGAATTTGAATTTAAATTCTAATGGATTCAAGCTCTGTACTATTCCATTTAAGTCGTTTTTTGCGACCCGGGTTTCGCCTTTCGGCATCTTCATGTGCCGTGTACACTCACCAAAGGTAAACACACACTGACAACAAACTCTCTTTACTCCAGCTTATATAATAAATCAATACAATAAAGTAGGTAAAAACTCCATTACCTACCTATCAAGTCAAAGGTTACAAAAAAATACAATAAACAACTTATGAATAGTTGAAGTGTCAGTAAAAAACCTAATTAGTAAAAACCCTATCTTATTAATAACAATACCCTTGATAGCAGCATATTATAATAAATTGTCAAAACATAATAATAGATCATTATTCTTTTGAACAATAAAAATACTACATTCAAGAGGTGTAAATCGTCAATTCTAAGAAAAATAATTAATGGGGTTAACTAATGAGATATTAGTCTTTAATAATACTCTTACATGGTACCTACTTTTTTTATAACATATTTTAAAAAAATACATATAAACTCGCCTAATATAATATACAGTATAACCTCGTTTTTACGTGCCCGGAATTCACGTTTTCCCGGCAATTGCGTGTAATTTTTCCAGTCCCGATGTATTTTAGTACATTTAATACCCGCATTTACGTTTTTCTTTCCCGCGATTTACGTCGGATATATTAAAAATATGCGAGTTACGCGCGCTTGACAATGATTGGGTCGTGACATTCGAACAGCGTAATACCGGGTCCACACTGGTAACATGTCGCCGGCAACCTCGTTAAATTTTACGATAAGTATGATAATTATCGTAAAATTTCTTAAGCAATTATGATAATTATCGTAAAATTTAACGAGGTTGCCGGCGACATGTTGCCAGTGTGGACCCGGCATAAGGTGTTTGGAGGGAAAACTCCGTGTCTTTAGAACGGCGCACGGTGATTGGTCGGCGAGCGACGCTGTGATTGGCCCGATTTTTCAATAAAAATTTAAATTGAATGTTGTTTTTTAATAAAACGCTATTTTTTTAGAAACATAAAATTTAAATGTTATTTTTTTCAATACTCCCCTTTTACATTTTCCCTCCAATTAGGTTTTTTTTTTCAGTCTTTTATAAAACGTAAAATAGGGGTTATACTGTATATAAACTCACCTAATATACACTTATACATAACGTATTGTTGAAACGTGTTTAAATTTATTCCGTACTCACTCGAGATCGATTGCCTGCTTCTGCTTACCCGTTAGGTATTTCAGTTGCCATTATTTATGAGTTCCCTGGTTTTATTGGTGTTTTAAATGTACGCCATTTTCTTCACCCAAGAATGTTGGGAAAATGTATGAAAATATTATTATTTACTACAATAGTGTGACTTTATATAATTTTTTCCTATGAACGGGTTTGGCCGGAGAGACTAGCTTTGAACTCGGGAAGGAGAAATTGAGGGAACTCAGAAATAATGGGAACTGAAATAACCAACAGGTCTTGAGTGTGGGAGAATATGGGGTAAACTTAAACATGTGTTAAGAATATGTTTGCCCTTCGGTCCGACAACTGCTCTTGGTTAATGTACCGATGCTCTATCAATATTGGTGCATTTGAAGGTTGCAATACACAGTATTGCACATCTGTGTGGTTCATATTCGTTGGACACTCACAGATTTAAAACCCTGCGTCAAAATGTAGTGTATTAGGGTATAGTATATAGGAATTCTATTTATTAATCTGTTCTGTGGAAAAATTATACCAAAGCTGGAATCTCTATCCTAGAAAGACGAGGTTGGCAACCCTGACATGTTATTAAAATGTAATGACATGGTAGCAATATAAAAAAAAATTATCGTTCACTGCATATTATTATTACGTATGTTTTGTTATTACAATGAAAGATTGATTTTAAATTCGGAAAATTGACTATTTTTGCACTGATTCCTAACCTAATTCATAACACCACTAACCTCATCATCCGACAACTCACTGTATTGGGATAAAATGGCTTGTCTAATTTTCTTTTCTTCTTCTGTGTATTGTCTCGGAGCAGACGTAGCTAGTGATTGCGATCCTAATAATTTTACTAGTCTATCTTCGACATCTGCGTTTGAGGGAGCCCCATTCTGTACGATTGGATGGCACGAGATCCACTTATCCATTATTTCACCGACATGTCGACTGATGTCACTCTCCTGCAAAGAAACTCAATGTTGTTGAGACGGTTTAATGAGGTTTTCATTTAAAAATATCGAATCAAGTGCTTTCAAAATTGAATATTTTTTGGCAAGTGTCAAACATACAACAAAGTCAGATAAAATTGATTCTAATGCTTCCTTCTTTTCCTCTCCCGGGTCATCTCCGTCTAATATTCCCGAAATATAAGCACCGAACACACTTTCATCTGTGTTGAGCGCTGTTAGCTTATCGCTTAACCAAATTCCAAATTCGTCGTCCGCCACCGCCATCGTCACCCTCAAAAAATATCACTTTTCCGAGTATTTTTGACTCTTGTACGTTCATTGCAGTGTTGCCATATTTTAAAAGTGGAATTATAGTACAGAGCCTCCAAAATTATAGTATTTGGAGATAAAATATAGTACGCGTTGTCATCTGTTGAAAATGAAATTTTTCGCAATTTTTCATAGTCGGCTCGTTTTTATTAGGAAAAATATTTCGCCGCGGGCCGCAGGTACCCGATTTTTCATAGTCGGTTTGTTTTTTTTAGGAAAAATATTTCGTCGCGGGCCGCAGGTTCCCAAATTTTCATGGTCGGCTTGTTTTTTTAGGAAAAATATTTCGTCGCGGGCCGCAGGTACCCGATTTTTCATAGTCGACTTGTTTTTTTTAGGAAAAAAATTTCGTCGCGGGCCGCAGGTTCCCGATTTTTCGTGGTCGGCTTGTTTTTTTTGGGAAAAATTTCGCCGCGGGCCGCAGATTTCCAAATTTTCGAAGACCACTCGATTGCGAAATGGCAAATGCAGAATTATAGTACTTTTATATAAAATTATAGTACGATTTTCAAAATTATAGTATTTTGGGCGTACTATACCTATTTTATATCGTACATAGTACGCGGACCAAAATTATAGTACAAATACTATAATTATAGTACGGTTGGCAACACTGGTTCATTGCCAAGCTAGAAAATTTTCCCCTAAAAATGTGAATTACAATATTGAAAAAAAAAATCGACTAAATTCAATTAAAAAAATTAAATGTTATTTTTTTTAAATTTTAATAAAAATGTTGAGACGTTACTTTTATTCGATTTTATAACAAATCATTATGTTAAACCTATAATCATGTTTTATTATTATAGGGCGCACCACTTCTTAGACTCAGACAGAGTATGTACGCATTATTTAAGCTTATGACCACTTTTCCAATACTTATTTTTTAAATGTTGCATTATTTTTTTAAATCTACACAAATCGTGACATACTTAATCATAATATTTAAGAAATAATATTCTCCTTCTTGACTATAATATCCAGTCCTTAGAGCTATGGTGGCTAGCCAGTTTTCTTGCATCTTCCACAGCATGCCAGTATGTAAGATGGTACATACCTACCTACATAATAATATTTAAATGTGAATCTCTTGATAGTGGCCTCTGCAACGAGCCCGAAACGTCGAGTAAAGAAGGAAGAAGGACACACGGTGGAAACCCAAAAATCTACTACACTCAATACAGTAGCTAGCAAGTTAATTCGCGCATAGCGACATTCGCACATTTATAGGGTAGACGTCACGCAATTTCCATTTTGCGATATCACGCATCGGGAATTTATAGCAATAATCACCTTTATTGTAATGGCGTTAGAACAGCGTTTCTAGTGTCAATGTTCATTTGAGCGAACCCGTTCGAACCGAACCATTCGGCAGACCCGACAAAAAGCATCGGGAATTTATAGCAATATCACCTTTATTGTAATGGCATTAGAACAGATTATGCCATTCGGCAGACCCGACCAAAAAGTGAGTGTCATTTTTTTTCCAGATGCTTCGTCCATATTAATGACGTTGGCCTCCACAGAGTAGAGGTTTGTATTCATAGATTTTTTGTTTTTTACGAGAAATGGATGTCAGCCACTTGCTCAATCTATTAGGTCAATACCCTGACAGACAAAAATTGAAAAATAATATGTGTACCTACTTGCCAGACCCAGGATTCGAACCTGGGACCCACGGCGTTATAGGCCGACGAAAACGAATTACCCATGTAATATAGACATCAATGACGTACCAAACCACAAGGTGCCTCCAAGGATCGATGTCGCTCGTCAGTCTTCGTGCATCATCCCGGTCAAGCCAGTATCCGTAGCTCCGCCGTATACACTCTGTGTATTTGTCGCAGATGGTCGGTATTTTTGTTAATAAGCTTGTGAACTTATCCTCACGTGCCGTGATGGTAAATAATTGTTCAGGCACGCAGAATGTGGAAAACCAAAGAGCTCTTGTATACGACCCTGCCTATAGTCCACTCATACACATATCCTTCTTTAAACATAATATATAGATGAATGTGGTTGAAAACTAACTCTATCTGTATTATTTAGAAAAGAGTCACTGACAATCTGTGTTCATATCTTTACACCATTGTTGTCCAAATCTGCTAACGCGTCTATAGTTGTCTGCCAAAATGTTATTATAAAAATACATTTATGGTATGAAGTACCTACTTAAAACCTTTACTTTATTTACGTTCCACTTAGGACGATTATGACGATTATGGCAGATTTATGTCAGTGATGTCTGACATAATATTACTTACATATTATTATGTACAAGCTGAAGTACCCGGCTTCGCACAGGGTTGCTTCGTGGTTATATTTATCTTAGATATTTAAAAAATAATAAGAGGTAAGTGATTATTTTTTTAATATTAAAATATCTGTGTAATACAATATGGCATTATAAAAATAATTCTAATAGGAGTAAAGGTCAAACAAAAGACCACTAAATTAAAATCGAATCCAAAATATGCAAACGTTATTAATGTTATTAATATGTAGAAAAAAAAAATCAAAATTGGATGGAACAAACAAACAACACACTTTGTATTTTATATATTAATAATTTAGAAACCTTCGCAGGTGTGTGCACAACAACTGACAAAAGTTTATCGCAATCGGATGAATGGTATAGGAACGCATACGAATAGAAGAATAAGATCATTTTCTAATTTAGAAATCTTCGTAGGCATGCGCACGACAACTCAACAAAGTTTCATTGCAATCGGATGAATGGTATAGAAACGCATACGAATATAAGAAGATCGAATAGAAGAAGAAAACAGTTGTATCAATTCGGAAACCTTTGCGGGCGTGAGCACAACACTTGATCAAAATTTCATTGCAATCGGATGAATGGTATAGGAACGCATACGAATAGAAGAAGATAGAATAGAAGAATAAGAAGAAGAATAAGATGGTTGTATTAATTCAGAAACCTTTGCGGGTGTTGGCGCAATTACTGACGAAAGTTTTATTGCAATCGCATGAATGGAATAGGAACGCATACGAATAAAAGAAGATATAACGAAGAAGAAGAAGAAGATGGTTGTACTAATACAGAATCCTTCGCGGATGTTGGCACAACCACTGACGAAAGTTTCATCGCAATCGGATGAATGGTATAGGGACCATACGAATAAAAGAAGATATAATGAAGAAGAAGATGGTTGTACTAATTCAGAAACCTTTGCGGGTGTTACCACAATAACTGACGAAGGTTTCATCGCAATCGGATGAATGGTATAGGAACCGTACGAATAAAAGAAGATATAACGAAGAAGGAGAAGGAAAAGAATATGGTTTTTCTAATTTAGAAACCTTTGCGGGTATGCTTACAATAACTGACGAAAGTTTCATCGCAATCGGATGAATGGTATAGGGACCGTACGAATAAAAGAAGATATAATGAAGAAGAAGAAGAAGAAGAATATGGTTTTTATAATTTAGAAACCTTCTGCGGGTGTGCGTACAATAACTTACAAAAGTTTCGTCGCAATCGGATGAATGTTATAGGAACCATACGAATAAAAGAAAATAGAATGAAGGAGAAGAAGAATATGATAAATTTTTCTAATTAAGAAACCTTTGCGGGTGAGCATACAACCACTTACCAAAATTTCATCGCAATCGGATGAATGGTATAGGAACGCATACGGGACAGACAGACAGACAGACAAACAGTCAGACAGACATTATTATATTAGACATATTTTATAGCCTATACTCTTCGCGTAAGTGCAAGCAATAAGTTCACAAAGTTTTATCGCAATCGGATGAACGGTATGGCAGCGCATAAAATACGAACAAACAAACAAACAAACAAACAAATGTTGATTTTTATACATTAGACTAATTTAGAAACCTTAGCAAGTGTGCGCACAACAACTGACAAAAGTTTCATCGCAATCGAATTAATGGTATAGGAACGCATACGAAAAGAAGAAGAAGATTATTTTCTAATTCAGAAATCTTCGCGGGCGTGCGCACGACAACTCACCAAAGTTTCATTGCAATCGGATGAATGGTATAGGAACGCATACGAATAGAAGAGAAGAAGATGGTTGTACTAATTCAGAAACCTTCGCGGGCGTGCGCACAACAACTGATCAAAATTTCATCGCAATCGTATGAATGGTATAAGAATGCATACGAATATAAGAAGATAAAATAAAAGAAGATAGAATAGAAGAAAAATAAGATGAAAATGGTTGTACCAATTCAGAAACCTTTGCGGGCGTGAGAACAACACTCGTCAACACACATCGGATGAATGGTATAGAAACGCATACAAATAGAAGAAGATGGAATAGAAGAGGAAGAAGAAGATGGTTGTACTAATTCAGAAACCTTCGCGGGTGTTGGCACAATTCCTGAAGAAAGTTTTATTGCAGTCGGATGAATGGAATATGAACGCATTCGAATAGAAGCAGAAGAAGAAGAATAAGAAGAATATGGTTGTAATAATTCAGAAACCTTCGCGGGTGTGGGCATAACAACTGACGAAAGTTTCATTGCAATCGGATGAATGGTATAGGAACCATAAGAATAAAAGAATATATAATGAAGAAGAAGATAGTTTTTCTAATTAAGAAACCTTTGCGGGTGTGCGTGCAATAACTGACGAAAGTTTCGTCGCAATCGGATGAATGGTATAGGAACCATTTGAATAAAAGAAGATATAATGAAGAAGAAGAAGATGGTTTTTCTAATTTAGAAACCTTCGCGGGTGTGCATACAACCACTTACCAAAATTTCATTGCAATCGGATGAATGGTATAGGACATTCGGACAGACAGACAGTCATTTGTATATATATAAGATATAGCCTACACTCTTCGCGCAAGTCCAAGCAATAAGTTGACAAAGTTTTATCATAATCGGATCAACGTTATGGCAGCGCATAAAATACGAACAAACAAACAAACAAATATTGATTTTTATATATTAGATTTTGCAAAAGTGCACATGATGTAATACAATTTTGTGTGATAAACGTTATCGGTATCCTAGATCCTGATACTATCAATTGTTGAGAAACGCTGTGCGACGATTTTATCAAAGACTTAGATTCAAGTCAACGATAATGAATAATTGAATCGAATTATCGATCTCTTCCAATCAAAAGGCGGGAGATAAGAAGGAATTAATTGTGAAAAAAATACCATTTGTCATAAAGTCGCGAAGATGGCGTTCCGTCGCGTAGTTGGTATCAAATTCAATGATGGACGGACGATTCCTGCCTTGGGATTAGGAACATGGAAAGTGAGTTAGATAATTTTATTTAAAGAAAGTGTAATCTGTAGACTCAATGACTACCCTGTTTTTTCAATATTATTTAGATATACCTGCATTAATGATTTCATTATAATCTACATTTTATTGTTCGTCTCCGTTCAATTAACTAAATGCTTACGATCGTGTTGGCTAGTTTATAGACCTTTCATAGACTGGTCTTGCGAGTAGTCATAAAAATTGTGCAAGAGAAATGTATATCCAACACGTCTTCTTAAATTGAAGGCGTCCCCAAAAAGGGTTCTATATTATAATACATCATGTCAAAAAGTGATTTTATTGACCGAAACGGGTCATAGCATTGCTCACGTTATTGGAAAGTTTTATTATTTTATCTGTCACAGTTTTTGAGATATTAGCAATACAAAAATGCTTACCGTAGAAGATGGGTCTATATGATTATTTTATTATCAAAAAAAAAATTGTCAATGATAAAAAGTGCTTTCATGAACATAATTATTATCACAGATATACTCCAAAAGTCCGCATGATCGAATAAAACGTTTTTTCCTCTCCTGAACAATTTTGTTTTTGCATATAGATCCCTTTTCGGGGGACGCCTTCAATTATTGATCTTGTATATTATCAGAATCTAACAGACAGGCATTTCTCGCAGTGTGTCATGCAATGACTATTATATCATTATTAGATATTATAGACTTAAATATTTTTTTAATTTTCATCCTTATTAAATACCATTTTAACCCTGTTCAAGTGTTTCACAATCAGGGAACTCAGAAATAATGGAAAATGAAATACCCAACGGGTATGGGGTAACAGACAACCGATCTTGAGTGTGGAAGAATATGGCATAAATTTAAACACATGTCAAGTATACGCTTGTATTTCTTTCTGATAACTGCCTTCGGTTTATGCACTGACGCTCATTCAATATTGGTGTATTTGAAGGTTGCAACACACACTATTGCACGTCTATAATGTGTGCTTCATTTTCTCACACAATATTCAAAACAGTGCGTCAAATGTAGTGTATTGAGGTGTAGCCTATCGGAATTCTATTTATTAATCTGATTGTGTTCACAACTCTTCAGTATACCAAGATAATTAAAATGCCGTATAGTTTCGAATTGTTTTCTTAATTATTTTGATTAACTGCTTACTACATCATTATTAACACGATATTTGAATATAGAGGTGAACTCAGTAAAGGGTTCTGCGTTGACTTCAGGATTTCCGAAACAATTACTGCAACTGACACGCTGAATAACGTATTAAAGTGTAGTGTACAGTGGGTCTAGGACGATTTGGCACCGGACAACTAGACGCCACGGAATTCAAAAATAAATAGACGTTAGGTACTTATAGGTACTTAAATTTTTTTTAATATTATTATTTATATTTAAATGATTATATTATGATTTAATAGTTGCTGAGAATGTAAATATGCAGACGTAAATAATGATTTAATCGTGCATATGTTTAAGTTCCAACGAAAAAAGAGTTTTTTTATTTTATATAAAGCCTTAGGCATGGTAATTCTCAATTCGCAATAAATAATACATTATGTTGAATTAAAATTACTAAGTAGTAGATAGAAACTGATTAAAATACCTCGTCTACGTTCTGTATACGTGTTTATGACAGTGCGGCGTCCAATTGTCCAGCGTCCAGTTGTCCCATTCCCTGTACAGTTGTACCTATATACATACATTTAAAAATAATTATCACCATTTTTGGCACTACAGCCTTTAGCAGGTCTTGGCCTCCTCCAAAAACTATTTGAATCCTCAGAGTGGATGTTATTTAGCAGATTTGTATTACTTGTAGTTACATAACTATACCATAGGTACTAATAATTAACTTATTGAGTCTTTGCCAGTTGCAGATTTCTGGTGCTTCGCCACAAAATACTAAAATCATAAAAAGAAGCTCAGTTTCACAACCTGAGTATTGAAAGTCAACAGACGATTTAAAAAAAATCCTGGTTATGTTTCTATATTTTTAACACACAAGTTTAGTGTCCGTCTATTGCATAGACAAAATTTTCACAGTTGTAGCCTCTAAACTTGTCAGTATCTCGGACTTTGTAGGATAACCTAAATCAATGCTGTTTTAAAAAACCATGGAAAGACAACGTGTGAATTTCCCAGACGCGGGATTCAAATGGGTGACCAGGGCCGTTTTAAATAAGACCTTCGCCATACCATATCGCAATCCAGCTATCTCAGTTATCTTGCCCTCTGGGAATGCGTCATAGCTTGCTTTGCTGGTAATTCCTCTGGTATTCTATGCACGCAGTGGATCCAATACTTATATCAGAATTATGTGCATTTCCTATGAACGTTTCAACTGACGTCAATATGACTAATTATTTAGTAATTTTTTGTATCAATTTATAATCTTTTTTGTTAGTTACCAGAGGGTACTAGTTGCAAAGTCTCCACGAACTTTGATTCCGTGATATTGTCAAGAAATCGCAGCCATTCCTAATAATGACTGCACATAATTAAATTATTTGCTTTAACAGGCATATAGTGATCTAATTAGAAATGCAGATGTTGAAATAAGCTGATGTCTTCACAAACACATTAGGTACTTAATCAAATTTATTGTTAGATTGGTAACCATATTTAGCAATTGGTAACCTAATATATAAATTTAATATCAGTATATGTATATTACCGAATTTACTTGAATACCATCCAATTTTAAGCCAATTTTAGTAATGAGAGTAGCTGGATTGGACAAGTCAATGACTCAATGACTAACGCACAGTAGAATATTTGTTGGAGAACAAAACATAAAAATATGTAGAATGTGTAGTCGATTTTGCAACTAATATTCTCATTGTTATCTATTCACTGATTACTATAATCTTGTTTGAGAGATAAGAAATCCGTAAAGAATTCTATGATTAGTCAGGTTAAAATGTGTTTAATGTCATTGTCAATACTTTATCGAAGACAGTAAGCAGTTAGATTATGTCGGTCTCTAGTATGAGATCCAGTGAACTCTACGTACCTACACATAACATGTAACTATAACATAACAAAATGTGGTTAACTAGGAATTAGTAATATACTTCTATATATTTGAAATATATATATTAGTATAAAAAATAAAATCGATACTTTACGAATTTGGAAATTCAAATAAAAATATTCATTATTCACAAGCATACTTTACTGAAAAGGATACTAATTGTTATAGGTATATTTCTTTTTTTAAAGAACCGGTAGGTACCGTACAAGGAACTGTTCCATTAAAAAACGGTGTTCTAATAGGTCTGGTAAAGCGTTGTACCGGGTCTAGGAAGATTTGGCACCGGACAACTGGACGCCATGTAATTCGAAAATAAATAGACGTTAGGTACTTATAGGTACTTTAAAAAAAATATTCAATATTATTATTTATAATTGAATGATTATATTATGATTTAATAGTTGGTAAGAATGTAAATATGCAGACGTAAACAATGATTTAATCGTGCATATGTTTAAGTTCCAACGAAAAGAGTTTTTATTTTATATAAAGCCTTAGGCATGGTAATTATCAATCCACGATAAAGAATACATTATGTTAAGAGTAAAATGAATTCAAACTACTAAGTAGTAGATAGAAACTGATTAAAATACCTCGTCTACACGTGTCTACGACAGTGCGGCGTCCAATTGTCCGGAGGCCAGTCGTCTCATTCCCGTTGTACCCATGCACGTTCTTGCTCTTGCATGCTCGTCGTTGCATCCACACAGTCGAGCAACTCGACACAAGACGCTGTGAGGCCACCGTCGGACCGCCACGACTTCGACCACGGGTGAGAGCGAGGCCACTCAAGCCTTGCAGGTGGGTCCTCACCCCTCACTCAACTGCATCGAGCAAGAATTACTTCAATTTTTTTCGGATAGCGCAATTTGTTCGATGTCGAACAAAAAACCATCGAGCCAGATGGTACACACGTTGAGACATGTTGGAATGAGCGTAAAACCATCGAGAAAGAACGTGCGTGTATACTTACTATATAACACTTCAAGCCTGAACTTTTTTTACTTCGAATGATCGATGCCTACAGTTGTTGAAAAGCACATAATTATTTTTTGCGTCGCATAAATTCGTAAAATTAATATGTGTTTTATTTTAATTTTTATCCTACATTTAATTATTCGCTTATCGACTACCAAAAACATTGATTGACAGTTTCTTGACTACTGCAAAGACGTGCCAAGCGGGTGTGTCAGAGGGTGCGAAACACCCGGGTGGCAAACGTCCCAAGAACCAATCACCCGTAAATTAGCTGAGCCATAAAAGTACAATATTTCAAGAAAAAACAATTTGTCTAATGACCTTGTTTCACAGATAATAAAAAAGTTACCAGCATCGCAATTATTTTCTTCCATGTCATTAAAGGTTATTTTATAAATTCTGGCGTCCGTGCTCCGTCGATGCAATATATCGATCAATTCAAGTCGCTTTGCATTATAATTCAGAATGTTATATTATTTAATAGATTAAATATGTCATAATTTTTGTTATGAATATTCTGATGACAGTACAATCATTTTTTTCAATTAAAATATAATTTTTAATTTGGCGAGGGGTGGCACCAGTGCGAAGGGTGCAGGTAGGCTGTTAAGATCAGCCATGAATAGTGCACACTAAACTTTGTCAGTCATACGTATTTGTTTTCATTGAAATAAGACTACAATTTACAGACGGTGTTGGTTAGTTTTTAAAATTTAATTTAACCCTGTTAAACCAAGCCATAATAATTAATAATATATAATACTATATATAATACTCGTCCATCTATAAAATATCTAAAATGATGCAATTAAATCATACATAACTTTGGATATTTTATAGATAGAATAATATTTTTTATCTATTATAGTTTGGTTTAGGCAGGACCTAGTGAATTAAAAAAATAACCTACAATATAATAATATTGTGTAATATGTATTCTTAATCCAACGAAAACCAATAAGTATAAATGAAAAAGTGTGCACAATTTTTTCGTATCGCACAAAGTATACCAAAACTATTATGGTTTGGAAAGGCAGGGCTTAATTGATTTTTAAAAACTGACCAACACCATCTGTAAATTGTAGTCTTAGTTCAATAAAAACAAATACATATGACTGGCAGATCTTAACAGCCTACCTCCACCCTTCGCTACTTGATGGCACTATGTTGCCGACACTCAGGCGGCAGACGCTCTTGGCGCGTATTAGGCACTAGGCAATGGTTGATGTATTTATTTATATACTTATTAAAAAGTTTTTCATATTATCTACTTATTTTTTAGTCAAAACCCGGGGAAGTGGAGACGGCAGTGAAGGATGCAATCGACATTGGATACAGACATATTGACTGCGCCCACTATTACCAGAATGAAATTGAAGTAGGAAAGGCATTGTCCGAAAAAATTAAACAAAGCGCTGTTTTAAGGTGAGTGAAAAGATTTATTGGTTACAGCACGACTGTTTTAAATCCTACAATTTTAACATTTTAAATCGCATGTTAGTTTTAATGCGAACTTTGAGAAAGAAGACATGCTCAAGTAATGTGACCATGACCCCCACATTCTGAAGCGGGCCCCTTATCTATCGCTAAGGTTAAGGGCAGTGTGATGTTCTACACTTTGTTCCCTAATTATTAATGGTATCCGCAATGGAACCCCAGGGTTCCGCAAGGTAAAATTATGAGCGTTTCATGTATTTTTAGCGATTTTTCGTAGTTTTATATAAATCCATTTGAATTATTGAGTTGTCGACACTCGGCATTATAATATTATGAAGCACTGATCGGGACCCTCTTTTGTGGTAGTCAAGTAACATGCGCTCTTCGATGTATTTGATCAATAGCCATTTAATAGTCAGGAAACACACTAAAATAATTAGAAAATATTTTTTTACACGTAAATTATATTATATAGCATATTATTATTATAGTAAAAGAGGTAGACAACTACCATGTTCGATCCTAATTGAAGCATATTATTATAGTGATTATAATGATATTACGATGGCCTATAGCGTTGTGGGTCCCAGGTTCGAATCCTGGATCTGGCAAGTACACATATTGTTTTTCAATTTGTGTATGAGTCAGAGTATGGACCTAATAGGTTGAGCAAGTGGCTGACATCCATTTCTCGTAATAAAAAAAATCTGTTAATACAAACCTCCATTATGTGGAGGCCCATATGATTCTATTAGGATCGGACATGGTCGAAAGAAAGAAAAAGAATTATAATAATCAGAACAACTGGGTTTTGTCTAATTATTGTGAAGTTGGAAAAGCACTAGTCATGTAATCCTGGATAAAAAATTCCATCCGGGTTTACAATTCCTCTATACATAAACTACAAATTTAATATTGTATTTTACTACAGAGAGGACCTTTTCATCACCTCCAAGTTATGGAATACCTTCCACGACCCCAAGTTGGTTGAAAAGGCATGCAGAAAAACACTAGAAGATCTCGGCCTACAGTATTTGGATCTTTACTTGATTCACTTCCCATTTGGATATGCGGTAAGCTTTTTTACTCAGTGGACGGTTATAGGATTATTACGAACGTTGAATTTCCGTTTACTATTCGACAGTCTCCACATTCTTCCTAACCGCAAGTATTGAGGGATCTTGGCCTCTCCCAGAAAATGTATCCATCCCGGACTCCCCATATAGTGCCACCTCTTTACTATAAGTATTCGCAAATCCTTCGTGGTTCAGAACATGACTGATCCAGCGCACTCTAGATCGACATATCTCATGTGATCTTTTGCTATTCATTAGTATACTATGGCGTAACATACTCGTTCTCGATCTTTAAAATCAAGCCGGGAGTGTCCAAGGCTCAGGAAAAACCACTTTATACTCTTACAGAAACATGTATGGAATATTACTTAATCTTAATATTCATCTTCAATGAAACGGCAAATAATTTTCAACTATAGGTGCGACGAAATTTCGGACTCGCTGCCAATCGGAGAGCGCAAGTCGAGCTGTGAACACGTCGATTTGTTTTGTGATGGCGTCGGGCGAATTAATTCTTAAATCATTTACTTGAAAAAGAAGACATTTCAATGAATATATTATTATTATTACTAATAGAACAATAAACATAACATTAAATATACGCATGTTTAATTTTTATGACAAATAATATTTTGTTCTGCACACGTCGTTTGCACAATCTTCGCGTCGCGTAGTCACGATCGTTTGAGACAGTGCCCCAGCTGTATTACAAAATTTAAACTAACTCCTAGTTATAAAACCACTAGAAGTCGTTTCTAGCCTAATCCCGTAAACGGGGTCAATTTTGTGGATTGATACATTCACTCAATTATTTTACACATTGCATTTTATTTTTTAAAGGCTGACCAAACTTTGGTACCGCGGGATGAAAATGGTTCGGTTACATTTTCCGACCATGACTACGTTGACACCTGGATGGCCATGGAAAATCTGGTAAGACTAGGACTTGTGAAGAGCATCGGCGTCTCCAACTTCAACAAGGAACAAATCGAAAGGATTCTGATGAGGGCAACAATACCGCCAGTTACTAATCAGGTAATACAATAAATACCTACTATGTCCTGCATCACAGAAAATTGTAGACCTATTCTAGATAACTACCATACGAATCATTGAGTTTTTATTTCTTGAGAATTCTCGAAACGGTTGATACTTGCTCCTCGAGAATTTCTCGCGTAAGTGAATTCCCTCATTCAAAAACTCATTTTCACTTTCGGCAATAATATTGCCAACATGCAAATATGAAGATTTAAATATGGAACAAATTCAAACAATCTCGTAATCCTCTATACCTACTGTCCAACAAGATCTTCTTGGCTACGTGTTAAAACTGTGAACAAACAAGCTCCTCCCATTTTTAACCGCACTTCGATTGAAGCGCCTTCCGGTTAGTGACGAGTTGTCCACGTGTTAAAACTGTGAACTAACAAGCTCCTCCTACTTTTAACCGCACTAGCGACTTCCGGTTATTGCCTAAATCTTCTATTCTACTTCGGAGAGTAGGTACTATGTGTACAACATTTCATATTTTTTCAGGTGGAGTGTCACCCATATTTGAATCAGAAAAAGCTTGGCAAATGGATGGCAGACCGTGGCATCACCCTGACTGCGTACAGTCCTCTGGGATCTCCAGATAGACCTCAAGCAAAAGCAGACGACCCAGCCCTGCTGCAGGATCCCAGACTCATTCCACTGGCACAAAAATATAGGAAAACCCCTGCTCAGATTTTAATTAGGTTTATTTGCTTGTAGTAATTAGTTGAAAGTGAACATAATTACAAGATAAAAAAACTTTTTATATACCTACAACGTTTTTAAATTTTCTGATGAATCATAATATAAACTTGACTTGACTAGCTTAAACGATCATAGAATACTGAAATGTCATATTGACATTTCATTTTGATTTCCATAGTAACGCACATATATATTAATATTTTAGTTGCTAGGACAATCCGCTTAGCAACTAATAATGGTGTCGAAATAACTTTTCATACAAAACAGAATTGACTGAAAATGAATTTAATTCTACTTAAAGATGGCTAAAAGTATTAAAAAAATGCATTGGCATCGTGTTCTGATATATTCTAAAAGTTTCAAATACCCAGCTAGTCGAGAAGTTAGTTAAAAATCGATTGCAAGATTTGTACCGGACAAAGAACCACCGGACAAATAAGAATACGAGCTAAGAAAAACGTATAATATATAACTGCTATTATTTGGTGTATGGTTAATTTTATACGTCCATCAAAGTTAAATAAAACAATATTAGTTGATATTACATTATTTAACGAATCCGTTTGCCGTTGCAGCTGTAGTGCAGCAAACAAAGAGATTGGATGGTTATACTCGTAATGTTTGTTTTCAGGTTTTACAGGTTTGATATAAGCTCAGGCCCCGTAATTGATGGGGTCACCAGAGCCTGAAAAATAAAATAATTCACGATAGGAAAAGTAATTTTCCAGATTGATGTACCTACATATTATGTTGTATTTTTTAGCACGTTTAATCAATGTATATTTTTGGCGCCATGATTTGAAAGGGTAAATTCGGCCATGAATGTAACAGTAAACAATAATTTTATTATCATTGGTCGTTGTTCTTTCAATTTATATATGCCAGTGGCGAACGGCGGAGGTAGGCTGTTAAGATCCGACATAAATAGTGCACATTAAACTTTGTTAGTCATACATATTTGTTTTTATTTAAGTAAGACTACAATTTACAGATGGTGTTGGTTAGTTTTTAAAAATCAATTAAACCCTACCTAACCAAACCATAAGAGTTTTAGTATACTTTGTGCGATTCGACAAAATTGTGCACACTTTTTCATTATTTTCGTTGAGTTGAATTTATTAAACCCTGTCTAAACCAAACTATAAGAGATAAAAAAATAATAATAAATATAACATATTCAAAATTATGTATGATTTAATGGCATAATTTTAGATATTTTATAGATAGACGAGTATTTTTGACTATTATCTATTATGGCTTGGTATGGCAGGGTTTAGTTGAATTGAATAAAACTAACCATCACCATCTGTAAATTTTAGTCTTAGTTCAATGACAACAAATACGTATGACTGACAAAAATTAGTATGCACTATTTATGGCGGATCTTAACAGCCTACCTTCACCCTTCGCCAGTGATTTATGCACACGGAGTCACGTAAATGGAGATATTGAAAAATAGGCATAACAAACAGACACGCATCAGAACCAAAAGAGTATTGACATATATATAATTATTTCAGATATCAAATCGAACGTGGATTTATTGTTCTCGCAAAATCAATACAAAAGGAGCGCCTTCGGGAAAATTTCGACATTTTCAATTTAAAAATATCTGACGAAGACGTCTTAGTATTGGATGAGATGGACTGCAATGAACGCTATTTGGGAATGATTGGGTAAGTAGTTTGTAACTTATTTGATTATGTCTTCATCCTCCATGGACATTCGTAGTATAATAATATTATTCTTCCAGCCGATACAGAGAATACGTATGTACAGTGTAACCCATATATCGAATGTTTTAAGTATTCTAACGTTGTTGCCTATTGGTTTCCAGCGTATTTTTGTAATACATGTAAAGCACACTAGTAATTCGGCCTTCATTCCTTGCTCTAAAATGTTTCACATCATCGCTAGTGGCTTACAGGATTGGACTGTGACTGTTTGGAGCCACAGGAAAACAATATTTTGAAAACAACCCCTCAACGTAGGTACTTACTGTACACGTTCGTTTACAAGGTGTCGGTTTGAAGTTTTTCCTGTGTAATATTTGAAGAATCATCATAAAAGCAAAAAATATGGACTTTCCACAATACCCTTCCCATTATTAATTGTTGTGTGCCTTGCTCAGAAGTTTACTTTTAAATTGCATTTATTAGTTTAAGATATGTACTTAGCCGTAAAGAAATAATAAACCTAAGTAAATTCTGAATATCATAACGGAAAGGGCGGTATTTTCATACTGCTTAAGGGCGGAACTTTCCCTAGGGATGCCACTGAGAAGATGATAAACGGCTTTAACGATGACGATCGCTGAATTGCAGTAGGGGGTCCGGGCTCTGGAGGGGCCCGCGTGGCGCGTCTACCTCGTAAGTGAGATAAACATACAGTCATCACAAATTTGCTCTAATGGTAAAAAAATCGCCTGCGGCGCTATTTTATTTTAAGAATATTTGATAACATTTTAAGATATGTGATTGTATGATGCAAATTTTGATTATCGTGTGTCGATATTCGAAAACTTCATAACTCAAGTGGATTTATTGGAAAATTTAATATAAAATCGGTAAAAATACACTGAATACCCTTTGGAACACTATTTGAAAACGTTTCTGTAGAGCTTTTTAACCCTAGCGATAGGTAGGGGGGCCCGACAAAGATCCTGTACTGGGGGCCCGTTTCAGGATGTGGGGGCCATGCGTGAATATGAAATGAGATAAATCGATTAATTCGAGTATCTTCATATAATTATTTTTTATACATTTCATTCGGTTTATTATGCTTGAAACTTTTAAAATGTTGGTCATGCAATGCCCTATCTTATAAAAAATAAATGATACAGGTAAATCGATCTATCTGATTTCCTATTCACATAATTCGAGAAGTTTGTGTCATGTCACGGACAAATCAAAAATGTCACCCAATGACACTGCAAAACGGCGAACATTTTAAAATTTGAATATTTATGACTTGTAAATTGATACAAAAGCAAATAATATAAACTCAATTGGTTTTTTGCCAGTACTAGATATCAATATCAATAACCATTAATATTTATTCATTTGGTATGTACTATATTTACCACGTTTTTATTAGCTCGTATTCTTGTTTGTCCAGTACAATTTTTTTCTTGCTTGTCCAATACAAATCTTGCAATCGATATTTAACTAACTTCCCGAATAGCTAGACATTTGAAACTTTTAGAATATATCATAACATGATGACAATGCATTCTTTTAATACTTAAATTTTAGCCATCTTTAAGCAGAATTGAATTAATTTTCAGTTATTTCTGTTTTGTATTGAAAGTTATTTCGGAAGAAAATCGTAAAAAGTAAAACATTATTATTGGTTTCTAAGGGGGTCCTAGCAACTAAATTATTAATATATACGTGCGTTACTATGAAAATCAATATGAAATGTCAAAATGACATTTCAGTAAGTATTTCTATCAAGTACAAAAAAAGTATTTATTAATACATAGAATTGTCAAGTTTATACGATTCAACAGAAAATTTGAAAACGTGGTATTTAAAAAGTTCTTTTTATCTTGTAATTATTTATTAAATAAAATAAAGAAAATATATTTTTTAGACTGGCACTCCACCAACTACTTCGACTGCATTTCCGTAATGTTTCCGAACATATTATTGTATTATGCCTCATTGTGCAGTTTTTGCATTGTACAGACCTACAAACCTATCCGAAGAATGGGATGGGAGAGCCACTGTTGAAAACTACCCAATCAAGACTCGTAACTGGACAAAATCTGACATTCGAATGAAATTTTCAAAATGGCGTCCTATGGTAGTTTGTAGTTCCATTTTTGGCCATTCTCCAAATAAGTTTGTAGGTCTGTAGTGCTTATTAATTCCAAATTCAAACGATGGCTAATTGATTTTGTTGACCTCCTCGGTTTATCCTATCTATCAGGCCAGACGTTTAATCATCATTTTAATAATCAAATATTATTTTAAAATCTCATTGAAACTTATCACAGGGTATGAAAAAATGTAACATATTCGCTGTATATCTACATTAATTGTATACCAGCGCGGTAAAATAATATTTAAATTTTATATATTATTCTATTTTTTTTCAGGATTGGCGACACTCATAAATATTATCCTTTTAATGCGGAATTTTAATAGTTTGAACACAGAACTTGCAGCAACATTTCACTAACTTTTTAGACAACTGCACCATTTCACTTTAAAAAATATTTACTCGAAAAGATTCACATAATTTATTATAATAGAAAATTCTGTACCTTCCATCGCCTATTTCCACTGTTTAATAATATTATGCTATGCTAAATGAGGCTCAAACAAGCCATGTAATTAAGAAATGCTTCGTTTTATTTATTTCCCAGTCTATGTACCTATGTAATACTTCTCTGCTTGATATTATAAACAGATATGTCAGTGCTATTAAAATAATATATTTATTTAACATACTTACATAATTTGAAAACATCTCACATTAATAATGAAAAACATCTCACATTAACAATGACAAACATTTCACGTAACAACTGCTAGTTAAAATCGTCGTAATTAAGTAGGATGCCCGTAGCTTAATTGGAAAAGCACGTAGCGCAAATCAAGCGGTTACAGGTTCAAGTCCAGTCGGGTGTTTTTTTGGTCAAAAGTTTTTTTCTAGTGGATTTATGCATGAAATATTTTCAAATGATGTACCCATGTTTAATATTATATAGATTGTTACATTCTCAAATATTTTGTCTCATTCTTTGAATAAACGAAATATTTTATTAAAATATATATATTTGTTTTATTTTATTTATAAACGGCGCATGCACCTAAGAAAGAAATTTTATAAAATAATACAACAAATAAACGGTACTTATAATAGTTAATTAAATACAATAATTTTCCGAGGATCGTTTTCAATATATTTTATCTTTCAAAAATCTCCAGAATTCTTTTTATAACAGTTCGTCTGTATGGTTTTAATTTTAAATAAACTATTAATATTAAAACCAACACAATTAGAACTCTGCGTACTGTTGTGTATACTAATAAGGCATAACACCTATCAGATTTACAATACCATTTGATTATTGAATCTTACAAACTTTAAGCTTTTAAATAAACAATATAATATATATTATAAATATTTAATTTAATTTTTATTTTTATTATATTTAAAGACTCGCAACATTTAGTTATTTATCTAAAAACAATAAATTAACCGAGATAACGTTTTAAACCAATGCACACGTGTCCAGTAATAAATAAGATGATATATGTGTTTTTCGTGTGAGCAGCATAATATTTAATCCTCATACTAGGAGTAAAGCAATCTGTTATCAACATTGATTGTACACGTGTGCACTTTTTGGGTTAGATATCTGCACCCTCTTTAGCCTTTGACCCGAACTAAGAAACTCATTAACCGTTATCAATGTTATTTTTCGTTGCTGTAAACAGACGCCTATGGACACCTGCAGAATCAAATTGGACTTTGTTTTAAGTCAAAGAACCCATTAAAGTAAGCCGTATAAAATCCCAGGAAATGTTATTCCCTTCGTTTTTTGACTCCAAATCATTGTACAGTACGTAAGCTCTGTCTGTTAAAGATGTTGTACTAAAATTACGACTAAAATAAATAGTAATGTTTTGCTTTACGTAAAACACTATTAATTTCCTGTGTTCATAATCAATTATGAACGCCCAAACCGCTCCAGCATCCTAGAAGGTAACTCTCCTGACAATCTACCTTCAAGACATACGGTCTATATACGTAAAACTGTGAAGAATTACATCAAGGAGTTTCACAGAGTGTCCCAATTCTGGTAAGAAACTTAAGGAAAGTTAACATCATCAAACTGCACAGGATACCTTTCAGCCAAATCACCTGTTTCCTTAAAGGACTCATCACTAGGACATAACAGTACGATTGAAATATTGATGTGTATTACATTTGTGGACAACTGTGAATTTTGACATTTTCAAAGCTATGTATTATATTATGAATAGTAAATACCTACATTGAACATGAATTATTCCTACACACACGTACTTATGAATATTAGAAATACTTAGCTATTTGAATAGTCATATATGTAACTGGGCATAGATTTAATTAAGCCACAGAGTTTCCCAACATATTATCGTATATGAAATATATTTATGTAAGAGCTATAACTAATATTCGGTTACCGATAATGTTAAAACCACAAAACAGATTAATAAATAGAATTCCGATATGCTATACTTACCCCAATACACTACATTTTGACGAAGGGTTTTGAATGTATGAGTGTCCTACGAAAATTAACCACAAATTATATACGTGCAGTAGTATGTGTTGCAACCTTCAAATACATCACTATTGAATGAGCGTCAGTGCATAAACCGAGAGCAGTGGTCAGAAAGAAATACAAGCGTATACTTGACATGTGTTTAAGTTTATGCCATATTCTTCCAAGCCCAAGATCGGTTGCCTGTTACTCCAAACCCGTTAGGTATTTCAGTTTCCATTATTTCTGAGTTCATTGGTTAAAACGGAAATCATAAGTGCTTTGAAAAAATTAGAATTCGTTCATTGGTGAAAATTTTATCGAATTTTGGAATAGGTATTCATTTCGTTTTGCTAGTTTTCATGACAAGACATAAACCTGCCTCCGGCGGAACAGTGGCGCACCCAGGATTTATTATTGGGGGTGGGCAAGTAGGAGGGTTAAATATAGTTTTCATGCAAATGAAAAAAAAAACATTTAGTAGGATTTGAAAATTTTATTTACAGAACAAAATCAAGTTTTCCTTTCTTTTTACAAAGCTCTTGAATTACTTCGGCCGTGATTACTTTCATACATTGGACGCTAAAGACGCGCCCAGCGCATAACGATTAAGGAGGTCATTCGATATAATTAGCATGTTATTTAAATATGGTAATTAAAAAGTAATTATCTAGTCAGCAGTCAATGTGTTTTAATCTATCTGTGTGTATAAAGTAAGGCCAGTCCATTTAATCTAGACTACGTCATGGTATGTAACCTTATGTATGTCACCATGAACACCTTATATAATGTTTGTTTTATGTATGGTTTTAAAAGGCGTAAGGTTAAAAATGATCTTTCACTGACGCATGTTGTGACGGGAAGTGTTTCACATATTTTAAAAGATGTTGGGGTAAATCGTTTTGTCGCATTTTGATATGGCATCAACAGCATTTCTGCATGGAGTGACTGCATTTGATTTATTCAACTTTTTAGTAGAAGGCATATAAGGCACGGTCGTAAAATTCGCGCAGCTCATGAAATTCTTGCAATGCACTTTAGGTTGGAGCATCTTTTACGTTTGGTAGAAGAGTTATAAACTGCTTCAGTACTTCGCGATGTCGCATGAAACGTTCATTGAGCTGATTTAATATTTGGTCAATAAATGGAACAAAGATAGTTCTTCTGAAATACTCTTCTACTGAATCAGCTGGAACATTACACCTCAATGTTTGTTTCGATGTAGTTCGCCGCTTTTTTATTACAACATTAAAGTTATTGGCTTTTGCACACGCTTCATCGCAATTGCCAAATTCAAACTGTGTGATGCACAATGGACATATAAAACTTGTGGATATATGGCGGTTATATGAGATTGGACACCATTAAACTTCCCGCTCATTGGTATGGCACCGTCGTAACCTTGTCCATGTAAATATGACAAATCGATTCCATAATTATGGAAACTTTCCAATATTTTGTCAGATAAGCTTTCTCTTGTGGTGCTTGTTACAGGAACAAATTGAATGAATTGTTCACAAATTTTGTTGTTATTTTCATCGTCTATGTATCTAATATACAAAGAAAATTGTTGCGTTGTCGAAATGTCACAAGTTTCGTCGGCAAGGATTGAAAAACATTTTTATTAAATTGGAGGCATAGTGGCAGTAACCATTGAGCTTGTCATCAGCGACTGGCGGATTGGAAGTGACTAACAGCAACCATGCTGGACATGTGCGCCTAGCATGCTAAACCATTACTCAAATAATATCGGCTGTGCTACCCGCTTGGTCTAGAGCAGTGATTCTTAACCTATTCGAAGTCACGGTGCACTTTTGATCATAAGAAAAAAAGCGGTGCACCAAAATCAAACTGTCAGAAAACAAAGAAAAATATGCGGACATAACTTTTATTACAAATTAAACAGATTACATAACAGTCAAAAAAAAAATATTAAAGAAAAGATAATATATACATATATGGAAAAACTGTAACTAAAATTACCCTTAACAAAATGGAATTTATTTGATGTGAAATCAATACAATTAATGTGACACCTGAGCTTGTCGGATTTCGCAGATTTCAGAATGATTAGGCCTTAGATTATAGAAAAATTAGAATTAAAATAGGCCTTCAATTCTTCATCTAAAATTATAAGACTTTCTCATTTTTTAGTTTTTATATTAGTTATTGTTGAGAAACTGATCACAAATATGATGTTGAAAACTGTAGCAAGATTTTCAGTGCCCTCATGTAGAGACCTGGATATTCATCTTGGGCAGAAATCCAAAGTTCCTCCATAGTTATTTCACAAAACTTATTTTCAAACGATTGGTTCGAGTATGATCCGTTGACAAGGTGACCAATTCTTCATCTTCTCTTGGTACGAACATTCAAAACTCGATGTATCAATCGTAGCAAATGGATTTCGTATTCAGTCATAATTTTCTATATTTAAAGAAGGAAAATAATATGCAATCTTTTCTTTCAATAAACTGAAGAGTTCTTTTATAGCAGGAATAATTCCCACGGCAATGTTTTCGTTCAGTGAAGGAAACATATCTACTTTATTTTTCCCTATTATTCGATTTTTCCAAAGAGTTATTTTTTTCGAAATCCTATCAATTTGTCAGTAGATTTTAAAAAAAATCGTCTTTTCCTTGAATGCTTGTGTTAATGTTATTTAAGTACTTAATTAAAAGTATCCGCTAAATATGCCATCTAAATGCCGCTAAATATATCATCATCATTCTGAAGACGTTTTACAAAATCATCCATACTTTGTAATCCATCCTTAATTTTGGAAAAAAGATTAACAATTCATTTTAAGTTCTATGAATTATATAATATTTTATAAATATTTTCATATAGTTTCAATCGTTTTTTCAATTAATATTTGATAATAGAGAAAAGATTCTCGAGATCCAGGATTTCCTGAAATGTTAAAAATTTCAATTCTCGAGATTCGGGATGAAAAATCTCGAAAATTTTTCGAGAATTCCTGTCGAGAAATTCGCGAAACCCAACTCAAATAACAACTATACCTTCATATGAACCAAACTACGAGATATGTATGAATATTAAAGTAGGTATGTTCAAATCCGACCGTTTGGGGATAATCAATCGTTCCATACCAGTGTCCTATTCTGTAGTTTTGGTTTCATCACCATGGGATTCGGCGTCAGTCTACGACCAACGTAGAAACCAGAAATTTACGCACCATGATTTATAAACCACCGGAAAATGTTTGTATTAGTGAGACAGACGTAATGGTAAGTAGAAATTAATACTTACGAGTAGTATTGTAATTTGAGAGCTTTCTTGTTTTTCTGGTTCGTGTATGTACAGAATTCTCTGTATAATTCAGTGTCAACGAAGGCACCGTGTAGTGAACATACATAATTAGACATTATAATTATTATTCTACAAGATTATTACTGTTTGGCAAAATGGCTTCCTCTGTTTTTAATGTCAAGTTCAATAATGGTCACGAAATACCGATTATTGGATTGGGAATGTGGAAGGTAAGTAAGCTCGACTTATATTCACAATAGTTAGTTAATTTATTTTAAACGAAAACATTTGTACGAAGGAAAAATGGTCGAAATCATCAGACCGATTCACAATTGGTACAAAAGTATCAGAGCCGAATATTCTTTTTCGGATACGCAGATATTTTTTTTTCGAACTATAAAGAATTATAAAATTTCGAAAAAATAAAGAATTATATTTCAAATAAATGTCGTACCAATTACCAATTAAAATTCCATCCAGATTTAATGGTTTTTTGCCATCTGCCAATAGTTCTGATGGTTTCCGCCAATTTTTAGTAACGTCACTCTTCTGTGTATGCACGTTAATGATGGTGAAAACAGAATATTCTAATTTTAATTAAATTATATTACCCATTTGTTTGTGAAATAATAATATAGAAACACGTCAACCTCAAATATGTATATTTTTATGAAAACTAAGTAAATTATTTGTGTATTATGCCGTATAGCTCGGCAAATACACTCATATTAGTTTATTTAAAAAAAAAATGGTGGCGGTTTTAGCAGTGGACTGTAATTTATGTAATGGTGGATTACGGATCTAGGGGGGGGTTACACAGGATGCCAGACACTGACATTTATGTTGAGAGTGCTGGCGCGCGCTGGGGCCGGTTCGGTGTTCACGCACTCATGCACTGGTAAACGGACGATACACATTGATTTTGGGATGATATAAGAGGTTGATAAATGATGATGATAGGTTTTTTGATTGATGGACGCGACGTTCACTCAAACCATTACAGACTTAGTGCAACGAAGGACGAACAGATATATTTTGAGTCACTTTTGAGTCTTTGAGTTAACGCGGTGCGGCAACATGCACCCGTTCGTTGTATTGAGCTAACTTACGCGTGACGGCTGTCTTGAAGTAACTCAAGTTAACTTTCATTACGGTCAATCATGACCCGTGAATGGTGGTCTTGTGACAATAATATATAAGGATTTGAGGGAGGTGGGAAGAAAGAAATGAGGGCCACTACAATCGGTCCAACCACGTACCTATGCTAATTATGTTTCACATATCTTTACGCCAGATATAAGTAATTAACGTGCGAGTTTTTAGTTTTGATTTAATTAAGATTCAAGATTGTATTAAAACATATACGATACTGGTATTGGGGCTGTGTAGAATTCCAGATGGCGATGGATCAAAATTTAGCCTAACACTAAATACAGTACAATACTACGGGTCTAGGACGATTTGGCACCGGACAACTGGACGCCACGGAATTCGTAAATAAATAGACGTTAGGTACTTATAGGTTCTTTAAAAAAAATATTCAATATTATTATTTATACTTCAATGATTATATTATGATTTAATAGTTGGTAAGAATGTAAATATGCAGACGTAAACAATGATTAAATCGTGCATATAATTTAAGTTCCAGTTTTTTATTTAATATAAAGCCTTAGGCATGGTAATTCTCAATCCGTGATAAAGAATACATTATGTTAAGAGTAAAATGAATTCAAACTACTAAGTAGTAGATAGAAACTGATTAAAATACCTCGTCTACACGTGTCTACGACAGTGCGGCGTCCAATTGTCCGGAGGCCAGTCGTCCCATTCCTCAATACTACAATACATATTATATTTGTAATACAGATGACAATATTTTCTTTTTTTATGATTTTACCGAGACTTTAACTGCGAGTCGTTGTCATGTCGCCTCTTCTCATATAGAAGAGGATCCACCGACCAGGCCCTCACTTCAGTTCTGTTAAAGAACTTTAAAATAATTATTCTGCCAAGCTCTTCCGTCTTACTCATTGCCATGCCATGGCACCTTTCAATTCGTCGACATTCTCAAAGATATCCGCAATTCGCAGCTGTACTCTGTGTCGTTAATATTTAGGGAATTGTACTGCTATATGTACAATGGAGGACATCACATTCATCGCAGAGGTGCGAATCACTTCTTTCCGTGAGGACATCAAATCTTTTACCCATTGCATGTGCTGTTCTTAACCTCAGTATCAGCTTAACAATATTGTTTAAAAGGTTAATTTTGATAAACGGTGTGACGTTTTACAATTTATTTTAATGTATTTATTCACCGCCATCCTTAGATAAATAAAGCCTGAGCATAACTTTTTACACAAGCAACGAGTGGTCCACTTTTCAGCTGTCAAAATCAGATCCCAGATTGCTTCACATATTGATTCGCCCTTTCTCGTTTCAAATTGAATTATACAAAAATCGCAAATCAAATATATTAACTATCAGTGTTATTAATAAATAATATACATTCCTGTTATTCATCAGCTGTCAAAGTCAGACTAGTCCTTCACACAAAAACCGGTGGTAATATCGATTTCCAAAAAAAGTGTAACATTAATCTATGCATTACATTTGTAGAAGGTGTGTTAATACTTACTAGTGTATTATTTATCATGTAACTTATCTATTCAAATCAAACCATTCCCTGTGTGAAGACGACATACGCGTCAGTATGAGCACACTATAGATCAATGACAGGCAATGACAGTTCATACATAGACAGCAACGGGAGGGGCGGAAAAAATAGGACCAGTAGTTGTGAATGTATCGACTTTCTACTTGAGTCGGCAATGGTTTATTTGATATATCTATTTTATATTATTAATTTATTATAATAAAGTTGTTTTCAGTCAAATCCGGGAGATGTCGGTTGTGCTGTAACGAACGCCATTGATATCGGCTACAGGCACTTTGATAATGCATTGATTTATTTAAACGAGAAAGAAGTGGGGCAAGCTATTTCCAGTAAAATAAACGAAGGAATTGTTAAGAGGTGAGAAAGTTACATACTTTATATGCTTACCTAAGATATCTTATGTGCTATTTACTTATGTGCTATCTATTTATTAAGAACCTACAAGTATAAACAATATGTGAATTTGCCAGACTCAGGAAACCTTGGACCCACGATGTTATAGGCCGACGCTTAAACCACTCATTATTTAATACTTTCTGAGAACTTAAATATGCACACGTAAATAATGATTTCATTGTGCATATGTTTAAGTTCGAACGAGATGAAAGTTCTTTTATTATTATTACCACGTTTTTCTTAGCTCGTATTCTTGTTTGTCCGGTGGTTGTTTATCCAGTACAAATCTTGCAATCGATTTTTAACTGACTTCCCGACTAGCTAGACATTTGAAACTTTTAGAATATATCATGACACGATGCCAATGCATTCTTTTAATGCTGTTAGCCATCTTTAATCAGAATTGAATTCATTTTCAGTTAATTCTGTTTTGTATGGAAAGTTATTTCAGAAAAATCCGTAAAAAGTAAAAGACTATTATTGATTGCTAAGGGGGTGGTCCTAGGAATCCTATGGAAATCAAAATGAAATGTCAAAATGACATTTCAGTATTCTATATTATTTGTTTTTTTTATTATTATTTACTTAATATCAAGTACAAGTTTGAGCATAATAATTCAACAGAAAATTTAAAAACGTTATATATAAAAAGTTCTTTTTATCTTGTAATCATTTATATGAAGCGTCAGGCGTAATAGTTCTCAATCCACAATAAAACATTATGTTAAGAGCAGAATCAATTAAAGCTACTAAGTAGTAGTTCCTTGCCTACCTTCTGTATCAAATCGTAATGAATGTTATTTCATTCGACAATGCGGCGCCTACTTGTCCTGGTGTCCAGTTGGCCCAGTGTCCATATTATTATGTAGGTATTATTATTATCTTACAGAAAAAAGTCTTAGTGAAGGTTAATTTAAAGTCGACATCTCTGCATTTGGCCATTCAGCAACAATTATAACCAGTAAACAAGAAGAAGTGGTAAAACAATAAATATATATTTAAAAAAAAAATTACATTGATTTGACCTGATAATTATTTTAATTTTTCAGAGAGGACTTATTTATAACATCAAAACTGTGGAATACATTTCACAATCCAGATCTAGTTGAAAATGCGTGCCGGAAAACTTTGGAAGATCTCTCATTGGATTTTCTTGATTTATATTTGATGCATTTTCCATTTGGTTTTGCGGTAAGGTATTAACAAATTAACAACCGCTTTCATAATCAAGATTATACCAATAAGTCAATCCAAAGATCCCATACACGTCGTAAAATAACCAACTGATGGACGGTAAAGTGCAAACGTATAGTAAGGACCGTTTGAATTGATTAATTCATAATACTAATTATTATTCATTGGTCTTATTATAGACGATACGTATGAAATAAATTGAGAATTTAATGATCCTAAATTGGACTGATTAATTAATAATTCAGAGGAACATTTATAACGATGTTTGGCAATTTTAAATAATTGTATCTAAGTACTTATAAAAAGGTTTAGCATTACGCAATGTTGACCAAATGTCAATAAAATAATAATATATTAGTTTAATTCAAACATCGGTTAAAAGTGATGTTCTAATACTAGGTGCGTATTCACGATAGTTATTATTATTTCGCTTGTGATTTCTTGACTTTTTTCCTTTCTCGTGAAATCAATACGCTTACTTGTATCTTTTTTTTTAACTTATACGGACTCAATTTTTTTGTAGGCACTCAGATATAAAATTCAACCCTTTTAAACGTGTCTCATCAAAAAAAACTTTCACCGGCAAAATTCCGTTACGGTTCGAAGTAGAGAGCTTTTTTAAAAAAACACTTTTAACCGGCTATTTTTTTTATTCCAGTTCTGTCCGAGACCAATCTTTTTCCGTTTCATCTACTCTTTATTATTTTTGCCAAGTAACAATTTCTCGAGATTCTCATTCATGATTTCTCGAGAAATAAGAATTCTTGATATTTCAGAAAAAAATATTTCTAACCAAACTATTATGATTTAATCTATAATAATACCAACGCTTTTGATGAATTGTAAAGTTATTATTTTTCACGATAATAACGAATATTTACAACATATTTTCTTTTCTACTTTATTGTTATATTATACCTAGGTTGTTATTTGTAATTAAGTCATTCTTATATTATTTTGTATGTATTATGAATTATGGCGCGTTGTCCAATCTCTGTAATACCATAATACTCTTTTTTTCTAAATAAACAAATAAATAAATAATTAGACATGTGATTAAGAAGTAATTTGAGATTTTTTTTTTTAGGAAAGTAACGAATTGGTTTTGCGAGACGAAAAGGGTGACGTGGTGTTTTCTGACATTGACTATGTCGACACGTGGAAATCGATGGAGAATTTAGTGAAAATCGGGCTGACCAAGAGCATTGGAGTGTCTAATTTTAACCACGAACAGCTGGAGAGGCTCTTGGAAAATGCTACCATTGCTCCTGTTACTAATCAGGTAAATTAATTATTGATATTATGTCCATTTATAAATATTACAAGATTTACATCCTTCGGCCCTGGATAATATTAATTTAATTATTTAATTTGTTTACTAATAATAAAATTAATAATTGACATTCATACTTAAAATCAGAAAATTATCAACGGTTTTTAATACAATGGACACAGTGGATATGTTTTCCATTTGGGTAAAATCTCTTAATATTAATAAAAACAAATTGACTGAGCACCTAGGTATGCATACAAAAAACATCTTGCTTCTACCACCGACAATGATAAAACAGGTAAAATAAATTTTAATTAAAACAAGTTTTTAATAATATAAAGTATGGTCACCACAGTACCAGTAAGATTGTTGAAAACATTAACTTACTAATTTTTTTTTTTGACGTTCGATCCTAATACGATCATAACATGGACCTCCACAGAGTGAAGGTTTGTGTTAAAAGATTTTATTTTTATGAGTAATAGATGCCAGCCACTTGCTTAACCTATTAGGTTGCTATTACTCTGACTCAAATTTACATTTACATTAACTTACTAAAATTAAGAAAATTACATAAATATTTTTTTTAAATCAGCCAGATATATGGCCTCAAAATATGACGTATTATGGTAACCCTAGTAATAGCACTAAACGACCACTCACACAATTTCAATATTTTAATGATGGTTAAAAAATGAGCTTTACCTACTTTGCATTAAGATTGGCTAGTGCTAGAGATCTTTGTTACCCTATTCTACTAACATGTCCGCATATTTGTTTATGGAAAATTTGTGTTCATGTCATTGACCTATTATTGAGATTTTTTATAATATGAATGTCCTGATTCTAGTCAATGGTTAAACACTATATTATAAATAAATAATAATTATTGTATGTATAATTTCGCATTGTACCTACTTGAAATTATCTGAAAACCATTGAATATATTTCGGTGTTTGAAGGCTTGAATGAAAGACTTGGGTCCCCCCAAGATCAGTGATTTTTTTTTTTTTTTTGTTTTAATTGGTGATCACTGAAATTATCACAGAATAGATTCATAAATATAATTCCGACAGGCTATACCCCAATACGCTGCATTATGACGCAGGGTTTTGAATGTGTGAGTGTCGTACGAAAATGAACCACACACTATAGACGTGCAGGTGCAATAGTGTGTTTCAACCTTATAATAACTAAAATACACCAATATTGAATGAGCGCCAGTGCATATAAACCGAGAACAGTTGTCAGAACGAAGGACAAGCGTATTCTTGGCGCGTGTTTAAGTTTATCCCATATTCTTCCATACTCGAGATCGGTTGCCTGTTACTCTAAACCCGTTGGGTATTTCAGTTCCCATTAAGTCTGTGTTCCTTGGAAATTACAGATATTGCCAACAATCCAGGGCTCGAAATGGACCGGAACGCACCGGAGCGCCGTTCCTGTTCGTGCAATCGGTAAAATTATCGCTCCGTCTCGTGGAATAAATAATTTGACCGTCTGAGCTGTATAGGCCATATAATAGAAAATCTAACACACTTATTTTTATGGAAAAAAACACATATAGGTACTTTGATAACTCTACTATGTAGAAAATCTTCAGAAAACTGTCGAGCGCTCCGGTTCGTAAATTTTTCCATTTCGAGCGCTGCAACAATCCCCTTCCATCTGGACGATCTTTTGCTTTATTTAATTGGCCTTGACTTATTTATAAATTAAATGTATTGTCGATGGTAGAAGCTTAAAGTTTTATTATTAATTAGTTTTGTTTCATCAATGAGATCCAATCGTTTGTTCGTATTTCTTTGGAAGGTGGAATGTCATCCATATTTACCGCAGCTGGAGCTTGGCGAGTGGATGACTAAGCGGGGAATAACTTTGACAGCATACAGTCCATTAGGTTCTCCCGACCGGACATCAGGAGAGAGGGCCGATTTGAATCTAATGGCTGACCCAAGACTATTGCCCATCGCGAAGAAATACAATAGATCTGTCGCACAAATACTGATACGGTAAGTTAAAGTAACAAAAATTTATCTGCAAAATTGATGGGGTAGCCACAGTTGAAAACTACCCAATCAAGACTCGCAACTGGACAGAATCTGACAGCGGAATGACGTATTCAATATGGCGTCATAGCAGTTGCATTTTTGTCTGTTCTTCAGATAAGACGTTTGTGGGACTGTAACCAAGTTTAATGCCTAGATACTTGGCCGCCTCCCGAAGAGGTTTCTTAAAACATAGTTTTTTTACACTGGTATTTGCTCAACCTATTATGTCCGTGCTCTGGATTCAAACACACATTGATAATACAGCATGTGGATTTGCTAGACTCAGGATTCGAACCTGTAAATCCAGAAACCTAGACGGTTTATATTAGGATGATTTGGCGTCACATTACATGGTGCTATCTAACCATAACCTTTCAGTTAAGAAACTAAATGGAGGGGGGTAGTATTTTTTCTGCCATGTCTTCAACGCTACATCCTGCGTGTAATTAACTTTGCCTCTACATCATGGGTGGCCAACCTTTTCAGCAGCCGGGCCAGATTCTAAAAATGAGATTTCCTACCGGGCCGCACAACCGATGTTTTTATTATACAAAACAAAAAAGAAATATATATTGTATATATTAATAAAATAAAACAAAAATTAGAATCAAACATATTTACTAGATTAGACTTTTTTTAAATAACAAAAAATAAACAAAATAATATAAAAATAATAAATGTCAGTGAGAATATTGATTTTGTGTGGCAGAACTAAGTGCATCAATATCGATATCGAGTGAGGTTGTTCCTACACGCAAACAGTTTTCCAAAAGCACATCAGTGATTCGTGTTCTCACTCGGCATTTGATATGCTAAGTGTCCCCAAATAGCGAAGTCATCATTAGAGCATGTTTGTAAAATGCAGGATATTTCTCCTTGTCCAAATATGTTTTTTAAAACTCTTCCAAACCAACCTGATGGAATTTCTCCTTTAACTGTTCATCGCAACATATTTCACAATGATCCATTTGTAAATTTCCCGGTAATAAATTCACGTCTACGGAGAATGGCGTTGCAAATACAGCAAAAAGCACACGGTGCTTTTTAAAATCTTGAGCCAATATCGAATCTCAATTAGTTAAATTAGCACATATAGCGGCAACATTTGATATTATTTTTATTTTCTCACTGCTCCACGGGCCACAAGTTGACACCCAGTGGGTCGCATGCGGCCCGCGAGCCGCGGGTTGGCCACCCACGCTCTACATGCTCCTCTCTCCCATGGATACTCCTTTAAATCATGTAAATTCAGTGCGGTAAACAAGGTGTTTTAACAAAACAAAAATGCGCCCCTTAAACTTAGTAATAACGAAAATATCTTTCCATTAAAAAATTCAGCTGACTGGTTTTGTCGGGTTTCGCGATGTCTAGTTTACTTCCGTTGCCCTTCGACATCCTTGGTGACCAGTGACGTCCCGTGGGGGTAGGCAGATTGAGCGTCGCTTGGGGGCGGCAGTTACTCCAAGGGCGGCAAATCGAGGAGAATCATTTGGAATATATAGAAATAGCTACCTAAACTGAGTACTTAATAACGAAAATATAAATATCTTTCCTTTAAATAAATCAGCTCACTGGTTGGAAACAAAATACATTAATTAACATAAAAGGTTTAACAGGGCTGTATTTTTTGTCGGGTTTGCGATGTCTAGTTTACTTCCGTTGCCCTTCGACGTCCTTGGTGACCAGAAACGACACGAACACGGATGATAAAAAGTATTGCAAACAAAAATGGGGTGCCATTATGGCACTGCACAGGGGCGGCATTTTGTCTATGGACGTTACTGTTGGTGACCAGAAACGACACGTGTAGATTTGCGAATAATTAGTCTGATATTTTGAGCGTAATGTTTCCATAAAACACATTTCTTAGATATTGGACTCATGAAAGGATGATAAAAATACGGTGTATAAAAATGAGGCGGCATTTTATCTAGGGACGTCTCTGGTTAGTATAAAAATAGATGAAAGAAAAACAATGCATTTTCAACATTGAATATACTAAAAGTGGTAAAAAATCAATAAAAAATAAACGAAAATGTTATATTTACTTAGGTATTGCGTAAGTAAAATTTTTTACCAAAATTCTTACACGTTCAACGAAACTCACTTCGCCTCGTCCGTATATTTCTTGTTACGCCACTGGATATAAGTCTGATCACAATCTTTTTATTTTAGATATCAAATTGATCGTGGATTCATTGTCATTCCAAAAACAATCAACGTTGACAGACTCCAAGAAAACATTGATGTTTTTGACTTTACTTTAACTCAAGAAGATATTGAGACGCTGAATAGTTTTGACTGTAATGGACGATTCTTGAGTATGAAGGGGTAAGAGAATACAATTATTATTAATAAGCCATTACGACCCTTGCCCTTTGCAGAGTAGTGTAATGCAGACATGCAGATAGAACTAGACTTGACAATAATATGATAACGAATGACACCAACGTACAACCTACTCATACAATATTCTTCTTCTTCTTGGTCGTACACTCATGGCTGAGGATCGTGACCACATTTGAATTTCGTCATTCTTTAAACGACCAAGACTTTCCATCCTTCTCGATCTTCCGCTTCTCTCAGGGCAGAATGGATGGTACACAGTATAACTAACCATATTTATGTGGAACGTTTATTATACTTCTTCTTTCACACTGTCACGCCCCAGCATCGGGGCATTGGGCAAGTAAAATTTCGCGCCACTTACTTCGGTCAATCGCTAACTCCCGTGCCTCCCGCCAAGCAGACCTGCAGCGCGTAGACTGCTTTCGTAGCACCGCTGCAGGGTGAAGGAGGGCCCTATATATTATACTTATGTATCTATAGTCTATGATACTTACTCTCTGAAAAATATGGATTTTTTCATGAATATCGAAACATATTGTTGGTTATGCGTCAATTACATTGACCTACTTTACGAGCTGCTTGTTGGCGAATTTACAATCTGCCTGTAAAGTCGCCCAGTGTCATTATTGAACAAGCTAACAAGCAGATTGTTAACAATCTACTGAGAAAAGTTGAAAGCCGGTCAACTTTACACGCTACACGCCGGCGTGTGGGCCTGCGTTTGCGCAGTAAAGCGCAGTAGCAACCTCCCGGTAAAAAAACGAACTACGTTCTGTCAAAATGGTCGCTGGCTTGTGGCTTCTCAGCGAATGGAAAGTTTTGTGTGTCATCATCACAATTGCAGTAGCTGAATCGCCCGCTTTTAAATTCGCCAACAAACAGCTCGTAAATTAGTTCAGTAATTGACGCATTAGACATTTACAAAAGTAGGAATTATCACAACCTAAATAGCGATTTAAAAAAAACGTCTTAATTAAGTACATAAATAATATAAGTAGGTACCTACTACCTACATAAATTAGAATGAGAAAACAGTGACGGAGGCAAAATTTTCTCAGAAAAAGACACATAAAGACATGTCATATTTACCATAGGTAGGTACATACACTTCCAGATAAAGATATTTTGATCACGTTATTGAAGAAACCAGGGATCTGTGCCAGTTTGGATTCACCAGCAGCAGTGATCCTTAATAATATAATATTTTTTGTGTTTCAGATATGGCGACACTCACAAGTATTATCCGTTCAACACGACATATTAAATAATGTATAATTAATACCTATCTAATTCAGGGCTCGAAATGGACCGGAGCGCACCGGAGCGCCGTTCCTGTTCGTGAAATCGGTAAAATTATCGCTCCGTCTCGTGGAAAAAATATTTGACCGTCTGAGCTAGATAGGCCATATAATAGAAAATCTAACATACTTATTTTTATGAAATACACATAATATTTGATAACTATGTCTTCTAACTATGATAACTATGTATTGTTCCACAGAAAACTGTCGAGCGCTCCGGTTCGTAAACTTTTCCATTTCGAGCGCTGATCTAATTCATTAAAGTTAGCGTAAAATGCTCATTATTGTGAATATTTCAAAAGTTTTTCAGTTAATGAAAATAATTTTAAATGCCACATTAAATCAAGGGCAAATACGATTTTTTCCTATGATCATGGTACCTACCGTTTGTACCTTTAATATTGACCACCAGACTATATAATCCAGTTTAATGAAATAAACCAGTAGGTACCTATCTAAACTGAGTACCAAGTATTGTATGTACATATATTTTGTATTGTAACTAAATTATAATTGCTTAATACATTATTATCATAAATAATTACAAGATAAAAGAACTTTTTATATACCATGTTTTTAAATTTCTGTTGAATCATATAAACTTGACAATTCTATGTATTAATAAATACTTTTTTTGTACTTGATAGAAATACTGAAATGTCATTTTGACATTTCATATTGATTTCCATAGTAACCCCGTTAGCAACCAATAATAGTGTTTTAGTTTTTACGTTTTTTTCCGAAATAATTTCCATACAAAACAGAATTAACTGAAAATGAATTCAATTCTGCTTAAAGATGGCTAAAAGTATTAAAATAATGCATTGTCATCCGCGTGTTCTGATTATATTCTAAAAGTTTTAAACGTCTATCTAGTCGGAAAAATCGATTGCAAGATTTGTATTGGACAAACAAGAAAAAAAATGTACTGGACAAACAAGAATACGAGCTAATAACAACGTGGTAAAATACATATTTGATTTTTAATTAATTGAGTAAATGAATTGATAATTATTACCTACATGCACACTTGAACATAGAAAATCTGTATGTACCTACCCACTGTATAATATTATATTATGAATATTAAAAAAGCAATTACATACTAACAGTTATCGAGTAGGTACAACGGCTAACTGAACTCACCCAGTCAAGTGGAATATATCAATGTCCAAAATAATAAAATATATATTTTTATAAATCATCTCCGATCCAAACAAAATCATAATGTAGGCCTCCACAGGGTGGAGGATTTATTAACAGATGTTTGCCTTTTACGAGAAATGAATGTTAGCCAATTGTTCAACCAACTAGGTCCATGCTCTGAGTCCAAACAGACATTGAAAAACAACATGTGGATTTACCAGACCCGGGACCCACATCATTATTTATAATGTCGACCCGCTCGGTCATCGTCGGCGTCAATTAATTTTACCACCGGAAATAATTGATTTGGTAAGTGTTTTCGCGTCGGCTTATAATGTCGTGGGTCCCAGGTTCGAATCCTGGGGCTGGGAAATACGGATATTGTTTTTCAATTTGTGTTTGGAGTCAGAGTAAGGACCTAATAGGTTGAGCAAGTGGCTAACATCCATTTCTCGTAAATACAAAAATCTGTTAATACAAACCTCCATTGTGTGGAGGCCCATTTGATCCTATTGGGATTGGACATGGTCAAAAGAAAAATAATGTAACGTATTCTTGACACGTGTGTAAGTTTAGCCCGGATTCTTCCTTACTCGGAGTCGGTTACCTGCTTCGCCTTACCCGTTATGTATTTCAGTTCCCATTATTTCTGAGTTCCCTGATGAATATGATAGACTTCATACAAAACGTGGTAATCACTATTAATTAAGTATTATATTATCTTCCTTTTATTAGACACGTGATACCTAAATCGTTTACATAATATATGACTATGATAACACAATAATGATAACAAAAATATTAATACTTGTTGGATATTAATTATCGGAAGATATAATCTCCGTTATGCACAGGTACGTACAACAGATTTTATCGACGATGAGTAGCAATTTTTCGTGGCCAATCATTTTCATAAAATTTTATGAAAACAGTGTTTATAAAACCGTAAGTTATTTGCCTGTATAGATCAATAAAGCATCAATTTATTATTCTAAACCAGTGTTCTTCAACCTTTTAACACCCGCGGCCCGGCGAACAAATGATATATATTGAAATATTTCGCGGAAAATCAAAAAATCAGTATTTTGGCAAAAAATATCAGTACCTAGATCTACTGAATTTTCAGTAGACATAGCAACGCTGATTTAGCAGCCAGCATTTCATCTAGTGGAAAATCCCCGAATCGTGTAGGTACCGCTTTAGTCAGTTGAAAGCTTCAGCGGACCGGCGCCGGTCCGCGGACACCGGATGAAGAGCACTGTTCTAAATCATGGTCGATTAGTCGGCGTCAGGGGTTGAAAGTGTTCAAAGATATATTTTCTTAGTCGCTCGTTGAGCGACGTCCGTGGCTAAATAGCGCTCTTATTCAAAATATAATATTATAATTTTATCCTAAATTTTAATTACATTTTATTAGAAATTAATTGAATTATTGTATCATATTTTCTTCTTGCATGTAATAAGCAGAAATAATGTAGTAAAGCATACGTTTTACAACTTTCCATTTATTTGAAGTTTTTACTACACTGATACGCCTATTTGCCTGATTACCTCGCATAATATTATATCAAATGATATTCACTTGTATTAATATAATTCCTATATAGTATTAAATAATATGTAAAAAATATATTTTTAGAATATATTACATCATTTTCATCCTAGAGCCGGATGCAAAGTTATGAAGCATGATATGCTCTAGTAGAAGTGGAAATCTATACACGTTCACATCTATTTAAATCCAGTTAACGCAGCATACGAAGACAGTCTCATCTTTAGAGAATCGTTTTTCAAATGCGAAGTTTCGTTTATTCCTTAATTTGCCGCCCCTAAGCACCACATGGCGTTCCTTACCCATGGCCCCCACATCCTGAAGTGGGCCCCCTACCTATCACTAAGGTTAAGGGCAGTGTGACGCTCTACGCAGCGTTTTCCAAATGGTGCTCCGCGCAGCGCTTGGAAAGAACAGTTAAACTTTTAAACCGTTTGTACCGTTAAATTTATACGTATTGTATGTTTACGATTGTTTTCGTCATGGGTCTGCTCTCAAATTGACTTGTCTTAAATAGAGGTGGAGATGGAATCGCAACCCACCCTTTTAACTCCGAAAACCTCTTGGAAAAAATATTGGAACCAGGACCGGAATAGTTGGTTCCGAATCTTGAGAACTTCGAATCGGATCCGTAACCCTTTAGATATCAGGGTTCCAGACGTCCTATTCTACGTATTTAGTTTTTTAGTCTTGTAATCTTCTCGTTTATTATGCTCATTCTTGTTGACAACAGTTTATTCCAAAAATATGATTTAATAATATAATATTATACATATTTCCGACCATGTCCGATTCTAATAAGATCATGTGGGCAGCCACAGAGTGGAGGTTTGCATTAACAGATTTCGTCAGCCACTTGCTCAACCTATTAGGTCCATACCGTCACCGTTTTAGCAAAACCATCTATGTGTCACTTTTATCAAAAATGACTTTTAAATACCAAGTCATTCCTTATTTTTTTCTCTATAGGCCAGTAAAATGATCTATGTGTTGGGTAAACTCGCTCCGAAGTTATTTCAAAAAATAAAAAACAGCTATGTGTAAGGTTCAAAAACCACGGTTCACAAAAACAACTATGTGTATATATAGTAACATATAGATGGTATTTTGATATCGAGAGTGTAATGTTTTTTTACAGTTTGGCTACACATTGTTTGTTTATATGTTATATGCTATGCATTATGGTCTTGCACGACGGCTTGAAAGATGCTTTCTCAAAAAGAGAGACAGGAAATATTCAATAATTTCTGGAAGATGCCTACATGGTCAATAGGGTATAGGCGAGAATTAATTTAAAAGTTGGATAAACAACTACAAACGTCTCGATGACAGTGGCCAATTGAAAGCAACAATGACAAGTAATAAGAATCTGACTGAAGATAAATAATTGGTAGTGCAACCAAAAATCAAAACGGAGAGATTTGTGGAAAAATGTTACATTATGGTTGGATCTAATTCCAAAGTTCCCAGCCATTATTGCAGAGAAAATACCTCCAGGGTGTGTGTGGAATTGTGTTTCCGATCCAAAATACAAATGCATGATGAATATAAAAAATGGTCTCTGGAAAATGGTCATAAAGCAGCAGAATATACTCCAGTATATTTACCACCAAAAAATCAGTATCCACCAACCACGTAAAGATCAGTGTGCCATCACTGCCATCTGCTGTAGTTATAAAATGAAGAATGTTTCAGAAATGGAATACAATAGCCACATTATTAAAAAAAAAAAAAGATGCTAGAAGACCAAAAATGAAATGAAGGAGAGTACCAGAAGTATTACTGGACGGTTAGTAATCACAATGGATCTCCAAAGTGTGCTGCTATGTCCAAAACACAGGCACAAATGTATTATAAACAAAAGCTGCAACTACACAATTTCACCATATACATTCTTCATAATGTATCTTCTAATGAATTTGTCTCATCTCATCGAAAGCAGGACAATACAATGAAATAATTCTAATATCGGATGGGTGTGGATATCAAAACCGAAATAAATTATTCGCTACTGCTCTAAGTTATATCTTTAGAGAGAAAAAACATCGAGATTCAACAGCTTTTTCTGGAAAAAGGCCACACCATGATAGAGGCCGATAGTGCACATGCTACCTAAAAAAAGTATTTTAAGCCTCCAATATATTCACCATCTGATTATATAGCACGTATGCGGCTAGCAAGACCAAAACAACCTTATAAAATTAATGTCATTGATTTTTAATTTTTAAGAATTATGGATAAGATTAAATCTGGATTAAGTTCAATCAGACCAGGAAAACGAATCGGAGATCCTGTTGTATATGATATTAAAATGTTACAGTATCTACCAGATGGAACAATCTTTTACAAACTCAACTTTATCAGTGCAACCGTTTGACTGCCTTTATAATATATATAATGAATCATTGCCAATATCACAGTCGAAATACATACATCTTCAGGAATTAAAAAGTGTAATAGAGAAAGATCACCACTATTTCTACGATAACCTAACATTTAAACCTGCTAATAGAAAGTAAACGAACTTATAAATATAATATCATCTCACTATTGCATTAATAATTAATAAAATGATATTGCAATTTATCACTAATGCACTATGTATATTTCAACTATTATTTATGTAACAGTTTTTCATGAATTTATTATTATTCACATTTTGATGAATAAATTAAACTATGTGTATTTACAAAACGGTCAAAACAACTTATGTGACATCACAAACTGTATTTTTATTATTTTTGTATTAAAAATAAAAGATTTTTGTAAACAAAATAATAATCTTAGACCATTTTCTGATTATAATAAAGCATTCTTCATAATTTTAATGTTTAAATGTAACATTATTTTTTTATTCAGTTTTATCCTTCTCCTGCACAATTTGAGAAAGTGCACATAGATGGTTTTGCTAAAACGGTGACGATACTCTGACTCATACACAAATTGAAAAACAATATCTGCACTTGCCAGACCCAGGATTCGAACCTGGGACCAATGACGCTGTAGGCAGACGCTTAAGCCGCGTCCCCATCGTGGGTGTCAATACATTTATTACTGGGTACCTACATATTATTTCGACATAATATTTTAATAATATAACTACTTAGATAGGTATGTAGTCAAAATTAAGTAAGTATGTATTGATAGGCTACCGGCGTTCCGTTTTTTTTTAATTTGAATTTAGAATTAGAATAAAATTGAACAGATAAAACAAAAATTGATAAGTAACATACTCGAAACTCATTCAACCTTTAATGAGGTAGAGTGGAAGAAAATTTCTTAATGTAAATCATTTAAACTCAATAATTATTTCGCAACTAGGTACTACTAGGCTTACCTATAAAGATTGTGCGAAAAATTGTACATCTATAAATTGAATTGGTTACATAATATTCTTGCGATTATCAATCCCGAGTATTTATAAACTGATTCGTCCTTCAGCAATCCAGTCTTGCGCAAGCGTAGTATATAGTATATTAGTCTATGCGCAAGCGTCCGATTGCGTCCGATCGTGTCTTCCGTGTGACAAAAATAATAAACTTGATCGTGAAAATGGCACCTACAGTTCCCAATGTCAAATTAAACAATGGAGTGGATATGCCAATCTTCGGACTGGGCACATGGCAGGTGAGAAACCAGAAAATTGCGATTGTTTCATAGAAGAAAACACTATACTGTCACGCCGTTTATTTATACCGCATTTTATTTTGATATTATGAGTCTGACATCAGCGTGCAGGTCCCCCAACCATAGATAATAGCCCCAAAGCAAGGTTAACTCTAGCATGTGAAGTCTGACAAACTTGGTGTGGCGGATGAGATATTTATTTGTTTGTACCTATGTTATAAAATCATAATAATACTCGTACGTGATGTCACACAAGTTCATACGTAACCGCTCGTTTTGCGAAATTAATAGAAAAGTAAAAGTAATATAAAGTAATAGTAAACGATTTATTTTTTGGCACCAAATAAATGCCGAATTCGTTGTACCTAGTCATTGACGTAGTAGTATTTGAAACGTAAAATGACTAAAAAAATTAGTCTGACTTAAAGTTTAGTCTGTTAGAATCAATCCATATTTTTTTATTCTTTCGTAATAAAGAGATCATAGTGACGAAAAATTAACTCTATGGAATTTTAATAGGTGTAAATTTCAAAACTGCCTAAATTGTATACCTACGTCCAGTGGCGCACCCAGGATTTAATATGGGGGGGGGGGGGCAAGGAGGAGAATGTAAATTAGTCCCATATGATCTTTTTCTTCTTCACAGCCTAATTTCTCGTTTATCGGTCTTTTGTCTATTGCACTCGGTGTACCTACACTATGGTCCCCACATCCTGAAACGGGCCCGCAGGCTAGGATATTTGTGCGGGCCCCCTACCTACCGCTAAGATTAAAGGAAGTGTGAAACACTACATTAACGTTCTTCAAATTGTGTTTCAGTTCAAATTAAGGGCACTTAATATAGTGAATTATTGGCGATTTTTAATACATCTACTTTAATAATGGAGCTGTTGAGTATCGACACATAATAATCAAAAAATATATTGCACAATTATATAAGTAATTGAAAATGTTCATGGCCATGAAGTATAATAGCGCCGCAGGCGACTTTTTTTTAATATTAAAGCTAATTTATGATGTGTGTTTATCTCACTTATCTGGTCAACCCGACACGCCGGGCCCCCCGCAGCCCGGGCCCCTAGGCTAGAGCTCTGTCAGCCCTCCTCAGCCATGACCTACACACTCCGGAATTCGGGTGGACACCGAGAATTTGTTGACAGTTCCATTAGGGATTGTGTTTCTAAAAAAACCTGACATAAGTGTTTCGATATTTTTGTGTTAGAAATTAAAATCTGAGAAATTTTTCTAAAAAGGGTGCTGGAGAATTATTACAAATCATTTTTTTTGCCGTGTTTTTATTTGTCTAAGCCCAAAGGTATAGTTTATTGGCTTTCAATTTCAATGTTTAAAATCATTCTGATAATTTTCATTTTTGGGGGGTGCCAGGGCCCCTTGCCCCCCCCCCCTCCCTGGGTGCGCCACTGCCTACGTCAATCCACCATTATATGTTGTCCGCTGAGTGAGGGCGCTACATGCTAACATTTGACATAGGTTCCATTTTAATACTTTTATACTGTAATGAGCTTAGTTCTAAATTCTAACACCTGACGATTTATGATGGTATATCTAGACGTTAATTTAAAATAAAAGAAAATAATTAAGTTTTACATATACATGTTTTACATAGACATGTTATACATACATATTGTATGTACTTACAAGAAATTTAACTCTACCTACATTGCAATAAGAGTGATTCTTACAGGCTTTGTTAGATTTCCGGAAAATTACCAATTTTTCAATTAAGATGTACGGAATGGTGTATCTTGTAGATATAATATCATTGGTTGCAGTAAGTTATGTATCATCATTATTTATGGAACTACAACTCTTGGGGAGTATTAACTTCCTTCAAAATCTTCTTTCATTCTGAACGATTCAGCGTCGTTACTCTTCAGTTGCTTTGACCGAGCATTCTTAAATCTCCTGTGGTGCAGTCCAGCCATTTCAATTTCGGCCTTCCAGGGTCTCTTGCCCTCGGGGTTTACGTACATATCCCGCGTTGTTGGTAGATCCTCCGGCATAGAATGCCGATTCAGCTCACTCTCTACATTTTCATATTCTGCGTGATTTTTTCGCTCTAATAAGTTATGTATAACATACCCATTATCCAATGGTAAATGTTAGCCTTTCCTATTCCTACTATATAGAGAAACAACTAACCAGAGTACATAGAGAACAACAATTATGATTTAATTTGCGAGAAACAGTATATTATTAAGAATAGTAAATGAGTAAAATCTTGTATCATATGCAAAAGATCTTTAGAAAAGAGTATACCGATAATACGAGATATTGTTTAGAATGGAGAATCAATAAATTAGTTTCATACATATTATGCATTGGTCACTTGCTTGATAAAAACACAAAATGTTAAAGGGCAATATTTAAATGTCAACACAATATAGATATAGGTTAGGTGCATAATTGTTTGTTGATATAGTTTAATTGTGTTGTAATTGTTTATTGTTGCTAGATATTAAAAAACAATGAGTTAGGCATACAGTTTTCAACACACGATAACACTACAGCGGTTGGAATAAAATTTTTCTGATAACCTGACTAGCTGTCTTTCGCGTGTCATTCTATACAAACAAGATACAATGTATTAAATTATTAGCGGCAGCGTTCGTACAATAAAACTCGTAACTATTTACGTAGGTAACTAGAATAAAATGTAGATACAGATTATGTATATTATGTAATATGTGGTAGTAATAATATTATAACTAGGTAGGTACCTAAATTTAAAGAAAAAAAGGTTGTGGATTTTTAGCAAAGATAAGTACATATCCTACATTCAGGATCGCGCTAAAAGAGTTATAAAATTATTTTAAGTGGCAATAAAAAATGTTGAAGCGATTATTTTATTTTCATTAAAATATATAATTAATGAATTGAACATCCTTATAAGCATACCTGTTAGAGAATATCCTAGAAACAAAAAGTTGGACTGAATGGGACTCGACCTCACATCTTTCACTTTCCGGGTGAGTGGAAGGACAGAGCACTATACGGAAAGTGAAAGATGTAAATTCGAGTCCCGCTCCAACTTTTTCAAAGTTATGTATTTTCTATGGCGTAATAAAGAATCTAACATTCTTAAAATCCCGTGTTGGTATAATCAGTATTGAATAAGACATTAATATTTTCAAAAATCTCTTAATTTTCAAGGAAACACATTCACACTCTAGTTTTACAACTCCCTCCATTTCTTTTCGCCCTTTGCCCAAGGCTGACTATAATATTGATTCAGTGACACTGAATTAAGAATTACGATAATAGTGCTTTCTAGTATTGATTATCTTCAAATGCAATGCGGTATGTAACCTGTTCGCAATACATGATTATTTTCGATTGCATATTTTGTTCAGATTATTAGGTACCTACCATTTATTTCAATATGCAATAATCATCAATTTCTACAAACTTTACATAATTAGTATAATAATTGCATTAGAAATTAGAACTATGAGTAATATAATAACTACATAGTGTCACCGACAGGTTTTTCCGCCCCTGTGGGGGGCGCTCCCATAAGGAGTAATGCCACCCAGCCGCTCGGTCTGACCCTGGTAGTCAATGCGCCACCGATGAAATGATGATGACCCTTGGCAAAGCTGAACAAAATATTTCATATGTAAAGTCCCGCAGTTTGCTCTGACAGGCCCCACGGCTTCTCAGAGTGAACTGTGGATGGTTAAGTCGGTCGCCACTGACCATGTAAATAATAGGTAATAGGTAATATAGTATAAGATTAAATTTTTGTTTTGTTGTCAAATATGGTAAAGGGTAATTAAATTAAATATGATTTGTTGATAATAATGTATAGTGTAAATTGTAAAATATTATATGTAAGGCAAAGGATTAAATAGTAATAAAGGGGGACTTATGGATGGGCGTTGAGGGTATGTAATTAGATAGCTAAGATGTACGTAGTGATAAGTGCATATAGATCGATGTCGCTGCGCGTCGCACGTACACGGCACAGTAATTGTTAATATATGCTCATAGGCCTGTTGCGAAGGCTCCCTTTTGCACGTATGTGCAATCACAAAGCGTAGCAACGCCTAGGCAATCATCGATCCGATTATAATCACGATCCCGCGCAATTAATTTTCATTTCAATTTCGATTATTAATATCCGCGGTCATTCCGCGCGCGGCGTTTCCGAATCGGTATTCTGGCAGCTTTCCTGCTCGCACATACGACGGCGTCTCTGTCGTATGTGTAGAAACCGATTTCGAGATACGAATTTGCTCGCTTTGCAGTGACAGAGCCCCTCTCGCTCGCGTGTATGACGGCATCACGCTCACGCGCGACGGGAGAATCGGATCAATGATTTTGGTCGATCAAGGAGACCACGTACTGGAATAAAGTGCGGGAAATCTTTGATCGGCTAGGTATGAGTATGTACTAAGCAATTATTACTGCCTATATGTTTGGTTGACGGAATGACATCCGTCAACTAGTCGTAAGTATGTGCCTGTGGCGACACCGAGCTATATTAGTTGTTAACGTGAGAAAGATTGCGCGACCAATACGTTTATATATTAGAATCGAGTAACTTCCCCGCGTAATATGGGTTTATATTAAGCTTTTATTTTGTAATTAAATTACCAATCTACCGAGTTCATATTCTTAGACCAACGTCAAGTAGGTATTCAGGCCGTCGGGGCGCCTCAAAGTTGAGCCCCCCAACGGTAGTTGGCCGAAGGATTGATATGCGCTGTCGAAGGCCTGGTGCCGCAAATATGCCCAGTTAACCACTGGCATATGACGCCTTATCATTCAGGCTAACTTTGTAGTACTCTTGTTTCTGGGTGAGAGGTACCTTCGCGCCGCTAGGGCCCGTAAAGCCGGCCGCCGCGGGAACGCCCCTCCCTCAGCCATGAAGAGCGCCACCACGCGGGGGGTGTGCTGTATCGATAGGTAATTCAACCACGAATCCGTCGATGCCTCGCACGCCTTCGTAGGTGCGGTTTTCGTGGGGCTGGCCCAGAAACACTGCGGTACTGCTTCTTCAATTACACGATCTCAGTACTCCTAGGTACTCGAAGGACGTACGTGACGAGTGAGCGACGCTGCCCAGCGGCGAGCGCCGACTCGCGCCTATAATTTTTCTTAGTCGGCCCTTACGTAGATGTCGCGGGTAATTAGTCATTGCACAATTTCCGCCACTCTCGTAAGGAAACCGTTAATTAATTTTGTCACCCGAAAAACGTTGAGCTAAGGGATGAAATCGGCCAGATTTGCATATAAACCCAATATTTTTAAATTCAATATCAGTCTTCGCCCGCTTTTACGACCCTGAACCTGCGAAGGTCAGCGGCGTAATTTTCTCTACATTTTCACATACAAGTCGCCAGGACTTGTGAGGAGGTGCTCGCCCAGGTCCTGATACCTACAGGCAGATACCTACCTCTCTACCTACTGTCACTTTGACAGATAGGAGTGAAGTGTCACCCAGCGACTTAGTCGTTTTATTCGCGCATTTTTTTTTTTTGTCTTTGATTATTGGACTCGGTCCTCAACCTTTATACAACAAGGTCCCGTGCTCGCGCAATCTCGCTAGTGTTAACGTAGTGATAATAATAAGGCATTAAATCTTAAGTTATAATAATAAGTGTTCTCTGACTTTTCTTTGATTAATTAAATTAGACATTTTGATAAACATTGTAACTTTATTGTGGTTATGGTTCTAATAAATTAGGATATAATATAGAACTTTGTGTTTCAATAAGTATAAACAGTGCCTACCTGCTCTCCATCATCTGAATGTACCTCCACTCCAGGCCCGGAGCTAGCCGAGGATTCGGAGGCCTACATCGTGGCGCCCAACAGTATGGTGCTGTCCAGGTCGCATGAACCTGGTCGGATCCCAACCCTGAGATCCACTGCAGCATCAGAAAATAAATGAAATAGTGAGTACGACTTTTTGGTAAAATAACATTTTGTGTACCAAGCTCACAGGAAGAGCAGAGTAGTGCGATAAGTGTATGTTCAGACAATTTCGAATAAAAATCAAAACACTTAGTGCAATTTTCGAGTACAAAATACTTTGAAATATTTAGTGATCAAAAACACTTATAAAAATTTCGTATAAAAAAACCAAAACACTTAGTGCAATTTTCGAAAACAAAATACTTTAAAAATTTTAGTGATTAAAAAACACTTATAAAAATTTCGTATAAAAGTCAAAACACTTAGTGCAATTTTCGAAAACAAAATACTTTAAAAATTTTAGTGATTAAAAAAAACACTTATAAAAATTTCGTATAAAAACCAAAACACTTAGTGCAATTTTCGAAAACAAAATACTTTAAAAATTTTAGTGATTAAAAAACACTTATAAAAATTTCGTATAAAAGTCAAAACACTTAGTGCAATTTTCGAAAACAAAATACTTTAAAAATTTTAGTGATTAAAAAAAAAACACTTATAAAAATTTCGTATAAAAACCAAAACACTTAGTGCAATTTTCGAAAACAAAATACTTTAAAAATTTTAGTGATTAAAAAACACTTATAAAAATTTCGTATAAAAGTCAAAACACTTAGTGCAATTTTCGAAAACAAAATACTTTAAAAATTTTAGTGATTAAAAAAAACACTTATAAAAATTTCGTATAAAAACCAAAACACTTAGTGCAATTTTCGAAAACAAAATACTTTAAAAATTTTAGTGATTAAAATAAACACTTATAAAAATTTTTTTGTATAAAAATCAAAACACTTGTAAAATTTTAAAATAAAAAAAAAAAAAAAAACACAACACATTGTCTAAAAAAAAAAAAAAAAAAGGGCTCGCATGTACACGCGGTCCAAAGCGCGCAGAGCATATTCTACGGATAGTGACAGCGACATCGCAACCATGCCTCGCCCAGACGAAGAGCCGGCTGTCAGTGGACCCTCAGACATCTTCGGCGTGTCGGAGTTCCAGGACGGCCAGGTCTTCCCGGAGGACAGTCCGCGGACGGACATCACAGTCGAAAGTGGCCGACCGAGGCGAGAAGTACCCGTGGACGACGGCAGGAGGCCGTACGCTCCCAAGCCGGAGCTGAAGACGACATTCACGGGGGACCCGCGGCAACGGTTCATAACATTCATAGAAGACTGCGAGGACTACTTCAAGGAGTCGAGGTGTCCTCAGAACTGCCGGGTCAAGGAAGCTATCAGCCGCCTAGAAGGGGAAGCGAAGGCGTGGGGACGAGAGTTCGACCCCGCCGATTCCTGGGAGGCCTTTAAGGAAGATGGTATCCTCCACTTCGAGTCGTTTGCCCGCCGTCAGAGGCAAAGGATAGACCTGCTGGTAAGACGCCAGAGACCTGAGATGACGCCATACCGGTTCCTCCGTCAGAAGGCGGAACTAGCAGCCGTACTGATGCCGGACATGAAGCCGGAGGTGATGGGGCAGACGTTCCACTTCCTGCTGACGGGGGCCGATCAGATCCGAGTGGATCGGATTCAATGGAGGACGATGGCACAGCTAGTTGCTGCTGCCAAAACCCTCAACTCGCTGCCCGACGAGCCTACTGTAGGCTACCGATCGGCTTCAAAGCAGCCGCCGCCGCCATGCATATTGTGTGGTGGCTGCAACGCGGAGACGAAGAGGCCACCCAACAACGATAATTGGAGGGACCGGCCGCAGACCGGACAGAAGGGAGCAGCTCGACAGGACGACAGAGGAGAAGAGGAGGCGCCAAGGCGCCAGGGGCCCCCCAACCGTGGCGGGTACCAAGGCGGACGAGGCAGAGGCGGTGGCAACCGTGGCGATCGCCGCGCAGCCAGCGTCCAGCGTCAGGCGGCACCGGAGGAGCGCCGTCAGGAGCAGTCCCGTCCCGAATGAGGACGCACCCCGACGCCGGCGACCCATTGTCGGCTCCAAGAAGGACGTCGGTCCGACGGGCCCCGACGAAAAGTGAGCAGTGTCAAGTGTAAGGACGACCACCATACGCCTACGCAAGACATTGCTCGCGACTTGCAAACACTGGCGGTGATAAACAATAACCGTGCCGGTGTAATTAATAGTATTAGAACAGCGAAAGCTAAGGTGTTTAAGTCAAAAGACAATTCAATTGCTAAGATACCGCTTAAGACCGAATCTGGTCGCGGTACTATTAATTTGTGTATAAACGATGAACATGTTGTCGTTCCAGTGGCCCGGAGGGACGCGCGATCGAATGTCAATTATGCCCCTACATATGTGAGCACGCCACTACCAGGTGCGGGCGACGTACATGTGGGGGCTGAAGTGAACGCGTCGGATGCCAACCCTGGAACCATGTACCATCTGGTTCGAGCCGTAAGAAGCCCGAACCCCAAGACCTTCGGGTCTGACCAGTGGGAGGCATTGCCCCCTGGTCACGATGATGGCCACATCGACACTGTATATTTTTATAATAAGACCGCTTTATTAGGATTAGGATATGTTAACAGCACAGAGTGGGACGATGGGCACGGTAAGTATCGTATGCCCATCCCGAGCGAACGCGGCCGGCGAGACTCCAGCACTACACGAGCCAACCAGAGTTCGACCGGAACGGCAAGTAGCTCGGGTCGCGTCAAAGTTGACGACGGCCCCTTTGTGTTGTTTAACCCCAGTAATTATAGCGCCGATTCTGGCAACCCTTGTTTAACCCGCACTAGAACTTGCAAGGCTGAGGCTGGCCAACTAAAAACTAAAATCCGTAGCCCTAAAACTGTATATAATAACCCCATGCATAGTAGTCGAATAAATGCCGAACCATCCGTTACTGCCTCCACACCGCTCGATTCGGACATCGCGACACCCATCGGTAGGTGTGCGAATGACGACGAAAAGTGTGGAATAAATTGTGTAAAATGTGTTGTAATTAATGATGTGTATTATAATAAGTGTGAATTAACTAGTGTAAATGTAAATAATGTGAATGTGTCCAATAATGTTAGTGATGTAAATAAAATATGTGATATAAATAGTGTTATTGGTGTAAATAATCGTACCGACGTGGAAGGGGAGCTATTCGATGGCGAGTCAGCAGTGCGGAACGCCACCGTAGTCGACGACGAGGCTTCGGCGGGGGTTTATAGTGTCTGGGGGGCCACTCCTGAATTAAAGGGAGGGCACCTCCTCACACTACCCTTCCGCATCGAAGGAAATGAACGGGAGTATGAAGCCGTCATTGACACGGGAGCTACGCACACTTTGCTGCGTAGCGATCTGTATCCCCATAAAATAGTGCCGTGCGCGAAACCGCAAACGTTAGTAACGGCCGGGGGCGGATCGCTGCGTACCGAAGGGGTCGTTACCGTAAAGGGCTACCTTAGGGATAGCCCGATAGTGGTGCAGGCCCTTCTGGTCAGAAACCTACATGTCCCATTTTTGATGGGACTGGACTGGCTGGAGGCGCAGCAGGCAGTGGTGGATATGAAGCGCCGCTGCATCCACTATGGTGACGACCTGCGACAGACGCTATATAGCAGGACGCTTCGGAAGCCCTTACCGGGGGGTCCGATCCAGACCGCGGAACTAGCGCCCGGAATTCCCGATTCGGCCCGCATCGCCTTGACGAAAGTCTTGGAGGACTTCGCGGACCGTTTCGCAGAGACCGGTCCCTTGTGTCGTACAACGGAAGTGAGGGTCTTCCTGAAGAACCCTACTCCGTTCCGTCTTGGTCCCTTCCGTCAGTCGGAAGAAAAGAAGCGACAGATCCAGGAGGACGTTGAGCAGATGATGGCAGACGGGGTCATTGAACCGAGCTCCAGTCCATATCTGAGCCCAGTGGTACTGGTACCAAAGAAGGACGGGTCCACAAGGTTTTGTGTGGATTATCGGCGGCTGAATTCGCAGACGGAGGATGAAGCGACCACGCTACCGTTAATCCTAGAGACCTTGAAGGACCTAGGAACCGCTAAGGTATTCAGTTCACTGGATCTCCGCCATGGTTACTGGCAGCTCAAGTTACACCCGGAAACCAAGCCTTTGACGGCCTTTGCGACAGCTGATGGAGGCTGCTACCAGTTTCGTGTTCTCCCCTTTGGGTTGAAGCAGGCTGTGGGAGCTTTTCAGCGGTTGATGTCGCAGGAGGTCCTGATCGGTTTGGTCAACAAGATCTGTCTCGTCTACCTCGACGACATAATTGTCTATAGTCGCAACTGGGAAGAACACGCGCAGCATTTGAGGCTCGTGTTCGAAAGACTGCAATTCCACGAATTGCGAGTCGCCCCAAAGAAATGCCAGATTGGGAGGCAGGCTGTGGATTACCTGGGGCACCATATCACGGAGACGGGTAATGAGCCCCAGGAGCACCACCTTGCCGAAGTGGAATCGGCTGCGGTGCCAAAAACGAGGCGAGATGTGCGCGCTTTTCTGGGCCTGTGTAACTGGCTCAGAGAATACGTGCCGCATTTTGCTGAGATGGCGGTGCCTCTGACGAAACTACTTCGCTCAACTGTGCGATTTCAATGGGGAGACGAAGCGGAGGTCGCCTTTCGTCGAATAAAGGACGCTTTAAAGCAGCCTTTGAGATTGGCTAGACCTGATTTTGAGAGGCCCTTCTGCCTCCAGACGGACGCCAGTGGGCATGGCATCGCGGCCGTATTGTTCCAACCACGGGACGATGGCGGGCGCGATGTCATCTCCTACGCGAGCAAGCGCGTCAACGAAACGGAAGCTCGTTATCATATTAACGAACTGGAAGCCATGGCCGCCGTATGGGGTATAACCAAATACCGCGGCTACTTGGAAGACAGGAAGTTCAAATTGATAACGGACAACCAGGCGTTGACGTGGTTGAACACCGCCAAGAACCAGAAGGGTAAACTCGCTAGGTGGGCGATTCTGCTCTCGGAATACAATTTCGAGACAGAACACTGCCCCGGCAGTGAGAACCACTTAGCGGATCACCTCTCGAGATTTCCGCAAGGACCAGCGGGCGCAACTCTTAGTCCGGAAGAGGAATGCGCCCGTATTGAAGCACCGACGAGACGACCGGAAGCTACGGCGATGTTGCTTATCATGGTAAACATCCGGGAGGCAGTAATTGAGAAGCAGAAGACCGACCCACGCATTATGGCGACAGTCGCGCTTTTCAATTCTCCCGACAATGCGGGAAGACGACCCGCCGGACTAGCCGTAAGGGACGGAATGCTGGTAAGGATTAGCAGTCGGATGGATCCGCAGCTAGTCGTACCAGCCGGCACAAGGGAGGATGTGATGAAAGTATACCACGACCAGAGCGGGCACCCAGGTGCCGCAGAAACCGACCGCTCTATCAGGGAGTGGTATCACTGGAAGAAGAGACGGCGTGACGTCGAAAGACACGTCCGTAGTTGCGAGGTGTGCGCCACTCGGAAGAGGGCTGCCCCGCAACCTCCGGCACCTCAGACGTCGCATATGGAAGCGGTGAGGCCATGGGAGATCCTGGCGTTAGATCTGATGGGACCATACCCAACGACCAGTCGTCGCAACAAGTATTTACTTGTGATGACGGATATGTTCTCCCGATGGGTGGAAGCCTTCGTGATGCGATCCGCGACGGTGTCGGCGATCTTACCGTATGTGGAAAATCAGATCCTGAAACGTTATGGTTATCCGCGAGCGATTCTGACGGATAACGGGACTCAATTTGATCATCCTAGGTGGCGTATGGCTTTGGAAAAATGGGGTATTAAACACTGGACGACGGCGATTTATATGCCGCGCTGTAACCCCACCGAACGCCGAAACCAGGAGATTAAAAAGGGTCTCCGTGTCCGTCTAGCGAGCGATGACCATGACAAATGGGATCTGCACGTTCCAGACATCATGTATGATCTCCGATGCCGGAGGAACGCCGCGACTGGGTTTTCACCCGCGGAAGTGCTATGGGGGTTCCCGATCTGCCGACCGGGACACTTCAGCAACCCACTGCGGACAGAACTCGACGATGAGGTCCGGTTAGACAGGGAAGAGATGAACGCGGCGGTATCGGCCAACCAAGCGGCGTACTTCAGAAGGCGAGGTACCGAGCCGACCACCGGTCCGCTGACGTTCGAGACAGGTGACCAGGTGTACACGAAGGAACACCCGAAGAAGAGGCCAGGCGCATGCGCCGGCCTAGATGCAAAGTGGAGTGGTCCGCACACTATATTGATGAAAGTCGGACGCACTCAATACTTTGTAAATCGACGTGGCAGGCCCTATAAATTCCACGTCGATCAACTCCGACGTTACCTACCTCCTGTGGCCACGGGAGCCGAGGTAACTGACGAGGGGGCAGACGATTCGGTGACGCCCCCAGCGCCACCGGACGTCACTTCCGCGAGCTTGGGTGACGGTACCGAACCGGTCGGGCCGTCAAGCATCCCAACGGCGGAAGAAGGAGTCAACTATGACTCCGAAACGGAAGACGAGATTGGGGAAACCCAAGGAGTGGATGGCGGGGGTCATACAATCGATCCCGCGCCATCAGGGGAGTATCGCCCGTGGGAGTTGGAGGACGATACAGGGGGACGCACGCCACCAGGACGGGCGTCTCCAGAAAACCCCGAGACTGACGGCCGCACTACGGTGCCCGGCGTCAGCGGGGGCCTTGAATACCGGAAGAGTGTGTTAGAGGACGTCCTAGACGACACACCTTTCAGGACAAGGCCTCCCAGACGAGAGTTCCGCTTGGCGGGACGCACGGGAAAACGGCGCCAAAAAGGGTCCGTTCTACCAGCGTCCGAAGACGTACGGTAGGAGCCCAGAACTATACGTCGTTGTTTACTACCGCTATCCGGATGCGCGCAAGAAGAGTCACGCACGTAAGGCAACTAGTTGTGGGCCAAAGGAGTGCACGCCTTAGCCCAATAAAACTCTCAAACAGAAGGCCCTTACGTGGCGTGACAGCAAAGACGCCGCGCGCGTAGATGGGACAGAGGCCCAGGGTAGCGGAGTACTCACACGGGTATGAGTTGGGTTCCACCGCGTCGAAAGGGAGTAGGCGGAACGGCGATATTATTTTTTTGTTGTTTGTTTTTGTTTTTTCTGTACTAATATATTGCGCATGTAAATTTTGTCTCTTGTTGTAAATAAAATAAAAAAAAATACCATGTATGTACCAGCGACGTCGAGGATACGACCGGGGGAATCTCCCTGGCGTATGATTCTGCAAGTCCCAGAACGGGCTGCCTGGCTCACACCGGGAAACCTGTACACCCACCCCTGACGATGGACTGGTGGGAAGGTACTTTCTTAAGACCTTGTCCTAGTAAACACTCCACGTCAGGAGGGTGACAGGCAGACTATTTCGTCACCAGCAGCCCGGGAATGAACTACTTAAAATCCCATTTTTTGCCTTATATAAAATTTCGTTTCTTTTTTTCTATATTCTGTACCCGACTCTGGGCCAATAAATAAATAATAATTACCCTTTCCTTGTCATGTGCATGCCGTAGCGTGTATGATTATTTTAGATATTTTTTTTTACGTTGATAATTGTCTGTTTTGTCTTGTGCATGTATTGTTTTGTCTTGTGAGGCGGAGCCAAGGGGGGGCCGGTGGCTAATTGAGGTCAGATCCTGGCGGTGGTTTTGCTTTGGTTGGGGGGATTTGTCACCGACAGGTTTTTCCGCCCCTGTGGGGGGCGCTCCCATAAGGAGTAATGCCACCCAGCCGCTCGGTCTGACCCTGGTAGTCAATGCGCCACCGATGAAATGATGATGACCCTTGGCAAAGCTGAACAAAATATTTCATATGTAAAGTCCCGCAGTTTGCTCTGACAGGCCCCACGGCTTCTCAGAGTGAACTGTGGATGGTTAAGTCGGTCGCCACTGACCATGTAAATAATAGGTAATAGGTAATATAGTATAAGATTAAATTTTTGTTTTGTTGTCAAATATGGTAAAGGGTAATTAAATTAAATATGATTTGTTGATAATAATGTATAGTGTAAATTGTAAAATATTATATGTAAGGCAAAGGATTAAATAGTAATAAAGGGGGACTTATGGATGGGCGTTGAGGGTATGTAATTAGATAGCTAAGATGTACGTAGTGATAAGTGCATATAGATCGATGTCGCTGCGCGTCGCACGTACACGGCACAGTAATTGTTAATATATGCTCATAGGCCTGTTGCGAAGGCTCCCTTTTGCACGTATGTGCAATCACAAAGCGTAGCAACGCCTAGGCAATCATCGATCCGATTATAATCACGATCCCGCGCAATTAATTTTCATTTCAATTTCGATTATTAATATCCGCGGTCATTCCGCGCGCGGCGTTTCCGAATCGGTATTCTGGCAGCTTTCCTGCTCGCACATACGACGGCGTCTCTGTCGTATGTGTAGAAACCGATTTCGAGATACGAATTTGCTCGCTTTGCAGTGACAGAGCCCCTCTCGCTCGCGTGTATGACGGCATCACGCTCACGCGCGACGGGAGAATCGGATCAATGATTTTGGTCGATCAAGGAGACCACGTACTGGAATAAAGTGCGGGAAATCTTTGATCGGCTAGGTATGAGTATGTACTAAGCAATTATTACTGCCTATATGTTTGGTTGACGGAATGACATCCGTCAACTAGTCGTAAGTATGTGCCTGTGGCGACACCGAGCTATATTAGTTGTTAACGTGAGAAAGATTGCGCGACCAATACGTTTATATATTAGAATCGAGTAACTTCCCCGCGTAATATGGGTTTATATTAAGCTTTTATTTTGTAATTAAATTACCAATCTACCGAGTTCATATTCTTAGACCAACGTCAAGTAGGTATTCAGGCCGTCGGGGCGCCTCAAAGTTGAGCCCCCCAACGGTAGTTGGCCGAAGGATTGATATGCGCTGTCGAAGGCCTGGTGCCGCAAATATGCCCAGTTAACCACTGGCATATGACGCCTTATCATTCAGGCTAACTTTGTAGTACTCTTGTTTCTGGGTGAGAGGTACCTTCGCGCCGCTAGGGCCCGTAAAGCCGGCCGCCGCGGGAACGCCCCTCCCTCAGCCATGAAGAGCGCCACCACGCGGGGGGTGTGCTGTATCGATAGGTAATTCAACCACGAATCCGTCGATGCCTCGCACGCCTTCGTAGGTGCGGTTTTCGTGGGGCTGGCCCAGAAACACTGCGGTACTGCTTCTTCAATTACACGATCTCAGTACTCCTAGGTACTCGAAGGACGTACGTGACGAGTGAGCGACGCTGCCCAGCGGCGAGCGCCGACTCGCGCCTATAATTTTTCTTAGTCGGCCCTTACGTAGATGTCGCGGGTAATTAGTCATTGCACAATTTCCGCCACTCTCGTAAGGAAACCGTTAATTAATTTTGTCACCCGAAAAACGTTGAGCTAAGGGATGAAATCGGCCAGATTTGCATATAAACCCAATATTTTTAAATTCAATATCAGTCTTCGCCCGCTTTTACGACCCTGAACCTGCGAAGGTCAGCGGCGTAATTTTCTCTACATTTTCACATACAAGTCGCCAGGACTTGTGAGGAGGTGCTCGCCCAGGTCCTGATACCTACAGGCAGATACCTACCTCTCTACCTACTGTCACTTTGACAGATAGGAGTGAAGTGTCACCCAGCGACTTAGTCGTTTTATTCGCGCATTTTTTTTTTTTGTCTTTGATTATTGGACTCGGTCCTCAACCTTTATACAACAAGGTCCCGTGCTCGCGCAATCTCGCTAGTGTTAACGTAGTGATAATAATAAGGCATTAAATCTTAAGTTATAATAATAAGTGTTCTCTGACTTTTCTTTGATTAATTAAATTAGACATTTTGATAAACATTGTAACTTTATTGTGGTTATGGTTCTAATAAATTAGGATATAATATAGAACTTTGTGTTTCAATAAGTATAAGGGCATTTTCGCCAAAGTTTGTACATTGCGTTTTTGGCATGTCCCATGACTTTGATTGATTTTTTCATAGTTATTATATTATAAAATGTTGGAAAGTTATGTACTTTTAACATGCAAATTTATTAATTTACTCTATTCAATCAGTTAAATACAACTATCTGACCTGTATATATTTTTAATTGATTATTTAGATCGAAAGGTAGTGCGTTTTTACCATGTCCCACCCATAAATTCAAATAAACAAAGTCTGATTTCGTCATTAATTTTGAGTGTGTAAAATTAAATTCGTAGTGTTTTCAACAGCTTACATTATATATTTTTGGAAAATATATAGTTTTTTCGTAAATTTGTACCAATATTGAAAAAAAATCACGTTTAAAGTGTGTCCCAGGATATTTGAAAAAGTGGAACTCCACATTCCGTTACCACGATTTTAGCATGAAGGCGAAAAATTTTCACTATAAATATGTTTTTTTTTAATGTAGCAACATTTTTGTATAACACTGATCGCCATGTACACTTTAAATTGTTGGTGTGTGTCGGTATCGCTATCGGAACAGGTTGCTTTCTGGGTTGGTCATTTAAGAAGTTCCACTACTGTTACCACGATTTATAAGGTAAGAAAACACATATTTCTATTTCACATACTACACATATGGAGCTTATCTTTCATACTACAGATATAATAAAACATATCGCAGGTTTAACAATAAAACTAAGCTAAATTTTGGCTTCAAACACTTCTGAAACAGAATCCGTTACTTCCACTCCGAAACTATATTGGTGGTAACGTATATGTGGAATGTAAAAGTAACGAAATGGCATGCATAAAGTTGGGTTTACAGTGTGTGTTTAGTTCTTCATAGATTATAAAAAAAATTATTTTGTCTGTTCGTATGAAAAACAAAAATATTTTCATTAAAAAATATAAAAAATAACCTGACTATAATATAATAATATAATAAAGATTAAAAAAGTATGTGATATGTCTGAATACGCAAAAATAGCGCACATAAAAGTATGGAGATAAAAAAAAACAACAGAAGGAAAAGAAAAAACACCAGACTGAAATAATTGCGAGACAGGCACTGGCTCTGTCATACTCTTTCTGTTATACGCCACCAAAATTTTAAAACTTCTCCATACATTTTAGGCATAGAAATTTATAAAAATGTATGAAAAAGTATTTTTTTGTCACGTTTAACAGAAATGTGTACTCGATTAGATTTAATACCTAGAACTGTAGGTATTCACGAAATGTCAGAAAAGTACGTCTTGATTACAATCAACCTGTATAGCTACATTTTATGTTGATGAATACAATTAAATTTCAAGACAACATAAAGTCGAACTTGGTTATTACGAGGAAGATGGGACCGACTGAATTTGCTTGTTATAAGCGTTACTCGTTATATCAGAGAATAGGTATTTTTAAATGAGCATGTCACATTACACAAAAAGCCGAAAATAAAAAATTTGGAAACCATCGTAAAAATCCCCGAAACGAGCATGGCATTCATAAACTACAAAAGAAGTTGTTTATTGTAATTAACGCTGGTAGGTACCTACGGACTTCACAAACCTTGGATTTTTCAACCATATGCGTGGATACTTTTTTATTATTGTCGGTGAAACACCAATAAGGTAGGTACTTAGACACTTTACTAGTGTCATAAACGTAATCCGACCCCGGCGGCATCCTGTCCAATCGGATTTTATTGCTTAGGGTCGAAATGTTTTAAAACGGTCGACACATTAACAGTATTTTAGCTCGGTATATCCGATAAGTTGCTCGTTATAACAGTGAAAGAATTAAATGTATGGCGAAAATCATAAACCAATTGTCAACAAATGTTTCGTTATTACATCCGAGATCTCGCTATGTCAGAGATCGTAATAACCGAGTTTGACTATAATTATTTTCGTAAAAGTTATATACTCCGTGCCGCGCTAGGAACTCGCGTCTGAATCCCTTGCTGATTTTTTTTTTCATATATTGTTAATTTGCTTAAAAATATTTTTTATCTGAGTTACAAATAATATAAATGCCAAATAAAGTTATGGTAATGTATAGTGTGTCAAAATTATTACCTACCTTATTTTACAAGTATTGTGAAATTTATTATAAAATATGTCTATTTTAGTGATTAAGTTTGATTTGTTTTGTTATTTTGACGCACGTTGAATATTTATCTGTCTATCAAAAAATTCAAATAAATTTCATAAAACAAAAATTTGTTTTTATGGTAACATGTAACTTAAGCTTTACAAATTACACTCCGTTACCATTTCGTTCCATTCCGAAAATGTCCCCAAAAAAGTTGAACGTTAACTATTTTTCATTTGATTATTAAATAACGAAACTTATTTATTTTTCCAATAAAATTTAGTAAAAGTGATTATTGTCTTTAAAAAAATAGCAGAACGAACATTGATTGGTTTTTTCAAATACTAAAGGAAAAATGCTCTGCCATTATAGACATAGGGTAACGGAGGGGAACGAAATGTGCCCAAGAATTAAAATTCAATAATATTTTTTGACTATTTGTAGTTTTATTTTGAAGTGTATGGTTTTTTTAATCTAATAGAGCTCTTTTAAGTGATAAAAAGTGTTTCATTCATGTTTTAAAAGCTAAGTTTCGTAGTCACGGAACGGAAACTTATTATGCCCAATTTCATAATAAAAATGATATAAATATTGTATTAATCAATATTTTGCTGAAAAATTGCTATCACCAATTCAGCAATAGAACAAGGAATCTGCTAGCTATATAAAAATGGTTAATTTGAGTGAAAAAATAATATTACCCAAATTTCAAACATGTACAAACTTTGGCGAAAATGCCCATAAACAGTGCCTACCTGCTCTCCATCATCTGAATGTACCTCCACTCCAGGCCCGGAGCTAGCCGAGGATTCGGAGGCCTACAATAGCACTTTCATCGAAGTTTAGAGTTTCGTGCCAGGGCCTGACGATTCGACGCCGGAATAACTGGGCGCCACGCATCGAATGAAATTCGAAAATAAAATAGACGTTCGTGAATTATAAATAGTTAGGTACCTACTTAAAAATATATACGTATTTAATAGTATCATATATTTATGTATTATGTAAAATTTTGATATAATTATTTAATACTTAGTGAGAATTTAAATATCACACGTAATTAATGATTTAATTATGCATATGCTTAAGTTCCAATGAGAAGAGAGTTCTTTTATTATTATTTAAAATCTCAGATATATTAATTCTCAATTCGCAATAAAAACATTGTGTTAAGAGCAAAATTAATTACAACTACCAAATAGTAGATAGAAACCAATTAAAATTCCTTGCCTACTTTCTGTATTAAATCGTAACGAACTTCTATTTATTTCATTCGACAGTGCGGCGCCCAATTATCCTGGCGCCCAGTTGTCCCATTTCTCTGATTATAGTGGGCCTTGTCTTTGCCCTACAGAGAATTACATTTTGCATTAACATTATTTATTACGCTGTATCCCGAAATTTATATATAAGTACTTACATAAAATGTGTCGCTATATTTCAAAATCAGCCAAGTCCACCTTTAGGTATTTTTGACTTTTTTGTGAAATGCTGAATAACTACTGCTTTCTAACATTTCTGCATTATCAAAATGTGGAATTTATTCATTTTAAATATTCTATACTCGAAATAATATAAATTTTCACACTTGTGACTGTGTATTTGCGAAAACAAATAGCTGTTTTTCTCCTATTCATCTATTATGGATTTGGCTGATTTTGAAATTTAGCGACACAAATATACATATTCTTTATAACACTACAACAGGCCAAGAGGCCCAATTACAGTAGTGTAGTGAAACACTAGTGTATTTAGTAATAGAAGTGAAACAATCACAAACACTCAGGCTTTGAGAAAAAAACATCTTACATATAGAGTGACCACACCGGGTCGACCCCGGAGCTCCCAGTTGAAAGAGCAGCGCTTTACGCACTGTACCACAAGAGGGTACATTATTCAGTTGGCCATTTTACAGTTCACTGTAAGATGTCGTATTAGAAACCGATGTACGTATAGCATTAAGATCAAATTCATGTCTAAATAAAATACCTAAAAAGTATCTACTAGAAACTAGCGGAATGCAAGGAAAAGACAAGAAAATAGGTAAGTAAGTAATTTTAAAATTACAATCATATCGTGTATATATATATACAATTCTGAATGATTCAAAACTAGGTTATCAAGTAGGTGGTTGTAACTATCAAGTTTTTTGATCTCAATGCTATATGGTCATTTCTTTCCGGCACGGACCTCACTATGAACTGTGTATCTGTGTGAACTCCAGTATCTCCCTCCATAAATGTCTGTTTAAAGCCGCTTCACTCCATCTTGTACGACATTCCAGGTTGCAGAGTTCAGTTTCATTGTCCAATTTGATAGATTGTTCGATGTGCGGTGTATCTCTGTCTCCGCCTGACTGTCAATATAAGCTTTTTGCGATGGGATGAAAGATCTTCCTTAAAATGCTTGCTGTTTTTCTCAGCTACGAATCGTTTATCTTTCCAACAGCTGGTCTTCACCACTGGACTGTATCATAATATTATTATTATCTTCACATAATGTTCTTTGATGTTTTAGTCTGCCCCTGGTGAGGTCGACCAGGCTATAAAGGACGCCATAGATTTGGGATACAGACACATCGATGGAGCTTTCTGTTACCAAAACGAAAAGGAGGTCGGAAGCGCCATCAATGCCAAGATCAAGGATGGCACCGTCAAACGGTAATTATCTTTAATTAGCTCCTGTTTTTGCCACGGGTTCGTTTTCTTATGTAGATATTTTCAAGAATCTCAGAGATTGGTTTTATTTTAGTCAGGCACGCACGCAAGTGTGGGGGGGGGGACGTTTCATTTATTTATTTATTTAAGAAAACAGAACATTGTGGACATAAGAAATCTAAATTCAAGACATTCACAACATGAGATTTACATTATAATTAACAATTAATATTACCCTCACAAGAAAGAAGTAGAAAGTAATAAAATAAACATAAGTACAATTTTATACAGAAAAATAATGTCTTTGGGGAGCGCATTGACTAGTCTTGCACCCCTCGCTAATAATGGTGCCTGGTAGGCTTGACACAAGGAAATGGTTCCGACCCAGAATAGATCATGGCTGCGACCACGTAAGTAATTGACAGGCGAATGTAAATTCAAATTCTTTAATACACTAGGATTGGAAACCATTCCTTGCGATAACAGGCAAAAATGTCTTAAGAGCAAAGGTGACCTACGAGATTCAAGAGAGTGAAAAGTAAGCGTGCCTTAAAAAGAAATAATAAGGAAAAAATACAAAATATTTAGGTGAGTGGAAAAATACTTCTTCTCGTGACCCGGGTGATTTGGCTGTTGATCTGCCTTATCAAAGGGTTGGCCCCAATCCTCTCAGCATTCTACGACACGCAAAGCCCGTGGCAGTGATGAATCGGTGCAATCATTAGGGTATCCAATGTTTGCTTTAATATTCTGATGCGGCATGTCGAAAAGATAAAACGGCGCCGACGACACAAACAATCATATTAATTATTATAATTGTTAGGCCACGCGCTAGGTGAGCAGCCGTAATTATAGCTGCAGGCTAATCAGACTGATCGGCGAGCCGGTATAGGAATGACCGATTCGTAGGTGTTCATATGCGTCCTGGCATCTTCGACTCGCAGCCCGAGCAGCATGCAACTTGTCGATTGCAGCAGTAGATTATTTTTTCAAACTAAAAAGTCGCATTTGATCAATCTGTGGAGCTCCATTTGGCAACGTGTGTTTTGTGAATAATGATGATGTCACATCAACGTATTCGACACGTTGCAGACGTGACGAGTTTTGATGCGAGAGCCGGCTTAGTCTTTTCTTTACCATTCTATAAATTTAATTTTGACATTATTAGAGGATGGTCCATCATGTCCGCATAGTGTTTTGTTGTTTTTATGTGCATGGTGTTCCCTATAAAATGCGTAGATAGAAGGAATTACATATTCAATGGTATTTTTTATTATTTCAGTTCAGATTTATTCGTCACATCAAAGTTGTGGAACACATTTCACGATCCCAAGGTAGTGGAAAAGGCTTGCAAGAGGACTCTGTCTGACCTTGGACTTGAATACTTAGATCTGTACCTTATTCACTGGCCCATGTGCTATCCAGTAAGTATCTACCTACCTACCTACTCAATATATCGTCGCCCTCAAGGAAGAACTCACCAACCAACAAAAGTAAAATCCTGAGATAATCGACTTTTAAACTTTTTGAAAATTTTAAATTGCTCTCATTAGAAAACGAAAATACATAGAAGGAAACGGTTTTTTTTGTTTGATTGGTTATTTTTATGTTTATGTACATTACATTAAAAATGTAACCTTTTTCCTGACTTTTTCCATAACACAAATATCTTTTCTATGTAGTTGGTGAATTTTTTGTTTTTGTAATTTTTAACATAAAACCTATAGATAGAATTTTGGTGATTTTTTCTAAGATAGAGTTAAAAATTGCAAGATTTTCTGTATAAATAACTCATTTTGAGCAAAAACTGTATTTGGTGAGTTCTTCCTTGAGGGCGACGATATATCCTCTAATATTCGCCCATGTTCTCATGTAAGAGACAATATTATTAAAGTGTCAAGTTTTTTTTGTTATATACCTACCATATATAATATTTACCTACCATAGACAGACAAATGCAATAACAGTCTTTATACATAGGTATGTTATGCACTACTTATTTCAGTATTTCAGCACCACAGGCAAAAAAAAGTAATTTTTACAAAACATACTGTCAAAAATACTTTTCCTTCTTTTATATGCCACATATAAATAGCAGTAGCGAAGGGTGGAGGTAGGCTGTTAAGATCCGCCAATAAATAGTGCATATTTTTGTTAGTCATGCGTATTTGTTTTTATTGAACTAAGACTACAATTATTTACAGATAGTAAGTATTGGTTAGTTTTTAAAAGTCAATCAAACCTTGCCAACCAAACCATAAATACTTTTGGTATATTTTGGGCGATATGACAAAATTGTGCACACTTTTTCATTCATACTTATTTGTTTGAATATATATTACACATATTGTTTTTTAATTCATTAAGCCCTGCCTAAACCAAACTAATAGATACAAAATATTATTCTATCTATAAAATATTAATTAAAGTTATTTAAAATGTAATTGCATAATTAGTAGTATTAGTATTTTTTGACTATTATCTATTATAGCTTGGTTTTCGCAAGGTTTAATTGAATTTTAAAAACTAACCAACACCATCTGAAAATTATTATAGTTTTATTTCAACGAAAACAATTACGTATAACTGACAAAGTTTGTGTGCACTATTTATGGCGGATCTTAACAGCCTACCTCCACCCTTCGCCACTGATAAATTGTGCATGGTTTGTCTACCCCCGCGGGACATCACTGCTTTGTAAATTATAAATAATGCATTATTTACGATCAATTACATAGTTCTATTAGTAATATCATACAATATCGACGGACATTGATGATGTCGGAAGGCTAATCCTGGAATACTAAACCAAAATCCTTTGGAATGGTATAAAACTCTCATTAATCAGAACATATATTATGTTATGATTGCCTGAAAACTTTGTAACAAAACAACGCAAAATCTTATTATTGTTTGTAGAAATATGTGTGTACAACATTTCAAGTTTCTTATTAAACTTTATTATAAAATGTAAATTAATATAATGATTTTCATAATAATTCCCAAACCGGAGTGCCATTTTTAATCTTCAACGAGACGGAGCGGTAGTCTTGAGGATTTCACGAACGGTAACTGTGCTCCAGTGCCTTCCAGTCCATTTAGAGCGCTGTTAATATACCATGCCATTAATACCAATTTTTCTTCATTGGGTAAACTACTAATCCGCATGGAGTTCGTATGTTAGAAGCGCACTCAAAGATGAGGACTCTACAATCCAATGTGGAAGACGGAAGAGCTTGGTAAAATAGTAATGTTGTAAAGGATTGGAGAGAGGGCTTGAATAACAGATCCTCACTCAGAGAAGAAGAGGTGATAAGACTGGGTCGCAGTCAAAACTTAAAAAAATATTTAATTACCATTGCTCTGAATCAAACACACATTGGAAAAACAACAATATTTTGTCCAGAGGCAGGCGTTCTTTCAAATACTGTATAGTGAAGCATTTCCCTAATATTTAACTCAGTACTTTTTTCGTGTTTTAGGAAAGTGAGGAACTAGTCACTCGTGATGCCAACGGTGAGGTGATGTATGCAGACTTCGACTATGTTGACACATGGAAGGCCATGGAGAAGCTGGTGGGTGCCGGCCTAGTCAAGAGTATCGGTGTCTCAAACTTCAACTCAGAACAAATCGGAAGAATCCTTGAAATCTGCACCATAAAACCAGTCACTAACCAGGTTACTCAATTCACTACTGTCTTTTCTTTTCGATTAAAGTCTGCCAAATGAATTATTTGAAAGTGTTACCTGAAGCTGAATTTTGTTTCATCAGTATATTACTGATAACAAGGCCGGAACAAAAACGACCCATAAGTGCGAATGAGAAAGCATTCGGCACGCTTATATCTCCGCAAGATGAGTTAAAGCAAGATAGAATTCCTACGGCTGAATTAAATATTTTTTGGAAACGTTACCAATAAATATTGATTTGAATGAAATGAATGGTTGCTGAAATTTATTGTTTTTGTGTTAAATATAAAGTTAGTGGTAATTAATTTTAGTTACTTTAATAGAAAATATGCTATTATGACTGCCAGACACTTGTAGGCCAGCTATTTTTGGCATAAAATAAATCACTCAAAAACCATGATAATAGGAACAGAATGATAAATATTTGTGAAAACGTACCAAATCAACATGTTTCTCGAGTTTATCGTGAATATTTTCACACTAAAATGATAAATATTGTTTAGAAAATATACACAAATAGTTTATTCGGAAATTATGACGTTTAATAGAATCCGCGAGTTAACTCGTCCGTGGCACTGATGTGTTGATTAAATTTGGTAGCCATACTGAGAAGCAACATGATGGTATAACGTTTAAAAGTTAATAATAATAAAATTGAGATTCTAATGTGCATTGTACGCGAGAAACACGGCTTCATTTTGTCGAACAACAGCCACTCTCTTTATATTATTACTCTGAGACTGATAAGCATTTATCATTTAATAAGTAATTACGTGCTCCTGTTTTCATGTATAACAGATCTTTCAAATTATTAGGTCCATACTCTGGGTCCAAACACACGTTGAAAAACAAAATTAATGAGAATTTGCTAGGCTCAACATTCTAGCTAGAGATCCACGATTTAATAAGCGGATACGTATAGTAGTAGGTATTAATTAGGCATATTTTCTATTTCATGACTTACATGCTGTAAGTAAATATACATACATCACCGAAAAATGAGTCAGGTTTCGAACTAAATTAACTTTTTTGATCCATGCATGCAATCTTGCAACTTGCACGATAATACGTACTGGCAGCATTAAATCCACGCACGTGTACATAGGCTATAAGGATAATTTGATTTATTCAATTTGTATTATGCCATACCTTATAATTACCGTATCGACATGTAATAATAATATTATGTTATAAACTTCAGGTTGAATGCCACCCGTATCTTTCCCAAGTGAAATTGGGCAAGTGGATGGCGGAGCGCGGTATCATCCTGACAGCCTACAGCCCCCTTGGATCTCCGCAGCGCCCTGGTCAGAACCCAACAGACAAAGCCGTACTAAGCGACCCCATTGTAAATGCCATCGCCACCAGCCTAAAGAAATCACCTGCGCAAGTACTCCTGAGGTAAACTTTTTTTAATATCCTGTAACAATATAATGTTTCAGACATTCATGGTTCATTGTTATCACAATAGATTTTTGGGTTATCGCCGCGTGTTCTTCCTTCTTATTTCCTCGACATTTAGGGCTCATTGGAGAGGCAGTTCTCATAATCGAGGAAAGAAGGAGTTAGAACAAGCAGTGACAATGCAAAAATCTATTACGTATGATTTTTAATTTTCTTCATACTTTAATTAAAATTACTTTTAAAATATCCTCTGATGAGAGAGAATGTATTCCTCAGACATTTTAACATGGGCATAGATAAAAGGAAGGTGGGTTCAGCACAGGTGCGGTCGTGATAGGCTGTGGAGATCCGACATGAGTATATAGTGCACACTTTGGTAGTCATTATTTTCATTATTATTTAATTCAACGAATAATTCACAAGATTTAAGAATGTCACATTCTTTTATTGAACATCCTGCTTTGTGTCGAATTATTTTGAAAAAGAATTTTTTAGCGATTATATATTTCTCAGAGTTTTCAAATTATGTATGTTAATTATTTTCATTGAACTTCAAGTTCTTGATGTTCAATGAAAACTAAATATAAGTATGACTATTTATGTCAGATTCCCACGGCCTATCTCTACTCTTCGCCACTGGCTGATAGTGGTCATACCGTTAGTTGCCATAGTAACTGTCTTTGTTAAATTACCAAATTTAAATATACTAGCTGAGCCAGCTGGCTCTCGCCAGTCTGTCTCGCTAGGTCTTGCAGACGGCTTGGCGGTATTGGATATTAATATAATTGTGAAGTATGTATAGGCGGCGCCATAATATTCCCTTCGTCATAGATTTTCATTCACCTCAGAGAGTTTGATATTTCGCTGATTTGTCAGTTTTACGATTTCAAAGTCGTCACTGCCAATATAAATTCGAGGTCATATGCGTAGTCTATTCTGGAGTCTGGCCTTTACAATATCGTCTGACACCACTTCAGACTGATAGGCCTAGCAGAACAGCTGGCAATCGCCGATTGCTACTACTGACATTTTAATAGAATATACCTAATATGTTTATATATTGCACTTTCTCATTCATTCTTATTTATTTTCGTTAAACTAAGAACATACATTACACGTCATGTTGTTGGTTAGTTTTTTATAATTCATTAAACCCTGCCTAAGCCAAACAATAGTAGTTAAAATATTATTCTATCTATTAAATATCCAAAATGATGTATGATTTAATGGCATAATTTAAAATATTTTATAGACAGATGCGTATTATGGCTTGGTTTCCCAGGGTTTAATTGAATTTAAAAAACTAACCAACAACATGACGTGTAACGTATGTTCATAGTTTAACGAAAATAAATATGAATGAATGAGAACACTATCTGTAAATTGTAGTCTTAGTTCAATGTAAATAAATACGTATAACTAACAACGTTTAGTCTGTACTATCTATGGTGGATCCACCCTACTTCCACCCATCGCCACTGCATGATAGTCTTATTTTTCATACATTTAGATTATTGCGATATAATATTATGTTTTATTTATTCAATGGGATCACCTTAGATTGCACCCACTATTTCTTATAATAGTATCTATCTGACATTTATAGTCAATTTTTCAGGGGGTTCAAAAAACTGTTTTTGTCGGTATCAGTATTATTTTTATTTTTCAAGTGAAATGATTTAATATTAGTACTAAAACAGTCATTTAAAGATCTATGAAAATTGTAATGTCATAATAAAATAAATCACGCAGATAGATAATATTTCTTTTTAGTTTCTAGACACTTCGATGCAGATAGACACTATTTTCCACGTCAAATTTGAGCATTTTAGGATTTTTTTCGTAGAACAATAATATTTCCATTCGATCCGTCACCATTTTGTACAAAATACACCAATAACCTAGAATTTGCCAAAACTGCAGATAGATACTATTGTCAGATCACAGTCGACTTACTATAATATTGAGAAGAGCGTAATATGTACCTATATAATGTAGTTTCTTATTTATTAAGTCTGAAATTATTCAATTTATTGATGGAATTATTAAAATTATCTTCATCTTACAATCTTGATTGAAATTGATTATTTATGGGTGCTAATAGAAATGTCACATTTTTTCGATTACTTATTCCTGCAAATTCTAAATTTGAAATCTGATACATCAAATGAACTTGTTTTGCGAAAGAAAACAAATGACAATCTAAGTCTTTTAGTTTGACAGATAAAAAGCAGTGACATGGTTTTAGATTATATTTTCATAGTAATTAGTGAGGAAATATGTATTTATTTTGTGTTAAAACTCAAGAATACGCCAATGTGCTACTTACAGATTTGAATAATTTTGTGGAATATTAATTAAGATATTTTGCAATATTGATTATATAAAAAGTATTAAACGACATTATAATCAATTTGAGGTACACGGACTGCAAGATGCGAAAATGTATGGTGACGGATATAAAACGCGATTTAAAAACGATTTTATCTGTGATTGTGTCGAGTTTTATCAGATTGTGCCCGATTCAAATGGAAGTAGATTCGGGACTCCAAAAATTGAAGTGAATTCCTTTAATAATCAACAAAGTGGTATTTAAATAAAAAAGTTGACGTATTTTCCAAAATCTCTTAGGATAATAATATATAGGAGATGATAAAAACTGGTTCTGTTAAAAAATATAACACTAAAACTAAAATGGATAAAAGCCGCTGAAACCGGGAAGTAGAGAATAATTTCAAGAAAAATGGAATTTAGTTTTGCCATTGGACATAATAACATTTACCTACATAGTTTCAAATATATGATTATGTAAATCATATTATGGTGAACAATTTTTAACTTTGTTTTAACGATAGACATTTACTTTCTTTTTAGATACCAAATCGACAGAGGCTTCATTGTCATTCCAAAGTCAGTCAACGTCAACAGATTGAAGCAAAACATTGACATCTTCGACTTCAAGTTGAGTGATGAAGATATTCAGAAACTCAACGCTCTTGACTGCAACGGAAGACTCATCAACATGGTTGGGTAAGTTTAATTCCAGATGTCTATGATGATAATAATATGAGGCTGTATATAATCAGTCAAATATGTTTCATATTATCATGTCTTTTCTACAAAACACTTATCTTATTTTTTTGAACCCGAAACTACAAATTAAAAATAAATTCTGTTAAAATTATTCAATTAGATATCACCGACGTTTGTAAAATGTTATAATTATGGTAGTGACTAATGTTGAAATTATATTTGGTCATTGCGCGAGGTAAAGGTGAAAGCGGGATAGCATGTTAATTCCAGCTATTTTATATTTTTTTACAGTAATATTATTTTTTGGACTGTTTCAGAATGGGTGCCACACACAAGTATTACGGATTCAACACAGAGTTTTGAAGATATTTGTTATGTTTGGATGAATTTTGCACTTATCTACAAGTTTATAAATCCGAATTTATAAAATAACCAAGAAACACCAATGAATTAAAAATATGTTTTATTAATAGTGTTATGCATAATGTTCCATTCCTTCAATTAAAAAACCTTGTTTTGTGTGAAGCAACGAGGTTACTACAGCTACCAAATAGTCTGATAATTGTAAAAGGAATACAAAAAAAAACATGGTGATTTGTATACGTTTACTAATCGCCCTTTTGATACAAATTTTGAACAGTTTTTATACAATATTTACGAACAGATGTACCTTGATCTGGACTAGGTATTCAAACAATATTATTGGTGATCTTGCTGAATTTTTTTATTGTAAGTAGTTGAAATTAGTAGATTAAAACTCTGTGAGCGAAAACAAGAAGGCGTTAAGTCTTAAATCACAACTTTTCAGGACAGCCAAAAGAAGATTAATTTTTCGACCATTTTGTATGGGAATTTCAATGTTTTTCAGAAATTCAGAAGTGTTGATTTGACTTTTCCTTTTTCTCGTTTGTGCATATTATGTATTATGGTTCATTTGGCATCTTTAACTCATTTTTCGATTTGTGATGAAAATATATGCCTCATATACTGTTGTAGCGTTGTTGCTCAAAGCAGTCCGAGGCAGGGCTCGGAACCATCAACAGCACAGTCATAATGCAAACGTTCATAAATTAACATTATATACCGTCACTGTCCAAGCCAAGTGAAAAAAACTGTAGGCATTGGATTTATTTATTATTTTATATACCTACCTATATTATTTTATTACAAATTGAGAATTTTCTTTTATTAACACACCAGTAGCTTACGTTTAGGCGTTACAGCATTTGGCTGGAATATTTTTTGTCAAGTTACAAATGGCTTAAAAATTAGTTTTGAATTATTTCGATATGAAATAATTTTTGGGATTTAGGATACTTGGCCAGTTCGTGTAATGTAGTTCGAGTAAGCCATAAGTCCATTGCCATCAAAATGTCACTTCGGTCAAAAGTGTTCATATGGATTTCATTAGTCACCCACTAAACATAATCCCACTTGATGTGATAAATAAACATAGGTACTATAAAAAGAAAATGTTTGCTGACAATATAACGCACCAAAAGTGAAAAAATTCAGACTCGGTAAATTTACCTAGTTCAAACAATCAGAAATGCGTGAACCGCAAAATTTTTTCAACATAGAATATCACGGATCGCGCGTAATCGCAGCCCCAACACCACAACCTCATGGTATCACCAGGTAGCAAATATCTACCTACCGACAACGCCACATGACCAATCCCTCCCTCCCAGTACCAAGCCACAGAGTCTCAACACCAATCCAGCAGCTTCACAATCTCTCAAGGCAAGTGATGACCAACAACTTCATAGAACTTCATGATCATACATGGTACTGCAAGTTTTCAGAAAAACCCATATGGAGACCACCTAAATTCAATTCAGCGCTTCCACAAATTCCATGCATCAGGCTTTCATACATTCAAAATTTTCGTCCATTTTATGAAATAAAATAAAATAATTTAAAGAGTGCAGATTAAAAAAAAATAGCTTTAGATGCATGCTCTTCCATCAAGCGTTTCCGGAAAGTAGTACGTTTGCAGTTCGCCGTATCACACTTCAGCGTGAAATGTTGTATCGGAAATATATGGTCGTATATTAAAGACCGTCGAACCTCTTTGGGTCATATAGTACTGAGATAAATAAAACACGGTACTTGTCGGTTTACAGGAAGCCAGCGGCAAACAAATTTTGAAAATAGCCGATAAACTGGATTATTTGTTGGGTTAGGTTAGGTTTTCATTCTTGAATTCATGAATTTTGGCGAAATTGGCAATGAAAATTGGTGCGGTTCCTGCCTGACTTCCTTTTTTCATCTCTTTTAGATAAGAAAGGTCACAGCGAACTGTGCTATGGTGAAATGTAATACATATTATTTACATGTATCCCCATCAAGCGCCCTCTTTGTCATTTTTTCTATTTACCAAAAGTTGAAGATTTTGATTTATGGCAATAATTTAAATTATGTTGGCATACCTGATTGGAAAGTTCTATTGTTTTGACTTAAATATCGTTACCATGGTAATTGTTGTAAACAACTTCATCTTTCAGATCATTTCTTTATGAAATACAATGAATCATAATAGTTTTCAGCTGTATTACGAAAATACTGACATCTTATTGAATTATTACGTTATCTCATCTCATAATATTTTTTGAGATTGAATACATGCATAATGGAGCAATGTTATTTGAATGTGGTCAAAAATCAAATTCAGGTAGCAGCAGGTGATAGTAAAAATCACCAATTTGATATTATAATTGGCCACATTGAAGATATCCTTGTGGATGGCACTTTTCATGTAAGTTTCAATATCCTGATTTCACTTGTTTCTGTTCATGAAACAGGACATCTTACAATATATCTAAAGGTTAAACTTAATATCGTTTGTTAGGTTCAGTGTTGGTTTGGGTCATAAGATTATGCAGTTTATGCCAAATCTAGGGTCAGCATATTAACACATTGACAAAAATAGTACATATTGCCATCTTCCGTCAAGTCGGAGAGTGAGAAGATGCTTCCTGTTCTCGCTCAGTATGCTGGACATTGTCTGTCATTTGGGACTTGGAAGTGAATAATTTAAACACCGGAATGATGGTCGAAAACAGCGATTTTATTTAATTATTACTTTATGATTATTAGGCGCTGGCTTCCATCACAGAGTTCTGGTTTCGATTCTCAGTGAGGTTAAAATATATTTACATAATCTAATATGTAAATTCCTCAAGCCTGGGAGTTTTACCACTATTATTGGGCTTCACGGCATGTTGTGGTGTTTAATAAAAAAAATACTACATTTTTATAAATTTTTTCGGAGAGCGTAATGTATGTGTTTACATTTTAAATGTCTAAGAGCATCTGCCCACCAAAACAAACTGCCGTTTTCGAAGCAGTACAATTGCAGCGTTGCAGATATTTTTTTAATGGCCGGGATTTACAATGTTGCCGGATATTTATTTTTTTATTCTCGCAATCAACTCTTACTATGCGTCGGCTTGATAATGGTTCGGGCCTCTTTGATCCACAGAGGAGACATCCACAAATGGGGACCATTCGTTAGGTGTAGCAATATTTATCTGTACCATAATCTTCTTAAAGAATTAACTTCATTCCTTATAATATTATAAAAAACGGAAGATTATTGTGTTTCAGGAAAGAACATGTTAAATGCCAGATTGTATATATTTTTTTTATTTAAAAACACTACAATATAACATACAACTGCTCAATCAAAGTTAAATCTGTTATATTATACAGTTTACTAAATAATGAAACATTTAACTATAGATATGCGCAGATACGATTTTTTCTTGCGTGCGGGAATTAGGCAGGGCTAATGTGATTATTATTATAGTTAATATTGTGGACTGCACTTACATCAAGCCTATTGCATTGCTTTTTTTTACTCAATCCCCCTCTGACTATGTCTTGTTTCATGCCAAAACTGTCTAGCCTCTCGGTAATGTGGTATGTTTATATATTGTTTCTGTGGTTTCGATCATTTGAAACATAGTATTACATAGTTTATGTTTCATACTTATAAAACAAAACCTACCATACATTAGAGATAAGTAGGATTTGTTTTGTGTTTAGAACTAATGGTTGTTGACCATCAACTTTTATGTAAATAATATATACACCCGATCCTCTTTTTGCACGGGGGATACATACCAAAGACTACCGTGCAAAACAAAATCGTGTAAAAAAAGATAAGATGCCCATACAAAAATGGTAGATAGGTTCCATTACTTGAATCAACTCAAAATACGAAATTCTTGTACTCAAACTTAAATAGAATTTATTTATTATTTATACATAAAAATACATAGTTTTCGATTTAAATTAAATTTAGAATAGATAAATATATTCATTCAGTCTCGTTACTTGACAATAAACCTGCCCGTTTACTGCTGTTTTTCTCTGGCAAAAAATCACTCTCATTGCTGGAAATATTTTTTAATGACGCTGACACCGAAGCACGCGGCGCGTGACTAGTGGCGCCATGTATGTACGTATGTATTTCTGGGCGGCATAAGGTGACAACATATGTATGCATCAGTGGCGTGCGGTTCATTGCATATTTTTATTCTTTTTGTGTTAAAGCAAAAAAATCAGTGTAAATATTTCGAAACCGTGCAAAACAAGGATCGGGTGTACTGTATATTTATTGGATAAATATTGATAATATATAAATACGGTATTGGATAATATAATATAATTGGGACACATCGGGACTAGCAAATTCCACATAAAATTAAAAAAATATTTTTCTTTAAAATAAAATTGACATAGGCAAATTTACACATTTATGTCGCACATGTGAGGCGGTGTAGCGGTAATTGAATACGGTATGGTAGTAGTATGTAGTGGTCGAGTCCAACGTTAAACAGGTCTATCGATTGGTGTAGCGCCACACTGACGCGACGGTAAACATTATGTGATATCTGTTTAAAAACAACGCAACATGTAATTTAAGTGCTGTTTTTTTATGAATTTAATATCACATTACATATTATTACGTGTAACATAATATGTATTGTGATCCAAAATTTACTGTCCCAATTAAGCGGAATGCTGTTCCAATTATAATATATTACTGTCGGTTCCTTGGTTTGGTTTCCGTTCTTGAGATTTGGCCCAAATAAGCGGTTGCCACAATTAATCAGTGGCCCAATTAAGCGGAATCGTCATTACTTTCTATGACAAGGTGACATGAGGAAAGAGAAGAGAGCGAGCTATGTCAATAAAATTGTATAATTTACATTTTCTATAATTTAATTTTTAGAAAGTAATTTCTGATTTTATGGAAGAATATTGCCAGGCTTTTGATAAAAATGAAGAAAATAAACTAATATACATGGACATATTCAGCAAATACACAAAATTGTTGGAAAGTTTTATTGACACTCATCTGACAAACCGGATCCCGGATTTTTGCATGAAACAATTTCTCTGTGAACTAGAGTAAGTCAACTGATAAGATTATATTCATTATTAATATGTAAGAGAAATTGAGGGTCCTATAATTAGATTAAAAGAAAGATATTATCATTGGCTGCACCTTGTCCAAATATTGATTTATCAAATATCTATTGTGTGAATATGTAACACTAAATGAATATTTTATGTGAATCTCAGGAACATGAAAACAGATCTTGACGGAGAAGTATTTGAAATGCTGTTTACTTTATCCGACTTTCTCGTCTTTAAAGAAATGATGCTGGACTACAGAAACGTAAGTATACTAAAACAATTAAAAGCCTAAAAACGAGACGAGTGATGGTAAGAAATTTTGTGTAAAAATTATCTTCGATGTGTAGATGATTTTCTTTCACTTTGCTATTGCTATCTCAATGATTTGACATTCATGATAGGGTAAAAATCCTTCTAAATGATGTATGTTTCTATGTGAAAACGTCTTAGACTGATTGTGGTTTGAATATACATTTACTGCTTGCTGGGGAACTGATTTAGTCAATTAAAACTTTCAACACATCACAACAGCTCGCGAGTGGAGAACTACAAGGTTCTAAGTGTTTGTCCTTGGAGAAACAAAAGTAACAATGAGGCAGCTTAGAATACTACTTCATTGTTGGGTTTGTTTTTTCAAGGACGAACAGTTAGAACCTTGTAGTATACCATTATAACAAATAATAGGAAGTTGCAGATGCAGATGAACAATTCAGGCGATCTTTCGAGGTATAAAGATACTTTTTAGTCAATATCGAATGATCTATCATTTAAATGTCAGATTGGCGATTACCATGCATTAGAATATTTCAGCCAGTTTGTTCAACGTAGTTTTCTTTGTTATTTTTGCTACAGATGGAGCATAACGATATGGAATAGTAGAAGTATTCATTGTTCCTTATTTACGAATGAATATATATATTGTTTTGAGGTTGATACTTACAATTAGTAGTTTTTTTTATCATGCTTGAAAAGTACACATCTAGACGGTCAACGGGATGAATCACCCTGAGTATGTATCAATTTATTGGTTAATCACGATAGTGATTGGAGAAGTCATGTTATTTGAGACATGACTTTTAATGAACTAATATATACAGTCAAACTCGGTTATTACGATCACGGCTATAGCGAGATCTCGGATGTAATGAGGAAACATTCGTTGACATTTTAGTTTATGATTTTCTCCATACACTTTTATAACGAGCTACTTATCGGTTATACCAAGCTAAAATATGGTCAAGAATTTTCTTAAAACTGTGAATGTTTCGAGCGTTTAAAAATATTTCGAGCCTAAGCAATAAAATCCGACTGGATAGAATGCCGCCGGAATCGGATTACGTTTATGACACTAGTTAAGTGTCTAAGTACCTACTTAATTGGTGTTTTCGCCGACAATATTGAAAAAGTATACACGCATATGGTTGAAATTGCATGTAAAAAATCCAAGGTTTGTGAAGTCAGTAGGTACCTACCAGTGTTCATTACAATAAATAACTTCTTTTGTAGTTTATGAAGCCATGCTTGTTTTGGGGAAAAATTCTAATTGTGTATTTTTGTTTGGATTGTGACTTTTTGTGTTATGTGACCGCTCATTTAAAAATACCTATTCTCTGATATAACGAGTAAATTCAGTCTGTCCCATTTTCCTCGTAATGACCAAGTTCGACTGTATTGTGGGTTTTACTACTTTGCATTTTGAATCATGTTGAGTCTTTTTGTTTAGGTTAAAGAAGGCTCGGCAGTGGACTTCAGCTCTGGAATTATGATAACAAGCTTATCCACCGACAACAGCGGAGAATGGCAGAACAAATAAGTCATGTTATGTCTGTTATTAAGTAAGATTTTATTTCGAATGTTGTGAACGTAAAAAAAAAAATTATAAAAATAAGTAATGCGTAAGAAACGAAGTGATGGTTAGTGCATCAAGATTTGCATTTGCGTCAGTTGGCTGTACGTGTCGCCGGGCATACGGTACGGGATGTTCCCCGCGAAGCTTGTCAACGCTTCTGCCTGCTCGCGTAGATATTCCACTTGCTAGAAACCAAGAAGAATATATTATAAGCTTGCGAATTATCAACAAAGGATATCAGAAGACATCACGGCGATTGTATGTATCTTCGAACTAAACATTTTAATAATGTGGGAAAAAATTTCGATAATGGCATTCCAAGTTGGTTGTGAAAATAGATTTTTTTCTGCATGCCTTTTGAATCATCCACCGATGTCCGGAAAATGGTTAAGGTGCAATTCTGATTATAATTCTACGCTTGCAAGTCAAACTCTGACTAGAGCAAACTGAAATTGTGTCAAACGATATGTCGATGAGTCTTGTTGGTAGATTTGAACTGCTTTTGAATGATTCTAAATGTTTCAAACCGTCGCCCAAAGTGACAGATGACATACTACTACAGGTAAATAGGCGACGTGTCACTGCTGCAGTGTCAAATTAAGGCTTTTAATGATTAGGGTAAATGGATAATTACCTATAATTCCATGCTCCAGCTAGTGTACTTCAGATTGTATTAGTTTAGAGCATGCGCACAATAAAGTGCTAAAGTGATTCAAATCAGTTTAGGATTTGCATGCGGGAACAAATTTGGCTTTGAAGTTTTGTTAGGGGCCATAGACAAAAAAATTAAGACTGGGATTATAGAGAAAAAGTCCTTGTTATAAAATTAGATTTTATAAAATATTGCATGTAGTAAATGTATTGTTCAAATCATTAGATATTATTTTTTATTTCTTGCATTTTTTATTGTTAAAGTTGGTGTCGATGGTTTTATGATGTCATGATTATTTTTTTATAATGTTGTTGTGCTTATGTTTATATTTAATGTTGATAACTGTTATTATTTAAATAAAATCTGACATAATACATAACAAAAAAGTATTTTTAAATCCCAGGACTGTGACAAAAAAATAAGTACATTGTTATCCCATTTTGTGTATGACGTTGAAAATCACAGTATGTAGGTGTAAAATGATACATAATATACTTTTTTATTTAGTCTAGATCAGTCAAAAAAAAAATTCGACAAATAGACCTAGACTTCGACAAATTGTGTAAAAATATGTAATTATTTTAAGATATATTTTTCTAAGGATGGGATGGGGTTACCCGAAAAAAGCTTATAATTCTAAGGGTTCCCTGAGTCGACAAAGTTTGAAGACCACTGGTCTAGATAATTGAGGTTAACAAAAATGTATTGAATGTGACAAACTGTTCACCTTGTCTTTGCCTTCAGCGGTCATGTGCACCAAGTGGTCTTGGCCTCGCAGCGATTGATACTTGTTGTAAAGGATGGTGATGGTGGCTAAGAGGACATCGGGAATGACTTTACACACCTCGCCGCTTAATCGTCTGAATGCGGCCACTCTATCGTGCTCTTCATCAGAACTCAATGGAACGAGTTTGCAAGCAGCCAACGTCTAAAATAAAAAAATAAATAATATCATTTATCGCATTAACGAAAAGAAAAGACATTTACCATATGGGCATCATTTTGTGAAGGGTCTATACAACATATTCAGTCGATTACCTCATAGAGAAAATCATAAAAACCGTCGAGCACATTCTATACTGTAAATAGAACATTTTATTTTTGCAAATACCGTCGTACTTGGTTATTATGATCACGGACATAGCGAGATCTCGGATGTAATGAGGAAACATTCATTGACATTTTGTATATGATTTTCTCCATACATTTATTCACTTTTATAAAGATCTACTTATCGGATATACCGAGCAAAAATATCATCACAAATTTTCTTAAAACTGTTATTGTGTAGATCGTTTAAAACCATTTTCGACCCTAAGCAATAAAATCCGACCGTAGACCGATGCCGCCGGGATCGGATTACGTTTATAACACTAGTTAAGTGTCTAAATTCCTAATTGGTATTTTCACTGACAATATTAAAAAAGTATCCACGCACATGTAAAATGTAAAATTCATGTAAAAAATCGAAGCTGAAGTCAGTAAGTACCTACCACGTTCATTACAATAAACAACTTCTTTTGTTGTTTATGAATGCCATGCTTGTTTCGGGGAAAAATTCTAAATGTGTATTTTTGTTTAAATTGTAACGTTTTGTGTTATTTGACCGCTCATTTAAAAATACCTATTCTCTGATATAACGAGCAAATTCACTCGGTCCCATCTTCCTCTAATAACCAAGTTTGACTGTATATAAGTAAATAGGTAAAAAAAGTGAATGCTGAAATAAAATTACTTAAAACATTAAAATTATTTGAAAACCACATTTAAAGTTAGTCGAAAAATAATAAAAAGTGCAAAAATGTTAATAAATGGTTTATTTAAAGCCTTTGCGTTTAAAGCCTGTCTCTGAATGAATGAAATTGTAGCGCATCTGCAGGTAGATATATTGTGACAACTATTACAATATATATGCCTTTGTTGGTCTGTTACTGATATTATAACGTAATATAAAATAATTTTTTCGTTTAATTAATTGATAATTATGCAATTTGCCTGACTGCATACTGCATACTGCTCAAAGACTGCATACTGCATGCATGGATCAAAAAAGTTTAGCAGCTTCTGAATTTTCACACAACAGCTGTAATTTGCATGACTCCTCATGCGCAGTAGAACGATAGTGGGAAATATGCTGGAAAAAAATATGAACTTACAACACGCAGAGCATTTTGACATTTATCAATTTTCACAACCAGCGAAATAGCACCATACAATGACAACAACGCGTCTCGCTTACGTTTGAAAAATGAGATTGGTGAGAACAATCAGCACTGTACGTGTAAACAATTATTATCTTGACAGTTTAATTTACACACTATTGGTGCCAGTAAATTCATGCATTTGTACAGGCGCACATTAGGCTTTAAATAATCGCATATTGAGGAGTCTTCACCACTGACATTTAGTCAACCCGGACCTGAAAATACTGAGGTGGCTCGACTATGTAGAAGGTTACACAGCATCAATCAGGCGAGGGCAGTGGGGAGAGATTACCCAGATTAGATTATAGTGGTAATGACAATAATATATTATGCAGCCGATCAAGGTAAAAGTAGATTGGACAGTAAATGATTATTAAATAAAAAAAAGCTTTCCAGTGAGGTCAGATTGTTCATTGCGACAATCCATTATACTGACCTCAAGTGCTCCCACGTAGTTATTGGCATGGTATTGATCAAAGAATGTGACCAACTTGGTCAGGATGGCAAAGGTCTGTTGCGTTTGAATGGGCAGCGTGGTGTTGATGTGTCTGTCTTTGAGTTTGTGGCACGTGTGCGTGAGTCTCTCCCGAAGTGATCCGGCCCTCATCGGTTCACTTACGACTTGGCTCAAGAGAGTGCAGCACATCTCAAATACTCGTTCAACATTCTGGAATAGATTAATGATATTTTTTATAACAAAAAACAAGGTTATAGGTATAGTATACGCAGGCGAAAGACTTCAAATTGAAACAGCGGAGACAATAGCAAAACGTGAATGGATTGTGAAAATGATTTACGAGCAAATTAATTAAGTTTGAATGTATCACCAGTCGAATCTGTCATTAGCAAAGATGTTGAAGATATCCTATCTTTATATGTAGATGTATCCTAAATACAAGAATGTGGAATTCAAAAAATGATTACTAAGACGGATGAAGAGCATTTTGTTTTGTAGATGATTCATTTGTACATAGTAAGCTTCACAGTTATCTTTGCTTATGTCAAAAACTGCAAACATTTTAATACAATTTAACATTCAGTTGATCAGTCAAATCCATAAATTATTGAACATATATAATTTAGAAAAACACTTTCTGAGAGCATACATTATAACCAATAGAAAAAATCTTTTTTTTTTGAAAAAAGTAAGCCAACCCGACGGGGATTCGAACTCCGTATCTCCCAGGTATACGCCCTGATCCGCTGCATTACCATTATGCTACGAGGTGACATACTAATAGCGACAAATTTTAACTATTGGTCAATATTAATACCTACTCATCAATGTTATTCCAAATCAAGCTACTTTGGCAATCGATTTTTGTTTCTTAAATCAAAGTAGGTAACTATTTACTTATTACTTTGATTACTAACCGACGTCGTGGAATTTCTCCAATATTTTTTAGATGTAACTACTTGCACTTGCTAATAATTTATAATTAACTATTTCTTTTATTCAATGAATAATTCACAAGATTTAAGAATATATCATTCTGATTATTGAACATATATAATTTAGAAAAACACTTTCTGAGAGCATACATTATAACCAATAGAAAAAATCTTTTTTGAAAAAAGTAAGCCAACCCGACGGGGATTCGAACTCCGTATCTCCCAGGTATACGCCCTGATCCGCTGCATTACCATTATGCTACGAGGTGACATACTAATAGCGACAAATTTTAACTATTGGTCAATATTAATACCTACTCATCAATGTTATTCCAAATCAAGCTACTTGGTAATGCAGCGGATCAGGGCGTATACCTGGGAGATACGGAGTTCGAATCCCCGTCGGGTTGGCTTACTTTTTTCAAAAAAGATTTTTTCTATTGGTTATAATGTATGCTCTCAGAAAGTGTTTTTCTAAATTATATATGTTCAATAATCAGAATGATATATTCTTAAATCTTGTGAATTATTCATTGAATAAAAGAAATAGTTAACCATAAATTATTGTTGTGCATGTAGTATGGCACTCCATAGTTGTTTAACCAACTTTTTTAGAGGATTGTTTGTTACCTATTTGCTCAATCAATTGGGTACATGTGAAGAATTCCCATCATAATATGTACATTGTATTAAGTAAAAAAAAAAACAACATGCAAATTCGACTTGTGGGACCTGCGACCCATGGATTAATATTGGTAGATTCTAGCCTCTGTTCTACGGTTGATACAATAAATTGATAAGATATGCAAAGTCAAAAGATTTCTGACCCAGATGCAGGAACTGTGTGAAAGAAGGTGAAAAACTCACCCCCGCTAAATCAAACATGTTGATTGCATCTTCAAAGAGACCCTTCTTGACTAGATCATCTGCTACATTTGCGGCAATAACCTGTAAAGAATAAAAACATAGTCAAGAATAATATTTATAACAAGTTATATAATAAAATAAAAGCGAGGCATGGAGAGGTGTATGTTGGCCATCACGCGAAAGGACCGTAAGATAAACGAATGGGTTAGGAAGCAGACAGGAGTACGCGATGTAATAGACGTTGCCAAACAGCTGAAATGGAGATGGGCGGGGCCAAATCGCCGAAAGGACGGCCGCTGGACAAATTCCGTCATCCAACAGTACCCAAGGGGCACGAAACGGCCACAGGGTCGCCCTAAAAGCCGCTGGATTGATGAACTGATAAAGTTCGGCGGAAATACGTGACAGCGAACGACACAGGACCGAGAGAGTTGGAAGAAGCTTGGGGAGCCCTTCATCCAGCATTGGATTCACCCCGGCTGATGATGATGATATAATAAAATAAGAAATGGCAGCTTTACTAACCATTATATCATAGCTGCGGACATCTTAGAGGCAATCTGCTGAAAAAAAACATCCCCCGATCTTTCACATTCATAATATAATATATCCCGACCCCTCTGCTTCAGTGCGCTATACTACATACATCACTATGAAATCGCAGCCGTGATATATTGGTTGACGAATAGGTACTGGAAGCTCGAAATTCTTAAAGCAATATAGCCCTACGTATTTATATGTTAACATTAAAGGCATGGAAAAGCCTTCAGATTGGGTTCCCTGAATAAATTAAAATCACTTATTATGTAATAGTAATTGTCCCATTCCCAAAAACCGGACTTACAATATCATCATCATTACAAATTGAGCGTTTATTAACCCCCAGTATTCGTAAGAATAGAAAAAGCACAATTCGATTCAGATGATATGTCAACTTTGTTTGGCTCACTATGATCGTAACAAATACGGAAAGAACACTCACCTTGCTGTCGGTTAATGAAGAATTGAATTGATCCACTAATCCTCGTGTTCTGACTCCGGTAATGGGGTCGATCCGGCCGAAGAGAGCATCGTAATCTCTGCACTCCAACGCCAAGTCTCCAACACAAACCATAAAAAGATTTTTCCCATTCGCATCTTTCATATTCCTGGAATAATTATAGTAACACTTGGTCATAATATGTATATATATTATTATTTAGTCAGCAAGTTTTTTAAAAGGAAAGTATTAAAAATGAGATAAAATGACACACACCTCAAGAAATAAAAGTACTGCAATGCTTCCGCTGGATCTGTGACTTCAAATTTTCTAACGTAAAGTAATATTAGTCTCGCCAAATTCAGTCGCCTCATCGGAATGGGATCCTCAATGTCTACAGAGACTGAAAAAAATAACCGTTTTAAACATAGACGCACGATTTCAAGAAATAGAATCAATAATTCCTGTGTGTACAAAAAGGAAACACTACTTTTCAGGAGAGCCAAAACAAGATTGCATTCCTGTGTGAAATTTACTAATTTATCGACATTGGTTTGTGAAGTCTATACATAGAGGCAATCATATGAATTTTGTAAAGCTTACATTTGATAGTGATTTTAATATTGAATTAGTATGTAACTAGATTGCGGAAAGTATAACGTGAAGCGTGGCCGTTTCGAGAACTACAATCCTCCCTAGCCATTTCCTCCTTGTGCAATCATTTGACGTTCGTTATTTGTGCGTGCTGCAAGTTCATGTAAAGGTGTTTAAACGTATTAATAATGCAAAAAGTGTTGAAAAGTGGTAGTGGTAGCTACTGCGAAGAAGAAAAAAAACAAATGAGCTCACTGGCCCTATAAATAAGGTCGATGACGTCTCTGAAATGACAGCTAAATATTCTTTGACATTTCAGTGTTACCATTATAGCTAAAAATATCTCCACTGATTTTTATTTTTGTATTTGATATTCACATTCTAAATCAAAGGAGGGAAAAAAGTATCCTTTCATAATATATTGCAGCGCCACAACGGCGGCCATGACACTTCAAGTTATAATTTTCGCAGACTGCATTGTTAAGCATTCGCAGTATTATTCGTAAGTAATAAAAAAAGATATGGCAGTATAATTTTCGGTTTCAATAGATAATATATTGTAACAGTGATAGACAATAATAAATAGGTAATGTTTAAATTAATTAGGTAGGTAAATTATGTTTTATTTCTTACTTAAGGGAGCCTGGACAGTTCTCGGTCCTCCTAATAAGTATAATTCATTAAGCGCTATAGCCATATGAACAGCATGTACTTGATACCTGGAAAAGACAAAATAGTTACATTAAAACTAACTCATTTTGCTACGCATAATATGATTTTATTATTACATACAATGTGACTGTATATTATTGCAATCTATGAACAACAGTTTGCAATTTCGTTTTGGATTTGTTTATCTTTAGCGTAAGGCCTCAGTAGCGGTGTTTTGCAAAGCGAGGCGTGTGGCGTGTATTTTTATGTCGGCTCTCACATCTAAACTTACCTCGTGTGCCACACAGCCATAAATCAAACCTTCTGAGAAAGGCGATCCAGTGTTGCTTGTGAAGACCGCACACATTTACCTAGCGACAGTCGCGCGTAGCCTTCGAAAAGTATAGAATAGAATGCGGTGATCGGCGAGCCGGTATAGGAATGACCAATCCGAGAAGCATGCAACTTGTCGATTGCAATAGCAGATGTTTTTTTCAAACGAAACAGTCGCATTCGACGAATCTGAGGAGCTCCACTTGGCAACGTGTGTTTTGTGAATAACGAAGACGTCACATTGACGTATTCGATACTTTGTAGGTGAGACCACCAATTTTCTGTGAACCATTGAAGACAAACTCTCCTCAGTTTGTCTGTGCCGGACTTCCAGTCACGAGGATCGCAAGCAAGATTTTATTCACTAAGTAAATATAGTCATGACAGCATACAATAAGAAAATACAAGTAAAATTATACCTTGGTATCCGTGAAAGGAATTCTATAGCCGGTTCGAACTGTCCTGTCAATGCCAAGACTTGGAAATATACCAAAGGTTGTTCATATGCTCTGTAATGTGATTCGCCTGGAAAGAAAGGTCCTTGATGAAAGAAAATACTTAGAAGTCAACATTCAAAACAGAATCATGAAAGTAACATGATCACTATCTTGATAATAGAATCGCATTATGTAGAAAAAAAAATAATTACCATACTCCTCCAGAATCATTTTTTGCAGATCAGAGAAAGTGAATGTTTCTGAATAATTGGATGAGCCAGATTCTTCTTTAATTAGACATAGCTTCAACCAGAGATAATCGTCAGCTGTTTTCGCAACTTCTGGATGTTCATCGCTTACATCACAGCATCCTAAAATGCAGTACACCTATAGAAACAAAAACAAAAAAAACATTGAATCTACAGCTAGAAAATGACATGACTAACCTAGAAAGAGTTTATCGTTTTCTGACTTCAAACTTAGCTGTTTGTGAAGACTCAATAGCATGTAAACAATTATTTAACTTATACCTTTACTTGTAAAGAAATCATAATAACCATGATATGCAATTAGTGCTACATACATACAAATATTGTAAATCGGCTTATTTGTGTGTATTTAAATTAGGATGAGAAAAGATTTCATCTGTTTAATTTCAATAGAATCTACGGATTATTTTGATTGCATTTCACCCAATAAAATGATGGTGACATCTGCTACCCACAATTGCTTATTTCTTAATGCGATTGCAAACGGCTCAACAATCGCTTGCAAACAAACTAGACTAGGTAGGTGAGTGGGATTAATGATTCCAGATTTATTTGTATAAATATACACAATTTTTAATTAACGTGTAGAATGAATTCATCCAAAGAAATGTGATAATATTATTATTTCGCAAGGGTGGCAGAGGGTGTAGCCCTAGTGGGAGTGTATATTTGAGGGTGGTTAGGTGTATTTAAAAATCGTATTTACCGAGTGGTCACAAAGTTTTTAATCAAACAAAGGAATTTACATTGTGTATCAAACACGGACTGCTTTAGCGTTTGCCACTCGTCACAAAAAAAGCCTTCATTACATTTTTAAAACGTGAATTGAGGTTACAGGCGCATTGTTTGATGTAAATTTTTGACTAGCGACTCTAAAGGATCTTTTCAGGTATGCAGGAAAAAATAACTGTCGCTTCGTGTTCTCCTATTAAGAACCTCTATTAGTTTTTTTTCAAAATCATGTATGTCCCGAAAGCATGGTGATTTTGAAATCTATAAAATTAAAGTTGGTCTGTGTAGCGGATTCTCACAACTGTAACAGTACTTATTGTTCTTCTCAGTGTACTCCAACAGACCGATACTGGCCAATGAAATAGATAAAAAATTTGTAACTTACAGCTCTCTTATAAGGATCAGTAGCATTTCTGACGTTTCTTCTATACTGGAAATTGATTGAAGTCTGCAGTTTACTGTTAAGTGGACATCCTGGTTTTTTGATTAGCTCTTCTAAAACCTCGATGAAGTCTTCAAATCCTGGCCTATAATCAAATGCAAACGATACATGTCAATAATTACAAATCAGAATAAGATTTAATATTTCCATTAATACATACATATTTTGTGAAATGTTTATGAAAGGTATTCATTACATAATTTCTGCATATTATTTATGGGAAAATTTCCAGTAAACGAAACACTGACATGTAATAAGAATGTCTCATCTCAAGAATCTCAGAGACAGGTAAAAGATATCAAAAATCATCGCCGACATCACAACGGATATGACATACTAAGAAACCCCTACTTGGGGGCACCAAATAATAATATATACAAAACCTGCGTTACATTATAAGTTATGAAATTCATTCTAACCCAGACTGTTTGACACAATGCAGAGCTGCCTCTAGGTCCCCACTTCTGAGGCAATAATAAACCATGGGCCAAATGGGACGGCCTTCCAACTGGCCGTCTGTGAGCCCCAATAGAGACTGGCCTTGCATTTTTAAACCAACAAACCCTCGCACCAAAGGATAGGTGCCGGGTATTCCCCCCCTCTGAGCAGTTTGCAGATTATCCATCACAATACTTCGCATGTAGGTTTTATACCTGAAAATGAAGATAAGAATGCATACAGTGTAAAGTTTACTCTACTTATCGGAATCATTCTACAGTGGCAGCGATGGGCACAGCAAAAGCGGTTTGCTTTTGTATTTGTATTGTGTACAATACAACTGAGAATAGCTTTTGAAATACCCATGGTGCTCCTGTATATATAATGCCTCCAGTACATATGAGGCGTCTAATTACAAAAAGCGACAAGTCCACAATTCAATATTTTCGGGAAACGTTTTTATGTTTCAAGCTTCAATTATTTCTTTTAACGTGAGATTATTTTTCCGTTGTATTCTATGTTAAAATTAGAACCAAATGGCAATTTGTTTCAGCCGATAAACTCTTAAATGTAATAAATAGAGGCAAAATAAAATTGGAAGTAGTGCTATTTGTACCTCACTTTTTAATTTACTCTGCATAAGGCACATATTTCCGTGGCACTGTCATGAGTTTCCCAGATGCTACCGCATGGGAGACGCCTTTTTCAATATTGAACGTTCCCTTATTGGTTGACTTAAACATGCGCGAAATTAACCAAGCTTTAAATAATATGAAACACGGACTTGGCGCTTTTTGTAATAAATCGAGACTTAAAATATTTCTTTTGCCTAGGGTTATGTCGCGTTTTGGAATTTATAGATCAATACATATTGTGTAAAATTATACAAAAAATATGTGCGTATTTTTTTCTCGATTTTGACCAAATGTGGACTTATCGCTTTTTGGAATTAGACGCCTCTATTGAGAAGAAACATTGATGATTTTATTTTAGTGTAATAAATCGCTACCTCAGTACAAGGGTACACAATTTGACAAAATGTCAGTTTTGACTTATAAATTACAAAATATGGAGAATCAGTTGAAGTTTCTGGGCAAGACTGCACTATTTTTGCAGAAATTTATTTTACCATAATATTTCAGATACATTATTTTGTATGATGAATATAAAAGGAGTATAATTGTTTTATTGCAATACTACACTTTATTACATAAATTGATTTAATTTAAATATGGGAGGGAATTTAAGGTACTTCTTTATAATTTTAGATAAAATGTTCATTTTTTAGGATATTTACATAATAATAAGTATATCTAATTACTCTCTTATTTTTATTCAAAAACTTTGACAGCCATTTTCTCTTAACAGGTTTTTGTCAAATAGTGTACACTTGTACTGAGGCAGCGAAATAATGTCATCGTTTTCATGCTGAGGTAGATAACATAATGAATGTCCAGCCCCACGTACACTATTTCCGATAATGACGCACCCAATATTTCCACTTCCTTCATATTGGGCAAAATTATTAACACGGCGACAGCGCTCAGGTTGTTATAGATTGTGAGAATATTGTCAGGATTGGAAGATATTATTCCCTACTTCCTTTATAAAATACAATAACATACGTCAATTTTTTCTCATTGAGTTGGTATATTTTTAGTTATAATATAGCAACATTGAAATGTGAAATGATTTGTTTATTGCCCGAATAAGTTCTTTTTGTTGTTTTTTTCTTCACAGTAAGACTTATTATCTTTCTACCATCACACCCACGATGATCGCGCGGCTTACGTGTCGGCCTGCAGCGTCGTGGGTCCCAGGTTCGAATCCTGGGTCTGACAAGTACACATACGTATTGTAGGTGTATAGTGGACCTAATAGGTTGAGTAAGTGGCTGACATCCATTTCTCGTGAAAACAAAATCTGTTAATACGAATACGAACCTCTACTCTGTGGGGCCCATAATATGATCTAATTAGGATCAGATATGGTCGGAAAATACCATAACTTGTCAAAACTAATTGCATTATTAACACATCTAAATGACCTACAGCACACACAAATGCTTTCATGGTGACGGGACAAAATAGGGAAGCACGAGAAGGGATTTTAGTACACCAATCCGCCGCACATCAAGTTATGACTTTTCGCATTCTAATAATTCGTCTGATGATATTTGTTCAATGACATTTCTGCAAGATTTATATTCAGAATAGTGCTTCTTTTTAAATGAGTTCAGTTTAGAAATGTTATATAATAGTTCCAAATGGTCATATCAAAAATTCTATTAACAATATAGCTTTGCATATTTTTTTATAATGTAGAGTTAGTATACATTTTTGGCAACAAGAAAATGAAAAGATGTGTTTTGAATATACCTTTGTTGTAGATAGTTTCGTCCCTGCATGATAATGGCTTTTTGCACAACCGGAGTGGCCCGTGATTTGAGAGGGTCATCATTTCTCGCGAGTGGAGGAATATTGGAGATTGTTTTGATTATACCCCACATCTCTTTAACTTTCTGCAAAAGATAACATTCAATTATTACATAAGGCGATTCTCAATAGAATCCACAGAAGATACATTCATAAGAAGATATTATATTCATTTGAAATTATAAAAATGATAAATACAATAACTTTCCTAGTCGTCGACTTATAATATAAAGGACACTGCATTACATATAAAATTTCAATACTTAAGGGTAAGAAAATAAACACGTACTGGGTCATCAAACTCTTCGGCGACCAATGAAAACTTTTGAACAAGCGATGGCCTCATAGCGCCTTGCAGAACAACCTTGTTGTGCTGATGAACTTGTTTCGCATACGCCATTTCCTGATCGTCTAACATGGACCGGCCGATCTTCTTTGGGTTCACCTCAGCCAAGATGGGAGCTTCGGGAACGCGTTTCAAGTCGAGCCAATTTTGCGAGGGGCCGATCATTGCGTTCATCAATTTGATCTTCTCTTGATTCCACTCGGAGACCATGTGCTCCCATTTTTGTTCTTCAATAGCTTGTAAAGACTGAAAGAAAGAAAATGCTCTTCAATAACCATGTACTACAAGAAGGATTGAAATTTTATCACTGCTGCTTACGGAGATGCCCATATGCACTAAAATCAGTTTTAACCTACTGTGGGGTTAGCTCCACAATTCATGTTGATATAAAACTTCATTGATTGCACAGTGCCTCATGCCAGTGGGTGGATGGCCTCGATTGCCTTATGCGAATTATTAAAAATCACTCTTCAATGTTAAAAACACAGAACAGATAATAAATAGAGTTCCGATAGGCTATATTCAGTACCCTACATTTTGATGCAGGATTTTGAATGTGTGTGTCCAATGAAAATAAAACACGCATTATGCACGTGCAATAGTATGTGTAATACACCAATATTAAATGAACATCAATGCATAAACCGAGAGCAGTTGTCAGTATTCGACATATGACATATTCTTGACACGTGTTTAAGTTTATCCCGGATTCTTCCTTACTCGAGATCGGTTATCAGCTACTCCTTACCCGTTAGGTATTTCAGTTCCCATTATTTCTGAGTTCCCTGGTTAAAAACTATGGATATGTAAAACCTAAGCATATTTAGCTAAAACTACTCCTAACCTTATACGTGCATGGATTTACTGCTGACAGTATAACAAGAAAATTCATGTGTAAACAAGTATTATTGTGAATGTTGCATGATTGCATGCACGGATCAAAAAAGTTCAGAAGCTTCTGAATTTTCACACAATAGTTGAAACTTCCATGACATATTATGTGCATGCGCAGTACAACGATAGTGGTGAACCTGCTGGAAAAAATATGAACTACACTGCGCAATCATTTTTGACGTTTACCAATTCTCACAATCAAATAGCACCATACAACAGTGGCGAAGGGTGACTTTTGGAAAGAGGTAGGCTGTTGAATAACCACGCTTGTCAGATATATTTACGGGAAATAAGAAGATAACCCAATATTACTACTGATGAATAGGCACACTAAATCGATGAAATTTCAAAAGTTCAATTAGTTTGATACAATTAGTTTATAAATAAGCAAGTAGTTTGAATTATGTATTTTTCTAAACATTTATAAACGTAACATACGCTCATAATAATATATTACCTATCATCTTTGAAAATATCCGTTGTTGTGTATAATAATATGTTCCATAACAATTTATAATTTAACCCGTAAAACTAGACATTTTATAATACTTTTATACTTTTATAACACAGACTTAGGTATAAATAACTGATAAATAAAAATCTCGAGATAAATTATTTTATATTTTTAACAACAATCAATAATTATTTATATGTGATTGAATCCCATAGAAATATTTTTTAAATTATCTTATTAATAATTATTTTGAATAAATGTGCTCTAGAGGATGTAAGCGCTAACTAAACAACCTATGATTTCTGAATAAAAAGCTAGATAGCGACCGGCGCCATGAGACTGAAGTCATACAAAACAGACCTGGAAAAAGGATCTAATTCATAATATAGTTGAATCATGACAGCGCTAGTTATGGTTATAAACCTTACTAAACAAAATAAAACTTCTAAATTCTGATGATAGATGACTCTCAATTGGCTTGGATTTTTCAGTGTATTTATTTTAAATTAAATTATTTACTTGAAGATCAATTTTTCTTAGAAGGTAGGCGTTAAATAATCGCCTACTATGGAGCCTTCGCCACTGGCAGACAATGAGACAGTCAGCACTATTACATGTAAAAAGTTATTATTGCGATAGATTAATTTACACACTATTGGTACCAGTAAATTCATGCAAGAGTACAGGCGCTTGATTTTTTCAATATAGAACAGGAATGAAATTTTTATGTCACAAAACTACATTGACATATATTTTGTGGTTCATTTGGCTATTTATCCGCTAAGAGAATCAACGTGGACAAAATAGAAAAGGTTCTGCTTCGGAAATTATTAAAATACAATAGACTTACTGATTTGTTCACTTCATCGATGAGAGAAAGAATAGCGTTTTCCCTTTCATTCCGCAGAAAGCTCTCGATATCAGAATCGGCGATAGGATGGAGGGGCTCAAACGTTCTCCGTGAGCTTAACGTCTCAAGCTTTTGAGAAATCTGCGGCAAATCTATTCCTTTCGATCCAAGTAAGAGATGCCTAATTGTTAGAGAATAAAAAAGAATTTGAAGTCAAATTTGTTTTTTTTTGCCTATAAAATACCAAGATGGTGGCCGATTATTTGATGATTGGTTGTATTATTTCAGATAACACAATCAGAACAAATTGACACAGACCTAATAATTTAAATTATCCATTCCATTTTTAAATTCAAAGAAAAAATTCTATAAAATGACAATGATTCTATTGACGGGGTTTCCAAATTTTCATGTTGTATGGACATGATTTAAGTTTTGTTGATTGATTTGTTAAATGAATATAATATGTGTTATGGGTGAAAGAATCTTACACAGAGATACAGTCGACCTTGGTTATTACGAGGAAGATGGGATCGACTGAATTTACTTGTTATAAGCATTATTCGTTATATAACATTTTTCACGCCACAATTTATTTAAGCATAGAACATAAAAAATCTAAAAACCATCGTAAAAATCCCTGAAACAAGTATGGCATTCATGAACTACAAAATCAGTTGTTTACGGTAATGAAGTGCTGAGCCGCCGGCGCTGGTAGATACCTACTGACTTCACAAAGCTTGGATTTTGTATATGCAATTTCAACCATATGCGTGGATACTTTTTCAATGTTGTCGGCGAAAACACCAATTAGGTACTTAAGACACTCAATTAGTGTCATAAACATAATCCGATCCCGGCGGCATCGGTCTAGTTAACTGTATGGTCAGATGTTATTGTTTAGGGTTTATAAACGATCAAAACATTAACAGTTTTGCTCGGTATACCCTAGAAGTAGCTCGTTATTAAAGTGAATAAATGTATGGAGAAAATCATAAACTGAAATGTCAATAAATGTTTCCTCATTACATCCGAGATCTCGCTATTTCCGTGATAGTAATAACCAAGTTCGACTGTATTCGCTAATACCAGCGTAGGTATAGATAAAATTTTGACCACAATGAGATTTACGAGTTTTAAAAGATATACTGATTAATATTGTATTTTACATACATTGACTTACTAATAGACGCATCATGTGAAGAATAAAAGGGCCCTGTAAATCTGCTCAAAAACAAGGAGGTATGTTCATAAAAAATCCATTATTTCGTAAAAAGATACATATGACTAGAGCCTAAATTGGAATAAGGTGGATTATTGCAATGTATTTTGCAACTAGTGGACAGCCTTGCACAATGACTATTTGGTGTGAATTTACAATTTCGTTTGTACACAAATTGAGAAAATAAAGATATCTTACGCTTGTATATCGTGTGCGCCAGTCTGTGTCACTCTGGAATACAATTCCTGAGAAGCTTCCAAGACTTGACCGAGGGACCTTTCAACTCTTGGTAATTCCTCATTTCCTTCGACGTCAGTGGCGAGTTGCTCGGCCGAATGCAGAAGGGAACTGAATCCATTATCTGCCATCATGTTATTAAACAAGATCAGCTAGTCTATAACAGAAGTTTTTATCTTTACCCAATGAAAACTGTGACTATTGTTAAACTCGTTAATTCAACAAGAACCGTATTAAAGTGGAAATACCATCCGTAAAAGTTTTTAAATTTTAAATCGACTATAATATTATGTACCAATAATAAATTAAACACGATATATTATAAAGTATTCCAACATATTGAATAAAGGTGTCGGCGTATCCGGAATGGGGGGAACGCTATTATATTTGTGGAACTTACAAAATTAAATCACTATATTTTAAATAATTTAAACAAAACCGCTCGCCGACAAATTAAGATAACCTCAAAAACATAAACGCCAAACTAGAGTTTAGGGATGGGCAGAGCTGTCAAAAAAAAAAATATCGACACTTTTAAACAGATACTTTTCTTTCGATACGATACCCAATATTGTAGCGAGACAGAGTGCGCCGGGTTGCGTCTTGCTAAACCCTACTAATTTATCAGAAACCAAGACAGAGGCAATTGTTGCATCTATACTCTATGTCTATATCGATGTAGCTTTTAGGAAAAACATTTCCACATCTTCGATTCAATACATCGCAGTAGCCTTTGGCTTCAAATTATTGATTTAGCTAATTTAGCATTGTTATATTATTAATTTGTTATGTCGTTACATAGTGACGTCCCTAAGCGAAGTGCCGCCATTAGACAAACTGAAAATCTTCTCCATTCCCAGTGCCGATAATCATAATAACTAGCTGAGCCAGCTGGCTCTCGCCAGTCTGTCTCGCTAGTAATAATTAATAATCGGTGAAGTTATTGTATTGTCGATTTCTTTATAGGATCAACTTTTTATAACATACAAAATAATTGGCTTGCGGTGCATGTGTGAGTAATCTAATATAATTATTAATTTGTTTTGTGATAGAACTATAATAATAAAATTATCGTAAATACTGGTATTTTTCTCAACTTTTAACTCAAGCTTTCCTAATACTAAAATATCATATCTCTCATAATAATTATTGTTGAATCGGTCAGTGTATTTGTAGGTACACATCATAATAGAAGCACATGAAAGATTGAAGAATTTACGTAATTAAGTACTTGCTAAAATAAAACTGACCCTAACTCAAGTTAGTAAACTCAATTTATACAATATCATCACTATCTGGATACTTTTGAGAATTTTTGAAGCTATACTTCTTTAGGCGCGTTTGGAAAATCAGTTCAGAGTGTATTTTTGGCGTGTGGCATGTAACACATAATTTATTTTTTCACACAAAAATAAACGCACTCGATTGGATTCGAACCACCGATTGTTCGGTTATCAGCCTAACGCACTGCCATTACGCCACAGTATGATACTCCAATCGTGACGATTATACAGTAGGTATAATATTATGGTTTAGAATTGTTCCGTTGCCTAGGCAGCAAATTTATTATTATCGGCCATTTTCAATTCCTTACGTAAACAAACTATTAAACGTCATAGTGGCAGTTGTTACTTTAAAAATAAAAACAACGATAAATAATAATATAATTAATTTAGTAATATGAGTTAAAGTGTATAAAAATAAACAAACGGCTTCCCAATAAGCGGTCCTTTTGCTTGAGTGTGTAATTTAACAAGATAATAAAATTAAGAGCTAGTCGAAGAATCTAGGTTATCACAAGTTTCGTTTTTGTTTTGTTACGCCAAAGAAGTATAACTTCTAACGCGCGTACATAAGTACACACACCGATTTTTTTAATACAATGAATGCATTTACCTGAGTACCTACCTACCTAGAATATTTTCACAAGTATACCATCTTCACAGATCATTATTTAAGAATCAGAGGTGTTACCAACCACTATACAAAATTTATTATTTAATCAAAAAATATTTATGATATAAATAATTCGTATGTGTTAAGAGGACGTTCTACAGAAATGGCCTTGAGAATTGAAAATATGATTTTTTAACATGTGGTCCATAATATCTGGTCTACTAGTTAATATAAAAAGGTCGTGTCAAAGTTGTTTGTGTTAATAAATTTGCTCTGTGACTGATCCGACTCATATTTCACATTTATTTCATCAGGGCTGTCGAAGACATAAATCATAATATATATTTATAATTTTAAATTTTTATTTATAATATATATTATTTAAGTTTTGTGCATCTAATGCCGGGTCCACACTGGCAACAAGTTAATTTGCTGGCAACCTCGTTAGATTTTACGATAATTATTGTAAAATTTCTTAAGCAATTATGGTAAGTATCGTAAAATTTAATGAGGTTGCCAGTGTGGAAATGGCTTAATATCCACTGTGGTTCACGTAGTGGCATGGACCTGGGGTTAGCTAATTCAGGAAGTCAACACCCATGATAGAATTTTTTCCAGTTTTGGTTGCATTATATTCCAAAACTCTTCTGTAAAAATCGTTTCCGAGTTTATAAATGGAAATTTCTCGGTGTACATAGTAAACAAACCTACGAATAAAAAAAGACAAAAAGGAACATACTGATTCATCGCAGTAAAATCTGGTAATCAAATTCGCCATTTTGAAAAGCGACGATTTTGCGTAAACAAATATCACGTGGTCTGTACGTGTGCGGCAAACTTCGAATGTGTTTGTAATTTTGTGCAAAGTGCGAATGTAATGTTTTCAAATAATTGATATGGATTAATTATACCATCGTATTATTTTCTCGAAATCATAAACATACTATAATAGTATTTGAGTATCAACCTATGTTCAATTTGAATTGGGTTATAATAATAATATACCCGTATATATATCAATAGTATGTTTGCTACAAAATCCACCCAAGTTATCAGTACGTACTTGCACAGGTTTGATTAAAAACCATGATGAAATTAACATTTAAAAAATATGAATGCTTAATATTATTTTGACAGCCCTGTTTTCTGATCGGCTTCATCTCGCAGGTGTTCATAAAATAATAATAATTCTCCGCGCGGCAGAAATTATCAGTAATAATAATAATATTTCTTGAAATAAAATCTCCGATGATTAGTGATTTTTGCGAAAAGATCGATTTAAATTGACGTAGTTACGACGCCGAGGTCCTTTTTATACTAAATTATATTTGAACGGCGGGCTCTTCAGCGGGCCCTTAATTCTATAAACTGATTAATTTTTTGTTACTCGGGTGTACCAGCCATAGACTAATATAATAGTAGGTATCACCTTTATGGGGCGTATAGTCTGTCAGCCCCCCCCCCCCCCCTGCGGGATGTCACTGTGGTTACATTGGATTCGGTATTCGATACCGATACCGACATTACTAACACATCCCTATAAACAGTCGAAAAGCCCGCCTAGCAATGTTGACACCCTTTTGAAACTGTATTCCCTAATAGTATTGAATAAAAATTCTTTGGTTTCATCCATAAAATTCAAAAGGGAAATACATTATGAGACTAGTACTAAAGATAATAATTATTGTTCTAACAGCATTTATAATCATACCACATAAGCGTTAAGTTCAATAGTTTTGCCAGAAAGTAAGCTACAGGCAGAGCCTTGCCAAGCGAGAAAGTTCATGCAATACATTTTGTCAGGTATAAACCAAACAATAATCAAATTCGTCCTCACTAGAAGAAATCACATCTGTGCATGTTCCACTATTATAGTGGAACAATTTGATTCCTAACATACCATTAATATGCAATGTAAGATTATTGTTTGTATCTAGCTGTAGAATTTAGACATTATTTTCGTATTTAGTATTCTGTTGGAGCATATAGGCACCCACAAAATGGAATTGTGATATGGTCAAAAATTCTACCAGTATTTTGTCAAAATAATATTGGTTCATTGATGGGGGGGTACAGTGTAGTTTAAAAAAACAAATTGTTATGGACATTTATTTTATAGGAAACAATATTCAATACACTACGAAATCAAATGAAATATACCAAATTGTTCAATATTATAACTTTATTAATCACTGCTTTCCGACAACTCTGCGTCTTCTTTTAATTTTATTGGGATTTTTTTCCTTTTGCCGACAAATCCGGGACCCCCCTTTGAAGTCCTAAATAATTCAATTGCTTTTATTTTATTTTGCAATACTTTATTTTTATCCTTTTCTCTCTGGGGAAAGCGTTCAATGTGTCTTTCCGGATAAGAAAAGTTTTGAGTATCTGCACTTGAGTCAGAGGCCTGCTCATCATTATTGAGGGTCGATACTTGTGGTGATTGAATTACGTCTTGAATAGCATTTGGAGAAGGTTGGTTTGCATTTTTTTGTTCAAGTTTCTTTTTTGGCATTCTCTTTCGTTTCCCTTCTGTTACAATTTTAGGTTTCTTCGATACACTCGGTCCTTCTTTATCATCGAAATCTTCTATCAAATTATCACTTCCCATTCTTTCGACGGCACTTTTGACTCGTTTGCTCATCTTATCAAAAGCGTCAACTTGTTTAACGTCTGTTCTAAAGAATGCCCTGATAGATGGTTGAGAAATATTTAAATCCAATCTTTTTAAAACAGGTAATACAATTGCATCAGTTTTATCTTGGGACCAGCCAAACTTTTCTCTAGTAAATTCTCTAATTGCTGTTATATCGGGTTTGCCCCAACTAAATTTCTCATTGCTTGTTTCCACTTTAGGGCAGAGATATGCTTCAACAACCTGCAAAAAGAATAAATAAATTCACTAAAATATGCCGTAAAGTCAAAAATTAACAAGAATGATTATATTATGTTGATATATTAACTTATTACTAATTATATTAACCGGATGGCTGCCAAAAGACGTGAACTTTTCCGTGAACAGAACGCCGTTCATAAAAAAAATGACATCTTTGGACATCCCGCTTTAAACAGGAAACAGGGGTAAATCAATTATTTTAAGCATACAAATATGTCGAACACACGACATATATTGGGAATGTCGTCACATACTATCACATACAGAATTTGTTTTTACCAATTGAAACGTAAATTAGTTTTATTTTTACAATAAAATTCGCGGCGTGCAAGGTACCGCCACACATAGGTACACCTACCGGCAGTAAAAAGGTTAACTCTATCAATCAAGAAAGAAGAGCTTACCCTGTAGTTGGGAAATTTGTCCGATAAAGAAATATTTTTTAACTTGTTCCTGAGAGATGAATTACCCATTGTTCGACTTGAGCTATACCAGCTCCGGAATTTCTTAAGTCCGGCCAATAGTGTAACATAAGGTGGGATAAGTTCAGTCTTGATGGGGGGAAAGGCCGCTAATATTTCAAGTGCGGTCACAGGTCCAACACCGGTTATACCACTTGTGTAGTCACTACCAACTAAAAGGGCAAATAATATCAGATGTTCTCTCGGCAGTTCTAAAAAACAAAATAGCATCAAATATTATGAACATATTCAAGACATAAAAAGTTATGTGACGAAGACACAAAATACTTACTAAAGCATTGTTGAATATTTTCAGCTAGAAACTGTAATACATATTTCTGTTGATTGAAGAAATTTTTGTAAACTGTTTTCCCTCCAAATAGCCAAATGTCGCTATCATCAGTGATGGTGCCGTCTGTCAACTTGGTAGTTTCTAAGAAAGCGCACTGGGCTTCGGCTTCCATCGGTGCGACAATATACGGTATTCCGAACATTTGCAAAAGGTCTTGCGCATCTTTGGTCATCTCTTGCGAAATATCACGGCCCATCCTATTGAGTTTGTTGTGTTCCTTTTCTAATTTGTCTTTTTGTACTTCCAAATCGTCGGCCAAGACCGACAGCTCTTCGGTGGAGATTTTTTGACTAGCGATCGGAGCATCTGTCTTTGAATGAGATTCTCTCTCTTCAGCAAATTTTGACTCTTCTTGGGAAATCAAGTGTCTCAATTTGTTAAGAGGCATACCTTTCTGAGGGGACTGTTCATTTGACATATCAATACTATCATTACTCTCTTTGGGTGGCGTGACAGGTGTAGTATCTAAATTATCGACGATACTTATTGTTTCATTCGCTACCAAAGAGTTTAAATTGTCACTAAGAGGAGTTTTGGTTGATACAACAAACGATGCAGGGTTATCCTGTTCTACCGAAATAATGTCACGGTGTACAGGTACGGCATCATATATTATTGAGTTAACTTCAGGAACAATATCAAACTTTCGCAGAGTAATTTTTGCAGATTTGGGTTCAGGAGTTTTCGGTTTACTTGTAACCTGAAACACGTCTGCAAAAATGTCATCTTCCAAAACACCCTCAGGGTTTATTACAAGTTGCAATAGGGGTTGTGTAACATTCTTTGAGTTTGATTCAGGAACTTCTTCAAAGCTGTCATCGGTATCTGAACTAGATGGATTAGAAATAGCATCTAATTTTTCTTCTGTTATAATTGCAGTGTCTCTATCATCATCATCAGAAGAAATTATAATATTCTCATTAATAGATGGTTCTCTTACAGGATTGATTACTGTTGACGGTGTAACATTGTTCGGCTTGCCTTCGTTGCCTATTTGTTGTTTCAATAGAACATGAGTGGGTACGTGGGATTCAATCTTGTTTTGGTTATTTACTTCACATTCCTCATCAAGTGTGGTAATTTCACCGTCATGGATGAATTTTACCTTTGCAACCTGTGGCAAATCTTCTTTAATGCGAAACGCTCTTTTGAATTTCCGAGATTTCTTTCTTTTGACCTTTTGAGTATTGATAATCCTCATTATTTCATATTCAGATAGCCCACTATTTTCTAACATGTAAGCTTTAGCCAAAGTCAGCTCGGCATTTCTCAGATCATCGGTTTCATCATCAGATTCTTCTTCCATGGACCAGTCACTGTCAGTATCATAAATAAAGTCATCAGCGAAATGTGTTAAATCGACCCTGTCAGATTCTTTTGACGGGTCAACTGCGTTTGCAGTGGCTGAAGTATTGAGTGATAGTTCAATAGCGGCTTTGAGATCGTCATCAAATTCTTCTCCGAGTTCATCTGTACATTTTGTTTTAACGGCTTGACTTGTTGACGGTAACACAATATCACTTTTATCATCAAGATCGCTCTTTAGAGTAGCCTCTCGTTTCGTTGCAACTTCTATTGCTTCTCGGACATCTTTTATGAGAATAAATCGAGTGCTATCATCCGAAGCAATTCTTCTCGTAGGCAATTGTTCGATTTTTGTACTTATACCTTCTTCATTCAAAAGAACTTCCAGTTCATTGATAGATAAAAAATGACCTCCGATTTCTTTTTCTGCTTCCTCTAGTGATACTTGAACTTGCCGTCTTTTGAGCAATCTATTCATCTGCAAAAACACCAATATTGTTTTTTAATATGACACAATTTATATTGCAAATAAAACATTATGTAGTGAGTGATTAAACATACTTGGTAATCAGAGAAGTCATCACTATGTGCTGGTAGCTCATGAAGACGTCCCCACGAGCTCTGTTTCCTGGTTTCTTTCAGCTCTGTAAGAAGATCATGCTTTTCTCGAGGAGTTAAACTTTTAAAATATTCAGATTTGACATCAATAGAGTGAAGATCAATGTTATGCTTTGTAGATGTTGTCTCCGAGCTGAATCATAAAAGAAATAAGACTTATGAAGGTACGAAGAAAATCATCAGTGAAGAACAATAGCTCCACTGGACGGTTAGACCATAATAATACATCTTGTCCAATCATACATGTCCAATCCTAATAAGATCACAATATGAGCCTCCACAGAGTGGAGGTTTGTATTAATAGATTTTGTTTTTACGAGAAATGGATGTCAGTCACTTGCTCAATCTATTAGGTCCATACTATAACTCATACAAAAATTTAAAAACAATATTGTACTTGTCTACTTGTCATACCCAGGATTTGAACCTAGGCCGACGCTTAAGCCACGCGGCCATCGTGGGACTAACTTATATGTACTGCAATTATTTTTAACATACTCTGATTCGCTGGAGGAGTCTTCTTCTTTCTTTACTATAGGAGGAAGTTTAAAGAGTTGATCATCATTAATTTCATTGCTCGGTTTGACTGGAGATCTTTTGGTTGGAGATTCTTTATCGGTGGACAGAACAGACTTAACAGCAGTTTGCTTGAGGATAATATTCATGAGCTGTTGTCTAACATGATTAATATTGCTGTGCATTTGAGATTTTTTATTTTGCCTGCTCATCTGAAACAATATTTTAGTGAAGTGCGTGAAAATAATATATTATACATATCCAAAGAAAATAAATATATATAAATAAATCGTCTCTGTTCTAGCAGAACACTTTAACTGGAAAATACTAGTTTTGAGTAATTTGACTTTGAAGTTGTTAAAATGTTTGAAATGGTCTATCATGTGAGTTTATTAAGTAATCGTAAAAAGGATGACTTTAAAATAAAGACTGTTTATTTATTAAGAAGGTTTCCAGACGGTAAAGTTTGAAATAAGGAACATTTTGGTATAACTAACTCAATATGTCATTTTTTCGAATTAGTGTCTTCTGCCAGAACAGTGACGAAATAATATGTAACCATAATTCCTTTTGTAACAATATAACCATGGGAAACAGCATTTTCATCATTATTCATAATAAAAAATAAGCACAGGTCACGCCTTTCAATTGAGACTTTGGAAGATTCTCTGTGAATTAGCATTTCTAACATTAAGCCCAATATTGATTTATGTAAAAACATACATCCCTGTCATAAAATTGTTTATATAGGCTACACGTATAGTCAACTTTTCTAATTTTATTTTGTTTATGATAAATATATTATTATGTAATTATGGTAATTATTAATGCCAAATAAAGCTAAAATAATTTTTTTTTTGATGTAAATTTTGGAGGCCATGGTATGAAAAGTTTGGGAAGTACTGGTCTACATTATACCTTTATTCGTAATAATATTGTACTTTCAAATAGGGTATTATTTGAGAGAAGATATTCTATCATTCCAATACACGATAATATTATGCCCATATCGTATTCGATTTTAATCATTCACAAACGATTTTCTCAAAATATAGATACAAAGCTGAACATACAATAACTGTGTCTACCAATATTATAGCGTCTGTGTTTAAATTCGGATTAACCCATTCACTGCGGACCTTTTCATAATATTTAATAACCACATTTAAATAACATGCTAATTATATCTAATGGCCACCTGATCGGCAACGCAGTGAATGGGTTAAAGCAATAGATCTATTTTACATATTCAAATAAGTAGTATTTCCTTCTCTTGCGTTATAATATGTATATGGAAAATAAGAAGACAGAAAAAAGGATGTCTTTATTTCTGTAATAAAATGCAATCGGCACCAGTTGAATCCTGATGATGTTGTTCTTCCACGTATGTTGTCTACCAAAGACACACCAGTTGGTGTTTCAAGATTTGACAAGCGTATGTGATCCTAATCATTGCACATTGAAACATGTTTTATACGAATTCTGGTCTAAGGAAGGCTGCCCTGAAATATTTAATAAGAAAAATGCTAACTATGGTCTGTCTCTTTAAGTGCGGGATTCCTCCGTCGAAGACAAATACTGGTTTGATTCTGTGATACATCAGTTTGCAGAGGCGTTGAAATAGGCCTAAGAGATGGGCATTTGCCACGGCTCCACCACGGGAATCTTGATATCCTTTTACCATCTGATGCAGCCATATTGAGATATCTGTAAATCATAAACAGTTAAATTTGTGTCCATAATGAATTAAGTAAATTTACCAATTAATAGATTTTTGGGTTATCACCGTATTATGTTCTTTCCTATTATTTCCTCGGCGTTTCGGCTCGTCGAGGAAATAACAAGAACACACAGTGATAACCCAAAAATCTATTACGACAACAAGTGACTGTGAGGGTATCAAGCATTGTAATATGTATGTAGGTACATACATTCATTTATAAAACGGGTTATTGCTTCGTATTCACAACATATAAATATTATTTCTATAACATGTATTTTACTCTCATGGTGAACTTTTTTATATATTTTCATTATTTGTCGCTGTAGGATTGGTTTGTCGAATGGACCAAATGTTCAGGAGACGAAAAACAAATTTCATAATCCTATATTTAAATACATGGAGATATTTAAATTGTTGTTTTTACAGCATATGAATGATGTATTCATTACAATTACAAAGTAATTTAAAGAAAAGGATGGTTCTGGTCCATTTAGATACAAAAAAACATTCTGCATTAAAAGGTTGATTTCGACAAAAACGGATATTCGACAAACCAATCCTATAGCGACGATATTATTTGAAAAGGGTCACCTGTAAGCGAAACACGTGTGGTAAAAACAATATTTTTATGTGGTGAATACCAAGTTATATCACCTAGTGATAATCCATTTAATAAAATATCATGAATTATCAACAAGTAAATGCTGAATCTATTGAAAATATAGGTAGTTATGTAAGTACAATTAATTTTAAATTTCAAAAGCTATTTAGGTAGGTACCTAGTTGGATTTAATTTCAAATTATAAAGACAAAAAATTATGGTAAACTGAATGACTCTCAATTTGGTAATTGTGCCGCAGATGCCAGCATGAGCTTTTATAATTTTTTTTTTTTTAACGAAAAGGGATTATTCCATGTAGACATTTACATTAAAAACCTTTTTCTGTCAGCACAGATGCTTTTCGATCCAATTGTTGATTTAAAATTTTGGTACTGTTCGGTTATCAGGAATACAGGAATACTAACAAATAATCCAGTTTATCGGCTATTTTCAAAATGTGTTTTCCGCTGTATTCCTGATAACCGAACAGTACCTAAAATTTTCATACATTTTGATGCATCATTATCATAAACTAAGATTATATTAGGTCGGGGTAGGTTAGGTTAGGTCTAAAAAGAAAGTTATGCGGCATATTTACCTTCAATTTGATTACTTTTCATTCAACTGCTTCCCCTTTTCATGACAAAGAACAAGAAAAGACAAGAAAAATGACAAGGTACGACTACCTAATAATTTAAATTTATTATTATTTTGATGCAATCGGAAATTTTAAAATGGTTATAAAATAGACGCGTCGTAAGGTCAACATTATATCGACCACAAAACACTTTAAGAACCATCATAAAAATTTGATTGTCCATAATTAATGCTATTCGGAAGTTAAATGCGTAATTATTCCTACCAACAGCTAAAACTTTGTTCTCAAGCGTCTCCAGTGGCACAGGTTTCCCCGCGGGTTCCACGAGTCGCCACAGGCCAGTGACTCCCATATCTGCTCTCGATCAAATCTGAAATCGCATCAAACCGACTCCTGTTATTGTTATGTGACTATGCGACCTTCCCAGGCCACTGCCGCATACCAAACCGGCAAGCTGCCGGCTGCGGCTTTCCCACGAGATTCCCGACACGTCAGACGGAATCGTCTCGCTTTATGAATATTGGAGTAACCACCGCCCCCTCCTCCCTGCGCCACTGTACAAGTGGCACGGCTGCGATGAGTACGACGTGCGGCTGTAGTATAATATCAAATGTTTAGAAACACCGAGGCCACCCACTCTTTCCCACACCGCGTTTTCCCACGCCCCATGCATAACCCCAACATCCTTTTGATGGGTCCGCGACTCGCGAGTGGTGAGTACCCACGAGGGGAGAGGGGCCATTATTAAATGGTAACAAACTTAACAGATCTAAACTGCGTACAGTCATGTCAAATACGTGTCGGCCGACGGGCTGCCACTCTAAATTGTGAGCTTAAAACATTGTAAAGACGATAACATTTTATTTGTTTACCTTCTGTAAATCTATGTTTTGACAGTGATCGACGAATTGAGCGCTGAAACAAAAGTTAATATTAAAATTCCAAATGGACTTGTCCGTTGTGTTGGCAGGACTGTCGGAAAATATACCGAGTGAACAGGTGTTTTTGAATGGAACGGGAGATAGCCGCGTACATCTAGATTGGCGTACGTATAGTGCGTTTATTTTATTGTACTCGTGTAGCTGCGAAACGTGATAACGTCCAGGCGATCGTTCCGCAGCGAACAGAAGCGACGTCGGTCTGTTGTGTTTCTCGTTTGTCGTTTTCTCGTCGAGTCTGTCGCCTCGCGTCTCCGCACACATCACCCATGGAGCGGTACACTGTGAAGTTGTCAAAAAGTATTTGAAAGTTTCGACGGGTCCGCGCCGAAGTTTGACTCTCCAGCGTCGGCGATGTCGTGACAGATAATTTACTCTCGAAGATGCCGCATCAGTATGGACTGCCGGGAATGGCTCAGTCGCCTCCTTCGCCGCCGCCTCAGCACGGGGCGCTGTATCCCCGGTTCGAGAGCGCGGCCGGCCCCGGCGAGGGGGCCTACCGCCCGGACGAGCGCCGCCTCACCAGGGAGGCCATGGAGCGGTACCTTCGCGACCGTTCCGACATGGTCATGGTCATTTTGCACGCGAAGGTGGCCCAGAAATCGTACGGAAACGAGAAGAGGTTCTTCTGCCCTCCGCCTTGCATATACCTCTTCGGAGACGGCTGGCGATTGCGACAGGAGCAGATGCTTCGCGAAGGGGCGACGGAGCAGGCCTCTCAGCTCTGCGCCTTCATAGGCATCGGAAATTCCGAGCAAGACATGCAGCAGTTAGATTTGAACAACGGTAAACAGTATTGTGCAGCTAAAACTTTGTATATTTCCGATTCAGATAAAAGAAAACACTTTATGTTGTCCGTCAAAATGTTCTACGGGTCGGGGCACGATATCGGTGTGTTTAACAGTAAGCGAATAAAAGTGATTTCGAAACCGTCAAAAAAGAAACAATCATTGAAGAACGCGGACTTGTGCATCGCCAGTGGAACGAAAGTTGCCCTCTTCAACCGACTCCGATCTCAGACAGTTTCCACTAGGTACTTGCACGTGGAGAACGGGAATTTTCACGCTTCGTCCACGCAGTGGGGTGCTTTTACGATTCACTTGTTGGACGATAATGAGAGTGAATCGGAAGAGTTCCAAGTGCGGGAAGGTTATGTGCATTACGGGTCGACAGTCAAGTTGGTTTGTTCTGTCACCGGAATGGCATTGCCACGTCTCATCATTCGAAAGGTAAGCACCCACTTTTTCATTTTATATACTTACCTTGTGAATTTGTAGATTCTATTCTTTTTAACACTACGTCAGGCCATGGTGCTCAATGACACCAGTGTACTACTTAGTAAAAGTGAAAGAATCACATGAACATTCAGGCTTTATAAAAATCACATAAATGTATTGTGAACTCGCCGGGAATCGATCTTCGAGTTCTCGGATAAGAAGAATTAGAGTGATATAAGTATCCAAAAATAATGAGTTGAGTACGAATGATAACTTGATTAAATGTTAAATTAAAAAATATAAGTACCTACATCATAAATTCAATATTACCTCCAGAAAAGACAAATTAAAACCTATTTACATTCTTCTTTCTGTGTCATATCTGTTATCGGACATCGGAGATGATTTAAGTGATCCAGCCGTAATCATTTTGCTGGGAAAATATTCCCGTGGTTTTTCCATTGCCTCTGGACTGTTTATCTTAGTTTCACAAAAATATTGATTGGTCTATTATCCGTAACGTGGTTCAGATGTCTAATGTTCCCACTTATGATACTTAAATAAATTAAAGTGGAATAACTTAACCTTTAAATTACGCAAATTGCGACTTCTTCTCCTACGCATGAATTAGATAGGGTAAATTTAATTATCGTTACCGTTATTATTTCCGATTGCTCTTGCATAGAGCCTATTGTATCGTTTTCTCTCGCTCGAAGTTGATTTAACTACATCATATTATATTCTTTCAAAACTATTGACCTTCACGCTTATGTGGTATGTTTATAACATCCAGTATCAAAGAGTCAGGACTATAACTAGACTGAGTCTTATGAACTGTTTGTATTACAACACGTGATAGTGATTCCGCATTGTTCTTAGTGTGGTTGAATTTGTAGCCATAGAAAAAAGTATATTCTGTACTATACCGCATTGTTTATTCATTCCGCATTCTTTGTCAACCTGATATTTTATTAAGTACCTATTATAATTATTTTTGCATTGGAATATGGAATATTTAAAAGTTAGTACTGCACTTGTATCACCTTTTGTTTATAGCCAAAATTATGGTAGGTAAGTATTTAAGTAAAAACTATAATTATTGCCCCCTTATCCGGAAAAACGTCAATATCGTAGTAACACTAGTTTTCAGTACATCAGTTCAAATGACATACTATGCATTTCGTCACTGTATTTTAAATATCTCCTATGTGGTTTGACTCATATTCTGAGATAATCGAAAAAAACTGTTTTAAAAAATAATCATTCATAAATTAAAATTGGATAATCATTCTTTTTTATAATAAATTTATTATTAAGTAAATGGTAAAATCATAGCTTTTTCCATGTTTTTATCACAGGATTAATTCTATATGCACACGTTGAATCAAATCATGTAGAAGCATGCTGTGTTCACGTATAATTATTTTATTACTGATCTATTGCAGCCGACGCTCACATAGGATTAATTACGGTGCATGATTTTGGATGCTCTCACATAGGATTAAGTAATTTAATATCGACTTTATTTGTTGATTTAATTTTTTAATTGATGTTTCATGGTAGAGAAAAACAATGCGCATCACGTGGTATCAATAACTCATTTTCATTAAAATCACCACTTAGGTATTTAATATGAAGCGACGTTTTGTACAAGTCAAAAATCATTACTTAATCTCGACAATAGATGGCGCTAGATGTATTCAAGTAGTGACATGCAGTACCTATCATATCACTACTTTCCCGGGGAAGCGATTAATAAAATTATTGTGCAGTTAGCAACACTGCATAAATGTCACCTGATCGATAAGTGTGCTCGTCACTGGGAGATCGCGTTTGCTATTATATTTGTATCACACAACACATAAAATAAATTTATGAGTGAACGGAAGAGGGCGTTAAGTCTTAAAAATAAAAAAATGAGTTAAATAATATGCCAAATGAACCATAATAATATATACTTATATTATGCACAAATGAGAAAAGAGATGAGTTGAATCAACGCCTTTGAATTACTAAATTCCACACGGACACATTGGAGTTTCCATACGAAATGGTCCAAAATCAATCTTCCTTTGGCTATCCTGAAAAGTAGTAATTTTAGATATGAAAATATTACTTATTTGTAGAAAAAATTCAATCACGTACCTGTTCATATCTTTCCTATGTACCACAGCTTGAGATTAGCCAACACGTACAGCCATTTTCACTTTTATTAACAAACATTGCATTCAATGGTGCCAATGCAGAGAATGTTATTTTTTCTATAGTTACCAATTCAATCATTCTAAAATGGTTCAAGAATCGCTATAAAATGTTGAAATACAAAAAGTTTATATTATTAAGTATAGACCAAAGTCTTTGGGTAGGTAGGTATTTATTTCAACAACATTCAATTATATTTTTTATTTTGTTATAATATAAACAAAAATGAGGATGAGTGGATAAGGAAACAGACAAGGGTTGCGATGTAATAGAGTTCGCTAAAACCTCAAATGGAAATGAGTTGGACACATAGCATAGAAGACACAATCGTTGGACAAATGTAGTCATCCAGTGATACCCAAGAGGTACAAAACGTCCGCAAGGTAGACCTAGAGGTCGCTATATCAATGAAATGATAAAGTTCTGCGGAAGTACGTGGTAACGCAACGCACAGGATCAAGAGAAGTGGATTCGGCTTTGAGAGGCCTTCATCCAGAAGTGGATAAATTCAGGATGATGATGTTGATGAAACAATAATTATCTGTAGTTGCATCAACGTGCATTTAACATTGGTGAATGCGCACAGTGACCAAGGTGCCGAAAAACAAAACCCGGATCACAAAAAATTACTCAAATGGAATAGGTACGAGGGTGGGTCAATAAGTCCTTAGAAAAGCCGACAGGTGGCGCGACTAGTACTGTAAGCGGTTTGTTTTCATGCAGCGGCACTACCGATTCAGTATGCTGCGAAGTTTCAATCAGATTGGTCGGGTTGTTGTGTGTTTCTCGTACATTTAAAAAAAAAATTTGCTTGTGGAAAATGGAAAAATGGAAAATGGAGAAAATTGAGTTTAGAGCTGTTATTAAACATTTTAATATAAAAGGGTTAACAGCAAAGGAAATAAAAAATGAGTTGGATTTAGTTCACGGCATATCTGCTCCTTCACTTGCAACTATTTATAACTGGTTAAATGAATTTAAACGTGGTCGTACATCAACAAAGGATGAACCACGCTCAGGACGTCCTGTAGAGGTGACTACACCAGAAATGATCAATAAAATCCACGATATGGTGTTAAGTGACCGAAGATTAAAGTTGAGTGAGATAATTGAGGTTACAGGGATCTCAAAAGGTAGCGTCATTTCTATTTTACATGACAAATTGGGCATGAAAAAAATTTCTGCAAGATGGGTGCCGCGTTTGCTCACAGTCGACAATAAACGCAATAGGGTGGTGGCCTCTAAAGCCCTGTTGTAGCTCATGCAACGCAATCCGGATGAATTTTTTCGTTGCTTTGTGACTGTAGATGAAACATGGATACACCACTATACTCCCGAGACGAAAGAACAGTCAAAGCAGTGGATTGGGAAAGGCGAACCATGTCCAAAGAAGGCGAAAACCGTAAAATCAGCTGGTAAGGTTATGGCTACTGTATTTTGGGATGCACGTGGAATTATTTTCGTTGACTATTTGGAAAAAGGAAAAACAATAACAGGGGATTATTATGCATCTTTATTGGACCAGCTAAAAAACAAAATTGAAGAAAAACGGCCTCATTTAAACAGGAAAAAAATCCTCTTTCATCAGGACAATGCCCGTGTTCACACATGTTTACGATCAATGGCTAAAATTGAAGAATTGAAGTTCGAATTGGTCGACCACCCATCGTATTCGCCAGATTTAGCCCCCAGTGACTTTTTCCTTTTCCCAAACTTAAAAAAATGGCTAAGTGGACAACGTTTTTTTTCAAATGAAGAAGTCATCGATCGGACAAATGCTTATTTTGAGGACCTTCCGAAAACTTATTTTTCTGACGGTTTAAAAAAAATTGAGAAACGTCTAACCAAGTGTATTGAGCTCCAAGGAGATTATGTTGAGAAATAAAAAAAAAATACAAAAATAAAAACTGTTTTAATGCTTTTTTCTAAGGAATTATTGACCCACCCTCGTAGTACAAAAGTTAAATCAATTAAAATTTAAATTCAAATTCCATCAAGTACGAGGGGTGCAGTTAGGCTGTTAAGATTCAACATAAATAGTGCACACGTGCACTGTCTGAACTTAACAGCCCACCTCCGCCCTTCGCCACCACTCTGTCGATAGTATTGATTTAATAATTAAAAAACAATAGATTATTTGCGTCTCCTCTCCGCCATTAGCTCGGGCAGCCGAGAGTTGTACATTGTACTTCACATAGCTTTTGATAAGCAATGTATTTATTTGTATGTATTTACATACAGTAGTCAATAAAGAATATTATATTATATTTAGGTAGTTATAGTTTTCCAATGTACTTACTACTTGGTATATTATTTTTAATGTGATGATAAATTTTCTCCCCCCTATCTATAAAATATATGTCTCTCCCTCTCCTGTATGCAGCGCTAATCGCATTCAGGGTTTAACATTAGGGTTGACACCCTTCATTTGGCTGAACTTATTGTATGCTGCATACTTACCTTCTCATTTCAATTCACACTGTAACAAATGTAAATAATAAATTTGGGGAGGGGGATTATTTGTTGGGGTTCCTGCTATCTTTTAATACTGTATAATTTTATTAAGTTTTATAATTGTTTAAAATATTTTTATTACTTAATTGAAAAATAATTGTACGCATCCACTTCCATTCAGGTCTGTCCGAAGGCGTTTTCCTACAGCTTCGGACATTACGATACTATTCATCCATCTTGTACAAGGTCGATCAGATCTTCATTTGTTTGTTAACTTCCTGAATGTCATTTTTTTGTCATTATGACTCATCCATTATATTAATGATAGCGCCCGCCAGTCTGGTTTAAAAGACTATGATATTATATTATGAGCTCTCATACTAAGCAGACATTTAGTTGTTCCATCTCCGACTGTGATTGATAGGTACGAAAACTCTGTGCTTGCACTCGAAAAACAATTATTGTCCCAACACGAAAGTAACGATAAAAAAGGATATTTAGATTAAATTAAATTTATTAAAAAGGATTATTTGAAACATCATAATGATTGCGTAATTCTTACATTTGTGCATTTGCTTTGGCGGTATATATTATGGATTGTTCCGTCATTAGTGGACAGCCTTAGATTTTGATTTGAAATATTCTTCTACTATAAAATTAGAGACTAAATACAAACTGATATAGATTATATGACATCAAAAGTTCGAATAGGTAAATATTTACGGTAAAGTCAAATAATCTCCCCCCCCCCCGTGTAATTGCTATCAAACGCCTATTTCAATTCTATGGCTTTCTTACAATTTAGTTATAATATATATTTTGGAAGGTATTATTGTCTATCATACATAATAATATGGACTTTAAGTAGTTTTAACATAGAAAATCAGCTAAAAATAATATTTATTATCAAAAATTATTTTGAACATATATAATTCTGAAAACATGAGAAACTCATGAGAAAATATATTCAATAGAAAAAATCTTTTTTGAAAAAAGTAAGACACGGCAGGAGACAGAAAAGATTTTTTTCTATTGGCGGTGTTTTCTCAAGAGTGTTTTCTGAATTATGTATGTTCAATAATTAGAATGGTACATTCGTAAATCTTGTGAATTATTCGTTGAATAAAAGAAATAGTTATTTAAAAATTATGTTTATTATAAATCTAAATCACTTGTCACATAATGCAATACGACATGCAACTTTCTTATGTGCGTATAGGCAAGGCCGAGCGAGGACAGTGATGTCACTCGGCAAGTCAAAATGAATGACAAAGTGCGACATTTCGGGAATATACCTGCGCTGCATGTTGTGTGAAAATAGTTGCATGTGCCTCCAGATGTTTTTTTCAAACTAAAATGTTTTATTCCAGCAATGTGCGAAGGTCCATAAGATAACGTGTGTTTTGTGAATAACGTTGACGTCACATATTAGTATTCGACACGTCGAGATGAGTTTAGATGTTAGAGCCGGCTTAAGGCTCCTCTAGTTATAGTTCAAACTCTTTAGTGATGTGCCGGTTCTGCGGTCAATACATTTTAGTCTGATTCAGCAATGGGAAGTTAATTTTCCTATTCTATTGGTATTAGTTAATGACACAAACTTAATATCATGGGAATTGTGGTGCGTAGTCAAAGTGTTGTCATAACATAACAATAATTTAGTGATTACTCATTTAGTAGCAGGGTGACGATACACCGTGTCAATTCGAGACAATATTTAAATTCTTTTGGTTACCCCATTGCAATTTATTATCAGGGTTTGCAATCCTTGTGGGATCCAATAAAAAGTTTTGGCTATAGTGCCACAGATGACCGGATGGACCATTTTTTTGGGCAGAAACAGTTTATCCCATCTAGACAATTATATTAAATACCTTTTTCTGTCGTGGTGTCGAAGGTGTCCCCTATCAAAAGGGTATAAAGGATATAATACATTGGTATCAAATGTGATTTTATTGTATTTAAAGGGCCTATAATATAACAGTATACACAGTGTGGGGAATTTAATTTTCATAATATCGCCACGCTTAAGGTTGACTAACGTGGAAGAGGGGTCCACATGCGATGTACAATTTGATTTTCTTTATTTTTTGTTTTTATTATTTGCTCAATTATGTGTTATCTTAAAATATCATTTTTAAAATAGGAAAATTCTTATCTTTCAAAAAATACACATAAAACATAGAAATTGTTGAATTCATTTCGCTAAGTGTTTTCTTCTCTCCTGAACATTTTTGTTTTTGCATATAGACCCTTTTTATATTGATTTACCAATTGTTAATTTAAAGTTTGATATTTTCATACATTTCGATGCATCATTATCACACACTAAGGTTCGGTTAGGTCAATAAACATTTGTAGACGTGTTCTGAATATGACAATAATGGTATCTTCTTCTTTTTCGGCCATATCCGCCCCTTAGTTGGAGCATATGGACACCACGCGGCGCCTCCAAGAATCCCTATTGCTCGCCAGTCTTCTTGCTTCGTTCCAGGTCAAACCAGCACCCCGTAGCTCCACCGTATACACTTTATAGATAGTACAAATGAACACAGATTTGCAATTTGATCTTTATTTAAATGTAGAGTTAATTTTTCAACCACATTTTTGTCTGTTTATGGACTCAGACAAACTGAGTTTGTATGGGCACGGTTTTCTGTATTTACAACAATGTAACTGTTTGTTTTAGCCGGGTAAACTAGTCTCGACTGCAACACGTCGAATATGTCCATGTGATTTTGTTGGTATTCACGAAACGCATGTAATTTAATGTACCTCCGCAGACAGCTCGAATGCCGTATTTTAGTTTGAAAAGGACAGCTGGTGTCGCTAGCAAGAAATTTCACTCCGGCACATTTGCAAGAGCTGCTTTTTCATTAATTTCGGCTAACTGCGTGATGTCACTGTCCCGGCATGGCATGGAAGAAAGTTGCAACATTGCGCCCGGTTTTGATTTATGACTATATCCCAGTCAATATTTTTCAGTGGACGCAAAACAAGTGTCGAATGAATATGTTCTCTCGGCTAATTGACGACCAATATCAGAGCAATGTGTTCCCACGATCCGAATGTTTGAATTGTGATTTTAATGGTCCCATTTTGACAGTATGGAAGAATGGCCAGTCTGGTTAGTCATAATCTATCTGTACCAACCCACTTTCACAGTGAGTAGTTGATTACATTCTACTTTTTCTTATTAAAAATGGTCTTATGTAGCAGTGTGAGAAATTATATTATAATGAAGTAAATCAAACAGTTGTATATTTTTTTCATTCATTATTTTGTAATTTATTACTGAGATAATATTAAGTATGTACAATTTTTATTGAAATATATACTTCTGCATATCTAATAGTATTTGAGTTCAACCATTTTTTATTTTATTATATTCATTTCAAATGAGAATAATATTCTTTTTTCATTCAAATATCTTATCATTAATAATTATTTTTCTGAATGAAATTGAATGCCATGTTAGATGTATAGTTTTATTTATTCTTTTATTTTATGTGACCTCTAACTAAAGGTTGGTTATCATTGTTTTAATCCCAGTCTTATTCATTGTGGATTTGAAGTCACTGTCCTTTGGTTGAACTACTATCCAAGAAATGCTTCTTATTCCATTTTTTCCAATATAACCCTTAACTCTAATGTCGTTAAATATCAAGCACATAATCCCAGAGGTTTAATTGAATTTTATAAACCAACCAACATCTGTAAATTGTAGTCTTGTTCAATAAAAACAAATACGTATTACTAACAAAGTTTAATGTGCACTTTGTATGGCGGAACTTAACATTGAAGTTAAGCGCCCTCTACCGAAACCCGCCCCGCACCACACTCGATCTTAATCGTGCGTATCGCGGGGCCCTACAGGTGATGTGAATCATTTGAAACAATTGGACTGGGACTGCCCAAGACTTAGGTTGCTACGTTCAAAGTGAGCTCTGACTGAGTTTAATGAGTTTATTTTAATGCAAAGTGCCAAGAGGAGGAAAGCAAATGGAAATTATGAAAAGAAAATGAAGTTATGTTGTGTATACAGCAAAGAAAATGAAGCTAATCATACGGACAACAAAAATTATGTGAAGAGATCTTCACGCCCGCCTACCTCCACCCTTCGCTACTGCTACTCACTAACATAAGAATGTTCGCCAAATCTGTTAATTTTGACACAGATTTTACTGTATGGCCGAGCACATCAATATTAAAATTATATATTTTTTTGTCGATAGGTTGATAAGCAGATGGCGCTATTAGAAGCTGACGATCCCGTGTCACAACTTCACAAGTGTGCCTTCTATATGAAGGACACGGAGAGGATGTACCTTTGCCTGTCACAAGAACGTATCATACAATTCCAAGCCACTCCTTGCCCCAAAGAGACCAACAAAGAGATGATCAACGACGGAGCTTGCTGGACCATCATTTCCACTGACAAGGCCGAATATCAATTCTTCGAGGGGATGGGGCCTGTCAGGTATTTTAATACACAATGCTTGTTTGTCCTGATACAAATTGTAGTGTATTCATTCACTGTCATACCATTTTGTTCTTAACCCATATGCGAAGACATTTTCTCTAGGAGATGAGCCTAAATAATATATGAAAGTAAAACTACTGAGACTAATGATTAAATTGGCTGCAAGACATTTCAAATAGCAAACTTCACAATATTGCCCAGCGCATCTATTCTATACACAAGACGTGTATCGAAGTATTAGCATTTATTGTAACAATTACAATAAGTGCTATGTTTTAACAGCACCTCTCTTGGGTGTGCTAAATTGTAGAGCGAGATAGACAGTTTTGACTGTTTAGACAGCTAACTTATTGTAACAATTATAATACTTTGATACAACATATGAAAAACTACCCTCGATAGCAGTCTTGTGTATAGAATAGATGCGCAGATCTCTCAAAAACTGCAAGCATTTCAACACAATTCTAAATTTAATTATTTGAACAATGAATTTTATAAATTATTAAAAGTACACATTGTCAAGATGAACTCTGAAATTTGAATGGGCAGTATTGTTCTGTAGTTCGACACTGTTGTACTTTATAGGTACATTGACCATTTCGAACATGAAATATGGTCGACTTGTACCAAAGTTGAAGCATTCACATTAAAATGCAAATGTGATGATTATAACTATAACCATCAGCGAGTAGTGGGAGACTAATCAATGCGCTCCCCAGAGACAGACATTTTCAGTGATGTACTGTGTATTATGTTTTTGAAGTTATATTTTATTGTTTAACATTGTTTATGTTTTTTTTCTCTCTCTTCTAAGGGTAGTATTTGCTATGTATTATTATATTTGTTAACTTTTCACAATGTTAAGTTTTTACCGACAGTCAGTTTTAATTATTTATTGTACATACTATACAAGCAGCAAAACATCCTTAATCGTCATTTCGAATATTTATATGAATAATCATCTCATAATGTCATTTGTACATAATACTTAAACATCAAAACGGCTGGTAAAGATGTTTATTGTTTATAACTGCCATGTTTTGATGCGCCAACGTACATAGTATTAATTTTAAAACATTCCGAAATCATCGAGTGTTGTAATACAAAATGTTCTACGGACTCCCTCTTGATATAGTTAACTTTGTTGTGGTGCACCTATTTTGTGGTCAATATATTTAGTCGATGGGAAGTTAATTTTCCTATTCTATTGGTCATGTTGCCGGCACAAACATAATAACTTGTAAATTGTGGTGTTTGGTTAAAGTGTTCTTATAACAATTGTGATTGCTTACTTGGTAATTGGATTTCATTTTAGTATTATTAAATATGTATACTGAAATGGGCAAAGATGGCGGTTATAAATAATAGTTTCATGTCAGTTTAAAACAATAAAGATTTTCTGTTTTGTTGTTTCAGTATTATGTAGAAAATGACATTATGTGACGATTATTCGTCTAAATATTCTAAATGATGGTTCGGTGTGTTTTGTTGCTTATTTAAAACAAACTGTCCTGTAAATGGCAATTATTTATATTTCAATGCCCCGACATACAGAATATTATTTTTTCCATTTACACTAATAATTTGACGGTATTATGCAACAAAGATCCAATCCACAAAAATGTACTTCTGAGATAAATGCCTTTTATATGTTGGTAAACAATGTGGTATTCATGAATAAATATTTTAATTTATATTCAAATATTATATTTAAGTAATTATTTATTTATATTGACTACTTTAATAACTTTTGCTTTATCTGAGGAAATTAATGCATTTTTTAACAAAAAATGTTGATCGGTTCATGTGGCCCGCATGTGGCCCGCCGGGTATTTTTTTGCGGCCCGCCATCATTAATTGTACTTCTGATTACGAATAACTTTTTTATAATTTTTAAAAAAATATTGACAATAGATTAAAATTTGAATAATTTGTTGTTTCGTAAATGTATTATCTCAGTACGTCTTCCTTGCGTCTCGTCTCACACTATGTAACCACTATTTTCTATGATGAACATCGTGACACATTTAAATACGTTTAACTCCGCGTTGTAAGGAAAAAAAATATGTGCCCATGATATGGTAAAAAGTTTGAATGGATTTCAATTAAAACTCAAGTTATTCCTTCGACAAATATCGAATAACAACGTGGACCACCTTCCAACTTTGAAGTTGCTGAATATACCAGAACATAAATTTGAAGAATATGGTAAAATTATTAAAGCTCTGAATGACGATTTTTCACAAAGATTTGGTGACTTCCAAAAAATTGAGACAAGTTTAGCAATAGTACGCGATCCATTTTCAATAGATATTGATAGTGTACTGACAGAGCTACAACTTGAGATTATTGATCTGCAGTGTGACACTGATTTAAGATAATTGCATCGTCGTGAAGAAATCTCCAAATTTTACAATGCCCTTAATTCAGACAAATTCGACCAACTTAAAGATTATGCAAGAAAAATGTTTGTTATTTTTGGATTGGCCTATATAATATGTGAACAAACATTTTCGATCATGAACCTCAATAAAAATTCTTTACGATCAAATATCTCCGATGCCCATTTACAAGCATTTTTGAGAATATCAACTTTAAAATTAACACCTGAATTTAAAAAAAATGTACAACAGTTTCATTCTTCTCATTAATTTTTTTATAATGTTCATTTTTCGTGATAATAAATAGTGTATATCTAAAAATGGTATTTTACTTGCGGCCCGCCGCTCATTTCGAATTCTTGAATTTGGCCCTCCATCCAAAAAGTTTGCCCACCCCTGCCATAGATGAATGTTGGTTGGCTCTTACAACGATAGATTGCAGTAATATTCACATATACACGTGGCATTTTTTACCTAATAAATTGACTCTTATGGGAACCACATAAAAACTCATATTTTAACATGTTGAGGGTTGGTTCCTTGTTGCATATTACATCCAATTTAAATACGATAAAAGCAGAATTGGCATCAAGTATTGTAATTGTTCAATTAATTAAACTATTTGAATTAAATAAAATTCTACATGCACGTGTTTAATTATTTAAAGCTAATGATGAATCACTCATTCGTTAGGTCTCCAGTAACCCCGGTACCGTTGGTCCACTCCCTGAACTTGAACGGAGGCGGAGATGTGGCCATGTTGGAGCTGGCGGGCGACAACTTCACGCCCTCATTGCAGGTATGGTTTGGAGACGTGGAAGCCGAGACCATGTACCGCTGCGCCGAGTCCATGCTGTGCGTCGTGCCTGACATCTCGCAGTTCCGAGGGGAGTGGCTGTGGGTTCGACAGCCAACTCAGGTTTGCACTCATTCATTCAATTAATAGTCGTGTATACAGAGCAGTAGAACGAATAGATTCATTGTCTATAATTGCAGTAATTCTCAATTTGGGTTCCTCAAGAATCTGCGGAAACCTGTTGTGTGTGAAAATAAATTAGTACCATTTTTGTGAATGAATTAAAATTTTAAATATTCAAGGTTTTCACGTTTGACCTATTGATAAAACAATGAAGCATTTTGATAGTTTAGTTTGGCTAAATATAATTATACACCCGATGGTTATTATTGAAAAATTTTAAAAAGGAAAACAATGTTTGTTTATAACTAATAAAGTCAAACATATTTATCAGCCACGTGGGGTTTTGCGAGATGTAACAATATATTTCAAGGGTTCTTCCAACCAAATAGGTTAGGAATCTCTGCATGGTCATATAATATGCAAAACCAACTTTTCTCGCTCTTGGTATGAACTATAAAAAAGATTAAATAATTGTTTGGATGTAATTTTATTATATGAATAATAGAGGCTAATAACATAATGAAATAAATACTGTTCAAATACTGGTACCTATATTACAATTACTGGTTCAAATTGTGTTAATTGTATCTATCATTGAAATATTTTTTCATCACAAAATCGCTGTCAAGTCAAATACATAAAAGGAATTTATTATTTTTTTAAATTCAATTCGAGTCACATATCCGGTGTTGGGGGGACGTACTGACCATTGAGTTGTATCGTATTTTAGACTTCAGGAACAATAATTATTATTAGTTTGGATCAAATAAGCCTATATTGACAAACAGAATGATTTGGAGTCAGAAATTAAGATTTCGAGTATGATCTCAAATTATTTTATGATTTTTTGATAGTGGAATGTTAAAAGATATATAACAATAAGAACAATTACATATACCTAATGAGAATTACATTTCTCTCACTAGGTACCAGTTTCATTGGTAAGAAACGACGGTATCATATACGCCACAGGACTAACCTTCACATACACCCCAGAACCGGGGCCACGGCCTCACTGCACCCCGGTGGATGACGTGATGCGACCAGACGCCCCTCTGTCCACCTGGCAGCAGTCCGGCGGTTTGCGCTGAACCAACCAAACTTGTAATCTGTGTATAAATTGAGATTTTTCTATTTTATTGCTCACTAATTAATAGTTACGAAACGTTTGTGAAATATCATGCATCTCTTTCGACATTCCTCACTTGCAGGCTTGCAATGACTATTGCTAGGAATTGAAGTGTCGCTGCGGGTTTTTGAAGAGCGAAAGGTATCGTGTAACCTGTTTTCAAATACACTATCGATTATCCATTTGTCATATTGTGTCAAAAAAATTCTATGCATAAATGAATATATATATATAAATATGCACAATATAAGACAGCATATTGTTGTTCAATACACTGTTACAATATGCTGGGGAAAAATGATGTTATCGTTCAGTCGCTATTGCATTTATTTTTACAAATTACATATTATGTAATGTTTGTTTTATTGAGGCAATTGTCACTTTTATATTAACCCATGGATAAATAGAACTGGAATATTGGAAGCCTCAATGGAGCACATGCTGCTTGTGTAAAAAATACAATTTACCATGTGTTACATTCATTACAAACAGCATCTGTATTGTACTGAATGCTGTTTTTTTAAATTATTGTTAAAAATTAATATTCAAGATATTAAATTCAAAAATCAGGCACTTAAGTATTAATTTTCAACAGACATCATTTGGCGCATATTCAAAAAAGTAGTTAGTTACACTGGAGGAAGGCCTTCCAAAATTTTTCTCCCTTTGCCTTTTGGTATCTCTTGAGTACCACTGAATGCCTGATTTTATCCAGCAGTCATCTTGTCTTAAATAGATATGACCAGTCTGTTTCATTTGTTTGTTGACGAAGACTCTTGAGTTGACCGAGTGGTTCATCATGACTTTTTGCCTACTTCATGACTTTTGCCAGTTCCTACATTCTATATTGGATATCCTCTGCATCTAATAAAAAGGCAACATGAATCAGGTATTCATCATTTTTGCGAATCCTTTCATCTACCCTGTCAAAATTCTAGAGAGTAACTGTGAATAGTTTAGGCGAGATTGTATCACCTTTTCTGATACCTTCGCTTATCAACTCAACTCAATCAACTTCACCGAATTTGTTGATGAGAGTATTCTAGTTCTTTCGCTGACGAAAGCTTTAGTTATAATTGAACAATGTGCTATGGGATAATGTTTATTTGTTAACAGGTAACTCGTGATGCTTTGTGGCATATCTGATTGACGGCCTCTTAAAATGTGTTTCATGAATGAAATTTTAACTGTTGCCGTACGATGCATTCCAAGCCGACAATTATTCTCTCAGCGTTATCGACAAAATTTGACATAGCCGGGGATGGGAGCGTCAATACCTTCCCCCGTTTAGTATTTTGTTCTTTGAAAATGAACATTGCCAAAGTATTGAAGCATGGAGCAATTTACACTCTGTGCCGACCTAATGAAAAGGGCAAAACGCCATCCTATTTTTATCCAATAGCGGTTTAGCCATTATAATTTCAGAATTCTCAATACTATAAAATTAGATATTATATATCAAACATATACTATAAGAAAACTTATGATTTCGAATATATACATATTAAAATAAATAATCTGTAAAATAATTTGTGTATCCTGAAATCTCAGGTAGATTTTGTACAAAGTTGAATTTTATATAATTATGAATGAATTTAAAATTAGATTTAAGACGAAAAACATTCTATCTCAATTTGGTGTATATGTAAAAAGGAACTAACTACATTATTATGTATTGAAATTACCAATACCTGAAGTGTGAAGGAAATACAATATGGTTAGTTAATAATATATCAAAAAAATCTCCTTTGAATTGGAGATAAACTCCTAAGATAATTAAAGATTGAGTGACTACAAGTGACATAATAATATTATAAGTTCAAAAAAATAGTTAAGAACAAATTTTACATCACATCTATTTGTGCGTGAAACAAGATTCACACATGTAATTGCTTTATATGAAAGTCATAAATGTTGTATTACTAACATTGTATAAAATATTTTAACCTGACTTTAAACACTAAAATCATTCAGTCATCAGTGTCTCATTATTTATTACACAATGTAGTTAGTTCCTTTTCGACTAGATCTCCTGATAATTGGAGCTTGTGCATATTTTATTTAAAAAAAGTCGCTCAATATTTTCTGAATTTGGACAAATAATGTATAGCAAGAATGATTTTGTAATATTTTTAATTCAGGATACATTTGGTTTTTATATGTGCGATCATGTTGGAGTTATTATGTCAGAAGGGTATATCTTATAAATTGTTTGGTCAAAGTCAAAAAAAATATTTACTATTGTTAACTACATCATACTAATATCATGTTACATTGTTATAACTGATAATGATACCAAGTATCTATTATGGCTACCAAATGTATAATATTGTATAAATGTTTTGTACATTAACATATTATTATATTCATGCCATGTAGTGGAAAGTCATACAAGTAGCAAGCATCTGACATCGCGGTAACTTGCATATGAGTAGAAGTGCCTGCTATCTCGTACTGGTCGAGGCGTGAATACGTCAATTTGTTTCGTGATGGCGACGGGGGTATTAATTCTTAAATCGTGTAAAGATGACTAAAAACGTTACCCATTTACTTAAAAAAGAAAACATGTCAATGAATACATTATTGTTGTTACTAATAGAACAATAAACAGAACATTAAATGGACGCATGCTGGATGTATATGACAATTTTATATTTCGTTCAGCATGCGTCATTTGCACCCGCGACCTGCAATCCGCGCATCGCCTAACCACGATCTTTTTAGACCATGCCTCAACTGAGGTATAGCCTTAACAGAAAAACTGTTTTTGCAATAATAAATGTGTATTTACAGTACAGATTGTATTTATATGTAAATTTTACCTATAATTCTCGTTTATCTTTGCTGTCATCATTTGGGCGACTAATTCTTCTAATGAATTGTAGGAAATAATCAAAATGCACAAGGTTTTAGTAATAAAATTACTTTATTGACAAATTCAGACCCTTCTCGGTATCAACATTTCATACATAATCATGACATAAGAACAAAATTATACCTTTATAGTTTTTAAGAGATATTTTAAAAATATAAAAATGTATAATGGAATAATAGTTAATATTCGCTTATATTTTTGTTTTCACCGACAAATGTAAAAAAATTAATGTATATAATTATAATACATAGTGTACAAAATACGTATCGTAAAGCAAAAGCATAACATAGAATATTGCGTCAAATAAATATACGTTTCGAATCGACTGGGCTTTGTGTCAATATCGTTTATAATCCTTGCGAACATCATCGTGTTATAAATTTGTATATATTTTTGTTGATCGCTTTGGCGGCATCAAAACATCAACCTCTTTCGCTTATCAATGAATACAATCAATTATGTATAATAAATCAACATTTTACGTCACCATTTTAAGTTTAGAGTGATGTGGGAACGTTCGCTATAAAGAGATTTTATTTTGACTGTGAGAACGAGCATGGAAACAATGAACTCATTAGTAGAACACATTAATATATAAAATGTACACTGGGGAATACACAACAACTGTTATATTCTACAGGCATGATTTTTTTTATGAATAAATTACACATAAATGATGTTCTCATGCATTAGCTTGATAATTTAAATTATCGCCGGGGTCCGACAGCGTTTGTTTAAAACCCGCTGCAGAAAATATTACATTTTATTCCTTCAGTATACATACTAATTTCAAGCTTTATTTTTTTACATTTTATAAAACAATGTAATTTAAAAAAAAACATAGCGAAATTCTCATATATTATATATAATAATAATTTAATCGCATAGTATTTCATGTTAAGATTTTTATGTATAAAAAAAATATACATAGCATTATTGTCAGCTTATTTTGTAAAACTGCCGAATCCGTTTTTCGATCAAATATCTCGTGCAAAACTTTTTTTTCACTACCCAATCAAACGGCCTCCAGAGAAATAACATTACTAGAATAATATCTAAAATATTTGTCAATTCGGACTCAGAAGTTTTGCAAAGTGAGCTGACGTTATAATTTTAATAATTATTTAACATAGTAAAAATGAGATTTGATATTTTGTCTCACGCAGGTTGTTTATGTGAATGTCATATTGACATTCTAATATTTTATTTCAAAAAAACAAATATGATGTCCCGCACGAAGATGAATAAATAAATTTATTATTGCAAGTGTCCCCGGATTTACAGTGGATTTTTTCATAGTTTGTAAGTCTAGGGATACTTGTATATCGATAGTGTATGTGTGATATCAATATGACTGTACTTTATATATGGAAGAAACAATACTGTTTAAATTTTAATGACATCGATGAAAATTAATCAGTTTTTGATATTAATTGTGTTTGTAAATATTAGGAGGTATGTATTGAGTTGTATGGAGTTCATTGTTAAAGTACATTGTAAAATTTGTTATTGCAATATTGACAGTTGAAGTAGATACGAGGTAATCACATATACAGAATCGATATGTACGCTTTATAATAATTACTATTGTAAGAATTTTTTTGCTTATGTTTTTGTCCGTAAGCATGTTTTGGTGTCTTTTTTGAAATACAACAAAGTAACAAAATAACATGACTATGTTTCATTTCATGCGTGTGTGTGAACGGCGAACACTATCAGAGTGAATAATAATCGTGTAAAAATATGATGGGAATTTTTGTTGAAGATAAAATTCCATAGAGCGATGATTGTATAGACGACTTCCTGTCTTGCTGAATACAATGGAGGCCACAGCAGTTTACCTGAGGATAAGCAAGTGTAAGAGATTCTAATTAGCCAGCCCGTGGGAATTTCCCACGGTATTCTCGCATTTATTTGACTTTAGATAATATAATATTATCATCAGCTCTCCTTCCCAAAGAATCGTTGACTTTTACAGTTTTAGAGACTCGGATAGCAAAATTCTTTTCAGCCTTCTGAAGTATTGTGCAACAATAGATATGCTACCTTAATTTTAATAATTGACTAACAATTTCAGTAGTTATTCGACTTCTCTTGCTATTTTTTTGATAATCAGAGTTTTAGTACATCAATTTACGTTTGCACCAACTTAGTCGTCAGCCCGAACTATAATTTAACATGTTCATTGAACTTTTTTGTCTTTGCTCCGGTATAATATTATTATATAGTATAATGTGCTACATAATATGAGGCTTCAGTAATCATTCGAGATGAGAACCCAAATTCAAATCGATTGGAAAAACATTAATTGCAACAAACTCTGGATAGTCAACCTTTTTTGTGACAATATTTAATTTCTGCTGAATTATATTACATTACAAATCTAATAGGCTCCACTAATCAGTGAACGACATTCACCATGAATTTTTTTTGTTTCCAGCAATGGTTCAGTGTTTTGAACATTTTATGTACAATATTACTTAATTATTCAAACATAATATGAATCTCAAATTTTTCTAGCAAAACTTACATAATTACTTAATTTGGGAAACAATAATATTGTCAAGTCTTTTTACATACAATAAAAGTCAAAACCCCGCAATTTATAGCTTTTTTTCCCCTCATTCAAGCGTTTAATCTAACTCGGATCATTTTGCATAGATTGTCACATGCTAATTGTCACATGTCTTTTAAGTACCCTTTTTCATCTGATCATTTTTGTTCAGATTTGCATCGAATGTCTTAAATCAGAAAATTCTCAGTAGCTAACGAAATATGTGGATTCTGGGAGGGTGCTTAGATATGAATACTTCAATTAAATCGGGGGTCCGGGACTTGGTCTCCTGTGTTTTGTAAATACATCATATTATTTATCTTAAAGTTGTGCTAAAACTCTTAATATCAATGCTTAACAATAACAATTGTTAATATGATTGCCAATACAAAGCGGTCCTTCATTTCAAACATAAATTAAAACAATCTATATAGCCACAATAAATATAACATATCATCATATCTCAGCAAACTTGTAATTAAGAGTCATTAACTTTATATTATAATATAAACGTAAATAATTTAAATAAGTCATAATAAACAACTTCTCCGTCATTAACGGGCTATAAAGCACGGTTTCCCTGAACACTCGCCAATGAATAAAGAAATAAAAAAAAACAACATATGTATTATTATTTATTGTCACGTAGACTTGGTTTTATTTCACCCGTATGGTACGCTGTTTGTTCATGTTGGTCAACATGAGGGAGATGTACGAGGTGAGGAGGTCGTCCATTTTGTAGCCAAGTGAAGTCTCGCAGAGCAGCTTGGAGCCCCTCACCAGGTTTCCGATGGTCATGTGGAAGTAAGTGTTGCCCGATGACCAGTTTGATATGCGGGTAAATGGATGCGTCACCAGAATATCCTGTAAATAATTATTCCATTAATTACAATCGAATGTACCTATGATTTTTTGAATTGATGATATGGCACACCACAAAGTGGTCTTGTATGACTTTTTTTATAAGGAAAAGTACTTTCATAGGTGTTTCACCAACTAGCCCACCTTGTCTACTAAACGGAGTCTTAATATCAGAGAGTTAGGATTAGATATGATACCTTTAGCATTGCCATATTTTTTTCAAAAGAAAGATTTTTTTCTATTGGTTATATATTTTCTCAGGAGTGTTTTCAAAATTATGTATTTTCAATAAGAAGAATGTTACATTCTTAAAATCTCATGAATTATTTGTTAAATAAAAAAAATAGAATTAAATTATTAGCAAGTTCAAGTAAGTTAAAACAAAAAATCTTGAAGCGATCCATGACGTCGGTTAGTAATTAAGGTAAATTAATTCCTACTTGGATTTAAAATACAAAAGCTGATTGCCGATAGTAACTCAATTTGGAAAGCACTTCAGAGTATTGAGAGCCATTAGTTAAAATTTGTCGCAATGAAATAGGATACCTATAGCATTGTAGTCAATGTGCGTGGGAGTGAATCCCAAGAGACGCAAGTTCGATTCCTGCTAGGTGTCATATTTTTTTTCAAAAAAAGATTTTTTCTATTGGTTATAATTATATTTTCTCAGAAGTGTGTTTTCAAAATTATGATCAATAAAAAATATGTTACATTCTTAAAATCTCGCGAATTATTCGTTGAATAAAGAAATTGTTAGTTAAATTGATTTTTATTAAATAGCCGATATTATTATCTACCAATCAAGCCACAAAAACTTTGTAATTCATTCATTTTGGATTGTTGGTTATTTTTAAAATTTTGGATTCTAGAGATTTACAAGATAGACTGACAAAATTGTAATTGGCCCTTTATTCCAAGAAGTTACAATGAATCAAAACCGTATCGCCTACAAGTTAATAGGCTATCATTGTTGTGCAAAACAACACTATCTTCTAAAATCTTGTGAAACGGTTGATAATTTAAAAATAATCTGCCGTAAATGACAAGAGCGAATGATGAGATTTATAATTATTTTTAGTGCGGAATGAAAAGCCTACGTGGGAAAGTTGGAGAAAAAGTACAGCTCTAATTATTTGATATCCGTATGAATAAATTGAATGCTAATTAATTCACCTCACTCACTCAACTGGAATATATTATAAAACAACAGCTTCTCAAAACGTGTGCTAAACATTTATTACTTTTTAAAATTACTTAATGAGAATTATTGGTAATATATTTATTGTGACTGTCAATAATGCCATGTACAGTATAAAGTTTGGCCATTTAGGGTCGTGATTATTCTCTGTCATATTTTGAGGAATACGCTTAAAAATTGTAAAATTAAATTACCATTTCACTACCAAGTAAAGCATTTGAATCTCTAAGTGGAGTTTATTTTAATAATAGATTATTTTTTTACGAATAATGGTTCTTAGCCCAAGTAATCAAGTAATTAGGTCCTTGCACCGGATCAAACACACGACATGAATTTTATACCAGTCTGAATAAATCTGTGGCTCCTGAGACAGACACTATACATGAAAAAAAAATGTATCCACTACTTATCATATTATTATTTTAAACCCAGACAGCTGTGATTAACATTTCGTATTATTGAAAAGTGAATATGAAGAATATTACCGTATAAAAAAATATTGATCAAATATATTATGTGAATTAGGTAAGTTTTTTATGATGACTGACATAAAAACAAAACAGAAATATGTCACCTAAAAATAATTACTGTTATGTGTAACCTCACAAATGAACTTCATTTTGATTTACTAACCAATATCAAAAAAATTTAAACATGATATTAATATGTTTTTATTACCTATAAACTTTATAACATGGATTCCAAACCTTTTTTGAATTGTGATCACCTTTATGCATTCTTAATTCAACGGAGACAAATAAGTATGACTGAAAAAGTGTGCACTATTTTTGTCTGATCGCCCATAGCATACCTAAATTATTATGGTTTGGTTTAGGCAGGGTTTAATTGAATTTTAAAAATTAAGCAGCACCATCTGCAAATTGTATTCTTAATTCAACAAAAACAAATAAGTATGACTGACAATGTTTAGTGTGCACTATTTTTGTCAAATCTTACCAGCCTACCTCCAGCCCTCGCCACTGATGTATTGTCAAACATTACACTTTTCGTACTGAACTTGCTTCCACTTTTAAATTAGGAAACATTGAATTTTGTGTCATTCTACTAGTCTCTACTTGTTTAGTAATAGTTGACCGCCATGAGGGTTGTGACCTATGGGTGCGAACCTGTGCTTTATAATAAATGTTTTTGTTATTTTATTTTTCAAAGGAATTAAACCCTTTCAGTTAATACATATGCAAATTAAAGTCTTTTGAAGTGTTTTGTAACTCTCAAAACCAGATATATCGTGGTAACCACTAGTATTATCTATGAAAATCATGATATTTTAAAATAGCTAATTGTCTATTTCACCTGACGAAAAAAACATTTATTACAAATCAATGTCATTAAAATATAAAATAAAATCTGAAAACTTATTGAGGGATCCGGGGCCAGGGGCCTTATAATAATTGCTTGCATACGTAATAACCTATTAATTATTTCTGGTAAGTTTGTATTGTGTAAACAAGTTCTCCCCCTTTTATTTTCCACAAATGCGTGAGATTTTTTATTGTTTAATCATTTATGAGCATCTTCCTATTAATTAACATACATTATATGAACTCAGTGATACTCAAACATTCTCAATTTCATGATAATGAAATGTAATTATTTATCTATATATTATATTTAATATTAATTATTATTAATTTAATTTACTGTTATTTCTTGGTAGAAAGACATGATAGTTGAAAGAAGTAACAATTAATAATAATTAAAGACTCAGTCAGACTAGAGCTGGTGATTTCTTCAATTTCAAAGTTTAGAAAGTTCGAGAATTCTTGAATAACTCACGAATATTTTTTTTTATCCGGAAAATTTGAGATTAGTATGTATATTATGTATTGATTTCTCAACAATCTCGATAATTTTATTTTTGTGAAATAACTCTAGGTATTTCTTTTTCCAATCTGATGCTCAATTCATTCTGATTCAAAGCCAAGAGCTTTTATTTAACACTTCTTGCAAAAAAAATGTTTTCTGCTTGATTTGATGATTTCACAAGAAATGAGAATTCTCATAATTTTTAAATTAGTTTCTCTAGTTTCATCTTTTACAATAATTATTTCTCGAGATGAGATTTCTCGATGACAACCTCTATGCCAGACTATAAAAATCACTGAATCAAGTTTCAGTTCGATATAAGTGGCATTTTTGTATGGAAGCAATAAACAACAAACACGATAAACCTGAGATGTTTACGAACAATTAGTGCAATATTCCCAGAGATCTATTTAATAGCCTCATTTTGTTTGAATTCCGGGTCTGGAAAATTCATAATATGTTGTTTTTTAATGTGTATTTGGATGCAGAGTATGGACCTAATAGGTTGAGCAAGTGGCCAACATCCATTTCTCGTAAAAACGAAAATCTGTCAATACAACCTCCACCCTGTGATGGTCCTTACGATCTTTTTAGGATCGAACATGGTACATAATTATATGTAGTCATTTTTGCTTATATACATGAAATCAATGCAAAATATGTGTGTTGCAAAGATGTTAAAGAAACCCTTCTTCTATCTATTCTGTGGTTTCATTATCAATACTTCCCCATAAGCCCTGTCTACATTATTATAATCAACTCACTAAAATTACATGAACGGGTGTAATATAGTTGGATTTCATTATCTGACGTATAGTCAATAAATGTTATTAGATTATCTTGTGCAGAATATTGTTTACAAGCATTGACACTTGTACATAAACACGTATTACATTAACAGGATGTTTTTAACATCTGTCACATTTGACGAGATATTTTGTCCGCTATATCGAGGTTCTACTGTACTATAGGTTTTTCAAAATACTATAATTTTTGCATCTTTGTATTAAAATCAGCATTAGAAAATTTTTAAACTATTTCACGTATAATTAATGTATGTGGTGCGTATCATCCTTTCCACCTAAAGCATGCGCAAAACCACTTGGTGTTAAAGCCAGAATTAAAAAGATAAAGTGATGTGGAAGATGAAGTGATCAACATATGAATACGTGTATTAAATAAGGCTCTAAGTACCAAAAAGTAGTATTGCCTGTAGTTACAAAATACCGAGTCATTGCAGTAAAATTTCATGAAGCAGACCTTTTGAAAAATGTAGTTTTACAGTGTGAAGCAATCACGGCAGCTTCTATAATTTTAGGTATTAAGAACTAGCAAGTGTCAACACACCATCGTCAGCTATTTTATATTGAATGCCGTTGACCACTGCAGTGCTACTTACACCATTATAAATAAAACACACCAACGGAATTAGAACGTCGACAGGTTTAATTATTTTGCTGTATTTTTTTGACTTGCTTGACTATAATTGAAGTTATTGGCGTTGGTATGTAGAACATTTTTCTTTAAAAATGTCAGTTTTCATGTTTTTGGTACTTAGCGCCTTAATTAATACACGTATTCATATTATGTAGACATAGCTATTGATATTATATTGCTGCCATCAAAGAAAATGTGTTAGTGTATGGGATGTTTTTAGAATTAAACCTTGTTATGTAATACATACCTTTGTTTGAGGATGAATCAAGCTGACTCCATGTTTGTTTATTGCTATAAGCAGCATTTCGGGGTAGTTTGGTTCAGTTGTCTGTTTGACTTCGAAGAAGGCTGACCCGAAGGTCGGCCAGCGGTATATCACTTTGAGGAAAGTTATCTTGGCATCCTCCGGAGACATGCCGGCACCCTGGTTGTATGCCGCCACAATGGCTCTCTTCCAGTCCGCGGAGCTTTGAACCTTTATCAGGTCCGAGGGAACGAGATCTCTCAGCATTTGCCTGCAACAATACATTATAATATTAAGGTTGATATATATGAATATATTCCAGTTATGTGAGGGTGAGTTTTGGTGGAAGTTGTTTAATAAGTTTTTAAAATAGGTTCTACTTAGTTCACTCGGTGTGCTTCCATGCACTTTTTTACCCATACTACCCTGTCTTTTATATAAATATTGTTAACACCTAGTTTTCTTTGTTTTTATATCATGTTGTGGCTGCTTTGAATTTGTAATTATTTGGCACGGTCATAATATCTCAAATGGATTTTAATCCATAATTCAAACATTGCCATCAATATTCATAATTTGAGATATTAGAATTTATTGACAAAAGTATGTTTCTCACTTTACCAAACTGCAAAAAAATATTCTATTATCTACTATAGTTTAGTTGAGTTTATGGTATTGCGAAACAAACCCGGCAGTTTTCAGTTGTGTTTATAACAAAAGCGGCAGTTGTGCATAGTGGGAAACAAAAGTGGCAGTTTCCATTATAAAAATAGAAATATTTAAAAAATTATGCTATATTACATATTATATCACTGTAAATTTATATTGAAACTAAATATTAGGCATTTTTAGTGTAACATAATTCTATCAATTTTTCCTTTTCAATAGTAGTCAATCCAAATTCACCATCTTGTTAATTGACAAATGGATTCTATCTATATCCACGCGAACTTTGTAAAATCAAGATCATATAAACAAATAATATGAAAAGTGCATTAGCAAACTATCCAAGTGTTCAGTAAATAGATTTTTGTTTGTTTCAATACGTCTTCAATATATTGTAATATTTTAATTATGTGACGAGTTCTTACGGTATGGTTTGAAGCTCTTGTTTGTTCTCCCCCCAGCGAGCTCTGTAGGCCAAGGCAGCGAGGCGAGCCGCTTCTTCCCTGGTGCAGCGGTGGTACCCCCGCAATAACTTCGGAAGCTCTTGGTGGAAGTGGAAAATAAGATCAGCAGCCTTGTCTTTGCCAGGAACTGTGTTTGTCCACAACTTTTTCATGAAGAATACCTAAAAGAGAATTAATAATAAAGTAATAGGAATGTAATGTTGTTTTTCATTTATTATCATTGTGTTAGCAATAGAGTAGTGACAGAACACTAGCAATCAAAATTGCACTGTAGCTGGTTCTACTCCCACGGATTGCTTGAGCAATTTGAATCCATTGGATGTATTTTCAATATGTGGTTGATTCAGTGCAGAACTCTAATGTTTTGAGGGATAGGATAGACGTATTTTTATTATAAAAAGGTTCAAGTTATTTGAATTGACAGATCCGTACACCACGGGAGCATAAAATGAAATGATAAATTTGGGGCGTTCATCATTTGAAAACGGAAGTGCAATTAGCTGCACTGGAAGGGATTGTTAGTTCACAGTTCTAACATGTGGATAAGAAGTTCTTGTTCGACAGTAAAAAGATTACCTTTTTGTGGGTATATTAGTTTACAAAAAAAGTTATTTGAAATATTTAATTTTGCATGCATACCAGCCGATTAAAAGGCACAATTTTATTCAAACGAATGTCCGACAAATTTACTTGACGTATACAATGCATGTTCATTTGTCGAAATGTTTTGAACGTTGGTCTTGTTATTATGAATTGAAACTTTACTAATTACCCTATATATATTTGTCTTGGATTATCTGTAAAGCAAGAGAGACGTGGAGAATACGTATTAAACATACACATATAAACGCAAACTCTAAATTTGAAAAATCGTAGAAATCATTTATTTTAATCGGGCCGTGAATGAAAACAAATGATACTCTCATAATAGCTTGACAGATACTTACAGTGCCGTAATAGTATATCAAGTGATTAGAGTATCGAGAAATTAGTGTATTATCCAAGAGATTTAACCTGTTCTATGTGAAGAGGTATTTGTATGGCCATATACGGAGGGCCGCGATTTTCTTTAAAAAAATAAACCTTAGTAAATATACTTTTTTTGGCTTTATATTAATACTATATCATATAGACTTACCAAATTAATACACGATGTGTCCATTTACGCCGTTATTTATCCAAATAAAACAAAATTAATGTTTCACAAAACGTCAGGGTTGTCACAACACTTACACAGTAAAGAGACGTGATAATGTATGAGAAGTAATTCTACAACGTGCTACTTTAGTCTTAAAACCATATAAAAATATAACGAATAACAAAAATAACAAAAAAAAAATAATAGTCTTCTACCGTGTGGTATGTCTCAAAACAAGGTTCAACGCAGAGAACCACTTTGCACTGTTTGCACTCATACCTTGATTCTCTTCGAAGTTTCCTGGATAAACACACCACACATCTTGCCATTGTTTTGACTTTTTTAGCACTTGGAGGTGATTTTGCCATAAAATGCCTCTCTGTGAGACGCGATGGCAATTCTGAATGTCTTTTCCTAACTGAAGATTTGGAAGGCACGACACGTTTGTATTCATTAATTAATTGTCGAATGACCTCTAATTGAAATTGTGCCAACGGTACACGTTTTCCAGTTTTTTGGCAAAACAGTATGTGGCTGTTCAACAGTGAGAGGTCGATTAGATGGAAGAACATTTTTTTGTACCACCTCATTGTTTTGCGCGTTGAGTGTACACTTGACAAAACCATGTCTGATTTGTCAACTGCACCCATATTTTTATTGTAATCTTGGACGCATTCCGGTTTTATTATCGGTTCATTCCGATACGTTCTTTTGCCTGTGTCGGTGAGCTGGGCAGGATGAAGAGTCCTCAGCATGGACACTTCCCTTTTATCTTTCCAGATTTGTGCCGAAATAGTGTCTGTGTTTCACGCTTTCATTTCTCCTTTTTTCAATTTCTCCGTATGCTTTGGCAATCCCTTTCGGTTTCTCCTTACAGTGCCGCAAGCATTCGTTTTCCGGTCATGTAGTTTTTGGAACAAAATTGGGCTAGTATACCAATTGTCTACGTACAGGGTATGTCCCCTGTCCAAATATGGTTCCATGAGAGTCAAGACTACACTTCCTGAAATACCCATGTGCATGTGTGTTACATATTCGGTGGTTTTTCCAGTGTACACAATAAAATTCAGTACATATCCGGTGGCACAGTCACATATCACAAAAATTTTATGCCAAAACGGCTTGCTTTTGATGGGATATACTGGCGAAATGACAAATTGCCTTTGAAAAGTAGCAAACTTCCATCGATACACACATTCATGTAAGGATACATGCACTCCGCAAACTTTTTTTTTGAAATAGTCCACTAGGAATCTATCTAATTTTGAAAATCTTGTCCCCACTTATTTGTTGCGTATTGTCACAAAAGTGGAGCATGCGAAGAATGATTTGAAATCTATTGCGGGGCATTGTATCTGAGTAAATCGGAGAAAATAGTAAAATATCTTTAGACGAGTGATGTTGTATTTTATTTCTCGAATTACAGGCCATCAAAAGACATATTGCCAAAAAGAGGTACAATTCTCCTACTGTTACGTCTACCCATTGTTTCAATCTCCAACTCAACTCATTGCAGTGATTTTTGACGTATTGGTATTGTTTATTGGTTTCAATGGCAACGAAATCCATGAGCGTGCTGGTTATGAACAGCTTGAAAAACTCCGATTCTCTGCTATCAACATTTTCTACGTCCGCTCCTGACCTCGAGCTATCAAATGAATTTATTTTGGGGACAAAATCATCGGTTTCCCATTCGAAAACTGGAACAGATTCATCAATTTGTGCAGCTTCATATGCACTGGGAATCAAATCATCTTGTTCCTCTTCATCAAAATCACTATCATCCGATTCAACAGTTAGGCCAACCCTGTACATCAAATCTTCGACCTGTTCGGCATTTTCTGATGTAGTTTGTGTTCCTTTCATTTTGATTAGGAAGAAGATCAAAAGGTTTATATGTAAAAAAGTTCAAATATCCCAGAAACTTGACTTATTATAAAAAGATATAACACAAAAAGTCAAATAAGTTAAACACTATGCGAATAAAATAAACAATTACGACACACAACACAGATTACGAGGGTTTAAAAATTATGAAATCGTACCCGTAAATTACTGAAATGAATTATAAAGTGGAAATATTTCAGCCGCGAAACCGAATTAGGTACGTCAAATACGACTTCGAATATTCAACTGGCATATATTCCAAGATGTGTCACTCCTATTGTGTAGTTGTGTATATTCAGGAATCACAGTATTCCCCGTTTCTCATATGCATAAGCGAACCATAATTTCGATTGCGTCTACTATAAGTAAACGGGAATCCCGGCGTGTGATTTGATCGGATTTGAACTATCGGATCCGTGGCACAACCCTACTAGCGACGCGTTTCGGTAACCCAAGAAAGGTTTGTTTAAAATTGATGTTTCGTTGATGATAATATAGAAAATTACAAATGTAAGTATTGCACCATGATCCTAAGAGATGTCGCTGTGTGGGCAATGCGATTGAATTAATCAAAACATTGCCTCGGCCGATATATTGCGTTTCAAGTGGAGCGTCTTTGCACGCGCATTTTGCATGGCTGGCCCTCTGTTCTCGGAATAGAAAAGCGTGCTAGCACGCTGGCAGCACATATCCAGTTAAGAGTAATTATAATAAGGATAGAGTGCTGTAACCTATTGTAACCTAGGCAACATACACAATCAATCAAATATAGAAACAATTTGAACTGTTCCAGTTAGCAGATAATAAGGTAAAGATCGGTGGCCGATCTCCGCTAGGGATTGGCACGATAGGAAGAAGATCAATGACGAAGAACCATCAGCGAAGCGTTGCCGCTTGAAAAATGAATGAATTGAGCATGATGTGCCTGGCAGTCAGGAGACTACAAAGACTTCACCATGCCGAGCTCACCAGCTGCTGACAGACAAATAATTGAGTCTGAAACACCAGAACAAAGACAGTAAGACAGAGCATATACGTTAACGTATAAGAGAGGTAGACAGGGAGAAGACCTATGAGAATGTTGACAGGTGGTATGGCCACCTGGTAATATTATTTGTTAGTTATACTATAATTACCTGGTATGTGAATTGCGGAGTAGCACCATCTCTTGTCGGCCTGGCTTTCTTAATCCAATCCGTTAAATGTCTAACAAAATCAAAGAAGAAATCTCCTTCCGGAACCGATATAACTTTGTCCGCAATTTTAACAAACAGACTAAAACCTTCACTCGATCTCAAATTAAGTCGTTGTGAAATATTATGACAGAAATCTTTAGCCCTCGTTGAAGAGTCAACTTCAAACGCTTCGTCTGTATCATCAGGGAAGTATACTTTGTGGAATATTTGTGTAGTTTTGTGCTGAATAGCTTCTACTTCAACCTGATGGGGAGGGTATTTTCTTTGTCCATTTCGTAAAGTCTTTTGCAATCTCTGTAATGAGTCCTGAGAGATTGGATGTCGTCTGGTTCGTAAAAATAATGTTAATTCTCGCAATAAACTTTGACTGCAAGCGAATAATCCCGTCGCTAGCCACATGAGCTCCCACCCTCGTTCCTCTGACATTCGATTCCGGTTATCTGTGAGTTGCTTCATAACTTGGCAATAGATCTCATCCCTTAATATTTCATGTTTTAACGGACCGTCGAAGATATGATCAGTGTATTCGTTTCCAATCCGCGGCCTTTTGGATGGCAAATCGCCCATATATTTCAAAATGGCAGCAAAAGCGAAGCAAGCTTCTTCTGCTAGTTCTTCCTTTGCTATAAGTTTTTTTAGCATCGGCTGCTTAATGGGATCTCTCGAATGCCGCCACAATTCTTCAGGACCACCACGTCGAGCCGTAGTTAAAGTTAGTGCCTTTGAAACGGTTCTCTTCGGCGGCACCCTGAAATGATCTAATCCATATTCAGCCAAGTTATGCGGTTTGTCTCTCGGTTCAGTTCCGTTTACTACCGTTGCTGACAATCGTCTTCCGTGGGATGCCGCTTCTAGGCTGAAGAGAGCTAATACGTCCGGCGGAGGTTTAGATAATGCCGGAAGTACGTATACTGTTTCGGCAGGGAAGTCTCCTTTGTCCATGCTTCTATCGCACCGGCCAACACACCAGCCGTTGTTCAAGACGGTTTCTCCGGTACTATCTTCCTCCAAAATAATCAAATCTCCTTTAAGGAAACTGAGGAAACTCGATCCATCTCCAGGGGCTTTATAATCCTGCAGGGCGATAACAAACTTTGAGCGCTTTTTCAGTCCCTCCAAGAAATAAACGACCAAGTCCCGAATGTCTTCCGCGTTGGGACTCTGGAATGTGAATTCTTCCCCTCTGACGGTCGCCAAGCTGAACGTCTGGGTGAAAACTTTATTTGTTTTTTGACTAGAAACCGTAGTTATCTCCGGGAACGACAACTCGAGGAGCACTTGCTCTTGATCGTCCACGACGTACACTCCTGTCCAATTCACCGCGATTATGACGTCATTTTTGGGTAAATTTGGACCGGAATTTCGATACGCTTCATAAAATCTAGAAAATAACAAAGGCCACTTGAATTTAGCATAACTGACTACATCTTCTTTAACCCGCAACGCTGGGACTTTCTCTTTCAAATAATAACTTTTCTTGTACGCCTGGACAACCAAAGCGCCCCATCTGTCGACAGCTTTCTCGACCCCCGTCAGACAGTAATCAGGAATATAATTGGGTAGCAGGGTATAAAGACGTTCGCTGTTCATATCTAGAGCATATTCGATAAAATATTGCTGCGCTGCAATCATGGCTAGATCTTCTTCCTTGTCGCATCGATATTCACCAAACTTAACACCTCTCACAACTTGTTGATAGATGAGATTTGTAGCTACTTGATCTTCCGTCGGTTCATGCCAGGGTGCGAATATTTCTTTCCGGAAGAACAATCTCCAAGGGGCGTTTCGTTCCTGGGCTCCTTGTTCTTTCGCATACTGTTCGCATTGCGAAATTGCATCCATAACGTGATCTCCGCCGCTTCCCAACGAGCTGACTTTATCAAACAATGCTATGTAGAGTGAGAATCCGAACTGATCTCGTAAACCGATTTTATCCGACAATTGATTACACAGTTCTCTAGCAGTTGTAGCAGAATCTGCCAACAACGTTTTAGTATTTCCATCCATAAATGTAATCGGCAACATTATAGGTTTTTTAGATTTAGTAGCTTGCAATTCTAACCAAGATGGCGGTTGATTTCTTGTGCCGTTGTTAAAAGTACGTTTCAAACGATCTTCACAGTACGGGGCATATCCCGGTGGTCCTTCTCTAATGAAAGCTCTCAAATAATTCACAAACTTTTCACTCGGCGCAAAGCATCCCACGCAAAGTGACAACAGGATCCATCCTCTGGCGTGGGATGACTTTGAAGGGTTGTTGGAGAGTTGTTTACAGATTTGACAGTATATTTCATCACGCAGCTCTGCTCTTAAAATACCATGGCCTATAATGAAGTGGAGTTTTTCTAGGTTGGATGTCGGACGTGACTCCAGCCATGACTGATAGCTGTCGGCAGTGTATTCCTCATCCTAAAAAATAAAAACATTTATAATAATATATCAATGTTATGATGTAATTTACGAATTTATAAGAAACTACTAATAATGCATTATGTACTGTCAGTGTTTCTCAAGTGATTCACTGTATGTCAACCATACTACAGTTGAGGCATACATTTCCAAAAATGGATAAGTGCATAATTCAATATTTCGTCATTAAAGTCTGTTTCATTCATGTTTTAATATTAGTTAAGGCTATACTTCAGCTGGGGCACGGTCTAAAACGATTGTGACTACGCGACGCGAAGATTGTGCAAATGACGCGTGCAGAACAAAACATAATTTGTCATAAAAATTCAACATGGATCTATTTAATGTTATGTTTATTCTTCTATTAGTAATAATAATAATATATTCATTGACATGTTTTCTTTTTCAAGTAAATGGGTAACGTTTTTTAGTCGATTTAAGAATTAATTCCCCCGACGCCATCACAAAACAAATTGACATGTTCACAGCTTGACTTTCGCTCTCTGATTGGCAGCTAGTCCGAAATTTTGTCGCACCTATAGTTGAAAATTATTTGCCGTTTCACTGAAGTATGCTCTTAATATTTTCCATCATATTTCAATTTTGAACAATACACCCTTTTCTGTAAACCCTTTATTTCATTAAATATTAATAGAGAATAAATTAAACAATTTATCGGCTGAAATTTCATTACGTTCATCAAAGTTGCCTTTAAATTCTGAAGCATTTTTTAATATTATGCTTTTGGTGGGTGAAACTTATGGATCATCACATATTGTATGAAATTACCTACATATAAAATGGGTACCAACATAATTTTTGTTAGATTTCGACTACTATGTAAACACCGTACGTACTATGATTTTGGTGAGGAAGAAATACTAAAATTATTTAAAAAAAATCTTTTATATCTGAATCTAAATAACAAATTTTTGATTGGCAGGCCGTAATACTTAAAATTAATTAAGATCTTCTCACATCTATGAGATTCTGAAGGCTTAAAATAGGTCCACACTTTGAAAGGAAATAATAATAAAATACCTCATAGTAATAATAAAGAGAGTGGGTATTGTTTGACAAAATGAAGCCATGCTATTTATAAGTAGCTTAGTAGTAGTCTTATAAGTATAAGTCACAGTAGAACCTAAATTTTATTATTATTAACTTAACTATGAAACATTATACCATCATTTTGCTTCTCAGTACGGCTACCAAATTTAAACACAACATAGTTACCCATATTTACTAATAAATTAACTAAAAATAATTACCACTAACTTTATATTTAACACAAAAACAATAAATTTCAGCAACACATGATCGCAGTTTTTAAATGACTGTAGTCATTCAAATCAATATTTACCGGTGACGTGTACAAAAAATATTTAATTTAGCCGTTGTATCTTATTTTAACACGTATTCCGGAGATATAAGCGTGCCGCACTTATGGTTTGTTTTTGTTCAGGCCTTGTAAAATACTAACTATTCATCATCAAAAGTGTATGCCAGCAAAATCTGTTTTGAAAGGGGTCTTAGCTTGTTGTATATTTGGGAAATACATACTGTATTATCATTTATTTTAATATTAATATTTGTACTAAAATAACTGTTTCATATCATGTTGTGATTGCATTTAACTTGTAATTTGTAACGCTTATGTTAATAAATGAATTTGAAATCAACTGAGATAAAATAACATTGTATTAATAATTACCTGTAGTTTCCTTCTTACATCTTCACCCAGTTTATTCTTTCTCTTCAGAGTCAGGGAGACAAGTTTGTGCCGTATCGACCGCGGTTTCTTTTGGTTCAGGAAAGCCTCCGGATCCATTCCCATCAATTGAGCTTCTTGGAATTCTTTTGATCTGATGAAATTTCTTCCCAGTGTTGCTGTGACCTTTGACATTACGGAGGTGTTGTCTCTATCCATTGTATGATACCGAGGTTCTGGCAGATCTCCTGTGAAGCGGAGTATTGTTACCCACAACGCTTGAGCAGCCTGAAACAAAAAGGTATTTTGGTTACGAAACTAAACAGTATAATATCATAAATTGGAGATGTGAATTATCAAAATAATAAAAAATCAAGCAAATACAAGTTTTCGAAAGGCTAATAGTAATATGTAAATAGTAGGCTATTGGTCTTATAGTCGGTCACTTACATTTTTATTATTTTGGATATTTTTCTTGATTTTTGTACTGTAAGTACTTTTCCATCGTACGTAGTACAGATTAGTAAAATAGTGTTAAATTGGATTGACAACTGAATTGATTGCAATGTCATCAGCCGACATTTTTTATATATATTTATAAAGATGTTTTTTTTTTAAAGATTTTGATGACTTTAAGGCAGGAGAGGGCAAACTGCGGCCCGCCGGGTATTTTTTTGCGGCCCGCCATCATTAATTGTACTTCTGATTACGAATAACTTTTTTTATATTTTTTTAAAAAATATTGACAATAGATTAAAATTTGAAGAATTTGTTGTTTCGTTAATGGATTATCTCAGTATGTCTTCCTTGCGTCTCGTCTCACACTATGTAACCACTATTTTCTATGTTGAACATCGTGACATATTTAAATACTTTTAACTCTGCGTTGCAAGGAAAAATAATATATGCCCACGATATGGTGAAGAGTTTGAATGGATTTCAATTAAAACTCAAGTTGTTCCTTCGACAAATATCGAATAAGAACGTGGACCACTTTCCAACTTTGAAGTTGCTGAATATACCAGAATATAAATTTGAAGAATATGGTAAAATTATTAAAGCTCTGAATGACGATTTTTTACAAAGATTTGGTGACTTCCGAAAAATTGAGACAAGTTTAGCAACAGTACGCGATCCATTTTCAATAGATATTGATAGTGTACTGACAGAGCTACAACTTGAGATTATTGGTCTGCACTGTGACACTGATTTAAGAGAATTGCATCGTCGTGAAGATATATCCAAATTTTACAATGCCCTTAATTCAGACAAATTCGAACAACTTAAAGATTATGCAAGAAAAATGTTCGTTGTTTTTGGATCAACCTATATATGTGAATAAACATTTTCGATCATGAACCTCAATAAAAATTCTTTACGATCAAATATCTCCGATGCCCATTTACAAGCAGTTTTGAAAATATCAACCATAAAATTAACACCTGAATTTGAAAAAATGTACAACACTTTCATTCTTCTCATTAATTTTTTTGTAATGTGTATATCTAAAAATGGTGTTTTACTTGCGGCCCGCCGCTCATTTTGAATTCTTGAATTTGGCCCTCCATCCAAAAAGTTTGCCCGCCCCTGCTTTAAGGTAATTTTATTTATTTGGTTATTCGACTTTTCTACTTATTTACAAATATGTTTGCAAGAAAATATTCTAAAAATGATGATATGATTTGATATAAATTATATTCAATTCTACAGCACATCTATTTTATATACAAGGCTGCTATCTGCTGCTATCAACGGCTAGTTTATATTATGTATGTATTGAGAAATTAGACATTTCAAAAAAAGGCAAACAGCAGTTTAAGTATTGCTATGTATGAGGCAGATTTTAGAATCTTAGAAAACATATTATTAATATTGTAAATAGGCAATTACCAACTGATCTCCTTGTGTGTGCAATGGCAGGAGAGGATGTTTGAGGGGCTTCCTGGAATATTGGTGCGTAATGTTTCCTTGGAAGTATGTCGCAGCGAACTTTTGGAACTTGAATTCAGACAAATCTTCTTCATCCTCTGATGCTGTTTGCATTGGTGTTATCATCTGAAATAAAGATTGCATTTTCATTAAGTATAATTCATAATAAATTAAACCTTCATAATATTATGAATTAAAACCTGTACTCGCTGTACAGGAATTACTCTGTTAAAAGCAACATATCGGCTGGACGACTTACGTGACCAAGATAATTCTTAGATTTATTAGACGAGCTACATTTAGGCTTGTATTTTATCAGAAACAGGCGATAAGTCACATTATAGTTAGAGTATAGGGTTCAAATATGACAGGTAACTGTAAGTGACTAAAGCAAACTGATTTGAGTAATTTATTGATATTGAAAGGTTAATATAGTAAAACCATGTTGATTCGAAATCAACGGGGCCTTAAATTGAAAAAACAAATCGAATTACGAAATACAAAATGTACGGTAAAAACTTTGAAAAAGTTTTTTTTGTTGTAATTTTGTAACATTGTTTCTGTTTCTGATACAATTTCTTTCTGATTATAACAGTGGTGACTTTTATGGTTCACACATTGAAATTAGTAGAAATCACTATAAATAGATTTTATGAATTAGCAAGTATTTCGATTTATGACGAATTTCGAATTAACCATGTTCATATTAACAGGGTTTTAATTAAATTACAATTTGCATGTTCAGACAGAGGGGGAACATTTTTCATGAAGTTTGCTACTTGAAGAAGCTGGATTCCACCTAGGTTATGGTTGTGAAGTCAAGGATGAATTATAATTTAAGAGATATTATATGATATGGTGCACTGTATCAGTTCAAAATTTGTAATGAATTTCATGTTTTTTTGGTTCATGTATTGGTATTTTTTATTCCCGTTGAGGATGACTACAATGGCATTGTATACTAATAAATAATTAACTCCGGAGGCGTGCACAACACTAGATATTATGCTATTCCTAGGCAGTTCCTTTACAGTCAATTATTAATGACTTGGTCGGATATTTTATGTAGCACCCTAGAATCTGAAGGCCAATGTTTTGCTATGTAAGATCTATAAATTCGTCTCTAGATGTCATTGTATGAATACCTACTATTAGAGATAGATGCTTTAACTGTCCACCTTAATATGAATTATCTTTATATGTGCATATTATGAATAATTAAATAACTATATACCAAAAAATGTAAAGTCAGTAAGAACCAAAGATCTTGGCATATAAATAGAATGAGTCTTTTTTTGTTTTCTGTTATGACATTTGAAATTACTTTGCACTTCATGAAGTGTGGTGAAATTGGTAAACTCCACAAATATTAAGATCGCTTAGTAGCCATTCTGATATTCTTACATACGCAATGGTGACCATTTTAAAGTTTATTGTATTTACTTACACGAGTGCAGTGTTATAAACGGTTTTATAGAAATTTTAAATGATATTTGAATGTTTGTAGTATTATTGGCTGCTTATCTACTCATTGTGATGGATTGTCTTTTTATACATCCTGCAAATTGACAAATAAATGTCTTAGCAATAGTGTGAAGTTATCTGCAAATGAAAATGCAATGCAAAGTCACTTGTAGCTAACTTAATCAGTGGACCCGTGCTCCTTTTTTTGCTTCAATTTCATACATTCTGGCTCCATCTCTATAGAAAAAGGTTTTTTCAATATCTTTGGTAAATCAAATTAATAAGTTAATAAATTATTTAATTAATAGAAGGATTGTGTTTCAGAGAGAAATTTTTGGGTTACAAAGTTTATAGTCAATTTGGCATACCTCTTGTTGGTCAGCACGCGGCTGCGGCAAATCATTGAAGACAGACGTCTCTCTGGGTGCGGGGGCCTCGCTGCTGGAGTCGGGAAGGAAGTCGAACATGGCCTCCACTAACTTGGAGTCGTCCACCGGCTCGTCCTGTTTCCTTACGGCATCTTGGATGAGAGTCTTCTTCACTTCCACTTGCCTGCGTTCTTCTATCGCCAGTTCTGCATCCTTTCGCTCCAATTCATGCATGCGATCCTAAAGATATGATTAGTATTAATGTTAAAATGCCAAATTAGAAATTAATCACAATATATACATTTTCAGCAAATTTCCTTTCCGACTCAGAAAGTGTCTAGTATAGTTTTGTAACAAGTATGTATTTTAAATAAAATACATTAAAACTAAGAATTATTAAAAAATCTTTATGTGAACTTCGAATCAATTTATCAAACCACATATTAATTATAAATATAATCTTGGTACTAATTAAAATCGAATTTTCAACGAATGCACATTTTATATTGTTAAGATGAAGTCGGATGATCAGGAGAAGTAAAACAGTCACATATTGTCTAACAAAAACTTCTTGTCTACGTATTAAAACTGTCAACTAACAAGCCCCTCATATGCAGTTAATCGTACTTCCGTTTCAAATGAGCAACGCACCTAAATTTATCATTTCATTTTATGCTTCCATGGTGTACGGATCTATCAATTTAGGTAATTTGATGCTTTTTATAATAAAAATATATATAAAACGATCATTATTATTAGTAAACTCTTGGTCTGGCTTGAAAAGGAGTCGCATCTAAAAAGAGCGCTGATACATTATTTAAACACGCGTTGCCGCCATGACACATACGACTACAGCGACTTCCGGTTATCAACGAGATCTTGTTGTCGGACAAGTAGTGGTTAGCTTTGTGTGTCACAAGAGAATGGTGACAATGTGACAATACACTTTATTTAATTGACAATAGACAATAAAATAAATGTATGGCAGATGAGTGAATAATAAGTGTGGCTAGAGTGCGAAAATTATAAGTTGAATTGTCATGGCCGCCGTCGTGGTGCTGCATTATATTATGAAAGGATTGTCAGTATTGTAGTTCTCGAAACGGCCACGCTTCATGTTAAGCTTGCTGCAGTCTATGTTATATAATATATCAGTTTTTTTTAAATTGTAAGTGAATCATTGAATTAAAGTATTTATTTTTGTTTTTAATGTTTTTAGATATGTATTGCAATATTCCTTGTATCTTATAGTAATTAGAAAGTTTTTATAGCAAAAGAAAATAGAATTAAACAGTGCATCAATTATTAATATTCCATCATTTAGTTTGCAATATTTTAGAATAATTTATGAAAAATTAAACTTGTTGGATTACCAGTTTATTAAACCAACACCCGTTGAATAAATACAATGTTTTTTACCCTGTAATTTTGCTCTGCGATTTCCTTGGCTCTCGTATTTCCCTGGTGCTTGAGGCGGAGTTCATCTTGTTTCCTTATCCTCAGAGCTTCTCTGTGCTGAGTCGCCTCTATCTTGAGTCTCTTGTATCTGCGCATGGCTATTAATCTTCTCACGTGAGCTTGGATTTTAACAATTGCCCACATCTTGTGGCCGTACGACCGCCGCACCAAATATCCCCTGGCGGCAGCCTGAAATATAAAAAGATACATTTTTAGACCATTCAATAATAAAACATAGTGTTATGGTCTGATATTATATTATTATGATGCGTAATGGGATATCTACTTTAAAATTGGTACTTAAGAAAATTCGATATTCGATATAGTATAATATTCTATAAACCTACACATCTTTTTGCTAAGGCCCAAACAAAACTATTTTATTAAACAATACATATAAGAATTGGACACACTTCAATAATTTATTTATTTTTCCTAATAATGTGATGATTTTAGATTGGATAATGTGTCAATGTTTCACGTTGATATTGAAAATCAAAAGACATGTTATGTTTTTGACATTATGAAATCTAATCAACTACCTAATTATTTACAATAATAATGGGTTATTAATAATACTTTCTACAACCTACTCAAGGTTATTTTGACATTTTTGCAAGTATTTATAATTAATTAACACTTGCATTAATTAAATATACACTATGATTACATCACCTTATTTACAAAAAGTATTTCCTGTAATTTGAAATATCTACTTAATTGTTGTACCTATATGTACATACTACTTCAACTGTTGTAAGGCAAAATCGCACATCACCATTTTGTTTGATCTTGCAGTCTGTCAAATCAGTGCATCTGAAAACGTCTTCTTCTATGTTTTATTTTCACGACTGAACAAAACATAAAAAGATTAAATTCAGATTGCATTGAGAATTATTGTTTTTGCTCTAATAAGGGACTAAATGCCATATCAGAAGAATTTGAGGTAAATATAATAGGTAGCTAATCCTGAATAGTGCTATAACCACAGATATCTCATGTACCGATATCAGTGGTGAAGGGTGGACGTAGGCTGTTAAGATTCGACATAAATAATGCACACTAAACTTTGTCAATCATACTAAGAATACAATTTGCAGATGGTGCTGGTTAGTTTTCAAAATTCAATTAAACCCTGCCGAAACCAAATCATAATACTTTAGGTATACTGTGGGCAATCCAACAAAAATAGTGCACACTTTTTCAGTCATTCTTATTTGTTTTCGTTGAATTACAGATGGTGTTGGTTTGTTTTTATGAATTCATTAAGCCCTGTCTAACCAAACCATAATTGATTAAAACTATTCTTCTATCTATAAAATTATGTATGATTTTAGATATTTTATAGATAAACAAATATTTTTTGACTTATTATCTACCACGGCTTGGATTAGGCAGGGTTTAATTGAAATTTAAAAACTAACAAGCACTATCTACACATTCTAGTCTTAGTTCAATAAAAACAAATACATGTGACTGACAAGGCTTAGTGTGCACTATTTATGTCGGATCTTAACAGCCTACCTCCACCCTTCGCCACTGACTGATATATGCCGTTATTCTCAACAATGAAATGACTATGCAATTATACACTTTTTTTTATTAAAATTATATTTTATGTCATAATGAAATGTTGATTGATGACAAAAGACAGGGCATCATAACGATAAATAGAACTTTCCTATAAAGTCTACAAATTATTCAAGCATAGCTCCCAAAGATACCTCAAATTCTTGATTTTAGACCTTTACATGGCACATGGGGCCTTTAAAAAATAGTATTGTGTAATTTTGCCTTTCAAGAGTTGAAAGTAGCAAAGAAATAAGTTCAAGAATGATAATGTGGATGACAGTTTTGTGCAAATTTTCACATCTGACAAATTGGGATGCTGGATGGAACTGTTGATTATTTTTATGCTAATTTATAAGGAAAGTAATTATTTAGGTTCCGAAAACTCACCTGAAGAGATACAATATGTCCTCTCAGATGTCTGAACCTATGAGCGAGAACTCTCGCTCTAATCAAAGCCTGCAACCGAGCGAATCCGACTTTCATCTGTACATATCGAATCCGTTGCAGCTTTCCTCTCCACTGCCGCTGAATAATAACGGCAGCCTTGCGCATCCTGAGGAACCGTCTTCTGTAAACCCATCCTCGAATCGACCTCTGCAAGATTAATATCTTTCTCGTTAAAACTCTGTCTCTTTCCTGTTCCAAGAATAAATCGTGAGCGTCTTTCAAGAACACTTTAGTATGGCCCAATTGATAATCTGATCTTCCCAAAACGGATGCGCATATTTTTGCAGTTGCCGCCCTACAATCTGTCTTGTGTGACGGCGGAACGCCAGATATTAAAAATCGGTATCTTTCTACGAATTCTTTGAAACTGTGCCGGATAGGATAGCCGGCGCGTCGTATCCTTATAGTCTCCATCATTCCTGAGTATCTTAACTGTCTGCAGCACAATCCTCGATCGAACAGCATCGGTTTCTTATGCTCGTTTGGTTTTATACATCTGATAAAGAACGGCTGACAATTACTTAGAGTCCTCATCAACGAATCTAAGCTCTTTTTAAATTGAGTGGATAATGTTGGAGTTCTTTTACGGGTCTCTGATCCCATTCCTATATCTTCAGAGAATATCTGTTGTAAGAATTTATTGTTGGAAATATGTATAAGCTGTAATAAATCTGCGCTGAATGTGTCTCGATTCTTTTCTAGAAATCCTCGGGTATCATAAAATACAACTCCGGCAAAATGATTCAAGCCGAAGCTGGTGTTGATATCTGACTTAGGTTTGAGGTAGTTTCTGTGCGTTCCGTGTGTCTTGTGAAGCTTCGCTAGCATAGTCTGATCTGTTCCTTTGGGGAATTTCGACTCTTCATCTATCAGCGCCATTATATTGAGCTGCTTGATTGCGATGAGATCTAACGCGTCCTGATTATCTACAAATTCAATGTGTTGCCAGTTGATTCCCTCATGATTGTATTCTTCTTGCTCCAATTTAAAAATGTGCTGAACGAAAAACTGTTGTAAATTTTCATTAGCGTAATTAATACAAAACTGTTCGAAGCTATTGTGGTTAAAATTCTCGAAACCGAATATATCTAACACTCCTATTGCACTTCTTGCCGTGGCTTTGGGCTTATAAATAGCATTGTTTATTTTCTTAACTATGAGAATGAAAAGTCTTCCGTATATTCCTTTGACGAAGGCGTCTCTCACGTCCATCGACTGGTCTCTACTGAGAGTCGACACGACGGTCTCGCCGTGCGCGAATAATGTTTTCCTCGTAAGAGCGTCTATCAACGGCTGCACTGGCACTCCCAATAGGTTGGCTACCCTTTTAACATTGACGTGTTCTGTGATTTCAGTGGCGTCTAGATTGTCTATTACGGTTGCTTGATATTTGATGTTTCCGCAATGTAAAAGAGCAGCTAGTAACCTCAGAATTTCCCATATTTCTTGTTCAGTAAATAATAGCACTTTCATGGCAGATCGAATGTCTCCGAACTCCGCTGCATCATCGCGACCCTCGCATGTTATTCCACCTCCCTGAAAAAAGAATTAAGAAATTATTAATGAGAAAGTAAAAAAATAATTTTACACTAACATGTTTCCTCAAAATTTGTGAAATTAGAATTGTTTTGTTATTTGACATTTATTACATACATACATTAATTTACTAATTGAAACTGTATACAAAGTGCAGGTGGTATGCTTAGTTTTAAGAGTAGAATCATTCGCTCTACAATCCATTGTGGATTTTGACCGTCTTATGAAGGGGTTTATTAACAGTTTTTTTTCCTCTGAGTTTTGGATGTTAGCCACACGCTCAACCTGTTTGGTCTTTGCTCTGGGTCCAAACACACATATTGACTGTTTAATCTGCAAACCAGCTAACTGCACTTTTGACCAAAAATGAGATTTTACTATATACTTAAAATTATTAGTAAGTGCAAGGACTTCCTGATGCGATCTATGAATGGTGATGTTTAAAAATAAAATTACAAAAAATTATTTCCATTATTGATGGATTTTCAAAACACTTCAGATACATAATTCTAGGACGTTTTGGCCTGAATACTAGAGTAAGTAGCGTAATTTGTAATGCTCTTACTCTGCCTGCGATTGATGTGGGTTCGAATCCCATCCGGTTCAAGATTTTTTAAATATGTATTTTTCTGACGCTGTTCCTAGTTATTTATATCAATGGCGGAGAGTAGAGATAGTGGGAATCCCACATAAATAGTGCACACTTTGTTAGTCATTCATCTTTTTGTTTTCATTGAATTTAGAATACAAATTGCAGATGGCGTTGGTTGGTTTTTAAAAATCAATTAAACCCTGGCTAAACCAAATCATAATAAACCTACTAAAAAAGAATCTTTGAAAAAAATACGATGCCTGACGGGATTTGAACCCACATCCCCTGCATTTGCCAATGTGCTTTACCAATTATTGAGGGTTTGATTGAATTTTAAAAACTAACCAACGCCATCTGCAATTTCTATTCAAAGTTTAATGCAAATAAATGAGTATGACTAACAAATTGTGCACTATTTATATCAGATCTCACAGCCTACCCCTACTCTTCGCCACTAAGTTATATATTTGAATATGTGATATATTTGTGTCTATAATGAAAAAAATGAATAAATCAGTGGATGTTTATCAAATATGTTGAATCTTATTCTATATGGTTTCCCTATAAAAATTGATGAAGCAAGTTGTAGTTTAACGCAAGCGCTATTTTTGTATGTACGTAAAAGAAATAACCCTCATACGTAACCTTTCAGAGTTTGTATGAAAATTAGGTGTGCCAATATTAAAGTTCCATCTCTATATAAGAGGATTCTCTTCAACTTCATTATTAATGAATTTTTGATATTAGGAAGTTTTATCTTACCCCAGTTAGATATTTATATTCCGAAGCATCGCCGAGTTCAAGTTTTTGTTTGTCTTCTCTCGATAGCCCGGCCAGTAAACAATAAAATATGTGATAATTTCTTTCATCGGGGTTTTGTGAAACTATTCTTGATTTTTCTAATAAATATTGTTCAATTTTGGCGCCTTCAATCACCCCACCGCTGTTGAAGTGAATGTCTATGTATTTTCCAAAACGTGAAGAATTGTCATTCCGAACGGTTTTGGCGTTTCCAAAGGCTTCTAGAATTGGGTTCGCTTCAAGAATCTGGAATTAGAAAAGCACATCGCTATTTTACATGTTTATTAAAATATTATCTGCAATAATTGAAGTCATTCTAAACTTAATAGAAATGATTGTCATGAAGAATAACATGAAGAATTTAGGTTAAACCACACGAGTAAAAATAGTTTTTAAATCTAGTATCAGTAAAGTAATTAAAATGATTGTATATAATCAAAATTATCTTATATTTAAAGTAACACAACAGATACGCGATAAATTTTTGAATGTTGAACAATTAAATCACACATATTATAATAATGTAATTGCACATAAAAATGGATAGAATGTACATGTTATGTTGAATGTAAATACATTTTGGCGCTGTCATCCGATGATCATTGTATCTATCTACCCCATGTTATTACAATCAGTAGCATAATCAAATTCATGTTTGTTAATAATAATAACACAAATCCAATAGTGAATTCGACAGTTAGGTTTGTTCAAAAAATGAAAGCATCAGGTACAGTGCAGGTTTGATTTAACGTTTTCTATGTCTCACAATATTACTATGGCAGTATCTGACAGGCCGCAGATTTTTAACGACGCATGTTGAATGTAAAGCGAAGCTCTTACTAAAATCGCTATAATACCGATAATTTGTGGCTTAGTATTTCATAATTATTCAAACAGATGTCACTGTGTGTTTATTTTTTTAGATTATGCAAATCAATCGACAGTGGCTAGTAATTTGAATTTTATTTGTATGTGCATAGAGTGAGAAAACTCGCTGAAGGCATAGAACCGGTTAAGAAGATGGATTAAATGTAAATTTTAAATAATTATTATATTAGAATGACCCATACGAATATTTAAAATAATATTTATAATGTAAGATGTACAGTGTGATCAGTGTGTCAAATAAATATTAGTGATGTGTACGCAAGTGGTTATTTATTGGCCTAATGGGCAATTATCCGACGAATGGATTGTGTAATCTGCGTCAAATGCATCACCCCTGCGAGCGACAGTGATTCTTGCAGTTGCAGTATGATTCCAATTTGCTCTTGTCTGACTGACAATAATATGGTCAAATAAGAAGAAGGTAATTATATAAAATGAAGATGACTGCAATATTTCCGGTAAGGCATTCACCACGTATATCATCTACATATCCTAGAATTCGCACAGCTTAATTGTATATAACTAACTAACTAAACGTAATTACTGGTTGACATACACACTGAATTTTTTTTTTAAATGTGCAAATATATATTTCCCAAATAAGAAATAACTACTACTAGTTTTCCCTATCACACCCCTGTATTGGGGCATAGGGCAAGCACAAGTTCGCGCCACTTTCCTCGGTCTATCGCAAACTCTCGCGCTTCCTGCCATGCAAGACCTGCAGCGCGTAGGCAAGGGGCCACGGCGGCATCCAGAACACATGTCCCAACCATGTGAAACATCTCTTCGTAATTACTTCAATCACCGAGGGTTGTTCACTCACAAACTCAAGTGTTTATAAGGCGGTCGTACCAATGTACCCCTAAGATTCGGCGGAGACATCGATAACTACCTCTTTAAATTATTATCATTCTAAATGGAGCATATCGTAAAAGACCTTTTCTTATGAGGAATTATTTTTGACTATCTGCTCATATGGGTTTCCAGAGTTAATGTTATATTAACAGATTCATTAAGGGAATGGTTGTTAGCTATTCTCCTAATCAAACACACATTGAAAAAATTACACGAGATTTTTGTTAAATGCTGAATCGAACCAGCACCCATAGTTTAACAGGTAGACACTCTATCAACTTCGCTTTGAGGCATGGGGTCTAAAAAAATGATGGTGTAGTGATCTATCAATTTACCTGTTGTTCTATCCACGAGTGTTTCCCGCTTATGGCTGCTAAATACTGCAAAATTAATTTAGTAGATTCTGTTTTCCCCGCTCCTGACTCTCCACTGATAACGATGCACTGGTCCTGGCCGTACCTCCTCATGTGAGCGTAGGAGTTGTCACCGATGGCGAATATGTGCGGCGGAAGTTCACCGATCTTCCTCTCCTTGTATAACTTGATCTGGTCTGCCGTATAGATCGGGAGGATTTGGTACGGGTTCACTGCCACCAATATTGAGCCAGTGTAAGTCTGAAAATGAGAAAATTGATATCAGAAATGATTACAATACATAGAAATATAATAAACTATTTATTTATAATAATATGAGGGAAGGACTAATCGGTTAGTTGATAATATATTTTATTGAGGCTTATTAACTAAGGTATATCAGTATTTAATATGACATCTAATGCGCCGGCTAGACGGTGGCAGTGACTTGCCTGTGCGATATAGTTTGTGCTAAAAATATGAAACACTTTTACAGCGTTTTGCGCGAGCTACAGTTTTCCCGTCCATACACACGAGCTTCCCGATACAAACTGGTTTGCGCAGGTAAGGTTGTGGAAATGCATGAGCGTCTAGCTGGTGCCACAATTATTGCGTTTTGAGGTATCTTTGGCAGCTAAGTCTGAACAATCTGTAGACTTTGTAGGAAAGTTATATGCTTATGTCATTATAATGCCATGTGTTTCTCATCTTCAATCGTCAAATCAAAGAGAAAAAATAAAAAGTGCCATAACCACATCCCGGACCTCTTGAAATATGGCTTTGTTCTCATTTTAAAAGAATTACAATTATTAATATATTTTATATGATCATGAAATGTCAATTATTGTAGAATGAGACAAAACAAGACATACATACTAATGTAATAATATATACAGATTTCCTATAGATTACACATTGTTTAGACTTGGTTCCCAAAAATAGGCCAACATTTTTTATTTTTCGACTTTTGCACGAAACATTGGCACATTAATTTATAACATTCCATAATTTTTGAAGTAAATAAAAAAAAATAGGAAATCAAGAAAAAAAATATACGTTGATAATTAAATACTAAACTTGCAGAACGTTTTTTTTATATTTGTATTAAATCTATATATTTGTATTTGTGCTTGTGATAGTTTCGTGCATTCGAGCAAAACTAAAATCTGGCAAAGGAAACTTTCTTTTACAATATTTTGTGTGAGGACTGTGCCGGGGATGAAAACATGTGTGCGCAGTGGCGCACCCAGAGGGGGGGGGGGGGGGGCAAGGGGTACTTGGCCCCCCCAAAAACATTGAAATTGAAAGCCAATAGATTAGACAAATAAAAACACTGGCAAAAAAATGATTTGAAATTCTCCAGCACCCTCTAGAAAAATTTCTTAGATTTTAATTTCTAACACAAAAATTTCGAAACACTAATGTCGGGTTTTTTTAGAAACTTAATCTCTAATGGAAATGTCAAAAAATTCTCGGTGTCCACCCGAGTTCTGGAGTGGTGTACACCGAGTGCAATAGACAAAAGTCCGATGAACGAGAAATTAGGCTGTGTTCTGTTGGGTAGGTTTGTGTACTTATAAGTTAAATGCAATAATACTTTTTTTCCATTTTCAATTAATATTTTGGAACTTCACTATTAAAAAACCCAAAATCGACGATAAAAATTCGACGAAAAGTACGACTACACCCACCACCATGGGCTGACAGGGCTACAGCCTGGGGGCCCGGGCTTAAGAGGGCCCGGCGTGGCGGCTCGTCTAATTGTGAGATAAACACACACCAGAAATTTGTTATATTATAAAAAAAAATCGCATGTGGCGCTATTCTACTTCATCAAAATTAACATAAAAAATATGAAGTATGATGAAAATATTATGATATACGTAACTACATGATAATAATTCACGTGTATCATTTTATATTACAATTATTTTTAGTGTTTCTAGAACTACCACAAACATTCATGATGTGGGGGCCATGCCCACCACAGTCGGTGGTGGTGTAAATTTAAAAAAAGAACATTTTTATCGGTGGAATTCAGCATAAATATTGTGGCTCTAGACCAGTGGTTCTTAACCGGTGCACCGCTGGCTTGTTGCAAGTGCACCGCGAAAATAATGATAAAAGCAGAAAAATCCGCGAAATAGCGAAAACCGAAGAAGTCCTTCGTGAAATTATGAAAGCCGATGAAAGATCTAATGTGATTTCGATGTTGCCGAATCGATCGCACGCGTCTACCGTTGGCCTCACAGGTTTTCGTTTCATAAATGAAAACAAAATAGTGGATCAATATCTATGTTGCAAAGAACTCACCGAGCGTACGACATGACAAGATGTTTTTGATTCTATTTCTTCATATTTAGAACAATCTAAAATATCACGGAGGAATTTGTATGGATGGTGCTCCGTCAATGTTAGGCTCATTTAAAGGATTTGTTACCCTCGCAAAGACAAGAAACCCTAACATTATATCTACGCACTGTTTTATTTACACAGGGAATCTATAGTTTCGAAAACATTACCTGTACTAGACCAATATGGTAAATTTCATCAAATCCAGACCTTTAAAAACAGGCATTTTTTAAAAAAACTTTGCATTTCTATGGAAGCTAAGTACGAATGTTTGCTTTTTCACACTGAAGTGAGGTGGTTACAGTGGCGCACCCAGGGGGGGGGGGAGGGGGAGAAGGGGCCCTTACACCCCCCAAACATGAATATTATCAGAATGATTTTAACCATTGAAATTGAAAGCCAATAAACCTTTGGGCTTAGAGAAATAAAAACACTGGCAAAAAAATGATTTGTAATTCTCCAGCACCCTTTTTAGAACAGTTTATAGATTTTAATTTCTAACACAAAAATTTCGAAACACTAATGTCAGGTTTTTTTAGAAACCCAATCCTTAATGGAACTATCAAAAAATTCTCGGTGTCCACCCGAATTCCGGAGTGGTGCTGGGGAGGGCTGAGGGCTCAGTGCCCGGGTTGTGGGGGGCGCGGCGTGTCGGGTTGACGAGATAAGTGAGATAAACACACATCATAAATTAGCTATAATAGTAAAAAAAAGTCGCCTGCGGCGCTATTATACTTCATGGCCATGAACATTTTCAATTACTTATATAATTGTGCAATATATTTTTTGATTATCATGTATCGATACTCGACAGCTCCATTATTAAACTGGATGTATTGAAAATCGCCAATAATTCACTGTATAAGTACCCTTAATTTGAACTAAAACACAATTTGAAAAACGTTAATGTAGTGTTTCACACTGCCTTTAATCTTAGCGGTAGGTAGGGGGGCCCACCAAATATCCTAGCCTGAGGGCCCGTTTCAGGATGGGGGGACCATGGTGTAGGTACACCGAGTGCAATAGACAACGAGAAATTAGGCTGCGAAGAAGAAAAAGTGCCTATGGGACTAATTTACATTCTCCTCCTTGGGCCCCCCCCAATATTACATTTACCCCCCCATTATACCTTACAGGGAACATTGGTAGATACATATCTATATGGACCCTGGTAAAGAAAAATGGTTTGCAACTCACGTAGATGAGATTCTCGTTGTATCTAATGAGGAGATTCCTGAGAATGCCGGCCTCGTGCAGGTCGCCGAGAGAGATCATGTCCTCGACGCCCTGCACGGAGGTAGCGTGCATGGCTTTGATGCGTCTCTCGGCGGCCAGCCACGCCTCCGAGCCATCGTCGTCGCGCACCTGGATGCGCCGCCCCTCCGCCGACACCACGCGCGCCCCGATCGCCACATCGAACTCCCTGCCGGACACCGGCTCGATCCAGATGTAATCACCCTGGAAAGAGAAAAAAAAATATTGTATAATTAGATAGGTATGTATTCATGTCGAAACCGTATCTACTACGCCACTGGCAGAATACATTGTCCAACTTAAAATTATTATTCTTCTTTCTTTTTTTTTTATCCAAAGAACAAACAAGTAGCGAAACGACTTTGATACCGACCAGAAAAAATAATAAAACACACCCATTACAGTGCCACCAGGTAAAGACCATATTATGTGCGGATGAGAAAGAATCAGAAGTAAAACAGTCAACGGATTGTGTTGTCCCCAGAAAAAAAGTTCTTCGTTTTGCCCACAGCCGTTGAGATGTTACGCATAGAGCAGATCAAGATATATCGTACCCCGCAACTTTACCGCCATAAGTCCAAATTTACGTGTTTTGAGTTAATTACTACGTTTTATTGTCTATCGTTCATAGTATAATATACTATGAATTTGATGACTTAATATGAAATTGAAGTCAAAAATTCATTCAATATCTAAATATATTTCAAAAACACAGTACAAAAATGCGAAAGGTAGAAACTTCAAATCCAATTTTTTCTGTTTTGCGTTTTTTAGATTGTGGCAGTTTAGTTGCGGGTGTGCGATATAGGTTCGGTGAACATTGTATACAAACTGTTCGAAAGATGTATGTATCAAAATTGTTTACCGACGCGGATGGGAAACATTGAACATAATAATATACAGATAGATGTTCTTGTTCTGGACTAAAAATAACGAATACCTACATATTATTTTATCTGAAAAATTAATAATATATTATACTCATGGCCCCCACATCCTGAAGCGGGCCCCCAGACCATGATGTTTGGCGGCCCCCCAACATATCGCTAAAGTTAAGGGCAGAACTTCAGCGTTCCGTGCAGGGCTCGAAATGGACCGGATCGCCGTTCCTGTTCGTGAAATCGGTAAAATTATCGCTCCGTCTCGTGGATAAAATAATTTGACCGTCTGAGCTAGATAGGCCATATAATAGAAAATCTCAATACACATAAAATATCATCAGAAAACTGTCGAGTGCTCCAGTTCGTAAACTTTTCCAATTCGAGCGCTGGTTCCGTGTAAAATAATAGAAGTATTTTTTTATAATGTTTGAGGGTTTCACCGTTGTTTTTTTTTATCATAGTAGATTTTTGGGTTTCCACCGTGTGTCCTTCTTCCTTCTTTCCTCGACGTTTCGGGCTCGTTGTAGAGGCCATTATCATATACACGGTGGAAACCCAAAAATCTACTACGATAGGTATTTATTTTAGCAATTTTTGGTATTTTTAAATAATTCCACTTGAATTGTCAGCACTCGGCATCATTATGAAGCACTGATCGCGACCGTTTTTGTGATAGCCAAAGCCTAGTAACATGCGACCCTTCGTCATATTGGATAAATAGTCATTTTTATTAGTCGGGGAACACACTGAAAATAATTATAGACTTTTTTACTAGGTATTAGAATAAATTTGTGGTGTGTTTATCTCACTTAACTGGTCGGCCTGCCTCGCCACCCTCCCTAAGCCCGGGCCCCAGGCTAGAGCCCTGTCAGCCTCCATGATTATAGTCCAATATTTCCGGGGTCGACATTGCACTCAAATCCGCACTTTATTAGTGAAGTTATCAATACACAAGTATTGCTTTGTAATGTCATAGTGATTATCAAGGCTATACTTCAGTTGAGGCATGGTCTAAAAAGATCGTGGCTAGGCGATGCGCAGATTGTGCAAATGACGCGTGCCGAACGAAATATAATTTGTCATAAAAATCCAACATGCGTCATTTAATGTTCTGTTTATTGTTATATTACTAATAATAATAGTATATTCATTGAAATGTTTTCTTTTTTAAGTACACACGTAAACTTCTTTTATTTTGTAAACTGTCAATCCATGGTGGAACTGCATTGTATTGTTGTTTTTATTTAATAAAACGCAATTTTTTTGTAGTACTTATTCCACTTTTAATCAATAGATTAGAACCGGTTTCGTCCGCCTCAGAGAGACATATTCAACTGATTGAAAGTTGAATATGTCCCTCTGAGGCGGACGAAACCGGTTCTAATCTATTGATTAAAAGTGGAATAAGTACTACAGAAAAATTGCGTTTTATTAAATAAAAACAACAATACACACGTAAAGTTTTTTAGTCATCTTTACACGATTTAAGAATATTTTCATCCGACGCCATGACAAAACAAATCGATGTGCGGACACCTCGACTGTCGGTCTCCGATTGGCGACTAGTGAGAAATTTCGTTGCACCTTCTGTTGAAAATTATTTGCCGTTTCACTGAAGTACGCTCTTAATAAATTTTGTTCTATATCGCAGTATGTAATATTTACTATTACTCTTGAAAATCTGTACGCTCGTCAATTATTCAGGTACGAAGGCGTAGATACCTACATAGATAGTTCATTTACCATCTGCCATTAATATCGGATATTGCGCACTAAAATATGATAGTGTAAACCTGTAAACGTTTTATCAGGTAGCCAATCAATGCGTATTTTTAGATTACGAGATGCAGTGCATTCGCAACAGATGGGTCTGCCCACTCCGATCACCTGTGTTGTCTGCTCTCCGCATGATGCACCAGGTGAGTGAGTGGTGACGCGCAAACGCTCGAGTCGGGCCGCCATCTTTATGGTCATCAGCTTTGTGAAATATGGACTCCAGCCGGCGGACCGGAACCAAACGTAACTTCCTGTTTTCAGAGCGAATCGCGCATATGAGGCGAGTGGATTTAAAACTTATGATACAGGTAACCGATTCATACACCCGGTGGTGTCATTCTACCGGTTATTAACCCACTACTCCTCTAATGGCGGCGGTTTGTCGGTGACAACAGAAACACTATAACATAACTTACAATCGGTAAAGTTTAATGTGATTTCTCTCCGCCGTATTGCAATGTTTTTTTAAACAATATTTACACTGTATATTATATTATATTTTTATTTACACCTTTGAAACTGAAGATTCAATAAATTGTGGTCACATTACTTAGCACCATTAATTTTGACTTCGTAGAAGAAAAGATAAAAATAGAATACAGACTATCTAACAAGTGTCTCTAGAAAGGTGTGCAGTAATTTGGCCACATAGACGTAATATGGTAAAGCTTATCATCATTGCAAACATTGAGGGTCAATACAGGACAGGAAGATCCCCTACTCGGTGGTTTGACCAAATTAAGGCTTTCTCAACATCTTCAGCTACGTGGACGACAGAATATAGAAACCGATGGAGATATAACAAGGACATTTAAAAAGTAGTCGCAATCCTCAGAAGTAAGGAACATGTAAGCGAAGAAGAATTTTGAGTAGTCTGGATGATTAAACTGGTCGCCGGAAATATGTCACCGTATTTGGAACAATACTCCAGCATAAGTGTCTTATCACATTAGCGTTTAAGTTTGATAGTATGATAGCGATGCAATAGGCTTGTTGTAACTGAAGTTGGGAATATAAACAGTAACAATAATCAAATTCACACTGTGTAATTCTTACGCACTAGAAGCATCGCATCTGCGCTTGTTGTAAAATTGTTCTACTATATCTACTGTCCCTAACCTTGCAGCGGTGCTACAAAAGCGATCTACGCACTGCATGTATCGCATGGAGGTAGGTGCTAGACGTAGGATGGACCGAGTTAAGTAAGTAACTAATATCTACTGTGACGAGTGTATTTAACCCACATATTCTATAACATGATTATTTTCAGATTTTATAAATATCATTGAACTTGCATTTTGTCTTCTGCATAACGTGTGCTATCGTAGATACCTATGTCATGTTTAGTGATTCCGATTTTCTTTGACGCAGATGACATATTCGATTCGTCGGAAGATTTGAAGGGGGCCTTGAAACAGTTCAAAACCAGTCATATAATTATTAATAAATTATACAAAAATTAAAAAAAGATGTATAGGTATTAATTAAGATCAACAGATATCCCCATACTAATAAACCACTAATATTAAGTATCGGTGTCGTCACTGTCATCTTCGAAAATAATTGTTATTTTTACTATGTACCTACCTACCTATGAGTCCCGAAACCCGCCACTGATCATTTCCCGCATTATTTCTCATAAACTACCAAATGCTAATAAAATTCCTAATTAGTTATTTTATTATAAAAGATTATTTTTAACGGAGACAATCGGGTATTTTCTAAGTGATACCTACTATATTATTAATAATTTAACGTAAAATTAGCGCTACCTACGTATGAAACAGTTTGTGAGTCAGTTGTTATTATACCGCAGGGTGAAATGTAAATTTAAAAAATATAATATTTAATATAGAGGAGTTTTCTTAATATAGTACCTAAGTACTAGTTTTTTTGTGAATAATGGTTGTTATTCATTTTCCTAAACCCAGTAAGTCCATTTTCTCGATACGAATACACATTTAAAAAAAAAGCATGTATCTATCAAGCAACGGTTGATACACCCACGGGATTCGAACATGCGACTCTCGGATTTAGAGGCAGTTGTTTAGTCCACTACTTCACTGATATATAATATATACTAATATTAAGTGGATCTATTGAACGCAAAGCTGTTACTTTATTTTGTTTTTACCCCTTATCGTAAAAAAAATAACCCCGAATATAATAAATTTAGTCCAGAATCAAAATTGCCTCGTATTACAGCTCTTCCGGACAACAATTTTCATCCGCGAATTTACGAAGTTCCGTTCAAAACTTTACTATTGTCAACTCATTTTTACGCGACACCAAGCAAGTCGACCGCAAACCAAATTGTATACAAGACTGTCGCAAAATTTAAAATTCCATCCCAAGTAAAACTCGACAGAATTTTCTTTCTGGTTCTTATTCCTAAAATAATTACAAGATAAAAAGAACTTGTTATATACTTACAACGTTTTTAAATATTCTGTTGAATCATATAAACTTGACTTGACTAGCTTAAACGATCAAAAAAAATGTATTTGATAGAAATAATACTGAAATGTCATTTTGACACTCATATTGATTTCCATAGTAACGCACGTATATATTAATAATTTAGTTGTTAGGACCCTAGCAACCAATAATAGTGGATTGGATTACGGATTTCTTCCGAAATAACTTTTCATACAAAACAGAATTAGCTGAAAATGAATTTAACTCTACTTAAAAATGGCTAAAAGCAGGGCTCGAAATAGACCGGAGCGCCGTTCCTGTTCGTGAAATCGGTAAAATTATCGCTCCGTCTCGTGGAAAAAATAATTTGACCGTCTGAGCTAGATAGGCCATATAATAGAAAATCTAACACACTTATTTTTATGAAATACACATAAAATTTGATAACTATGTCTTCTAACTATGATATCTATGTATTGTTCTTCAGAAAACTGTCGAGCGCTCCGGTTCGTAAACTTTTCCATTTCGAGCGCTGGCTTAACCGAAAATGAACTCAATTCTGCTTAAAGATGCCTAAAAGAATGCATTGGCATCGTGTTCTGATATATTTTAAAAGTTTCAAATGTCTAGCTAGTCGGGAAGTTAGTTAAAAATTGATTGCAAGATTTGTACCGGACAAAAAGAATACGACCTAATAAAAACGTTGTAATAAATCCGACTATGTGCGTAACAGTACTCGAGACTTTACACGGACCTGCCATTCTGTCGTGTGCCGCAGGTTCGCCACCGCTGAACTAGACCATGGTGGGCAACTTGATAATATACAAATCATTTTTTATTTAAAATATTTAATCTGGGTGCCCAGTGGCTAGTGTTAAAAGTAGAGGACCCACATATAGGCACACTTGCTAGTATGCGTGGGTGAACTTTTGCGTTGTAGAATATTTTCCTGGCGTTTCCACATACTTACAACATGTATTATAATCCTGGGCGAAATGGGTAATATGTACAGATAGTTTCTCTAATAAACACATTATTTTTTATTTATTTAAACACCACTATTTTTAACACATTCACTTTGATTTTTGCAGTCTTGAATTGTCTACCATTTGAATCGAACATATTATTCTTAAAGATATTGACATTTTCGGAGATAAGTCATTTTAAAAAACGTGTTGCCTATCCGCCACCATATTTGTTTATATCTTTATGCCCATCTGTCACAAATTAATTGCAATGTCGTTAAGTACTTTCGATATATCACAATTAATCACAACTATTATTCTAGAAAACCATATAAATCTTAAAACAGCAGTAGCGTAGGTACAAAAAGTTTTAGCAGCAAAAAAGGGATATTATTATGTCCCTACTAATTACTACAAAAATATATCTGTCAAACTAATACGAGAATGATTGTCATTTGTTTTCTTTCAAAAACCGATTATAAAAGATTACTTTATTTGTCGTTTCAGTTTATTTTTCGAATTGAGAATTTTCTACGACGTTTTAATATAGGAAACTAAGGAAACTACATTATAATATCATTATACTTACTTATATATTTTTGTCACATTATTTGTATTACATACCTACCACATAATTATCATACAAAATGAAAATTAATATTTTTTACCGCAATAGTCTGAATATACTTACTAAAAATAAAACTATCCTCAGAAAAGTAACAAATAAAAAAAAATCGTGTCAAACTGATGTAAGAGCGAAAGTCCACCCTAAAACAAGAACTGTGTTGTATTAAGGGGGGACATGCTCAGCGTACGTCAAAATGGAGCTTTTATGTTATTTTCACAGCATAATCCTGGACATTCCTTAAATGTTGTAGATAATCTATATAAATAATTTTGAAGCCTTATTGTCCTTATTTGATGTGTAAATCTTGCCCATTTTTTGAAATATAAAATGCCTAATTCTTGTCAAATTTGGGATCACAGAGATAATCAATATAATTTTTTATTGTAATTATTTCACCATAATAATGTCGAAATAAATTTTACTAATGGTTTTATAAATGCTTTTAAAAATTAATAAATATAAAAAATCTTAACACCACTTCACATGGACGTACTGAAATATGACTATATTCCACAACATTAGAGCGAGAGGTTTAAAAGAATACTATGTTATGTAATAAAAATACTTTATGCAGTCATCAAATGTTTTAAATAAATATAAAGGATAATAAGGCTTCAAAATTATGTAAATAGATTAACTACAACGTTTAAGGAATGTCCAGGATCATGCTTTGAAAATAGCATAAAAGCTCCATCTTGACGTACGCTGAGCATGTGGGTCGTTAAGTATATAATATTACAGTAAGTATTCAAGCACCCCGAGTCAAATTGTATCACTGTCATTATTAGATAATAATTCATTATTATATTAAAATCTACCACTATGTGGTTAGGACGCCAATTCGAATCTGGCTACGCTAAAATAAACAACAAAAGCGATTGTGAATTAAATGCCTAGCTGTTAACAATGCCTTTGTGGACGAAACCGGCGTTCACGATTAAGTTATGTTATTAGTTAAAATACAACACAATACAATAATAAATGTAGGAATTATTCCATACAATTTAATACCGATTTCGTCCGTTTCAATAATACTACATTGATGTCCTATTGGAGTGAGTGAAACCAGTCCTGTACATCTATCCTATAGGCAAGACTGCTATCGGCCGCTACCGGCCACTATAGAGGGTAGTTTATCATATGTTTGTATTGAAGTAACTATTATAATTTTTACAATAAGTTAGTTGTAATTGTTAGAATAAGTGCTATGTTTTAATAGCGCGTCTGTTGGCTGTGCTAACTTTTAGAGCGAGATAGACAGTTTTGACTGTTTAGACGGCTAACTTATTGTAACAATTATAATACTTCGACACAAACAAACATATGAAAAACTACCCTCGATAGCTGCCGATGGCAGTCTTGTGTATAGAATAGTAGCGCTGATAATGGTTATAACTGTTATAAGTATTACATTATTATTCTGTTCAGGCTTACTTACGAGTTTAGTTTACTCGGATCATGGAGCGGAAATGGAGCAAGTATTTTGATGTTTCTAGAATTGAATTGACAAAATCCCACAAACTGGTCATATTTCACGTAAGTATGTACAGTACGCGGATAGATATTTAACAATAAAATCACGTTAATTACGATACTACGATAACTGCATGGCGTGTCTAAAATGCTTGCACGCAAAAAATGTTCGCATGCATCAAATGAATGTATGTATTATTAAAAACACGATTGGACATAGACGATTCTGATAAAGAGTCTCTTCTGGTGTAGAAAGTGATAATTAAGTGTTGCTATCTTCAAGTTTAATCTGACACTGCCTACTTAGTTGTGTTTCCTGAAACGAATTGTAATTAATCGCGTTTCGTTTTCATATGTCTAGTTGTATTTATGTTTACAATACTAAAATTGAGATTTGAGCGATTATAAGACGTGGCAACAATGTTCAGTAAATCGACAATCTGTAAAGTTTAACATACATTATCTAAACAAAGCTTTATTCTCAAACGATTCTTTATCGCCATTCCACAAAGAAAAATATCTTTATGGCAGTGGCGAGGAGTAGAGGCATGGCCCCTAGCCAGACTACGCTGACAGGACTCTAGCCTGGGGGGGGGGGGGGGGGGGGCTTTGGGGAGGCCTGGCGTGCCGAGTCGACCTGATACGTGAGTTAAACACACATCACAAATTTGCCCTAATGGGGAAAAAAGTCGCCTGCGCACTGTTTTATTTGTAGAGTTTTAAAATGTTTAGACGGTGTTGCAATTTTTGATTATTGTGTCGATATTCGACAACTCCATAATTCAAGTGGATTTATTCAACATTACAAAAATCGCTAAAAACACACCGAAAACCGTTAATTTTACCTGGAACAACATTTAGAAAACGATTCTGTACAAGGTCCCACTGCTTTTAACCCTAGCGATGGGTAGGCGGCCCGCTTCAAGGTGTAGGGGCCATGGGTGGAGGTTATGCTATTAAGACCGAGCCTGAATATAGGTACAAAGGGGAAATTGTAAAAACGGTAACTGCGACCAATGATTTTGCGACAAAGTTTAATCCATATTATTATGTGAAAAATCGCATATAGTATTTAAACAAAATTTGAGATTCAATCAATTAAATAAGACAGTTCCAGAAATTATTACTATGAACCCTGAAAGCTGAATTCGTTGTGGATGGCGAAGAATCTATATCATTAAGAATATCATTAATCAGAATAGATGACAGCTATAAACGAGCGAATATTCCGAATATTATTCATTTTATTATATGGCTACCAATTCAACCGCACTAAAAACATTGTGGAATTGTCATACTTTTCATATTCCTCCCTTTATTTACCACCTAACTAAATGAATCATTTATTTTCAATTAAATGGTTTATAACAGTAATACTTTAAAAATACTCACTCTTGTGACGATCACCATTTTGGCGGTGGCCTCATGTGCCGCCTGTCACTGGAGAGATCTGCAAGAAAAAAACATCACAAAACGTGAAAAGTTTGTTTTATTTCACAATAATCAAAGAAAGCAATCTTTTTTACATTCTGCGCGCAGTTAATTAATTACCGGTCTCATTGAAAAATAATAAAATGGCACACTTTTTCATTGTTACAGTAGACACAGGCATGCTGAACAGTAAGTACTCCGGACGTTTTAAAACGATAATGATAATATGTCACTATGTACAAAATTATTTTAATACCATTATCTGTTTACATAATAATTATAGCAGCAGGCAAAATGATGGCAATTATAATAATTATGCTGATCTGTGATCTTTCGTTTTATGTTTATCTGTCATAATAAATAATAATAATATCGTAAATATTATAGTGTGGTGTGAAGTTTGTACAAATTGAGGTGGAAACAATATAAAAATAAATTATTGGTCTTGTGTGTTTTTGATATTGTAAAGTCGCAGTGGGTATACAATATACATAGATACAGACCTACAAACTTATCTGGAGAATGGCCAAAAATGGAACTACGAACTACCATAGGACGCCATATTGAAAAACGTCATCCGAATGTCAGATTTTGCCAGTTACGAGTCGTGATTGGGTAGTTTACGACAGTGGCTCCCCCATCTCATTCTCCAGATAAGTTTGTAGGTCTGTAGGTAGGTAGGTACCACATGAATTTAATTATTTTGAGATATAATTTTGCAAATTAAAATCATTGTCATTTCAATTAATCGTAGTTTATTTAAATTTTAGTGTATAATTAATGTCGTTGTATACTAATTGGTATTTTAATTTATTCTTATATGTTTAGCAGTGGTGGGGTAGGCTGTTAAGATCTGACATAAATAGTGCACACTAAACTTTGTCAGTCATACCCATCATGTCAGTATTTGTTTTCATTGAACTAAGAGTACAATTTACAGATGGTGTTATAATTATTCAATGAAACCCTGCGTAACCAGACTATAATAGTCAAAAAATATTCGACTATCTATAAAATATCTACAATTATGCCATTAAATGATATATAATTTTGTATATTTTAAAGATAGAATAATATTTTTTTATCTATTATATTTTGGTTTAGGCAGGGCTTAATGAATTTAAAAAAATGACCAAGAACATGTGTAGGTAATATGTATTGCTAATTCAACGAAACCAAACATGAAAAATTGTGCACAATTTTGTCGGATATCCCAAAATATATGAAAACTATTATGGTTTGGTTTAGGCAGGTATTAATTGATTTTTAAAAACTAACCAACACCATCAGCTGTAAATTGTAGTCTTAGATCAATAAAAACATATGCGTTTTACTGACAAAGTTTAGTGTGCACTATTTATGTCGGATCTTAACAGCCTACCTCCACCCTTCGAAACTGGTACATATCAAACTCAATTTTTTCACTGACACAATTGGTGAGTTTGAGATGTGTTATATATAATTAATTTTCGTCACTGTTAATTTTTGACGAAGGTAGATTAATAATCACAAACATATCAATACAACTGACAGGTATTATGTTTATTCTACCTTTAACACGTTTTATCAACATGAACCGGTCTTTGTCGGTTCATCAGTTGAAAATGTCGACGGATGAAACCCGTCTAAGTTAATCGTTACAAAGTGGATACAATGCGATGTTATTTGTTTGACAACTTTATTATTTTCGTTGACGAATCTCAAAAAGAGGTATAATAATAGTATTTTGAATGTAAAATGAAAGGTTATTTAAGTCAATATTATAGACATGTCACAATACGAGTTATGGTTGATTGTCATGCTAGTAGGCGTATTAGTCCTCTAACTGCGTTGACGTAGAAATGTGTAATTGGCATGCAACGGTTTTTAAAAATACATCGATGTAAATTTATAAAGGAAAAAAGCAATCAATGCTTTATAAATATATTTTGCAAATAGCAATACAGGTTTTATGTTTTGGCACCAATTATCTTAGAATTCATAACTTTGTATACATTTTTTGTAAAGCTATAAATAAAATGACATTAAACAAATATGTGATCAAATCACATACATTTTAAATTGTAATAGATTTAAGTTTAGTACTATTCCATTTGAGTCATTTTTTGCGACCCGGGTTTCACCTTTCGGCATCTTCAGGCACCATGTGCACTCATCAAAGGGTAAATTAAAATAAACTGACAACAGATACAGTTACCCAATTCTTACTTATACTTATAATAAATGGATACAGTAAAATAGGTAGAAACAAGTAAGAATTAACTGTACTCGTTATCAGTGTGTATATACCTCTTGGTGGTGCTTGAAGATGCCGAAAGGCGAAACCCGGGTCGCAAAGAAACGACTCAAATGGAATAGTACAAAACTTAAATCTATTAGAATTTAAATCCAAAATTCCATCTAGTACCCTCGGTCGATAGTATTAATATTATACATACATTTTAAATAAATCACAAAACTTCACTGGTAGGTGCCAATCGTATTTTATATTAGTTTTGTATTTTTTTTACCTAAATAGGTAAACCACTAACGCAATAATTTCCAGATTAAATAAGAAATAAACTGTATGTTTATTATATAATTATGATATTAAATTATTTGACTCAAGTAAAGTGCGTCTTCTCCACAAGATAAACAGAACACAACTATTCATCTACCTACAGATTCTACAGGAAGAACTATGAAGGGGGTTTATATTTTCCTTTTCAACAGACGAACAACTTAATCATGGAGATGCATTTAATGCCAGGCATTAAATTTAACAAAATGAAACATCACACAGTAGCTGTTCGTGACTCATACATCGAATAAAAAGTGATTGAACGTTTTATCTATGCATGTAGATACCTGTTTTATCGACTTGCATTTTTTTTAAATCGATTATTTTATATTTGGAATAACAACTAGTCTTGTAATATATTGCAAAGGGCGCGTAGGTGTATTGAGTAACCCACATTGTGTGGGTGAATTAAAATGGATTAAAAAAAACCATAGCCATAATAAAAAAGTAATTCATTACCTATTTGATTTAAATTATTGAAAGTGAAATTATTTCTGTGTGTTTTCTATACAAAATATTCTTTATTATGTTCGAATATCTACATAGATAGGTACATTTTATTTAGAATAATTAGCGACTTGTTCCTAATTTCATTGTACACCATTTTAGCAACATGACACGTGATTATTTTTTGATTATTACCAACGTCATTAAATTTATCGAAATATTGGCATTATTTATTGAATGGTAGAACAGAATTGTTTAGTAAAAATAAATAATTAGTTGTTATGTACGTGAATCTACTATTGCACGATAAAAGTTCATATTATTTTATGGAATATTAAAACTTAGATAATATATATTATTTGGGAGTCATAATTTAAGTTTGTATGATTAAATAGGTATGCAACAGAGAGTAAAAATACCTGTGTAATGAATATTAAAACAAGTATTTATTATTTTAAAATATTATTTGCAACACACAATTATTGATATTTGCAACAATGTGTTTCTTTTTGCCACTCAAATGAGTCTTTGGAAAATGCGATACACTTATTTAACATATATGCATATTTATTATAAATTGAAAACGTAAAGAAAAACTAATAAGTAAGTACTTAATAAGTATTTTTTTCAATTACGCTTTAATGCATCACAAGGTCAATACCACATAAATGATTTTTTTCCGTTCTATTTTGATTTTATGGAATCATTTTTTTATATTTCAAATTTTTTCATAATAATAATTTTTGGTAAAAAGTCAAATCTATTAATATGTCACATAGGTACTTAATACGTAGTTTGTTGTCTTTCTTTGTAATAAAAGTGATTTAACAATGTGTTGCAATATTTAATATTATGAGGATTTCTTATATACCTGAAATATTTTGAAAGAAGAAGGAACGTTCAATTATCTTAATACACGGGTACCATCTTAGCAGAGATTTTCGAAACATTCGAAAAAAAAATACTTACCTATTATTATGAACCAACAACAACATTACGGAATGACAATTAAGCGGGAACAACATTGAGGTGCATGGCATGGTGCATGTTGCCTACTGTCACGCTGTCGCGGCGAAAATTTAGTCCATGCTTTCGTCATTTTGCAGAATATTTTGAACGGAGAAGGTCTTCGTAAATTCACTGAAGAATTGCACTGATGAAGAGTGCCTACTAGGTATAATATATTAGCAATTTGAATTATTATTAATTATTCATGCTAATTTCAATTAATTTTAACAGTTTCTACGTGTTCGTAGGTACGTTAAAATTAAGTTTGACATGACATCCATAGATAATATTTTTAATATAACCCAACTTGCAGACTATAGATAATATACAACATTATCATAGAAAATACATAGTGCCAACCACTAAAAACAAAAAAATTGTGATTTTGACATGACATTCGAAAAGTGCAGGTGTGTGGAATATGATAAAAACGTTCAAAACGTCATGCAGGTGCCGATGCAGTACAGTTCAACGTGAAGTGACCTCATTGCTGTTTTAATGATTACGGCAGATTTTGCCAACTGACAATGTTCGTTTAAAGGTTCAAAATGTGCTATGGGATGGAAGCACCAGTCTGATAACATTTTAAACACCAAGAACAACGACATTACACACTTTTTTCCATAGAGGCAGCCCGTGACAGTAGACCACATGCACCTCAATGTGGGTCGCGCTTTACGAATCATATTCGAACGCACTTATTCCAAATTCAAATTTCAATCAGAATTTACATACACACATTGGATAAGGAGGTTTTATTTCTTTCAGTAAGTTAGTACCTATCAATTGTTAGTATGTAGGAAGGTATTAATTTCAAACAAAATCGGTAGCCTACGCCATTTGAGAATAAGCAATGTATATTGTGCGTAGGAGTGGACATGGGCTTATTGTTTCACTAAGGACAGAAGGAGCACTATATTATTATGCTTATTGGATTCAATAGAGCCCGCCGGAAATAAATAAACTGAATTACCAGAGATTGCCGTATAAGTATGCACCCATTTAAAGTGAATTGTCGGAATCTAGAAGGTCTAATGGTCAATAGTTGAAGCAATATTTAATAATAAAAAAATGACCAGTAAATTGAGATCAAACGTAATGAGCATTATACCCCATTTACACGTGCATGGATTTATTGCTGACAGTACGTATTATCGCGGCCATAATAAGAAACACGTATTTTCATGCAAGTTGCAAGATTGCATGCACGAATCAAAAAAGTTTTCATGCGACAGTTGGAATTTAGGAGTAGAACGTAGGCACTAGAACGATAGTGGCGAACCTACCGGCAAAAAAATGAACTACACCGTGTGAGACTCATTTTGAGGTTAACCGATTTTTACGACCTGTCAAATAGTACCTATCATAAAATGATAACATCGCGCCTCGCTAACTCTTGAAGAATGATATTGGAGAGACAGTCAGCATTTTTACGCGTAAAAAGTTATTGTCACAATAGTTTAAAATACTCACTATTGCTGCAAATAAATCAATGCACGTGTACAGGGGCTATTATTCTGTAACTAGTTACTAGCTAAATACTGGCAACCCATCTTCATTTTAGGTTTTTAGCAAATTCAATTATTTCATCGCATTATTTTGTTTGATTATACGTTTACATAAATCACCTGCATCCACCAGGATCAATCCACTACGTGATGATAGCCTCTATAATGTGATTTCATTTCTTTCGGTGTTATTTTGCCATGTACTTCTGCACTATTTCATCGATCCAGCGGTCTATGTCCATCTTTCGGATGTTTTCTACCTCCAGGGTACCACAGGATGACTAGATTTGTCCAGCAATTATCAATTAAGATTGAATGAACAAACGATAATTCATTCATAAAAAATTCTAAATAAAGTTTCTTACGTCATTCGATTTTTAAATATATGTTTGGTTATTGGGTTATTACAAAAGAAGTCTATTAAGCTTGAAATAAACACAACTGTATTTATTGTCTATGATTATTATCTACCTAAATATATTTGACCACTTTAGGTCATAGATAATAAATTAATGATTACATACTAATTAGTTAATAATTTTATATATTATTGCCAATATTTTTATTTATTTAAACAGCAAACCACAGGGCAATCGTGAAATTCTGGTTTGTTAAAATTTCATCATAAGATTGAAGGCATATTGTATTTAAAACTAGCTTTGTTTTCCTAAATGGTTCATTATTATTTAACGTTGCCTACTTGTGATATTTCGTAATGTGTGTAAATATGCCGATGATAAGGTTTGGTGAAGAGTATACTGTGAAGAAATAGGCAGCATGCTAATTAAGGCCACGGTCAACAGTGAATTTTAAAGTTTTACGAACAATCGATAAATTAATTAGCCGTTCAACGTACTGATAGATGTTTTCTATTGTATGTAATATTAACTAGAAACAAATTAGAAGGCGCCTAGAAATCAGGCAACATTACAACCTGTACCCACCAGTGGCGTAGCAACCATATCACAACAGAATGTAAGCATTGGGGCCCAACCGGACAGGCGCCCCTAAAATTCCAATTACTAAAATTATATTTTTAGGACAGCTAAAGCTCTCAATATTGATTTTGGATAGAATTTTTTTTTGGAAAGAAACACTAATCTCTTCTCGGATTTTGAAAAAAATATACTATTTTATTGTATAATACATAATATTAGTAATAATATGTTGAATTGCATTCAGACAACTTATGTAATCATCATCATTATCAGCCTGAATCTATCCACTGCTGGATGAAGGCCTCTGCAAGCTTCTTCCACTTCTCTCGGTCCTGTGCGTTGCGTTGCCATGTACTTCCGCAGAAATTTATCATTTCATCGATTCAGTAGCCTCTAGGTCCACCTTGCGGACGTTTTGTACCTCTTGGATACCACTGGATGACTAAATTCGTCCAACGATTGTCTCTTCTTCTAGCTAAGTGTCCAGCCAATCTCTATCTTAGGCTTTTAATGAACTCTGACATCGCAAACCCTTGTCTGCTTCCAACTTAAATACCTACTACAAATTTAATAGTATGTCTTTTTAAAATAAATTAATCATAAATCTGCTTTGTGCTTTTTTACCCCTGTATTTAGTATTACAGGTAAGTGTGTATAATAGCGGAAGCAAAACAACAGGTGTTTGCCGATTGCATGATGAAAGTTAGGGATATTCCGCAAGATGTAGATATTACATACTTACCTGAAGTTAATTGATGAAATAAATAAGTACATATAAGTTTGATATTGATTGGTAGATCAAATAAGAATATATGGATAGCAGACACCAACGAACTGGACATTCTTATCTAACCGAATTTGCAATTAGGAAAAGTGGTACTACTGTGGATTTACCGAAGGTATCTATCGACAAAATACGAAAGATTGAGTTTAATACACGTTTCTGGTAATTTAAATTTAAATCGTTTAAGGCCGTACATCAGTTGAGGCACGGTCTAAAAAGATCGTGGCTAGGCGATGCGAGGATTGCGGGTCGCGGGTGCAAATGACGCCTGTCAAACGAAATATAATTTGTCATATTAATCCAACATACGTCCATTTTATGTTCTGTTTATTGTTATACTAGTAACAATAATAATATATTCATTGACATGTTTTCTTTTTAAAGTAAATGGGTAACGTTTTCAGTCATCTTTACACGATTTAAGAATTAATTGGCCCGTCGCCATCACGAAGCAAAGTGACGTGTTTCCAGCTCGACGTTCTCTCACTGAATGCGAGCGAGTCCAAAATTCCGTCGTGTCTATAGTTCAAAATTATTTGCCGTTTCACTGATGTGTCACCTTAATAATTATGTAAGTGTCTAAAAACATTAAAAACGAAAATATTTTTTTTTAAATTCAAAGACATACAATAAAAGAAACTGTTGTAAAATGTGCGTCCGTTGGAAATCTGATGCTTATTAGTACCTACATCGTAATATATGGTTATTTTTATGATCTACATGTTTTTAATAAGCTATTTTACATATCTGTACATGGGAGGTAAACTACACCATGTCGATTTTTGGCAAAATTGAGATTTTTACATATTTTTACATAGCTCGCAATGCTCTTTCCAGTGATATACTCAACTATGTCGTAACCCTGCCAGAAACGAATATAATGAAAGGCATATTACACTATGTTATGTATTATATCCGAGGGATAGAACACCAAGAAGATATGGTGTTCATTACCCCATTGTGCTAAGTGATAAGTGGTTAGAGGGAAACAACACCGAAACGACTTGGTGCAGTTGACCACTGGCCATCAAAGTTTTTTCGTGAAGTTTTTGTTAGAATACTACCGGTTTTCTCATACTATTTGTTATGATCTTTGGTTTAATGATACTTGAGGTGTTTTTCTACAATATTCAAGGAAAATTTAAAAGAAAATGCATTTGATTCTTAAAATAAATGATGTTTAATGTACATAGTGCTGTGTACCTCTAAAAAGTTTTACACATTCAAATTACATGGTGCAGAATTCTCTAAAAAACTTTTACTGCAATCAAAATACCTACCTTTAAGAAAGTGAAAGAACCATTCGATTTGCGTGATATTAATAATTTTCAGTATTAAAAGATAACAAGATATTAATTTTCAAATTTTATTAGGATTATAGTGATAGTAAGTATCTAAGTATGAAAAATTAGACAGCAAATTATAATACACAAAAAATATGATAGGTACATAAAAATATTGATAATAAATTCAATCATCCTCGGGGAAATCTGGAGTCTGGTCTTCTTTTTGCAGCGTCTTATAAAATTCGTGACACTCACTGGGTATAAATGGTAGAAGTGCCATCAAATCGTTGTATTTTGCCGAGGAAATAGGCTTTAAAGTATTTCTACGTGGCCCCAAAGAAGCTGGAAATCTCCCAGACCTTCTTTTTAACGAAATTGTTTAAAATAATTCTTCTTCATTAAAAGAAGTTTTATAATGGAGATCTCCTATATTTTCCTGACGAATTTGGAGATGAGTGCACTGAGATAGTAAAAATGTTTTCTTATCATTATTCACTTTCCTGTTAACAAAAGGTGAGTGTGTACCATCAAAGAGAACTTTAAATATTTTAAAATCACTAAATTCTAAATTATGTACACGGAATTTATTAGAACAGCTCCTCATAAATTGCTGCCAATCCCATGGTGTCATTATGGAGAGATTGTTAATTTTCTTTCTTTTTCATTTAATTCTACTGTAATAACAGTAATGAAAAAGCGCCAAGTTGGCGGTTTGGTAGAGGAGGATAAAAGGAGAAGGAAGATAGTACCTTCTAATAAAACTCCCCAAGATGTTATGGAAAACGTACAAACCCACATTTCCAGCTTTCCGGCATACGAGAGCCATTACTGCAGGGAGAGATCTGCAAGGAAATTTTTGTCTTCTGAACTGTCTATTGAAAAGATGCACCAACTTTATTTGGCCTATTTTGAAACAGAAAACATTGATGTATAACACAGAGTAAAGAAGTGGGTTTATGGCGATATTTTCAACAGATATTTCAAGCTTTCGTTTAAGCCTCCACAAAATGATACATGCGACATGTATTTGGCTCAAAAGAAGGACTCTCAATTAGGAGATAATGAAAAAGAAAACATTGAGCACATTCACTCTGCTCATCTCAATGATGCGCAATTAAGATATGAATTAAAAAACACAGACTCTATAATAGCAAAAGGTGACAATAAAAGTATTGTTATAATGATGGATCTGCAAAAATGTCTGCCCACACCTCTTCTCACATGTGGAACAAGTTTCTACAAGAGGAAGCAGTGGACATTCAATTTCACTATATACGATACAACAGGCTCGGCCCACTGTATGATGTGGGATGAAACAAAGGCAGGTCGAGGTGGTGAAGAGATGGCTTCGGCGTTATTGAGATGGGCAGAATAAGTAGTACCAACATCTGCCATTGATAATATCACAATATGGTCAGATAATTGTTATGGGCAAAACAAAAACATTATTTTAATATCATGTTTCTTCTGGATCATGCATAAATGGCCGCAGATAAAGAGAATCAACCATAGGTTTTTATTAAAAGGTCACACTCATATGGAGGCTGATACAGTTCATGCCGTAATCGAACGAAAAAGAAAAAAATAACAATCTCTCCATAATGACACCATGGGATTGGCAGCAATTCATAAGGAGCTGTTCTAATAAATTCCGTGTACATAATTTAGAATTTAGTGATTTTAAAAATTTTAAAGTTCTCTTTGATGGTACACACTCACCTTTTGTTAACAGGAACGTGAATAATGATAAGGAAGCATTTTTACTATCTCAGTGCACTCATCTCCAAATTCGTCAGGAAAATATAGGAGATCTCCATTATAAAACTTCTTTTAATGAAGGAGAATTATTTTAAACAATTTCGTTAAAAAGAAGGTCTGGGAGATTTCCAGCTTCTTTGGGGCCACGTAGAAATACTTTAAAGCCTATTTCCTCGGCAAAATACAACGATTTGATGGCACTTCTACCATTTATACCCAGTGAGTGTCACGAATTTTATAAGATGCTGTAAAAAGAAGACCAGACATATTTTTTGTGTATTATAATTTGCTGTCTAATTTTTCATACTTAGATACTTACTATCACTATAATCCTAATAAAATTTGAAAATTAATATCTTGTTATCTTTTAATACTGAAAATTATTAATATCACTCAAATCGAATGGTTCTTTCACTTTCTTAAAGATAGGTATTTTGATTGCAGTAAAAGTTTTTTAGAGAATTCTGCACCATGTAATTTGAATGTGTAAAACTTTTTAGAGGTAAACAGCACTATGTACATTAAACATCATTTATTTTAAGAATCAAATGCATTTTCTTTTAAATTTTCCTTGAATATTGTAGAGAAACACCTCAAGTATCATTAAACCAAAGATTATAACAAATAGTATGAGAAAACCGGTAGTATTCTAACAAAAACTTCACGAAAAAACTTTGAACAGCCATTGTGAGAAAGTGTCTTTTTTGACATAGTGTAGTTTACCTCCCATGTACAGATATTATAAATCTTTTTTTAAATATCGAATCGATCTTCCGTGTTGTAAACGCACTTAATGTCGATTCAATTTCAAATATAAAAAAAAACTATTCCTATACTTATTTAAATACCTACCTAAAGACAGTTTATTATCTGCGCCTTTATTCCATTGTACCCACCACGAGTGGAATGCATCGCGACGGGTTTATTGAATTCTTATCACCTTGGTTACTCTAAGCAATTGCATAAAGTAACCAAGGTAATAAATAACAACTAAATAATCTCGTCGCGATACATTCCTTTCGCGGTGTGTAGGTACAATGGTATAAATGCGCTCTAACCGCCAACACCCTGGACCGACTAAATTAGAAGGAGATTGTAGTAAAATCGGGCTGCCTAGGATTTATTGGACAACAGTGAGTCACGGAAAGAGTTGGCTGAGCAAATATCCCATCCTGACATTCTAATAATCAGAGCTCGAAATGAAAGATTTTACGAACCGGAGCGCTCGATAATTTTTCGAAATTATTTACATATTTATATAATAATTATATCTATAGAAATAAACCTACCAAAGCTCACACGGTTTAAGTACCTAACTGTCTTTAAACTTTTGGCATGCAATATTAGGGCATAATATTGTCGGACGAAAATCGAGGTTTCCAACAAGTTTTGTATGAACTTTTTACATTAATAATTCACGAACCGGAATGAAATATAAAATTTTAATAAACTATTTTTTTTATTCAACGAATAAGACACAATTCGTCGCAATTATCTAAGACGTCCGTAGTTTAATGGTAAAAACACTGGCGCGAATCCAGCAGATACAGGTTGAAGTCCCGTCGGGCGTCGTATTTTTTTCCTGCAATTGATGAGGAACATGAGATGTTTTCAAATTATGTATATTACATATTTAATTTTTCGACTAGGCGTGCTGTGCTCCGGTGCGTTCGGATTCATTTCGAGCGCTGCAGTGATAATATAATATTATAGCTACCTAAAGCCGAGAAGAATGTATTCCTATCATACTTTTACTTATATAAGTAGGTATATAAATTTACTTGTTCTGAGATCGACAGTGAAATAATATAATAAAAAGAAAAGTTGTGCCACCGGTTACCATTTGACCAGGTCGCTAATAAAAAATACCCAATTGATTTACAAAATATAAGTTCCTTATTAGCAAGATATTGAGAAATTCTTATACTGGCAATGAACTCACGGCTTACGATGATGTAATAAATTATAATCCTTCTTATATCCAGCCGAATAAATTATTATAGAAGTTGCAGCTGTTCAGCACACGTTTAATTTATTCTACGAAACCTGTTGAGAGGAGCAATTATTGTTTAGGCCACTAATACGGTAATACGGGCCGTCATTGAAACTCCCCGATTCAAAATATCTTAACATATGTACATCATACTATCTACGTCATACGATTACAATAATGATAGCGTTAATAAAATTCAATTACAAGTATAATTCTGCTTAAAGGAAAGTGCAGCCCTTAAGCAGAATTATAATGCCGTCCCCTTTCATTTTTACTTTAAAATAGTCTGTAAATTCATTAGGTACCCGATTGCTTATTATATTATTTATTTTCGGGTATCTTAAATAGACAAATACATCAAAAATATTTAAATTTAGAAACACACCGTATACTGAGAATTACAGCATTTTCACGAAACATACTCTGAAAAAGTGATAGTTTTAGGTATGTGGAGGATAATATATCAATACTTAGTCGTGGTATAGATTACTCTCACGATGACAGCGCGGCTTAAGGTGACGCATCAGTGAAACGCCAAATAATGTTCAACTGTACGCGCGACGAAAATTTGTACTTGCTTAGCATTCATTGAGAGAACGTGGAGTCGGACGCACGTCACTTTGCTGCGTGATGGCGACGGGCCAATTAATTCTAAAATCGTGTAAAGATGACTAAAAACTTTACCCATTTACTTTAAAAAGCAAACATGTCAATGAATATATTATTATTGATACTAATAGAATAATAAACAGAACATAAAATGGACGTATGTTGGATTTATATGAGAAATAATATTTCGTTTGACAGGCGTCATTTTCACCCGCGACCCGCAATCCGCACATCGCCTAGCAACGATCTTTTTAGACCGTGCCTCAACTAATGCATGGCCTTAAGCGTCGTGGGTCCCAGGTTCGAATCCTGGGTATGGCAAGTACACATATTGTTTTTCAATTTGTGTGTGAGTCTGAGTATTTACCTAATAGGTTGAGTAAGTGGTTGACATCCATTTCTCGTAAAAACAAATATCTGTTAACACAAACCTCTGTGGAGGCACATATGATCCTATCAGGTTTGGACATGGTCGAAAAGAGAGAAAGATAGAAATAATGTACAATTTAAATATGTATTAGATATTAGAGTAATGTTAAAGATTAGGAAAATTTATGAAAGAACTCCAATGGACTCTGGAGGAGATGGGTAGACAACGCCAAGAGAGATACAGAGAGGGTGAAAGTGGTCGACTGGAGACAGAAAGCTCCAAATAGAGATATCTGAAGAATGTTATGGACCTGCATAGTATATAGTGCTAAGTTAAGAACGTATAAGAATAATGAATCATTTTAGATTGTTGTAAGTTAACGGTTATGCAGAATTTATTATCGCCTATTAAAATTACATAAATGGTTTGTGACATCATCGGAAATTAAACCCAGAGCCCTCGGGTGAAAAGCTAGTGCCTTTTTTTTATTTATTAAAATTTTTGATGTTTTCGATATGACCTGACCGGTCACAATATATTTATGTAATTTTCTCAAACCCTGTGTTTTTCTGCAATTGTTTCACTATTAACTACTACTATAACATTGTAGTTAGGCCTTATGGCCTATTGTAATGCTATTATATATATATTTTATTTATATACTTACAAAAAATGTAATATGTAATTTTTGAAGTTATACTTCTTTTGGCGCGTTTGGGAAATCAGATCAGAGTGTATTTCTGGCGTGTGACATGTAACACATAATTTATTTTTTCACACGAAAAAAACGCACTCGATTGGATTCAAACCACCGATTGTTCAGTTATCAGCCGAACGCACTACCTTTACGCCACGGCATGGTACTGCAATCGTGACGATTATACAGTATAACACTATAGTTTAGAATTGTTCCGTTGCCTAGGCCGCGAATTTATTATTGTCGGTCATTTGCAATTCCTTATGTATACAAACGATTAAACGTGAGAGTGACAGTTGGTACTTAAAAAATAAAAACAACGAGACACCATTATATAATTTAGTAATATAAGTTAAAGTTTATAGAAATTAACCAACGTAGTTCCAATAAGCGGTCCCTTTTCTTGAGTGTGTAATTTAACAAGATAATTAAGAGCTAGTCAAAGAATCTAGTTTATGATAAGTTTTGTTTTTGTTTTGTTACGCCAAAGAAATATATTTTCTAACGCGCGGACATAAGTACACACACCGATTTTTTTGTAGATTTGTGTTTTAATAGTACCGCCTGGATTATTGGATTCCATTAATCTACAGCTAGTCATGTTGATTATTGTTTATTCGAATTTTTGTATGTTTTTGATATTATGACCACTAATAGAACACAAATTTACAGATTATTAAACATCACGGTGAGTGTACCATAAAATCACTACTTACATTGTAAACTTTATGATAGGGTAATGATAAAACGTCTCACAACCAACTCTGACATTTAGTGAGATGTAACTGGGTTAAAATTAACAAGAAAACGAAGATACATAAAATTTTAAAAAGTGTCTACATCTTAGACTATAGATACATCTAGACGCCACCCATCGCATTGCTAAATGAAGCTGCGTGCCGTGCGTTTGGTAGTTGGGTGAGCGAACGCATTCGTATACAAATGTTTGAGACCATAGACCATTTCGCTACAGCTCGCCCAAAGTGCTCGCACTAGACGCTCAGAATTAAAATATAATTTTCTATTCTTTTTTTACGTTATATAGTATTTTTAAGCGGTCAAAATGCAACCATTAAGTAAAGATATCCATAATTTAAGTTATTTTAAAGAAACACTAGGTCACTTGATATTAAAATACATAATAATATACAAATAAATTATCACGAACATGTATCCACTGACCTATGAAACGTATTACCATCTTCTTGCTTATCAGTACGGCTACCACATTTTAATACAACACACAGAACCATATTTTCTACTTAATTAACTAAAAATATTTACCACTGACCTTATGTTTAATACAAAAATAGCAATTTTAGCTACACGGTTATCGACGCTTAGTTAAGCAACAAACTAAGATTTGGCGGCGAGACCGTAACAAACCATCTCCCAGATCTGTAAACCTTTTATGTTACTCTAGCGCGTGTCGCATAGATTATAAGGGTGCCGAATACTTTCTCACTCGCACTTATGCATCGTTTTTGTTCAGGCCTTGGTCTACATACTTGTATGAAGTTGTTTTATAGTTATAAATCTTATTCTTGGTAACATCGATCATTTTAAAAATAAGAACCCATTTGTTTCAATAAGCATTATTCTCGGAGCCGACACTGTAAAACTATAATTAGTCATCTTTCTTTGCTTCAAGCTTATTAATTATTATTGTATTATTTTAGTTATTAGCGGCCATTTTCTTTCGCAAATTATATCAACGATTGAGAGATCACCCGTGGCTTTTGATTTGATTTTGATAGACGTTGAAATCTCAATCGAGTAAAAGAAATACAGCGTTAACAGCAGGTGAATCAGAATAGCTACCTCTGCAGTGGCGGCTCTAGCTTAGGGGTTCAAGGGGATGATACCCGGACCCGGTAACAATTAAATGAAAATGACGAAATAAAACAAACATTTGTGTCATTGACGACATATTAATTGTCATTTTGTAAACAGATAAATATACCTACCGTAGAAATAATTAAATATGTAGGTACATACTTATGTTTATTACATATTTTGTCGATATATAAACAGTAAATAAATTTTATTATTGAATAAACTGTTTTAGTATTTTAATTTCTCATCCCTATTATTTTTTTATCGATCCATCTCTATTGATACCGATAGAACACGACTTGCGCTCTACAAAATAGACCCTGTACACGTGCATGGATTTACTGGCAGCAATAGTGAGTATTTTAAACTATCGTGACAATAACTGTTTACACGTAAAAGTGCTGACTGTCTCTCCAAATCATTCTTTAAGAGTGAGCGAGACGCGATGTTGTCATTATATGGTACTATTTCGTACTATTTGACAGGTAGTGAAAATCGGTCAACCCGAAAATTCGTTCGTAGATCGTTTTTTTGCCGGCAGGTTCGCGACTATCGTTCTACTGCGCAGGCGCAGATCGAAAAAATCCTATTGTCGCATGAAAATTCAGAAGCTTCCAAACTTTTTAGATTCATGCATGCAATCTTGCCAACTACAGGTTAATACATGTTTACCCATACAATATGTTCTTGTTATGGCTGCGATAATACTTACTGTCAACAGTAAATCTATGCACGTGTAAACGGGGTAATAGAATCAACGGCCAGCGGCGGTGATTTTACTAGCTATCCCATTGTCATAACAATTTGCAAAATTAATGTTTGAACGTATTGTTTATAGTGCTATACGTATATTCAGCTTTATTCAGCTTGAAAGCTTCAAGTGTGTTTAAGCGTCAATTACATTGAGCTTTTTTATGAGCTGATTATTGGCAAATTTAAAAGCGGGCGGTTCAGCTACTGCGATTTCATGATTACACACAAAATTTTCCATTCGCTGATAAGCCACAAGCCAGCGAGCGATTTTGACGGAACGTAGTTCGTTTTTTTGCCGGGAGGTCGCTACGCTCCATAATAATGTTTCCATTAAACGTCAAAAAGGTAAATTTCAAAATGAGTAGTTCGTTTTTCCACCACCATCGCTCTACTGCGCAGACGCGATACGCCCACAAGCCGGCGTGTAGCTTATAAAGTTGACCGGCTTTCAACTTTTCTCGGTGGAGTGTTTAAAACCTGCTTATTAGCTTGTTCGATGATTACACTGGGCGAATTTACAGGCAGATTATAAATTTGCCAATAATCAGCTCGTAAAAAAGCTCAATGTAATTGACGCTTTAGTTCATACTACGACAGGAACATAGGACATAGAACTGTCACCCTTTTTATGTATGAATACCGATTTCATCGTGTCGTATAGGATTGCGTTTTTTTATAAAAATGCATTTATATTATATATGTATACCTACCTATTATTTTACCTTATAATAATATATAATAGGTGTCCACTAATATTAGGTACTTACCTATCAAGTCAGTTTGTTTGAAAGTATTTTTATAGCGCCGAAATGCATTTCTTTATAATAATGGAACAAGGGAATTATTGATAATATAGAATACTGGTTCGACATATTATCTGACCCCACCATCCGATAAGTGTTAGAGCTGCCACTGGATACCTAAGTATTAGGGTATCTATATTAATTAAAAGCACAAAGCCTAAAGATAAATTACTTGCATATCAAACACAATATCATTGGAAAATAAACGTTTTCCCTGCCGTAAGATACATATTTTCGTATGTCTACTTAGTGTGTAAAAATGCTCGTAATTAAAAAAACCGTATTATCGGTTTTTTCGCCTCAAATGAAAATTCTGATCATCATCGAAAACAACACATTTTTTTTTAGATTTCCTTCTAGCAGATCCGTCCATATTGATGACGGGAGCTTTTTCCCAAATCAGAACCAAAGTATGCGATCTTTACATAAAAAAACCGTCGAAAAATTCAAGATATTAAAAAAATCATTTCAATACTATTAAAATAAGGCATGTTTCTCAACGGATCACTTTTTAATTATCATCAAGTAACGTAGGTAGTTTGGGTTTATAAATTCTTCAAAGACACCTCGATAGTAAACACAGGATATACATAAAGGCATTAACATAAGGTCTCCTAAGCGAACTCGAAAGCGGGTGTATTTCTTTAGAATTCTATATATTATGTATAATTGTATTTTCACTGCTTCTGTATGTTTATATTATGTTCACTTTTTATATTTTCATTTTTATCGTTTTTATTGTTCTTTTCTTTATAATTATACTTCATGTCATGCTGTGAACGTCGTGAACTTATAATTTGTAATGTCCATAATATGTGAAAAAATAAATTGAATTGAATTAAAAAAATAAGACGCTAGCTAAGGACGAAAAAGATTGGAAAGAACAAGAGTGAAATCCATTAGCATCAGCCTGACGTCTGGCGATAGTGACATAACATTATCACAATATAAACAAGTTATAAATTTACAGATTCTCTTTCAATTTACTTGCGGTTTTGTTCAAGAATCTACGATTCGTTTTTTTAATATAATCTAAAATACTACATTGTTATATTTTATACTGATTGAAAACTGTGAAAATTGAATTCCTGAAGATTTCTGAATCTAGCTACAATCTTTTTTCGAGAGCGTAACCGATTTATCCGCATTAAATAGAGAGCAATATTATTGAACGCCAATAATACAAAATTGATTCGAGATCGATTCGTAAGTGAGCGATGATCTTCATCGTTTTACTGTAAAAAAAAACACAAGATCAACATTCATCTCCCATGACTGACTGTCTTTTGAAAATGGATTTGTGGCTGAAAGTGAATTTTCAATTTAAATCAATAATAGATTATTTATTACCCATTACCGAACGATAACTTGATAGTGATATTTATAGGATAGGCATTTCCTCAATAGGAGAGGAAAAAATCCCTACTTTTGCATGAAAATTATTCAGAAGCTTCCAGACTTTTTTGATTCATGTAGGATAATACTCATGTTTACCCATTCATTTTCTTGTTATGGCCGCGATAATACTTACTGTCAACAGTAACTTCATGCAAGTGTAAACACCTATGTTGTAACTCGTGACATGAAGTCACCCGACATGACGTAATTGTGACGTATGCTCAATACACGCATCGAGGCGAACCACGCAATGCGCACGGCCCACCATATATGTTATTATGCCGACACCCTTATTTGTGTATGGGGACAGTGATTAACGCCAGTATCAGAGTAGCGTTAATTTCTCGAAGATTGTTGACTCACTCCGGTAGTACGTCACAATTAGGGATTCCAATCCCGGGATCCCGAGCTATTTTGATACCTATGGATCCCGGGATTGATAAACATAATCCCGGGATTTCGGGATTGATCTTTATATCAATTTTTATGGAAAATAAAATAAAAGCGAAAATAAAACGGAAAAAATACTTTTAATAAAAAATAACTACATTAGAAATAAACTGAGTTTGAATGAAGTTTGATTTATACCCATGTGTAGGTTGCCGATTTATTTTATTTTTTCACATGAATTATTATTAAAAATGAGAAAGATTGGAAAAAAACAATGCTTCGCACTTTTAACAAAGTAATTCTACCATGATATCATACGTTTTACGGCAGTTTCATATTTGGCTGACTAATTAGATTTATGATGCGGAAAGGCCATACGTACGTCATGATTATTTGCTTTACTATTTTAAATCTCGCTAATCCATTCATTATGTATTTACTATCAGAAACAGCAATCTCATATTAAATTCACATTATTATTTATATTACAATATTATTTATTCCGTTAAACTTGTGTATTTCCAAGATTGAACGTATACAATATTAACAATAAATGTCTTCAATAGTATAAATTATACTAGATTTATTTTTGACCGATTTTATCAATGTTATTTGTAAATATAAAAATTTTATATTAACAATGGAAAAAAATCCCAATCCCGGGACCAGTCCCGGGATCCCGGGATTGTCAAATTGTAATCCCGAAATCCCGGGATCAGAATTTTGGCTCGTGATTGGATTCCCTAGTCACAATGCTGTCATACGACGTCATGTCGCCGGGTGACTTCATGTCACGAGTTACAACATAGGGGTAGTTTTTACCCCATTTACACTTGCATGGATGTACTGTTGACAGTAAGTATTATCGCGGCCATAACAAGAACATGTCGTCGGTGTTTTGTAAAAAGGGCGAATTAACCAAAATGCTACTTTACAGGAGGAGGATTTTTAACTTTTGACATTTATTTGTTTTTTACCTGTAGATGATTATAAATATCTAACAAGTTTATAATAAAGCTTAGAAAGAATACTGTCATTATAATAGGTATTATTAAATAATATTTTAAAAGGCCTAATATGTCACATTTGCTTTTTATTTCGTAATTTTAATTAATTTAATTTTAGTCGATTATCGTTTTTAAGTACTTTCCTGTGGAGATAAAAATTCGCCGTTTTTACACAACAAAGCTAGTGGGGTACATATTGTATTTTCATTAAAATCTCGATTTCGCCAAAATGGTTGATTCGCCCTTTTTACAAAACACCGACGATGTATGGGTAAACATGTATTATCCTGCAGTTGCCAGCTTGCATGCATGGATCAAAAAAGTTTGGAAGTAGGGCGTCTGCGCAGGAGAACGGCAAAAAACGAACTATACTCATTTCGAGGTTAACCGATTTTCACTACCTGTGAAATAGTATCATAAAATGTCTCGCTTACTCTTGAATAATGAGATTGGAGAGACAGTCAGCACTTTTACGTGTAAACAGTTATTGTCAAGATAGTTTAAAATACGCAATATTGCTGCCAGTAAAAACATGCACGTGTACAGGCGCCATAATGCTGAAGTGGAAATTGACCAAGTCCAATTAATGGTCTTAAATCGACTGGCCCAGAAAGTGACACAATCCCCGGGGCGTTACGCCACGAATAACGGTGGTGATATTAACTAATAGTTCCCAGTTCATGGTTAAAAACCTTAATGGACCAATAATTATTAAAAGTAAGATAACAATTTTGTGAACTTTAATAGTGTGAGAAAATATTTGAATAAGAATTCTTGCATACCAAGTAGAGAAGAAGTTCCTGACTTAATAATTTTGAACTACCTATTACCATAATTTTAAAGTCGTTACATTAATATTGCCATACTATGTTAAATGGGAATACTAATCTTCGCACTATTATTGATAGACTTTTTTCATAAAGTGCCGGCAACGTTTAAAAAGATGAAATGGATGGATTTACAAATGAACGACAGTTTACTGTCAAATGGTAGGTATATTTTCACTATGGAAATAAACAGTTCTCACTTGTCAATAAATTAGTGTTTCGTAGCACTCAAAAGTGTATCGAAGGAAAATATATTTTGCTCATCTTTACGGTTAAATTAATTAAAATAATATTTTAACATGAGTATACTAACTTAATAATATTGCACATTATTATATTCAGATAATCGCACATCGCGTTGGTCAAAATTCACGCCAACAAAAAATATTGAAACATTTAGAAATTAGTTTTCACATAAGCTAAATAATACCAAACAAAAGTGACGTAAGTATCACATTTAAAAAATATAAATGAACTAAGTATCGACAACAAGTTACATATAATAATTACAAGATAAAAAGAACTTTTTATTTACAAAGTTTTTAAATTTTCTGTTGAACTATTATGCTCAATATGCTCAAACTTGTACTCGAAATGAAGTAAATAAAAAACAAACAAACAAATATAGAATACTGAAATGACATTTTGATTTCCATAGTAACGCACGTATATATTAATAATTTAGTTGCTAGGACCACCCCCTTAGCAACCAATAATAGTCTTTTACTTTTTACGGATTTTTCTGAAATAACTTTCTATACAAAACAGAATTAACCGAAAATGAACTCAATTCTGCTTAAAGATGGCTAAAAGAATGCATTGGCATCGTGTTCTGATATATTCTAAAAGTTTCAAAGCCTAGCTAGTCGGGAAGTTAGTTAAAAATCGATTGCAAGATTTGTACTGGACAAACAACCACCGGACAAACAAGAATACGAGCTAATGAAAACGTTGTAAAAAAGGAGGAAATTCACAAAGCGAAACAGTTTCACCAATAGTCGACTATAGTCACGGTGAAAATATTTCAGATCTGCCAAATAAAGTATGATATTATTACTGTATTCTCGTTAGGTACTCATGTTAAAATATTAATTTAACTGTAAAAAAGAGCAACATATAATATTTTCCATCAAAACATCTATTCATTTTTGAGTGTTACAATAATCTATTGACAATAGTGAGAACTATTTATTTCCATATTGAAAATCTACTATTTCACAATAATTGTCTATCGTTTGTGAAACCATCCATTTCCGATGTGAATTTCATCTTTTTAAAAATGTTGTCGGAACTTTGTGAAAACAGTCTAGTATTTAATTGTACGAATATAATAAATATTCCCCATTTAAAAATGTCAATGTATATTTTCATACTGTGAATTAAATTTGGAACTCGTTCAATGGTACCATAATATTACAAATAATATATCAAGGACAATTTTATTTTTGGAACATTGCCTAATACAATTTGTGTAAGTATATAATAGTCGAAACGATGTCATTATCCTTCAGCTAAATTAATAATATTGTAGTTTGTTAAATTATTTAATTAAGTCAGGCTGCAGGTAATTAAATCGGGTCATTGGCAAACGTGCATTTTAATGTCATGCCAAAAATAATAATATTCAAAGTAGGTTTTTAAACCGTTCATTCAAATATGGCAGTCATTAGCTCACATTAACTAAACAGGTAGCTGCGTAGAATGAGACAACGTAAATAATACATACCTAACTAGGTATAAGAAGCTCAAAAAGAATATTCTGAAAATATTAGTCACAAGAAAATGAAATATAATAATATTGCTTGAAGAAAATGTGTATAAAAATTAACATCATTGATAACTTAATATATAAAAATATTCAATTCAACCCTGCCCCAACCAAACCATAAGCGATAAAAATGTTCTTATATCTATAAAATATCTAAAATGATGCATGGTTTAATGGCATAATTTTAGATGTTTTATAGATAAATGAATATGTTTTACTATTATCTACTATGGCTTAAATTTGGTAGGGTTTAATTCATTTTTTAAAACTAACAAATACTATCTAAGCATTGTGGTCATTTAGTTCAATGAAAACAAACGATTATGACTTCTGAAATGTTTTCAAGTTACGTATGTCAATGTTACATTCTCAAAATCTTGTGAATTATTCATTTGAATAAAAGAAATAGTTTATTATAAATTGTTAGCAAGTTCAAGTAGACGTCATAACTAAAAATATTGGCGAGAGCCGGACATTGGTCAGAAGGTAATTAATATTCCTTGATTTAATACTCAAAAACCGATAGTTAATAATAACGCAATTTGATAAGCATCTCATTTATAACCTACTAGGTTTAAATTATCGTTATTAGATAGAAGTCTCGTAGCATAATTGGTTAATGCACAGATTGGCGCGACACCAATCGTTATACGGGTTCAAATCCCGTCGAGGTTCGTATTTTTTTCAAATATGATTTTTTATAGTTTAGTGTTTTTATAATTTAAAGTTTAGTGTGCACTATTTATGTCGGATCTTAACAGTCTACCTCCACCCTTCGCCATTGGGTTATAGTTTCCATCTTTTTTGTTAAAGTTAAGCGTATATGGATGTGAGATATATAATAGAATGGCAACACTGTACTGTTTACGATTTTAGTCAGCTTGGCCAATAAAATGGACGATGCTTTTACTTTTTTTCTAGTAGTTTAATGTGATTTAAATAATCATATTATGCAAATCGCACTTTGGGTATAAGTTGCTGCACACAATAGGTAGGTAGGTAGTATATACCTAAGTGTATTCGTTGGAAATTGTGGCATGCACCAGTTGAGAAATACAAAAGGCAATGACTGAGTGCAACCACCACGATTCGTTGGTTTGTTCTCACAAAAAAATAATAAATAAATCATGCACGGTAGAGTAGATTCGCCACAACACGTGATAATATTGTCGATAAACGAGGAAATAGTATCAGTTGATTATTGATTTAAATTACTAGAATATACATACGCTGGGATCAACTAAAATACTAAATACTTTTGCAATCAGAAGTCCGGTGGCATCATGGTGTAAAAAAGTCCTCGTTAGAACGTTTGGCCAGGTGAAAGGGTTGTTGGCATACGTATTATCCAAAAGTGTAATCTTGCCGACATATTGATGAATGGGATATATAAAATCGTTTCTTAAGTTGCAATAGGTGCAGTAACGTAGAAAGCAGCCAGTCCACAACTTAGGCAAAAATGAGGTAAGTATCGTGTCACTGTCTAACATGTTTTTTTCTACGTTCTAGACATTCATCACATAGGTTTTCTTCAAACAAAAATGTAATTTCATTGATCGCAGAATATCCCTCAAGCCGTGTCTATATTGGCAACCTCATTAAATTTCGATTAAAATAATTTTTGATCAAACAAGTTTATATAGTTATCGTGAAATTTAATGAGGTTGCCAACAACTTGTTGCCAGTGTGGACACGGCTTCAGATTTGCAGAAAATAGTCACACTTCACTCAAATAACTTAATAACATAAATTCCATTTATCTCTTTAAACATATTCGTAGGTACTCATTGATATTTATCATTAAAAAGCTAATATATTAAATAAGTTTTAAATAATCATATAGATAACCTGGCATAAATGTGTCGATTTCTCTGTTAATCTAAAGACTTTCCCTGTACACGTGCATGGATTTACTGTTGACAGTAAGTATTATCGCGGCCATAACAAGAAAATGTATGGGTAAACATGTCACCGTTTTAGCAAAACCATCTATGTGCACTTTCTCAAATTGTGCAGGAGAAGGATAAAACTGAATAAAAAAATAATGTTACATTTAAACATTAAAATTATGAAGAATGCTTTATTATAATCAGAAAATGGTCTAAGATTATTATTTTGTTTACAAAAATCTTTTATTTTTAATACAAAAATAATAAAAATACAGTTTGTGATGTCACATAAGTTGTTTTGACCGTTTTGTAAATACACATAGTTTAATTTATTCATCAAAATGTGAATAATAATAAATTCATGAAAAACTGTTACATAAATAATAGTTGAAATATACATAGTGCATTAGTGATAAATTGCAATATCATTTTATTAATTATTAATGCAATAGTGAGATGATATTATATTTATAAGTTCGTTTACTTTCTATTAGCAGGTTTAAATGTTAGGTTATCGTAGAAATAGTGGTGATCTTTCTCTATTACACTTTTTAATTCCTGAAGATGTATGTATTTCGACTGTGATATTGGCAAGGATTCATTATATATATTATAAAGGCAGTCAAACGGTTGCACTGATAAAGTTGAGTTTGTAAAAGATTGTTCCATCTGGTAGATACTGTAACATTTTAATATCATATACAACAGGATCTCCGATTCGTTTTCCTGGTCTGATTGAACTTAATCCAGATTTAATCTTATCCATAATTCTTAAAAATTAAAAATCAATGACATTAATTTTATAAGGTTGTTTTGGTCTTGCTAGCCGCATACGTGCTATATAATCAGATGGTGAATATATTGGAGGCTTAAAATACTTTTTTTAGGTAGCATGTGCACTATCGGCCTCTATCATGGTGTGGCCTTTTTCCAGAAAAAGCTGTTGAATCTCGATGTTTTTTCTCTCTAAAGATATAACTTAGAGCAGTAGCGAATAATTTATTTCGGTTTTGATATCCACACCCATCCGATATTAGAATTATTTCATTGTATTGTCCTGCTTTCGATGAGATGAGACAAATTCATTAGAAGATACATTATGAAGAATGTATATGGTGAAATTGTGTAGTTGCAGCTTTTGTTTATAATACATTTGTGCCTGTGTTTTGGACATAGCAGCACACTTTGGAGATCCATTGTGATTACTAACCGACAACCGTCCAGTAATACTTCTGGTACTCTCCTTCATTTCATTTTTGGTCTTCTAGCATCTTTTTTTTTTTTTTAATAATGTGGCTATTGTATTCCATTTCTGAAACATTCTTCATTTTATAACTACAGCAGATGGCAGTGATGGCACACTGATCTTTACGTGGTTGGTGGATACTGATTTTTTGGTGGTAAATATACTGGAGTATATTCTGCTGCTTTATGACCATTTTCCAGAGACCATTTTTTATATTCATCATGCATTTGTATTTTGGATCGGAAACACAATTCCACACACACCCTGGAGGTATTTTCTCTGCAATAATGGCTGGGAACTTTGGAATTAGATCCAACCATAATGTAACATTTTTCCACAAATCTCTCCGTTTTGATTTTTGGTTGCACTACCAATTATTTATCTTCAGTCAGATTCTTATTACTTGTCATTGTTGCTTTCAATTGGCCACTGTCATCGAGACGTTTGTAGTTGTTTATCCAACTTTTAAATTAATTCTCGCCTATACCCTATTGACCATGTAGGCATCTTCCAGAAATTATTGAATATTTCCTGTCTCTCTTTTTGAGAAAGCATCTTTCAAGCCGTCGTGCAAGACCATAATGCATAGCATATAACATATAAACAAACAATGTGTAGCCAAACTGTAAAAAAACATTACACTCTCGATATCAAAATACCATCTATATGTTACTATAATATACACATAGTTGTTTTTGTGAACCGTGGTTTTTGAACCTTACACATAGCTGTTTTTTATTTTTTGAAATAACTTCGGAGCGAGTTTACCCAACACATAGATCATTTTACTGGCCTATAGAGAAAAAAATAAGGAATGACTTGGTATTTAAAAGTCATTTTTGATAAAAGTGACACATAGATGGTTTTGCTAAAACGGTGACGATATTATTCTCCAGTTGCAGGCTTACATGCACGAATCAAAAAAGTTTGGAAGCTTCTGAATTTTCATGCGAACGTAAGATTTTTTCCTGCGCAGTAGAACGATAGTGACGAACCAGCCGGCAAAAAAACGAACTACGAACGAATTTTCAGGTTGACCGATTTTCACTAGCTGTCAAATAGTACGTATTTGGAGAGTACGAGATTGGAGAGACAGTCAGCACTTTTACGTGTAAAAAGTTATTGTCGCGATAGTTTAAATACGCACTATTACTGCCAGTAAATCCATGCAAGTGTACAGGCCCTATAAGACTCCGAAATTTAACATAGGATAAGAAATGCGTAGGGAGATATTGTTTTGTTTACTGCAGTAAAATATTTAAAAGATTACATTATGTTGTAAGTAGGTAGGTACACCATAATATAAAAGAGTTTCACTACTACAATTAATTGGGAAACGCTGTTCTAGTGCCCAATACGTCGAATCATGAATGAAGGATTAACACATAGCAACACAGACCAAATTAATAATACCGAAAAAGATATAAACCGTAGAACTGTAGAAGTATGCGACTGAATTATATTGTAATTATGAGTTCATAGCACAATACATCTGTCAAAAACACGAATGAACAAAATTAATTGTCAAAATAATTACGCTAAAAACTTGTTTGGCTAAATCACGGTCGTTAGTTGTTATACAACGTGAAATGATATTAAACTGAGAACCCATAGTAAATACAACATGACATCTTCCGCATGGTCACAGAGCTATTTTGGTGAATTCAATAGATGCAGAACAAATCGTTGTGATTCAAACACTAGTGAAAGGATTCTCCTACAGAATAATATAACAATGAATGAGCCGGCCGGGTTAATGTGTGGTTTTATTATTCTACAATCCACGGAACTGTTTTGCATTGTATGCAATCAAATCACCTGTGAACGGAAGTATACAACAATTTTAAACAGAAGAGTGAGTTTTTTTGTATTATGTATTTAAATTGAATTTTGAGAAAATACAGGATTTGACGAAAATTTATGTACCTACCTCCTTTATTCTATCGACGTTTATTACTGATCAATATGGTTTTACTAGGATTTTGAGATAGCAAGATTACATTGGTCACATAATATAAGAAGAAACAATCAATATGAGATTATAAAGTTGTGATTATATTGAGATGCATGTCGCGTACTGTCATGCTGTCACGGCGACAAATTTAGTCTATGGTTTCGTCATTTTGCGGAATATTTTGAACGTTCACCATCTCTATAAACTCAATGATGGAGACTGCCAACTCTAATGTATTAATATTTTTAATTAGTATTCATTCTAATTTCAATTAATTTTAACAGTTTCTACGTGTGCGTACGTCAAAATTACTTGCGATATTGCATCCATAGATATTTTGAACAGAACCCAACCCGCAGACAATAGATAATAGACAACATTCTTATAGACAATACATAGTGCCAATCGCTAAAAACAAAAAACACGCGATTTTGACGTCATTCGAAAATTTATAGGCATGTAGAAAACGATAAAAAACATTCATTGAGTCATGAAGGTGTCGATGCAGAGCATTACAAAGTGAGGTGGTCTCGTTGTTGTTCTGGTGATTTCGGCAGATTTTGTCAATTGACAATGTTCGTTTTAAAGGTTCAAAATGTGCTACGGGATGGGAGCATCAGTCTGATAATATTTTAAACTCCAAGAAAAATGACATTCTACACTTTTTTTTCCGTAGCACCAGCTTACTGTGACGTCACGTGATAGTAGGCGACATGCACCTTAATTTGATCAAAACATAAATTTAAGTTTCCGTTATATATAAAAAAAATCAATTTGTGAAAAATTCTAATCCCGTAATCTTGGAATTAAAAAATCTGCCGGGGATTGTCACCCACAGTAGATACATAATGAAAAATCTGTAACCGGACAGAACAGAACATGACAAAACAGAACAGTGACAAAACAGAAGGGCCAGGGGAAAATTGAAACATTATTTTTGTGGAATCTATTAATTAGGTTAGGTCATTATTTCGTTGTACCTAGTCACCCAATCATTTTGAACATATAATATTGATTAAGATGAGATATCCTAAGCTTGCCGGCAAAGTCCCGTTTATTTGAGGCTTTTTAGCGATTAAGAATGCAAAAATTAGGCATATAATTTGATTTATTATGGCATACTGAAAATCTGTGCTTTTAAAAGTCTATCAACATAATAGAGATAGGACAATTTCAATATTAAATTTATATATTTTCCTGAAAGGTCATAGTTATGTTCTGCTATGTCATATTCTGTTTTGTCACTGTTCTGTTTTGTCATGGAACCGAAAAATCGTATTTGTCAAATTGTACACACAAGAAGCACCATTAAATATAACAATATTTATTGTCTATTGAATATTTGTCTATTTTCTTTACGTGATTAATTAGTCTATAGTATTTATATACAAAACAATTTATAAGATGACTTAATAACACCGAGTAACAGTAAAATCAGTTAGATCATACGGAAATTTGCACGTGTATAGGTACATAGATGAAGTGGTTTGGCAAGAAAACTCCGCAGAGATGGCAAGTTGATTACTAATAATATTGTGATACCTCTCCAACAACTTACTTCAAATAACTAACTACTCGACATAACGGAATGCCCTGCCGTTGACGTAAGAGAAAAACATAGTTGATACGGTAGACATACCTGCATTTAAACTTACACATACCTGATAATAAGTACCTCTACATACCAAAATCTAAATCTGTTGAAAGCCTTGAATAATTTTTTTCGACCATGTCCGATCCTAATAGGATCATATGGGTCTCCACAGAGTAGAGGTTTGTATTAACAGATTTTGTTTTTTACGAGAAATGGATGTCAGTCACTTGCTCAACCTATTAGGTACCAGTGGCGAAGACTCCATACTAGGCGATTATTTAAAGCCTACCTTCCTAAGAAAAATATTTTTTAATTTTATATTGACATATTAAATAATATAATCACATAATAATATATTCAATATGCCCAACGACATATATCGTATAATTGTCATAATAATTTTACTTACTTTTATTATATTATTTTAATCTTTTCCACTATTTCAATAAGCACCATTTATGGCATGTCTCGAAGGTTTAAAAAAATAAGCGACATCTCGTTTCGCTTTACATATTGTATGGATTACGTTCGCGTGAATCGAAAACTTTTTTTATATGAAGTTTGTTTCTCATAATTTCAAGACGTCTGCGGCGGCCCATATAAATTGGTAAGCTATTTAAGGAGCGCTTACACTTACATATTACGTAAGTGCACATTTATTCAAAATAATTTATAAGATAATTTAAAAAAATAGTTTCTAGGGATTCAATCACATATAAATATTGATTGTTGTTAAAAATAATAAATAATTTATCTCGTGATTTTTATTTGTCAGTTAGTTTATTTATAGACTACGACAATTTATTCAGCCAATTATGTAAGTTAAAATCTGATATTGTATCTAAGTCTGTGTTTTAAATATAGAAGTATTTTAAATGTCTAGTTTACGGGTTAAATTATAAATTGTTATGGAACAGATTCACAACAACGGATGTTTTCAATATATTTTGTGCGTATCTTGCATTTATATTGAAGAAAATACATAATTCAAATTAATTGCTTAATTTTATACCATCAGTGAGCTTTTGAAATTTCATCGGTTTTTGTGTACCTACCTATTCCTCAGTAGTTATGTCGGATTATCTTCTTATTTCCCGTAAATACATCTAACAAGTGTGCTTCCTCCACAGTCTACCTATTTCCAAAAGTCACCCTTCGCCACTGTTAGGTACATACCCTGACTCACACACAAATTGAAAAACAAATGTGTACTTGCCAGACCAAGCATACCCAGGATGTCCTAGGAACCTGGGACCCACGGCGTTATAGTCCAACGCTAAAGCCGCGCGGCCACCGTGATAGATTAATGGTGATAACTGATTGATAAAGCGATAACATATCTATACATTTTTCGGAGAGTGGAATTTAGGAAATGTGGTGAAGTTAGTATGGTGTCATCACGGGTTACATGTAAATTGTACGTATTACATTTTACCGTAGCACAAGTTTTCTTATCGGAAAGAGATGACCGTATACTATACGGTCATTTCAATAGCACCAAGATGAAAAAAATACGCGTTGTTTGTAGAGCATTGCAGACAATAATGTTCCAATTTTATTAGATCCTAACCTAACCTAACAAAATTTCAAAATTTGTTTGCCGCTGGCTTCCTGTAAACCGACAAGAACCGTATTTTATTTAGACATGAATTTTATTTCAGTACTATACGACCCAAAGAGGTTCGACGGTCTTTAATATACGACCATAATATATTTCCGATACAACATTTCACGGTGTTTTTTTTTTATTTCCGCGGATTTCTTTCTTACAACTTTCTATAGTCTATGTATGCCCTATGGTATTTTAAAACCTTATCTGATGGCAAGTAACATCAGTTTATCTTGAAAACTTCATACATTCTAAATATAAGAAAATTAAAAACTTAAATAAATTATGCACAATGAAGATTCCTGATATTTAGGAGGGCTAAAATGTTTGTTGTACGGATACGAATTGGGTGGTTTTGTGGATCGATTACACAGAGATTTGATAATAATAGCGTAATCAATAACACTTTTACTAAATTATGATATATGAGTTTCACAATATATAACGTTTATACATGTGCAGATTTACTGCTGGCAGTACGTATTGTCGCGTTTACATTACAGATGTTGCACTGGCAGCATATAAAAGTCAATAGATTTTGTAACTTTATATTGTGAAAAAGTATTATTTTTATGTTCATAGTTACTCACACAATAAAGCAATTATATAAAATCAGATTTTTGTTTATTTAGATTCAATAAACATAATATGTTATATCCAACTTTATCATAGTCAAAGAATTTTGTTGGTATATACCAGTCGGTTGCGGGGAAGCCAGGCGGGAACCGCGCTGCGTCTGATGTGTATTTACTAACGAAACTCTTGAATTCGAAAGCAAAGTTTAGTATAAATAAAGCAGTCATGATTGAATAAAATGAAGCACCAATTATAGGATCAATTGTAAAATAGATAATACCATTAGACAATATGTAATCAAAATAATTCACTGAATCATAATGAAATACGGAAGAAAACAAGTACCTATGACAATTATCAACAAACGCGGGCTGTCAGTTGCGATCTGTCAAACATCGACTCTGGCAAATTTTGCAATCGGTTCGCTAAACTTATGGTAGAGGGGCATTCTGTGCTCGGATTCGGCGAGATGCTTATATACAAAATATCCATGAACGCAATTATACGTTTCGCACGCCATCTGGCGTAAAATCGCATTCAAAAATTTTGGATGGATAGGGTATTAGCCGATTTTGGCAAAATTCATGAATTTCAAGAATAAAAACCTAACCTAAACTAACCCAACCTAACAAATAAACAAGTAGGTATATCGATTATTTTCAAAATGTGTTTGTCGCTGGCTTCCCCATAACCGACTTGTACCTTTTTGTTTTTAATATAATTTTGGAATAGTGTGTACCTTGGCTTTAGAAAATAACTGTATATTGGATGAGTCCAATATAGCTAACCATTTATCTGTGTTGATAAAAGACATTACTTTAGATGTAATATGGAAAGTCGTGTTAAAAAACTTTCCTTACTATTTTAATAACTTTACTAATCGTCCTAATCTTGGTAATCGTTGAAGATACGATAAAATGTTTTTTTTTTTAATAAATTCCGTGTATTTTTTAATGTTGTTGAACTATTTTAATCATGTTTAGATATTTATATCGTTCATAAGATATAGCGGAAAAAAACTAAAAGTCGCCCGCCTTTATTCAAGATGGCAACCGTGACACCGCATGTAGAGTATACGTTTTATAACTTTTTTTGCACTTTTTACTATACTGATACGCCTTTGCCTGATTACCTCGCATAAAATTAGATCAACTGATATATTACACTTGTATTAATGTATGTAGTAATAATTATATAAATAGATAATATATGTAAAAAAAAATATTTTTAGAATATATTACATCATTTTCATCCTATTACCGGAGTGCAAAGTTATGAAGCATAATATATACCTACTCTACTAAGCTTAATTTTATGTAATATGGTATTACTGGCCACTGGCACTAGCACTATGCATAGTGAAAAGCACTGAGTATGCGGATACATAGGCCGCTTAACGTCAGCGGACAGCAGAGCCAGTCCAAAATTTTTTTTCTTCCTTTCTTAACTTTCTTCTTTGAGCACTACGGTGCATGGTTGTAGCATCAGTCCCGTGCGGCTCCGTTTCGGGATGGAATGAGCACTTAAAATCACTTCTTTCAGACACGTTTATAGCGTCATGGAAGGCGGCCGTGCATACATGACGGGTGGTGGTGGGAAAACAAAATGGTCTATACCAGGGATGGCAATACACGAGGTCAACGAAGAGCCACATTCTGGATTTTCATATAAGTATATAAAGAGCCCATTCGTTTCTCTTACGGTCATTTTGCGTGATGCCCAACATACACCTCTCCATGTCTCGCTGTGCGACTCTTAGCTTTTGGAAATCTCTCGTGTTGATGGTCCACGTCTCGCAGCTATACGTGAGCACGAGTAGCACACATTGGTTGAACTCCTTATGCTTAAGACATAATTGTAGGTCACTCTTGAAGATACTATTCAGACGTCCGAAAGCACTCCATCCCAGCTTTGTTCTTCGAACAATTTTATCATGCATGCTTCCGTCTATGGAAAAATGAATGGGTTAGGAAGCAGACAGGAGTACGGGATGTAATAGACGTTGCCAAACAGCTGAAATGAAGATGGGCGGGGCACATTGCTCGCCGAAAGGACGGCCGCTGGACAAATGTCGTCATCCAGGGGTACCCAAGGGGCACGAAACGGCCACAGGGTCGCCCTAAAAGCCGCTGGATTGACGAACTGGTAAAGTTCGGCGGAAATACGTGGCAGCGAAAGACACAAGACCGAGAGAGTTGGAAGAAGCTCGGGGAGGCCTTCATCTAGCAGTGGATTGATCCCGACTGATATAGTCACATTTTCACGTAGTATTAAATACACAAATTCAAATTTAATAAAATTTATACACACATTTTAATTGCTATATAAAGTGTAAAAATACACATATATAGAAAAAACCGTTCGCAGAAAATCTGTCAAATGCTCGTTTGTTAGCTGTGAACGATGGTTTGATTTTATAAACTTCATATTGTATGAGTAAGTATAACGATTCACAACTATATGTTGTACGGAGAATGGAAAATAATCGGCAAGCGGCTTTCTTTAAATTAGGATATTTGAATTCTGGCACAAGTTTCCAAAATTCAATTATCGCATTTGACTTGAGCTGCATTAGTAAAGCACAGCACACACGCATAGACAATACGTGCGTATTTGACAGTTGCATTCATATACGAGCATCTTGTCACTTACAACGTTTAGAAAGGAAAACTCGCAAAAATACGAGTAAAATGGGGAAAGAAAATAACTATATTTTTCAAGGACCCACATTTGACCACGTTTGATATATACTATCATCTTTTTGTCATGCATGGTCAACAATATGCTTTTACACAATATCATTGTGAAAAAAGAAGATAAAATAATATATCTCCATGCATATTTTAACCATTTTTGGTTGTGGGTTCTACTAAGAGCATACATCAGTGAAACGGCAAATAATTTTTAGGTGGGACGTAATTTCGCACTCGTTCCGAATCGGAGAGCGATAGTCGAGCTGTGAGCACGTCAATTTGTTTTGTGATGGCGTCGGAGGAATATATTCTTAAATCGTTTAAAGATGACTAAAAAACGTTACGCATTTACTCGAAAAAGAAACATGTTAATAAATATTATTATTATTATCTACTAATATAAAAATAAATATACAGCGCTCGAAATTGAAAAGTTTACGAACCGGAGCGCTCGACAACTTTCTGAAGATATTTTTACATAGTTATCAAATTGTATGTGTATTTTATAACATAAGTGTTAGATTTTCTATTATATGGCATATCTAGCTTAAACTGTCAAAATATTTTTTCCACGAGACGAAGCAATAATTTTACCGATTTAATAAACCGGAACGGCGCTCCGGTGCGTTCCAGTACATTTCGAGCCCTGTAAATATAACATTAAATGGACGCATGTTGAATTTTTATGACAAATTATGTTTTGTTCGTCACGCGTTGTTTGCACAATCTACGCGTCGCATAGTCACTATATTTTTAGACCAAGCCTCAGCTGAAGTATATAGCCTTAAGATTGGCTAGTAGGTAGTTAGATATAAATAAGGTAGCAATGGTTTTTATAATTACCTACTGGAATATTCTGGATATATTATGATTATAACTACTATATGTAAAAATATTAATCTTATTATAAAGCAATTAATATCACTTTAAATACTTAACTTGAGGTAGTGTCATTCTTAATCTTTTCATTTGACACATTTGACAGGTGGTTTAGAAAAAAAATATTAGTCTTGTATTGTTGTCGTTATAATTGATTGTGCATACGTTGACTAAGTAGTCATACACATAAATCAATACTGGTAATAAATAAAATTGTGTGTTTGACAAAAAAAAATGATTAGATAAGATAGGCCATACACATATTGGGTAAATATTCTATTCTTTTTACTGCTAGTTCAAGAGTATCAAATATTGATTTATAAAAACGTGAATCGAAACGTGAGATTTATGTTTAGGTTGTCACATTGGTGGAAGTGACATACTTTGATGTAACTTTTCAATGAATTCAGGTGGCATAGTTGAACTTTTTTTTGTTGAAATTAGTAATTTATATTATGAAGCGATTTTCAGTGGTATACATTGATTTGTCTGCTTTGATATTAGTTTTTCCAATCACCAGCAGAAGATTATGTATCATGTATTTGTAACATGCCCCCTACATTCTGAAGCGAGCCCCCGGACCAGAATCTTTGGCAGGGCCCCTACCTATCGCTAAGGTTAAAGGCAGTGTAACGCTTTTTCCAAATGGTGTTCGAGGTCAAATTAAGGGTAGTTATTCAGTGTATTAGCGATTTTTTGTATTTTAAATATATCTACTTTAGTAATCATGGAGTTGTCAAGTATCGACACACAATAATCAAAAATTACGTCGCACAATCATTAAGTAAAATAGCGCCGCACCGCAGGCGACTTTTTTATTATTAAAGCAAATTTGTGACGTGTTTATCTCACGTATTTGGTCGACCCGCCACGCCGGGCCACCAGGCTAGAGCCCTTTCAGCCACCCCTTGTGGGGGCCATGATTTGTAACCTAAAAATAATATTAATATTCTTATTTTATTATTTTTTGAATAGTGAAGGATGGATCACGACAAAAATATTTATTAAATGATCATAGCAGTTTTCCAGCCAATCAGTATTGAGTTACATGCAATAATTTTGCGTAACGTCAATAATGAAAATTATGTGTTATTATTTTTGACTTGATAACAATCGTAATCTAGTAAATTGGGCGTAAAAAATGTGAGGGAAGCGATTAGGCAGTTCAAATTCAAAGTGTTGATGGGACACTATATTGATCTTTAGCATTTCGTCACTTCGATTTTTTGTCAGTCAATAATCATTGGCATTTCTCTGTCAAGAAACATGATGTGCTTTGGAAAAAGTGATGGATATGAGGAGAGTGAATTAACATGTTTAAAAAATGCGATCCGGCACTATTATTCAGCAGTACATCGTTGGATAATATGGCAAACAAGGAGCTAAAGAATTTATTCAAAATTACGGTTCAACTACAACCTGCAATATAAAGTTTTACGGAATTTATTTTAGTTCACTGTAAATTAAAAAGAATGAATAATATACGTGTTAATAAATAACAATTTGAAAAAGTGCAATGATCACAGATAACTTATGAAAGAAAATATGGCTTCATTCTAAAATGGTATAAAAGTATATTATGCAACTATTATAATATTAATAAACCATTTCTTTTATTCAATGAATAATTCACAAGATTTAAGAATGTAACGTTCTATATATTGAATATACATAATTTGAAAACACCTAGTCATATAATACACAAGACACTATTTTAAGAATTTATAAATATGTAACAAAATGTATGGTCGATAGTATATTTTATATTGCCTTATCACAGAGGTGGCGAACATATACGCTAAAAAACTAAGAAAATATTTAAATTGACGAGTGGTACATATGCAGAAAGGTTTAAATAAATAAATTAGGATCAGCATTTCTAACATCGACACAGTGTTTTTCTCTCAAAAAATCCGTTCAGAAACCATAACGAGTTTCTTTTAAATTTTCTTGTCAAAAATTTTTGCCCATCCAGAATCAAAGACGAAACGTTTTTTTATTATTATTTTAGGTTTTCCTTGTAATTGTTATATTCAAAAAAAATGAAAGACAAGAGCTTTTTGGCCAATTTTTCCCCTTTACCTGAAAATTCCGTCCAAACTCCAATTCGAGAGCATGTTTTTTTTTATCTTCTTAAAAATATTCGGTTAAATTTTACCATGCGTTTTTGCAAAACTGAGAAAAGTAAGTATTTTTAAATTATACACAGTCTCTATCTTTGAATATGTATAGAGAACTTAAAATTATTGTTTAATTTGAAGAGCTTAACCATGCATATTATCGTTGACCTGTGTGTCCCTGATAACTGTCTAATAAATAGGGAGCATCAGTTGTTTATTTTCCCAAGGTGTAGAACCAACCTGCCACTGGTTATTCCAATTGGGAGGGCGATAACTATGTTCAACTCAATTGCTTCGGGTGTTGATATATTCCACTTGCGTGAGAGTGAGTTTAGGTGGACGTTATTTTATAAATTCTTAAAATAGGGTCTCTTTAGCAAACTCTTAAACTTATAATTTATAATGTCCACAATATGTAAAAAATGAATACTTAAATTGAAATTATTTTTGGCAATTCATTTTTGAAAATGAATGCCTGAGACATACAGGTAAAACATGACCCGTGTCTCTCATGGTAATTGAAATATAATCCTCTGAAGAATATTATATCATTATATTATTGTCATGTTCAGCTTGCTTGGCATCAACATTGTAAGTAAGTCATTATCGCGTAGTGAATAGGTAGCCATCGCTTTACAATGAAGCCATATAAGAATCATTATTAGTAGCTAGACAAAAGGTGGATCGGCTCATTGAAAACATTGACCGGGCAAATACATTAAGAGCGGTAAGTTTTATATCCGGCACGACTTTTAATGTTTTAACACTTATATCTGGCAACACCTAACCGAAGTAAGTAAGCACTTAATGAATTCTTTTTTTGAATCGATTTAAAAATCATTAAGACTGGCCACCATCACCAACTAGAGTCGATCTATCTCTTGATAGTAAAGTCATGGTTTAGTGAATCACCGCGAATTAGCGAATTTAGCGAATAGGCATATAGAAAATGATAAAAAATGTTCATTGAGTCATGCAGGTGTCGATGCAGTCTGGTACAACGTGATGTCACATCATTGTTGTTCTGGTGATTTCGGCAGGTTTTGCCAACTGACATTGTTCGTTTAGACTAGTTCAAAATGTGCTACGGGACGGGAGCATCAGTCTGATTAGATATTAAACACCAAGAAAAACGACATTACTCACTTATTTCCCGTAGTGGCAGCTTACTGTCACGTCACGTGATAGTACGCGACGTGCATCATAATATAATCATTACTCAAGGGTTTTTTATGCAGTACAATTAAATCGTTATATGTATAACATTAATAAGAAACTTGTTTATTCACTATTACTGTCATTTCTTTTTTGTTATTTTTTCCAGTCACGCTTGGTGGCTTAAAATGGGAGACCAATAGGTCTAGATCGGTTCTAAAAATCTCTCTGCGTATACGTTAAAACTATACATGGTAAAATATGAAGACATATTATTTTGATTTTGAATCTGTAAATATATTATTACGTTTGCAATTAAAAATGTATTTGATGTGGTCAGAATGATTAATGATTGTTTATGATGATGATATAAATTTAAGACGTGGATAGATGTTCGTTTGTTTTTGTAATTGAAATAGACAGATGGATATTTGAATCTCAACTATTTTTAATTACCTAGAAATGATATGGAATTCTTTTATGAAGCTTGGACGATGAACTCTTGGTTATTCCTAGAAGCTGCATTTGCTCAACCGAAGAATCCTGAAACACACTCTTTCATCACGTCACTTATGAAGAATAACAGGATACTATCTAGTGACGTTGGTGCAATCTTAATTGTTTTTATTTAGTAAAAAAGGATATTATGGCATTACATAATAAAGACAAATCATAAAAATGACTTAATTACTAATAACAACCAATATAACAAGAAAGTAGAAGAGAAAGCATGTTACTGTGACTGTACAGGCCAATTGCCGTAACCCTCACTTTTCACCAAAGTGACTTTTTGATGGTAATGGACTTATTGTAAACTCTTACACGAATTGGCCAAGTATCATAAATCCCAAAAAAAAAAATTCACATCAAAATAATTCAAAATTATTTTTAAAGCCGTTTGTAACTTGACAAAAAATATTCCAGCCAAATGCTGTAACCCTCTCTAAGCGTAAGCCACAGGGTACGTACCGAGTAAGCCATTCAATTTGTAATAAAATAATATACTTATATATAAAATAATAAATAAATATTGTATAAAATAATAACTAAATCCATTGGCCCACAGTTTTTTTTTCACTTCCTGAACAATTTGATATTTGAGGGTTACGCTACTTGACATGTACAGTGACGTTATTGTGTAAATATTAAAGTAAAGTGTTAACAATTATAAATTTAATTTATTAAATACCTCCATAAACATTGGGTATAGTTTAAAAAAATCATTTTGTACGGTGCCATCAAATAAGTTAATCGCATGATCCACAGCACCATGAAACATCTCATCCGTTCTGCGATGGGGTATCACGAAGACCGCATAGTTACTAGTGATATTGTTGGAAAACACGAAAATTAATATTTCCCAGTATAATATACATACGGATTATTTTATTACATATATTTTCGTTTTTATTTTATTTTCCATAAAAATCGATAAAAAAAATAAATCAATCCCGAAACTTTCGGGATTATGTTTACCAATCCCGGGATTCATAGGTATCGAAAATAGTTCGCGATCCCGGGATTGGAATCCCTAATCAGAATGGATGGGTATATTTTAAGCTCTTTAGGAATGATACTGTTGGAAAATATACGTCAACCTGAAAAAATCTAAAACGTTTATAGAAAATACGCAATTATACACTGACAATATTAGTATATATTATATAGTCGAAGCTTTCAGGATTCAGCACAAAAATATAGACACAAAATATAAACAGATAGATGCCTTAGCAGTTACATGAACATCTTAATTATTAGTGTGTCCACTGAAACTATAAAGGCGTGTTATTATGTGTTTTTATAATAGTACCTAGTTGATATTATTACAATTATTAACACAGTCTTTAGTGCACAAACAATGTAATACGTTTTTGCACGATGTAATTATTTTCACAATGTTAACAAAATAATGTTATAAAACAAACGTAACAAAAAATTTCTGTGATTGTTTAATTTTAGAACACTTTTTTAAGATTATTTTCAACATTTATTTACCGAACGGAAAACGTCACAAATCAATATAAAAATTATAATTTATCAAGTGGTAAGAAATCCTCGACTTAATGGTGCCTATAAAACTTAATCCAATGTTGCCGATAAAAACAAAATCAATGTCATCGGACAATGGACACTTTATCAATGTTTTTGTTATTTTTATTTGTCTAGAATCACGAATTGTTTTTGTTTCAAAGCGGCAAAAGCCCAATGAATGATAGTACCTAATCAAGTACCTACATAATGTTATTTTTTTTTTGAGTTGGTACTCGTAGATACGTCTATACTACAATGACAAGGGAGAATAATAATTGGCAATATGTCATAGCCGTAGATACAACAAATCTGAAAATGGAACTGGGACCCGTTAATTATTTTGGAACCGGAACCCTTTAGGGTTCAATTATTTCTTAATTTTTATATTGTATTATTTTTTCATATTGGTTCACTCATTCTGAAGCCAATAATTAATATTAAAAAATAAGAATTTATTATACTAATCACTACACATTTCGACGAGATGTTTTACAAAAGTATTTTTACTAATGTGGCGTCCATAGACTCTGGTAAGGATATTATCTTGAAAAAATATATAGTTATGGGGTTTCTAACAAGTCTGGTACCGATAATATGTTGATAGATGTTTACACAAATAATTTTAATGTGGTGATGCGTCCCTCCTTCAGCAGCGGTGCTACAAAGGCGATCTACGCGCTGCAGGTCTGGCATGGCGGGAGGCGCAAGAGTTGGCGATGGATCGAGGGAAGTGGTGTGAACTTGTGCAAGCCCTATGCCCTAATGCTGGGTCGTGACAGTGTGAAAGAAGAAGGAGAAGAGAAGATGCGTTAAAAACAGCTTTGTTTTTATTATTTACTTCTTTCTGGGATTTAATAGGCGAGTCGAGTTAAATAGCCGTTTTTTATAATGTTGTCAACTTGTGTTTGTACAATCTTTAACGCATTTGGTCCTGGGAATTTTGTTGGAAGATATACAATTAATTATATTAATACAGTTCTGAAACGAATAGGACTCTAAGATCATGGAATATAGAACACATTTCGTTTGAATTACTACTTTATTTATTTGGGACTGAGCTTGCTGCAGACAGAGGGGAGAGGAGACGTTTCCTGACGGCGGTCAAGACCCACATTGGGTTGTAGTGCCGATGATGATGAAAGACATACTTATACACGTGTATACTGACTAAACTGAAGACAGGTTGAGTATTTATTCAGCACACACATTTATGAATTAATATACTGATCGACTGTCTGAACCAAGGCCTGAACAAAAACGATGCATGAGTGCGAGTGAGAAAGTATTCGGCACCCTTATAATCTCTGCGACACGCGCTAGAGTAAGATAAAAGGTCTACATATGTTTTAGTTAGTTTCCAAAAGTATCGCTGACAAATCGCAGTGAATCGCTTCACGTAGCGTAGTAACTCGTGTTGCTAAATTGCTATTTTTTGTGTTAAACATAAAGTCAGTGGTAAATATTTTTAGTTAATTAAGTAGGAAAGATGGTTCTGTGTGTTGCATTAAAATATGGTAGCCGTACTGATAAGCAAGAAGATGGTATTACGTATCATAGGTAAGTTGATACATGTTCGTGATAATGTATTTATATATTATTATATATTTTAATATCAGTGACCTAGTGTTTCTTTAAAAGACTTAAATTATGGATATCTTTACCTATTGGTTGCATTTTGACCGCTTAAAAATACTATATAACGTGAAACAATAGAAAAATATATTTTAATTCTGAGCGTCTAGTGCGAGCACTTTGGGCGAGCACTACCGAAATGGTCTATGGTCTCGAACATTTGTAGACGAATGCGTTCGCTCGCTCACAAACCAAACGCATGGCACGCAGCTTCATTTAGCAATGCAACGGGTGGCGTCTAGATGTATCTATAGTCTATGGTCTGAACGCAGGTATTGAAGGAACATGAGTGTATGGCTAAATAGCCATGCATGCAAATAAATTAAATTGTCTAGTTATACAGTGATACATCGACTTACGCGAACTTGGAGTTAAGCGGTTTTTTATCCGACACTTCAGACCCAGTTCCACCAAGAAAAGCACATGACAGCTGCAAGCTTGGCAAAGGATCTAAGTTTCCTTGAAAAGGGCTTATTTTTTTAGAAAACAGACTCCAACAAAGAACGCGTTATAACTACAAAGCAAGGGATTAAAAAAAATAGCTTGCTACGAAGAAAAATTTTACGTAAATAAAGAAAGCATTTTGGCGTCAGACGAATTTTAGATTTTAACTTTTTTTTAAGTAGAAAGAACTGCAATTTTATTAAATCATTTTCTTCTGAACTAGTAATTTTGTTAGTCCTTGGTCCCGATTAAACAAAATTTATATGTATTTATATGCAAAATTGTACCCAGACCTACGCGAATTCGACTTGAGCGAGCGATTTTCTTCGGACCCACCTATCGCGTAACTTCGTGGTATTACTGTATTATACAAATTCTTGTAATTAAAATATTTTTTACAAGACAAGGTAAATGTTAAATAATAATTTTGTAGTGCAGAATCTTTACAACTGATAATATTATAAGTAATATATTTTAATAAACGAAAGATGTGTTTCTATATGTATATACTTACCTACATATTTACGAAACGCCCAGATGGCGAACGAGCGAAGTCAAAATTATATAGGCTGATTGAACTCTTTTATTTATGAGAAATAAAATATTATTTCATCATATGTGGGGGTTATTCACTCTTACATAATTATTATTGATTGTATTCGAGGCACGGCTTGACTATGGATGTATGGCCCATCATATTTATAGAAGTATTGTTCTCGTAGTTTACAAAAGAATAAGTATACACTGTATTTTAACAAATTAACGTCAAAAGCATTTATTGCTAAAAGTATTACCTACTCACTTCCCCCCTACTTTTTTTTCTTTTAACTGAGACCTTGTGAGGTCTGAGAGGTAGACCTCGGTTTCCTGACTAATATTTTTAGGGTTGGGTCTTGTGAGTACGTTAATGCCCTTTCTCACATGTAATCTAGCTAAGTATTGAATTGTTGAATTTACATTTTTTACCTTCTCTTTTCAAACAAGTCTTTCGAGGGAAAACAGTTAAGAAAAACCCTCTTCCGAATATTGTCCTTATGTGTCCAACAAACAAAAAGTTCATCCTTTAGTGCGATGTTCGGCTTGAAATTATGATCTTGTATGGATCATTTCATAGCATCAAAGATGTTCGCCCAGTCCCTAGGGGGTATACCCCGTTTCCTATTTTCTACACGTTTAGCTCTCACCTGGGCTTTGAGCCCGAGTCTCATTCTGATGTACATTCTGAAGCTACATAACCTAGTTTAACTCTTAGGGCATCCAAACATTCTTTTACCTCTACCGCTAAACCCTGGAAGGGATCCCGCGGGGTCAGAGTACTGCCAGCCACATCCGCTGTGGAAGAGGTACCTGTAGTTGAGTGGGTGGATCATGAGGATTTTGAGAGTCAGGAGCCATCATCTTGTGACGAAGCTTTGCTTCCTTGCGCTTGTACTTAACATTTTGTATTTTACCTACTCACTGCGATGTCATAAAAATATATAACGTGTCAAAAAATACCTATATGTACTCGTATAATGCGAAATATTGCAATTTCTAAAAAAATCACACACTCTGATTACCGAATATATTTTAGTATATTATAATGTTATACAGTAAACGAAATAAAGCTTAACGGTGAAAATATTTCAATTCCGTTATTTTTTTTAATTCGTTTGATGGAATCACATCACACATAGCATCATACATTCTATACACAAGACTGCCATCGGCAGCTATCGAGGGTAGTTTTTCATATGTTTGTATCAAAGTATTATAATTGTTATAATAAGTTAGCCGTCTCAACAGTCAAAACTGTCTATCTCGCTCGAAAATTTTGCACATCCAAGAGAGATGCTGTTGAAACATAGCACTTATTGTAATACGATAATCGATACAAAACTACCATCGATAGCTGTCAATAGCGGCCGATAGCAGTCTTGTATATAGAATAGATGCGCTGATTAATATTCGTAATTTTGCAATGTATATATTAATAAAAACAACTATCTAAATAAGGATCAGAAAAACTTCTTGTTATTTTTAGAGTGTTTTAGCATTTCCAAAAGTGGTATTGGATATAATATAACACATAAGTGGTTCGCTAAAGAATGAAGATATCCTAAAAGTAAAATCATCAATATTATTTTTTCACTTTTACTCAGCAAACTTGGCATAACCAAAATTAGATTTGAGCGGGTGGGTGTTGAAAGTCGTTCTGAAGATAAAATGTTTGCAGTAATTTTATCCGACTTAATGTCAACGTCTTTCTGATATACCTATATTACGTATTTTTATTAAAAAAAATCTTTGGGTCATAATTACCGAAATAAATATTGTTCTTTATTTATGTATAAATGCATTTGCCAATCAATTTATAGTGACCACCAACCAAATCAAGATAATATTAAAAATATCATTATTAAATAAAAAATTAGGCAATATTTTAAATTAATTCACTGAGGAAACGGATCTTGTATCTACTATAAATAATTACAAGATAAAAATAACTTTTTATATACTTATAGCGTTTTTAAATTTCCCGTTGAATCAAATAAACTTGCCTTGACTAGCTTAAACGATCAAAAACATTTGTACTTGATAGAAATAATACTGAAATGCCATTTTGACGTGTCATATTGATGTCCATAGTAACGCACGTATATATTAATAATTTAGTTGCTAGGACCCCAGGGTAGCAACCAATAATGGTGTCGAAATAACTTTTCATACAAAACAGAATTAACTGAAAATGAATTCAATTCTACTTAAAGATGGCTAAAAGTATTTAAAAAATGCATTGGCATCATGTTCTGCTATATTGCTGCAGATAGCTGCTAAAAATCGATTGCAAGATTTGTACCGGACAAAGAACCACCGGACAAATAAGAATACGAGCTAAGAAAAACGTTGTAAAAAAACATTGTAAAAAATAATAGATTAAATTGCTAAATTATTGACATGATAATTTTATATAAATTGTTTCTTAAACTCAGAGCGGAATGCAGAAACATTTGTCATAACTAAATTTTCCTTAGCAGAAAACACTATGCAGAAACATTGTCCTTAGTTAAGATCATTTCTATTGAAAATAGTACCATATTTAAAAATTCTCTTTCTTATAGTTTAGGTAAATTATTTTATAATTGTTAAACGATGACAAAAATATGACAACTGCATTTTATAAATGCAATAACTATAAATACATATTAATATTTAATTATAATACTCTTATGTTTCCATTATAAGTCATAATACGTGATTCCACAGGCACCGCAAGATATTTTTTTAACATGGTAACACTAGCGTCAAGTGTCATTTTATCATCTGTCATCTTGTATTTCTGCGGGCTGGCGTATACAAGTAAAATAATATTCTGCAAGTACATGCCAAACGAATTAACACTATCAATATCCATATTGAGATATATTGTTAAATGAATATGAGTGTATGGACTGTTTTATAGCACGCGGATTTATTTTGACGGCAGCTGTCAGTGGTAAAATAGTAATACAAAAAGAGGCGTGTTCATAACAAAAGTTGTCTATGGTTAAGGATTCCTTAACTCTATACTCAGTATAGTCAGTTAAGTCATCCTTTTCGGCGACTTATCTTTAGACCGAAATCTTAGATTGTGCATGCCGCTCTTAGACATTAAAAATTTAGTTAGTTCTTGTCGATTTACTTGAAGCCAGCGGCAAACAAAATTTGAAAATAGTCGATATACTGGATTATTTGTTATTAGGTTAGGTTTTCCTTATTGAATCCATGAATTTTGCCATGAAATTAACTATGATAATTAGCGCGGTTCCCATCTGGCTTCCTGTAAACCGACTTTTACCAATTAGTTCTCTTTGAGAGTGTATCTAGCTGAAAATTTCTAATACCTGATGTTTAAATTAACTGAAGGAATTTTGCATTAAAAATCATTTGTGGTTTACTTCACCTCAATTTGTCAAAAATCTCAAGTTTATCACATAATATTAGATTGACTCAGAATGTCAATTCGATAAATATTTAAATATGCACTAAATTGGCAAAATAAACGATATGAAAATAAATTATTGTAATTTTTGGATGGTATTGCTTTATTAATTATATGTATAGACCACGTGAGACATGAAACATGGTCGTTCTCGTACCGTAAGCATAATTCTTATCATAATGTAAAAAAATGTAGTGTCTGTGATAGGATCATGGCCCCCACATCCTGAAGCGGGCCCCCAGGTTAAGATGTTTGGCGGGCCCCCCTACCTATCACTAAGGGTAAAAGCAGTGTGACGCGCTACATTAGCGTTTTCCATGGTGTATGCGGTAAAATTAAGGTGTACCTATTTTTAGCGATTTTTATTATATTTATATGTACATCCTTTTCATCATTTGAATTATGGAAATACCGGCGCAGGAGACTTTTTTTACTATTAGAGCAAATTTGTGGTCTGTGTTTATTTCACTCATCTAGTCGACTCGTCACGCCGGGCCCTTCCTGAACCCGGGCCCCTAAGCTAGAGCCCTGTCAGCCCCCCCCCCTTGTGGGGGCCATGGATAGGATGGACCACGTCAATTATTGTACACATAGTACACATATTATAGGCAGCTAAATACACTGAAACATCTTTTTTTCCATCAACATAATATATATGGACAATCACAATTTCTAGAAGTATTTTCAAAAAGATGTATGTTCAATAATTAGAATGTTACATTATCTTGTGAAATATTCGTTGAATAAAAAAATAGTAATTAAAAATTAGTAAGTTCAAGTAAGTTACAACAAAAAATCTTGGAGTGATCCGTGATGTCGGTTAGTAATTAAAGTATTACCTACTTTGATTTAAAATACAAAAGCCGATCGCAAATAGTACCTCAATTTGGAAAGCGCTTCGGAGAGTATTAAGAGCCGTTAGTTAAAATTTGTCGCAATTAAGTATGGCGCCTTTGGTATATTGGTATATGTGCATGGGCGCGAAACCCGAGAGATGCAGGTTCGATTCCTGCGGGGTGTCTACTTTTTCAAAAAAAATTTTTTCTATTGGTTATTATATATTTTCTCAGAAGTGTTTTCAAAACTATGTATGTTTAATCAAAAAAACGTTAAAAGAATAGCATAACAATGATGTAAAGCCAATAACGCAGATTTGAAATACCTACTATGAAATGTGGGTAGTTTCTCATATGTTATTCATATGTTACGCAAGAATGAGTTGAGTAAATCCATAATAATATTATATAGATATGGTGTATAAATCTATATTCTATAATATGGCAGTGACCATTTCAGTTAAGTGGGCACCTGAGGCGCTGGTAGATTTAGATTCAGAGGGATGCTTTGAGATTTGCTGTGCCGTCATGGAGCTATTAAAAATATACCTACCCATAATTATGTTTCCAAGATTAAAAAAAAATATTTATTAGATTATTTTTTGTCTACCTGAATAATTGTGAGAAATAACAATGCATTTTTGAAGATCTTTGCGCTTTCAGACAATACGACCGCCTTCTCAAGAAAAATCAACATTGTCAGGACATGGTCGATTATTATGTCATTATATTTTTTTAGTAGTAAGAATATTAGTTCCGAATTGAGATTAATCCAGATATTATTTGAACTATAAACTTTTATGGTCCCAGAAATTATCTGCGTTTTGATATGATGATCTTTCCCAGTTTTTTCCCAGAACTGTTTCTTCGCGACTCATCAATGCACTGTCAGGATATGTATACTTATATAATATATTCAGTGATGTATTACGGTATTGTCTAAATTAATTTCGGTTTTGTAAATATTTAAATCAATAACGGCGTGGTCGATGTTATAAACTTTGTCACCTCCGACTGTTTTTTCGCGATGACCTTCTAATATGCCATTTGCAAACACTGTTCGACTCATCAACGCAACGCATACAAACCTCATTGAGCCGTCCACATGTAGCAACTGCGTGTCACTTCTCGCGCGTGGTCGAAGTACAGGTGACCTCGCGGCGAGACACCCGTCATCTGGACAAGCTCTAAGTCAAGTTTTATTGTTTTTCAATTTATTTTTATTTTATAGTATTCTGTTATCTATAATATTATTTTTATTATGAAATACATGTCGTCTTGAGGTGAGCTTTTATGTGTTAATAAATAAATTAGTAAGTTAATGGGTGCTACAGTTTGCCGTATTATTATGTATTTCCTGTATAATAATAATATAATCAATATTTAAATTACCTGTCTGCTAAACGAATTTTAATCCGGTTAAATTCAATGTCATTAGTTATTAATTAAAATTTCGAAACTTCTTTCTCGTTTTCACTTAAATTTCACATCACAGCGGACGCTGAGAGGTCATGTTTACATTCAAAACAGAATTACCGCAAACAAGATGTCGTTTACCGCAATCTAACATCCAATCTCTTTGCGCAACACCATCGTCAAAGTAAAAAAAAAAACGACATTTGTGAATCGATCCGTGACAAGCGATCAATGATTTAAGTATCGTTTGAGATGTGAAGAATCAAAATAAGAAGTATCTATTGGTCAATTATGTAAATAATATATTGATGAAAAATGCTAGTTATGTATGTTTTTAGTAATAAGTTAAGTATTTACATGTCACATTTCTTAAAATTCCACGTTGAACGGTTAAATTTGTAAATGTTAAAAAATAAACAAATTATGGATAGCTATATCTCTGTGTTTGATTCTCGACAATTAATTATCACTTTAGAATTTATAATAATTTATAATATGTTCACAATAATAAGAACGGATTTTTCCATTAGAAACATTGTTTATTATAGAATTAATTGTCGTCATTGTTTTTACTGGCTGCTTAAAATGGCTGCCAGTTTTGACGTTTTTCTTTGGAAACTTACTAAATTTTCTGTGAGTGTCCTTCCAAATTCTAAATAATGATGACACTAACACATTGATAAAAATATACGCTTTATAAGGTGGTTTTATCGCAATGTCAACTTGACTAATGAATCTTATGCGCGCAAAGCTTGTTGTAAAAATGACAAAAGCAAATTTAATCATTATCCTTAGCAACCATCTTTCTATGTTAACTTAAATTTATTTTAGCACAAGCTACGTAAAGGAAATATTTATTGATACTTACATTTCCGCATCCAATATATGGGTGATTATGTAAGATTTTTTTTACGAATATTGATAATTTCAAGATGCGAGCTATTTGATGTATTAAAACCAATGACATTCATATGGACGAAGCATCTGGAAAAAAATGACACTCACTTTTTTGTCGGGTCTGCCGAATGGCATAATATGTTCTAACGCCATTACAGTAAAGGTGATATTGCTATAAATTCTCGATGCTTCTTGTCGGGTCTGCCGAATGGTTCGGTTCGAACGGGTTCGCTCAAATGAACATTGATACTAGAAACACTGTTCTAACGCCATTACAATAAAGGTGATATTGCTATAAATTCCCTATGCCTGATATCGCATAATGGTCACCTATGCACGTGCGAATGTTACGTTTGAATTTACTTGCTAGCTACTGTACTGAGTGCGTCGTCCATTAATAATGTCATTGATTAAAACACACTGAAAACAATACTAGTATAATAATATGATCCACCAGCGAGACAATACTCGTGACAGGAAGCGAGCGTTCCATCCTCTACTCCATCGTGGGGGACAAATGAAAGATAAAACTGTAAATATATTTATTTATATTCAGACTGATGTGATTTGAAGAATCTTGAGTTTTAGAAAATAAAAAGAATCTTGACTTGCACTGTCGTCAGTTATCTTTAATGGCATGAAGTGTCCTCTGTACCCGTGTACTGAAACTGAGGAGTCAGGAGTTGAAATTGATGAATCAAAGGAGGGATCGGAATTATATCCGTCCTCCATATGACGCAGCAAAATTTTCAAATACCTTAAAGTTGGCCTTGGTTGATATCTAGTCGGAATGGCAAATCTAGCCCGTGTATGGACGGACCCTGGCAAACAGCTCCGCTCGGTCGGATCCCATCAACGGGATTATTTTTATTTTCTAAAACTTGGTGCATGGTTGTTACATCAGTCACGTGCAGCAACGCTTCGGAACAAGTCATGGAAGGCGGCCGTGCACAAACCGCGGCTGCATATACTTGGCGGGTGGAGATGGGGCAACTTAAATCATGTTGATGTGATTTGAAATTTGAATGTGGATGAGGTGTTGCGTATCATTTCTCTTGAACAATCTTCTCAATGCGAGCTGCAGTTTGCCATCGGATAAAGGTTGGAGTAATTCCTAAAAAAAACTGACAAAACGTAGGCTTCTGGAACCCTAGGAAGTCATTTATAATAAAAGTAAATAGATTGCAATTCATAATAGTTATTAATGTCGGATCAGTTCCGTTAAAAAAATATGCGTGTGCGTCTATAAACAAGGTGGGGCACACACCGGCAAACGTGGAGTAGATACAATATTATTAAGGTAGGAAAGTAACGAGTAGTCAGCAGGTAGGTACGAACGCACCTGTTCCGTTATGCGCGATGTTGTTTGGAGCTGGTTGTAACCAATAGCGCGGAACCACTTCTACGGATGCCACATAATGATATGATGACCATTTACCTCCGTCGTAACCAAATATGTGAAGAATGAATACATACCAAATTATTCATGGTTATCAAATTTATCATCATTAAAGGTCTGAAGCCTATTATTTTGGATTTTATTTTATCAAGCACGTAACTATCTTATTATCAATTAAACTCTTGTATTTTGTTAAACTGTATATCAGATGCAATTAGGTTTAACAATTTGAAAGTTTCTTCAATGATTATTAATTCGATTAAAAGGTATTAATTAGTAATTTATTTTACTTTAAAAGTATGTATGCATACTTGAACATACGTAGGTGGGTACAGGTAGGTGCAAGTATTACTTGTTTAATGTTAGTTCAGATCAATCCGTGCACGATCATTTTGTTTGAAATGCACGTCTTTATCTGTAAATAGGTAGGTACTGTTGAAAAAATAAAAATAGTTTGGACAAACACAAACTTGGACCTCCAAACCAACCCGTCCTGCACTACACTCGGTCTTAATCGAGCGTATCACGAGTCCCTACGTTTGGATGTTTGGATGCAGGTGCCCGAGACTGAGGTCGTCACGCTCTCAAGTGAGCTTTGACCAATGACATTAATATGGACGAAGCATCTTAAAAAAATAATGACGCTCACTTTTTTGTCGGGTCTGCCGAATGGCATAATCTGTCCTAACGCCATTACAATAAAGGTGATACTGCTATAAATTCCCAATACTTGTCGTCGGGTCTGCCGAATGGTTCGGTTCGAACGGGTTCGCTCAAATGAACATTGACACTAGAAACACTGTTCTAACGCCGTTACAATTAAGGTGATATTGCTATAAATTCCCGATGCGTGATATCGCATAATGGAAATTGCGTGACGTCTACTTATACACGTGCGAATATCGCTATGCGCGAATTTACTTGCTAGCTACTGTCTTGAGTGCGTTGTCCATTAATAATGTCATTGGCTTTGACTGAGTTTACTGAGTTGATTTTAATGCAAAGTGTCGTGGTAGAGAAACACGTGGAGAACTAACAAAAAAGAGAAAGAATTTAAATATAAATATATAACAAAAATAAAACTAAACAATACGGACATCCAAAAAATATGTGAAAATATCTTCATGCCCGCAGTTTGGACAGTCCACATTGTACAAATGTGCGGAATTTTATCAAAACAACGTCGCTATATCCGTTGGTCCAGTAAAAATATACCCCTAAATATGGTCACACTTATAAGATTTCATTTACTTAATGTTATCCATTCGCGGTGGAATCCAAAATAATAAAAAATTGTATCAAACCGTTATATCATTAATGTTTGTAAACAGTTTATATATGTTATTCATTTGTTTAAGAACAGATGTATCTTGGTCTGGACAAGGTATTAGTTTAGTGTTTTTGATTCAGGAATCAGTGAGACTTTTGATCATGACACAATTTCTAATATCTTGGAATCAAAATAAAAATTTAATTAAAGGGCGCCAAAGTTTTCCTGACTTCGGCCATTGTGAAGAGCCAGCATTAGATCTGACAAGAAAAAAAAAATTGGGACCACTGCCATGGGTACAATATTATACCTTAATTAAAAATTAAAAAGTGTGCATACAACATTTTTATTATTTACTAAGCGCTGACTAAATGAATATTTGGGACAAAGTTTCCCACGCTTCTAATTAGCGTCATTTTCTCTCCGTTACAAGCCCTTGAAAATAAATCAGTGGGAACTAGTTAGTAATTATGTTAATTTGAAATAATTATTATGTTTATAACATTAATGTTTAGTTGGTACTTTTTATATAGAAAAATGATTATTCTGCTGTAGCCAGACTAATGTGTCAAGGATTATCAGCGATTATTATAAAAAAACGACGACTTTACTAAAAATTTTAATATAAACATACTTACTATGATAGAGGTTTTCTCGTAAAATAATAATGTCAACTTAGATAACTTTACTAGTGGTAGGCGTGGGTAGGAATGTGCAAACTATTTGAACAATACGTGACGAATCTGACATTTCGTTGTCTCTAATAGATTGTCAAAATTAATGAATTTCAGCAATGCTTCTTTTTAGACGCGGAAACATGTCGCTTAAAAAATATAGTCAAAATAAAACGTAAGAATATTACTATTAAATAATATGGATGTTTTTATACATTTATGACGGGAAAAATATTCAATATGAGAGAAGAATTATTACAAGATGATCTTACATTGTATTGTGTTCAATGTTTAGGTACAGAATATCAATAATTACAGTAATTTTATTTTAATACCACAGAGTTTGGTTTAAGGTAGATTATTTTAATATTTTTATATTACTCTTAGGCTGAAAGAACTGGTTCTGTTTGTAAAATTAACAGAAAGTTTTTCGGATACTGCGTCAGACAATAATGACGCCAATTTGGTATGGTGAATAAAACGGTTAAAATCAGGAGCTATGGGAATTATTAATTTGTAAGTGAATTGGCAGTGCTTGAAATGGAAAATTTGATAAACCGGAGCGCTCGATAGTTTTTTGATAATATCAATATGAAATTCTTGAAAATTTGAATTTATATTCACCCGTCAATTACATGGGTGGTCACATGATCTCTTTTGAATGAAAACTGATTCCTAGTATCAGGCTTATCACTCTTATCAGGCATCAATAGCGAGGGCTGTGCGGTTGGTAAATCCACTCCCTAGAGACGTTGACATTTATATTGATTTTGTTTTTAAAATTTTACTTTATTGTTTCATTTATTTTTTGAATTGTTTTTGTACTAACTTGATATACATGTTCTTTTCATTCTAAATGTCATATTGTGAACATCTTTAATTAATAATTTGTTATTTAATCAATGTGTTTTTTTATTAATCAATAAAACAGATTTATCTAACTTTATGAATATGCATTTTATAAAATAAGTGTGTTAGAATAATTATAATCTCGGGGGTTTCATGAACCAGAGCTGGGTTTCGGTCCAATTCGAGCCCTGTAAAGAATTGATGACAAGTTAATGGTAACAAAACAATCTGAATAAAAGATATTTAATTTTGAATAAGTATACCATTCAATCGAAAATATCTGTTTAAATGTAAATTATAGAAGCTAACTGCAAACGAAAAATAACAGCGATGCTTTGCTACTAGCAAACAGTATTAATATTCGGTTTATTAGACACTGACAGAGTTCAACCACACACCGTTAACTACCTAGGTATACCTCCTTTGCGTTGTTTCACGATCGCCCCGTCTCTATTTATGAAAAATGATCGATTGAAGTTCACTAAAACACAATATTATAATCGACACCTCTGTCACTTTAAGAGCTAATGAACTGGGATCAGCGTTTCCAAGATAGAGGTTTTTTTTGTTGCTATATCTAGTATACAGTATATTAGTCTATGGCTATATCTATCATATTTTTAAGTATGCTTGCAAAAATCTTAACTGGCAATATACCTACCGTTGGTACTACAAAAATACATTTAAGTTTCCAAAAAAGAGTAAATTTATATTTAAATCACTGGCCATGCGTGTAATGCGTATGCCTGCCAAACCAAAAAAGGTACACGTCTTTGTCGTACATATTTTTTGACATTGTGGACTTCTGTTATTTTTATTAATGAAGTTTTTTATTGTTGATTTTCAACCAGCATCGATGGCTGTCGACTTATTTTATTTAAAAGCATACATAAGTGAAACGGCAAATAATTTTCAACAGTAGGTGTAACGAAATTTCGCACTCGTCGCCAATCGGAAAATGACAGTCGATGTGTGAGCACGTAAATTTGTTTTGTGATGGCGTCGGAGGAATATTATATTCTTAAATCGTGTAAAGATGACTAAAAAACTTTACCCATGTACTTGAAAAAGCAAACGTGTCAATGAATATACTATTATTATTACTAATATAGCAATAAACATAACATTAAATGGACGCATGTTGAATTTTTATGACAAATTATATTTGGTTCTGCTCGCGTCATTTGCACAATCCGCGCATCGCCTAGTCACGATCTTTTTAGAACATGCCTCAGCTGAAGTATAGCCTTAAAGAGTCAGTCATACTGTTTCCAACAGTTGGCAACACTAATTAATTGTCATAGTTTTTTTCATTTTGACCATGTCTGATCCTAATAAGATTATATGGGCCTCCACAGAGTGGACATATTTTCGTTTATCGATAAATGGATGTTAGTCACTTGCACAACCTATTAGGTCCATACTCTGACTCCAAACACAAATTGAAAATCAATATGTGTATTTGCCAGACCCAGGATTTGAACCTGGAACGCTCTATAGTATAACACTATAAGTCGACGTGAAAGCAGCTCGGCCATCGTGGGGCCGTTAAACGGATTTAGTGAGTACATTTTATCATCAGTTGCAGGGTGAAGACCTCAACTAGCTCTTGCAACGCCATGGCCTTTAATTCGTGTAATTTTCCAAACTTTATCAATTCAAAGATTCTGAATATTTCAGGATGACTCCCTTTTTGTTTAATATGATTGTATTGGGTACCACCATGCCCCCCACATCTTGAAGCGGGCCCCCAGGCTAGGATGTTTGCCCCCCCATTTAGTGTTTTTTTTTGTATATTTTAATACATCCATTTGAATTATAGAGTTGCCGAGTATCGATACACAATTAAAAATTACTATTATAGCAAATTTGTGATGTGTGTTTATCTCACTTATCTGGTCGACTTGCCACGCTGGGCCCCTACTGAACCCAGGCCCCCAAGCTAGAGCCCTGTCAGCCCCTCCCTTTGGGGGCCATGGATACCTACCACTGTTTGATGAAATTTATTAAGTATAGTTTACTCACCTAGTTATATTTCCGACCTAATCCTATTTCACGTGACATATTATGCCGTACGATTATTTATATTATATTGATTTCCATTACCTTTTTCGCATTAGGAGCAACATTCACCTATCCATGCCATGCCGGAATTTCAAAACCGGTATTAAATTATTTATCGATACCGAAATACCGGTTTCAAATATCCAAAATACCGGTATTTTCGGTTTTAAGAAAGCATACACGTATATGTTATTATTTCATTACTTACTACTGTATGATATTATATTATGCTGCCATAACGCAAATATATTAACTTGAAACCAACAAAAGTTAAATAATATTAAAACAAAATCCCTCAAATATACTTATAGAATTGTCGCGATGAATTAACATAATATTTCGAAAAAGAAAACATTCGTGGCAAATATTTTCAATTATTCTATAACTATTGATATAACGTTTATAGAACATCCAACCAACGTCGAATTTCACAGAGATTTTTCTGTACCCGGGACTAGTATTTTTAAAAATTGACAGTTCTAAAATATTATGATCTATATATATTCACAAAGGTTAACATAATAAATGTAGGTAGGTACTTTAGGTTGCTATAAAATAGCGTTTTAAATAGATTTTAATAGTTATATTTATTGATAGGTATCTACTTCTTTTTTCTATAATTTGTTTTCACTAATACCGGTATTCAATAAGCAATACCGAAATAACGGTATTGATATATTCATTCGGTATTACAATCCCTAATTGCGCTACTATTAATTTAGTATCTCTTTCAGATTAAGAATCCATGTTTCAACACAATCTATAGTACGACAAATTAGCATAATAATATACTTTTTATTATAATAAATGAAACGTTATTTTCCAATAGTATTTCAATGTCTGAATTTGAATAGTCATCGCTCACGTTACGTGTCTTGAGTCTTCTTTTACCTCGTAATAATAACATCGTGAATAGTATTTACATCACGTAGTATCGATTTGACGTTTTGAGCTAGTTTTCACTTATCAATTAGAGATTTTTTGGACAACTTGCGATGAACTACATATTTTTTAATAAAAAGATTTACGTGATAGTCTTTCTTAAAAATATAATGCATACTTAGGTACTTCCTGTATGTGTAGGTAGGCACCAGTGACGTCCCGTGTGGGTAGGCAGATTGAGCGTCGCTTAGGGGCGGCAGCGATGTCTAGTTTACTTCCATTTTCCTTGGAGGTTACGTCCTTGATGACCAGCAATGGCATGTGCAGATTTTCGAATTATATGTACCTAGGTACGTAGATCCCTAATTTAAAACGTATCCAAATATTTTTGACAGTCACTCGCGAGTTTAGGTCGTCAGGTGTATTTTTAAATGCACATATCTGATACCGTGGACTCGCAATGTTGTCTATTGAAGCAGAGATGGCATTTAAATTAGATTTAGTGGTAAGTATATATTTTGTTAGTAATGTATCTATACAACACATTTCTTAGATATTTTAGTCATGAAAGGATGATAAAAAATACTGTATAAAAATAGGGCAGCATTTTGCGCTGCCTAGGGGCGGCATTTTGTCTAGGGACATCACTGGTAGGTACTACTCATATAATTAGCAAGTTTAAAAGCATACATCAGTGAAACGGGAAATAATTTCCAACAATAGGTGGAACGAAATTTTGCACTCGTTGCCAATCGGAGAGAGGTGGTCGAGATGTGAGCACGTCAATTTGTTTTGTGATGGCGTCGGAGGAATATATTCTTAAAGCGTGTAAGATGACTAAAAAACGTCACGCATGTACTCGAAAAACAGACATGTCAATAAATGGACGCATGTTGAATTTTGATTGAATGACAAATTATGTTTTGTTCCGCACGCGTCGTTTGCACAATCTGCGCGTCGCGTAGTCACGATCTTTTTAGGCCATGCCTCAGCTGAAGAGTCTTAAAGAGTTGGGGTAGGTTAGGTTTACCTACCTACAAACCTAAATTTGTGTAAATTGTACATATTAGTTACTTAAGGGGGGACATGCTCGTCGAAGGTTAAAATTGAGTTTTTATTCTATTTTCAAACCATGATCCTGGACACTCCTTAAACGTTGTAGATAATCTATTTATATAATTTTGAAGCCTTATTATCCTTTATAGTTATTTCAAACATTTGATGACTGCATAAAGTATTTTTGTTACATAAAATAGTATTCTTTTAAACCTCTCGCTCTAATGTTTTAGAATATAATCATATTTCGGTACATAACTGTGCAGTGGTGTTAACATTTTTTACGTTTATTAATTTTTAAACGCATTTATGAAACCATTAGTATAATTTATTATGAGATAATTTTTGTAAAATATTCACGATAAAAAATTATATTGATAATCTCTGTGATCCCAAATTTGACAAGAATTAGGCATTTTATTATTCAAAAAATCGGCAAGATTAACACATTTGAAGATGATTTTAAAGATACTTATTATAAGCTATATCTTTGACCATTCAAGTGTGATAAACATCTTATGAATAATGATTGCTTTATAATAATTATTGACCTAAGAATAAGGTAGTGTTTTTTCGAAATACGCCATTTCTTTTGTCATTCCCTAGTAGTTAAGCTACAACATACGGCCGTAGCCATAAATTGACAAACTATAATTAAAGTAGGGAGTAAAATTATGTTAACGCGCGTGTTTGAACATGTACCTAACCGATTTTTTTTTTTTTAAACGGTACATGTTCAAACACGCGCGTCAATATAATTTTACTCCCTACTTCAATTATAGTTTGTCAATTTATGGCTATGGCCGTATGTTGTAGCTTAACCACTGGGGAATGACAAAAGAAATGGCGTATTTCAAAAAAACACTACCTTATACTTAGGTCAATAATTATTATAAAGCAATCATTATTCATAAGATGTTTATCACACTTGAATGGTCAAAGACATAGCTTATAATAAATATCTTTAGAATTATCTTCAAATGTGTTAATCTTGCCGATTTTTTGAATAATAAAATGCCTTATTCTTGTTAAATTTGGGATCACAGAGATTATCAATATAATTTTTTATCGTGAATATTTTACAAAAATTATCTCATAATAAATTATACTAATGGTTTCATAAATGCGTTTAAAAATTAATAAACGTAAAAAATGTTAACACCACTGCACAGTTATGTACCGAAATATGACTATATTCTAAAACATTAGAGCGAGAGGTTTAAAAGAATACTATTTTATGTAACAAAAATACTTTATGCAGTCATCAAATGTTTAAAATAACTATAAAGGATAATAAGGCTTCAAAATTATATAAATAGATTATCTACAACGTTTAAGGAGTGTCCAGGATCATGGTTTGAAAATACAATAAAAACTCAATTTTAACCTTCGACGAGCATGTCCCCCCTTAACTATTTTTATTATTCATGGAATAATTCACAAGATTTAAGAATGCAATATTCTAATTATTGAACATACATCATTTTGAAATCACTTCTGAAAAAATATAAATAACCATTACTAGACACCCAGCAGGAATCGAACCTGCATCTCTCGGGTTTCGCGCCCATGCACATAAACCACTATGCTATAGGTATCATACTAAATTGCGACAAATTTTAACTAATGGCTCTTAATAGTCTGGCGCTATAATACATGGGCGCGAAACCCGAAAATACCTATTTTCTCAAGTGTTTTCAAAATTATTTATGTACATATTATATTTCAGAAACTATATCAATTATGTCGCGGGTTCAATCTCACAGCTGCAGGTCTGGCATGGTAGAAGGCTCGAGAGTTGGCGATGTACCAAGGGAAGTAGCGCGAACATGTTGCCCTATCTATGACCGAATGCTGGAGCGTGACGGGGTGAAAGAAGAAGAAAGAAAATAAGATGATCTGACTAGTAGTTATCAAATTGTTTTTTTTTAATGCAGTCATTATTATCGGTACCTATTAGGTAATATTTATTACCAGTGAACCAAAATAAATTAAACTTCTAAGCATTTTAATAATAAGTAAACAACACTTTCGAATTCGCTTTTTCCCGCTTAAGTGTATTTAAATTTTTTAATCGATGCATAGCGAAGAAAATAATGAGCTTGTAATTAATGTTTTCTAGCTGTCTAATCAAGCGTACAAAATGGCGAAGCACAACGGCAAATAGCCCATCATTCATGCACCACGTAAATAATAATTTTATTATGTAAATTTGGTCTCAAAAATTAAAAATGTCACAATCTTATATAAACTGGCATGGACCAACATGTGTAATTTATAATTATTGATTCTATCGATATATATATATATGTATACCTATTACTTACATATATTTTGTATGCAGGTTTGTCTATTTACTAACACCTAGATGCATAGTCAAAATAGCCTTAGAGGCCGCTGTCAAAACAGTTAGTATATTACACAGAATTTAAAAATATATATAATAGTCAACTTTGTCAATTTGCTTGTGACTACGAAAAAAAGTATAGAGTACCAATAATCTCAAAAACGACAAAAACTATTTTCGAATCAAAACCCAATTTCGGTCTCATATGTGAAGAGGCATATTATAAGGGCATTACTATGCATCTGGCTGTATTATTACATTGTGGGACTCCTTTATTTGCGGTTATATAGATACTACCCGTGGCTTTATCCAACTGGCTTTCTCTTAGGTATGCTTACATACTGTAGTTTAAATGCTAAAAGATATCAATATTTGGCCACGTATTTTTTTCGACTTATACGTGGTGTAAATGAGAACTCTGCCATTCTTGGTAGTATTGACTTGTGTGTCCCTGATAACTGTTTCAGAAATTGGGAGCATCAGTTGTTTGTTCTCCCAAGGAGCCGAACTAACCTGCCATTGGTGATGCCAATTGGGAGGGCAATAACTCTGTCCAACCAAATCGCTTCGGATGTTGATATATTCCACCTACGTGAGGATGAGTATTAGGTGGAGGTTGTTTTATACATTCTTAAAATAAGGTCTGCTTAGCTCATTCGGTGTAGGTACTTCCTTGTATCAAATTAATATTTTTTCTATTTACACTTTTCTACTGTTATAACTTAATTTGTACTGATCTATTTTTTTTTATATAATACTGTTTTAATAATATTTCTTTGTTTCTAAATATCATGTTGTGAATGTCTTAAATTAACAATTTGTAAAGTTCACTATATATGTAAAATAAATAAATATAAAAAAATGTAAGTATTAAAAATTAAACAGTATAGGTATTAATTTTCGTCTATATTTTCCATACTTCCCATTTTTCCATGGAACGAATTATGTCATGGTTTACATTTACAATAATATTTTGTTTATGGTCTCATCTAGTCAGACATGACGTATTATACGATAGTACAGATCTACAAACTTATCTGTGGAATGGCCAAAAATGGAACTATGAACTACCATAGGACGCCATTTTGAAAATGTCAGATTTTGTCCAGTTACGAGTCTTGATTGGGTAGTTTTCGACTGTGACTCCCCCATCCCATTATTCAGATAAGTTTGTAGGTCTGTAAATGAGTGCGAAAGATATCTTTGAAATATTGTCTAATTAGCACCAATCAATTAGTACGTACATCGTTGTCAAATGGTTCAATTCGAAATTCAAAATATTGTTTTATTTATCATATGTGTAAAAGGCATAGAATGCATAGTGTAATTTTATTGTTTATAAGAAACGAAGATAATTGGTATACTGGGCATAGAATTTTTCAATTACTTGGTATTGTGATAAAAAAGCTAAATTGACGCATATTCGAGCATTCTTAAAATTAGAACGACCTTTCGCGCTGTCCGAGTGCGGAGATACTCGCTAATAAAAACGTATTTGAAGACGAGAAAAAAAGTTGTGTGCATGTATTTTCTTCTCGTTAAAAATGGTATCCGGTCTGGCGGGTTTCGCGAGCAGGCCAGTAATATTAAAATGGCCACGCGGATCGCGAATATCAAGTCTAAAAGATCGCGTGCGCCACAGAAGGAAGGTACATTTACGTACATACATTCGCTTCGAAGGCTATTCCGCTATCATACTGAGATCGGAACGGTTTTTCGATCTTTGTGCCATACAATACGGCAGAGAAATTCAACTAAAAATGCGTTTATTACCGCCGTATTTACTAAGCAAAACTAACTACAAATATCACAGCTGATCATTTAAATTTAATTTTAATTAGTTGGGTGCCTTTGCTATTGTATTTGAGGTAATTATTTTTGAGGCTCCGAGGCAAATAATTTAATTTTAGAGTACCTTGGGCTGAACCACAGAACAGATTAATAAATATAATTCCGATATACTATATTCAATACACTACAAGGGAACGGAAGGCAATTGATGCCTTTACCGAATGCTTCGTATTTCTTGGACGGAGCACAGGACGAATCAGTCAATCATCCAGAGACTGCAGATAAAGGAACGGCTCTCAACAATATGTCCTGAGACGAATTCTGCAGTTTTTTGGACATATTTTCCGGCGCGGACTGGACAACCTGGAGAGACTGGTGGTTTTGGGTGGCCTCCAGGGAAGGCGAAGCAGAGGAAGAGCGTCTGCGCGCTGGAGCGACTAAGTGAAAGAGCTGACTGGGTGCATCATTAAATCTGCCCTGCGAGAAACGGAAGATCGAGAAGGATGAAAAGTCTTGGTCGCTCAAAGGATGACAAAATTTAAAAGTGGTCACGATCCTCAGCCATGAGTGTATGACCAAGAAGAAGACATTTTGATGCAGGCTTTTGAATGTATGAGTGTCCTATGAAAATGAAACACGCAATATGCACGTGCAATAGTGTGTGTAATACACCAATATTAAATGAGCGTCAATACATAAACCGAGAGCAGTTGTCAGTATTCGACGTATGACGTATTCTTGACACGTGTTTAAGTTTATTCCGGATTCTTCTTTACTTGAGATAGGTTGCTTGATACTGCTCACCCGTTAGGTATTTCAGTTCCCATTATTTCTGAGTTCCCTGTCCTGACCGTCATACTTTTCAATTTCAGTAGGAGAATATTGTATATAAAAACATGAGTGATCTCCACAGCCGGCAATGATTTGAGTTTCCCCATCTCCACCCACCATGTATAATATACAGCCACGTTTTGCGAATGGCCGCCTTCCATGCCGCTATAAACGTGTCAGAATGAAAAGATTTTGGTGTCACACTTCCTTGTCCCGAAGCGATGCTGCACGGGACTGATGTAGCAACCATGCACCTTAGTGCTAAAAGAATGAGTTTTAGAAAATAAAAAGAATCTTGACTTGCTCTGCCGTCCTCTGTACCCGTGTACTGACACTCTGCCGAAAAAGAGGAGTCAGGAGTTGAAAGTGATGAATCTGAGGGATCAGAATTATTCCGTCCTCCAGTCCATATGAAGCAGTAAATTTTTGAAATGCCTCAAAATTCGCTTAATAACCACCATTAAATAGTGCAAATTAACCATTTTAAACATGGATATGTACTCACAATTTAAAGTTAAGATAGCATATAATTTTAAGAAAATTATAGAACACTTGATTTGAAAAATATTCCTAATTTGAAATTTCTTTTAATTTTTTTATGTTCGTGTATTTCAGAATTGAAAACCCTTGTTAGGTTAGGTACGAGGGTGGGTCAATAAGTCCTTAGAAAAGCTGACAGGTGGCGCGACTAGTACTTTAAGCGGTTTGTTTTCATGCAGCGGCACTACCGATTCAGTATGCTGCGAAGTTTCAATCAGATTGGTCGGGTTGTTGTGTGTTTCTCGTACATTTAAAAAAAAAATTTGCTTGTGGAAAATTGAAAAATGGAAAATGGAGAAAATTGAGTTTAGAGCTGTTATTAAACATTTTAATATAAAAGGGTTAACAGCAAAGGAAATAAAAAATGAGTTGGATTTAGTTCACGGCATATCTGCTTCTTCACTTGCAACTATTTATAACTGGTTAAATGAATTTAAACGTGGTCGTACATCAACAAAGGATGAACCACGCTCAGGACGTCCTGTAGAGGTGACTACACCAGAAATGATCAATAAAATCCACGATATGGTGTTAAGTGACCGAAGATTAAAGTTGAGTGAGATAATTGAGGTTACAGGGATCTCAAAAGGTAGCGTCATTTCTATTTTACATGACAAATTGGGCATGAAAAAAATTTCTGCAAGATAGGTGCCGCGTTTGCTCACAGTCGACAATAAACGCAATAGGGTGGTGGCCTCTAAAGCCCTGTTGTCGCTCATGCAACGCAATCCGGATAAATTTTTTCGTCGCTTTGTGACTGTAGATGAAACATGGATACACCACTATACTCCCGAGACGAAAGAACAGTCAAAGCAGTGGATTGCGAAAGGCGAAAACCGTAAAATCAGCTGGTAAGGTTATGGCTACTGTATTTTGGGATGCACGTGGAATTATTTTCGTTGACTATTTGGAAAAAGGAAAAACAATAACAGGGGATTATTATGCATCTTTATTGGACCAGCTAAAAAACAAAATTGAAGAAAAACGGCCTCATTTAAACAGGAAAAAAATCCTCTTTCATCAGGACAATGCCCGTGTTCACACATGTTTACGATCAATGGCTAAAGTTGAAGAATTGAAGTTCGAATTGGTCGACCACCCACCGTATTCGCCAGATTTAGCCCCCAGTGACTTTTTCCTTTTCCCAAACTTAAAAAATGGCTAAGTGGACAACGTTTTTTTTTCAAATGAAGAAGTCATCGATCGGACAAATGCTTATTTTGAGGACCTTCCGAAAACTTATTTTTCTGACGGTTTAAAAAAAATTGAGAAACGTCTAACCAAGTGTATTGAGCTCCAAGGAGATTATGTTGAGAAATAAAAAAAAAATACAAAAAAAAAAACTGTTTTAATGCTTTTTTCTAAGGAATTATTGACCCACCCTCGTATTATCATACTGCCCTGATAACGAATTTTGTCTCACATCCCTTTTCTTGACGCGAGTTTACATACATAATCATATGGTGAGCTCCATAATTTGAAAGAAAACTAAATCAAAATATAGGTAAGTACGTAGTTGGTAGGAAACTGATTGTTACAAACATAAAATAATCTTTTAAAATGTTTATGAAATATCTTTTATTTGACATATCTGTATGTAGTATGCGAGAAATTACCTCTGTGCTACGATGTACAGCTTGATAACGACTGGCTTTCATAAGTAGTTCTGGCTAACGATAAGTAGGAAACGTTCAACATTCACTTGAGATATTCGCACAGCTGTAGTACCTAATGGGCTGCATGGAATGCCGTAGAGTATCATCGTTCATTTCCTTTGATTTTTTCCTCCAATCGCCATTGTAAAATTGACTGCACACTTCCTTTTTACCATTCTTATACATAAATGAAACCGGTCTATTAGATTGCTATGAGCTATTACAATTGTCTTTATTTTGTATTTCAACATAATATTGCTAGAATACAAACACAGGATGCTATAATTCTTTATTTGAATATTTAAAATTGATTATTTTTGTATTTAGCGCCCACCTACTACCAACTGTATAAGTTGACAAAAATATTAAGGCTTATACTTCAGCTGGGGCACGGTCTAAAACGATTGCGACTGCGCGACGCGAAAATTGTCCAAACGACGCGTGCAGAACAAAACATAATTTGTCATAAAAAATCAACATGCGTCCATTTAGTGATATGTTTATTGATATATTTGTAATAATAATAATATATTCATTGACATGTTTATTTTTTCAAGTATATGGGTAACGTTTTTAGTCATCTTTACACGATTTAAGAATTAATTCCCCCGACGCCATCACAAAACAAATTGACGTATTCACAGCTCGACTTTCGCTTTCCGATTGGCAGCCAGTCCGAAATTTCGTCGCACTTATAGTTGAAACTTATTTGCCGTTTCACTGAAGTATGCTTTTAATAAATGCCGCATGCATTTATGAAAAAAAAACATAAAAATTAATAATACAACAGGAAAATAGAGCACTATATATTATATGATCCCGAAGTTAAATAAAAAGTGAAAAGCGCACTGAACACAGAAATAGAACAAATAAAAACTTCAGTCATTACATCTTCTGACATAACAGACAAGTGGGACAGGATAAAAGATGTGTTCTCCTCCATAAGTAATAATCAATTAGAATATAAAAAAATGGATGACTGATGAGATTCTGTCTTTGGACGAAAGAAGAAAATGGAAAAATAAAAATGAAACTCAATATAGGAGAATTCATAATACCACAAAAAGAAAAAAAATCGTACAGCTAAAGAAGAATGGATGTCCGACCAATGCATAGAATAATAATACTAAAATATTATAGTTAGGTACAATTTACACAACAACAAAATACAATCGATTGTTAAATTTAAAATGGGAAAAGAAAAATTACAATAACATAAAATCAGCATATCAGTAAATAGACAGCAAAAAATTATGTCAGTGCCAACATGTCAATATAATAACTATTCGAAAGAGAATAAATTTGGGGTATCATTATGAGCTAAGCATAAAAAATCTATAGATTATGTTATGATATAACAAATCATGGGATGTATAATAATAATATGTCACCGTGATGGGGAGTATTTTTGATAGAATATATATTTTTTTAATTATTAAAAAAATAGATCAAAACTGTGAACTAATACAATAAGAGAATGAATTCATTTAACGAAGGCACATTTACTTTTTTTTTTAAATTAATCTAACCGCTAAGCGATATGTCCAGCCCATTGTCATTGCATAGTAGCTAGTGCTAGCTTCCTTCAAGTTGTGGCTTTTTTCTCTCACACTCTTGCATTTGGGGTCCATGTTTTATATATTATTATACCATCGTCGTACTTGTAAAACCTCTGGTCTGACAAATTTATCAAAATGTTTTGTTTTTTTCCCTTCAATATCACCTTTTTATTTATACGTATAATACCGCATATCACATTAAACCCTAACACTGGTTAACACTGACTGTTTACAGGGCTTAGCACTAAACATCAGTACTTGCTACTCGCAATAATACTGATACGTGTAAACAGACCCAATACTAATGCTTATTATTAATTAGTGTGAGTACTAATGGTCAGCACTAAGCCAGTGTAAACAAGCCTTATAATTTTTTTTTCCGACCATGTCCGATCCTAATAGGATCATATGTACCTCCACAGAGTAGAGGGTTGTATTAACAGATTTTGTTTTTTACGAGAAATGGATGTCAGCCACTTGCTCAACCTATTAGGTCCATACCCTGACTCACACACAAATTGAAAAACAATATATGTACTTGCCACACCCAGGATTCGAACCTGAGACCCACGGCGTGATAGTCTGGCGCTTAAGCCACGCGGCCACCGTGGGTGTAAAGCCTTATAATTATGTTACACAAAAAATTATACACAACTAATTATAGAAACCTCCAACGAAACATAACTAATTTTAATAACATCGTATTACATAAAATGTATGAGTAGTCATTACATCGGAATTTACAAATACTCACTCAAAATTAAGTGAGGGCTTTACGTCTTATTTAGATAAATCTTGTTATCCATTGACGACAGAAGACGAAGAGAGAGAAGAAGGTCTAGCTCAATGTGTGTGGTTATAAAGTATTTTTTGTCTCTCCTGTAAAATTTAAATTTCGTCGCATAGAGGTTTAAACAACACAACGCCAATAATGAAGAAGATTGTGTTGATAACTCAATTCACCAATTTAACCTTATTCATTGGTCACACATTTTCACTACGATTTCATACCATTGCCGGTTGAAGTAGTTAAACCATATATAAGCTATAACGTTTTGAAAAATGAAACTGTTTACAGCATATATTACCGTTTTTGTCTATGATAAAAACAACATTACGAAAGTGCAGAGAAAGTTGTTATTACTTTATGCCATTATTAAAGGAAAAAGACGAGTTCAACGTGGGTCACCGGAAATTCCATCTCAAAAATTTGATTTAATTTTTCTCGCACGAGTTTGGAGACTGTCAGACGCCGCCCGGCAGCATCACAAGAATGTTCAAATTTATGTCATTGTTGGCAACATTTTTCATATTTTATAAGTACAGCGGCATTCATTATAAAATACCCTTGAAGGTATAAATCGTAATAAATAATATGTGAATATATAAAATAACAGAAAATTTAACCCCAAAGATTATTAACCGAGGCCATCCAATCAAAGAAACAACCCGTGTTGACATTAGCTGTTGTTTTTCATGAAATGCTCGTATCAATCAAATTTCTTGTTTTAAACATCATCTTAATAGGTATCATTGTATACATATCGGTGCTCTAATGGTGTCGGTAAAATTATATTCATATTTCGAAAATTCACACATTCACAGAACAGATTAATAAATAGTATTCAAATAGGCTACACCACAATACACTATATTTTGAAGCAAGGCTTTGAATGTGTGAGTGTCTTACGAAAATAAAACAGAAATTATAGATGTGCAATAATGTGTATTGCAACATTCAATATTGAATGAGCGTCAATGCATAAACCGAGAGCAGTTGTTAGAATGAAGGAAAAGCTTAGAATAATGTATTTTTGACACGCGTTTTGAGTTTATCTCATATTCTTCCACACTTGAGATCGGTTGCCTGTTACTCCACACCCATTATCTATAGTCAAATATATAATAATATAAAATAAATATTTATAGTCAAATTGTATGAGAGAGTGGCAAAACTTTATGCTAAACGATAACTTAACCTTTGCCTTGACTTGTCTTGTAAAAAAAATTTCAATACGAGAATTTGGTAAAGCTAATAAAATTCACTTGCCACGAACATTAAAAATTCATAACGAGAGAACCTAGCGACATCTTTAAATATTATGAACTTAAGGTGACGCATCAGTGAAACGCCAAATAATTTTTAACTGTAGGCGCGACGAAATTTTGGACTCGCTCGCCATTCAGTGAGAGAATGTCGAGCCAGAAACACGTCACTTTGCTGCGTGATGGCGACGGGCCAATTAATTCTAAAATCGTGTAAAGATGACTAAAAACGTTACCCATTTACTTTAAAAAGAAAACATGTCAATGAATATATTATTATTGTTACTAATAGAACATACGTTAAAGTGCCCACCACCACCCGTCATATATGCACAACCGTGGATATGCACGGCCGCTTTCTATGACGCTTTAAACGTGTCTGAAAGAAGTGATTTTAAGTGCTCATTCCGTCCCGAGACGGAGCCGCACGGGACTGATGCTGCAACCATGCACCGTAGTGCTGAAAGAAGAAAGTTAAGAAAGAAAATGTTTGTTTTTGGACTGGCTCTGCTGTCCGCTGACGTTAAGCGCTTTGTGTACCCGCATACTGAGTGTCACGAATTGAAATGGATGAGTCTACAGAAGAGTCGGGACTATCCCGCTCCCCATACGACGCTGCAAATTTCTCAAATGCCGCAAAGTTGGCCTCGGTTGCTACCAGATCTCCATGACCAATTGGGCCCGTGTGAGGACGGACCCTGGCAAACAGCTCCGCTCGTTCGAATTCCATAAGCGGGCAATCCCAGAGGATGTGTTCAACATCTTGGTGGTCATGCCCGCAGGTACAACCCGGCCCATCTACTATCAAGCCAAACTCGTGGAGTCTGGCGGCGAAGTTGCCATGGCCGGTGAGGAACTGGCTAATCCAGTGCGAAGGTTGGAGTCTTCTAGTTTGGTGCCTGCAGAATACGTCTGGAAAAAAACGGTAAGTGTGCCGCCCCTTGGGGGAGGCGGTCCACCTCGCCTGCCATGCCGCAAATGCGGTCTTGTACACAATGTCACTTACAGTCTTCCTGTAAGGAACGTCCTCGGATCTCTGCGGTGGTGTCAGATGGACACCGGCGAGTATTGTGCTGATCCCCCTCAAGAGGAGGGTGATCGATCCTCTGACTTGGACGTGCAGATCGAGGGGTAGCACCCCCGCGAGTACGGCAAGCGCGTCAGTAGAAGTTGTGCGGTAGGCTTTGGTAAGCGAGATCAGCGCAAGTCGCTGCCCGCTTAATAGTGCGCGTCTCACGAGAGTTAAGGAGTTTACTCGAGAATGCCAAATGCTGGAGGCGTAACCGGCAATTCCCATGAAAATTGCGCCGTATGCAACCTTAAGGGCTCTAGGCTTAAGTCCCCAATTGCTGCCCGCCATTCGGGCCATTCTCTGATAGGCCGAATTGGCCTTAGAGACGGCCGTCTTGGCGTGGTGAACGAAAGACAGCTTGTCATCAAGAATTACTCCCAGATACGTAACCCTTTCGGAGAAACGCACTGAGGTCTGGCCAAAACGAACCGTGGGCGGCCGTCGAATTATGTTGACCCGAGAACTACCCCTGAGGACAGCTTCCGTTTTGCTCGGGGCAAAGGTCAGCTTGTTCAGCAACCCCCAATTAAGGATTCTGCCCAAGGCGTCCGTATAAACAGAACATAAAATGGACGTATGTTGGATTTATATGACAAATAATATTTCCTTTGACAGGCGTCATTTGCACCCGCGACCCGCAATCCGCGCATCGCCTAGCAACGATCTTTTTAGACCGTGCCTCAACTAATGTACGGCCTTAATGCTAATTGATATTATTTGTGCTGAAATAATTGCAGTAAAAAAATAAACGACTATGTACTCGTATCATGGGATTACTGACAAAAGTTGATAAGTCTCGAAATCATGTTATGGTTATGGATTGCAGTTTGAAGTTTGGCATGCCCTCTAGAATCAGGCATAATGCTAATTTCTTTCTGCTTCATGTGCATGTTTTATATATCGGATGACCTTGAGTTTTTTTTCTAGGATACATAATATTTATATATATATATATATATATATTATATATAGACACAATATAATTCGTTGTTAACTCTAAATTATCACTATGCACTGGGATCCGTTGTCGTTCCGGTAGATTTCCCAAAAGATGGAAAGATAACAGGTACTTTAAAAATAAAACAAGAAGATCACTGTCCAAGTGTATATTGTTGTTATTATTTTTATTTAAATTCATCGTTTACCTCCATCCAATCGACAATCTAATCTCGCGAAAAAAACAGAGTACTAAACAATGAAAAAGTTAGATCAGATTTAGAGAAATTTGAAAGGTTTCAAAACATTATTACCTACGTAACACTAAATTAAATCCGATGTGATTTTTAACACTGTAATCTCTTCCACTTGCTGAATTTGATTGATAGAAAGTGTATATTAATGCAGTAATGTTGAATATTTTTTTTAAATATTATTATTTCCAATGATTATTATTATATAACTAGATATTGGCATTGACCCGCCGAAGCACGCCATTGGTGTATAGCAGCATCTTTACGGGTGACTTGTGAACGTTGAACGGTAGAAACACGTCAAAAGGCCGGACGTTCACCTTGTGCCGCGCAAATATTAAAAAGGAAAATATTGTTTGTTGATTGTAATGCCGCTGGCGAAATCCGATTTTACCTATCTACAAGTACATTACCTATATTCCGTTTTCAAAAAATGGCAGATTTATATTTAACACCAAACAGAGAAAATGTAGCGGGAAAATTTATTATTCAAATTTAATATAAAGGGTTATCAAATTAGTATTATAGATTTTTTTTGATTCCCACAAAAATTAACATTTATGTTCAGTATAATTTGACAAATCATCATGGAAAGATATACAGTTGAACAGCGTATAAAAATTGTAAAAATTTATTACAACAATAATGAATCTATTCCGAGTTACGTTTCGGACATTACGCGAAATTTATAGTCAAAATAATCGACATACATAGCTTACTATTCGTAATGCAATTGGGAAATTCAAGTTCAATAGTAATGTTTGCGATTTTTAAAATTCAATCCGTCTAAAACGTAATCGTAGGTACTGCTGAAAATATCGATGTTGTGAATAAAAATCCAGAACAATGAATTACACGTTGTTCTCAAGAACATGGATTTTCTATGGCACCACATAACATATTATTCATAAAGATTTGCATTTGGATGCGTATAAAATACAGTTAACACAAGAATTTACTCCCAATGACTATTCGGTGCGTCAAAATTTAATATTCATGTTTAATTTCATGACAAAATCATCTTCAGCGATGAAGCTCATTTTTGGTTAAAAGGTTTTGTAAATAAGCACATTTGTCATATAGTAATTAAACCCACGTCATGTTATTCAACACTTTTATATACACAAAATTTAATAGTTTGGTATGGTTTATGGTCTGGAGTAGGGAATCCAATCCCGAGCCAAAATTCTGATCCCAGGATTACGGGATTACAATTTGACAATCCCGGGATTGTCATTTTTTTCCATTGTTAATATAAAATTGGTCAAAAATAAATCTAGTATAATTTATACTATTTAAGACATTTATTGTCAATATTGTATACGTTCAATCTTGGAAATACACAAGTTTACTGGAGTTAAATAATATTGTAATATAAATAATAATGTGAATTTAATATGAGATTGCTGTTTCTGATAGTAAAGACATAATGAATGGATTAGCGAGATTTAAAATAGTAAAGCAAATAATCATGGCGTACTTATGGCTTTTCCGCTTCATAAATCTAATTAGTTAGCCAAATATGAAACTGCCGTAAAACGTATGATATCATGGTGGGATTACTTTGTTAAAAGTGCGAAGCATTGTTTTTTTCCAATCTTTCTCATTTTTAATAATTTATGTGAAAAAATGAAATGAATCGGCAACCTACACATGGGTATAAATCAAACTTCATTCAAACTCAGTTTATTTCTAATTAAAAGTATTTTTCTATATTTTCCATAAAAATTGATAAAAAAATCAATCCCGAAATCCCGGGATTATGTTTATCAATCCCGGGATTCATAGGTATCGAAAATAGCTCGGGATCCCGGGATTGGAATCCCTAGTCTGGAGGTGTAATTAGACAGTATATGATTTTGTCTGGCGTTAGATGATTTTAATCTGAACGATATGTGGTTTCAACAAGATGGTGCAACATGCCATATAGCTCGTGACACAATTAACTTATTGAGCTATATCTCCAAAATATATTATATATCTTATCTCTTTACCACTTGGTCAATTCCATTGGGGTATATGAAAATATTGTGTAGCTCTAGCATCAATAATTTGAACAGTTCACAAAATAGTATGTACATGTACATAGTTATATCCTGGGTGGCCGCGTGGCATAAGCGTTGGACTATCATGCCGTGGGTCCCAGGTTCGAATCCTGGGTCTGGCAAGTACACATATTGTTTTTCAATATGTGTGTGAGTCAGGGTATGGACCTAATAGGTTGAGCAATTGGCTGACATCCATTTCTCGTAAAAACAAAATCTGTTAATACAAACCTCTACTCTGTGGAGGCCCATATGATCATATTAGGATCGGACATGGTCGAAGAAGAAAAATATAGACGAACTGCGACTATACCTTGTATTTTTCTCGTATGAAACGAATATAAGAAAATTATGATTACAAGAGTGATTGGAAATATTGTATAATTTATTACAAATCACAATTAGGAAGTTTAAATACAATCACTGTAGGAATACAGCTACAAAACACATTTTTTACCTATTTAGAGTAAAGAGTTTGGACTATAACTATAGATATACCATCATAAATCGTCAGGTGTTCGAATTTAGAACTAAGCTTATTTATTACTAAAGTATTGAATGATATGTCAATAATGTTATCGGTACAAATGAAGCGCCCTCACTCAGCGGAAAACTTATACCGGTGGATCTATAGCTAACGACAGCACTTGTTTTTAATGTGGTTGGAAAACCATACATTGACAGACAATATCTATAATATGAGAAAACTGAAAGTTATCAACATATAATTTAAATCAATCTAAATATTTTATTATTATTCGACCTTGTCCGATCCTAATAGGATCATATGGGCCTCCACAGAGTGGAGGTTTGTATTAAGGTTATAACCTCAGCTGAGGCATGGTCTAAAAAGATCGTGTATCGCGGATTGCGGATCGCGGGTGCAAATGATGCGAACCGAACGAAATATAATTTTTCATAAAAATTCAGCATGCATCCTTTTTATGTTATGTTTATTATTATATTCGTAATAATAATAGTATATTCATTGACATGTTTTCTTTTTCAAGTACATGCGGAACGTTTTTAAGTCATCTTTACACGATTTAAAAATATATTCATCCGACTCCACCACAAAAGAAATTGACGTGCGAACAGGTCGACTAACCCTCTCCGAATGGAAACGCGGCCGAAATTTCGTTCCACAGTGTTGAAAATTATTTGCCGTTTCACCTATGTACGCTCTTAACAGATTTTGTTTTTTTACGAGAAATAGATGTCAGCCACTTGCTCAACCTATTAGGTACATACTCTGATTCATACACAAATTGAAAAACAATATGTGTACTTGTCAGACCCAGGATTCGAACCTGGGACCCACGACGCTATAGGCCGATGCTTAAGCCGCGCGGCCAACGTGGGTATTTTATTTTCAAAACAGCAAGTGGCGTTATAAAAGAGTCTTATAATCGATTACATTTAATTGGCGCTTCAAATGAAAAATTAATTTCTTGGATTAAAAGATTAAACGTATAAAATGCCTTATGCCTACTCATTGTATTAATTATCATACTAGATATTTGACAACTAAGAAATAATAATACAATGTTTTACGTCTTGTTTCACTTTGTAATTTGCAACAGAGAATCCGCGAGAATTGATTAATTTTTTTTGAATGATGAAGATTTACAAGTAGATACCTTTTATATAATGAATGAAAATATTTAAATAATCGAGATTTTCACGTTTAACTAAAACAATGAAGTATTTTGAAAGTTTAACTTGTTCAGATACGAGTATTCGTGTGATAGTGATCGTTGAAGAGTTTTATAAAATATACTTATGCACCTAAAAACAATTAGGTATATATTTTACACAAAATCATTAAAAATATATATGCACAATGTTTGTTTGTGTGATTGAGATGGCAGTCTAATCGATAACAAAGTAGGGGCAGCTTTTGTAGCCTACGAAAATGGAACATTAATAACACCCCGAAAATTTAAGCTCGAAAGCTACTGCACTGTTTTCCAAGCAGAAATATTTGCTATCAGAGAATCTCTCGAGTGGACACTCAAAAGATTAAAGTTCCACAGACACGACTATGTAAACATATTCTCAGATAGCCAATCCAGTCTGGTAGCTCTCCAAAACCCATCATCGACACACCCACTTGTAAGAGACATTTTAACACTGTCAACACAGCTTCGAATGATAGGAACAAACCCCAGATTCTTCTGGATAAGAAGTCACACAGGGATAGCCGAAAACGAGGAAGCTGATAAATACGCTAAACAAGCCACAACAGACAAAAGACCTTTAACCTATACACACTTCCCTCTGAGTTACGCAAAACAAAAACTAAACGAAGATACCATAGAGCTATGGAACCACAGATACACAACATCCGCCACAGGATCAATAACGCAGAAATTTATTCCAAACATAAACTGTGCCATCACTCTTGCCAGGAACTTAAAAATATCACACGAACTCACACAGATACTAACAGGCCACGGATCGGTGCGAGCTTATCTAAAAAGATTTAAATTGAGGGATGACGACTGTTGTCCATGTGACGGCAACACATCTCAAACTGTGTGGCATGTCATCAACGACTGCCCTATACTAGAAAGGGAGCGATGGACTCTCAGAACTCGATGTAGACAACATAATCACGAAATTGACCTCCAAAAGCCTCACGAAGCACTAAGCAATAGAACAACACAAGAACACTACACAAAATATTTAATCCTGGCCATAAAGAAAATTAAAGATATAAATGGAGGCACCTAATTAGCCCCACATCAATGCAACTAACCCACCCAACCACCTTGTACGAAAAAGCAAGGGTATGGTTATTATATAAAAAAAAAAAAAAAAAAAATGTTTGTTTGTAACCCGTCAGCCAGGCGTAAAGTGAAAATGTATAGTATCATCCACCGATAGGAATTTAACGAACACTATCATTATATTTTTTTACTAATAAAACATTGTAAAGTTAGTCGCGTTTTGAACAATAAAACAATACACATCAATCAAAATCAGTTCTGTTTGTAATTATTTAAAATTATTCACATGGCGAAACAACTAAAAATGGGAAGCCACAAATTGGTTACCCTTTCAATAAATAAACAGCTACAAATATGGTCGTCGCTTTTTACCCCTGTCCAATCAAATGTGTGTTCTAATGAGATTTTACAAAATACTTAAAAGATTCTTTAAAATTTTACTACACTACTGTCATTGGGTTCAATAACCTGCTGTAGAATATGTATATGGAAATGGAATATGGAAACAAGAATATGGCCCTTTTAAGACGGGACACCGGTGTCGCGCTCGATATAATATAGGAGGCCTTTGTATTAGAATAAAGGGGCCTTTGTATTATGTTTATGAACGCCCAGAGCTAATGAGTCAACGCATAATTTCGCGTTATAAATTAGAACATAAAACTAGGTGCGGTAATAAAAACAAGTGTATCGGCGGTTTTAGAATTTAGCGGCCGACGGACACGCGTTGACTCATTAGCTCTGCAACGTTCATAAACATAATACAAAGGCCTCCTATAGTATATCGAATGCGACACCGGTGTCTCGTCTGAAACAGGCCTAAGCATGATGAAAGGCTGCCTGGTTTACTATCTTATCTCCTTGTCACTCTTAAAGTCATAGAACATGTCGCTTATGTGGTATGTTAGGTGTTAGGTTACTATTCTAAAATTCTGATACAGTATTCGAGTCTAATTAAATAATTATTTGATATGAACAGAATATTTATTTTCTGGACAAAATTCAAAATTATACAAATAAAGGGGTTGTTTGTCGCACGGTTGCAAGATTGTTACCTGCAAGGAAGATTTTAATATTTTTATAACATAGATTTATTATAAAACTAAATATCACCTATAATTGGATCGCTTCGAACGATTCAATTAGATATTAAATTCATATTCCATTAAATTCAATCAGTCCATAGTATTAATTACTTGCCAACATATTAAATCATAGATTTCTCCATCATTAATGACTCTATATTCTGAGGCGGATCTTAGCTGTCTTTTGAAAGAGATTTTTACGGGAAATAGCCGATATACTGGATTATTTGTTAGGTTAACCTAACCTAACCTAACCCAACCTAACTTAACCTTACCCAAACTAACAAATAATCCAGTATATCGGGTATTTTCAAAATGTGTTTTCCGCTGTATTCCTCATAACCGAACTGTACCAAAAACACTATGTGAATAAAATTTGTCAAACGCGGGATTCCAAGCACATGAATTCAGAAGCAAGTATTCTGCCAATTGTCCATATCGAGCGATAAAATCAGTTCTTTATTCTATATTTTGAATTGCCTATCTATGTTAAATTATTTACTTTTGTACATTTTCCTGTCAAGTTGTTAAGCAAACAAAATTTTGTTTGTACTGCGCGCACGCCTGGCGGCAAAATGTAGGACTCTTTCCGAGGCGCATGATAAAATAATTATTACTCTCTGACGAAACTGAGAACACGATTTCTGAATGTCAAGTTCGCTTAGCCGATTTTGTTTGCTTAGGCATTGAAAAAGCGGAATTAACCGATTCGATTTGTGAAAAATGAATGATGCCTTCAATAAATGTTAGGTATTATCAGGTATTATTATTATCCTAGTTGAAGGCTTGGTCAGAGATTGATGTGGATTTTAATGATTAATGTCTCACGTGATTTAAACATAGCCATTATATTATATGTATATGTTCTTATAAGGTATTTTTGGATCCTGTGCAAGAACCCAATGGGTCAGGTGAATGGCTGACAAACATTATTCGTAAAAACTCTGTTCTCTAGCGACTCTAGCAACCTTGTGTATACAATAGATGCGCTGGAGCATGTGACAACATTATTTTATATTTTATAGCACACCTATTGACGATTAAACTATAGACGTTTGTACTTTCGATAGTATTTTTGCAACTGTTTGCTCGCTGATTAAAATGTCATTGAAATTGTGTGAAAGTTTCCGAATTTCAATTAAAACGAAATTTCCGATTGAATTCGTTCACTTTTGTACTTTTTTTTTAAATATTTTTTTGCGTTGATTTCGGTGCATCTTTACTCTAATTAGAGATAGCAATTGCACTGTTGAACAACTTATATTGTAACATTCCAGTTCATTTAGCGAAGATTCAATGCCGTGTTACAGATAGAGTAGGTACTTATAGTCGATTCACTTACAGAAGATAATTATTTCCAAAGCCGATTAGACTGTGGCCATTCGAGACACGTTTTCGCACAGCAAACTAATGAACAAAACAAGTATGAATCTTTCGAAAGATAAATAGATATTAAAATAATTGTAACTGATTTAAGTATTGTAAAATTTCTTTTATAGCATTCTCGGCCCTTGTAGTGCAGTGCGTAATACACCGTTTACACGTGCATGGATTTACTGCTGACAGTACGTATTATCGTAGTCATAACAAGAAAATATATGTGTACACATATTGTATTATCCTGCAGTGTTGCAATATTGCATACACGAATCAAAAAAGTTCGGAAGCTTCTGAATGTTCATGCTACATGCGCAGTAGAACGATAGTGGCGAACATGCGAACCTGAAAAAACGAACTATACCGAGGAAAGACTCATTTTGAGGCTAACCGATTCTTATGACCTGTCAAATAGTACCATAAAATGACAACATCGCGCCTCGCTTACTCTTGAAGAATGAGATTGGAGAGACAGTCAGCACTTTTACGTGTGAACAGTTAGTGTCACGATAGTTTAAAATATACAGTATTGCTGCCAGTAAATTCATGCACGTGTACAGGCGCTGTAAGGCGCTGGTCTTTCATCCCGGGGGCCGCGAGTTCGAATCTCAATGAGGTCACAATATATTTATGTATGTGAGATTGGTTGTAGGTGAGTGACTGGTATTTGATTCAATTAAATAAATATGTTAATTTGTGTGCGTAAATTTGTAATGCGTGTATGTTGTGCTCGAAGGTCTGCGACGGACTGAGCTAAAGCGGGACGCTACAGGACCCTCCTCGTAGTGAAATGTGTAATGAACGAGATCATAATAACTCTTAACTTATTCAATTGTGTACAATGAGAGTAGTAAACTGATCTGAAATCTTCATACCTATTTTGTTGATTTGAAAAAAAAACAATAAAATATGCACACAATATGAAACCGAATGTATCAAATTAATAGAATACAATATCGTGGACACATTATTATTAAGTATAGGTAAGTATTGTAGTGTTGAAAATGTTGTAAGTGCTGAAGTGTTGTAAAATAACAGTTTGCATTTGCCATTGGCGAGTGTGCATAGTGTCTAAAGATGCTGAAAAGCGAATCCAGGCCGCAAAAAATAGACAAATTTTGTCTATTAAGATACGAAACGTCAGTGATTATATGTGATTCGTACCATCGAGATTGAAGTCTACTACTTGAGGATGTCACGAGCTACCATGGATGATAATAGTGTAGTAAAGTTGATAATAATATATATAAAATACCAATATTATCTACGCTGTATTATCGTACCACGATTTCAAAATAATTCGTCATGATGTGTCACTCTAAAAACAAAAAAAAAGAAATGCACGATAATTTGGTTAACATAATATTGTTATACTTACCGGCGGAGTATTTTAAATTAAACACAAAAAGGTGGGAAAATTCGACACTTACAAGCAATTTGCTCTAACGGCTTCATTGTCATTAGGAGAGTGCTTTGTCTTTGGCTCATTTTCTGAAGAGAATGTTACATTTTTTTGTATTATTTTATTGTGATTGGTTTAAATTGTCGGCGCCATTGTTTTTATTTTATTTGGGTACGCTTTTTATCGTGAACGATGTTTTCAGCGAGTATTTTTTTTCCGTAATGTGTTTAGAGATGACATGAAACCATTCAACATATAAGAGAGATCTAAGCCAAGCCGAATCGGCGCAACGTCAACTTAATCCGAACTCACACAAGCCAATAAAACTGCACTCTAGAATTCAGTGTTCTTCAACCTTTTAACACCTGCGGCCCGGTGAATATAGGAGAAATATTTCGCGGACCGGTTTTAATCAGAAATAATAGCGCAAAAAGCAATGCACAGAACCGAGAGAAGTCGAAGCAGCTTGAAGAGGCCTTCATCCAGCAGTGGATAGATTAAGGCTGATGATGATGATGATATTTCCGATACAACATTTCACGGTGAAGTGTGATACGGCGAACTGCATACAAGTTTCCGGACACGGCCCAGTAGAGCCTCAAATATCCAGACTAATTGAGAGGAAATACTACAAACGATTATAAATTTAGTCAGTCGAATCAATATCAATACATTATACATATTTTACTTCCGGAATAACATTATTTATCGTGTTGGTACAGTCCACGAAAGCCTTAAAATATGAGTAAATATTACATCACGATTCGCGACCTACCCATCTTTAAATGTAACCCACTAAAACAATGCCGCAATACAAAGAAATTTATTTGAGGAGCATACGTTTGATTAAAAATGTAAGACACGTTGTACCTACATTCAATGAGGAATTCGACCGCGTAGATCGATTTAACACACGTGATCGCCGTCTCCCCCCCAAAACAAAGATCCATAATTACATTTACAAAATCGATTGCTATCTAAGTCACATAATATTGTTGTTTTTAGCAAGAAACAAAATCATTGCCTACCTCTGATAAAGGATTGAAAGAAGTGTGTTTGAAGCCGATGGATTCGGTTATATAACCAACAACCACTCTTATTATTATAATCTCGACTTTGTGGAGGCCAATATTCTCTGTTTAGGAAATAAAACCTTTATTTACTTTCTTTTTTAATAGGTTGGTGTAAGAATGGTTAAAGATAGTAAATCGGCCAGTGTTTAAACTATAAATAAGTACCTAAGTATAAAGATTCATATGGACATTATTATAACACTTCCTCGATTTCAAAAACTTTATAGTGTGGCTGAAGTGGTGGCGTACGAAAAATAATAATCTATGCCATGGCACATGCGGGCACGACCATCAAGATTCAAGATGCTGAACACGTCCTCTGGGACTGTCCGCTGATGGGATCTGACCGAGCGGAGCTGTTTGCCAGGCTCCGTCCACACACGGGCCCTATAAACCACGCCGACTTGATATCGACCAAGGCCAACTTTGACGCATTTGAAAAATTTGCTGCGTTATATGGAGGACGGAATAATTCCGATCCCTCCTTAGATTCATCACTTCTCTGTTTCGGCAGAGTTTCAGTACACGGTACAGAGGACACTTTATGTAAAGATAAATGACGGCAGAGCAAGTCAAGATTCTTTTTATTTTCTAAAACTCTTTCTTTAAGCACTAAGGTGCATAGTTGCTACACGAGTCCCGTGTAGCATTGTTTCGGGACAAAGAAGTGTGGCACTAAAATCTTTTCATTCTGACACGTTTATAGCATCATGAAAGGCGGCCGTGCACAAACCGCGGCTGCATATACATGGCGGATGGCGATGGGGCAACTCAAATCATGTACCTACGTATGATGCACTCTTATGTACGATTTTGTTCATCTAATTCTTTTTACTGTTAGGATGGTCGTGAAAAAATGGTTTATCGGCTAATAAAAATAGGCATACTGTTCTAATTTTAAAATACAATACGGCGGAAAATAGAAACTAACGTTAAAACCATAAAGTTACACTTGCCATACAATATTGAATTGTGGACTTCTGTTTTTTAAAATAATGAATAGCGAATAAATCTATGTGCATAAAGTCATAGACCAACTGTCCGCAATTGAATTAAAAGAAGAGTTAACAGTCCGCGTAACTGTACATTATAATAATACTGACTGTGAACACATATGGCATATTATTTATTTTATTCCTTCGAAATAATATTATACATGACGTTATCGATTCTCTAGAAAAACGTATTCATTAGCTAACAAGTATTTATTATACCTGACCATCAGCATTTTTCGTGAAATATCGCACGACGTAGTGATAATATGACAATAATAATCATTACATATAATTAGGAATTGCAATACCGGTAAAAAATCACTGCCGGGATTAATGTACTTCTGGGGATTATATAAAACAGGTGACTTTTTGCCCCGTTTTTTTAGTGTCTGTTAGTGGACAATATAAAATAAATATATCCCGTTTACACGTGCATGTATCTACTGCTGACAGTTCTTATTATCGTAGCCATAACAAGAAAATGCACGTGTAAACACGTATTATCGTGCAAATTGCAAGATTTCATGCATGAATCAATAAAGTTCAGAAGCTTCTGAATTTTCACGCAACAATAATTGCCTGCGCAGTAGAACGATAGTAGCGGACCTGCCGGTAAAAAAAACGGACTACACCGAGACTCATTTTTAGGTTAACCGATATCCACGACCTGTCAAATAGTACCAAACAATGATAACATAACATGTACAGGTGCTATTATATTAACCAAATAAATTGTATACGTAAGAAAACTCTAACAATTAGTTGCACTCTCTTAATTGATATTTTACAATTAATATGTACATTATTTTCGACCCGTAATCCGAGGTGAATGATATTTTTTAGAGATATGCCATACTCTTTAAATTATTATTGAAACGAATGCCAAAATCCCGGTTTTTCATATTTTTAATATCGAGATCTCGGGCTGTAAACCCTAATGACAATGTCATAATTTAGTGATGCATCGACTGAAGAAATTAACATGAATTCGATAAGTAACATTGTAAAGTCTAAACATCATTATTTTGCAATTTCTTTCGAAGCCTTTATGGTTCAATCATTCACTACTATCCTTGAACAGACCTGATACTCTACTTCTCATTGCCAGATTTCGACGTTAGGCAGGATTCTTGCATTCTTATTGATATTGTCCAATCCGCAAACATATGCCACTCTATGTTATCTTTTTGCCAGCAAACTTATTATTCATCCTTTCCAGGCATATCCTGCAGATGAAACAATTGATATCAATGATATCTATTCATGACAGCCATTGCGATAGAGTTGTTAGGCAAGCTGGAAAGCTCACGCGGGAACGATCTATGGGACGCTGATCTGGAACTGCTCGGAATTGAAGACCTAGTGAGTGGAATCAGGAATGGTTTGCACGTAGTGTTTACATTCCAATAAGGGTGCATATCAGTCTGCCGAATTTTTGTCTTATTCTGTCAATGTGTCCGCAGGACGCAAATGTCCGTTAAAATAATTCCATATATGTACAAATCATCCCGACCATGTCCGACACACACACATTGAAAAACAATATGTCTACAAATTGTTACAATGTATTGTGTGTACGTTTGAAAAATGAATTATATTTTCAATAAAAATAGTCTTAGCTCATTCATCTTTAAATATTTTGTATATTTAGTATTTATTATATACAAATATTAATGTAAGTATTAATAATTATACCTAGGCAACTTGTGTAAGGGTGAGTATTGCATATTCGCGTTGATGTCTTTTGATTTATTCTTCTAACGAAGACATTGTTCATTATTACGTCAATAGTTTTAATCAAACTCGACCCTCCACCTTGTACAAGATCAACCGGGCCATCGTATACCTTCCGAACTTCCGCATGTCAGGCCCCCGTAGTAAAGTGCGTAAACCGCTGTCCTTTCATCTGGGGGCTCCGAATTTGAATTCCGGTGAGGTTACAATATATTTATATAATTTTTTCAAAACCTGAGTGTCTGTGATTGTTTCACTTCTATTACTACACTACTGTCATTTGACCCTGCCTGTTGTAGTGCTAAAAAGAATAATAATAGTAACGATCCGTCGATCATGTGTAGGTACACGACCCGAAGAACCACGGTCATCCAAAACTGAAGGAAGCTAAGACCCACATAAGGTTGTGTGACGCTAGGAATACAAGGAAGAATATGTTGGTAAATATAATTTTACGTAGTTTATTTAACATTGCGTGTGTTCTTTATGATTCGTGCCATATAATAGGTATATCATGCTATATCAAGAGAAATCAAATTACAATAAAAACACGTGTTGATACATGAAAACGAGTAATATAACTAATCGGTCAAATTTTGAAGAATTAGCCTTAAGGCAATCGGCCTATTCGCTAAGTTATTCTCTCTCACGAGTGCTATTAATAGCGGATTAAAATCATTCTACTTTCTCGTTAATATTATTATCATGAGAAATAGATTAACTTGTCACATTAGGAACTTATTTAAAATAAAAGTCGTCCCCACACCCACTCTGACATTTTAGTGATCAGCGCGAAAGGTCTTAATCCAAAATGGCTCACGTTTCCCGCCATTCCAGCTTGGAACCGTTAAAACGAGTTCCCGCGGAACGCTGGTCGACTCTGGTGGCATCATGTGACTTCGTGGCACGCTGAATGGCCAGTGACGTGACAAGGAAGGAAAACTCACGAGAAAACAAAATTATAAATATATTGGATTTCATAATAAAGAATGTTGACATTTTCAACTGATGTCATAATCAATTAATTGACAATAAAAGGTTTGACTGTAACAAGAGATAACCTTATGAAATTTTAATATTTTATAAATTATAACATTGGATGTAATTTCTATAATGTTTTTGGTGTAAATATGGCATCAAAACAGTCGCTTTTTTGGGGATGTAACTGGTATAAATTGACAATAAAAGGTTTGACTGTAACAAGAGGTAACCTTATGAAATGTTAATAATAAAACATTGGATATAATTTATTTCTATAAGGTTATTGGTGTATATATGGCATCCAGACATGTAGAGGATCTAGGCGCTGAAATTTTTTGAGTACACCTTATGAACACATTGGATATAATTTCTATAAGATTATTGGTGTAAATATGGCATCCAGACAGTCACTCTTTTGGGCATGTAGAGGATCCAGGGCCTAGGCGCTGAAATGTTTGGAGTCCCCTTTATGAACATTTTACCATTGCAATAAGCCGACATTCGATGTAAAAATATAGCAACAGTGACGTTATCAGGATTTAAAAAAAACACGGTTTTTTTACATTCAAATTGTCAAAAATATACTTAAGTAGATAATATTTTAAAGATTTTTGTATTTTCTCAACTAATCAGCTTCATGGGAAACCGCTATCAAGAGTTAAAAACATGGCGAAAGGAATTTAAATGTGGCGCTTTATTTATATCCGAAATCTATTTTCATTGTTAGATATAAATGACAATTATACATACATACCTACTTGTGTCGTATATATTGTGATAGTCGATCAATTTTTTATCTTAATATCCTGGCAATATTTGGACGTTCTACGGAATCAGCAAACTTGCCAAACAAATGAATAACCACAAAACAAATTCATATTGAGAAGCCATTTTCCAATCCATTTTTCAGCATAACCTGTGCCAAAAAGTTATACAGACGAAATCCGTTTTGAATAGAACAATACAATTATTGTATGGTGACGGGTAATTTTCAAGTGTTGACTTCTTCTAAATTTAAATATAGGTATTGAATCAGGGCAATATGGATCATGTATACATAGATAAACTTATAATTATATTATTCACTGTTAAAACAAACGAAAATGTCAGATATATAAATATTTGACCTTATTCTTTTCACGAGTTTAGATCACAGTGATGTCTGAAGGAATGTCATTCGCAAGTGTCAAAATTAGTTATCATAACTCGTAACTAGAACGTCTTAACCGTGCTATCTTATTTGACAATATTGTTGTGATAACCATGATTGGAGTAGTGCCCTTTATAATATGTTGTTATGGTTAGGTTAACCTTGATTTTTGTATTTATTTATGGTTTTACATTTGGGTACATACTTAGAGGTCTTGAGGTGACCAGTGGCTACCCCTTGCAACTGTAGTATATGTAGGGTTGCTATAATGGCCAAGCATTGATCCGGGCTAAATAAATGAAACATGAAAAAAGTCGGTAGGTAATGGTTTATTTTACTTTGATAAAAGCGGTAAAGTTTAAGCAATCAAATAAAATAAACACGTAGAATAATAAAAAGATGCAAGGCTAATCCTTTTGAGCTAAATTTTAGCCCAGTCATATTTCAAACTTGATTTTACTTTACGCGCGCCGGCTGTCTCACTCACAGAGTTTAGGGAGAAAACGGGACAAAAACGGGATAAATAGTAATACGTGACTGAGTAGTGAAATACGGTGACAGTCCCGTATATACGGGACGTAAGGCATCCCCAGGTAGGTATATGGTACATAACTGGAAAAAACTACATCACTGTTTTTCAGGTAACGCAATAATTATATAGGAATGCCTGTATGAATAAGAAGGCCTTGGATACTTTTTTTTAATTTTTTTTAATACAATACCTAACATCCAAAATCATTTTACTTTGTATCAAAAAAATAAGTTTGTCCGCGTGTGATAGGTTTATTATATGTGGTCTAAACCAGGGGTTCATAAAGTGTGTCCCGCGTGACTTTTTGATGTGTCCTGCCAGATTTATGTTAAATCTGTATTATTTTTTATTCTTCATATCGAATATTAAAAACTACGTTTAAAATTAAATGCCGGTAAATATGCAGTTTGAATTAATAGATTTGCAAGAGAACGTGGAAGCAGAAACATCTTATCGTGATAAGAATTTAATTGAATTCTACAAAGGACATTCACTTGAGGTAAGTATATCAAAATATAGTAAACACGCTCATCAAATGGCTTATTTATTTGGAAGTACCTATATTTGTGAAAAAACAATTTTTTAAAATGAGTATTAATAAAACAAACATATGGTCAAAATTAACAGACAACCATACTTAATATTATTATCTATTTTGCGTATTCACACCACAAAATTTGAGCCTAGATTGCAGGATCTAGTTTCAAACATACAATTGCATAAATCACGTTGTGAAAAAAAATAATATTATTTTTAGTGTATAAATAAGAGCAATAATAATGCAAGTATTAAGTTAAAATTTTTACATATTTTAAGTTTACACAATGAAAATTTTTTTTAAATTTTGTTGCCTTATGTTTTTTAAAAACAGAATATAGGTATTTACAAAAGAAAGGGCGGCCCGCCAAATATTTTTGATTTCAAAATTGTCCCTTTGACAAAAAAATTTGTGAACCTCTGGTCTAAACGAAACACTTTAATGTGTGATTAAACATTTTTTCCTGTATCTAAGTGATTGATAAGATGAATATATTATAATTGTTATTTTACATGCGTCTAAAACTGTAAATTAATTTTAATCTAAGTTGATGGTCTTTTTAACCGCTGCAGTAAGCACGCATCAATTATAATGGCTTCCCCAGCAATAGTTCTTTCCTATTTAATTTATGTACATTTTAAAAGACTGGAGCAATTTTAATGAAGCGAATTAAAGACGGTCCACTTTCAACGGAGCGGCACAGCCGAAACTAAAAAAAAACATAATAATTTATTGAATTTAATAACACTGGCGGAGACTAGAATACGCCAAACACGAAGATTATAGCACTAAACCTCTTTATATTAGAAAAAAACAAGTGTTTTAATATACCTACAAGATTTATTCACATAGTAATAGTAGACATTAGAAGATTAGAAAATATTAGCTCTCTTCTCCTCGGGCTATTAGAAAAATTTGAGTAAGTATGTAAATACAATTTTGGCAGGTAGATAATATTATTATTCACATTCTCTTCTTCGAGATAAAATAATTATTATTTGCGTACAGAGATTACGAAATATAAAACTTTATAATACTAAAACATAGTTATTTAATAAAATAATTCCATAGAGTAATTTAAAATGTAAATATTATAGTAGCCAGTCATATTGCTTTCTTTAGAAATGATGTGTTAATAGCGAAAGCTGTCATCTTTATTATAAAAGTATTACACCGTATATATCAGTGATATGTATACATTATTATAGCATGTTTTCGTGTTATTCAAAAGAGTTTATTAAATATATTGGATTCTTTAAGTGTCTTTTTAAAAGTGGGTGTGTTTTAAAAACTGTACACACATCTAAATTGCGAAAAAAAGAAACTGTCTTTATATAAATTACAATAATAAATAACGGTTTTATTGTACTTAATTTAATAAATACATTATTATTAGTACCTAAATATAATGTAAACTGTAAAATATAATTATTGTTTTTGAACCTTTTGATCCGAAGTAGGTGGGTGTGAATTTAAAAGTTTACAGTTATGTATCTACGATCGCGAATTGTTTTCTTTTTACTGTGTATTTGTTATGGGGTTGTTTATGCATACTGAAAAGGTTTAATGGGTATTTTAATACCTTATATTGGAGTTGAATGACTAGGGGGACGATGGCAGAAGCCACCGGAGCCTCAACGGATGGGCGAGCAGGGGCCAGCATGAAAGAGGCTACGTGTTGGTAACGCCGCTACCGCAAATTAAATTAAAATCAGTTACTTACGTATAATTGGCTTTCCTGCAATAATCCATAGCACAAGTTCACTGTCAATATGCTGTCACATACAATTCACAACCATCAACACCACATTTTAACTTTTTGTCACATAAAGTTTACGAAAACACCGACAGCGAGATTCGGCCCTAACCGCTAAGTAGGTACCTGTGCACAGTTTTGACCGTAAAAATTTAACCTACCTGTCTCGCTTTCGTCAGCGTGTCATCAGCTGTGGCGGGAACTGCTTTACCGACCTCCCCCGGCAAGGTGCTACATCTACAGGTGGTTTTATTGCACACCTGAGAACGAAGGTAAAACAGAGTTAATTAAATATGCGCCACGATTGCCTATACATTTTATATTAGGCGCTTTAGACAACAGTAATCAATGATTATATTTTTTTCACATTGAATTTAATTTTAATGTACTAACTTACTCACATTTACTATGTACGTACATTATAATGTCGTTGAATTTCAGCGTGATACAAATATAATCATTGATTAAATGTCATTTACAACAGTGCTTCTCAAACTTTTTTATACCACGGCCCCCGAAATCAGAAAAAAATCCAAGGCTCTCCCCAAAAATTTTAGTCTTTAGTGACCAACATTACTTTACTATTAATAATAATTAAAATGTACACATACTAATAATTTACTATTAATTATTATTAAAAAATGTACATTGTATCATGATTTCCTAGATTATGGTGGATCTATTACTTTTGGTGTAGCCAAAAGTAACCGAAGTTAACAGAAAAGCAAATCGTCATAAATTTGAGAATAATACTGATATCTTACAAAACCATTAATTCTGCATAGTTTGTAATATCAGTAGATTCATCGAGTTGTATTGGAAAGAAGTTTCTCTGTTTAATGCGAGTTATTAATCACGTTTTTATGATTTTTTTCTTTAAATACTGAAACATTTCTCGGCCCCCTGGCAGGGGGTCTAGGGCCCCTCAGTTTGAAAAGTACTGATTTACAATATATCTATCAAATTTTCATCAATAAACTGACTATGTACTTAATATTAGAGAACGCGTCTCTTAAACCGTGGATACAGGTAGGAATCATGTGTCTGGTCAAAATAAAAATGCTTACGATTGCCTCATGTAGTTCGTAAAAAAACGCCACTGTTTAATAAATTTTAAATGAATGGTTGTCAACCATTCGAATGTGTAAAATATTATCATAGTAATGTAGAAAGGTAGATACATCACCAGTGCGCACGTAGATGGTAATAAATTCCACATTTTTACAGTAAACACATAATGTCATTGATATACACCAGGGGTCGACAAACTCTTGGATCAAAAGAGCCAAATGAGTATGAGTATCACAACGGTAAAATTTTTTTTCGAGAGTCATACATATATTTTTATAAATATGATTTATTTCAGTGAATGTTATTGTTTATTTATCAAGTGAAGAAGATTTTGCGAATAAAACTAACGAAAATATAAGTTTTTTTATTGTTGAAATTATAAATATAATTTTTACAGAAAATGAGTTACATACAATTTTCACTCATTCCTTAAAACTAATGTCAACAATGATCTTCCTTGCATTTCTTTAGAGAGTGTATGTATGTTTGGTATGTCACTTGTAGTTTTCAATTTTAGGGGCGACTCCAAATTCTCATCGGTTATTTGGCTTCTCTAAATGCTATATATATTGTTCATGTTTGAAAATGATTGTTCACATACATATTATGTAGACTCGAATATGAGTTCGGAAAGCTATACCATGTAAAATCGTAGTATCTACCTTATAATGTAGATCTTTTAGAGTGCTCCGCTGTGTTGTGAAGTTAAATTGCATTTTTCTCTCTCCAAATCCACAATTTTGGTAGCAAAACCTACAAATTTGGAGCTACATAACTCTTTACTTGTTAAATCAACCAACAAAATCTATTTCAAAAGTGTTCGTGTCAATATGAAATGGAGAAAAATATAATTTGTCGACTTTTGCAATGGGCGGATTTAAAACGACAACAATTATACATTTTTTGTAAAAAATGTGAATTGGGAATTTGGCAAAGAGCCGCACGCCAATACACAAAGAGCCGCGGTTTGCCGACCCCTGGCATACATGAACGAATATGAGCTTTATACAGGTGTAACAATAATATCCCTTTATTTTATATAAGTCGTTACTATAGTGCAGGGGTTCCCAACCCCGTGCCCGAGGGCACCATGGCGCCCGCGGAACGATTCGTATGTGCCCGCCACTATTCGACAGAGACAGAATTTTCACGCTAGCCTGACACACGCAGAAAACCCGAAGTGAACGAACGCCACGAACTGAGCCGATGAACGCCGAAGCACGTGACATTAGTCACGTGCTCGTACCGTCCCGATTGCTTCGGCGATTATCGGCTCAGTTCGGGTTTTCGGCGTGTACAAGGAGTGATGTGCAAATAGCATTCCCCGCCTGGAACCGCGTTGTTGTCATTGTGATTGCGATTGCTGCCCCGTTCGGGTCGTGACAGTTAGCTAGGAGACATCTTCGTCTGACGAAACACGAATTAGGAGTTTTGATATTCCTTCTATATAGTTCTAAAATGAGTGGACCGAGTAAAAGATAACGAACCTATAATTTTAACACTGACTGGGAGGAATCATATTGTTTCTTTAATGTGAAAAATAAATGCGTCTGTTTGTTGTGTGGTAGTAGTATTGCAGTGCCGAAAAAACATAATGTTGAACGACACTTTCAGACAATTTTGGAGCTTAAGAATGATATTTTGCTTGAATCCTTAATATCAGAGGACTTTTGGAATACAGTGGACAGAGAAAAGTTCCCATTTTTGAAAAAAGCGGCATATAAAATTGAATCATTTTTCGGTTCGACATATTTATGCGAATCATTGTTTTCAAACATGAACTTAATAAAATCAAGATATACCTAGATCTCGACTCACCGATGAGCATCTTTATGATTGTTTGCTAACATGATTATCGCCATACTCTCCTAATTATGAGGCACTGGCCAATGATATGCAATGCCAAAGATCACATTGACATATTGATATTCAATTTTTTTTATAAAATGTTTTCTTTGTATTTGTGTTTTTTGTTTACTTTGTTTACGTTTTGTAAATACATTTCTCTGTGAGTATGCAATTTGAATAATAGTTTTATTATTTTGAAACATTTTTGTTTATTATTTATTAATAAATTATGAATATAAGAAAATAAATTATGGGAAAATGAGAAGTTATGGAAGGAGTTTGTCGATTAAAAATAGGTGGTGCCCGCCACCCTACCGATATTTTAGAATGTACTCTAGACTACAAAAAGGTTGGGAACCCCTGCTATAGTGGAACAACTTAACCTTACTATTATGCAGATTGCGAATTCTTTTACTGCACACAAATTACACTCCTGCGCCCCCAATCAGGCTGTGCCTGGGGTGGTTAGCCCGTCGCACACCCTTGTTACGCCGCTGGAATCTGGTTGGCAAGGAGAACATGGATGCCAAGTCGACACTCTCTCGAGGTATCCGAAGCACGTGGCGGAATAAATCCAACGTCGCATTTTCATTTCAGATGTGGTTTGAGATATAGTTTCAAGTCTTACCACTGCATACCCAGTATCCGACTAAAGCATTATAGTTCGAAGTTCAGCAAAATGTTGCTCTGAGCCTCCATATGGTACGATGACTCCCTACCGTAAAACAGCACTGTGGTATTTGGAGTAATGGAGTTCCAGACAGACTGCATTGAGTCGGATGTTGGTACAAATATTCCCATTTGCATAGTGAGTTTTCTCATAGTCGTGTTCTACTCCCCCTGATATTTAAAGCTGTTGACACTCTCGATGGTTTTTACGTCGCTAAAAAAGGGGTTAATCAAGACAGGTGACATTGCCCAAAAAGTTGGTTTACTTTGCGTTGATCTCTATCAGATATCTCATATCTCTGACAAAATAAATTACCACGCGTAATTTTTAAATATTATATACTGCAGGTATACTATATATTATTCAATTTCATAGCTGGGAATAGCTAAAAAAGCTTTTGAATGGTATGAATAATTTTTTTCTTGCAACGCGAAACCAAAATCTTCAGTTTTAAAGAGCTGTATTATAAATAAATAAAACGAAGTAAGTGTATTGTAATTATGTGAATAATATGATGTGTAATATAATAATATGTGAGTATCATAATTATACGATTCAATTGACCAAAGTATCTGGTTATATCCAATCATAAGTGCACTTGCTCAACAACACTCATTTAAGCATTACTTTAACGGAAAAACACACAACTTTTAATCATTTATACGTCACTAGGCTGTAGCAGGCATTCTACCTAAGTGATTAATGGGCATTCTTCAGATTGACAGATTATTTTTAATCACGTGGATTCAATCAATCGAAATAATTATTGCGATGCAATTATTGAAGCCAAGGAAAGAGTCGACGATAGAATATACTCAACGGTTACATAATTACCAAAGAAGGTATTGACCTTCATTAACATCCGGTCGTAAATCGTTTGAATTCGGAAACAAGTAAATAACTAAGCTTAAGATATCTCTTGTTCTACGACGTAGCACGTCTACGCCATAAAATGTACTTCATTTAGGACTGAAGGAACTAAAATTAGTAAAAATAAAAAAGTAGATAATTTATCATATGAACCATTTTCCCAAACAGTTTAATCCTTACTCTGAATCAAACGCGCGTTGAAAAAACAATACTTACGTAATTTTGTTATACCTACGCGTGATTGGTATCCGGAACTACCTAACTTTCAGAGGCAGGCGCTCTACCCACTTTCTTCTTCTTCTTTCACCCTGTCACGACCCAGTGGGGCATAGAAAAAGCACAAGTTTGCGCCACTTCCCTCGATCCATCGCCAACTCTTGCACCTCCCGCCATTTCAGACCTGCAGCGCGTAGATCGATTTTTTGGCACCGCTGCAGAGTGAGGGAGGGCTGGCCATGACGATGAAACCCTTAAGGCTGTGCCATAAGGGTACAAAGTGTCGCACTCTTTGGTGGCCTCCGGAACACATTTCCCAGCCACGTAAGACGTCTATTTGCGATTACGTTAATCAGCGAAGGCTGCTGTGTCTGCTCACGATCTCGGGTGTTTGTAAGGCGGTCGTACCAATCTACCCCTAAGATTCGGCGGAGACATCGATTCTCAAAGCTCAAAAGCCGAGACCTTTGAAGCTTAGTAAGATGCCATGTCTCACAGCCATACAGAAGCACAGGTAGCACACACGCGTTATACAAACGGCATTTGGTCCTCACAGAATACAGCTTTGACCTTCATGTGACTCTAAGTTGGCTGAATGCAGATCCCGCCATACCCATGCCATTTTAATTAATAAATATACACAGTTACTCTCATTTACCGCTCTACTTTGATTTTCGAGCAACATTTCGTTTTGAATAAAACTAATCCTAATCCATATTTAAAAAAAATATATGTTGAATGTACTATCGCAAATCAGTTTAACTGATCTCATTTCTCTGCAGTCCTCTTCTAGTGTTACATTAGATGGAGATTGCAGTAGTATCAATGTCAACTTATTTATGTTATTTTCTTGAACATTTTTTTTAATCAGTTTCTAAGCTGGAATACGAAATTTTTGAAAAATCTGGCGTTAAATGGCCGGCTTTCATAAATTTTAATATTTTCATCATACAATAGACTAAATTCAGTGGATGCTTATCTACTGTTCCACGAAGCTTCCATGTGAATTGTTTGAATTGACCATTCATTTCATAGTGTTATAGTTTTGCATCAAACTATATTATTTATTTTATTTTTTGTGAGAATGAAAAATACTATTGAAAGCTTACTATTCTAATTGATGAAATTATTTTTCATTAAATTCATCAAATTGATTAAATCTACGATATATATAAAAACGATATTGTTTGTTACAAAAAAGTTATACCATGCGTTTAAGACAGCGCTCAATAATTTTCTAAAAATATTAACATATTCACCTAATTTTATGTATTTTTTATAAAAATAAGTACGTTAAATCTCTTGTTATATTATGGCCTACCTAGCTTTAACAGTTAGATATTATTTTTCCACGAGACGGAGTGATAATTTCGGAGATTTCATTAAGCGAAACTGTGCTCCGATGTGCTCCGGTCCATTTCGAGGCATGATTTAAGGATTAAGATTGCTAAGGATTATTAAAATTTTCGAATATACTGCGGTACCTTTCTAATTACCTACATCCACTGGTTGGGCCATTTGTGTTCGCGTTCATCCTTTCTTTCCGCTAACCTTGAATCCCCAATGATTATCACAAGACCACCAGTCACGGGTTATGATCGACCATGATGAAAGTTAGGTTTAGTTACCTCAAGACATCGTGTGCGTGTTGGCATGTTAACGCTAAACCACAGTTCATTGATTAATTCAATTTATACAGACTGGCCATGTCAGGTCGGTCCAACCAGCTGTTGGACCCATCGGCCCGTCCGACCTGGTTGCTACTAAGGCCAATTATCTTGATTTCAAAAAATTTGCGGCGTCTTACTACGGGCGTGAAGATCTCTTCACATAAATTTTGCTGCCTGTATGATTAGCTTCGTTCTTTAATTTAATAAACAAGTAGGTTCATTTTCTTTTTAGTAATTTCCATGTGCTTTTTCTCTCCCTGGCACTTTGCATTAGAGTAAACTCAGTAAACTCAGTCAGAGCTCACTTTGAGCGTAGCAATCTAAGTCTTGGGCATCTTCTCCCAGGACACTCCCAGGCCAATTCTTAGATGCTTCACATCACCAATTGATGGGTCCCGTGATACTCTCGATTAAGGCCGAGGGTGGTACGGGGCGGGTTTGGTGGAGGGACTTTAACTTCAGTCTGGCCATGGAAACTTTGCGGCCAAACTGCAGGGGTTGGCTTGGCAAGACATGGGTTGGGTTGCTCATGTGGACACGACCAGCAGGACGCAGAGCACGTCCTGCAGGACTGTCCACTTATGGGCCCCGAACGAGCGGAGTTGTTTGCCTGGGTCCGATCCCATTAGGTGTCAAATTTTTTTATCGTGAATATTTTACAAAAATAATCTCGTCATAAATTATACTAATGGTTTTATAAATGCGTTTAAAAATTATTAAATGTAAAAAATCTTAACACCGCTGCACATTCATGTACTGAAATATGATTATATTTTAAAACATTAGAGCGAGAGGCTTAAGGGCGGATGTGCTCAGCGTGGATCAAAATGGAGCTTTTTTCTATTTTCAAAGCATGATCCTGGACATACCTTGAACGTTGTAGATAATATATTTATATAATTTTGAAGCCTTATTATCCTTTATATTTATTTTAAACATTTGATGACTGCATAAAGTATTTTTATTACATAAAATAGTATTCTTTTAAACCTCTCGCTCTAATGTTTTAGAATATAGTCATATTTCAGTACATAACTGTGCAGTGGTGTTAAGATTTTTTACATTTATTAATTTTTAAACGCATTTATAAAACCATCAGTATAATTTATATCGACATTATTATAGTGAAATATTTACGATAAAAAATTATATTGATAATCTCTGTGATCCCAAATTTGACAAGAATTAGGCATTTTATTATTCAAGAAATGGGCAAGATTAACACATTTGAAGATAATTATAAAGATACTTATTATAAGCTATGTCTTTGACCATTCAAGTGTGATAAACATCCTACGAATAATGATTGCTTTATAATAATTATTGACCTAAGAATAAGGTAGTGTTTTTTTGAAATACACCATTTCTTTTGGCATTCCCCAGTGATTAAGCTACAACATACGGCCGTAGCCATAAATTGATAAACTATAATTGAAGTAGGGAGTAAAATGATGTTAACGCGCGTGTTTGAACATGTACCTAACCGATGTTTTTTTTTTAAACGGTACATGTTTGCCTGACCTGTAACCATGTAACCTGACATTACAGTAACGGGAGGGTTAATATTTTAGGTATTTAACCACTTAACCACTGAATATGTGTGTGGGTGTCATCAGATTCCTGTGACCCAGATCTTAATTATAATATTATTTATTAAATATTCCATATATAAATAAATATTTTCACGTAGAATCAGCCAGTATATACTAATATGATTTCGTAATATTATGAGATAGCGGATCCGCAATTTATTACATAATCATTTCAACATATTATTCTATAGTACGCCGGTCAATAAAAAGCGGGTAGTAATTGATTAGACATGTCACTCGATTATAACCTGTCGTTAAAAACACATCACACCGAATTGTCATGATATTTATTATATTGTATCGATTGTACTCTTGTAATTATTATTGAAACGGTAAATAAAATCTCGCCTCCTCCATCATCATGAACAACTACCTACTACCATCTTTCATCTTTCATCTGCAATACCTGTCCACCGCTGAAGTGGAATATATAATAAGTGGTGACCCCGACGTGATCTGAACACGCAGTTCCGACATCGGCATGATCAAAGAAGTGGAATTTCTACATGTGTTAAAATACTTACAATTTTCTCTCTCCTGAACATATTTCAATGTGTTAGATGCGACCTTTGACTTTTGATGTACCTACAAAATTATGTCAATTGAACTTGTCTAATTCTTAGTACATCAATAATTATAAAGTCGTGAATGGGTATTCAAATCAATTAATTCAATATGGGAATTTATCGTGAATACGATGTAATAAATAATATAATTGACGACCTTCTATGATATTATGATTGACATTAATGTCGTCCTTAATTCCAGATGTAAATGTGTAATCAATAATTATTGTCAATATCTAATCGTTGCATCTGTGAAATAATTATAAGTGTGAAGTAAAACTGATATATATATATGAATAACATAATTTGTATTATAAGATAATTATTATATGTCATTACTAAATTAAGTCTATTATTATACATTTTTTCCTTTGTCTAACATCAAGGTATAAATGGGAAAAGATGAAGACATACAGAAACATAATTATAGGAACCAATACAGAAATATTAATTATAATCTACTGGAATATGCGTGTCAGCAATGGCACTGGTGTCAGGGAATTCTTCAAAGTAATATGGCGGACAGACCCCCAACAAGGGTCTACAGGTGCTTCCGCCGGATGTCAAAGTTACTTAAGTCTATCCGACATTCAGTATGTGTCTGACTATAGATACATCGTATGTGTCCATTAACTATTGCAAGCTATTCTCCACATAAGATAATTACAAATTATTTAGTAAATATTTAGCAAGAGAGAAGGTCTCTTCTCGTCTAGGCTCTACACAAGTATTGTCATTATCAGTGAACATGTTACTCCCAATTATCTAAAATACTCCGTTAGCTAAAAAGTGGCCACAACGCGTTGTGGATGGTGCTCTTCTCTATTTCACTCATGGCTGAGTCTCCGCTTCACACGGTCCTCTGTTTCTTTTAGGACAGATTGAATACTGCCCTCAGTAAGCCACTTTACCTTTCATGGAGAAAACCCAAAACCACCAGCCTCTTCGCGTTATCTGGTTCGCGCAAAATAATATATCCAAAAACTGCAAAAAAGAAACTTCAAGAAATACGAAGCATTGCGGTACCAACAACGCACTTTGAATGCTTAAATTCCTTCTAATTCTTAGCCTCTAGGGTCCATGAAAAATAGAGAACACGTAATGTTTACACATGCATTTCATGGCAATTGAGATTCCTCAATCCTCTTATTTAGTGGTAAGACGTGTCATCGCATTTCGTCTTTTCCTCTAACGGTCAATGACAGATATATAAAATGGTTCACTGGTGGTAGAAGGTTAGACGGATCAATAACCATCAACTTGGTCGTATTCCTATGGATATAGAGGCCGTATTTGCGACCATCTTCTTCTACCCAGCTCTGGGAGTTCCACCTGCAAATGGGTAGTGACACCTGCGAATCTTAATTCATATATTATTATATAAGTAATAATATTATATGACCGTTCATATTCCACAGCGTCTCACTTGCATACAGTACGCTACCCACATTACCCAAAAGGTATACTATTTCGGTGTTTTGTCTTTTGACACCTTTCTCACTGAGGGTTTTCAATGTGAACAAATACACAGTTTCTACAGGTTTTTTTTTCCAAGTTTTGGTAAGATTTTCTTGGGTTACTCCCAATTAGTGAATCCAATTCTGAGCCGATTTGACGATCCCGGGATTGGCATTTTTTCGATAGTTAATATAAAATATTTATATACATAAAAAAACATTGATAAAATCGGTCAAAAATTAATAAATAAATAATTTATACTATTTAAGACATTTATTGTTAATATTTTGCATGTTAAATCTTGGAAATACATAGGTGTAATGGAGTAAATAATATTGTAATATAAATAATAATGTGAGAGTTAAACAGTTCTATTTATTTATGAAAAGATAACAAATACAAATACAAATTCAATTAAAATAAAAAGAATAACATATTGTGTTGACAATAAATACAAGCTAACATGAAGTGTTAGTTTTTTTAGTTTTTTCCGATGTTGTTACGATTGCGTAAGGCAGCAAAAATGGTTATTTATTATCCGTTGATTCCCCCTGTGATCAGTGGGTCTCCAGAATAGCATTTTCTGGTAGAAACGTCTAACTAAATATTTCTCGATTTATTTATTCTATTTCTCAAATTCATATCACGAAAGTGCGAAACATTGTTTTTTTTACAATCTTACTCATTTTTATTAATTTATGTGAAAAAATAAAATGAATTGGTAACACATGGGTAATTAATCAAACTTCATTCAAACTCAGTTTATTTCTGATGTAGTTATACGTTATTAAAAGTATTTATTCTGTTATATTTTCGTTTTTATTTATTTTCCATAAAAAATAATAAAAACAATCAATCCCGCAAGTTTCGGGATTATGTTTACCAATCCCGGTATTCATAGGTATCGAAAATAGTTTGGGATCCCAGGATTGGAATCCTTACTCCCAATATACATTTGAAGGGCGTTTTTTCTTGTTATATGCCAAGAATTACACGTGCCTGGCGATGATATGACGTATATATTTTGTTAAATTTAATATGATGAGAAGAATGATTTTATCGACAAGTTACATTGTCTATTTTATTTTTAACAAATTCGTGTATATTTTTGTATGTACGAGTATTTATGATTGCAATAGTTTATGCGAAATTAAGTTTTCTTAAATTAATGTTCAACTTAAACAATGAACACAACATAACAATAAAAGAGTTGTTTTAAAAAAATCATTAAAATTGTTTTATCTAATATAGCATCGCGTAAACGGATACGAAATACGATTATTTATTTAGTAGTTGTTCAGAATCACGATATATGAGTGCTGATTTTATCGTTAACACTAAAAATTACAATGTATACTTACTATACTAATTGCAGAGCATGAATCTACATAATATTATTTATATCTTTAATATTATAATATATTATATACCCCGGTTTAACAGAAAAGAAATCCATTCGATGTAGACAGTTTTAATGTAGGTATATATTCAAAAAATTAATTAATCAAATTAATACCCGAATGTGTCATAAAATCTGATAACGCATTCTGGAATTAATCATTAATCCAGTTTTAGGGCCGTTTCAGACGGGACACCAGTGTCGCGCTCGTATATAATAAGGAGGCCTTTGTATTCAAATAAAGGAGCCTTTGTATTATGTTTATGAACCCCCCAGAGCTAATGAGTCAACGCGTGTCCGGTACACTTTTCCGTCGTCCGCTACATTCTCAAGCCCCCGATACACTTGTTTTTATTACCGCAGCCAGTTTTATGTTCTAATTTATAACGCGAAATTATGCGTTGACTCATTAGCTCTGAGGCGTTCATAAATATAAAACAAAGGCCCCTTTATTCGAATACAAAGGCCTCCTATATTATATGACAATCGCTCCATAATCGCACTATAACATTTCATTGAAAGCTGCTAATTTTATAAGGAACTAAATAAAAGCATTAAGTTTTTTTTTAACTTGAAAGAAGATTCTGTGCAAAATAAAATCAAACCACATTATCTTAGTTACAATAAGGGTTTTAGAGTTTTTTTTTCCATATTGAATTAAAGTATCGATATATTAGATCTAACAATATGAAAGATATCAAAATCATAAATAATAATATCATCTACTAATCGTTTAATATCTCCGAGAATCCATTGTTTTAAATTTAATGAGAACTAAGCTAAGTGCCTGCAGAAAAATATTAATAAGTACATTTTTTTATGGAATGAAAATATAATTTATAATAAACTTTAAATATTAATACTATTTTTATAGGTATCATAATTTAGTAGCATATATAAATTTTACCGTTGGTGCCTGGGTAAAGTGGGAAATAGAGTGTCTGAATTAGTACGTCGGTAATAGTTTTAGCCTTTTTGATGCCACTTTCTGGGAAATTTTATCAGTAAATAGTGGAAAACGTAAATTTGTAAATTCATGTTATGAAATTGTGGGAAAACAAACGTAAATTTTAATATGCTTAGTCACATTTTAAATAACATCACTTTGCATGATCATAAAAAAATATATTACAAAATGAATCCCTCATTCTCTCTAAAATGATGAAATTTTTCATTGCATGCAAATTGTATTTTTAACATAAGTAATTAGCATCGATTGGAACACTCTATAAAAATATTTTTATCAGAGGGGAGTACCCGCATCCTCCATATTTCATCGATTACACAACGGGCACAACACTAACCACACCGAATTTTTTCTAACAAAAATGCACCCATAGACTGTTTATATTAGCGATTATATTTCTGTATTTCAAATCTAAGCAGGTACAAATATATGTTTTATTATTTATGATTCTCACGTGGTTTAAATTACGTATTCATTGAAAAAAAAACAGTTTATTCATTAGTATTGCGGCTCTAAGACAGTGATTCAAAACCAGTGCACCATGAGGGGTATCTTCATCAATAATGATTCATGCTGGCCGTCTCATAAAATTTAATGGTATTCAATTAATCTTATTTAAAAAACATTATAATTGATTACTGCCAACTGCATCCATAATTATATTATTGAAATTAAACTAAATATGTTTTGTTAAGCTCTATTAACGTGTTATGTAATTAAAATGCTTTAAACTTTTTAATGACACCAATAATTAAACAAATACATACTTATGTAATTTATAATTATAAGCCGTGATGCATATTAATCATTATTATTTGTAAATAAGTAGTAAAAAGTAGGGAAGTATGACACAGAGTTTCATTCCATTTCCTTCATAAATCGAAGTGAGTACCTAATAATAAAATAAATAATATGTAAGTGTGTCCAGTTGTACCATATATATTTAAATTTCCGTCTTCTGTGTAACATTATTCTATAAACCCTATTTGGCCCCTTACTGGCTATCTATGGGGTATACTGGGTATAATGTTGATTTACCGATCTCAAAAAATCGCAACCAATAGTATGTCATATCATCACCTTACTATTAAAACCTCGTAAGTCGGTTTAGTTAGTTAAGTTAATTAGTTACACTTAGTAACACTGGTCGTGAAATACGAGGTTTTAATTCCATATTTGAAACAACGAGACCTACGACTTTTTAAATTTTGTCGATAAATGGAAAATATACTTGTCTAGAAAACCAAGGTTTTATATGATTTTAAATATGTTTTTGTTTACATTTTTTCGAACAAACTTCATTTTTCCATAATATCAGAGATCGAGGTCTTAATAGTAAGGTGACGATATGTATGTACATTAAAGCATAACGTAAAAACTATTCGCACAAAAATGACTATTGTAAACAAGACTGATTAATATTACTTTGTGTAGGGCTACCAATTCATTGGCTAAAAGGGTTTATGGCCAGTGCTATAAGTTTGCTACTACTGTATTAGATCATGTACTTGCCACTGAAATAGGTGGGTAGGCAGGGGAAAGAGAGCCTTCATATTCAGTATATTTTTTTCCAGTCGTCCAGTCATTTCTGGTGACTGTTATCTTCATAATCTTCATCGCTCATTATTATCCTTCAGTAGTCCTATAACTGAGGGATGGACTGCTGATACAAATGCAGATGATATCTCATTCTTAATTAGACCATCGTGCGAGTGTTCTGCCTCTTTTACAATTATTTACACTGCAAATTATTACATATCTACGTCTGTGAGTCATATGGTTAAAGAATATAAGAGTTAATCGAATATCAGCATAATATTGTTGAAGTCTGTTTTTTGTTCTTAGATTTTCAAGAATGAATGTGCTGATACTCTTGACAGTTTAGATAATCCTGACCACATCTCAACAACATCGACCCACTTTTGATCCGCTTTTTTTATGATCGATGTTCCCTCTGCATAAATACATGAAAAAGTTCAAGATCTGCGTGAGATTGACTTAATAAGTCAACGTTAATATGCCCCTGTTTTTTTTTCATATATTCATTAGCCGTGATATAATACTCCTTTCAAATTAGGAGACTGATGTACAGTGACGTTCCTAAGCAAAGCAAACTTAGCATGTGTACCCCTTTCATTTTTAATCTCAAATTTCATGAAAAATTGTTGGGTACCTACTTATCTATTTATTTGTTTGACCAAAACATATTTTAATCGAAATTTAATGAAGTTGCCAGTGTGGACACAGTGCAACAAATTTTTTTTAAAAATTCACATAGGTATACGTTATAATCTACTGATAATTAGAGCATTTTCACGAAACATCTTTAGGTATCTTTAGGTACCAATGTGAAGGTCTGAGGACCAGCGCTCGAAATGGAAAAGTTTACGAACCGGAGCGCTCGACAAATTTTCTGAAGAAATTTACATAGTCATCAAATCGTATGTGTATTTTATAAAAATATGTCTGTCAGATTTTCTATTCTATGGCCTATCTAGATCAGACGGTCAACATATTTTTTCCAAGAGACGGAGCGATAATTTTATAAATTTCACGAGCCGGAACGGCTGTCCCGTGCGTTCCGTTCCATTTCGAGCCCTGCTGAGGACTTGACAGGTTTGGAGACCTCTTGGGAAAATGTTGCCTGTGCGATAAACTGCCATTTTCGATCGATGTTACACGTTCTAATCATTCTAATGAAGCGACCGTATTGCCTACTTCATGGAAAATAGCCACTGCTCTCAAAAGTTATATTATTCCCACTTATTCCTTCATTTTCCGCCATTTGTAATGTACCGCAACTAAGTAACGCATGATATTCCCACCCCCACGAGTCGTCCCTGCTGGTGTGTCATTATAAAATGGAGAGTTTTATGAATCAACGTGATTTTTAAAAGTTTCATCAAAACATTGGTTTGTCGAATATCCGTTTTTGTCGAATATCCGTTTTTGTCGAAATCGACCTTTTAATGTAGAATGATTTTTTATATTAAATGGACCAGAACCAACCTTTTCTTGAAATTGCTTTGTAATGAATATAACAATCATACGCTGTAAAAACAACAATTTAAATACCTCCGTGTATTTAAATATAGGATAATGTAATTTGTTTTTCATCTACTGAACATTTAGTCTATTCGATAAACCAATCCTACGGCGACAAAAAATTGACACAAGGTCCGTTGTGGATCGCGACACGATCGTGGACACGAGGGATCTCCCATATAAATTGTCTGGGCTCGCGCCTGCACTCATCTATACGAATTCGCTATGTAAATGTAAATATTAAATACTTCCCGATGTTGTATTTAAACAGCGAAATTAATATATTACGAAATTTATTGTTGGCCAGTATTAGAATTGTTTTGCTTGATATACATAATTAATTCACAAAATTCAGTTTTTCCCAACAATATAAAATACCGGCGCCGAGAAAGTAAACGTTAATGCCGTTGCACCGCTGTGTTATTTCATTGTAAAGGCGCTCGGGCAGGATTTGAACCCGGAACTTCCACTTCAGTAGCGTATGGTGGGCTGATAATTAAAATAAAACATATTAAATTAACAATAGGCGCATAAAATTACGAAAATATCTTTCCATTCAGGCAATAAATACTGTCACGGTTTTCCAGATTATTTTTCCATATTCGTTCGATAATCGATAAAATAAATTTTAAAGATCATATTCTCTTCAAAATCAAAGGTCACAACATTATTTACACATAGTCAAGCAATATAAAAAATATTTTTTCATATCCATTACCTTGATGATGTCACTGGGAATTCATCTGGAAGACGTACACCTTTTTGACACCCAGTGTGATAAATCCTCCTTATCAGGCTGCAAGAATCTCTTCAAGCAATGTAACCGTACGCGTCAAAAGCCAATAGTTAAAATTAGTATGTCTCTTTTAGCATAGTGGACTATGTACGTGGGTGCGATACCCGAGAGATGCAGGTTCGATTCCTATGGGGTGGGGGTGTCTTACTTTTTTCAAAAAGATATTGTCGATTGGTTATAATATATTTTCTCAGAAGTGTTTTCAAAATTATGTATGTTTAATGTGATATATTGATACATACATACGTTTTTAACGAAGTTTTAGAATACAAAACATATTCAGTAAAATACGTAACTTTAAAAAGACTCTGAAATATCCTCGTACATTTTAATTGGAGAAAAAAGCTCTCTGACAAGTGCGCTCGCCCAGCAAAAGAAATTTGTGTTCAAATCTCACTCAGTCCATCATTTTATTTTAAGAATTTTTCTAATATGTATGTTTATGATGCATTTCCAATGTATCTATAATTATTTTAATTTCGTAAAAATGTCGTTTGATGCATACAGAATAACGCAGTCATTATTTTACTAGTGTTGAAATTACTACACAGCATCAATCGTTGTTTATTATATATGTGTATCGAATTTGAAGAAAAATATCTCTCTTAAATGACACTATTCATGTTCACTTGAGTCTGGTTATTTTTTTTATTCTATCGTAAATAGATAAAAGTAAGAAGATGAATGTGGCTGTAAAATGAACTGCACTTACATTGAAATAATCATCATGATTAAAAATCTGCGTCCGTCTTTTAATAGCATTATTTTAGTTAATATTAGTTATTAATTAATTAATAGCATGAAGTTGAAAATTAAGCCCTACCTACCAAATTAAAACACGACATAGTTGACCATATTTTCTACTAAATTAACTAAAATAATTACAACTAACTTTATATTTAATACAAAAATAATATATTTCAGTAACACGTGCTCGCAGTTTTTAAATCACTGTAGTCATCCAAATCAATATTTACCGGCGACGTGTACAACACATTTAATTCAACCGTAGAAATTCTATCTTACTCTAACGCGTGTTGCGGAGACATAAGCTTACATATTGCTTTCTCACTCTCACTTATGGTTTGTTTTTGTTTAGGCCTTGATTCACCCCTATTTTTGACAGTCAAATAGAACTATTATAAATGTTAGTAATATTATAAATATTAGTAGTTAAGTAAAAATATAGTAATTGCATTAAAACCTCTGCAAGATTAGTCCATATTTTCGGACATAAACGGATAATACAGGGTTATTAAAGTATAGGCTATTTGCAGATTATTTTTTTAATAATGGTTGTTAGCCATCGGGTGTACACATTTGGTTCTTGCGATAGATCCAACACATAGAAGTAAAACAATTGTTCTTCTTCGATGGCGCTACAGCTCAAGTTGAGCCCTGGCCTCCTCCAGCCGCTACGGTCCTCCGCACGTCTTTTCCAGTTCCTGATTTTTAGCAGCTGGTTGGCATCTGTCGTATCCCCATCGTGTGCGTGGTTTTCCCACTGGCCTTTTTCCCCTGGGTTTCCTTCGAGGATCTTCTTCGGTATCCATGACTTAGGCATGCGCTGGACATGGCCTGCCCAGTTTAGCCTCTGGAGTTTTATGAAGGTGGAGAGTTTTGAATCTTGGTATAAGCGGTATAGTTCTGTGTTGTACCTAATTCTCCACTTCCCACCATCATTCATGGGTCCGTATATCCGCCTCAGTGTCTTTCTCTCAAAGCAGTCCACCATTTCAGCTGTTTTCATATTTAGCATCCATGAATCGCACCCGTATGCAACGACTGTGCGTATGACGGTTTTATAGAGCCGAGTCTTAGTTTTTCTGTGGACATTTCTGGATTTGAATATGGGCAGCAATGAGAAGTACGATTTATTTGCAGCTGTTATTCGGGCTTTTATTTCTTCCGTAATTACGTATTAATACGTAATTGTTATTAATACTTTATTTTCAAAATGGATACCTGCAATACATCGCAACGTCTAAATACTATTTGAATAATTTCCACACTTATTTGAGTGTACGAGCAATATATCACGTACGTATAATATATTATTGTACAAAGAATATTTTTAAGTATTTGATTTATATTTACCCGTCTTCAAAATTAAACATCGTGATATAAAAATCCGCAAATCTGAAGCATCCATAAATTAATAGCCTTCAGATCACGTGAGAATGGAGTTCCGCCTTGCACCCTCTCTTAAAAATCAGAACAAGCCGTATTTTAAATGTTATTAGGTGTCCAAGTACATTGTTATAAGGTATTATATTGTTTCCATTCCGACCTTAAAACAAGTTCATTTACATTCCAATCGAAATATCAATTACTTACGTAAAGAACATCCTTAAACTCAGATAGTTTTACGTCGCATTAATTTGACAGGGTAACTGTGAAGTATTATCATTATTAAAACAAATACTTTACAATAATTATAAATGAGTTACATATGTATTAGCTGACTGACATAAACAGATGATGCAACTATTCATGCAAAGATGTTCACGGCTATTTCTGTGTTAGAAAAAAAAGGGATATAATATATTAAAAAATAAAAAAAGGTGTGTGTACTTATGTACGCGCGTTAGAAGATATACTTCTTTGGCGTAACAGAACAAAAACAAAACTTGTGATAAACTAGATTCTTTAACTAGCTCTTAATTATCTTGTTAAATTACACACTCAAGAAAAAGGACCGCTTATTGGAACGCCGTTGGTTTATTTCTATACACTTTAACTTATAATACTAAATTATATAATGGTTTCTCGTTGTTTTTATTTTTAAAGTACCAACTGACAGTCTGACGTTTAATCGTTTGTTTACGTAAGGAATTGCAAATGACCGACAACAATAAATTCGCTGCCTAGGCAACGGTACAATTCTAAATTATAATATTATACTGTATAATCGTCACGATTGCAGTAGCATACTGTGACGTAAAGGTAGTGCGTTCGGCTGATAACCGAACAATCGGTAGTTCGAATCCAATCGAGTGCGTTTTTTTTCGTGTGAACAAATAAATTATGTGTTACATGTCACACGACAAAAATACATTCTGATCTCATTTCCCAAACGCGCCAAAAGAAGTATAACTTCAATATATATATATATATTCTTTTTATTTTATTGGGCGTAGAGGCCCAATGACAGTAGTGTATTTAGTAATAAAAGTGAAACAATCACAGACACATAGGTTTTGAGAAAATCACATAAATATAATTTATGTCCTCACCGGGAATCGAACCCGGAGCGAGGATGAAAGGCCAGCGCCTTACACACTGCACCACGAGAGACACCGCGAGATAAGTCATAACAACCCAATTGAAGAATAATACAAGCATCACAAGAAAAAGTCTAACATAGTTATAATATTGTCCAAAACTCGTTCCTTCTTAGAGTTTAGACTTATCTCTCTTTTTCGTTCGCACAAACATTTTTGTTGTTCTTTTTAATTTGGACTTCTTTACATAATATTTTTTAAAACACGTATGAATATCTTGGAGTTCGAATATTGCCCGAATGGAAAACAATTTATTGACTATTATTATTAAATTAGTTATAAAAATGAAAATAAAATGAACATTTTACAAATTATAATATTGCATTGATTTTTAACGTATTTACTGTTAACTTGTGCATTTATTTTAAAATTTAAATAATAAAAACAACTCAAACTTCTTCCTCATTACTTAGGACGGCAATCACTAAAAGTACAGGTTTTACAATAATCATCACCCACCTTGAGCCATCGCGTGATGGTCTGATTACATCCGCCATTGTTAGCTCAGTCGTTTTGGTATACATTATTTTTCAAATATTAACAAACATAAAATAGAATTGCGACGTTTTTGGTAGGTAAACCTATGCAGTACAAATTGTGAGAAAACTTTTTTTCTGCTTTCTAATGTCCATATATTATAATATCTGGGAGCACTGCACTGATGTTTGTTAAGCGAACTAAGTTTTAAAATAGAACATGCACACAAAAAAACATTGAAATTAATATCTCACTCATTTTGAGGCTCACGATGACAGAGCGGTGTCGGCTTATAATATCATGGGTCCCAGGTTAAAATCTCGGATCTGACAAATTCGAATGTTATTTTCCAATTTGTGTTTGGAGTGCCTTAAAAATTGAGCACGTGGCTAACATTATGTTAATACAGCCTCCACTCTGCGGAGGCCAATATGGTCCTCTCAGGATCAACCATAGTGATGTAATATTTCCTATAATATATACAAAAATGAAGATACATAGGCTATATCTACAATATTTATTTTATGACATATTAAAAATTCGTCAAACGATTACTTTCCGACTGCCTTTCTACAAGGCATGCTCTCCTTGAATCTCGTAGGTCACTACTGCTCTCGAGACATTTTTGCCTGCCACCAAGAGGGATGGTTTCCAATTCTTGCGTTCTAACGTATTTAAATTTATATCCACATATCAATTACGGCACCTACGTGGTCGCAGCCATGACCTATTTTGGATCAGAACTGTTTCATCGAGTCAAGCCTATCAGGCACCATTAGCGACGGGTGCAAGACTAAACAGTGCACTCTCTAAAGACATAGACATTTTTAATGATGTGCAGTGCATGAAACTTTATTTTACTCTTCTTGTGAAAGTAATATTTTTATAACGTAAATCTCATGTTGTGAACATTCCGAATAATTATGATTTGTTATGTCCGCAATATATTGTTTTCTCAAATAAATTAATTAAAGAAATAAATACGAAATGCACAACTACAAACATGGTTAAGTATTGTGTGTGTGTGTTTAATTTTTAATTTGTCGGTATTTTGAAAATACCTAAATATTTCACGGCTTCCTGGATGGAGCTTTGAAACAAGTTTGAACATAATAAACACTGAAAAATATAACAATGTGGAATATACAAAGATGCTGGACATCCTGGCGTAAGTTTAGTGTTGCTATTAAAGCATCGACTGAATACCCTGTGCGATGTTGCGTGTATGTTTAATCATTTACTTAATTATATCCACATCACAAAAACTCTGAACGACGAATCAATTAACGGCAAACCGCGCTCACTCACGTAACGACGTATCCGGGTGAAGTTGGGCTCGGAATGAGACACGACTTGCGATTTTTTTACGTAAATCGTACAACCTGCAACATTTCTCACGTTTCGGCATTTTGACTTTTTGCCGAGAAAAAATAGTCACCACAAGCGACCCGATACGAAACTTAGATACTTACTTAATGGTCAAAATGGAGATTTTATAGTATTTTCAAAGCATTAGCCTGAACATTCCTTAAACGTTGTAGATAATCTATTTATATAATTTTGAAGCCTTATTATCCTTCATATTTATTTTAAACATTTGATGACTGCATAAAGTATTTTTTTACATAACATAATATTCTTTTAAAACTCTCGATCTAATGTTTTAGAATATAGTCATATTTCAGTATATCCATGTGAAGTGGTGCTAAGATTTTTTAGATTTATTAATTTTTAAACGCATTTACAAAACCATTAGTAAAATTAATGTTAACATTATAAAGTGAAATATTTACGATAAAAAATTATATTTTATAATCTCTGTGATACCAAATCTGACAAGAATTAGGCATTTTATTATTCAACAAAATGGGCACGATTTACACATTTGAAGATAATTCTAAAGATTCTGATTATAAGCTATGTCTTTGATCATTCAAATGTGATAAACATCCTACGAATAATGATTGTTTTATAATAATAATTGACCTAAGAATAAGGTAGTATTTTTTTGAAATACGCCATTTCTATTGGCATTTCCTAGTGGCTAAGCTACAACATACTGCCGTAGCCATAAATTGACAAATGATAAATGAAGTAGGGAGTAAGATCATCTTAACGCGCGTGTTTGAACATGTACCTACCGTTTAAAAAAACGATTTTTTTTTCCGGATAGGTGTTAAAGTGTTCAATAAGTGTTTGCTTCCCGTAATCACATATGCGTGTGAAACATGGACCCTAAGTAAAAGAGAGATCCAGAAATTTAGAATAGCACAATGTGGTATGGAGAGGTGCATGCTGGGCATAACGCGAAATGACAAGAAGAGGAATTAGTGGATAAGGAAGCAGACAAGGGTTTGCGATGTAATAGACTTCATTAAAAGCCTCAAATTGAAATTGGCTGGACACATAGCTCAAAGTAGAGACAATCTTTGGACAAATTTAGTCATCCAGTGGTATTCTAGAGGTACAAAACGTCCGCAAGGTAGACCTAGAGGCCGCTGGATCGATGAAATGATAAAGTTCTGTGGAAGTACGTGTCAGCGCAACGCACAGGACCGAGAGAAGTGGAAGCATCCAGCAGTGGATAGATTCAGGCTGATTATGATGATGATGATATCTAGATTCCAACACCAACACCCTTCCTCTATACTATTGAATCAATTGATATAATACTAGAATACTCCCTCAGATCCAAAATTTTAATATTAAAGTACTTGTAAACATTAGCAGAATAATACTAATATATTAACGAAAATATAAAACAATCACTTTAGTTATTTCAATATAGGTAGGTAGCCGTACTGAGAAGCAGCGTGATGGCATAACGTTTCATTTAAGTTAATAATAATAAAATTGAGGCTCTACTGTGAATACACTCTACTGTGAATGTCGTGTGTGTGAACTCTACTGTGTGAATACACGGCTTTATTTTGCCGGACAATACCCACTATCTTTATATTATTACTCTGAGGTGTGCATTTCTTACCACAGGGTTAAAGAAGCTGTAACCACAGGTCCTCAAAGAAGCAGGGGCTCCGAGGTCTGAGAATTAAAATATGAAAATCTGTATGAAAAAACCATGGGGTAAATAGATTAGTTGCCTTCCGACACTCTCTTCTTGGTCGTGACACTCATGGCTGAAGATCGTGGCCACATTTGAATTTCGCCATCCTTTGAGCGACCAAGACTTTCCATCCTTCTCGATCTTCCGCTTCTCTCAAGGCAGAATGGATGGTGCCCCCACTCAGCTCTTTCACTTGGTCGCTCCAGCGCGCAGACGCTCGTCCTCTGCTTTGCCTTCCCTGGAGGCCACCTAAAACTATCAGTCTCTCCAGGTTGTCTGGTCCACGCCTGACAATATGTCCAAAAAACTGCAGAATTCTTCTCAGACATATTGTCGAGAGCCGTTCTTTTATCTTCAGTCTCTGGATGATTGACTGGTTCGTCCTGTGCTCTGTTCAAGAAAAACGAAGCATTCGGCGGCAACCGACACTATTATAATATAATAAATATGCAGGAATTTGTATATCGGAAACCATCGTAGCTTTCAGACGTTATGACATACAACAATTATTATCAACTTCCCACGCATCAGCCAAAAAACTGTGGCTTAATGAGGTACAATATCATACAGCAATAAATTCAGATGATTGTTTAAAGTACAGACCTACAAACTTATCTAAAGAATGGCCAAAAATGTAACTACGAACTACCATTGGACGCCATTTTGAAAATGACATTTGAATTTCAGATTTTGTCCAGTTACGAATCTTGATTGAGTAGTTTTCGACAATGGCTCCCCCATCTCATTCTTCAGATTGTAGGTCTGTATTTAAAATTTTGTAAAATGGCGGTTTGTTTGTTGTTGCTACGGGGCCACCAATATGTTTTAGCGCAGGGCACCTTAAACCATAAATTGGGCCCTAGTCTAAAATACGTTTGTAAACCATTTATGTAGTCGTGACTCATGGGTCGCGGGTTCAATCCTCTGATTACTTAGACAAATGCATATATTGTTGAATTTTTGATCCAGTGCAAAGAGTTGGTTAACAATGATTCCTTGTAAAAAAATCTGTTAATATAACATCTACTTTAAAATATACGGACTGTATGCATCTATGCTAACGTCTAAAACTATGCATTATGGGATACTGGATTTTCACAATAGAAAATGATAAAATGCATGTTTCGAATTTTTAATTGTTTTAATTTACCACTCCAAAATTTTATTCATTGTCTTTTCATATTATCCAATGATTTTCGTTTTTAGTCTAGACAATTCAGCCCCAAAAACCTTATTTTAACTTCACATTTAATACAAGAATGATTTCTTCAAAATATCGGAAAGAGATAAAAGAGCGTTTTGTGTTTTCAGTGAATTCTATTTTTGAAAATTATCATTGTAGTTTGTGAGTAATCATACACATTAAATAATCACAAAGAAATGAATATGCCATTATTTTAATTGATACCCAATCTATACAAGTAATTAATGATATTTATAATGGCGAATTCGCATGCAAATGTCTTTCAAGTTAACTTTTATGATTGATGTTTAGAGAATGCATTAAAAGAACCAAAATGATGTGGCACGACCTAGCCTAGTTAAATTATTATACGGTTTGCATAGGTAAGTGAGAAATGACGAATTATAGTTAGTATTAAAAAACAGCAACACACATTATTGACTGTTGGATCCGGTCTCTATACAAACTAGAATGTATATTACTTTTAACTTACTTAAAAGTAAATAATATCTTTTACAGTGGCACACGGACAAACTCTTAAATAAAAACAAATATGATATAATATATATATATATATATTATATATATAAATTTATAAACAGTAAGTAGTTTTACATAGGCATTTGGGTAATATTCTATGCACGGAACAGTGATTCTCTCGCGACTATAATCTATAAGGGATCTTGGCATTGTGTGTTGACAGTAAACCGACTGATAAAGCGTATAACTTGATATGACATCTTCATCTAACCCTGGCGGTGTATCATTGATGGGTCCGAAGATACCGCGCAGCACTCGTCGTATAAATGGGCCCATCACTCTTTCCATGTGATTTGTCATGCGCCAAGTTTTCCAGCCAAACTTGACAACAGGTTTTATTTATAATGTGTTGTACAAGATGCATTTTAAATGTCAGTTTTGTGAATTAGAACGTAGCACTTTTATTAGACCAAAGTAACATTTGTGGCCCAGCACAAGTTATTATTCTTCCTTTAATTCGATTTTTATGTTACTCTTATTATTAATATATGATAATATATGTTATTATATCACTTTTATGCTTCCTGAAAGAAATACAAAGTCTAACTGGCCCTCTGTATACAACTATATATTTAATTTTCTTCACATTAACCTAGTCCTAGTGATTTTACTAAGTTATGCGTGGTCTTAAAGAAAACTTTTCCATTCTCATCACAGTTGATATTTGTATCATTGATGAGTATTTAAGAAAGCGAGGGGTTTATTTGTGTATTCTCCAAAGGTGTAGATTTGTAGAAAAATAAAATCGGTGTGTGTATTTATGTGCGTGCGTTAGAAGTTATACTTCTTTGGCGTAACAAAACAAAACTTGTGATAACCTAGATTCTTTGACTATCTCTTAAGTATCTTGTTAAATTACACACTCCAGAAAAAGGACCGCTTATTGGAACGCCGTTGGTTTATTTCTATACACTTTAACTTATATTACTACATTATAAAATTATGTATCGTTGTTTTTATTTACGTAAGGAATTGCAAATGGCCGACAGTAATAAATTCGCTGCCTAGGCCACGGAACAATTCTAAACTAAAATATTATACTGTATAATTGTCACGATTAGAGTGTCATACTGTGGCGTAATGGTAGCGCGTTCGGCTGATAACCGAACAATCGGTGGTACGAATCCAATCGAGTGCGTTTATTTTTGTGTGAAAAAATAAATTATGTGTTACACGTCACACGCCAAAAATACACCCTGATCTGATTTTTCAAACGCCCATAAAGAAGTATAACTTCAAAAATATATTCCAGGAAAGCTTGATTTAGTCCATACATTTTTTTAAAACATTTTTGCAATATTCGGTTGAATTAAATTAGCTATATATAAACGAACGCCTTTGAAAATTATTGGCAGGTATCAATAATCGTATCTTATATGCTCATAACATACTAATCACCACAGTGACTTAACCATTAATATAATAGACTTGGTATTTTACACTTAACACATTTATCAAGATCTCAAAATTACTAAGGGCACGTATAACTAAAAATGGCAAGGAAAAGGAGGTCATCAACTCTGAATAATAATTATTATTAAAACCGATATACGATATACAGTAATACAATTAGGTTTTTTCTCTTACAAATAATTGATACAATATTCTTAGTAATGCGCAAAGTTATTTTTTGCTAACATGAGTTATCTATTACTAAGTGATCTTCTACAGGTATGTGCGAAAGCGCGAAAAGTGGCTAAGTGATATTCTGGTGTTGAAAAAATACAAGGAAATTCAGAATCTGTTTAATTTCACTTAGTATATTCTGTATAATAGGAAATATTGAATAAGTAACTTGTTTTTGATTTTTCTCGTTACAGATAGTAACAGCAATGTGATGTAATTATGTTTTTGTATATAAAAATCGACATAATTCTTTATTTGGCACATTATGTATGTGTCAAAAAATGCAATTTGTTTTTAGGGAAAAGTTCAATAGCATATTATTTAAATCATATTTAAATCATTCTTTCACTTAGCCACTTTTCACATTACAGGCCTTATAAGCTATTTATATTATTTCACATGACCTAATTTTATTTAGATCCTCTATCATATTATTATAGGCGCTATGTAAAGTTTATTAAAAATCATCCTTATTGCAAAATGGGTTGAGTTAAATTTTACGTATATACATATAAGTACGACAATTTTCTTTAAATACGAGTATCTCATAAAATTCTTATTGTCTTTTATTATGAAAGTAACAATAAAATAAATGTTTACGAATTAGCGCAGTTTAGAAATCGACCCTGATTACAATACAGGTAAAGTTTATTTTTCTGTCACTTTCATCTGTATTTATCTGTTTATTACAACGAAAGCAGTGACGCACCCAGGGGGGGGGGCAAGGGGCCCTGGCACCCTCCAAAAATGAAAATTATCAAAATGATTTTAAACATTGAAATTGAAAGCCAATAAACTATACCTTTGGGCTTAGACAAATAAAGACACGGCAAGAAAATGATTTGTAATAATTCTCCAGCACCCTTTTTAGAAAAAATTCTTAGATTTCAATTTCTAACACAAAAATTTCGAAGGTTTTTTTAGAAACACAATCCCTAATGGAACTGTCAAAAAAATCTCAGTGTCCACCCGAATATAATTTAAAAACCGTCTTCGTCAATAGCCACAATGGACTCAAATATTTGTCGTGCTCCTGCGCTTGAACCACTCACCTAACGTAAAAAACGTATTAGGATATAAATTATTGTAAAAAAATCTAGTTTATTTTACTATGTAACTAATTTTATTATAAAGTACACCAGAAAAGAGTTATAATCAGAAAAAAATTTAACAAAAACTTCAAAAGAATACCCCAGAATACATAAAAATAATTTAAACTCTCACAAAATTGTAAATATTTAGTGATGGAAAGACAGAAACAAATACGTAAACTAAAAATATTGAAGTGTTATCTTTAATACACACTACTAAAAAGCCAGGACGTTTGATCACTCTAACTATAAAGTATAAACCAACCAAATGGGTATTGCAATACCGAATGAATATTTCGGTATTTCTTATTGAATACCGGTATTCGCCAAAACATGTTATAGTAAAAATAAAGAAGAACCTATCAATAAATATAGTTATTAAAATCTATGGAAAACACTATTTTATGGCAACCTAAAGAATCTACCTACATTTTACTGTGTTAACCTTTATAAATTTAATAATATGTATATAGATCATAATATTTTAGAACTGCTAATTTTTACAAATATTATAAGTCCAGGTAAAGGAAAATCACTTTCAAATTCAAGGTTTGTTGGATTAATAGTTATAGAATAATTGGAAATATTTGCCACGAATGTTTTCTTTTTCTATTAATATACTAGACAATTCTATAAGTATATTTGAGAGATTTTGTTTTATTATTATTTAACTTTTATTAGTTTCAGTCAATATATTTGCGTTTTGGCAGCACTAATATTATACAATAAATTGAATATAAGTATAACACAGTAGTAAGTAATTAAAAAAAACATTAAATTCATTTTCAAAAAACATAAACGTGTCGTTTTTATCGGGGGTAAGAATGTTGTGCTGTTCTTACCCCCAATGTATGTTTAATCTTCGAAGGTTGCTTGATCAGTATGTGATATGGTGTGATCGGGCAGTGATGAATAATACACGGAGTTGGTATTTTCTTGGGTTTATATTGTAATAATAAATTTAGGATAAACACGGCACAAATAAATGACTGTCACACTGATTTTAGTTTGAGTTGAAAGGTTTACATTGATTTAAAATTTAGCTACGGTGCGCGACATATGGACAGTAGAGCGTGTCGACTACATTCAAGGAAGGCCGATAGACAACTGCTTATTTTCCGGTTACGTTATTGTCTGTGGTTTATAAATGACCACAGACAATACCATGTCGGTTGAAGGATTATACGAAATCTCTACACTTTCTTAATACCGAAAATACCAGTATTTTCGATTATTGAAACCGGTATCGATAAATAATTGAATACCGGTATTGCAATCCCTACAACCAAATAACATTGACCGATTATATTACTATCTATGACATAAAATTATATTGCCAATTGTATAAAAACGTACGAATAAATTTTGACACTTTTATAGTAAAGAATGTAGTGACAATACATTTAATACCAGATTGATGATACAAACAATGCGAATATGAATAGATATTAGTCATGTGATTCACCAACGTGGCTTGCGTCCACGAGCGGATCGTAAAATGGCAGGTGTATCATGTTCACAATTCCAAGAGGTCGGTTTAATAATAAAATGATACTGTATGTATCGCATAATTTAGTTGTTGAGATTTATGACCCGCAGACGAGGCTGGTCTCAACAGACCGCACGACGGCAAATTATCATTCGTTGCAGACAGTTCGTTGAAATAAAGGACGATCGTTGGTTAGGCGCATTTTTCAGACCTGCCAAAAACATTGATGATTAATTATTATTAATAAAACTTTAAAATATTTATTGAAACTCACTTAAAAACAGGCATTATCAGTATCGTCTGGGGGTAGGCAGATTGACCGTCGCTTGGGGACGGCAGTTACCCAAAGGGTGGCAAATCGAGGAGAATCATTATGTATGTACAGAAATAGCCACCTAAACTTAGTAATAACGGAAATATCTTTCCATTAAAAATGTCAGCTCACTGGTTGGAAACAAAATGTATGAATTAGGTAGGTACTATCAAATCGTGTGCCATGCAAAACCATCTCGCGTGTCATAGGTTCGCCATCACTGCTATCGGTTAACTAATGGATGAAGGTCTCTTCAAGATGTCATTGAGACATAATGTGGGTAACTTACCTAGAATCTAAATAATGGAAAATTTATATTTATTCAAAGTAAGTATATTGAGGTGAACAATATTACAGTTATTGTTTTTAAATAGGTTGTACTGCGCCGCCACGGGAGGTTAAGGCCTTCTCAAGGTCTTGTCGTCGCGCGCATTAGAGGTACATGTGATCTCATTGAGGTGTCTACATGCACTCGCTGCAAATCACGGCGAGACACGCGCGTTTTGACTCGCGCGCATTCCAAATACATGTGACTTTATTAAGTCGTACTCGCGCCGTGACGACTGTCGCGCGCGGTCGAGGTACTGGTGACCTCATTGAGGTGTTCACGTGCACTTGCAGCGAATCGCGGCGAGACACGTTCCATGTGGACAAGGTCTTAAGGTTGCTAGGCCAAAGAAATTGGACTTAGACTGGTTTAAAATGATATCAGTGGTCGGATAGCTGCGGTGGACTATTTAGGTGAGGTGCATATTGAGGGCATGGGCCCCACATCTGGCTAGCATTTTCAAACAAAATTAATGTGTATATTTAGTGTTTTTTGTATATTTTAATACATCCATTTGAATTATGGAGTTGTCGAGTATCAATACACAATTACAAATTATATCGTGCAACAACATGATTTTTAATAATAACATTGTCGAAGGAAATTAGCTTTTTTTGCTATTAAAGCAAATTTGTGGTGTGTTTTTATCTCACTTATCTGGTCGACTCGCCACGCCGGGCCCCAGGCTAAAGGCCTGTCAGCCCCCCCCCCCCCCCCCTTGTGGGGGCAATGATTGCGGGCGCATAGATCATATCGTTGTATATCACAATGGTTTTGAAATAACTAGTTATGAATAAACTAAAGAACAGCCACAAAGCACACTGCGAGTGGCCGTGCGATGCGCGCGTGCAAAACAAGTACCGGCTAGGTCCCCTGCAATGTGCGCGCATCGCACGGATTCTTGCAGTGTACTCCGCCACTTAATGAGTGTTATGTAATACAGTTAAAAATGATAACTAACTTATTAGTCATCAAAGGAAATTTAAATAATCAAAAAATGCATTTAAAATATGATAATATTGATTATAAAAAAATATTTGATTAGGTCGCGAAGTAATACGAATTGCGTTAATTTGCCATTAAACATTTTAAAATAATCTTTTTTATGAATGCAAAACGATTTCTAGAATGTTTATTTTAATGTATAAAAAAATCATTGGGCAGGATGACTAAATTTATGACGTATGACGGAATTGCAAATTTTCTTCTCAATAAAGACGTGTCACATTTTTTCTTTTACGATAAACTTACGACAAATTTATGTCCACTGCGCAGAGCTGAAATCGGAAGTTCCTATAATATTAATCCACGATGGAAACCAAACAAGGTGACGGTCACGAAAAGTGCTTGTTGGACGGAGAAAGAAAGAAAGAATAATTGGTAAACGTCGAAAATGCTTTGCGCGATGTACGTATTTTTCGACAGGTTCGCCACTCTCGTTTTACTACACATGCGCATACGTCATGCAAGTTTATACTATCGCGTGAAAATCCAGAACATTCAGAACTTTTATGATACATGCATGCAATCTTCCAACTTGCATGACAATGCGTGTTTAAACGTGAATTTTCTTGTTATAGCAGCAATAATACATACTGTCAACAGTAAATCCATGCACACGTAAACGAGGTAAAAGTCTATATATAGGAAAAATAAATCAATATTAATTTAACAAATTCCCATAATTATATTTAATATTTAGTTAGTTTTAATTTAATTTTCTATAATTAAACGTTAAATGATTTAGTAACAATGTACAATTTTCGTCACTACAAGATGTTATAATATATTGTAGTTTTAACTCTGTGTGATCCTTATAATAAATTTTGAAAAAGGAAGGGAATTTGCCTGAAGACATACATTTACCTCTAAAACTTTCAGTACCAATTGATTTTTACTACTCCTTACCATAGCACTTTTCCACCGTGAAGAGGACGTTGGTGCAGGTGTTACTTCTTCCACCAATCACTATTACATTTAAAATAAGAATATGAACATCAGCGGGTGTATTCTATACACAAGACGACTATCGACCGCTAAACGTGATAGTATGTATTGCATATTTGTATTGATGTATTATAATTGTTACAAAAAGTTACTGTCTATCTCGCTCTAAATTTTAGCATAGCCAAGAGTGGTGCTGTTAAAATATAGCACTTATTGCAACAATTACAACCAACTTATTGTTATTGTTACAATAAGTACTAATACTTTGATACAAACCTACCCTAGTTAGCCGTCGTATTTATCGCTTTAGCAGTCGATAAGTATAGAATAAACCCACAGGTGTCAATAGTATCTCTGGTTTACCTATATAAATGACACGAATCATTCATTCACCATTGTTATTTTTCTATGAACGTAGCTTGTACCTATATATATTGCAACACAACCCAACACAACACAACATAACCTATAACTTGAACTCTATATTGAGTATATTATAATAAACTTAATAAATAAACTGAAATATAAATATATTTTTAGATCCGGCCCTTGTCTCGCGACAAATCAACCATTACGCCACCGAATCATAAATGGTTTCTTTATCTTTGTATTATAATAAAATAAAGTCGATTATAAATTCGTTTTCCGATGATTTATTTATTTTATAAGGTTGGATGATGATGGACACTTGCGCGCGAGGAAAGCGATGACAAATATTTTTTTTTGGAAATGTTCTCACATTCTGCAAGCGTTTCTCATAGTTTAGCAGTCGTCATTAAATTTTGCTATTTATGAAAACTACGATATCTATCTATTTTATATAATATTAATTAATATACATTCCTATATGTTATATCTAAAAGTCACTATACATAGTTCAGTAGGTACTAGTAAATATTTCAGGTAAATTTAAAAAATCTCAGAAATATACATATTACAAAGAAAATAAAAAGAATATTATATATACAACGTTTTTAAATTTTCTGTTGAATCATATAAACTTGACTTGACTAGCTTAAACGATCAAAAAAAATTGTACTTGATAGAAATAATACTGAAATGTCAATTTGACATGTCATAGTGATTTCTATAGTAACCCACGTATATATTAATAATTTAGTTGCTAGGACGCCAGACCCCTAGCAACCAATAATGGTGTCGAAATAACTTTTCATACAAAACAGAATTAACTGAAAATGAATTCAATTCTACTTAAAGATGGCTAAAAGTATTAAAAAATGCATTGGCATCGTGTTCTGATATATTCTAAAAGTTTCAAATATCTAGCTAGTCGGGAAGTTAGTTAAAAATCGATTGCAAGAATTGTACCGGACAAATAAGAATACGAGCTAAAAAAAACGTTGTAAAATCATCAAAAGTGATCTAGGACGATTCGGAGCCGGGTCAATTGAACGCTACACAATCGAATGAAATTCGAAAATAAATAGACGTTCGTGAATTATATTTACTTTAAAAATATATATTTAATACTGTGATAATTTAAATATGCTCACGTAAATAGTGATTTAATTTTGCATATTATGTTTAAGTTCCAATGAGAAGACAGTTCTTTTATTTTTATATAAAACGTCAGGCATAATCATTCTTAATCGGTAATAAAAAACTTTATGTAAGAGAAAAATGAATTAAAATTACGAAGTAGAAAATAGACACAATTCAAACTAGTAGGTCATACATGAAATTCTTATCAAATTGCGTTTTTATTGACAATCGGTCGTAATTAGATAGGAGGATCATAGTATAATTGGTTACTGCACATATTGGCGCGACACCAATGGTTAGTTATACGGGTTAAAATCCCTTCGAGTATCGTATTTTTTTTTCAAATATGATTTTATCTTAGGTCTTATGTGTTTTCTTAGATCTTAGGTGTTTTCAAGTTATGTATGTTCAATATAATATAGAATGTTACATTATCAAAATCTTGTGAATTATTCGTTGAATAAAAGAAATGGTTTATTAATCCTAATCAAGCTTATTCGTCTTGTTCTGCATGTAGAAGTTCACTGTTGGATCTAAGCGTCTACCACTACATTCAGACCTGTTTCTTCCGCATTAAACTGTTTTAGCTAAATTTATTATAAATAGCTTAATTTTTAGTAAAATATGTCATATATAAACATAACTACTAATTATTTAAATTTTATAAAAGGGTAAATTAAGTTTAAAATGTTGTGGTTGAAATTAATAATTCATATAATTATTAATTCAAACGGTTGCGGTTTTTTGATCATTTAAACAATGTCACTAGACAATAACATCCTTTAAATATGGTTTTATTTAGCAACCATATATTAAAAATTCAAGAAAAGGACAATATCTTTCCTGTGGTATAAAAATATGTCGGATTTCCCAAATAATGACGAAGTTTCGCAGAAACGCATTAAAAAAATGATTGACAGATTGGAAGGTACGAGGGTGGGTCAATAATTCCTTAGAAAAAAGCATTACAACAGTTTTTATTTTTGTATTTTTTTTTTATTTCTCAACATAATCTCCTTGGAGCTCAATACACTTGGTTAGACGTTTCTCAATTTTTTTTAAACCGTCAGAAAAATAAGTTTTCGGAAGGTCCTCAAAATAAGCATTTGTCCGATCGATGACTTCTTCATTTGAAAAAAAACGTTGTCCACTTAGCCATTTTTTTAAGTTTGGGAAAAGGAAAAAGTCACTGGGGGCTAAATCTGGCGAATACGGTTGGTGGTCGACCAATTCGAACTTCAATTCTTCAATTTTAGCCATTGATCGTAAAAATGTGTGAACACGGGCATTTTCCTGATGAAAGAGGATTTTTTTCCTGTTTAAATGAGGCCATTTTTCTTCAATTTCGTTTTTTAGCTGGTCCAATAAAGATGCATAATAATCCCCTGTTATTGTTTTTCCTTTTTTCAAATAGTCAACGAAAATAATTTCACGTGCATCCCAAAATACAGTAGCCATAACCTTACCAGCTGATTTTACGGTTTTTGCCTTCTTTGGACATGGTTTGTCTTCGCAATCCACTGCTTTGACTGTTCTTTCGTCTTGGGAGTATAGTGGTGTATCCATGTTTCATCTACAGTCACAAAGCGATGAAAAAATTCATCCGGATTGCGTTGCATGAGCGGTAACAGGGCTTTAGAGGCCACCACCCTATTGCGTTTATTGTCGACTGTGAGCAAACGCGGCACCCATCTTGCAGAAATATTTTTCATGCCCAATTTGTCATGTAAAATAGAAATGACGCTACCTTTTGAGATCCCTGTAACCTCAATTATCTCACTCAACTTTAATCTTCGGTCACTTAACACCATATCGTGGATTTTATTGATCATTTCTGGTGTAGTCACCTCTACAGGACGTCCTGAGCGTGGTTCATCCTTTGTTGATGTACGACCACGTTTAAATTCATTTAACCAGTTATAAATAGTTGCAAGTGAAGGAGCAGATATGCCGTGAACTAAATCCAACTCATTTTTTATTTCCTTTGCTGCTAACCCTTTTATATTAAAATGTTTAATAACAGCTCTAAACTCAATTTTCTCCATTTTCCATTTTTCCATTTTCCACAAGCAAATTTTTTTTTTTAAATGTACGAAAAACACACAACAACCCGACCAATCTGATTGAAACTTCGCAGCATACTGAATCGGTAGTGCCGCTGCATGAAAACAAACCGCTTACCAGTGGCGAAGGGTGGAGGTAGGCTGTTAAGATTCGCTATAAATAGTGCACACCAAACTTTGTTAGTCATATGTATTTGTTTTTATTGAACTAAGACTACAATTTACAGATGGTATTAGTTAGTTTTTTAAAATCAATTAAACCCTGCCTAAACGAAACCATAATAGATTTGGTCTAATTTGGGCAATACGACAAAATTGTGTACAATTTTTCATTCATAGTTATTTGTTTTCGTTGGATTAAAACTACATATTACACATATTTTTGGTTCTTTTTTTTGATTCATTAAGCCCTGCGTAAACCAAACTATAATAAATAAAAAATATTATTCTATCTATAAAATACTCAAAGTTATGTATGATTCAATTGCATAATTTTAGATATTTTATAGATAGACATGTATTTTTTGACTAATATCTATTATGGCTTGGTTTCTCAGAGTTTAATTGAATTTTAAAATCTAACCTACACTATCTGTAAATTGTAGTCTTATTTCAATGAAAACAAATATGTATGTCTGAAAAAGTTTAATGTGCACTATTTATGGCGGATCTTAACAGCCTACCTCCACCCTTCGCCACTGCCGCTTACAGTACTAGTCGCGCCACTTGTCGGCTTTTCTAAGGACTTATTGACCCACCCTCGTACCATTGGTGTTATAAACTTCTTAAACATATACATTTTGTTAAACTTGATTTAATATAAATAAATAATATATGTTTTAATATAAATTTATGTCGTGTAATTATATTCCTGGTCCGCATAATTATGTTAAAAATAATAAGTATTTTAGTGAAAATTATGTACAATTTCAAATTTACTCAGACTGCAATATAAATGTAGATTTCTAGATTAGAAACAGACTGTCCTCGTTTGTTTTCGCCTGACTCAGTTTTTTGGTGATATATCTCAAAGGGAAGATAACCTATAAAAACTTGTGATTTTGCATCGGGTCGAAGGTCGGAGGGGGTGAAGAAGAGCACCTTCTAGAATTATATGGATAGGCCGATTAAACAGTGCAACACTCTGCGTGCAACTGAATGCAAAATATCAGAAGGCCAAATTATCTTGGTCATAGACGAAGAAGAAGATAAAATGTATATATTGCGGAGATAAACCATGAAAGTCTACTTTTATAAATAAATTTGCGCAATATATTGACCAATTCGAACATGAAATTTCGTTTCTTTGTAACGAAGTCAAAAGATTCATAGTATAATGGAAACGTAGCTATCTATAACTGTTGTGAAAGAACAACCACTGTCAATTACGTATTGTACAGAGATTTAATATAAAATCGCGTATTTCATGCATATTACAATCGGTAAAGATATCTGATATAAACAATAGTATAATAATAAATTATTATTTGTACTGGCGTTTACGTAGTAGTATCGTAGTGATTTTGAAACAAAGTGTTTGAGATTTCAATGATCTACGTATCGTATGATTCACAAAATATAGTCAAAATTGACTAAATAATATACTATCGTTGTTTAGATTGCTCTAATTATATCGACATTGCGTATTTCATTCATTAATGACAAAATATTCATTACGACACCTGATCTTACGTCTACATTCACACAAGTTAATAAAGTGACATTGTGCCATTCATGAATTTCAATTTCAATTTCAATTTATTTATTTTTACATATTGTGGACATTACAAATTATAAGTTTAAGACGTTCACAACATGACATAAAAAAGAGATAGATAATATGTTATTAAACAAATATGTACATACAAAAATATTAATTATATAGGTACATGGAAATACACCGGATGAGTTAAGCAGACCCTATTTTAAAAATTTATAAAATAACGTCCACCTATACTCATCCTCACGTAGGTGGAATATATCAACACCCGAAGCAATTTCGTTGAACATAGTTATCGCCCTCCCAATTGGCATTACCAGTGGCAGGTTGGTTCTGCACCTTGGTAGAATAAACAACTGATGTTCTCTATTTCTAAGATAGTTATCAGGGACACACAGGTCAACACTGCCCAGAATGGCAGAGTTCTCATTTATACCTCGTATAAGTCGAAAAAAATACATAGCTAAATAAAGATTTCTTCTAAATTGCAAACTGCAGTATGTAAGCATGCCTAAGAGAAAGTCAGTTGGATAAAGCCACGGATAGTATCCGTACAACCTCAAATAAAGGAGTCTCAAGAATTTCTTCTGAACCCTCTCCACCATAAGGCCATACTTCAACTGATGCGGTGCCCAAACAATAGACCCACTCTCAAGTCTGCTTCGAACTAAAGAATTAAATAAAAGTTTTAATACCGTAACATCCGAAAAGACCCGGGAAGTACGCATGACGAAGCCCAACATTTTAAGCGCCTTGTTACAAATGGTAACTATATGGCTAATAAATGTCAGTTTACTCTCAAACGTAATGCCAAGATCCCTTACAGATGATATTCGTGACAGAACTCTGCCATGCATCGAGTATTGGAAAAACAACACTTTTGAGGCTCTGGTAAACGACAAAAGATTGCATTTATCAATATTGAATTCTAGTTTGTTACGCCTGCCCCAATCTAATATATTATCTATATCAAGTTGGAGCTGACGACAATCGTCCAAGGTGACAACTTCCAAAAAGAGTTTCAAGTCATCAGCGAACAACAAAAACATAGCATTTTTTATTACCAATGCTATGTCATTTATAAAAATCGTGAACAGCAACGGCCCTAAGTTTGAGCCCTGAGGGACACCAGAAAATGTGTTAAAGGTCTGTGACTGATAAAGGCCGTACGATACGTATTGTTGACGGTTCCTAAAATAACTCCCGAATAGCTTCAAAAATCGATCAGACAATCCAATAAGTTGGAGTTTTTCCATCAGGACATCATGATCGACTTTGTCAAATGCTTTCGAGAAGTCATCGTAAGAACAGTCATCCTGGTGACCTCTATCCAGGGCCGATGACACATAATTGGTAAATACCATCAGGTTAGTTTCGGTTGATCGGCCTGCTCTAAATCCATGCTGTTCATTTATTATAAATGACTCAATTTTTGGAGAAATCATGTTGTGCATGATCATCTCAAGAATTTTTGATGCTGCAGAGAGAAAAGCTACCGGCCTGTAATTTTCCACTGATGACTCTGTACCACTCTTATGGATTGGAGTAACCTTCGACATCTTCCACGTTTCCGGAAAGATACCTGTCTCCATTGTAAGATTATAAATATATGCAAGTGGGCCTTTGACAAAATCAACACACCCCTTTAAAAAAAATGTAGGGACGTTATCAGGTCCCAAAGAGTGAGTATTTTTTAGTTTTTTTAATAAATTTTAACACATCACTCTCATCAACTGGAAAAATATCAATGGACTGGGCACCGCATGATGGCTGTCATTTTCATTATAAGACAGTGTTACATTATTAAATTATTATTGATATTTTTATATTATTAGTAGGTATATATTATTACTGTGTTACTAAAAAAAATATATTAGCAATGTATCACATAAAAAAGATGTTATCAATTTTTGTATTTACTTATTTAATAACAAGCTTAAGAATGCTAGATTCTTATTATTGAAAATTAATCATTTTGAAAAACATTTATACTATAAATACCTACTAAAATGTTGTATGTATAATAATAATAATTTAACATTTAATTAAATCGTGTACTGTACGACAAGATCTTCTTGGTTACGTGTTAAAACTGTGAACTAATAGAACTAACAAGCTCCTCCTATTTAGTTGACGACAGCGACTTCCTGTTATTGCCTAAATCTTCTTGTTGGACTATCTGCTCAGCTTTGAATAAACTAAAATATTCGCAAGTACAATGAATGACATCATTAATAAAATATAAAGTTAACACCTAACGCCGTAAGTAATATCAGCGCATCTATTCTATACACAAGTCTGCTATCGGCGGCTATCGAGGGTAGTTTTCATATTTATGTATTGAGGTATTATAATTGTTACAATAAGTTAGCCGTCTAAAATGACAAAATTGTCTATCTCACTCTAAAAGTTAAGACAGCCAAGAGAGGTGCTGTTAAAACATAGCACTTAGTGTAACAATTATAACTAAGTTATTGTAAAAATTATAATACATCAATACATAAATAATATGATAAACTACTCTGTGAGATGTGTATAGAATATATTATGCGTTGATTGAATTAAAAAATTGGTTGCGGCGTTTTCATCGGCGGAATTTGATATAATTACCATTATCATAGTTCTTATTAGAGACGGGTCGACAGCTTGAGCCAGACAGTGAAAGATATTAGTTAAAATCCCACTAGGTCCAACTTTTATTTAGGATGATTTCTATGGTTTAAAATTCCTTATATCATAAAAATATGTCTAAGCGGATTGCTCATTCCATGAATTTTTTAAAGTGAACGTTACAAGGTATTAGAACTCAGTCAGAGATACAAAAATAAATCATTTTTAGGAAATTCTTTATTTAATAATTCACTGATAATATTGAATAATAATAAAATATTATATCGTATGGCAAGAAAGTAATAATACAAGTTTGGGAACCATTTATCTTGTAAAGGACAATCAGATAAAGAATATGACTAAGTTAACTTATACAGTTAACGGACTTCTTTCAATAACATTCAAATTAAAATAACAATCATTCACTTTTGTAAGATTTTAGCATCCGTATATTTTTATTGGTACCTAAACACATATATTATCCATACAATAATAATTTATTCATTTTTTTATTAATATACTTAATATTATGAATCATCAATGATTTTTCATATATCTCATTATAAGATAATAAACGTCGTTTCTATGATTCATTATTTAAATAATATTTCGGAGACAAATTGTCTTTTTCATCATTTATGCTTATCTATTTGTCGTATATTATATGCCATATCGAAATGGACTAAGTTTACCTGGTGGAGACTTTAGTCTTTCCCATATTGAGAGCAACATTCTAGATAAATGATTTCTTTGAAATATGGTACTGAATGGCGAAAAAGACAAAAGACAAGTATTAGAATAAATAAAGTCAAAGTATCGGCTCTACAAAGTGTTGTTCATGAGAGTCTTTTTAGCCATAAAACCAAGAAGTGGCAAATGATTGATATCACAAATTTTGAGGGTCGACACGGAAAACAAAAGGTTTCTACTCGAAAATATGTCCAGATAAAGGAGTCTATGGGTCGCTTGATGCATTCATCCACAAGAACTGCAGACATCATTGGAGATATAATTATTATAACATGTCGAGTTAGCCTCTCAATCTTGAAAATATCAAAAAACTTAGAGCGATTTTCAAGCACGACTCAAAATTAGGGATGGTTTTCTTTTTTACAATAAATACTTTGACAAATTGAACTTGTGATTATTAATTTTTCTCACTGTAATTTTTATAATAAAATGTGTACAATGTAATTTTTTTATAATAATAAATGATTTTAAAAATCAAATAGTTGGTATTAAATATTTAATAATCTGAGTATCTTCTGCATTTTGGCAAACTGCGCGATGTTTTTCCATTCAAAGACCACAGTATTTTGAAAACCGCCTTTTTAAAATTTGTAATGTTGACGTTAGTATTACGACAAAATTTATTCAGAACTATTGAAACGACCATATTTTAACTTTGTTTTTATTATGTAACATTTTTTTAAATATCTATAATAAAATTATGTTGTATTTGTATTTCAATATTTTTATAAAAAAAATAATATAGACAATTGAAAATTATAGTAATTTAAATATATATAAATTACTCACCAATTTAAAAGGTCCTACTATTTTTTTAATATGAAATTAAATCTTTATATAAATTTAGTATTTAGATAAATAATTATGAAACATTATAAACATGATAAAAATATTATTAAACAATGAAACCAAATTACGATATTTTTTCAGGTAGATATATATTTTATTTTTCACAATTATTTTAATAGCATGTACACAGGTTTAATACCTCTCCCAAACACCATACTAAAGTTTTATCTAACTATTTTTTTATTCAACGAATAATTACAGGATTTAAGAATGTAGCATTCTAATTATTAAACATACATAATTACATACATACATAACATACCTTTTGAAAACACTTCTGAGAAAATATATTATAACCAATAGAAAAAAGTAAGACACCTCACAGGAATCGAACCTGCATCTCTCGAGTACGCGCCCACGCACATGGGCCCACGATAGACGCGCGATACCCGAGAGATGCAGGTTCGATACCTGCGGGGTGTTTTACTTTTTTCAAAAAGACTTTTTCTATTGGTTATAATATATTTTCTCAGAAGTGTTTTCAAAATTATATATTATGTTCAATAAGCTTTATCGATTCGTAAAAACATAACTTGGTTAAAGTTGTTCTACACTAATCTAATGCTCATGTTTATAAAGTCATTTTCAAATGGCAGACAGGTTTTTTGCCTCGTGAAATGATATCTATTTGCTTAACATACAAGAAGTGTTTGCTTATTACTGTATAAGGTCCGGTATCTCGATTGTTGCCACTCATTTTCTTACGGTATGCTGTAAGTGGATTTCAAAACGAAACTATTGTACTGTCAGAGTTAACTAAACATACGAGTCATTGGCCGACATTCAGTTCCTATTACACGTCGGTCCTTGTAAATATCAATAATAATTTCTAACAAGTATTAACGTAAGTCAGGAGATAAACTTCCTAATCCTTTGTCACATGATTTTCATCATTAGGAGCTCCGATCCATGATTATTATAGTAGTAAATTGATATGCTGTCAAATTCTATGTATATTATATTAGATATTATATGTATATTAGGAGCGAAGGGTGGAGGTAGGCTGTTAAGATCCGCCATAAACAGCCACCCGCGATGGCCGCGTGGCTAAAGCGTTGGCCTATGGCGTTAGCCTATAGCGTTGTGGGTCCCAAGTTTGAATCCTGGGTCTGGGAAGTACACATATTGTTTTTCAATTTGTGTATGAGTCATAGTATGGACCTAATAGGTTGAGCAAGTGGCTGACATCAATTTCCCGTAAAAACAAAATCTATTAATCCATATGGTCTTATTAGGATCGGACGTGGTCGAAAGAAAGAAGAAAATAAGCAGTACGCATTAAACTTTGTTAGTCATAGATGTATTTTGGGCGATACAACAAAATTGTACACACTTTTTCATTCATATTTATTAATTTGACGATAGTTTAGTCAGTTTAGTGCAAAGATCTTGTATGTCCAGTTTCTGTCAAAATTGAGTTACTCAACATACACAAGATGTTGGATCATATGTGCTGTAAAAATATTATACGTCCAAATAGGATATTTGAGAAGATATCGTTACATTCAAATACACAATATGTCTATTTCTCATGCATCTAAAATTGTAAACATAGATTTTCTCAAAACATAATAAACTGGACATACAATATCTTTGTACTAAAAGTGACTAAAACATTGTAATGTTTTCGTTGGATTAAGCATACATATTACACACGTTGTTTGTTCATTTTAATTTAATTGCATAATTTTAGACAATTTATAGATAGACGAGAATGTTTTTACTATTATCGAATATTGTTTGCAAACATACAAATACGTATGACTGGCAAAGTTTTATTTCCACTATTTATGGCGGATCGTAACAGCCTACCCCCACTCTTCGCCATTGATGTATATACTGACTACCTATCTAGGATGCATAGTTATTGGTGTGTGTCTTTAGAATTCGCATTATACGTAATTGAAGTCTTTACCTACTCTACCACTTTTCTCCACAATAATATAACAAAATAAAATGATAAGAAAGTAGCGTATCTTATATCACATACCTTGGATACAGCCTAATTTGTAGGCTGTGTGACATTGGCGAAGACTCCATACTAGGCGATTATTTAAAGCCTACATTCTTGAGAAAAATATTTTTTAATTGACTATTGACGTATTTAAATACATACATCACTTATGTCCTATAAAAATAATTTAATTGTCCAACGACATATGGCGTGTATGTATAAATGTATTATAGGTAAATACAGATTATAGCATCACCTGTTAAAGGTATAAAAAATGTGCCGAAGCGTGCTACCTACTTATCTCTAAAGTAATTATAGGATTATTCGACGGGAATGCTGATGTTTTTTGTATGTAATTTATGTCACGTGACCTCAGCATGTCTATCGCAATGTATGCAAAATGATAGGCTCTGGTGCGTAAGCCTAACATCCATGACTGCAGCTTTATCCAAAATAATTAATAATCACATATAAATAAATAAGTATTGATTATTATTTAAAATATAAAATAATTTTATATAAGTAATAAATAAAATTATATAATATAACTAATGTGATTTTTTTGGCCCCTTCAAGCGTGCATCTCTAAAGCCATAGACACGGGTTAGAATGCCGTATTTGGCAATAACACACGTTGATTTTCAATGTATATTTAATCCAGAGTAAGAAGCAAAGCAAAAAAAACCATAAAAATCTGTGAACACAATGCTTACAATTTGTATGGAAGCCCGAGATTGAAGATTTGTTTTCACTGTTTTCAAATGTATTGCTAAAAACTATGAATAAAATAGTACAAGATAAAAAATAAGATGGAAGATTATTAAATGAAATTTATAAAACATACATAATTTTGAAAAACACTTCTGAGAAAATATATTATAACCAATAGAAAAAATCTTTTTGAAAAAAGTAAGACACCCGGCAGGAATCAAACCTGCATCTCTTGGGTTTACGCCCCAATCCACGCATTATCCACTATGCTACGAGGTGACATACTACTGACGTTAACGTTAACTATTGGCCTTTTTAATACCTGCTCATCAGCGTTCTTCCAAATCAAGCTACTATTGGCGATCGGTTTTTGTTTATTAAATCAAAGTATGTACCTACTACTTCAATTAATTACTAACGAAAATCAGAATGGTACATTATTAAATCTTCTGAATTATTCGTTGAATAAAAGAAATAGTTAATTAAAAAAAAAAAAGAAATTTTCAGATAATAAATAATATATGCCAAACTGACACGATAATACGAAACTTTTGATCAATAGATTCAGTTACCAGAAAATTCTATATAATCTTGTTATGATATATCATAATATATTATTCAATAGTGTTTGTATATTTTGAATTATCTAGATATCAAAATATAAGATCGGGGAACACTATTATTAGTGAGTAAATACTACGAAAATTACCGAATCAATTTCAATACAGAAATATGTTCTAAGAAGTGGATCAGTTATTGCGAGAAACCTGCTCGATCCAAATTAATTCAGAAATTCGGCAAATAAAATTATATTCAAGAATGTTCGTTCCCATGCACACGCGTGATGTGTTTACATTGTTACTTATTGTCAATCAGTTACGAGAAACATTGTCAAGGTCGCGAACTGAGGAAGAAACGAAAGTAAAGTGTTTGTGTACCTGTCTTAATTAAAATCGATGTAATCTGCTTAGTGCAATACGATTTTTGTTTAAATGTATAATTCTTATCGTCGGTTGTAATAATGTATTTCCCTAAAGAACAATATATATATTATAATCGCTACAAGGTTTCGGTCAACTTTTGATGAACAAAAATATATCATTAATTTGATAATGAGAGTTACTTATTTATATTATTATATTCAAGTCTGAATATACAAGATTTAATAATAATTTAGTATTATGTATTTAAAATACATAAATTCATGAAAACGTCTCAGACACAAATATGTAGATTAGAAAATCCATAATGACCACAAAGCTATCAACGCAAATGATATCATTGCAATTTTTTTTCCAATATCTACAATCTGAAAGTGTTTAAATTTTTATCAACAAATACCGTAATAATTGTAATTTTAATCAAGGTGATAACAGTATTAATTTAATTTATAGATAGATGTCTTAAGGATTTAACCAAATTTGTATTGTGACTACCTTGTCCCTATTTTTATTATAGCAATTTACCTTTATCATTATTTCTTCCTATTTAAGGGGTTTACATGTAAATTGTACGTAAAACATTTCACTGTGGCACAGTTCGTCATGAGCTTTTTATCGGAAAGAGATAACCATAATATATTATAACATTGTCTCAAATTTTATTAGATTCAACATGAACATTAATTCAATTTTCATTTTGACAAAATTCATGAATTCAGGAATGAAACCCTAATCTAACCTAACAAATAATCTAGTATATCGGATATTTTCAAAAATAGTTTGCTATTGGCTTCCTGTAAAGTGTAAACTGTGTTTTATTTAGACATGAATTTTATGTCAGTACTATACGACCCAAAGAGGTTGGACGGTCTTTAATATACGGTCATATATTTATGGTATAAAATTTCACGGTGAAGTACATACGGATAACTGCATACGTACAAGTTTCCGGACACGATTTAAGGGATGTCAATGAGAACAAAATACTATTGTAATAATACAATAAACAAATGCTTCATGAACTACCTTAGCGATATATATAGTTTCTAAATAAATATGTAAATTATTGATGAGAAGATATCACTATACTTAAAAGAAAACATAATGTAATATACATATTGATTCACATAATTCATTATCCAGAATGGATTCCAAGTGGATTATGTACCTACGTATTTGTGTTTTATTTTGTCATAAGTTCCAATTATGTCAAGAATATTCCAGCAATTGTAACACCATTATTGTGGTTCAAAACAAACGTTTGAAGAATTTACAGCTGTTTCCGGAAATGAATCGACAACGTTTGGTCTCAAACGTAAGAACGGAAGAGAATCATCTTCAATTTAGATTATTCACAAAGTTAACCTCACAATATGATAAATGCAATGCTAGATATCTTCGAGTTATGTCATCCAATGTGTTGTGGTTATTTATATTTTAATTTTATACATATTATAATTACAAATTTATTATTTACCAACATTATTATGTTTATAATATATTTGCGTCATGGAATAATGAAGGAGAGATCTCATCTAACACCTGAGATCTGATAAGAACATAATTTTAAAAGTAGTTAGATACATCGCTATCTTTTAATATAAAATTTGTATGATCATAATAATATATTTAAATGGTGTGAATAAATAATACACTTAAATATTCAAATACATGTTATATTTCAAGTTGGACTATTTTATAACATATGTAATAATAATTAAGATGATTGTACACATTAACACGACTAGTAATATTAATAAATCCATGGCGGTAGATGGGGTAGAGGAGATAGTAGGTCGTTGTTGCGTGGACGTTTTGAGGAGGGTTAGTTAATTGATCGTTACAAGAATACACTGAATACAATAATAAGGATGATAACATGAGATATTAATCGTCGATAATGATGTACTGGTGAGATCGATGTGATCAAGAGATTGATTGTATTAATGAACTGAGAGACTTGATTCGAGTGGAATGACGGTTAACTATTTCGAGTGAAGGACTTGTGACGATAGTAGTATGTCGTGTGATGGACTCTATGAGTTGAGTGAGGATTCCTGCATTGTCCTTCCAATTTATACAAATTTATTACTTATGTTACAAGAGATGTAGTCGCAATTAACAAATCAAAACAGACTCTACTGATCTAGTTATGATTGAGTAAATGCTGACAAAAAATATTATCGGTACCTATATTGTTTTGTTTTGACAACAAAACACACATAATATTAAAGTATGTCACTCATTTAATGCTGAGTGGTATGATTGCTACAAATCTACCAAAATAACAAAAGTGAAACACGAAATATAGTTCTTTTTCCAATTCCGGTCTTTAAATTAAGCATAATATTATTATGGACACCACGCGGCGTCTCCTGTTTTGCTTGACAGGGTTTTCACGGCTTCCCATATCATGCCAGTATCTCGTAATTCCGGATGGTATTTATTGACCTTTCAGAACCATCTCTTTTGCATTTCCACCTTAGCTATGGCAGCATGACCCACGTTCTTATTTATTCGTTACCACGGTGAGGTCTGCAACCATCTTTTTCCGACGTTCAGAATACGATTGATCGATGACCCAGTCATTCTCATATAAATAACAATCTGCCTTTGCAAATTTTATACTAAGTGATATAAACCCGCAAGTACAGTTTGTGTATGGCAGTTAATTTATTTATTATATCTTTTTGGTGTAAATGTCGAAGATAAAGACCACAGTTTTTTTAATAGTTACCCAATTAAGCCGTAAATACCGTTAAAAGTATGTAGATACTTAGTTACCATAATTTATTAACGCAAAGGAATGATTTCATCTGCTTACAGCAAAATTGTCTATTAATCAAAACAATACAACATTAAATATGCATGCAATTAAGTACAATACGTTTTTTTATATATTATTTATTCCGTTTCTTTAACATAACGGATGTTCATCAAGATTTTACCAGTTAAGACTGCCAAAATTAGTGATTATATTGTACGACAACATCTTCTAGGCTACGCTTCTAGGCGCTGTTGTCTACTAAATGGGAGGAGCTTGTTAGTTTATAATGGAAATGTGGTTAAAAATGGGCGGAGCATATTAGTTCTCAGTTTTAACACGTAACCAAAAAGATGTTGTCGTACAATAGTACATTTTATTGATGATACCTATTATAAGATATCTAAATACCTGTACTTGCAATAGTTTTGAGTATTTAGACAACACCTGCCTTAACTTAGTATATGTGTATCAATCATACCACTAAGCATTATTTGAGTGACACACTTATGTTTCGTTGTCAACAATAATAATCAGCATTCCCTCAACAATAACTAGATCAATATGGTATATTATGATTTGTTAATTGCGACAATATCTCTTGTAATATATCTACTACATTTGTATACATTGGAAGGACAATGCATGAATCCTTACTCACTCGACGAGTCCATCACGAGATGCACTACTATTGTCTAGTCAACCGGTATTACACTCAAATCAAGTCTCTCAGTTCATTACTATAATCAATCTCTAGATCACATCGATCTCACCAGTACATCCGTACCCGCGATTATAATCTCACGCTGTCATCTTTATCATCTTTATTATTGTATTTATTTATTCTTGTAACGGCCAATAAACACTATCCTCGAAGCATACAAGCAAGACGACCTTATATCTCCTCCACTTCATCATCGCAAAAATGGTGACCCCGACGCACGCAACACGCAACCTTTTGAAGAAAAATGTTCTTGAAAATCAGATTCAAAATTAAGCCTGTTTTTTAGAGAAGTTTTGCAAATGGGTAACGATAATGACAATTAGAGCACCAGCACAGGGAACTCACTCTGTGTGCCAGCAGTTTTAGGAATGTGTGGATGCAAGGCGTTGAAAGATTTTGAGGCCCTCTGACACGCGTTTTCCGTATGCGATATACCGTCATTAAGTATTCAAAATCTTCTGACAAGGCAGCCGTTGTATCTGATCTGATTTAAAGAATAATGGTAGAATAATGTTATTTTCACATTTAAAAATGTTAATTTTTCACCAGAATAACTCGTAAATTAGATTTGTTTACTTGGATCACTCGTCAGGTATCGTAGTGAGCGAGTGTAAAGCCCTTAGGCGCACTTTTTAAAGCGAATACATCCGGCTGTTGAGTCGAAAGTGTTACTGGTCGTATGATCAATGTAAACATTATGTATTTCGTGCCTACGATGTACATGTCGAGTACGCCGATAATGGCACGGTTACAAGAAAACATTTGGGAGCAGTGTGAACGTGAAATCGGCGGAATTTGATGAGAAGCTCTCTGCAAAATAATGGAAACAACACACTGTGCTGTGTTTTGCATTCAGAGGCGCCATATGCAATGGCGTACCAATACTACAATAATAAAAATAATAACATAATTTCAACAAGTTTAATTATTTATTTATTTAAGAAAAAAAACATTGTGGAGATAATAAATCTAAATTCAAGACGTACATAACATGAGATTTACATTATAACAAATATTACCCACACAAAAGAGTAGAAGAGAATATATTATAATATAATAATATTAATATAATAATAAAATGCCTACGTCTTTGGGGAGCGCATTTACTAGTCTTGCACCCCTCGCTAATGGTGCCTGATAGGCTTGACACGAGGAAACGGTTCCGATCCAGAATAAATCATGGCTGCGACTACGTAGGTAATTGACAGGCGCATGTAAATTCAAATTCATTAGGACACCAGGATTGGAAACCATTCCACGCGATAACAGGCAAAAATGTAGTAAAAAAAGAGCAGAAGAGACCTACGAGATTCAAGAGAGTGAAAAGTAAGCATGCCTTGTAGAAAGGCAGTCGGAATATAATCATTTTGACGAATTATCGAAAGAAAAATAATTGTTATATGTCTTATAATAAACACATCGAAAAAATTTCTTCTAGACGCGTTCTAAAATAAGCTTATAAAAAACCTCATAGCATAGACTCACTAAAGTTAATTTGATAATAATAAACATTGTATAATTATTCATAAAACGTATAAGGCATATTCAGTGGTGAGTTTCAACCGGTGCCTAAATCGGTTCTTTATCATTAATTCATCCCCTGTATGATAAAAAAGACACGTTTACTATTATAGTTAGTTCTGCAGGGGTAGAAAAGGATCTTCTATAAAGAATATTATGTATTAGGATAAAAGAAAACGCGTAAAAATTATGCTAATCTGATGAGGATTGATTCGATAGGCCAATCTAATCATTTCTAATCAGCGTGATTAGAAATTGTTATCGTCAGGTGCATAGTTATTAGTAGTATTTACGTAATTAGTATTGTGCAGATTGCTCAATTGGTAAAGTGCATTAATTGAAATTTGATAGATGCTGGATCGAGTCCCACGCGATATTATATTTAATATTTTTCCCAATAGTTATATTTTTGAGGTGCTCCAAACGGTAACCGGACAAAACAGAACATGAAAAAACAGAACATGACAAAACAGAACAGTGACAAAAGAGAACATGACAAAACAGAAAATGACAAAACAGAACATGACAAAGAAGAACAGTGACAAAACAGAACAGCCAGGGGAAAAATGAAACATTAATTTTTGAAGAATCTATTTGGTTAGGTTTAGGTTAGGTTAGGTCATTAGTTCGTTGTACCTAGTCACCCAATCATTTTAAATATATTATATTGATTAAGATGAGATATCCTAAGCTTGCCGGCAACACTATAATATATACTGTACGGCAACACTGTATATATTTTGATTTATTATGGCGTATTGAAAATCTGTGCTATTAAAAATCTATCAACATAATAGAGATAGGATAATTTCAATATTAAATTTATATTTTTCCTGAAAGGTTATAGTTATATTTTTTATCGGTGTTCTGTTTTGTCATGGAACCGCTCCAAACATCACAGTAAACAGTTTATTACTATAACAATATTAATAAGTCAACGAGTGATAATATTGAAGCAGTATTTTGTAAACGATTTTTTGAGTGTATATTTGTATCCAAAAAGCGACATTTAAAATAGAAACAAAAACTATTTTTTTTTATTCAACGAATCAAACACCCATTGCTACACTGCGCCTTAATAATTATAAATTTCTCAGAAATGTCTTCAAATTATGTATGTCCAATAAAAGAATGTTACATTCTTAAATCTTGTGAATTATTCATTGAATAAAAAAAATAGTTTAATAAAAAATACTGGCAAGTGCAATTTGGAGTGATCCTGAAACCGGTTAAATTTAAAATACAAAAGCCCATTGCCAAGTAGAGTTGCTGCTTTATAACTTTGCACTCCGGCGGCAAGATGATGTAATATAATTATTTTAAAAATATTTTTTTACATAATATGTATTATCTATTTATTTTCTTGTTACTACAGATATTAATACAAGTGAACATCATTTGATCTAATTTTATGCGACGTAATCAGGCAAAGAGGCGTATCAATGTAGTAAAAACTGCAAAAAAAGTGCAAAGTTATAAAACGTATACTAACACAATTTAAAAAACGCTGCAGTGAGTAATGTAAAAACCGCTAGTTAACTTCATCGTCATTAGATAGGACACGTATGACTTAGTACATGGGTGCGAATCCCGGGCAGCGCAAGCTCGAAACTTATATCTAATAGTTATATATAATATTATGTATATATTATATACTAGAGATTGTTTCTAATTTTTCCATTATAAATATTTATAGCTAAGGTGTATGCATTAATGAATTACGTATATTAAAAAAAATATATCAATACACTATAAATTTAACTGACCACCTTAAGAGTTGCGCCACTGCTGGTCAACCATCATTATTCAACACATTTTCTAAATTCCTGCTTACCTGGTAAGTAATAAAATGTGGTGGTTACTGGTGTCAGATTATGTATTCCAGTCCTCGCTTCAAGAATGTAGATTGATGGCGGCAATATTTGAATTAAACGCAGTTTATTATCACTTCTCGAAGCGATGGATCATTCTTTTCAAGTTCACACGGAGTTGATAAAAAAAAACTCAACAAAGAATCTATTCATCTGCAAAAGATCTGTAATGCAGTGTAAATTATAATAATATGTAGTACGAGTATATCTCTGATTTATATGCAACTTAGTTTTATATTTATAATTGCGCAATGCTTTGTTGGATAATTTACAGTTTTTGAATGACGCAAATGTCACCAGTGTCATCTTGATAATATTGTGAAGGACTGAATATGATATTATAATTTGTGCAGGTTTAGGAACTTGACTCAAGGAACTGACCAATTTTGATAATTTAACCAACGTACATAGTAAAAATATCAATGTATATCTTTCCTAGAATCTTATTCTGTAACCAGAAATAATTATTTTTCAAAATGTCAGTGATGACATATAATTTGATTATTAGGTGGTTTATTTTTTGTGTAAAAGTAAATATGTTTGAGTGGTTATATTACTTATGCTCTTATGGTGTTATAGTGCAGGGTTGGCGAACCTTTTTTCGTACACATGCCAAAATTTCCCAAAATTCAACTATCTGACGTGGCGAGCTTTTATACGGAAAAAATAGTTTTTAAAAATACTATTAAAAAAATGACGATTTTCTATATACTAATCACAGAATATATCTCACATTTGTAGCTTTATCACTTTTTCAACTGTCGGAATTACTTAAGTCTACTAGATTCACCAAGTTTTTGTTTCTTATTTGGTGCAGTCATTTTTGTGGGTATAAATAAAAAAAATGTTATTGTATTAATTATTTTAGTTCTTTACGCACAAATTGACACAATCAGATGAGGCATTATATCTCTACAATGGTCCCAAGCATTGTAAATCGATAAAAAATAGAGGTTCGCGGCGCGGCATTCCCCGCCGCCTGATGAGATTAGTGCGATAATATTACATTATAAAGTCTAAAAACCGTTGTATACAATTATAATATATTTTAATTAAACGTAATGCTTGTTTTTGAAAAGTATTTGCCTGCTATTATTTATATAATGCGGTCTGTCATTTACTATTATTATACTTATCTATTTTTTTCTCTTCAAACGCGTACCATGCAAAATTATCTCGCGTCCTATAGATTCACCACCACTGTTATAGTCGAAAAACTTAACCTTTAAATAGCTCGGATTGTGATTTCTTCTACTGCGCACGAATTATGTACATAGGGTAAATTTGACAATAATTGTTACCGTTATATTTTTTATCTTTAAAAAAAATGTAAATTTAAAATTTTCATTCGGGATTCAGTTAATTATGTGACAATTTTGTTTCGCCATATAGTTTGTGTTCAAACAGGATTTTTCCATCAAGATTCAAATTAACATTCCTTTCGATTTTCCACTTATGTAAATCAAATATTTTCCCTCGGATTCAAATTCAAATTTTCGACCAATAGATCGGATGTTTTCCTTTCATTCAATATTTTTACAGCTGTTTCCAGTTGCCAATTTTTGCATTTCTTCATTTCACAGAGTTGCCAAGTTATTAAAATCCGATTACAGTTTTCCCTAGAATTTTTGTTCAAAATCAGATTGGCATCAATAATTGATAGTTTTCCACTGCCAATAGGATAGACAAAAGTGTTCTTAAATCATTGACGTAATATATATGTGAGCTATTTTGAAATACTACATTTTTTATTGATCGATTACTGTGACAGTTAACAATCCTGTTCGATGAATGTATTATATTTCATCCTCAAAAATATATAAATTACTCATATTTTCATTGCCATTTTATTATACAGGTTGTATAGTGTATTTAAAATAAGCTATATTTAATTATATTGTACAATAATATATATAAGCATTATACCTACAATATAATATTAAATTTATAACATTAAAATATATACAAAAGCCTCAAATTTTACCACAAAATTTTTGTTTTTTCAAGGGGTTGATTAGATTATGGGAAACTAATTCGTCATACTATATACAACGATTCACTATTCACTCTCTTGAATCTCGTAGGTCACTTCTGCTCTTGAAACATTTTTGCCTGCTATCACGAGGGATGGTTTCTCTTCTTGGCGTCTAAAAAAAAAAAATTTATATGCGCCGCCTGTCAATTACATTTAGCTTTGTCTTATTCTGGGTGAGAATTGTTTCATTGAGTCAAGCCTATCAGGCACCATTAGCGAGGGGTATACGACTAGTAAATGCGCTCCCTAAAGACATAGACATTTTCAATGATGTAGGTACTTTGCATTTTGTTTTTGAGACTTTATTTTATTGTATAGAATTGTTTAAGTTATTATTATTGTTATTTTCTTATTTTCTCTTGTAATAGTAATATTTGTTTATAATTTAAATCTCATATTGTTGTGAACGTGAATGTTTTGTTGGTTCTATTCGTTTATCCTGGATACAGCGGCAAACACATTTTGAAAATAGCCGATATACTGGTTTATTTATTAGTTTGGGTTAGTTTAGGTTAGGTCAAGTTAGGTTAGGTTAGGTTTTCCTAACAAATAGTACAGTATATCGGCTATTTTCAAAATGTGTTTGCCGCTGTATCCAGGATAACCGACTTATCCCGTTTTGTTTTCTTAAATAAATAAATAAAAATCGCTGAAGCAAGTTCCAGTTTGTGCCATTTTTCTATGCAACAAATAATGAGTTTCTTATTCTATTTTCAGAGTTTTATATTATGATAACAAGCCAATATTACCAGGTGACCGTACCACCAGACAACATTCTCATACGTCTTCTTCCTGTCTCATACGTTTACGCGTATATTCAGTTTTACCGTTTTTGTCCTACTGTTTCAGGCTTATTTATTTATCTGTCTGTAACCTGTTGTATCAGCATGTCGGAGTCCTTGTAGAGCCTCCTGACTTTGCCGAGCTCGTCATCGCTGAATTCATTCATATGTCAAGTTGCTACACGTATCTGATAATTCTTTCTCATTCATGATGTTTCGATTTTTAATCGATCGAGTATGTTACCCAAGGTTACAATAGGTTACAGCACTCTATCTATATTATTATTATTATTTTCTCCGACCATGTCCGATCCTAGTAACCTAATAATATCTTATGGGCTTCCACAGAGTGGAGGTTTGTATTAAAAGATTTTGTTTTTACGACAAATAGATGTCAACCACTTGCTCAACCTATTAGGTCCATACTCTGACTTATACACACATTGAACAACAATATGTGTACTTGCCAGACCCATGATTCAAACCTGGGACTCACGACGCTATAGTCCGACGATTAAGTCGCGTGGACATTGTGCGTGACATGCCCACGGTGGCCGCGCGGCATAAGCGTTGGACTATCATGCCGTGGGTCCCAGGTTTGAATCCTGGGTCTGGCAAGTACACATATTGTTTTTCAATATGTGTGTGAGTCAGGGTATGGACCTAATAGGTTGAGCAAGTAGCTGACATCCATTTCTCGTAAAAACAAAATCTGTTATTACAAACCTCTACCCTGTGGAGGCCCATATGATCCTATTAGGATCGGACATGGTCGAAGAAGAAGAAGGACATTGTGGGTGTCTCTTGGATAATACTAGGATAATCTCTTCGATACTACACAAATCTCTCACTACTCTCAACACTCGACATATGTCACCGCATTTTAACCATCTGTCAGACTGTTATGAGAGTATTAATTGTTTTCTTTCACGACTCGATTAAATTTATAATTTATTATTTGTAATTACATATTATACACTTATATTTAATACGTATTTCTCCTGTTTTGCTCTATTTCTTTTATATGTTCATATGTTTTCTCTCGTGCGTTACAGATAATCCAAGAGAAATCTTATAAGGTATTTAGTGGATATATGTTGTCTTTATTTTCATATGTTTAGGTTTCATCTCTATCAAGATTTTCTTCAACAACTTTGATATAAACACATAGCAATAATATGTACACAAGAGTGTGTTTATAAGCAAAAAGTTTATCATTGCCAAGGGAAAGAAACATTGAATTAATTTGCAGCTGATTTTTTATAGGCGATCGTTGCTAATACGTTATTAAGATCACTATGTTCTCTGTGTGACCCTGCGATGCACTGGCAATGTGTCAGCCGCCTACCTTATAATATAAAAGTGCAGCGATTCTGTTCGGCTTATGTCAGTATTGTTCGATACTCAGCTATGAAATACGCGAATCGCGACAACAATCCTTAGAGCATTTTATAGCAATTAAAAAAAGGTAAACATAATCTTTTCGTGACTTACGAGTAATATGAGTACCAATAAACGTGACGTGAATAAATCCAGAGGAGTCTCAGAGACTGCTCGTTATGTTAAACTAATACGAAACAATAATAAAGCAACATAACCTTAAAAATACCATTATGATTCATTTGTCTTAGAAATTATATTTGAAAATAGAATGTCGAGAAATCGTTTCAAATTTAAATAGTGTATCGCAAATTTAAAAAAATGGTGTTCAAACGTAATCGAAATCCGCGTGGATGCTATTTTTTTTAGTGTTACTTTGAAATGCTGGGATTGGGATGCAATAAAATGCAACCTAATTGCGCCGCATCTTACATCGCGTGACTTTCGACAGGTTGCGGGTCAAACAAAGCGTTTATCTGCCGAGGCAAAATTCGTTTAATGTCTGTCAGTGGGCACACCACACCCTACGGCAGATTTGGCTTATTGGTGTATTTCTCAGCCCGATATATAAAAGTGTAATTTGGTAAAAACGGGCAGTTTGGTTTGGAACACCAACCGTATAAGACTTATTGTAAAGAGAGTGATCATCCGACTGTAAACAAACACATTTTAACGAGTCGAGTTATTTCGACGCGCTTCGGTTTCCACTGAGGGAATATTATTATACGAATTTGTGATAAATCTGCCATAAATAAATGTAAAACGGTTAACAAAGAAAAGTTTTCAGTGATTTAAAAAATATAATTAAACATTAAATGATAATATTTATTTATAAAACAAAGAAATTAACAATAATGGCGGGAACAATCATTTTAGCGACGGTCATTCACATTACACTTATTGGTAAGAATATATTTTATTATTATTTTGTCCTCCAAATATGCTTATAAGTATAATTATAATAACAAGTAAGTAAGTTTTACATAATTACTACATTTTAATTGAATAATTAAATATTAGGTATTTATTTTCATTTACTATTTTAAATTTTAAAAAAAAAACCATCAGGACTAACAGAAGTCCGAAAATGATTACAAAACAAAAATTACTTGGCATTAAAAAATATATTTTAAATATTTCAATTAACCAGTAATTTTATTTATCGCCCTTGAACGTTCCAATAGGGAGGTTACTTATATAATTTATATTGTGTATACATACACCCACGTTGGCCGAGAGGCTTAAGCGTTAGACTATCACGCCGTGGGTTCCAGGCTGAAATCCCGGGTCTGGCAAGTACACATATTGTTTTTCAATTTGTGTGTGAGTCAGGGTACGGGCCTAATAGGTTGAGCAAGTGGCTGACATCCATTTCTCGTAAAAAACAAAATCTGTCAATACAAACTTCTACTCTGTGGAGGCCCATATGATCCTATTAGGATCGGAAAATAAATAATAATACAAATTAAACAATTAAATTTAAAAAATAATGTACATTATTTACACATTTTAATCTAATTTCTGAGACTACGAGGGCAAAAAATACGCAGTTTTTTAAGTCGAAATTCAACCCGGTAATATATTAAAACATTATATGATGGTTTATCTTTGACTATACTTAACATACCTATTGGCGAATAGGATGTAAAATAAATTAGATAGTAGTTTAGAAGATAATAATCCAATTACGTTCAAAAATATTCTTGGAAGTAGATTTATATCGTGTGATTACATTTATTTAAATTGATCTAGATAGTGAGGTAAGTTACATATTAAGTAGGCACAAAGAGAATATTAAGAAAAAAATAGGGAAGAAGTTAATGTTATATTAGTAATAGAGTAGTGAATTGCATCACAATTAAAATCAAAGTTAAAAATGAAGGTATGAAAGCTTACCTATAATATTGTGTATTGCAGAAATTAGAAAAGGGTCGTTTTATAAAATATTACCATTATTTTCAATAGTCACTTTATGGTTAGTTGAAATATATTTTTAAAATTGTATGGCATCTAAAATGGGTGTATTTTAATAATCCACCATTTAGTAATCTGAATATTAGATATGTAATATTGGAACATTCATGATGAAGTCGTCAAATTAATCGGGTAATTATTGCATAATTTACTCAATGAAAAAATTCAAAAATTACCGCATTAGGATTGTATATTATATATTTTTAAAATAAATATCAACGTATGCATTGATAGTTTAAAAATCCTAACAAAACCATTTTATTTTCAAATCAAATCGAATCAAATTTATTTATTTTACATATAATGAACATAACAAATCACAAATTCAAAGCGTTCGCGACATGACATAAAATAAGTGTTAAAAATTGTTTAAATAAAAATACAGAGAAATGTGACTTAATAATACAAAGAGTAATAAAATAAGAAATAAAATAAAGCAACAAATACACTTTAAAGTTTACGAGAACGTATTTCGTGCTAACATTGCAATGCATCGTATAAACTTAAGCCTATGGTGTTAAGACAAATATTGTATTTTCACATGAGCACAATAACCTCTAGAATGTGTAAGTATAAATTTCTTCTTTCTCCCAATAGTGCTACATCCCAAATAAAGCATTGGTTTCTTAAATTCTCCTTCCCTTTTCTCTTTGGTTTTCAATAGTCTCCAGTTAGCAATTGTTAGTTATCTAAGAATACAACAGCATCAAAAAGTAGTTATGAAATACATATATATTACTATAATTATGTGTTATTATTTCGCTAAATAATATAAGTATGATATCACATTATTTTACACATAAAAAAATCTTCATATTAATTTAGGAATACTCTTTGTGTAGTAAAATAATTTTAATTTAGTGTCTTTTTACCGTTTGTAAAACTGAATCTTCTAAGCATTATGAACATATTATTTTAAAATGGGTAATATGACTTTAAGTATCCATTGTTTTAAATTACTGCATTTTAATGTAATTTGAAATAACAATCGGCAATAAGTGAAGGTTATATAAAATTGTCGTTAAATCCATTATAACTATTATTAAAACGCTTCAGTAAAAAATCGATTATCCAAATAATAGATTCAAAAAAATAATACCATTGATGTACACATTCAAACGACAAAGTTACCCATCATTTTTTTTAAATTCGTAAAACGTAAAACACTGCATATCCGTACATTGTAATGATTATTATTTTATTTTTCCAACTTTGAGTATTGCATAATAAATTATTGTAATATAGTCGTATTTTTCAAAACTCATAATACTCTGCAAATTAATAATTAAACATAATGGTCTATTATATTATATCTTTATTTTTTAAATATAACATCTTGACAAGGATACATTAAAATACAGCGGTAAAAGAGATTTGTTTATTAAATTTAACACAGTGAGGGACGCTAATACTATAATTATTACTTTGGTTATCTATATTATATTATACACATTTGTCATAAGGGAATTTTACCGATTACTAGATACTTTTAATTGAAAAGAATTAAATAATTACTCTGTATATAGGTATTATTTAACATTGGATATGTACATATATTTGAGGAATTTAATTTTCTGTTGTATTTTTTGCACGCAGACGCGTGAATAAAGAGTTAATTTTGCTCAAAATAAATAGAAATATGTATATTACAATAATTATTTTTTTATTTATATAAGATTTTTTTTATATAAACAATAGATTATTAATTAGTAGAGGTAGTTTTGTGTAAATCCACTATTTTAAAAACTTTTCAGGCGAAAAATTGCTTTAAATCACCGCATGTCATTAGTTCTCATTATAGTACTCTCTTACCATATATTTTGTAAGACGTGAAGGTTCTCATTTAGTAGTAGACGTTTTGTAATTTTTATGGTGGATTACAATCTCTATTTCTCCAGAATGTTGAATATCCGGTATAAGGAACCTATCCCGTTATCGTTACAGTTATAATTCCACAAAATAGATAAATAAATCACACAGTTAAGACGTGTTCCATTAGAAATCAAACAACAGTTTTATTTGTTCTTTATTTGCTAATAACTCCCTAAAATGACATACAAAAACGACAGGTGAAAGGAAAACTTTCCAGTATTAACCTTTGTAATATATATATATTATAATTAACATATAAATATATCATCATCATCCTTGAATCTATCCACTGCTGGATGAAGGGCTCTCCAAGCTGATTCCACTTCTCTCGGTCCTGTGAGTTGCGTTGCCACGTACTTCCGCAGAACTTTATAATTTCATCGGTCCAGCGGCCTCTAGGTCTACCTTACGGAGGTTTTGTAACTCTTGGGTACTACTGGATGACTAGATTTATCCAACGATTTTCCCTTCTTCGAGCCATGTGTCTAGCCCATTTTCATTTGAGGTTTGTAGCGTAATCGAGTTCGCTAAAATATAAATATCATAAAACGTGTTTATTATATTTCCATTTACCGACGGCATGTGAATATGGTATAAATTATTTCCTTTCAGTCACGTATGCATAATATACTCGTACTTATTTAAAGAAAATTAAAAACAAACACATTTCTGAATTACATACTGCATAGTATTTAACATTATTTTCAGATACTCATATCGCTAAATAATATTTTCTGGTAAAATAATATACATATTTATAGACAAGCCTTAAGGCTGGTTTGGACTGTTCGAGTGATTTAGTCAAGTGGCGAGTGATTTAGTAACTTAAAAGTGTCCGAACACAGTACATTAGTAAGTGACGTGTCAAAATGAACAGAGCACAGCGTAACAAAGCAAAAATGAACTGAAATGATGAAAATTACTGAGTAGGTAGATACTAATAATGCGTAGTACCTAAGATTATAATTGTGTAAGGTTTCAAGTTAAAAAGGTTTTAAGAAAATGTGTGCTTGAGCTTCGAGAACAGTGTACGATGGATATTTGGTGTTTGGCGGCAAAACTTTATGAATAACGATGAAATAAGAGAACAAAAAAGCAGCCTCTCATCATACTGAGAGTAAAGAAGCAAAGACTTGGCTCTACCACGTATTACCGAGTGGCTTGTATATTTTTCAAACCAATCGGAACCATCCAAAGAGTATATACGGCGGAGCAACAGGATGCTAGTATGAACTTTGAAGATACAAGAATATTGGCTAGCAGAATGGATTATTGGAGGCACCGTGTGGAGTCTATATACTTTAACCAATGAGCGAACATGGTCGAAGAAGAAAGAATATATAATTTAAAACAGGAAATTGGTAATAATAATAATATATCTCCGCCAGGATCTTTATTAGTCGATTTTTGAAGACGTGCTTGATACGCCACTGGATGTAATTGTACAACTGATCAGGACATCTAAATCTACAGAAAAATATATGCTTGTAAATACAAAGCTACTGAGACATATTGTGTTAAAATATTATTATTTTTTAAATATCTGGTTTAATTGTTTTTTTTTATATATATAAGCATAAAGTATTGTAGATTTAGAGAGAAGTGTATAGATTTTTGGTAATGGAATAATATAATATACATGCAAGATTAAAGACATTGAAATTTTCATATATCTATGCGAAAAATAAAATTGGAGCATTTGTTTGTCTATCCGGTTGTTCGGTTATACCTCAAAAACTATTTTATCAATATTGGTGAAATTTGAAAAGCAAAGATAGTAACTATCAACTCAATAAACTATCATTTTGATTATAGATACCTATCTCAAAAATAACGGACTTGCAATTATATGAGATGAGGCGCACAATGTAAAACATGCGTCTAGAAATCGAACGAATAATTTATTTATCAATAAATAACATGACGTGAGGTGAGAGTAAAAAAACGCATGCCTATAAATCAAACAATTAAAAATACAAGTCAATATATTTCTACAATGTTTATATCAGTCTACATTTTCTTTCCGTATATCACGTGAGCGAAGTCGTAGACGATTGCAAGTAAAAAACTAGTTATGTAACCGAGATTTCATGAGTTTTATCATAGTTATGTTTAAAATATTTATAATTCTAATAATATTTGTGTTATATTTCGGTAGTCAGATGGCAGAAGGGCCCATCTGGATTTTTTTCTATTTTCAAGTTTTCTTCCACATAAGTTGTTAAATACATTATCTTCAATGTGGAAAAATGACACATTTGTCAGTGCATTACAAATCAAATGCCACACACTATGCACCAATATACAAGGTAAAGACAATCTAGTAAAAACTGTACATACCTTAAAAATGTCTTAATTTAAAATTGAAATATTCATTCTAACAATAATAGCAAAATTAATATTTTTACTACCAATCGGAACAAATACACATTTGAAATAATTATTTCAAAAACATTTTGATGGGAAAAGAGCCCATCTGCCTTATAATATCGAATAACTCAATTAAAACGAATATGATTTTTTTCAAACTAATCAAACAATACCTAAACATGTTAAATAATACTAAAATGTTGTGTATATGACTCAAATATTTTGTTCCCTAGAGTAAATAAAAATCTTATTATTGCTCTCCTCAACATTCTCTAAATCGACAGATGGGCTCTTTTGCCATCTAACTACCGATTTGTTTACCAAGAAAACAATGATGTACTTCCTCTGCTACGTATTGTTTTTCAATAAACAATTAAAATGTCGATAGACTAGACAATAATATTATTATGAATGGCGCAGTATTTTGATAACAAATTACTAATACGTTTAATTTCGCGCCATATACGCACATAAGCTAGACAATCACGACACTTGAAGAGCATAATATATTATCTAATTACTGTTCACAAATTATTGAATGAAACTTTTCCACAACTGATAACGCTCGCCGATAATAAATGTGCCCGGGGGTAGCAAGTGAAACGTAGATACACATTTTTGACGTCATATGCTAATTAGTATTATTGTTTTGACAATAACCTGTAATTGCATTACACGGGTTTACAATGTCTTTTTAATGTATTACGTGTGCTCAAATGTGACGCAAGTTTTATTATCTGTGGTTGATAAAAATTACATCCGTTTTCTTTTTGATTCACAGTTTGACGCTACGTCGTAAGAAATATCGAATAGATGTTAAACAAATCAGAGGATTTTATAAATAAAAATAATATTATTTTTAATATTGGAAAATAAAAGTTTTCTGAATGCAGTGTATAATTGCATAATTCTATGCCACCAGATAAAGTTTAAAAGTCAACCGTCTATTTAATTCTCTGCTGATACCGTATATAATTTAGGAAGTTTTTCATTCAATACTACATTATTCAAACCAAAAGTAGTAATAATCTAAAATGAAAATGTCATGAACTTGAAGTTTATTTATGAATTTTAAATTATAATATCGTCGTTTCCATTGCAAAATTGTATAAGTATCTGCAAAATCTCAAGTTTTTATGGGAGCATAAAAATTACAAGATAAAAAGAACTTTTTATATACAACGTTTTTAAATTTTCTGTTGAATCATATAAACTTGACTTGATATTTGATATAAATAATATTGAAATGTCATTTTGACACTCATATTGATTTCCATAGTAACGCACGTATATATTAATAATTTAGTTGTTATGACCCTAGCAACCAATAATAGTGGATTGGATTACGGATTTCTTCTGAAATAACTTTTTATACAAAACAGAATTATCTATAAATGAATTCAATTCTACTTAAAGATGGCTAAAAGTATTAAAAATGCATTGGCATTGTGTCCTGATATATTCTAAAAGTTTCAAATGTCTAGCTAGTCGGGAAGTTAGTTAAAAATCGATTGCAAGATTTGTATCGGACAAATAAGAATACGACCTAATAAAAACGTTGTAAAAATGTATGGCACTTGAATCAATTCAAAAAAGGTTTTCATAATTTCAACGAAAATACAATTTTAGCAAATTGTGTTATTTTGCATCTGTGTAAAGGTGATTTTTGCGGTTTTAATTAAGTATACAAAAATGTGAAAACGAATATTTTGCAGATATTCAATTTTGTAATGGAAATGACGATAAATAAAAGCAATTTCGTATCATGTGTTTACAATTATTGTTTATTAATTAACTTACAAAAACAATATTCCGATCATAGAGGTATCCGAGTCAAGGAATCCATTTTCTCATACAAATGAATGAAGCAGAGTTGTGGATTGCCAATAATAACCGATAATTTACGACTGATAGCAATGAGAAATCATGGACGATTTACTAGGCCCTACCGGCTTATGTACCCATATATATTATTATAATAATGTTCACTAAATGAAAGATTGACATATAACATTGTTAATTAGTTGTCATCTACTTATTTGAAAGTTGATATGAAACCTGAAGCGTCAGGTATATATTCTTCCAAAACCATATAAATATATTTTAGATAATAAAATCATTAAGATTCCTGGCCTATGTTAGTATAACGAAATCCTTTTAATGAATACCTATTTAAATGCTATAAAAAAACGAAAATGCTGAATCACATAAGATGGTTTTCAACCCATTTTTCGCAAATAAACTTCAATAAAATTAGCACCGCGTCAATTTATTTTATAATCTCAAAATAATATTAACGCAAGACAGTCATGACGTTTAAAAAATAGTAAAACTATAATATTCGTTTCATTAAATTACGATATCTTTTGAACGCGAATGAAAACTGCATCATATCAACTGTCAAACTAAAATATATGATTCTGAATATATACGGTATTTAAGGGCACACATGCTTACCTAGAGTTTCTGTTTTTTCATTTAAAGTTGAACTATGACATTGAATACTAGGTATGATTTTTAAAGTGAAAGTGATATTATGTTACATCTCTTTTACGCATGCTAATATGATTAAAAAGTTTTTCTTTCTCTTTCTGTCACATTCGAATTTGATTACCAAAGTTTAAACATTTACTATGCGTATTAGCTGACGTGCTTCGTCGTTTACAAATTATAACATGAATTTAAAAAATATATGTATTTATAATATTAAATATATTTTATAATGTACACAGATTTTTTTAACAACTATATTATATATACTTTTATTTATTTGTCGCATATTCAAAATGTTCTTGCTATATTAAAATCTTTTTTTTAGCCGGCCAAGTAAATCCGTATTTTTGGCCATAGACTAATAGAAAAAACTTTCTCCTGTCAGATTATGTTGATAGCAAATTGCAAGATACCTAACGAAGGAATTGTGTTTTATATCAGGAATAAGAAACACTATCTGTAAGTACAATATTGTGTTATTTATTACTGTAGTAGTATTCTGTGTGTTTTGCATATATTATTCAAGTGTTAATTTATTGTTTTCTTAGTCTACATTAGTTGCGTGGTTAGTTTAGAGGTTATTGCGAGAATGCCTGTGATTTCATATTTATTTGTTTGATATAATCTAAGGCGTTCTAGTTGTTATTAAACATGTTACCTACCTGATTACTTTATTTTAGTTAATCAATCTTTTTTGATGCTTTGTATTATCACTAATCCGTTTTAATTACCATTCTTCAAACAGTCGCACACTATAAAAGATTAAAAATCACACTATTAACAGTTCATATGTTATGTTTTTTGCAGATGGAGAAAATGTCTACCGAGATCTTTGCTTGTCGACGGTTTCATATGAATAAGATGGAATGAAATAAATCTTTTAATTAATAATGAAATAAATCCGACTTTCGGCGTACGATCCGAACATGGCGTGATTCATATAATATTATTTATGACGTAGACCATCAAGCATATATACCCATTTTATAGATTTAATAGTACAATTACAAAAGGTAAATATAAAGTGACTAATGTTTGTAACCTATAGCTATATCTATCTCGCATACATATTTAAAAAATAAAACAATTTTATAATTACATTTTTGCACTAAATTTATTATCGATAATGATATAAAAGTTGCTAAATTGATTCATAATATTCTAAAATATAATATAATTTTGCATATCAGTTACTTGTATCATATCAGGTATGTCATTTGGTAGAGCTTACTCTCCAAGTCTTTTCTTTTTCATCCTCAATATCACTTTGATATTAGAAACATTGTCTTTCTAACACCATTTCAAAGACTTTAAGTTTTCTAGATGCTGTATATTAATTCTTCTCTTCGGCTATATCTGCATCTTAGTTGCAGCATATGGATACAATGCGGCGCCTCCAAGAATCTCTGTCACTCTAGTTTTTTTGCATCGTTCCAGGTCATACTAGCAGCCCGTAACTCCGCCAGATATGCTATATAGATAGTATTTAGCGGCCATCCAGGACGCCGGAATCCGGTTGGCTTGAAGAACAGGCAAACCAGATTGGGATTCTCTTCAGGCACTCGCAGCACGTGGCCGGGCCAGGTACAAAGTTGCGTATTCACTCTCAACGTGATGCGAGGCTATTTGGTGCGTTCTTTTATCTCCCGTTACTTCTAAAATTACCGCACACCCAGTATCCGTCGTAAACATCTGTTCTCGAAGCTCAGTATACGGTTGCTCGGAGCCTTTGTAAGGTGCCATGACATAAAAACTAGTAAGATATTTAAAATAGCTGCTAGAATGAATACATTGTTGAAAGGAAATGAAAACTGATAATATGATATATCAATTAATTTGTCCATCTGAAGTTGTAGATATCAGTTAATAATTATGTGTTATACCAGTAATTAAATGCTGACTTCAAATGAAAATTGACTATTAAATATTGAAATAATATATTACCAGTTTTGATTTTTTTAAGTACTATACTATATCCATGGTTCATATTACAATGTCATAGTAAAACTTAGAAGAATAAAATATGTCGTAAGACGAAATCAATCTTGGGGTTTTAATATAAGTTAAATAAATAGTACACAGCTAATTTGTTATTACTTTGAATACATGCCATGTCTTTACATCAATAAAAAACAGAAAAACAATTTAATAATGTATAAATATTTATATAAGACTTAACAACGTCTAGTTAGACATCTAGTTAGACACGATGACCTCCATTTAATTTCCTCTTATTTTAAAATTCACCAAGATATATCCTAATAAGTAGGTAAGTATATTACATTTGTACATATAATAAGTAAATCAAGTACTTAACATAAATAATTATACTGTAAAATTAAATTACAATTGAAGCAGTATATATGGACCCCACAGAGTAATTAACAATATAATAATTTATATAATTATATCGGGTATATACTATATTGACACATTTTAATGAAGTCTATTTTTCTTGGTACCTACGTTCAATGATAAATGTTGTTTTATATTGTAACATAAACAATGGTAATATGCATTGATCTTTCTGATTTTTAAACTGTGATATCTATTTTATATATCTATTGATTTCTATGTGTATTATTGATACATTATTTATTTCAAATACAATAATTTCAAAACTAACAGTAAATAATATATAGAAAGCGTCATGTTGTTTAGTTGGAACATCTACTAGGAAATTCCATCCAATCCAAATTCAATTTTTACCAGGTGGGTACTTGTAGGTCAGTTATTTTTGGAATAAAATGAATCCCTTAAAAAATATGAAATAAGAATAGAATGATAAATATTTGTGAAAATTTACCAAATCAACATGTTTAACGTGAATATTTTCACACTAAAATGATAAATATTGTTAAGAAAATATACACAAACAGTTCATTCAGAAGTTATGACGTTTAAAAGATCCCGCGAGTTAACTCGTGCGTGGCACTGATCATGAGGTGATATCAGTTATAATCATTTATGAGGAATGGTTATAAGCCATTGGCACAACCAATTTGGTTTTTGACCTTGAGAACAAAATGTACTTTTTACACGGAACCAAAACTCACGGCTGCAGAGACGAATGCTTATACAAAATATGGCGCAGTGGAATCGCCAGCAAGATCAGGTATCATTATTTAGATGTAAGTATACATATTATTTTGAATTTCATAAAATTACACTCGTTCTGGGTGTCTCGTAACAGTAAACTATATTAGTAAATTAGATATATCTTGATGAACTATAAAATAGTGATGTAATATAGACTTGTTGAAAATATATTAAGCATAATAAAATTTAAAATAAAAATTTAGAAATTCAGCCTTTCTGGTTCTCTAATATTCATAGATCTACTGGTTCTGGGATCTACTATTTCTGGCAGTAGACAATTCATATAAAAGTGATATATCTTTTTTTCAATCTTTTCAATCCAAAATGTCTCGTCTTTTTTGATTAATTCTATTTTAACAGGAAAATTATGTCCCGTCCAAACTCCAAATAAACAGACATCTTTCTTAGTAATATGAAGCTGCCCCTGAATCTGGAAGTACCAATCGTGATTTTTATCTATTACCATATTCCTGTCTTTATCTACTTTCCAAAATTTAATTTTTTTCTGTACAATAGCTTCATCTGCACTTATTCCAGCAGCTGAGAAAGGACATTTTATTTCAATAATTGTATCATCATCGCTGATGCCATCTGGCGTTGCACCGATAAAATCATACACATCATCGATAAACAATCCACATCTCTCAATCTTAATCCGTTCTTGTACACTAAGCTGTTGTAAAGCTATTGATTCATTTTCTTTACCATATTTTACCGCTTTCACGTTGGCTAATGATTGGCTATATAATAAACGTTTTACCAAAGGCCCAAATTTTGTATTTTCTCGCCGCTTACACACCTTACCAAAAACAGAGGCAGTAAGAAGGTTTCGTCGCCTTTCTAGCCATTCTGCACATTCAGATTGTAATACGGTGCGTCTTTCTATATCCCTCCTCTCATAGTTTGTCAGTTTGAGTTTTTTCAAAAAAGTTTCTTTTAACAATTGATATTGATTTTTGTCCATATCAGGTTTTTGGCAACTCTCTCCATAATCTGGATTAGATAAAGGAACAGTATGTATTGGTTTTCGCCAAGATTTTCCTATTTTTTTTTTATTTATTTTCAACCTTCTTGATTCTAAGCGATTTATGAAGGCTTTTGGGCTATTTTTATAAACTTGTTTTTGAATTGTGCAATGTAACTTATTTGTATTAAATGCGATTACCGCCGCTGCACATCGTCCCATGTACGATTGTCTTTGAGAGTAGTTAATTCTCTTGCCGCCTACAAATTTTGCAATCATGTTATTAAAAGATTCTGAAATATTAGTAGAAAAATTATAAATTAAACTTTTTGAATTTAGCACCAAACGAGAATTATATATCATTAATTGAGAAAATAGACTGCATTCTTTTAATGCTGGTACATAATTTACATCAAGCATGTCCTCTGTATTTGGTTCATTTGTACAAAAATATGGTAGACAAGAAGTATGGTCTCCAAAAACATGGTGCGGTCCATTAAATAAATCTTTTTTCAGAGCGATAACCTTTTCTTCGAAAGTACTATCTTGTAGTTTTCTATACTTGATTGCACCTATGACGGCTTTCCGCAGACGTCTTTTTCTTGACGCAATGATTTTTCTTACATTCAAGGGATATCTTGTGTCTTTGGTTAATGCCTCTATTTTGCCACAATAATTTCTAATTAAATGGTTTTTACATTCAACTTTCTCGACAGTTACATTCGGATAAGGGTGACAATCAAGAATTTTTTTGTATGTGCTGGAATCTCCATCAGCAATCAATTTTGAATAAATCAATCCATGTGTATTAATAGATTCTTTAAAGCCTTCTAATATTGCTGTAGATTCCATTCCACCTGACGGACCGGTATAATTTAAAAAGCATTTATGTTGTTGAGCAGGGATATTTTTATTTTTAGCTTTGGCGCACAAATCGCAATATTTATTTTTCACTGACATGTACAAAATCTTTCCGGTTCTTTGACCAATGATCGTGGCAGCGCCAGATGCTGCGGAATAATTGCATCTGTATGAACGTTTCGACCAACAGCCGTCTGCAACAACTGATATCATGGGAATACCAGAAGAATCGACGTCACCATTTTCGATTGCAAGTTGTCGCTCTTCTTTCGCAGCGTTTTCCATACTCTTATTTTTGGTTTCTTCAAACCACTCGTACACCTTCTGTTGACTCTTTCTGTATGTTCTTGCTGTAATCGATGGTACGTCAATTGCTGAACACATTTCTTCCAGATTTGAAAATCCACTGCCGATACTGATTATACTGGATACAAATGCGTCACACAGATTCATTTTGTTTTTGTTCATTTCAGTGGTATATAATTTTAATTTTTTACCACAAAGTTTACATTGAATAAAAAATGTACTACTAAAGTTATCCCGATTTTCCCCAAAAATTTCTAAATGTGATAAATTACAATTAAATGGAGAATCATGGTGGCTAATTAATTGAAGTTGTTGGAAAAAATATGAAAAGTCTATAATTCTACGGCCTTCTACACGGAATTTAGGGCTTGAATCTTCAATTTCATTTTCTATAATAAATTCTTCGTGTTCGTGTTCAAATGTGGGATGAAATTCTGGTTCAGGTAGTATGCTTTGAGGATTTCCATGCTCAGGCATAGTCTTCGGCAATATATCAATACTATAATACATTCAAAAATATTAGTTTAGTAGATAGTTAACAGAAAACAAAATGTATAGCTGCTATTAATTATTGTACCAGATTATAATTTTTGTCACAGACACACTAATTTCGAATAAGACATGGCACAAACATAATATAAAAATAATATAAGTACAAATGATCATTATACTTAATTGTGTGTATTAATAAGTAATACGCAAAACTTCCTTTTGCAAGATAAATAAATATTATGAACCAAAATTTTCTGTGAAATGTGGTTTTTTCAACTATGTATAATTATGTCAAATTATAAAATAATAATTTCAAACCTTTGTGTTTTTAATGAATTAATATTTCCATCTTTTCTCCTACGTCTTTTTTTGGAACTTCCAGCCATCGGATAGTGAGTTCGTGGCATTTTTTGTAAGTACAATCGATATAAATAATTGTGATAATATTGTTAGGTACCTATGTCAAAAACAGAGGATGAAAATTTCGCATTCCCGCTGAAATAAATGACGTTCATAGTATTGCCAGGCTAAACTTTCGAAATTAAAGTTAGTTTTTAAAAAAAAAATTACATTGGAAAATATTATGTAAGTACAGGCATCCATTATTATGTTATTTGATGAAAGTATTCTTTAAAATCATCTGTATTATTATAATCTCGCAAATTCATAATTTAGTAAAAGTTAAATTTTCTGTAATATAAACATCAGTAGGTACCTAACCTATGTTGATTCATAATTTTGGCTAAGTAAAAAATATAGATATTTTTACTTCGCGATGTGTTTGGGGTGTTCTAAATTATGTAAGTATGTTTAATAACAAATGTGAAATTCGTAAAACCTCATGTGTATTATTTATTAAATAAAAATAGTAAAACTAATAGTAGATACAAATGGTGAAAAACTTCATTCTCTTATTTACTAAAATATCAATTCAATAATATTTTAGTAGATATGGCAATACTGGACGACCCGATATATGTCACTGAAATAAAATAAAATCTATCACAATTTATAAAATACATACCTACTACAATCATAATTATTTTGAATGTAGAGGGAGATAGTTATAGAAAGGGACAGAAAACTGATTGCTATGTTGCAATATTAGGCAAAATAGATTGCAACAGTGTTAAAAATTATAATGTATGATTTAGTATGACATAACGTAGAATTGACGCAAATACAAATTTCTTCAGATTTTTTTTTGTTTTGTCCTCAAATGTCAAAATATGTTTTCCTTTTGAATAATATGTTCGAATTTGTGTTTGTTTCGCCTATTTTTGTGTTCAATTTGTAGCATTCACTTTTATAAACATATTTTTGTACAATACTTGTGTGTTGGCGTATTTTTTTGGTCATATAAAGTTAAAATAATACCAGCTAAAGATTCCATACATCATACACCAATTCGCAGGTGGGTCTGGCGGATATCAAGATGGTCGAATATTTCGTGGAAACAGTTGTTTTAAAAAGGTCTCTATTTAGTATTACAAATTTATAACTAACAAGATATTTCATCATTTATTCAATGATTAATGATAAACCTTCTGATACGTAGCTTTATATTATTTCGTATGTCTATAATTGTAGCATATTTAAATAACAAAATGTCCACTCGCTTCCATTAGATTTAGAACCAATAGAAACTGCAAATATTATAATTATACTGAATATATTTTACTACATTATGTTTTATAACATTACAACTATCTATAATAAATCGTTTGAGATAATAATTAAGGGAAAAATTTGTCATCATCACAGCCTATTAATGTCACAAAAATATGGCTTCGTTCTCAATTATCACGTTTCACGGTTTCAAAGAATATTATTTTACGTCATAAAAATACTTTATGTAGTTATCAAATGTTTTACATAAATATTTGACGATGAATAAGCTTCATAATGATATAAATAGTTTTTCTACAAATCTTACGTACTATTCAGGCTTAACCTCTGAAAATACCAGAAAATAGCTGACATGGAACACCTTCCCCCTTAAGAATACACCGTTCTTAATTGAAACAATCGATCAGCTTTCAAAAGCTACACGTGATTGAATGGCAACCTTTCTTTTCGAAGATTTTTTCATTAGCATTTACCTATATAAAATGTTTCTAAGGATTTTCCAACTTATATATTTTAAGAGACAAGAGACTATATAGGAAAATATATAATTTTTAAATTGTAAATATAAATTCTACAACTTTGTTTAGATTTAGTTGACATTAGTCCAACGATTCAAGAAATTTCCTCACTTAGAAGTTGACGTAGTATTTACAATGTGTTTAAAATTGTTTTACTTAGCAAATTTAATGTATTGTAACCATGTCCCCCACATCCTGAAGAGGGCCCCCAGGCAACAATACTTGACGGGCCCCCCAACCTATCGCTAAGGTTAAGGGCAGTGTAATGTTCTATATTAGTGTTTCCCAAATGATATTCCGCGGAACTCCGTATAATTTTTTAATGTGAAAATGAAAATAAAAACAGGCTATATATTCTATCATCTAAATTTTCTATCCATCTTATAGCGCCCCAGGCGACTTTTTTTCTAATAGAGCTTATAAATTTACAGTGTGTTCATCTCACTTAATTAGTTGACCTGCTGCTTCGGGCCCCTCCTAAGCCCTGGCCGCAGGCTAGAGCCCTGTCAGCCCCCCCTTTGTGGGGGCCATGATTGTAACCATGAGTTAATTTATTCTGAAAACATAATATCGTTTCAATGAGGAAGATTATCTCTTAGCAAAGAAATATTTAACTTTATAATTACTTAGTTCTTGAATGGAGTAGATTATTAAAAGTTTGTTTATTTATCCAGAAAAAACCCCAGAAAGAGGTAAATCCCCGCTAGTTTTTGTTAAACATCAATTTATTTGGATGAATTAATCACACCATGATTTTGTGTAGGTAAATTAAAATCTTGTTTTATACGTGTCGTTACTTATTGATTGATTACACTTACTTAATAATTAGTAATAATATATGCAAATTGTTAAACTTAATCATATTTATAATATCAATTAATTATGATTTAAGATAATATATTGGTACTAGCGCATCTATTCTATACACAAGGCTGCTATCTATGCTGCTGCTATGAGGGTAGTTTATCATATTTATGTATTGAGGCGATTAATTGTTACAATAAGTTAACCGTCTAAACTGTCAATAAGTTCTATGTTTCAACAGCATCTTTCTTGGCAGTGTAAACTTTTAGAGTGAGATAGACAGTTTTGACGGTTTAGACGGCTAATTTATTTAACAATTACAATTATAAAACTTCAATACATAAATATTATAAACTACCCTCGCTAGCCGCCGATAGCATCCTTGTGTATATAATAGATTTCCAGCGCCGGTTCTATCTTATGTGACGACGGGTATCAACCCTACTAAGACTATAGAAAAATAAAAGTGGAATAAAAAAATATCTCGTTGTAACGATTTAGTACTCATTTTCACATAAGTATATTATCTTCTTCGGCCATGTCAGCCATGATCTGGAGCATATGGACACCACAAAGCGTCTACGAGAATCCATGTCGCTTGTCAGTTTTTTTGCGTCATTCCAGGTCATACCAGTATCCTGTATCGTGTTTATATACTATTATATTATATCTATGGAAGTATATCGTAATATTACCAACACAGAAAAATCTCAAAACTTTTAATTACCAAGAACTCTGTAAAGTCATTGCCCTTTACATCGTGTGGTTGGTATTTAACGGTGTTCCTGGGCACAATTTCACTCGTAGAACGTAGTCAAGCCAGGCCCAACATACCATCTTGATCTTTTGTGTAATAGGAGGTTACGTGGTTCGGTCTTACATCTCCTTGTTTCTGGCATTAACAAAAAACTATTTTTTTTTGATTTACTTAATTCATTGTGAATGAGAATATCATTTATATTGTTATGTATGTTATTTCAATAATATATTTATTAATTTTAGGTTTTTTACAAAAAAGCTTGTTTTTATCTAAGAATAAAATTTGTGTCTGTATATTAATTATACATTCATGATATTTTATTTTCTATATGATATTTCCTAATGAATTGTTTCTCTGTCAATTATCAATGTAATTATCGATATTTTTGTAATATATGTTTAATGATAAATTTAAATTAAATATTACTATGTATATTCTAATGGATTCAAGCTCTGTACTATTCCATTTTAGTCGTTTTTTTGCGACCCGGGTTTCGCCTTTTGGCATCTTCAGGCGCCGTGTACAATTTGTATATTGTATTTTTTGTGACCTTTGACTTGATAGGTAGGTAATGGAGTTTTTACCTACTTTATTGTATTGATTTATTATATAAGCTAGAGTAAAGAGTGTTCGTCGCCAGTGTGTGTTTACCTTTGGTGAGTGTACACGGCGCCTGAAGATGCCGAAAGGCGAAACCCGGGTCGCAAAAAACTACTTTAATGGAATAGTACAGAGCTTGAATCCATTAGAATTTAAATTCAAATTCCATCAAGTACCTTCAGTCGATAGTATTAATATTACTATGTATGTTAATGTTTTAATTGCATCGAGCTTTTTCCTCATTAAAAGCTCACGTTAAATTTTTAATAATTTGGAAAACCAATAAACCGCCAATGAAATGATTGTAAGATAGTAAAAAACTTCTGATATATTTGCGCGAGTTCTAAATCGGGAAAATCTCGTCATTCATTCTGTCAAGATATTAAATTCATATTAATAATCACTCGTAAACTCTTAAAAAGGCTATAATTTACGTATAATTAAGCGCCATCTCTATGTGTATTAGAATGCCTACGAAAAGCAATTCATATTAATTTATGATGTACACTCGACGCGGGAATTCCTTGCGATTCGTGGAAATCCCAAAATCGATAGCTTTTGAATCCGGTAGCGGTAAAAAATAATATTCGGACGTGTTTATGATATTATTATTTATTCACTTAACCGCGAGTCTTTGTTTTCAACCGAGTATTTTTAATTACAACTTGCGCCAACATTTTTGAAATTCCGTAATGTAATCCGATACGACGCCATAATAATTAATTAAATGTAAATCGACAGCCCCATGCTGATATCCTTGTTTCTATTGGTAAAAATGTGTATTAATTATCCTATTTAAAATGTTTTACAATAAAAATAATCGTTTGCCAATTATTTTCACATAATAGAATTATAATTAAAGATATTTATAATATTACTTCCATAATTTTATATTAACCAGGATATAAACTTCAGTAAGGCAGGCAAAAACTGTTGTTAGTAGGTACATTGTGAAATTAATATTTTAACTTCGTTAATTATTATTAAATTAGTTTTATGTTTAATACAAAAAATCTTGGAGTGATCCCTGACGTCGGTTAGTAATTAGAGTAATACCTACTTTGATTTAAAATACAAAAGCCGATCGGCAATAATAGCTCAATTTGGAAAGCCCTTCAGAGAGTGTTAAAATCCATTAGTTAAAATAAGTCGCAATTAAGTATGGCGCCTTTTGCAAATTGGGCTATGTTTGTGGGCGCGAAACCCGAGAGATGCAGATTCGATTCCTGGGGGGGTGTCTGACATTTTCAAAAAGATTTTTCTATTGGTTATAATATATTTTCTCAGAAGTGTTTTCAAAATTATGTATGTTAAGTTTTATTGCTTGTAAGATCTCGTGTCTTCACACTTTTTTATATAAATACTTCTGAAACTTTTAAGGTAAAGACAAACGAGACCTGCGTTTCTATTTTATATACAAGACTGCTATCAGCAGCTATCGAGGGTAGTTTTTCATAATATTTTTGAATCGAAGTATTATAGCCGTCTAAAAACTGTCAAAACTGTATATCTCGCTCTCAAATTTACCACAGCCAAAAGAGGTGCTGTTAAAACATAGCACTTGTAACAATTACTACAAACTTATTGTAATTTCTACAATAAGTGTTAATATTTCGATACAAAGAATGAAAAACTACCCTCAATAGCGGCCGATAGCAGTATTGTGTATAGGTTGCGCAGAAGTATTTAAAATGTATCGAAGCGTTGGAGGTTTTGTTGGCGGTCAAACACACAAACATTCTATTATCAGTAAACTTCCCATTCGAGATAGACTCCCCTCGGTTTACTTGCACTGGACTCTTAAACTTGTTAATCATTTAGCCAAAGTCAGCAGACAGGATTATAACAAGTAAAAACTGATGATATACGGTTAGGTCGAAGGTCGGAGAAAACGAGAAAGCACTCTCTCCAGATGATCAAACCAAATCAAAATAATAGAAATATTGCTATTTCGCCTTGTCAGTCCTTTACCATGTGAATTTATCTTTTACCACCCTTAAAACATGAGGGTGGGTAAATCACGGTGACAAAAATATACATCTATAATATCCTTATATTTTGTGACCTAGTTACCACTTTTATATTAAACTGATTGAACTAACGTTATCTGCGTATTGTTTTAAATGTCAGTTGATGTGAATACTCTTTATTGCTTAATAAAGACTTTAATAAATTGCTCATAGCATACATATTGTTATGTTTCTTATATTTTAATCTAAATTTCTCAAGACGTGTGTATCCGCAAGGATAAGTGATTTTTTTTAAAACATAATGTACACTAACAATCGTTTGATCGAAAATAACAATATTATTGAATCAAATAGCAAACAAATAATAATTATATCTGTCAACAATATAGGAAATTCATTGCGCGATATTCTAGGAAAATTAACCGGCAAATAACCACTACGACAAGACGATCAATTAACTTGTGTTGACATAGTAAACAGTTTTATCCTTCCGATTAAAAAAAACATTCGATGTACTATCAAAGGCTACCGCAATCCTTCATAGTATTTATTACCGTGGTGCATATCTTTCATACAACGAACGATAACTCAGTTTAATTAATTTAGATACAATATAGATAGCTATTAAGTACATTCATATTATGCATAATTTTATTTTTAACTTAGCGATTATTTTTTTCTATTTGTAATTAAATTGACAACAGTACTGCTTAAGGTCACGGTAACCTCTAGTCTCATTAAGAAAATTCTGGCATTCTGGTACCTCTGAAGACTTCTTTCAATATGGGAAACCAACTACATATTATAAACTTTCCTTTACGTTAACAACTACAGACAATTATTTGATTCAGCCGCTAGTCTAAATGGTCGCTCCAGCAAGTATTTTAGAACTCTAACATAATAAAAAAAACAGTGGTAAAAATTATATGATGATATTGTATTCTATGCATTTAGTATAAAATAACACTTTTAACAGAGTTCCCGTCAGGTGTGTTAATTAGATAATCACTCGAGTTATTATGTTATTGTAATGATTCGCATTTTAGATAACTTTTAATAACCGTTTTGCATATAGAATACGTTTGTAATATATTGGGGTTATCTTTAATTGCAGTTATGGTGTTAGATAGTTTGATTAAGCCTGCAGATATGTAGGTTAAACATAGCTGATCGTCTTACCCCCGTTTCAGACGGAACACCGGTGTCGTGCTCGTATATAATAAGGAGGCCTTTGTATTCTAATAAAGGGGCCTTTTTATTATGTTTATGAACGCCCAGAGCTAATGAGTCGAGGCATAATTTCGCGATATAAATTATAACATAAAACTGGCTGGGGTCATAAAAACATGTGTATCGGCGGCTTGAGAATGTAGCGGCCGACGGAAAAGTGTACCGGACACGCTTTGACTCATTAGCTCGGGGTTTTCATAAACATAATACAAAGGCCCTTTTATTCGAATACAAAGGCCTCCTTATTATATACGAGCGCGACACCGGTGTCCCGTCTGAAACGGGCCTTAGTGTTGCACGATTCTCACTACCTACGTAAATAATTCTATCCGATTTATATAAAAGTTCCTATTCTTTAATATCTACCATAATTTTCGGGCTATTGACATTGACTGACGTTTCAGACCATAATCCCATCATCATATAACTAATATTCTCTAAGTGATAAGTGAATATAGAAGTTAAATTAATAAACAATTCCGGGTCACATCTAATTCTTTGTTTAATTTAAAATTATTGCGCATCTATAAGTAATATTATAAATCCTCGAAAATAAACCAGCCTCCCTCATGATTTGTACATATAGATTTAAATATTTTAATTTACTAATACGCTTAAATAATGTGGGTATCAGTATATTTAGACAGGTTAAAAAATGTTTGCAGAAGTTATAAAAAAAATTATAGTAGATGGTATTTTTTTTATAACACTTCATTATACAATAACTAAAAATATGTTTTGTTACTTTTATTTGAATGGATTAATACAAAAATCGTTTTTAGTTCATAATCAATAATAATGGCGTAACGCATACGAGTAAACTACGAAAACGTACCTATTTCATTTTTAATGTTTACTTTTTCGGGTTTCATGCTTAACCTATCGTTGAGGTTTTTTTCACAAATCGTAGAAGCGTAGAGCCGTAGAGCGTATACCCAGCGACGTAGGCTATTATTACTGCACTAAATTACTTTTTCAAAACACCGCGATCACACAGTAAATAACTATACTTGTACTTACGCCATTAATAAGCCATTAATCCAGTGCAATCAATGTTAGCATACGTTCGGCACCCCGACAAAACCGCCAGGACATTGCCGCCCAGACATTGCCACCAAACCAAATCCGCCAATACCAGTGCTCGTCAATACCGCCCGGACAAATCCGCCTGGACAAAACCGACCGCAAAAAATACAAAAATATATAAAACAAGTGCTTTTTGGTTTTTCGAATTTTGTATCGATAGAAAATTGCATAATTGCGATAATCAGTGTAGTTAGAGATTTAATCCGTTGCAATTATTGTTAATAGAGTAATAACTTAAGATCATCAGCTTTTAACACTCAGTACTAAAAACAAAAAGAAGTCGCCGATAATACGTGTTTAAGCCGATGCAGCTGCATAGCTTATACCTGAGTTCCCTAATGGAATATCTGGAATAACTACTATTTTTTTTATATCTTTATTTTTATATATCTTTATTCGTATGTTTTTTATTTGTGTATCTAAAATATATTATTATGTAAAAATAAAAATTGTCTCATTTCTAAATTATTTTGGCGGCAGAGTCCGGGTGGTTTTGTCGGGACCCCCGTATGTTCATATAGGTTTTTTTAATGTTTCGCAATTTCTGGTCTCTGTTATGATTTTTATGAATAGTGAATTAGCTCTGTGATAAATTGTAATTAGGTACAAAAACCATATAAGATGGGATAGTTTACAGTAATGATAAGAATTCCGTGCTCAGTTGCCATAGTAAGGTCGTATTACGACGATGATATTAATGAAGATTATAAAAATTAAGAACAAAAATAATAAGTAGTTTCAGTTGTAACACATTCATTTTCTTAGTTTACAAACAATAATTTAATGCCACTAACGCAGAGAAAATTGCTTTGTATATAGTTACAAATAATAAAATACTAAAAAAATAGAATTGATATCATGTTTGTAAAACATAAAGTTTGTATTATTCGTTCAATATGTTTGCGTTGAATATATTATTTTCCTTATTTATTTAACCGTGGGTCAAACACGTCTGAACTTTAATGCTTGCCTGCGTCACTTCTTATCACAGACTATTAATACGGCGTTGAAAGGTTCCAAAGTGAAACGTAAACAGCTTGTAACTAAATACCTATCGAGTTATTGCTTGTAAGTAAGTATTATCTATGTACACTTAATTTGTCAGAGCAGTGTCAAGGAAAACGTCTAGTTAAACCTTATTGTTTGCCAACCGGATTCATTTTCTGTTATAAGTAGTATATACCAGTGGCAAAGACTTGTGACTAACCAATCATTTAACATTATTATATCGGCTTTTAAAATAACTCTTTATTAACGACAATTTTAAAATACAGTTTACACGTGCTGCAAATAATGTCATTTATTCTTCAGTATTAAAACAGGCATAGCTAACTGCGTCTATATATTTAAAATGGCGACAAATCCTTCAATAATTTAAAAAAAATGTTTAAAAAAAAAAGCGGTATACGCTGGTGACTAGTAAATATAATTGTCCGCTTTATGTTTATTTCGTCACCTCAATACTACAACTAGATAACTTGATTTTCACTGTTTTTGAATTAGCTATTGAATACGATTCTACATTTCTTTCTCTACAAAATGATAAAACTATGTAAGTCAGAAGTTAATGGGAACTGTATTAATTTTGTGAACATTATTTAATTGTTCCCAATTAGACAAGCACACTTTTCCATTTTTATTTCAAAGAATAATTTTAGCCTAGATTTATAATACCTAATCAAGTACTTAAAGTTTAAATTTCATTTTCCCAACAATGACCAAATCTGAGTTATCTAGTTGTAGTATTGAGGTTACAATTTATTTTAGTCCATCTACTAGTAATTTAGGTTATGTTATATCACATTATACATATTTATTAATTTGAAAAGTATATCGTCCTATATGTTTTATGACTTTTTAGAATCAGTACTAACCCACATAGTTTCATTATAAATGGCGGCATTTCACGGTAATTTAATTAGTACATATTCACATAGCATAATAGGTACTATTTGTCAGTTGTGTATATACCATAATTAAGTATCTTTAAATCATAGTTATGTATTAGTCATGACGCCACCGTTTTAAAGATATTTGTATCATCGAAGGGCAATTATACCTCTATGTCAACTAACAATAAAAATTTGAATATAATTTTAATCTAGTTTGGTAATTAAACAGATTGGAAATGAATTTACAATATTACACACGACATTATCAATTTTTTCTGCCTTCTTATTTTCCATTTACTCATCAATGTCTCAGTACTGCACTTAGAGCCAGAAACTTTTCATGATCCGACGGGTCTAGGACGATTTGGCACCGGGACAACTGGACGCCACTCAACTCGAAAATAAATAGACGTTAGGTACTTATAGGTACTTTAAAAAAATATATTTAATATTATGATTTAATAGTTGGTGAGAATTTAAATATGCACACGTAAATAATGATTTAATCGTGAATATGTTTAAGTCACAACGAAAAAAAAGTTTTTTTATTTTTATATAAAGCCTTATGCATGGTAATTTTCAATCCGCAATAAAAAACATTATGTTCAGAGTAAAATGAATTAAAACTACTAAGTAGTAGATAGAAACTGATTAAAATTCTTCGTCTACGTTCTGTATACGTGTCTACGATAGTGCTGCGTCCAATTGTCCTGGCGTCCAGTTGTCCCATTCCCTGGTCCGATGCTACAGATTTTAATGTGAAAATAGATAAATCTTATAAATTTTAATTTACGTTATATCTGTTATTATATTCATATTATACCACGGATTTTTTATTTGTTAAAAACAAGATATACACAAGACTGCAAAATTATAATTTTACAAATATATCGTTTAATAAATTATTTCTCCTCAAAACGATTATGACTGGCTGTGTACAATTTTACTCCAACGCATGTTTTTACCAGTGGATAAAATCGGTCACGAATTATCGTTGTTTTGCGATAATAATTATATTTCGTTAATTTTTTGAAAGTGTCACGAGTCTAGACACTGTCCAAAATGAACCATGCTGCTATTATTATACCAAACATGCATACAAATCTATTGCTCGCCTTCTATGGTTATCTTCAATCAAAACATATTAATTTTAATTGATGTTATCTTAATATATCTGTATTTTTTTTAATTGACAATTATTTTATGCTTAAGCATCGACCTATAGTGGCATGGGTCCCAGGTTCGAATCCTGGGTCTGACAAGTACACATATTGTTTGGTTAGGTTGAGCAAGTGGTCGACATCCATTTCTCGTAAAAACAAAACCTGTTAATACTTTGGACGCTGAAGACCTGGCACCTGGCGCGTAATGACCAGGCGGCCGATCGATGTAATTAACGTGCATTTTAAAGTTATTAATTAAAAAGTCATTATCTAGTCAGCAGTGAATGAGTTAACCTCTGTGGAGGTCCATATGATCTTATTAGGATTGGACATGGTCGAAAAAAATACAAATTTGTTAAAGAATATAATGATTATAAACACCGTGTTATAAGTGGAAATCTTTTTTTTAAGTATTTGGTTAACCACACGATTTTTTTTTCCATTTAATGTTTGTAACTGCAGTGGCGCACCCAGGGGGGGAGCCAAGAGGCCCTGGCACCCCCCAAACATGAAAATTATCAGAATGATTTTAAACATTGAAACTGAAAGCCCTATACCTTTGGGCTTAGACAAATAAAAACACGGCAAAAAAATGATTTGCAATTCTCCAGCACCCTTTTAGAAAAATTTCTTAGATTTTAATTTCTAACACAAAAAGTTCGAAACACTAATGTCAGGTTTTTTTAGAAACCCAATCCCTAATGGAACTGTCAAAAAATTCTCGGTGTCCACCCGAATTCCGGAGTGGTGTAGGTCATGGCTGGGGAGGGCTGACATGGCTCTATCCTGGGGGCCCGGGCTGTGGGGGGCCCGGCGTGTCGGGTTGACCAGATAAGTGAGATAAACACACATCATAAATTAGCTTTAATAGTAAGAAAAGTCGCCTGCGGCGCTATTATACTTCGTGGCTATGAACATTTTCAATTATATAATTGTGCAATATATTTTTTGATTATTATGTATCGATACTCGACAGCTCCATTATTAAAGATATTAAAAATCGCCAATAATTCACTGTATAAGTACCCTTAATTTGAACTAAAACACAATTTGAAAAACGTTAATGTAGTGTTTCACACTGCCTTTAATCTTAGCGATAGGTAGGAGGCCCGCCAAATATCCTAGCCTGAGGGCCCGTTTCAGGACATGGGGACCATGGTGTAGGTACACCGAGTGCAATAGACAAAAGACCGATAAACGTGAAATTAGGCTGTGAAGAAGAAAAAGAGCCTATGGGACTAATTTATATTCTCCTTCTTGGCCCCCCCCAAATATTAAATCCTGGGTGCGCCACTGTGTAACTGTATGTATGTATTTTTTTAAATCATATTTAATTAACATTACTTACCTTGTATCTATTAATAATGGACATTTTGATATAGTAAGAACCTATACTATATTGTTGTGGGTCATGATGGTAAATAATATTTATCTTGACTGTACCATGGTGGAGTGGTACTAAGTTTCCGTATTTTAAGTATGCCGCCGCGGTTTGTGCACGGCCGCCTTCCATTGCGATATAAACGTATCAGAATGAAAATATTTTAGTGCCACATTTCATTGTCCCGAGATGAAGCTTCACGGGATTGACGTAGCAACCATAAATCTCGGAAAATAAAAATAATCTTGACTTTCTTTGCTGCCATTTATCATTGACGACAAGAAGTGTCCTTTGTACCCTTGTACTAAAACTCTGCCGAAACAAAGGAGAAAGGAGTTAAAAGTGATAATATGATCTATGCGCCCTCAATAATTTACCTCACCTAAACAGGAGTTATCCGACAATTTAACTTTCTTGTGATATAATTTTATGCTCAGATTAAATCCGCAAAAGAAGTGCCGGAGCGCGTTCTGTTTTTTTAAATAAGTCCAGAGTCGCTGACACGGCGTGTTTTTGTCACACTGCATGGACCCTTGATGAAAGAGTAATCTAATAACTAATAATAGTGCAACGTGGTAGCTACAAAAGAAAGCAATTATTAATTTTAATGTGTATATATTTCAAACTGCATCTAATAAGTGCATTAAATTTCTTCAAATAAAATGCTTTAGTTGTGGAAAATGGAAGTGCTAAATGATTTATCGCAAGGCGGTTATGATGTTGGCATAATCGAAGTCATGAATGGAAATAGCAATGGTGAATACATGTTTTGACAAATTAAACACAATCAAATTAGCATTCGTGCGAATGGACAAAAAATGGGATGCCAGTATTGACGATATGTATCTACATCCTGCTTACATATAAACGGTAGTATCATATTACTTGCTCGGGTGACCATAGTTCTCGACACCGAATGCATTTTTTTTTTTAATTTTCATTACACATACTTGCATTCATCCACTATTATGGCACCAAGGTTGATAAGGATCATTGATTGAGTGGATAATTGGCGGCAGACGATATGTTTTAATTACTGGATTTTTTTAATATTTGTATATATTATATAAATAAATAAATAATAAAGAATTACCTTTATTACATACGATCAAATTATTATCTATAAACTTGAATTATTAAAAAATATGAAGGAGATACTCCAATCCGTACTATTAGACGTTATTCTCATCTAATGGATTTAAGTTTTGTACTATTTCATTTGAGTCGTCACACTGACAGAATTTATTTACCTTTTGGCGAGTACACATAGTGCCTGAAGATGCCGAAAGGCAAAACCCGGGTCGCAAAAAACGACTCTAATGGAATAGTACAAAACTTAAATCCATTAGATTTTAAATTCAAATTTCATCAAGTACCTTGTGTCGATAGTATTAATGTTATTCTCATTGCTTCAACCACGGATCTCCGCAATTTTTCGGGTACATCCTCATACCCATACACTCCGCACTTTGTTTCTAGTACTAAACACATGGCCTGCTGCTATAACTAAACGTGTATAATTATCAAATACGAATGGTCTAACGGTCATAATTATTAAGATCGTTGGTGTTCGTTTGTATCGTCCGTGCTGCCTTGTCTTTAAGACATGTTGCGTCAAATATTAAAGCAAATATTGGATGCCCCAGATGATTGCACCATATCATGAGTACAATTGATTTTACGTGTCGTAAAATGCCGAGAGAAGTCGGGCCAACTCGTTATGATGGCTGTTCGACAACTAAACCATCCGGGTCACGATACTCAGTCACGATAATTTGTAATTTTTTTCCTGGAGGGGGTCCGGACCCAAAATCTCCCATCTCTCTCGTGTGGATGCCTGGGATTAAATAGATTGTCGCTTGTCGTATTCTGTAAAATACCCGTATAACTATCTTTTCTTGGCTTCTTTTGTCGAAGATGAATGATTATTAATTTTAATTAAGTACCTATACCACATTATTTCCCCGGATAATATTGTCATCAACCCATGGCCACCCTATTATTTTCAATAGGCCATATACAGTGATGACTGTCCTCCAAGTTATATATAAAATATTTGGACGGAGTGGAATTTTTATGAATGCGGAGACGACGGGTGGCCACACTGTTGCCCATAAATAATCAATTTCCAGAGACAATGAAAGGCAAGCCAGTTATGTTTTTATTTTTATTCGATTGGTAACGTTGTGAATAATGGCTCGAGCAACCTATTACAAAATTATGACCTTATTAAGATTTGCAACAATGCAGTGACGAATTGGCTTTATAGTTCATAATATAATAGATGTCATTTTATCATATCAACCAAATTTATTAAAAATGTAGTTTAAATTCAGTTTTTGCAGCTTAATCTGTCATTTCTTTATAAAATAGATATATGAATAAAATTTACTCCGCCTAACATAATCATAATTCCTTTTTAAAAAATGTAAAAAGACATCAACAGAGTAGATGCTATCTTGACAGATTAATACAAGGTATGGTTATTTATTAGATTTTTTTTCCAAATCATTCGATACTTTCTCTGGATTCCAAATACATTAATTATGGGAAGTAAACACTAGTTAGGTGGCCAAAAGCACTCCAGCCCAGATTTTAACTCCAACCAATTTCATCAAGTATACATCTATGCATTGATACTTGTCCGAGAGAGATTCAGTTAGTTCTTCACCTGTTCGAGCTGAGTGCCATTGATAAGGATCTTTTTTGGTCAGTAATGAAGTTAGATATGGCTTTTATCTTTGTTATACTACTTACCCCTGATCGCATATCCTTCTTCTTATTACGCCATCCCTTACGGAGGTCGGCCACCATCAGGGCGGTCTTTGTTGTATCGTCTGCTTCCCGGAATAGTTGTATAAAACTGCACTCATGCCAATCACTGCACAATCAACTAAGCCACGAAATGCGGCGTCGTCCTCTGCTATGCTTACCGTTGATCTCTAATTGGATGACAAGTTGGGGAATACTGTACTTTTGTCCTCAAATATATGGCTGAGGTAGTTACTGTAGTTTTATGGTTTTTATACTATGAAGGACATCTCGGTTCTTTCCCATTCGATTGAGAATGTTAAGATTTGTCACCAGGTCAGTTCATTTTAAGGATGCTTATATACAGCGACGTCCCGTAAGGGTAGGCAGATTGAGCGTCGTTTGGGGGCGTCAGTTACTCGAAGGGCGACAAATCGAGGAGAATCGTTTGGTATATATAGCAATAGATACCTAAACTTAGTGCCTAATAACGAAAATATCTTTCCATAATAAAATTCAGCTCACTGGTTGGAAACAAAATGTATTAATTGACATAAAAGGTTTAACAGGACAGTAATTTTTTGTCGGGTTCGCGATGTCTTGTTTACTTCCGTTGCCCTTCGACGTCTATGGTGACCAAAAACAATACGTGCACGGATGATAAAAAATACTGTATAAAAAATTGGGCGTTATTTTGGCGTTTCCCAGGGGCGGCATTTTGTCTAGGGACGTCACTGCTTCTATACAGCCACATCTTGAAAGTTTCAACACTTAGTAACGTTTATAATTTCAACCATATATGGAAATGGAGAATAGCTGGATAAATTTAGTGATCCAGTGGTAGGTACGCAAAAGGTATAAAACATCCAAAATATAGACATTGACTATAAAGGCTGCTGATTGGATGAAATAGTTAAATTATACCAAAGTACGTAGCAACATCAAGCAGTGGATAGATTCGGACTGATGATGATGATGATTACATGCATATTGAAAAAAAAATGTATTCCATGTAAATTTGCCAAAAGCAAGATTGGAATCCGTGACCTACGGTCGGTGTCGAGACGGATACTATTTACTCATGTCATAATATATTTTTCCATATGGATTCCTATAGATTGATTTATATAACTTGTTTTCGCGTTAAGATAATAATTAATATGTTTGCATATATCCGTTAGAAGCGTCCGGCTTTTGAATGAGTTACGATTTTAAATATTTAAAACTTTAATTCACTTTTTGATTCTATCACAGACTGCTTAAGCTAGGGGCTCCCAACCTTCTACAATCATCAAGTAACCTACGACCCCCGCCACATTTTCATAAATAGACGTTTTAAATATGGTAAGGAAAACACAATAAATCAATTTTTTTTGAATATAATTATAATCTAAAACGATGTTCATAAATACAATTGCATTTGCAGTTAATTAATATCTAATCTGTCGCTTGCACATTTTTGATACGTCTGTATGTTATTTAAAATTCGAGACACTATTGACAGACAATATTGTGTTTAGTTTAGTATGAAGTAATTGTTGACCCCCCAGAAAACTCATTACGATCATTTGGGATCACAACTTGGAAATATAAATTTAATACTTTTTATGTACCAATACGAAAATCTTAAAACAATCGTATTTTAAGATTTTGATTGTTTTAGATTAAAAATAATAAATTCCCGATAATTTTCTAGGTGTTTTAATAAGATATACTCTGTATACAAGAACCGAATGATCCAATGGACTAAGAGAATGATTGACAACTATTCCTCAAAAATATGCCTATCAATATAAGATCCAATTAAACGTGAACTTACGTAAATTCACTTAAAATATTACCGTTTAGACGTGCATGAATTTACTGGTGACAGTACGTATTATTGCGACCATAACAAAATAAATGCACGTGTAAACACGTATTATCGTGCAAATTGCAATATTGCATGCAAGTATCAAAAAAAGTTCAGAAACTTATGAATTTTCACGCAACAATTGGACCGTGCAATATCAGCACCTGCGTAGTAGAACGATAGTAGTGAACCTGCCGGTAAAAATGAACTACACCGCGCATAGACTCATTTTAAGGTTAACCGATTTTCACGACCTGTCAAATAGTACCATAAAATGACAACATCGCGTCTCGCTTGCCCTTGAATAATGAGATTTGGAGACAGTCAGCAATTTTACGTGATATGATTACGATAGTTTAAAATACACACTTTTGGTGAAAGTAAATCCATGCATGAGTACAGGCGCTATATGTATAGTAAACCTCGGCAAGTCGATTCGGAATTGTTGCGGATTATATCAGAAGTGTTAAACGACAGAATATAGATCTGTTAAATTCTTATAATATATCTAAATACTAGAGGGTTGATCCACTGTCTATATGAAGGCTTCACCTAGCTTCAATAAACACGGTCAGCTGTTACGTATTTCATCTATTTATTCGTCGAGTCAGTAAGCTTTACAGTGGCCCTGTGACCGTTTAGTCTATCTTGACTACAGTTGAATAATTTAATTTTTTCAGTGATCATTAATGCATTCGCCAAGCTTTGTAGCTATGAAATAAGTATTTTATAAATATTTCAGCAATTCGTAGTGTCTTCCATATCTTACCTCATTGGTTTATGTTATTATCCTTCCGTGTTATGCCCAACACTGACCATATTACGCTACTCTTAATGATTTTTAGCTGTATTGCCCACTATAAAAAAACGTTTTGATCATTCATAAATTAATGCTAAATTGAACCACTTAGTTACGTCATAATGTTATGTACGAGTAAATCATTTTAACGGTTTGTTTTAATTGTTATTATGACTAATATCTATCGTGTGATTTAAATGGTTGATCAAGCAGCTTTATGATTACTGATTAGAGTGTGAGATAGAATTATTGCACAGCTGTCATAGAAAACCCCAAGGCGGCACTTATGTCTTCCGATCTGCATATCCGCTTTAAGCGGCGCGGTAACCGGAAGGACCCAGTTCTAGTTTCACTTCGACCTTGCACTTGTTTTTAGAAGTAGACCAGTAGCTGCTATAAGCGTATACTATATTTTAATAGAGTAAATGTTATTAACTGTTCGATTTGTGAATTATTTTTGCGGTATTTTTTGAATACCGACCAAAGAATTCTGTGTTCGATAATTGTACTAAGTACCATTTAGTGTTGCCGTGTTAATAAACTGTCAAGGCGGTTGAAAATAGCGATTCGTGTCAATGAATTTATTTATTATTAAAATACCAAATAATGTAAAAGAATTTAGATAGGTATGGTATTTGATAAATGATTTTTTGGTTATCGGTTGCTTATTTTAGATTGCGGAACTCACTATTTTAACACATCTGTATAATATCTATTCTCCGACTCAAAATACAATCATATTCCGCATAATGAAGACTATCCTTAGTAAGTTCACTTGGTCACTTCAGCGCCTGATTGACTCTTTATCTGCTTCATCTTCCCTGAAAGCTACCCAAAACTATCCCTCCAGATTTTCTTATTGGCATATTTTTGTCAGCCATTTCTTTATGTCTGTCATGAATTCTGAAAACATTGGACAAATCAATCGATGTCTTTGAAATGTGTTGTTTACACGCGATACTTAAAATTTTATGGATTCAAATAATATAATGAAATAAATATTGTATTAAATCGTTAAAAAAATACACCGATAATTTATACAGTTCAATAGTTATATTGTAGTAATCTTTTTGCATCAAGAGCAACTGGTTGGTTTTAACGTTATGTCCCATTTACACGTGCATGGATTTACTGCTGACAGTACGTATTATATTGTCATACAAGTTGCAAGATTGCACGTATGAATCAAAAAAAGATAGTTAAAAATACACACTATTGCTGCCAGTAAATCCATGCATATGTACAGGCGCTATTAGTTTTGTTTTTACATCGTATTGTATTTCCTAATAATTAGAATAAAATGTATGTAGTTAACGCTTTATGGCAGTAAATAAAGGAAAAACAAATTTTCGCATACCTAAGTATCGACATTTATTAGTATTGTTTTAAATAATGGGTTTCCCTTTCGTTAAGTTTGTAAACATTATTTTCCTAAGCCTTCTGTGAGTTTTAAGTTATAGATCACACCCAAGATCGCGTAAGTCCCAGGTTTAAATCCGGAATCTGTAAATACACACTGTTTTTCAATTTGTGTTTGGAGTCAGAGGATAGACCTAATAGGTTGAGCAAGTGGATAACATCCATTTCTCATAAAAACAAAAATCTGTACCTACTAACCTCCACTCTGTGGGGGCCCAAATGATCTTATTAGGATCGGATGTGGTCAAAAAATATGTACTTATATAATATTATGTGAATATTGAATATATGTATAGTTATTGTCTTTTTTTTAAATATACTCCTCAATAAAGGAAAGATAATTATTTAGACTTTTAAAAACGTCATTGTTATACAACGCAAAACCCTATTCAATAGAAGAAAATAAGCAGTATGGCTGTAAAAAACATCACCCACAACTATACTTAATTATTTATATTGATAAATCAATGTAATGATAATATTAGTTTGAATTTAGATCCGGGATTTTCCATTCTATATATACCTAGGTACTTGACATACAAGCACGTCTTGCTTGGCTTTATTGCCCAAAAATAACATGCATTAAAATATGAATCTGTCTACAAAATTTAATCATAAGATTACATAATACCAATGAAAATGTTTTCATCCATTCCTGCGTTATTTGTGAAACATGCGCTATATATTTTATACGTAAGTAATAATGGCTATCAGTTTACAATTTACTGTTAAAAAGATTAATTATAAAAGCTAAGAGCTTTGATTAGAAGAATTTGCGCTTCTCCATCGAGGCGGATTGAATTACATAGCTTTTAACAACGTCACGCAATCCAGGGGCTTTCAACGAAATATATAAATTATTTATTTCACTCAGTGACTCACTCACAAGTATTCGAATGCACAAATTACTGGTTTCTTCTATGGACCAGTGAGATTGAGGCATACGAATTTGTTTTTATTAATAGTTTTGGTATATTTTGGACGATACGACAAAATTGTGCACACTTTTTCATTCATACTTATTTGTTTTCGTTAGATTAAGAATAAATATTACACATATTATTGTTGGTTCATTTTTTTAAATTCATTAAGCTCTGCCTAAACCAAACTATAATAGATAAAAAACTATTCTATCTACAAAATATATAAAATTATGTATGATTTAATTGCATAATTTTAGGTAAAATTATTATAGATAGACGAGTATTTTTTGACTATTATCTATTATGGCTTGGTTTCGCAGGCTTCAATTGAATTTTAAAAACTAACCAACATCATCTGTAAATTGTAGTCTTATTTCAATGAAAACAAATATGTATGACTGACAAAGTTTAATGTGCACTATTTATGGTGGATCTTAATAGCCTACCTCCACCCTTCGCCACTGGGTGCTTCTGTGATGATTATCATGGCCATCCATGCAGCAAAGAATATAATTCGGTGGTGTTTGGACATAACCTTTTAAATGATTAATTTACAGGAGACCAGTTTTAAGCTTTGAATTGCCCACATAAATCTTGGTTCATTTTTTGTCTAACATTGAGAAAACATTTAAAAAATAAATAACTGAAGATGAAGATGAAGATGACAATAACTTTACTAGATTGTCAATAATTATTAAGAAAATAATGTCACTTATCAGCGATCAAATTATGATAAGGTATTTCGTCATGTTTTGACCAAACTAACCACTGTGTTTGTTCACATATCATCATATTATTACCACAGCGGTTTGAGCATTTTAAATGAAACATAGATATTGGGATATTACCAAATGGGAGTTAATACTGACCCAATTTTTACGCTTAAGAGCATACATAAGTGAAACGGCAAATAATTTTCAACAATACGTGGGGCGAAATTTTGCACTCGTTGCCAATCGGAGAGTGACAGTCGAGCTGTAAGCACGTCAATTTATTTTGTGATGGCGTCGGAGGAATATATTCTTATATCGTGTAAAGATATTAACTAAAAAACGTTACTCATGTACTCAAAAAAGAAAACATGTCAATGAATATATTATTATTATTACTAATATAACTATTTTTTATGACAAATTATGTTTTGTTTGGCACGCGTCGTTTGCGCAATCCGCGCATCGCATAGTCACGATCTTTTTAGACCATGCCTCAGCTGAAGTATAGCCTTAACATAAATTGACCAAAACGCAGTTATCAGGTTATGCCTAAACAGCACCGAATTGCATGTATCCGGAAGTAGAATTAGAGAAACAATAAGATTGCGATCTGGCGCGAAAATTGTTATCCCTGCTCCGGTGCAGGGCGACCTCGCGGTTGGCCGACCCGGACACGCGGGCTCGCCAAATAATAAGAATATATATTTATTTATTTATGAGGCGCCCGAGCACTCCGCGGGACCCCCTCCGTGTCCGCTCACGAAAAAAAGATTATCAATAATGCTTAAATGGCGATTAATATTTAAAACGTGATTAGCTAACAACGTTTACGAGTCAATTACCGGCAGCGCCAGCGGGTAGCCTCCGATGCGGCGCCGCGACAACGATTCTTCAACTTAACACACAACAATTTAATGCAGACATCATTTAAGAATATGTCAGATGTCACTCTTGAAAATTATATAATCTGGATAAGTAAATGGCTCGAAATGGACCTAAACGCAGCTCCGGTTCATGAAATTCTAAATATTATCGCTCCGTCTTCACAGATCACAATCTTATTATTTCTCTAATTCTACTTCCGGATCATGGCCCCTACAAGAGGAGGCTGACAGGGCTCTAGCCTGAGGGCCCAGGCTTAGGGGGGGCGGCGTTTAGGTCAATCAATTAAGTGAGATAAATACACAACACAAATTTGCTCAAATAATTTTAAAAAAAGTCGCCTGCATCATATTTACGAAATATTAAAATATAATAATATAAAATATTATTGTTGTGTTGCTTGATATTTACGTGTAGAATTTTATGTTATGATTATATTTAACGTTTCCTGACTAATAGCAATGCAATTTTATCCAATATGGCGAAGGGTCACATTTATTAAAATAAAAAAAAACGTTAAAAATACACCATCGTGGAACCGTGGAATTCGCAGAATACCATTTTGGGAACAGTATTGTAGAACATCACACTGCCCTTAAACTTAACGATAGGTAGGGGGGCGCTAAACATCCTGGCCCAGGGGCCCGCTTTACGATGTGGGGGTGATGTTTCGGATACATGCAATTTGTATTCTTTGCTGCATGAATGGCCACGATAACCATCACAAAAACAACAAGGTTTTGAGAAAATCGCATGACATATAACCCCCAATCTTACTGGTCCCATATGAGAGACCAGAGTCTTATGCATTCGAACATGCATTTGAAAACTCCACAGCCACATACATTCTCCATGCTCAGAGAGTGGTTTAATTCTAGAGATAAATACCTACTTGGATTGCAGTTATAACCACTGGTGGGATGGGATGCTCACTTACTAGTCGCTATGATCCATCGGGCTTGAAATGGACCGGAACGCGCCGGAACCAAGGTCTGGTTAATGAAGTCCTGAATATTGTCGCTCCGACTCATGGACAAATTAAACGTTGCATTTTGGTTGTTGAGTTAGTAATTCATTTACTTTATATTTTTTATAATTGCCATACTCATGGTAAAAAAAAGTAATATTTATGACGTAAATCCTGTTTTTCACATGCGTCGCTGAAAATTTGCGTACCTATTCTAATCTTGTATGCCATAACTTTAAAGACTGTTATTTCATTTGACTGTCTGATCTAGGAACGTATATAACAAAAAATCTAACACACTTATTTGTATACAATATACATATTATTAATTATAATTACAATTAGCGCTCCGGTTCATATTTTTTTTTATTTCGTTGGCTGCTTGGATACCATAATGAAGCGATCGCCAATTGTGACAACCACGGCGACTCTAAATCGAGTACACATCAATGGTGCAATTGTTACAATAAGTGCTATGTTTTAACAGCACCTCTCTTGGCTATGCTAAATTTTAGAGCGAGATAGACAGTTTTGACTGTATATACGACTAACTTATTGTAATTGTTACAATAAGTGCTAATACTTCGATACAAATCTACCCGAGATAGCTGCCGTAGCGGCCGAAAGCAGTCTTGTGTATAGAATAGATGCGCAGAACCTGAAAAATAAACTGAAATAATGCTGTTAGTATTTACCCGATAATAACGCGGTTAAACGCATACATTTTGAAGGAGAACCAAATATTATGTAAATAATGCATTCCTTTTTGTCATTCCATACAATATTATTGTAATCGGATTTGTTGTATAAATTTGATACTTTTATCAAACGATCATAGAACACTATCAAAGTAGGTATTTGATATTTCCCTAGCTAGTGTTAATCTTTGAAATTTCTCTTACCTCGAAGGTTCATTATTAAAAGTGTAATATAATAAATAATATTGTCGTAATATCCCCACATTTGGAGAATGTTTTACGGCCGCAAGCAATATTGCGCCAACCGGATACTCAAAAACGAAGAGGTTACTCGAGCGTTTCCTCATTTTTTCATCAATGACATTAAGGTTTATACCAAAATACCTAAGTTACCTTTAGAATAAGTGTTCTGATTCTTTAAATTCTATATCCTATTACACATTATATAGGTAGGTGTATATTAGTTACTAGATATTATTCTAGAACGTGTACACTTTGTATATTGTTCATTGTGATAAAAATATGAAACATTTAGAATAAACGTTCAAGAGCCATCGCCCACAACAACCACAAGACGTTGTGTCAAGTAGAATGAAGTAGCAGACTTGCGCATCTATTCTATACACAAGACTGCTTTCGGCCGCTATCTAGGGTGGGAAAGTATCCAAGTATTAGCACTTATCGTAACAATTACAATAAGTTAGTTGTAATTGTTATAATAAGAACTATGTTTTAACAGCACCTCTCTTGACTGTGATAAATTTTAGAGTGAGATAGACAGTTTAACAGTTCAGGCGGCTAATTTATTGTAATTTTTACGATAAGTGTTAATATTTCGATACTTTCCTACCCTAGTTAGCTGCCGTAAAGGCCGAAAGCAGTCTTGTGTATAGAAGAGATGCATTGGTGTTCATTATAGAGGCAGTCTTAACGTAAAGCTATTACAGGGATAGATACAGAGGTGCCACATGCTGAATTTTGTTACCCATTCATTAATAATGTAGCTCTCTCAAATAAATTGACAATAATTTATTTATTGTTACTTGTTGTTAATCTTGATAGCTAATGAAATTCTTTTATTTTCAACAGGATCACTCCAAGCGGTACCAGAAGGTTCATCATGTTCCGGAGAAGGCTTGCAGCCAGATCACGAGAGTGAATGCAGAGAATACTTTCGGTGCCAGGAGGGGTTCGCCACATCCACATTTTCTTGTCCTGAAGGGCTAGCCTTCAACTCCGGCGCCAGACAATGCCTACCTCGCAGCCGCGTCCCATGCGTGCGTCATAGGTGCGCCCCGGGAGACGACGCCTTCTATACAGCACCATCAACGCAATGCCGATTTTACTACAAGTGCGAGAGAGGTGTAGCCATAGAACTGGCCTGCCCTACTGGGTCATGGTTCGATTTTAAAAAACAAGAGTGCAGCAGAGCGGCTGGAGTTTGCTTTGAACCTGTGTGTACTGGACAAGCGGACGGAAGACATCCAGATACTACACAAGGCTGCCGTAGATCCTTGGTGTGCGCTGGTGGATCACTCGCTGCTGTGGAAACTGCTGAGAATTTTGCTCCTGGAAAATGTCCAAGTGCTAGAGCAACAGCCGTTGCCTTCCCAATAGCTGGAACAGATCGTTGTGGTGGTCTTTCAGACGGTCCTCACCCAATAGTATCATCGCGCTGCCGCGATTATGTAGTATGTGAAAGAGGTGAAACAAAGGCGTCTCTCAGTTGCCCTGACTCATATCGTTTCGACGGACAGAGGTGTGCTCCTGCGGCATCGACAGTATGTCCCGACGAGTGCGTTGATCGCGAAAATGGCTTCCACGTAGATCCAGTATCAAACTGTCGACGATATTTCTATTGCCAAAACCGTAAAAGTCTATTCGGGGCATCGTGTCCTGAAGGATCCGCATTTGATGGCTCAATGTGCGTCTCTGCGTTGTTCTATGCCTGTCCAGCTGCCACTAAAGGTAATCCATGTCTTAACAGACAAGACGGCTTCCATCGTGACTTCAAAGACTGTCGATCGTACTTCTATTGCTCGTCTGAACAACTCGCTTATAGGGATTCGTGTCCGGTTGGAAAAGTTTGGAACGGCAATGAGTGCGTTGGAAATGGGGAGTTCCACTGCGAAGATCCAGCTCCGTGGTCAGGTTGTTCTGACAGGCCTTCCGGGTTCTATCAAGATCGCACGCGTGGATCAGACTGCAAAAACTACTACCATTGCGCTAAAGACTTGCGAATGAGCTTCTCTTGTCGTCCAGGACACGTTTTCGATGGCGAAGAATGCGTTCGTTCTGAAACTTACACATGTCCGAGTCTAGAAAAAGACGCTTGTGATTTCAAAAGTGATGGTTTTTACCAGCAAACTACTGGAGGCTGCAGGGCTTATTATATGTGTTCGAAAAACTATAAATATGTTTATTTGTGTGAGGAATCTCACGTGTTCAATGGAGAGAAGTGCGTCAGTGACGATAGTTATAAATGTCCTTTCCAATCCGACGAATGCAAAGGAAAATCGACTGGATATCACCGTGACGTTAAGTCTAATTGTAGAAAGTATTTCTTTTGCGATAATGAAGAAAAACTAACCACTATTCAATGCGCCGGTAGTAAAATATACAATGGACAAGGGTGCGTAAGTCAAAAAGAATACCAATGCCCCGTGGGCAAAGATGGAAACCCTTGCTTATTCAAAGCGGATGGAGTATACCTTCAAGACGGTTCTAAATGCAGGAAATATTTCAAATGCGTCAATTATAAATTGGCATCACAAAACATTTGCCCACCTGGGCAGATATTCGACGGAGTGAACTCTTGCATCGTCAGGAATTGCTCGGCGATGACGGTCACGTGCGAGAGAGATGGATTTTACCCAGATCTAACGACTCGGTGCAAGTCTTATCACATCTGCATTGACAAGAGGAAAACGACGCTGTACTGTGAAGGCAAAAAAGTGTTCAACGGTCAATTGTGCGTTCCTGAAGACAAGTACACTTGCCCTGATGAATGTTCGCAAAGTCACTGTAGAAACACTGTATAGTTAGTTCTATTCTAAGTATGAGAATGTCCAAATTATTTCTAAGCTCGAAATAATATATTAGATAAATTAATTTCATTCGTCACTGTCTTCCTTGTTGAACTTTGAAAAAAGAATACCTACTAAACCAATGAAGGATAATTTTATTTGATTTATATTATGGTGATATTTCCTTTCAATCCAAAACTTTTCATTCAAATGCCATATTATTATAATAATTACAGGGCCGCGTCAAGCCTAATAAGCGCCCTCATGCAAATGTAATATAAGTATGATTGTGAGGTTAGTGGCATTCCATCGGAATAATTCCGCCTTTTGACACTTCAAAATTATTTATATAAGTACCAACTTATCTCAATTTCTCAATTTAAAAAAATCGAAGACGCTTTTAGGTCATTGTGTCATTATGGATGGTGCGGCCTTACATTTATTATATATCGTCATTTATAGCGAAAACTCACTAAGTACTTTTTAAATAATTACTGAGGAATTGAAAAGCTGAGGATTGAACTAATATAAGTGTACTGGTGACCAAGTTGAATAAATCGACTTCAATGTTAAAAATGCGATGGTAAATTCTACACATTTTTTCCCGTATTTTGTAAATGAGGTCTCGTTTACAAATAATTATGTATTAATAGTATTTTCGGAAAAGAATATTGATTTTTCTTTGTGTTAATTTATATTTTTAGTGTTTTGTGGATGACAAGTTAATTTTAAAATAAGTATAGGTATTCGGTTGCTAATGACATTTTATATTATTCCCCACACCATATTCATTGAATATACGTTACTCCAAAATGGTTATATTATTCTTTTCATATAGAATAATTATTACATGTTTGAGTCTTGTTTCAGGCACGAATATGACATATCGACAGCTTAATCTGCAAACCGGCTAACTCCATTTGGGCAAATTGTTCAGGAAGGAGAAAAAACTTATAAAGCGGAATTTAATTCCAAAAATACACTTGGAATTTTTTTACAAATAAGCTGCACTATAAATTAATACTCTATTCTAGCTTCTCTTATTGGAAATTTGCTGTTTTGTGTGAAGAACGATAACGCATTTATTTATAGGTTTAGGAATTTGAAAATTTGAATGAGCAAAGAAAATATTATGCTTAATAACAAAATGCCATCAAAATCTTATTTTTGATCAAAAGTGCAGTTAACTAGTTTGGAGATTAAGCAGTCGATATGTAGTGATGTGAATATTGCTCCTCACCATATATATATATTTTTATTTATTTGTCACCTTTACTCATTTAATCCTCAGCACTTCAATTATTTGTTCATGTTTACTATACTTAGTAAGTTATCCATTTACTATATTTAAATATTAGAAAAAAATCTTTTTGTGCACACATATAATAATTATGTACTTAACTGTTTTTATCTTCAGATACGAGTTCTATCTTAAAATTCAAATTTATATTTATTTACATGACCAAAAAAAAAAAAAAAATCGTTCAAATAGCTTCCTATTGCAAAAAAAATACAATAGGTTCTGCCCATTATAAAAACTGCAAGGATTATTCTTATCCATATAAAACAATATTTGGATTCAGTGGATACAGATCATGTTATAAATGTCATTTAATAAGTTCTATCTTTATATTTGACATACTATGTGTACATTAATTTATAGAATAAATACTTAGATATTTGAGTGGAATAATTCTCATTTTAGTTCCCGGTGAATGTAACGGGACAAACGATTAAATAATAATAATTAATTACCTCAGTAAGATTATTGATGTAAAAAAAACAGAAAGTTTATTCTAGTCTCAATGGAGTGAGAGTGAATCGATCGATATAACCAATCACTTCACCGCAAGTATAAACTGTATAACTAACAATATATTATTCCAAATGTGTATATATATCACCACTATGTATAACCTCTTTTATTTCACCTCACTAGGACGTTGTGGTCAGCTTATAACAGCATGTCATAATAAATACTGCAAAATATTGTCATTAAAAGTGTAACCTCATCTGTATAATATAATTTTCATCGTATTAATGATATTTTAAGTAAAGTAAAATATTAAAATTAAGTTAAAACCTTGTAAGAGCCGTCTTCAGGTCCTAAAGATTAATAAAACTATTCTACAACTTTTACAAGTTGCTATTGTATCATCGACAAATATTAAACATTAATTAAAATAACTTCACCATTTTGTGGTAAATAAACAATTCAGACGAAAGTCACTATTGGCTTAAACATAGTTTTGAAATAGGTGCTTAAAATATGTTCAAAAATTAAAGGTGTACGAAATGTCACGATTTCAGCATGTTTGCTCTCGATGGAATCCATAAAACAGATGTTAATAAATTTTGCTGATAGTGACTTTTACCCGAATACAGACGATGGTTTGGTATCACGCAAATGTGTGGTAGTTCATTGTGTAAATTTTTTAATACCACCTTACCGGTGATTTTAATTTTAAATTCTGGTAACTTCTGTCTAGATGAGTATAACAATTAATTATCATTTAAAAGCTTCTTACTTGCGGTGAAGTGACGGTCTATACTCTATGTTGTGAAATGATGTTATATTTTTAATTTATACGAAGGGTACAACCGTTTAGGCTAATGTAATATTATTATTTATTATTAGAATAAGTCAATACGTTCCTAGATACAAATTATGTTAATATGAAAATGTGTAATCAATGAAATAAACTGGTGTCAACCGCGCCAACATTTATTTCAATGATATTAGTTTGTTGACGAATTTTCAACAAGTATTGGCAAAATAATTAATTTTAAGTAATTTATATTTTATGTAACTCGTGTAATATTTATTAGGCAATAGTAATAAAATACTCAAACTGAAGTCACTACTAAAGTTTAATTTTAATCAAATAATTCTATACAGTGACTGGCACTGTTGCTTTTTAAGAGTAACAAGTTCCAATCAGCCTATATGTAGTAAATTGGAAATGTATGTATAGAATATGTAATTAGTGTTCCGTAATAATACTATTCCTAAGTGTCCATGTCACAGTAATACAATTTAATATGTTCATGATGTTTTAGAAGATAAGTTTGTCTTTTGTTATGATTTTTATAAAACAAAATAAACCAAATCAAAATGGAAAAAATAATAATCGACCTTGTACTATTCATTTTTCTTCCATATTCCTCATACAAGTAATAAACTTCTTAGGTGAACAGAGTAAGTATGTAGATAAGATATAAAGTACAAAAAACAATACTTATGTGAATTTGAGTAACAGCGTTCAAAAGATATTTCAACAAGCCGTGATAGGATTTTGATTATACAATATCTTTCAAATGCACAAGTCGTTATTTTTATTTAAAAATGACACTTGAAGGCAATTTGGCAGTGCATATTATAAATTCACGATCATAACCTATTCTTCTAACGTCACAATTGTACATACAGCTAAGCAGTGGCGAAGGCTCCATAGTAGGCGATTATTTGAAGCTTACCTTCTAATAAAAATAGATAGCAAGTATTTAAATTTAAAAACTTAAATAAAAAAATTTGCAGGAACTAATTGAATATATTGTCAGAATAATAATTAATATTTAATATAAATATAAATGAAAGCCATCTATCGTCAAAATAATGTAGAATAAATAAATAATAAGTGACAAACCAGCGCCTCTAGCAAGTATTGAATTAATATCGATTCACTCGACGATAATTTGCCGAGCTTATTGTATGAACTACGTCTCAATGGCATCGGGGCAGTCTGCTTATATTCATATGAATCTATAGGCTTATAAGGCAAAGCTTATATATTTAGTGTCGAGGACTGTCGTTTTGGCGCTTTATTTAAATAATAATTAATGATGTGATAATTAAAAAAAATAATTTCTATTTGTTCAATACGTCATATAAAGATAGCATATTTTTAAAAATAATTAATAATTTTATCTCGTGATTATTGTTTATCATTTAATTCAGTTATAGAACATATAAGTATATTATTTTTTTATTTAGTTATTTGTCATATTGGACTGTTGATAATATTTACCGATGATATATTTTTAGGCGTATGTTACTTGTAGGAATAGGAAAATACATAATTTATATTCATTGCTGAATTCTATATCGTCAGTGAGCTATTGAAATTTCATCGATTTAGTGTGATGTTGACATTAGTGTGTACCTATTCATCAGTAGTAATATCGTATTATCGTCTTATTTCCCGTGAGTATACCTGACAAGTGTGCTATTTTTCTTTGATCTCCACAGCCTATCTCTTTCCAAAAGTCACCCTTCGCCACTGCAGGCGAGTCCTAAGTAGAGTCATTCGATACTATTTCTCTAGTTGGAATATTTAAATGTTGATTATCCCACGCTTTAGAATATTTTATCTATTATTTTTCCTCCAGATGCCAATGTGGATATAGATTCAGGTATGAAGTAGAAAGTGTTTTTTTTTAACATTTTTATATAATATATCTATCGGTTTGAGGTTAATATTTTGACAGTTGTTTTAAGGAAATTTGTCAAAATCAACTCACCCGTATCCCACTACAGTATGGTCAGTAACACAAACTATCTTTAAATAACAAAATAAATATAAATCGTGATGATGAGATTAGATACAATATTTACACAACTTTTTGTCCCTAATTAATGTCAAATTTTGTTAAATAGCCAACCCGCATGGCTATAAAAATTTAGTATTATATTATCATGGTTATTGTTTTTCAAAAAACTACTGCAATTTGATAATTTTTTTTTCTATTTTATACGATACTGATTTATCAACTGATATTGGTCCTCACTGACCTCCAAGCGACTATGAGTTGGTGAGAAAAGCAGACCCCATTATGCTCCAGCCTCCACCTATTCTAACATATCACATAACATCCAAAAAGAGCTAATTGTGATAAATATATCACATGCATCACTTTACGTATTCAGGCGGTTAATTATGTAAATAAGCTAACCGTCTGAACTGTCAAAAAGTGCTATCTTTTAACAGCCCCGTTCTTGGTTGTGTTAAATTGTAGAGCGAGATAGAGTAAGTACATCAATTTTACATATTATTGAGATGCATTATCGACTGTTTTGAAATATGATTACATCACGGCCGCGAATATTGAGTTGCTAGTAGTAACAAAATATATGTTTTACTGTAATTATATTTTGTGCCCAATGGCATGACTAATAAAATTTTAAGTTATATTGATATGTCTGACGTGACAATGCAAAATTCTTGGGTTCAGATGTATCCGTCAGCACGAACATACCCGAATTTGACCAACATGTCTACCAATCTAAATTTTCGCCGTATTACGAATTTACCAACTATTGGAGATAGCCGCCGATAACGGCTTTGTGAATGGAATGCCTTCCGTGTTAATTTGGACCAATGAAAATAACGGAAACATGCTAAAGTGATAACTGTTAAGGCTATACTTCAGTTGAGGCATGTTCTACAAAGATCGTGGCTAGGCGATGGCCGGATTGTGCAAATGACGCGTGCCGAATGAAACATAATTTGTCATAAAAATCCAACATGCGTCCATTTAATGTTATATTTATTGTTGTATTACTAATAATAATAGTATATTCATTGACATGTTTTTTTTTAAGTACATACGTAAAGTTTTTTAGACATGTTCACACGATTTAAGAATATTTTCATCTGACGCCATGACAAAACAAATCGACGTGCGGACACCTTGACGGTCGATCTCCGATTGGCGACTAGTGAGAAATTTTGTCGCACCTACTATTTAAAATTATTTGCTGTTTCACTAAAGTACGCTCTTAAGAATAGACCCGCAGGAATCAATTGAGATTTAAACAACTTGAAGTGAGTTTTAATTGGTTTATTTTAGAATACAATACAATATAATGAGATACTATATACATTTAAAAAAGATATATCATTGATTCAACAATATTTAATGTTATTTCTAAGAATTTAAAACAAACATTGTTTTAGATTATTTCATGTCCTTATAAAAAGCATGTTTCCAATGATGATGAAAAGAAATACAATTTTTATAAAACACATTAATAATTTTTGCTTACAAAATAATTATATTTATATGTATGTAATGAGCCAATGAGATAATAATATTATTATAATATAATATGTATATATTGGATTTTTTTATATGAATTTAGCTTACAATATGAAATATTAAGTTAATAAATAAATATGACTTAATTTTTCTTCAAAGTAAATTACTTTTTCAAATGTTTTTAAAAAATAATAAAAAATATGCACGATTTTGTAGTTGTTAGTTTAATAGTAAATGATTAGATTACTACAAAACATAAACTGCCTGAAGTTAAAAACATAACTACACGGTTATATTAGATGTATAAGGAAAGGTTGAAGGCTAATAAATATAGTATTATTAAAAATGTGCATTTTTCTATGATAATATCATTATTTATCTATATGAATTTATTATACACAATTTGCAATAGAATTTTCACAAAATCAAAAGTTTTGAAATCACTTTTTTTTAAATTAATTTATATTTAGAAATAAATATATCCTAATTTAAGAAAGCGACATTACAACGTTATTCAAATATTTCAATTCCTTTATTTTTTTGCGGTCGTTTATCGTCCTAACAAGAATTACTAGATATGTTTAAACAATTTTACATTATTTACATGGTTACTTCATATGTTTTATTGTCCCTTTTGAAAATTAGAAAACCGAAGAAAATTATTTATATTTAAGACAAACCTCCAATATTAATCTAGATTTACATTGAAATTTATAACAATAATATTATCGAATTTTAATAAATTCCCATTGTTCTGTGTCGTATCTACTGCTGGTTTTTCAGTCTCCACCGTGTTCTTGAAACAAGTGACTGTCTGACTGACATCAACACTCATCAAAGAGGTCAGTATGTCATACAAATATGAAAAATTCATTAAACGACTTTAAAACAGTTTCAGTTTGGTAGAATTCATATAAATTTTTATTGAATGAATATTGTGAATTGAAAAATATCTGAATTAATCCGTAACCGGACAACTGATTAAGCAGCTTACGTGGATAGATTTACAAGCATATTCAAGAAACTATTTAACCAACTTACTGCAATATCGAATAATATTAATAATCACTATAATACTCTATTTACACGTGCATGGATAGTACGTATAATGGCGGCCATAACAAGAAAATGCAAGTGTAAACATGTATTATCATGCAAGTTGCAAGATTACAAGAATCAAAAAAGTTCGGAAGCTTCTGAATTTTCACGCGACAGTTGGATTTGTTCGATATCTGCGCAGTAGAACGATACTGGCGAACCTGCCGGTAAAAAACAAATTACACCACGCAGAGACTCATTTTGAGGTTAACCAATTTTCACTACCTGTCAAATAGTACTACAAAATGACAACATCGCGTCTCGCTTACTCTTGTAGAACAATATTGGCGAGACAGTGAGCACTTTTACGTGTAAACAATTATTATCGCGATAGTTTAAAACACACAATATTGCTGCAAGTAAATCCATGTATGTGTACAGCCTCTATAACATTACAGAACAATAATTCGTGTATAATATGTACCACTAATAACGTTTAATAATACGGATTAGTATTAACTTTGAATTCAGTTAGAATAATAGTTTATTAAATAGTGGATTTATCTTTTTATCTATTTAAGATATGTAAATCAATCCCATTAATATATTAATATATCGTCTATGTAAGTTCAATACCGCGTATGAGCCAATATGTTCAAAATACATATTTTTGGCGCTCTCAGCTAAACGGCAAAAGTCGCATTGATTGGTGCATTCAAATTTTGAAATTGACCAATAGACTACTTGCACTCGGTTAAAATGAATACCGCGCATGAATTATCCATACTAAAGAAGCAAGCAAGACCGTGTATATCCCTAATTAATTTGCACAGCGTTACACGCATACGATAGTAAAAATATGTTTTCTAATATCAAACAGGAAGACACAATAAACTGCATTTAAATTTTTTTTTCTTTTTTATTGACGAAATGGCACGGTTTTTTGTCCCTCCTGAACATTTTGACAAATGGTTCTTCCGCGGTATTGAACTTACATAGATGATAAATCAGAACACAGTGGCAACCTAACCAAAAACAGACACAGTAATACCGAATGCAAAAAGTTTACAGTGTAATTTTATACGAGAGAGATTGGGTACATTTCCAGTAGAAAGTTTATCTTTCACTATGATTTAAAATGTATGAAACATTATCAATGTGTAACAATAACAGGTACCATGCAATTAGAGCGTGAGGTGAATCAAATCGTTTCGAGAAGGAAACCAAAATTTACTCTTAGATTACATCAGTCTTGGTTTAAAAAATCGTGGGAGGCAAATCGGCCGAAGCTCGACGGCAAGCAAACATATGAAATCACCCACGAACATCTGACACAACGGCCGAATGAATTACGCCAATCACCGGCCGTGCCATTTTTATATTTCTCCCTGCCAATACAATTCTTCTTCACTGAAAATGGTTATGCCATTAGATATTTTATTGAACACAAGAATAGCAAATACAAAATATATATATCAAAGAATTTTGGTTATAATTGGGGGAATTCCCATAAAATTCTTGTTAGAGAACGTTTTTAATATGGATAAAATGGTAGCCATTGAAGAGATTTATATTTTATACATTGGTGCAATCAAAATGACAGGTACAAACAAGTCAACGGTTGGTATTTGATTATAAGGTATTTGATTATAATGCCAAAAGTTGGTAAGTCGATAATTTAGGTATTTAGAGTTAACAGATTATGTCTCTACATATTATAAACATGTATGTAAGAAAAAAAAATTCAACGTTATCCGAAATATAGAACATGCACATAAAACACAAGGAAATTAGCATTATACAATATGCCTGATTTTTGAGGGCATGTCAAAATGTTCAAACTGCAATAACTCCATAACATGATTTCGAGACTTACCAACTTTTGGCAGTAACCCTAACGAATTATGGTTGTTTGTAATCTAAATATTCAAAATCAAGGGGTTTTAATCTCAGTAGATTTTTATTTCAAATAAATTTCAAAGCACAATAGTGATTGCCACAAATGAATCTGCAAAGCAAACCATTTTTCAGTGCCACTTACATGTTTTAAGGCTCCCATCTCTAACAAAGAAGGTTTTCTTCAATATCTTTGATATATATATATATTACATAATACATGTATTTTTAAAGTAATCATTATAAACATGATCTCATTTTAGAACAGGTAGGTAAATATTTAAAAAGTCACAAATAAAAAAACTGGCAGAGTAGTGAGATAAAGAAAAATATTTTTTTTAACATGTGTTTGGATCCAGAGGATGGATTCGCTAGAATAAGAGGCTTGTTGTCAGCAGGCCATAACTAAACTCTACGCATCATAAGTATGACTTAAAAATATTTACATAAAATTGCAAATATTATATAGAATTTTTCAGTAATAAATATACATAATAATTATAATAATGTTCATGAAGATGAAACGATAAGAAATGAATTCAATATAAATGTGAAAAAAAATGACAATGGAAAATAACTGGAATGTCGTTTTTTTGTTCAATATTTTTTTTTTGATAAAGAAATCGCCTGTTTTCTTTCTACTGACTAGTAAAACATTTATAACTATAAAAAGAATTTTGAAAAAAATTATTAAAAAAAACCCCCAATAAATATAATTAGACCGATGTGTAGAATTATGCCGTAGAGGCTTTGAAAACATACTTATAAGATAATAAGGGTAGGCTAATGAATAATAATATAAAGTAACACAATAAAGTATGTGAGATTTCCTATAATAATATTAATCGTTAATTCAAGCAAGTCTATTTTTAGTATACAGCCATAAAACAAAAAATAAAAAACAAATAAATCAGAACTGATTAAAAATCGCCATATTGCCATGGATACGACATGGATTCCAGCATTCAACGTCATCAGACCTTGATATAATAACAATGTATATAAATCTGTAACATATACAGAATTGAAATTGCTAGTAAACAAAATACCATAAATTTAATTGATGTTATTTTGTGTGGTTATGTTATCAACACAGTTAATAATTAATGAATGATTTGAAAAACACATTGAATACAACAAATTAAAATCAGTTTTTTTAATCAGTATTTAAATAGAAGCTTTAATCAAGTAACATCAGTCGGTAGTGTTACTTATAAATACATGATTGTGATTTTAAATAAAGTTTTCCCATTGCTTCATCTGTTGGAGTATGATTATCACAAGCCTTATGGGTGATAAAAATCCTAAAACAAAACACTTCTGACCTTCCGTAAAATTATACATAACTGCATAATGCCAAGCGATGATAATCATTATACGTATTATCAAAGAAAGTACGCATAAGATCAGCAAACAGACGCAATAAGCCTTAGTAAAATAAGCAGTCTTATTATACATTGAAGTTCAGTGCACAGTAAATATAATATTATTTATCCAATTGCAAACAAGCCCATTTATTTATATATTCTGGAACTGAGAGTGGAAGTGTTGTCACAAGAGAAGAACACATTATTTTCTATTATGGCAATAAATTCCTGTCACTGTTTTGTTATCAATTATTCATTTGTTTGACGGTGAATTTAGCATATATCAACAGGTTAGGCACACATATTTGTATATTCAGGTTTACCAAAGCTATTACACACACAATGACAGTCTGCATCATACTTTCATGTTATTTGTACCATATTGAGTATAGTGGAATCCGCATTTTACGTGCCCGGAATTCACATTTTCCCCTTGTTCGCATATAGTTTCTGCAGTCCCATAATTCCCGATTTAACATTTTTATTTCATGCAGTCTACGTCTGAAATATTCAAAATTCAATTAAAATTACGTATTAAAATTTAAAATCCAATTTATTTGAACACATTCAATTCAAGGCATAGCAATCTTTGAAATGAATTCCAGACGCGTGTGTGCGTTTCTATTTATGGACATGTCTGCAGTGCGCAAGAGCAAGGTTATTTATGCAATGTGATTGTAAAAGTTTTATGTATGGTGTTTACACCTGTTCAAATTATGTCTCAGAAAAGAAACATTCTTGACAAAGTGAAAGAACTCATTAACATAATATGCTTCAAACTAATTTGTATGATTTAATAAAAAATAATTAAATTTTTTAGGTTTGTCAATACCCACAATATACGTTTTTCCTTTATTTAATGTTTTTGCCAGTCTCCTCAAAAACGTAAATTCGGGATTTCACTGTACATCACATATGTCTATTTCGTCATCAATTCTCAATCAATCCCCTCAGACTTTTGACATTCGGTTTTCTCACGTAGCAGGCTCTGTATGAGTTGTTAAGGTATGGATATCAAAAAATGGTGATTGTTTTTAAGTGATGTAACTGAAAATGTCATCTTTTTGACTTGCGACACTTACACTCTTGTGTCCAGAATTAATATACATATTATTATCTATCTCTGTTATAATAATATGTATAAATATATTGTTCCAAACAAATTTCACATAGAATCATAAAATTAAAGTAATTTTAATAGTAGGTATATCATAGTACCAGAGGTAAAACTCATGAAGTGCAGAATGCACTTAATAAGTTATACCTTTGTATTAAGTTTTACATAAAATATTGTGATCCAAAATCTTTACCTACCTACTTAGTTTACAAAATTTATTTACAAATTGAATTTACATATTACGTTTTAATCTCAGATCTAAATGTTTCATTCAAATTGTATAATTATGTTATGCGACGACGCATGTTTAACTTTCTTCAAAGCATTATCAATATTCAGAGAATATTTCACCCATAATGTGAATCATTTGACTCGTGAAACATATTTTAGAATAATGTTGATATTGTAGTAAACTGACCAACTCGACATAATTATTGTTTAACTAATCGGCTTTAAAAATATTTATTTGTATTGTAGCGAAGACGTCAAGTGATGTTTTGAAAATAGTCTGTTGAAAAAAAATATTGAAAAGTCCATATCTATGAAAGTTACATATTATTATGTGGAATAAATCAGTTTACCAACTTGGCAACAATATTATTGAAACTGTAAAAACCTATTTTGGTAAATAAAAGACAAATGGAATTAATCACAATTAAATAAGCCGTTAGGCTGCTTATAATAGCAACAAATAATCCCATAATAGTTGCCATAAAGCGGCCATGATTGTTTGGAAATAAAAAACACAACTAAAGATTGCATACAACCTCATGTGTTTTCAAAAGAAATGTGTCACATCTTTGCACCAGTTCAAGATAAGAATAGATAAAAATTGGGAAAAGATTGGAGGAAAACAAATAAATCTTTCAAGAGTAACTTATCACATGTGTATCTTTGACATTTGGTAATTTTTATTAGATATTAACTGCAATAAAACATTGTTTAATTTAATAATGAAAGATCTGTTTTTTTTTTTATATATTCCCAATATGAACTGGTGTGTAAAAATATTTATAAAAATGAAATAAATATATATATATATATATATATGTTATGTATATAATAAATACATACACACAATTAGGTAATAAATTTAAACAATTTGGATTAACGCAGCTCGGCTGTTTATAAGAAACAAGTATATTTTTACAAATAATGTATAAATCAACGTATAAATCATAAACAGACACTTCCCTGACAACTAAGGATTATAAGGCTGTTTTCACAACAAAACTATGCGACAGCGATCATGATCTATACAAATGTCTCACATCAAGCCAATCGCAACTAGCGTTGTCAACATAGTGTTTTTCGATACCCATCTAGCTTGTAACAAATGCATCTAACATATGGCAATTTTTCTGGTATTTTATATGCCTCCAACAGCTTTAAATGTGCTGAAAAAATATGTTGACAAAATGTATTCAAATTTTCTATCGATCATGACTTTGAACACAAGGTAAAATTAAAAAAAAAAAAAACCTTGACTTATTCGTAAACTTTAAATTTGGAGAAAATCTGGCATTTTTTCCTGCCATCTAGCTTATTTTTTAACCTCATTTGGCATATATCCGTGAACGACAGTTGACAACACTGATTGCAACCAAACCAACAGCCGACTCATGGTAATTTTCTGTCATTCATGGTAATTATTTTGCAGCAATAAACATTCTCTTTTCTATTATTTTTAATATTTGGATACATCCACCGTCTTTAAAAGTTTTCGATGTGTAAACATCTTGGCTTTTGCCTATGTCTTGCATACCGGCGTCAGATTGGTTAGGGAGAGGATAGATGAATTTCTCCATGGAATGGGTGTGTGTAAACAGTGACAAAATCAGAACATCATCAAAAACAGTCATCACATCGCAGTCGAGTCAATTCGATCGGAGTACATCCTAAGAGTCGCACAAAACTATATGCGGATAAAACAACTAGAGTTCTTTCGGAGCATACCTTCAAAAGCATTAATAATCGTTACCATTAGGCAGGAGCTTTGGCGGAATGCGACTACATTAAGATAAACAAAATAATTTCAACGTGTGATACAAAAGGTTGTGTGCGTGGGGTGGCATGTGTTTCAGTTAGCGTTTGGCGCGAGCAAGGGGGTGACGTCCCACAGTTTGATGACGTGGTCGTGGCCCGTGGTGCAAAGTCGCCCCGTCGACTCGTCCATGTGCATGTGGACTACGCTGTGCTTCACGTCATGGAACGATGCCAGCGATTCACGTCTGAAAAAAAATACCAAAAACCATTCATCATCATTCAGAAAGCGACGATCTGAATACATACGCCACTCATTGATCCATCTATCAAGTGATTTTATTTTAGTTTTGCATTTACATATGTCGTGATAGTATTTTTGGTGGAATCAGCATTGTCCAACGCACAGTCAGCACGCGCGCACACTTTACAGGGAACATTGATGGTGACATAGTTGACACCCGCCTTTGAACCAATGCGTACAGGTTCAAATCCCACGTCTGGTAAAAATTACATACTGTATTTTGAATGTTTGATCCATTGCAAGGACTCAATAGGTTGGGTGAATGACCAGCAACCATTCCTAATCAAAAAAATGTCTTAAAATAAACATCCACTCTGCAGAGGCCCAAATGCTAGGCTAGGAAATGTCTTTGCACATTCATCCAAGAAAATTTAAAAAAAAAATTTAATTGTTTTTATTAATTTATCATGATTAGATAACCACAGGACAAATATTGCCATGCGGTGGTGCCCAATTGACACTAAAGGACCACAAGACCGTTCTATACTCCCTGACGAATTCATCGAATTCCCGGCAGCAGAGTACCTTCCAGGAACCAAGAAAAAGTAAAAGAAACTAGGCGAGGCCATCATCCAACAGTGAATCAACCCTAGCTGATATCGATTACAAATAATCATTCATCAAAACTTTACAGCAAACAAAATTAATCTTAGGAATGATTAAAAAAAATACAAGAATAGATTATATTAATTAAGCCATTTGTTTTTATTAATCATGACATTGCATTTAAATAGATTTATCATTTATCTGTGACATTACGGATTATATTATCTGGCTCAAAGACCATTGCAATATTAAGGGCACACATGCTTACCTAGAGTTTCTGTTTTTTCATTTAAAGTTGAACTATGACATTGAATACTAGGTATGATTTTTAAAGTGAAAGTGATATTATGTTACATCTCTTTTACGCATGCTAATATGATTAAAAAGTTTTTCTTTCTCTTTCTGTCACATTCGAATTTGATTACCAAAGTTTAAACATTTACTATGCGTATTAGCTGACGTGCTTCGTCGTTTACAAATTATAACATGAATTTAAAAAATATATGTATTTATAATATTAAATATATTTTATAATGTACACAGATTTTTTTAACAACTATATTATATATACTTTTATTTATTTGTCGCATATTCAAAATGTTCTTGCTATATTAAAATCTTTTTTTTAGCCGGCCAAGTAAATCCGTATTTTTGGCCATAGACTAATAGAAAAAACTTTCTCCTGTCAGATTATGTTGATAGCAAATTGCAAGATACCTAACGAAGGAATTGTGTTTTATATCAGGAATAAGAAACACTATCTGTAAGTACAATATTGTGTTATTTATTACTGTAGTAGTATTCTGTGTGTTTTGCATATATTATTCAAGTGTTAATTTATTGTTTTCTTAGTCTACATTAGTTGCGTGGTTAGTTTAGAGGTTATTGCGAGAATGCCTGTGATTTCATATTTATTTGTTTGATATAATCTAAGGCGTTCTAGTTGTTATTAAACATGTTACCTACCTGATTACTTTATTTTAGTTAATCAATCTTTTTTGATGCTTTGTATTATCACTAATCCGTTTTAATTACCATTCTTCAAACAGTCGCACACTATAAAAGATTAAAAATCACACTATTAACAGTTCATATGTTATGTTTTTTGCAGATGGAGAAAATGTCTACCGAGATCTTTGCTTGTCGACGGTTTCATATGAATAAGATGGAATGAAATAAATCTTTTAATTAATAATGAAATAAATCCGACTTTCGGCGTACGATCCGAACATGGCGTGATTCATATAATATTATTTATGACGTAGACCATCAAGCATATATACCCATTTTATAGATTTAATAGTACAATTACAAAAGGTAAATATAAAGTGACTAATGTTTGTAACCTATAGCTATATCTATCTCGCATACATATTTAAAAAATAAAACAATTTTATAATTACATTTTTGCACTAAATTTATTATCGATAATGATATAAAAGTTGCTAAATTGATTCATAATATTCTAAAATATAATATAATTTTGCATATCAGTTACTTGTATCATATCAGGTATGTCATTTGGTAGAGCTTACTCTCCAAGTCTTTTCTTTTTCATCCTCAATATCACTTTGATATTAGAAACATTGTCTTTCTAACACCATTTCAAAGACTTTAAGTTTTCTAGATGCTGTATATTAATTCTTCTCTTCGGCTATATCTGCATCTTAGTTGCAGCATATGGATACAATGCGGCGCCTCCAAGAATCTCTGTCACTCTAGTTTTTTTGCATCGTTCCAGGTCATACTAGCAGCCCGTAACTCCGCCAGATATGCTATATAGATAGTATTTAGCGGCCATCCAGGACGCCGGAATCCGGTTGGCTTGAAGAACAGGCAAACCAGATTGGGATTCTCTTCAGGCACTCGCAGCACGTGGCCGGGCCAGGTACAAAGTTGCGTATTCACTCTCAACGTGATGCGAGGCTATTTGGTGCGTTCTTTTATCTCCCGTTACTTCTAAAATTACCGCACACCCAGTATCCGTCGTAAACATCTGTTCTCGAAGCTCAGTATACGGTTGCTCGGAGCCTTTGTAAGGTGCCATGACATAAAAACTAGTAAGATATTTAAAATAGCTGCTAGAATGAATACATTGTTGAAAGGAAATGAAAACTGATAATATGATATATCAATTAATTTGTCCATCTGAAGTTGTAGATATCAGTTAATAATTATGTGTTATACCAGTAATTAAATGCTGACTTCAAATGAAAATTGACTATTAAATATTGAAATAATATATTACCAGTTTTGATTTTTTTAAGTACTATACTATATCCATGGTTCATATTACAATGTCATAGTAAAACTTAGAAGAATAAAATATGTCGTAAGACGAAATCAATCTTGGGGTTTTAATATAAGTTAAATAAATAGTACACAGCTAATTTGTTATTACTTTGAATACATGCCATGTCTTTACATCAATAAAAAACAGAAAAACAATTTAATAATGTATAAATATTTATATAAGACTTAACAACGTCTAGTTAGACATCTAGTTAGACACGATGACCTCCATTTAATTTCCTCTTATTTTAAAATTCACCAAGATATATCCTAATAAGTAGGTAAGTATATTACATTTGTACATATAATAAGTAAATCAAGTACTTAACATAAATAATTATACTGTAAAATTAAATTACAATTGAAGCAGTATATATGGACCCCACAGAGTAATTAACAATATAATAATTTATATAATTATATCGGGTATATACTATATTGACACATTTTAATGAAGTCTATTTTTCTTGGTACCTACGTTCAATGATAAATGTTGTTTTATATTGTAACATAAACAATGGTAATATGCATTGATCTTTCTGATTTTTAAACTGTGATATCTATTTTATATATCTATTGATTTCTATGTGTATTATTGATACATTATTTATTTCAAATACAATAATTTCAAAACTAACAGTAAATAATATATAGAAAGCGTCATGTTGTTTAGTTGGAACATCTACTAGGAAATTCCATCCAATCCAAATTCAATTTTTACCAGGTGGGTACTTGTAGGTCAGTTATTTTTGGAATAAAATGAATCCCTTAAAAAATATGAAATAAGAATAGAATGATAAATATTTGTGAAAATTTACCAAATCAACATGTTTAACGTGAATATTTTCACACTAAAATGATAAATATTGTTAAGAAAATATACACAAACAGTTCATTCAGAAGTTATGACGTTTAAAAGATCCCGCGAGTTAACTCGTGCGTGGCACTGATCATGAGGTGATATCAGTTATAATCATTTATGAGGAATGGTTATAAGCCATTGGCACAACCAATTTGGTTTTTGACCTTGAGAACAAAATGTACTTTTTACACGGAACCAAAACTCACGGCTGCAGAGACGAATGCTTATACAAAATATGGCGCAGTGGAATCGCCAGCAAGATCAGGTATCATTATTTAGATGTAAGTATACATATTATTTTGAATTTCATAAAATTACACTCGTTCTGGGTGTCTCGTAACAGTAAACTATATTAGTAAATTAGATATATCTTGATGAACTATAAAATAGTGATGTAATATAGACTTGTTGAAAATATATTAAGCATAATAAAATTTAAAATAAAAATTTAGAAATTCAGCCTTTCTGGTTCTCTAATATTCATAGATCTACTGGTTCTGGGATCTACTATTTCTGGCAGTAGACAATTCATATAAAAGTGATATATCTTTTTTTCAATCTTTTCAATCCAAAATGTCTCGTCTTTTTTGATTAATTCTATTTTAACAGGAAAATTATGTCCCGTCCAAACTCCAAATAAACAGACATCTTTCTTAGTAATATGAAGCTGCCCCTGAATCTGGAAGTACCAATCGTGATTTTTATCTATTACCATATTCCTGTCTTTATCTACTTTCCAAAATTTAATTTTTTTCTGTACAATAGCTTCATCTGCACTTATTCCAGCAGCTGAGAAAGGACATTTTATTTCAATAATTGTATCATCATCGCTGATGCCATCTGGCGTTGCACCGATAAAATCATACACATCATCGATAAACAATCCACATCTCTCAATCTTAATCCGTTCTTGTACACTAAGCTGTTGTAAAGCTATTGATTCATTTTCTTTACCATATTTTACCGCTTTCACGTTGGCTAATGATTGGCTATATAATAAACGTTTTACCAAAGGCCCAAATTTTGTATTTTCTCGCCGCTTACACACCTTACCAAAAACAGAGGCAGTAAGAAGGTTTCGTCGCCTTTCTAGCCATTCTGCACATTCAGATTGTAATACGGTGCGTCTTTCTATATCCCTCCTCTCATAGTTTGTCAGTTTGAGTTTTTTCAAAAAAGTTTCTTTTAACAATTGATATTGATTTTTGTCCATATCAGGTTTTTGGCAACTCTCTCCATAATCTGGATTAGATAAAGGAACAGTATGTATTGGTTTTCGCCAAGATTTTCCTATTTTTTTTTTATTTATTTTCAACCTTCTTGATTCTAAGCGATTTATGAAGGCTTTTGGGCTATTTTTATAAACTTGTTTTTGAATTGTGCAATGTAACTTATTTGTATTAAATGCGATTACCGCCGCTGCACATCGTCCCATGTACGATTGTCTTTGAGAGTAGTTAATTCTCTTGCCGCCTACAAATTTTGCAATCATGTTATTAAAAGATTCTGAAATATTAGTAGAAAAATTATAAATTAAACTTTTTGAATTTAGCACCAAACGAGAATTATATATCATTAATTGAGAAAATAGACTGCATTCTTTTAATGCTGGTACATAATTTACATCAAGCATGTCCTCTGTATTTGGTTCATTTGTACAAAAATATGGTAGACAAGAAGTATGGTCTCCAAAAACATGGTGCGGTCCATTAAATAAATCTTTTTTCAGAGCGATAACCTTTTCTTCGAAAGTACTATCTTGTAGTTTTCTATACTTGATTGCACCTATGACGGCTTTCCGCAGACGTCTTTTTCTTGACGCAATGATTTTTCTTACATTCAAGGGATATCTTGTGTCTTTGGTTAATGCCTCTATTTTGCCACAATAATTTCTAATTAAATGGTTTTTACATTCAACTTTCTCGACAGTTACATTCGGATAAGGGTGACAATCAAGAATTTTTTTGTATGTGCTGGAATCTCCATCAGCAATCAATTTTGAATAAATCAATCCATGTGTATTAATAGATTCTTTAAAGCCTTCTAATATTGCTGTAGATTCCATTCCACCTGACGGACCGGTATAATTTAAAAAGCATTTATGTTGTTGAGCAGGGATATTTTTATTTTTAGCTTTGGCGCACAAATCGCAATATTTATTTTTCACTGACATGTACAAAATCTTTCCGGTTCTTTGACCAATGATCGTGGCAGCGCCAGATGCTGCGGAATAATTGCATCTGTATGAACGTTTCGACCAACAGCCGTCTGCAACAACTGATATCATGGGAATACCAGAAGAATCGACGTCACCATTTTCGATTGCAAGTTGTCGCTCTTCTTTCGCAGCGTTTTCCATACTCTTATTTTTGGTTTCTTCAAACCACTCGTACACCTTCTGTTGACTCTTTCTGTATGTTCTTGCTGTAATCGATGGTACGTCAATTGCTGAACACATTTCTTCCAGATTTGAAAATCCACTGCCGATACTGATTATACTGGATACAAATGCGTCACACAGATTCATTTTGTTTTTGTTCATTTCAGTGGTATATAATTTTAATTTTTTACCACAAAGTTTACATTGAATAAAAAATGTACTACTAAAGTTATCCCGATTTTCCCCAAAAATTTCTAAATGTGATAAATTACAATTAAATGGAGAATCATGGTGGCTAATTAATTGAAGTTGTTGGAAAAAATATGAAAAGTCTATAATTCTACGGCCTTCTACACGGAATTTAGGGCTTGAATCTTCAATTTCATTTTCTATAATAAATTCTTCGTGTTCGTGTTCAAATGTGGGATGAAATTCTGGTTCAGGTAGTATGCTTTGAGGATTTCCATGCTCAGGCATAGTCTTCGGCAATATATCAATACTATAATACATTCAAAAATATTAGTTTAGTAGATAGTTAACAGAAAACAAAATGTATAGCTGCTATTAATTATTGTACCAGATTATAATTTTTGTCACAGACACACTAATTTCGAATAAGACATGGCACAAACATAATATAAAAATAATATAAGTACAAATGATCATTATACTTAATTGTGTGTATTAATAAGTAATACGCAAAACTTCCTTTTGCAAGATAAATAAATATTATGAACCAAAATTTTCTGTGAAATGTGGTTTTTTCAACTATGTATAATTATGTCAAATTATAAAATAATAATTTCAAACCTTTGTGTTTTTAATGAATTAATATTTCCATCTTTTCTCCTACGTCTTTTTTTGGAACTTCCAGCCATCGGATAGTGAGTTCGTGGCATTTTTTGTAAGTACAATCGATATAAATAATTGTGATAATATTGTTAGGTACCTATGTCAAAAACAGAGGATGAAAATTTCGCATTCCCGCTGAAATAAATGACGTTCATAGTATTGCCAGGCTAAACTTTCGAAATTAAAGTTAGTTTTTAAAAAAAAAATTACATTGGAAAATATTATGTAAGTACAGGCATCCATTATTATGTTATTTGATGAAAGTATTCTTTAAAATCATCTGTATTATTATAATCTCGCAAATTCATAATTTAGTAAAAGTTAAATTTTCTGTAATATAAACATCAGTAGGTACCTAACCTATGTTGATTCATAATTTTGGCTAAGTAAAAAATATAGATATTTTTACTTCGCGATGTGTTTGGGGTGTTCTAAATTATGTAAGTATGTTTAATAACAAATGTGAAATTCGTAAAACCTCATGTGTATTATTTATTAAATAAAAATAGTAAAACTAATAGTAGATACAAATGGTGAAAAACTTCATTCTCTTATTTACTAAAATATCAATTCAATAATATTTTAGTAGATATGGCAATACTGGACGACCCGATATATGTCACTGAAATAAAATAAAATCTATCACAATTTATAAAATACATACCTACTACAATCATAATTATTTTGAATGTAGAGGGAGATAGTTATAGAAAGGGACAGAAAACTGATTGCTATGTTGCAATATTAGGCAAAATAGATTGCAACAGTGTTAAAAATTATAATGTATGATTTAGTATGACATAACGTAGAATTGACGCAAATACAAATTTCTTCAGATTTTTTTTTGTTTTGTCCTCAAATGTCAAAATATGTTTTCCTTTTGAATAATATGTTCGAATTTGTGTTTGTTTCGCCTATTTTTGTGTTCAATTTGTAGCATTCACTTTTATAAACATATTTTTGTACAATACTTGTGTGTTGGCGTATTTTTTTGGTCATATAAAGTTAAAATAATACCAGCTAAAGATTCCATACATCATACACCAATTCGCAGGTGGGTCTGGCGGATATCAAGATGGTCGAATATTTCGTGGAAACAGTTGTTTTAAAAAGGTCTCTATTTAGTATTACAAATTTATAACTAACAAGATATTTCATCATTTATTCAATGATTAATGATAAACCTTCTGATACGTAGCTTTATATTATTTCGTATGTCTATAATTGTAGCATATTTAAATAACAAAATGTCCACTCGCTTCCATTAGATTTAGAACCAATAGAAACTGCAAATATTATAATTATACTGAATATATTTTACTACATTATGTTTTATAACATTACAACTATCTATAATAAATCGTTTGAGATAATAATTAAGGGAAAAATTTGTCATCATCACAGCCTATTAATGTCACAAAAATATGGCTTCGTTCTCAATTATCACGTTTCACGGTTTCAAAGAATATTATTTTACGTCATAAAAATACTTTATGTAGTTATCAAATGTTTTACATAAATATTTGACGATGAATAAGCTTCATAATGATATAAATAGTTTTTCTACAAATCTTACGTACTATTCAGGCTTAACCTCTGAAAATACCAGAAAATAGCTGACATGGAACACCTTCCCCCTTAATCAATATTTTTATTCTTGAAAGGTGAGGAAAAATAAGGGAATTAAATATGCCAAATGTAGTTACTTACGGTTCATCTTTGAGTGTGTTGTAGCAGGAATTGCAAATTCTCTGCGGGAACTCGAATCCCATGACGGGCAACGGTAAACGATTCGGTGAACAAGCGTCGCACACAGCGATCCCGCACCACCGGCAATGATGCTGACGAAGACCTATACGCCCAAATCCACGATGATTATCGATTTTATAATTATTGTTATTATTTGTAATATATATATTTTGTTCTCACTTAGACCATTCTATATAGCGTTGCCAACTTAGTGTTTTTCTTGCCAGATTTAGCATCTAGCTCAGGGGTAGTCAACCTGGTTCCTACCGCCCACTAGTGGGCGTTCTAGCTTTCATAGTGGGCGGTAGGGTTTTTAAAAATAATTAAATGTAATTTCACCAGACTTCATGCTTCTATGTATGCAAAATATAAATAAAAAGATAGATTTAACTAGTTACAGTAAGTTGTTTTATAAAGATTTATTCTGCCACACCTGTCGAAAGTCTGACATAAAGTATTTGGAAAGTCATTAATATTATATGCTTTAACCTTTCTAACGCGGCAACTGACTTTAGTCAGCCTATACGCGCGAGTCATCCGCGCGTCAGCTGACTAAAGTCATTTCGATTTTCGTTTGCCTAGTACTGCTTTCCGCCAGGCGCGAATAATTCGAATATTGATTTAATTTATTCAAAAATCATCCTTCTCTTGACATCTGTCAATGGATAGCCTAAACTTTTGTTCTATCTAATTTAAATAAATATTTTTCGGGAGCGTGTCTTGAATAAAAATATATCAGTCATCGGGCCAATTCAAATTTGCCGCGTATATAGTGTCTTATCGCTTCTTAGTGCATGTGCGTCGAAGACATTTGACTGACGTGTTTGTAACGATACGAGTTTGCGATATAATAAGTTATATTGTTTTTTAGTGATTGAAAAACTATTTGGTGCGTAAACTGTTAAATAGAATATTCGAAAGTTACATTGATCAAAGTGAATTTACAAAATATTTTTACAAAAGGAATGCTTTTGGAGATTGCATTCATTCGCCTATCTGCCAGTATATTATCCGAGAGTTTATAGTTTCGGAAAATAATTTGAACCAGGTGTCATTTAAATATACCTAGAATTCCGCGATTTAATATGTCTCTTTGTTTATCATTGATTAACATTTTTAAATACTATTTTCTGGTTATAGTATTAGGTGAAACAGACAAAAATTATTTATTTACCCTAGTTATCAGCCATTTATAAAGAAAAGACACGAACACTCAGACGCCCGTTCCCGCATAAATGCGGAAATTGTCGTATTACGCAAACACCAGGTCCCGCGCTACTGAATTTTTATACACTGCGCGGCAAATCATCGTCTGCTGGTGTGAGACAGACACTTGAGAATTATTTTTTTCGTAATACTATTCAAAAGGGTTTGATTCATGACTACTATTTTTTTTATGTAGAATTCTTCTTATATTTATAGTCGAAAATAACTCGAGTTACTTACTATCACGTCATTATAATAAAATAAGAGATTACCTATTCTAGTACCAGGTTATTGAAGTAATATAATAAAAAAAAAACAAATGAACTTGAAAATAAAATTGTGGTGACTATAAAGCATTTAGAAGTGCAAAAAGTGTTTGAAATTTAATATTTTACGAATTGTAATAGGTATTCGAAAAATAAACCATTTTGTTATATAAACTATGTGTCATTCGATTCCATTCAGTTCGGGGTCAATGGTAGGTACAAACAGTGTTGCCATATTTTGAAAGTGGAATTATAGTACAGAGCCTCCAAAATTATTTGGGGATAAAATATAGTACGCGTTGTCATCTGTTGAAAATGAAAATTTTCCCAATTTTTCATAGTCGGCTCGTTTTTATTAGGAGAAATATTTCGCCGCGGGCCGCAGGTTCCCAATTTTTCATGGTCGGCTTGTTTTTTTTAGGAAAAATATTTCGTCGCGGGCCGCAGGTTCCCGATTTTTCATTTTTCTAGTCGGCTCGTTTTTTTTTAGGAAAAATATTTCGGCGCGGGCCGCAGATTTCCAAATTTTCGAAGACAAAATTATAGTATTTTGGGCGTACTATATCTATTTTATATCGTACATAGTACGCGGACCAAAATTATAGTACAAATACTATAATTATAGTACGGTTGGCAACACTGGGTACAAACCAGGCACTGGTGGTAAGTACATCACTCTCAAATAGCCAGTAGTTCTCAAGGATGATTTATTTATACTCGGCCTGCAGTGCTGCAATGTGTATGCGAGTTCAAACAAAAGTTACACAGTTTGAGATGTCCTGGATGCTATAAAAATGAGTTATTTATGACTGATATTTTTTCAACACACTCAACAAAAATGCTCATAAAAGTCATAAACCATATTATTATTCATTATGTGTATGGCATATTTGTCGAAATGGTAGCCGGTAGACTATAAGAATACTGAACTGTTCTTACACTTGTTAATCTGTCATCGACGCATTAGTCCAGCACCATTTCGTAAGTGTCATGGCGCCGCTCGAGTAAGCTGGCATTTTTTCAATGAAGAAGTCTTGTTCGTAATTTCTTATCAGATTTAGGCGACGAATGTTTATTTTTAGAGTCACATAAAATATTAGGTTCTGTCATAATCATTTTTGAACTTGACTCCGATTTTTTACTACTCTATTTGTGTATGTTTGACTGACATTTATTACGATTTATTGATGCTTGAAATCACAACGCGCACTGTTGTACTAAGTCGGGATTCGTAACGCTTAGAAAGGGTTAACTTGCTGTAACTCTGCTTGATAAATTTTATAAAGTAAAATTACTTCCCTACTTTATAAATCACCATTACTGTTGAACCGGTGGGTGGTTAGAAAAATTAACTACTAATAGATATACAAAAGTGGGCGGTAGGTATAAAAAGGTTGACTACCCCTGATCTAGCTTATGGCGTTTTTATTAGCATTTTTTGATGACTTCAACAGCTTTAAATGTGATGAAAATAAGCTAGATATTTAGTTTATTTACTCAGATATTTAATGAAGGTAGGTCGGCACGTAATAAATAAAACAACACAATGAAACAATAGGAGCATTCTTGGCGTTAGAGTGATATAACGATATCAGATATTGTAATTTAATGTGTACTTAGGCATATGGCATCGGATTGACGATTATCGGGGATTCCACTCCCTGGAATTAATTAAATAATACTTATCGTAGGTTGTTAGACTAATTAATTATTTTTTGTCAATTTTGAAACGAGTTTCTGGGAAAATGTGTTGTGAATTTTTTTCAATTTTTTAAAAGGTATTAATATTTTATTTTCACAAAATCTAGCGTTTTTTCCTGCCAAATAGCTTGTTTTCGTATCCCATTTGGCATGGTTTTGTCAACAACAGTTGGCAACACAGATTCTATAGCCAGGGATTAATCATCACAAATTCAAAACATAACATTATTCAGTAGTGTAAACATCAGAATGTCGTAAGTTGAACACAATGAAACCAACTATTGTCAACTGTGGTTAATAATATAAACCATCTAAAGTTGCTAATCCAATACACAATAATTTTTTTCACCCCTCTTTTAAGATGCAAATAATATATGTAAATTATATCGACAGAAGAAGGTTGTGAGGGCATACACCTTTCAGATGGAGCGACATAATGGCTGAAGCAATCAGATCAGCGCAGGATCACTCCGGCACGACGAAATTGTTAGCAATGCCTGTAATTTTATTGTCGCAATCACCATCCTCAAAAATGAGGTGAAAGATATTAAGAGTGATTATGTTAATTTTTAATTTAACATTTTCGAAACAACATTTATCTAAAGTTTTAAAATCGGAAAAAACTGCCCGCATTCGTACAACAAACATTACTGAGATCACTTTCTCACCTAACTGTCTCTGGTCCATCATGGCGCGAATATTCCAGAAGAACGGTTTATGACAGAGATGACAAGCGTCGGCCTCTTGCCAGGCGGGGGTCTCTCTACGCGGGGCGGACATGTCCCAACAACCGACGGCGCCATCTGCCCCGGCTGATAGTAAACGCCTACAACCGCCTGCGTAACACAGCCCCGTCACCTTGTTGCTAGAAATATCAAATACATTATTGTGAAACATCATATAAGGGGTTCAGAATTAGAAGAATTCAAGCGACACACAAGAAATTAGGCTATTTTAGGTAGTTTCAACAACGCTACACACAGAAAGGATTCAAGCGTGTCATTGCTTTGTTTGAAAAGTTATACAGTAAACCCTTGTTAATACGAATTCCATGGGACCGAAAATCGAAAAAAAAAATCGAATTACGAAATATGAAATGCATGGAGGTAAAATAATAAAATTTTGAAAAAAAAAATTTGATTGTCATTGATTTTGTTTACGACCATATAGATGTGCCTACCAAATTTCCGATACAATTCATTCAAATTAAAATCTGTGCAGTTGTGCCACTGATGTGTTAATGGGTCATAAAATGTCAGGATTATTTTTATTACCTTCATTCATAAAGTAAGCAATTTGTGATGTTTTAAAAAAACATCTGCCACAATTTTCAATGACTGGCTCATGAAGTAGTGTGCTTTATTACAATTTATTGAATACCTTTATATGCCAGGAATCTGAAAATATTTCATATTACAAAATTCGAATTAAAGGTATGGCTTTATATGAAAATAATGTTCAAGGAACTTTTTTTTCGTGAAAATTTCGAATTACGGTGAATTTCGAATTATCAGTGTTCTTATTGAAGAGGTTTGTTATATAAAATTTTGTAATTGTGATTTTTGACGTCACAATTACAAAATAAATGGATCTCTATAATAAAGTAAAATAAGCAAACATGAGCATGAGACATGAAACCGGGTCGTGAAGTTACCTGATTTTTTCCAAGCCGAACTCCACTACTCCTTCAGAAATCTCGCAACTGATAACTGGAATTTGGATTTTAAAAAAAAGGGATTCGCACGGCTGTAGGCTCGTGGAATCCAGGGTTAGGAATAACATAATAAATTTCTGGGCGCCACACGATCTTACGACCGTGAAAGATAATATTAAACAGTATGGAATATGGGAACAAATAAAATAAAAGAGCGATTTATACTTGACAGAAACTATATTATCGCAAAGACAAGAATTTAAAATACATTAAATGGATATTAGGCAGCTCGATACTGAAATTTGGAATATCTAACTTTAAATACAAGTGGCTAAGTTTGAAAAGAAATAAAGCAAGAATAGTGGATCAATTAAATAGTTTTAAAATACCCAATAATTGGAACGATCAGAGACTCTTGACATGACGGCTTCATCGTACTCCGTTAGGTGACGTCCATAATTACTATTGGGTAGACCCAACCAGAGCACGGCTGTTCAGGGCGGCAGACAAAATAAAAAAGCCCTGTTTCTACTGTCACTCCACGCGACCTGACATTGTCTCCGGAAATACCAACAGTGACATCTGTTTGTCAACTTGACCATCAATAATAATTCAAGTTGCCAGCGGGTTAAAGTTGGTTATGTTTAAAAATTAACATAACAGGTTTTACTGTATTAACCTTTTTACTCCCATTCGGCCGATATTTCGGCCCACCATACCTATGCGAAAACTCCATCTGGGCCGATCCATCGGCCGAAAGTTTGGATCCAAATTTACGATTTATTCCAATTTTTTTCCGGTCATATTTCTTCTCATGTAGACAAAACACTATATTCGGTATGTGTTAGGTGTGACTAATAGTTATTTTAGTGTCACACTTGATTATAATTGTGGCATACCCTAATAACTCACAAGTCATAATTGCTCTAGCTGTCGAACGCGAAGCCAAAGAGGGTCATAAAAATAATAAAACATTATTTTTATGACACATTTTAAGTTCTGAGGTTTCTTTTAGTTGTTTTATGATTCATTTATCATATAATTATAAATTTTGTAATTTTAATGAACTCTGACTGAACGAACAATGAATGCTCACTGTTCTGTTGGTAGAATGGTGAAAAAATACATGAATAAATATTATTATAATAGTTTTAGTGCTTTGAAACTTATTTTTTGAAATTACTTCATTCCCATATCAGTTGGTCCTCAATACTGTATCGAATTCTCGTGCGATTTCGTGAATTGAATAATATTCTTGAATACCTTGACACTATACGATTTTTTTTGATTAGTTTATAAAAATTCTATTTCATAGAGAAATAATAATATGTTTATTTTTTTTTCTCTTACTAGATAAGAATAGATTATACTATACAATTCAGCGCTCGAAATGGAAATGTTTACGAACCGGAGCGCTAGACAATCTTTCTGAAGATATTTACACAGTTATCAAATCGTATGTGTATTTTTTTTAAATGTGTGTATCAGATTTTCTATTCTATGTCCTATCTAGATCAGACGGTCAACATATTTTTTCCACGAGACGGAACGATAATTTTACAAATTTCACGAGCCGGAACGGCGCTCCGGTGCGTTCCGTTCCATTTCGAGCCCTGATACAATTTGATATATCAATTATAAATAAAAAAAATGTCGTCACACTTGTTTTGTAGTTCAAACATAGTTTTATCCGTTCATTTCTAAATAAACGGTGTAAACTATCAATATTATTACTTATTATTGCTTTAATACACCATTGAGAACACACAAAAAAAGTTTCAAATTTTAAAAAAACTAAATCAACGATTTTTTGGCAAAAAACGCTTGGGAGTTTTCACATATGCTAGGCTAAGTCACTTGGGAGTAAAAGGGTTAAAGTATTTAAGCATATTATTTCTAACGTTAGATTACATTCCATGAACTCCTACATATAAAATGTAGTTATATTATTATAATAGCAACATTTTTGTCTGAAGACGAACTGTCATGAAAGTGTGACTAATTTCAGTTTACCAGCTCCACAATAAAATCATCTCTTTCCTGGTTATACAGTAAAACCTAGTTAATACGAATTCCATGGGATCGAAAATTGAAAAATATTCAAATTATGAATTATGAAATGTATGGAGGGAAAATATTAAAAGAAAAAAAGAAAAAAATGATTTTCATCAATATTGTTAACGATGATAGATGTGCCTACCAAATTTCCGATTCTGTGTGTGTTAATGGGTCATAAAATGTCAGGATTATTTTTATTACCTTCTTAAAATAAGTAATTTATGATGTTTTACGAAAGTTTGTCACAATTCTCAATGACTGGCTCATGAAATAGTGTACTTTATTATGATTTATTAAATATTTTTATATGCCAGGACTCTGAAATAGTTTCGAATTACGAAATTCGAATTAATATGGTTTTATATGAAAATAATGTTTGAGGGACTTTTGCGAAAATTTCAAATTACGGCGAATTTAGAATTATTCGTGTTCTTATCAACGAGGTTCTACTGTACTTAATATTTTGTGCATTCGATTTGGAGCATTCAGTGTCTGTGTGATATATTAACATCAAAGCAACAGTGTGATATAATCATAAAATGAAAACTACTTTACCTGTGTCCTTGTAATTCGTAGGCAGTTCCTCGTTGTTCTCCTATGTCCCAAATGATAACTGACTGATCGAAAGATCCACTAAATAGCAACTGGGGTAAGGCCGCCCACGTCAGAGCTCGAACTGATCTACAATCATATTATGTACATGCATAATGTTAACACTTTCAATCAAATTCTATAACATTTCAATACTACAGGTAACTACTGTCCAACAGGATCTTCTTGGCTACGTGTTAAAACCGTGAACTGACAAGCTCCTCCCATTTTTAATCGCGCTCTGATTGAAGCGCCTTCCGGTTAGCGACGATTTGCCATGTGTTAAAACTGTGAACTAACAAGCTCCTCCCACTTTTAACCGCACTAGCGACTTCCGGTTATTGCCTAGATCTTCTTGTCGGACAGTAGCCACAATAGTCAGAATTTACAGAAATCTATTTCAAACAAATAAACAGGATGATAAAATTGGGTACCCAATTTTTAACCAGAACGTCTCTCACTGTGATCTGTCGCATAGTTCACATTGTCATAGACCCCCGTTCATCGCAATCCCAACGAGTGCGAATTCGTTATATTTTAATTTTGATAATATATTTTTTGTCCCGCACTTATATTAACATGTGTCATGTATCAAGAATTGTCATAATGAGTGGAATCACGCATGTATGATCAAATTATTTGACAGATATGCTGTGATTACATTATGAGGCACGTCGCGCACATGCCACAGTAAGGTGCCGCGCTACAGGGTAATGTCGTTTTTCTTGGTGTTAAAAATATTATCAGACTGATGATACCATCCCGTAGCACATTTTGAACCTTTAAACAAACATTGTCAGTTAGCAAAATCTGCCGAAATCACCAGAACAACAATGAGGTCACCTCACGCGTACCGCACTGCATCGATACCCACATGACTCAATGAATGTTTTTTATCATTTTCTACAAGCCTACACATTTTTGACTCACGTCAACATCGCCTGTTTTTTGTTTTTAGCGGTTGGCACTATGTATTTTCTATAGGAATGTTGTCTATTATCTACGTTTTGCAGGTTGAGTTCTGTCCAAAATATTATCAATGGATGCAATATCGCAAGTAATTTTAATGTACGCACACATAGAAACTATTAAAATTCATTGAAATTAGCATGAATAATGAATAATTCAAAATACTAATACATTAGAGTTGGCACTCTCCATCATTGAATTTATAGATAGTGATCGTTCAAAATATTCTGCAGAATGACGAAAACGTATGACTAAATTTGTCGCCATGACAGTATTGCTGTATATTAAGGACCGTCCAACCTCTTTGGGTCGTATAGTACTGACATAAAATTCATGTCAAACAAATTTTGAAAATAGGCAATTTACTGGATTATTTGTTAGGTTAGGTTAGATTTTCATTCTTGAATTCATGAATTTTGCCAAAATCATCTATGAACATTGAATTAACTAATTAATCATATTGAATCTAATAAAATTCCAGACCGTATAGCATAATATGGTCATCTCGTTCCGATAAAAAAGTGACTGAAAGGGTTAAGAAGGAAGGCTTTAAATAATCACCTAATATGGAGTCTTCACCACTGCTCGGTACACATGTACAAAAAGCAATGTATTGACCAATCATGAGAGAATATCATATTATTTATCAACTTGTAAAATGACAATCATGCTTTTGGTGTCTTTGAAGCACATCATCTTTGATGCGTTGTTTGTTGTTGTTCTTTTTGACACACGTTCATTGTTATATGTGCTATGCGCCAAAATGTAGCAAATGAATAATAAATCTATACTACAGAGTGTATTAATGATATCTTTAGCAAAAAAATATAATGAACAGATGAAAGATTTCACCATGTTTTACTGAAAATCTGGTTAGGAAATGCTAGGATATTTTTTCACAAATTTTATTTCGGTGAACCGTAATAAATGGTGTAAACTTGGATAGTACACCACCTGTTCTAATTGGATGAAACCAGTCGTGATGGTTATTAAATTATGTTAATTATGTAGTTTATATTTTAATTAACAAAATATCAATAATAGTTTATTACATCACTTCCATTTGGAGAAACGTACGCATTTTTGTGTCTAAAATTTAAAAGACGTTAATCACCCAATGTGAAATTACAGTTATTTATTTTAAGAAAGAATAGATGTCGATTTGAATATACAGTCGGACTTGGTTATTATGAGGAAGATGGGACCGACTGAATTTGCTCGTTATAAGCGGTACTCATTATATCAGAGAATAGGTATTTTTAAATAAGCGGTCACATAACAAAAAAAGTCGAAAATAAAAAATCTGAAAACCATCATAAAAAATCCACAAAACAAGCATGGCCTTCATAAACTATAAAAGAAGTTGTTTATTGTAATGAACGCTGCTAGGTTATTACAATAATACGCTATGACGCTAATGGCCTACGGACTTCACAAACCTTGGATTTTTCAACCATGTGCGTGGATACTTTTTCATTATTGTCAGCGAAAACAACAATTAAACACTTAACTAGTGTAATAAACGTAATCCTTCCCTGGCAGCATCCTGTCCAATCGGATTTTATTGCTTAGGGACGAAATGTTTTTCAACGATCGACACATTAACAGTATTTTAGCTCGGTATATCCGATAAGTTGCTCGTTATAATAGTGAATAAATGTATGGAGAAAATCATATACCAAATGTCAACGAATGTTTCCTCATTACATCCGAGATCTCGCAATGTCCGAGATCGTAATAACCGAGTTCGACTGTATTATTATATATTACATATATAATGAAACCATAGAACATACCCGGTGTGACCTTTGAGAGTGGTGACTAAGCTGGTGCCATTGTTGTCCAATTTAATCATACTGATCTGCCCGCTGTAGTCCCCGATAAATGCTAATTTGGATTGGGAATCAAATCTGATTAAGAAAAGATTAAGGAAATAATCTGACACTTCATTCAATCAAAGATACAGTTAACAGTCAGATGTCGGCTTATTTATATCATAGCTTATAACAGGACACTGTAATTTTACAACTAAGTATTTAAGGCTATACTTCAGCTGAGGCATGGTCTAAAAAGATTGTGACAGCGCGACGCGCAGATTGTGCAAACGACGCGCGCCGAACAAAACATAATTTGTCATAAAAACTCAACATGCGTCCATTTAATGTTATGTTTATTGTTATATTAGTAATAATAATAATATATTCATTGACATGTTTTTTTTTCGAGTACATGCGTAATGTAATTTAGTCATCTTTACACGATTTAAGAATATATTCCTCCGACGCCATCACAAAACAAATTGACGTGCTCGCATCTCGACTACCTCTCTCCGAATGGCAATGAGTGCGAAATTTCGTCCCACCTATTGTTGAAAATTATTTGCCATTTCACTGATGTTATGCTCTTAACCTTTGCTATATTCCTATAAATAGCAGGTAAAGGGATCTATATGTTCTACTATTATTCTTATCTTAGGCCAAATCCGTTCCTTAGATGGAGCATATGGGCCAGTGGCGAAGGGTGGAGGTAGGCTGTTAAGATCCGACATAAATAGTGCATACTAAACTTTGTCAATCATACAAATTTATTTTCATTGAACTAAGACTACAATTTGCAGACAGTGTCGGTAAGTTTTTAAAAATCAATTAAACCCTGCCTAAACGAAACAATAATAATTTACGTATGCTATGAGCGATCCGACACAAGTAGTGCACACTTTTTCAGTCATACTTATTTGTTTTCGTTGAATTAAGAATACATACTATTACAAATGGTGTTGGTTAGTTTTTTTTAAATTCATTAAGCCCTGCCTAAATGGCTTGGTGACGTAGGGTTTAAATAGTTTTTATAAACTAACCAACACTATCTCTATATTGTAGCCTTAGTTCAATGAAAACAAATACGTATGACTGACAAAGTTTAGTGTGTACTATTTATGTCGAAACTTAACAGCCTACCTCCACCTTTCGCCAGTGATATGGACACCACACAGCACCACCAAGAATCCCTATTGCTTGTCAGTCTTGTTGCATCTTCCCAGGTCATGTCAGCATCCTGTAGATCCGCCGTATACACCGCGTCTGCAGCCTCCCAGGACATTGGTTTTTTTATTTTTACAAAATATTCAAATAAAAATTAATTTTCACCGTATACCCTGTATCAGGCGCAAGCACACATTTTTGAACCTCAGTATACTGTTTTTCTGAACCTTCGTAAAACCATGACTTGACATAAGCATTTTAATCGTGTATAGATTATAAATCAATAAATTAGATAGAAAGGATACTGCAGGGATGTGCACCAGGCTTCGAAGGTGTAGCCCCCGAGTCTTCTGCCGGTCTCGCTGCAGTGAAACGAAAAGAGCTTGTCTCGCCCTACCGAAAGCACCCACTCGCAGGCCAGTGAAAATATTACTCCAGTCACTCTGGACGTGTGAGCCAAATACTCTTTTACCTGATGACAAACAAACGACAATCGGTCTCAGTTTTGACGTAAAACATTTCGGGACACATAGTAGGGTCACCTCCACGCTTCCTTCGACTATGACAGTAAATGATATATTATTTGAAAGGTAAGGATAATGAATGTGATCAAAAAAAAGAACCATCGAAAAATCTTGATAACCGCCAATATGGTGGTCGTATCAAAATCACCTACGATTTTCACACTCTCACCATCTCAATGAGTATTTCTCAACCGGTGGACTGCAGAATTTTTCTTGTAGTCTGCAAATTTTTGGCATCCAAATGCCCATGCTAAAAATTCCAATAAAATCTTCAAATCCTGTGAACCTGCAAGTATTGGTGCATTGTGTTTTTGTTCTTTAAATAGATTAATAGTTTTACGTGACGAAATCAAACGTGATCAGACATTATTATACGTTACTATGCAAATAATATTTTTATCTCCGTGTTAGTGGTTTCTCTTATGTTCAGTGGTCCGCGGGTGTAAAAAATGAGAATCAGTGATCTAAACCATTAAATACAATATCTTGTGAACAACTCAACAAACGCCAACGTATAAAATGTTCTTTAGAAAAAAAAAGAAACGGCCAACACCCTCGTAACAATTTATTTTTTTACAGTACTGCACAAAACCAAGAAAACTACCGAAACTGAAAAAAGGAGGCAAGTTCGCATAGGTTGAAAAAATAACAAACTCTACTACAGTCAACTTCTTTAATTTTTTGTTTCCCCCTTTCCTATTACAAACAGCTTAAACATTAACACCGGCAAAAAATATTGCCAGTATTCAACTTGACAGCGTAATGTTTCATGCAAAATTTTTGGTTCAGCTGTTGCTTGAACTATGGTGTTTTTATGGAATTCCCATAGAATCATTGATTGATTTCTTGGAAAAGGGCAGGACAATAAGATAGGCCTATTATGTGACATTATTGAATCGTTTAAATAACGAGATCAAGGAAAAAAAAGCAAAGAAAGTTCTTTTCCGCCACGACAACGATCCATCTCACAAATCAATTGTTACAACGGCAAAGTTGCATAAATTGAACTTGCAATTAGTTTTTCATCCATTATATTCCCTTAACTTTTCTAAGTGCAAAATTAGATCGGTGGGAAGAATCAGGAAGTCATTGCAATCAAAATGAAAAAATGTGGAACAAGTGTGTAGCACGAAGGGCTAAGACACACGACGCTGCAATTTGCAACAAATTGATGCAAACTGTGGTGGTTCTTGCTTGATACTAAATGGATACGTTTTTAATCAAGCATGATATGTATTGTGGCACTGCAGTCTGCGTCGATTTGCAGTGCCATGTATCTTGGCCCTATATGGGAAGGTTATGTTGAAAAATACTTACTTTTTACCACACTTTTTACTCTGTTATTACCAATGACATTAATATGGACGAAGCATCTATCGCCATTACAATAAAGGTGATATTGCTATAAAATCCCGATGCTTTTTGTTGGGTCTGCCGAATGGTTCGGTTCGAACGGGTTCGCGTAAAAAGAACATTGACACTAGAAACACTGTTCTAACACCATTACAATAAAGGTGATATTGCTATAAATTCCCGATGCGTGATATCGCATAATGGAAATTGCATGACGTCTACCTATACATGTGCGAATGTCGCTATGCGCGAATTTACTTGCTAGCTGCTGTATTGAGTGCGTTGTCCATTAATAATGTCATTGGTTATTACAATATACCATATTTGGCAAAACAATAACTAAAATGCCATAATTTAACACTTACAGGGTTTATTCTATTGCAGTCTGAGGCTAAAGTGAATTCTGAAACGGTCCCGTTCTCTTGTCCTATGAAGAGTTGGCGGGTCTCTGGCGTGTAAAACATCGAGGTGCATCCTGACGGCATGTACTGACAAATACTTGGCCAGTACTGTCCCGAATCACGTTTTAGCCAAACTCGAACAGTCCTAAAAGAAAATTCATACTTTTGAACATATATTATTTTGAAAAAAACACTTTCTGATAGAGTATAAATAACCAATAGAAAAAATCTTTTTTGAAAAAAGTAAGTCACCCCGACGGGGAATCGAACCCTGTATCTCCCGAGTATACGCCTCATCTGTCGCATTAAGCCATTATGCTACGGCGTGACATACTAATAGCGAACAAATTTTAACTATTGGTCAATTTCTATACCTACCCATCAGCGTTCCTTCCAAATCAGCTACTTTGGCAATCGATTTTTGTTTCTTAAATCAAAGTAGGTATATTACTATTACTTTTGATTACTAACCGACGTCGTGGAATTTCTCCAATATTTTTTAGATGTAGCTACTTGCACTTGCTAATAATTTATAATTAACTATTTCTTTTATTCAACGAATAATTCACAAGATTTAAGAATATATCATTCTGATTATTGAACATATATTATTTTGAAAAAAACACTTTCTGATAGAGTATAAATAACCAATAGAAAAAATCTTTTTTGAAAAAAGTAAGTCACCCCGACGGGGAATCGAACCCTGTATCTCCCGAGTATACGCCTCATCTGTCGCATTAAGCCATTATGCTACGGCGTGACATACTAATAGCGAACAAATTTTAACTATTGGTCAATTTCTATACCTACCCATCAGCGTTCCTTCCAAATCAGCTACTTTGGCAATCGATTTTTGTTTCTTAAATCAAAGTAGGTATATTACTATTACTTTTGATTACTAACCGACGTCGTGGAATTTCTCCAATATTTTTTAGATGTAGCTACTTGCACTTGCTAATAATTTATAATTAACTATTTCTTTTATTCAACGAATAATTCACAAGATTTAAGAATATATCATTCTGATTATTGAACATATATTATTTTGAAAAAAACACTTTCTGATAGAGTATAAATAACCAATAGAAAAAATCTTTTTTGAAAAAAGTAAGTCACCCCGACGGGGAATCGAACCCTGTATCTCCCGAGTATACGCCTCATCCGTCGCATTAAGCCATTATGCTACAGCGTGACATACTAATAGCGAACAAATTTTAACTATTGGTCAATTTCTATACCTACCCATCAGCGTTCCTTCCAAATCAGCTACTTTGGCAATCGATTTTTGTTTCTTAAATCAAAGTAGGTATATTACTATTACTTTTGATTACTAACCGACGTCGTGGAATTTGGCAAGACCACGACTCTACCGGATCAATGTGATGGGAGACTACGTAGTGATGGGGCAAGGCTGATCGAAGACTATCGGAGACTGAAGGGATCGAAGGAGTGCAATTGGAAGAAAAATGTATAAGAGTATTGTGCTTTTCCATTGAGATAGGTTTTAGTTTTAGTATCTACAGCCCCTATGGAAGACGGTAGGCAATCTATTTCTTACACCCACAGTGGAGTAATGGAATGTTCGCCTCTCATGGGTTGTAGGTTCAAGTTATGCGTTTCATCCAGAGCAAGAACTCAATACGTTGAATGAATGGCTAACAACTATCCCTCCCAAAAAACCTGTTAATATAACTTCCACTCAGTGAAAGCACTTTTCGCTTTGCTTAGGAGCAAAAAAGATATTTACCTGTTTCACATCCAACAGCCACTTACATCATCTTCGAGATGAGTAAATAAATAATTAAGTAGGTGACTACCCAATGTGCAAACAATCTGCTTTATAACAACAGGTCACATGAATGTAGTATTAGGAATGCAGATTAACTAATTATCTTTCACGAAGTAATTAGCGATTTAATGAAAGATAACAAACGAAAATATAATGGAAAATCAAACGTAATACCAGTTACCTACCTAACGATAAAAATGACGCAAAATTATCGATATGCTACGTAGTAATATATCCTTTTAAATAAGTGATAAATATATAAACATCTAGAAGTGAGGTTGTTGAATAATTAATTATTTATTAGATTATTATACGTTAGCCTATATTTGTGCAATAATAATAAAATTGACAACTGTCAAATGGGGTTGTTCTTACTTGTCATCACTGACACTAATGACACCGTCTTCGCCAGGTATAAGAACGGCAGCATTTATATCGTCGTTGCATCCTTCTAATTTACTTAAAAGCGCAGGTTTTTTAACTGTAGAGAACCTGTCAGTGACAGTACGAGGAGCTGGTTTTATTTCAGCAGCCATGTTTCTTCTTCGACCAAAACTGACAAATCGTCGAGTATCGAGATCAAGCCAGTGTTGCCATCTTTTAAAAGTGGAATTATAGTACAGACTACAGAGCTTCCAAAATTATATTATTTGGGGGAAAAATATAGTACGGGTCATCAGATTCTGTTGAAAATGTATAGGTTTTTTTGTTTCTCAGAAAAAAATAACGGAGAATTTGAGAAACTCCGAGACCCCTTGCTTATTTAGGTACCTCTTCCGACCAGAAATGCTTACCGAAGAATTCAAGAAATTTCATTTTAAACGAAAATCAAGAGATTTTTTTACGTTTTTCGAGCAAATTTTTTTCCAAGTTCTCCAAATCATCTAATGTTGCGAAATTAAAGTACTCTGCACCAATTTATCGAACGAAAATATCGAAATTTTAGTACTTTTTACATATTTTTTCCGATATTCAAAATTATAGTATTTTGGGCGTACTATGCTTGTTTTATATCGTACGACGTACACTGTACATAGTACGCGGACCAAAATTATAGTACAAATACTATAATTATAGTACGGTTGGCAACACTGTATCAAGCGCCATTTCTCGAATAGTGACTAATTTCCATAAATTGCCATGCTGAAAAAATATTCAACCATAGTGAATTTTATTTTATTTATTACATTGGACGCTAAAGACGCACCTAGCGCGTAATGATTAGGTGACCATTCGATATAATTAGCATGCTATTTAAATGTGGTATATTGTGGTTTTTGGGGAATAATATTTTAGAGCTTCACGACCAAAGAGATTGAAGACTCCAACACGAGTCCAATCTCTTTGTTAAACGACTCTATAATATAATGCTTCAAAACATCAATATTTTAATATGGCGAAAACGTTCAACCAGATATATAGGTACACCCAGAAAAAGTTATCTCTGTTTTTTCTAACCCACATACCTATTAACAATTTACCGAAAATAGTATCGAGAAAACGTTCATGTGGTTTTTTATTTCAATTAGACAAAACTATAATTTTAATATTGTCAGAATACGTCCATGTGAGTTGGACGTGTAGGAGTTTTAAATCTTCGCATGTATGTAATCAGCGCCATCTTGAGATTAATGAAGCCTGAGCATAAATTTTTGCACAAGCAACGAGTGGTCCACTGTTCAGCTGTCGAAATCGGATCCCAGATTGCTTGACATAATGATTCGCCTTTTCTCGTTTCAAATTGAATTATATGAAATTCTCAAATCAAACATATTAACTATAATTGTTATTTATAAATAATATAGGTACATTCCTGTTATTCATCAACTGTTAAAGTCAGACTAGTCCTTCACACAAAAACCGGTGATAAGATCGATTTCCAAAAAATATGTAGCATTGATCTATGCGTTACATTTGTAGAAGGTGTGTTAATGCTAGTGTATTATTTATCATCTAACTCATCTATTCCAATCAAACCATTCCCGGTGTGAACACGACAGACGCGTTAGTATGAGCACGCTATAGAATAATGACAGGAAATGACAGGTCATCCATAGACAAAAACAGGAGGGGCGGAAAAAGTAGGACCGTTGTGAATGTATCGGCTTTCTACTTCAGTCGGCAATGATGTAATCCATGTTGGATCATGCATATTAAAGCATTCAAGTCACAATATCTTCAGCAGTTAAAGATTTAATTTTATGGTGAGACTCATGTGGGGGACAGAACCGAAATATTAAGATTACCCTAATGCTTAAGGCATTACTTGAATCAAAGCCGTCCCTCAATACAGTAAAACTAAAATTTTGTGTACCTAGTGGACATAATTATCTGCCTAACGACAAAGATTTTGGTGATATTGAATGCAGTCTTAAGCACCAGCAAAGAATATACACTCCATTCGAATAGGTACTTAAACGTAATGGAAAATTGCTGTAAGAAAAATCCTTTGATTGTTACGCAAATGAAAAGCATTGATTTCGAGGGTAGTAAAGATCTTGAAAAACATATTGTGAATAGAAAAGTCAATACCAATGGCCAAAAAATAAATTGGCTCAAAATAAGGGCGATAAAGTTGATAAAGGAGAATCCATATTTACTTAATATCAAGAGCAATAGTTTTGAAGAGGATTTCGTAGCAGTAAATATACAGCGTAGGGGTGTATCGACTGACAATTTTTTAAGTCTATTAATTGCACTATGGCCAGAAGGAAAAGCAATTATTGCTCTTCCAAAATTAAATGGTTTGAAAAGCATCATGCATTTAATTATGCAAAAATACACTATGAAAACCGTATAGGTTCACCAAAATATTATTAGTACCGAGGATGTGTATGGATACAATTCTCAAATATTAGATTTTGAACCTGAACTTCCAATATAACATTAAGTACTTACATATAAATTTATTTTGACCACAGTTCCCATACCTATTCTATGTTCTAATGATTATTGCTTGATCCTTTTTATTAAACAAATTTCCAATAAATATATGTGTAAAATAAAATAAATGTACTAATATAGTGTTTTATTTATAAAGAAATATTCAAATAAAGATGATTGTCCCAAGGTTTTATGTGCTAAGATCAATACAATATTTAAGAAAATACAAGCACAACAAAATCAGTTTATAATTTGCAGGAAACATCCAACCCTCAAAACACTTAATAACTTTTAAATTAGTACCTATGTTTTTCAATAATCTATTAATCAATAAATATGCACTATAATTCCATGTAAGTATTTAAATTACAAATTTAATCTTAAGAATCTTTTACAAGTATACTAAATGTTAATTTGTTAATTTGTTACTTCAAAATTTTAAATGCGTTTTTCTCAGTTTGTAAAATTGTGGCTTCGATGTTTTCTACTTAACTACATCCATTATTATCAACTACTCTTTCTCTTTGATTATTACGATTAGACATAATACCTAGGAGCGGAATGCAGAAACATTTGACATAACTAAAATTTCCTTAGCAGAAAACACTATGCAGAAACACTGTCCTTAGTTAAGATCATTTTTATTGAAAATAATACCATATTTAAAAATTCTCGTTAGGTAAATTAGGTAAATTATTTTATAATCGTTAAACGATGACAAAAATATGACAACTGCATTTTATAAATGCAATAACTATAAATACATATTAATATTTAATTATAATACTCTTATGTTTCCGTTATAAGTCATTATACGTGATTCCACAGGCACCACAAGTTTTTTTTTTTAACATGGTAACACTAGCATCAAGTGTCATTCTTCATCTGGTATTTTGTATTTCTGCGGGCTGGCGTATAAAAATAAAATAATATTCTGCAAGTACATGCCAAACGAATTAACACTATCAATATCCATATTGAGATACATTGTCAAATGAATTTGAGTGTATGGACTGTGTTATAGACATGCGAATTTATTTTGACAGCAGCTGTCAGTGGTAAATGGTAATACAGAAGGGGGCGTGTTCATAACAAAAGTAGTCTATGGTTAAGGATTCCTTAACTCTATACTCAGGATTGTCTATAGTTAAGTCATCCTTTTCGGCGACTTATCCTTAGGAACGAAATCTTAGAGCGGAATGCAGAAACATTTGTCATAACTAAAATTTCCTTAGCAGTAAACACTATGCAGAAACACTGTCCTTAGTTAAGATCATTTTTATTGAAAATAATACCATATTTAAAAATTCTCGTTAGGTAAATTAGGTAAATTATTTTATAATTGTTAAACGATGACAAAAATATGACAACTGCATTTTATAAATGCAATAACTATAAATACATATTAATATTTAATTATAATACTCTTATGTTTCCGTTATAAGTCATTATACGTGATTCCACAGGCACCACAAGATTTTTTTTTAACATGGTAACACTAGCATCAATTGTCATTCTTCATCTGGTATTTTGTATTTCTGCGGGCTGGCGTATAAAAATAAAATAATATTCTGCAAGTACATGCCAAACGAATTAACACTATCAATATCCATATTGAGATACATTGTTAAATGAATTTGAGTGTATGGACTGTGTTAGATACATGCGAATTTATTTTGACAGCAGCTGTCAGTGGTAAATGGTAATACAGAAGGGGGCGTGTTCATAACAAAAGTAGTCTATGGTTAAGGATTCCTTAACTCTATACTCAGGATTGTCTATAGTTAAGTCATCCTTTTCGGCGACTTATCCTTAGGAACGAAATCTTAGAGCGGAATGCAGAAACATTTGTCATAACTAAAATTTCCTTAGCAGAAAACACTATGCAGAAACAATGTCCTTAGTTAAGATCATTTTTATTGAAAATAATACCATATTTAAAAATTCTCGTTAGGTAAATTAGGTAAATTATTTTATAATCGTTAAACGATGACAAAAATATGACAACTGCATTTTATAAATGCAATAACTATAAATACATATTAATATTTAATTATAATACTCTTATGTTTCCGTTATAAGTCATTATACGTGATTCCACAGGCACCACAAGTTTTTTTTTTTAACATGGTAACACTAGCATCAAGTGTCATTCTTCATCTGGTATTTTGTATTTCTGCGGGCTGGCGTATAAAAATAAAATAATATTCTGCAAGTACATGCCAAACGAATTAACACTATCAATATCCATATTGAGATACATTGTCAAATGAATTTGAGTGTATGGACTGTGTTATAGACATGCGAATTTATTTTGACAGCAGCTGTCAGTGGTAAATGGTAATACAGAAGGGGGCGTGTTCATAACAAAAGTAGTCTATGGTTAAGGATTCCTTAACTCTATACTCAGGATTGTCTATAGTTAAGTCATCCTTTTCGGCGACTTATCCTTAGGAACGAAATCTTAGAGCGGAATGCAGAAACATTTGTCATAACTAAAATTTCCTTAGCAGAAAACACTATGCAGAAACACTGTCCTTAGTTAAGATCATTTTTATTGAAAATAATACCATATTTAAAAATTCTCGTTAGGTGAATTAGGTAAATTATTTTAAAATTGTTAAACGATGACAAAAATATGACAACTGCATTTTATAAATGCAATAACTATAAATACATATTAATATTTAATTATAATACTCTTATGTTTCCGTTATAAGTCATTATACGTGATTCCACAGGCACCACAAGTTTTTTTTTTTAACATGGTAACACTAGCATCAAGTGTCATTCTTCATCTGGTATTTTGTATTTCTGCGGGCTGGCGTATAAAAATAAAATATTATTCTGCAAGTACATGCCAAACGAATTAACACTATCAATATCCATATTGAGATACATTGTCAAATGAATTTGAGTGTATGGACTGTGTTATAGACATGCGAATTTATTTTGACAGCAGCTGTCAGTGGTAAATGGTAATACAGAAGGGGGCGTGTTCATAACAAAAGTAGTCTATGGTTAAGGATTCCTTAACTCTATACTCAGGATTGTCTATAGTTAAGTCATCCTTTTCGGCGACTTATCCTTAGGAACGAAATCTTAGAGCGGAATGCAGAAACATTTGTCATAACTAAAATTTCCTTAGCAGAAAACACTATGCAGAAACACTGTCCTTAGTTAAGATCATTTTTATTGAAAATAATACCATATTTAAAAATTCTCGTTAGGTAAATTAGGTAAATTATTTTATAATTGTTAAACGATGACAAAAATATGACAACTGCATTTTATAAATGCAATAACTATAAATACATATTAATATTTAATTATAATACTCTTATGTTTCCGTTATAAGTCATTATACGTGATTCCACAGGCACCACAAGATTTTTTTTTAACATGGTAACACTAGCATCAATTGTCATTCTTCATCTGGTATTTTGTATTTCTGCGGGCTGGCGTATAAAAATAAAATAATATTCTGCAAGTACATGCCAAACGAATTAACACTATCAATATCCATATTGAGATACATTGTTAAATGAATTTGAGTGTATGGACTGTGTTAGATACATGCGAATTTATTTTGACAGCAGCTGTCAGTGGTAAATGGAAATACAGAAGGGAGCGTGTTCATAACAAAAGTAGTTTATGGTTAAGGATTCCTTAACTCTATACTCAGGATTGTCTATAGTTAAGTCATGCTTTTCGGCGACTTATCCTTAGGAACGAAATCTTAGATTGTGCATTCCGCTCTAGGTATTTATATTATGGTACGGTTCTAATAATTAAAAAAAAAAGGCAACTCACATAATATCGATGTTTCAAATTTGAATGACAGTTCCGCAATGGGAATCATAATATGTAATTATATTATTTTTTTGCATATGGCAATTTATTTCAAAATAACCTTTTGACATTGAGCAGCTACGTGTTCCCGGTTACATACGTCATTTTTCACAGTATTTTTTTTACCGGTGTCCGGTAAATTTCAATTTCAGCAGGCTTCCGTAAAATTATCGAAATGGCTCAGTCTGTAAAGAATATCTCGAATTTGGCCCTAAAGTCTTATAAAACCAACCCTTTCAATGTTGTCATCAGCCGTGCCAGGTATAACACGTTTTAATAAATAAATAAAATCAAACTTGTTATAATAATGTCATTCAAATATTTTTACCGGGAATAAGTCTAGAGACGTTTCCAAGTGTTAGCACCATTATGTGGTGTGATAAAATTCGGATTTTAAAATATAAAACTTACACTATGATTACTATTTATATTAAAAACAAACTTTCGGTTGGTACCTACCTATTTAGGTACTTAAATGTTTTTTTGTAGATAGAAGAAAATATCTTTGTTTTTTTTTTAATAATAAAGTACTTAAGTACTAAACTTAAAATTAAATAATATCGTAAGTAGGTACCTACCTGTATTATGTAAAAACTATGGTAATAAAAATTTAAATCCCGGTTGCTTATTCATAACAATCATAACCATTATAGTTAATAAAAATTAAAGTTATTACTCTTAGAGAGGTAGGTACACAATAATTAGTCCATTGGGTCAGCTGAGTGACCTACGCATAGGGTTGTCTCGATTGTAACTATCTTTCACATTCCCATTTTGATGGTAAATGGTCTTAAGTAGTAATAATATGTAGGTAGAGTCTTCATTAAATAATTAGATTACATAACTAGAGCTGTGAATAAAAAAACAGAAGAAAGTGAACACATTAGCTTATCAAAACAATATGTAGAAACAATTTTCTAATATTGTATCTGCTTACAAAAGAAATTAATGAACATCGGTACACATTTTTTTCAATAACATTTTTGTAGATACCTACCTAGACTAGATGGAAAAGTCTATTCCCCGGAATCAATTTTCTGGTTAATCCAAGATGTCAATGAAAATATTCAAAACTATACAATAATCCTGATATTCTTGACTAATTTTACTGTTCATTTAAATGTTTACGGATTAGGTACAACCGCGCTGACAGAAATGAGTTACCTCTTCATAAAAATATAATATTACTAGGTGGTGAATCGCTTACCACTTATTAGTATAACTAACACAGATTCAAAATTTAATTCAAATCAATGGTGAAAAGTATTTTTCTCACACTATTATGCTTTGAATTTAACTTTGAAATGTTTTTTTCCATCCCTGTTAATCCGCTACCCAGTCAGTATAATGATCTTAAATGGAGGGTGAACTGTATTTGCGTCGTAAATAAATATCTAGGTCACTGAAAAACCCCTTAACATTCAACCATAATATCTTTTGAAATTAGAAAAATATGCTATTATTTCACATCACCCAATCGTTATTTCTTATTTGATTCTAATTGGACTATTTTAATTGAAACATAATAAATTGTAAAGGGATAGTAAAGTTGATGCTTCAAATAAAAATAAATCGGTGTGTGTACTTATGTATGTGCGTTAGAAGTTATACTTTGGCGTAACAAAACAAAAACAAAACTTGTGATAAACTAGATTCTTCGACTAGCTCTTAATTATCTTGTTAAATTACACACTCAAGAAAAAGGACTGCTTATTGGAACGCCGTTGGTTTATTTCTATACACTTTAACTTATATTACTAAATTATATAATTATTTGTCGTTGTTTTTATTTTTAAAGTAACAACTACCATTACGACGTTTAATAGTTTGTTTACGTAAGGAATTGCAAATGGCCAACAATAATAAATTCGCTGCCTAGGCAACGGAACAATTCTAAACTATAATATTATACTGTATAATTGTCACGATTGGAGTATCCTACTGTGGCGTAAATGTAGTGCGTTCGGCTGATAACCGAACAATCGGTGGTTCGAATCCAATTGAGCGTGTTTATTTTTGTGTGAAAAAATAAATTATGTGTTACATGTCACACGCCAAAAATACATTGATCTGATTTTGAAAACGCGCTTAAAGAAGTATAACTTTAAAAATATTGTCATTGTTTTTATATTCCAAATTCTAAATCTTTCCAACTTATTCCCATGTTTCCATATTCTATCTTAAATGTATTTTCACTGCCAGCCAATTTTTACTAGATGGACACTTTGTAGGCCATCTATTTTTGGAATAAGATAAATCCCTTAAAAAATATGAAATAGGAACAGAGAATGATAAATATTTGTGAAAACTTACCAAACCAATATGTTTCATGAGTTTATCGTGAATATTCTCACACAAACAGTAAGTTTATTCAGAAATTATGACATTTACAAGAACGCACGTGTTAACTCGTCCACGGCCTGACGCGACATACATGATTAGACGAATTAACTCGGCCCTTGCAGTGAACAGGTTAAGGATTGCAAACCCGCGTGGAATTTTCAAACTGGGGATTGGTATTTTTTCAATCCCGGGATTACAGAAACGCAAGTGATAATTTAGTTGTTTTTGTATTTCATCCACATAGCATGAATTTATGCTTATGAAAAAGATAGGTCCAAATATTGTCACATTTGGTAAAACCAAAGATGACAAATAAAATTGTATAGGTGCGATACATATTAATTCTGATATTAAAAATGTATCAATAAATCTACCAACTGCACTCTTCAAAGTTTCAATAACACTTTTTTACTTCTTTGGTTGACAAAAATATGCTTGATTTTCAGTTCAAATGTATTTGTTTGAATTCTGTTTTACTGTAAAAGAATATTTTCCATTATTTTCAGAAAAGGTAAGAAGTAGTTTCATCTGCCATTTACCACCACATATATCTTTGACAAATCTTTCTCATCGATGGCCACTACTAAGAATTTAAAATGTCACCTTTAAAATTTATTGAATAGAAATTATGACTCTTTCAAGCATCGACCGCGAGTATTTCATTAAAAGAATTAATTTTATTTCGTAATATTTTTATATTGTAATAAATTTTGTTTAAATAATTAAAATTAGTTTGATTGCAATATTGTGTTAGTACAAAAAACCTTTATTAGAAAGAATTGCATCTGGTTATTTTTTTTAGGTGTAATAATCACAACACCACAACAGGTTATGGGGCTTAATTATAGTAGTGTAGTAGTAGTGTAAAGTATAGTATTAACAGTGAACCAATCACAGAAACAACCGGGATTTTAAGAAAATCGCCTGTTTGTATTGTGACTTCATTGGGAATCAAACCCAGATGAGAAGCCAGTGCCGTACGCATTGGACTAACTACAAGAACTTTTGAAAACGTGATAAGCATTCTTATTGTGCCGCTAAAATTTTATAATTTTAATATTGTTCCATGATGTGAAAAAGGCTGGTAAGCATTATCCTATTGTATATTCCACGTTCGTTCCAAATACAATGTTAAATTATATTAACTATTTATATATTTTAAAGCAATGACAATAAATTGTGTAGCCAAGTAATGGATCTTAATGATCGTTTTTTTGTCTGTAGTTCGTGGTGGAGCCATGTTGAGATGGGACCACCTGATGCCATTTTGGGAGTAACGGAAGCCTACAAAAAAGACACCAACACGAAGAAGATCAATCTTGGAGTTGGTGCGTACCGCGACGATAATGGCAAACCCTTTGTACTCCCCAGCGTTAAGAAGGTATTATAGTAATCTTATTAAAATAGGTTTCATCGGAAATTTCTATGATTAATCACATTTTAATTACAGGGGTATATAGTAAGACATTAATGGTTTTATTAAACTATGCGGTTACATGTAAATTGTATATATAAAGTTTGCCGTATTACAGTTCACTGTGAGCTGTTGTACTGGAAACAGTTGGACGTATAGTATTGAGATCAAGAAGTGACACTTTGTTCATGGAGCATTTCAAAAACACCTACTTGCTAAAATACTTTTGAATTATTCAGAATTCTATATACATATAATATACTGAATTACCTACCTATTTTCTACTATCTTTCCCTTGTATTCCTGTGCTTTTTATGTATATTTTGTGTTTTAATTAGAGATGAAATTGATCTCAATGCCATTCGGCCATCTGTTTGCGATACAACAGCTCACACTGAATTTATACTGTCATGCAACTATGAATTTGTCTAATTTAAATGAACAGAAAATATAAAAATCTATTTTGACAATATAATTGTATCATCAGGAGTTTTAACGAGTCAACAATGATATTTTTGTTTGGGACAGTCGAGTTATAATTTAATACGACATTGATCGGTGGTAAAAAAATAAATATGCAAAAGCCCTTATAATTAGTGGATCTGAGTTTGAATCCAACATTTATTTGTTCAATTAATATGAATTCTTTGGATTCTGGGGCATGGATGTTTATAATGTCCGTTCTTCTATAACTTTCTATTGAACCCCAATTTCTAATTATAATTAAATTTTGAAGAAAAATCATAAATTCATTCCTTCTACAAGTTAAAATATGATTAGTCCCCACAGCAAACAATATATTAGATATGCATCGAGTTCAAGTGATAACCACTTATCTCCTGCATTATTATGTAATAACAGACTTGTTCTGTTCATCACTTTCATAACCAATTTAACTGTTGATCATCAATGTAGTTGCTATCCTGTGGCCATGCCATTAATAAATATGTGAGTAGGTATGTGGGGCGTGGTATACCTTAAACTTAATGTAAAGTAAGTGGTAAAAAAGGTGGACAAATTACATAATTTATTGACTTTTGGTAAATAAGGATTTATGCTATAATACATAAAACATAAATTTAAAACACCTACAGTGGAACCTCCATTTTAAGTGCCACATTTTTCCGCTATTTGCATGTAGTTTCTATAATCCCATTATATTTTAGTAAGTATATAATTCGTGGTTACATGTAGATTGTACGTAAAACATTTCACTGTGAGCTTTATTATCGGAAAGAGATGACCGTATACTATACGGTTTCCAATTTTATTAGATTCAATATGAACATTAATTCAATTTTCATAGCTGATTTTGGCAAAATTCATGAATTCAAGAATGAAAACCTAACCTAACCTAACAAATAATCCAGTATATCGGCTATTTTCAAAAGTTTTTTGCTGCTGGCTTCCTGTAAAGTGTAAACCGACAAGAACCGTGTTTTATTTAGACATGAATGTTATGTCAGTACTATACGACCCAAAGATGTTGAACGGTCTTTAATATACGGCCATATATTTCCGAAACAACATTTCACGGTGAAGTGTGATACGGCGAACTGCGTACGTACAAGTTTCCGGACATGATTATTCGTGGGGTTACTACCAAAAGTTGGTAAGTCTCTAAGTCGTGTTACGGAGTGATTGCAAGTGGAATGTTTGACATACCCTCTAAAATCAGGCAGAATAAGACTAACTATCTCATTATTATTAGTTTTAAAAATATCCTCCAATTTGGACTCTCTAATGAATAAAACACATCAATTTATGATACTTATCTATTGGTAAACAATTTATTATGATATTGTATTTTTCTAATGAAGAAAGTATAGAGTGATGTGCAATAGATATGTCCAATGATACTTAATTCTCTCGATATCAGATGATCGATCAAATTCTGAATGGCATTACAAATATCTTTCGTAATAGAAAACAAACATTATGATAATTCTTATCAGTAACATAATGATGTATTTTTGTCCACATATTATTATAAATAATGTATCTACCAACACAATATAATTATAACATGTTTAGTAAGAACAACAAACTGAACATGTAATATTTTCAATTATGTCCTATTTTAACACCCGCAGGCTGAACAAAACATCCTGTCAAAATCACTGGACCATGAATACGCACCGATATCTGGATCAGCAGACTTTTGCAAGCACAGCATCTCTTTGGCACTCGGAGACGACAGTCAACAGGTGGCTGATGGTGTTACATCAACTGTTCAAGTAGGTATACGTTATACTTTATAAGACTAACTTCTACTACGTACTAACTAAACGAATTTTCAATCAGTTAACAAATGTTTGTTTTTGATTCAATTACTGATTAGAATGATAAAACATTATAAATTAGCTGAATGCAGAAATACTCTAACTCACATTTGAAATATTTCAGAAGGGAGTTCTTTGAAACAGCCTACTTCAAATATTTATCATTTGTATAAATAAATGTATACATCATATTTTGGTAGGACTATTGATAATAATGATGCATAAAATATGTCTATATAAATAATAAATAACTTAAATAGGAAGATTCAAAGAATACTTCTGTAAAATATATTTCAAATGTGAGTTAGAATAGTTCTGCACTTAGTTCTTACTTCACGAATTTAGTTATTGCAATCTAACTGAATAATTTACCATTCCGTTGAATGGTGAATTTAGTCAGATTATCAGTTATACTGTGCATACTAGACTTTAAAAGGCGATTACTACCTCCATTTCGCATTTTTCAAGTATTTGATTGGAACTACTATTGAAAAATTTAAAATCTTGTTTTGACCCCAAAATAATGATATTAAACTAAGGTTAGTTTGTATTTAGTACATTAAAGTCATTACTATTTGACATATCATATATTTTCGTACTTCGTATATTTGCATCGGCGAATGTTTATAAATCTTTTATTAGTAGAGTGAGAATAATAATAATTTTTTTATCTTACCAAAAAGTAAAATATGTACAGGTTTTCTTCACAGTCCGATTAAGTTTTATCTCGGTGGAACCGCAGATCGATAGATCCTATATAATATTATTTAAACCTATTATTGAGCATGCTTGATTTTTAATAATATATAGTATTCTTTGTCTCAAATTTAGATCAATACGTAATATTATATTCATGTATGATATACAGATTTATTCTGAGAAAATATCTTGTTCTCGAAGATTCTATATTGTTATATTCTCTTGATTATTTTCTTAGGCAATTTCCGGAACCGGTGCTCTTCGAGTAGGATTTGCATTCCTCTCAGCCTTCCACACGCTCGACCGGGGAGTATACCTACCTTCACCCTCATGGGGAAATCACACACCCATCATCAAACATTCAGGACTCGTTCCAAAGGCATACAGGTATTACGACCCAAAGACTTGTGGATTTGACTTCAAGGGAGCAATGGAAGATATTAATGTAAGTATGAAAAACGTTTTTATCAACATCACAATATTTATACATAGATAAAATATTCAATGCATTTCTTATCATAATAATATTATGTCAAACTGATTTGTTGTATCTGTTGTTTTATTCTCATTGCCTTTAAGTTTATCTGATCAGTCAAATAAAAATAAAACAATTTTACTGGTAACAATAATTATGAGAGAAGTAAGTGAACTGTATGGAATAGGTCTGCAAGTAAAAGGGGTGCGGAGAGTGTAGACTGTAGAGTAATAGACGACGTTGGGTTGGCACTGGCCTTGTTGCTCCTGAAGACACCGATCATATACCCAGGATGTACACTTGTTATGAATGAAATGAATATCTGGTATTAGAGGTCGTACGTTGACTTAATTTTATTTCACACTTAAACAGTTATTGCTTGGTTTACGTTCTGCGTTACAATGTCTGAAGAAGGTGGACAGAATATTAATTGGCTCAAATACTTACTTCAGAGTTAGGTACATACCTATTCGACTGTGATAAATGAAAACACTGTAAATGCCAACAGGTAAAATATTCAGACAATGTTTTTCTAAATACTTAACTGTTTATGACCAAATTGTTACATAGAATAAATATTACATATACCCAATCAAATTAAAAAAAGCAAACCACCATTAATTTATCATTTCACAGTAAGTTGTTATCATAATAGATTGTTGGGTTGTCTTGTATTCGTCCTCCTCTTTTCCTCGACATTTCGGGCTCGTTGTCATAAACCTAACAATACAATCGAATACTAATAAAATAAAACACAATATTTAGTAGGTACTCTACTAAAACCATTATATTATCTTGGCTAAAATTTTATAGCGTCGTATGCAGTGTTATGGACTACAGCGGAGGTTAGGGGTGTAGATTTATACCTGAAAGTGCGGGGGGTCCGTAGTTCCCCAGATCACCGTTATGACATTCGTTGCCAAGATATAATGGTAAGGCTATAGTTCCATTTATAGCTCTAGTACTACATTTTGTGTTTTATTATATTAATAGAATGTATTTCCACCAAGAATTAACAGGCATATTCATGGCTACATTATTTTTGTATCAAAGTGTAAATGTGTCTAGAAATAATAAGACTATGATTTACTAAACGTGTTCTTCACTTGTTATTTTATCAATTTGATATCTTACAGCAAATGCCCACCGGCTCAATCATACTGCTTCACGCATGTGCGCATAATCCTACCGGAGTGGATCCCAGCGCAGAGCAGTGGGCGGAACTCTCTAACGTATGTATATTTCAATTATTTTATTATTAGTTACTCTTAACTGCTGGGATTCGACGCCTCACACGTATTATCATACTATCTTCTTTATGCGACCTGTAGCAATGGCTTCATTAAAAATAATTTAAAGCTACATATTCAAAGGTTGCGACAGCGCTAGGCGATAATGACACTACCACACTAAACAGATGCCCAAACCTGATGCGTCGAGTGACAAGGTCTGTCATCTCGACTCAAGTCAAACACAATAAAGAAAATAATATTTCATCTTGTAAAAATTACCAATGCAATCATTCTATAAATACCAATTATGACATATTCCATCATGGTTAATCCGTCACCCAGTTAACATGATATCGAGGATAAATAAATATGTTATATAATATGAAAGAAGTATTTATACTTGGTGGAATTTCTATCAAATATTGTACAATAAATTTATATAATTCCCCTAGGCACAGTCCAAACTGTTTGATTGGTAAGTATATAAACCGTTAAAATTTTCATCAGGTTATCAAGAAACGTAGGATATTCCCATTCTTCGATATGGCTTATCAAGGATTCGCCAGTGGAGATGTCGCCAAGGACGCCCAGGCAGTGAGAATGTTCCTCAAGGATGGACACCACATCGCCTTGGCACAGAGCTTTGCCAAGAACATGGGTATTGTATTAATTACATTTATAATGATTAAGTTAATGACAAAAAAAATCATTTTTAATCATGAGAAAGATATACAGGTGGCCCTCGACTTTCGTACAATTAGTTATTTCATACATTTCGTTGGTATTCAACTATCTCTTGACAAGTTTATAAAGAATACACCTGATTGTTAACACACCTCGTTAACTTTCTTTATTATACCAATTATTGATAAATAAATATTTTAAAGTACAGTTTTCGATGTTTTTTTTTGCTCTACTTTCGTACAGTCAACATTTGTACACATTTTCAGAAACAAATTACATATGAAAGTCGAGGGCCGTCTGTAATCTGAATATTTCTTAAGGCGAATACATTTTTGGAGTGTTGCCAAACTTATAAATACTCCTCCAGTTTTTAAATGTAGGTTTCCAGACCCGCTTGCTTCTATCTATTTTCAGCTGAATCGAAGAAACTGCAATTAAATTAGATTGTTTTAAATCTTAATGCAATTTTCTTCTGAAATGAATAAATTATCATTATTTATTCATTTTTGTTATCTGTATACACAAATAACTTGTTTGTATGGACAACACTTTTCTAACCGTTTTATCAGCTGTTTGCTTTGTTCTACTTATTTGTCAATAACAATTCATTTCATATCAGAGAGCAAGGTCAAATTAATTTACTATCGGGAGTTATTGTTAAGCAGAGTTTTTGTCATTGAGAATAAGTACTCAATTAAATTATCGATTGGGTTATTATTTTTAATCAATTTCAATTTTCAATGAAATAAATACATACATATCAAAATGAGATTTTCATTGAATACTCTAATATTATCGAATATCTACCTCTGTGTAAAATTCTTACACCCATAACTTTTCATATTACAACACCTGAATGACGGTTCCAGAAAGTTTTTAGTGTCGTTGAATTGGTAACCAAAGACACGTGTCCGGAAATTTGTACGTATGCAGTTCGCCGTATCACACTTCACCGTGAAATGTTGTATCGAAAATATATGGTCGTATATTAAAGACCGTCCAACCTCTTTGGGTCGTATAGTACTGAGATAAAATTCATGTCTAAATAAAACAAGGTTCTTGTCGGTTTACAAGAAAGAGAGCGGCAAACAAATTTATAATATAAAATAGCCGATATACTGGATTATTTGTTAAGTTAGGTTAGGTTTTCATTCTTGAATTCATGAATTTTGCCAAAATCGGCTGTAAAAACGGCACGGGTCCTACCTGGCTTCTTGTGAACCAACTTGTATCTAAAACACTTACAAAATACATAATAAAAACTACCAAAATACAAGGGAAAGACAGTAAAAATAGGTATGTAATTATATTAGAAATGCAGAACAACACGTATTTTTTTCATCTCGGTGCTATAGAGATGACTCGAATAGTATACAGTCATCTCTTTCTGATAAGATAGCTCACGATGAACTGTGCTACGGTGAAATGTAATATGTACAATTTACATGTAACCCCAAAGACAAACATGAAAATAGTCCGAACGTATTCATTGCATCCCTCAAACACCGATTTCATGACGCTATAATTTATGCTACTTACATAAAATTTTTGGTAACCAACTTCTTTTTTAATAGATATTAAAATAGAATAAATAAATTTGTATTATTTACACTCTAAAAAAACTCCATACATATTCCACATCATTCATGAAGAGAAATTAATGAACCTAAAGTGGCATTTAAATTGTGCTTGTAAAACACATTATTTGGCCGACTCTGAATCATACTAAATATCTAGGGGAAAGCAGGTAGGATTCGTACACAGGGAGCATTCGTACAGTGGCGATATCTTCACTATCCAATTCTTTGGCGTGCTCACGTTTGTGTGTAAGACTCCCGCTCATACGCATAGTGTAACCGCGGGGCAGGGCATCAGTGCGGCCAACAGCTTCGACGGAGCATGCCGATACGTGTTTTCGCTCTACGTAAGTATTTTTTGTATTCACTTTTGAACACGCTTAACTGTTATAAGTTTTGCACGAATGTTATAAGTGACTTAGTATAGTTTATGAAGTGATAACTTTGTTTAATATGTAAATAGTCATTTTAGGCTAACTATAGCGGTTATTTTTATTTTCAATTAATTTGTTGATTTCTCGGTTTGGGGTACCTACGTGCAGTTATGAGTGGGGTAGATTCGTACTGTACGAATGTTCCCCATTCCTAACTGCGTGGCAGTAGAAAGATTGTCCACCAGAAATATTATTGTTACAGAACCATGCCGCGAATATATGTGAAAAAGGGGACAGGAACAGGAGACGTTGATGAAGATGCAATGATGCAAGATGCAGCCGTTAGAATCCACGTAAGGTGGACAATCAACTTCTACAGCGGGCCAAGATGCCAATGTGCCAGAAACTCTACCTGCAGAAACAGAGATTACTCAACAAGATCTTTCATGGAGCTCAGCGCCAGTATCACCCTCCTTGCTATCACCTACAACTGCACCTGCATCTTCATCAACTGTAGGATTAATAACTCCAGAAATTATCCGGCCTTATCCCAGAGTGGACAAAAATGCGTTAAAAAGTCGAAGAAAGGAAAACTACCAGGAAAATCGAGAATATATACAGATACCCCTGAAAAAAATAGACTAGAAGAAATAGAAAAAGCAAAACAGTTGAAGAAGCAAGAGCAAGAGAGGAAACAAAGGGCTAAGGAGGTGAAGCGAGCATTACATTTACTGTCAGATACAAGAACCAAAACAAAGAGACAGAAGAAAACTTCAGGGACAACTAAACCAAAGAGGCAAAATAAAACTGTAAAGACTGATAGTCAGGATGAAACTGATCGTGAGGATGAGGCTAATATGAGTTTAAGAGAAAGTTCTTGTTCTCTCATCGAAGAGACGTCTGAAGGATCGGATACTGACAATGAAACTCCAGTTACGTCAGAGAACATCAAAGAAGAACGCTTTGTGATAGTAGAGTTTAAGAAAACAAAGACCGTTTAAATTATCTTGGGCAGGCGCTTAAAAAATATAGTCCCGTTGAATACAAAGTTTCATTTTTGAGGAAGAAGCCTCATACCTGGAAATTTGTCTTTCCCACTACCAAAGATGAAGGAACAGTTTACATATCAGATGTGGTATGTGTTTTCCCGCTATCAAAATCTGCTTTTACAGCAACAGCCCGGATAATATTTAGCTTCGAAAAAGACCGATCTATATATTATAATGTTGGATAGTACAACTATTAAATACGATTAAGACCTATTACTCTAATGGTTAATTTTATAATGTTGGTTTATTCGTTCCTTTATTAACAAAAAAATAAATAAAAGTGTTATGTTTTCATGACTAAGTAGTTATAAGCACTTTAAAAACAATAACTGTTAATTATTATTACATGAAGACTGATTCTGTGTTAGCTTTGATCTCAATACATGATTATATTACATTGAATAAATAGCATTTTCTTTGACTGTACGAAGGTTCCCCATTATGTACGAATGTGCCCCACACTATGTACGAAGCTACCCCACGTGTGGGGTAGTTTCGTACGTTTTCCATTTTTCAGAAAAGTTACCGTAGCTTCGCCATGCTGATTTGTATCTAAACTATACTTCACTATTATTAAAGCCAAATATATTTGATATATAACAGCATTGAAGTTATTTAAAAATATCTTACAGTTTTGTTTTTATACGGCTTAGAGTAAAAAGTGTACGAATCCTACCTGCTCTCCCCTACATGAAAAATTAGCTGTCATATTCCTAATGATTTATTTTGTGGTAATTGTGCCGCAGAGGTGGACACGAGCTTTTATATATTTTTTTTTACGAAAACAGTTTATTCCATGTAGACAATTATAATAAATACCTTTTTCTGCTGGCGCATCGGCTTTTCGATCCAATAATCGTTAATTGAAAATTTGAAATTTTCATATATTTTGATACACCATTATCACAAACTAAGATTATATGAGGTTGGGGTAGGTTAGATTATGTTAGGTTTGGTTTGGTCTAAAAAGAAAGTTGTAAAATCTCATGTCCACCTCTGTGGCACATTTACGAAGATTTAAAAAAAAAACTATAATTAATTGAAAATGTTTATAGTGTGTAAATATATTGAATTCTTTGTATCACAATAAATTTAATAGCGATTCCTGAAATTTTTTAGTATGATCGAATTTGTAACTATTATAAAGAAGTAAATATTTTTCTTGGTGGCATTGAATCCATTGTTTGCAAATATATGTAAACAATGACTGAGTATTGGCGCTTTTACTTACTTACATACTATTATTTGCGAGTTGACACAATTATTGTATAAGCTTGTAAAACAAATTCACAGCATTTTATGCGGCTCTGGTAAATAAATCTCAAAGATTATGAAATAATTAGCTTTAGTAGCCTTCATTTTCATATACTTATATCCTCCACTTTTATAGGAGAAGGATATTTTCAACAAAGTGTTATAATCTTTTATGATAATGTCTGAATTCTTATCTATATAATAATTGAAATTCAAGGACTGTACGGTGAACGAGCTGGAGCTTTCAGCTTGGTGACTGGCTCCCCCGAGGAAGCCAAGAGAACCCTCTCCCAAATCAAGATTCTCATCCGTCCCATGTACTCCAACCCACCTATTCATGGAGCCCGCCTCGTCACTGAAATCTTGGGCAATGCTGAGCTCAAGAAAATATGGTGAATTTTTAATTTTGTCGATCTGTCATAATCACATTTTTAACTGTGATACAACATTCCTTATTTAAAACTGGTATCAAAGTTGCCATATAGGTACGTATTATTATGATATGAAAAAACTCCCAAACTTTTTTTTTAATCAGCTTTGCGCAGCCACTTCTCATTAGTTTTAACTGGCCTGTCAAGTTTTTTATTATATGATTGGTATATTAGAGGTTTCTTTGTTTTTACGATTCATTCTGTTCTTTATAACTTAAAACATTTACCAAAAAAAAATTGTAAAAAATAATAGTACCTATTGTATACCTAATTCAAACTGAAAATTAATGACACAATATTTCTAGTTTTCCAAACAGCCTTCTAAACAAAATTTTTAAAATAAATACAATCGCAGTTTTGTATTTTCTGAAGATGTGGGGATCTCAATATTTTTCAATTTCATTGCATTGACCCATTTAATAACATATTATTTACTTTTTCTCAATTTAGGTTATCCGACGTGAAGCTGATGGCTGATAGAATTATTTCAATGCGTCAATCTCTGAAAGACAATCTCAAGAAAGAAGGAAGCCAAAAGGACTGGTCTCATATCACGGACCAGATTGGAATGTTCTGTTTCACGGGACTCAACAAAGATCAGGCAAGCAATGTTGAAACTACTATTAAGTGTCATAATTAACATTCATAATTTTATTCTACTTATAGGTGAAAAGCTAAATTATAACTGTATTTAAACACCAAGTTCACTACATGAGTTAAAAAAATATATTAAAAAGACATCCATTGTAATACTTTTACCTAAGATCTACTACAAAAGTGATTGTTTTATAAAGTTAATAGGTTACTCTTTTTTTAGGTTGAAAGAATCACAAAGGAATTCAGCATCTACTTGACCAAAGACGGACGTATTTCAGTCGCCGGTGTGACCAGCAAGAACGTCGAATACTTAGCCCACGCCATCTATCAAGTGACCAAGTAATCTGACACTTCCGTCCTATCTCCACCGTGCCCTTCGATGACTGATCGATATTCACACCTCAAACAATGGCGAGATTAATGATTCACAGGGTGAACAATTTATTCAATTAAGCGGATAGAGAGCTATTATGTCCACCGATTATTTAGTTTTTAAATGATAATACTCCAAAAATCATTAAACTGTCACATATTGTAACAGTCCTTCAAAAATCACACTGTATTATAAACTAAGTGCACTTTTCAAATATAAGTAATATATTATTCTTTAATATTTTCGGTATGTGTACTTTTAGTATTCATACGCAACTAGATTGGATCTAGCGTATGGTTACCTAGCATTTAAAATGCACAAAAATTACTTAAATACTTTTTTATTTTGTTTTTTTACTCCGCATTTCACAAGCATTTAAATAATATTTTTTTTATTGTATTTTTATATAAATTTCATACTATTATTTTTGAAAAACTTTTCTTCTTGCCATATTTTTATATCTACATACATATTTTGCCTTCTTTCCAGATGATATATTATAAAATATTTTTAAATAAAAGCATTTATTCCCAATGTGTGATTGTTTTCGTATTGTATAATAAATAATATATCCAAATAAAATATTAAACCCATAGTTCTCAATTTATAATCCTGAAAAGTCACTGTTATTAGGTGTGTACTGACTGAGCGAGCAGCCTCGCATGGTCGCGAAGTCGTCGGTTTATCGATACGCAAAGATGCTGCGCGCGGCTGCCTCGCATGACGATAATTTTTTTGGCGAGCTAGTCCGCAAGCTGCCTCGCGCAGCGATTTTCGTGAACGAAATGCCCGAGGCTGCTCGCTCTGTCAGTACTAGGGAATCGAATCCCGAGCCAAAATGTTTTGGGTTTCCGAGATTACAGCTTGACGATCCCGGGATTGGCATTTTTTAATAATATAATTAAGTATATCGTCGCTTAAGAAACAACACCGCGGAAGTCGATTAATTAAAATTTTCAGGGGCAAACAAAAACCGTCTCAAAAAATTGAAAATTGATACCTTTTAACCTTTTAAAAAAACATTTTTTTAACTAAACACAAAAAAAAATAAGTTAAAAGGTATCAATTTTCAATTTTTTGAGACGGTTTTTGTTTGCCCCTGAAAATTTAAATTAATTGACTTCCGCGGTGTTGTTTCTTAAGCGACAATATACAAATAACATTGATAAAATCGGTCAAAAATAAATCTAGTATAATTTACTCTAGCTAAGAAGACAGCTTAGGTGTAAATGGCTGAAACGTCTAACTAAATGTTTCTTGATTTATTTATTCTATTTCTCAAATTCACTTCATGGATTTTACCTGCATCGTACATATTATGTGAAATTTTTAAATTATATTAAACTATTTACAAATCTAAACGATTTTCATTTATAAAATTTCGTAAAATCAATATTGTGTTTAGTGTTTACATATTATGAGATTGTTTTTTTTGATAGTAAAGACTTAATGAATGGGTTAGCGAGACTTAAAATAGTAAAGTAAATGATGGTTTATGGCCTTTCCGCTTCATAAATCTAATTAGTCAGCCAAATATGAAACTATCGTAAAACATATTATGAGATCATGGTGGAATCACTTTGTTAAATGTGTGAAGCATTGTTTTTTCCCAATCTTTCTCATATAAATTGTATATAAAAATATATTGACAACACATGGGTACTAAATCAAACTTCATTCAAACTCAGTTTATTTCTAATGTAGTTATGTGTTATTAAAAGTATTTTTTCTGTTATATTTTATTTTCAATAAAAATTGATAAAAAAATCAATCCCGAAAGTTTCGGGAGTATATTTACCAATCCCGGGATTCAAATGTATCGAAAATGGATCAGGATCCCGAATCCGATTGGAATCCCTAGTCAGTAAGCGCCTATTGACTAATACTCTTACTACAATATACCATGATAGTTTTGAGGCTCCTATTTCCAAATATGTACTGATATGCCCACAATTCAATATTTCTGAGAAAACAACATTTTTGTGTGTCAACCCTAACCAGATGTATGCCACAAGCTCTACAAATCCGTGCATGCAAGGCCAACCATAGAAAATGAGTGTGTGTACACGCTGTACATTACACTCACTACACGATTATTAAAAAAAAAATTAATATATTGTACACAATATACTGCCATCTCTTGTAAACATAGTTTATGATATACTTTTTATATATTTCTAAATAATCATGTTTCTAAGGTTTTATTTATTTATAGAAATACATCAAAATATCGAAATACGTCATTCTAATACCTCCCAGATACTTCACCTACCAGTGCACTTAGTGGAAAAATATGACGCTTGCAATTTGAGACATTTTTTTAATAATGCATATTTAAATTCTAAAATTTCACTCCAAAAACAAGTGATAAATATGATATGTTGTATTCAGTCACTCAATTATTATCCGAGGAAGTTAACAGTCAGATGTGATATTTTTTAACACGGCCGCCATTGACTATGTTAACCACATGCTGTCAATTATCATTGAGTAACACATTTGGAATCAAGTAAAATGTGTTGTTATATAAACAATTAATTATTGTAGACAACAGCCTTGTTTATGGAATTGCTCTGAGTGATATCTGTGTTATTTTGGGGCAATAAAAATAACAGAAATGTAGTAACTATTTAGAATACCCCACTGGTAGCTGGAATGTTCACCTTAAATGATTAGTTTCAATGTTTGTTTTTTTTTTCATCAATAGAACAATATGCTCATTTTTATTAGTCAGTTAAACCTTAATCGTTGCATAAACAAAATAAAATTGGGCATGTGGCTTCGTTTTCGTGTATTTTTTTGATGGGTTGAAAAAGTTATAGATTATATTATTAGTGAAGTTACATGTAGAAAATATAATAATATGTAGCTTCATTAGACTTTGATCATATTACGTGGACTATCCATTAATCTATTGGAGATATGGTGGATTTTGCAGGATCACTTATAAAGGCACACCGATTACTAAAATTGATATAACTCATTTATTATTCATTTAATTCAAATAAATCCTTTAAAAATATTTATAGATATTGACACACTCACGGTGGCCGCGCGGCTTAAGCGTTGGGCTATAACACCATGGGTCCCAGGTTCGGGACACACGTATTGTTTTTCAATTTTTGTCTATCAGGGTATGGACCTAATAGGTTGAGCAAGTGGCTGACATCCATTTCTCGTAAAAAACAAAATCTGTTAATACAAACCTCTACTCTGTGGAGGCCAATATGATCCTATTAGGATCGGACATGGTCGAAAGAAGAATTATTATTTATTTTTATTGGAATCAAGAAACATGTCAAAAATTGTTTGTTTTTTTAACGTTTTCTATACATAATGGCAATGATAGAAGTAAATGATAAATAAAAAATATACTGAACTGGAGCTAAATATAATATTTTTCAATATATTTAGAAGATTGGAGGGTTATTATGTTTTTTACTCTTCACCTCATACCTACCGACTGAACTGATCACTATTTTTACAAATTTAAGTAAAAATAGGTTTTATAAATAAAATTCTTAAAAAATATATCGAACTCACATCACATAATGAAATGATAGCTATATCTATTATTAAATAAATTAAACTATAAAAAATCAAAGTATGATTAAAATGCAAATTTCAATCCTGGAGCATTGACAAAATTTAACACGTGTATGCGCATAATATTGTCATATTATTAAAAAATGGCCATACATTTTTAAAGCGCATGCGCACAGGTATGTGTCAACATGACTTCTAAAATAATAGAAGTGCCGATTTGATGAAATTGGTATTGACAAAAACAAGGTATGGATAGTGAAACAAATTAAGAAATATCCAGTGACTGTTCAATATAACAGCAGTATGTCGCACCGTGAGTGTAAAACTAAGGCATCTGCAAATTTTTCAATTTCGAGATTAAATGCAAAAGTTGTGAACTTGATAATGTAAAAGTGAAGTAACCCAAAGAACATGCAATATAATGTAGATATAAAGCAAATATTATGGTTTTCTTTTAGAAACTCTATTTCTCCTAACAAAACGAAGACTTCAAACCCTAATATATCCAAAATATTTTTTTTGCAGATGCCTTGGTTTTACACTCACGGTACGACGTATTCACAAGTAAATCAAAAACATTATTTATTTGTGGAAAACTCTTATTTGTAATTTTATTTACAGATTTTTTTCCTAAAACGTATTTACAGTAAAAACAAAACAATGATTCGGTTGGTCGATGGTGTGCGTGCGGATGTTTTGTTTTAGTGCTACTAATTACCTGGCAGCCGATGTACTTGTAGCGCTGACGACGGTATACGTATTTGTACGCATACAATCCACCAACCGAATCATTGTTTTGTTTTTACTGCACATTGACGCAAGAAAATATAACATATTGCATAATTTTTGTCGCTTTCCTTTTGAACCACTTGGATTGTATTTTCAGGTATTTTATCGGACGTTATTGAATGAGAAATGAAAAATGCACATTCATGATGCATCCATTTGGAACACAGTACAAAGGGCAGAGCGATGGAGATGTCAATTTTATAAGTTAGCGCCCCACTCTGAAATAGTGTTAAAATTGATATTGCGAATGCTTACATTAATACTTCCTATCTTATCATGAAAATAATACATAGTTTGTATTTAGACCAAGCCAGTCTTGTCAGTAAATAATATCAAGTATCCCGAATACCATAAGTTTTTTTTCCCGTGCAAATAAAAATAAAACGTTTTATAAAAAAATGTTTTATTGGTAAAATAAGTAGTAAAACAAGTTGATGTAAAAATACACGGTTAATGTTAGTTAAATAAGAAATGGTGAGGAGAAGTCTTTATATACATACAAGTGAAATGATATCATTTTTAACAAGTGAACTCATGCTAAATCATCCGTTTAAATTAATTTAATTAAAACTAGTATAATATGTCAATGCATGTATTTATATTTTTGATAACACCAAAATAAAGTTTAAATAATAATATATACATGACACTCGATACCTATTGCTAAAAATGGATTCGCATAACACATAAAAAATTGATTTGTCTACTTATAAAATGTTCAAAAGTGACTTATTTCAAATAAAGATTTACTTTCTAATATATACAAAAATATCTGATTGTGAGTATAGTTACTCAATGGCACCGCTACCTATCTGAGGGGATTCTAACACCTCCAGTCGCGTAGAATCTGAAAACAAAAACAGAGATCATTTAAAAACTAAATACGTAACCTTAACTTGTTTTTAAACAAAAATTAAAAGAATGTATAGGTAATTTTAAGGATAGTATAATAATTATTAGAGCCGTAGTGAAATGGTAGGCAACAGTAGCGTGTGGTGACTTTTTCTTGTAGGGATGCTGTTGGTACACGGGCGGCTGATGAAGTAACAAAGTAGTACATATAGTATGTGTTATTACAAAGTGGTATGTAACTCTCATATTCAAAAATATTAGAAGAAAGAAAATTTAAGGTGACGCATCAGTGAAACGGCAAATAATTTTCAACTGTAGGCGCGACGAAATTTTGGACTCGCTCGCATTCAGTGAGAGAACGTCGAGCTAGAAACACGTCACTTTGCTTCGTGATGGCGACGGGCCAATTAATTCTTAAATCGTGTAAAGATGACTAAAAACGTTACCCATTTACTTTAAAAAGAAAACATGTCAATGAATATATTATTATTGTTACTAATAGAACAATAAACAGAACATAAAATGGACGTATGTTGGATTTATATGACAAATAATATTTCGTTTGACAGGTGTCATTTGCACCCGCGACCCGCAATCCGCGCATCGCCTAGCAACGATCTTTTTAGACCGTGCCTCAATTGATGTACGGCCTTAATAGAAATTGCTATATTTCGCAATGAATGTATAATGTATATTGCATAGTACTTTTTCGATTATTTCTAGGGATGTTTCGCATCTATAAATCGCACGTCACTGGTAGCCAACTTAGTTGTTTTCCTATAGATTCAATCCATGTGTATGTAAATTTTTTGAAACACTGCAAGCATGCGGGACACCATGAATCAGTCTCAAGTTCTTATCGGTGCGCGTATTTCGTATAAGTCGACATTTTTGTAAGGTTAAAACATTAAAAATATGTACGTGCTGAATTTATTTTTGTAAAAGTAAAATACATAGTACAGACGATTCCGCTTAATTGGACCACCGGTTTATTGGGGAATTCACTTTTTTGGGACAAAACTCAAGGAACGGAAACCAAACCAACAATAATTTATATTGCTTAATTGCGCTGCTCATTAGGCTTGAAGGACTCTACCACCACCATACTGTATTCAGTTACTGCTATACCGCCTCGCATGTGCAGCGTATTGTATAAATTTGCTTACAAAAACAAGACAGATTGCACTTGATACATTTTGCAGAATTAAATTGTGTGATCCTAACAAGATCATATGGGCCTCCACAGGGTGAAGGTTTGTATTAACAGATTTTGTTTTAACGAGAAATGGATGTCAGCCACTTGCTTAACCTATTAGGTCCATACTCTGACTCTACATAAATTGAAAAACAATGTGTACTTGCCAGACGCAGGATTCGAACCTGGGACTCATGACGTTATAGGCCGACGCTTAAGCCTTTGCGGCCATCGCATATGTACCTACTTATTATTTTATTTTAGAATTTATTATTCTCCTGGCTATTGTATAGAAATGTCTTTTTTTTAAAGGAAATATTCCACGAAAATGACAGGAATTGGCTGAAATCGATAAGCATGTCCCACCCGTAGTCATGGATTTAGTTGTAAGTCTAAACCATTTTTTTCCATTGTGTTGACTCGGTGTGCGTCAGTGCTTTGTAATGTTTTGTGAATGTCAATTGAATTACAGTAAACTTGACGAGTTTCAGTTGCATTATTTGTACGTGCCAAACTCAACACTTCTGTTGAATTGAATTGGCTCAATAGTGAAAGCTACAATGTTTTTTTTTTGTTTGACTTAGAATAAGAACCCAATGGATTTGGTAAATAACACACCTTTCCTTGTAAAAAGTCCATTGATATAACTTCCAGTTTTTGAAAGTCCATAGAGATTAAATTTTATCGTTAAATTATGAACTGCCAGAAGCCAATGATTTTTAATAATTAATATTGACTTTTTTTAATAAAGACAAATTAATAAAAATCTCAATTACCTATATCTTCACTCAGTAGCTGGCTTAACTGTTGCTCCAAGGACTGGTGAATTTTATCCTTGTCGGGGATCGATTCGGGTCCCTTCAATGGAAATATTTCTTCCGTGGACATCATGCCGTCCTCTAAATACTCAAACGATTCGAGATTTATATCAGCGGATACTAATGCGGTACGGAAGATGTCCATGCGGCCCGGCCTACTCATGCTTTTGACTGAACAGCTCTGCCCCGAATTGCTCATGGGCTGTGCACTCTCAGAGTCCATCGTAGGGTTGCTTCCCTCTTTCGATCCTTGTGCGCTTTTACTCTTAACGGAAGCTTTACTTAATGACTGGGCGTTGTGTTCGGTTTGTACTTTAAATTTGCTCAAGAGCCGGCTTGGTGTCTTTCCTAAGTCTTTAGATAATACGAACGGAGAATCGTTGCTAGACGAACCCTCATCCTGCAATTGGCTGAGCAACGTTCTACTCGCTTGGCTAATTGACGTATGAGGAGTATACAACTCATTAGCATCTAGAAAAAAAAAAATTTATGAACGAGATTACCACAAATATACTACTAGATGAATAGTAACAAGTCTTATATTTCCAAATATTGCTGTTTGCATTGTAACAAATAGCATTTTTTTAATTGATCATGATTCAATCTTGCCTATGATTTTTAGATATTCTGAAAACTAGATATTAGTAGTATTATAAAAATCAGTCAAATTAAATAAGTAAATTTGGAAATACACAACTCAAATAAGCACACGCATTAATAAATTGTGAATTTGTAATTGAATTTCAAAATGTACTTAAATTTTCCACATAGAAATTATTATGAAATGATTTAAATTAAATATTAAATAACATTTTGATTTCTTAATTTATAATTTACAAACAAAAATGAAATTGCATCTCAAGCATAAATTATAATAATAAATAATAAACTAGGTACTGTTAATAATTTTGTTTGGAAGGTTTCAATCTTGTTTAATTCACACCTGTGTTTACGGGATTCCTAATGAGAGAATCATCACCAGTGGTATGTTGAATCATTTTCTTCTCGCTGTGCTGCGCGGCGGGCATATATTCGTCAGTGTCACTGTCACTCGATTCCTCTAATTCCATATTGGCCTCGTCACTTTTATTGATTTTAGACTTGTCGGTGGCATTGTCCAATTCCATATCCCAGTCGGTGATAACGGAAGACACCGTTTGATCTTCGGATGCTTTATTCCGACTAGATATCTTTTGCAATTCCTGGTCTTCCGAGAAAGAATCGTTAGACTTCATCGTGTCGCTTATGTGAACGGCTCCTATCAAACTGTCGGCCGTAGACTCCATCGAGTCCGCATTGCAGACATCGTCCGGCAATTGATTATGAAATAATACTGGCGTATCTTCAGTTATGATCGTGTGCTTCGCTTTTAAATCTAGGTGATCATTGGGGGTGAGGGCGGCGGTGGCTTCGTCTCCTTCGAGATATTCCTGTCCACCGCTTCCGTGCTCCAACTGATCGTTTCTCAATTCTAATACTATTACATTACCAGGATTTTTACTAACATTTAATGAGCTATCCATGGCGGAAGCCTCTTGTAGATCTCTATGTGAGACGACAGAAGTCGCCTGCGGGACGGACGGATTCGTCCGTTTACCCGACATTACTATTTTAGAGAGATCTTTTCCATTTTTTGTAAACGTGATGGGCCCCTTGCCGAGTGTGTTGCCCTTTTGCACAAGGATAACGTTCCCTTTAGCACCGGCAGGGCGGATGATGGCTTGGCCGGAAGACTTCGATGACATTTGTACATTTGGGGGAAGTTTATTAATGGCGCCATCTCCGCTCATCACGTTGGGTTTGATATGCATTAACGATTCTTTGGAAATAATCTTTGTCGTCAGGATATTTGAAGAGGTAGTTCCCGACATGACAGTGACATTGCTAGATTTGGGAGCGGCGCTGACTGACTGACCGCTGACAGGAACCAGTTTCATGGTTGGCCTGCCGGGGATGCCTTTAACCTGCAGAAGAGGCATCGTCTGGCCCGTTTTGCCACGAGATTTCGCCGGGACGACCACCATCTTTTGACCGCTCTTGGGATTGAGAAGGAAAGTCTTCGTGGACAACTTCATTTCCGAATTGTTTATCGAGACTCCTTTGGAGGGCGTCCCATCATCGCCCTTATGTATTTGGTTACCTAATTCGACATCCTTGACGGCATTGAAAGTATTCTGGCCAGAAATGATGAGGTTTTTGGCGGATGCATTACTCAGACTCCGCTGCAAGATGCCGGGCTGAGCGGGCGAAGGCGCATGGCTCTTGGACACTATCATAATCTTCTCCATCATGGTATTCGTTGAGAGCGATTTCGATGTGGGAGTCGGCGGAGTTTGCGCTTTCTGCGGTATCTGCTGTACAATCTTAGTGGTGATGAGTTTTCCGCTTGAGTTAAACAGTTTTTGGGAGACATTCTGCGGTGGCGCAACCACCATTTGACGATTTTGTAAAACTTTGATTCCGCTGATTTCTGAGGGTTTAGATATGACCTGCATGTTGCTGACTTGTATTTTGTGCGATGAATTGTCCCCGATGGTGTCCCCTTTCTTCTTTATGATGAGGTGGCAAGGTTTTCCAGAAACACTTTGTTGTACTTTTGCGATGGTGGGGGAGGCGGGTAATAGGACGGTCCCCTGTCCGCTGACAGGGACGCACGGCATTTCGTCACGGGACGGGGAAGGAGAGGAGACTTCGCGGGGAGCGGGCGGCGGCTGGGTAAGCAGCTGCATAGTAGGAGATTCTAAAATGTTGGAGGCCACATGGCTCTGTTTGGCTTCACTGTGATCTTCTATATTGACGTTTTTCCCCAGTGACTGTATGAAGTTAGCCTGGAAGTCAGAGGTCTGTGTTTTCATCGCGCCGGTGTCTAGTAGATTTTGAATGTTGAGGGCTTGGGATCCGGCCATGTGGTGATCGTTGGGCGATTTGATGCCGCTCCGGACCTGGTGATGCGGAATGGCGACCTGTCCTGACTGCTTATTATGCTTGCTCTGCAGGGATCTCTGTTTTGAAATGCTGGATTTGGATGCGTGGTTAGATTTCCCTGGTATTTTTCCCGTTTGGCCATATGAATTTTTTCCATATTGATTAGCTGATTTGGCTAGAAATACAAAGTTTTTTTAAATAAGTAAAATTATACAAACATTGTTTACACAGTAGAATAAGTAGATTATTAAATAACTTACATAACGTTACAAATAACCAAATTTTCCAGAAATAATTCTGTTCTTTGGGAAATAATAACCACTAAATTGATTTTTTTTTAGGATGATAATTTTTTCTTTCTCCCTGTAAACTGAGACAAGAAACTGCAATGGTAAATTTTGAGTACCTGACTACTATTATTATTTCAATAGTTTAGATCGAGCTACAGTAAATCCTTTTTTATTTGTAATTGACAGGAGCGAAAATCGAAAAAAAAAAAATTACAATACACAGAATGTGCAGCAAAAAAAAACACTAAAACTTTGAAAAAAGTTTTCTTTTGTTGTAATTCTGTAACAATTTCTTTCAGATTTAAATCAGTGGTTACTATTATGGTTCATTAATCGAATTAAGTAGTGAAAATTGCTATAAATAAATGTTATGAATTTTGGTGAATATTTTGATTTACAGCAAATTTAGAATTAACTTAATATCATGGGGTTTTATTGTATTAATTCAAATTAAGTATTGAAAGCCAAATTACCTGTAGGTGTTTTTGAATAATTATTATAATATTGTGATATGTTAAGGTATCTTTGCTGGGTTGGACGTTGGTGTTGGGTGGAACTGTCGGCACGACTTCTTTTACGCGGTGGTCCATCATCATTCGATACCTTCTAAACAAAAATTATGCCATGAAACACTCAGTACATAACATCTAAAGAAATTTAACTACTACAAAAGAGGGAGCGATATAAAGTTTTGTATTCAAACATTTGATAGCACAGAACGGCGGAAAACTCTCGATTGCGCGCATTATCCGTACATGAAGAGAACAAAATTTCAATATAACGCAGGTATCAATTATTTTCTACTGCCAATCAACCAGAAGGGGACGGGGACACAAGTAAAGAAGAAACTTTCAATTGCAAATTTGCTTATCAAATTGCATTGGACATATCACGGCACTGACTTTATTGGAATACATCATCTAAAATAATATTCCACAAAATATGTTACAGGGGTGGTATTCAAACTTTTTCATTTCACGGCATCCATACGTGTATAAAGTTTATTTCACAGTGCTTTAAAAATATATATTCAATGTTGAAAATTTTCGCTTCAGCATCAGATACGAGAACTTTTTTTAGCTTTTCCGAGCTGCCAATCAAAAGTGTTTCTATTGAAATCAGATGTAAGAGTTTTTTTTTCTCCATATGAGCAATATTATTTGATAAATAAACTTAAAATTAAGGATGAATTGTCACAGAAGCGAAAAACTAGTTTTATTACCACCCGAAGAAAACAAGAAAGAAGCATATGAATTAACATTGTGTTCATAGAACAAGCCGCATTTAAGAAAGATTTTTGGAATTATTATTTTTTAAGCTACAATCGCAACGAGCACTTAATAAGTTACACTATTTTAAAAGAATATAATAATTAACATTTCAGATCGTTTCAGTTTTTCATTTACCCATGCCCTTTCACATCATTAACCTAAATAATCAAAGAATATACAGCATCAAAAAATTGACATTCTCTGGTTTTACGTGTTTAAGCGTTTTTATTGAACTCATTTAGTGGTAACACCGCGACTGGCGCATTTGGAATACTTGGCCATTAGATATAATTAACGTGTTATCCAAGCTTTCATTGGCCTTATACCTTCGTTTACACGTGCATGGATTTACTGTTGACAATAAGTATTATAGCGACCGTAACAAGAAAATGTATGGGTAAACATGTATTATCCTGCAGTTGCAAGCTTGCATACTACATGAATCAAAAAAGAACCTTCCGGCAAAAAACCGAACTATACTCATTTTGAGGTTAACCGATTTTCACTACCTGTCAAATAGTACCATAAAAATAAATGACAACATCGCGTCTCGCTTACTCTTGAAGAATGAGATTGGAGAGACAGTCAGCACTTTTAAGTGTAAACAGTTATTCTCAATAGTTTAAAATACGCTGCCAGTAAATCCATGCACCTGCACTATTAGATAACCTTTCCTCAACTTCATTTTCACTATATATTTTAATAGCTACATCCTTATAGAAGGTTTTCTTTCAACAACTTTGATAAAACAAATTAAAGAAAATGACATGATGAATATTAAACATATAAAAAATTTGCCAGTATACTACTAAATCCCGTGTTATATAAAGGAATAAAGGTACATAGGGATTATTATACCATACTTTTTGAATAAAAAAAATAATGATAATTATTTTACATTTATAGGGACCTATTTATAGATAAGGTCAACGACATTTACAGGGAATATAGTAAGGCGATTTGATATGCGCATCACTTTGTAACAGAGCCAGCATAATAAATAATTTGTTTGCTTGCATTTCATTTCGTTGAACGAATCTATCATTAATACATTGTAAAAATTATTTTTTTTCCCACAAAAAACAAAATGAAATGAAAATAACTCTCGATCCAAAAGCGACGTGAAAAAACCAAACCGACAATAGGATACATAAATGCAGTACCTACTATATTAAAATGACATACTAAAATTCAATGCAAATTGTGGGGTAAATAAATATGCACATCTAACATGAATTTATAATATATATGTTACGCCGAATGTGCGAAATTGACTATTACATGAAATGGGCTAAATTTTGCCTAAATCATGAAAAATGCAAGCCCGCTGCCTTATTCATGAATTGGACAAAATATCTGGTGAGTGCGTGAATTCGCCAGTAATTTTTCTGCCTTGTTCATGCATTGGACAAATTAGATAGTAGCGCTACGGTGGTATTTTTTGCAACTAAACTAAATGTGTGAAATGCTCGTGGATTGGTCAAAATGTATGTATATTATCTATGGTCAAAATAGATGGTCGCGCTATGGTGGTGTTTTTTGCAACTAATCAAACTAACCAAATGTGTCAAATGTCATTGATTATAATTTAAAAATATACCAATCAATAAATACAATGACGTTCATATCCATTTACTATGCGCAAAAAAACTAGAACTATAATATGATAACGGATGAATTTTATTAAAAGGTATTTTCGCGATTTGATTCGTGCTTGGGTATCGAACGTGCAATGGTCGATTGTATGTTTTTGATAGTTTGTTGACACTTGTTAGCTAACCTCAAAATGGACATTCAGTTGAATAATTCAGAATTTCAAAACCTAACCTAACCTAAATTAACCTAACCCAACCTAACCTAATAATAATAATATTATATTATGTCCAATTATAACTAATAAAACCATCCGTATTAAATTTACTTTTTCTACTGTCATGTTGACAGTTTAAGAATTCCATGCCCTGGCGAATTCATGTACTCAGCAGAAAATTTACATAATTCATGAATAAGGCAACAGGCTTGACTATTACATGAATTAGCCAAAATTTAGCCCATTTCATGTAATAGTCAATTTCGCACATTTGGCGTAACATATATAAAATCACTCTGACAATATTAATATTCACAAATTTTGTTTAATTTACTAATTGAACTGGTTTTTACGTGGTACAACTCCATTATAATGGTCTACGATAATTGAGATATCTATGTTGACAACCTAACAAACCTATCAACAGAACGGGCAAAAAATATCTAACCCTAAAATTACCTCACAATCTACAAATTGTGACAGAAAAAGGTATACTCTTGTTAAACTTATCTCTGTCATCCACACAATAGTGGGTAGTTCCTGTTTATTTATTTATTAAATGTTATCATTACAAAAAAAAAAAAAATATGGATATCCGAGTATTATTTGAGGTAGTAGGTATACTGTGTACACACAAAAAAGGTTAACAACCTCATAAAATCTATTTTTTTTTATTGTGTACAATCTAATATTAACCGTCTTATGAAGAGGTTACGGGAAATGAATGTTGGCCACTTGCTCAACCTATTTGGTCAATACTATGGGTCCGAACACACATTGAAAAACAAAACGTGAATATACCAGACCCAGGATACAAACCCAAGACCCACAACTTCATGAGCAGACACTTTACCACTTGCACATCGTGCCACATATTTAACGTTTTGGTCACTTCACTATATTAACACTACATGTTATAAATCATTTTTTAATCACAAAACCATCAAAAACACATTTTTATATTATTTTTAACATACAGTAGAACCTCAAATATCTGGATTTCACTATGATCATCAGATTCAAATTGGTATAAACAAAAAACAAACATGGGTGAAACTTTCAAAAATGCATGAAAAAATGTTCCGGAAGTGAAAACGATTTTTTTAAATTTTTTTGGTTATCTGGGGTACCGTTGTTCTCAATTAGTCAAGATAATCAAGGTTCTACTGTAGTTATCAAAAGATAGTTTCTTTAATGGCTTCATCCGATGGAATAAGCATAATGTATTCACCTTGAGCCATTGATCCCACATAACAACGGGTGGGTAACTTCCTTCGGAAGTGTTCTTTCCTTTGAGGGCATACACATTTGGACTTTTCCCACTTTCTGCAGTGGCCGCAGACGTCTCGTCGAGCTCCATATCTTCGGGCGTAGCTTCTACGGGACTTTTGGGGGAAACGGGGGCAGCTTTACGCTCCGTCTTCAATGAGAACTTTTCATTCTCAACGGCGACTTCTTTAATTGCTTCATCAGCTATCGCTGTATACATCGTCTGAGGTATACCTCGCGGTAAAATTGGTATCTCACGCCTACCTTCAGTGAACCAACCCATGTCGGTGTTCGGGCCTGACAATCTATAAAAAAATAAACAATTTATGTTATATATTTTATGTAAATTTTAATTTTAATCGATTATTGGGAATAGAATAACAAAAGCTAGCGACGGAAACTGCCAAATAACCGTAGATACACGAGAAACGCACGATTTTAAAATGATACCTTCACAAAATATTTCACTTCATACAATGTTTGGTTTTGATATTTACAATAATATTGGCGAAATTGACTTACTGTTGAGCGATAGTTCCAAGTAATTCATCGTTCGAAACGCGTCGGGCCTCCGCTGAATGGCGATCGTTGCTTATACTCAAGGCGGAGCGAATTTCTTCGAGTAACTTTTTTCTGTCATCTACTAAGGCTCCTTGAGCTCTGAATACACTTATCATGCTAGTGTACGCTTCCAATTCTGCATAAACGGGAGAGAAAATACATGTGAGTGACATTAAATGCATTATCGTTTCATATTATAGCGATTTTTAGACATAAATAAAGTATTCGTGTTTCATTAAGTAAAGGAGGGAAAAATGAAATATCATTTGTGCAAAAAGCAATATATTACCGAGTCTTCGAAGCGCCCGCCTGCAGTCATCTCGGGTCATGTCATGCAGTATGGGCCACATTATAACAAATTTTCTAAATCCCTTCGGTTTCTCACAAATTCCATTAAAAAGAATTGGGTTTATTTTAGAAGAGAAACAATTGGCAAACCTCCATACTGTTTACTTCAAACGCCAATCCGTTCATCTTTGACACTTGGGCTTTGGATGCGGAATAATAACGGGATGCGTTCATTTCAAGCGTTATTTACACTTAGCCAGCAATGACGTGTATTACTACTAATATGTAGCCGAAAATAGGCTTTTCTGAATTTTTCTCAGCTTAATAATTTATTATAAAAACTATAATTTATATTTTTAAGTACGAATCGATAAATTTATTATGTTTATCAGATCAAATATGTAATTTATAAAGTTTTATTATTTTATAGGTAGGTATGGTAAATTTTTATTAATTTAGGTGTATTTGGTACCTAAATACCAAAAATAAGTTGTAAAATGTGCTTTTATACTAAAATAACTCACAATGTTTAACAGAAAACAATAAAACCACTGTTTTCATTAACGATATATTTTTTTAAACTGCCTCAAAAATGTTTTCAATGATATTCAAGTAAAAATAATAAAATTAAAAGTTGTAGATAGGTAGGTAGGTATATCTTTTATTTTCTTTGTTCAAGTAAATAATATGCATTATTAAATAATTAGAAAAGGGATTATATTGTAAGACGTGACTGGCTGCTAAAAAGATATTAACGTATCGATTTAAAGTTAATATTAACTAATCGATTAATTAATTATTGACAAGCCAAAAGACCGCGGTTTACCGACATTAATGTACAATCTAGATGCCGGCGCTCCATTGGCACGCAAGTCAGACGATTTACAGTCTTCGGACTTTTTTTTCGCGTGGAGCACCCCAGGTCTGCGGACTTTTTAATCCGCAGACCAGGCTCGTTGGATTTCAAACATGTTTGATATTTTACTCGCCGAGCCGCTGAAATTCGTACGTTCACCACGCTTTACCGTCACATTATTTATATCTATGCCGACGGACGACAGCGCCATCATTATTTTACTGTCATTCAAAGTGTTCGGACATCTCACATCGATAACAACAATGGTAGATCTACGAGTGCATTCTAAAAGTTTCTTGGAAGATTTTATTAGTTGTTTTAAAGACAACCCATCGTTGTGGAAGACGACCAGCCCACTATACAAGAATCGTGATGCCAAGTCCTTGGCGTATGCGGAACTTTTGGAGATTTTAATCAAGGTGGAGCCGCAGGCAAGGGTCGACGATGTTAAAAAGAAAATACAGACATTGAGGTCGGGTTACAGAAAGGAGAGAAATAAAGTAAGGACATCATATCGAAGCGGAGCCGGCACAGACGCAGTTTATCTACCCAAACTGTGGTACTATAAAAATTTGGAGTTCTTGAACGACTAAATGGAAGGTACGTAGGAATGCTTTAAAGCTATTTATTATACACGTGCAGATTATGAAATTGTCGTACCTAGCTCTGAAAGTGACATCGCATTAGATTAGCTACTATTAAGCAATTAAAACATACAGCTATGAATCATTTCTAGTCACAATAAAATTATTTATTCTTTGCTGAGGTAGGTAAGAAATAATAATATATAGGTACGATCATGGCGGTGGAAGCGCGGCTTATTGAGTCGTGGTCGGGTCCCAGGTTCAAATCCTGGGTCTGACAAGTACACATTGAATTTCAATTTGTGTATGAGTCAGAGTATGGACCTAATATGTTGAGCAAGTGGCTGACATCCATTTCTCGTAAAAACAAAATCTGTCAATACAAACCTCCACTCCGTGGAGGTCCATATTATGATCGGACATGGTCGAAAGAAGAAGAAAAGAAATGATCATAAAATCAAAAATCGCTCGAGTTAGGTTCCTTCAGAGACAATCAATAAATCATCAATCAAAATTAATGGTACAGTTTGGTTATGAGGAATACAGCGGAAAACACATTTTGAAAATACCCGATATACTGGATTACACCAATTATACCAATATCAATATTAACCGTATGAAGGAATGGGTACTTAGGGGAGAGATAATAAAAAACAAGTTTGAGTATTATGTTGTATTTTAACAATTTACATTTTGTTTTACAGAATCGAGCTCAATATCCAGCATGGTGGACGATTTGGAAAACATGTCTCCTGATGAGAGTTACTCCAACTCGTTAAACAACGAAGATTGTATTGAGGTAAAACATTTTAACTAAATTGTTACATTGGTTTAATTTATCTATTGCTTATCATACTTTCTTGCCATGTGACAGCCCCGGTAGTATTAAAATATTTTTCGAAATCTCCTCGCGCTTTCTTAGCATTGGCAGTCGAGTTCCAATTAGTCGTTGCTTCCAAAGGCGCTAAGGTGTCCTGTGACCTCAGTCCGAGCTCTATTAAACCTGTCTCAGGATTTTCCCTATCAAGGTCATGAGAAGGAGTATAAGTATGTGTTGATTTGCGACGAAGAAAGTTGTGCAGCACACAGCAAGTTAATACAACTGTATTGATATTTTCAATTTTCATGTTTATTGGAGCTTGAAAAATGCGGAATCTAGCAGCTAAAATGCCAAAAACATTTTCTATAATTCGCCTGGCTCTGCATGTCCGATAATTATATATTCTTTTACTGTGATTTAATTGCCTTTGTGAATACGGCTTTATGAAATCGTTACGTAATGCAAAGGCTTCATCGCCAATATAAACAAATGGCAGTGCATCAGAATTAGCAGTAGGTTTTTTTGGTGCAGGTATTTTTAATCTGCCTTCGTCTAAACGTTTGAAAAAATCAGATTTTCTCAGTACGCCTCCATCAGAAATACGTCCATTTGTTCCAACATCAACATAAATAAATTCATAATTAGCATTTGCAATCGCCATCAAAACAATGCTGTGGAAATGTTTGTAATTATAAAAGTGGGAGCCGGCGCCTGCAGGTGGCACGATAGCAATGTGTTTCCCATCAACTGCGCCCAGGCAATTTGGAAATTGCCATTTACTATTAAATTCTTCTGCAATCGTCTCCATTTCTTCGTGCGTATCAGGGAACTGCAACAAAAAATAATCAACATTTTATTTACAGATAGAATATTCGCCTTCAACATCCACGTTGTCGACTACTCCAAGGTCGAATCTCAATAGAGCACCAGAACCCCCATCGTTCAAACGAAAAAAATCGAATGATAGCGCCAACAAAGTGTTAGAATTAATCACCGACAAACTAAGCAAGACTGAAGATGAATTTGATGTTTTTGGCAAAATTATGGCCATGAAACTACGATCGATGTCACAGGGACAAAGATTGCTGGCCGAGAAGCTGATGCATGAAGTTGCCTTTATGGGACAAAGTGACAAAATAATGCCAGCAACTACTGTTCATACTCAACCAGTTTATCGTATATTAAGCAAAAATGTACAAAAGCCGGTATAATAAATTAATGTTTTTTGTATGAATAAATATCTTGTAAAAATATTTGTTTTTTGTTTGTTTTTATGCCTATAAACCCTAGCTTAAGCGATACAACAAATGGTAAGTATTTGAGCTATGTTAGCAAACCTATATTATTATGTGGCCTCATTTAGAAATCAAATTCCATGCTTGCTTTTCGAAGAATATGACTAGTATTACAATACATTCAACAGGAATAATTAAGCAGCTTGCTTACAGCCTATATGGAGAGTCCTGGCTAGGTACAGCATTCTAATGGTCTATTGAATATTTAGCATGTCAACGATGGCCTTATTTGTGACTATATATATACCTATCTCAAATGCATCTTGTCTGCCATTCTTATGATGTTGCCGTCTATGATTTATATAGGTAAAACAATCCACTAAACGTTCACTTTATAAGACCAACCAATGTCTACTTGTTAATGATATATTTGTAAATTTGCCCAACTTTATTAGATGACGTATAATATAATACACACCTTGAAATATTCTCCTTTCAAAACGTCAATGATGACTTGGCAAGTTTCGGGAATTATCTTGCCCAGAGTTTGTCTTCCAATCGCAGTTCTATAATGCAAGTCAGTGAATGTTCCGCCGGCAGCCAAAAATCGCAGGGTTGCACATAATCTATCATGAGGAGAAATAGCTTCCCTCATCATAGTATTTTTTTTTTTAATAAATGGGGAGACCAAATTATACAGTTCTGTGTATACATCCTCCGACATTCGCAAATAATTGCGGAAATCGCTCGGTTGCAAACGCAATTCTCGTATTAAATTTGTGTGGGATAATGTCGTTCGTTTCCTTATCCAATGTTTCACCCAGTATTTGTGTACCCTTTGCTTCGTTATTACATTATCTGCCACCCAATAACCCAAAAAACATAAATCGTCGGTATCATTTAACGCCATCACGATTTAACTGTCAGATATACGTATATTATCTATGCTGTCAAAGTCGACTGTTTTACTCGTCAAATTAATTATATACTCGTTTCGTTGAACGTCTGTTGGCCAGTAGCAGAACGTAGAAAAATCTGAAGACTTATTGTCGTCGGACTTTTGGCTCGCCAATGGAGCGCTGGCATTAGGTATATTATAGGTACCTATCATAAATGAGAAATGTTGTGTCAATATTTTACGGCAGATGAACATAATATTGTCAGTGTTAGGTACCTATGATAGGAAAACAAATGTTTTTGTGAATATCAAATTCAACAATTTACTAATATTTGTTATGTTGCAAAGTTCGACTTTGTTTGTACCTAATCAAATTTGAAAACATTATATTGATGCATTTTATATTTTCGTATATTGACTCACATCAGTACTCAATTTAACAAAAACAAACAACAAAATCCAAGGCGACAGTAATAGTAGATCGTATCTACATACCCATAATAGATTCATACCCATACCATGTCCGATTTTAAGAAAACCATGTGGGTCTCCACACTAGAGTGAAGGTTGTACCTAGGTACCTATTAACAGATTTTAGCCACTTGCTCAGTCTAAAAGGTACATACTCTGGATCCAAACACATATTGAAAAATAACATGTGCTTTCTTGTTGCCAGACCCGAGATTGGAGGCCGAAACACACGACTTATTAATATATTGACTCGTCATCCGCTCGGCTGTTATGGGAGTCTTAATATTTATAATTATTATACCTAGGTAGGTACCTATTTCTTAATATTTTTTGTGGTACCTAGGTAATTTATATTTTGTGGTTATTTATATAATATTATATCATAGCAAAAATATTAATAAATAGGTGCCTACCTAGCTTGTAGTATTGTTATTCAATTTAGGAATACTCTAATAATAATTATTATTATATTATACCTATAATTTATCTGCGCATGTTGAAAATCTTTCATTCAAGGACATTGATTTTTATCAGTAGCCATCAATGACATTATTAATGGACAACGCACTCAGTACAGTAGCTAGCAAGTAAATTCGCGCATAGCGACATTCGCACATGTATAGGTGGACGTCACGCAATTTCCATTATGCGATATCACGCATCGGGAATTTATAGCAATATCAACTTTATTGTAATGGCGTAAGAACAGTGTTTCTAGTGTCAATGTTCATTTGAGCGAACCCGTTCGAACCAAACCATTCGCCAGACCCGACAAAGAGCGTCGGGAATTTATAGCAATATCACCTTTATTGTAATGGCGTTAGAACAGATTATGTCATTCGGCAGACCCGACAAAAAAGTGAGTGTCATTTTTTTTGTCTAGATGCTTCGTCCATCTTAATGTCATTGGTAGCCACAATATATAGGTAGGTAGGTAGGTAATATGAATAATATTGGTTGTGGTCCATCTAAAGTCGAAAATTGATATGAAATCTTAGGTGACAATTTATTGCACTGACTTAACTTTTATTATGTAAAGATTTCAACATATTATAGGTACATCACCTACTCAACTAATTGACAGACAGTACATATCGTCACCGTTTTAGCAAAACCATCTATGTGCACTTTCTCAAATTGTGCAGGAGAAGGATAAAACTGAATAAAAAATAATGTTACATTTAAACATTAAAATTATGAAGAATGCTTTATTATAATCAGAAAATGGTCTAAGATTATTATTTTGTTTACAAAAATCTTTTATTTTTAATACAAAAATAATAAAAATACAGTTTGTGATGTCACATTATTAATGCAATAGTGAGATGATATTATATTTATAAGTTCGTTTACTTTCTATTAGCAGGTTTAAATGTTAGGTTATCGTAGAAATAGTGGTGATCTTTCTCTATTACACTTTTTAATTCCTGAAGATGTATGTATTTCGACTGTGATATTGGCAATGATTCGTTATATATATTATAAAGGCAGTCAAACGGTTGCACTGATAAAGTTGAGTTTGTAAAAGATTGTTCCATCTGGTAGATACTGTAACATTTTAATATCATATACAACAGGATCTCCGATTCGTTTTCCTGGTCTGATTGAACTTAATCCAGATTTAATCTTATCCATAATTCTTAAAAATTAAAAATCAATGACATTAATTTTATAAGGTTGTTTTGGTCTTGCTAGCCGCATACGTGCTATATAATCAGATGGTGAATATATTGGAGGCTTAAAATACTTTTCTTAGGTGGCATGTGCACTATCGGCCTCTATCATGGTGTGGCCTTTTTCCAGAAAAAGCTGTTGAATCTCGATGTTTTTTCTCTCTAAAGATATAACTTAGAGCAGTAGCGAATAATTTATTTCGGTTTTGATATCCACACCCATCCGATATTAGAATTATTTCATTGTATTGTCTTGCTTTCGATGAGATGAGACAAATTCATTAGAAGATACATTATGAAGAATGTATATGGTGAAATTGTGTAGTTGCAGCTTTTGTTTATAATACATTTGTGCCTGTGTTTTGGACATAGCAGCACACTTTGGAGATCCATTGTGATTACTAACCGTGCAGTAATACTTCTGGTACTCTCCTTCATTTAATTTTTGGTCTTCTAGCATCTTTTTTTTTTTTTTAATAATGTGGCTATTGTATTCCATTTCTGAAACATTCTTCATTTTATAACTACAGCAGATGGCAGTGATGGCACACTGATCTTTACGTGGTTGGTGGATACTGATTTTTTGGTGGTAAATATACTGGAGTATATTCTGCTGCTTTATGACCATTTTCCAGAGACCATTTTTTATATTCATCATGCATTTGTATTTTGGATCGGAAACACAATTCCACATACACCCTGGAGGTATTTTCTCTGCAATAATGGCTGGGAACTTTGGAATTAGATCCAACCATAATGTAACATTTTTCCACAAATCTCTCCGTTTTGATTTTTGGTTGCACTACCAATTATTTATCTTCAGTCAGATTCTTATTACTTGTCACTGTTGCTTTCAATTGGCCACTGTCATCGAGACGTTTGTAGTTGTTTATCCAACTTTTAAATTAATTCTCGCCTATACCCTATTGACCATGTAGGCATCTTCCAGAAATTATTGAATATTTCCTCTCTCTCTTTTTGAGAAAGCATCTTTCAAACCGTCGTGCAAGACCATAATGCATAGAATATAACATAGAAACAAACTATGTGTAGCCAAACTGTAAAAAAACTCTCGATATCAAAATACCATCTATATGTTACTATATATACACATAGTTGTTTTTGTGAACCGTGGTTTTTGAACCTTACACATAGCTGTTTTTTACTTTTTGAAATAACTTCGGAGCGAGTTTACCCAACACATAGATCATTTTACTGGCCTATAGAGAAAAAAATAAGGAATGACTTGGTATTTAAAAGTCATTTTTGATAAAAGTGACACATAGATGGTTTTGCATCTAATAATATACAAATTTAATACTTTGCTTGTGCTTATAAACCTACGGTCTTACTCACATGTCGATCATACGCATTAGCCATAATAAATCGTATTAATGAAATAAAAATAATTAATTCTTTATGGTCAATTATTGTGAAAATGAAATGATAGTCTATAGACAAACTTATTTGAAATTAAATCATTTAACGGAATAAATACATTTTCCTTGTGTCACTTTCATGTTTATAATAGACTTTTAGTTTGTTACTGTAATGATAAAATTGTGATGTAAATTTTCTCATATATTCTGAAATAATCATTATTAAAAATGGGACATGTTGATGAAGCAATTGAATATCTTAATGATTTGAACAGAGGAGTGAAGTTCAATCAGATGAAATTTGAAGAAAGTTTAAAAACAATACAATCATATTCTAAGAGGAAAGGGTTTTCTGACGAACTCCTTAAAGAACTAGTTGAATCATGGCTGAAATTAAATATTCGTAAGTACTTACATGGTTAATTTTCAATGTAGGTATCGTGGGATGGTTGTCAAACATGGAATGTTTATTTTCGTAAAACTTCTACTGTAAAGAAAAATGAAATATGTTTCTTTTAATTTCAAGCTATTGGTAAATGGTCTTCGATTGGATATTCACTTATTCCTGAAAAGAGAATTAGTGATGATATCATTCTGCAAGTTATTCATTGGATTCTAAGCAATCACAAACGCAAAGAAACCTGTCCAAAAGCAGTCGTTGCCTTGAGTTGGATCTTAGGTAAGTTGACTTTAGTTATACTGTTAAATTTCAGATAAGTGCATGCCTACGTACAACATCCTTGTTATTATTGATTTATTTATCCTATATTCAGAGGTTATTTTAGAACACAATACAAACGAAATATCAAAAGTTTGTCGACATATGGAAGAAATAAAAGAAAGATATTTTATTATCGTAATCATATTAATTTACTCATAATATCATAATCATATTAACTATTTAGTTTTATTGATTAATTTCGAGATTGCTATCTAGAACTAATTGATCTTCGGTATTGAATTACGAGACTCCTTCCATTGTTGCCAGATGCCGGACGTCATCTAGCATCAAAAATTTTCACTCGTTTAATTGCGTTTGCAATAGTACAATAATTATAAAAAGATGACTTAAAAACTCTATGCATGCATTCAAAAAGAACCCATTCCAATGAATATGAATACAAGGCAAATCACGATTACTTCAAATTTAGTGTACATATCTTTATGAAACAAATGAGATTTAAAAATTTTCATGTACTCATGAAGACGCCCTTTTATATTATGATAATCGTGCAAAGTCCATGATCAGTTTCGACTCACCTTCATCATAGCAATATAAAATCCCATTGGCTAAAAACCGCTCAGTACTAATTAGCCTTATTGGCTACATACTGATTAATACCATTAGGTCGACCAATGAACAGCCTCGATTGCCTTACGAATTCTCAGATATTATATATGCATCAAACCAATGATAATTTAACTAAAAGCCTATTGTATATTATAGTAAGTCAATGTATGTAACCATATTATATTGTGCATTCGATGGCCGTATGGCTCGGATCATCTCGCGAAAAAAAGAAAAAAGAGAAAAAAGTACATTATAAATATAAATAATATTCATGTCTTATGCAAATACGATACAAATGTTTATAGAAAATTGATGTAAATATCCTAGTCAGTTTTACCAACTAAATTATATCAAGAAATTGCACTTAATTAATATTAATTTATTACTGAAGTAAGTCTTAATTTTTTCCTTATTTTCAGGGTTACTCGATTTTAATTTGATAAACTCGAACGTTCTCGACGTTTACTATGAATTTTTCTTTTCTCTGCTTTCTTCAAAACGATTGGTGAGTAAATTAACCATTGTGTGTATAGATTACCAGTGTAAGTTTTCCGCTGAGTGCGGGCGCTACATGTTAACATCTGGCCATAGCCCCCACATCTTGAAGCAGGCCCCCAGACCGGGATCTTTGGCGGGCCCCCTTACCTATCGCTAGGGTTAAAGGCAGTGGAACTTTTTACAGAATCGTTTTCTAAATGTTGTTTCAGATAAAATTAAAGGCATTCCGTGTATTTTTAGCGATTTTTTTGTATTGAATAAATCCATTTGAATCATGGAGTTGTCGAATATCGACACAATAATCAAAAATTGCATCACACAACTAGACATTTTAAAATGTTAAAACCTTACAAATAAAATAGCGCCGCAGGCGGCTTTTTTCTACATTAGGACAAATTTGTGATGTGTGTTTATATATCAATTATCAGGTCAACCCACCACGCTGGGCCCCCAGGCTAGAGCCCTGTCAGTCCCCCCTTTGTGGGGGCCATGCATCTGGCATATTATCATTTAGTATTTATTATTCTGTGATGAGTTTAGTTCCAAATTCAATCACAGGATGACTTATGTTGGTATAACAATAGATATATGTCGATTCTTGTTTAAAAGCCGGTGGTTACATAATATAAAATATATACACAAAACTTAATCCACATTATAGTCAGGACTGGTTTCGTCTGCTTACATCGGGGATCGGGGGTCAGCAGTAAATTGCCCCACGAGGTTAAGCTCAGTAATTTTGGCAAGAATTAGCTTAGTATTATTGTTCCAACCATTTATTCAATGAACCATCATTATTTTAATTATACATACACAATGAGGTTGAAATTTTTCTCTGTGTTCACGGAGACACCCTTACAAATAAAAAATTGTACAGTTCAGCCGAGTTTAGTTTCAGTTTGGACTCACCTATACATTAGCAATATAATACCATCGGCTGTGAACTGTTCCATCTAATCAGCTGACACTTCAATAGCTGCATACCAATATGCTGATCAATGAACGGCCCTGATTGTCTTATGAAATGTCAGAAATTATGTATAATAATATGTAATTTCATATTTAAATTATACTTATGTGAATTTAGTCAAAAGCCAAATCAAGTACAGCATAAAAATATGTTAAAACAGGCTGCTATCTTTGTGAATATACTTCACAGGTATACACAATAGGTACTGAAACTCAATTCAATATAAATAAAAAGGATTTCAAATTATATACAGTGTATTGTGAAATTTTAGTATTGCAAACAAATATCAGTGCGGAATACATTTTGTTGCAGTTTGTACAATCTTTTCGTTTATTTTCAGAGTCCCCTGGCAGGAAAATTTGTGTACAACTTTACCAAGTCGCAAGACATCTCGCGAGTGAAGGCGTGTCATATCTTGGAATTGATCAAAACCCGTCGACAACCAAAGGTAGTAATTTTGACTTGGTCCTCGGTAATTATGCCTTTACTTAATTTGGAATAGCCTCAGAAATATACCAATTGGAAGAGTCCTTGACTATACGGGATTCAAACTCACGTCTATCAGCGCCGTCTACGCCGGACGAGTGCTTTACCAATTATTCAACCTCTTACTTAATTACAATCAATGTAGATAATTCTTAACAACCAAGCATTCCAACACTATTAAAACGTTTATTTTTGGTGTCCGAGATATGTAACAACTTTGTTACTTATTATATTCACTGTGATCATTCCTGTCAATGCCATTGACGTGTGACTAACCTAAAAATTGATGGCACATGCACAATGCACTGTAATTTCATGTGACATTCAACCCAATGTTTCTATAATATATTGTATAATAGTAATCTGGAGATTCATTCCTGGGATGTTATAAATATAATAGCGCTTGTACACGTGCATGGATTTACTGGCACCAATTAATAGTGTGTAAATTAAACTATCGCGATTATAACTGTTTACACGTAATAATGCTGCTGTCTCGCCAATCTCATTCTTCAAGCGTAAGCGAAACGCGGTGTTGTCATTGTATGGTGCTATTGACTAGTGAAAATTGGTAAACATCAGAAGTGTTCTGCACGATGTAGTTTTTTTTCCCGGCAGGTTTGCCACTATCGTTTTACTGCGCATGCGCATACGTCATGCAAGTTCCAACTATTACGTGAAAATTCAGAAGCTTGTGAACTTTTTTGATCCATGTATGTAATCTTGCACGATAATACAAAATAATGGTAAATGGTATAATTCTACATAATCTCCATGTGGGGTACATTGTTATTGTAAATTTTTGAAAATATGCATATCCCATTGAGGTATTAAATAAATAGAGGGGCAAGGAATCGGCTTTCTCATACAACTGAATGAAGCAGGCCAACAATAGCAGACAACTTACGAGAAATAGTGACGTGATAAAAAAAATGCAGGGCATCACGGTGAATTTACTTTGGTCATTATAACGTACCCATATAATGATAATGTTAACGTGCAAATTGTGCCGCAAATTGATTACCAGCCTGAATCACCATATTTTTTCACCATCGTAGCCTGCTTTACCACACTTTCATATAACCTGCTGCCTCTAGGCATATCCTGTTGATTGGCCTAATATCCCAGGTTATGTAAGTTTTGAAATATGCCTTTTCGAAAAACTGTTATTTAAAAATTTTGTTGTTTACATGTTTTATGTTTTGATTATTGTAGCACGCCATGCATTTAATTGCATTACTGGGTCTATTCAAGTCGTATAGACCGGAATGCGTCCCAGAAGATATATCTTCGGTTTCAATCAATAACGCCTTTCCAAAGATTAACAAATCGCTTTCAGAAGGATTTTTCGAAGCTAATGTGAGTAAGATGGATTAGAAAGTCTTATTGTGAATACATATAAAATAATATTGATTTTATTTACTTATTCATTTAATTTTTTGTCTATGTTTACAGGCAAGATGTAATGCTCATATTAATTTATCTCCTCAGAGTAGATTGACCTGGTGGACAGGGAATTACAGCAAAGTTAGTATTTCAGTTACACAATAAATAATCTATTATATAGAATGGGCATGTCCAAAACATTTATGTGTTTTTCTCAAAGCCTGGGTGTTTGTGATTGTTCAAAATTACTAACAACCACCTTGTACGAAAAAGCAAGGATATGGTTATTAATAATTCAAAAAAAAAAAAAAATGGGCATGTCCAACTTTAAGTAGGCGGCTGTGATCTACTATCTATTATCAAAAGTGGCAGTGATCTAACCACACTCCAATAATTCCCTTTATTCTGCTCAGCTTATAGTAACAATAATAACAAATGATAATTATTGCTTCCACGAAACCTGAAAAGTTTATTTTGGTATTCTTTTGGGCACTCTTTTTTTCACTATAAGACTTAACACAATGCTTGCGGGCACTTTTAATTAATTTTGGAAATAACATGTTATTTGCAATACAATTACCACAAACACAATTTTGTGCGCCCCCAAAACATTGAGTTTTAAACACACACTTATAATTTTTTATTAAATTAACACGGAGAGACCTATAAAATTATTAACTTTTTCGTCATACAGAGATTTTTATCAAACTACATAATGGTTAACAGGAAACTTCACTTCAGTTTAAAATGCGGGGATTCACATTTTCTCTTTCTCTCACTCCTGCAGCAGGCCATGAGTGATATAATATGAATCAAGTGATGCAACGTAGTAAAGTGGGGTTCCAATGGTTAATTTAAAAACGACTTTCACTTAAGTAGGTTAAGAAAATATATTTCAATGAAATCATATTGTATTACAACTGAATGTACACGCCTTTCACATTTTCACGACTCAATTCCTATAGTGCGTTGATGCGTTGGATATGCCTGATATTGCAATATCTTTATAGCTGGTAGTGTCGGAGACTCGATGCTACAATGATTATTTAGCGTCCAATTTGACTTGTAAAGACAGAATTAAATTATGAACATTTTTAACAACGATTTAGTGCCATAAGCTACGCAAATTATTGATTTATTAGCCTGTATTTAAATTAGGTACAGGATTAAAATTTTATGACAAATATTTTCTATGCGATGGTTTTACTCTATAGTGTAATAACATAACATCAATTTTTCTAACAACCCACATCCATATCAAAGATGAGTAGGTATGCAACTAGTTAGGCACAATTAGGTGATCATTGTTTAGTAACGTGGATTAGTTTTACACGTAGATCGATTAACGAATTGTTACGTTTCGAATGTGTTAGGTAGTAATTCGCACTCGCACAACCACACCATATTCTGGTTGGCCCGTATGAGTCATACTTTGTTTATAGGGAGCGTCATGTTCAAACATTACTATGTCAATGCTTGGTGTGCCATGAGGGTTTGACAGAGGGTCAAATATGCCACTTAACATGTTTTAATTAATCAATTTTTTTATTTAATGAATAATAGACAAAATTTAAAACCTACACAATTTCGAACACCTCAGAAACAACATACATATTACATTAATATCTAATAGGTATGTTGATTGTTAGTTAATTTTATGTGTGATTAGGTATTGTGCAGCTGACTAAATTGTTACAGCATATGGGCCCAAATCCGATGGTTCAAGTCCCGCTCGGCACCAACATTTTTGCTATAACATAACTGTTTCTGATATCTTTTGAATGTTTTATAACACGTTTTGAATTTTTTAGACATCTCAAAGCAAAAAGGTGAAGCATCTTTTACCTGATTTGGAATACATTCAAGCGGGATCCGCTATATATTCAAAGAACTCCGAAAATAAAACATGTCTGGACTTTTTAAGGTGAGTTTGAATGTAAAATATGTACTACAGTAAAATCCTGTTAATTCGAAATCGATGGGATTGAAAATCGAAAAATAATCGAAATAACGAAATACAAAATGTATGGCAAAAAACAGTAAAATTTCCTCTTCTGTTTCAATTTCTTCTAGATTAATAATATCAGTAGTGACTATTATGTTTTAATTTGCAGTGAATTTAGAATTAATCGTGTTCGTATTAACATGGTTTTACTATATGTAAAACAAAAGTTAATCTTTAGATTCCTTTGAGGCATCCATTGCATGTGGCCGAGCCACGTACAATATTTCTGTCTTCACTTGTAACCTGATAATAGCTTTTTTTGAGCTAAATTTCCTCATTCCTCATTCCCGACAAAGTCATATCTTTGAAGACATCGAAAATACCAATTTATCGTCATTACCTTGAAAGGAAATCTGTAAATCGTACCAAATATTATATTTATAGGAGTAAGACTGACCTTTGGTATGTTTCATCATTCTGTTTAATATTATTTTTCTTTTCAGTACTCACGAGCTAATGGTCCATCATCTGGGTCGGAATATTGATATTCCTGCGAATATATTATCGCTGCTCGTCAACGATGCCGGCTCGCACATAATTCTGTTCTCACCCCCTGATGTTCAGTCACGATTCTCACAAACATTATACCACGTACTATACAATAGTGAGTGTTTTCATAATTAATTTTATATTTATTTACTTCGCCGTGTCATGCAAACAATCGGAGATGCAAATATTTGGATTAAATGCAGAGCAATAACAAGTCATGTACAACTGCATCATAATAAAACAAAACAAGAACTACTCGGCCAACGATTTCTCATTTTGAAGACAGAATGAACCAGCCTACTTTCAATTTCATTGTTCCCGATGAGGAAGACATATTTTATATAATGAAAATGTCATACGTATAATAAATATACATAATTTGAAACATCGTTTTTGTAGAAAGAAAAAAAATATGACACCCGACGGGACTTGAACCAGTATCTGCTGGATTCGCGCCAATATGTTTTACCATTAAACTATGGACGCAATGTATATCGTATCTTTTTTTCCAAAAACTTGGTCGTAAAGTGACGTATTGGAGTCCGACAACTATAACTTGTCTCATGATGTGAGTATTGCCGGTGTATTGCGAGCTATTAGTTCTCCAAACCGCCGCACGTCAAGTTATAGTTGTCGTTCCACACAAAATTACGCACATAGTTGTATCTTACTTACTCTTTGGATATCATATTGTTTAACCTGTAATTATTTTCAGATTTTCTATGCAGCAAAGCAATTCTGTCATATCAGGAAAAGAAATTCTTTTTGGAACGGGTTTCATTGTTTCAATGCCGCCTCTCGCAAGGCATTCCTGTCGTTTCAAGGTTTTTGGTGCAGTATATTTCTACGTGGAACGGAGTAGATTTCTTTGATGAGGTCAGTCTATAATTCATCATAAGTTAGTCACGTAATAGCAAAGATATTGTACTATGCCTAAAGGGGAGCTTTATGAACGATTATTATTACAACAGTTTGTATTTCTGGAACGTTGTGGTTGAATCGGTAGCTACAGAATATTAATATCTTATCACATTGAATCATATATTTTTTATATATCATATATACCCTAATTTCGTGTTTCCTGTATGGAAATAATTTAAAAAATTCAAGGTTCATGATGGCATTCGATGAAGAAAGTTTTTTTCTCTGAAAACCAATATAGAAACAAAACAATTTTTTTGAATGAGTCATTAAATCGAATGTGGGATTATTTATTTTAATTCTATACAGAAACATATGGGATGATCTTTGTGGAACTGTAATTTATTCATTGAGCCATTACATACTAAATTTTATTAGATTTTATTATTATAATGTTTTAGACATTCACTGCTGTTAATAGTAATAGATTTTTGGGTTGTCACTGTGTGTTCTTCATTCTTCTTGACAACCCAAAAATCTATTAGGCTAAAACAAAAAAATCTCATTTCTATAAAAAAATTTAGGTTTTTTTTAAAATATCTTAGAAGAAGTTTTGAATTATTTCCACAGTGAACTAGGATATCGATATGTGTGTGAAGTTTGATACAAATTAATTGGCAATGCAAAATTATATAATATTATATATATCCGTCTATAATTTAATATTTATTTTAGATCCTGTCGTTACTAGAGTGGATTTCCATTGAATCGTTTGACACTTTCTACGACTGTATCTTGGAGTTTGTCGAATCGCTCTTTCTGACAAACGATGCCTCGTATAGATGCGTTTGGCTCCACACAATTAAGAGGATGTACATTAATATTGTAAGTTAATTTAATCTGCTATCCTTTTTTGCTAAGGACACAAAGCATACACATTCATCCCTCAATTTAATCAGGGGATGGGGATCTTTTTTGGGTGTTATCACAAAATATATTTGTGTACTACGTATTATCCGTATATATCTATATTATATGTTTTTGTTTTTTTAATCTCATAGAATTCGGATAAGTAACTCAAAAGAGCACTTACATTCAATGATTTTTTAAGAGACTAGTCATAAATATGAAGAGTATGCTTACTAAATAATACTTATTGTGCAATTTTATTTATTGATCCTTCATTACCCCCAAGATTTTCATGTTTACCCCACTTGTAGTCCAGTCATATTAGGATTTTTACTTACTAGCAATAACTCCCCTAAAAGGGAGACTTTGTATACGCATATTATGTAGTTGGTGCACACCAAAAATCAACTGCTCTACAGTCACCATCTTGGAAAATGGCTGACGGTTTTTTTGCTTTTCAGCCATACCTCATTAACTGCTGAAAATATTGAAAAATGTTTTAAACAAAAGTTGTAAGTTAATTTTAACGTATGCAACTGTGAACTGTTAAAATTAATTGAAATTGGCATGAATAATGATTAATAATTCAAAATACTAATATGTACATTAGAGTTGGCACTCTCCATCATAGAATTTACAGAGATGGTGATCGTTCAAAATATTCTGCAAAATGACGAAACCATAGACTAAATTTGTCACCGTGATAGCGTGACAGTCGCGACATGCATCTCAATACCATCACAACTTTAATAGCAATACAAAAATATTGAATACTTTATAAACAGTTCTATTTTTTCAGCATGACGCGATGAATTCTGGTAGAAAGCTCTTGTTCTTGAATAGAGATGAAACCATCGATTCTTTGGAATTCTTGAACAAACTGTCGTTAGTTATCGATGAACTCTGTGAGAAATCTGTCAACACTATGCCAGGTATGACAATAAATTGTTTTCTTTTTTTACAATTATATTACAATACATTTTATTATGTATTACCTATATCCAATAATGTGTTAAAATGTAAACAATCATTTGATGGTGGTACTGTACCTACTTAATTCGGTCCTGTACATTGTTCTGTATAAAGCCAATCTCAAGTTGATCAAGTTATTGATATATTATGTAGTTGCCGTTGCAAAAATGTCCCTGCATAACATGCCATAATATACGAACGCTACTTAAAATTACACGGGAAGTGTCATCTGTTGGAGACGTGGAGGGTATCTTCATGCACATGGGTGAATTTTTTCCCTGTATGTATGTTTATTACTTTGGTTAAGAAAAATGCTTAGCATTTGTAGGAAAGTTCACATTATTATCGCCTGCATTTGTAAAGCACGCAAGTATTTCGCATGCGCATGCGTAAATATTTTCCCTGTATGTATGTTTATGAATTTTATCGCCTGCTATACATATGCGATCCTGCAAAACAATGCGTTCTGCCTTCACTGACCACGTTTGTATTATAACGTGATTTTGGTTATGAGTCAAACGTCATGTTTCGTGTTAGAAATGGTTATAAATAAAAATATGTAATAAAATCCGTACGTAACAGATTCAAGTTTTCACTTTTAATAATTGAAGGCATCCGCCAAACAACAATAAGGGGCACATTTCAATAAATTTGAGGAATAAGAAAAACATTTAATCAAACATGTTTACAAAAAAATAATATTTTTTATTTATTGATATTATATTAATATAGAAAACATGGACTTCTATACTTCTTGATTTCATAGAATCTTCCTTTTTCTGCAATTATTTAATTGATTAATGTCACTAAATGCCAAGCTAACACCACTAACATCCGTCATATTTGTTTGCTTATCGTTGTTCTTGGATTAAGCAGTTTTCAAAACCTTGAAGCACCATCTAGGAGTGAAGAACAAACCTTTTCGATTCATTCGATTCAAAACGTTCACTCTACTTATCATTGTTTTATACTTAACTCAATATGCTAAATACGTGCCGCTTATCGTTGTTCGGGGGGCGTGCCTTCAATTTATGGATTTTACTGTTTGAGTGATCTAAAATTGCATTGAAATACTTGCGGGCTTTACAAATGCTGGCGATAATAATGTGAACTTTCCTACAAATGAATTTGCAATGCGAAATGACTTGCAGCTAATTTAACACATTGGATTAAAACATTCCCTGCTACTTGTGTCACGGTGCGAATATATTTCCATTAGATAGTGTCGTATCTTAAGACTTAACTCTTTCTATACATATATCTAAATCGAAAATTTAAAAAATAAAAATTTCAATATGTGTCATATCACTAACATGTATTAGCTAACGAATTCCGCGAATGTGTTAAATATTAGTCCATGAGTTCTTGTTAGTTTCATATATATTTTGGCTTTGTCTAGTAAAAGTTTCCTGTAATGGCTTTGCACTTGATCACGTATTTATGTATCTAATTAAACAATTTACAGAGAGCTCAATGCTGCATCATGCTTTTCTGGATACATACATTCAAATAGCGGAAGTGCAGGAGAAGTCCACTCTTCCTCTTTGGACTGTTGTTCCCACGTGTCTCGCTTACAATACCCTGTGTTCACTGAGTGGATACTCCATCAACAGAATACTTGGACTTCTTTTAAGGTATGCGAATGATGGAAACTTTATATTGATGTAACAATATCAAAAAGTGCAAAATGATTGTATTTGGTGTGTGATCGTCTATTCCTGACACTCCTTCACTCAATGTTTTGCGCTCATTGCAAAAACCATTTTCAAGAAATAATATGATACAGTGTATCAATGCGAATGTTGCTTTGAGGAGCCAATGCGTAGCAGTGGCAAAGGGTGGAGGTAGGCTGTTAAGATCAGCCATAAATAGTGCACACTAAGCTTTGTCAGTCATACGTATTTGTTTTCATTGAAATAAGACTACAATTTACAGACGGTGATGGTTAGTTTTTAAAATTCAATTAAACCCTGCGAAAACAAGCCATAATAAATAATAGTCAAAATATACTTATCTATCTATAAAATATCTAAAATTATGCAATTAATTCATATATAACTTTGGATATTTTATAGATGGAATAATATTTTTTATCTATTATAGTTTGGTTTAAGCAGGGCTTAATTAATTTGAGCAAATGAACCAACAATATTGTGTAATATGTATCCAACGAAAATAAATAAGTATGAATGAAAAAGTGTGCACAATTTTGTCGTATCGCCCAAAGTATAACAAAACTATTATGGTTTGGTTTAGGCAGAGTTAATTTGATTTTTTAAAACTAACCAACACCATTTGTAAATGATTGTAGCCTTAATTCAATTAAAGCAAATACGTATGACTAACAAAGTGTAATTTGCACTATTTATAGCGGATCTTAACAGCCTACCTCCACCCTTCGCTACTGGCGCGAAGTAATACTAAAGTTGCTTTTTCACCCTTTGCGATGACAGGCTGCATGATCCATCCTCTTATCTTCTTGTTACATACTCTTTAAGTCATACCATTGCGCACACCTAGTATCAGCCACAAGAATCTGCGTCTAATGGGCGGAATTTGGGCACGAGTGGGCATTAATTATTTATGTAATGATTTTCAGATACCGACTCATTTACGAAAAAATCAAAGCGAGTCACGGAAAAGAGTTCATAAAACATCAGATAATGGTGACGCAGAGCTACAGCATCGACTTCATCAACTCGCTGTGGTACGGGGATTTGGTGAAAGGAAGAAAGGACGGCCTCGTGCTGAGCAGCTTGCCGATGAATGTTGCCGAATATCTCGACAACAATATAAACGAAGCGGATAAGCTTTTAGATATAGGCCACCATATTGCTTTTGCTGCGTTCACTTACATTCACCTCCCGTCAGATGTCGCCGATAGCATCGATATGCCTTTGTGGTTGAATTCGTTCATCGCGCCGAACTTTGATGACATGTACACTTACATTGTTACCGTGCTGGAGCAGGATAATGCAATGCTTAATGTTTCTGATTGATTCTGCCGTCATTGGATTAGTTCATAGAATAGCTTAACAATATTTTGAATAGTGTATTATTTTTTTTAACCTATATTTCTTGGTGGAATAATCGTAAGACATCTTGACAGACAGATAAAACCGTTGTAAATGAAAAATTGTGGACTTTGCGACCTGTGTATTTCAGCTTCGACACAACTTGTGACCAGGCTGTTCAAATCTTTTCTAACAATGACGAGATATGTTCTGTGATGCCAAGTTTTTACACGATGTAACACAATCAAAATCTTTAATATATGAAGGGTTATCTGTATATATTATATTATAAGAACATGTTATGTCACATTTTAGATTTTTTTAAATTGGCAAGCAGTCTCGTAAGTCGAACTGAGTACTATAATAAATCAATAATCATTTTCACTTCTAATTGCTTGAAGTTGGAATAAAAAGTCATATATAAGAATGACTAATTCTATTGGCAACACTGGTAGTTGATAGTAGGCTTTTTAGTAAGTTATTTTATTTTAGGGTATGTATATCTAGTACATAGCTTATGTTGTAAATATCGCCTATCCAATATCCAAGGTATGGTTTTAGTTGTAATTTTCTATTTAAAAGTGTGTAATTTTAGTTTTATAATTATTAGTGTTAATGATATATCTACTAGGTAATGTATTATTAAACTCCTCAAACGAATGAATTATAAACTTTTAATAACCATGAACCCTCCATCCTTTACGAGACCATATTTTCATTTTAGTAGCTTCAAATTTAATGATAATACCTATGTGACAACAAATCCTAAACGTTTGCCATCAAGCGTTACTTTATTTTATGTTTTACCCTCCAAGTCTTAACACCATAAAGAATGATGGAGTGAGGACTATGGCCCCACATCCTGAAGCAGCTCCCCCTACCTATCAAGGTTAAGGACAGTGATACAAGACAAGGACAGGGATATGATGTTCTACTAGTGTTCCCCAAATCCCGAAATGATTCCGCGAGGTAAAAATGAATGGTATTCTGTGTATTTTTAGGGATTTTTTGTATTTTAAAACGTTTTTATAAGCTCGTATTCTTATTTGTCCGGTGGTTGATTATCTGGTAAAATCTTGCAATCGATTTTTAACTAACTTCCCGACTAGCTAGACATTTGAAACTTTAATATATCAGAACACGGTGCCAATGCATTCTTTAATACTTTTGCCATCTTTAAGTAGAATTGAATTCATTTTCAGCTAATTCTGTTTTTTATGAAAAGTTATTTCGGAAGAAATCCGTAATCCAATCCACTATTATTGGTTGCTAACTAGGTCGTCCTAAATTATTAATATATATCTGCGTTACTATGGAAATCAAAATGACATTTCAGTATTCAGTTTTTCTATATTTGTTTGTTTGTTTGATTTTTATTTACTTCATAATATCAAGTACAAGCTTGAGCATATTGAGCATAATAATTCAACAGATAATTTAAAAACGTTGTATATAAAAAGTTCGTTTTATCTTGTAATTATTTTAAATAAATCCACTTAAGGCGAATTCTTTGCCTCAATTTACGATCAAATGTGACTTCAACGCCATCTAAAGGCATCTACAGGCATCTACCATGAATTTCTAAAAATGTGTTACTAAAAACTTTCGTCGATCACAACCAGATGGCAATAAAATATAAAATAAAATATTGTGTGTCGCCACATATTAAAAATTATAAGCTTGATAAAAATGCATTTAAATTTATTATATATTTATTTACCTATGTAAAAATATTTACAATTAATATTTCCACATAAAATATTTACAATTCTAACATGTCGATTTGATTTAAAGTGTTTATGATTTTTACATTTTGTTTACCGTAGTTATTTTTACAGTGGCAATACAAGGGTATCCTGTCCAGTCAATGAACCAGATTTTTTTACGTTGTCAATACGAATTAATATAAATATTTTTCTACAGTAAAATTCATTTATAGTAGTAAATGAACATTTAAGTACAAATGTTTATAAGATTGAGTTTAATCTTGTACAATTGACAATTACATCGAATTTCTACTAGAGGTGGAATAAAAGAATGATATGAAATGAATAGCAAAACAAATGCCATTCGAATTATTATTAAACAAAATAAGGAATATACAGTTGTACTTGGTTATTACTAGGAAGGTTGGACCGGCTGAATTTGCTCGTTATAAGCGGTACTCGTTATATCAGAGAATAGGTATTTTTATTGTCGGCGAAAACAACAATTAGACACTTAACTAGTGTCATAAACGTAATCTGTCCCCGGCGGCATCCTGTCCGATCGGATTTTATTGCTTAGGGTCGAAATGTCTTTAAACGATCAACACATTACCAGTATTTTAGCTCGGTATATCCGATAAGTATCTCGTTATAACAGTGAATAAAAATGTATGGAGAAAATCATATACCAAATGTCAACGACTGTTTCCTCATTACATCCGAGATCTCGCTATGTCTGAGATTGTAATAACCGAGTTCGACTGTAGTTATAATTATGACAATGTCGATATTATATAGACATCCCAATTCATTTCGTTTCAACCATGTCCGATCCTAATGGGTTCATATGGGCCTCCACAGAGTGGACGGTTTGTATTAACTAACTAACTATATCTGAGATAAGAATAAAGTAAGACACGCAACGAATTGAATAAAAAAGAAGTTGGAGGTAAGAAAAAACGTAAATAAACATGCGAACAAATCTTGATAAGCAAACCCAAGGACAAAATAAGTGACAAATTAAAAAAAAAATTGTAAAACGTAAGAAAAAAATTTAGAATTTGAAGTAAGTGCACCACTGATTACATAATATTCTAAGAAAAAGACAGAACGTTATTTCTTTGAAAAAATCTAATGTCGATTTTAAAGAACAGTGCAAGATAAAATAAAAGATAGTTTTATTTATTTTACCTATAAATGTGTAAGTGAAATGGATTTGGAGATATAAAAAGAAACCTTATTGGCCCAGTGATTTCTAGGTAATTCCCTGAAGATCTCGAATAAATAATTAAAAATTATCAACACCTATACCATATTCCTAGGTATCTACTATGATTGAAAAGTAGATCTTAATTTTTTGTATTTATGATTGCTTCATAAAAAAACAATATTTACGACTTTATGATGTAGCAGATAAATGAGCAACTAAATAGTGATCCAAATATTATGAAAAGTTCAACTATCAAAGCATCACGGCATAAAATTAGTAATACCACGGTTATACACAATTTATTGTACCTACCTATTGTTATAATTTTCTTAGTTCATTTAATCGTTTTTAATTTAATTTATTTTCAAATTCACCTCTTATGTGTTCATTCACTGAATTGTTTACCCTATATTTTATGGAGAATAATAATAACTTCTATTTTCTACATACTAAATTATCAACCTCCACTTTTTGACAGGACGGCATACAGTTATATAGGCACGTAGATAATAATTTTAAGGCCGTAGACAGGAATGAACGTTTGATGGCCCAAATATAGTATAATAGTATGTATGTAATTAAAGTTAGGGTACAAGTCGGTTATCCTGGATACAGCGGCAAAGACATTTTGAAAATAGCCTATATACTGGATTATTTGTTAGGATTACCTAATCTAACTTAAACTAACCCAAACTAACAAATAATCCAGTATATCGGCTATTTTCAAAATGTGTTTGCCGCTGTATCCAGGATAAACATATAGAACAAAAGTTAGTGAAGTGGAAGTTTGTCGAGGCTGTTTTGATCGGGTTAATTTGTCTTTGAATAATATTGTGACTAGAAATTTTAACAATTCTTATTATTTTTAACATTGTATATTGTTCATAATTTTCGCGACTACCACGTGAATAGACGATTTTTTTTTACTTATAACATTTTAAACACTTAACATAAATATGGATAAATTGTACAGTTACTAGACAAAGATTAAATTTGATGTGTGTCAGAAGTATCTTAGGCATTTTCGCTCGTATGCTTTCTTTATATTATTATGAAACTATATTTATTTTAAAATCGCTTTATAAAAGGTAGGTACGTCAAAACAGTAATAAATATCTGAAATAATTACACAACACTATTTCAGAAAGTGGAGGTTGATATATGTAGTCCATTGACATATGCTCCAATATCGCAAACAAAAATTATTGACAGCAGAATTAACACAGTTTTTGTCTTCGTACCTGGCGAACCTTTATTTTCAATGTATGTGTGTGTGTATGTATTTTTTAATCTATGCAAGTACTGTTTCAAAAATAGTTCGATTTATTTCCGCGTTAGCAGCATATGTCGATAAAGTCTTGTCAAATATTCATTTTATTTACAATCGATTCGTTAATATACAAAAATACAAGATTAAATTTAAATAACTAGCCTAAAAATTAATAAATAATATTTTTAATAGAAACGCTAAGCGTTTTTTGCGATAAATTATGTCTGAACCGAGATGTTTCGATTTTAATTGCATGCTTTCTAACCTCTAAATCGATGTTTTTTAAATTTGAAAAAAAAGATATAAGGATATAATAAATTCCAATTAACGTTTAGCGTTTCCCTAGGTAATAGATTTACGTACATTTTTATCGTAATTTTGATAATAAATCTTATGTCATTCATTCTTACCACCCGATAGAAATGTACCGAATTTGACACGTATTTTTGGTATATAGAACTCCACGATACATCTTAATTTTTTATTTTATTTTTCTCATTACTTTTGAATATATATTTACCGATTAATAAACTTTTCTAGCTATTTTTCGATAACAACTTTACATAGAGACATCACCTTAATTATTGAGTTATCGGCATTAGGCATCATAATTATTATGAACCACTAATCGCGTCCCCCTTTTGTGGTAGGCAAGTAACATGCGACCCTTCGACATATTGGATAAATAGCCATTGTTGTTAGTCTAGAAACACGCTACAAAAAGTTATAAAATAAAATTCTAAATGTGAATTATCATTTAGCTGCATCAATCATCATATCACATCAAATTGCACCACACAGACACATGTTATAAAATGTTAATATTCTTTCAGTAAAATAGCCGCCGCACTTAACTGGTCGACCCGTAACGCCAGGACCCCAGGCTGGAGCCCATGGTGCTGACACTGCTTTTCTATATTTTGTTCAAACCTGCCGTAGCTCGCTGTACAATGCCAATTCTTCAATTTTTCTCCTTTTCACAATCTCTGGTGCTTGTAATGCAAGAGTCCAGACAAACAGTCATTAATTTTTGTCTCCAGTCTTTGAAATGTGTTGTTTTTTCGATATATGATCACGATTTTTTTTGTGATACCATCATTTCATCACCTAGGGGTCAATCGGCTTTCCACTTCTGCGTGTTTAAATCTTTTCTATATATTAGGCGTATCTTGCGAATTCTATTTTTCATAACTTTATTCAAGGATGATCTGGGTAATGGATGTACATAATATTATCTACGTGCAAAAGGAAAAAGGATTTAAATCTAAAATCACTACTTTTCAGTAGATCCAAAACGAGATTGAATTTTGGATATTTTTTTATGGGAATTCCTGCGTTTCTTTGTGGTATTTATTAATTCATCATTTTTAGTACAATTTATATTATGCTATTTAATACATTAACATAAGTATTTTACTTGTTTAGAGAGAATTGAAGATGAAATGGACATATACTTAATGTATTAAATGAGAATACCTTTTCAGATACCCTGTTTAAACATCTATCGACTAACTCATCGATATATCCTCAGTTATTTTTTGTGTTATGTCCAATCCATTACAAGAATAGTCTCGACTGTGTTTATTGAAGAGGATAAGGGATTTGTGTATAATGAAAAGAATCTTATTATTTTGAATACATACTATTTTATTTTTCACACTGTTTTATTTGTAGTATTACAATATGGTCATTTAAAACTGTAAATATAATAGTATTACAAAACTTACAAAGGTAAACATTTTTTATAATGACCACACAAAATCTTTGCTTCAAGTATAAATCTTCCACATGTTTAAAAAAATGGTTTTCTTTCTATGAAATCGTAGGTAGATATTCTATTTCGGGGAAATTCTATTATTGTGAATATCTAAACATTGATAATTCATAAAAATCTCTTTATTCGATTAATGCAATTGTTCTAAGCCAAATCCGGCCTTCTGCTATGTATAATTCACGAAAAATTCAAGCTCTACCGATATTTATTAAGTTTTTTTTTAAATTCACAATCAAAGAATGTATTTATTCACCAATTTATCCACCGACGACCACATTTAATTTCATCAATGTTTCCATATCACCAACAACAGTACAAAAATTTATGGCAATCTAATTATTAATACTTATCCAATTAAAACTAGTAATAATAGTAAAAGTATGTCATTAGTATCTATTTATAATATGGATTTAATAAATAATTTCACAGCCTTATAAAATATATACAACACCGACTTCTTATCAAGTAGAATACAAATCAACAGAATATTATATATGATTTCTATTTAAGTATGTGACCGGTATTCTGTCGTTTTTTTTAATAATGTGTATTAGTCATCGTTAATCGAATTGAGAAAAATATATTTAAAAAACACGGAACATAGATATTATTACATTTTGTTTGTGCAGAAACTATTTTTGAAAAATTTAATTATCGAAAGTCTAGTGTACTCTACTAAATAACGAGTTATCCAAACTCCTGTCCTAACAGTATCATTAATTATATCTCATTATAAAATTTACTCAAATACACAATAAGTTATCTACTTATAAAATCCTAAATTATTTCATATCAATATATTCCTTATTCTATTCAGTTGTTTTAAATCATTCGCAAGTAACTTCAGTTGTAATCACAGAGTACAACTTTAGGCCATTCATAATTATTTATTACAAAATTCATTTGGTTAAGAAAAATGCTTAGCATTAAAAATGACATTAATTTTATATCAAAATGAATGTGTTTCATTACTCTATTGTCTTTATTTGGCTGATCCAGTATTAATTATATTATTAAATATCATTGTGAATAATAATTATTATTCCACGATTTTTATTATTCCTGGACCATTAACCGACAGATAATATTATAAATACTATATATTTTCGAATACCATGACTTTCCAAGTCTAAATATAAGTGTGAAATTACATATTATTAAAAAAAAAGATTTTTGGAAGAGAAGAAAGAAGAGGTTTGAAAATAATGTTGTTTTTGCTTTCTTCATAGTAAAGTTGCCAACACAACTTTGATAGGTGAATACTCTATGGTTTTAATTAAAAGCAAAGTTTTTAGTATTCCAATTATAAACAGTGTACAGACCTACAAACTTATCTAAAGCCACTGTTGAAAACTACCCAATCAAGACTCGCAACTGGACAGAATCTGACATATGAATGACGTTTTCAAAATGGCGTCCATATGGTAGTTCGTAGTTCCATTTTTGACCGTTCTTTAAATAAGTTTGTAGGACTGTAGGTATATTATACATCCATATGTACTGAGGACAGTATAATAATGAGATTTGTTTTAAAAACCATTACACTTTCACATTCAGGAGAGATAACAATATTAAATAATATATCTAGGCTGTTCCACATTCAGCATAAGTAGGTTCAATAGGTATACCTTTTATTAGAATGTGTATAATCTTTTTAGCATTAGCAATATTTTGAACTACAAAAATCGTGATAACTGTGTAATAATTCACACTAGAATTCTTTCCTCTTAAAAAATCGGCCTGAATAATATTATGAAATTTAAATAATCTCACATATTTGGTGGGCGGAATATTAATTTGAATTGAAATCATCACATGTCAAGATTGGGCAGACGTGAGTTATTATGAAGGTGTTTCATAAAATTTATTTTTAAGATTCTGTTTTGTGTTCAGCCATTTGCTGCCAAGGGATTGTTAAAAAATTAAATTTCGAAAGCATGAAATTGTTGCCATTTTGTATGCAAATAAAAATAACAATAATGTTATGATTTTGTTATGAACCACCGAATGTTTTTGATTTCTTCATGAAATATGCTATAATGTCATATTTTTATCACAAAATATGAATTTAGCAATTGGAAGAGAAATTCAAAACTGGTGGCACCATATTGTACTATTATTCGTAAATGATAATAATATTGTTTATGGTATTAATGAAAATTCTTTTATTTGTAGAAAAAAGAATGCAATAATAAATGTGTTTTTAAATAATCAAATATTTGTTTTGACGGACTGGTAGGGTATTGAACAATGTTCATAGTTTTTATTTCACATGGCAATCAATTTCATGCTAATATATTTTTCAGTTTTCCTCACACATAATTGCTTTTTAAAAAATTTCATTTCTTAAATCTCATTAGACACTGATAAACCTACATACAAATAAAAAATTTCATTAGTTTAGTTTCTTTAGTCCACACAACTGCGATATGTCATAAGAAATAACATTTTTAACATTTCCGTCGTCCTTTCAAAAATTCAATATTATAATTTAACACATCTAATTGGTCTAAAATTATAATCTAATAATTTAATTCGTATAAAATCTTAAGAGTATTTATTTTTGAGTGCTATAAAATTCTTATTGTAACATCTCAATAGATTTAAGAAGTCACTCCGTTTTATATTTCATCCGAGCTGGGGGGCCATGATAAAACGGAGTAGTACACCTATTATTTATTATCCATTAGTATTACTGGTCATCCGATGGATTTATCCCAAAACGCTTCTCTTTACCCTTTTTCTAATGGTTTGCCATTTTGCTGATCGCCACAAAAATTAAGCGATAATGTTCACAAGCGGCAACCACAAAATCAAACTCGTGCATCGAATTATATCAGAAAATTCGAATCACAACAAATAATATATACAATTAGGTACCTAGCTTTAGAAAGTTTTTGGCATGTATGCCATCATAATTGATTTAACAAATCAATGAATAATAATTATTCTTGGGCAAGGAATATTAAAGAGAATGCCAAAAAAGTTTTAGGTACATTATATTCATATGCCATATATATTTTTGAGTTAGCTATTTGAAAAAAGAATCTATAGGTATCTTATATCAATTTACTCAGTTTAAATAGGTACATTATAAATTTAAGGTTGGTATATACAGTACGTAAATTTGTAGGTGACTGAAGTAGCGTTCCATTTTCAAATATTGTTATTCGATGACAGTTTACATCATAAAGAAGGGTGCAATCGCGTGTCCCGATACGGCGTATAATCGCCGCCAAAATAATTCATTTCTCTCGCAATAAGGTGTACGGTAGCAATTCACGGCACCGGAGTGGCGCAGTGTTCAGCGTGGGCCCCCGCCGGCAGTCACAGGGACGCCGTCGCGGTGAAATTCTGACGCCGCTTCAGGACGCGCGACCGGTGCAGGTCGGACTTGTGGCACACGACAACGGTGCCTCCCTGCTGTTGGTTGTTGGCGTTCTTCCCTCCGGTGGAGTTTCCGCCCCCGATCAGGGTGCCGATCATCTTTGAGACAGAGAATTTTCTTGACTTTGTCGACGATTGCAGCGCTCTGCATTCGGTGACGAGGAATTCAAACGCTTGATAGAGATCGGAGCTGTTTTCTGCTACGCTCACTTCGTAGAAGGGGCAGCCGTTTTGAATTGCTGTTGTGCGCCCCTCGATTTCCTCCACCTGTAACAATCAGAGAATAGAAAATAATTAATTATTTTCAATATTTTTGGACATAAAACTTCATCAGGAGATATAATATTATAGTATTTGTTCACTATAAAGGTAGGAAAGCTCTCGAACTCGAATAAGAATGACAATTTATCGGTTCTAACTTAGTAAGTAGGTCATTCTAGTTCACCACTAGACCACATGATTGCAGGGAAATGTTCTGCAATTTGGTCGCCAACCTTCAACAAAAGACTAGTTCATCACCTTAGTCTGTTTTAATTATATTCTTGTTCTGAGGTACTGACGTTTCAAATAATATTGATTAGGTACCGTAAAATCCACAGTAGGTAATGGTCGTCAATAGATCAGCTGCATTATATTATCAATGTTCCGCAATTATAATATTAAACCGTCCCCATGATAAAAAAATGTTACTTTTTAAGAAGTTTTTAAGATTGATAGTGGCCGTTTAAAATATCAGCCAAGATTAATATATTTGTCTTCCTTTTTACAGTCACCTGCAATTTTTTCGACGTATATTACCGATTTAAAATACCTATACTTCCATTAATTTTACTTCTCATGAAAAGTTGATAAAGATGGAAGCACGGAAGGTAGGTCATTGACCTGTGCTGGCCAGTGAAATATTTATACGCCAGACTCGATTAACAGGGATGGACGTTGGCTGGTAAATTGATTTACCAGGAGAACTAAGTTTTCTCGGAAAATATGGAATGTTTCTGACGGAAAGTCTGGAAAAATATGGCTGGTAGGATTTGCAATGAAATATGAAATACGTACCTACTTACTACATACATTTAAATTAAATATATACTTGAAAACCGCCAAATAATATCGATCTGGTTATGTGTCGCACCATTTAGACATTTAGCAATGAGGAAATCAACTCAAGAAAATCGGAATTCTACCTAACCAATAATAAACATTACGAATTTAGTGAAAATTCAAATATTGTTCTTTTTCTGGTTTGAACTTTCAAAACGTCCCGCTATAATCGAACCCGGAAGTCAATCGTTATGGATAAAAATAATACAGCTAATTTCATTATCTCGTGATTCTAGAATTAATTAAGATTCGTATAGCTATGTACTTATTTGACGGAAATTCTATAAATACAGAAAAAATATTGTATTACGTATATAAATCGAAACTCCTCTCTCGAATCGAAATCATTCCTCCAACAAAATTAATTACATAGTAGATACCTGTTTTATCGACATATCCATGTAATATAATTAATGAATTAAAAGAATTTTAGAATTTTGAACTTAAATCACTATTATTCTAAAAATACAAAATAATTATAGCCTATAATTATTGATAGCGACAATCCACGACTTCATCCGCGTGAAATAAGGAAAGAAATAGTATACTGCTAGACTGATTCGTATTATTAATAATTATTCGATTTCTATGCGCACTTCTCTACTACGCCTCACTTCGTATTGTGTTTTGAGATGTCGAGAATTGAGATGAAAGTCTATTAAAAGTATAAATTAATGGAGTCTGTAAATTATGCAAGTTTTCGTATTATAGGGCCTGTAGTTTTGGGCTAAAGAGACACGCATTCAGACACTATTATAGCAGGAGTTCACAAACTTTTTCGTCAAAGGGACAATTTTTAAATCAAAAGTATTAGCGGGTAAATATTTTCTGTTTTTGAAGAACATAATTAAAAAAAAAAAATTCATTGTGTAAACTTATATTTTTAACTAAATATAAATTATTATTAGTCTTATTTATATACTAAAAAATAATAGGTATTTTAATTAATTTTTCCACCATGTCATTTGTGCAATTGTTTGTTTGAAGCTAAATCCTGTAATCTAGGTTCAAATTTTGTGGTGTGAATACGCAAAACAGATGCGATATGCTTATCTGTTAAGTTTGATTTAATTGTAGAACATGTTTTTTCACAAATACCTATAGATAGGTACTTCCAAGTAAAGAAGCCATTTGATTCTTGCCAGAGGATATTAAATTTTAAATGTAATTTTTAATATTTGATATGAAGAATAAAAAATAATACAGGATATCAAAAATCTCGCGTGAGACGTCATCGAAAAGTCACGCGGAACACACTTTGTGAACCCCTACTCGATAGATATTAAATTATTGTATTTAAGAAAATCATTTATTTATTTACAGAATACGGATAAGCCCAAAATGTAGATTTTAATAAAAGTTCGCGAAAATAATCTACAAAGCCTTATTCCTTGACACGGCAGCGTCTTCACTTGGTGACAATTTGAATTGACCGTAGTATAGTATTAAAAGTTAATTGATTGTTTATGTATGTAGGTATTGGAGAGAAGTGGGCAGATCCACGATATGGTGAATGGATGTCTACAGAAATTGTCTATATTTCATTTTCTCAGAAAATTTCGACGTCTGTAAATTGGAGAAAATCTCTTAAAAAGAATGACTCCCAGCTTGAATAATTTAAAACAACCAAAGGCTGCCTGGCAACAGAAGCGATATTATTCAAATGAGTCGCCTAAAATATTAGTGTCGAAAAATACATTCATTTTTGTAGGAAGCGGCCTGTGAAAATTTTATAAGGAAGTTGACTTTAACTGTTTTCTTTATGTGAATAACGAACAACGGAAGTCTCGCTTTGTTCACGCGGAAATGATTTTTACTTATTATTTTGTTAAGCTCATCTTTACTTGAATTTAAAAAGGCCTCCGGAGCCTATCGTTTTTAAAGTATCTAATTTATTCGTGAAAATATATTAAACCTGAGATTTAGACATTAATTAATATTCCGGATTATAATAATATGTCTAAAACTGTGATGGTAAATAATAGTACTTACATTCCTGTGGCGAAGGGTGGAGGTAGGCAGTTAAGTTCTGGTATAAATAGTGCGCACTAAACTTTGTCAGTCATACGTATCTATTTTTATTGAACTAAGATTACATTTTTAGTTTTTAAAATTCGATTAAACCCTGCTTAACCAAGCCATAATACATAATAGTCAAAAAATATTCGTCTATCTATAAAATATCTAAAATTATGCACATTAAATCATACATAATTTTGGGTATTTTATAAATAGAATAATATTTTGTATCTATTATGCTTTGGTTTAGGCAGGGTTAATGAATTTTAAGAAAACTAACCAACACCACCTGTATGTATGTATTATTAATTCAACGAAAACAAATAACTATGTGAAAAAGTGTGCAATGTTTTTGTCGGATCGCCCATAGCATACCAAAACTATTATGCTTTGGTTTAAGTAAGGTTTAATTGACTTTTAATTACAAACCAGCACTATCTGTAAATTGTAGTGTGCACTATTTTATGTCGGATCTTAACAGCCTACCTCCACCCTTCGCCACTGGTACATTCAAATAGCCGTATATGAAAATAAAACATGTAGATAGGTAGGTTAGGTATCTACACTACCTACTAGTATTTCCCTGCCCAAGTAATAATGAGATGTCAAGAAGTAATAATGTTCCATTTATATTTCGGAGCCATTCATTGGTCGGCATATTAGTATTAAATGGTATGCAGCCAATGAGATATCGACTGATTAGTAAGATGAGATTTTCTATCGGATTTGCCCAAACTGATAGTGGGAAATGTACGATTTTCGTATGTAAGAATGTCCCCATGAACGTAGTGAAAAAATCAAATTTTATTCATACCTACTGTTTGTTATAACCATATAACGGATTATTGATAATTGCGTGTTCCCTGGTGATAATAACTATAAAAACAATGTTGCGGTTTCAACTGTTTCTATGGCGTATGCGATATTGTTTTCATGGCCTATAAAAATGTGGTAAGTACGAAAAAGTTTCCCCTCTCCTAGTAGTCATTCGCGGAACAATAGAATTTCCAACGAATGATATATTATGTATATTTTATAGCATTCACACAATATCATTATTCTGCCAGTTGGTGTTAAGACCGATTCCGAGTATTTTTTTCGGTTTGTTAATAATAATTTTACTAGCCGCCTTACATATGGATCGCGTGATATGAGTTTATTTATTTCCCTCAAAGCCTCAAAGCTTTCATAGAACACCTTAACACTTATTCCCAAAATATGATTATAATTTTATTCTATTCTTGGAAATCAATTTTCTAATGAATTTCACCCAAATTTGCTGTTTATAAATACAGTTTTTTTCATAAATACATATTATATTACTATACGGCACAAATAAAGGCCGGAGTGAATTATTTTTTTGCCAAATCACGTAGGTAAATAAATATACCGGTAGTAGGCCAGACAGTAAAATAATATAATAATATATCACTCATAATGGTTATCGATACATGAATAATATGTAAATGGTTATGGTAAATAGATAGATACAGGTAGATGTTTAGGTATAGATTTTCACCACCAACCACCCAAGTAGTAACAGAATAAATAGCCTGTACATAAAATATACACACATTACATCAACTATAATGCTAACACCAAAATGTTCGATATTTGAATTATTTTCTTTCAACATTGTTTTAATAATTATTAGTGTTGGGATAATCGAAATAAATTTACTTTTGGTTTGCCATAGTGAAAAAAAAATCAGCAGTTGGATAGTATTTAAATTTTAAATTGCAGATATTCACACATAATATTATATTTTATTATTTAGACTAGATTCTACGTAGGTAAACATATAACATTTTACTATTATGTTCATTATGACATAACCTTTCAAAATGCCGTTCATCATATCTAAGACTTGAATAATTCACGTAGAAAGATAATATATAATAAATAATGATGTCTTAGAAAATTTCTGAAGAAAATGCATCGACCCACGCAGGATTATGAGACTATCGTGATGGAAAATTCTCTACGCCATTGCGTGTATTGTATTAATATTATTTCTACCTCTTAATAATAATATTGTTATCAACAACCTTCTTAGAAAATATGACATGTTATTGTGCCTGTTATATGATCATGTAAATGAAAACTAAAGAGAAAACAATATGTCAAATGATAAAATATTATCATTTCTTTTTTGCGGTTGTTTTTTTTTCGTTTAGATTTACGTAATAAATATTTATAATAATTTATATAACATCTTAAGATATCTGATATGATACAAAAAGAATATAATATAGTCCTAAATGGATAAACTTGACATTGCGGATAGAATTCTTAGTTCTAATATCAATTTCCAGGACAATATTATAATGATATTATATTAATTTAAAAAAATAATATGTGTCACAGTCAATGTTATCTATTTAGGTATTTTTTAATGTAGAATTAAGAAAAGTTAATTTCATAAATAAATTATAATTATTATATAGAAACTATTTTTTTATACGATAATTATGTATCATAGACAAAAAAATGTACACGGAAGTATCGTTTTACGACGTTCTCGATTTAGTACTTCCGATGGCCGCATCATAAAAAAGTATTTTATTGTCTTTGAAATATGTATTTCAAAAATCGAAATAGATTATCGCCTCACATTTTTTTTCTCCATTGTTTAATGAGTTGTGAAGTTTGAAGGTATATCAAACATGTTATACATTTTATATTAATTATTAATGATATATCTAATTTTATTATACATATTAAATTGGACGCTTGATATTATAAAAACTTGACATTTTTATCTTTGTATTACCTACGTTAATAGTTAGTTTATCAGTATTAAAAGATAATGACTTTGTAATAACATAGTTATTCAATACTGTAAGAGGGTTAACATACATTTCTTAGACAAAACTAAGTACCCAATTAGCATTATAATAAGTATATGTAATTTAAACATTATGGAGTTATCACTAAACTAACAGATGGTTATTATGTTTTGATTGGAAGTTTTTCTTACCTCTCTGAGGTGTTCGAGATCAGCTTTATTGGCTAGAAGTGCCAGGGGTCCAGTTCCTTGACGAACCTTGTGGAGGGCTGCGAGGGTGTCTGATGCATGTTGGAAACTTCTTCGGTCTGTGATGGCGTAGACCACTAAACATGCGTCAGCCCATTGGACCTGATAAAAGAAGTAGAAATAACACATTAAATTTGTGCCAATGTATTTAGAGTTTATACAAAGAAATGTCTCATATTATTTGATAAAAGTTGTATTTCCAAAGTAAACGTAAATATTTTTTTTTATTTATTTAATGACCTGATCGTAACACCGTTTAGTAATAATTAAGGTAATTTAAACTTTGATTTAAAATAAAAAAGCTGACTGCCAAAATCAATGCAATTTGTGAAGCGCTTTAAAAATGTTAAACCTTCTAGTTGATTTCGTTGTAATTAAATAGGACACACATAGTTTAGTTGATAGAGCACATAAGCGCGAATCCAGTGAACGCATGTTTGAATCCCGCTGAATGTGAATTTATTCTACTTATATACATTTCTCTGAGGTGTTTTCAAATTATGAATGTAATACAGTGAGTGTTGTTATTTTAGTAAAAAAATAATATTTATATTTTCTTCTATTTGAATTTGGAATAAAAATCATTGATGAAATTAACTTTGGGAATTTTTCATTTGATTTTAAATCTATCGTCATACTAACAAAATTTACGGTAATTACATGAACATTGTAAACAACGAACTAGCAACGATGAGTAAGACAGAAAAATCTTTATCCAAGGCTTGATTCGGAAATTACTAATGTTTTGCATACTGTAAGAAGCCATCAATTATTACAAAACTGTAAGTATGCCGAACGATTAAATAAATCTTTCATTACTTAGCGTCTAACACATAGTTTCATTGCTTACAAAGTTTGCTAACTCTCTGCTTCATTATATCAGCCAGCCAATAGAGAGCGATGCGAATAGATGCTAATAAATTATAATTAGTCGATGTATGCGTGTTCTTACCTGTTCGATTGGAAAGCCGTCTTCTCCCTCCCCGGAAACGTCTATGATTTCCACTTCCAGGGGGTTGTTGTTTATGGTAATGGTCTGTCTGTATAGGAGGTCTGAAACAATTGGAAAGAGAATAAACTGTTATTATACGATGTTATAATCCATTAACGAACAAAAGACGACCTTTATAAAACTCTTTGCATGCAGACACGGATCGGGATAGGTGAGTATTGGCATTGATATGAAATGTATCTACGCAGTTTTTTTAATCAATCGAATTATTATATTACGTAGGTTGGGTGTAGCTAAATAATTACATAATATTTTATGCTCTTTCATCATCATCATCAGCCTGAATCTATCCACTGCTGGATGAAGACCTCTCCAAGCTGATTCCACTTTTCTCGGTCATGTGCGTTGCGTTGCCACGTACTTCCGCAGAACTTTATCATTTCATCGATCCAGCGGCCTCTAGGTCTACTTTGCGGACGTTTTGTACCTATTGGATACCACTGGATGACTAAATTTATCCAACGATTGTCCCCTCTTTGAGCTACGTGTCCAGCCCTTCTCCATTTGAGGCTTTTAATGAACTTTATTCACTTCGCAAACCCTTGTCTGCTTCGTTATCCACTCATTCATCTTTTGTCCTTTCGCGTTATGCCCAGCATGCACCTCTCCATACCACATTGTGCCACTATAAGTTCTGGATCTCTCTTTTACGTAGGGTCCATGTTTCACACGCATATATGATTACGGGAAGTACACACTGGTTGAACACTTTGCGCTTTAGGCATAGTGAAAGGTCACTTTTGAAGACATTATTCAGGCGGCCAAAAGCACTCCAGACTGGCTTTACTATGGTACATTAGTAACTAAAAATGTATTAGTAAACGAATTAAACTCATTACATTAATCTGGACAAATAAATTAAATAATTATTGATAGAATAAGATAGTTATCTTTTTTGTGGCAATTGTCGTAAAGCAATCTTTATACCTAATATATTATGATGGATACAAAGTGATACTTATTTTATAAATAAGATATCTATATTAGGTATATTTGACTATGGCAGTTAATAACAATATTATATTGCAGTAGTTTAAGTTAGTCAATTATTACGTACAATTTATCGTGTCTAATTATATTAATAGACATTAAAACGATTAAATATCTTCAGTTATTCCAGAAGGTTATTATATTATAAAATTAATAATATTACTGCCAAGGACTTCCATTTGAAGTACATATATTTTATATTATTACAAACTCATAATTAGATACAAATTTGGCATACAATTAATAAGTTGTTCGTATAAAGCTGTCATTGGCTTAAAACCACCAAGAGTATTTTATTTCAAACAGAAAGTATCTATTAATACACCGATATTGATAAATAATGTAAATTTACTCTTCAGTATTAAAAAATATACCTTCTTCTTATATTTATCCTTGTGATTATTGACAATGGTCTGAAAGAACACTTGCCTTCCGCGATGAGTGCCACTCGACTTAGACGAATGGATACTATGTAAGAGAAGTTAGTGAGCTATTTTAGAACGACTTTCTTAACTGCGTTTCGCCTTTTTCTTTTTCGCTTATCTGTTTGGAATACCTACGTGAAATTCCTGTGTTGAACCCGAAATAGTAATGTCAAACGGTAGGGAAAGGTACTCGAGACGCTTTAATGAATAAATTATTAATAAAGACATAATTGACAAACAATAATAACATGAAAATCATTATTTTAATCAAGGTATACTATATTTAGATTGTTTGTGTATTTTTGGGAAATGTAATATATGGTTTATTTATATCAAAATAACAGGCGAATAACAATAATTCTATAATGATTGTGGAACAATATGTTACTCTCTTGCAAGTGATTCCGTATTAACATTTTCTCTCTTATCGCGATGACAATATTTTCAAATTATAACCCAAAAAGTGATGAAACTTGTGCATTCATGTTACCAATTTAGTATGACTACGATATCTCAAAATCTTACTTCGTGACAAAATAAAACTTTGCAGTAAGTCATTACTTATGTAAAGTGGTCAAATAGCAACGGTGGAGTGGTGAGGTGAGGTGCGGGTTGAGGGGTGTGTACATTTATTCAACGGTTGTCTATGCATGTAGGCGGATAATACGGATTTAAATATATACAATCAATGCTGTATATTTATATTAGTAATTAAGGTGACATTGTAACGTTATGTGTGACATATTGTAATTGATGGTTGCGGGCAACACTAGACGATAAAGTTGTGTGAAATATTGTTTATGTAAAGATTAGGTGGATAATTCGAATTTAAATATAGTATGCAATCAATGATGTCTTGGTTCCTACAAAGGCCAATTATTATCTTGCTTTTAGAAAAATTGCGGCGTCTTACTGCAGACGTGAAGATCTCTTCACATAAGTTTTACAGTCCGCATGATTAGGTTCGTTTGTTAAATATACCTTAAATTCTTTTAATTCTCTCCCCAGCACTTTCATTAAACTCAGTCAGAGCTCACTTAGGAGCGTAGCAACCTTAGTCTTGGGTATTTACTCCCAGGAAATTCCCTGTCATACATTAAATAGATGGATTCACATCGCCACTGTAGGGTCCAGTGATACGCTCTATTAAGACCGAGTGTGGTGGGGGCGGGTTTGGTTTGGACGGATTAACTTCAATGTATATTTATATATTAATATGTCAGTATTGGTAATTGATATGTAATTGTAACGTTATGTATTATAATAATATGTAATCGATGGTTGCGGGCAACACTAGACGATAAAGTCTTGTGAAGTATTGTTTCTGTGGCGGCCTGTGTTGCCATCCGGTGACTGGAATAATAATTCCGAGCATGTATCAGAACGTGCAAGACTATAGACCCGCGGAGATATAATACAAAAGGCGCCGGAAAATGTCTTCCGGGTTTTGAAAGAAACGATCCGGTTGTTGCCCACCTAAGACGTAACAAAACATTGACATATTATTATTTTGGACGTGCTGTGGCATCTGAGAAACGTTGATCTTGAAGGAAACAATGCGGCCGGATTAAACAGACACGAAACGAAGAGGTTTTCCAATAGTAACTTATAAATAAATACGCGGCTATTTTTATTCGAATACCATTAGTTGTACATATTCTATTATGAGATTTTAATTCAGACGATAAATAAGAACACTAAAGTTGTGATCAAATTGAGATGCACGTCATGTCACTGTTACACTGTCACGGTGACAATTGTTTTAGTCTATGGTTTCGTCATTTTGCTGAATATTTTGAACGATCACTACCTGTCTAAATTCAATTATAGAGAGTGCCAACTCAAATGTATCAGTATTTTGAATTATTATGAATTGTTCTTGCTAATTTCAATTAATTTTAACAGTTTCTACGTTTGCGTACGATAAAATTACTAACGATGTTATAAATCCATGGATAATATTTTGAACAGAACCCAACTTGCAGATCATAGATAATATTCTTATAGAAAATACATAGTGCCAACCACTAAAAACAAAAACGTGATTTTGACATGATTTGAAAAAATGTAGACACCTAAAAAAAGATAAAAAACGTTCAAACGTCATGCAGATGTCGATGCAGTGCGGTTCAACGTGAGATAACCTTAGTGTTGTTTTGATGATTTCGGCAGATTTTGCCAACTAACAATGTACGTTTAAATGTTCAAAATGTGCTACGGGATAAGAGCATCAGTCTGATAACATTTTAAGCACAAAGAAAAACGACATTATACACTTTTCCCGTAGCAGCAGCTTACTGTGACGTCACGTGATAGTAAGCAACATGCACCTCAATTTGATCAGAGCTTAACAGTTTTCAATAATCTGTAATAATTATTTATTCTAAATCTCATCTAATATTACTATTTAAAGAAAAATTTTATATATCTTTATGTTTTCTTAATGTTTTTTGTGTAATAGAAAAATGATCTTATTTTATAAAGAACATAATATTATGAAACGATATATGGAAAGGAGTTATAATAAAACTAAACAAAAATATTTGCCATAATATAAAAAATAGCTGAGTTAATAAATATATGGTGTGTCAGTGAACGGAAGAAAGCCTTCGCATATATTTAGAGTAGGAGTTATTTGTGGGGATTGAGTGAAAGTTGGAGGATAAACAGGTCCATAAATTATGCTGGATGATAAACTTTAATAGGCCACTTGTCTTGTATTAACTATTCGTTAAAATCGCCAGGGGTTTTCATTTTTTGAGCCGCTAACTTTAACTAGCTTCTCAAAATATAATAATGTTCAAGTAGTCAAGTTTTCTATTGTTACAGCCAATAAAGAAAGCATTTTAATTTAATTATAATAAGTACATTGAAGAAGTATCTAAACAAATTATGCTAAAAACGGTTTTTAACGAATTCGGAAAACCTATTATAAATATAGAACATTTAATTATTATGTAAGGTTGGATAGTTTGGGTAACAGAAAAAAATGTTGGTAGGGCACCGAATAAGAAAAGATGATACAATAGTCGCGATATATATATATATAAACACCGTCGGAGATAGCGGCCAAAGAACACAGAAAATATATACAGAAGATATTACCTCTGCCAGAAAATGAAAATAAATCATCATAAAAAGAGGTATACTAACTAAATAGTAATTTGTGAAATAGTATAAAATAAACCGTTGAAAAACTATATTTATGTATGTGCTATCGGTATCATACTAAATTTAATGGTTATATAAATAATATGTTATTGAGATAGATCTAGATAATTCACATGTTGTTTTTCAATATGTGTGTTGACTCCAAAACATGGACTAAATAAGTTGTCCAAATGGCTAATATCCATTTATTACAAAAATCTGTTAAGTATGAAACTATTTCGCAAGTCTGCCAAATGCACAGCGGATTTTAGAGAGTAAATTAATCTATAAATGTAAATAAATACGTCGAAATTAGTAATTTTTAAATATTTATTTGATTTATATTGTTATTTTTGCATGTACATACTTTTAATAAATAAGCCTGAAAACTGATTTAAAATTCTTAATTATGGTAATATACATAGGTACTTACTTTACGCGATTTTATTTGACTGTTAAATTATTTCGCGGTATATGTATAATATCTATGACTGCGGTCCACACATTCGTAACCCCGTACAAGAGATTCGAACATGGAACTTCCGCCTACAACGAATGTGTGTCAATGTTCCCGCTGAACTTCGACGGGGTTGGCACTTCTGCGTGTTATGACAGGCGCCAACTTAAAGAGGAGTATCCACCGATCATTTCATTACTTTCCATTTCCCGGAAGCACTTCGAAACGGCGGGAAAACGGCCGGCCGCCATTTTTACTGCGAGGGATTAAGCGGCAATTCGAATTTGATGGTGAATAAAGTTCGATTAATTTTATTGAGTTTGGAGTTTTTCTCCCCGATAAAACGATGAAGTATTTTTATTCGATCATCGTTGGTAAATGCAGCATTTAAAATTTAAATGTAGCTGAGTTAAGATAAAATATTGAATTACTACTGAACTATTTCGTATTGATTTGTTTGTATTGCCATGATGAATGAGGTACGTGGAGGCCCGGGGCGCTGACATGTTTGGAGGCCTTTTAATTTTACATATCCGATAAATCACCAACGTTAAAAATATAGGTAACAATATTGATAAGTACCTATACTAATAATTATGTTGCCATATTTTTTTTCATTTACTCTTTTAATAATTTTGTAATTTCTGATGAAGCGACTGCCTTCATTTGATGGAAATTTGCTATGTCAAAAATCAGATAGTTATTATGTTAAAATAAAATATTATATTTAAATATTATATTTTAAGCTACTGACTGAAACATTGAAGCTGTGATATTATAAAACTGCGCCATTAGATTCTTCAAGTATGATATTCGCAATCTGATCGAAACTATTTTTAATTGTATGTATTTTTTTGTACCCAGATGGACAAATAAAAAATTGTTCATTCTTTCAAGTGCGTAAGTAAATTTTTACTAGATACGACTGGTTTATTTGACAAATATATGCCATCAATCGTATTCATTTACCGACAATTAGGGGTAACATACAAGTGACACAGTATTGTACAAGTATATCCATTCCCGCGTAAATGTGGTATTTTTAGCATGCATCACATGTTAAAAATTTTCGAATTGAGTTGCGTTCCAATTGCATTATACTTGAATTGAAATTGAAAATGACAGTAACATAATCCGTTACAAATACATAATATTCAAAAAGTCAGATACTGCCCAATTATAAACCCGATTTCTCAATATAGAAAATGCCATAATGTGTTGTTCTTGTCAAGGAATATATTTTCTTGATTATTATTATTATCATTAATACAAAAATATGACACATTTAGATCATCTGTCTGTCAATGTCTTAATTAACCATCACATTATTTGACAAATGAACGGGGTAGACTACAATATTTTTATACATACAGTCGGTTATTTTATATGTTGATTGCTTGAATAAGCGTTTGAATAGATTGGCTGGGGAACTTAATTGTATTTCCGGATTCTGCAAGAAACGCTATTTGTTACATAAGAAGTATTTCTTCAACAGCTCAATCAAACCGTCACACTTTGAGTGGGGTGTTGTAAAGGAATTTAATCCACGTCTTTTTGCAAAGGTCTTATCTTATAATATAAGAAAGAAAAAAGAAATGTGAAACTTATCTACCGTATATGTACGATAGTTTTCCGAGAGTTCGTTGACTCTTTGTCTTTTCTTCTTTCGTTCAACTGATAGAAAATTACGGAATTTCGTATCATTTTTCACTCTCTTGTGCTGTTTTTCAATTAATGAAGCCAACTAAAGGTTTTTTGCTCAGTGTTTCCTTACATGCTACGGAATACATATTATAGTATGTTACCTAACGATACAATGTGATCGTAGCACGAAACGTATCGATACGTGACTCATCGAGGGTGAATTTAGAAAAATGAACAAAGACGTTAAAACATGCATAATAATAATACTTAAAGAAAAGTTTTTTAAGCGATCGCTTCGCCACAGGAGTATGTACAAATATATTAAAAAGATTTATATATTCCACAACCAAGTGAAAACATTCAATGAATGTTAGTATTTAATAATTACAAGATAAAAAGAACTTTTTATATACCACGTTTTTAAATTTTCTGTTGAATCATATAAGCTTGACAATTCTATGTATTAATAAAAACTTTTTATTGTGCTTGATAGAAATACTGAATAAATATTATAAAATAGAGGAATGTCATTTTGACATTTCATATTGTTTTCCATAGTAACGCACGTATATACTAATAATTTAGTTGCTAGGATCCCCTTAGCAACGCATAATAGTGAGTAGTAAATATTACGTTTAACATTTTTTTTCCAAAACATACAAAACAGAATTAACTGAAATTGAATTGAATTCTGCTTAAATATGGCCAAAAGTATTAAAAGAATGCATTGTCGCCGTGTTCTGATATATTCTAAAAGTTTCAAATGTCTAGCTAGTCGGGAAGTTTGTTAAAAATCTTGGACAAACAAGAATACGAGCTATTAAAACGTGGTAAAAATAGTTTATAACGTTGCTAAAGGGGGCCTCCAAACCTGTAAGTGCCTTGATCTTCTACACACCTAAAGTAAATGATATCGATATGTATAATTAATGTAAAATTAAATGAATATTGAAGCTATATTAGCAAAATTATACAATTTATTAAGCTATTGTCTACGCTTACAAAGACTATCAATCCATACGAAAAATGAAAAGCAACGCATTTTTATAAAACTTAAATATTTTTTTTCCGAGAAATAATGAAATGAATACAACGTCCTTGTGATGGTGGTGTGAATGAATAATTATATTTAAAAACACGTTGATTTGTCTTGTGACCATACACTGTAATAATAATAATTGTCCGTAATGAAGCCTTTTATGTAGAAAATCTCGTAATGTTTCATTAAAATTGTCCCAGTTTTCTTTGAAATAACTAAATGACCGATGGCATGTTTTATTAATTACCATTACCTATGCTATCTGAGGCATTAATTTGCAAGCTCTACCGGCACATGATAATTAAACATATCCATCGGCCGGTTCCTGGAATCTCACTACAATTAACCTATTTTGCTATACTTGGAGATGGTTATGTTTGCATCACTGTAATAAACAAAACAAAGTTGATTTCGGCCTTGATGTGTTGCGTAATTTCGCTAAAAGGTTTACAACTAAATAAATAAAATTGTCTATGGTACCTATATCCTCGCAATTAGCAAAACTAGTTCGTTCTTTATTTAAGCTGCAGACAAAAGAAAATATAATCCGTTGAAAAACATATCATATTATTTGAATAAGTTATTTTTATAGTAACGGAAACACTAAGTAAAAAAAATAATAACATAAAAAAATATTTCGAGAGATTTGCCATTTAATAAAATTGGTTATACTCAATCATATTGTTGACTAGAATGATTGAAATGAATATATATTTATTTTATATTCCAGAGTTGTAGATATCGTCATGGCGTAGGCCGTAGCGGTTTCCGTAGAGGTCGTAGATCTTAGCTAACATGCAACTTAGCGTTTGTATTATTCTAAAAATCAATATATTCTTATCAGTGTGTGCTTGGGCAGATCATTAACATGTGTTTTATGAGGTCAAACAACATTTTTTTTATTAATACATTGGCTTATCAGCTTATCACAAACAATTATTTATGAAGTTAATGTAAAGACCACGTGAATATAATAGTATATTATAATGTTATTTTTCTATACAAAGATTTCAGCTTTGGAAATTTTATTGATATAGTATCCTAATATTATGATCATTAGATAATAATACATACCAATAATTACGGGTTTACCATAGACAATTTAGTAATCGAATGGGTAATAAGTAATTTTATTGGTAATGTATTAAATGAAACTGTTATATTTTATGACTGCCGCCATTAGCTGTCATCTGTCAACCATTTCATCTAACTTCAGCAAAAGTTGCAGCTATTTTATAGTCACTACTACGAGTATATACAAACGCTCACAGAGAAGATATTCGGAGGGGTAGTCAATTAAAAAAAATATTTATAATATTTTAGGTAGATGTTTATAGGTATAACTTTCAAAAATATGTAAGAAATTCATTATAATGGGGTTAAAAAAGTAAACGTTGTTATTTTTACAATAGGGTAGTTAAAGTCAAATATATTCAATATGTAACTTCGATTATGAGTAAATGAATTGAAGGTGTTGGTCACTTTTGCAAAGTATTGTGACAATCCACAGTGCCAAACAAACAGCTACGTATTGTCATTTCACTTTGTTCTCGTGATAAATGGACATCTTATTCTTTAAAAGGAATGTGTGGTCAACACGCCAAGAAGACAATGAAAGAAAACTAGACAATGCGGTACTTATTTGAAAAGAGCAATGGCCGCACACCACCATTGATTGCCGATTACCTTTTGCTATTTCGTTTATTTTGTAAGGCGAGAAAACTCTCCCAAAATAAACATTCATTTATTGTTATTGACCCGACGGACGAAATTCTGGGAAACCTTTTCAATTTGTTTATTGTGTGTTGTTTATTTTTACATCTGAAGTAGAACTACGTCGAATACACTATTCTTTTAACGATTGATAATTATAAGTAAATTGCTTCAATAACTTTTGAAAAATTATTTTGACACATTGTTTCTCAAATTAATTGAGCGTCATCTTTATATATTCATAAGCGTATCTCGTTTTATTCTGCATTCCAACATAGATATATATATATTTATACTATCGACCGAAGGTACTTGATGGAATTTGAATTTAAAATTCTAATGGATTTAAGTTTTCTACTATTCCATTTGAGTCGTTTTTTGCGACCCGGGTTTCGCCTTTCGGTATCTTCAGGCACTATGTGCACTCACAAAAAGGAAAATACACATTGACAACGAATACAGTTAACTCTAACTTATATAGGTAAATATGTTCAAAGGCCCGTAACGCCCTTTCGGCAGACTTCCCATGTTATGAAGATAAGCCCATCTAAATGCTTTATAAGAGAGTTATATCACTTATTAACAATATATCAATTAAACCTGCAGTCTGAATTTCATTATTTAATCGACGAGTAAATAAAAATCCTCATCTATACGATGACTTATTTATGATATGTATATTATTTAAATTGTATAATATCAGTCTTCAAGTAACTTATTTCGAGATTGTAATCACCATATGTATCTATGCAATGGGGGAGGTATATGTCTTAGTAAACGTTCAAGTTCCCTTATTAAAATGTTGGTAATAATAATATTATCTGTATATAATAATATGTATGTATTACCTCTGAAAATATGTTACCAGGATGAAAATGTTCAATAAAAACTTCACAATAAATAAAAAAAGTTTGTGCTTCCTTATATGGAAACATTTTACTTAACCTTGAAATACATTTCAAATTTCGAATTTTCGAATGAAAACAGGAACATTCAATTTTTATTATTAGAATATTCTTTCTGTGTTTTCTGTTTTTATTAATTTTGATCATCACAGATAAATTTAATATAGTGTCACAAAGTGGAGAAATGTGTTTACCAACACGTTTAAAGAGGACGGACGGCAGTATCGAAAATTTTGGCAAAACACTCGAAGCTCTTTGCCGGGTACTTAAATTAATTTCCCGAAACAAATTGGCGCCCGATAAAAAATACGTAGCACCCACCGCGCGATATTTAATATGACAGAATAAACGAATATGGCCGCGTAAAACGCTCGAATTTGTCACTTTAATAGTTTTATAATACGTAAGTGTTGTGGAACGAGATGACCGTGTTTTTCATATCAACTCTCGTCGCGTTGTCTTGCCTCCGTGGATGGATGATGGCGCCCGGAGCCGTGTTAATCTCTCCGCGGAATAACTCTTTAAAAGACTGTCGCCGCTGTATATTAGTGCCGGATTATTTATATACCGCACTAAATAAACGCGTTAAAAACACACTAGTGAATTCCATCAACGGTTGTATTCGCTACCTGTTTTAAAGCGTCGTTTCTTTGATAGTGGTGGGGTTTCCTGACGCGTGGTAGGCATTTGCTTCATCTGGATTTTTGCATATTTTTTTACAATTTAATTATTAATTTTTATTGATTCTACTCATAGTTACCATCAAACGCAGAAAACTGGCATAATTCAGCTTTATTTTTTGCAATTACATAACCTCGGGGACCTGATATGACTTAGGGAGGTGTGGGTTACTGCAAGTTTGTCGTCAGTCTTCCATAGAAGACGGCACGAAATAAACTATTCATTATATTATTATAATTTATTTATTTTTGCAAATACTACGAAACACTAGAGAATGTTATTATAGTAATGCTATTGACCGAAGGTACTTGATGTAATTTGAATTAAAATTCTAATATATTTAAGTTTTGTACCATTCCCTTTGAGTCGTTTTTTGCGAGCCGAGTTTCACCTTTCGGCATCTTCAGGCACTTTGTACACTCACCAAAAGGCAAATAAACACTGACAACGAATACTATTAACTCTAACTTATATAACATATCAATACAATAAAGTTGGTAAAAACTCCATTACCTACCTATCAAGTCAAGGGTCACAATAAAAAAATATAACAAACAAATTATGAATAGTTTATAAAAAAAAAACCCGGTGCTGTTCGGTTATCAGGAATACAGCGGAAAACACATTTTGAAAATAGCAGATAAACTGGATTATTTGTTAGGTTAACCTAACCAAAACAAACCTAACCTAACCTAACCCAAACTAACAAATAATCCAGTTTATCTGCTATTTTCAAAATGTGTTTTCCGTATCAATAATAATACACTCGATAAGTGTATAATAAATCATCAAAACCTAATAATAGATCATTAGTAATTATAAACAATAAAAATACTACACTCAATATACGTCCTTATTTAATATATTAAAGTAAGCAATATTATACAGTATAGGTAACGTAAACTCGGGTTATTTGACTGTGCAGAGTTATTCCTACTATGTAGCTAATGAACCATCTCGATTATGGTGCTTAACGATATCTTCAAGGGCAAAAGCCTGCAATTTCGCCACTGCGCGCCATTGATACGTCCAAGGATTATCAGGCCTTTTAATGAAAGTGTCAAGTGACAGGCGAGTTTCTGCAGAGCTTAGGCGTCGCTGAACTGGGAGGTAAAGGCCAGCGCCGCGACGCCCCAGAGCGTTCGCCTCTGGTCACACGTGATACGGTTATACACTTCAAAAAGCTCATAAGCACCGCATGAGATAAGTTTCAGTTCAAAGCGCTATCTGAGTAAAAGTCACTTAATTATTGCACAGGCATGTTGATACCAGCATATGAGTGAATTGAACTATAAAATATTAAAACATTGTAAAAGTCATTGAAAACAAAAATATTTGTAAAATTTGCTTCTAAAAATTAAGAATATAATATATCATTTAAATATAGACTATTAATTATTGTAATTGTCTAAAAAGGTAATATAATTCATAATATATTAAGGTTCTAATCAGATAAATCCGTAAACTTTCTAAGAAAGGTGCATTATAATTCCCAGTCTTTTCTCATCATATGAATCAATTTACCATGATTACATAATATTAATGCTATAAAAGAGTATTTTGTTGTAAACGTCGTCGAATTAAAATTAAGAGTAAAGCCATATTTTGATACATACAATGTCCGTGGTTACTGTTTATGACTTTTATACAAATTATTATTTTATCTACGCGTAAATTATACATTTAATTTAAGGTTTATTCTCCGAACTGTCTTTCGGAAATTGCGTATATTTTATGAATTTAAAAATTATAATTAGAATCTATGATTCAATTGTAAAAAAGGTTCCTATAAAATGTATTGGAATTCATTTCTAGTCTATATATATATATATATATATATATATATTATCAAAGTTAAGATTTGTGTGAGTTTTTTCCTACTTGGCCTCAACTTACATCCACATAAATTATTATAAAAACAATACAAAGTTTGTTTGTTCAAATTACCTTTCCTGCCAATTCCAATTTCGAATTTTCACAACAGATACATTTTGCATATTTTGGATTCGATTAATTTTTTTTTTATTTGATTTTGTCATGTCGTATGCCTAGATGAAGACAATATTTTAATATTAAAAAACATAAAAATGTATATCGATCAATAAAACAACTTTGTTCGAAACCGGGTACTTCAGCTAGTAATATATATACATTTTGTAAATGCGGCCATAACACACGCTTTATTTATATTTAATAATGAATTTATAGTTGTTTTTTATTATATCTAGCTATAGTTGATGTGAATGTTAAATACATATTCTTTAAAATAATATGTATAATTAAATTACCTTGAGCTAATATGCTTTTTTCTAAACAACGGTTTTCAGATACATTTGTCAAATGCTTTGAGCTAGAAATCGTTATTAATTGCTATATTACAAATTATTTTGCGGTGTATCAATTTAAAAATAAACATTACCGTTATTAATAAGCAAGCTGTTGAAGTATTTGTTTGGTGCATTTGTGATAAGTAATTTATCACTGCGATGTTACGCCTTTCCAACATGAATTTTCCTGAGATTCTGGCGTCTGCTTAGTAACAACGATGATGTTATAAGATTAATGTAAAATAAACAGTTTTGACGAATACAACGACGAGAAATTAAACTTGGGTGTTTGAGTGACAATGTAATAGTTTTTGAGTGACACAACAAGTGGGCTTGCATTATTAGAATAATAATATTTAATAACATTCTGTATAGACGAACAAAGTTCCACTGAAGATTTTAGAGACCGAAAAGTGATTTTTATAATTACACTATTTTTTATTTAATCATACAAATGTAGTGTTCGTTATTGAACATATATAATTAAGAACACATAAGAAATAACTAATTTACTGAAGTATAAAAAAAATAATTAAAAATCATTAGCAAGTGCAAATTTATTAAAACTAATATTTTTAAAATTCCCTGCGCATGTATTCTAGACTGTTACAATAAGTACTTAATAAATACTTCGATACAAACCTACCCTAGATAGCTGCCGTGGCGGCCAAAAATAGTCTTGTGTATATAATAGATTCGCTGAACCCAGTTTTCGATGCAAGAATATGTTTTCAAATGTCTACATATGGTTTTGTAAGTCTTTTAAACGTTATCATGACGTTTTTTTCTAAAGATTCTGCCACATTGAGGACATTCTGAATTTAGTCAAATCATTCGCAAATGGATAGCGAGCTCTCGTTGCGAAGTTTCATCTCCCGTAATGTTATACCTCCAATTATCTAGAGCTATCGAATTTAAATATATTTTCCATCGCTGATTGTATAATAATATACCATTTGTGTTCTTTGAGTTAATTAACTATCAAACATTTTTTTAGGCGAGGGTTTCCACACGCCAACAATATGACCCAAGGCGAATAAATACGTTATCTTAATATTTTATTATTAAAACATCTAAATTTAGTTACAGCCTGCTGCCGTAAGTCGTGCATTGAATCCTTTTATGTCACCCGGTCCATCAACCGCCGTCGCGCCGATCATTCGACGTGCCGCGACGCCCAAAAATTCCCCCTCGAATCTTATACCAGCGTCCCTTCCGTCTAGTTGTCGTCGGCGTCGATTTTCTCATTTCCACATCCTGTACGCTGCAACTATATAATTTGATAAAATAAATAACACGGCAGTGTGGTTGATTCTGAGATTTATGTCGTCCGTTATTTTATTTACATTCATTCATTATACACTCACGTTTTATGAATTTCATTTTTAGATAAATATTTGACAGTATCATAACACTGTCTTATAAATATCTTATATTTAAATAGTGGTAAGAGGTATTTACATAATATTATACATCACAAAAAATGTATTTATATTAATCATCTACGTAAATGTAAGGCTATTCAATTCTTTTTTCAATGTTTTAACATAAGCGTAGTTAATTACATTATTTTTAAATACCTTATTATAGATAGCATTATTCTAAACTGCCTTTTATTATTTATACTTTATATAACTCCTTCAAATGCGTGAGTCTGTTTTAGGATTTAGCCAAAGGTTTTCTAAGACGAGAAATATTGCAGAACTTAATAATGGAGAGAGCTTGAGAAGACATCTATCCAGCAGTGGATTGAAATAGACCGATGATAATGATTTTTACTTCTTCGTGGGTTCATTTGTTTTACAATCCGTATATAATAATTTTCATGTTCCCACCAATACTATCACTCGTAACTCTACGGTCTTCATGATACCCCGTCGCAGGACGGATGTGATGTTTCATGATGCTGTGTATCGTGCAATTAACTTATTTGATGGCATCATAAAGGTTGATTTATTTTTTATTTATCATGTTTGCGGACGTGTTAAATAGGTTAAATTTATAATTGTATTTATCATTTTACTTATAAGCACCTACTTTCTTGTTATATTGGTTGTTATTTGTAATTAAGTTATTTTTATAATTTGTATGTATTACGTATTAAGACGCATTGGCCAATCGCTGTAATGCCATTATACTCTTTTCTAAATAAATAAATAAATATTTCATGTTTTTTGTGTATAAATATCGTTATAATAGACGGATGAAATTGACCCAGTTCGTAATTAAGTCATATGGATTTTTTCTGATATAATTGGTGTTCGTTAAGAATTGATATTTAACAAAATTGATGTGATCTATAATGATCAATTATTATAAAGTAAAATATACAAGTGGTATGCGGTAGATATAATGTAGTAAAAATAATGTGTTAAATAATGATTTTGTAGAAGTGTATATTTTACCAAAATTCCAGCGATAAAACTATTTTTCGTAGCCGTACTTATTACGTTTGAAATAATGTAGTCGTTGACGCCGACTAAACCACAAAAATACATAAAAAAAACATCGCCGACAAATTTGACTATTCCACAAAGGCTTTTATGTTTATCGATGTTCTTTCCTAATAAAATATTTGCACAAAAACTTGGCATTATTGCCACAGCGAAAAAAGTATCGGATAAAAAAAAATAGTTAGCCTGCAGATAAAAAAGAAACTAGAGATTTTGTGTTGCCATGCCACGATCCACATAAATATTCGTTCCTTACATGTACATTATATTTCATGTCGGTGTGTACCGTTTTGCATTGGCGGATCAAAATTATTCGATCGTAAATTTTATTAGAATATTTTATAAAAAAAATAACGTTTTTACGCGGGTTAAAATATGTGTTTTAAATACATTTATAATATTTAACTGATTTTGTGTCTGTAATTGTCTTAGTTATATCTTTTCATTCTACTTTTCTGTATTGAGAAGCCCATAGTATTGTCTATTTGGTTGGACCATCGTGTAGTAGCCTCACTTTTCCGTGTAGATTATCGATGTTTTGATAGATGGGTGATACTTAATTATTGTGTAGGTAAAGATTATATTTGTAAAGAGATTGAAGAATAAGTATGATAAAAGAATTCACGTAAAAATCATATTGTAACATCGATCAAATAGTGGGTTTAAAATAAATTATGTAAATAATAATGAATGATATATCAATAATTTTTGTAAGTATAACATGTCATGTCTGAAAAATATCTGAGTAGTCTAGATGTGTTGTTCACTGGTAGCGTTGAAGAAATGCGGCAGTGAAGGCATGCGCCATGTGGAGAAAAATTATTAAGTAAGCGACTGAACGAATGGTGACTAATGGACGGTTATTGTTTGCATGGAGATCACTCAGTAATGAGACAATGGATATGAAGAGACATAATTTACTGTTAAACAAAAAATATAGATGATTTCGAAATCGTAACACTCATTTTACATTATACGGTTTTGACCGTACGGCAAAAAATCGAACGGCGACATTCTTTTAGTGGCGTGAAGAAGAGCATGGTCCTTTTCACATTACGCGGCAACGGTAAAAAACGGAAACGGCGCCGTATAGCAGCCGTTTATTTTCAATGTAAGCACGGTGCCCGGACGGTCACGTGTCGGTGTACGTGACATTATGCACGCTTTCATATTAGACGGTTTTAAATCGTACCTACGGTCAGTCGATTCATTATAACCAAACAGCACCACAACTGAGGTTGTGCCGAAAAAAACCGTGCATAAACCGTATAGTGAGAGTGTGAATGTAAAGAGTGTGAATTTGTTGCCGATTCCGATTTTTACCGTTTGGTTTATTTTTTTCGTACGGTCATAACCGTATAATATGAAAGGAGGGTAATTTTCTTCTTATGCTGAAGTCGTCCGATGTGCCACTGTCAAAGTCTAGTTTTGCATAATGGCAACTTTTTTCCCAGCGGAGCGCAAGAGAGACGACAGAGTGGTCTTTTTGAAAAGAAATAAAACGGGGAAACATTATTGCCGCAGACGGGGTAAGTTTTCGCTTAGGCGCCAGGGGAAAAATCACAATGGCCGTCTTCGCCGTAATGGCGAGTAGCAGCCATGCTCGGCCACGGTGCTAAAAGAATGGCGAATGTGAATGCGAGATTTCCCGCGTTTCTGTTCTGGGAAGGCATTGCTAAAATGAATGTAACGGAATAATATGTGATTTTTTAAAGAATGTTTGAAGAAGTTTGACTAGGAAATTCATGTGATTATTTATTCTATAAAATAATTATTTACAATACAAACATTTTTGTGTATTAATATTTATTATAAATGTAAATAAAAAATAGCGGAAAGGGTTCCGAGCGACGCAATGCAATTGCAACTGCTGCAATCGAAACACTGTCGGTGATAGTAACCGGAATATACAATACTCACATTACCACACACCCAGTTGCTTCCTGCGCATGGAAAAATATAAGATCTGCGCAACTTAATTGTAGATGTTGATTCCGTTTCATGGAGTATTTTTTTACAACATGGTTAATTGTCTTTTCATATTGATAGATTATAATATAAACGTTTTAGTTTCAAAAAATGAGTATCGTTGATCTACTTTATGAGATATTTGAGTTTGTAAATTATATTATCTGACGTATTATTATTCGACTATATTTATATAATCGACAAAAAATGGTTTTACGCTTGGCCGATTGTGGTAAGATTAAATAATTCAGATATTCTTGAGCGGCTAAAACAGCAAGATATTTGTTTTATTTTTTATTATTTAATAATCTTCTTCAGAGTCCAATTGTGTGTGTTTTTTGCCGCGTGCATTCCAGCCAGTAATACGACATCGCTGAAAGATGTCCAAGGGTCTAATACTCTCACCGAATTGAAAAACTTCAGCTGTTAAATGTACGTCCGCTTGGCGGTGTTTGTTTAAAGACAAGAATAATAATATGCTCCGTAAATAGTGATGGCTTTCTGTTGACACACGTTATGTGTAGTGTTGGTAATCTGGAAAATGCATTATGCAGGCGAGAGAAAGAATGTCTTCTTTCTTTCAAATGAATTGGGAATAAACGACTATTATAAAATATATTTTCTTTTCAACAGTTTACGAGTTTTAAATTTTGCCACCAAAATAACAACAGCGCATCTATTCTATACACAGCACTGCTTTCGGCCGCTATGGCAGCTATCTAGAGTAGGTTTGTATCAAAGTATTACCATTTATTGTAACAATTAAAATAGGTAAGTTGTAATTGTTACAATAAGTGCTATTTATTAAAAGCACCTCTCTTGGCTATGCTAAATTTTAGAGTGAGATAGACAGTTTTGACTGTTAAGACGGCTAACTTATTGTAAGTACTAGTACTATTTATTGTAGTAATACTTCGATATAAACCTACCCTAGATAGCTGCCGTAGCAGTCTTGTGTACTGAATAGCTGCGCTAATGCAGACAGAAATACAATTATTGTTGTGTTATCCACAAGTGGCATTATCATGGGATTCATTATAATACTGTTTTTGTAATATTTAATACCACTATAATGATATTTTTTTTGTTAAAAAACTAATTCAAAAAGAATTGGCACAAATAGTGTCTTTAATATTCCTAAATAATTTTATTAATACGTTATTTTGTTTCTGAAAGAGTTATATCATTTTGCATTGGCCAGGTTACGTTATTATATCAATGGCGCCTGTTTAAAAATACACGAAAATCTTGAAAAAAGAACTTTTATTGATATTTTAGTTTGGTTCCTTTAGCTAGTGTTGTTTACTGTCGTGTCACATAATCCACGAATTTACGATTTAAGATAAAATAAATTGCAACTCGGTCCTTTATTTTTATTGTCCAGGTAACGACGTATTGACGGTAGATGGCCAGTGATATTATGTATTGCGAATGCGAATCGAAAATCTTGTATGACAAATTTAATTTAGTTATCTCGGTCCAACGCTGGTGGATTTATTATATCTGTAAATCACAGAACATAAAAAAATATAACGTGTATTTCAAATTCTTGAAGTCTGCATCTTAAAATTTATTGGGTACCTGTCGGTTAGGGTTGGCAGTGGTGAAAAATGGTTTAAACTTAAATACCGGTTATTAAAAAAAAACTATTTTAAAAATAGAATTCACGATAAAGCATCACCACGAAATGTGAACCATGTATTGTGAATAATAATATAATTTTATATTCAATATTCCGGTAAAACGATGCATGAACCTTTAATATGTATACACTTTTATTTTATTTGGAAAGTCTATACTTAGTGATAGAAGTTCTGACATAACCAGTTTTGAAATTTTAAAAGGTGCCAAATACCCGGTACAGCAGTCCCTGCTATCAGTGTTGCCATAAATACAAAACAGATCGCGAAATCGTTCAGGGAAAATGTGATTCACAGGTTTGACCTCATTCCCGTAGTTGTTTTATTCAAGATGTAACCTCGGTAATTGTGAGGTTGCAGGAATCGGTTTCAGGAACAAAAATATAATGGAAGCCTTGCCCGAAAGGTAATGTTTCAGTTTGGCTAATGGTTGCTCGTTAACAAGAAAATTTGATAATAATGAACACATTTTGGCTTTCTTACTTTCATTAGTGGGAACGTGCCATTGTGCATGCTTCCACGAATCAATTATCAGCACTACTTGACAATTGTCTAAAAGGGAATACAATAATATATAGTTACACATTTCGTCATTCGAATTTAGAACGAAATAAAATGATATTCATTATTGTTATTTTATAGATTTATTATTCTTGCCGTGGTAAAAAAAAAACCTGCCAAAGAGGTTCCCAGAGGGGGACATCTAATTATTAGTAGGTATATTATTCCCCGAATTTCTACCGTACATTGTTTTTTTATTATTCTGAAACCTTGTAAAGAATTACGAAAGTAAGCTAGCTGATACCTACTTGTATATAATTTATTTACCTTAGGGAATATTGAAGGACACGATAAGAGAAAGTCTACCTGACAAGAAGAAAAGTCAATAATGGAACTTTCATACGCGAAAACTTTCTCAATAAGAGCTTAAGAACTTTTTATATTGCGTAGAGCAACTTATCGAAATAAAGAAAACAGGGTAATAAACAATTTAGGTAGAAAACACATTTTCCCAGAGCCACGTGGCTCTTGAAAACATACTAAAAAAATATTGCGTTTATATTATTCGCGCGAGACCAGAGACAATGAAACAGAGCGGAGCGCCCACGACTGGAAAAAGCTAACGAGGAACTTTCTGAATTAAAAAAAAATTGGCAATACTTAATCATTTTTTAAAAATATATTATGATCATTATAAATAAGTGATGATTATAAATTCATTTGAATTAAAATCATACAGTAGATAATGGTGTTACTGTTATATTATTGGAATATAATGATATTCGAACCTTACTGAGATGTTTGTTTTAAATTTAAAAATATTATTTTAGACTATGTAATGGTCATAATGTCTGTAAGATCAATCAATGTTGCTAGTGCTATTTATATAATACGAATTTAAAAAAAAATTGTATAGTGTTGCTATATCGTCAAGATGAGTTTGGTTTTATAATATACCTATTAATTATTTTTTAATCTTATATAAGTATTACATGAAAGGTTATGGTCGATTATGATTAACTATTCTGCACTAGGCATAACAATTGGCAACGGTTAAAAGAAACTATACACATTTTTAAACGTGTATGTTTGTAGGAAAATATTATTTTTATAATATTCAAACTTGTAATGCGTATTACAATTTGCAGTTATGCCAAGATATTGTCGGAACAGCTGACTCAAAGCGGTTCCACTTCGTCCAAGGCTCGCTTTATTCACCGTGCCGGAAAATGCGAAGCTTTGTCTTATAGGATGTAAATTAATGATTATTCTTCAGGTAATAAGTGTGATAAAATGATTTGAAGCATAAGAAAATGTTTAATATCCAACAAGTAACGGTATGTATATATACTATCGTTTACCGATCGGCCAAAAGAAAGCTATGTGCTTTTCTTCTTTAGATGTATGTTTTATATTTTTCACTGTACTACCATACGTCTGACCATTACACCCGAATAAGATAGATTAACCGCATGGGAGGCGAACCTAGCCTCTGAAGGTATCAAAGATTGGGTAAAGCCAGCAGAGCATCTCCCACCCTGAGCCAGTCTCGGGTACCGTATATGGAAGCCCTAAACAGACTGAGAACCATGGTAGGGCGCACTCGAAACAACATGGTGAAGTGGGGGTTCTCCGATGACCAAACCTGCAAGTGCGGTGAAATGCAAAGCATGGAGCACCTTTTTTCATACAAGGCTTGCCCAGTAAGCTGCAATTTCGACGAGATCCTACAAGCCGAGGAAAATGGTGTTGCCTTCGCCAGCTATTGAAGACCCGAAACGATGAAGAAGACTGTACTAAGAGGCAATTATGAGTATTATAAATGATAATTTAATTGTAAAGACTACGAATCATTAGCCAAAATTATTTAGCTAATTTAAATGCTATTATAAAATGATGCATTTGAGATATCGTGCTGTCAGGAAATGTTTCGCATTTCTTTTACGGTCAGGCGTTCAAATGTTTCTATACTGGAAGGTATCAAAGAACGTTTACCAGCCAACTGTAAGAGGAAGAAACACGTTCTTTAATTCTTAGATCACATAGTAAGAAGAGACCCAAGCAACTCGGAGAGATTGCGACTTCCAGATGGAGCGACTTCACCAAGAAAGCGATCGCTCTAGATAGAAGGAGATTGTTGGCAACATCTGTAATTTTAGTGATCACCATCCTGAGTAATGGGGTAAAAAATATGAAGAGATTATAGTAGTAATATAGATTTATATTGTAGCAAAAAGGCTTGTTTATCTAATGAATTATAATAAGAAAGTAGCCCCCGATTTTATAACTATAATAATATTACTGTTTCTACACAAAATTTATTTGTCATGAAATATTCAACTGTTTTTTATAATGAAATGTTAAAATAAAAATGTTTTCGAGCGAGTTTGATATCTCGTTAGTTGTATTAGTATGAGTAAGTAGCTTTATTAGATTCAAAGAAACCCCGCGCATATTATAATTTAAGTGGTCGTCCCTTTTTTGAAAAAGGGTTTATCATATATTTTGTACTCATGTGTACCAACTAGGGATTCCAATCCCGGGATCCCGAATCCCGGGATCCCGGGATCCCGAGCTATTTTCGATACCTATGAATCCCGGGATTGATAAACATAATCCCGGGATTTCGGGATTGATTTTTTTATCAATTTTTATGGAAAATAAAATAAAAGCGAAAATATAACAGAAAGAATACTTTTAATAAAAAAATAACTACATTAGAAATAAACTGAGTTTGAATGAAGTTTGATTTATACCCATGTGTAGGTTGCCGATTCATTTTATTTTTTCACATAAATTATTAAAAATGGAAAGATTGGACAATGCTTCGCACTTTTAACAAAGTAATTCCACCATGATATCATACGTTTTACGGCAGTTTCATATTTGTCTGACTAATTAGATTTATGAAGCGGAAAGGCCATAAGTACGCCATGATTATTTGCTTAACTATTTTAAATCTCGCTAATCCATTCATTAAGTCTTTACTATCAGAAACAGCAATCTCCTATTAAATTCACATTATTATTTAAATTACAATATTATTTACTCCGTTAAACTTGTGTATTTCCAAGATTGAACGTATACAATATTAACAATAAATGTCTTAAATAGTATAAATTATACTAGATTTATTTTTGACCGATTTCATCAATGTTATTTGTAAATATAAAAATTTTATATTAACAATGGAAAAAATGTCAATCCCGGGACCAGTCCCGGGATCCCGGGATTGTCGAATTGTAATCCCGAAATCCCGGGATCAGAATTTTGGCTCGGGATTGGATTCCCTAGTACCAACCTAGAATAAAAAAAAAACTCGAGAATATAACTCGTACGTTGGTTCAAAGCGAATCGCTTACGCCACTTTTTATGTGAAATTGTCTTTGGTATTGCAAAGAAATGCGACCGCGCCCGTACATTGACTAAATCAGGTTCGTTCACATCATATCGGTTATATTATATTTATTATATTTGCGAGCGATGCTCTTAGATATATGCTTTCGTTCGGTGTTTGTATATGCATAATATGAAATGCTAGCAAAAAGTGGCGTGGCATATTGTAGTATCTATCTAACAGCCAAATAATAGAAAATCGACAACAACAAAAAGAGTTTAAAAATAACTAGAGAATTAAAATTACCAAAAAATAAATCTATTATCAAACAATGTTCTGTTTTGACCTTGTTTCCTTTTTTGCAAGACTTACAAGATGTACCTATGTATATTATATTTATTTGTTTGAAAATGGTTTCATTTAAAAAGTATGTGCAACAAAATCTCATAAAATATATGGTTGCATATTTGTTATTGCTTCATGTAGTTTGTATGCAGAATGTAATGCTAAATTTACGATCGTAGAATGGCATGAATGTTTCCTAAATATGATGGATATTTCAAAAATAGCACTCCAAAACGGTGCTTTCAAAAGTAAGAATTCGCCAATATGTCAAAATATAATATTACCGTCGTAAATTTAAGAAAAAGTTTTTAAAAATAAATGGGAAACGTTGACCCCAGTCAATGCACGCTACTGTTTCTACCGCAGCCCGACCTTTCATTGACATCGTTCTAATTGCACGATGTATTTTTTTTAATGTTTCGGAGAGATAACAGGTGCCAACGGTTGGCGCTTAGCACTTTGCATGCAATTGCATCAATTAGTTAATTCATTATTAACAAAAGATAGCAGTGCATTTTTCTTGACAATTTTAAAGAAAACTAAATTAGAAACGTATAGATATTTGTCTCTCTCGCTCTTATACAACATAAAATAATATAAGCGGTAGCTACCTATAAAATAGTTATCTCAGGTGGTATTCACTATATTCACTGATGCTGTGTATCGTGCGATTTACTTATTTGATGGCACCATAAAGGTTGATTTATTTTTTATTAACTATACAACTATATCATGTTTGTGGACGTGTTAAATAGGTTACATTTATAATTGCATTTATCATTTTACTTTAATATCGACATAAGCACATACTTTCTTTTCTACTTTCTTGTTATATTGGTTGTTATTTGTAATTAAGTCATTTTTATTTGTATTTATTATGTATTATGGCGCACTGACCAATCGCTGTAATGCCGTAATACTCTTTTCTAAATAAATAAAATAAAAAATAAATAAATATTCTTCTTCTTTCGACCATGTCCCGATCCTAATAGGATCATATAGGCATCCAAGGAGTGGAGGTTTGTATTAAAAGATTTTTATTTTTACGAGAAATGGATGTCAACCACTTGCTCAACCTATTAGGTCCATACTCTGACTCATACACAAATTGAAAAACAATATGCGTACTTGCCAGACCCAGGATTCGAACCTGGGCCCTCGACACTATAGACCGGCGCTTAAGCCACGCGGCCATCGTGGGTGATTAATATTGATTGGATAAATATACTTATCACAATTATTGTAAATTTGAGTTTACGTAATGCAATGAAGAGAGGGGGAGAGAGAGAGAAGCTATATATTGTTAGAAAAGGATGTCAGGTACTTTTTTAATATTAGGAAAACGATAATTAATCCGGAAAATATTTCATTTAATATTATTAAACGGAATTAATATTATTGTGATAAAAGTACCGTATTGAAAATATTATATTCATCTCAAGTAAAACTCTCTTCGAGGTCAATTAGTACAGTCAATTTGACTCAAGTAAAAGTATCTTTATCGTATATAACAAAATTAGAGAGTGTTTTAGTGTCATTGTCCGCCATATTGAAGTGTAATAAAGCAATATTTTCTCAAATGTCTGCCCCTTGATAGCTATGACTTCTTCTCAAATTGTGCGCTGGCATTGTTTTAAGTGCACGAAGTTGTTAATTAATATTCCACCTCTCGTGGTACACCCATTTCAAACGGTGTTACAATCAGAATTCTCGAAAATTTGTTAATTGACTACACTACGGCCCAATTAATCGTTAAAAGCAGCCATTGTCTTTGCAATATTAAAACTTGATTGTGTTATGTTGCTCGCGGAATTTTCATGAACTAAATTAATAATAGTATTTGAAAAATGTTCCATAGCTTAAAAATGTCTATGGTAACATTTTTGAATTTATACTTCTTTTGGCGCGTTTGGGAAATCATATCAGAGTGTATTTTTGGCGTGTGACATGTAACACATAATTTATTTTTTCACACGAAAAAAAACGCACTCGATTGGATTCGAACCACCGATTGTTCGGTTATCAGCCGAACGCATGACCATTACGCCATAGTATGATACTGCAATCGTGACGATTATAAAATATAATATTATAGTTTAGAATTGTTCCGTTGTCTAAGAAGCGAATTTATTGTTGTCGGCCATTTGCAATTACTTACGTAAAAAAACGATTAAAAGTCAGAGTTGGTACCTACTTTAAAAATAAAAACAACGAGAAACCATTATATAATTTAGTAATATAAGTTAAAGTACATAGAAATAAACTAACGGCGTTCCAATAAGCGGTCTTTTTTCTTGAGTGTGTAATTGAACAAGATAATTAAGAGCCAGTCAAAGAATCTAGTTTATCACAAGTTTTGTTTTTATTGTGTTACGCCAAAGAAGTATAACTTCAAACGCGCGTACATAAGTACACACATCGATTTTTTTCATTGCTGTGTTACCTACTATTTAAATTTCGAACACGTATTAAATCATCTGGCATTTTTTAATAATTAATACATGGTTCGTTGTACGCAAAACAGTTTCAGATAATTTCATGTAAATATATTATGGCTAAACCATAGATGTGAGGAAAATACTAAAACTGTAGTTTATCGAGTATATAAATGGATCGAAAAGTCAACGATCGAATCCAAAAAGTACGCATTAATTCGCGGGCAACGTCCCGGCGCGAAAAAAAAATATGCTTGAAAAATCTGCAAAGTTGCAAAATGTATCAAAAACTTTTCTTAGTCGTATTACTCTTGCAAATAAATCTGTCGAAGTTTATAATATGAATATTGATGAGTTAAATAATAAAGTTTATTTTGAATAAATCAGCGCTTTTGGTTTGTGGTGATTGTGTGTTGGTACATTACATATAATTATTTATTTTACGAGAATTGGAATTGAATAAAATACACCTGTATTCTTTTTTTGAATCGTCAAGCGGTATTCTATTTAGGAACCAAATTAACTAATAGACGTTACGTATATATATTATACATATTTCCACTTTCTGACATATCGCAGCCATTCATCTAGATTCCGAATTCAAATTGGATGTGTCATCCCAGATGTGTTCCCGCCTCTCAAGATGGGATAGCCCAAGAGAGAGACACGCGTCCGGCGCGTTGGTGAGACAGGGACAGGTGTATTTGACCCGGCGGCTGTCTCTATTTATATTTACGAAAGCACACGATCTATTACGAAACTTGCAAAGCGAAATACCGTCTGCAAAATGCATTCCTCTATGGTCAGCAGGGATGTATCCGGCAACGTCGGGAAACTCGGAAAATTTCATGCTACATCATCGGAATTTTCATATAATATGTTTCGCTCAAATCAAAGTTATAACAGATATTATTTATTGCTGAAAAGATAATTTTGAATAAAAATCCTAACATCTAGTGCTAACAACGCGACCGGCGCGTTTGCAGTAGTTGCTCATTAGATATAATTAACATGATATTTAAATGTGGTAATAATATTGGGGTGGCATATTCAGCATTGAAAACCGTAGATATTACAAATTTACTCAATGAATCATACAAATTTCAGTATAATTTATAATATGATGCAAGTAATCTAAAGACCACCATTATTATAGAATCAAAATATTTGTAGATTTCACGAAAAATTTTTCTGTTAATTAATATTTAAACTAGAAAATTCCGAAATAAAACTGTTGATTGTTAGTTTATGGTTGATAGATTTTTATGATTATTATATTACGCAATATTGATGTTTTAAAATTTAATATTTTTACAGTCTGTCAGTAATTATTAATATTATCATAATACATATTATCATAATTAATATGTAGTAAGTATATGAATGTTGGAATATATAGGTAATAAAACAAAATGATATTACAGTCTGTTTCATGACTAAGCGATATAGCTGCAGCCCTGTTGGTAGTCCCCATGAGATTCTGAGAAACATTTTGAAGCCAATGTCATGACACTCGCCTCTTTTGAATGTTTTCTTTCGAAACAGCGTGCATTATTATGATTTTTTTGACAAGTTTATCATAAACATACGCGACGTATATTAATACAATATGCATTTTCAGTCTAAACGGTATCTCAAAATGCAATGGAAAATTCTTTAACACCATTGCGCAAAAAGAGATTTAATTTACTTACCGATATTTTTTATATTGAAGCAACTTTATCAAACAGTTTCATACGTTATTTATGTTATGACATTAAAAAATATTTTGCGAGCGCGCGAAGCATTGTTAAGTTGGTAAATATAAATATTAAGAGCGCTCAGTTGTCATATCGATTTTCCTACATACGCAATGGCGGCCATTTTTTATGATCATTGCGATTACTTACTAGACAGCAGTTGTAAACGGTTTACGCAAATTTTACATGATTTTTCAACCAAATAATTGTTTTTTTATATTACCTGCAAATTGGCAAATGAATGTCATATCAGTACATAGCGTGAAGTTATTAGCAAATGAATCTGTAATAAAAAGTCACTTGTAGCTAACTTAATTAATGGACTAGTGGTCCTTTTTTTGCTTCAATTTCATACATATATGTTCTATATTTTCTAGGTTTTTCAACATCTTTGCATTTTATAATTTTAGTGTTTTTATTGTACATAACATATTTACAGCACAAGCAACGTATATATCAAAAGTAATATTGGCGCACTTCGCCATTTAAAATGATTTATATATTATTATAAATTATAAAATATATTTACATGTTTCGAAAAATGTTGGCCGAAAAAATTACATAAAAACACATTATATATATATTATGTCTACAAATCAATTTAATTTGCATTCATGGGAAGTTTTCTTTTTGATGTATCTGACTGAGAAATTTCAATGTCGGTTAATTTTAGCCGCCTTTCGTGTTAACAGCATTATAATTTTTTTTACGTATTGTTTGTTAAAATTAATACCATTATTTAAGGAATTTCAAATATGCATTCTCTGCAGTCGGTCTGTATAGGTATTTGATGGAGAGTTTTCGTTTATTTTTTTATACATCTAGATTAGCTGGATGATGTTGCCAGCTTGTTGAAAAGTCAGGAAGGCGCCATGATGGTTTTTTATTCGAGATCGTAAACTTTCTTTTCAGAAGAAGTGGAAAAATGCGGAAATATATTATTTTACTGTTGCTAACGGTTCGCCCAGAATGCATTTTCTTTTAAATATCATTAGTAAGATGAATTATGTGACGATAGCATTGCTAGGAATGTTTTTTTTAAATTTATTTTAAACATACCGATAGGGTTAATTTTCTGTATTAAAAGAATACAACAGGTTTGAATTACGATCTGTCCAATTTAAATATTTAAACATAAATAAGAATATTTCGCATGGCATTCCATTTTTGAATTCAAATATTATTTAACCATTGAAATAAAAAAAATAAAGTTTTTCTTTTATTTAAACTAGGGTGAGTGATGAACACTGTATATGACGACCCAAAAATATATGTGCTACGTACATTAGTTGCATCGGTGCAACAACTTTATTGTCATTATGTAGAGCTTGCGGGTAATTAAATTGAGTCTGGCGCCGACATGCCATCCCAGATTCGTTTTGCTCTTGTTTGGCCTGCTTTAAGGGTGAACTTGCCTTATACTCGCAGAATTTATACGCCAATTAAACAGACCATTAAATTCTAGGATTTAACGACATAAAAAGAAATGCAATTTCGGAATGTTGGAACTATTTTGATCAGTAACTACATCAATATTAAATGTTCAACGCAGTCTATATAATGGAGTACATTATTATAACTTGGCTATATTAATTATATTGTTTATAGTCATTTTTTAAATTAAAATACATATATTTTGGTATTAATACCAAGTTATCTATATTAATAATTAATAATATCTACTTAAAAGAAGAGATAATATTTATAATGAATGGTTAATTAACTTCACTCTACATAACCATTATCCGATGTCTTTATAAAGCCCATAATACTCGTAATAAGTACAATAAAAAAGTACCACTTGTTTCAAGTATGTATAATATAATTGATTATATAAGTTACGGAAAAGATTTTTGTATTCATGGCAATATTTTTAGTATCTGTGATATTATGTGATATATGCAAAGAGATGGGGAGGAGTCCAATCTCTTTGGATATATGTGATATTCATTGTTTTATTATAACGTTCTATTTTTGAAATCAAAGAAAAATCACAGAATATTTCTCTGTGTTGTCATCTATGAATTTCTCAATAACAATAGTGCTGAGATAACTAATTATTGTTACCTCGTGACAATTTCACTGACACTCGTGTATGAAGTTCGCCAAGCTGATCTGACAATAGAGTTATTTGTATTGTGACTGGTCGAATGGGCCGGGCCTACTAGACGAGTCTATCTGGACTCTCTTGCTAACAGACAGTACATAATATAAATTACTATGTCAAACTTATACAAAACAAAGCGTAGGCCAAAGGCGTAGACAAGCTATCCGTCATTTTGATTAAAAAATATATTTTTATCAAAAATTGTAGACAAATGATTTGAAGTGACGACGTAAAAGTACTAATGAATGATTATCTGTTATACTCAAAGACGATGAATAAAGCAATATGAAGGAAAAATATCATTATGCATTGAAGATTCATTTATAGTAATGAGTAAACATTCAAAACATTTAAACGATCAATCATAAAAAGTCGCTTGTATGCTATTACCTATCTATACAGTTTTCCATCATTCTGTTAAAATGGCTCAATAAATACGTCAATCACACTAAAAATGGTCTAGAATCATCATAAAGACACAATATGAATTTATCCAAGGTATGGTTCTCCTAGACTCTAGACTAGAGTATATGGACACCACGCGGCATATCCAAGAATCCCTGTCCCTCGCCAATCGATAGACCCGTCGCCAAAATCCGGTTGGTTTGGTAGGCAGGTTAGGTTAGGTTAGGTTAGGTTTGAGGCATCCATTGCACGTGTTTCAGCTAGCACCAACATGGTTTCTATCCATAGGTGTGATGAGAAATGGCCTCATTACACCTATGGATATTTAATGGGATCATTAAATGGAAATTAATCTCCTCGTTAATCTAAAAGTCACATTATCATACACACATTTGTACCTGCTGCTCTAAGCCAAAGTTTAGTCCCTATATGTAATAAGAGTTTGTATGTAAATCGTTAGAAAATGCTTCGACTATGAATAGTAAAGAGGCGTAATTGTTATGAATAGCTCTCATCACAATATGGTATTTACGTTTTTTCATAAACACAGATGTTTAGCTAATGTAAAAATATTTTGCGATATTAATAATTCTCTGTTTTTCTATTGCCGATTTTCACGGCACACCACTGTTTCGCGAATCCACCTATTAAATTGGCACAATATTGTATATTTTACCGTGTCGGTTGTCTCTGAACATGTAAATAATAATAATAAGATATACACATACAAGCATAATATATATACAGTACACACGTCGGAGAAAATTTAAACGACAGAATTTTCGCATGACGGGACGTAGGTGTAAAAATTGAAATACCTATTGAAGATTTTAAGCAAGAGACATACAAAACACACGCACAAATACATATATATCTGATTTCAAATGTTTACAGTCATACTGAAAAATGTTGTGAGATATGAATCACTTGTGTTGATATATTTTCTACTGGAATTAATTTACGCGAATTCTTATGATGACACAGTATGATTACAGTCCAAAATGAGGTGATTTGATATTTTTAGTACATTATTTATGGATTTGTATATTTTAAACATAATACTGCTTTATTTACAGATATTATGCACCATAGAGGTGCTAAATTTGTCTTTTATATTCTCCGAAGCAAAATATACTATATTAATAATATAATGAGCTGCATATGAATTATAAGCATGGGCTGGTCATTATGTTATGTTATATTATATTTATTATATGAACCAAGTAGCTACTAAGGACGTGGTTATTAATATACGTAATATTTTCATGGATGATATAGGTACAATAGGCATCCATTAAATTGATTTTCCGGTAAATTCTCAGAAGTAATTCTCTCAATTTCATCTTTTATCACACTTGTGAGATAATAATAATAGTAATCATGCAATTAAATAAATTGTCTTGCCATTTGCAATAAATCAATTGACCAGAGGGTGATGTTGCCAATGCTAAGGATTCCCTCTGTTTCGTAAAAGGTCAAGAAAATCTATATGGCTTTGTTGACAGACTAGATAATTTATGGTAATGTCAGAGAAGCTCTGAATAATATTATAATATGGGTATACAAATCAACATGCCATTTTATTATTTGAATATATAACTATAATATCGATTAATAAGGCCATAAACAAAAGAGTTTGTTGCATTAAAATGGTAGAATAAATCATTCGCATACAATTTTATTATTCGAATATAGAACTAAAGTTTCATTTGTTTTCTTTTATTGGAAGCTACAGAAACAAAATAATTGTTATATTTTGTAAAACTAGTAGAATTAATATTACACAGAATATCCAGGTAAATATTTTATTTATTTTTATATTATATACTTACTTAAAAATATATTGTTTAATTGATTGTGATCAGCAATGCCAATGTATGTAGATGCTATGATATTTTAGATGTATTACGATTATGTATTATCTGTCACAATTCATTCATTGATTTTGGTGCCAAGGATTTATCGTGAAATATTTGCTTCAATTGAAGGCAAAAGTTAATTGCACCCATTAATAAATTAAGTAATAATAAATCAAATATATAAATGTGTAAAATTATTGGCGATGTAGTGGATAGGTTGATTTAAAAAGAGATGCTGTTTGTGTAGGAGGTATTTAAGTAGAATGTATATACAAAATGTTGCAATTAAATTTCTAACTTCATAATATCAATCTAATGAAAAATGTCCATACACGTGTTGAACTTTGCACTTTGTAAATCTATTTGATGCCTGGAAACGTGCAGCATATGAAGGAAATTGTTTTCGTATACATTTATGTACATGCCGCCGTACAATATAATATATTAACAAGTATAATATGCTTATAAACTTTAGGTTTAGGTCAAATACATGTTTATATAAAATTGACTCAAATTACACTGTAGAAAAAGTATTCTTCCAAAATGAAGAATTTAGATTTTATTTCTTAATAATGTAAGAATTAATATTTGGAGTTAGAAATTAAGACTTTATAACATGTGTTGGCTATATAAATTATTTAATTAAATAATTATTAATAAATTCACTTTTTAATTCTTTACTGTTTTTTCTATGAACAATAAATATCATTTTCACATACAGAAAAAATATAATATAAGAATAAATCATACGTTTATAGAGCTGGTCTTAAAATAACCCACTAATAATAATAGCTAACTATAGCGTCGTGGGTCTCAGGTATTGTGTATGAGTCAGAGTATGGACCTAATAGGTTGAGCAAGTGGATGACATCCATTTCTCGTAAAAACAAAATCTGTTAATACAAACCTCCACTTTGTGGAGGGCCATATGATCCTATTAGGATCGGACAAGGTCGAAAGAAAGGTAGAAGAATAATTATTAATGGTCGATAATATAATAGTGCTTCATGTATTCATATTATAATTGTGTAATAATTTATGTTATTCTTTTTATGAGCACAATATTATTTTGATCTGTCAAACTTTATAAATGTTTTTGTATCATTTTTTTTTTAATAATTTTGATATAATTCTATGTACGTTTATTATAACGTATTTAGGCTTTGTCGTTACGATATTATAATATTTGGCTCATCATTAAAAAATGCAAATGATTTATTTTTCATGTGCTCGGGGATCACCACCTATCCACATTGATTAAATATTGGCATATCCATCCGTTCTCCAACTGGGGCGTGTCTTTTTGACGGTCCGCGGGATCAGAGACGTGACTCACATCCAAATGCACGATTCCACAACCGTTTATCAAATTTACGATATATGCCTACCAGTTTGAAAGCGGGTTCAATGGCTTGTATTTTAAACAACATATATATATATGTCTATGTTGGAAGCTATCGAGAATTTCCAATAATGAGTTTGCATGCAAAATAATTTCCCGAAACGTGTGATTAGAATAATTGGGAGAAGAGTGTTGAAAAGTAGATCCATCATGTTCGATATTAAAGTCAGCAAGTATACCAACCAAATAATAATATTAGAATCAAACGAACTTAATAATATCATTAACACGTACATCTAATATAATTATATCATTTATGATTTCAGTAAAAATCTATTACCTACTTATTTGGTTGTAAAACAACAAAAAATAAATCAGTTGAAAAGTAAATATATTTATTGTATATATTGCTATACACAACTATACTTTCTTATACGTTATAATTAAAACACAACGTATCAATTTATTAGGATTATTAAAATCCCTTGACATATCATATTTATATAATTTTATATTTTCTAAAAAAATAAGCCTGAAATGCGCACCAATCTTATACGACGTTCCAATTTTAAAAACGTTCTTTTGAAGTCGTTGACAGATAAACAGAAACAAATGAAAATAGTTTTGTTGTCATTCGCATAACACAGTGAAAAAAATGTTGTTAATTAAATTTTACTTGCATATTATTACCTATAGTGTGGTGGTTTCTTAAAATAATGATGTCGGAATATTTTGCAAGCATGAAAAAGATTCCTTGGAAGGTTTTAAAATACGTTCTAGAGATTTGGATATATTATGCATTAATTATTGTGAAAATAATACTTTTACATAATATGCATAGGGCATAAGGTAATCTTTTTCTATTATTTTACATGAGGCACGCTCCAAAATAATATGTATCTGGATAAAGACTTTACATAATTTTATGTTGTCGTACATTTTTGGATGGGTTTTCCATCTAGTGCCTATAAAATTTACTATTGTTTACTTGAAAATGTAAACAATTGGTTATTTCAGACCGAATTAGTAAAGAATTCCTTTAAATAGAATACGACGTGTTCTAAAATTATAATATGTCATTACTTGAAATTGAAAGGTTTCATCAAAATAAAAATAACGGCTATAAATACACGATTAATTTAAGCCGGCGAAAAAATGTCGCTCTAATTGAAGTAAAAATAAACAATGCCTATACTTAGAATAAATAAATCCACGTGGAAAAACCAAACAATCCTGTTTTCTAATTTAACTTTTGCCTATTTTATTAAATTGATATGGTTTCATTATCATTTAAAAATAAGCACAAATTAGAGAACGATAAAAATAAAATATCTATTGTATTTATACTTGCATAATATTATTATGTTTTTTTAAAGAAAAGGTTTTTTGAATTACAAAATTGCCATTGTATTCAGAATGGGTGTATTATTAAATATAGCATTTCTTTTGTTTTATCATGTTTTCATGCAGTTTTTTTATATTATAATATATATTATATTATATATTACACATCTGTTATTGACAAACGTATATTTGATACATTGTTATATTTAGTTTTTAGGCCTTTCAGGATATATCTATTGTATACAAATAAAATTGGGATTCAAGTGATATTACAAAAATATTTGACAAGGGTAAAGTAGGACATCTTTACGACTAGCGTATGATGTCATATTATAATATGTTGAAAAAGTGATATACATATTGTATGTAAAAAAATCACAACATTCATTATAAATACAAATACATAGTAAAATGCTATCATTATTATTTTAGAAAATGATGTGAGTTATTTTTAAAATTACTTATATAATTTTTAACGTTGATTTTGTAAGATTTTCTCGAGAATCAAAGCCTTGAAATGAAAGCAATTAGATGCATAACAGGTAAAAACCTCAGATCCGAGAATTTTGCAAAGTTGAGAATGTATCGAGATGGTAAAAATAAAGTAGATCGAACCATACCTCCTAAAAGAAAGCTGCGTGTCAACTTTGAAAAATATCAATGTGTGAATTAAAAATTATATGGATTGTGATTAAGAATGATATGAGATGATTTTTATTGGCAATTTTTGAGAGGATGACTTATGAGTATAATCCTATCTTTCGTTATTTCACGATAAGTAGGTACGCAAAATACGCAAGATAATATTATGATAGTATTTACAATAAAATTGATCCACTTATTAGTCAATCTACCATAGAATACAAATGATACAAAATGTGTAATTGAATTTTGTCAGAAACAATTTTTTCCATTGTATAACAATCCAGCTATCGTTATTAAAATTTTCATTGATACTGACTTTAAACTGGTAATAAATTAAAATAAATAAAAGTTTTGACAATGATAAAACAGATATCTACGCATATATTATTATCATTATAGAAGCATGCTACTGTGACCTATTTCCGGTCGAGGTGAACATATTATCTGGACCTCGTGTCAAATAAATTTTATCCAATTTGTTAGAAATGTGAAATTGAAACAAATGCATAAATATATTATTATGTTCGTGAAAAATAATTAAAGCAACGGTTCCATACTGAACTTTTGAAAACGTGCATCTATCAAATAAATGGCTCACGTCTGTTGGGAAAACTGATAAATTATTTTCTACCAAATGTTATGAGAATTTTAGATAGTTGATCATTTGAAATTTTTTATATATACATCAATTAGTTAAGTATTAATAAATTTGTGAATTATGCAAATTAGAAAATATGTAATTAGATAGAAATAGACAGGCAAAACTACCCACAGATTATCATTCTATGTGGAAAGGTGGCTGGGCTTCAACAAAACTCTGAATAAAACAGACTTGATGTTCTACACCAAAACTAAGAAAAAGAATAAGTAATAATTACAAGATAAAAAGAACTTTTTATATACCACGTTTTTAAATTTTCTGTTGAATCATATAAACTTGACAATTCTATGTATTAGTAACAACTTTTTATTGTACTTGATAGAAATACTGAATAAATATAGAATACTGAATTGTCATTTTGACATTTCATATTGATTTACATAGTAACGCACGTATATATTAATAATTTAGTTGCTAGGACCCCCTTAGCAACCAACAATAATAACTTTCCATACAAAACAGAATTAACTGAAAATTAATTCAATTCTGCTTAAAAATGGCTAAAAGTATTAAAATAATGCATTGTCGTCGTGTTCTGATATATTCTAAAAGTTTCAAATGTCTCTAGGCGAGAAGTTAGTTAAAAATCTTCAATCGTCCAATACAAATCTTGGACAAACAAGAAAACATTAGTACTGGACAAACAAGAATACGAGCCAATAAAAACGTGTTAAAAATTAGTGACTTGTACTGTTAAAATAAAAACTATTTACTTAACTGTAAATTAATATGGTGATGTATGAGCATCGATCATATAAACACTTAGATTATCATGACGTTAAAATTTTCATCAAAACCCAATGCATGTGGTGTGCTATTTATGTGATACAGATTGTAATCAATCATCGATGTCACTTTTAGTGACTTTATGGTTAAGAATGATAGAAAAAGTGGAGCGGACTGTCGAATAAAATGGTGGAACGATTATCTTTAGGCGGCTAGGATCCGCTCAACGGTGTAGCGCCATAAAAGCAGAAAACAAGGATACACCAATTGAATTAACACATGGAATATCTAGAAAAAATGTTGAAGATATTGAATTTGAGATGTTTACATAATAATTTCAAAGAAGCAGCAACAATCTGCATAGTCTCAGGTAATATTGATTACTTTAATGAACATTTCGCCGTGAACATTTTCAAAATATTCTCAATTAAAAGTGTTTATGGATATACGGACCGGATTATTTATAATTAACGCGTATAATAGTTATTGTATGGAAATTGAAAATGGGTGAATCATATCTAATTTGGTGGACCATCCCAGATAAAATTCTGCAATATAACATATCTAGGTAGGTAACACATTAACGAAGCGTTATTTTCAGTATCAGGAAAATATTTATGGTAAATGGGAGGATAATCCGGGGCGAAAAATACTCTAACGTGGGTGCATCAAAACATAAATTTAAAATTAGATTTTTTATTATCGAAAAGAACTGTGACGCTTGCGTATGCCAACATTTCAAACATTTTTTTGACATAAGCAATTAAAAAAAAATCGGGGTGTGCACTTATGTACGCGCGTTAGAAGTTATACTTCTTTGGCGTAACAAAACAAAAACAAAACTTGTGATAAACTAGATTCTTTGACTAGCTCTTAATTATCTTGTTAAATTACACACTCAAGAAAAAGGACCGCGTATTGGAACGCCGTTGGTTTATTTCCATACACTTATATTACTAAATTATATAATTACTTAAGGTTGTTTTTATTTTTAAAGTAACAACTGCCACTATGACGTTTAATAGTTTGTTTACGTAAGGAATTGTAAATGGCCGACAATCATAAATTTGCTGCCTAGGCAACGGAATAATTCTAAACTATAATATTATACTGTATAATTGTCACGATTGCAGTATCATACTGTGGCGTAAAGGTAGTGCGTTCAGCTGATAACCGAACAATCCGTGGTTCGAATCCAATCGAGTGCGTTTTTTTGTGTGAAAAAATAAATTATGTATTACATGTCACACGCCGAAAATTCACTCTGATCTGATTTCCCAAACGCGCCAAAAGAAGTATAACTTCAAAAATAATTCAATGCATCGATTTTCATTTGTTTATAACTTTACTGACATTCAAAAGTTTTATTTAAAAACAAATGAACTGTACGTTATTTAAATAATGAATTGCGGCAATTTAAATTTTTTAAGTAGGGCATTGTTTTTAAAACGAAGGAAAACAAACTTATGACTCGAATCTGGTTGAATGTTGAGTGTTGCCTGACGTTTGTTATCTTTATACACCATCTAAATGTTTTTTTTGCGCATTTAATTTTACAAACATGAATAATATTCTCAACGAAATAAAACGTGAAAATATGTACTTCTTTGTTGATTACTTTCGAGGCTTCTTCATTTTTATTTTATGTAAATTATACAAAAGAAATTGTTTGGTTATGTTATTAAAAATATATTTAATAGGTACTTAATGTGATATTTTAACATGGTTATATTATTATTATGTGGAAAATGCAGAAGAAAACACTACAAATCCATAAAATATACCTACTAACCAATGTTATTCATTTTACAATTTGAATAAGCAGCCATATAAATAAATACAAACACACATCGCAAATGTCTAAAACTTTGAGATATATTAATATTTTTTTATTTAACTTTTATGTTAAAAAGTATTTTGATAGTTATAGGGCAACCAAAATATTCACCCAGCTTATAAATACCAGATAGCTACGAGTATTAAGTTATAGTTTATCTGTAAGCTTAGATATAATAATATTATAATGGGTCATGAAAAAACAAACAAATGTTTGAAGAAATTCTGTAGAGTATCCATTTATGGTCAAGGGGACACTTTTAACGTGTGATGATTTGTGATTCATGCAAAAAGTTTTGAAGACTCAACCGCGTGCATGTGTGAATGAAGTGTTCATGGAATTATTATGCGGAATAGCGCGGAATTCATCTTTATATCGAAGAAAAAAGTCGGAGAGCGTTCGCGATCCTGTTTATTTTCATTGCTGCGTAGGAAGAGGAATCTCGCGAAAGCCGACATCTTGTTTGGTGCATAGACATTTCTCCAACCGAGCACGCTGCTCTCAAATGCTTGACAGCGGTGACATACCTACTAGTAGTGTTATTACCGGAGAGTTTAATATTGTAATTTTAGTAAATTATATTATTTTATATATAAGTATATAACTTAAATGATTTTAAATAAACATTATTATTATTATTATTAAAAACGATACTATCGACTGAGAATACTGTATGTATCAGTAGCGAAGGGTAGAGGGTATGATGTTAAGATCTGAGATAATTGATGCACACTTTTTGTCAGTCATATTTATTTGTTTTCATTGAACTAAGAATACAATTTCGAGATGGCGATGGTTAGTTTTTAAATTTATAAACCCTTCTTAAACCAAATCGTAATAGTTTAGGTATGCTATGGGCAATCCGACAAAAATAGTGCACACTTTTTCAGTCATACTATTTGTTTTTGTTGAATTAAGAACACATATTGCAGATGGTGTTGGTTAGTTTTTTTAATTCATTAAGCCCTGCATAAACCAAAACCGATAAATAATATTAATACGATAAATACGATAAACAATCGTCTATAAAATATCTTAAATTATGCATGGCTTAATGGCATAATTTGAGATATTTCTCTATTATCTACTGTGGCTTGGATTTGGCAGGGTTTAATTGAATTTTAAAATCTAATAAATACTATCTACCCATTGTAGTCCTAGTTCAATGAAAACAAATACGTTTGCCTGATAAAGTATAATGTCCACTATTTATGTCAGATCTTAACAGCCTACCACCACCCTTCGCCACTGGTATAAATGTATATATGTAGTATGTTAAAATTTTGCGTCTATTGGGGATTCGTTATTAATAAAGAAAATGTATACATATTTTATTTTTACTAACAATGGCATAATATATTTTTTTTATTTAAAGAAGTCAAATATAAAATAAAAGTTTAATGAAGCAGAGATGGGTGTAAAACTGTTGTTTGATATTATTCGCTCTCCCGGTTTTCCCACGCCGTACGTAAGTGTGAACGAGTCTTCAGGACCGAAATAACAATAAAGAATTTGGAGAGAAATAACATAAGCACTGCGGACACTCTTTGGGGGAAAATGACGTCGAGGAAGTAATGTGTGAATGGAAGTTTAAGTAACCGTCCACTAATGACGACGAAGTTATTTGGACAATAATGATGTAAATAATATTTTAATTTTAGACAGAGAGATTTCGATCACAATATACACTGACAACTGTTTTCATAAACAACTTGATTTGGAGTACGTATTTTTTTTATGTACGGACATATTAATACTGTCGTGAAATGTTGTATCTGTAATATATGGCCGTATGTTTAAGACCGTCCAACATCTTTGGGTCGTATAGTACTGACATAAAATTGATGTCTAAATAAAACACGGTTCTTGTCGGTTTACACTTTAAAGGAAACCAACAGCAAACAAATCTTGAAAATAGCCGATATACTGGATTATTTGTTAGGTTAGGTCAGGTTAGATTAGGTTTGGTTAGGTTAGGTGAAGTTAGGTTTTCATTCTTGAATTCATTAAATTTAATTATTGGTCATATTGAATCTAATAAAATTGGAAACCGTATAGTATACGTTCATCTCTTTCCCATAAGAAAGCTCATGGCAAACTGTGCCACGGTGTAATATTTTACGTACAATTTACATGTAATCCATACAAGTACCATTAAATATAGTATATTAAATAAGGGTATTCCTATTAATGTGAACGCATGCGGTGAATCAAACGATAGATGAAACGTAGCCACTAATAATTACATGACGTAGGCACAGACAAGCCACTTCCAAAATAATGTAGTAAAATTATTTAAGCAGCATCGCACTTTGATTGTATCTACTAAAATATTCGGATACTAAACATATGACGTTTATCACTGGTGACGTCAGAATTTTTGGCGCTTCTGAATAACCTCTCCCAACGCGTTTTCCGAAGCACCAACGCATGGAATTAAAATAATAATATTCCAATTTTTTACACTACATTTACAAAGTTATGACACACGGTCTTCATATTAACTACCCAGAATGAAAGCTTGATTTAGTGCTTTTATTTATAATTTATTTATTTTCATGCAGTGACCAAATTGATTCATAATAAATAATGTCGTATTCAAGGATAATCAACTTTCTAGATGACGTATTTTACTATGATTTATGATGGGTTGAATTAGATTTTGTAAATTTTATTAAAAATATTTTTAACTAATCTAGACTACTAGTACACAGTGCTTTTAATAGATATTTGTATCTAAAAAGAAGAGTGACATAGGTCTTAATCTTTTTTCAACACTACAGTAAGTCATGCCCCAATGATTGATTCACTACCTACTATTGGTAGTGAAGCAACAGTGTAAGTAGCAATGGCAAAGGGTGGAGGTAAACTGTTAAAATCGGCCATAAATAGTGCACACTAAATTTTGTGGGTCATACGTATTTGTTTTCATTGAAATAATACTACAATTTACAGATAGTGTTAGTTTTTAAAATTCAATTAAGCCCTGCGAAAACCAAGCCATAATAAATATCTAAAGTTATGCAATTGAATCATTCATTATTTTGAATATTTTTTATAAATAGAATAATATTTTTTATCTATTATGGTTTGGTTTAGGCAGGGTTTAATGAATTTAAAAAAAACTGAACGAACAATATTTGTAATATGTATTCGTAATAGAACGAAAACAAATACGTATAAATGGAAAAGTGTGCACAATTTGGTCGTATCGCCCAAAATATACCAAAACTATTATGGTTTGGTTTAGGCAGGGTTTAATTGATTTTTAAAAACTAACCGACACCGTCTGTAAATTATAGTCTTATAAATACAAATACGTATGACTAACAAAGTTTAATGTGCTCTATTTTTGACCGATCTTAACAGCCTTCCTCTACCCTTCGCTACTGGTAAGTATCAATGAGACAATTAGAGAAACACCAAGGATTTAATTAAATCATATAAATATATTATGTAATCACCGCAAGTGGAATGTCTTATTGGGTCTTTGGTAACTCTAAATAGATGTACATTGCCATATATAGTTGTACAAAATTCAATTTTATATAATTTTTCCTTTCACATACACATATATCTTTTACCTAATTAATAAGCACATAAACAAAATATAATACAGTTTAAAAAGAATAAAATAGAACACATTCGAATCAAGAACATCTGGCGGTAAAAATCAGGTACCGAACCATAAATCTGTTAATATAAATCTAGATGAAATTCGCATTAACCTTTTTAAAAAATGTGGAAAAAATATTAAAATAAAAATTCATGTATTGAGTTACCTACACGTAATTATGATACAATGTGTTTATCTTTACGATTTTCCCATTAATGTTTTTAGTATCTTATTATTTCTGTTAAAGTATCTGTTTAGTATAACAACACATTAACAACATATTAATTTGAAATATTGGCGGATAAAAGAAAGAAGAGGAAACGTTGTTATTGTGTATATATATATGAAGATTAAGACATGTTTAATTTGTAATAATCTTTTAATAACTAATTTAATAAATAATATGATAAAATTATAAATTTTTAATTAAGTACTTCTTTTATTCAACGAATAATTCACAAGATTTAAGAATATACCATTCTAATTATAGAACATACATAATTTTGAAAACACTTTTGAGAAAATATATCATAACCAATAGAAAAAATCTTTTTGAAAAAAGTAAGACACCCGGCAGGAATCGAACCTGCAACTCTTGGGTTTACGCCCCGTCCTCGCATTATCCACTATGCTACAAGGTGACATACTAATTTGGACAAATTTTAATTATTGGCCTTTTAATACCTGCTCATCAGCGCTCCTCTAAATCAAGCTACTATTGGCAATCGGTTTTTGTTCGGCGTTTTTCAAAATTATGTATGTTCAAAATCATAAATATTTAACGTCGCGAAATATGCATGAAATAAATGACTTCACTAGACTAACATACCTACTAATTTAGGTAGGTATAATAAAATCGTGTTAGTTGAAGTATTGTCCGCAAGTCAACAAATCGGAAATGTCATAAAATTGAAATCAATTAGGGTTCGATTTCGTTTTGGCGCCATTTCACGAGTAATGCATCCGTTGACAAAATGGCCGCCCGCTGCAAGGCCGACCGCGCCATTCGTAAGGTCAAGTGCAGCGAGGAAAATAATAATTGAATGAAAATGCTTTTCAAAGACAAAGCGTTAGTCACGAAGTTTTTCGAATGCATACCAGATGATCGCGTTTCACGGCGGACGTTCCCGCGCAGTTGTGTGATTTGAATTACAATATGGTGTTGCTAGAGAATAAAATGTGTGTCATAGAAAATGATCTTAAAAGTTATTTATGATTAGACTAGTGTAGAGAAATAATTATTGTTTGTTTAATATTATTTTCATTAACCCATTGGAGACCGAGTTCATTTTTGAGTATCACTTAACTAAAATCGATATACTTAACTCATTTATTATTCATTTAATTCAAATAAATCCTTTAAATATTTGTAGGTATTGAATTATTTTATTATTTATTTCTATTTTAAGTTAATTTTGTGTATCAGTGGAATCAATAAAACATGTAAAATATACGATTTTGTATTTTTTAGCCCTTTTTTATACAAAATGACAAAAGTAAAAAGTCTATGATAGAATTAAATGATAAAATAAAGATATACTAAAACTAAAGTTTATAATACTGTTATATGTTTTTTACTCACTCAAACAAGTCATACCTACCAAACTGGTCATTATTTGGAAAAATTTAAAAATTTATTATTAACTTAAATAATTAAAAAAAATATATATAGGACTCTATATAACTAACACTATAAAATGATGGCTACATCTATTATTAAGTAACTTCAACTTAAAAAAAATCAAAACATGATTAAAAATAATTGATTTTCACCATGTCCTGCACCCTGTAACAGTGGCGCCAAATTGGCGCCGATTGTCTCCAGTGGATTAATAACGTAAGTTGCCACTGAAAACCATGAACATCAGTTGGAAATTGATGGTGAATGTTTCATTTCAGACTAAATATGAAAATACCAAGAGGACGACCATGAGCTCGATGGATCCATAAGATAATCAACTTTAGTGGAAGTATTTGGCAATGACAGTAAGAATAGCTCTTAAATTTACGTTATTTAAATAGTTATATTAGTGAAATTAGACAGTAAGATAATTATTGACATCAACCGTTTCAAACTATGTAAAACAAAAAATCAACAAGTTTAGTTTGCCCTAATTTTAAATAATATGCTTAGTTGGTTGAGAGGTAAATTATTAAGTGGTTTTCGATATTAGACTCGGCGAACAAGAGTCAAATTATTTCGTATTAAAATTTCATTCCCATTGCCAATAAGTGTCAAGCCGTTCTTGTAGCCTAGTTATGATTCTGTTCACCGGATGCTCGCGAATACAAAATTACAACGGGCATCTCTTTGCAAGTGCCAAAAACCACACAAAAATTCTGGCTCTCACCAACGTCGGCCTATTGAGATGTTTCAATGTTGCTATGAAGCCAATTCTTTGTCCAACGAAAGGATTTTTGAGTAAATTATGAGTATCGGTCGTGATTATTATTCTGTTGATTTCGATTTCTTCGAAAAGTGAATGAATAAGCAAGAATTTGAGCATTCCCGGTTTTATAGCTGATATGTTTGGCTTGCACATGTTTTTGTAATAATCGGAATTATAAACATTATAAGAGGGTCATTAAAATGATTCAATGGAATACAATTTACGACTAAATTATGTAGCGTCTTTTTTAGTTCAAAATAACATCCTCATATTGAATGATTTTATTGATTTTTATATGAAAGCGATGGATTAATAAGAGATAGAAACAATAAAATTGCATGTGAAAACTAAATATTTGAGATAGGAACATTAAATACGAATTGAATCCAAATTAAGCAGTTAATGATTCTCTAGCATTAAAGATTGTTTGGCTATGTAAATAATATTAAAATGGTATTTATAGAAGTCGGTGAGCTTTTTACTAATTTTTGAATGCACCAAAAATCTATTATCGTATATAAAAAATAATATTGTTTTACTCACACATTTCCGATTTCAACAATAATAATAAAAATTTGGACAATTCTGAATATTACATATTATTTCAAAGCAAAAGTGTATTCAAAATAATTAAAAATAAAAGTGTATAACAATTATTATGTTACCTATTAAGGATATTATTTTCCGGAAATCAACAACTTGGAAAGAGTGCGATTTTGCTCGGAAACGTTTGCGTCACTAATGTGAAAAAGAATAAGTAACCTTGTAGAAGTATTTGTAAACATAAACACTATTATAAGATTTCTCTGCATCTAATAAAAGATATTTCTAAAATGTGTTCTAAAATTCTCAGAAATTAAATACTACATACTAGTGTTTTATGCAACGTTTTTCATTCATTAAAATTATCTAAAATCGAATGCAAAATCAATTTAAACAATAAAGGATTACAATACTGTTTTCAGAAGATGCATTAAAATATTCTATTGCAGGGTAGTGGTATGTAAATAATATACTGATGACTATGCCCATACTATTTTATTATATTTTAGTGAGTAGTGAAAAGTGTTGGCATACATTCGCAAACACGTGCTCGTAATAGTCAATAATTTCATATTATTAAACCATAGAGAATGAAAATAGTGCACGGTTCTCACAACATAATAATATACAACGTTCAGTGACTACTGTTTGATACATATAATTTGAAAAATGATGTTCGAAATTTTTACGTGGCGGCAAATTTCATAAATTTAAAAATGATACCTTATTATGATTACAGACCTACAATCTTATCTATAAAATGGTCAAAAATGGAACTACGAATTACCAAAGGACGCCATATTGAAAAACGTCATTAAAATGTCAGATTTCGTCCAATTACGAGTCGTGATTGGGTAGTTTTCGTCAGTGGCTCCCCCATCCCATTCTTCAGATAAGTTTGTAGGTCTGTAAGTAGTTTTTGTTTCAAATTATTAGCGATAATAATTCGTCAGTCATTTGTTTTAAAACAACGCGCGTGACCTTTAAAAACACGCTTTTTGAATTACCAAATAGCCATCTTTTGCAGTACTTATTCATTCTGTGTCAATATTGCTAAATAAATAAGATAGCAGACCGATTTTATTGTTTTGGAAAGGTTGTGACATTTCGAAATCGGCAGATATATCGGTTGGTAAATGAAACATTTTTTGAAAGTATATAATAATCCTCCACGTGTTTTAGGCCCACCACCCGTTACGTCATCATACCCTTATATGCATATATCGTGGCGAAACAAAAGAGATGTACCTACCCATCAATATTGTAATGGGAAGAATTTGAATAAGATCCTGGTTTGAATGACGTGTACTAGAATGTGCGGGTTTTCTATTTATTTTAATATTGCAACTCTTTGGTTGAGCATATATCGAGGGCTTAGTGTCAAACAACACTATCTACAAAAGTACAACTTTACAGGAGAGTAATTAAAGGATAAAAATTGTTATTTTAGATTCTTGTAACTTAACAAGGGAAATGTTTATTTAAAACCTAATGTTAATATTTTATAATTTATTGTGTATTGTACATTTATCTTGCTTATGATGATGTTAAAATGTATAGGGATAGTTTTGAAAAAATATGAAAACAAGGGTAACTTATGTAATTAGCGTTAAACTTTACTGACGATTTAATAAGAAATTAGAAAAGATTGACATAACGTTGTTTGACTATCATGTAGCCGTAAATGTAAAATAACGTTATCTAAAAAAAAGCACTTTTTTATAGATAACGTTGTCTGACTTTAAGCACTCGATATTATACAAGATATTCTCTATTATTGTATGGAGATGATGAAAGTACAATAATTTTAAATATAGAGTATTTTGCATTTGAGAGCGCATTTGAGATATTGAATAGGTTTAATAAAAGAATTAGACTCACCAGTGTTTGATCTGTATTCGCCAATGAATCTTCTGGTCAAATATCGAACTGTCAACGCTGAAAACAAAAAACATTTACTTTAGTTAAGTAATTCAAATAAAGTACAGAGTAAGTATATAAAATATTTTATATACAAATATTTATAAGCCTTCTTTTATATACAAACTTAATTCGAATTCAGAAAAATATTTATTAGAACAAAAAAATATTGATGCATGGTATTCTAGCCAATGTGGTTTACCAATGTAACCAACTGCACGATACCTACATTATCACAATACGAAATAACTATGTTTCCGAGGTTTTATCAAATTTCGGCGATAATATTTTGTGATTTTGAATCAATATTTATTAAAAAGTATTTATATATGAAAGCAAAGTTAAAAAACAGATATAAATGTTAATAATTAAATGAACTGTATGTAATTTCGCATTGCAGAAATTTTGAATGAAACATCATATTATCACAAAATGCGTTATATCGTCTCTGTTCTGGCAGAACACACTAACTGGAGAATAATAGTTTTGAGTAATTTGACTTTGAAGTTGTTAAAATGTTTGAAATGGTCTATAATGTGAGTTTATTAAGTAATCGTAAAAAGGATGACTTTAAAATAAAGACTGTTAAGGTTTCCAGACGGTAAAGTTTGAAATAAGAAATATTTTGGTATAACTAACTCAATATGTATTTTTTCGAATTAGTGTCTTCTGCCAGAACGATAAAGGATATCATTATTTAAATATAAAATCATGAACAATCGCAAATAATAGTAAATAAAGAAACATACAAGTATTTTGATTTAATTATGTACCTAGTTATATTACTATTACACATATTAAATTTGGTCTGGAACCGAATCAAATGTTAACTACAACAAGTTCATTTAGTTGAATACATTGAAAATACTTCAATGTTTCTTATTATAGCGGAATATGTAAATGTAAACAAAATGCAGTTAGTATATTAAAAATAATGTAAAAATACTGAGATATAAAATAACCATGACAGTAATACTTGAATCACCAGTAGAACATGCATGACGTTTTTATCTTTGTCTCAAATCGTGCAAACTTTTCGCTCGAAAAACTTCACGGGATTAGTTTGACCATGTAAGTGGGTTTATTATCTCTTTAAGCAGATATGATAATTGAAGTGTAAAATTTGAGAAACGAGTCAAAAGTAAATCTTGCGTTTTATACTCGCAATAAAAAAATGTATGGCGGAGCACTTTGTTTTAACGACTGCGGGTTGTAATTTGTAACAAAAAAGTTCGGAAAAAGTTAAAATGTTTTGCAAGAGCTTTTTCATACTTTTATTTTTTATTGTCTTATTGTTATGCTTCTTATTGTTCTAGGGAGTCAACATTGATGATAGCCATTATTGTAATCAGCTGTGGTAAATCTAACAGGTCTTTCCACTTATTTGTCACTGCCATTTGTACAAAACAATATTTTTTATTTTATTAGCTTTGTGACATTTGCAGACAATTTATGCTTTAGCGGTTTTATCGACATCTATCATATTGCATATTCTCGTTTATTTCTTTAACCATTGTGTTTTTCCCGTACAACTTACTATTTAATAATATGCACGTTTCTAAGGCACTCATTTTATGTTTGTAGGTCAATTTTTTCAATAAAAACATGTGTGAGCATGTCTCGTGGCTCTCGTAGTTCAATATGTAAGTCGCTGGATTTTCATTAGGGGCTTCTAATTTATCAAAGCCTGGATGATTTTGTGATAGTTTTATTGTAAAAAAATGGTATATTCAAAATCCCACGATAGCCGAACACAGAGGATTTGAATCCCTGGTCTGGCAACATCCACATGTTGTTTTTCAATTCGTGTTCAAATCCAGAGTATGTAACTAGTAGGTTGAGTAAGTGGCTAACACCCATTTCTCGTAAAAAATCTGTTGATATATGTTTGATTGCAATACCGGCATTCTGAAATCCGGGATCCTGGTATTCAATGACACTGAAACCAGAGGAATTAAAAAAAACTGTATCCAAAGTGTCATTAAATATTTATTTTTGGCGGAAATACTGTCGACTTTGGTTTTCAATGATATTTGGCAATAGATACAAAATAATTTCATTCAATTCCAGTTTTTGGACCAAATTTACTTTAATTTTGTGCGAAAAGTTGACGGTTAGAGTTATAACGAATATCGGTATTTATTCAATATCAATACCAAAATACTGGTATTGTTAGTGTTAGTTGTTAATGATTTTCGTAACCTGATATGGCTGGCCAAGAATATGGAGATGTAGTTATAGTAATTTGTTAACCAACCTTTCATAGAAGTCGACACAAAGAGAAGAAATAATAAATTTTCTGACGAGTGTCTCAGAAATAATAAATTCATTCAAAATAAAACATTGAATTGCTGTCATGGATGTACTGAAACGATGTCATCTTAATTAGATGTATAATTTAATGCAGTATTTAATTGTGACAAACAATACTCGAAGAGAATAAAACCGAGTCAAGAGTATATCATATGATTTACACGTTGCCATTAAGAGGAAGCTTCTGCGTTAAAAAGCGCGTATTTAAGAGTGTTTTAAAGTTTGAAGCGTCTTTTAGTGCCAGGTTGATGGCGTGCAATGGGAATAGCTGCGCAAATTAACGACGCCCTCTTGATTAAACGACGCCACGCGTACTTAGGCGCAATTCGGCTGAGCCGTATTTCGTAATGTACGAGGTTGATTATCGGAAAATGTTGGTAATATTGGAAAATTTGAAACAATGTCATATTTGATGACGATTGACTATATTAAGGAAGCATAATATATATTTAATACTGTGTATACATATTTAAAGAGGTTACATGTAAATTGTACCTACGTACAAGATTCTCAAATTTTATTAGATTCAATTCAATTTTCATAGCTGATTTTGGAAAAATTGAAGAATAAAAACCTAACCTAACCTAACAAATAATCCACTATATCGACTATTATCAAAAATTGTTTGCCGCTGGCTTGAAAAATTGTTGAACGCAACGCACAAGACCGAGAGAAGTGGAATCAGCTTGGAGAGGCCTTCATCCAACAGTGGATAGATAGAGGCTGATGATCATGATGGTGATGATGAAATAAAGAGTGATACATTCTTAAGTCTTGTGTATTATTTGTTGAATTACAATTTTGCGAATTAGCACCACAACAAATCGTGGTTAATTTGATAGGTCTATTATTGATTTTATACATAATATATTAGTTTATTTCCATTGCTATTTATAATATTGGAAAATAGTCAATATAAGGTCTAAATTTAAAATACTCAACATTTCACTGAACGTCGTCATAATGTAAGTAAGTAGGCAGAATAGACATGTTTGTATTCTTAAAAATATTGTTTCCCGAGAATAAAACGATAAAACCTTTTAGATATTATGAAATGTAAGAAAAAAACACAATTGAACGAATATGTCAGCAAATAAAACCAAGATAACGTTTAGTGGTGGGTTTATTATTTTCTGAAGAAAAATAACACAATTGTCTATGGAAGTCGTCGAAAGGTCTCGTGTCTATGAACTGGAAGTTATGGCAACCCCACGCATATTTTCCAGCAATGCAAATGCCATACACCCGTATATTGTAAAGCAATATGTGTGAAATATTGCCATGTTGGCATTTTGTTTTCAAACACCGTGTAGGCGTGGGCATTAGGAAAACTAATTTAATGTGTTTCGGAAAAAATTTGTCCCTCTTTTAATTTGAATTGTGTAATTGATGGATTACTGAAGTTTTAAGTAGCCCACTGGAAAACCAATATTCTGTTTACACAATTTTGTATTATATTTAAATGTCAATATACGTGGTATTTACATTTATTAAATTAACTATCACGTATCTTTTGATTATTATCGTGGACGAAATTTTTAGGATGTTATTTTATTATTATTAAATATTTATCGAAATTTATTAATGGTATGTACGTTTATAATAAAAAAGAGTACCTACGTAGAACTCATTATGTTTAGTGTGTATTTGATAATTATTTTAATAAGAGTGACTGAAAGTAGAGAGTTTGGTCCTATATAGATTATATTGTAGTACACTTTCTACCTAGCTATAATATTAGTTTTATTGATAGCGATTCCTGGATATATTTTAATAATTGTTCGTATTATATTTTACGCTAGCAACATTAATTTTAAAAGTGCGGCTGCAGTACTGGAAAATTCAACTCAGAGCACATCATTTTTATTATAAGTTATATAATATATTGTCATATGTTACCTGATTTCCCAACGTTGATGTTTCCTAAAACTGCTATCCTAACCCGGGGTATATTGGCATTCTTTTCTTCAGTCTTCATATTCTGGAAAAAAATAAACAGATAAATGTTAATTATTATATAATATTTGGCTGCAATACTTTACAACTAATAATGTAATGATATTTTGTTGTTTATATTATCAAAGAGTAATTGTAAATTTGGTAATATGGACAATTCGCAAGTGTATTGTTATTGTTTGCTACAATAATTAATGTCTCATTGATAATACAAATGAGGATCGCTTTTACCATACCCGTTGGTGCCACTGTAGAATGATTTCAATATACAAGAGTACCAATGTAATGTGATAAAGGTTTCCAAACAAATGAAGTGGATAATCACTAAAAAATGCACTCATCCAGCAGTAGGTACGCGAGAAATATAAACATGCCAAAGCCGTTTGATTGATGAAATAAATAAGTTTGACGAAAATACGTGGCAATAAACAGTCTTGAACAGCGAATAATTTACAAAAAATGGGGAGGCCTTTATTCAATAGTGAAAGATGACAAATGTATTAATTATTATTGTATGTATAAAATTTAAAAGCGTTAAACACAAAAATACACTAAGTATATATTTTGATTTTGCCTACATAATAAGCTTTAATATAAGTGTAAGTACCTACTAACGATTAACATTATTTGATTTCTTGAGAAGCTCTACAGGTATTTTAACTGTGTCAGTTAAATTTGGAATACGTAGATTAGCGATCTCTTTTAGTTTTCAGAATACTTGGAGTTTGTTTTAGAACGGATTTGTTTTTATTGGTAAGTGCTAATACGCTTGTAACAAGTGCGTGGGATCACAGATTCGATCACCGGTGAATTTTCCCTCCCACTCTGAAGACGGGCCAAAACAGCAACACTGCATTGAAGATGAAAAAGCGAACATCGTTTCAAAGACAAAGTGTTTACGGCGATAGTTTAATTATATGATTAAAATTACAAACTCGCTTTTTGTTGTTTTAATAATAATTAGGAATTTGTACAGAACATATAAATATTGGTTCAGAGTTAGACTAATTAAACAACTGAGAGCAGATAAAAAACTAATTAAAGATATTTTTTACCATTTCTACATTTATTATTTTTATGATTGCTGAATTATTCAAAAATACCTCTACGGGCTACGGGTTTGATACCCGGTGAGGTCAGAATATATTTACGTGATTTTATCGAAGTCTGGGTATTTGTGATTATTTAACTAATATTACTATCTGCTACTGTTTCATTACACTACTATCATAAGGCCTGTTGAAGTGCATAAAAAAAAATAGAAAAATAATAGAGGATCGTACGCAGAATAGAAACTGCTCATGACGACCACGATTCTTAGTATGTCATAAAGTTTTTTTGAATAAGCTTGTGAACGGTTGTGACGGAAAATAACGCAATAATCAATAATTAGTGTATTCTATTTTTTTTTGTTTAGTCTTGAATAAAAAATATTTTGATTTAAAAAATAATATATTATTTCTTTTGTTCAATTCTGAAAGTTTAAGAAATAATTCGCAAGGATTATAAACGGGTGGATAGCTTAAAAACGAGAGCACGTAAATATTACTCAGTCCAGATTTTTGTTTTAGTATTTTTTCTATTGTGCATGTTTCTGAGGTTTTCAAAATTATATTTATTCTAAAAAAAATACGATAAATCAAATATCGTATTTATTTCACCGGTTTCATTAACCATAAAGTAAAAAAAAATAATAGACCAAACGTACAGTATAAAACTACCACACAGCAGTATACACACTATATAATTTTTTATAGGTAATAAAACGCAGGTAAAAATAGACAAATATCGCGAAGCATAGTGCTTTCATGATACTGTTGCCAGGTGAATTTCAGTCTTTTAACGTACCTACACACTTTCCTATTAAATTTCACCCTGCTGACGGCGGGACCGTGTACCCTGACAGGCAGTCTATATACGCAGTGATTGAAAAGACACCTGTCAGTATCGTGCGTACAATATTCGCACGTAACTCTCACGTTTAGAGCTTTCGCAGAGAGAGTGCTGGGCAAGGGGCACGTTTCAGGTTCGGCTGTCTCCGGGTGTCGCCCGCGCGGAGCACGTGTCACCCCGAGGGCGCGCCCCAATTTCATTAAAACTGCCTGCAAGGTTCTCCGCTCGTGACTTTTATTAACTTGGTTACTGTGAAATTATTCATTCGCAGGGTTGTCGATAGGTACTTACAAAGTACACGCGAATTTTTGCGAGCTTTCAAGACGATGTTATTTATAGTTTGAGGACTTCCTCTACACCGCACTTGCATATATAACATACTTTGCTTAATTAAAAATATTTTGATTGTAATCAGTTAAGTAGATACTTTCCAGAATTAGATTAGAAAAAAACTGTATAACAAATTTAACTCATTACAATATACATAATTTGAAAACATCTCATGCATATACACACTAAAAAAAAATCATTTTTTAGAAAAAAATACGATACCCGACGGGACTTGAACCTATATCTGAAGCATTTCACATAACAACTACTAGTTCAAATTGTCGTTATTAACTAAGATGCCCGTAGTTTAATTGGAAAAACATACTGGCGCGAATCCAGCAGATACAGGTTCAAGTCCCGTTGGGTGTCGTATATTTTTTCTACAAAATGATTTTTTCTAGTGTATATACACGCATGAGATGTTTTCAAATTATGTATATTCAGTATATAGAATATTACATTCTGAAATCGTGTGTCTTATTCGTTGAATAAAAGAAATAGTTTAGTAATTTATTACATGCTGAGTTTTTTACATATTATAATTATGTTGTTACCAAGATGTTAATAATGATATTATTTTGTATGCACGTAGTGATTTTGTGTTTAGTGGGGTGGTTTCATAATTTTTGTTTTTCCTCTTACATCATTAATACCCTAGTGTCATAGCATTGAATATGTACCTATAGTTTTTTATGACTTTACCGAGGCTTTGACTGCGACTCGTTGTCATATCGCCTATTCTCTTCTAGAAGAGGATCCGCCGAACAGGCCCTCACTCCAATTTTGTTAAAGAACTTTACAATTTTGCCAAGCTATTCCATCTTACACCGCAAGGGCACCTTTCAATTCGTCGACATTCTCAAAGATATCAGCAATTGTACTATGTGTCGTTCATATTTAGGGCATTGTACTGCTATATGTACAATATAATAATTATATTATACAATACCTATAGTAAAAAGTGTTATTGTTAACAAGTAAGATAATAATAACATAACTTTACAATGTAGAATTTATTAATTGTGAAAGCTCAGATACCATTTCTCATTGTAGTATTTTCAGTAACCTAATTCAGTTATACAAATAATTTAAGATAACTATTTAAAAAAATATGAAAAGTTAAAAAATGCTGTCACAGTTAAAATGATTGACTTAGGAAAAATACGTTACAATGTTATATTTAAATGATCTTGAGAAATGAAATATATTACTACCCAAGGGAAGTTATTATAATATTCGAATATCATTTTTAAAAATCTTATATCTGGTAACCCTGCTCGCTGAGTCAGAAATTAGCGAGGGAAAGCCCTTGTACTTGATTTTACGTTTTATATATTTTTTATTATTATTTTAAATACTCTCTCTCTCTCTCTCTCTCTCTCTCTGTAATGCAGTCCTAAGGATGTAAGAATAATACTTATCGTGGCGAGTGGCCAATAAATGTGGTTTGGGATTTGAGCTTGCGAAAATAATTTCTTTCAGTGCGTAGGTATCTACCGGTATCCCGAACGAAGAATAATTTTATTGTGGCCTACTGTAATAATTTAAAAAATTACATTTTCATGTAGATTTTTTTTAGATTCTGAAATATTTGTGTCTTGTTGAAATTTTTAAAATTCTCTGCAATTAGTCACGTTAATGCCGTTCTTAAAATTTTATTTACGCGTGTTTGCGAATAATTTCAAATTACTTAAATATTTTGCTGTTGTGTAATTTTTAATATCAGAAAGTTAACATAACGGACATTTATACATTTTTAATAAATATATATCTTCCATTGCCGCCTATTATATCATTAAGCACATACCATTTAAATAAAATTATAATTATTTCTTATAATACGTACCTTTCGACTTTTGGTTACCTTCTAATGAACTCCAGAGATATTCGATCAATACAATGAACCCAATTATTTATGTTGATCATTTTTTTAATTCGAGTTCTATCATATACCTATATTCAAAGTATAAGAGGTATTTTCCGATAGTATATTATTATTTCTTAATTTATAACTATTCCAAAATACTAAAAAAAAATATAATATCCATTCATTTTATACAAGTTAAAAAAACAAAAGAACGTCACAAATACATTAGACATATAGACAATTAAAAATATAGTTATAATTAAATTTCAGTAGATTGGAGTGGCAAATGATGATAAAGTAGATTAAAAGATCAGGTAACCGACTATCGTATTTATTTATATGTTAAAGTTAATTACATACAGGGGGGTAAGAAGATAGTTGAATATTCTGCTTAGTCTCCAAATAATAAAAAAAATGTGACTTACATTTAAAAAATATTTATCTATCGCTCGGAATCTGTGATTGATTTCATTAATTATTTATTATAGAAATGCGTAATCTAAAAGTAGACGATAAAACTTATGTATTTATAACAATAATGATTTTGATAGATATTAATAGTACAGTCCTAGGTATTTATTGAAACATTCATTGAAACGTTTTCGATAAGTCAAATTGAATTGAATGTATGAATCAAAATGCAATACTTGAAACACGCTGGAGCGTTTAGTCATACAAATTATAAAAGAAAATTATTACGAAGTAAAAACGCGTCGTCAATGTTACGTAAAACGTTTTTCATGATCAGATATTTTGAAAAGAAATATCAAACAATGTCAATAAACGATGTTTTTCACGACTTTTCCAGGAGTATTTTGAACCGTGAATTTAAAATATTTTGTTGTATACCTTGTTTACACGCCAAAGCGGGAATTTTATTAAGACTGGTTTCCTGTTTTCGATCGTACCTATAATGTAAACAATAAACCATTGCGTATTATTTACGAAGTGGGTATTCAAGTTCATAGAAATTGTTTCATATAATAAGGAAAGCTCCACAACATAGAAAAGCTTTGTCAGAATACAGCTGTTTCCCGAATCATTGAACTCGAATATTATAAAATATTCCTATTAAGATTTTTTTTATAGTATTTGTTTACTTTTGTGTCGTTTTACGACTTGAGAAGCTATTTCAAATTAATAACTTATTTTGAAATCGCAAACGGTTGAAGGTCGGTCGAGTGAAATCTTTGTAAATGCAGTTAACACCTTAATAAAAGTTTCAATGCCGCTATAGTTAAAACGCTTTACATATATCTGTATGCATACTCTGCTTACTGCCTTAATATATTTTTGCAAACAGATTGGGTAAAATAAACAAAAACGTTTCGAAAATAATATGTAATTAATGTACTTTTCATTTAATTCAGTTGCGAAATGTCGTATTATGAAAGCCATGAAGACGTTATTAAAACTAATTGAAAAATAAAAAAAAATCTACTTTATTACTAGTCGTTAGAACAATACATCCGTAATTGAAACGGGTAGCAGTTGAGAAAAAAATGCCCTGATGGTAGCCGACCTCCGTTAAGGGATGACACGATAAGAAAAAGAAGCACACAGTGAACAAGAGTATTTTATACTCGTCTAAATTATGATTAGATTTAAGCATAAGGTTTAGTTGTTTTAAATAAATGTTTTATGTTATTAGCACTACTAAATACAGTATAACCCCTATTTTACGTTTTTTAAGGGACTGAAGAAAAAAAACCTAATTGGAGGGAAAATGTAAAAGAGGGGTATTGAAAAAAAGAACATTTAAATTTTATGTTTCTAAAAAAATAACGTTTTATTAAAAAACAACATTCAATTTAAATTTTTATTGATTTTTTTTATATTTTTTAATAAAAAAATCATGTATATTAGTATGTTGCATTTTTGTTATGCAATTCTCACCTTATGCCGTACGAATGTCACGACCCAATCATTGTCAAGCGCGCGTAACTAGCATATTTTGAATATTTCCGACATAAATCGCGGGAAAGAGAAACGTAAATTCGGGTATTAAATGTACTGAAATACATCGGAACTGAAAAAATTACACGCAATTGCCGGGAAAACGTAAATTCCGGGCACGTAAAAACGAGGTTATACTGTATATAAAAATTAAGCTTGAAAAATACAATGAAAGGTGAATAATTAAGGTACCAACGATGTACATACGTTATAACAAATTTATGCCGCTGTATTTGAATGCTGCCACGAGAAAATAATATATTTTTTATATATTATAAATGGCAACACTATTTAAACCATACTGCAATATTGAAAGAATAGAAACCACCTGTTTGTAATAGAAAAGTTTTTTTACCCGTTTGATGTCCGTTCTTTTTGTTTGTGTAATAAATAATTATATTATATCTTTGTAACTCGTATGTAACAACAGTCTTTGCGTAAATTCAGTTATGTTGACAATATCAAATTTTACGCATTTCCTCAAGTAATAATGTCTTGTATGTTAATATAGTGAATGAAATATGAATTATTTGCATGCTTACGAATTTAATATATTATTATTTTAGAATGCAATTATGGGAGGGTAATAAAGTCCCTACAGCCATCATATTTGTCCGCTAGAAATTCAGATAAATTTGCTGACAAATGATCTAATATATTAGGAGATTCTTTAATGTTTCTGTGAGCCTGGTAATATTAGGAGTGCGAAAGGATACGCGAAAACTTTTATAATTTATTACATTCCATTTCTGGACGCGGCCGATGGCTTGCGAATGTCTGCATACTCCGACTGAAGAATTTACACACAGTGGCATACTAATGGTATACTACCATTTTAAAATGACTTAATTTATATGTAAATATTTTAAATCTACCCTGTTTTCAAATTTGCATTTGGATAGATAAATAAGTCAGTGAAGTAATTGTGTAAAAATAGTCTTGAACGGTTTCTAATCAAACTAAATATTACTTATCAATATTACTTAATATTAAAAAAATATTACTTATCAATAATGAGAAATGAATTTTCTTGATACTTTTTTGGTTTAGCTGTTTTGTTATCATATTAACAGCTAAACCAAAAAAGTATCAAGAAAATTCATTTCTCATTATTGATAAGTAATATTTTTTTAATATTAAGTAAACCATATGACAGCTATATAATCATAACATCTACACGAGATATGTTTACACAAAACCGTGAGAGTACTAATTGGATAATCTATTTAATAAAATAACTAGTATAAATCAAATATATTGAAGATTAAAAACACAAAATCTTCTTCAAAAGGCAGATTGATATTTATGTTTAAAAGAGGTACAAAATTTTAAAGAAATAAATCACTTTGATCTTGAATGTTGAATCATGAAAATAAATTAGTTTGTCCCCCTTTTAAGCACGTCACTGCCAGTATATTCTGATGTATTCATTGCCGTAATAATGTTTAAGAGTTACACTTATAATCCGAAGTCAAAACAGACCCAGAAAAATACGAAATATTTGTATAATAATTCAGAGAAGCGTAATAAACGATAATGTTAGGGGTATGAGTGAAACCGAAGAATAAAAAGTTTTTCAAAGACATAAAGGCATTTATAAAATGATAAAACCGGATGATAAAAACATCATTAAATAATTTAGTTTAATATATAAAGGTAATCATGACAGGACTCGCCGTAGAGGACGAATTTTATTCAGAAGGACTAATCAAATTAAGAATTCCACTAATGGTTGAAACAGACACAATGACGATCTGGTACATATATGCCAAAAAACCCGTTTCTTACGTTGGCGTCCTGTGTCACAGAGTGTAAGTACGATGTCATAGCTGTCATATATGTATGTATAATATGTCGGAATGGTATAGATATGATCATAGACACTAAAACGATCTTAGTATATATGTGCCAGATAGTCATTGTGTCTGTTTGAACCTTTACACCACTAACACAGTCCCGAGATGGTGAGAGGATTGGAGCTGTGCCGTGGAAAAGGCTGCCCAATGGCCAAATCGTGATGGATAACAAGGATGTATATAGAGAAACAAAGCATCTACATTTTGAAATTAAGCAATTATTATTTGTCTATTTAGATTATTGTAAAAACAGGCTTAATCCCATATAAAAAGAAGAAGAATACTGCAAGGATGAATTTTAAGTGGACATTTCATTTTAGTAATGGTGGCAATAATGATTTTCCGGTTGACATCCGTGACAAACTTCAGCTCTTAATGGCCGTTCAGTCAAAGTTAAAATGGCTGCCCGAAATCATATGATTATAATATCAACAGGAATGACGTTTGACATGATCCGTGTTAGTATCTGCATATTTCATCTGCCTCCGTAAACACTGGATGCACTTTCCTGGGATAAAAATAGCCCGCGAACGTCAGTTGTCAAATTTAATATGATATTCAACAGATATTATGGGATTAGAGTAATGGCGGGCGTATCTTTATTGTACAGGAGACTTACGTGTGTGGATCTTTCACAATGAATGACGGTGGGCCGGGAGAAATAACTTACTTCAACATCATTTTGGATATTAAATATAGTATATATTATTATGAACAGACTTCAAAATAAATACTCTTGTTATTAATAGATTGCGGGTTAATTTCATCATAAATGATATTGTTGATTAAAATAACATGACCTTTTCCTTAAACATCTACCAGCTTTGTAAGATAATAAATCGAATTATCATTTCAAATTACTATTTTAAGTTAGCCCACGAATTCGTCGATAGTAATTAAACAGATATAATATAGAATGAAGAAACACAGACTTGATTTGTTTTTTTTCACTCAAATCAATGAGGACCAAAAACGATTTTTTTTATTTAAAGAATAATTCACAAGATTTGAGAATGCAACAATTATGTATATTCAATAAAAGAATGTAACATTCTTAAATATTGTAAATTATTCGTTGAATAAAAATATAGTTTATTATTAAATTATTAGCAAGTAAAAGTACGTTAGCTATAGCTAAAATTTATAGAGATTTTGACACAAAAAAAAAACACAAACCCCGACTGCCAAAAATAATAATTTATGATAATAGCAATTTGTAAAGTATTTATATAAATACTAGTTAATTTCGTCGTAATTAGATAGGAGCCACATAGTTCAATCGGTGAAGCACGTTGGTGCGAATCCAGTGGATGCGGGTTCGAATCCCACTGAGCGTCGTATTTTTTTTTTTAATTCTAGTATCTTTTCTAAATCCGAAACTCACCTAACCACTCCACCAATGCTATCTGACTACTTTAACTGCTCGTGACGAATTGTAGCAAGTGTGTTATTTACCTTAACTTATATCGTATATCAATTTTTATTTTTAGTAAGCTACGTTGTACCTAATATTGATTATAGGAAATCATATTGTTGTAAACTAAAAATGTGAGACACTAGCCTAACAGGTAGGTAACTAATAATGCCAATAATTAATACCTACCTGCAGATAGTATACTCAGTTTAAATTGACAATACTTTGTATACTGTTAAGCGTCAATTACATTGAGCTTTTTTATGAGCTGATTATTGGCAAATTTAAAAGCGGGCGGTTCAGCTACTGCGATTTCATGATTACACACAAAATTTTCCATTCGCTGATAAGCCACAAGCCAGCGAGCGATTTTGACGGAACGTAGTTCGTTTTTTTGCCGGGAGGTCGCTACGCTCCATAATAATGTTTCCATTAAACGTCAAAAAGGTAAATTTCAAAATGAGTAGTTCGTTTTTCCACCACCACGCTCTACTGCGCAGACGCGATACGCCCACAAGCCGGCGTGTAGCTTATAAAGTTGACCGGCTTTCAACTTTTCTCGGTGGAGTGTTTACAACCTGCTTATTAGCTTGTTCGATGATTACACTGGGCGAATTTACAGGCAGATTATAAATTTGCCAATAATCAGCTCGTAAAAAAGCTCAATGTAATTGACGCTTTAAATATACGTAATTGTTGATTGTATCTAAAAATATTTTCCTATAAATGTGTGAACTATATTGTAAACTTTTTTGACCTTGAACAAATAAATACGCATAATATAATATTATGTGTACGATTTGATTACAAAGTCCGTACAGACGTTAATATTTTGATACTAAAAAAATAAATATTATCTGCCATATTTTTATTTTAATTTACGATTTCATATCAGCCTTGGATCAATACCAGTGGTTTGGATAATATAAATAACAATAAAACTGTCATATTCTAAAATACATTCTCCTTTACGATGATGTGTTAAATTTAAAATTTTGCAAACACCAAAGATGTTTAACAGAGTCAGTGAAAGTGAAGCTGAAAAAGGTTTACAAGAAACTAATGATGAAGTTAGCTGTACGTCATTTAGCATTTCTAATTCATTGATTTAAAACTTTTAATGACCATATTATTATCTCTCATAAATCGCCAGTTAAATATGTAGGAATTTCCGAAATACACCCAACATTTTGATTTTATTATTAATGAATGGTTTTGTTTTTGATAATTACTATATACATTCACCATTTCGATTACAAAGCATGTCCGAAATGTATCAAAATCAAAACATTAACATTACAATACAAATTACTAGTTATAATTCGGAAGAAGAGACTAAAAATTATTATTAAATACGGTGAATCATTATTATATTGCATATTTAGAAGAACAATCCTAAACATTGTAAACAGCAGTTTGTAGCAGCAGGCCAACAAATATGGCGGCTTTTTACCAACAAAGTTTATAGCCGCCATCTTTTAATATAAACAAAATTATTCAACAGCTGATAATATTTCATTGACTGTATAGTGTATATTATATGAAAGCCAGATTAATATATTCCTATATATTATACAAGTTTTATGAACAATATTGATATTATAACATAATATTAGAATAAATGGGAGACAATGTAATATTTACGCTACGTATATTATTTGCGAACGTACAGCATTTGTAAATAAATTATGCTGGATTAAGAGAAATTGAATTTAAGCTAATGTTTTAATGGTTTGTAGAATAATTTATGCGATTATTGTGTAGGTGTTTCGGATTCGTGGGAGTAACGTCATTTGTAAGCAAAGGTACACTGTCAGTGATAAGAAAGGTAAAGCCGCTTTGTACCTGAGAGTTTTGGAGAATTAAAAATTACTATACCAATGTTTTAGTGTAAAATTAGATTCCGGTGAAAGCATATGGAAACAATACTATAATTTTTTGATTAATAAATAGTTTTAATGGTGTTAAAACAAACGTGAAGTTAATGTCGAAGTAGATACTGTATATATACTAGAAAAGCGATCTGTGACATTATTGCAATGGTATGACAGCATACTTATTCAATTCTCAGAGGCTGATACGTGATGGGCATTGTAGTACCTAAGTATTAAATACCTTTGGATTGAGGATACTTAAGACGACAGTTAATAGTTACTTACTATGTAAATAACGGTCACAAAATGTAGTATATATGTATTGTGTCACAATAATTAAGTATAAGGACTATGATGAATTGCTAAAACTGGTTCCGATAGAATAGTAAAAAAATATAATTTATTATATATGAAACATCATATTATTTTTTCAACAATTTCACTATAATTGATGTTAATGTTAGATACATAATATCTCTATAAAAGTTAGTTTCATTATTAAATTATTTTGATATCCAAGGTTTGTATGTATCTTTTTTAAAAAGAGGATTGTTAATTCAATGTATATATCTATATAATATGAATAACCGATTAACATATTATTACAATTTAAACAAGCAGTCCAATCGGTAGCTTAACGTGGTAACCTCTGATGTATAATGTTAGGTGTAGGTTTATAAATTATGTACAGTAAAAAAACCGTTTTAATGACGATTAAAAAGCTTGCACCTAAATCGTATCAAGAGCTTAAAAGCATTACATTCTAGCAAAGATAATCATTGCGAATTTTCAACTTTGCGTAGGCTTGAATAATCCCAGTGGGCTTTCGGAATGCTAACCAAACATCTGGTCTCCTTTATGTTTCAGAATACTTTGTTTAATGAAATTATTGATGCTTATATTATTATCATTATTAAAAACAGTGTTTTAAAATAAGTACATTACGTAAATTAATAAAGCATTAATTAATATATATACCTATACATTATTATTCAGAATATAAAATTGCTCTCTGACATTTGATTACCTATTTAAGGGGGGACATGCTCGTCGTAGGTCAAAATTGAGTTTTTATTGTATTTTCAAACCATGATCCTGGACACTCTTTAAACGTTGTAGATAATCTATTTATATAATTTTGAAGCCTTATTATCCCTTATATTTATAAACACGCGCGTCAATATCATTTTACTCCCTACTTCAATTATAGTTTGTCAATTTATGGCTACGGCCGTATGTTGTAGCTTAACCACTGGGGAATGACAAAAGAAATGGCGAATTTCAAAAAACACTACCTTATTCTTAGGTCAATAATTATTATAAAGCAATCATTATTCATAAGATGTTTATCACACTTAAATAATCAAAGTAAAATAAGGAATTATAATAAATATCTTTAGAATCATCTTCAAATGTGTTAATATTGCCGATTTTTTGAATAATAAAATGCCTATTTCTTGTCAAATTTGGGATCACAGAGATTATCAATATAATTTTTTATCGTGAATATTTTACAAAAATTATCTCGTCATAAATTATACTAATGGTTTTATAAATGCGTTTAAAAATTAATAAATGTAAAAAATCTTAACACCACTGCACAGTTATGTACCGAAATATGACTATATTCTAAACATTAGAGCGAGAGGTTTAAAAGAATACTATTTTATGTAACAAAAATACTGTATGCAGTCATCAAATGTTTAAAAATAACTATAAAGAATAATAAGGCTTCAAAATTATATAAATAGATTATCTACAACGTTTAAGGAGTGTCCAGGATCATGGTTTGAAAATACAATAAAAACTCAATTTATACCTACGACGAGCATGTGGGCCGTTAAATACGTTTCTACAAAAACGCTTCAGTAATTGATTTAAAATTAGAATACAATTTTCTTTATAAATATTTTCCTTGGAAATTAAGCGTATACTTATTTTATAATAAATAAATATTGAAACCTGAATGCTTCATAAAATTTGCATTGCAAATATTGTATCCTGAAATAAAATAATGCAAATCAACCTACACAAATTCTTCGGTATTTCTTAAAAACATTTTCTATTAAAATGTCATTAGAAAATTACAATACTTTTATCGTGATGTTTTATAATTCAACTGCTTAAAAATTGGAGTATAGCTTAATCCTTTGGGGAGAAAGAAAGAGATTTTTTTAGACGGCCATAACTTTATTCATATTATTTTGTTTTTTGAGCGTGGGATACACTGTCACTTTTTGGTCGAATAAAATTTTCGGGAGAAGACCGAGACAAGAGATCTAAAAATAAAAATTAAAAGCTTCTAATGATAATTCATGAAAAACCTATAATAAAGTATTATCCTATTGGTAAATATACTTTGGTTCACGTGAGAGACATTAAACGAAATCGTGTTGGCGTTTTTGTGAATGGAAAAGATATGTTTAGATTTGTGACGTAATTATTTTGGTAGATCAACTTAATATAAATGGATATTTCAATTAGTGGACATAGCGTACGTGAGCTTAATTTTTTAATGTCAACGTTTTATTATTGGACCCCATTAGCACGATACAAACTTGACTGTCTTATATTATATAATTATTATAAATCAAATTTGTGTCATATCTCAAATATACATACTTATATCCGATCTGCGTAATGGAATTTTATTTAAAACTCTCCCAAAGTAAAATAGATACATAATTGTGATTTTTATTTAAATTTTTACGTCATTCATCTGATCTGTTAATACCCTACATACTCAATAGTTAATTAAGCATTTTTATTGCAATCCAAATATCGTCTTATAAACCTCACCTACGCATCTATTCTATCCACAATACTGCTTTCGACCGCTACGGTAGCTATCTAGAGTAGGTTTGTATCAAAGTATTAGCACTTATTGTACCAATTACAATAAGTTAGCCGTCTAGTCAAAACTGTCTATCTTGCTCTAAAATTTAGCACAGCCAAGAGAGGTGCTGTTAAAATATAGCACTTATTGTAACAATTACAACTAACTTATTGTAATTGTTACAATAAGTATAAATACTTCGATACAAACCTACCCTAGATATCTGCCATAGCAGCCGAAAGCAGTCTTGTGTAGAGAATAGATGCGCAGAAGACAAAACAGTAGAATTCTTCTGATTTTTGATTTAAATAGAAATAGTAGGATAAGTGAAACATAAAAAATCTAAATATTAAGTTTTTCTTTCGCATTTTAGTGTTAAAATGTGTTGTAATAGTAGATATTTCCGCCAATCTGAGTTTGGTGGTAATTATAGCATTCGACTGCAGATAGATCAGAAGTATTTTTTGTTTGTTTTCGAGTCGGATGTGATGTCTTTTCTTTACAAATCGGGCGGTTTTATTCTACCGGTGATTTTGTTGTAGGTACTACGAATATAAACATTTACTTGAAAATAATAAGAATAATCACTGTACCTACATACATATTAAGTTAAGCTAACTGCAATTATTAATATTACATAATATAATGTGTATTCTGTCGAATCGTACAAATTTAATGTGGTATTACTGGTATTAGTATTTATAAAAATATGATTGCACACTAGCATTGTTGCCTGTTGTCGCAGTTTCAATGTCTTGGCCAACTATTCAGTGAAATATTTACAGATTAAAAATACTTTCATCCGCGAAATGAATCAACCGTCGCCATTGTTTCGCATAGCGCAGTTTCTTTCTGTCACCGAATTCATTAATTCGTACACTTTCAGTTTTGAAATAACACCAGACAGACGAAAATTGGCATGTTGTATAGTATTATGCGAGAGCAACAGAATTCGGACACATCAATCAGTGAAAGTGTTATAACAACACATTAGGTGGATGTTGTATTATTTATGTATTTAGTTATTGATATTTTGAAGTATATATACGATAAATTAAACTTGAGCAATGCGCAGAGTTTCAGTTTCAGGTTAATCACCTAGAAATGAGTTTACTAGTCGAGGTCTGACAAATTCCAATGTATAATATTAATGTATGACGTCCATAATAATATCATGTTTGTTCCCATTAGCAGTAACTACCTACTGTTCGATATTTTTTTTACGATTTTATGTATCTTGTTGTAAGATTAAAATCGTAATTGTTTAATATATTAAGACTGAATTTTTATTCGATGTATGAATGTAATATTCGTCATTAAAAAGCCATTCCATGTCCGATCTTTCGATTAGAGTTGTGATTTTTATGAGAAATGGATGTTAGCCACTTACTCAACCTATTTGATCCATACTCTGACTCCAAATACATATTAAAAATCAATATATGTATTTTATAGACTCAGGAAATGAACCTGAGACCCACGATATTGTAAGCATACGCCTTGGTCACTCGGCTATTGTGGTTGTCAAAAAAATTGAATAATCTTAAAAAAAGGACCGAGTGGGATTTGACCGACATATCTACGATAATTGAAAGTGTTTTTATTTTTATTAATTTGATTTAAGTAGATAGCTTATTTATTAACTCATTCATATTGCAATAGGTTTGATCTTGAATAAATCACTATATTTAGTATATCGAAAATTTAAAAATGAAGTGTCGTTTAAGTAAGTAAGAAACGTTTTTCTACTGTTTTTCTTTTTATTGTGGCGAAACCGCATTTGTGCCAATTGCAGTTTTTGTTTACGATTTTATTGACTTCGTAATAAAAAAAAATGATGTGATTTATATAATAAATATAATTTTTATTTGAGTAAATTCCAATGAGTTCACAATAATTAAATTATGAAATTATGACATGATTTAATTTTTAACAACCGGCCATTTTAATTTATGTATTCGAATACTCAAATAAGAATTATTACGAAAAAATGTCACGCGCCATCGTAAAATCCTGTTTACACGTCTAGTATCAATATCCGATGTCAAAGAAAATATTTGATAGCTTAATAAATGAATTGCCAGAAAATCTTTATGCATTCCCGGCAAATGAAATGACAGATTGCTATGCTATTCCCATGATGCGCTATATATACCGTTCTACCGAAAGATTCCAATCCTCTGTCATCGTCATTATTTTGGATCAATTAAGTTCTATATAAAGGTACCTTCAAGATAATTCTAATATTCTACATTATATTGATTACATTCTACGTATTTTTTTCCAAACTGAACCATTTAGTTCACCACCATATGAATGTTTCATAACATTTAGATTGAACTGGATGTAAGCATTTGTTTGGCATTATCTCTTCTTCTCTCTCTCTCTCTCTCGTCGAACCGAGAGTTTCCGTATGAAAAGTCAGTGCCATATCCATTGGACTACAAAGGCGATGATGATAATGTATATTTATGATATTTTAAATAATTGTTTAACTGAACAACGGCTAGCGAATAGCTAAAAACTACTCCTACCATTTTTCCCACAGATTTATTAAAAATCACATTATAGTATCAATACATAATATTATTAAGGAGATATGGAACAAAATAATTATTTTGATATTAGATTTATTTTAAAATATTTAATTAAATGTTAATATAGTGCGGTAATATAACTAAACCGTCTTAATTTAGATGAAATTTACTTAAAAACTATCGCTGGAATCACTCTAAAAAACAAAGTCTACAATTAATATAATAAAGTCTTATTTTTTTTCATATAAAACCGTCGCATGATATAAAAAAGATGAATTGAGTTATGCTCACATATCATCGGACGCCGACTGGCGGACGCCGGCGCCGCGACGCGCTTGCTGCAGCGTCGCTTTATTTCTGGGCGTCGAAAGCGAGCGTCGCTTTATTTTAGACTTTTCCGTCGACTTGTGTTGGATATCTTATTCAGTCGCGTGCCATTAAGGGGGGCACTTTGTCATTGCAGTGTGTTTTGAATTACAATGTAGAGGATTTACATGTCAGTCAAATTGTACGCGTATGTTTGATTCAACTTTCATGACATATCCGAGCACTTATGTTACTTTAAATATTATATTGACTTTGTGTACGATATTCAACAAAGTGATATTGTTGGATGCCTATTAACCATTTGAGAATTTTTCTTTTTGTCACACATCATTTATTATTTGTATGTTTTTGTTGATTTATTTACAAATACATAGTATAATATTTGTTTTCGATATATTAACTTTATTTTTTATATATAGGTAAATAAACCCGAAAATTCCTTGGACTGACCGAGTGACAAATGTTGAAGTTCTCAATCGAATGGAGAAGGACCGAGAAGTTCTACGTGGTATCAAAACCAGGAAACTACAGTATCACGGCCACATCATGAGGGGACAAAAGTACAGCATTCCCCAACTTGTCATCAAGGAAAGATCAATGGTAAGCGTAGCAGAGGACGGCGCCGCATTTCGTGGCTTAAGAACCTCCATGATCGGTATGACTGTAGCTCCACTGAACTGTTCGGGGTAGCAGACGACAAAGCTAAGATCGCCTTGATGGTGGCCGACTTCCGTTAGGGGATGGCACAATAAGAATAAAAAATGAATCTTGTCGTTTATAAATTTATGACAAGTACTTTGAGGTAAAATGTGTAAATCAAATACTATACCTAGTTATTTTATTAATTTGGTCTATCCAATCTAAAGAGTTTCATAAACTTACTAAACCGGAAATACTAATTTTTGTATGTACTCATCATAGATTAATCCAAGTCCTTGTAGAATTTATAAGTAAAATTCTAGAAGTATATTAACACCAAAATTAGACAAAGTCAAGACTAGATAATACACAATACATAACAATGAAATTATGCAATGATAACTTACCTATCTATATTAGCTAATATTATGTATGTATTTAGTAAGAACAAAACAATAATAGCGATTGAGAGAAAGGTAACACAATATAAATAATATTATATAATATTAAATATAAGACAGTGTATCCAAGATATTTGTATATTTCGATAAAAAGCATATTAACGGAGTAAATTAATAATTTTAAATATAGAACAAGTAGGTACTAGATACAGTTATTAAATTAAAATTGAATAAATAACTCATAGTGCAAACTGAAAGAAATGCTCCACGGTCTTTTTCATATGTAAACGAAAAGTCTTATATAACGAGGTGTTTTTATAACTGCTACCCATAATAAATTGTAGTGATAGTAATTATGTGTAGAAGGAAGGCAATGCACTGATAAGTATAAGTATTATAACTCACAGGTATTTGATAAAACAGCAACTATTATATGACCTTAATATCAAGACAAATAAATATGTGTATTTTGTAACAAACATACTACAGTGTTGAATAATTAATAGAAAAACATTATTCAATTTGGTTACAGTGCTCATACAAGGTAGTTACTTTACAAATTATCTCTAACTGAAATATGAATCACTTTTATCGAATTTGTTTTGCGCTAACGCACAGCATGGCGGCCAGGAGGGCTGGTGTTTATTATCTTCGACCCTGGAGCGAATTAAGTATGGCCGATAAATTTTTGTCGCTTTGGATGCACCGCCATCTTTAATGTCTTTTTAATACCCATAACTGCGTTGGTGTCGCTGTCATCTGGCCGATTCAAAAGCTCTACTGCATCGACTTTGTAAGCTCGCGTATTTCAATTTGATAGATACTAAAAGCAGCTGCCTACCATATTATAATATATATACTGTGATTATCGTATATGGATTATAATCCGATCATATTTATTATAATCAATATGACGTGTAGTTTGAGCACAATTCGAGGCAATTGAAATAATTAGGAAGCTAAGTTTTATCTGACCAATTTTAGCGTAGTATTGTTCAACATAGAATAAGAATATTGTCAAAGCTTATGATTACAGTAAAAATCATTCGCATTTGCGATTAAAATGTTAAAAGGCAACAGAGGTGCATATATCGGTCATACCTTTTGCAATTACGGTTCCTTACAACTCACATTGTAAGGAACCATAATTTTAGCAACCTTCTATCACTAAGTAAGTCAATTTGCAAGGCGTTGGCCATCTGATACGAGTAGCATGTAATACTGAGATTTACTGCAATTTTATCGCCAACCTTCTGATATGAAGAGATATAAAACATTTAAATCTAAATATCGTATAATAGTCGTTTTAGATAAAGCAATTAAAACAAAGTGTTCTGAGCTTTGATTTGAAAATTCATTCAAATAAATCGCAATGGAATGCGTGCACTCAATGTTTTCAAATTTATTATACTATTTTGTATGGGATGAACAGATAGCAATCAATATCGGCTATAAACATCCTGCACAGTGTTTGAAATGGGCGTTTTTCTGAGTAATTAATTATGTTATTGGATAAATTGCGATCGGTAAATATTACGGTATGTTTGTTTGATTGCTGACTGATACTTCCGAATTAGATCTCTGTTAGATTCCAGAGAATTAAATTTCTTTTTTTTACTGTTTTTAAATTTGGATTATAAACAAAAAGCGTTTAAAAATAAAAGAAAACCGGTTAATGTCTGGAATGATTCCGTTTAGTTCAAACATTTCCGTACTATTAGCCGTTTATTTTCTGGGAACTATCTAAGTATTTAGTAAAGTAATTAAAACTTGTTCTCAAAGCAATTGAAGTATGACCATATATACATATTTATATACCTCATATTAGATCTTAAAAAGGTCATATGGGTGTCCACAGAGTGGACGTTGTTTTTATCAGACTTTATGAGAAATGGATGTTGGCAACCTGCTCAATCTACAAGGACCATACTCTGGGTCCATATACACATTGAAAAAAAACAACATGCAATTTTATGTAATGCCCACTATAACGTCATGGATCCCGGGTTCAAATCGCGGCTCTGGTAAACAAATATTGGTAACCATAGGAAAATTGTTATTCTGTGAGTTAAGTTTTCTATTTTTTCAATTGAATAGTTTTTTTTTGCGGCACGGGTTTCATTTTTCGCTATCATCAGGAATTATGCACACTTTCCAACAGAATATAGTAAGCAAATAAGTAACTATATTCTATGGTAAAAGTACAAAACTCAAAACAATTAATACAGTCAATTTGGTTCTAAATGTGCAAAGCTCATCACCTTGATGTTTATCGTGGTGTACAGCAATATTGTACAACATTTATAAGCTCTATTAACTTAATGCAAAAAGAAATTGTGGGTAATGACCATCATTAACCGATGAATAACCTCTTCTCGTCTGTGAGCTATATTTATCTCGATCGTCCGCGATGAAAGGTGACAAATTTGCGTCACAGTCTTCTTGTTTACGAGAAATGTGTGTCACTCGCGGCTCGTTGATTTACATATTATCATTTCATATTGTCAGCGAGCCGAACGTCAAAGTATACTCACAATACAATATTATTTAATTATTTAACTGACCGTTGGTTATAATTAATATGGAGGACGTTAAAAATAACGCGTCCTGAATAAATCGGTCAATGACAAAAGCTCTTCCGTTAAATCTCAATAGCGTTTCGATACAAAGGAAAATGATACGGTAGAAGTTTTTAATGTCGCAATATACCTCACATAAAAAACTTAATAAGTTCAATAAAGACGTTTTTTTAATAACATAGAAAGCATTTATGTTGGTGTGTTGTGTGTTGGTGATGGAAAGATAAATTAGAAAATGGGTCGCAATCAATTCCCAGTTATTAAAAATATAGAAAAAATGCAACGTTTACTAAAATTAATCTATTAATCTAAATTAATTTTTGCATAAGTATATTGTATTGATGCAGTAAAAGCATAAAGCAATGTTAAAGAGGCTGTTGAATGATTTGAATCCTCTGAACTACCAGGCGTATTAATGTATGTATAATTGAAGGACTAAAGATTAAAAAAAATAACGAAATCTTCAGTTATTTGGTGACGTAATTTGCTCATAGCTTGAACAACTTGGTCATGACAAATACTCACACGCAGAATCTTTCTTGTTATTGGCAATTCGACTCCAGAAAAGACAACTGGTAGAAAATTGTATACAAAATATAACTCAGATACTCAGTAATACGGTAATAGAGAAGATACTATAGTTTTCATCGTGGAAATGAAACTAGAACAGTTTCTTATTGTTTCATGAGTTGCTGGTTTGATTATTGCATGTATTTATTATATAAGTGTTATGTATTGGACGAATAACCAATCTTCACATAAAGTTGACGTAGATACCTCCATATCGTAAAGATTTATATACTAATTTTTTAAGTGAAAATTGTACGTAATTTATCCATATTATCGTGAATAGGAAGTTGTAAAAATATCGATGAATTAGGAATAATAATGTTGCAATTTTTAGTCAAGTTGAAATAAAATTGAAACGGCAAATAATACTAGATTTGCATTAATTGCCGTATGTGAGAATGAAAATATGGATTGATCACGTACAAGTGCTACTTTGTTTGATTTATAGCGGTTTAATCGACAACCGTCCATATTATTCTCTATTGATTTGACATATTAAAAAGTAGATCAGGGTTGTTCATACAACTGAGTGAATTTAATAAAAAAAAACTAGTTCAATAATATTACTTGTTACTTTCACTCATAAAATAAAAAAATAAAATTACAAGTATAATACGAAATAATAAAGTAAAGTATTCCTCTTGTATTGATATGTTATATTATATTCGAGCCCACCTTTCATATAACTTGCTTTAAAGTTTTGTTTCATTATAAAATTAAACAACTTCTATATGTAGGTATACGTTTTATGATATGTAAAATATTATATTCAATATCTTCCTGTCCCAAGTGGTAAAATAGGTTGAGAAAATTGGCAACAACATAGTCTTCTTGTAAGTAACAGATCGCTTTTACAGATGCTTGGTATAGAGAAAAGTATGTATATAATTATATATAATATATTATATACCACTTGGAATCTATAACACCTCATATATTAATTATTATTTTAACACGTGACACGTGTTTCTGCTCAAGTATGATTTCCAACATTTAACATTTCGATTAATGCAATGTTATAAATTCTGGTCAATTATTTTAATTATATTTATGACGCATGGTAGCCGAGTTTCTCGATTGGCCATCTATGGATCAAGGTCGCGGGTTTGATCCAGAATTTGGTCAGATCTATTTTTTTTCAATTGTTTGTTTGATCCAGTGGAAATACTTAATGGGTTGGATGACTTGCTAATAACAATTTCTTGTAGAAACTGTTAGTATAACCTCCAATTAATGAAGGCCAGTATGCTACGGTTTGGAGCGAAAATACTTATTTCGTTATCATTGCTGTGAGGTAGGGGTAGAAAAATAACTGTGTATTTACGAGCTCGTACTACTTTTTTTCTTCTTCTTTTTGTACTTGATAATGCTAACAATGTGCAAGCGAAACATGTCTTAAAATAATTTGTATATGTAGTGAATACCAAGTGATTTACATATTTTATAAGAGTTTTAAATCTAGAAGTAATTTACTTTATTGATCACGAAGCCAATCGCCTGCTGATTGTAAATAATTCATTTATAACGTTGTTATATAAAATAATTCGCATGCATCATAGACGGATCGAAAATTTAAAGGCGAGAGCACTCCCCCGAAAAGTAGAAGATGTGAGTTTGACTCCCGCTCGGAATAACCCTATTTTAATATATGTGTTTCTGGAGAGTTTCAAAATTGTGTGATATCTGGTATTGTTACAAGAAAATTGTTTAATAATAGAAATAAACTAAACATGTTGAAGATACACCTCTTTTACCGTATGAAGCTTTCTGTGATTTGCGTATTAAAATCTCTGACGTAAGTTTCAGTTTGTCATAAATGTAAGTTTTATATGAAACAATGACCTGTTCTAATCCTTTATAGTTTATAGGAAAATTGTTAGACAAAAGGTCCATTTATATGTTAAAGCCTCGAGCTATAGATGAAAATTGTATTTAATTTTTATTAACCCGGTAATAATTTAAATACATCAAACTAGATATACTTAAGTATATTGTTTTATTCTTTTTTTGAAAATACTTATCAATCGAAATCGATCATAGATAAAAATATATATAATATATCTGTTTGATGTATTTATTGGATTTTAGTTGAGGGATGTAGTAAAATTTGGTTGGTCTGTTATATATGCGATTATTTTACATTCATCTGGATTCTTGACTGTTGTGTTTTATGTTTATAATTTTGAAATCATTACATGTGTTGCCCTTGACGATCAGAGCTACAAAGATGACACCTCTATATACACAGCATAATTAGATCAAACATTGCGGAATTTTTTGGAAATTAAATAAGCAAGTTATATTGGGAAATATTTGTGAAGGACGCGGCTTGCATTCGTGACAAAATATCTTCGGCGTGATGAATCGTATTTACTTTTAACATGTCTTAGGAATTTCTAAATCGGATCGAATTAGTTTTTAGTGCTTGTTTTAATATTGATAAGTGTTGAGGTTACTTGTTGGTCGTTTTATAGTCGTTTTACTACTCGCGATTTGGCATCGAAATTAATCATAAAATACACAAAGTAAATGCACAGTTTCAATGACACCTCCAGTGTACTTAAATCATTAAAAGTAAACAATCAACAAATGGTATTTTAAAATATAGATCAACACAATAAAATCTCTTGTTATACGCGGATCGTTGATCAGACGTTTAATGTTTCTTTCAAAACCATTTGAGTGATTTACGGACAACAAGAATACATTTTATTATGTGACAGTTTATTGTAGAAATCTTGTAAACCTAAAGAGATTAGCAATCTATTATTTACTACAAGATGCCTAGAAAGAATCGAATGTCAGAACTAATATCTCGATTTAAACAGTTCTTCAAAGTTCCATATTATTTATCGTTTTTAGCACAAAATTTTTATAGACACACTATCTATATGTCATATTTGATAATATGCTGATTGCAAGACGTAGCAGAATATCTGGTATTTGTCAGTTGTTTGTGCGTATAGGTAAATTATTAAAATAAGTATATTATACTCGTATATATTGTGGAACTATATAGGAAAATGAAGAAAGAGCTAGTTGGTCGGAGATTAAAAGAAATATAATATAATATAATAAACAAAATAATAAAAATCTTTAGAATAAAATATAGGAAATTGTAAGAGAGATATAAATAGGACATTTAAAAGGGACACGGAAGCAAATATTCAAAGAAATAATAATTATAAAAAATATAATATTTTTTATGAATAAATCTTTGATTGAAAAAAACAGTGTTTAACACAAAAAAGGTTATACTTTTAATGAAAAAAAATCATGCAAATGACAGAATGACAGGTAGCGAAAAATGTAAAAAGCGAATTCTTAAAACCGCAATGGGAAATGAAGGAAACAGCTGATTTTCAGTCATGCGTATAAAAGCAACGATGAAAATGTACACTTTCAATATTTTTTTCAATAGCGGGCGCCCTGTAATATAAAGCTCTCCGGTCTGACTGTCTCGATCAAGAATATTGCGAAACGATAGTGAGGCAAAGCCAAAAATCACTCAATTAAACAAATCCCGATTGATAGCCTCTGAGGAAACAACAGAAAAATTCTTTGCCAGACGAGATAGTGCATATTAAAATTTAGATATAATTCAGTCACAAGCGATGAGAGAATCTACATTGAACGATTAATTTGGCATTACTTTATTTAACATTAATACATAAATATTATCGTTAAAGTTAATTAATAATTTAAATAATTAATTTCACTTTATAAATAACTGACAAAAATGAATAAGTACACATATTAATTCTGACATAAAACTGTTGATAGTAATGTACATTCATTAAATTAATTTTCAAAATAAGTAAATAAATAAAATATCTCAAGATGATGCATTATTGATTGGTGATATACGTTTTAAAAATGTGATGTACGACAAACTGAAACGAATACATCAACTGTGATGAATAATTGTGAGATTATAATAAATAATATTACTTACCGAGCCTTATTGTTTTCAGTAAATAGATCAAGATGAAATTATAGCGAGTTGCATTCGAAGAGTAGACTGGAGATGTACAAAGTATTCACTTGAAATGTTCGCACTCACGTTGTTCAATGTCTATTCAATATATTACAAAAAGAGTATCTGTGAGAATTAAAACGTTTTTCATCACTTCACAGTTTATAAAGAAACAATTCACTCTCTATGTCAAATAAAACAAACTGTTTTCAGTACATAAAGCGGTGTATTAGTGTTCTGGGTGCACTGTTTATAAAATTGTTAAAATGCAGATTGTTGGCATGTCAAATGGGAAAACACTCGACGGGGTGTCTGTTCCGCTACTCTGACTGCACTGACCAGACTCTCGTTGCTCCAGTCGTATTTATAAAGATGGTCTGGTCGCCATGGTGACGACGCCTGCGCGGGTACGGCGCCGCGACGCTCGGTCAGTGGAAGCTTTTTGAAAGCTCCATGAAAATTGTTTGTTGCAGTGGTTTTGCTAATGACATTAGTGATTATTTTTCACATACATACGTTTTTTATATATACTTCAAAGATTGTTGAAATTTGATGACTTCATAATATATTAAATAATGTTATTTCAGTTCAGGTATTAATAAAATTGATATATTGCTTATTAAAATACTTTCTCATATGTGTTGCTACATTTCAAAATCAGCCAAGTCCACCTTCAGGTATTTTTGACTTTTTTGTGAATTGCTGAAGAACTACTGCTTTCTAACATTTCTGCATTATCAAAATGTGGAATTTATTAATTTTCAATATTCTATACTCGAAATAATATAAACTTTCACCCTTGTGACTGTGTATTTGAGAAAACAAAAAGCTGTTTTCCTCCTATTCATATATTATGGACTTGGCTGATTTTGAAATCTAGTGACACATATTATGATAACAGAATTTAAATATAAACTTAGCAAGATTTAAACTAGAATATATAATTTTGAAAATTTTAGGATATTTATATATAAAATAAAATCGAAATACCTACCTCCAAATCGGAAATAAGTCTAAATATTAATGTATTAAAATTTATTTTCAAACACATAATTCATAAAATAGGAAGTTATTATTTTTGCACTCATTTTGGTCATCTATAATCTAAATGAATATCCATTTCTGAATTCGTAGGTTGCAGGTGCGAATCCCACATATTGCAAATCAACATATTTTTGTTTCATTTAAGTGTGTTTGGATTCAGAGCATGGTATTAATAATAAGTGGAGTAAATGGTTAAAAATCATTTATCTAAAAAAAAAAACGGTGCGAGAGTCGGCTAAGATCATCCACCAGATTGTATAGATAACTGAAACTCTCGAAGGGAACCTACTGGCTTGCCATATGGGGGTTGAATCCTGGTGAGGTCACAATATATTTTGTGATTTTATCAAGCTTGGATGTTAAGTGTTTCACAACTAATACAAGTGCTATAGTGTCACCATTGAAATTGGGTCTAGTAATAATGTTACTTCTAAAGAAAAACTTGTAAACTTAGATTAATATTTCGTAGGTACAACGTATATTTACACCTTGTTGAAGCAGCGATGCAAAGCAGGAAGTAAATACTTGAAAGCTGCCGTAGTCCTTTGATGCACATTATTTCATTCCAGTATATTATGTTCCATATACACATAGTGAAATATTTCCGGGTCCCAAGTATTTCAGAAACTTGCGGGTTCATACTATATGTAGACAAGTATTTAATTACGAAGTGATGGCTTCATATCATTTTGCTAGCGGTAGCTTGCGACTTCGTCTGCATATTATGGTGCGTTAATAAAAAGAAAACATGTCATTCGATACGTTTTTTTTTATTTATTAAAGCAATATCATTTTGACATATACTTAATTGATCTAGACACTTCTTCTTCTGCGTTGTCTTTTATTTATTTTTATAATTATCCAATCGGTACCTTTAGAGATGTACATTCGTATTACATTCCGATGGACGTATGCTCAAGTGAGCCTATTCCACCGATGCTATCTGGCCACTTTACTTTCTTGTGATGAATTGTTGCAAATGCATTATTTTCGAGAAGTTTTATCTTATAACTTTGGAATATTATGACATCAAGATGTTCCAATACTAAATTGGCAATAGTCATGTCATGCTATGAAAACGTATTAATTAAAGTCTAGTAAACCAATCAGGTATACAAAAATTTAAAAAAAAACTCTCAATTAATTCATGGAGGAAATGCATTGTATTATTAATTTAATTAAAAAAAAAAAACACAAATTTGTATAGTAATTTTGTATATATAGTATAGTACTTTTGAAAATGTAACGAAGGAAACCGGTTCAGATTTAATAAATAAAAGTTGAAAAACCACTATAAAAAAATGTGTTTTATTAAATTAAATTAATAACCAACGAGATTCTTCAATCGCTAATCAAAAGGAAAAATTTAAAAATCACCGAAATACATTACAATTTTATTATAATCATCATCATCATCAGTCTGAATCTATCCACTTCTGGATCAAGGCCTCCCCAAGCTGATTCCACTTCTCTTTGTCCTGTGCGTTGTGTTGCCACGTACTTCCGCAGAACTGAACCATTTCATCGATCCAGCAGCCTCTAGGTCTATATTGCGAACGTTTTGTACTTCTTGGGTACCAATGGGTAACTAGATTTATCCAGCAATTGTCCCTTCTTTGAGCTATGTATCCAGTCCATTAAGTATATTATATTCTTTAAATGAGCTGCTATAAAAATATTAATAGCTATTACATAATTTGAGAGTTATGTACCCAATGAATTCTATTATTTTATTTCCGTCCATTTTTATGCTCTTTTACATTCTTTGTACAAAATATTGGTCTGTATATAAACTAATATCGCTATTAAATGAAAAGTATCGAATCTTTTTTGATGTACCTGGATACATTATGGAGCTATAAGTTTACTTAACCATCATTTTTTATGGCTGTTATGTCTTAGGAGCAATTACTCAAGACTGAGGTCACCATGCATAAAAATGTGCTTCGACTGAATTTACATGACTTTAAGTTACGAGTGCCTAAGAGAGGCAGGTGCACGTAAAGGCAAAATCAAAAATTGTAGTAGGTAACAAATGCTAATACAAAACTGCCGAACAATCTAAGTGAAGAAATTCACGTTGGCAATAAAAAAGTTCACGTTGGCAATAAAATGCCGCAATTTTTCTAAATGCAACAAAATTGGCCTTTATGGCCACCAGGCCAGACGGTCCGATAGGCCTACAGCTGGTTGAACCGACTTGGACAAGTTTTCTCTTTCCGTACACATTTAGGACATTCCCAGAGCATGCGGTTTGCATCCTGTATTTCTTCGCCGCATGCACATATTGAACGGGTAACAAGAACAAACTCATGGAGTGTGCCGGCGAAGCCACACTCCATATCTCCGTTTCCCTATTGATATTGGGGGAAAAATATTGTTTGCTTGCTTTTGGTGTAGGACAGGTTTTTAATGTTAAAATTAGACGGATAGTCCACTTCCTCGTGAATAGCTTTTCATTACCTACCAAAGCGGGGAAGTGACGTAAGATGAAAGTCCTTAAGTCGATGATTTAGGTATTTAGAGTTAATAACGGCTTGTGTGTAATATAATATAAATATGTATGGTAGAAAAAAAGGTCATCCGATATATAGAACATGCACATAAAGCACAAAAAATTAACATTATGCCTGATTTTAAATGTCATGTCTAACTTTCAAATTACAATGATTGTAATTTGAACAATGTTAACAATTATTGTTCTATAACATGATTTTAAGACGCAGTGGCGCACCCAGGATTTAATATTGGGGGGGAATGTAAATTAGTCCTATAGGCTCTTTTTCTTCTTCACAGCCTAATTTCTCGTTTATCGGTCTTTTGTCTATTGCACTCGGTGCACCTACACCATGGTCCCCACATCCTGAAACGGGCCCTCAGGCTAAGATATTTGCCCCCCCTACATACCGCTAAGATTAAAGGCAGTGTGAAACACTACATTAACGTTTTTCAAATTGTGTTTTAGTTCAAATTAAGGGTACTTATACAGTGAATTATTGGCGATTTTTAATACATCTACTTTAATAATAGAGCTGTCGAGTATTGATACATAATAATAGCGCCGCAGGCGACTTTTTTATTATTAAAGCTAATTTATTATGTGTGTTTATCTCACTTATCTGGTCAACCCGACACGCCGGCCCCCCAGGCTAGAGCCCTGTCAGTCCTCCCCAGCCATGACCTACACCACTCCGGAATTCGGGTGGACACCGAGAATTTTTTGACAGTTTCATTAGGGATTGGGTTTCTAAAAAAACCTGACTATTGTTTCGAAATTTTTGTGTTAGAAATTAAAATCTAAGAATTTTTTCTAAAAAGGGTGCTGGAGAATTAATACAAATCATTTTTTTGCCGTGTTTTTATTTGTCTTAGCCCAAAGTTATAGTTTATTGGCTTTCAATTTCAATGTTTAAAATCATTCTGATAATTTTCATTTTTGGGGGGTGCCAGGGCCCCTTGCCCCCCCCCTGGGTACGCTACTGTCAAGACGTACCAACTTTTGGCAGTAACCCCACGATATATTTACCTTATTTTAACAAACAATCTTTCTTAAGAATCGTACACACGTAACAAAAGATTTAAAAATTTAAAGACCCCGTACTAAACATACACAAACATAAAACATATACGTTTACAAGTGAATATAAAAGTATAAAACGTATACGCTTCTTATCGTAGATGCGCCACGCACTTGTATGTATGTGCAGATCAAGAGGGGGGACCCCAAACCCCAATAAAATTATACAGTGATATCCGATGGACACTAAATGATCACAGGGACATTCTTAAATCTGCCGGATTGACGAAACCATTATGTACATTTAAGCAGATATCCGCGGTAGGGAGCGAGAATAGTGGAATGAGCTAGGTGAGGCTAAGTCGAAGATAACACTAATAATTTAAATTCTAATGGATTTAAGTTTTGTACTATTTCATTTGAGTTGTTTTTTGTGACCCGGGTTTCGCCTTTCGGCATCTTCAGGTACTGTGTACGCTCACAAAAAGGCAAATAAACACTAATAATTAATACTATTAACTCTAACTCATATAGCAAATCAATACAAAGTAGGTAAAAACTTTATGTCAAGGGTCACAATAAAAAAATATAATAAAGAAAATATGAATAGTTGAAGGTTTGTAAGAAACACCATACCTTATCAATAATATAAACTCGATAAGCGTATAACAAATTTTCAAAACGTAATAATAGATCATTAGTAATTATAACCAATAAAAATACTACACTCAATAGGTGTAAAATCGTCCATTCTGGGAACAATGGTAACGTATTAGGGATAATAGACTTAACTAATGAGATATATCTTAATATTAGTCTTTAAAAGTTACAAGTTAAACAATCAATATTCAATAATAATGATTTAGATAAATAAATGAGTTGATTATTAGCAAGTTTAATGAATCTACTGGCCTTGTTTAGTAATTTAACGTAGGCAGATATTTTTTCATCTAAATAGATACATGTAATATATTTATCATATCGTAATGGCGCCGACTATGTTTTTCTTTCTGTTGAAATGCCATGACTGTATCAATACGGTCCACTCGCTTGGAGCGGCGACGCAGTACAGACGTCGTTTGTGGAGTTTAAAACAAAGCCGACGCCGAATAATACGACGTCGCGACGCTCATTTGTCTGCCTACCGGGAAACTCACCAGATCAAACAGCATGTTGTATTATGAATGAATAAGAAATTCGCAGGAATACAGCTTTGTATACCAGATGTATGAAATTCTCTGCAGAACGATTAATTTTGGAAACATATTTAATTATGAAAATACATAATTTTGAAAATATGGTATGTATTACAAAAAATCTTTACCGAATAGACATCTTTCGCTGTCTAAACGAGTACTCTTATCCCTTAAGGCTTAAACTTTCAACATCTGTGTATCCCTTATATAATTATTATCGTAATACTGAGTACAAAATGCATATATTTTAATAACAATCAAAATATATTTATTTTTTCCCTTTTTTAGCAGGTAGATAAACAAAATAATAATAAAAGAAAAATAAAAGTTATATTATAAATAACATTCATTATAATCAATGAGAAGGATGAATTTTTTTATGTTGAGACAGATAGTCATAATTTGGTTCCCTGGTTGTTAATTTTAATCTGAGATGCGGTTCCTGTTCCTTCTTTTTTGCTGAAAAAGCAACTTCACATAGATATGAAATAAAATTGGAAAAGGCAAGATGTATTTCAAGACTTTCTCTGTTAAAATTGGATACACATGTTACATTTACAACCAGAATGATGTTAACGTACACTCCTTATATTTATTTTTCAAGAATCCGTCTGCAACTGACTTGCTTCTCTTCCGCATGCGATAAACCTTCTAGCATGGATGTCGTATGAATGATTGTAGCACAAGGCGAGGCCAAAACCCAGTGCAGAGCGTACCCTCACCAAACTCTTCCCGTACTCCAGGGGGTATGCGTACCACACTTTGGGAAACACTGTTTTAAGCCACCGTTCCATATATTATAATGTATGTTTCTGGGGTGTATTTTTATTAATAAGAATCTATCATTCTTAAATCTTACATTATATTATGCTTAGTATTTAATGTAAATCATCATAATCAGTCTGAATAATCCGCAGTTGGCTGGAAGACTCGGTGAGCCTCAGAGTAATAATATAAAGAGAGCGTGTATTGTTCAGCTTTATGAAGCCATGTTTCTTGCGTATAACGCACGGTAGAACCTCAATTTTATTATTATTAACTTAACTATCAAACGGTATACCATCATGTTGCTTCTCAGTACGGCTACCAAATTTAAGCACAACATAGTTAACCACATTTTCTACTATATCAACACAAAAACAATAAACAATAATACACAAACACGTGCTCGCAGTTTTTAAATGACTGTAGTCATCCAAACCAATAATTACCGGTGACGTGTACAAAAAATATTTAATTCAGCCGTAGAAATTCTATCTTACTCTAACGCATACTACAGATATATAAGGGTGTTAAATGCTTTCTCACTCGCACTTATGGTTTGTTTTTATTAAGGCCTTCCTACCTAATATTGTGTTTAATTTTAATTACATAATGATTTTTTTCTTTTAAATGTTTTTAGATACATACCTATGTATTGATTATTTACAGTGTAAATTACCTTAAAAATGATATACTAAATTTTCATATTCTGTCATTAGTAACACTACTCTCACTCTTACAGACAGCTTGCAACCAGCCTTGATTCCTGGATTGCATCGGGATCTCGTAAATTTTAGTTAAAGCACTGGTACGTTATGTTATGTTTTTTTAAGTATAATAAATACATAACAACTATAAACGCCCATTACAAGAATTAGCAGTCGTCTAGTTTGTTGTATTAGCAAGAAATAACGAGTGGCGTCAATTAATATTACGAGTATATCGTTAGCACCATTAGAGGTTCGGCGAAATTGACGGACGGTGAAAAAATAATAAAAACACGTTTAATGAAATGTGCCAACCTCGCTAAAGATCAAAACAATCATAATATTTTCGCTCGTAACATTGAGCTTATTACTAGATAATAATATTTATACCGACCGTGATAACAGTGTGCTTATTGTAAAAGTTAAAGTTTACGAAAAGTCGGCAAAGGTCAGTAAAAGTTGTAGAATTGAAAATGAAGTTTGTTTCTCGCCATTATGCTGAACCTTTATAACTTAGAAACAATTTTTAGCATTGTCATAATTCACAATACTGAAAGACACAACTAGGGATTGCAATACCGAATGAATATATCAATACAGGTATTTCGATATTTTTAATTAAATTCCGGTATTCATTATAACACATAAAAAAGAAGTACTTCGTCAATAAATATAACTATTAAAATCTAAGTACCTACATTTATTATGTTGACTTTTATAAATATGTATCTATGATAATATTGTTGAACTGAGCAGGAAAATCTCTCTCAAATTTAACGTTTGTTGGATGTAGGTACTTTCAACGTTGGATCAATGGTTATAAAATAATTGGGAATATTTCCCATGAATGTTTTGAGTGATTTTGTTTTATCGCTATTTAACTTTTGTTGGTTTCATTCAATATATTTGCATTTTGGCAACATACATACTTATACACTAAATTTAATATACAAAGTAAGTAATGAAAATATAACATTAAATTCTTAATACCGCAATTATCGGTATTATAGATTTTGAAACCGGTATTTCGGTATCATTAAATAATTGAATACCGGTTTTAAAATACCGGTATTGCAGTCCCTAGACACAACTCATGGACATTTTGTAGCCACTGCAGTCTCACAGCGTTCGCGTGTATTTCCTGACACCATTAGGCCATCGACGTTGTGGTCATCCCGCTGTTCAATTTCCTTCTGCCCCACTAAATGTGATGCGCTTTGCCGATGCTTGATTTCCATGCGTGTTACGTGACCAAATCATCATAGGTTTTGGATTTTCTGTTCTGTAAGAATTTATTCTCTAACACCTGCAAGTTCTTGGAGTCTTTGACATATTGTATCTGAGTTTTGAATGTGATGGTTTCGGTGCTGTCGACTGTATAACTGAACGACGGACAACTGGGCGCCGCTTTAGATGAATGAAATGCACGAAGAAATTTATGTACAATGTTATAACTTGAACCAACAATTAATAGACAAGCAATGCTAATGGTGTAATGTATCCACCTTTAATAAAACGAGGTTTATGGTTGTTAGAAAAACTCGTATTGATGGTGTGCTTCCACTTTACAATATTGCACTGAAGCCCAGAAAAGTTGTGTATTATGAGGGAGGGATAGTTGATAAATGTTCGATATAATAGTAACACTGGATTAATTAACAACATTGTAAAGTATAATTTATTGTTCTTCATCTGCAACTCGAAAATTATGAATTGTGTTATCATTGATGACAATTAATATTTCCGGCAGGCACATAATATATTTTACATCACAATACACGCATTTGAGTCCAGTTCGGATCCTCATGCCAGGATCTTTGACGAGCCCACCTACCTATCGCTAAGAACAAGAGAAATGTGACGCTCTACAGTAGTGTTTTCCAAATTCTACATAGAAATTATCATTTAAGTATATCAATCATCATATCACATCCCATTTCATCGCACAACCACATATTTAAAATATTCAATAACCTTGAAGTAAAGTAAGCAACTTTTTTTATGCAGTTACAGTAAATTTGTAATGTGTCTTAATCTCACTTAGCTGGTTGACCCGCCACGCCGGACTTAAGCCCTGTTAGTCTCCCCCCATTTGGTGCCATGACTATTATAACACTCTCGGATGTATTATAATATAAACCATATAAACCATTCAGAAAGTGAATGCCTGTTATCACAGGTAACCCGTAATGTTATCTAGATAACACGGATTATACCTACAACTAGAAAATTGATTTTCCCACCCATTATAGCTTATCTGTAAACTACAACATTTTTATCACTTCACATAAAAAATAAATTTAATATTTATCATAATATAATTCACAATAACTTATCTTACTAGATATTCCAATGAAAGAACCTCTCACATTCCAGCAGTTATTTTATCGATTAGGGCTTAAGGCTTTAAGTTCAAGCGCAATAAAAATATCAAGCCACATACAAGAAAATCCCACGCCTTCCTGGAAAAGCGAAGCGGGTTTCCCCCTCCTGCTGAAACTACGATGCAGTCGTTTTTCCCGCGTAGAATATTATTCGTAGAACTCACTGTGCACTCAATTTAATTAACTACACATAATGAAAGAATTTCCCGTCAACAAGTTAGGATAAATACAACGTACTGAAACGATATTTATTAACTATATTGAAATACAACCCTCAACAGGCACTATCATAATAAAGTATCCACCTTACTTGGAGACGTTGACATATTAAGCAGTAGCAAAGGGTGGAAGTAGGCTTTTAATATCCGCCATAAATAGTGCACAATAAACTTTGTTAGTCGTATGTATTTAACATACATAATTTTTAAAAACACCTCTGACAAAATATATTATAAGCAATAGAAACAATCTTTTTGAAAAAAGTAAGACACCCGGCAGAAATCGAACCAGCATCTCCTGAGTTTACGCCCCAATCCGCGCATTATCCACTATGCTACGAGGTGATATAGTAATGACGACAAACTTTAACTATTGGCCTTTTAATTCCTACTCATCAGCGTTATTCCAAATCTAGCTACTATTGGCAACCGGTTTTTGTTTATTAAATCAAAGTAGGTATCTACTACCTACTTTGATTTTACTAGGAAGTGATTTTTAAAATTATGTATGTTCAATAATTGGAATGGTCATTCTTAAATATTGTGAATTATTCGTTGAATACAATAAATAGTTAATTCATACATATTTGTTTTTATTGAACTAAGTAATTTAAAAATCAATTAAACTCTGTCTAACCAAACCATAATAGTTTTGGTATATTTTGGGCGATCCGATAAAATTATGCACACTTTTCATTTCATTAGGTATTAATTGTTTCGTTGGATTAAGAATACATATTACACATATTTTTGGTTAATTTTTTTTAATTCATCAAGCCCTGCCGAAACCAAACTATAATAGATAAAAATATGATTCTATCTTTAAAATATTCAAAGTTCTGTATGATTTAATTGCGTACTTTTAGATATTTTATCGATAGACGAGTATTTTTTGATTATTAACTATTATGACATGGTTTTCGCTGGGTTTAATTGAATTTTAAAAACTACCAACATCATCTGTGAAGTCTAGTCTTATTTCAATGAAAACAAATACATATAACTGACAAAGTTTAGTGTGCACTATTTATGGTTGATCTTAATAGCCTACCTCCACCCTTCTCCACTGATATTTAGTGATGCGCTATGATTATTGTTATTTTACAACGTTTTTCTTAACTCGTATTCTTATACGTCCGGTGGTTCTTTGTCCGGTACAAATCTTGCAAGCAATTTTTAACTAACTTCCCGACTAGCTAGACATTTGAAACTTTTAGAATATATCAGAACACGATGCCAATGAATGCATTTTTAATACTTTTAACCATCTTTAAGTAGAATTGAATTCATTTTCAGTTAATTCTGTTTTGTATTAAAAGTTATTTCGACACCATTATTGGTTGCTAGGAGAGGGGTCTGGGATCCTAGCAACTAAATTATTAATATTAATATATACGTGCGTTACTATGGAAATCAATATGACATTTCAGTATTAGTTCTATCAAGTATATTTTTTTTTGATCGCTTAAGCTAGTCAAGTCAAGTTTATATGATACAACAGAAAATTTAAAAGCGTTGTATATAAAAAGTTGTTTTTATCTTGTAATAATTTAATTAAATTTTGTGTAAATATCTTTTTCTTGATCCCCAAACTTTTTTGTTGAGCTGAATTAAAGTGTTTTGGAAAATCCCAAGGACCTGGATTATATAATATTATCTAAAATGCAGAATGTAACGTGTAACATAATGGATAATGTCATTCATTGGCGATATGCCACATTAAATTAAAACAAGTAAATTATCATTTTTATTTCTTATTAATAATAATTGGACATAGTTAAGGTTATATAAACAGTTTTTTTTAATGAGAAATAATAGTTTTTCATTCACAAAACCTATTGGGTCTCACTCTCAGCACTAGAGCAAGTAAATATTGAAAAAATAATATTTTTTTTAACCAACCGCGGATCAATGCATCTATGTCGAGGTGTTCCTGTGATTTAATTCGCGAACTAGTATTCCATACATTACCTAAATTTGAATTATGTACCTCCTTAAATTTATATTACTTTAATAATCAGTAACCTGGGTAACGAAACAAAAAAAAATGTCCAACATCAGAATTCACCTATAGTATCTACAATTTTTAAATGAAATAATGACAGATGACAATAATCTCGAAATATCAAGGATCTACCTCATTCTAAAGTACAAAAAAACTGAAAAAGTTTAAGATCTTCAATGATTTAAGGTAATTTTCTGGATCGGCCTGATATGCACGGGTGTTTGTTGGCCTATGCTGGTGATTTTTGCCATAATTCCAAGAGATAAGATGATTGATACGATTATCATTTCGTTCAAAACCTAATAACCTGAATAATCTGACACAATCCCAAATTGCTTTGATATTCTGTTAAATCATTGGAAAAGTATAATTTACTGGTATTTGTAATTGGAAGGGCGAACAGGTGAGCAACTATGAAGTGGCAGATAATTTTGCTGGTGTCGTCAGGTCTGCCTATCGTCGCTATAGGCTTGGTTTATCGAATATTCGTTTTTGTCGAAATCGAAAGAATGATGTTTTGTATCTAAATGGACCATAACCATCCTTTTCTTTAAATTACTTTGTAATGAATACAGCATTTATCTGCTGTAAAAATAACAATTTGAATACCTCCATGTATTTAAATATGGGATAGTGAAATTTTTTTTTCGTCTTCTGAACATTTGACATCTGGTTTATTCGACAAACCAATTCTACAGCGACGCTATGGTAGTACGTTTTATTCCAAATCTGGATGTTGCATCTACAAGGTAATCATTATACGGTGCACGCTCGTGCAGAACCTTGGACTAATATGACCGAAAAATTAAAGATTATTCATAGTGGTACCTACAGAGACATCAGTCTATTCACATAATCTCATTGATTCGAATCCAAGTGATTCGCCTATAGTTTCAAATGGTTTAAATACTCGATTCGCCTTGCCTTTGCCATAACAACGAGTAATCAGGTTGATCGTTTAGTGTGACAACAGAATATTTACGCGATGAATACTTTTATCATGGTCAATTTTATGATTTAATTTAGTGTCTACTAGATGATAACAATTGTTTTCAAAAACACTGTCTAGTCAGGGTTGGCGAAACTTTTTACATACGCGTGCCAAAATTTCCCAAATATTATTTTTCGACTGTCTGGCGTGCCGAGCAGTTTTCCATGAATGAAAAATAGTTTTAAGAATGCTATTAAATAAGTTTAAAATTTACAATAAAATTCTTGAGATTCTATTTTTCACCCAGTTTCTAGCCAAATGCATGTCATCTTATATATATTACCTATCACTGAACGGTTTTCCAATTTTAGCGATTATGTTTGAGGTAAAATAACAAGCAGTTGCGTATATTTGAATGACTGCCGATAAATTTTATCAGCTTTGTTGGTTAAATATTTTTATTTTTAATTGCCCGATTGGTCCTAATCATTGTAAATCGGTCAAATCAGAGTGTCGCGGCGCTGCTTCCCCCGTCGCCTGATGAGGTCAGTGTGATAATATTATGTTACGCATAAAGAATAAGGACCCACCTATGCAATTATACATTTACATTAAACGTAATGCTTATTCTTGAAGCTTGAAGAGTATTTTCCTGCTTTTTTATACAATGCGATCTGTTATATATGCATGCATTTCATAGTTTCCATTTCTGCGTCGAATGGTAAAAATAATAATAAAAACCGAAGAAAACACGTATATATATTATGCCGTCATGTTTTTTAATATTATACATATGCATTTATTTGTGAAACTTTTTTGTGCTTTTTTAAATTATTGTAGGTATTTTTTCTCTCTTCAAAATATAACATCCGCGTGCTATAGGTGCGCCATCACTGGTCTACGTCAATGCCTGAATGATTATCTAAGGGAAAAATGTAATCTAACCAAGCAAATGCACAGTCAGAACATTATACGTCTTGACACTCTGGATACGAGAACTATGTAACAAAACATTCATTATTTTCTTTTTCGTAAAGTGATATGGAACAGTAAAAAAACACAAACACCAAGGAAAACTCCAAAGCGAATCTTAATACAAACACCAGTTCTAAATGAATCAATTAGTTAAATAGTTTATTATTTACCATTCAATGAATGCTGCTAAAATTAGTTGTGAGTGAAATGAGTTGTCGAGTCACAAAACACTCTCTGACGGCTTTTCTACCTAAAAATTGTTTTTGTTTCATACTTACTACATAAATGTATATAATTTTATTTTCTCGTTATAATAACTGATATAAAACGATGATGACAATGACCCAAATTTTTGAAATTTTCCAACCAAGTTTAGCAAAATTTCCAGAGCAGGTTTTGCGACTCAAATATCACTTGAATATTAATGAAAGGATTTTTTTCGAATGTTTCAAAAAACGGAGAGGAGTCGGACCACTGATGATGATAACGGTGACGATCTGGAATTTGGCGCTTGACATCTGAGTACCATCGAAAACGAAGGTCAACTACGGGACTCGCCCTGGGTTGTGGAGTCAAAGATGATGATAAATTTCTTAAGGGATTGTTATAACACTACTTTATGTATTGTGCATTATTTATTATTTTAATTTTGACTCATATTTTGGTTGTATTTGTTTTTTTATTCGATCTTACTTCAATTCATAATATTGTTTATTTTATTTTTTATTATACATTTTGACTAATCATAAATATTTGTTGATATTAATGTTATTGTAAGTGTTGATGGTTTAATATTTTGTGTTTTGTTAATATTTTTAAATAATTTGTTTAGTGCCCCTCATGTACTCGTAGTATGAAATATTAACGTCCAACCTCATTAATTTTTTATTGGGAAGGTATTGTTGGACGGATAATTAATTTACCTATTGTTATATTATTTCTGTCGCTTTGGATTTTGTTTGATAAATATTGTTTTTAAAAAAATATATTCAGTTGAAAATGCCCCTCTGAGGCGGACGAAACCGGTTCTTATTTATTGATTAAAAGTAGAATAAGTACTACAAAAAAAAATCGTTTTATTAAATTAAACAACAATGATGATATATATTATCAAACTTATATATTAGAGACTTTGTAATGTTTTGAAAATCTGATAGTGATATTATTGTAAATTTATTACCTATCAGAGGAGTACTGGTTTCTAATATAATACGTGAACGTTATTCTGGGATTCGATTCCTGGAAAGTTTTGACTCTTGGGATTTGAGCAACTATAGGAAATGGCCGATAATAATAGTGAAAATATCTTATTTCTTGGTAGAAGGTCGATACGGTCAAGGAAACAATTATCGTTTTCTTTTGCAAATCAATTATGATTATATATATTTTATATATATTTGTCATTTGTTTCAATGCTTGGGTATACTTTTTAATTAATAGTGTTCCTAAGAAAAAGAATTGATACTATTTATATGAAGAGACAGTAATGCCTGCTCAAAGAAATACTATTGACAGAGGATGTGAATGAAATGAGGGATACCGGATGAAAATATCAATGCAAGTATTTCGATATTTCTGAATGAATACCGGTATTATGTAAAACATATAAAAAATAATTACAAGATAAAAAGAATTTTTTATATACAACGTTTTTAAATTTTCTGTTGAATCATATAAACTTGACTTGACTCGCTTAAACGATCAAAAAAATTTGTACTTGATAGAAATAATACTGAAAATATATCATATTGATATCCATAGTAGCGCACGTATATATTAATATTAATAATTTAGTTGCAAGGACCCGACCCACTTAGCAACCAATAATAGTTTTACTTTTTACGGATTTCTTCCGAAATAACTTTTCATACAAAACAGAATTAACTGAAAATGAAATCAATTCTACTTAAAGATGGCTAAACCAGTGACGTCCCTAGACAAAATGCCGCCCCTAGGCAGCGTCAAAATGCCGCCCTATTTTTTTTATCATCCTTTCATTACTCCAATATCTAAGAAATGTGTTGCATGAAGCATGGCCCCCGCATCCTGAAGCGGGCCCCCAGGCTAGGATCTTTGGCAGCCCCCCTACCTATCACTAAGGATAACGGCAGTGTGACGCTCTACAGTAATGTTTTCCAAATGGTGTACGCGTTAAAATTGATGTGTATATTTAGTGTTTTTTTGTATATTTTAATACACCCATTTGAATTATGGAGTATTTGAGTATCGCTACACAATTATAAATTGTATTGTACAACCACATAATTTTAAATATTACTATTATTGAAGAAAATAGCGCCGCAGGTGAATTTTTTGCTATTAGAGCAAATTTGTGAAATGTGTCTATTTCACTTATCGAGCCCGGGACCCAGGCTAGAGCCCTGTCAGCCTCCCCTTGTGGGGGGCATGGTATGGATGGATACATTACTAACAAAATATATACCTACCACTAAGCTGAATCATAAAATATTAAATTAATATATTAATAAATAAATAAGCGAATAAATATAATATTAGTTAAACACTTACCCAAATCACCAGAGTCTGAGATGCCATTTGGTTGATATGTCTGACACATTTGGTCTGTACCATTTAGTAATACCTACGCAGACGTAATATTTTTACACCATTTTTTCTATGCTATTATTGTACCCTACAATATGTAAACACAATAATTTTCCTCATTATTTATTTAATATAAACCTATTTTTAATCATAAATACACTATTAATTAATAGTCTCAACACTCAATCGTTGATGATTGAAATAAAATACCCAAATCCACACTATTATCAGCACAAAATATGTTTACAAGAAAATGACTTAAAAAGAGGGTATTGTTATTCACAGCACGATAAATACGATATAATCTAGGTAGGTACCTAATAGTGTACATTTTTATTACAATTAGCTGGTACTTAATCTAAATACTATTATATGCACGAATACTAATTGATTATGACAAATGTCAATGGATTAATAATGATTATGAATATCTATTTTGCAATAGGTACATCCGGCAACTTTTATATCTCGGGAGTGACTGGCAAAAATATTTGGATAAATTAAAAAATACGGAAGTATGTACCTACCTATAAATCTCTACCATAATTTTCCTTGTTTCCTCACCAACGTTGAAATCTATATAGGTAATATTATTTTGTTTCAATACCTACCTACGTCGCTTGTTCGGCGCGACTGAGGTAGGTATTGAAACATGGCGCGACGGCTTTTGCGCGTATACCTACATAATATCACTGTTATGAATGGAACTCTTTAATCTGAGTAAATGACATTATATTATTATATTATGACTGATTTATTAAGGTTTTTTGGTATTTTACATGTATTATTCTTAATGTGTCTACGTGCCAAGAGTAGTAAAAATATTTTTTATTGGCATTTGTATACGAAACCGAGCAGTCAAAAATAAAACAAAAATTTATCGCGAAGCGTGGTGACATCATACTATAATATGTACTCTAGTAAGTACTGGATAAAAAAAAACATCCGGAAAAAACATCTCCAACGCTCTGGTTATAATATAACTAATATAGGTAGCTATTTCTATATAATCAGTGTTGCCAACCGTACTATAATTATAGTATTTGTACTATAATTTTCGTCTGCGTACTATGTACGATATAAAACAGGTATAGTACGCCCAAAATACTATAATTTTGATAAATCGGGAAAAAAGTTGCCAATAGAAGAAAAACAACGCCAAAATAATCCGTGAGAAGCAAAAAAAATAAATAATCCCCATGTCTAAAAAAAGGTGATGTTAATTACTTAACACAGCGATTTCCAAACTGGGAGGCGCGGAGTGTTGCAAAGGAAGACGCAAAAGGTTAACACAATTAATGTAGCCACAGGTTTGCAGTTTGCAAATGCGTAGTTTATAAAACGGTCGCTAGTTATAAACTACACAAAAAAACAGTCCTATAAAAGGTTGTCTCCAAACCTTTCTGCAAATATGGAGACTAATTTTATAATCCCTCACTTCTATACTATTGTAAACCGCAATGACTATCTCGTAAAATAAAAGGGTCAAATTAATCAAAATGTTGAAATATGAGGCAAATTTGTTTAGGAACGATAATTTTGTTTTTAAACTTGTCTATTTGGTTTAAATTTTTAAAAAATTGAGTGAATAAATCAATCCAAGGACCACTAATGCATTCACCGATTTAAAACAACAAAGTAAAGGCATTCATAAAAAATTAGAGCTTAGGAAATCAAAATGACAAAAAGAAAGTTCGCCACGTATCCATTATTTTTAAATGATTTCTACGCTAGAGTTCTTGGTTAGTTTGCTAATGCCTTTTTCACATTATTTTATTAATAGCTGCTTTGTTTCGGAGCTATTAAATATTTTAAATATGTGGTTGAAAAATCCTGACCAGGGGGGTCCGTTTCGGGATATGGGGTCCATGATAGAATCCATTTGTCAATGAACGACGATGAATTTGGATTGACTACTATTGAAATTGATTGTGCTAATAAACAAGCAAATTCGTCAAAAATTAATGTAATTTTAGTAGTATTTTTTTTTATTTGTTTTTTTATTCATCATTTGTTTACTTTTTTTTTCATTTTTGTATTCGTAAGTAGGTACATTGTTGACTATTTAAAAAGGTGTCTGTATTATTTAATGAAATAAGGGGGGGGCGCCTAGATCAGATTTTTTTGAAGGGAGGTGTGGTAACATAAAGTTTGGAAACCATTGACATAACATTTGAATTTTGTCTAAAAAACAAGACGTTAATTACCCCACGTTTATTTTTTTGAAAATGTAGAAAATTATTCGTCACTCAACGCGTACTATATTTTTTGCCGAAATACTATAATTTTGAAGGCACTGTACTATAATTTCACTTTCAAAATATGGCAACACTGTATATAATACCAAATAATTCTCCTCGATTTGCCGCCCTTCGAGTATCTGCCGCCCCCAAGCGACGCTCAATCTGCCTACCCCCACGGGACGTCACTGGGCTAAACGTATTAAAAAATGCATTGGCATCGTGTTCTGATATATTCTAAAAGTTTCAAATGTCTAGTTAGTTGGGAAATTAGTTAAAAATCTATTGCAAGATTTGTACCGGACAGTCAACCACCGGACAAATAAGAATACGAGCTAAGAAAAACGTTGTAAAATAGAAGTATCTATCAATAAAATACAGATATAAAAAAATCTTTAAAACATTGATATTAGGGGAAAGGGACAACTGGACGCCAGGACAATTGGACGCCGCACTGTCGTAGACACGTAAACAGAACGTAGGTGATTTTTAACCAGTTTCTATCTACTACTTAGTAGTTTTAATTCATTTTACTCTTAAAATTTAAAATAATGATTTTTTATTGTGGATTGAGAATTGTCATGTCTAAGGCTTTAGATAAAAATAAAAAAAACTCTTTTTTCGATGGAACTTAAAGATATTATGCACGATTAAATCATTATTTACGTGTGCATATTTAAATTCTCATGAAATATTAAATCATAATATAATAATTTAAATATGAATAATAATAATATATATTTTTTGAAGTACGTATAAGTATCAAACGTATATTTATTTTAGAATTGCGTGGCGGTCGGTTGTCCCGGCGCCAAATCATCCTAGACCCGATATTAAATATATAGGAAATCCTTAATAATATTCTATTGGCGTTTGAAAATATGTACAGGTGATAAATTATAGAATTGTTGATTTTTAAAAATACATTGCAAACATTGTATTCGTTTTCCAAAAAGTTAATGTGTCTGCATTCTTAATTACGATAAAGCCTGGAATACCGATTTTGAAATACCGGTATTGCAATCCTTAAATGAAATTAATTTTATATTGTGTAATATACTATAAGTTCTCAATTGAATGGGAAAGAACCGAGAAGTTCTGCGTAGTACCAAAACCAGGAAACTACAGTACCTCGGCCACATTATGAGAGGTCAAAAGTACAGCATTTCCCAACTTGTCATTTATATAATTTATTTTAGCAAATATTACCCTCACAAGAGAGAAGAAAAGAATATATAATAAAAATAATAATAAAAACATAAGTACGATTTTATACAGAAAAATTTCTTTGAAAAACAGTCTTTGGGGAACGCATTGACTAGTTGAATCGCTCATGGTGCCTGATAGGCTCGACACGAGGAAAAGATTCCGATCCAGAATAAATCATGGCTGCGACCATGTAGGTAATTGATAAGCGCGTGCAAATTCAAATTCTTTATGACACCAGAATTGGAAACCTTCTCTCGCGATAACAGGCAAAAATGTTTCAAGAGCAGAAGAAACCTTCGAGATTCAAGAGAGTGAAAAGTAAGCATGCCTTGTAGAAAGACCATGGCCCCCACAAGGGGGGGGGGGGTGACAGGACTCTAGCCTGGGAGCCCGGGCTCAGGAGGGGCCAGGCGAGGCGAGTCGACCAGATATGTGAGATAAACACACATCACAAATTTGCTTTAATAGTAAAAAAAGTCATTAAATTTTTGTGGCTGTACGATACAATTTTTAATTGTGTATCAATACTCAACATTTTCATAATTCGAATGAATGTATTAAAATATAAAATAAAACTCTAAATATACAGATTAATTTTACCACGTACACCTTTTGGAAAACACTACTGTAGAGCGTCACATTGCTTTTATCCCTAGCGATAGGTAGGGGGCCCGCCAAAGATCCTAGCCTGGGGGCCCACTTCACGATGTGGGGCCCGTGAGAAAGACAGTTGGAAAATAATCATTTTACGAATTATCGTAACAATATTATGTAATAATTACTTGAATGTCGTAAGAAGCAATTATTATTTTTTAATTATTATAATTTTTCGTTTGTTATAATAATTAAAAATTTTGTTTGCAATGCAATATAAAAGAGCTTGCAAGGTTTAATTAAATGGTAATTAATTGTTTTGTTTGAAAGCTTTTGATAAAAGTTTTCATGGTTATGTTAACATTCGCCCATTGTCTGGAAAGCCAGTAGAAACAATACATTTACAATATTATATAATTTTTAAATTATAATATTGGAGTGCGCTCAGGATGCTAAAAAAAGTCAAACGAATACAAATCGCTAACTTCTATATTCACATGTTGTATTGTAGAGTTATCAGAAGTGATGCAACATTTTCTCATTAACACATATCGTCTTTAAATGGTACGTGTCACTTTATGTGTTTTTAAATGGCCAAAAATGAAACTTAAAACAGTAGGTAATAAATCAAATACTTATTCATTTTATTGAACATACATAATTTTGAAAACACTGAGGAAATATACCAATAAAAAAATCTTTTTTGAAAAATACGACACCCAGCAGGAATCGAACCTGCATCTCTCGGGATTCACGCCCACGCACATCTAACACAATGCAATAGGGACTATATCTAATTGCGACAAATTTTAACTAATGGCTCTTACAATACTCCCTGAAGCGCTTTCTAAATTCAGTAACTATTGGCAATCGGCTTTTGTATTTTAAATCAAAGTAGATATTAATTACCTTAATTACTAACCGACGTCACGGATCACTTGAAGATTTTTTGTTGTATAGGTATATCATAAAACAAGTTTTCTTGTGTTCAATAAAAAGAATGTTACATTCTTAAATCTTGTGAATTATTTGTTGAATAAAAAAATAGTTAAAACACATTGACTGTTGACTAGATAATTACTTTTTAATTACCACATTTAAATAGCATACTATATATATATATATATATCGATTGGCCATCTAATCGTTTCACGCTAGTTGCGTTTTTAGCGTCCAATGTATTAATCAAATACTTTTGATAAGACTTATTTTAAACACTGCAACTGGCGATTAGGCCCAATGAAAATATTCTAGTAGTAGAAGTGAAACAGAAACACTCCAAACTTGGAGAAAATCTTATAAATGTATTACGTCTTCACCAGGAGTCGAACTCGGAGCCCTCGGGTGAGAAGCCAATGACTTTCACATGAAACTACGTGGGACGCATATTAATCATGATTGAATTATACGCATTAAGTAATATATTTCGTTTTGTTTACCAGGTTCTTCGAGTTTGGGGTATATACATTATTGAATGTCTATTCTTGGATACATTAAGATAACGATGGTGGTTGGAGATTTTTATGGAATCGAAATGTACCTACTCCAACACGTGCTGTAATACGTCCTCTCATCTCCCGCTGTTGTTGGTGTCCCACAGTGAAGGGAAATTAAGCCACTGACGCAATATGGAAGCGACCCTTTTGGCAATCTACTTGCATCAAGTTCACTAAATAATGTGTGTATTTTAAATTTAATTTTCTGCGAATCGTTATACAGGTGATTTGGATATGGGACAGCCATCTCCACTACTTAGATTCAAATATTTTAGTATTCAATAATAGGCAGAGCCAGTCTCAGTGGAAAACCTGAGGGTTTGTTTTTTTTTTAATTTGGTCTATCTGTAGGCCTATTCTAACATATCACTTATCATCCAAAAAGAGCTAATTGGAATAAATATAACACATTTATGACTTTACGTATTCTGGCCGGTAATGCTGTAAAAAAGTCAACCGTCTGAACTGTCTAACTTTTCTTAACACTTACACAAAATAATAATAAACGAAAAATAAAATTCATTCATAATAAAATAAATAAAACTTATATTATAAATACAATTCGTTATAATCAATGAGAAGGATGAAATTGTTGATCATAGTCTGGTTGTTAATTTTAATCTAAGATGCGGTTCCACATCTTAAAGCCTGTTCCTTTTTATGACTTAATGTCTATAAACGCTGAAGAAGCGACTTCACATAGATATGAAGTTGGATAAGACAAGATGTATTTCAGGACTTTCTCTGTTAAAACTGAATACACATGTTGCATTTGCAACCAGAATGATGTTAAAGTACACTCCTTATATTATTTATTTTTCAAGAATCCGTCTGAAGCTAATTCCAACAATAATTGCTCTTTTCCGCATGCAATAAACCTTCTAGCATGGGTGTTGTATTGATGTAAAATTAATGAATTAATACTTTTGTTGCACCAGGCGCAGCCAAAGCCCGGTGCAGCGCGTACCCCCACCAAACTCTTCCCGTACCCCAGGGGGTATGCGTACCACAGTTTGTGTTGCACTGCTGTACGTAATAGATTTCCCATACAATATCTCACGTTCAACTGTCATACAGTCAATTGTATACGTACTAATTTATAGACATGATTTATTTTAGGGTAAGTGTCTTATGACTTTAAAATCACTTGAACCAATACAATGTTCAATCAAATGGGGACGTTTCACTATAGCTGTGGGCAGTGCTGGTATCAGATTTTCCAAGAAAGCCTGACCTGGAGATGAGACGGATTATTTACGTAACGCAAATTCCTCTGCACGAGATAATATTCGAGCGGCCATTTACGTTCACGAGCAAGTCTCCTGCGGCGGCCCACAAGCGGTCGGATTCATCATTATTGTATTTATCGCTTTAAATGTAAATATAGTTACTAAGGTAGCGAAAGGAAAAGGGTTGAGAAATTGTGAAATGTCAAAGCTCTACGGTAATTTAAACATTTTTCTTTCATTGAACAAAATCACTGGGCACGAGGCTCAATTTATTTATTTAAGAATACAAAACATTGTGGACATAACAAATCTAAATTCAAGACGTACACAACATGAGATTTACATTATAATAAATATTACCCACACAAGAGAGAAGAAGAGCATATAGATAATAATAACAGAAAATAAAATAAAACATACTGAAGTACAATTTAATACAGAAAAATAAAATTTTGAAAACAAAAAATATACAATTTTATACAGAAAAATCACTGAAAATGTCTATATCTTTAGGGAGCGCAATTACTAATCTTGCACCCCTCGCTAATGGCTTGATACGAGGAAACGGTTCCAATCCAGAATAAATCATGGCTGCGACCACGTAGATAATTGACAGGCGCATGTAAATTCAAATTCATTAGGACACTAGGATTGGAAACCATCCCTCGCGATAACAGGCAAAAGTGTTTCAAGAGCAGAAGAGACCTACAAGATTCAAGAGAGTGAAAAATAAGCATGCCTTGTAGAAAGGCAGTCGGAAAATAATCATTTGACGAATTATCGAAAGGAAAATAGTTAAATGTCTTAAAATAAAGACATCGAATAAATTTCTTCTGGACGGGTTCTAAAGAAACCCCATAAGGACACCCGATAATCGACCCATATTCAAGAATGCTACGCACTAATGAGACGTAGTCGTAGTAAGTCGTAGAGTAATGAGGATTGTCGCATGATGAATCCTAGAAGCCAATCGAATTCAATATTCCTGCTATTAGAGGCTAATGCCATACGCAATAAGCTATGAGGCTTAGTAAATTCAAAATAACATTTTAAAATATGGTATTTTTTATTAAAAATATACCTATACTGTCTTGGAAATCCCATCCCAAAAATACAGTATATATCTTATTGGTTAGAGCCATGGCCCCCACATCCTGAAGCGGGCCCCAGGGCTAGGATCTTTGGCGGCCCCCTAACTATCGATAAAGGCAGAGGCTCTACAGTAGCGTTTACCAAATGGAAAAAAGTGCCGCAGACGACTTTTTTTTATCATTAAAGAGAATTTGTGATTAAATGTGTGTGAATCACTTACCTGCTCGACTCGCCACGCCGGGCCCTTCCTGAGCCCGGACCCCCAGGCTAGAGCCCTGTCAGCTTCTTCTTTACGGGGGCCATGGTTAGAGCACTCAATGGGAAACAGAGGATGGCCGTCAATAATGTCAACAGCAGTTTTGCCATCTTGTTCTAGGCTGATTTGACACTTTGTGACAAGACATTTTGAAAATAGCCGATATACTGAATTATTTATTAGGTTGGGTTAGTTAAGGTTAGGTTAGGCAAAAATTGGCTATGACAATTAGCGCGGTTCCCGCCTGGCTTCCCCATAACCGACTTTTACCCAATTTTATTCTGTCTTTCGCTTTTTCTTTCTGTTTTGTGTTTTATTTAGACATGAATTTGATCTTAATATTATAACGGCGATCTATTTCCAATACAACTTCTCACGGTGAACTGTGATACGATCAATTGCATAATATTATGTACAAATAATATCCGGACACAATGTTTTTGAGGTGATTGTTGATAATGAAAATAGCACGTTCTTATTCAAATAATAATCATGTTTCTTGTTACCGTGTTTGGGTCACGCAAGAAAAAATCTACAATTGCTTTCTTCATACTCAACATGTGGTTTTCTTTCATATCTTCGGTTTCTTTTATCAAGATGTCGTTCCATTTCTTCAATTAAGGGGAAAGCAGCTTATGAACACTATAATATAGATACATATGAATATCTTTTCAACGTCATTGTCATGTGAATTTTAATCTTGTTTGAGTAAATTTATGTCTCAATTCTGATGGAATGCGTATGTTAATATAATTAATATAAAAAAATGATAATGGATTCTTACTTTATCAGTGGGCCTTTATCGTTACTGACTCCAAGGACTCCCCATTAAACTGCAGAGTTAACTCTGATACTCACCTCTACTTGCGAGAATTTTCCAGCTATTCTTCAGTCTAGTGCAGTATTTCGCAAAATTTCTGCCTACATAGTTGTTAGGAAACTTTTGCATTGTTCCCATAATTATTTTTGTTGAAGTTTCTTATATTGTGTTATTCAATACAATAAAATAACACGCCCACCTTATTTTAGTAAATGATAATTTTCAAAAGAATTTTTTTTTATTAAAAAACACATTACAATTTAAAAATAAAACACACAACTATTATTACCACATTAAATTTACTACATAAAAGGGCACAAGAATGAAAAGTAAAATTGAGCTTATTAATAATATTGATGTTTGAAATTAGAATAAACGTAATTTAATAAAACACAAAAACCAAACATTTTAAATTGGTAGTTGACAAGAAAATAATTACAATTCTATATTCTAAGAAACAAAATAAAACTAATGTAAAATAAACATATTTTATTCTATATCGGCTGTTGATGGGGCAATTATTATCTTCTACATGAGTCTCTAATAAAATATCCGGAACATCTTCCGACATGCTCATGGCCCTATACTCCGCATGGTATCTATCCGGGATCACAGAATTTTTGCATAATTCCATCAAATCCTTGAATTTTGCAGGATTTATGCAAGGGGGGGGGGGGTTGAATATAGATGACTAGGAACAGGACATTGGGCTTGGCGGCAGTTCCGTCTAGTCTTCACATCGAAATCAAATTTTTCTTCTGTTTCAAGAAATGAATAATATAGCCCAACGGTATTCCCCTTCATCAAAAAAACTCGACGTATGTCTCTTATCATTATTTTATTACCATCATGGGATTTGTCATTTGCAGGAAACACGTATTCTTGTGTAGGTTTCCAGTTATTAAAAGATTTGAAATTAAGAACATTCACATAGAACATTCTGACGGCGCCCAAATATTTTTTTTACGGTAATCGGATTTGATGCATGCATGCATTGAATTAACTGGAATCTATGAATGGCACGGCAACAAAGATAATGGGTTATCTGTTGTATACTTTTACTTGAATTAATACAGTAATGCAACATAGACATGACCTATTTTTGTTTTGCCCTGGGCAGGTGTCGCAATAGAGTGTCACAGTTTTTTCATGCCATTATCGTCAATATCTTGTAAATATTTATATATAATTGAGCACATTTCATTCGACCACTGGTTTCTGTCAATTTCATCCCACAAATTACAAATTACAACGCCCTCTTCGTGTAATACTTTCATAGAAGGTCAAATTATACATCGCATACTTGGCGAGCCTTTGCATTCACTACCCAAAAAACTGCTGTTTTTAACCGTTTTCCCCAAAAAAGCATCTACTTTTAGAAAAGCTATAACTTTGAAGGGCGAGACAGAGAACATACTATAAATTGGTGAAAAGTACTCTAATATTGCAATATAAGAGAATTTAAAGAACAACCTCCAAAAAAATACACGAAAAAATCAAAATTTCAACTGGACCACCAAGATTCCAGTGTGAGTGAAAAACGGTTGAAAACAAGTAAAATATTTTGCCCATAAAAGAAAATCTGACGGTTATATTGTACCTAAATTTACGGGTAGACCTAACAGTGAGATAAACACACATCATAAATTTGCTCCAATGGTAAAAAAGTCACCTGCCGCGCTATTTTCCTTAAAAAATATTAACATTTTAAAACATGTGGTTGTGTGATACAAATTTTGATTATTGTGTGTTGATATTCCAATACTCCAGTGGATTTATTCAAAAATATAAATAAAATGCAAAAAATACACTGCATACACAATAATTTTACCTGGAACACCATTTGGAAAACGCTTACGTAGAGCATCACACTACCTTTAACCCTAACGATAGGTAGGAGGGCCCACCAACGATCCTGGTCTAAGGGCCCGCTTCAGGATGTGGGGGCCATGGGAACGTATATTGTATACCTGAGATATTGATTATCGTTTTCAACAGGATAGTGTTGGTTAGGTTAATTATTATTATTTGTGGAAATATATAAATAACTCTCCATTATGTACGCCATTTACCGTATCGACAGTCGTCGTAACAGCCCAGTGTTTACGTAAGACAAAAATATTATATATCACCCCTCGACATGATTAAATTTCATGTTTTTCAGTATTATTTTGTCTTCGTAACGATTCTCGAGTTGTTGCCAACGTAATAATAAGTATTAGCGGATATTGATTTACTGTCAAACTCGCGTGATTGTATCGAGCAGATCTGACCACGGCCAATTGGATAACAGTTTGTTGGGAGAGAATAACATGTCAATGGCAGAATGTTTAATGCGCGTTACGTATATAAAGCGATTCGCAAACGTAGCGATTCTAAACGTACTACGACGTAAATGACCGCTGTAAGTGTGTAACTATTTATTGAAACGGAAATCGATTGTCTTATTGGTACTGACTATTAATTTTATTAAAAACACCTGTGAGAAATATATAATTACAAGAAAAATCTTTAAAAAATACGACAACTAGTGGGATTCAAATCCGCGCCTCCTGGAATTTGCGCCAATGTGCTTGGTTATGGGTGCTATGGGTGCCGCCTAGTAGTAGTTGTTTGTTATATATATTTATTTTGATCCTTGACTTCATAGGTAGGTTACCGTCTAGCGTTGCAAAGAAATTTCCAGGGTTTTTGCAAGGCGGTTTCATAGGCCCTAGCCAAATTCAAATTAGCAATACCGGATGTGGGTAAAAGAATAGTTTTCAGTAAGGCATATTTCTCAGTTGGCACAATTTTCATTTGACTAGCATCAAGTAGAGTAGTTTGCGTGCCAAAGTCCTTAAAGAAACCTTGATAGTAAATGCGAGGTATCCATAAAGGCATCTAAAAAAAATAGGTAGGTAATAAAGTTTTTACTTACTATATTGTATAATTTAGAGTTAACCTTTTGCCTTTTGGTGAGTGCACATAGTGCCTGAAGATGCCGAAAGGCGAAACCCGTGTTACAAAAACGACTCTAATGAAATAGTACAAAACTTAAATCCATTAGAAATTAAATTAAAATTTCATCAAGTACGTTTCGGTCGATAGTATTAATAAAATAAATAAATGTTAGAATTTTTTTGTTATGAAAAATCAGATTGATAAAATACCCAGAAGATAGATAACTTGTGGGAAGCTTCCTCTGATTTTCATTGGACTGTAAAAAGAGTCAAAGTGAAGAGAATCGCTGCTTAAGTCGATATACTATTACGATTATATTGTCAGTAATTGTATAGGTAGGTACTCAGACGGGATTGTTATGAAGACCAAGTTGCGTGATTTTGTTGTTAATGTTCATTCATTACCTAACGGTGAATTAATTTCGCCCTCTACCTGGCTTAGTAATCACGTGATCATTATAATACTGTCACGTGTAGCTAAAACCGAATAGGTTTCAGATGATCTCTGTTAGACTTTACATAAAGCAACAACAGGTATCCAGGATCGCATACAAAACAATGGCTTGGCAGAGGGGTAAATTTTCAAAAAAATATCAATACTGTGTTATTGATTTTTGACGTTATACTTCTTTTAGGGCGCGCGCCGTTACGAAAGTGCGCGACAGTATGAAGTTAGCTGCGAATCAGTCAGCTTTATACAAACGCAAGTTTGATAGTGGAATTGTTCCGTTGCCTAGGCAACGAATTTATTATTGTCGGCCATTTGCAATTCCTTACGTAAACAAACGATTAAACGTCAGAGTGACAGTTGTTACTTTAAAAATAACAACAACGGGAAATAATTATATAATTTAGTAATATAAGTTAAACTGTATAGAAATAAACCAACGGCGCTCCAATAAGCGACCCCTTTTCTAGAGTGTGATTTAACAAGATAACTAAGGGTTAGTCGAAGTATCCAGGTTATTACAAGTTTTGTTACGCCAAATAAGTATAACTTCTAACGCGCGTACATAAGTACACACACCAATTTTTTTAAGGTGGTAAGGGGGGGGGTTAACAAAATCTAACAGCCAGGGACCCACGACATTATAAACCGATTCGTTACTGCTCGGTCATTGTCGTCGTTAAAGATGGCATAAATACTTCTAAAACACAAAGAGAAAAAATAGTTAACACAATTAGTAGACGTACTAACAAAATTGAATCCTGGTAAAGATTTAATATAGTTTTATTTTAATTTTCTTTGTGGGGATGCACGAGTGGTAAAATATCCGCTTATGAAATCGAAGGTCTCAGGTTTGAATCCCGGGTCTGACATATTCGTACGTTGTTTTTCAAGGTGTGTTTGAACACATATTTGGAGCAAGTGGGTAACATAAAAATTACGGTGGCGTAGGGTGGAGGTAGGCTGCTAAGTTTCTACAAAAATAGTGCACACACTAAACTTTGTTAGTCATATATTTATTTATAATTAACTATTTCTTTTATTCAACGAATAATTCACAAGATTTAAGAATATACCATTTTAATTATTATTGTACATACATAATTTTGAAAAACACTTTCTGAGAAAATATATTATATTCTTATAGATATTATTATATACCTATTTTATTATAGATTATTATAGATTTTTTCTATTGGTTATAATATAGTGTTTTTCTCAAAATTATGTATGTTCAATAATTAGAATGGTACATTCTTAAATCTTGTGAATTATTCGTTGAATAAAAGAAATAGTCAATTATAAATTATTAGCAAGTTCAAATAAGTTACATCATAAAAAATATTGGAGAAATCCAAGACGTCGGTTAGTAATTGAAGGAATAGGAATCTACTTTTATTTAATAAACAAAAATCGATTGCCAAAGTAGCTTGATTTAGAAGAGCGCTGATGAGTGGGTATTAAAAGTGGCCAATAGTTAAAGTTTGTCGCAATTAGTACCTATGTCACTGCGTAGCATAGAGGTAATGCGCGGATTGGACGTAAACCCGGGAGATGCAGGGTTTGATTCCCTGCCGGGGTGGTTAATTTTTTTCAAAAAGGTTTTTTATATTGGTTGTAATATATTTTCTCAGAAAGTGTTTTTCAAAATTATGTATGTTCATATTTATTTGTTTTCATTGAACTACAAATAAAATTTGCAGATGGTGCCGGATAGTTTTTAAAAATCAATTAAACACCACACCGTAAACCACACCAAAAACCATACCGTAATGGTTTAGGTATGCTATGGGTGATCCGATATAAATAGTGCACACTTTTCATTCATACTTATTTGTTTTCATTGAATTAAGAATATATATATTACAGATGGTGTTGGTTAGTTTTTTCAAAATATATTTAGCCCTGCTTTCAACCAAACCATAATCGATAAAAATATTATTTTACCTATAACATATCTAAAAATATGATTTAACTTAATTTATATATTTTATAGATATGTGAATATTTTTTGACTATTATCTACTATGGCTTGGATTAGGCAGGGTTTAATTGAATTTTTAAAACTAACAAATACTATCTATACCTACATTATAGTCTTAATTCAATACAAGCAAATACGTTTGATTGGGAAAGTTTAGTGAGGACTATTTATATCGAATCTTAACAGCCTACCTCCACCTTTCACCACTGTAAAACAATATTTAAATAATGCTCTACATAAGGTGGCTAAAATCCTCATCGGATTGTGGAATTGCCAATATAAAATATCTTATAAGGTTTCCAATTGTTCATTATTAGGCAAAATGAAAGACTAAAAAAATAAACAAAATTCCGTACGAATGTATTTTATTGTATTCGAAGTGTTGCTAGGTCATTGGCACTTGAAGAAGAGTGATGTCTCCATGTACCGGAAGTATCAGTTTATTAACATTTTATTTTTTTCCTTATGAAAAGGAAAATCCCGGAAACTGCTAAGATTAATGAAATTCGGGAAAAGCGGCATAGCTAGGTGACCGCAAATGCGGAAAAGTTGGAACATAAGAAAATTCTAAATAACATTGTGTGAATTTTCTTTTTCTGTATACGAGTGGTAGTAATAAAAATGTACAAAGAAAATAGCTCATGCCAATGAACTTAGTTTTTGTTTTTGTGATATCACCAAATGAATATATTTACTGATTAGATTAGTCGATATTATTTTTGTTGTGATTTTACCATACAGTGTATTTTGCAGACATAATACATCATAAGGGATTATGTCAAAAGTTATGAATATGTATAGTTAAGTGATATTCTTATACACTAAATATACGACGTATCTTGGGATAGAAGTAGAATTTCAACTGGGAAATATTACTACATAATATATTGTTTTGTACGCATGGGTTTTTGTTTTTTTAAGTTTATTTGATACCAAAATATCTACATTAATCTGTGATAACCATTAATCGCAAATTTAAATGTATTGATATTGAATAAAATTCGACAAATAAAATGGCTTGTTTATCATTATAGGATTTCTTTTAACGGACTAAACTTAAAATAAAATGTGGGAAAACTAGCGATAGAAGTAAAACTGAATAAAGATTATTCGATTAGTGAAAAATACAAATTTGAAACGTGTCGAAATATAAAGAATATCATAAGTTAAACGTAAAACTAAGTTTTTTTGTTATAGGAAATCGTTTACTTTACCGTTGTATAATTAACATTAAAAAATATGAAATTCGGCATGATTAATAGGTGTATTCTAGAAGTTATTTTAAAGATAATGAGCTCTTTCCAAAATAATTATAAGATAAAAAGAAATTTTTATATACAACGTTTTTAAATTCTGTTGAACCATATAAACTTGACTTGACGAGCTTAAACGATCAAAAAAAAAATTGTACTTGACATGTCATATTGATTTCTATAGTAACGCACGTATATATTGTTTTAATAATTTATTTGCTAGGACCCTAGCAACCAATAATAGTGTCGAAATAATTTTTCATACAAAACAGAATTAACTGAAAATGAATTCAATTCTACTTAAAGATGGCTAAAAGTATTAAAAGAATGCATTGGCATCGTGTTCTGATATAGTATTATAAAAATTTAAAATGTCTAGCTAGTCGGGAAGTTAGTTAAAAATTTATTGCAAGATTTGTACCGGACAAAGATCCACCGGACAAATAAGAATACGAGCTAAGAAAAACGTTGTTATAATAATGATACATCTAAAATGACGGAGAAATGAAACAATTTTAAATAGTTGCCGTCGTGTGTATTTGATTGGTTTTCAATTTGGACATGCATTTGGAATACTATTTCAAAATCAAACTTGGAATTTTAAAAATAATAAAAAAATCCGTCAGATTTAATTGATTTTCACCATATACATGTATTTTATGGTGTCGAATAATAATTATTCGAAGTTAAAATTGAATATTATCCAATTGTAAGCCCACGAATGGCGGCCAAAAATACATTTATGTTGATTAGGTTGATGGCTTAAAAAAGTACAAGTAGTGTATAAAAAGGTTTTACAACTTTTGAAACATTGCTTTATTAAATAATGATTTTATAAAAAAATGATCTTACAGAACAATTAATTAATTATAGTTATTTAGAATGTTCTTTATACATAAGATTGACGCCCATGATAGTCGAACGGCTAACGTCTAATCTGGGCCTATAATGTGGGTTAGAATCCCGGGTCTGACCAAAACTTACATGTTGTTTGAATCTAATACATTGAGCACGTGGCTAATATCCATTTCTCGTAAAAACAAACATCTGCTATTATTACAACCTTCACTCTATGGAGGCCCATATTATGATATTCTTAGTGGATATGGTAAAAAATATATTTATTTATAATACGTTTTTCATCAGGTTCGTTTACCTCATAATCGAACACTGTCTCAAATTAACTTCCATCAGGCGATTGTATTATTTACATAACTTAGTAATTATTTTTTTAGTATCGTAAGTAAAAGCTCTATCATCGTAGAAAGCTTTTCTTCATCGTGCTTAATCTTTTCATTAATACTAAGACCGTTAATGAAGCTCCATTATAAATATAGCGGAAAATTCCAACAAATTTATCAATCAATTATATAATTATACTTAAAAAGGTCGAGCGTGTTGCCATGCTCTTTATTAGGTTCAAGTATCCGATAATTTAGATTTACCCCACATTAGGCTGATTGGTAATTTTATTATTTTTTCAGCTGTTGTCATGCCAAATAGTTTTTTTTTATGTTACTGACCACCATCGGATATCTGATAGTATTTTATTTTTCATTTGATTACAATATTTTATTGTATGGTTTCAAATAATGGTTGACAGAAATGTAATTGATTCGGTTGATTATTTTATGGCACACTGAAATCTATAGGGTCATAACTGCAAATTACATGATCATGAGTAATTTGAGTTTGAATGTTAAGTAATTAACTACAATTTAATTAATTGCAGTAGACTACTAAAAATGCGGTCTAGCACAATAAATATTATAACAAATATGAAATATTTTTTTTAGGCAAAAGGGCCTCATGTAAGATAATGCATATATATAGCTCTAAGTCAAAATTTTAAATATAAAATAACCATGGACACAATTGTGTAGGAGGCGAATAATGCTTCCAAGTAGTAGTTAATGCCTTATAGCATTAAAAATAGATTTTTTTTATCGAACTGCATTCATAAGTCATTTTTTGGGTTTTTTGCAGTTATGAAGCTATAGATCTCAGTGTGCGATATGATTGTACACTCCTGTTTTTACCAGAGGTGTTGGAACCCATATTTTTTGAAGATTTGTTTCAGGGTTCGGTTCCAGTAGAAACATCGAGGTTCAGTTACAGGGTTCGGTTTTGGATCTAGACCAGTGGTTCCCAAAGTTGCCTGGGCTCCGACCCATCTAATAAAAAATTCCAATCTAGGGACCCACCTCTTAGCTGTCTTGGAGAAAAGAGGGCATACATATTGGTAATGCTCAGATTCAGTAGTGGCGAGTCATGGAACTACTTAATGCTGTCTTATTTGTTCTGATTGAAATAAGAAACACAACTTAAATAAAAAAAAATATTACTAAATACCTACATCTGCAAGGTTTTTTTACAAAGTTATTTCAATGGGAAGGATGTATTATTTGTTTCTTATTTTTCTTCATTACAGTTATAGCATCAACTTCAACTTTAGTTACTTTTAATCGCAGTGAGTTTGATATATCCAATTTATTTCGGTATTTAGTTTTAATGTTAACCATAGCCGAAAATCTGACCTCACATAGATATGAGGTAGTAAAGAGGAGGAGGGTTTTCATAGCTTCATCGAACAGGCAAGGATAATTATCAGCAACTGAGAGCCAGAATTTGTTTACGATTGAAACTATTTTTCAGTGACGTATCTTCTGATAAATCAATGAGTTCTTCACTTGCTTTTGTTGACATACTAGTTGGTAAGTCGTCTTGAAATGGGTTACAAATCCAACGCAACGAATCAAACTTTTTCATTTTTATTTCAATTTTTAGGAATTATAAATAACTGAATGAAATATCAAATTTATCACTTCCTATTTTTTACATATATAGTGGCGAGGGCCCACTCAATATTCGCTCGCGACCCACCGGTGGGTCGCGACCCATAGTTTGGGAAACCATGATCTAGACTATACATATTTATATTAAGGTTGTTTTATTTAAATTTAAAGATTCAACAAATAGGTGCATGTCTAATACTCTTTTTTCAAAGCATATGGCACCATAATTTGTAGTCGTTCAACCACATTATTAAAAAAGCTTTTGTAAATCATTACGTAGGAATGTATAATAACATATTATTATTTAATAGTAGAAAAAAAATGCCAGGTGGCAGTGTCACATGACAACATTTTTTTCGATGCACTTAATACTACTATTTAACTATCAATAATTTCACAAACAAAGCAGTATAAGGCAGGGCAATAATATTCATAGCTAAAGAACAATGAATACCAATATAGATTGGTAGGTATTTATTTTGCTGATGCCGGTGTATTTTACGTCACTTTCATTCAATTCAATTTATTTATTTTTACATATTGTGGACATTACAAATTATAAGTTTAAGACGTTCACAACATGACATAAAAAAAGAGATAGATAGTATGTTATTAAACAGTAGAAATACGTACATACAAAAATATTAATTATATAGGTACATGAAAATACACCGGATGAGTTAAGCAGTTCCTATTTTAAAAAAATATAAAATAACGTTCACCTATACTCATCCTCACGTAGGTGGAATATATCAACACCCGAAGCAATTTCGTTGAACATAGTTATCGCCCTCCCAATTGGCATTACCAGTGGCAGGTTGGTTCTGCACCTTGAGAGAATAAACAACTGATGTTCTCTATTTCTAAGATAGTTATCAGGGACACACAGGTCAACACTGCCCAGAATGGCAGAGTTCTCATTTATACTTCGTATAAGTCGAACAGTTCATGAGTGAACGGGTATGCATATAATATGTGACTGCAGCACGCACGAGAGGGATGCAACGTGGGTGTCCTATTTATGCGATCGCGCAACAAAGACGCAAACTTTTTCGCAAGGAAATTTACGTGCGACTGAGATATACAGATTATGACGTACGCTATATGCGTGACAAAAAGAAAGATAAATTAAGAAAAATATATTATTTTAGATATTTTGAATAACTGACTCCGGAGGCAGCACGAGTGAATAATGACCAAAACTAAAGAACGACCTTCGAAACCCCATAAATTAACCCCTTAGGGTTCACACTGATACGATTGAGGACGAGTATCGAAATATATTTACTGGAGAGTTTTGAGTTTGCCTTTCCTATAAAAAAAATCCATTTTTTTCTAGGTGCTACGTATTAAAATTGATCTGCACAAACTTGTGTGTGTTTGTGTCATATTGATCAGCGCCCTCTAAAATTCCAGGACATTCTGTATCATCAATCAGGATTATATAAACTGATTTTCCGGGACGAATTTGGTAAAGGGTGACGATTGAAACCCTAAGGCTTCGGCCACATAGGCAGGTGCCTTGCTTGGTGGCTACGTGCTAGGTGACATATCCTAGTGAACGAACGCACACTACTCTATCGCAATGGCCACACTGCACGCTTCGCGCCTCTCTACGTGATTATGAGTCACCTCGTGAGTCTCCCGGCTATAAAATAGATTTTTTCTATTGTTTATAATATAATATTTTCTCAGAAGTGTTTTCAAAATTATGTATGTTCAATAATTAGAATGTTCTTAAATCTTGTGAATTATTCGTTGAATAAGAAAAATAGTTAATTAAAAATTATTAAATAGTTACTTTTTAAAGTTTTCATTTGGATGCGGCAAATACTAAATCCATGTGCAGTGCTGCATGCACTGATGCCGATACTCCTCAACGGGTTTCCGGTCTACCCGTCGAGCTGGTGATCAGATTCAAATACTCAGATGCCACAGTTGCTGACGATGCCAGTCTTTTCAGTGAACTTGGGATATGCATGGGTGTGGCGGGGCTGCATTCAGTCAACTTGGAGTCACATGGAGGTTAAGGCTGTATTCTGTGAAGCCCAAATGTCATATGTTTAACGCGTGCGTGTTGCATGTGCTCATATATGTCTGTGCTACGTGGCATCTTACTAAAATTTAAAGGTTTCAGCCGAATCTAAGGGGTAGCTACATTGATATGACTGCGTTACAAACACTAGAGTTCATGAGTGGACATGTAACTGAGAGCAGACGTTTCACGTGGCCGGGACATGTGTTTTGGATACCGGTAGAGAGTTACGACACTCCGTCCCCGTGTGGCACAACCTCAAGGGTCCCGTTGCCGTGACACTGCCATGGTTGGCCGTTGAACCCTGCAATGGTGCTAAAAAACGATCTACAAGCTGCAGGTCTTACATGACGGGAAGCGCGAGATTTGGCGATGGACCGAGGGAAGTTGTACGACCTTGTACTTGGTTTATGCCACAATACTGGAGCGAGACAGGGTGCAGTATGTACCTAAGTAAGGAATATTTTAAAAGGTTGATAATAATAATACTATCAACCGAAGGTAGGTACTTAATGGAATTTGAATTTAAATTCTGATGGATTTTAGTTTTATAAGCTATTCCATTTGCGTCGTTTTTTGCGACATAACTTACTTGCTAACTTACATAACAAATCATTTATTATGTAAGTTAGAGTTAATAGTATTCGTTGTCAGTGTATTTGCCTATTGGTGAGTGTACACAATGCCTGAAGATGCTGAAAGGCGAAACCCGGGTCGCAAAAAAACGATTCAAATGGAATAGTACATAACTTAAATCCATTAGAATTTAAAAGGTTGATGTAAAGGTAATAGTATCCAAGGTGTAAAATAGTGATTACTTATTATAATTTTATTCTTTTATATTCTCATAATAACCTTGTTTGAAGGGTATACAATGGGCAAGGTTAAATATTTTTTTTGCGCCGGGATAGATGAATTCAGGAATAATAATTTGTATTTTTTAAACTCTTTTGTGTTTAAATCCCACAGCGACCTTTTTGCTTGACAGTAAATAATGTCACAAATGTTTCAATATAAGCAATATGATCCTCATTAAAATGTTAACCTTTCAAAATTCCGGGTAAGCTTTGATGGTAATGGCAAAATCTCTGTCAAGGACATAAGGCTTTGTACCCAGTAAGTTGTTGAAAACGTTCGTGAAATGGCTACGTCATATTATCCATTTAATGTTAGTGGCCTTGTTGATATAAAACTGACGCGAAAATTCGTCAGCATTAATCTTAATTTAATTGTCAATCACAAAATATCAGTTATCGGAGGCCAGCGTTAATTTTGGCTACATTTACCTAGTCTGTTGACTACTCTAAGCAGAGATGAATTAGTTACTTACTTATTTCACCACTAGTATGAGGGCAGGGGTTTACAAACTTTTTCCTCAAAGGGATAATTTTGAAATTTAAAATATTTGGCGGGCCGCCCTTTCTTTTGTAAATATTTTCGGTTTTTAAAAAACAGAAGACCAAAAAATATATTTTTTTTCATTGTGTAAATTTATGCAATTGTTTGTTTGCAACTAAATCCTGTAATCTAGGCTAAAATTTTGTGTTGTGAATACGATTGCAGATGCGATTTGGTTGTCTGTTAAATTTTGATCTTAAGTTTAATTGAAAGTTTGTAGAATTCAATTAAATTCTTATCACGATAGGATGATTTTGCTTCCACGTTATCTTGCAAATCTATTAATTCATTTTGAAAAATAATAAAATTCATTTAATGAGTCAGAGGATATTTAATTTAAATTAAATTTTTAATATTGGATATGATGAATAAAAAATAATACAGATTTAACACAAATCTTGCGGGACACATCACAAAGTCACGCAGGACATAGTTGGCCTGCGGGACACACTTTTTGGACCCCTATATTAGGGCATGGGGCAAGTACAAAGTCGTGGCATTTCCCTGGGTCCATCGTGAAATATCGCGCCTCCCGCCATGCGAGGCCTCCAGCGCGTAGATCGCTTTTGTAGTACCTAGTAGATTAAGTATTGAGCTTAAACCAGTCTATGAGATTCTTGAGCCAGTGCGTTCTTCGTCTGTTGTAGATGGTATTTAGCTATCTTCCAGGATGCTGGAGTCCGTTTGGCATGAAGCACAGACAGGCGAGGTTGTAATTCTCTTGAACCCTCATAAATTCATACCACTGCATATCCAGTATCCGCCTCAAGTATCTCATCTTAAAGTTCAGTATACGATTACTCTAAACCAGTATTTCCCAAACTTTTGACATCTGTGTACCCATTCTATAATTGTCGTGATACTGAGTACCACTCGTGAAAAAAATTGCATATAGGTACTTTAATAACAATCAAAATATATTTCTTTTTTCCTTTTTTAGTACATAAACAAAATAATAATAAACGAAACATAAAATTCATTCTTAATAAAATATAAATAAAAGTTATATTATAAATAACATTTATTATAATCAATGAGAAGGATGATTTTTTTTATGTTGAGACACATCATCATAATTTGGTTCCCTGGTTGTTAATTTTAATCTGGATACATATTATGTTAAAGTACACCCCTTATTTTTATTTTTCAACAATCCGTCTGAAGCTAATTCCAACAATAATTTTATTGCATTTCGCATGCGATAAGCCTTCTAGTATGTTGTATTGATGTCCTGGTGCAGCGCGTACCCCCACCAAACTCTTCCCGTACCCCAGGGGGTACGCGTACCACACGTTGTGAAACACTGCTCAGTGAGCTTAGTGACTATGATGCCATGATTCGTCACCGTAAAGCAGTACTACCAATGGTTTTGGACATTTGGTTTTAAACAAGTATAGCCGGGAGTGTCAAATATTCCGCATTGAGTTGAATCTTCTGCCACTCCCATTCGGATAGCGAGCTCTTTTTGCGAAGTGACATCTCGCAGGTATTTAAAGCCATATATTTAAAGTCTAATGATTTAGATATTAGTCTCTAATTAACATAAGTATACATTTGTTGTAAACACTGACGTCGCGTAGATGTAGTCATGCGTTGCTTAAGGGTGGCATATTATAAATGGCGGCGAATGAAGTAATGAATACAAATATTACAACTTTTTAGAGCAGAGGCGGTTTTCAATGAAGATTCATTAGAAAGTATTGACGTCTTAGTTAAAAAAAAAATAAGGCATAAAAAATCCTGAAAACAAAATTATCGTTATATTATTGTAATACCTAGTATAACACATCATGTAATGTGGTTTATCGGACAGGAAAAAAATCACAAAGGTGTCTTAAAATCAGAACTCTACGTAACTAAAGCAATCGCTGTTTGAGAGTAGGTTTCATGGAAATATCTAATTTTACAACGTTTTTATTAGGTCGTATTCTTATTTGTCCGGTACAAATCTTGCAATCGATTTTTAACTAACTTCCCGACTAGCTGGACATTTGAAACATTTAGAATATATCAGAACACGATGCCAATGCATTTTTTAATACTTTGAGCCATTTTTAAGTAGAATTAAATTCATTTTCAGTTAATTCTGTTTTGTATGAAAAGTTATTTCGGAAGAAATCCGTAATCCAAACCACTATTATTGGTTGCTTGGGTCCTAACAACTAAATTATTAATATATACGTGCGTTACTATGGAAATCAATATGAGTGTCAAAATGACATTTCAGAATTATTTCTATCAAATACATTTTTTTTGATCGTTTAAGCTATTCAAGTCAAGTTTATATGATTCAACAGAAAATTTAAAAACGTTGTATATAAAAAGTTCTTTTTATCTAGTAATAATTTAGTAATATGGTGTGGGTGTCACTTTAAAGATTTTTGGCGTATTTGTCTGTTTAAAATAGGAAGGTAGCCGCAAATAAATTGTCAGATTGGTATCTAACTAGGTAGTTAACAAAACTAAAAATGAAAGCGATGGAACATGGAATATCAAACGTTGAAATGAAATCCCGAAATTCTAAGATTCCGGAATTCCAATCCTAGCACAGATAATGGTTACGTCTTTATATCAGTATATCGAACCTATTGATCGATACTGAACTATGGTAGTGAGTGAATAGTTACAACAGTTAGTTACACTTCCTTAGTGATTATATTCTGTTGCTATAACTGGCTATTCAAACCTGTTGCCTGTTGCTTCCTTACTCCAACCTCTTTGTGTGAGTGCAAAACCTAATACCTATTAGAAAATGTATTCATACCTTTCTTCATTATATGATCATTTTTCTCGTAGTAACGTCTCGTAACATAATTTTGTTTTGAAAATATCGATTGAAAGTTTTTGTGGTTGCGTAAATGGTAGAAAAAATGTCACGTAACATTGTATTGGAAATTTGTTATAACTATTTTCATGTATTATGCAACTTGCAATTATTTAAACGTAGGCTATTTGTGGACGTGAGCGATATGTAGTAGGTACATATTTATAAGTGGCGAAGGGTGACTTTTGGATAGAGGTAGGCTGTGGAGATATGAGAAAAAAAATTTACTTATGGGCAATAAGGAGATAATCCGATATTACTACTGATGAATAGGTATACACTAATGTCAATGATACACTAAATCGATGAAATTTCAATAGCTCACTGACAATATAAAACTGAACGATGATTTTAAATTATGGATTTCCCTAAACATTCATACACGCAACATACGCTCTCAATATGTCATCTTCGAAAAAACCCTTCGTTATATCTGTATACCAGAGATTTTTCTATAATCTAAGACCAGAGGTAAACTACGGTAAATCCAAAAGACAACTTCACAGGAGAGATGAATTTGTGATTTTTGGAACTTTCAACTTGTGGCATTCGTGAATGGAAAAAGATACAATTTATCTATTTATCAAAACTTTTTTGTGTGTTTACCGCTGTAGTTCGATTATAAGCTTCATGAAAAGAATTGTATGTTTTCTTACTGTTGTTTATCTCTAATAGTTATGGAGTTACAATGACATTTTTAATTTTAAACTTTTATAATAAGAGTAATATGGGTTACAGCTGTTTACCACGTATGCAGGATAAGTAATGAAATAACAATATAACAATAACTCCATTTCACGATGTTTGGAGTTACAATAGTTTACATCTGGTATACAGATATTGTATCTGTTCCAAAACAATTTACAATTTTACCAGTCTAACTAGATATTTTAAAATACTTATATTATATTTAAAAAATTGACGAATAACTTTGGTACAATTTCAGATAATTTATCCACATTCAGAATATACAATAAAACACTGAATTTAGATCACAAATCAAAATAACGTTCATGAATATCATCAACCGACATAACTGACAAAATAAATTACGCTAGTGAACTAACTGATAAATAATAATCACGAGATACAATTATTTTTAATTTTTAAAAACAATTTTTAATTATATCTCATTGAATCCAATAGAAATTATTTTTTAAATTACCTTATGTATTTAGTATTTGCTTAAAGCGATACACATAGACAATAAACATATTCATTAAGAGTGAAGAACCTACATTAACTACAGTAAGCGTATTCTGAAGCGCTTATAGATACGGTTCAAATTTACAGACATGTTTGATGTTATGTGACGTCATAGCGATACAAAATGTAGTTTAGATTCTGTCGATCGGAATCCGAAGATAATTCAGTTGAAAATCGATGGCGCTTGTGGCCACTTATTTTTTATTCGAAACTCACTAAATTAAACGGTATTCTAAATTCTGACGATAGATGACTCTCAATTTATTGTTTTATATTTTCCATGCATATTTTTTATTTACTTATTTTAATATAAATTAAACACTTGAAGATATATTTTTTTCGAATGTAGGCTTTAAATAATCGCCTAGTATGGAGCCTTCGCCACTGATATTTATACTACCTTAATTTAATTTAATTAAGCAAAACATTGTGAACATAAAAAATCTAAATTCAAGACCTTCAAAACTTGAGACTTACACTGTAGCAATTAATATTACTCTCACAAGAGAGAAGAAGAGAATATATATAATGATAATAATAATAATAAAAACATAAGTATAATTTTATACAGAAAAATAAAATTTCAAATACAAAATACATAATCACGTCACCGAAAATGTCTACAAATACATAATGTTAAAAAACCTCAGCAAAATACATTGTATTAGAAAATAAAAATTGAACTAAGTGGAAATTGAACGATATATTTTATATATATCTTCTGAGCTATCGGGATGTCGATTTTAAATCGATAGCTTCGTGACGCAGTCGTATATGGTTTCCATTTACATGTAAAAACGAAAGTTTGGACTTATTAGTGTGAATAAAATTATTGTCAAAAGTTATCGTAGATGACCTTTGAAATTAGTATTTTTAAAACAAATTTATAGTCAGTTTATTTGCCACGATGGTTAGTTTTTTGGTAAATGTCATATAACAGTTTTTTGATTGCATAACCATAAGCTGAAAACAGTGGTTGCCAATGACATGCTCATGAGTAACCTTATTAGATTATTTGATTAAAAATTCAACGGATTGAGATTTAAAATAAAGGTAATAATATCATACGATCGTTATACATAGACAACTGGTAATGTGTCTTCTTAAAATTTTTTTTTTTTTAGAATTATTAATAACCATGTCCTTGCTTTTTCGTACAAGGTGGTTGTTGGTAATTTTGAACAATCACAATCACCCAGGCTTTAAGAAAAACACAACAAATGTTTTTGTCATGACCGGGAATCGAACCCAGAACTCTCGGGTGGAAGGCCAACGCCTTATCCACCGCACCACGAGAGCCGCCTGCTTAAGAAATTGTTGATCTTAGGTTTGAATCTCTCATTAATCAACATGAGTCTACAGTAATAATAAAAGCTTATTTATCTATTTGGTGTTTCAAATTGTAATGTTCGTCGCTGTAACGTGCGTTGTTCCGCGTGTCCTTTGCCCAATCGTGTCGTCGCTCTGGCATTTAGTCGATGACGCCAAATTTGGTACTATGTAGTATTGTCTAGACCCCGTATCAGTTTAAGTACGGCTTTGTGTCGGAGAGGGGTTAAAATATTTTTTAAGACTCCTAATCTTCAGGATGTTTTGATAATATTATTATCTGTTGCCCATTGACATTGACTGATTGTCTCTTATGCATACTGACATACTGTAGTTTTGTTAAGAAGAGATGTTTCTTTAGTCACACATTTTTTTCGACCGTGTAGGTAAATGGAAACTCAAACATTTTTGGCAGTATCGACTTGTGTGCTCCTGATAAATTATCTTAGAAATAAGGACTATCCGTTGTATGAATTACCAAGGTGCAAAAATAACCTGCTATTGGTGATACTAATTGAAATGCAATAACTGTGTTTAAGCATCGCTTTGAATATTGATATATTCCATTTACTTGAGGGTGAGTTTTGGTGGACGTTGTTTTATAAGTTTTTAGGATTGCGTTTACTAAGTTCACTCGGTGTGATTCCATGTACGTTTTTTACTTATATTAATTCCCTATACCACTTATTTTTGTCATATCGTGATCGATTTAATTTTGTAATTTGTGATGTTCATTAAGCATCAATTACATTAAGCTTCTTTACGAGCTGTTTGTTGGCGAATTTAAAAGCGGGCGATTCAGCTACTGCGATTTGATGATTACACACAAAACTTTCCATTCGCTGAGAAGCCACAAGCCAGCGACTATTTGACAGAACGTTGTTCGTTTTTATTTTACCGGGAGGTTGCTACTGCGCAGACGCAGTAGCCCCACACGCCGGCGTGTAGCGTGTAAAGTTGACCGGCTTTCAACTTTTCTCGGTAGAGTGTTTACAACCTGCTAGTTAGCTTGTTCGATGCTTACACTGGGCGACTTTACAGGCAGATTATAAATTCGCCAACAAACAGCTCGTAAAGAAGCTCAATGTAATTGACGCTTTATATTATTTTGTTGAGTCATTTATAATAAATGAACAGCATGGATTTAGAGCAGGCCGATTAAGGGAAACTAACCTGATGGTATTTACCGATTATGTGTCATCGGCACTGGATAGAAGCCTCCAGGTTGACTGTTCTTACAATGACTTCTCGAAAGCATTTGACAAAGTCGATCATGACACCCTGATGGAAAAACTAAAACTTATTGGATTGTCGGATCGATTTTTAAAGCTATTCGGGAGTTATTTTAGGAACCGTCAACAATACGTATCGTACGGCCTTTATCAGTCGCAGACCTTTTACACATTTTCTGGTGTCCCCCAGGGCTCAAACAGGGCCCTTGCTGTTCACGATTTTTATAAATGACATAGCATTGGTAATAAAAAATGTTGAGCTTAAAATGTTGGGCTTCGTCATGTGTACTTCCCGGGTCTTTTCAGATGTTACGGTATTAAAACTTTTATTTAATTCTTTAGTTCGAAGCAGACTTGAGAGTGGGTCTATTGTTTGGGCACCGCATCAGTTGAAGTATGGCCTTATGGTGGAGAGGGTACAGAAAAAATTCTTGAGACTCATTTACTTGAGGTTGTATGGATACTATCCGTGGCTTTATCCAACTGACTTTCTCTTAGGCATGCTTACATACTACAGTCTGCAATTTAGAAGATCTCTTTATTTAGTTACGTATTTTTTTCAGGTATAAATGAAAACTCTGCCATTCTGGGCAGTATTGACCTGTGTGTCCCTGATAACTATCTTAGAAATAGAGACCATCAGTTGTTTATTTCCACAAGGTGCAGAACCAACCTGCCACTGGTAATGCCAATTGGGAGGGCGATAACTATGTTCAACGAAATTGCTTCGGGTGTTGATATATTCCGCCTACGTGAGAATGAGTTTAGGTGGACGTTGTTTTATAAATTCTTAAAATAGGGTCTGCTCAACTCATCCGGTGTACTTCCTTGTACCTATCTAATTTATCTACTTATCTGTCTCTTTTTATGTAATACTGTTTTAAATATCTTTGTTTCTAAATGTCATGCTGTGAACGTCTTAAACTTATAATTCGTAATCTCCACAATATATTTAAAAAAAAAAATGAAAATTTTTTTTTTTTTTTTTACCATTTCCGATCCTAATAAGATCACATGGGCTTCCACAGAGTAGAGGTTTGTATTAACAGATTTTTTTACGAGAAATGGATGTCAGCCACTTGCTCAACTATTAGGTCCATACTTCGACTCATACACAAATTGAAAAACAATATATTGTATACTTGCCAGACCCAGAATTCGAACCTGGGACTCACGACGTTATAATAATTAAAATAAAACGAAATAATTAAATTTGAATATACAAAAAATAAACCAATCATCAATTATTAAGTTGACATTTGTATACAACCTTGAACAGAACGAAGGTTGAAAACATGCGTTTTCAGAATACGTAAAAGTTTTCAAAGGGGAGAAAAAGTTTTTGTTTTATAAATTTAATGATTTTTCACGTTGTGATAAATGGCTGAAAAAATTTTAATTAAACTCAGTTGCTAGCCGCAGAAAAATACGATTTATAATTACTTATGCAAACAACCAAGAAAAAACAATACTCACAACAGTTAGTAGGATTCCATTTCAAAAATTTGAGATACGTCATAAAAAAATATAATATTGTAATCATTATTTCTCGTCGACAAGATGGCAAGCGACCTGATGGTATCGCGATGATTTCATGGATATACAACTACAGTGGACATACTTGTGGCATATCACCTGAATAAATTATGTTCAATCGTGTGGTTCAGTATGTCTTTTAGCTCTAGTCTAATATTTAGTTACTGTAGTTAACAGTGGCGAAGGGTGACTTTTGGAAAGAGGTAAGCTGTGGAGATCAGAGAAAAAGAGCACACTTGTCAGGTAGCTTACGAGAAATAAAAAGATAATACTTACGATATTACTACTGATGAATAGGTGCACACTGATGACAACGACACACTGGTCATAGGTTTCACCGCTGAATTTTTCAAATTATTTAAATCATTTATGGCAGTAGAATTCCACTTTTATTTAGCAAACAATACGCATGACCAACAAAAAAGTTTGTTTAATGTATAACTGCCAGTTAAAAACGAATATTTATTATATAAATTGTTGTGAAAATGTCTAATATAAGTTTTTTTGCTGTATTCAAATCTAAATGAAACCTTAGAAGGTCAAGCTTTGATAATTTTTAATTTTTGAAGAAACGTCTAACTCGGGAATGATTTTTTTTAAATGCAATCTATGAAAACACTAGACAATTTAATAAATACTTATATATTTAAAGAACTGACGAATGATTTCGGTACAATATGAGATAATTTATCCACATTCAAAACACAGTAATACACTGAATTTTGTATTATAAAATAAAACTTTATCACCGTCTTTGAAATGTCAATATGACATGAACTGTGAATAGCATGTTATGTTTGTCTATGACTAAAGTAACCTAAATAATAATCACGAAATACAATTTTATTTTTAATAACAATTTATAAATTATATGTGATCGAACACAATAGTATTTTTTTTAATCAGTCTTATTATTTGCTTAAAAAGATAGTCATCGACAATAAACAAATCAACATAGAGTGTAAGCTTGTCCTGTAGTGCTTACTAGTCTGGAACAAATATCCAGACATGTATGAAGTTGGCAACGGAATCGCGGTAGAGAATTCAGCGAGGATTACGTTCGACATAATCCTAAAAATAGCACTCACTGTGACCTTTCATCATTTATTTTTGATTCGAAACTTGACTAAATTAACGCTCTACTACTTCTAAATCCCGACGATAGATGACAATCAATATTTTTATTATATTACCTAGTCCTAGACAATATAGATATTTATTTATTTAAATTAAATACTTTAAAATATAAGGTAAGCTTTTTAGTATAAGGCTTCTGCCATACTTGTACACATACTGCCACTGGTAGTTAATATTAGGCTAACAAAGCCAAAAAATACGACTGTCTGTCACTTAATTATATCGTCTGTCCTCTGGGTTTCTGGGATTTGGACGCTGGGGACCCTTTGCTTTGAATACGGTGACTGAGGTCGGCCAACGTGGGATGTATTATAACTTTAATAATAAAGTTTATTAGAACGAACGTGAAGATGTGGTAGGCTAAATATACAGAATCACTAGGAAATGGTTATAAAACATTCGTCTAATTAATTGGATTCTTGCGCTGGATCAAACAGACAGCATTTTTGGCTAACATGTAAATTTCCCCGTGGCACAGTTTGTCATGAGCCTTCTTAACGGAAAGAGATGACTATAATTATCTATTTTCATACCCGATTTTGGCAAAATTCATGAATTCAAGAATGAAAACCTAACCTAATCTAATCTAACCTAACTTAACCTAACCTAACCTAACATAAACTAACCTAACTTAACCTAACCTAACAAATAATCCAGTGTATCATCATATTTCAAAATTTGTTTGCCACTGGTTTCCTATAAACCGACAAGAACCGTGTTTTATTTAGTCATGAATTTTATCTCAGTACTATAGGACCCAAAGAGGTTGGACAGTCTTTAATATACGACCATATATTTCCAATATAACATTTCACAGTGAAGTGTGATACGGTGAACTGCATACGTACAAATTTCCGAACACGGCATTTTTGCCCATCTGCGGAATCGAATCCATGATACACGGCTGTAAAGGTGGCCACTCTAGTGACCAGTGCTTCGAGGAAGAAAAGGTCTAGAATACTCTAGAATCTAGAAGATAAAGAGACATCTTAAAAAAAAATCCAATCGTTTTTAAGAATACCAAGTTATATGCAATACACGATTCTAATCACAAAATAAATAAATTAATTCAGTTAGTATGTATATGGTAGCGAAGAGTTAGGGATGGAAGAAGTGGGGGTAGCTAGGGCACGAATTCTTCCAACAGTGGATTGATGATAGGATGATAGTATAGATAGTGATGATGATATCAGTAGCGAAGGGTGACTTTTGGAAACAGTTAGGCTGTGAAGGTCAGGGAAAAAGAGCATACTTGACAGATATACTTACGGGAAATACGAAGATAATACGATATTACTACTGATGAATAGGCACACACTAATGACAACGACACACTAAATCGATGAAGTTTCAACAGCTTACTGACGATATAAAATTAAGCGATGAGTTTAAATTATGCATTTTTCTAAAGATTTATACACATAAAAAATCATAACATAAAATTATTTTTATTTTTTAAAACAATCTATATTTATATGTGATTGAATGCCATAGAAATATTTATTTAAAATTATCTTATTATTATTTATTTTGGACAAAGCTGCTGTCATAGACAATAATATTATGCGCAAAGATTTTGGGCTTCGCCTTTCGTGCCTACCGTATTGCATACATCACGGCAGACAGGACTGAGGTCACGCGAGATAAAGTCCATACAAAAAAAATTGACATTCGTCATACAATAATTCGATACATAGAATAATTAAAGAGAGGTGGCGATGAGGCATCTTTTTTTTTACCTTTGACATATGGTTCTGTATATATTAACAATACATCTTCACATATTCAACATATGTCGTTGACAAATTAAATTATTTTTGTAGAATATAAAATAATCAAGTTATTATTTAAATATGTTACTACGCAATTAAAAAATATTTTTCCTAAGAAGATAGGCTATAAATAATTGCTTAGTATGGAGTCTTCGCCATTGGAAGATATTATGCAAAAATCTATAATAATATTGCACTACTAAGACGTTGTAGGTTGCTATGGTAACATAAAATGGTTAGGTAACGAAAGAAATGGTTACCGCGGTAACAAGAGTTACCTAATAATAATATGTACCTACTGCAAAAGGTTTTTTTTTTGTTGCTACGACAATTTGGAAGTAGGTACTTATTGAAGATTGGTTGTGAAAAAATTGCATGAAAATATTTTTTCATTTAGCCAGACGGAAATAATACCATACCAACTATTCATATTATTGTATGAATGAAAATTTGTCGCAAAAAATGGGAATATTTTCCGATTTAAATATTTTTTCTGAAAGAGTCAACGGAAAATTGACGAAGTGATACCTATTCGTTGGAAAATATTAAATTGTTATAAGCATTGTACATAGAAGTATTCGTTCAAAGAAAACTTTGTGGAAATTTTCTTAGGAACTCAGACATTATGTAGGTAGTTTACATTCGTATGACTTGAATGAATTAGATTTCTTTTCAGAATCTTAAAGGTCATACTGTTTTACTAGCGTTCTACAGAGTGACTGATACATTTATGGGAAAATATAACTCTTATGTCTTATCTTGTTTCGTGAGTCAACTATGCTAAATTCTTATATAATATATTATACTTATTACTGGAAAAACGTCATCTCAGTATCTTTACAGTACATTTTTTTGGAAGATATTACCAGTTTAAATGAAATAACCAATGATTCACATACTTAGTCATTGTCGTAAGAATACTTCGAATACTTAGAATACTAAGAAAATTGTTTTCTACAATTCTTATGCAACTTTAACTTCTTCGCCGCAGAGCATTTAATTACCACATTTAAATAACATGCTAATTACATCGAATGGCCAACTAATGAGGGCACAACAGGTGTGCCAACTGAAAGGATTAATACTACTGTGGGAGTCGTCAATGTGAGGGTCGATGGTGTTGTAGATGATAATGAAGAAGTCGTAATCTTGCGATTCTGATGTAGCGTAACGGTTGGCATCTCGGTACAATGAGATGTTGTACGGGACGATACAGAGAATGAGATAGTAGTGGACTAGGTACTTAGATTCGAGTGACATATCCGATGAATTATTATTCGCTATTTATACAATCAAAATAATATTATTTATTTTGAAATAATCGAGTCAGCTATCTGGCGTTTGCGTCAATGGACGACTGACTAAGTGAAAAATGAAATGCAGAATTTATTATTGAGGTCAGCTCCTTAACGAGTTTTCTATAGTTTGACACTATGGAAAATATATATTTAATTTGTAATTCTGGTTTTATAAGTTAATCCTGGATACAGCGGCAAACACATTTTGAAAATAGCCGATATACTGGATTATTTGTTAGTTTGGGTTAGTTTAGGCTAGGTTAGGTTAAGTTAGGTTAGGTTAGGTTATCCTAACAAATAATCCAGTATATCGGCTATTTTCAAAATGTGTTTGCCGCTGTATCCAGGATAACCGACTAAAACCGTAATTCTATATCTCTATACAACCATTTTTTATATTTGATAAATTTTTTCTAGCGCTTAGAGCATTGCATGTATCTTATAATATATATTATTCCTATGGCTGAGTATCCAGATTATTTACATTTTACCCCTTTAGTGATAAAATTAAATAAGAACTAACAGCATTTTTAGGTTATTTAGCCTCCATGATTACTGTTTTATAATTTGTAATTCAATATACTTACTACAAATGATGATAATTTCACTTTATATTGCGGTGCATTGATAAATATATAGTTGATTTAAATAAATAGGTACCGTACTAATGAAAAACCATTTTCGCAAAAAATACATAGGTATTATTGACTAGAGGTTGTGAGCAAAAAATCTCGTCTAAAATAGTCCAGAAAACGTGAATCTCGAATGTCAATGAGAATTCTAGAAAAAAATCAAGAACAATAATAAAGGAATTTAAAGGCATAACAAAGATGTCTTAGAAATGTCTGTCAAAGATAATTATTTCAAACGGATTTGGCCGACAAAAAAATTAAGCCGGATGAATTAAAAAAAGAAATGAAAATATTTCTCGAGAATTCTATAATATAAAGCAATATCGAATTCCTTAATTCGAAAATTGTTGAAAAACGAAAAATTAGAGAAATCACAACCTCCAATTATAATTTTACAGGTGAACATTTTGAAAAAAAAATGAAACGGTTTGTTTATAAAATATTTTTCACTAACTACCCTTCCAAAGGTTCTGTCGCCGTGGCCTCCCTTACCCTGCAGCGGTGCTACAAAACCGATCTATGCGCTGCAGGTCTTACGTTGCGACGGACCGTGGAAAGTAGAGTGATAATTTGTTTGCTTATACCCAGAACTCAAAATGGACCGGAACGCACCGGAGCGCCGTTCCTGTTCGTGAAATCCGTAAAATTATCGCTCCGTCTCGTGGAATAAATACTTTTGACCGTCTGAACTGGATATGCCATATAATAGAAAATCTGTAACCAGTGATGCCAACCGTACTATAATTATAGTACAATACTATAATTTTGATTTCGCGAAAAATGTAAAATACTATAATTTTACGCCAAATATACCACAATACTATAATTTTAAAGGATTCAAGACAAAAAATGTTCCTGTACTATATATTTTTTAAAAATACTATAATTTTTACGCCTTTGTACTATAATCTGCATAGAAAAATATGGCAACACTGTCTGTAACACTTATTTTTATGAAAAAAAAACACATAAACTTTGGTAACTTTGTGTAAAAATCTTCAGAAAACTATCGAACGCTCCGGTTCGTAAATTTTTTCATTTCGAGTGCTGCTTATACCCCAACACTTGACGTGACAGGGTGAAGTATACATATTGTTTATAGTAACTCTGCTGTAAAATATTTACATCAGAATAACTCTCGATGGAGCACTTTCGGAATGTTAAAGATGATATTCTTTTTAATCAATATAAATAAATTATTAACGTATGTGGCCATCAATAGTTCTCTGAGAACCAAGCAGTGTCAGTATAATCCATGAAATATGAATCGCTTTCAAATTAACGTTAACTAATTTATTAGTTAAATTGATTATTCTTTAATATCTGTAATTTCTTTTTTTACATTTTTCACAAAATCGAATCACTACTTAGTAAGAACTTTGTTTACCTCAGTGATATTCATTAAACGTTTATTATAATTTCTCACCAAATGGCTGAAATACTGAGGTAAGCATTTTCCATCATGACAGGTTCAACAAAAGGCTGTCGGAAGGAAACAAGTCAGTCTCTCCGTAATATTCACTTGATAAACTTGTATCTTGCTAGAGAACTTAGTGCTCGGAAAATAACACCTACCTCTGTTATATTGTACCGATTGTACCCTTGTAGTTATGTAACCATACATAAACTCTCACTTCTCCATCATCACGAATAACCACGATTGTCTTTCATCTACCACACCATCGACCACTCCTACGCGTCTTTAGTGACATTTTGATTTAGAAAACTTGAATTACGAGTATTACGAAAGAGTATTTTGATACCACTAAGCATCGAATCCAGGACTTTTCCCACGTTGCGTTACAGTGATAGTTACGTAAATATGTTAGATTATATTATGTTACTATGGATACCAAAACTTGAAACAATAAAGTCACGTAGTAAGTTGATATCATGACATGTATTACGTAACCTGAATTCATTTTCCAGACAGCCTTCTTTCACTCTGCGGCATAACAACGAAAGCTTTTATGGGAAACTTTCCACTATATTGAATTTCCACGTGACTGTGTTGTCTAGCTGAATGCAGTTGAACGTCGATATGTTGAAACAGTGACAACTTGACGTTGCAAAGTAGTGAAGATTTTACACAATGATGTCTTCTCAACCCAGTAAAAGGATTTAATTACTAAATTTCAACATTGACAGGAACCGCATTGTGTTATTTTATTTTTCATATAAACCAAAAAGTCTGAATTTGGACTATACTTAAAGAGTTTTATATCACGGACATTCAGAAAATATGTCAATATGTCATATCTAAATACAAAATAATTAACATTCAGGGAGACTATACATGTAGCAATTAATTCATACTAAAAAAATATATAAACATTCTTATTGAAGGCGCTAAATATTATTATTTTCATGTATCTATCATAAGCAAATAAATACAGGGTAACAATATTCATACCTAAAGAACGTGTCGATTTGAATACCAATATAAATCGACAGGTATCTATTTCGATGAAACCGGTGGATTTTAGGTGAGATTTATTGGCATTGTCGTACTTTTTTTCTAAAAATAACGAATCTTAAATATTGTGTGCAATACAGAGAATGGGTTAAAAAGCGTGTAAGCGAAATGCACATACGGTGCCTAAGTGATTGTGCTATACACATAATAAGGATGCAACATGAATGCTATACTCATGTGCTCGCGCAACAAAGACGCAGATTATTTTACATCCAAATTTATGTGCAGCAGAGAGAGACAGCTTATTGTTAGTTGTGCACACCTTCGGCATACATGAGATAGAGCATGGATGTGTATGGTGCTGCGCTGTGTGCGCTGCGTTACAGACAGATAAGTGAACGTAATATATTTATAATGTATTTTTTTTCGACCATGTCCAATCTTAATAGGATCATATGGGCCTCCACAGAGTAGAGGCTTGTATTAACAGATTTTTGTTTTTACGAGAAATGGATGTCAGCCACTTGCTCAACCTATTACGTCCATACCCTGACTCGCACACAAATTGTGTGCATGTGTACTGCAATATGTGTACTTGCAAGACCCAGAATTCGAAGCCGTGACCCACGGCGTTATAGTCCAACGCTTAAGCCGCGCGGCCATCGTGGGCGTATAATGTATAATAACACTAAAAAGTGTTTTTTAGTCAATTTAATTGAGTATATGTATGTAATTAAAGACGTTTCAACACGAGGGGCTTAGGTGCAAAATCAAAATTTTGTAGGAGAAAGGTAAATAAATAACAAGGACTTTATGGTTAGATTTTTGAATTGAGTAATAATATAATATCTATAAAACACTGACATTTTTACATTTACATTACAACGTTTTCTTAGCTCGTATTCTTATTTGTCCGGTGGTTGTTTGTCCGGTACAAATCTTGCAATCGATTTTTAACTAACTTCCGAACTAGCTAGACAATTTAAACTTTTAGAATATATCAGAACACGATGCCAATGCATTTTTTAAATTCTTTTAGCCATCTTTAAGTAGAATTGAATTCATTTTCAGTTAATTCTGTTTTGTATGAAAAGTTATTTCGGAAGAAATCCGTAAAAAGTAAAACTATTATTGGTTGCTAAGTGGGTTCTAGCAACTAAATTATTAATATTAATATATACGTGCGTTACTATGGAAATCAATATGACATTTCAGCATTATTTCTATCGAGTACAATTTTTTTGATCGTTTAAGCTAGTCAAGTCAAGTTTATATGATTAAACATAAAATTTAAAAAATTGTATATAAAAAGTTATTTTTATCTTGTAATTATTGATATTTATTTTTCAAAATGGTTTTCCTCTATACTGTTAAATTGTAGTTTTTGCATTATATGACGTATACTTACCCCTTTCATAAAGATTTTTAATTCTAGTGTTTGTGATGAAATTACAGAAGTAAATTTGCCATGAAATTGAATATTATTTAAAAAAAATCATATTTTAAGAAATTTGATTTTTTATTGACTTAATCGAATTGGATACTAATAATCGATCTTTGAAAAAACTATCATCCTATTATACGAAATATACTTTGTTTTAAGTAGTCACTGTGTTATTATGTTTATAAAAGACCTTATAATTATTCTTTTGTGGATAATGTCTATTTATGGCATGTTTGAAACTCCTTCTAATTATACTGCAATGCCTTGACAGAAAAATATCGACAGTAGGGTGGAGTCTATACATAGCACGAACGAAAATAATTCATAAGTTTTAAAAAAAATTATTTGCCTATTGCCTCTTACATAACACAGCCATAATATCAGGAATACTTTACTGTATTCTGAAATATTTTATTGGTTTATATAAGAAACTATTAGGATCGATTTTAGGTTATTTCTATTTATAAATTATTTCTGTTAGGGGAAATAATATGCAATCGCTTTTAATTTAGTATATAAAATGAAGTCTCAGATTTATATGTGCCATATAGCTTAGAACATAGAATATATTAATAAGAAATTAAAAATCCCCGCTATTTAGCAAGATTTTGAAGCCGGATTTTGTTTATGACTATAAGGTATAGTCATGGACCTTGAAGTCAAGGGAGTGGAAGGCAATTCATGCCTTCGAGATGTGGGACTTGTTCCAAGATAATGGGTTTGTATTATTTGCAGAAATTTTAAAGCCTTGATTTTGAGGAAAATGTATGTTTAGTGGAATTCAGTAATGCACAATGAAATTTTACAGTTTAATAAGGAATTAACCGTGTACGAAAAAGCAAGAGCATGGTTATTTATATAAAAAAATAAGGAATCAACCAAGAAATTTCAGTATTTAACTGAATTAATGATTAATCTCTGAAAAGGTTTTTCGATTTAATGACATACCTACCTTCTTATTGAAGACATTTTTGACACCTCGAATGGTATTATTAACTCAAAACTTTGAAATTTTGAGCTGTATCCTTATTGAAATGGGGTATCGAATCGAACGATCGAATATTTTGTAGTATCTTCCATTCATATATGAAGCAATGTTAGACATTCCAATATCTTTCAACATCCGGTAAAGTTTCTGTTATCATCCAATCATTCAAAAAATTCGCAAAAATTTCCGATAAACAAACCTACATCTTCACTGGAGCCGATGAGACAGCATAACAATCAAATTATTTGTTTTGGTTTCATTCAGCAGCCGCGGCACCAGAAACTTGGCAGAGTTGCAAGCTTTTTTTTGAAGATCACCAAACAATCACAATGATGATAGTAGGTTGTAAATTTCATCAGAAATTTTTCCATAACGCAGCCGACATTGTGACTCAATAGCTTTGAATACCAGCTGTGCAGTAGGTACCCATCAGATTTTAATGCCTACAGGATGTTAGGAAAGTGTTTGTGTTAATTTATATAATTAAAAGATTAAATATATTTGTGCAAATTTATTATATTTTGTTGCAATAGTGTCATTTATTATTAGCTACAGCCTGAAGAATTCCGTCCACGTGGCTGCAAGTCTTGTATGGCGATGGACCGATGGTAATGCCATGACCTTGTGCTTGTCCTATGCTCTAATAGTGGGGTGTAACAGGGTGAAGCAGTTAGTAGTAGGTGGGTATTCAAGTTTAAATATTAAATTAAACTAATGTGATATAGTTTTGTATATTTACATCGTTATTCCGAGTGGAAACAAGAAAATCTCTTCACTTAGCGTGTTTGGTAGTTTTGTATGAGATTTAGTGTCTTACAAATCTTACCCTCTACGTGCTAATCTATCAGATGAGCACAATCACTTCTTTTTTGTCGGGACCTCACCATTGAGTATCGCGATCCAGATGATTTTACCGTCTGACAGCCTTCTCCATGGGTTTTCTCCACCCTACTCGGCATTATGCGTAACGGGAGTTTTTCCTTCACCCAATCCAACATCACGTCTTTTTCCAGAATGTCATCTTCTCTGGGGGTCATATGAAAACACTGAAGAATTCGATTATGTTGCTTTTAACTTATTTGAAAACACCTCAGAAATTTACGTACTTACTATCTGACGGGACTTGAACCTATAACCATTGGATTCGCAATCATTGTACTTTACGAGTTAAACTATGGGAATCGTACTTAATTACAACGTAATTTACTAATAGTTCTTACATGAAATGCTTATCAAATTGCGATGATGTTGGCTATCGGTTTTTGTGTTTTTAACTCAGAGTATTGATTGCCTTAATTACTAATTGAAGGTAAACTAAATCCTTCAACATAAACCCCTTCATATCAATATGTAAGTATGACTATTCAGGTGTATATGTAGACATTTTACCCTTTGCGGTCACCTCCTTTCGACAGATAGTCTTCGGATCTGTCACCCTGTATTCATAATTGCCTCATCATCCGAGCGCACCTCATACCAGACCAAACCAGACCAGACGGTGCAAGCTCAAATATGTATTTATTTGTGTATACAGAGAAACGCAGTAGACTAGTTCTACTGACCTAAATAATGTTGGGTCAGACCAGTTGGACTGTATAGGATTCACTTTCTTCCATGGGCCTTTTTGCGAGCTGATACGGCGATTGTGTTATCGCAGGGTGGCAGGGAGTCACAAAAATATTAAATAATGTTTATTTGGAAAGTGATTTAATTTTTGTTTTTAAACATATTTGGGTCTATGCGGGACATTTAGACAATATCACAATTGTAATGAAATATTGATGGAACCCGATGTCTTAGGTACTGGACAGCGGTCAGCTATAAATACTGGGACTATTTTTCTATCAGGGTGCTTGTTGGAGGTAGGTAGGTTATGTTCAGGGAACTCAGAAATAATAGGGACTGAAATACCTAACGGGCAAGCAGAAGCAGGCAACCGATCTCGAGTAAGGAAGAATACGGTATAAATTTAAACACGTGTCAAGAATATGTCGAATACTGAAAATTGCTCTCGGTTTATGCATTTACGCTCATTTAAAATTGGTGTATTACACACACTATTGCACTTGCATAATGCGTGTTTCATTTTCGTAGGACACTCACACATTCAAAACCCTGCATCAACATGTGGCATATTGAACATAGCCTATCGGTATTCTATTTATTATCTGTTCTGTGGTTATGGTAGATAACTGAACAAAAGTCCTAAGTTGGCCATATTTACAGTTCACACTTGTATTTTAATGAGCAATAAATATTACATATTCCATTTTTATAATAGATGTTACACAAAAAAAACGCACACTAAAATAGAAATTTTAAAAAAGTATTGCCCAACCGCGATTCGAATTCGAGCTACATAATTGTACTATCAGTTGGGCGTTTGAGTGTGATACTTTTTGACATCGAGCATAAATATGTCTAAATTATTGATTTTTTTTTTTACAAAAATTGTATCGCTGTATGCTACAAATAATTCACAATAGTAAAGATTATAATATTCTTTATTGAAAATTATATTTATACATAAGCTGTAACATAAGCTGAGCATGTCCCTTCTTAATGAATATCACTGAGGTAAACAAACTGCTTACTAAGTAGTAATTCGATTGTGTGAAAAATGTGTACAAAGAAATTACACATATTAAACAATAATTAATTTAACTAATTTGAAAGCGATTCATATGTCATGGATTCTACCGACACTGCTTGGTTCTCATAGAACCATTGATAACCACAAATATAAATGGCATGAAGCAAATACAATCAGCACCTTATTATAATAATCTCAACTTTTAAACGCTATTTAAAAACAAATAAAAAAACTAAAATACTTATAAGTATATCAGCCCTGATAGTCATATGCATCCTAACACAAAACGGAGGCATCGAGGACGCCCGAAGTTATGACTGGAGCACGTTCGCTCGGGCGTCGGAACATCTGCTCATTTTTCCGACGCCGATCTTATCCGAAAGTTTTTCAATACTGCGTCGTTTATTTTGTGAGTCACGGCGCTGTCATAACAATATTATGAGTGGTAATTAATATAAAACGGTTTTCAGCAATTGATTGTTATAATTTACCTTTGTGTTTTCATATATCTTGGCTTTTCTCTTATCCTGAATATAACAGATACATATTATATGTATATCAGTGGTGGAGACTCGTTGAAAAATGATTATTTAACGAAAAATTATCGTTATTTTTCCTAGATCCACTTATCTGGCATATGGTATTACATTTGGCGTTATTCGACACTGCAAACAGCTTTAAATTTGTTATAAAATAACTAAAATAACCAATAAAATATATGTAACTTAAAATATTTAAGTAAGACCCAATTTTACGACATTATAAGCAAAAAAATAAATACATACTGTTTTTTTCAATGTGTATTTCGACCAAGAGTATTATCCTAATAGTTTGCGGAAGTGGCTAATATCCACTTCTCGTAAAAACAAAAAAAAACTGTTAAATTCCAGTCTGTGGAGACTCATATTATTATCTTCTTGAGATAGAACATGGTAAGAAAAATAAATATTTATATAATATTTATATTGGATGAATTATGTGTTATTAGAGAAACAATAAAATCTCCTTCAACCTCTTTAAAATATAATTATAGGCCTTTTTCACCTTTTTTCGAACATTCCCAGGCTTGAGGAATTTACATATTAGATTGTGTAAATATTTTTTGACATCACCGGGAATCGAATTCGGAACTCCCGGATGGAAGTCCAGCGCCTCGTGCACTGCACCACGAGAGCCGCTAGTCTTTTTAGTATTTTTTTTCTGCCAATTATCTTCTTTTCTTGCTCTACCTGCTATATTATTGTCAATGACAGTTTATAACAGTAAGTACAATCCAGTTTAAGAGAAATAACATCTATTATTTTTTATGATATGTGTCTAGTTTAAATCACCATGCTTAACTCTCGTATATTTAATAAAATTTATTATAAATAAATATAATAAATCAACTTCGTTCTGTCCATTGTATGAAATTATTGGGCTATAATTTGATTTAAATTTAATATGAAAAACTGACACTACCTGGTCGTTAATAAAACTTTTTAATTATGTGAGTATTTGCATTTATACTTGTAAATATAATATACTACATTGAAAGTGATTTTTAATAGTTTGGGTGCGTAACAAGAAATATAATTAGTAGTATAAACACTGCTGGCGATATCGAAACTTCCATGTATTCGGACTTTGCAAGTGTATTTATCAGTGCTCGAAATGGAAAAGTTTACGAACCGGAGCGCTCGACAAATTTTCTGAAGATATTTACATAGTTATGAAATCGTATGTGTTTTTTTATAAAAATAAGTGTGTCATATTTTCTATTATATGGCCTATCTAGCTCAGACGGTCAACATATTTTTTCCACGAGACGGAGCGATAATTTTATAAATTTCACGAGCCGGAACGGCGCTCCGGTGCGTTCCGTTCCATTTCGTGCCCTGGTATTTATTTAAATTACAATATTTATTTCTACTGTTGTTATAAAGTAAACTGATATGATGATTTTAAAAAAAGTCAGTTATTGCTGAAATTATTTGACATGGTTTGAAAGAAAGTGATTTTCCATTTTAGTAAAATTTACTCATTGATATTTTGGAGATTAAATTCTCATTTTTGTTTTGTTTAGTGCCGTCCAACAGTCACTCTTCGTCACTGAATTATTCACAATGAATTGTACCTATTCTTATAACTGATCCATTGAATTGAAAGATTATACATATTTCATGATTAATAGTTTTTATTATTGATGCCCAAAATCTTTGTGAATATGCCTCAATTATAAATATCTATCATATAATATTTATTGAATTGGCGTTTTAGAAGGCTAATGTGATGGTGTTAAAATATTTTTTTTCGTAGAATTAACAAACAAAAATAATTTCGAGTACTCTATTTTATATATATTTATTCCGACCATGTCCGATCCTAATAAGATCATATGGACTTCCACAGAGTGGAGTTTACGAGAAATGAATGTCAGCCACTTGCTCGACCTATTAGGTCCATACTCTGACTCATACACAAATTAAAAAAAAGCAATATGTGTACTTGCCAGACCCAGGATTTGAACCTGGGGACCCACGACGCTATAAGCCGACGCTTAAGCCGCGCAGTATTTATAAAACTCAAATACTATTTTTGGACAATTACGTACCTTCTACTCTCATATTCTCGAGTCCATAATATGCAACACAGTCATACCCACATTTAGACAATCTTTTTCGTATATCAATCAAAAATTATAATGAATATTTACAAATATTACCGTCTGTTTTTTATTTTTAGAATTCCGGATTCATACATTGTAAATATTTTGAAATTGATCTGTTATGAATATCAGGAATCTGTTTCATAAATAATTAGATATGCCATCAGTATACAATACAAAGTAAATTTATTTTGCATTATGAAAGCTAAACATAGCGTATTACTACAGCTGTTTTTCATCGTAATTCGTCATCTTTCTGTCAAGGAAGAAGTAATTGGATATTAAAATGCATTGCCAAAACAGTTTTAAATAAGCAGAGACAATGAAAAAAATATGTTTACATATTGATATGTTACTGTCAAAGCATGAAATGACAGTATTTAAAAAAAGCAACCATTGTATTTTAAGTAAAACTTCATATTTATAAAAAAGCCGAAACCCAGTACTGCATACTAACCTACTTTTGAATCATTTAAAATTTTATTTAAAGACATGACTGTAGGACGTAGGTATTTATAATTTACTTACCTACCTATTTTTTATTGAATTTCTCTTGTATTCAGGTAAGTTTTATTTCGTATTTAAAAAAAAGTATTTTGTTAAGGTATGAATTTGATTTTAATACTATATGGCCATTGGTTTCCGGTACAATAGCTCACAAAGAACTGTGATACGGTAGTTTAACATTAGATATATAATTATATTATAAGCATAATGTAGAGAACCCAAGACAAATTAGGGTAAAGGAAATAGGGATTGCAATACCGGTATTTCAAAACCGGTCCTATTCAATTATTTATCGATACCAAAATACCGCTTTCAAAAATCGGAAATACCGGTATTTTCGGTATTAAGAAAGCATATACGTTTATGTTTTTCGAAAATAAATTTAATGTTATTTTTTCATTACTTACCACTATATTGTATATTATATTATAATATATTGTACACGTTATATTCTGCCAAAACGCAAATATATTGACTGAAACCAACAAAAGTTAAATAACATTAAAACAAAATTTCTCAAATATACTTAGAATTGTCGCGATGAATTAATATATTTCGGAAAAAGAAACATCTGTGGCAAATATTTCCAATAATTATTCAATAACTATTGATCCAACGTTGATAGTACATACACCCAACAAACGTTGAATTTGAGATAGATTGTCCTATATCCGGACTTATTGTATTTAAAAAAAATAGCAGTTCTAAAATATTATGATCTATACATACATATTATTTATAAATTTCAACATAATAAATTAATGTAGGTAGGTACTTTAGGTTGCTATGAAAAGTGTTATAAATAGATTTTAATAGTTATATTTATTGATAGGTACTTATTCTGTTCTACAATATGTTTTGACGAATACCGGTATTGATACATTCATTTGGTATTGCAATCCCCAAATATAAGTATATAAATTGGATTTTTTAAAAGAATAACTATTTATACTATTACATTAAATAATGTTATATGTAATTGAGTATGTAGGTATGTGAATATTAGTTTTACTAGTTATTCAGTAAAATTCCGTATTATACATTTTTTCGATAACATTATAATAACACACGACAATAAAACAACTGGATGTCTTTAAAGTAAAAATGGTGGCGCACGTCCATTTATATTTTGATACAGTACCCGTCTTAAATAATAATAAATTGGCAAGATACTTCGAAAATGTTCGGCTTATTATTTCAATCATCGAAATAAGCCGTAAAATGCAAGATATTTGTTTTCCTTGTACATACTGAAAACAAATATTTAGAATACAGAGTGAAAATTTGGTGGCCATGGAAAGGGTCGTTTATTTTTGATGGGTCATAATATAATTCATCAAGAATGCGGTCTTCTTTTTAAAACTCCATGTGTTAACCAGATGGGATTGTGAGTTGAAGGGTTTTTTTAACGACTAAGAATCAATAAACACGTATTTAAAGGTTGAGTAACTGGAACAATGTCATTCAGGTATTTTATTAATACTATCGATAAGTGATAAAGTTTTTACCTACTTTATTGTATTAATTTATTATATAAGTTAGAATTAATTTTATTCATTCTCAGTGTGTGTATTTATTTATCTTTTGGTGAGAGTACATAATGTCTGTAGATGCAGAAAGGCAAAACCCGGGTCGCAAAAATTTTTATTCTTATTTTTCGCCTGTCACACGATACAGGAGATTTGATTTTACACCGTTTCAAAAATAATATCTTGTAAATATCGCCCCCCGTCTGTGGACGATCATTATAAAAACAATGATTTGAGATAACCTCCTCACCTCTAATTCCTCACCTCTATGTGATCCCCACTAACTTCACCATGCCGTTTAAAAAAAGGAAGTTCCCACAACCCACGTTATATATTTAACAATTTAACTACCAATTAGTAATTCCGAAACTTGATTTCCCTAGAAGTACTTACTACAAGAATATGACTTTATTATTACATTTCAAAACAAAACTTCCGGACAGTACATATCATTGCCACTTACCCACTGAGCCCAATTTACGCACTGTTGAATAAATATAACATATTAATAATAATTATAACACATCCTTGGTGCCTGTGTCCCCTTGAATAAAGGTCAGATATAATGAAAACCTTTTAAAATGCTAGATAAATCAAATGAAAAATTATTATTTAACGGTGGTTAGTTATGTAGTTAATTTGCCTGAGTCGATTTTTAATCCTCAGAGATTTGCGACACAATTTAATCAACCTTCAAAGGAAAATGATATTTTATATCGTAGTCGTCACGGAAAATGCCGGGCATAGGTTTCGTAATGTTGGTATAGCTATAACACTGATGGCGTAGTAAGAAATAACGTGGTGTCCAGTTAATTATCATTGCCTTTATGATATTATTTGATAATTCCCAAGCGAAATGCGTGTTACAGATTCACGAGTGAACACACGTGATTATGAAATCGTCATTAGATTAACAAAATAATAATATTACACCAATGTTTGAGAACATATTTTATAATATTATATTATGTTCATCATTTATCTCATTCTTTACTATTATTCATCTTTTTGATGTCAGGTATAAAATGTATTTTTTTAATGGATTTAAGTTTTGTACTACCTATTCCATTTAAGTTTTTTTTTTTTTTTACTTATTTACTTAAATTTTATTTACTTTTTTTATTTTTATTTTTATTTCTTTTATTTATAAATTTTATTTCATTATTTACTTAAGTTTATTTACTTAAATGGAATAGTACAAAACTTAAATCCATTAGAATTTAAATTCAAATTCCATCAAGTAAGTACCTTCAGTCAATAGTATTAATATTGTATTTTTTTTGTGGAAGAATCCTTATTAAATTATGTAGAATAAGTAACTACATATTATTGTGTTTTATTTTAATCAATCGAAAAAAAATTCTAATATATAATTAATACAGGAAAGCTGGTTGGGCCAATTATGGTGGCACTCATTCGTTTTTCCCCACCTACCTTAAATCTCAAGATGTTGTCGCAATTTCAGGGCGACCAGCAGTTATTTTTGAGAAGTCACCACGTGTTCTCTTTCCTTCTTTCCTCAAGGGCTTGTTGTATAAGCCATTCTTAAGAGATAATGTATTGAAGTGTACTATATGCAGTGTTACCAACTTTACTATAATTTTGATTCCAGGAAAAATGATAAATACTATAATAATTTTGTAAGATTCAAATATTCCTGTGCTATACCTTTTTCAGATATAGCACATCTTTGGTACTATAATTAGCATCAAAAAAAGATGGCAACACTGACTGTATGGTTAACGTGACCATTTATTTTTTCCCTCAAAACGGGACATCTATAAATTTTTAGGTACCTACTTCATATTTGCGGCTCTCGTGGTGCAGTGCGTAAGGCGCTGGCCTTTCATCCCGGAGCTCTGGGTTCGATTCCCGGTGAGGTCAAAATATATTTACATAATCTAATATGTAAATTCCTCAAGCCTGGGAGTTTTACCACTTTTCTTGAGCTTTCGGCCTGTTGTCGTGTTTAATATAGAAATAAATAATAGTAATAATAAAAAATAGTACTTTTGTGTATTCAAGAAAACGCATATTTCTTCATAATTTTTATTTATTAATGACAAGATCAGGAATGAACACGTGAAAATAAATAATTTGTGTGGTCTTATATTTTTCTGAAGAGGTATATTTGGTTTTGATTTCAAATAAGAATGAAATTCTTCGCAAGGCTTCTTATAATTATTTACTTTGGTAATTAACAATGTTTTAAGAACTGCGACTTGCAATAGTTTTTTTGAAGTTATACTTCTTTATGTGCGTTTGAGAAAACAGATCAGAGTGTATTTTTGGCGAGTGACGAAGTTGCACGCACAAATCTAACGCATTAATTTGGCATGGGACGAAAGTTTTGCCCGCCGATGCAACATAATTTATTTTACACGGCGACGTTCGGGTGTTCTAAATGCTGGAGGTTTGTAATTTTTTCAGCTGTGATATTGAGGGCTGTGGCTTGAGCCGGTTGGATAACGACTAATTGTTGCAACTTTTATTATTTTCATTGTAAAGGTTGTGTATTAAGATTTGAGGCTATATTTATGTAAGTATTATTTATGAGTAAAATTATATATCAATAAATAAATAATTTTTGTGAATGTTGAGTTGGTAAATAATTCAAACAATGATATGTTGTAAATTTACAATATTTAGACACTTCATACACAAAAATACATATTTTTACAGTTTAGCATAATATTTGTCGTATATCCCATGTCAATTTATTTATTAGCGATTTATAATAATTGAAGACAAAAATAATTATTATGTTTCATCACAAAAGACAATATCACGTTTCAGTTAAACCATTAAATAGGCTATGTTTTACTTTCGATTTGTAATACATTATTATTGTTAACGAAAATAGTTGTACAGTTATCTGTTTAAGAAAAGATGGTCGAAATAGCGGTTTGCTAAATTTTTCAAACACAGGTTTTGAATTTTTTTTTTGTTCTGTTATTTTTTTGTTTTTTTTTTACGCCAAAGAATTATAACTTCTAACGCGTTTACATAAGTACACACACCGATTTTTTATTTTTCGCGCCTTTTTTTGAAATTGTTACTATGGGTTGCTCTCTTTCGGAAAACGGGACATTTCGGCGTCCCGAAGCTGCTCTCGGGGACAACGGGATAGGCTACCTAAAAACGGGACGTATGGTCACGTTATGTATGGTGTATGAATGCGAACGCCACACCAAATGAAACCACAACAAGAGCATACATCAGTGAAATGGCAAATAATTTTCAACAATAGGTGGGACGAAATTTTGCACTCGTTGCCAATCGGAGGGCGGTAGTCGAGATGTGAGCACGTCAATTTGTTTTGCGATGGCGTCGGAGGAATGTATTCTTAAATCGTGTAAAGATGACTAAAAAACGTTACGCATGTACTCGAAAACGAAAACATGACAATGAATATATTATTATTATTACTAATATAACAATAAAAATAACATTAAATGGGCGCATGTTGAATTTTTATGACGAATTATGTTTTGTTCGGCACGCGTCATCTGCACAATCTGCGCGTCGCGTAGTCACGATCTTTTTAGATCATGCATCAGCTGAAGTATAGCCTTCAGTACTCTGTCGTTCATTAAAAGGTAGCGCACAAGTTAAAAGGTTATATACTTTATATTTTGAAATAGGTATATACCTAAACGCTTTTGCTTACTATAGTAATTTGTCGGTAAATTTACGGCATACATTTTAATACTTTGGACGCGGAAGACGCACACGGCGCGTAATGACCAGGCGGCCGATCGATGTAATTAACGTGCATTTTAAAGGGGGCAATTAAAATCTCATTATCTCTTCAGCAGCGAAAGCGTTAAATAATAGCAAATAGTAATTTTATTTCAATTGACCGCATAAAAGCAAAAACGGTAATGGAAGAATACCATTTCTCTGTCCACATACGATGACATAATGTAGAGTGGCGGCCGAGCTCAATACCTAATACATAATGAATAAACCAATACAAACACCTGAGAACCAACAATTATTAGTGTGAATAACTTAAGTCACAGAACTAAGTATTTTAATATTTGAAGCGACATAATGATTGATTATGTTACTTACTACGCAGTTCTTGGTTTGACTTTCGAATAAAAGGGTCACTATTTTAATTCCAACGTCAACATTGCAAACGGCTTCCTAACTATACGTCGCATTATTCCCCAGGGAGAAATGTGTTTCGTGTTTACCTTATTATTTTTCCAATAAACGCATGCGTCGATTCTTTTTAACTCGCAAATTTTAACTAACTAAATTTTAATTTTAATTACCATCTTATTAGCTGATGGAAACTGCTTATATTATAATATATATATTTTAAATAACCATGCACTTGCTTTTTAGTACATGGTGGTTATGAGGGTTAGTTACAATGATGTGCAGTAATTATGTTCCTCCATTTATATCTAATACTAGCGAGTGCCCGGCATGCGTTACAATGCCACTCAAAGAAAGAAAGTGTATTTGTTTTCATTCTGTTTATTGAAGTACTTTTGGATACACAATATTTTTTGTTTTTCCGTCTGGTGCGTACACGAATAAATCAGAAGGTTTTCCAGCGTGTGAGCAGGCCACATACATCTGTCCATGTGAGAAGCATGGATTTTCCAAATTTGCTATAGTAACGCATACGAATAGAAGAAGAAGATGGTTGTACTAATTCAGAAACATTCGTGGGCGTGCGCACAATAACTCACCAAAGTTTCATTGCAATCGGTTGAATGGTATAGGAACGCATGCGAATAGAAGAAGAAGACGATGGTTGTACTAATTCAGAAATCTTCGTGAGTGTGCGCACAACAACTGACCAAAGTATCATAGCAATTGGATAAATGGTATAGGAACGCATACGGGATAAACAAGCAAACATTCATTTTTATATAATAGATAAATATTAATCAATTGAAAACGTCGCCGGAAAAAATTGATTTGGCTGATTAAAACGTATCCATTTAAAAACTACAAGCACGTGTTGCTGAAGTTTATTGTTTTTGATATAAAGTAAGTGGTAATTATTTTTAGTTATTTTAATAGAACAAATGATAAACTATGCTTTGTTTAAATTTGGTAGTCATACTGAGAAGCAACACGATGGTATGACGTTTCTTAGTTAAGTTGATAATAATAAAATCGTTGTTCTACTATGCGTTATATGCTAGAAACACGGCTTCATTTTGCCGAAAAATAGGCCCTCTCTATACGTTATTACTCTGAGTTGTCCGTCATTTTCCAAGATAATAATATTACAGGGTACTATAAATATATATATTTCCACAGTGGATATATTGTCACGTTGGCGCTTTATCTTATTATATATTATTATTCACCACAAGTCCATACTTAACTAATTGAACAATGTTTCAAAATGGTTGTTTTAGCTCGAATAGGACCCAGCTTATCTACTAGTTAGGAATAAAAAGTAAAAGTATTTGTATTCCATATATCGGCGCACGAGTCTGCGTCACATTTTTAAAACCCATCCTATCTGATACAGTAGTCGGAGACGCACACAATGTAATAGACGAGAGAAGAACCACGCGTCTCTAAACTAAACTAAATCGATCAACGACTCCAGCTGGTCTTCGGCGGGTGTTCTTTCTCACAAAAATCAGAGTATGGCCAAGTGATTCCTAAACAATTACGGTTAAAGGAACCTTTTAAGCATTTTGTAAAGTCTTGCGGAACTTCATACGTTCAACTATAACTACCTATATATTATTTTTATTCTAGCTAACTGTCATTGTAGGTCGGATCGAGTATACTAATATAAACAACCGCTAAGGTATGAAGTATTATAAGTAGGGATTCCAATCCCGGGATTCCGAATCCCAGGATCCCTAGCTATTTTCGATACCTATGAATCCCGGGATTGATAAACATAATCCCGGGATTTCGGGATTGATTTTTTTTATCAATTTTTATGGAACATAAAATAAAAGCAAAGATATAAAAGAAAAAATACTTATAATAAAAAAATACTACATTAGAAATAAATTGAGTTTGAATGAAGTTTGATTTATACACATGTGTAAGTTGCCGATTCATTTTATTTTTTCACATAAATTATTAAAAATGAGAAAGATTGGAAAAAAATAATGCTTCCCACTTTTAACAACGTAATTCCACCATTATCTCATACGTTTTACGGCAGTTTCATATTTGGCTGACTAATTCGATTTATGAAGCGGAAAGGCCATGAGTACGCCATGATTATTTGCTTTACTATTTTAAATCTCGCTAATCCATTCATTGGGCCTTTACTATCAGAAACAGCAATCTCATATTAAATTCACATTATTATTTATATTACAATATTATTTACTCCATTAAACTTATGTATTTCCAAGATTGAACGTAGATACAATATTAACAATAAATGTCTTAAATAGTATCAATTATATTAGATTTATTTTTGACCGATTTCATCAATGTTATTTGTGAATATAAAAATTTTATATTAACAATGGAAAAAAAATGCCAATCCCGGGATTGTCAAATTGTAATCCCGAAATCCCGGGATCAGAATTTTGGCTCGGGATTGGATTCCCTAATTATAAGTAATAATTATTGAATTAAATATTGTTCATACGAGAATAGTACCTACGCCACTGGTATGTGAGCAATATATTAAAACTTTCATCAACTCCATTAAGCCGATGTATTAAAATAATTGATGTAAAGAAATATTGATTTTTGATATTTATGATAAAACTTCAAGTGAAATGACAGACTTTACATTTGAACGAAACTAATTTACTTGGAATAAGTATACAATTAAATAATATTGATTAATTTATCGGGATATTTTTAAGAATTATTAATAACCATGTCCTTGCTTTTTCGTACAAGGTGGTTGTTGGTAATTTTGAACAATTACAAACACCCAGGCTTTGAGAAAAACACATAAATATTGTGTGTCCTGACCGGGAATCGTACCCAGGAACTCTCGGGTGGAAGGCAAGCGCCTTATGCACTGAAAACTGAAAACATCAAAAAAATGCGAGTAAATATCTAAGCACAATTTCAGCTCCAGGAGTACATGCAGTGTAAAATGGTCAGCAGTGCTCGCCTCCAGCTAAAAATGCTTCTAATATATTCTCAAATTGTAAATCAATTCATTGGCTACTGCAATGTACCATGTATTCGTTAAAATAAAACGTACTACATACCTACATTGTATTACATATTCCACAAATGGGTATAATATAAATTTTGTTTCATTCGTTTCAGTTAGCCACGTGACGCCATTGTCCCATCATGGCCACTCCTGTGCGCATGGAAGTGAGTTGCAACATTGCGTCCGGTTTTCAATCATGACTAGGCGAGACGAATAAAAAACAATTGGTTTTTTAAGAGATTTTTTTAACGACGGTTTTTAGGTACGGACCTAAGAAGATCAGATGGACCTCCATAGAGTGGAGGTTGTATAAACATTTTTTTTTTTTTTTACGAAAAATGGATGTTAGCCACTTGCTCCACCTAATAGGTATACCTATGATCTGGGTCCCATTGGGGAGTAACATGTGATTTTTTGTTACCAGACCCGGGATTTGTATTCGGGACCCACAACATTTTAAGAGAAAGTCACACAGGGATAGCCGGAAACGAGGAAGCTGATAAATACGCTAAACAAGCCACAACAGATAAAATACCTTCAAACTACACACACTTCCCTCTACGCAAAACAAAAACTAAACGAAGACACAATAGAGCTATAGAACCACAGATACACAACATCCGCCACATGATCAATAACACAGAATTTTATTCCAAACATAAACTCTGCCATCACTCTTGCCAGGAACATAGAGAACTCACACATATACTAACAGGCCACGGAGCGGTGCGAGCTTTTTTAAAAAGATTTAAATTGAGGGATGATGACTGTTGTCCATGTGACGGCAACCCATCTCAAACTGTGTGGCATGTCATCAACGACTGCCCTATACTAAAAAGGGGGCGATGGACTCTCAAGATTCGGTGTAGACAGCATAATAATGAAATTGACCTCCAAAAGCCTCACGAAGTACTTAGCAATAGAACTACACAAAATATTTGATCCTGGCCATAAAGAAAATTAAAAATATAAATGGAGGAACCTAATTATTCACATCAATGCAACTAACCCACCCAACCACCCTGTACGAAAAAGCAAGGGCATGGTTATTAATAAAAAAAAACATTTAAGAGATACATAGCAGCAATCCTTGAAATAGTAGTTTATAATTTAGAAAAAAAGCATACAAAATGCATAAATTTCGGGAACTTTTTTTCTGTTGTATAGATACGGCTTAGGTTTTAGAAGGTTTATATGGGTTGATGTTTGAAATTATTAGCTGTGTTATGTGTGCAAGAACATTATACACAGGCTATTATTTAAACTGCCGTATTCAATAGACATCTTATTTTACAAAATAAAAAGACGATTAGCATTTATTCTACAACTGTCTATTAAATTGGTTGCATTACGGAAATACTAACACCGATGACCACCGAGATAACATTATTTGTATTCACATATATTATTGTCAACACTTCATAAACACTCTATGTATATATTATGAATAATTCATTACAAATCTTTACGCTCAATACTAGAGTTAAATAATTAGTTGTGTATTTAGAATGAAGAAAAACAAACCACTATATTATTTTTACCAAGTAAAAATGGTTTGTTGAAATAATGTCCAGTCGATTTGTTTACGGAAGAAGTGCATTGCATGATAGATTATTATTTAGTAGCGTAATCAATCGTATAAATGATTATCACAGAATGATAAATGAGTCATTTTATCATTTTTGAGTTAAATATACCAAGTAATTCTAAAGGCAATTAATCTATATAATGAAAAATAGTTGGATATCAAAAATCACTTTAAACTTTAAACCATGTGAAAATCGTTGATAAAGTTGACTATTGGTGTCATAACTCACATTTTTTCAATAAATAATGTGAGTTCTGTCATTATGACCTTTCTAACCAATCAGTGAGCTTTATTTCTCAAAGTGTGCTGTGTGTCTGCAGCCTTAAGGCAAAATGAATTATTTAAGGTATGATTAAGTAAATACAGTTGAAACGAAGAAAACCGGCCCTGTAGATTATTAAACTTGTAAAATAGGCACTATGTCTTAGGTAGGTATATATTGAGTTTGATTTTGTAATTAATACAATATCGTTCCGCCAAAAATTGACGATTTGAACCCATAGTGAGTAGTGACACAACTTGTGGAAAGTATACGACATTAGTGTGGAAATAAGTTATATTGGCATAATGTAAACACCACATACATTTATCGCAATTATTACCTTTGAGAGATATGTACAGGCTGATTTAGTGAATGAAATATTATGTGAATTTATATCAGACACCATGTAGGTGTCAACAGTCTGTGAAATTTAGTGTCAGACACAAAACATAAATACCACGATAGAAGTGTTATAATGTAAACGCACCATTTTTTTTCCGACCATGTCCGATCCTGATAGGATCATATGGGCCTCCACAGAGTGGATGTTTGTATTGACAGATTTTGTTTTTTACGAGAAATGGATGTCAGCCACTTGCTCAACCTATTAGGTCCATACCCTGACACACACAAATTGAAAAACAATATGTGTACTTGCCAGCCCCAGGATTCGAACCTGGGACCCACGGCTAAGGGTATACATAACGGGTAAAGCGATAGCAGGTAACAGACTCGAGTAAGAAAGAATCCGGGCTAAACTTTCACACGTGTCAATAATACGTTTTACGTCGAATACTGAAAGCTGAAAAATGCTTATGCATTTACGCTCATTTAATGTTGGTGTATTACACACACCATTGCACGTGCATAATGCGTGCTTCATTTTCGTAGGACACTCACACATTCAAAATCCTGCTTCACTATGCAGCGTATTGAATATGGCCTATCGGCATTCTATTTATTATCTGTTCTGTGCTTATACCAATACTTTTCTTCTAATTATATTCTTATAATAAAACAGTGCTATGGTCGATTTTTGCGATAATCTAAAAACTCGATTTTTGGAATATGTAAGTTATAACACTAGGCAACTCAAATTGAAACACAAAAAATCGTTGACAGTTACAATAAAATCGTTGACAAATTTAAGTAGAGCAAACGAGGACCGTGCGACATGTTGGCAAAGAATTGGTAGATTTGCATACATATTATTTTGGCCTTGATTTTACTTTGTGATTGTAATCGTATATTGTGATTCAATGACCCAATATTTCTAAAATAAAACAGTATTATGCGATTGTTATATTAGTACACTATTACAGTATAATCTTGACATGCGATTTACTGTTGATTTTTTTAATTTTTTTAATTTTTTTAAATATAGAAATTTCGTGCCGTTTTGGGACTTAAATATGACGCACTTGACTCTATTAAATACAGAATCGAGGTCACGATTTTTAAAATGCGGGAGCTGGAAATTTATTTTTAAAGCCTTCTAGGAAATTATTATGCTAATTGCCGCGCGATACCATGGTCACGCCATGTTTCAGTTTTCAGCCGTGAACTAAACACCTTACTTAGCCTTCCACAAAGCTCCGTGGGAATATTCCCTTATTGGGTATAATTATCAAGGACGCGGTGTTGTTCTGTTATAAATAGATTTTTATATGCGTTAATCAATTCGTTGTACCGTGATTTGATACATTCTCAGTATGAGACTATTTGTAAACTTTAGATAGGTATTAAAAAAATAGAAATCTACTAATAAAAGCTCAACACTACGTCATCATATATTATATGCCTATAATAATCATAAATTGCCTAGATCGATCCATTGTTCACTTTCTTTTTTCTCGGCGTTGTTACTTTAGGTTTTGGGTTCATTGAGTACCTAACAATAAAGTTATTCTATAAAAGTTAACCGAAACACCTGACAACAAAAAGCTCTACATGCGACGCTGAGTAACTGGCAGTGACATCCCTAGGTAAAATGCCGCCCCTAGGCAGTGCCAAAATGACGCCACATTTTTTTATACTTACAGTATTTTTTATCATCCTTTTATGACTCCAATATCTAAGAAATTTGTTGTATGGATACATTGCTAACAAAATTATATATACTTACCACTAAATATTGCTAGTCTACGATTTCAAATAAGTAAATTTTAAAATACACCTAATAACTTCCAAAATTCGCGAGTGACTAACAAACATATTTGGATAAATTTTAAATTAGGTAAGTATGTACTTACCTATAATTATTCAAATATTATTTGCAAATCTGCACGTGTCATTGCTGTTCATCCAGGACGTGACATCCAAGGACAACGGAAGTAAACTAGAGATCAAGAATCCGACAAAAAAAGTCCTGTTAAACAAAATCTGTTAATACCAGAGGGTTGGAGCGGACCCTTTTTGAGTTGCTCAGCTCCAGGTAAAATATTTTAGTAGGTATTATATGTATACAAATGTTAAAACATAAACATAAGTAGTTTTGAAATAAGGTTTATTATTCGTCCTTTTCATTATTAATTCTATAAAAAAACGACAGCAAATCGTCTTTCATTATCTCTCTCTTCTGTCAAAAAAGGAAGATTATTTATCACTCAGCAGTGTTTCAAATAATTCGTGTCGCAAATTAATGTCAAATATAATATTTTCATTGGATTTAAGGACGTAAATTTAATAATAATTAAAACATTCGGAGCAGTGGAGCACTACAAATTGTTGGTGCTCTGGCCCCGCTCCTGCTCCGGGTAAAACCCTATTGCTCAACTGCTCCGTGATCCTGCTCCGAGTTTCGCTCCAATGCTCTGGTTATTACAAAACCTCCACTCTGTGGAGGCCCATATGATATTAATATCGGATAAAGTGCAAAGCGGATTGGTCTACGTTTGTGCTGTACATACGAACAAAGTTATTTTAATTATAACATGATTTGATAAGAAAATTTAATTTATACAAAACACCTACCTTTCTGAAGATATTTTTAACTAAGTTTAAAGAGTGGTTGTTTTCATTTTTGTTATTTCGTAGAAAGGAATGACTCCAAAAATATTTTTAATGATACCCATTATTTCAACCGCTTTATGAAAGCTTTTGAATAAGTGAATTACTAAATTATAATAATAATAATAATATTGGTAGTTACATCCAGTTGAAGGGTCGGCAACTTTTTTATCATGGAGGGCGTATTATATATGCTCAATATATACACATTTGAATGCTGTCAGCCATTAAAATACCAACACAACATTATATAATTGCCTATTTCTTTTATTCAACGAATAATTCACAAGATTTAAGAATATATCATTCTGATTATTGAACATATATAATTTTGAAAAACACTTTCTGAGAGAATATATTATAAACAATAGATAAAACCTTTTTTGAAAAAAAAGTAAGCCAACCCGACGGCGAAACGAGCCCCGTATCTCCCAGGTTTATGCCCTATCCGTTGCATTACCACTATGCTACGAGGTGACATACTAATTCCGACAAATTTTAACTATTGGTCAATTTTAATACCTACTCATAATGCTCTTCCAAATCAATTCCAAATCAAATTCCAAATCCTTGATTTGGAAGAGCACTAATGAGTTGATATGAGTTGTGACGAAGTGTAGTGTAGGTGTGTGAATGCAAACGTCGCTCTTATAATGCCGAAAAGAATCCGATAAGCTAAGGACACACGTTGCTCAAAGTAATGTGGCAATCACTTTTATTTTGTTAACCGTCAATTCATGGTGGAACTGCATTGTATTGTTGTTTTAATTTAATAAAACGCATTTTTTTGTAGTACTTATTCCACTTTTAATCAATAGATTAGGGCCGGTTTTGTCCGTCTCAGAGGGACATTTTCAACTTGAGTTGAAAATGTCGTTAAAAATGTCCCTCTGAGGCAGACGAAACCGGTTCTAATCTATTGATTAAAAGTGGAATAAGTACTACAAAAAAATTGCGTTTCATTAAATTAAAACAACAATAATGTGGCAAACGTTACGATCAGAGATACCGGATCGAATATTGGATTTTGCTGACAGTGCCGGAAGTCATGATGTTTTTAACCGTAATCCAGCATCCTTATTATTATTTTCAGTGTTTCTATGGATACGTTGAGGAAAGAAGGAAGAAATACACACGGTGAGAACCCAAAAATTTATTACGATAAAAAAACAACCGTGAAAGTCTCAAACATTATAATTAGGATAAAAAAGGTTTTAAATTTGTGTTTCAATTTACAATTGATTGGTACCACTAGCGAGGGCACATTATATTATCAGTATGCGCCGCATTGCCAATCCCTGCAGTCTTCATAATATAATTATATCTTCATATACAACATTTTACACGCGTCTGCTAACAAATTCAATCCACGTGTCTCCAATTACTGTTATTCTATTTGCGTAATTCTCCAATGTTGTTGTTCTTCCAAAAAATTGCTTTATTTTTCCCATATCTTCAATGCCATATAATTATAATAAGCATTAATAAATATAAATAAAAGATAATTTGATCTGACGTACGTTGCAAAAAGATGCATGATTAAGATGTTCAGTCCTTCAGAATCCAATGCATAGTCACTAGCTTCTCATCTGAGGGCTCCGGATTTGATTTCCACAATAAGTTTTGTGCGTACGTTTCGTTTATGTGTCGCATAACCCGTTGTAGTACTAAAAATAATAAGCACAATATGTTATATAAAAATTATGATATTTATAAATATATTTTAATAAAGGAGAAAATTATGGCATACGTAGGGTAATGTGGCAAATAATGTAAAATGTTGGGCACAATGCGGAAAGACAGAAAATATAATAGGTAAGGAGGCAGACAATAGTATGAAATATAAAAGACTCTGATGAAATAGTATTGTCTGTCATTGATCTGGACATGTTGTTGGGCGAATGGACAACTGGTGGTCAAACGCTGTCGTGCCATAGTATATCAAAGATAATTAACAAAAGCATGTAACAATCATATAAGTAGTGGTAAATGTAAAAATATATGTCATCAATAATAATTGAAAATTAAATCTGAAGTATCAATTTTTTAACTATTTAAAGATTAAATTATCGGTTTTTAATAACTAGAATATAGTACCTACGTAACTGATATTATATTATGATAAATATATCTTCAAAAAACACGTCCACCTCATTCAAACCGTATCAAACGACTAATGCTATGCGATGCTGACGTTATCCAATCCCTCTACTGACTAACACTGCAAGTGCGACAGAGAGAGCGCAACTCACATTCTTATCGCAACAAGCATATGGTTTTAATTTTCGTTTCATTTCAATTTCCATCAAACAAACGAAAACATATTCACCACAAAAATAATAGGGGTAGAGGTTTTTTACAAACACTTCAACTATATAATTTGTTTGTAATATTTTTTATTGTGATACTTGATAAAGTTTTGATCTACTTGTCTGTGTGTATTTACCTTTTGGTGAGTGCACACAGTGCCTGAAGATGCCAAAAGGCGAAACCCGGGTCGTAAAAAACGACTCAAATGGAATAGTATGAAACTTAAATCCAGTAGAATTTGAATAAAGATAATTTAATAGCTCCTGGATTAATTGAAGACATGAATGGAGAAAGAATATAATATTGACTGCCAACTTTACATATAAACTGTAATCGAGTAAATTTTTACGATTTTACTCGATTCATTGTAAAATTTGATAAAAATATTGAATAATATATTTTGATTCTAATGGGTTCGGCGAATGCAATAATTAATATTCATATTAAAACTCCCACTCTACTTATTGAAATACATATTATTTCCTGTAAAATTGTCTTTTTGAACTCACATTCGTCAGTCATCTCACAACAGATACGTGTATTGTTTTAGTATATTATGAGATATTATTAAATTTATTATATTATGTTACAGAATATGTTTCAGAAAGCAGATCGAATGTTTCTGTCCTCAAGGAAGGCCTCAGCAAGGTGAAAAGTCTATTCATTGTGTCCCTGAATTGTATTTACCAATGGAAGCTTCATAACATGATATATCGGCATTCATAAATTTGTTGCGTTTTAACAAGGAAAATAACACGCATCATATAACCATTTTTTTCACGTTTATATCATACAAAATATAATTCATTAATAATTCTGTTTATAGATTTTGCGATGGTACAGTGCAAGGTTTACACAATATAGTAGTACCTACGTACATGTAAACATAAACGTAGTTTAAAGATATAAAAACTACATTGGTTAAAACGTCTATTAGTACCTATGTACGAATATTACATCAGTGGCAAATTGTGGAGGTTTAAATAGTGCACACTGAATATTGTCAGTCATACGTATTTGTGTTCATTGAACTAACACTACAAATTGCGGATTGTGTTGGTTAGTTTTTTAAATTCAATTATACCCTTTGTCAACCAAACGATTATAGATTAGCTCGGTCATGGTTTCTCTCAGGGCAGAATGAAAGTCGCCCCAATTAAACTCATTCATTTGGTCATTCCAGCACGATTCTTTTCTATATGCTTCACCTTTAGGTAGCATTCGTAGTCTAGTGCATAAAACGCTGTCCCGGGGACCCCAAGCTCGATCCTCGGTAAGGTTACAATATATTTATGATATTTTTTATCATCGTCTGGGGGTTTGTGATTGTTTCTCTTCTAATACTTAATACACTATTGTTATTCAGTTTCATGTCCTATTATAGTATTTAATAAAAATAATATTATAACACCTTTAACCAAAATGAGAATTTTGTTAAAAAGCATGTTTTCTATCCTCACACAAAATTTCAAACTTCTAAATCTATAAATAAATGCGTTAAAGTGCTTCAAACAAAACAGCCAACTGCAGGTGCAAAATTTCCAATATCATAAATGGAACAACTCCGCTCTTTATATAAATTTTCTTTATAAAAATTCTTAAAAGGGAAGCTAAAATAGTGTATTAATTCATAGTGGAATTTTTTTCTAAAAAAAAATCCATGTGTATTTTTAGATTTTTTTCCGCTCGATAGTTAAATTATTATATTTTGTTCTCCTTCCTGGACAATTTGCCCAAATGGAGTTAGCCGGTTTGCAGATTCAGCTGTCGACATATTATATTTCCTGAAAGCTACCCAAGACCAATTGTCTCTTCAGATTGTCTATTTTACTTCAAGCAATATATTAGGCTTCTTTTCTAGAGCAGACGGTTTTCTTCAGTCTATTTAGCGTTAAAAACGTGAAAACGTTTTATGTTGATACTCGAATATTGGAAGCTGCATTCACTGCATATTTAGATTTTGCTCTAAAAAATACCACACATTCTTAATTTGTTACCTTTATGGCGCCAGCTTATTACACCGTTAAGTATTTACAAAATAATGTCTTGTTATTCTCTGGGGTTTACACGTGTTTCGATTCAGTTGAGGCTTCTAAGCGATGTACGCTAAACTATTCTAAAGTCAGAAGCTATTTCTGTTATGTCATGCATTTTCTCAGTAAAAGACAAACTTACTTTGAAATACATATTATTAAAAAAATCGTTGTGTGTACTTATGCACGCGCGTTAGAAGTTATACTTCTTTGGCGTAACAAAACAAAAACAAAACTTGTGATAAACTAGATTCTTTGACTAGCTCTTAATTATCTTGTTAAATTACACACTCAAGAAAAAGGACCGCTTATTGGAACGCCATTGGTTTATTTCTATACAATTTAACTTATATTACTAAATTACATAAGTATTTATCGTTGTTTTTATTTTTAAAGTAACAACTGCCACTATAACGTTTAATAGTTTGTTTACGTAAGGAATTGAAAATGGCCGACAATAATAAATTCGCTGCCTAGACAACGGAAAAATTCTAAACTATAATATTATACTGTATAATCATCACGATTGGAGTATCATACTGTGGCGTAAAGGCAGTGCGTTCGGCTGATAACCGAACAATCGGTGGTTCGAATCCGATCGAGTGCGCTTATTTTTGTGTGAAAAAATAAATTATGTGTTACATGTCACACGCCAAAAACACACCCTGATCTGATTTTTCAAACGCGCCTAAAGACGTATAACTTCGAAAATGTAGAAATCGTCCTAGACTCTTGACAGTCGTTCCTTTAATTCGAATTTATGGATGATTGATTTATTCTTTTGCGTAGTTTATCAAAAGAATTAGACAACTCTTCATAGATACCGAAATCGTTCTGTAATATTATTGTCAAATTTTGTTGTAAGAAAAAATCTTCTTTTTATAAATCAAAGTCTTATATTCCAACCCAGTAAAAATCGACTTTATATACCTACTATATCAACCACTTTCACTATAGCGTTTACTTTTGAAACGATTAAGTTAATGTTTCGGTCAGCATTGGTCACCGAGGTTAACCGATAGGTCGTCCCAAAACAAATAGATTAATCTTAAACTAAACCGATATATTTTCTTGCCATGTAATACTGCCTTGCACCAGAGATTCCAAAACTGTGTACGTCGATAGCTTTATATATTTTCATAAATTTCTCGACCATGTACCATCAGTAGATGTTCCAAGCATCGAGCCAAACATAATATAATATTGCTATTATTTAAATTTGTAATTATTTTTAATGATTGTCAAAAAATGTTTACCTATTAAATATAAGTATGTAGAATTAACTATTTCTTTTATTCAACGAATAACATTCTTAAATCATGTGAATTATTCGTTAAAAAAAAGGTAATAAAATAAATTTACGATAAGTTTCGACAAGTAAGTTACGATAAAAAAATCTTGGAGTGATCAGTGACGTCGGATAGTAAATAAAGTATAACTACTTTGAATTAAAATACAAAAGCCGATTGCTAACAGTAATTCAATTTGGAAAGCGCTTCAGAGAGTATTGTAAAAGCCATTAGTTAAAATTTTTCGCAATTAGATAGGATACCTATAGCATTGTGGTCGATGTGCGTGGTCGTGAATCCCGAAAGACGCAGGTACGATTTCAACTGGGTGTCGTATTTTTTTTCAAAAAAGATTTTTTCTAATGGTAATATATTTTCTCAGAAGTGTTTTCAATATGATGTATGTTCAATGAATATATAGGCGTAATTTTTATTTATATTAAGGAAACTGAACCGTATATGAGCGGTATCGAGAGGTATCTGATATTAGGGACGATTTGGTTTTCACCAGTTTTTCCATCTACTTTAAAGTTCAAAATCTAAGCTTTTTGTTTACGTTGCAATTTATAGAAAATGTTTAAAAATCTAGTGTGTACGCACAATTTTAATTTAAAAAAATGTGATAATACCAATGAAAGTGTATATCAGTGTCCTGTAAAGATTTTACAGATTGCATAGTTTCCTATGATGCTAAAAAGCTTGGGAAACACTGCCTCACACGTATCGTTGTTTTGGCGAGTTTATTGGGCCTCGGTTGGTTTTAGTGATGCAATAAAGTGGTTAGTGGCTGAGGGAGCAGCGAGGTCCATCAGCGTCACCGTCCTGCACTGAGGATTGATGCGACTCTTCGCGGAACGAGGGGGAAGCCAATACGTTCACAATTTCTGGGTTACCGTGTCACGGTTTCCCTGCGTCAGGTGTCTCCAAATTTAATACCGTCTCATCACATGATAATTTTGTGAATTAAATCAATATTATAATATCGTCATGGAAATCTATGAATATATAGGCACATACGAAATATACATTTTGTATTTAATTGAGATGGGTAGCCAAATGGGACATTTTCAAGCACAACCTAATTTTATATGTATTATTATTTATTACTTTATTATATTATTTATTAAAAAAAAAAAGTGGACATAACAAATCTAAATTCAAAACATGCACAACATGAGATTTACATTATAACAAATATTACCCTCACAGGAGAGAAGAAGAGAATATGTATATAAAATAATAATATTATTTTAATACAATTTTATACAGAAAAATAAAATTTCGAATACAAAATACATAGCACGTCACCGAAAATGTATACGTCTTTGAAAAGTGCATTGACTAGTCATTCACCCCTCGCTAATGGTGCCTGATAGGCTTGACACGAGGAAACGCTTCCGATCCAGAATAAATCAAGGCTGCAACCGCGTAGGTAATTGGCAGGCGCATGTAACTTCAAATTCATTAGGACACCAGGATTGGAAAACTATCCCTCGCGATAACAGGCAAAGTGTTTCAAGAGCAGAAGTGACATACGAGATTAAAGAGTGAAAAGTTAGCATGCCTTGTAGAAAGGCGGTCGGAAAATAAACATTTGACGAATTATCGAAAGGAAAATAGTTATATGTCTTAAAATAAAGATATCGAAGAAATTTCTTCTGGATGCGTTCTAAAATAAGCTTATAGGAAACCTCTTTATAGTAAGCATTCTATATAATAGTCTATGCTGGATGACATTACCTACTGCTTCAGAAAATCAAGTGTGAAGTATTATAAAACTCTCCCATGTTCGTCACAGTGCCCTACGTGACAATGAGCGATTTAAAAATATAGGAGGCAACAATGAGAGGTCTTCATCTAGCAATGGGTCAGGAGTGACTAAGATTGCACCATTTTACGGAGAGCGAGAAGGTTATTTCTCATTATATCATAATGGAAATTACGCACTCGAGTGCACAGCTCTTTTAGCACAACTTTGAAGGGAGCCTAACGTTCGATACGCCATGGTATTCGCCCGCATAATGGATGTGTCGGAATTGGACATCCTACCATCCAGCATGACGTGTCAGAAAACCATTACTTTTTAACTATAATATATATCACAACACCTTATTGTTTAAAATCGCAAAACAACACTTATGGTGAAACAAGCTATTTATGTAGGCGAGTAGAAAGAAGAGCAACCTAGTTTAGTAGAGTTCGCTGGAGAGAGGGCGAAGTCGGCTGAGTAGTACATAATCTGAACGCGAATTAATGTAGAGGAATTTGGTGTTCTAGGAGTAAGAAGACAAAAAAAATTATGTTCCATATACTTAATATCATGTTGGAACGATATTGAATTGAATAAAAGACACGTAAAAATAAACTGATTTGCTAAAAACCTTAAATGCGTGTAGACGCCTGCCTACTCGGTTGAAATTGCTGCTCGGCCGAATAGTCAACCGAGGAGTCTCGCCCAGTACTTATTAGTTGTAAACTAGACAATATTGCCATCAGTGGCAAAGGGTGAAGGTAGGCTGTTAAGTGTTAGTGTACACTAAAATTTATCATTCATATTTATTTGTGTTCATAGAACTCGGAATACAATTTGCAGATGGTGGAGGTTAGTTTTTAAAATTCAATTTAACCATGTTTAAACCAAACCATTATATTATTTGATTAATTATTTGTTTAATTAGATAAAACACAATTTTATAGTACTTATTCCATTTTATTAATTACATTTTGTAGCGGTTTCGTCGTCTCCAAAGGGACATTATTAACTCACTTTGAAGACGACAAAACTGGTACAAAATTTAATTAATAAAGTGGAATAAGTACTATAAAATTGTGTTTTATTTAATTAAACAAATAATTAATCATATAATACATTGCAGTTCTACCATGAATTGACAGTTAACACCATAAAAGAAAAAAAACAAACCATAAAAGTTTAGATATGTTATTGGCGATCTGACAAAAATGGTGCACACTTTTTCAGTCATACTTATTTGGTTTTGTTGAATTAAGAATATATATTACACATGGTGTTGTCTAGTTATTTAAATTGAATTAATTAAACCAAACCATAATCGATAATAATTACAAGATAAAAAGAACTTTTTATTTACAACGTTTTTATATTTTCTGTTGTATCATATAAACTTGACTTGACTAGCTTAAACGATCAAAAAAAAATTGTATTTGATAAAAATAATACTGAAATGTCATTTTGACACTCATATTGATTTCCATAGTAACGCACATATATATTAATAATTTCCTAGCAACTAATAATAGTGGATTGGATTACGGATTTCTTCCGAAATAACTTTTCATACAAAACAGAATTAACTGAAAATGAATTTAATTCTACTTAAAGATGGCTAAAAGTATTAAAAAATGCATTGGCATCGTGTTCTGATGTATTCTAAAAGTTTCAAATGTCTAGCTAGTCGAAAAGTTAATTAAAAATCGATTGCAAGATTTTGTACCGGACAAACAACCACCGGACAAATAAAAAAACGACCTAATAAAAACATTCGAAGAATTTACTTCTATCTATAAAATATCTAAAATTATGAATGGTTTAATGGTATAATTTTAGATACTGTATAGATAAACAAATATTTTTTGACTATTATCTAATATGGCTTAGATTAGACAAGGTTTAATTGATTTAAAAAAAACTAACAAACCCTATCTACACAATATTATAGTCTTCTTTTTCCGACCATGTCCGATCCCAATTAAATCATATGGGCCCCCACAGAGTGTAGGTTTGTATTAACTATTATTTGTTTTTACGAGAAATGGATGTCAGCCACTTGCTCAACCTATTAGGACCATACTCTGACTCATACACAAATTGAAAAACAATATGTGTACTTGTCTGACCCAGGATTTGAATCTGGTATCCACGACGCTCCAGAACGACGCTTAAGCCGCACGGCCATAGTGAGTATCTTATTTCAATGGAAACAAATATGTTTGACTGACAAAGTTTAGTCTTCACTATTTATAACGGATCTTAACAGCTCACCTCCACTCTTCGCCACGGATTGCCATCAATAAATGATACATTGTCGCGTAGAGTATCATAACAGTGGAAATTAGCTTTAACTGAGTATTTTATAAAAGTTCCATAGATATTTTATATTCAATAGCATAATCAATAAATATAAAATTTCTTTGTAAAAAATAACTTACGCTGCTTGATAGCTTCTGGCTGTAGCACCGGGTCGTGTTACTGCAGCCGGTCTGCCCTCAAATCTAGTTACTTTATCAACAAGGTTTTCTGTACTCCCCTTATCAATAACTCACTGAACAAATAACCCCAGAAGCGCCCTGGAAAACGCATTACTGGAGGTTCGGTTCAAAGGAAAGTCATCTGAGACTCACCTCCAACTGAAGGAGACTCATTCGTATTATAACGAAGGACATATAATAAATTACAGTTGACTAATTTTATGACAGTGTGAATGCTGCATTATTTTTATTTATTAAATAACACTAGTTTCATCATATAAAATGATAATTTTATCCCAGTCGCGCACACAAGGGGGGTTTTCAGGTCTGGACACCCCCCATACTTTTGTGGCTGTCATCAGATTCCCAAATCTCAATATTATTTATTAAATATTTATTGTTCACTTACAATCAGTCAGTAATATAATATATATATATATATATATAACATGATTTCGTAATGTTATTTATTTCAATTTCAATTTATTTATTTTTTTAACATATTGTGGACATTACAAATTATAAGTTTAAGACGTTCACAACATGACATTTAGAAACAAAGATATATAAATATAACAGTATTCATAAAAAAAGAGATATATCAGTAGATGAATTAGATAGGTACAAGGAAGTACACCGGATGAGTTAAGCAGACCCTATTTTAAGAATTTATAAAACAACATCTACCTAAACTCATTCTCACGTAGGTGGAATATATCAACACCCGAACAAATTTCGTTGAACATAGCTATCACTCTCCCAATTGGCATTACCAGTGGCAGGTTGGTTCTGCACCTTAGGAGAATAAACAACTGATGGTCTCTATTTCTAAGATAGTTATCAGAGACACACAGGTCAACACTGCCCAGAATGGCAGAGTTTTTATTTATACCTTGTATAAGTCGAAAAAAATACGTACCTAAATAAAGATTTCTTCTAAATTGCAGACTGCAGTATGTAAGCATGCCTAAGAGAAAGTCAGTTGGATAAAGCCACGGATAGTATCCATACAACCTCAAGTAAAGGAGTCTCAAGAATTTCTTCTGTACCCTCTCCACCATAAGGCCATACTTCAACTGATGCGGTGCCCAAACAATAGACCCACTCTCAAGTCTGCTTCGAACTAAATAATTAAATAAAAGTTTTAATATGTACCGTAACATCTGAAAAGAGCCGGGAAGTACGCATGACGAAGCCCAACATTTTAAGCGCTTTGTTACAAATGGTAACTATATGGCTAATAAATGTCAGTTTACTCTCAAACGTAATGCCAAAATCCCTTACAGATGATATTCGTGACAGAAATCTTCAAATTATAATTAATTCATAGTGGAAATGTGTATAAATAGCGGGTCAGAATCGATTGGACATCTCACTAGATTACAAGTTTCCGCCAAAGACACATCGCACCGAACTATCATTATATTTTATTATATACTATTGTTGTTATTTAAAACAGTAAATAAAATCTCGCCTCCCCCATCATCACTAACAAGTACCTACTACCGTCTTTCATCCGCAATACGTATCCTCTATCTAAACAAAGTATATCACAATATATATAACAGAATGCTACAACGAAAGAATACAACACTTTTAAATAAACGGAATATTACTTTTTTTATTCTTTGTCAGGACCTTATGACTGAAAATCGTGACCTGGATGATTTGACTGTCGAACAGCATATGAATGGGTTGGCCCCACTTCTCAGGGCATTCTACGACACGCAATACCTGTACTCGTAAATTGGTGGAATTATCTGGGGCATCCAATGTTTGATTTAATACAAACGACAAGACAAGATAATGCGGATGACACAAATGGACACTCACAATCCTGATAATAATTATGACCGCATTCGATAATCACTTGTAGAAACGACAGCTCACAACAATTCGTAGGTTTAGTTATACCTGCAGCCCAGGTGTTTTTTTTATTAATAACCATGTCCTTGCTTATAAATATTGTGTTCCGACCGGGAATCGTACCCAGAACTCACGGGTGGAAGGCAAGCGCCTTGCGCACTGCACCACGAGAGCCGCCGTAATCGCTACAAAGATGCAACATAAGCGTGAAGTTCGATAGTTTTGCCAGAAAAAATTACGTAGTTATAACGAGGCCGAGCGAGAGAAAACAATGCAATAGCTTTCATGTAAAAGCAGTCGGAAATAATGGTAACAAAAATAAATTTACTCTAAGTTATTCGTGCGCAGTAGAAGAAATGGCAATCTGCGCAATTTTAAGGTTAAGTTGTTCCATTACAGAGTCAAAGTGCGGAGTGTCTGGGTATGGTGAATGAATCTGAAAAAATGCGCGGTATTCCGCGGTTGAAGCTTCGAGAATCTATTCGTAGTAGGTAGTTGGAGTAAATCGGAAGTCAGTGTCACCTGCTAGATTTTAGTAACGGTTTTGAAAATTTTCTCTGAAGCGCTTTCTCAATTGGCTTACTTATTTCTTTTGGTTTTTGTATTTCAAGTAAAAGTATTAAATTGCCTTAATTACTAACTGGTGTCAGGTTCACTCCAAATTTTTATTAATATATAATTTAATAAACTAGGTACTTAAATTTGTTGCAATTAGATAAAATACGTATACCATAGTGGCCAGTGCATGTGGGCGCGAATCCCGAGGGGTGCATACTTAAAGCCAGCTGGGTGTCGTATTAATTTTTTATCTAATGTTTATATATTTTCAAATTATGTATGAAATATAATATTTTATGTTTTTCAGGTGAGGGCTTTATCCTAATTATCATGAGGATATTTTTTTAATTAAATAATTTCCGACATTTTTTCAATGAATATTTGTTGCATTCTAAAAATCTTCTGTATTGAAAAAGTAGGTTTCACATTATTTATACAAATTAACTATTAATTAGTCTTATAATTTTGAGTGGTTTCATTTCAACGTTTGTATGAATTTATTATGTTAGTTATATATTACATGATAATACTTATATGTTATATGGATTATAGACAATACACGTGTCTTGTATGAATGAAATTCAAAATCACGTCATCCGAATTATATAATTAATTTTAATATAATAAATTGTCAATTTTCCTTGAACTAATTCACTGTATTCATTGAAAAGATTATATAAAATCCATTATAATGGCAGTGTAAGCTTTAAAGCTGGGCTTCATAAAGCTTTTATGAAAATATTTAAAGAGCTTTCATTTTTATGTAGAAAAATTGTCTTAATTTTTGGCTGCACGTGTCTGAAATGAGCCGTCGCTGTGATCTAACCAAATTGAATGTGAAAGGGTATGAGCCTTCAATCACAGTTGGCGTTCTGAGCTTTGAAGAAAGATATATTTTTGAATAACAAGGATAATTTCAACTTTTGAATTTTTATGATTGTTTCTTTTACGGTCAATATAAAGTAATACAATTATTATCATTTACCACAAAATAAGATATCTAGTTTATGAGTTATGATAGTATTGTGTTGAATATGTAACCTTTCCTTGTCGTAACCTTCACTCGGAATTAATTGGTACTGCGAAACGATGGATAAGCTTTTTCGAACTTTCGCTGTCCACTGCAAGCCTTGTGGTCGATACTATCGGTTTTCCAGTAAATTCAATTAATTAGTAATGAAATTCAGAATTCGGGCCCGTTTGGCCACGCCCTTCATATGGAGGACGGAATAATTCTGATCTCTCCTTAGATTTATCTCTTTCAACTTCTGACTCCACTGTTTCGGCAGAGTTTCAATATACGGGTACAGAGGACACTTCATGTCATTTATCTATAATGAGCACGTCAAGGTTATTTTTATTTTCTAAAACTCGTTCTTCAAGCGCTAAGGTACATGGTTACTACATTAGTCCCGTGCAGTATCGCTTCGGAACAAGGGAATGTGGCACTAAAATATTTTCTTTTTGATACGTTTACAGTGTCATGGAAGGCGGCCGTGTACAAACCGCGGCTGCATGGCGGGTGGAAATGGGGCAACTCAAATCATTGCTCCTTTTATCAGGCACATTGCCTAAAACACTTAATATTACGAGATTTTGTAGACTACGGCAAACAAAGGATCATGGCCCCCACATCCTGAAATGGGCCCCCAGGCTGGAATATTTTGCGGCCCCCCCTACCTAAAGGAACTGTGACACTATACAAGCATTTTCCAAATGGTGTTCGAGGTAAAATTATTTAGCGATTTTTGTATTTGTGAAAACACCTATCTGAATTATGGAGTTGTCGAGTATTGACACACAATAATCAAAAATTGTATTGTATAGCTACATATTTTAAAATACTAGTATTTTTCAAGTAAAATAGTTTCGCAGGCGACTTTTTTACTATTAGAGCAAATTTTTAATGTGCGTTTATCTCACTGTCATCTGGTCGACCTATCACGCCGGGCCCCTCCTAAGCCCGGGCCCCCAGGCCAGAGCCCTGTCACCCCCCCCCCCCTTGTGGGGGCCATGCAAAGGATAGTGTAGTATCGTGCAGTATCGTTTATTATTGATAGAAAAAAAATTATCGTGAAATGATGATTTTTGGGATGAGAAAAGATAGGTAATAATAATGGCATAACTAAATATAATTACTAAAAAAATTACAGATTATTCAGATGCAGTTATTAAAAGTACTCAACATTATTAATATTCGAATTTTACACGGCTCGTTGCCTTGACAAGCGTACATGGGCTTATCGGAAATGTCTTTTCGGAGTATCATTTATTTTCGTCTATTAATAATCTAAATAATATGATATATAAAGCATGGTTCATATTGTATTAAATGATATTTGTAATTAAATAATAATTACTTTCCTACATATAAATAGAATAGAGACCCTTTGTAGCTTATATTAACAATACATTACCAAAATATAATTTCTTCTAGCGATTTTCCCATTGTTCTTTGTTCTTTGTAACACAGAGAAAATTGCAATATTATGTTCTTTTATCGTAAATTTAATACACATAGCTAATAAGAAATATATTTCTAAAAATAACATAATATGGAATATTATATTACACACACATTACGTGTGGCTGGCATTTTGGTGGTGGCATGCCGAGAAAAACCTGCAAGAAACGTGGGCGAAACCTGTAAGAAAATAACAGCAAAAAATGTAGGTATTCCTACTTCAGTTTTTACACATCGATACCCCCCATATTTTTACACTCATATGTGTTTAAAAATATTTTGATATAATCTTGTATTAAATTATCGCTGATATTAATTCATAATTTAAGCATTTTTATTACTAATCTTCTACATCTTGGACGATTCGGCGCCGAGACAACTGTACGCCACGCAATTCAAAATTAAATAGACGTTAGGTACTTATAGGTACTTATTATAAAAAAAATATTTAATTTATATTTATATTTTTATTTATATTTATATTTTAATTATTATAGTATGATTTAATAGTTGGTGAGAATTTAAATATGCACACTTATTAATGATTTAATCGTGCATATGTTTAAGTTCCAACGAAAAAAGAGTTTTTATTTTATATAAAGCCTTAGAGATCGTAATTCTCAATCCGCAATAAAAAATACATTATGTTAAGAGTAAAATGAATTAAAACTACTAAGTAGTAGATATAAAACTGATTAAAATTTCTCATCTACGTTCTGTATACGTGTCTACGACAGAACAAAAAATGGTTTTTTGTCTCTCTTGTAAAATTTGCGCAATTTAAGATAAGTGTTTCCGTGGGATTCCGGGCATTCGGGATTTTGGCCATTCGGGATTTCAGCGTTCAGGATTTCGGTATTCGGGATTTCGGCCTTCGGGATTTCGGCTTTCGGGATTTCGGCCTTCGGGATTCCGGCCATTCGGGATTTTGGTATTCGGGATTTCGGCCTTCGGGATTTAGGTTTTCGGGATTTCGGCCATTCGGGATTTTGGCCTTCGGGATTTCGACCCAAACCCTCCAGGCAATAATCTTATGAGGGTGGAACTTATGGACTCTTGCGCAGCTATTCTACACACAATACAGCTATCTGCAGCTATCGAGGGTAGTTTTGTATCGAAATATTAGTACTTACTGTAACAATTAAAATAAGTTAGTGGTAACGGTTACAATTAGTGCTATGTTTTAACAGCACCTCTCTTGGGTGTGCTAAATGTTAGAGCGAGATAGACAGTTTAGACGGCTAACTTATTGTAATTGTTACAATAAGTGCTAATACTTCGATACGAAAAATTAAAAACTACCCTTGATAGATACCGATAGCGGCCGATAGAAGTCTTGTGTATAGAATAAATGCTCCGGAGTACTCATTTTATGTATTGTTACGGTTGAGTTAAGTTTATCATTCGTGCTGAGTGTCTCGTGTCACCTTGTACTTTAGGTGTGTTAATTGATTGATTTATAATCTCAGTGGGTCTATTCTATACTTATCGAACACTAAATTGATAAATAGTATCAAACTTAGGGTAGGTTTGTATCAAAATATTAGCACTTATTGTAACAATTACACGTAGCCGGTTTTTATTGTTGCAATAAGTGCGATATTTTAACAGCAGCAAGATAGGTGCTGTTAAAATATAGCACTTATTGCAACAATAAAAACCGGCTTCGTGTAATTGTTACAATAAGTGCTAATATTTTGATACAAACCTACCCTAAGTTTGATAATATTTTTCACTTTATCACTTTAGCGGTCGATAAGCATAGAATAGACCCACTGGTGGGGATCGATTTGACACTTGTATGAAAATGTATCCGGGGATATAAAGGATCGGAAGGTGAAGAGGGAATACGGACGAATTGGCTCAAACAGTCCTAAAGAACGAATAAAGAGTTGGATTATAAATCTTGCATACCTACTCTAGTGGAGTCCTAGGCAAACTTATAGGTAATCAGGAGTGAATATTAAAACGGTAGTATGTAAATACTAATCGCGAGCCGAATACTACAAGGTTCTAAGTGTTCGTCCTTGAAAAAACAAACCCAACAATGAAGTAGTATTCTATGCTGCCTCATTGTTACTTTTGTTTCTCCAAGGACAAATACTTAGAACCTTGTAGCTCTCCACTCGCGTAATCCCGAAAGCCTAAATAATAAAAACAATAATAATAAATTCTCAATTAGCAAAAAAATATTACTCACTTAAAAATGCAATAAAATAAATAAGTAATTGTTTCCTGTAAAGCTATTAAAATGAACATCTCATTATAAATTTACATCAAAGGAATAGATGTCGTATCCATCACTACTTATATCGAGTTTGTAAACGTTTTTCGATAAAATTCAGATTGAAAATCCGACAACTAAGCTATTGAGTGTAAAAGGAAATAGCGCTTTTAAACCTGTGGAGAAAATTTCAGGTTTATAGAACTGCTTAACAATTGTTGATTACGAGGTGGGTTCGATCTAGCGTCTGATAAAAATGACATGTTTGTTTAATCCAGAGCAATGACTCAATGGATTGGACGGATGGGTAATAATCATTCCAGTAGAAACTAGACTAGACCTGTTGTAGTGGTAAAAAGAAGAATATTTTCGCATTTTTTAAATTGTAATAATATACTCTTTTTTAATAATTATTTTGTTCTCAAACTAACAACCTGTATTTCGTTTTTTTTGTCTTATTGTCCATCATATAATATTATCTAATTGTAATAATTAGTTTTTAATATAACATAATATATGATATATAATACTTATATATATAATTTTTTGACTTTTTATTATTATTATGATGATTGAAGTATTTTAAAATAATTTTCATGCATATTTTATTCTTCTTCTGCCATATCCGCCCCTTAGTTGGAGCATATGGACACCGCGAGGCGTCTCCAAGAATCCCTGTCGCTCGCCAGTCTTCTCAGTCAGTAGCTCTGCCGTTCATACTCTATAGATAGTATTTAGCGGCCTTCCAGGACGTCGGAATCCGGTTGGCTTGAAGAACAGGCAAGCCAGGTTGAAATTCTCTTCTGGCATCCGCAGTATGTGGCTGAGCCAGGTCCAACGTCGCTTATTCACTCTCCTCGTTGCTCCTGAAGTCGTACCATCGCACACCCTGTATCCGTCGCAAGCATCACTGTTTTCAAAGCTCAGTACTTATACGGTTGCTCTGAGCCTACGTAAGATGCCATGATTCGCTACGGTAAAGCAGCACCACGAGAATGCAAGCGTCGAATAAGCAGCATTTGGTTTTGACCGAGTACAGTTGTGAGTCCCATCGCATCGAGTTGAAAGTTGCTCCAGCCATTCCCATTCGGATAGCGAGCTCTCTCTGCAAAATGCCATCTACCGTGATATGTACCCCCAGCGCTCGAAATGGAAAATTTTACAAACCGGAGCGCTCGATGATTTTACGAAAATATTAACATAGTCATCTAAATTTATGAGTATTTTATAAAAATAAGTGTTCGGTTTTTTGTTTTATGGACGATCTAGCTCAGACGGTCAAATTATTTTCCTACGAGATTTTATTAATCGGAACGGCGCTCCGGTGCGTTCTGGTCCATTTCGAGCCCTGTGTACCCCCAGGTATTTAAAGCTGTCGACGCTCTCGATGTTTTGCCCCTCGATAATCAGAAGAAAATCTGGATCAGGACAGGTGCTGTTGCATAAAACGTTGGTTTTCTTCGCGTTGATTTTCAAACCAATCCGAAACGAGTTGTCATGTAATCTATCGATTATCTCCTGAATGCTCTCGATTGAGTTGGGGAATAATATATGCATATACAGATATACATAATATAATATATAAAATGAATTAAACATATCAATTTCCCATGGGACATGATAATTAACAGTGTACGAAAACAACAAATCGTCATTATTAGCAATCAAATAATGTGTGTGTTTTTCACGTGAAAATGAAACCCACGATATATATTTGAAATTGCGATAAATTAATTGTTATCAGTGATGCGGTGCGTCAGTGTTATGCAACAGACTCAAAGGTCACGCCATGAGATCGATTTCCTCTCAATTCACGTTTTCAAGAGCCTTTGAAAGGCATTACGTCATCGTACGTATTATTATATAAATAATGTAAATGTTAATTAATTTAGAATCTCTTACATAAGGTAAGGGATAAGACTGATTAATAATTTGTATTTGATTTGTATTTGATTGTAATTTGTACTTGATTAGTAGTTAAAAAAAACGATTTTTTTCCGGTTAGGTACATGTTCAAACACGCGCGTTAACATATTACTTCCTACTTCATTAATCGTTTGTCAATTTCTGTCTACGGCCGTATGTTGTAGCTTAGCAACTGGGAAATGCCAATAGAAATGGCGTATTAAAAAAAATACTACCTTATTCTTAGGTCAATAATTATATCAATCATTATTCATATGATGTTTATCACATTTGAATGATCAAAGACATAGCTTATAATTAGTATCTTTAGAATTATCTTCAAATGTGTTAATGGTGCCCATTTTTTGAATAATATAATGCCTAATTCTTGTCAAATTTGGGATCATAGAGATTATAAAATATAATTTTTTATTGTAAATATTTCACTATATAATGTTAACATTAATTTTACTAATGGTTTTATAAATGCGTTTAAAAATTAATAAATCTTAACACCACTGCACATGGATGTACTGAAATATGACTATATTCTAAAACATTAGATCGAGAGGTTTAAAAGAATACTATTTTATGTAATAATGATACTTTATGCAGTCATCAAGTGTTTAAAATAAATATAAAGGATAATAAGGCTTCAAAATTATATAAATAGATTATCTACAGTATTTAAGGAATGTCAAGGATTATGCTCTGAAAATACCACAAATCTCCATTTTGACCTACATGGTGAACGTGGGCTGTTAATATGAATTAAGAGAATAATTATTGAAAATCATGTCTTGTTATAATATACGGTTCCGACTACCCCCATTCTGAAAAGGTCTATACTATGGTTATTTTATAAACAACCAATCAAATTGTGTTAGAGATTATTTGCAAACGAACAATACGTAAGTAGGTACATTATTATTATAGAATATTTTTTTAATATCATAATTAAATGTTGATTTAGCTTATATTAATAGTATCCACTGAGGGTACGAATATGAATTAAAATTATAATTGAAGAGTTGAATGTCTAGAGGGTTTAAGTGCCAAAAAATTCTATAACAAGTTTTTTTACTTCAATATAAGCCTTATGATATTCTGAAGGGTATATGTTCCTAACTCTACCATTTTGGTCACACAAATACATTGAAATATGGGCGGGGTCTATGTGCCCCTACATACCCCTCTACATAGCACGTTTCAATAGTGTCCATGTTTAAATATTCTATTTTTCCTTTCTTTAGAATTATGTAAACTTATCATATTATACTGACGTTCTTCTGTAACTTAAGTTTTCATATATTCATGGTTTTATTCTCTTTCTTGTAATATCTCAGTTGCAAATTTTTGGCACTTAGACCCTATATAGACTTACATCCCTTCATTTGATTACATTTTTTGTAAGTGTTTTTCCATTTGAATCGCTTGTTGGGATCCGGGGTTTGCCTTTTAGTACCTTCAGGCACTATGCATATTTACCAATGGAAAATGTACATCTGTCGAATAACATAATAACCAAGTATTAAAATATGTACTAAATTATTATTAAAAAATATTCCTGAAAAAAATACGCAGGCATTGGAAAATCTACATTATTTAGTACCTATATACCTACATAATAAGTGCTGATTGTACATTTGTAATTAATTGGTAAAAATGCATAGTATCTGAAGATGCCGAATGGTGATACTCTAGAGTCTAGACACAAGAACCTATTCAAATGGAAAAGTATGGAACTTTAATCAATTAGAAAATATTATTATATACGCAATCGTAATATAATAACACAACGTAAAAATGCTTTTAAACTAAAAACATAATATAAATGACGTCAAAATAACTGTACCATACTATACCAAGCTTAGAAAAATATCATCACTAGAGAAGAAGGAGATAGAAGGCCTTGCCCTGGTACTCCATCCTGAAGATCCTGAACAACAACAACTGTAAAACTTGTAAGTTGCAGTGTAAACTATGTGCTTTTTATGTGAAAATGGGGTAATTCTTCAGTTTACTTAGTTAGTTAATTTTAGTTAGTTGCATCATTTCCATATATGTAGGTTTCTTCTCTAGAGCAGTCGGTTTTCTTCAGTGTATTTAACGTTAAAACATTTTATGTTGACACTCGAATATTAGACACTGCATTCACTGCATATTTAGATTTTGCTCTCAAAATACCACAAATTCTTAATTTGTTACCTTTATGGCGCCCACTTATAAGTATTTACAGAGGTCTTGATATTCTCTGGGTTTTACACGTGTTTCGATTCAGTTAAGGCTTCTAAACGATGTACGCTAAACTATTCTAAAGTCAGAAGCTATTTCTGTTATGTCATGCATTTTCTCAGTAAAAGACAAACTTACTTTGAAATACATATTATAAAAAAAATCGGTGTGTGTACTTATGTACGCACGTTAGAAGTTATTCTTCTTTGGCGTAACAAAACAAAAACAAAACTTGTGATAAACTAGATTATTTGACTAGCTCTTAATTATCTTGTTAAATTACATACTCAAGAAAAAGGACCGCTTATTGGAACGCCGTTGGTTTATTTCTATACACTTTAACTTAAGTTACTAAATTATATTATGATTTCTCGTTGTTTTTATTTTTAAAGAACCAACTGTCACTCTGACGTTTAATCGTTTGTTTACGTAAGGAATTGCAAATGGCCGACAACAATAAATTCGCTGCCTAGACAACGGAACAATTCTAAGCTATAATATTATACTGTATAATCGTCACGATTACAGTATCATACTGTGGCGTAGAGATAGTGCGTTTGGCTGATAACCGAACAATCGGTGGTTCGAATCCCATCGAGTGCGTTTTTTTTGTGTGAAAAAATAAATTATGTGCACACGCCAAAAATACACTCTGATTTCCCAAACGCGCCAAAAGAAGTATAACTTAAATGAGTAAAAGTTGAAGTATATAATAATAATATGCAGTAGTTATAAACAGAACAAACAAAGAAAAATGTTATTATAAGCTATTATAAAACCATCGAAAAAGGTCCCCTAAATAATATTATCATTATGCACTATTTTTTATTAATAAGTTATTACGGCAGGGATTTACAATGTGGTCAATATGTACGGTGACTATACATTATTTCTTGTAGAGGACAGTTCTTCATATATATATTTAGGCTGTTTTCTTTTAGATTGTTTTCTCTCAAAACCCTCTTTATCAGTTAAACTGCTGTATACGAAAGTTATATTTTCGAATCCATGTAATTTGCTGTGATTATGTGATGTGTCCAAAAACAGATCCCAGTGCGATTCTTTGGAGGAGGCCTTCACCCGAGGAGGGGCTCTTGCAAACCAAACTAACCAGTATCTTAGCATTAAAAATATAATTTACGATACAAATACATAATATATGCTAATATAGACGTTACATATCACTTTTTAATATATAAACCTTATTTATTAATATTATATATATTTTTTTTATTATATATATAATATTATGTGTTATACAAAACTATAAAAGTAATAATAATTAATATTATATAAACTAGATAGAAAAGGAAGAAAATACAATCATAGATAGATATATATTCGACCTTGTTTATTAAAAAGGATGTAACCCTCACTGAACAAATTTTATAGGAGAGGCAAAAAACGTTTTTTGAGAGTTTTTAGTTTAATATTTTTTTTAAAATATGTACCAACATTGGGTGCATGATGATTGATGATTTGGTGTAATATATTTTCGATCTAATAATAATTAAAGAAGTTATTACAGAAAAATCATTAAAATTGCGGATAAATGCTTTTTTCCATAAATTAAAAATTAATTAATCTCAATTAAAACCTGAATTTAGATAATAATTCGGCATTTGCGGCTTACTTCCTTTTTATAGAACGTGTACTTAGTTATATACATTGTTAATATCTAATAAAAGCACTTTTCGAAAAATCGAGGGTTACGCCCTTTTTCCTAAACACAGTCGAATACAGAAAAGATATAATCATAGGTTATATATACATTACATTAGATTTAGTCGATTCACTATTATCTACTTTTTTGTTTGTAAGAAATAAAAGGTTTTTTATTTTAATTTTTTATTTTTATTATGTGATGTGTAGTTTATTTTAGCCAGCAGTGTAATATTTGACAGTGCATTTCATTGACTGGTTTCTCACAGTTCGGGGTATATGATGATCTTCGAAAACGTAAGTAATCATCAAGATTGACATGGTAAGTCAAGATCTATTTATTTTACTTTATTTTATTATCACCATCATTGGAAAGTAGTGGTAGTGATTCACATAAATAAATGGAAGAAAGCAGGATTTGATTTTATAAGTTCTATTTTTGAAGAAAGCATACTTTTATCATGCGACAAGCTAAACCATTCAATAATCGAAATGTCATACGTACACTCTACGTCTCATTAGTGCGTAGTATTTTTGAATACGGGTCTATTATCTAGCTAGTTTCCTACAAGCTTATTTTAGAGCGCGTCTAGAAGAAATTTCTTCGGTGCCTTTATTTTAAGACATAATATAACCATTTTCCTTTCGATAATTCACCAAAAAAACTATTTTCCGACTGCTTTTCTACAGGGCATAGTCGCTTTTCACTCTCGTGAATCTTGTAGATGACTTCAGCTCTTGAGACACTTTTTTATGATATCACAAGGGGTGGTTTTCAACCCTGACTTCATAAAGAATTTGAATTTATATGCACTTGTCAATTACCTATGCGGTCGCAGCCATGAATAATAAAATTATTATTCTAGGTCAGAATCATTTCCTCGTGTCAAGCCTATCAGGCACCATTAGCGAGAGGTGCAAGACTAGTCAATGCCTTCCCCAAAGGTATATACATTATCCGTGATGTACACTGCATTTTGTTTTTGAAATTTTATTTTATTGTATAACACTGTTGTTTTTTTTAATATATTTTTCTTCTCTCTTATGAGTGTAATATTTGCTATACAAGTATGTGTTTTTTAATTTTAATCTCATGTTGTGAACGTTCTGAATTTAAATATTTCCACAATATTTTGTTTTTTTTTTAAATACATATACAATATTTCATCCGTAGTTGGGATTTCAATATAATACCATTTTATTGTAAAGATATAAATTTTCTTAGTACTTATATTTAAACGAGTGTTGCTATTAATTTAGCCATTCATATAATCACTATTTGTGAATTAAAAGGATTCGTAAAAAGACACCATAGTATTTTTATGTTTTTTTTTTAATTTTAGTAAAAATCACAATTAAAATGTAAAATTAAATTATCATTTTTAGTATTATTTAGCAATTTACAATAGTCGACGTGTTGAAAACTCCTGCAATATACTCGTATAATTGTGAAAAGTGCTTAGAATGTAGCCATTAGCATTTAGTTAAGCATGAAATATTATCTCCAATCCCATGAAAATATGGTCGCCGTACCAATGCGAGAACAGGACAGACCCGTCGCTCACTCAGCACCAGACACCAGATCTGTCTGACATTGGGAAAGTATAACCATAACAACTCGAAGACGTCCATAATATACCGTAACAGCGATAACAATTATTATTTAGCGAATTATTCGGAATTGTTTGTTATCTTGCGTAACGAAAATTGCTGTGGAAAGCCTTGTATAATGATTTTGGGTGATACAAACTTTGATTCTACGTTGTGTAATATTAATTGGACAGGTGGCGTGCTTTTAAAAGTTCATAATCAATGATCCGAGCTTTTATTTTCAATGTATGTATGAGTAAGTTTGTTTGAGATTTTCGTCAATCATTCTTAATTTGGAATAAGTATATTAATTATAAAACATATTTTTGAAAAAATATGTAAGTAGGTATATAAATATGTGAGAGATTCGAACTTTTGTTGTATTTCGGCAAATAATTTTTTAATATTAATACTATCGACCAGGGAGGTACTTGATGGAATTTGAATTTAAATTCTAATGCATTTAAGTTCTGTACCATTTGAATTACCCATTATAAATATTTAGGTACATGGGTCAATGAGAAATGAGACCAGTCTCAGGAAATAAAAACTAGAATTGAGATCGCAAGGAGCGCCTTTCTCAAAATGAGACGCCTCCTTAGCAATCGAGACCTTAACCTAGGTCTGAGACTGCGTATGGTAGGTTGTTATGTTCTCTCAATTCTTTTCTATGGTATGGAAGTATGGACGCTAAACTAAGAGATGTCACGGAGACTTGAAGCTTTCGAGATGTGGCTGTATAGACGCATCCTCAAAATTCATTGGACTGACCGGGTGACACATGTTGAAGTTCTCAATCGAATGGGGAAGGACCGAAAAGTTCTACGTAGTATCAAAACCAGGAAACTAAAGTACCTCGGCCACATTATGAGAGGACAAAAGTACAGTATTCCCCAACTTGTCATTCAAGGAAAGATCAACGGTAAGCGTAGCAGAGGACGGCGCCGCATTTCGTGGCTTAAGAACCTCCGTGATTGGTACGAGTGCAGTTCCACTGAACTGTTCCGGGTAGCGGATCACAAAGATGAGATCGCCTTGATGGTGGCTGACCTTCGCTAGGGGATGCGATAATAAGAAGAAGAACATTTCAGTCGTTTTTTGCGACCCGGGTTTAGCTATTCGGCATCTTTATTGCTATAACTCAATACCTAACTCCATTAAACTCCCAATACGTTGCCAATCTTTTCATAATATTGACGATTTTACACCTCTTGAATGTATTATATTGAGTATTATCTAATAATCTATTATTACCTACGGTTTTGACGATTTATATATGCTTATCGAGTGTGTTAGTGATAAGGTAGGGGTTTTTTATAAACACTTCAACTATTCTAATGGATTCAAGCTCTGTACTATTCCATTTAAGTGGAATTTACTTGAAGTACTCAAATGGAATAGTACAGAGCTTGAATCCATTAGAATTTAAATTCAAATTCCATCAAGTACCTTCAGTCGATAGTATTAATATTACTTCAACTATTCATAATTTGTTTATTATATTTTTTTATTGTGATCTTTGAATTAATAGGTAGGTATGTAGGTGATAAAGTTTTTAGCTACTTTATTGTATTGCTTTGTTATGTAAGTTGGAGTTAATTGTATTCGTTGTAAGTGTGTATTTGCCTGAAGAATCCGAAAGGCGAAATCCGGGTCGCAAAAAACGACCCGAATGGAATAGTACAAAATTTAAATCCATTAGAATTTTTTTCAGTAATTAAGCAATCTGTACCACATTAAATTTCATGATGTTAAATTTTACTAACTATACCTACTTACGACCGATGCATTATCTCGAATTTCGTTAAGGTGACGCATCAGTGAAACGCCAAATAATTTTCAACTGAAGGCGCGACGAAATTTTGGACTCGCTCGCATTCAGTGAGAGAACGTCGAGCCAGAAACACGTCACTTTGCTGCGTGATGGCGACGGGCCAATTAATTCTAAAATCGTGTAAAGATGACTAAAAACGTTACCCATTTACTTTAAAAAGAAAACATGTCAATGAATATATTATTATTGTTACTAATAGATCAATAAACAGAACATAAAATGGACGTATGTTGGATTTATATGACAAATAATATTTCGTTTGACAGGCATCATTTGCACCCGCGACCCGCAATCCGCGCATCGCCAAGCAACGATCTTTTTAGACCGTGCCTCAACTAATGCATGGCCTTAACATTTACGATACACCAATAAAGCAAATGGATACAAATACATGTCCAGTTACAAATGAGTACCTTGGTATCAAAGTGGGACAAACGCCACCTCCCACTAAATCCATGTTTTAATTGATTATGGTAGTGCAAGTGATGCTCTTTTAAAAAAATCTACCAAAAGTATTAAAAACGGTAGTTTTCATAGAGATTTTTGAGTTTAAAGTTGGTATGTTATATGAAAAACGGACACTTTTCACACATGTTTGTGAGTCTCCTGTAAAATTTTGTAAATGGCTTATGTCCCACTTTGATACCAAGGTACTCAAATATATTTTTAATACTTATCTAGTGTGTTTCTGAGGTATTACTAATTACGTTTTTTCAAAAATACGACGTGTTACATTTAAAAATCTTTTATATTATTCACTGAATAAAAAAAATATTAATAATTTTAAATTATGATTATTCAAAATTTTGTGCTATTCCATGAATAATAAACATTCTTGTTATGAGTGTGCCATATCCGTTATCGTGCGAAGGGAATGATTTGGCACTTTTCGTATGACGGTGATTGTTTGCACCTTTACCCTTAAAAGGGGTGTCGTACTCGGGGCCGTTGTATTTATCAGATATAATAATGTTCACGGGGAAACTACTGCAGTGGGTTTTTAGTACCTTCTGAAAAATATTTCTTCTTCTTATTGTGCTATCCCCTAGCAGAGGTCGGCTACCAACAAGGTGATCTTAGCTTTGTTGTCTGCTACCTGGAACAATTCAGTGGAGCTGCACTCGTACCAATCACGGAGGTTCTTAAGCCACGAAATGCGGCGCCGTCCTCTGCTACGATTACCATTGATCTTTCCTTGAATGACATGTTGGGGAATGCTGTACTTTTGTCCTCTCATAATGTGGCCGATGTACTGTAGTTTCCTGGTTTTCATACTACGTAGAATTTCTCGGTCATTCCCCATTCGATTGAGAGCTTCAACATTTGTCACCCGGTCAGTCCAAGGAATTTTGAGGATGCGTCTATACAGCCACATCTCGAAAGCTTCAAGTCTCCGTGACATCTCTTGGTTTAGCGTCCATACTTCCATACTATAGAAAAGAATCGAGAGAACATAACAACGTACCATACGCAGTCTCAGACCTAGGTTAAGGTCTCGATTGCTAAGGAGGCGTCTTATTTTGAGAAAGGCGCTCCTTGCGATCTCAATTCTAGTTTTTATTTCCTTAGGCTGGTCCCATTTACCTGTACCCATGTACCTAAATATTTATAATGGGTCACACGTTCGATTAGTTCGCTGTTAATGACAAAATTTCTGTTGGTGTCTGGTGTCGTTATTTTTGATACTAGTAATAGTTTTGTTTTCTTGAGGTTCACTTTTTTTTCTTTCATTTTTTGAAAAATATTTATTATTGACTTTTTAGTCTAGACCTTCTGTTTTTAATTCATTTTAATAAATTCACCTCTTGACGGCTGCGGTGATTTTGCTGTATAAGGACGATCTTGAGTATTAAGAGGGTAAGGATCTTCTTAAGTATTTTTTACAATATTATATTTGCATCATCTGTAACGTAGTGGATACCAACAACTGTTAATACTTAGTTATGTTAATATTTTGAAACAACTATAGTTACCTATATATTTTTGTAGAAGAGAAAATTAAATTAATCATTCTATTTATTACATCGTTATTTCATGAATTGTATTTATACGTGCCATTCTTTTGCAAGAGCTTAAGAGAAAGGAAGTGCTATTTTCACATCCGTAGATTTCCTGGGATTGGAAAACGTCAACGATAAAAAAACACCGCGCGAGGCAACGAACGAATCATCTCTTTATTACGGAATCGCGTAACAAAACTTTGCGCGGATAAAGTTGATATCGCAGTATCCAAACGATGTGAATTAAGTGAGACAGTAAAAATAATATATAGAATATATATTGGGATCGGCTATTAGAATTTATTTTGATTATATATGTATATAAATTGATTCAAATAATATGTGATAATATTATTATCTAATTATTTTTAACAACAGCCTAATAAGAAAGCTTAATAAGTAATTGTGAAATTGGTTGGGCCAATTATGATGGCCCTAATTCATTTACTCTCACCTATCTATGTACTATGTACTTTCCAAGACTTTGTGAATGACGCTTCGCTAGGTACATCTCCATAATTTAAGGATAGCCTCTACTGTGTTTTTACTCTAAATTGCTGCATATCGTCATATTATGCCATTTTTAAAGTTAGGACTACATGGATTTGGTAACTGAATGAAATGGGAATAACTTACCATAGCATGTCTAATAATATGCTGTTTTAATAAGATCCTACAAGTTGAGGGTAGTGGTGTTGCCTTTGCTAACTTCTGGAGAGAAACCCTATAGCCATTAAAGACTCAACTATACTTTGACAGCTAATTCAGACAAATTCAAAATAAATACATATGTACTGAAATAAACTAGGAACACAAACGAATGTAGATGTGTACTGTGTAGGTAGGTACCTAAGGAATGATAAAATATATATTTATAATAAATTAAAAATGTATGTACCGGAAGAATATTGAATTATTTGAAAGTAGGTAGGTACTTGTATTTACCTATCACAATTATGTATTTATTTATTTAGAGAAAAATAGTGATACGTCTAGATGGGGCTCATTAATTAGGTACTGAAAAATATAACAAAAAATATATATAAAATAGTTATGTATATTATCCAATGTTTTACAGATTTTAGACAAACTTTTAAAGATTTAATATTAATAATATTATCATTAACAACCAAAATAATAAGAAAGTAGAAGATAAAGTATGTTGTTGTCTAAACGATAAACTGAAATGATAAAAAACAATTATAAATGTAATCTATTTAACACGTATATTGAATATTGTATAGTTAAAAAATCAATATTTATGGTGCCATTATACAGGTCAATCGCACGACATACAGCATCAAGAAACATGAAGACAAAAACCCACGAAGAAGTAAAAATGGTGTGAAAAGAGCAATCGCTCTTCGGGTGGACAGAGGTTGCATTGATAACATCCCCTGAAGAAAACGAGTCGGATTTTTTAAAATGTCATTATAATAAGGAAGAATCCGTATGTCATTAAGTAGAGAAATCTAAGAAATCTATTGTGTACGCGATCTAACTTCATTATTTTGTGGACGGACCTGTACAACTCCAAATTATTATAAATTATAAACTACTATAAATTAATGTCAAATTATATATTTAAATTCAATTGTAACCATATTCACTTTTAAGAAAAACGAAATGCTTCACGAATAACACCACATTTTGACTTAATGCCATACTGATATTTTTTATGGCACTAAAGCTTACGGGGATAAAAATGTATACGGCAAACAGCATACATTAAATTTACCGGATTTTCCGGACACGTATGTTGTTATATTGTATTTATTTAAGAATGAAATGTAGTAATATGGTTACACTAAACTCGTGCAAGGATTAAGGGAACGTAAGATCGTTGCACTGGAATAACGATGCACTTATTGGAAAGTGCATCTCACTTTTACTCCTTTCTACTTTCCGAAATGAAATGATCATGGCAGGATTTCATGCAATCTTCTATCGCCATTTGTTCCGTTATTGCAAATGATGTAATTATAAAAAAGCTTTTCCTTTCAAAGACTTTAGCATTTGACTGATTGAGAAGAATCATCGTTACAGTAATTGTATATTATATCATAAGATAAAAGTGAAATATCATTTGTGCATATTCACATTTTTAAATAACTAATATATTTTTTTAAATAAATGTTAAATGAATGTAGAGGTAATAAACATTTCAGATTTTTACGGTTGTTTGTTTTCGCAATATATTTTTGGAACACATTTGAATTTGGAACCAATATAATAGGCCTGAATAAGAGATATTTTTCATGCACAGTATAAGAGACCATCAAAATTTACCCCAATAATATGAATAGGAATAATTGGCTAAGTTAAAAAATGATATGTCTTCCGATGTCTTCAGAAAAATGCAATATCCGATCTGGTATGTTTAATCATCGCAACTGACTACTGACACTGCATTAACGTTTTCTCTCAGCTAAACAGACCCATTTTCAACAAAATTAGAGTGAAGTTCGCATTCATATACCTGACAGTAACACTTAAATACATTATCTCTTGAGAATGGCCTAAAACATTGAAGAAATAATGACGAAGACATTGTAAAAACTCAAAATCTATGAGATGTAGATGGTTTACTATACTTACTAACCCTTTCAGGGGCAAATTATGAAATACGTTAATATTTTTGTCATGACTTTTTCTATTTGCTTGGTGGATGAATAAGACAAAAATATTTTGATAATCTGGAAAAAGATGTGTCCTCATATGGGGACTCAGAGCATCTGAGGTTGTAATGTATTTGTATGTAAAAAAGTTATATCCAATTAAAATAGTAAACAACGTTAATGGATTATATTTATTTTTAAAGAATACTCTCTAATCTTTAAAAATCATATATGTTTGGAACGAAATAAAGAGTCTACTCTGTCTGAAAAGGTTCTACACATTCTGAGCAGAAAGCAACCTTTTATTTTTTCCCATTGTACCTAGTCTTATCCTTGCAATTTTTCTCAAAGCATATTGATGCACAATTTACAGTGAATTTTCCAGGGTAATTGCCTTTATCATCACACCTTAAATCAAATGGTGTTTTCAATACATGACAACGCTTTATAGGGAGTGGAATGGTTAAACTTGAACGTCCCCGATTACTTCTCAGTATGTGCTTGACCAGGTAAATAAGAAACATTGGTACTTCACTTCGAAATTCCAACAAATATGTCTTACTATCATGTTATGCAATGAGCCATTAGACAAGCATTTGCAATAGTGGTATTTAACATATGATACAAAATGCGCAAGGACCATCTTTTCCTTCTATGGCGTAGGTAGATACAGTACAAGGTAATGAAGAAATGAAAAAGGTCTACCCTCCCATATTTTTATTGTACTTTACAATACTCGGTCATGATACTTTTATTATTTTCTTCTTCTTACTACTCTATCTATGAGTTTCATCTGTGTGAGGCCCGCTTCAGGATGTGGGGGGCATGGGCTAGATTCCACAGTACGTTGATACAATATGAACCACATAACGTCTCCACATAACGTAATGCTCCTTTTATTCTATCAAAACTTCCTCATCGGCATCAATAATAACATAATATTACAACTTTCCAGTCATGATCAATGATATAGTCGTCATTAGACACATTGCCACCCTCAGAGTTCTCAGGGTTACAATCTCTTCATCCTTACTCTATGTTAGAGGTCTATACCTACAATATACTTTTTTTCTTCTTTTTAACTCTACAGCACAATGACAGTAGGTTTGTGAAACAGTAGAGTATTTTAGTAATAGTAAGAAAAACAATCACAAACAGAAATCACATAAATATTGTGACGTCACCAAGAATCGAACTCGAGCCCACAGATTCACTGAACACGAGGACATCATGTTATAACAAAAATAAATAGATAAATAATAGCTGCAAACATTTCACATAAAAATATATAGATATGTATTCCACAAATAAATAGGATTTTTTCTATTATGAAATTCATCTGTCCTCATATGTGCACTCAGCTCATTTGAACATGTATTACCATTCATGCTATGAGTCCTCATATGAGGACAGATGGATAAAACAAGATTTTATATGAAAAAATGAAATTTTCAACAAAATTCAGATAAAAATTTATGTGATAATAACATATAAAAAAAATTCTTACTTGAGTAAAATACGATCTTCAGAGAAAAAATGATAATTTGTTGCACGCAATTAGCTTTGTGACGGGTTAAGTCAAAATCTGAATGTAAATGGTAACAATATAAAAATACCATATTGTCTTACCTCTATCCATTGATTGAATAAAATACTTAAATGGTTCTACAATCAATATGTTTGACTACCTATTCGGATATAGAAGCATTTTTTAATTTATATAATATATTTTTATAACCGTCCCCATATGAGGCCGAATCCCATAATCTGCTATCGATTTAGTTTTTCAGTTATAAATAACCTAATAAACGGACAGATACTCATAATTTAATAAATGATTTGAAATTAAATAGGAATTGGACGATTGTCTGAAAATGAATGATAATTTATGTGCTTTAATGCATTAATAAACGAAAATTAATGTTAATAAGATAATTCTTAGATATGATGTATAATATAGATAATATTAATCATCAAGGTGCTACAATATGTTCATTTATAAAGAACTTCACACTACTTCTATGACATTTATTTGTTAATTTGCAAAGCGTATAAAAAGATAATCCATCACGACCAGCGCTCGAAATGGAATATTTTACGAACCAGAGCGCTCAATATTTTATGAAAATGTTAACATAGTTATCTAATTGCTTGTGTATTTTATAAAAATAAGTGTGTTATGCCGTGTCCACATTGGCAACAAGTTACAGGCAACCTCATTAATCTTCGATTAAAATAATTTTTGGTCAACAAAATTTTGATAATTATGGTGAAATTTAATGAGGTTACCAGTGTGGACAAACTTTTGGATTTTTACATTAAATGGCAAATCTAGCTCACCGTCAATTTAATATGTCCACGAGATGGAGCGATAATTTTGGGGATTTTACGAACCGGGACGGCGCTCCGGTGCGTTCCGGTCCATTTCAAGCCCTGATCGCGACGTGTTCAGCATTATTACTTACTTTAAAAATCCTGCAAAATTTGTGCAAAACCATTTATAACTAATAACTATTGCACTTGAGTAAGTGATCACGGGTTTGCTAAATATTTTTAATTGTCATTACAGAAATAACGTATAACGCTCCTTCTATTTATAGTCAAAATTAGTTGGATTTAAACGTATTATAACGGCAATATATGAAACGACATAAATATTTTCATAAGTGTATACCCAATGGACATGGTAAATAAAATTTCATTATTATTTTCACATCAACCGTATTGATTATGATTTTTTTCTTGATTAATGGTTCTCTTTCAAATAATGACTATATATCAATATTTTTAAAGGAATACTCATTAATAATCGTTTAAAAATGAGACCTCATTTATAGAATGTTGAAAACAGTTATCTAAAAAATATAATTGATTAACTTAATTTGGCTGCTAGTATGTTTCTCTTGGTTCAATCCTCGGTACAAACATCAACTATTTAAATATACAGATACGACTAAAATCACAAAGGATATAATATTATTTCTTATAAAGAAAAATACAATGAAAGTGAGGTTTTCTATATTAATGAGACGGCACATCATTACGCAGTTGACATTTTTCTTTTCTACCGAATTTCACCAAAATGTGGGCGTTTGACGGCTAGATTTTAGGAAGGTTCCGAAAATCATAACAGTTCCACGAAATAATTCTGGCAGACTGCCAACCGGACATTTTTTATCTGCTTGTCTATTGATACGAGTGACGGGATGATAATATCGTAATTCAAGGAATAAATGAATTTCCAAAGGTTATAAGTTCACAAACAAAATATAAGGTATAATAAGTAGTACGTTCATATTTTTTGCAGTAGTAAGGTATTATTTATCAATGAATACTCAGTAACAGTGCATGACGAAGTATGATCAATTTTAATTGAGTTAGTATTTTCTAAAGATGTTCAGAAGAACCTTCTCTAGAACAATATTTTTTCGCAACGCGTCAGGCTATTCAAATAATATAAGACATTCATGGTACACTAAGAACATACGTATAATTTTAGGCTGTTTTTAAATAAACATAGTATGTTGTTAAATACAATGATTTATCATCGTACATAATTTGAAACACTTCGGAAAGCGAGTGTGATATGATATGAGCATGCATCCATCGCATTCCGAGCAGTGCGCTTTACCAATTTGGCAATCAATGCAATAGTCGGCACACTGAAATTTCCTAACAATTATGCGTCCGAGGTGTTATTATATTCCATTTATACTTCGAAATATGAATAAATTCAAATTTTGCATTGATTTTCATATTACAGTCTGGTGGTCAATGCAGATATGATGAAAAATAGAAACTGGAGAGTGCCATGAACGAGTTAACTAGTTAAGTGTGTGTCAAGCCACACGTGGGATAACTCGCGACTTCATTGTCATAATCACGTATATTCTCTGCCTATTCATGTATATTTTCAAGGCAATATTTATGAATGACAAAACAATTAATGCTTACTCAATTAACAATATTCAAATGTATCATTTTAGTCTGAAAATGTTCACTGAAAACCTCTAGAAACATGCGTTTTACATATTTATTTTACAGTTATTTATTCTATCCACCTAATAAAATTTGTTTGACAGTTTTTTAGATATTTTTAGCTGTCAATGAGATATAGCTGAACAACTGAAAATCATTCACCATTTTCCAAGATGGCGGCCGTAGCAAAACACGAGTGTTGATGTAAATTATGCTATTATAGGCAGTGTTGACCTGCATGTCCTTGATAACTATCTTAGAAATAGAGAACATCAGTTGTTTATTCTCCAAAGGTGCAGAACCAACCTGCCACTGGTAATACCAATGGGAGGGCGATAACTATGTTAATCAAATTGTTTCGGGTGTTGATATAGTCCACTTGCGTGAGAGCAAGTTTAGGTGGACGCTATTTTATAAATTCTTAAAATAGGGTCTTCTTAGCAAACTCAGTGTACTCATTTGAACTTCTATAGATGAAGCATTGTATTTTCACTGCTTTTATTCATTTTTTGTATGTTCTCGTTTTATATTTTCATTTTTATCGCTTTTATCGTTTTTATTACTTTTTTATTCTTCTTAATAATAATGTTTCATGTCGTGTTGTGAACATCTTAAACTTATACGCTGTAATGTCCATAATATGCTAAAAATAAATAAATTGGAATTGAATTGAAATTGAATGTTTGATATAAATATTGTTACTGGGTACTAACACTATAGGTACTTATACATAATTAATATAATGCAAAGTTGCCCATTTAGGGGAATTATTCACAGATTAGGTGTTATTTCGACCTAATATGATTGGAGTGTTAGTATAAAATCGACAATTATGATACTGGCCTCATTCTGTTAATTGTACACATAACCATTTCATAATGTAGGTAATCCAAACAGGTACTTACCTTTCCACGGAAGCGGAAGCTGTTATAGCGCGGATATGTGTATGGTAATGGCAAACAGGAAAAACAATCAGGGCGGCAGAAGAGGTACATACCGACAGAAAAATAAGGGCAGCACATGTGTAAAAGCAATCAGAACACGAGCCGTTGAAGGGGGATGGATATGCGGAAGCAAAATTATTATGTGGTCACGTACCCATTCTAGATTGATTACAAACGCGTGGTCAACAAGTATTCACCTCATTTATAAGCGTGTCCTGTAAATTTTACGCAAACACATGTACTAGTACAATATGATAGAAAACATCGCAAATTGTATTTAACACTTTAAAATGTTACCTAATGGAATATATTGAGTTTGACTCGAATTTTGATCGAGGTAATAATTTTATGGTAAATTCTCCAATTCTTTAACGCATGTCGCATGGCGCCCATAAGGAGAGGGGGGGGGGGGCTGACAGGGTTCGAGCCTGGGGGCCCGGCCTGGCGAATTGACCAGCCAAGTGAGATAAACACATCAAAAAATTGCACTAATAGTAAATAATTACAAGATAAAAAGAAATTTTTATATACAACGTTTTTAAATTTTCTGTTGAATCATATAAACTTGACTTGACTAGCTTAAATGATCAAAAAAATGTGTACTTGATAGAAATAATACTGAAATATCATATTGATTTCCATAGTAACGCACGTATATATTAATATTAATAATTTAGTTGCTAGGACCCACTTAGCAACCAATAATAGTTTTACTTTTTACGGATTTCTTCCGAAATAACTTTTCATATAAAACAGAATTAACTAAAATGAAATTAATTCTACTTAAAGATGGCTAAAAGTATTAAAAAAATGCATTGGCACCGTGTTCTGATATATTTTAAAAGTTTTAAATGTCTAGCTAGTCGGTAAGTTAGTTAAAAATCGATTGCAAGATTTGTACCGGACAAATAAGAATACGAGTTAAGAAAAACGTTGTAAAATATATTGCCTGCGGCGCTATTTCACTTAAAGCATAATTAAAAATTAAAATTATGTGATTGTGCATTGCAATTTCGTCGAGCCGTAAACCCTAAAAAACACAAAGTGGATTAAATATTAATGCGCGTTTCGAATTTTAATATACATTATTATGATATAAATATAATTATTATTGAAAATATCATATTATTTAACACGTGCTTAAATTTATCCCATATTTTTCCACATTCAATATTTAAAACAACCGCACCCAAAAGGTAACACATAAGCTTTTCGTTTACGTGACAAAGTTTATTATAAATAAAAAAAGCACAGTGTGTACATAGTACTAATTCTACTTATTTTAATATTAATCAGGAACGGTTTTAGGAATACTCTCTAGTATCTACACTTTTAAGGGAGCCCACATGATATATTAATTGCCTCACGTGAGGCTACAGTACATTTACTATAATTATGTATGTTTTTCAAGTAAATGTATTTCTGTGACGTATAAAAAATACTGCACAGGAAGGTTTCACAGTACACCTGTCTACAAGTGTACATAAAATTAGAGGTAACGCTGTGTAGAAGCCTTCCACCCCTAACTGTTTAACCCTTCCAACTTCTAATACTGTTCAAAAATAGAATGATTATAATATTCTATTATTATATTAGTGATTTATTTTGATGACATCGTTTTTAGTTTGATCCGGTTTGCGAATAAACACGGATAAATTATTATCTCATTTCCGAGTAATATTTTAACGATATTGTCTTTGGCGCACGCGTCAATAATCTTCAAAATAACTCATCGTGAATATTCTCGATCGAAGATTTGAGGGGATGAGGATACAAGAGATTCAAATGCGGAAATGACTAGGATAAATAAAGTCTTCAAAGCTAAATTAATATGTGATTGTTTATTCTATACAACTATTTTAAACACACTGCAAATAAGATCATATTCTTAAAACAACATATTAATATCACTATGCTAAGAGAAATTATTATCTATATAATATTAATACTATCGACAGAAGGTACTTGATGAAATTTGATTTTAAATTGTAATGGATCTACTATTCTAATGGATCTACTATTATAATGGATATACTATTCTATTTGAGTCGTTTTTGCGACCAGGGTTTCGCCTTTAGGCATCTTCAGGCACTATGGACAATCACTAAAAGGCAAACACACACTGACAACAAACACTACTAACACTAACTCGAACTTATATAACAAATCAATACAATAAAGTACGTACAAACTTTATCACCTACCTATTAACGCTTTCGCTGCTGAATAGATAATGAGATTTTAATTGCCCCCTTTAAAATGCACGTTAATTACATCGATCGGCCGCCTGGTCATTACGCACCGTGTGCGTCTTCCGCGTCCAAAGTATTAAGTCAAGGATCCAATAAAAACAAAGTGGTTGTAAAAAAACCCTCTACCTTATCAATATCATACTCAATAAGCGTATAATAAATCATCAAAACTATATCAAATATTGTTTGCCTTTTGGCGAGTTTACACAGTCCCTAAAGATGCCGAAAGGCGAAATCCGAGTCGCAAAAAAATGACTTCGATAGAATCCTACATAATTTAAATCCATTAGAATATTAATATCATCATGCTAAGAGAAATTATTATCTATTTAATATTATAATTATAAGTGTTTGATTTAAGTCGTAGTTGGTAGAGCTCCCATCTCTGAAGCAATAGGCGAGGGTTCGATACCTCATTTTAAAAATAAAATAAAAAGGTTGAACGAATGGTTGTGGTATTTTTTTAAGAGAACCTAAATACTGTGAAGATGCATATTTTGCGAAAATGATAAAAATAATTTCGAACTATTCCACGAGATTCTATAGAAAACAAGCGATATTTATAGAAAATCATTACAATATTTTTTAATTGACAATCCATGGCACACAAAATATGACAACTGCACAATATAAATTGAATTATTAAAAAATATTAATACTTAGTTAATAGTTACCCATATCAGTGTTTTATTTGTAATTGCATGCACTCCTCGAATAATTTTTATCCATTATTAAAATAGCAACAATGTCTCTTTTATATGTAATATTTTTGAAATCCATCGGCAATCGACAATTATAATTGCAAATGCCTTTTTTTGGCAGTTGGGTAGAAAATTGGTATTAAATACAATATTTTTTTGTCTGGAAGCAACCATATTTACTATGTCTGTTTATAAAATAGAATTATTAACTATCAGTTTTGTTTCATTTTTACGTTAGTCATTACTTAGTTACTTACTTCACCCTCTTACACCCCAGCATTGTGCATAGGGAAAGAACAAGATCGCCATGTCTCGCACCTCCGTCAGGTGAGACTTGCAGCGCGTAGATCGCTGTTGTATCACCGCTGCAGGATGAAGAAGAATCGGCCACTCATGTCACAGGCACGTGGAAGCATCTCTTCATGACTACATTATTCACCAAGGGCTTCCATGTCCGCTTACGAATTCGAGTGTTTATACCATGGTCGAACCAATGTATTCCTATGATTATGCGGAGACATCGATTCTCAAAGCTCTCAATAATTTTTAAGCGTGGTAAGGTGTCATATTGTCTCACAGCCATTCAGAATCATAGGTAGCATGCAAGCATTGAACAAACAATTTAGTGTATCACAGAATATAGCCATAACTCCGATGCGACATACGACTCCAAGCTGGTTGAATGCAGACTCCGCCACAACCATGCGCATTCCAAGTTCACAGGAAAGACTACCATCGTCGGTAACTGTGGAACCTGGTCTCTAACACAACTGTCAACGTTTACGTTAGACATTAGTCACTAGAAAATCCGTCAACTGATGATAGAGCCGACTTATTTATTGGTACGCATGTTATGTATGCATACGCCGTTTAGTTGTCACTTCTACTCTTTTGCCTTTTAGACCCTTAATAAAATTATGTGTTGATAGTTTTATAATGAAATCACATTGGCCCGTTTGCTATTAAATGCTGCCATATGTGCAATAATTAATTTGTTTTTGTTTACGGTGTTCAGAACGTATTTTTAACCCGATTGTTGATCAACATGGTGGGCGTTAAATTTTCGCAGTCGTTAAAAAATATTTTAGCCGTTGCGGATACCGCTAAAAATAAATATTAATATACCTACATATCGAAAGATTTATGATTGATCATACGTTTATAATCATACAGAATTAGAATTACTATATCGCTAGATTTATGAACTCATACATGGGCCTGGCGCCAAAACATTTTTCACCTGCCATGGGCTAAGCCGGGTCACAGCTCACAAGAACCACAAAGAGCGTTGATTATCCTAAAACATTAGTAATATTAAATGCTCTTTTTGTTTACGTGTCAAACCTTATTGTATATTATTATGTTAAAATTAACGTAATCATTGAAAATAACATATTATTTACACGTGTTTAAGTGTATCCCATATTTCTCCATATTCAAGATTTAAAACATTTTGTTACGGTGAACACAACATCAATGCGAACTGGCTTACGATACTGAGTGTGGTAGCAGTTTTGAAGCAGGGTTTTCTATACTACTTTAGGCCATAAAGCGCGCCGATTGTCCTCAAATATTGAATACACGTTATGTACACGTGACAGATTTTAATGCATATTATGAAAGAATACATGTTTAAGTTTATCTCAATTTTTCCACACTTATACTTATACCACACCCAATAGGGTAAGGCAGTTTTCATTAATTTTGTTTTCTCTATATACGTTTTATAACTTTTTTGCACTTTTTACTACACTGATACGCCTCTTTTCTTGATTACCTTGCATAAAATTAGATCAAATGATATTCACTTAAGAAAATAAATATAATGTAGTAATAAGGAAATAAATAGGTAGATAATATAGGTAAAAAAATATTTAAAAAATATATTAGGTACATACTTTTCATCATAGAGCTGGAGTGCAAAGTTATGAAACATATACTTCAAAACGCACTTCCCATTATGTCTATATTCTCTGGCTCTAACTTTAAGAATAAATATTCGGCTAACCAAAAGCTTGGTTGTACTGATATTGAATATTGTATTGATATTGATACAAAACATATTGTATTGCTGTGGTTTATAAATTATAAATTTATTTTCTAAATACTGACAGTAAAATATCATTAATACTTTACCGTAAGAGTAATTGAAACAACTGGTAGGTATTATATGAATATAAAATTTTTACGTCTTCACTATTTCATTATATTATGTAGGGAAATCTCAAACTACAAGATACATGCAACTTAATGTTATTACTTGTTAAAGTTGTAAGTATTGCCTTTTAAAAACAAGACAAAATAGTATATACTATTAGTGGCAAGTTAGTGTCTATTATGTATACGTATGTTTTAGAAGGAAATTAACAAATGGTAGTTTGGACTATTAAAATATTTTATGTCTCCTATTATCTCGCCGAACTAAAACACTCACAGTTTATAAAACACTCGCGTATCCTATGGCCAACTACATATACAACATTTTTGTCATTTACCAATATTTTGTAAATAATAAAAATTGCAATTTTTACTCTCCTATGGGAATTTTTTATATGTAAATTCTGTCAAAGCACACTTGAGTGCATGGCAATCTAAGTCTTGGATAACTGCTCCTGTGTCATTCCCATTCATAAAAACACAGACACCAAACAAGACCAGATGTGGTACGAGGCGGTTGTAGTTGTACATGTAAATTGTACGTATTATATTTCACCGTAGCACAGTTCGCCGTGAGCTTTCTTATCGGAAAGAGATGACCGTATACTATACGGTCATCTCCGATTTTGACAAAATTCTAAAATTCAAGAATGGAAATGTTACCTAACTTAACTTAACCTAACAAATAATTCAGTATATCAGCTATTTTTAAAATTTATTTGCCGTGGCTTCCTATAAATTGACAAGAACCGTGTTATATTTATACATGCATTTTATCTCAGTACTAAACGACCTAAAGAGGTTGGATGGTCTTTAATATACGACCATATTTCCGATACAACATTAATTCACGGCGAAGTATGATACGGCGAACTGCGTACGTACAAATTTCCGGACACGGTGGCTTGGTGGGGCCATTAACTTCAATGGAGCAGAATTGGGTGGAATACTTCAAGTTGGTCGCCGACCTGCGATAGTAGACAGCACTAAAATAAGAATAATACAATGAATTAGGCGGCTCTCGTCGTACAATGCGTAAGGCGCTAGCCTTCCATCCCGGAACTCTGGGTTCGATTCCCGGCGAGGTCAAAATATATTTACAAAATCTAATATAAAAATTCCTCAAGCCTGGGAGTTTTACCACTGTTATTGGGCTTCACGGCATGTTGTGGTTTTTAATAAAGAAAAAAAAGCTACACATTTAGTGAATAAAAAACAATTAAACTATGGAGATACACAACTCATTCCGTGTCAGCATATTGATCGGCGATATTATATAACTGACCGCAATAATTCATTAATATCAGTAAATAGCTTATTGCAATTGTAATTTCCGCAATATCCATTTTTCCACATAGTATATATCCAATGACGTAAACTCCATATAGAGTAGCTGACTCAATTATAATAATTATTTCCTAAATATTCTTTTCAAGATATTATTTTGATTGTGAGTAGGTACGTCAAAAAATAGCGGATCACAATTCATTGGACATGTCACTCAGATATAAATTTCCGGTCTGTTACTATCTCGGTCTCTGTATCGCTCCGCATAACATCTCATTATACCGGACTCGGACCTCGGAACAGTTTCATAAGTATTGTAACATACTCTAGTACCGACTGCTTACGCTGCAAATAAATCTCGACTTCTTCATCCACAACACCATGAAACCCACAATTGAAATAAAAATAATTTATTGAATATATCATTTTGAGGACTGTTTGTATTGTTAACTTTCTCAAGTGCGTACAAACCTATGTAGTATGCATTTACTTTGATGGCTTCATTGGGTTGTAAAAAGAAATTATGTCGTCATTTCACAATAGTATAAACATGAAATGCTACAATAACAAGTTTATAGCGTCACTTGTGTACAATTTTAGTACGACTAAATAATGTATTACGACTAAAATGCACGGAGGGGTTGGTCTGACGTCTGACGTCAAGATACCGACGATGGCGTCATGAGCCCGTCATTAACGGACGTCGCAGGAGATTTTATGCACTTGTATGACAGTTTGAAATCTCTGTGCGACATTCGTAATTAATGGTAATATTATTGTATATTATTTTTTTAGTGCGACACCATTTTGTTTGATGACTTGGTAGCAGGAGCTCATAAAATGTTTAACTAGACTGTGGGTTTATTGACCACATTAATGAAAGGATATTCCATTATATCAGGCATATGCATCGTGGAATGAATTTTGGACGATCGCTTCATAGAGTTGCGAAAATTAAAAAAAGCGTATACTTACATTTAGTTTTAACATATTAATATGATTTAATCGATATTTTGAAGGGGAAACTTTACCCATTCATTCGATAATCGATATATTACTATATTTATCGTAGTTAACCAATAATAGTACACAATTATTACATTTTTCAACACCAGCATAACTTTATACAATAAAATGTCAAATGAATATAATAGTTCTGACGGCAGTAAAAGCCAAACAAAAGAACACCAAATAAAAAAGGAATCCAAAATAATATTCAAAGTGAATTTATTATGTGCAGACTTACAAACTTATCTGAAGAATGGGATGGGGGAGCCACTGTCGAAAACTACCCAATCAAGACTCGAAGTTTTCAAAATGACATCCTATGGTAGTTAGTAGTTCCATTTTTGGCCATTCTACAGATAAGTTTGTAGGTCGGTATTTATTTTACAACGTTTTTATTAGCTCGTATTCTTGTTTGTCCGGTGGTTTTGTCCAGTACAAATCTTGCAATCGATTTTTAACTAACTTCCCGACTAGCTAGACATTTGAAACTTTTAATATATATGAGTTCATATCAATGCATTCTTTTAATACTTTTAGCCATCTTTAAGTAGAATTGAATTCATTTTCTGTTTTGTATGGAAAGTTATTTCAGAAAAATCCGTAAAAAGTAAAAGATAATAATTATTGTTTTCTAAGGGGGTGGTCCTAGCAAGTAAATTATTAATATATACGTGCGTTACTATGGAAATCAAAATGAAATGTTGAAATGACATTTCAGTATTCTATACTTGTTTATTTGTTTGTATTTTATTTACTTCATATCAAGTATAAGTTTGAGCATATTGAGCATAATAATTCAACAGAAAATTTAAAAACCTTGTATTTAAAAAGTTCTTTTTATCTTGTAATTATTTTTTTATATTACCATCTGAAGATGCCGGCTTCGTACGAGGTCGCTTCATTGATTTATAGATATTTGTCGTACTTAACAACACAATAACATTGTCCAATATTAAATTTAACTATCTTTTTCAAGGTATCAGTAGTGAGCGGTGAAGGTAGGCTGGATTAGACAAACATAGTGTACACATACTTAACTGTTTTCATTGAATTAAGAGTACAAATTTAAATATACATATGGTGTTGGTAAGTTTTTTTCAATTCATTCCCTGTGCAAACCAGATAGATAAAAAAATATTCTTCGGTCTTTAAACTGTCTAAAGTTGTTTATAATTTAATGCCATAATTTTATTAATATACACATATTTTTTGACTACACGGAGTTTGATTAAATTTTAAAAACTATCTGCATTTGTAGTCTTAGTTCAATGAAAACAAATACGTATACCTGACAAAGTTTAGCGTGCACTATTTATGTCGGATCTTAACAGCCTACCTCCACCCTTCATCACTGCTAGGCATACAATATGTCAAAATGAAAATAATTCTGACAGCCAGGTCAAACAAAAGAAATTAAAATCGAATCTAAATAGTGCAAACTTTATCCGTCTTAAAAATTCAAAATTGGAATTGGCAGGAAAAGTAATTTGAACAAAGCAACAATAATAATATTATTATTATGTAGATGTCAGTAGATCCATATCATACATAGATTATAATATGTAAATGCTAACTAAATTAATGATTACTGAAGTACATACTCTGCTGGTATTACAGATACAAATTATTAAATTCAAGCAACACAGTTGTTAGTATTATTAATATATCATTTAGATATATTATTTTAATTATCCAATCAGTCGTTTGTACAAGTTTGGGCATCCGCATTAGTGCTTTATTGATCTATGACTTAGCACCAATGTCGGCCAAATAAACAAATTGAGAACATAATTTAATTAATTTGTTTTATTTGGCATGTGTAGTGGTTACTGTGTCACTGGAAAACCTTGGATGAGTTAATATCGATTAATACTAGAGGGGTATTTTTTCTTTTATTCTTGGCCCGGTTAAAGAAAATCAAAGATGGCGCATCCGTACAAATGCTGGGGTCTTCAAACAATTTTATTTAAGTCCAATATAGTGAATACATTGAAGGGGTGATAGCTCGCTTGGGCCGATTAGATTATGGGAAGCTACATGGTCCGTTTTATTATCTCTTCATTACTTTTAAAAGTAAACATTTGTTCTCGAAGCTCAGTATGTTATTGTTCTGAGCCTTCGTAAGGTGCCATGAATCGCTACTAAGCAGAGAGTTGGAGCGGAGCTCGGAGCAGTGGAGCAATGGCGTTTCTCCGGAGCACCGAACATTATAAATGCTCCACTACTCCGGATATTTTTGATACCACGAAACGGACTAATAATTATCAGTAAACGGTGTATTTAAATTTCAAATTTATTTATTCTACATGAACATAACATATTATAAATTCAAAGTGTTCACGACATGACATAACATTAGTGTTAACAATTTTTCAAATAAAAATACAGAGAGATGTTAGTTAATGATACAATAAGTAATAAAATAAGAAATACAATAAGAAAAGAAATAAAATAACAAAAATAAAAGTAAATGGAAGCACACAGAGTGAACTAGGTTGATAGACCCTATCTTAAAAACTTATAAAACAACGTCCACTTAAATTCACACTCACGTAAGTGGAATATATCAATATCCGACGCGATTTCAATAAACAAAGTTATTACTCTCCCAATTGGCATTACTGATGGCGGGCTAGTTCGGCACCTTGGGAAAACAAACAACGGATGCCCTATGTCAATTATAGGTAAGTGGGTACCTAGTTAACAAAACTAAAAATGAAAGGGTATGGAGTTCTAAGTCTGCTTAAGGACGGCACTATGCATACGGACGTCACTACCAGAACTATATGTAAATATATAGTATTGCATCCAATTTACACTTTCAGATACATCAAAATGTATTATTTTCCGATTATCTACGTAAAGATCATACCAAAGACCATTGGAAAGAATAATTTGCATACATACGTATGAGTATGTATAGTGTAGTACACACGAGATATGTTAATAATTCGAAGAACGTATTTCTATAAAATGATACATAAATAAAAAAACAATACATCTACTGTTTTGTAGCCACCATACAGCATTTATCCAAATAAATCAATGCTAAAGAAAACATTTAATTATCTAAAATATGTTATTAATTTGTAATTATTTATATTATAAATACAATAAAAAATATTTAAATACTGTATGGAAGATCGGAATTTCAGAATGGCAGAACTTTTGATCGTCAAAGCGACGTTGGTGTGTTGATTATTGTTTTGTGCAATTGATTAATAAATTAGTTAGTTTTATATATCGTCGACCATCTTTGCATCGAGTCCTTAATTATTTCTATACAAATAATATTATCTAACGTGCTAAGTTGTCTCTTTGTGTAAAAGATACATAAGCAACGACAAAACGTTTAATTGTATAGCCTTAAAGTTATGCTACAGGTCAAAAATAGATGTCGACTAAAGAAAGAATTCGTAGAATTTAATATAATTCATTGAACCATTGCAACGCGGAAGCCAGTGTTACTTCGTTTAATAAACAATTAATTGCTAAATCAAACGAGAAAATTTCATTAACTTTAAGAAAATTAATATGACGCTGAGCTAGTAAGGAATCTTCCAAGTGAGTTATTAGCACTGCGTAAGTATAAGCAATTCTCAACAAGGTTCCACGAGAATTTACAATTAATACCTGCAAAAGTGTACCAAAATATTTGAAGTGTAGAGAAAAATAATTAATGGTCTGATAGCTGAACTTAAATTCTCAGAAGTTTTGGTTCGTTGACATTAATTATACGAGCAGGTCAGGGAACTCAGAAATAATGGGAACTGAAATACCTAACGGGTAAGGTGAAGCAGGCAACCGATCTCGAATAAGGAAGAATACGGGCTCAAGTAAAAAAAAATAATATTAAGTATATTAACTGTAATTTTTTGGTGGAAGGATCCTTATTAAATTCTCTAGAATAAGTAACTAAATATTGTGTTTTATTTGAATCAATATCAATCGATAAATATTTCTAATTAATTGATACAGGAAAACTGGTTGCGCCAATTATGGTGGCCCTCACTCCTTTTCCAACCCAACCTACCTCAAATACCTAGATATTGTCGAAATTTCAGGGTGACCTACAGTTATGGGTCATCAGCAGGGAACTCAGATATATTGGGAACTGAAATAGGTACCTAACGGGTAAGGAGAAGCTGGCAACTGATCTCGAGTAAGGAAGAATACGGGATAAATTTAAACAAGTGTCAAGAATACGCCATACGTCAAATACTGACAACTGCTCTCAGTTTATGCGTTGACTCTCATTTAATATTGGTGTAAAACACACAATAGGACGTCTATAGTGCGTAGTTCATTTTCGTAGGACACTCATATATTCAAAATCCTCCGTCAAAATTTACTCTATTGGTATAATAAAGTGTCATATCCCGTCAAGTCGAGAGCGATAAGATGCTTACTCGCTCAGTATACTGGTCGCTGATCATCGTCTGTCATTTGGGACTTGGGAGTGAACAAATAACACCGGAATGGTCGAAAATGGCGATTTTTATTTAGTTATATTTTTTTAGTTTTATTTAGTTATATAATTTTTGCGGAAGACGAAATGTATCTGTTTACGATTTGGATGGCTAGGAGCGTCTGCTCGCACCAAAATCGTGTTTTCGCTTTCGACCACTTCAGCGAAAAGCGCTTTCGGATATTGCTGTCAGCGAAAAAGCACTTTAGCGCTTCAAGCAATCTCTCACCACAAGCGGTGTACAATTGCGGCGTTGCCTCTTTTTGACATTCGGACAAACAAATTTGCCAGGTATTTTTATTTTATCGTAATCGACCATTACCTACTATAAGTCAGCTCAAAATGGTTCCGGCCTCTCCGACCGCCAGAGGACATCCCGCAATTGGTGACAATTGGGGGACAATATGTGTAACAATAGCCTATCGTAATTCTATTTATTATCGGTTCTGTGGAGCAGGTAGTCTTTTATATTTTACAATTCTTAGAGTTAATCGAATATATACAGAAACAATATGAATTAATAAGCTAAATTGCAGCCAATACTTGGTCATAAGACCATCAGAAGATGATTTCGGCCTAATTCACGAAAATGAGTCGATTTAGTAGATACGACTTTATATTATTATAATATACTATCTAACTGAAAACCTCGTCTTCTCAAGAGGCCACTTCATTGATCGATATATATTTAAATTAGTTAATTACATTCTTCAATATCATATATGAAAATGAAAATAATAATAATAAGACAATTACAGCTAAGAACATCAAATTAAAATCGAATCTAAAATATGCAAATTTTATATTGATCTGTCGTGTAAATTCAAAATTGAAATTGGCAGGATAGGTGATTTAAACAAACAAACTTTGTATTCTTTATAACATATTATGTCGGTGTCAGTTGGGGTCAAGTAGATAAAGGAAGTCAAACAATTATATTTTGAATTCTAATTGATTTGAGTTGTCAGTGTGTTTTTGCCATTGGTGAGTGCGCATATTGCCTGAAGATACCAAAAGGCTAAATCCGGATCACAAAAAAATATTCAAACAGAATAGTACAAAACTCAAATCAATTAATATTTAAATTCAAATTCCATCAAGTACCCTCGGTTGAAAATATATTTTGACTTTTATATATAATATAATATATTATATTTATATCTTTTCTAGGTAAGTATTTACTAGTAAATAATTATTTATGGACTCTACTGGTACTGATATAATATTAAAGGTGTAATGTGAATAAGACTTTTTTAAGACAGAATTTTTTCACCACTGAGTTTTTATGTATTTTGCTGTCTACTGCGTTACACTTTTTATTTGTAATTTACAATATTTGGACTCTAATATTATATGTAAACCAAGTAGGGGTTCATCGATATTTTACAAAATCCTTTAAAGGTTCCGCGAAACAAAAAAAGTTTAAAATCACTGGCGTAGGTATATTACAGTTTGCCAATTAATTATAAAATAACTAGCAGAGAAAACTTAGCGTTATATAAAGTGGGTGTGATATTGAAAAAGCTCGCGAGTAAAGCTCCAGAATGCGACTGAACTTGTTAGGTCGATCGATTTCATCAATAAACCAGCTGTAGTTAGCAGCCGTATGTAGTATAGTGTACCACTTAAAAATATGTTCCCAGAATAGTTAAAGTCAATTTGAGCATGACATATGGATACGAATGAAACTGGGGCAAGCAACATATACATTTTGTACTCGGTATAAAATATTCCAAGATTGTGATTGATCTGCAGACGTATTAAATACACGGAATAAAAATCGCTATGTCAAGTATTTTCCATTTTGATTTTTTGGTTTTATTGTTAACCTTGTTTGTATTAACTTGCATTAACCTAACTTAATATAATCTTATATTAATGTATATATGCCCATAAGAATACGTGTATTAATTAAGGCTCTAAGTACCAAAAAGTAGTATTGCCTGTGGTTACAAAATACTGTGTCAATGCAGTAAAATTGCATGAAGCAGACCTTGACATGGCAACTTCCATAATTTTAGGAATTAAGAACTCGCGAGTGTCAACATACCGTCGTCAGCCATTTTATATTATATAAACACGCTAACGGACTTACAACGTCGCCAGATTTAAATATTTTGCTGTATTTTTTGAGGCATTTAGACCATAGTTGATGTTATTGGCGTTGGTATGTAGAACACTTAGCGCCTTAATTAAAACAAGTATTCCTATTTCTTTTCAACGAATACAACGCAATTCAACGAAATTTTACGAAAGTTTCATGTGAAAACTACTAGTTAATTTCGTCGTAATTAGATAGGGTGTCCGTAACTTAATTGGTAAAGCACATTGGCGCGAATTCTGTGGTTACAGATTTTTTGTAGTATGTACCTACATACATATCTGAGGTGTTTTCAAATGATGTAATGTAATATAATATTGAAATAAAACAGAATTTGTAGCACCTACTAATTCCACTGCACCGGTTTCGTCCTCTTCGGAAGGACATACAACAACAACAAGTGAAGAATATACAACAAAATTTCGACTGCTTAATATGCAAACCAGCTAACTGCACTTTTGACCAAATATAAGATTTTGATGTCATTTTGTTAAAAAGCATGTTTTATTTGCTTCCACAACATTTCAAGCTCCTAAATATATATAAATGAATGCGTTATCGTTTTTCACACAAAACAACTAACTGCAGGTGCCGAATTTCCAATATCGTAAATAGAATAACTCCGCTCTTTATATTATACATATATATATTTTTATATATAAAAAGAAAGTTAAAATAGTGTTATTATTCAGCTTCATGCAGATTATTTTTCGAATTGTTAAATTCCGCCCGATAATTAAATAATTAGGTTTTTTCTTCTTAAATGAAGTTAGCCGGTTTGTAGATGAAGCAGTCGATTTATACTAATCAATTTAAAAAGAGACAAAAGCAAATGTTATATTATATGCCCAGTTAAAGTTGTGTATTAGTGTGATAGTTGGTGGACGTGACATAATAATTACAGAAATACCCAGGTTTTAGAGAATTACAAAGTTATATTTTAACTTCACGAAACTAATCCATAAACGCGGTATGAGAAGCCAATTCCTTACGCATTGGACTACGATGTTATTCAAGTGGTGTGATTCAAATCATTTGGACGTGATGAATCATTGAGTGACCTGTTGATTATCTCCTGAATAATAGATTTGTCCAAGAGGACAGATATTTATATATTTTGTAAAGTGCTTGGATTCTATTTTAGTATTTGAAAACGGTCTTTCTTTTTATATAAAAATGAAATTAAAATAAACTCTAAGCAGTACAGTTCAATTGTTTTTCAAAAATAGCTTTCCGCAATTACATCGATGTCAGTGGATAGAACCCACGCGTTCAGAGGCTAAATAAAAATACAATCACGGATGCTTTTAGAAATATCAGGGAAAATGCTTTTGCTATTTAAAAATACTTTAATATTACTGGTTAATTGTCTCAATAAATTAATGAACCTTTCAATATTAGAATAATTTATCATTATTATTATTATTAAGAGAATACTAATAAACAATAAATAAAGTGATAATTATATCGTATTCCAAGAATTAATTATCTCGTGATAAGAACCGTCTGAAATAACGTTTTTTTAAGCGGGCTAGCTCAACTGCGCTAAATTGTTAGAGCGAGATAAATGACGACAATTGTATCTAGAGATGCGGCGATTTGTAAAATTAATACTTACGTCACTGCGACGCGCGCCAAGCCAGACTAGTCTATTACACGCCAAAGTAGTAAAATATAATTATTTACGTAAAATATGTTCAACAAATTGCAAAAGTAGTTTACCGCTGTACAATGTATATAGAAAGTATAATATGTATTCATACAATGTAATAAAATATAATAAACGCCATACATAATACAATAATAATTAATAATTAACCGTGATAAAGCGCATACATAATTCCAGTTATTTTTTTAGGTTAAATAAAAATCAAAGTGGTGTAATAAAAAATGTCAGAGGCATAGCGCAATCGTAGTGGGTGTTAAGTTTAGTGTTAACTAACAATTATTAAGAGAAATCGTCTTGTATACAGAATCGGTACGAGAGTTATCCGTGTTATTTTGTATATCAGGAATTGGAAGATATATAGGGAGGTACTTAGTTAGAATAGATTAAGCAGTTCCCTAACAATAACACTGACATATTATAATATATTGAATCCTTTATTCGCCCGGTAGTTTCCGACCATGTCCGATCCTAATAGGATCATATGGGCCTCCACAGAGTAGAGGTTTGTATTAACAGATTTTGCTTTTTACGAGAAATGGATGTCAGCCACTTGCTCAACCTATTAGGTCCATACCCTGACTCACACACAAATTGAAAAACAATATGTGTACTTGCCAGGCCCAGGATTCGAACTTGAGACCCACGGCGTGATAGTCCAACGCTTTAGCCGCGCGGCCACCGTGGGTTATTAATTAACTATTTATTTTATACAACGAATAATTAATTAATGATGAAATTTACTTTCTATAGCTGCTTATAGTATACGCAACTATACATGATGAGTATGATGACTACAAAAATTAAGGAATCTCAATTAGCGTTTCCAAATTTTTCAATAGGCATCTAGCTTGCAAAATTCGAATCTGGCGTATGGTGTTGAATCTAGCGTTTTTCGTCACCGAAAATAGCATAAAACTTTTTATAATAAAGCAAAAATATTATACCAGATTTGCTTTAGTTTATTTTTGGTGGCAATACTAGCTGTCAACATTCTTGTCGATGCGTTCAATGTTTTCAATGGGCAGACAGAGAGAGAATGTGTGTCCACTGTGCTGTGTTGCGCTGCCATATATACCTATATACAAAGTGACGACTAATTTTATAATGTGAATTTATTTAAATTTTCTATGACATTATTAATTGTAAAACACTTAATTATTTTTCGATCTTTGTTCTTGTGAAAACAATGTTTATAATTATGATATTTTTTTTTGAAATGCTAGTTTACAGTTTTTAATTTTCGAAGTTATTCTTCTTTTGGCGCGTTTGAGAAATCAGATCAGAGTGTATTTTTGGCGTGTGACATATAACACATAATTTATTTTTTCACACGAAAAAAAAAACGCACTCGATTGGATTCGAACCACCGATTGTTCGGTTATCAGCCGAACGCATTACCTTTACGCGACAGTATGATACTGAGATCGTGACGATTATACAGTATAATATTATAGTTTATAATTGTTCCGTTGCCTAGGCAGCGAATTTATTATTGTCGGCCATTTGAAATTCCTTACGTAAACAAACTATTAATCATCAGAGTGACAGTTGGTACTTTAAAAATAAAAACAACGAGAATCCATTATATACTTTAGTAATATAAGTTAAAGTGTATAGAAATAAACCAACTGCGTTCCAATAAGCGGTACTTTTTCTTGAGTGTGTAATTTAACAAGATAATTAAGAGCTAGTCAAAGCATCTAGCTTATCACAAGTTTTGATTTGTTTTGTTACGCCAAAGAAGTATAACTTCTAACGCGCGTACATAAGTACACACACCGATTTTTTTTAAAATTTAGCATTTATTTCTGTCATCTTACTTGTTTTCTCACCTAATCTGATATACTTTTGTGAATGACAGTTGGAAAGACTGATCTCAATATATTGACCACGGCTGAAAACACAAATTTTTAAATTTCACACTACCTAAACCAGAATAATAATTTTTCCCATTGGAAAATCAAACGAAAAATCTCTGTATTGTGTTGATCGAATCAAAACACACGACTAACCGGTTTGGTGGTATCAGACTTGATAAATTGTATTTGCTTTTGCAACTCAAACGGAAACTACAATATTGTATAATAGTATAATAATATAATGTTTAATAATGTGCTGTACAATGATATCCATAGGCAAAGTGCCACCCTTAGGCAAGCTTAGAATGCCATCTTCTTTCATTTTACAACGTTTTTCTTAGCTCGTATTCTTATTTGTCCGGTGGTTGTTTGTCCAGTACAAATCTTGCAATCGATTTTTAACGAACTTCCCGACTAGCTAGACATTTGAAACATTTAGAATATATCATAACACGATGCCAATGATTTTTTTTTAAATACTTTTAGCCATCTTTAAGTAGAATTGATTTCATTTTCAGTTAATTCTGTGTTGTAAGAAAAGATATTTTTGAAAAAATCCGTAAAAAGTAAAACTATTATTGGTTGCTAAGTAAAATATTATATATACGTGCGTTACTATGGAAATCAATATGACATTTCAGTATTATTTCTATCAAGTACAAATTTTTTTGATCGTTTAATCTAGTCAAGTCAAGTTTATATTATGATTCAACAGAAAATTTAAAAACGTTGTATATGAAAAGTTCTTTTTATCTTGTAATTATTTAGTTTTAAAATGTCTATTTCACAAAATGTCCATTTATTTTACTATTTATTCTCGGTAAATACACAACAATCTACGTACACACCTGAGAAATAGAGCATAACCACGAAACCCACTCTCAAACAGTGGTGGTTTTAGATAGGTACAGGTTTGTCAGGCACTTCTGTGAAAATGTTGCCTTTGCGATAAACCACCATTACAATATATACCTATTGCAATGGGTATTACAAACAATATAAGTTATTGGTTGAGCCAATTATATTGGCCGCCACGCTTTATTTACCCACCTACCTCATATCATTATTTATTATTATCACAAGTAGTGAATCCAATCCCGAGCCAAAATCTTGGTCCCGGGATTTGGGATTACGATTTGACGATCCCGGGATTGGCATTTTTTAAATGGTTAATATAAAATTTCTTTATATACAAATAACGTTGATAAATCGGTCAAAAATAAATTTAGTATAATTTATACTATTTAAGACATTTGTTGTTAATATTAGGTAGGTACGTTCAATTTTGGAAATAGGTACATAGGTTTAATGGAGTAGATATTTTTTTAAATTTTTTCCCCCCCATATTGTGGACATTACAAATTATAAGTTTAAGACGTTCACAACATGACATTTAGAAACAAAGAAATGTTATTAAAACAGTATTATGTACATAACAAAAGAGATAGACCAGTATTAAGTTATTCTACAGTATAAATGTGTAAATACAAAGAATATTAAGTATAAAGGTACAAGGAAGTACACCGGATGAGTTAAGCAGACCCTATTTTAAGAATTTATAAAATAACTTCCACCTATACTCATCCTCACGTAGATGGAATATATCAACATCCGAAGCGATTTGGTTGAACAGAGTTATTGCCCTCCCAATTGGCATCACCAATGACATGTTAGTTCTGCTCCTCGGGAGAACAAACAACTAATGCTCCCGATTTCTAAGATAGTTATCAGGGACATACAAGTCAATACTACCAAGAATGGCAGAGTTATCATTCACACTACGTATAAGTCGAAAAAAATACGTGGCCAAATATTGATATCTTCTAGCACTTAAACTACAGTATGTAAGCATACCTAAGAGAAAGTCAGTTTGATAAAGCCACGGATAGTATCCATATAACCTCAAATAAAGGAGTCTCAAAAATTTCTTTTGAACTCGCTCCACCATAAGGTCATATTTCAACTGATGCGGGGCCCAAATAATATTGTAATATGTTTAATAATAATGTGAAAGTAAAAGAGTTTTATTAATTTATGAAAAGATAACAAATACAAGTTCAATTAAAATAAAAAAAATGATAAATGTATTAAAAACATGGTGGAATCACTTTGTTAAAATTGCGAAGCTTTGTTTTTTCCAATCTTTCTCAGTTTTATTAATTTATGTGAAAAAATAAAATGAATTGGCAACACATGGGTAATAAATCAAACTTCATACAAACTCAGTTTATTTCTAATGTATTTGTATGTTATTAAAAGTATTTTTTCTGTCATATTTTCGTTTTTATTTTATTTAAAAAAAAAATGATAAAAAGACTCAATCCCGAAAGTTTCGGCATTATGTTTACCAATCCCGGGATTCATAGGTATCGAAAATAGTTCAGGATCAGGGGTTTGAAATCACTAATCACAAGACCAGGGTGACCAGCAGTTGTGAATTAACGTTATATTATTGCGAATAACATTGAGTTAGCTCAAGACAACGGGTGCGTGTAGGTCTGTTACCGCTAAACCACCGTTTATTGATTATACAGACTGATTCAAGTTCAATTCAATTAGTTCGAGTGACATCAAGAAAGCGGTCGTGTGCGGGCTTGTTATAGCTTAGCCATCGTTAACCACAGAGTGACTCAAAACGCATATATTTGACCTTCGTAGCGCTAAATCTGATACGGTTTAAGCGAACGTCGCGTATATCATCTATCCTGAACTTTTCATTAGCACTCATCTCATAAACACAAGTGAAAACGTGAGAGTGACATTCCGAACCGTTCGTTTACCAGTACGTGAGTGCGTGAACACAGAACCACCTTCTGCGCGTGCCTGCCTTCTCAACATAAAAAAGGTTAGTGTCTGGTATCCTGGTTAACCCCCCCCCCCTAGATTCATAATCCATCCACCAGCATCTTCAAATTACAGTTCACTGAAAAAGCGCCACCAATTATGATTTCATTAATTTTTAAACTAAGATGTCAATGCATTCTAATAAAACAACCGCATCGTCAGCAAACATTGTAATATTTTAATATTATTTGTATTCGTCCCTTCATAATACGACGCTCCTATACGACACATGACCTGCCTACCCCTATGGGACGTCACTGATTATATTTATCGTTATCTTTAATATTATCAGCAACGTAAAAATGTTTCATAATTTCATCATAATATGTCACTAGTCAATCCTCTCCATAGACACGTGGTTTAAAAATGTCTGCATGTGAGAGTATACACATTTTCTGTTTATTGTGTTCTGTATCGTATTGCGATAAACAGGAAATTTTTATGTTGAAAACAGTAGCAATTTAAAATGAAAAATTACATTTAACACAACGCAAGCAAATACTGTTACACGTGTTTTCCACAAATTCTGTAACATTTGCCAACTTACATTTTAAATATTTTTCTACTGGTTTAGTGACAGGAAAGTAACGGGAACACGGGATATGCAGTGATCTTGAATATTTTTTTTTACTTCGCCTTTATTATTATTATTCAATTATTAATTTGACAACATTTTTATACTGACTCATTATTTAATCTAGGGATATGGCAGTGGCGAAGACTCCATACTAGGCATTTATTTGAAGCCTACCTTCTTAAGAAAAATATCTTTTAATTGCATATTGACATATTTATATAATCACTTGATTATATTATATTCTATAAAATAATTTATTTTGCCAGCGAGAGATGCCGTATCTGTAGGAATGTATCACACAGATAATTATTACAAAATAATCTGCAAAGGTTTTAAAAAATATACCACAGCGCGCTATATGTCTTGACGTAAATAAAGGTCGGATTATGTTTCAAATAATTCTCAATTTTTTTCATATGGACTTTACGTTACGTAGCTCCGCCCAGTCTATCGAATTGTATGAACTAAGGTAAGCTTCGATCGCATAGCCTAAAATCATTTTAGGTCAAACGATATTAGATAATTCAAAAAAATAATTTATATGGTGTTTAATTGAATATTAATAAATATAGACTGTTTTTAAAAATAAAAACAATTTTTATCTAATGATTTTTGATGTGTATAAATGTTTTGAAAAAATACGTAATTTAAACTGATCGCTTATTTTTATGTCGTCAGTGAGTTTTTGTAGTTTCATTAAATTAGTGTGTTGTTGTCATTAGTATGTATATATTCATTAGTAGTAATATCGTATTATCTTCTTATTTCTCGTATACCTGACAAGTATGTTCTTTTTATCAGGTCTCCACAGCCTACCTCTTTCCAAAAGTCACCCTTCGCCACTGGGATATGGACACATATTATTTGAATATATCCGAAATTTAGATATTCATACTAAAAAACAAGTTTTATGAAATTATACATTAAATTTACACTTACATAAATTTGATGCATACGTATTATTGCAACGATAACAATAAAATGCAAGTGTAAACACGTACTATCACAATTGTTTTATTAGTATAAAAATCACAGAACTCTTCACCCACTTAAATATGAAGAAATGACAGTTATCGTAAATATTTCACTATAATAATGTCAACATAAATTTTACTAATGGTTTTATATATGCGTTTAAAAATTAATACATCTAAAAAATCTTAACACCACTGCACATGGATGTACTGTATATTCTAAAATATTAGATCGATAGATTTAAAAGAATACTATTTTATATAATAAAATACTTTATGCAGTCATCAAATGTTTAAAATAAAAATAAAGGATAATTAATAAGGCTTCAAAATTATATAAATAGATTATCTACAATGTTTAAAGAATGTTCAGGCTAATGCTTTGAAAATACCATAAAATTTCCATTTTGACCTACGTTGGTCATGTGGGCCATTAAGTAAGCCCTGTCCAAACTAAACTATAATAGATAAAAAAATATTCTATCTATAAAATATCCAAAATTATATATGACTTAAATGCATAATTAAGTATATAAGTAATTGAGTATTTTTTGACTTTTATTTATTATGGCTTGGTTTTGCAGGGTTTAATTGAATTTTAAAAACTAACTAACACCGTCTGTAAATTGTAATCTTACTTCAATGAAAACAAATACGTATGACCGACAAAGTTTAGTCTGCACTATTTATGGCGAATCTTAACAGTCTACCTTAACCCTTCGCCACTGACATATCATAGACACTGGATACTGGCATAACCTGTGAAGATGCAAGAAGACTGGCGTATGACAGTCTAGGAGGCACTGTGAGGTATTCATTTGCTTCAACTAAGGGTCGTACATGGACCAAGTAAGTGAATGATTAATAATATGTTAATAAAAAAAAGCTTGATAGTTACGTATCACTGGACTTGTGTCGACCATTGCAGCGTGTAATCGAAAGTACTCTGTAGGGAGGTTTTGATTACGCGCTCTTGTTGAAAATAAGTAGCGGTGAAAAGAGGGTAGCGGAAACCACCCGGATGTTCTCGATTCTCGGCACGTGTGGGTACTTGTAAGAATATCTTAAAACTAAGATTATGCCCGCAACGTAGCATTTTGTTTTTTATAAGTATTTCAGTTCCATGACAAAACAGAACATGACAAAACAGAACAGTGACAAAACAGAACAACGATAAATATAACTATGACCTTTCAGGAAAAATATAAATTTAATATTGAAATTGTCCTATCTCTATTATGTTGATAGATTTTTAATAGCACAGATTTTCAATACGCCATAATAAATCTAATTATATACCTAATTTCTGCATTCCTAATCGCTAGAAAGCCTCAAATAAATGGGACTTTGCCGGCAAGCTTAGGATATCTCATCTTAATCAATATAATATGTTCAAAATGATTGGGTGACTAGATATAACGAAATAATGACCGAACCTAACCTAACCTAAATAGATTCTACAAAAATGAATGTTTCATTTTTCCCCTGATTGTTCTGTTTTGTCACTGTTCTGTTTTGTCCGGTTACCCTGACTCAGTGATGTCGCGTAGGGGTAGGCAGATTGAGCGTCGCTTGGGGCGGCTGTTACCCGAAGGGTGGCAAATCGAAGAGAATCATTAGGTATATATAGAAATAGCTACCTAAATTTAGTAATAACGGAAATAGCTTTCCATTAAAAAATCAGCTCACTGGTTGGAAACAAAGTGTATTAATTACTATAAAAGAGGAGAAACAAGAAAACTTTTAATTCCTCTCAATAGTGCTAGATACACAGTGATAGTGCACAGCGCCTGAAGATGCCAAAAGGTGAAGCCCGGGTCGCAAAAAACGACTCAAATGGAATAGCACAAAACTTAAATGAATAATTAGAATTTAAATTCAAATTCCATCAAGTACCTTCGGTCGATAGTATTAATATAATAAAAAAATACATATTTGAGGTATTTCAAGTTAATAAATCATAAGCGAAATGAATTTTAACAATTACAAGATAAAAAGAACTTTTTACATACCACGTTTTTAAATTTTCTGTTGAATCATATAAACTTGACAATTTTATGTATAAATAATTAGGACAAATAAGGCAATTGTCAACAAATCATTTTTTTGCTATTTTGCAACAAACAAATATAGAATACTGAAATGTCATTTTGATTTCCATAGTAACGCACGTATATATTAATAATTTAGTTGTTAGGACCACCCCCTTAGCAACCAATAATAGTGGATTGGATTACGGATTTCTTCCGAAATAACTTTTCATACAAAATAGAATTAACTGAAAATGAATTATATTCTACTTAAAGATAGCTAAAAGTATTAAAAGAATGCATTGGCATCGTGTTCTGATATATTCTAAAAATTTCAAATGTCTACCTAGTCGGGAAGTTAGTTAAAAATCGATTGCAAGATTTTTACTGGATAAACAACCACCGGACAAACAATAATACGAGCTAAGAAAAACGTGGTAAAAAGGGACAAGGATGCCAATGCAAAATCTATCGAGCATGCGTCATGAAAACGTGACTGCGAAACGAAGGAAATTATTATTTCTACGAGTGGCACGCGACTCGAACGTTTGAAGCTTAGACTATAGAGGGATTATGGTATTAGGCACCGTTTCATTTTCATGGTGTTCTACAACATAACATAATGGCGCGTTTACATTAAGACGCTTCTATCGTGAAATTTATGTTTTGTGTCTGACACTAAATTTCACAGAATGTTTACATCTAGATGGTTTCTGACATTCAATTCAATTCAATTTTTTTTTTAACATATTGTGGACATTACAAATTATAAGTTTAAGACGTTCACAACAAGACATTTAGAAACAAAGATATATAAATATAACAGTATTACATTAAAAAAGAGATAGATGAGTAGATAAATTAGATAGGTACAAGGAAGTACACCGGATGAGTTAAGCAGGCCCTATTTTAAGAATTTATAAAACAACGTCCACCTAAGCTCATTCTCACGTAGGTGGAATAAATCAACACCCGAAGCAATTTCGTTGAACATAGTTATCGCCCTCCCAATTGGCATTACCAGTGGCAGGTTGGTTCTGCATCTTGGGAGAATAAGCAACTGATGGTCTCTATTTCTAAGATAGTTATCAGGGACACACAGGTCAACACTACCCAGAATGCCAGAGTTCTCATTTATACCTCGTATAAGTCGAAAAACATATGTAGCTAAATAAAGATTTCTTCTAAATTGCAGACTGCAGTATGTAAGCATGCCTAAGAGAAAGTCAGTTGGATAAAGCCACGGATAGTATCCATACAACCTCAAGTAAAGGAGTCATTCATATATACTTATATCACAAAATCAGTCTGTACATATGTTTCAAATAAAAAAATATATTTTAGCCAATAGAAAAAATCTTTTTGATAGTGGACCATGTGCGTGGGCGCGATACTCAAGAGATGCAGGTTTAATTCCTGTCTTACTTTTTTCAAAAAGATTTTTTCTATTGGTTGTATATTATTTTCTTAGAAGTCTTTTCAAAATTATGTATGTTTAATAATTAGAATGTTAAGTTCTTAAATCTTGTGAATTATTCGTAGAATGAAATAAATAATTAATTAATAATATATACAGATTCAAGAATGCACGAAGAACATTTTTCCAAAGAATCATAATAATGTTAGTATTAGTTTATTCCAAAGATGTTGAAAAACCTTCTTTTATAGAGATGGAGCAGTACGTATTACATTTAGTACCTATGTAATTAAAGCCAAAATGACAGTGACTACTTGTTATGACATTATATTTCATTTGTCGATTTACAGGGCGTTTAAAAAGACAATCCGCCAAGACGAATATATAAGCAGCCAATAATACCTACTACCAGTGGCGGCTCGACGACTTTCTAAGTGGTGGGGTTTAGCCATTAATTATTAAATATACATAATATCTACATACTTTCTCATACTATACATTCCGTACCGAGCTACTTATAATAATACGATTTTACTAATGAGGAAATGAGTATTTTTTTTAAATAAATAGTATGAATATCTGAGTCGTAAGGTACTTAATCACATCTAAAAATCGTACTTAAAATTATCAACTTAATTAATAAGTAAGTAATAATAATTGTTATAGACTTAACATTATCAGTATTGTACAACACATACAACGAGCATTTTTACTCACCTAGGGGTTATTTGATTCGCTCCCCAGTATGCGTGTACTAACGATAATGCATTAACATCCTTTGTAGGACGAGATTTGGATGGGACTGAGTGACCTCGGTCAGCACTGTGAAATGGGGCGTATTTAATTTATTTAATTATTTTAATACATCGTAATCATCATAATGTTATGTTATAACATAAGTATTTGCAATAATTGATCTATTTATTTGTATAATAATAATAAATATCAACGTATGTAAAATTGCGACAGTTTTAGATGGATAAAATAAATGAAATAGTTCATGTAATTATGAAATTAAGTAGGAATATTGTGACAATGATAAAAATATCGGACGTGTATCGCGGACGTGGGGATGGTCTCTATGAACCCTTAAGGTAGAGCCACCCCTGCCTACTACACTTCGGCATTATTATAAATTTGTGTAAAACTGTTTATAACTACACTCGAATAAATACTCGCAATCAACATAAAAATGGCCGCGGTTGCGCATTTAAGAAATTAATCGGAATGGAAAGTGAGTAATCTTATTTATATATTATTTGTGGAGTTTACCAACTTAACCATGCTTCATGCGCTTGCAAAACAATTTCAAATATCACAACAGGCTCCTTCTATTTGTAGTCAAAATTTTTTGATTTATTCATATGGTGCTAGCTATGAAAATAAGTGTTTCAAAAGCTTGTCAATTTTTCATATGACGATAAAAGTATTGAAATTGTCGTTATTGTATTTTTGTGTAACTACATAATTATGTGTAAACATATTACTTTAAACAGTCGCCACGTTCATATTATAATATAACGCTTTTTCAAACAACTTTAATTCATATTCTAATTATTAAATGTTTTACATAGAAAATTAAATCATAGTAGACGTGGCCCCACGCAACAAGAGACCAGTTTTGTTAACATCTGCTCAGTGGTGGGAAAAACTTTGAATTTCTGCAATATGTACTCAAATATTATTTTTATCGTGACATGGTTTTTCATACCACGAAAAATAATGTTAACAATATGATGAAACAATCGCTCTGTATTGCAATAAATAATTAATACGTTAATTCTATTCAAAATAAAAAACGTTTTAAATAGAGTGTAGCTAATTTTGTACACAATCTTCCTATGCAATCATCAACACCTAACTAGTCAGTTATACTGTCATGTAGAAAAGATTTCTAAATCAGTGCCATCACGTATTTTTTATACAACAACATACAAGTATCCTTTTGAAATAAGAATGTTACAAATTATTATTTTTATTGCAAAAAATCTTGTACTATTTTCAGCGCTCGAAATTGAAAAGTTTACGAACCGGAGCGCTCGACGACTTTCTGAAGATATTTACATAGTTATCAAATTTGATGTGTTTCATAAAAATAAGTGTGCTATATTTAATATTATAATATGTCCTATGTAGCTTATATATTTTTTACATAAAAAATATTTTCTACAGCTATTTATTGCTGAATTCAAATGTCTGCTTTGATACGGCAATTTATGTTTAATGAAATCGCGTCGGATATTGATATATTCCACTTACGTGAGGGTGAATTTAGGTTTATAAGTTTTTAAGATAGGGTCTATCAAGGTTTACTCTGCGTGCTTCCATCTACTTTTATTTTTGTTATTTTATTTCATTTCTTATTTTATTTCTTATTTGATTACTTATTGTATTACTCACTCACATTTCTCTGTATTTTTATTTAAAAAAATGTTAACACTAATTTTATGTCATGTTGTGAATGCTTTAAATTTATAATTTGTTATGTTCATTATATGAGGAGCAAACATTCAAAGAGTGATTTGTCACACATTTTGAAAAATGCCGTTTATTGTCAATTCTGATAGTCCATATTTAAATCTATGAAAGGAAACCAGAATCAGTGTTCAAAGAACCATTTATCCTATAAAAAATATAATGCCTTGATTTTCATTCAAATAGTGTTTTGCCCACAAGTTTAAAAATACCAGGTTTAAAATTCTTTCCTTAAACAGTTTTATAATAAAAAAAACCATTTTGAGTACAATATGTTTTTCTTGATTATCTCAGCTCTACATCTGTGTGACAAATCACGCTTTGAATGTTTGCTCCTCATATGTAAAATAAATTTGAAAATTTGAAAAAAAAATTGGATAGGTATTTGATATGCAAAAAATTGATGTCGAATTTAAGTAGGTTTACTCTATTCAGTCTTTTCAATCCTGTGAAATTGTATTCATAACATAATATATTCAACTAGGTATATATCGAGGGTATACTGACGGAAAGCATTAAGTCATTAAAACAAGTTCTGAGATAATCGCAAAAAGTACTTTAATTTTTTTTTCAAAGCGTTCTCCCACGTAGATTTTTTTATGACATTATTACATTATAAAGACTAACCTCTATGGCAAACACAATATACGACATATTGTTACAAGTCCTGTATTTTGTATACGCAGAACGCATTAATGACCTATTGGTCATTGTCATGCTTTCTATCAGAATAAAAAAATAACAATATGATTTAATAATGTTTCTAATTTCTCACTATTATATCCTATGCCTATCATGTGCGTTTTACCAGGACGTAGAGCGTAAAATTGTATACATTTTGGCATTTAAAACAGAAAAACTGAGTTAATGCGTTCTGTCAGTATAACCTCGATATGTAATTAACTATTGTGAATCTAAAATTATAATGGAATAAAAATTGAAACATAAAGATTTTTTAAATAATTGAACTTTCTGTTTATAGCGAAAAATAAACCTTTTAATATATCATAAGTTATAACAGTACAACACTGTTTATATATAGAAATAAACGTTTTTGAAATTAGAATATTACCACTATTTATATTGCAACCATTTTGAAATTAGAACACGGCATACCTTTATAAACCGGATATAAAATAAATCGACGCGTGTATAATTTCAAAATGGATGTAAATATTTGCAAGCAAATAACATTGTAACGGATTTATCCGACTACAATGTCCTCTTTCCTCATAACAATAACCGGTGTAAAGTTGCACCACATCGGTGCGAATTGTCACGTTATGTTATTCCAATCAAAATTAGTTCACCCGTACGGCGTATGTACCTGCCCCGTAAACAATAATCTAATTTCAATCCCAATGCAATTTTATCAGGGCTGGAAAAATAATATTATATTATGAAGCTTTTACGAGCTCATTGCTTTAGTTTCTCTCGTTCGGCACCCCTCCGACAATGTATTGTATCTTAACAAAATGTCGCTGCCTGATTTTCAGGTTGTTCTATATCACATTTTTAAGCAAAATGACTTTTTAATGCCATTTTGTTAAATTTTCCTGAACTCTGTTTAACATATTAGTAAATAATTACAGGATAAAAAGAACTTTTTATATACAATGTTTTTAAATTTTCTGTTGAATTATTATGCTCAATTTGCTCAAACTTGTACTTGATATGAAATAAATAAAAAACAAACAAATATAGAATACTGAAATGACATTTTGATTTCCATAGTAATGCACGTATATATTAATAATTTAGTTGCTAGGACCACCCACTTAGCAACAAATAATAGTGAATTGGATTACGGATTTCTTCCGACTTTTCATATAAAACTTTTCATACAAAACAGAATTAAATGAAAATGAATGAATAAAAGAATGCATTAGCATCGTGTTCTGATATATTCTAAAAGTTTCAAATGTCTAGCTAGTCGTGAACTTAGTTAAAAATCGATTGCGAGATTTGTACCGGACAAAATAACCTCCGGACAAATAAGACTATGAGCTAATAAAAACGTTGTAAAATACAAAAAAATATGAACGGATTTGTCGATAATGTCGAAAATAAGTTATTCTTTTATTTGCAGAATACAGTTTTTAATACATATATAACGTAATAATATATTGGTTGTGCAATTATTTCAATGTAAATTTTCAAATTGCTATTCTGAGAATTTTTCTGAAAGTGACATAGAACAACCTTTCAACAACATTCTTTATTGAACATACATAATTTGAAAACACCTCAGAGAAATAGGTATATTACTAATAGAAAACTTTTTTTTTGAAAAAAAAATGATATTGTGATTTGTTGAATAAAAAAATAGTTTGGATAGGTCCTGATACCGCTTAGTAATGAAGTTAATTAATACTTTGATTTAAAATACAAAAACCGATTGCCAGTGAAGTGTAAAAATATCACTTGTTAATTTCGTCGCATTTAGATGGGACACACGTAGCTTAGTTAGTAGAGCACACTGGCGCGAATCCAGTGGCCGCGGATTCGCATCCAGCTGGGCGTCGTATTTTTTCCAAAAAGATTTTATCTTGTGATTATATATTTTTCTAAAGTGTTTTAAAATTATGTATAATATTTTTTTATTACATTATTTTCATCAAACAATCAGTGTTACCATTACTCAGTTGTTTACATTATAGTATTCTGAAAATAGGTTGGAAGCAGTTGCATGTCCATGTAAACACTGTAAATAGACTAGAGAGACACATGTGAAAAATAAGGTTGGGGGGATTATGGTAGCAAATGTAGCAGGCTCTATTTCATGCACGCATTGTCAACGTAGTGCCTACTAAATTTAGAGATGCACCGATAAAAGATATTAAATTGGAATTATAAATGTAATTAAACTATATTTGAATCAAATAGATATTGTTGTCAGTGAAGTAATAATCTTATTAAGGTAGACAACGATAATAAGCATGGCCCCTACAAGGGGGGCTGACAGGGCTCTAGCCTGGGGGCCCAGGCTCTGGCTGGGCCCGGTGTGGCGGGTCGACCTGATAAGTGAGATAAACACACAACACAAATTTGCCCTAATGGGGAAAAAGTCGCCTGCGGCGTTATTTTATTTATAGAGTCTGGTATGTCTAGTTGTGTGATGCAATATTTGATTACTGTGTGTCGATATTCGATAACTCCATAATTCAAATGGATTTATTCAACAATACAAAAAAATCGCTAAAAATACACCGAACACCCGTAATTTTACCAGTAACAACATATTTTAGAAAACGATTCTGCCTTTAACTCTAGCGATGGGTAGGGGGGCCCGATTCAAGATGTGGGGACCATGATAATAAGTATACTGCATACATCAGTGATGAGTAACTTTCTTCCAATATTTCATAAGTAATAAATTTTGTCGAAGAATAAAAATAAGATTTTATTGTTTTCTTTTCACCCTAAAAGAAAGGGTGCTCGTCACTCGCTTATATGTTATGTTATTTTAAATACCAACGCAAATAAACCACACATAATATTGTTATTATTGTTTAATATAATATTTAATGTTTATCACTCCTTATTTACCATAATTATTATATAAAATTGCTATGCAACTCTTGTTTCGCTCACACGGTGATCTTTATTATGTATGAATACCTACCGCAATTTATGTTTATTAATGTGTTATAATCATTGTCAATAATGTATTTGGCTGGGGGGGGGGGTTAGGAAAAAGGGAAAGGGATATTTTGTAGAAATCAAAATTATATTTGAGTGGGGAAGAGGTGAGAATCATGAAGAGTGGGGCTGCGATCGGGGTTGATAATATTGCTAATTATAATTATATACCAGTAAAGGAAGGCTTATGCGCCAGCTTATATGTCGTGGGTCTTAGGGTCGAATTCTGGGTTTTGTAAATACACACATTGTTTTTCAATTTGTCAGAGTATGGATCTAATAGGTCGGGCAAGTGGCTAACATTTATTTCTCGTTAAACAAAAATCTGTTCATACAAACCTCTACTGTGTGGAAGCCCATATGATCCTATTTGGAACGCACAGGTCAAAAGAAGAAGAAGAAAGGAACGCCTATCGTCCGATAAACAATTAATTTGATAAGAAAGCTAACAAAGAGACATTTCTGAAGTGAAATTCTCGAAACTATTTCTTAAGCCTTAGCTTAAAATTTATTATCAAACTTGTCGGACGCATAGTCTAAAATAATATTATTTACAATATGTCGTAAAGCCATTATTTCTATTAAGAATAGTGAGTTTTTAACTGATTTAAATTTCTATTAAATTTATGCATTTTGTTATTTTGCATACCTTTTTTTTATTGAGTGTTTCTGATGAACAAATATTGCTGTAACTTATGACATTAAAAAAAATATTATTGAATGTGTAATACAAATAATGTTATGTTTTCCCAATCCTTTTCTATGGCATGAATGTATGGACGCTAAATCAGGAGATGTCACAGAGAGTTGAGGTTTTCGAGATATGGCTGTACAAAAATTATCGAGCACTTCGGTTCATAAAATTTTCCATTTCGAAACAAAATATAATTCAATATTATGTACAATTAAAAAAAAAACAACAGCTGCAGATTATAATATTTTAATTATAACTTTTGACACATCTTTTAAAATACAGCCAAATAAAACTCATACAATGATAAAATAGTAAATTATCATTATATTTATTGTTTCAAAAAACCTTTATACTATTTATATAATTATTATAGTTGGATTAATTTGTACCTTGTATGATGTGTTTTTAATGCTACCTATTTACGTACTAAATTAATACATTTTTCATACAATTAGGAATAATAATATATTATGGGTATTTATTTACTTATTATTGTCTATCATTCAATAGAAATTTATATAATTTTATCGATAGGCAGGTTGGATAATTTTCTACATGGTACAATCAATATTAAAAATAAAATTTTAGTGCAACATACTCAAATATTCATCATGATTAAATGTAGTACACAATATGTATCTAAAGTAATTTATATGTACTTAATTATTGTAATAGACAATAATTATTAAGGAATTTAATTGACTGCCAACAAATTTTATTTTAATTCCAGAATTTATTATTGTCTCTTTGCATAGATATTTACTTTATAGTTGCTGCGTTGTGCTGGTGTAGAGAAAAGGAGAATGTAACTATGCAGTTTCAGTCATTTAATTGGCTGTAAACCAAATTACAAATTATTAAGTACTAACATTTTTAAACGATACACTTAATCAAATATTATAAATTTGCAAAACAAGTGTAATTGTTGTTCTGTAGTGTTTAATGATTGTCTTCTATATTGCAGTGAAAAGGTAATAGTTTTTTTTTTATTTAAATGCTTGTGAAATTGTTCGCATACATATTAAACTAATTATTTTTTTTATATTATATAAAATATCAAGAAACATCAATACAAGGTTATGCCAGAAAAATTACAATATTATATAGATACGTAATATATAAGTATGTACAGGAAAAATAACTATTATATAAAATGAAGGATATTTTTATAATTCTGGATCAAAATAGTAGATTTGGATGCACCATAATTCGCAAATCATAAATAAATCCATAAAAATTACATACCTTAATAATATTAGCATAATATTATAGTATAGTGTAGTTTCTAAACACTTAATTATAATATTAAATTTATCATTATATTTTATACTTAATAATTAAATATACAATTTATGTTTTAATTTCACTTGGCATAATAGTGCTACCATTTTTTATTATGCTTTCTTCTTCACTGTTTTGCTTGGGTATATCTTTTGGGTCGATCGTGTAGCCGAGTGATATCATCTCTTTCACGATTGTCGGGTTGCATTTGAGTGAATCTAACCAAACTGTGTACGACATGTCTGATCTGGTGCCTCCGTACTTCTCGGGCAGAAACTTAGGTTCGATGTGCTTGTGCAGAGATTCCATGTTCGACCCGTGGAAGAATATCTTTGACCGCATTCGTTCGTCTATTAACGGCTTGAACACTGAGTACACTGTGTCAAAGATCCAAGATTGGTTCAGTATGTGAAGAGCATGGGTCTTCATTGGAAAACTTGTCTGGAAAGTGAGAAAGACGATTTATATTAACAATTTTGTATTCATAGATATGTGCTAGACTAGTGGTTCTCATGTGCGGTCACCAGAGGATTTTGCTCCGGCCACCAGCGCTTTACAGAATAATATTTCAAAAATGTATTAATAAAATTGGTTGAATACACATGAACTGTCTTCAATTTCTTTCCACACTCAAATTATCCATGATCTGTTCTTGTGTCGATTTTTCCCACTACGGTATACTGTGAAAGATCATTCAGTGTAATGCAATTCATAAAAAACAAATGTTGAAGCCAGTTGACAGATGTAAACTTAGAAGCAGCCATGTGGATCGCATTGGAAAAAAAGAGTATTGAGGAATTTCCATTTCCATTATATATAAATAAATAGATATGTACCTACTAAAATGTTCAAATGTCTTTTATTAAATGGACTTGTCTATAAATAAATTGATCCATTTTTTTAGTAAATAAAATTTAGCTTTAATTTTTTTAATCACAACAAAAGTGAAATTTTGTACGGCCACCAGACATTTCCATAGAGCTGTCAATGCCAATTGTGCGGCCACAGTTAAGTTTAATGTTAGAACCACTGTGCTAGACTAATTCTATTTCAATTATTTCTAAAACTGGGAAAATGACATTTTTTAGATTTTTTATAATAAATAATACTACTGACATCTATTGATACATGTTGTAACTTTATTTATCACAAACGCGTATTTCCTACTATAAAATACGTACATAAAGAATCACCAAAACATATTTTTTTTTGAAAATACATTGGATTTTCATAGGTGGTTGTAGAAATATGTTTTTATTTTTCCAGTCAAAATCTAACAAAAATACTTTGGTACTTGCCTCTATTTGTAATTAGGCATTACACTTTTAACACAATACTGTAGTAGTTGGTCTTTGTTTTATAAAGTTTCTAAATATTTTTTAATGAGATTTACTTACCACCATAAGTTGAATGACTCTGGACGCAACAGATGGCGTTACTTGCCACGCATGCTGCATTGAAAGATTTTCCAAATCGAAGATGGCTACTCCACCCATTATTTGCGCTTGAGGCTCCAATATGCCCAGCTCCAAAACAATTAATGTAGCTTTGAAGAGTTCCTCCACGGAATATGAATTGGTATCCCAGTTACCTAAAATGACATAAAATATAATATTTTTTTATATTTTATTTTATATTTTATTTTGTAATTAAGTAGGTAGGTACCTAGTGGGCAATCAAAATACTTTAATACATATTGCTACCTATATATAAATGTAAAATAATCTACAACAGCAAATATAGTTTTTATAGAACATTTTTTAGGAGATGTAATAATATTTTTAACATAAAATAAAACTATCTGTAAAATGTGTTTAGTCTTTTTCTTTGTAGCAGCTGATTCTCTTTCACCCAGAACCAATGCTATAAAAGCGATGTATGCATTATAATATAATGCAACTACATTATAGTTGACATGGCAATACGATGCTCCAATACTAAGCTGTGATAATAAAAAGTAACTTCTTCTTTTAAATGGTACAGACAAGGCCTGAACAAAAACGATGCATAAGTGCGAGTGAGAGAGTATTCGGCACCCTTATAATCTCTGCGACCCGCGCTAGAGTAAAATAAAGGTTTACAGATGTGGGAGATGGTTTGCTACGGTGTAGCCGCCAAATCTTATCTTATTGCTTAACTAAGCGTCGATAACCGTGTTGCTAAAATTGCTATTTTTTGTGTTAAACATAAAGTCAGTGGTAAATATTTTTAGAAAATTAAGTAGAAAAGATGGTTTTGTGTGTTGTATTAAAATGTGGTAGACGTACTGATAAGCAAGAAGACGGTATTACGTTTCATAGGTAAGTTTATACATGTTCGTGATAATTTATTTGTATATTATTATATATTTTAATATCAAGTAACCGTGTTTCTTTAAAATAACTTAAATTATAGATATTTTTACCTAATGGTTGCATTTTGACCACTTAAAAATACTATATAACGTAAAAAAAAAGCAAAATATATTTTAATTCTGAGCGTATAGTGCGAGCACTTTGGGCGAGCACTAGCGAAATGGTCTATGGTCTCGAACATTTGAATATGAATGCGTTCGCTTGCCCACAAACCAAACGCACGGCACGCAGCTTCATTTAGTAATGCAATGGGTGGCGTCTAGATGTATCTATAGTCTAAGGGTACAGCCCAAATTCAGCCTTGCATTCCTCAATCATCATTTTATTATTATATTCAATGCAGAAGGTGAAATAACTAAGCTACTATGCCTCTGTCTCTATTTGAAATGTTTAGATAATGGACGAAAAAGGGGGCTATGATTACCGATTCTATATATCATACTCCGTCGGCCATCTTGATCACGGTATGGCGGAACCGCCAGAACATCAGCATCGCCAATATAATGCAATTTTAGAGGCTCCACACCTTCGTGAAGATTGGGGTTATCTTCTTTAAATTGGTAGTAATTCACAATCTGTAAAATAAAATACATAGTCATGGACACAGTAAATTCAATATCATCAAATTCAAATCATTTCATTATCTTTTAAGGCACTCTTTTTAAAACTATAATTTAATTAAGGAATTTTCTTTTAGTACACAAATTATGTGACCCGTGTGTCCCTGATAACTATATTAGTAATCGGGAGCATCAGTAATTGTTTATTCTCCCAAGATGCAGAGATGGCCTATCATTGTTGATGCCAATTGGGAGAGCAAATCTCTTTTCAACCATATCACTTCGGATATTGATAATATAGTCCACCTACGTGATATGTGAATGTTGTTTTATACTGCTTCTACATACCTAATTCTTTTTTTGACTTTTTAATAGGTACTGTTTTAATAATTTTTCTTTGTTTTGTAATAATATCATGTGAACGTCTTGAATTTGTAATTTGTGAAGTGCACTATATTTTAATAAATAAATTTTACGTTAAATTGAATTTTTAATGAATTTGATACTGCTAATGGAATTATCGTAGCACTACTTCAGGGCAGCACAAGATGATGAATTATAAAGAACTAGTTGAGTAATATTACAGAGAATCGATTGGTTTTACCAACATTTACAATATCACAGATCGAAAGAAGATATTGATCTAATTGTTCACAATCATTCTATTGGGTTGTATAGTACAAACTGTTTTACTTACTAATCTATGTGCTCTTTCTACGATAAATAGTCTTGCTCGGAGAAATCGTAGAAGGAAAAGATCATCCATCCTGTGTGGCGTACATTCTCCTCTTTCTGAAATTGGATATGAAAATATAAATTACATTATGTACTGTAATAGCATATCCCACGTCGTAATGCCAATAAAATTCTCTTTGAAATTAAACACCAAACAGTAAGATTATTGTAAATTTCAAGGCATTCTAAATTTGTACACTATGTATTTTTAGTTCAGAAACCAACCATATTTCACAATATTATTAAATAAATTAGATAAAAGATGGCAGTATTCTACATTATTGAGAAATTAATAAAAAAAAATCATTAGTGCAGATGACAGCTGGTGTACCTAACTCATATTTATTTTTGTAAAAATTTGACAATAGATAATATTTAAATGACATTACCTATTATCGATTATTAATTTTCTTTGGTATCGCAATTAGTAGTTACTTAATAGTTCTTCATTACCATTTCTGTAATATGGTGTTTAAATAAATGACAGGTATATAGGTACAATTGATATACATCGAGAATGGATGACTTCAAATTAATGGGTCAAATTTTTTTTATTGATTTTTCAATGTGAATAATAAATTATTGTACCTAGAGTAGACCCAAAGGCCGGTTTGGATGAGTTGAATAATTTAGTCGAGTGGCGAGTAATTTTAGTAACTAAACTAAATGAGACAAGTCTGAACACATTATCTTTAGTCAAGTTCAGTAGTTGTCGCAGAATTTCTTCCTCCAATTCTTCTAATATAGCCATTATAATTAATGAAGTTATTAACTTATTTATTTTTTTAACATACATAATTTGAAAACACTTCGAATCTGGTTTTTCAGGGAGATTTTTTCTATTGGTTATATATTTCTCATAAGTGTTTTAAAAATGAAGTATGTATGTTCAATAAAAAGAATGTTACATTCTTAAATCTTGTGAATTATTATTTGAATAAAAAAATAGCTAATTATTTATGTTTGCTTTGTTACGTTGTGCTCTGTTCATTTTGACATGTCACTCACTAATGTACTGGGTTCGGACACTTTACAGTTACTAAATCATTAAATTTAGTGGTAACTAAATCACTCGCCACTCGACTAAGCTACTCGACTAATCAGAAGGCCTTTCGACGTCAGACAAATCCTGATAAAAAGGCGTTAATATAAAGCAGTGATTTTCTTTAAATGAACGTCATGGCGCAATCGATTTTTCAGAAAAAAACCGAAGAGAGGTTAAACCAGGAATACAATTGAGAATTAATTCTACCAATAACTTAAAGAGATGGGTATTTCTCACAAATTGATAATAAAATATTACACAAAGCATTCCATTTAACTGACATAACATAATTACTCAAACAGATACCTACATACGTACTTGTATACAAAAAAATAAACCATTAGGTAATATTATTATTTGTGACAAGGTGTTATCCTATGAAAAAGAATTAATCTTTGTGTAATCTTACCATAGATCATATCTCTGAAGTCATCCAAACATTTTGCGCGGGTTTCAGGACATTCACCGATATGCACGCGAGCATATTCCAGTAATTCTGGTGGTGGCTCTCCGATGTCCAATGTTGGGGACCATTCCTGCGGCATTTTTATCAGTTTTTACACCAGGTCCTGAAAATAAACAAATTTATGTGCATTACAATAACTTAAAATATTTTTTAATTATATCGAATCCGGGGCTTAAAATGAACCGGAGCGCCGTTCCGGTTCGTTAAATCGGCAAAATTAACGCTCTCTCGTGGAAAAATAATTTTACCGTTTGAGCTAAATAGGCTATATAACAAAACAATATAACACACGTATTTTTATAAAACGCACATAGAATTAGATAATAATTAGATAACTATGTTAATATTCTCAGAAAATGAACGAGTGCTCCAGTTCGTAAAATTTACCATTTCGAGCGCTGATCGAATCGATATTCTTTTTTTCTATGCAACAATCTATTACCATTGCGTTAGCAACCTTAAATTTCTGGTGTTTGGGAACGATACAAGCAGAAAATCCATTGGCAGTAAAGTTGTGGATATGGCTATATACGTACATAATAATATGAAACCTAAGCTTATACAACAAGGTTATAAAAAGCATAAATTCAACTTTATTATATTTTATGACTACAAGACAGAGATTCCCAACATCACAATATTGATAAATTAAAAAGATTTTTTTTTAATAATTTTTTTCGGCGGTGTCTGAGTTAGTACACGTCGGTGCACGTCATGTAGGTTTAGGTATATTTACAATCTATTTTTTATATTATTCTAGTTCCTATCCCCCGCCATGGCAGATCATGGGAAATTTCCCCTTATCGTGAGAAATTTGAAGAGTAAAAAGTGAAAAAAAGGGAAAGGAAATTTAATTGGTAGGTATATTACCAAATCATAAGATAAAGCGCAAAGTGTTCAACCAGTGTGATCACAATATATGCGTGTGAAACATGGACCCTAAGTAAAAGAGAGATCCAGAAACTTAAGAGTAGCCCAACGTGGTAATGTGGAGAGGTGCATGCTGGGCATAGCGCGAAAGGACAAAAAGAGGAATGAGTGGATAAGGAAACAGACAAGGCTTTGAGATGTAATATAGTTCGCTAAGAGCCAAAAATGGAAATGTGTTGGACACAGCTCTAAGAAGGAACCATTGTTGGACAAATCTAGTCATCCGGTGATACCCAAGAGGTACAAAACGTCCGCAAGGTAGACCTAGAAGCCGCTGGATCGATGAAATGATTAAGTTCTGCGAAAGTACGTGGCAACGCAACGCACAGGACCGAGAGGTGAATTCAGCTTGGAGAGGCCTACATCCAGCAGTGGATAGATTCCGGCTAATGATGATGATGAAGATAAACGAAGCATTCCCAAAACTTCATCCTTATTTTACTCTCAATTTTTTTATTTCTCAATACATATAAAAACATTATGCTATAATATGTAGGTACTTGCAGAATCATTTTTAAGTAGGTACTTTTTCCCCATATTACCCCTCCACATATACTCCGCTTCGGAGTGAAAATGGCAACTAAAATAAAAATACTTAAACGTTTATTCGTATAATCTACATTTTGTTTCTTGTTTCTACTACTTATAGTTTATGAAAGCATCGATACAAAATAAAAATGTGCGCTCCGCTCTCTTCTTGATCACAGAAAAATCCTTAAAAATAAAGCCAGTTGGAAACCCCTGCTATTGGAGTTATTTTAGTATGGTAGTTGGTACAGTTGAGGTCAAGGGTATCGTGTTTGAAAATAAAAAAAAACTTGATTGCAAGAATAGCAAAGTTAGTTATTACGAATTATAATAATTTATTCTGTATGTAATTAGATGACTGCATCTGATCAGGGCCGTTACGGACAAATTAGTAATTGCTGGGCCAAGAGCGCGCCCCCAGACTTGTCTCAAAACTATGAAATAATAATATATACCAAAGTAAATAAAATATCTAGACGACAAACATAATGTGTTTAATTTTATGCAAGTAGGTTGTTAGGTTTCATATAAAAAAAACATTACATCTAGTTCAGTGAATTTGTTAACAAATAATATGCTACACTATTCTCTATAACACGAGCCCCCAACTCATGGATCGCAAGGTTTTTAAACCATTGACATATTAATATACAAATCCATTTCGAATGAAATTACACATTATTTTGTAAAACTGTAAGTTTTAATCGATCTACTGAAAATCAGAGAATTCTGATGAAAGGGAATAAACGGGTTTTTTATATTTAATTATTGATAACCATGTCCTTGTTTTTTCGTACAAGGTAATTGTTATAGATATACCATCATAAATCGTTTGGTTGTTGAATTTAGAACTAAGATCTTCTTCTTCTTATTGTGCCATCCCCTAGTGGAGGTCGGCCACCATCAAGGCGATCTTATATTTGTTGTCTGTTACACGTAACAGTTCAGTGGAGCTGCACTCGTACCGTACCAATCAACGAGGTTCTTAAGCCACGAAATGCGGCGCCGTCCACCATTGATCTTTCCTTGAATGACAAGTTGGGGAATGCTGTACTTTTGTCCTCTCATAATGTGGCCGAGGTACTGTAGTTTCCTAGTATTGATACTACGTAAAACTTCTCAGTCCTTCCTGTATCTATAGTCTATGGTCCTTCCCCATTCGATTGAGAACTTCAACTAAGTTCATTCAGCACTCGCAATATGTCAAATATTGGCATGCAGCACGCTTACCATCACGCAGTAATCTCTTAGTACAATAAAAGAATAATTTGACGAGTACAATGGGTACCCAAAGGAAGACTCAAACTTATCATTTTCACGACAAATGGGAAATTCAGTAGTTCTTTGAGATGGTGAAAGACGATTATTCTTGTTGTTGTTTAATTTGTAACGTGTCTTCAGTAAAATATGATACCTTTTGTTCTAGATAGTGTGGTAGATCACTGTTGGTTTTGATAGTGGATTAGTACCTAGATCACAGTCTACTTCAGCGATGGCAAATACGTGGTACGTAAATTCCCTTTTTTCAGCGCTCGAAATGGAAAAGTTTACGAACCGGAGCGCTCGACAAATTTTCTGAAGATATTTACATAGTCATCAAATCGTATGTGTATTTTATAAATATAAGTGTGTCAGATTTTCTATTATATGGCCTATCTAGCTCAGATGGTCAGCATATTTTTTCCACGAGACGGAGCGATAATTTTACAAATTTCACGAGCCTGAACGGCGCTCCGGTGCGTTCCATTCCATTTCGAGCCTTGCTTTTATTTTTATATTTTATATAATAATATTAAAAACATTGAGATGCATGCCCGATACTTGTACCTATAATCTGTTAAAAAACTAGTAATCTTGTTGTTGACCATTTTTTCTTCCACGTAGGTACTCATGTGGAAATATTTTTTTTTATATTGAATCATGTACATTCAAAGCCTAGAAATAGGTTGACAAATAATGAAGAATTAGCATTGTATTAATTTGCAATCAGCTACATATCAACTTGATATAAAAAGTCTCGCAAATAACATGAAACAGAAAACCTCAAACAAAAATTAGTGTGTCCTTATTTTCCTTCATTTTATGCGTATCATTTTTATATATTATATTCAATAAATATGATTTAGTTAGATTTTAAATTATATCACGTGTATACCTGTATACCTAAAAGGGTCGTGCCACGAATTAAAAAAAATCGGCTTATTTTGGCACGCCGATCAAATCCTATTTTCCATCCGGTCTACTTAAAGTTGGACATGCCTGCTATAGACTTTAGATTCATCATTTTGAACACAAAAAATAATCGGTGATTACCAAACTTGATATCGTGTGAGTACAGATTATATTTTATATCGTAGGTATTTAGTTTCCGTGAGTTACTCGTGAATTTTAGAGTTTTTGTCGACTCGGCAAGGTCGGCAGTAATTGTCCAAAGTCGTCAGCCATACAGAAGAATCACTGGAGGTGTAATCAACTGTTTTTTTGTCTTTGAAAAATATACTAAATACATACCATACTAAAGTGATAAATTTGATAATTGAAATTGTAGATAATAATTACAATCGTACGGATATTAAAATAATTATTATCTCTGGAACGGTTAGTAGATGCATTAAAAATAATTTATGTTTGAATGCATAATTGTTTGTTTCGGTGTAGTTGCTATAAGATCCACCAGTATAAGTTGTCTGCTGAGTGAGGCCGCTACATGCTAACACTTGATATAATATCATTAAATACTTTTTATACTTTGATGAGCTTAGTTCTAAATACGAACATCGGACGATTTGTGATGGTATATCTATACCAGTGCTCACGTATGTATGCATGCGAAAGTCCCGAGAGCAGCGCAACGTGTCATGGAAATGTATTGAATGTTGGGCATAATGGCAAAGTATCACAAAATTCCCAAAAAAAAAATAGAAGAAACTCAAGGAAGGAAAAGGATATTATGAAACTAATATAATATGATACCTACGTAAGCAAGATTATAATATAATAGCGCCTGTACACGTGCATGGATTTACTTGCACCAATAGTATGTATTTTAAACTATCGCAATAATAACTGTTTAGACGTAAAAGTACTGACTCTCTCTCCAATCTCATTCTTCAAGCGTAAGCGAGACGCGATGTTGTCATTGTATGGTGGTATTTGACAGATTCAGACAAGTTCGGACAATTTCGTACATAATCGGTAAACGTCAAAATATCCTGTGCGGTGTATTTCGTATTTCTTCCGCTAGGTTCGCTACTATCGTTATACTGCAGATGCGCACCCACCATGCAAATACCAATTATTGCGTGAGAATTTAGAAGCTTTTGAAATTTTTTGATCCACGCATGCAATCTTGCAACTTGCATGATAATACGTGTTTACACGTGCATTTTCATGTTATGGCCGCGATAATGCGTACTGTCAGCAGTAAATTCATGCACGTGCAAACGGGGTGTTATGCTATGTTTGGTTAATATTAATTAACTACCAATAGCCTGCGACTTCTTCCGCGTGAAATACGACATATATGCAGTATGAAGAAATAGGCATACGGGGTCCTTAATTATTAATACTAGGTACCTACGGTTAAACGTAGGGATTATTAATTGGAGGCAGTTAATACGCTGATATCGAAAAGGCCTCTCCAGCATCGTGGCTGACGTCCCCACCTATCGAACTTGTGGTATATTTTTCAGCCACCTCATCCTTTTAAATATTTTAGAACTTTAGGTACATATCTCGTAATTTTTTTCTGTCAGTTTTCTTCGGTAATGCCGGCTACAGACGGACAGTTCTCGTAACAGGTTGAACATGCCAGTTAATAACCATACAATTATCTTTGGTAGATAATCTGCTGCGCCCATAGACGGACACTTTTCGACCTTTCAGATGTGTGCCATGTTCAAACTGCCAGCGACCTCCCACTCCCGTGTTTTTGTAAAACTGTTGGAATTTCAACTCACCGAAAGTTTTCGGGTGACGTTAGCTAGCTGCGTCGTAAAGTAGGAGTAGCTGGCGCGATTTGGCGGCAAATTTTGACAGTTCTGTCATAACCTTCTAAGTTCGTTCGATAAGAAGTATATTATTTTTGTTGCGTATTCTTTTGCTACTCATATTATATAATTACGAATATTGTGAAGTGTCAACTAGGTACCGCAAACAATATTTATTGTGTGTTGTTAATATGTCTGTACCAAATTAATATATTATATTATTCAAAACCAATAAGTAAATTGTTTTGGTGATTGAATAAAACATATTACATAAATTTAATGTATATAACCCTGATTTAAATAAAACAATACGTATGTATTTTATCTTAATTAAATTTTATTAAAACAACAATTAGTATACTATGAATAATTTATTCAAAATAAAAGAATCTGGACATATATTTACACAAACAATAAATTGTAATCATAATAAATCTAACAAAGTAAAAATATTCGTAGATCAATCGTTCGTTCAAGTATACCCTACTTAAAACTAATTTAACACATGGTACCCCTGTATATGATCTCGGCGAACATAACCTCCATAGTTTTTGACACTTGATCTGCCACAGACAGTAACTGTACGTATATGGGCACGTCTGTTGACAGTTCGACAGATTTAAATGGGGTAGTTAAACTGATCTGTGGTGTGTCCACTAACGTACAGTTATTGTCTGTGCCATGTTCAAACTGCTACGAAAACTGTCCGTCTATGGCCGCCTTAAAGTATCATAAGGTCACTAGGATTCTCTAAATTATTATTATTTGTCAAATGCTCGCGGAAGGTTGCAGTGATTTTTTTCTAAGGGCGCCGAATCGAGCCACTGTGGATTTGGGAATCGAAACACGTCGTGCATTATATTGTTGTTGAGCCCAGTTCATAATAATAATTTATGAGGATTCCGGTGGGGAATTTCGGATCTTAATTTAGTATCAGTAGTTAGCGAATTATACCTACAATGTATTCATACAAATATAATATAAAATAACTAAGTAAAAAGATATGGCATTTTTTTCACAAAAAGATAAGTATGTATTTACCTAGTTGTATTTTTTGAATAAAAATAAATTCACATTTATTTAACATAAAATTTGGAGTAATCGATGACTCATTACGATGTTATTGAACTAAGACTTGTTTTGTAAGGAATAGTTGATTTTACAAACGATTGAAAATTCAAATTTTATTAAACATGTATTCAAATTAGATGGGTATTGAATACATACTGATTAAAATAGTTGTTTAAATATTTTAATGATATAGTTTCATTTTAAGTAGGTATACAACTTTAATAATAAAACCATTATAAAGGACAAGGTCGAATCTCAAGGTTGCGCGCTGAATTGAATCAAATATTCAATTGGTAGATACGTATATAATTCGTAACGAAAGTAAAAAATATTCATGGTCCGTTGTAAATATTTTTGTTTTCGACCAGACATGAATCCCCCCACCCTTTTTTGTGCGTGCCTGAATACGATAAACATACCACATTAAGTGTGAGGTTAAATAGTTTTGCAACGAAACATGACATAGCCAGAGGGGCGTCGAGCGAGAGAAAGCATTGCAAAAGGGTTGATGTAAGTATAAGTACAGAAGTAATCAGTGATGTCACGTAGGGGTAGGCGGGTCATGGATTGCTTAGGGATGTCAAATTAAAGAATGAATTCTTACTATCATTATAACTTTTCAAAGCAATGGCGGTTTTCCACCAAGCGGACGGTTCGTTGGAAAGTACCGACTTCTTAGTTCAAAGAAATCACTCACAAAAGGGGCTTTCAATCTTGTCAGTGCTTTAGACTTTCACATACTTAAAACCATCGCTGTTTGAGAGGAGCTTTCGTAGAAATTCTTTAATCTTCAGTAGATTATACTATTATATAGGTAATTACCTACATTTTTTTTACAAGATTTTTGTGTAATTTATTGTCAGTTCAAGATAGTCCAATAGGTAAATATGCACTCAATAATTTTAGGTTACATATAAGTTGTACGTATGCAGTTGGCCGTAGGACAGTTCTTCGTGAGCCGTTGTTCTTGAAACATGTATTCGTACAGCATTAATTTAATCAAATGAAGAATTATTGTTCGTTGAACATTTCAGCGTGGAGTATGTTGTACTATGTTACAAATTTCAGCGCTAGTTTGCGAACAGTGATGTTCCAATTAGATTCAATACAAATTTTATGAGATATCTTTATTGGTTTTAAACAATTTAACGATGAAACTACATAAATATATATGACTATAATTCTAATTTAGTTACTTTCCGATGGTTTTACTACGTATTTTCAAGTGTTTTATTTTGACATCAATATTATAGGTTAACCGAAATGACAATATTTACTTCAATATAATAATGTATAGCTTACCAATAGGTAAATACTTAGCTGTATCCATTTCTCGAAAATACGAACAACTCGTCATTTGATTAAATGCTATTCGAACACATGTTTCAAGAACAATGGCTCACAAAGAAGTGTCTTACGGTCAATTTGTATACATACAAATCACCGGACACGATAATTTTGCATACAATTTGAGACTAAAAACGAAAGGGAACGGCATTCTAAGTCGTCCTGGGGGTGGCGACGTCACAGGAAGTAACAATAGTCACATTAGATCTACCTAATTACGCTCGCTTCACATTAATAGGTTCTGACCGTACGGCAAAAAACCGAACGGTCAAAATCCGAATCGGCAACAAGTTCTTCACGCTACTAAAAGAATGTCGCCTTTCGGTTTTTTGCCGTACGGCCAAAACCGTATAGTGTGAAAGGAGGGTTACTGCGCACGAGAAAAAATGCATCTGCGAACATTCACCATTAAATGGTTCCACTATATCTAGGTATCTACTATTTTTTTTTATTCAAATAAATTATCGTTCCATTCTACTTGAATGCTTTTCTGCTTTTTGTGAATCGGCCTGATGATTTTAGTTAATCCTCGTTTACAGTAATTAATGTTTTTGTACAAATACCGGACACGAGATTTCGTATCTTCTCAATTCTGATAAAACCGTATCACTGTTATCTCAGTATCAGCCACAACTATCTGCTGTTCTCGACGCTACATATAGTAATATATACATACTTTGACTGTATACTTGTTTGTAGAGATTATAATCTGATCTCATTTTTACCTTTTTCGGTCATGCTCAGGGCTCTAAATGGACCGGAACGCACCGGAGCGCCGTTCCTGTTGGTGAAATCGGTAAAATTATCGCTCCGTCTCGTGGAATAAATAATTTGACCGTCTGAGCTGGATAGGCCATATAATATAAAATCTAACACACTTATTTTCATGAAAAAAACACATAAACTTTGATAACTTTACTATGTCAAAATCCTCAGAAAACTGTCGAGCGCTCCGGTTCGTAAATTTTTCCATTTCGAGCACTGGACTCATGCTTTGAAAGTGAACGCCACATTGTCCGAGTACTAACACGCATTACATAATGAATATTATCATTACTGCATACAATAATTAAAAAGTAATTATTTATAATTCCATGTTATGCTATTTGTATTTTTTGTAATTCTTATTACCAATAATTTTCCGTGAAGTAATTATATTGTTAGACCCAATCATATGAGATTAATGGATCAATATGTCAGAATATGCATATAAAATTGATGTTTCAGTAAATTGCATACACATAATTTCCTTATAATTTTAGTAGAATAACTACCATTTACGCATCGGCCCTGATTGACATAACAGTTAAGCCGAGTTGTCAGGGAATATTTATTATTAGACACTACATATTGTATTATTATTCATAAATATTATTTATATCAGTGATTCCCATTATTTGGGGTAGGTATCACAGCCCTGGCTGTGTCGTAGACATTGTTTACCAGAAATAATAATTGCAAAATGAGAGTAAAGAACATTTTGACAGAAATTAATATTATTTAAAGGTTAGATTGCTTGTGCTTAGATTGTCATATTCAGCGTCCCAAAAATACGCCAGCAGAGTTATTTATATTATATTGTATAGTATATATAATATAATAATAATATATAAAGAAATCCCGAATCCCGAGAAAAGATTCCCGAGATCCGGGATTTCCCGAAATGTTAAAAAATTAAATTCTCGAGATTCGGAATGGGAAATCTCGAAAATTTCTCGAGAATTCCCGTCGGGAAATTCCCGAAACTCAACTCTAATCACGGCCGTGTTTAGTTTGAGAAAGGCTAATCGATGGTATTCCTTACAATGAAATGTATAATTGTTAATTCGTATTAATTACACACAAATGATACTAGCCACTTTAACGGCGGTACCTTCAATCGATTCTTCGTGGAAAGATACTATTATATTAATTATTAAAATAAGACACGTGTTTCATCTTAATTAATATAATTTACAAGATTGCACTGAGTAAATTGCATGTAGAAAATATCACTGTTTCAACGGGTTAAGTTTAATACACGAGGAGTTTTAATTAATTTATCTACCCCAGCAGAAAAAATGCCTGAGAAATGGAGTCGTTGGTTGAGTTCCCATTTTGTGGGCTACTGGTTCGAATCTTTCGTCTGGAAAAAATATATACTTCGATTGACTGTGTGGAAGAGTAGAGGAGACTTAGAGATGGATGGGGGACGTTTGAACGAGGGGGTTACACGTAAATTGTACCTATGCAGTTCGCCGTAAGGTGTCAAACCGGGTACAAATGGCTGTATAGCATTAAGATCAAAAAATGACACGTTGTTTGTCGAGCATTTCATGAGCACCTACCTACTTGCTAATCTACTTTTGAATCATTTATAATTCTATATAAATATATAGGATATTATTATAGTTACTTACCTAACAATAAATTTTCTTCTGTCTTTTCCTTGTATTCCGGTGGTATTTTTGTGTTTTATTTATACATGAATTTGATCTTAATACTATACGTTTTTTGCAATACAACAGCTCACGGTGAGCTGTGATACGGAGAGCTGTGATATGGAGGGCTGTGATATGGCGAGCTGCATACGTACGGATTTTCGGACATGTGGCTAGCGATAGGAGTCATTAAAGGGTACTTATGGATGGTGCTAAATCTTTTCGTGATATGTATTTGCCGACAGCGCTCGAAATAGAAAAGTTTATGAACCGGAGCGCGCGATATTTAGCGATATGTAGCGAGTTTATATGTTATTTACCTTATATACCTACCAACCTAACTACCTTAGGCGGACAAATGAAACAACAGTCTGTAGATATCTGATACGCACTAATACTAAGGATTTGGGCAGGTAACGTCTTTCAGCGCCGCAAGCAAAAAAAAAAAACTATTATACTATTATACTAGTATAATATATAATAATATAATATACTACTAACTATTATAATATAACTACGAAATGTGCAGTCAAAAATTGTATTATTAATTATAAAATATAATGTATTATTTACGATCATTTAATTAGTTAATTTTTTAATATCATACAATGTAATATGCAGACATCGACGAGTCCTATAATACTCAACTCAAATCCTATGGAATAATACAAAACCCTCATTATTTATAATTTATGTCATATTAAGATCGCATAAAAACTTTGTATCAACACAACATTATGTAAACTTTTTTTTTTAATAAATGGAACGATTATCATAATAATTTCCGAGCTGGCGCGCTATTTTTCCGCGAGATGAAACAGTCTCAGGAATGTTTTTAAATGCTTCTGAAATGTATGTATTAATTTTAATTTAAAGACAATGAAATCTAGAGAAAAAATAACCATATGAAGTGAATGTAATTATGATTTCATACATGATTTATTTTATTATATTCTGTAACACATGGATTACAATTTTCTGTCCAATATTGGTGGCATTTGATTATGCCGGAATAGGAAAAAATCTACGCTAAGTAAATAATACGGATACTTACATGCATAATGAATATTATGACATGCGTCAAAAGATACCTAATCATTTCCCATGTGATTTTTTTAAATGTGTGCATACAGATTAATTATTGTGATTACTGGAAAGTCAATGGCCCAGATAAAAATATCAGGCCTCTATGTGAAAAATACACAAGAGGTCTTATATTTTTCTCAATATTATATTGCGACGCCAAAATTATAGATTGCTTAAAAATTGGAACAAAATAAATTTATTCATTGACTTATTGATCATATTTTATGTCTAAAATTAATCAACTACAATGCAAGTGAATAATAATAATTACATATTATAATATGTAATATAACCTATTATCAGTTTATATTAGTTATACACTAAGAATTATTTCGTGTGGCATTATTAAAAAGATCCAGATATATGTACTGATAAGGAAGAGTTTGTTTTCACTTTAGAAAATTACTGATTCGCGGAAATTAAATATTATGTTTTTTTTTTTTTGCTTTTTGAAAACGTCTCATGCATATACACAATAGAAAAAATACTAACACACGACGGAACTTGAACCTGTATCTGCTGGATTCGCCCCAGTATGTTTTTCCAATTAAACTACGGGCATCTTAGTTAATTACGACAATTTTAACTAGTAGTTGTTACATGAAATGCTTATCGAATTGCGTTATAATGTTGGCTATTGGTTTTAGTATATTAAATTAATCCCTTAATTACTAACCGACGTTGCGGATTACTCCATTATTTAGTTTTTATAACGTAATTATTTGCTAATAATTTTGATAAACTATTTCTTTTATTCAACGAATAAGACACAAGATTTCAGACTGTAACATTCTATATACATACTGAAAATACATAATTTGAAAACATCTCATGCATATACACACTAGAAATGCGCGAAAAAGGGTGGCGATTTCAAGGTATACCATTATAGCCACGCAGAGTCAAGCAATGGTACGTAATCTTCACCGTGCCATTATTCGTGGAATTCTTTGTATTGTTGTGCATCCCGCTCTAGTATTCCTTGATCGTCTCATTAAAAGTTACACATATTAATATTTACCAGAGCGTTGGAGCGGACCCTTTTTTGAGCTCCTTTCAGCTCCGCTCCGGGACCTAATACTTGCTCCGGCTCCGCTCCGGGTAAAAAGTTTAATAAGTATTATGTATGAAAATGTTAAAAAAATAAGTAGTTTTAAAATAATCGTCATTTTCATTATTAATTCTATTAAACGAAATACTGACAGCAAATCGTCTCTCATTATTTGCCTCTTCTGTCAAAAAAATGATGTTATTAATCACTCGGCAGTGTTGCCATATTTCAAATAATTTTAGTGTTGCAAAGTATCAAAAGATACTATTTTCATTGGATTTTAGGACGAAAATTTAATAATAAACAATAACGTCCGGAGCAGTGGAGCACTACAAATTTAGAGACCGGTGCTCCGGCTCCGCTGCTGTTTCGAGCTCCGCTCTAACGCTCTGTTATCTACGAGTACTTTTCCTTCTCTGTCGCTTACACTCGCTTACAGGATTACTGATGGGGGATTTAGAAAATTATTGGTACATGTGGGTTTATTTTTAATCTGCATAGTTCCTTGTGGGTGATGTAATATTATGTTGCATTCATTCTATATAGTATTTAGTACTCAGAACCACTGGGTTATGAATGTTTTTTTCAGAAGAATTATTAATAATTAAATGTTTCCATATTTTTTTCAACTTTCGAAAATATTAAAGGAATTGCGAAGTTAATAATAAAGATGTCGCATTAGGGGAAAATCAAAGAGTTTCTTAAATTTCTCAATAACACAGAATTTAATTTTTTCTGGGTATACATATTATTTCTAATAATTTATTTTTAAAATGTGTGTTAATCTTTATTATATGCATTTATATTATTATATTAATATGTTAATATTAATCGAGCACTTTGTAATACAATAACTACATGAATAATGAATATATTTGTACGTATACATACGTGTACGTAACTGAATAAAAAATAAATCGCCATTATATATTATATGTATTTCATAAGGGACGCATTTTTACTGCCTATATTACTAAAATACCTATTTCCACACCTTGACAAAGTGATTCCTCTACTAACTTTTTAGCGAATAAAGAATACGAATTGAGATCGTAAAGGGTATCTTCCTAAAAATCAGACACCTATTTAGCAATCAAGACTTTAACCTGTATTTGAGACTGCGTATGGTTCGCTGTTATTTTCTAATAATCCTTTTTTATGGACGCTAAAACATAAGATGTTACGGATTTAGGACTATTCGGCGCCGGGACAACTGGGCGCCAAGCAATCGAATGAAATTCAAAATTAAATAAACGTTTACGAATTATTGGTACTTTAAAAAATATATTCAATATTATTATTTATATTTAAATTATTATATTACCTATTGTATATGGTGGGAATTAACATATTATGCACACGGAATTAATGATTTAATGTGCATATGTTTAAGTTCCAACGAGAAGAGAGCTCTTTGATTTTTTTATAAAACCTCAGGTGTGATAATTCTCACTCCGCAATAAAAAAACATTATGTTAAGAGCAAAATGAATTAAAACTGATTAAAATTCATCGTCTACTATCTGTATAAATACTAACGAACGTCTATTTATTTCATTAGACAGTGCGTCGTCCAATTGTCCTGGCACCCGGTTGTCCCATTTCCGATGTCAAGGAGGGTTAATTCTTTCGACACGTGAACGCTTCCTCAAAATTTCTTAGATTGACCTGATGACATACATTAGTGTCCTCAAATGAATGGGAAAGGACCGATAAATTCTGCGTAGTATCACAATTTATATTTATATAATCAAAGTCATCAGAATATTTTCTCTTTATTGTTCCATTCATAAAAAAACGAAATATCGGACACAGACCGAAGAGGACTCGCTTATCCGGTTGGGCCCCAATGCTTTGCATAGGTTTACGATAATATATGTACGCCTCTGTGGAAAATTATGTAGTGAGGTATAATTATTAGCAATTAATTGCGTCGATTAATGTCACTTTTTGCTGTAATTTACACGTACCATGTATTGTATTTGAAATGTTATTACTGTATTATATAATTCTTATATATTAGGCCATGCTGACAAAGTTTGGTATCAAAACCACTGTATCCGGTAAAAAAAACTAAAAATTTGAATGATCTGGAGCAGTGTTTTTTAACCTTTTTATACCTGCGGACCGGTGAAAATAGGAAAAATATTTCGCGGGTATTAGTTTACGGGCTGATTTTTTTGGTTGTGTCTCTTAAATCATAATAAATTATTGATCCGAACTAATCAGTTATTTTATAACCCGACGCAACAATTCTCATCTAGTAGTGCCAAGTGGGTAATAGCACCCATACCTACAACAATTTAAAACAAATAAACCCTGACCGCTAAAATTATTAAAACATGGAACATGCTTTGCCTACTGATTTTCTGAATGCTGGTTGTCCAAATTCGAAAGAAAATTTATTTGTCAAAATAACCTAATCCAAAGGATTCAAACAATTTTACTTTTCTGAAAACTATGTAATTACAATAATAAACTAAAGTAATAATAACAGACGAACAATACGTCGCACAGAATTTAGGCTACTGAACGTAAAATAATCGGCGCGCGTAAGTAATCGGGATGGGGCGCGGGCTGCGCGTCTATAGTTTTTCTACGTCTATTTTTCGTAACGCTTTTGCGTCGGAGATCATGAGTAAAACATGTTCCAAGTTAATAAGAGTCCTTTGTTCAGCAGCGATTTTATTTAAGAGCATACATCAGTGAAACGGGAAATAATTTTCAACAATATGTGGAACGAAATTTCGAAATCGTTGCCAATCGGAGAGCGATAGTCGAGCTGTGAGCACGTCAATTTGTTTTATGATGGCGTCGGAGGAGTATATTCTTAAATCGTGTAAAAATTACTAAAAAACGTTACGCATTTACTCGAAAAAGAAAACATGTCAATGAATATATTATTATTATTACTAATATAACAATAAACATAACATTAAATGGACGCATATTGAATTTTTATGACAAATTATGTTTTGTTCCGTACGCGTCGTTTGCACAATCTGCGCGTCGCGTAGTCACAATCTGTTTAGACCATGCCTCAACTGAAGTATAGTCTTAACGCAGAGAATTCGATTTTCCAGGAGATTAAACAATGGACCTCTAAATAGTTTAAGTAAGCCACGTAGTAAAATCTTAAAAAGATTCGTAGATATTTCTCATAAATTGAGAATACAATATCACCCAAAGGATAAAAAAATCCCTGCAACTAACATCAAAATACAGCATAATATTATTACGTACTTGTTAAAAAAAATATTATGCCATAAGATTCATGAGTTCTGACTCATCTTCATTAACTATTATTTAAGTTGCAGGATACGATCCTAGGGAAGCGATACATTGATGTTTTGCTACATCGGACAACTACGTTTCTAAACCAGCCACTGTTTTTTATTGAGTTCAAAGATACAATGTTAATGAAGACAATTGTGTTGATATTTCATTGTTCAGCGAATTTCTCACGATTGTTTTGAAACGAAGTTTTGCAACAAACATTGAATTGTCTTCGCACAATTTTATCAAACTACGTAGATATCTACTTATGAAATATGAAATATCAGTGTCATTTAGATCTGTTTTACAACACGACAATATATCGCGAGGTCAAATTAAAGTAGATAATGAAACATACATAGCTTGAGAAAATAACGTAGATGTATTATAACTTCTCAAGGAATCAAATTTGGAACCCCTGCGCATATATTCTATACACAACGCTGCTATCGGCAGCTATCGACGGTAGTTTATCACATTTATGTATTATGAGGTATTATAAATTGTTATAATAAGTTAGCCATCTAAACTGTTAAAACTGTCTATTTCGTTCTAAAAAGTTAACACAGCCAAGAGAGGTGCTGTTAAAACATAGCACTTATTGTAACAATTATAATACATAAATACATAAGTATGATAAACTACTCTCGATAGCAGTCTTGTGTATATAATAGATGCGCTGGTATATAAGAAACCGGTGTCTTGCGTATTGGACTATGAGACGTTGCATGTTTAATTAAAATTTAATTACATATTACATAAGGTTTTTTAGGCATTTCATCATTATGTATTATATCCAGACACGACATAAAGGTTTTTTGGACAACTAATGAAGTACCTCTCCTCTTTTTACGTTTGCTCATTTCATAAAGCTGTCCATTAATCATATTGTATTCGTCTATTCAATGACATCAATAATAAATACATTTTTTTTTAGCATTGTTGGTAACTTTTTGGTAACATAATATACCATAACACTTTTTTATATACACATATTAATATTATATTATGTAGAGGTCAGGGTCAAACTGTGACAGTTTTTAAACACCCCTCACCCCTTTTTCCAATGGTAAGTAGAAATTATAATGTTAATTTACAATATGGGGAGATGAGACAGAGGTAATTGTGTTCAAATCTATTTTGGTTCTGGTCAGAATCAATGAATTGTAAAAAAATATAGTTACATATTATACTATTCTAAATTTGGCGCCCCTTCATCTCAGCGCTCCGAGAGGTAGCTCTACACACAGGCCGGCCTTGGTATTGGTTTTATTATACTATATGTAATAGTAATATAATATGTAATTTAAATATACTCAATTATACTGTAGGCACCAGGAAACAGTTTTTATTTATTTTTCATATTTACTTATACTTAATGTTTATATTTTATACATATATTATTATAAAAAAATGCTTCGATTACTGTTATAATCGCAGCATCTCACTCATAATGGACATTTTGATGTGATAATAAAAACAGTACCCATGGCTAACTAAACAATACCACAATAGAGCTTGTGACATTTCGGCCTTTTTCATTTATTGAGATTCGAGAATTGTCGAAATCGAGTAGGTACTATATCTATTTTTTTTTACCGGAATTCGAGATTGATTTTTTATGGATTTCTCGAGAATTCTCGAGATACTAGAGAAATCGACATTGTTTTTTTTAGATCTAAATAACCGGGAAATTTAAAAAAATCCATTCAGTATTTCTTTTTTTAACTATAAATCAAAATTTCTTGTGAAATTAGTACATTGCTATTTTTTCTTAAATCTGGTTGCGATAGATAGTGTAGCCTTGTGACAATTTCTCGATTTCTTGAGAATCTTATTGATGATCTTTCGAGAAATGAGAATTCTCGAAATTTCGGAAAATTAATTTCTCGAGAATTATCGAAAAGAGATTTCTCTATCAAAACCTCCAATCCACACTGATATGCAAAGATGATACGGTATGCAAATATGCTAAGTATGTGCCGGTCATTATATTTTGTAGATAAGAACGCCTCCTTCTGAATGCGCATCTGATAATATATTCACTTTTCTTCATATGACGAACCACACGTTTTAATCAAATGAGTAACTCAAGAAATACGAGACTCCAATTAAGAAAAAATATGATTGAAGTATAAATTATTATGACTATACATCTTGACCAGTTGGCTTGACTTTTGAATTGATACTACTGTTATTCTTCGATCTGTGTTGCCAACTCTTTTGAAATAGACAGTAAAAGGAATGTTAGATATTTCCAAAATGAAAAATATATTAGAGCTATCGTTTGTCGTTAAGGAAAAAGATAAACATTTCTACAGCTCTTCGAATAATAAATAGTTCGTGGTACAAACAAAAAATTACCTTACTTATTTGGCGTAACAAAACAAGAACAAAACTTGTGATAAACCAGAATCTTTGACTAGCTCTTAATTATCTTGTTTAATTACACACTCAAGAAAAAGGACCGCTTATTGGAACACCGATGGTTTATTTCTATACACTTTAACTTATATTACTAAATTATAAAATGGTTTCTCGTTGTTTTTATTTTTAAAGTAGCAATTGTCACTGGCGTTCAATCGTTTGTTTACGTAAGGAATTGCAAATGACCGACAATAATAAATTCGCTGCCTAGGCAACGGAACAATTCTAAACAATAATATTATACTGTATAATCGTCACGATTGGAGTATCATACTGTGGCGTAAAGGTAGTGCGTTCGGCTGATAACCGAACAATCGGTGGCTCGAATCCAATCGAGTGCGTTTTTTTTCGTATGAAAAAATAAATTATGTGTTACATGTCACACGCCAAAAATACACTTGGATCTGATTTCCCAAACGCGCCAAAAGAAGTATAACTTCAAAAAACAACTTGAAAACTCGTCACTATAATATGACAAAACGCTAGTTTACCAGGATGATATTTCTATACGATTGAGAAAAATTCTATGTCTGGCAAGAAAGACGAAGAGTTGCCAACAATAAATTAATTAAATTTTAAACCATAAATAGTGTAAAAATACGATGAAATTTATCCAATTTAGTGTTGTATATAAAAAAAAACGGCAATAATAGTTAAGCAATATAATGAATTGCAGTTTTTATTATAAATTATTTAATTTGACAGGCAATTACCGGTCATTTTACCCTGATTTTAGTGTGCATAATAAAATCGGCAAGGCTTTTCTCAAGAACAATAGAATGCTCCTACATAATCAGCTACTAATTGTTGGTAAGAATATTATCCAAAATATTTAAATGTCTTTGGATACTTATGCCAAATTATGACAATTATCATTCATCATCTTAAACACAGTCTTCAGTTCATACCAAGCTAACAAAAAAATACGTACACGCATTAAAACAAAATTTCTGGCAATAAAATCACATCCTGTAGTAAGCAGTGTCAAAACAATGATCTTTAAACTCAGCATATTCTGTTAATTGCAGCCACGGTCATAAGTAAAACTCAATGAAATACGCTTACATAACATGATTATTTATTTTACTATATCGACTACAAGACCGTAAGTATCATCGAGACGTATGAGGCGATAGTATTGAGAAGTAATTGATCAAACCAATCCGCTTATTTTTTTATTTTATATTCCATTTTGTATGAGGTTTTTAATAGACGCCATTCCGAACTCGACTCGCTCTAGTACCCACGTGAACATTTTTTTAAAACAGACAGTGAAAAACGCCCAGGATCTACCAGTGTCATCGCTAATAGAAACCAGAATGTAGATTCATTAATATTGTAAACTATTTTTATTGTTCATACACTTCTTCCACCCTATCACGTCCCAACATTGGGGCATAGGGCAAGCACAAGTTGGCGCCACTTCCCTCGGTCTATCGCCAACTCCTGCGCCTCCCGCCATGTCAGACCTGCAGCACGTAGGTCGCTTTTGTAGCACCGCTGCAGGGTGAGGGAGGGCTGGCCACGGCGACGGAACCCTTGATGCTGTGCCACAAGGGTTCGAAGTGCCGCACTCTTTGGCGGCATCCGGAATACGTGTCCCAGCCACGTAAATCGTCTCTTTGTGATAACTTCAATCACCGAAGGCTGTTGCGTCTGCTCACGAACTCGGGTGTTTGTAACGCGGTCGTACCAATGTACCCCTAAGATTCGGCGGAGACATCGATTCTCATAGCTCAAAAGCCTAGACTCTTGAAGCTTAGTAAGATGCCATGTCTCACAGCCATACAGGAGCACAGGTAGCACGCACGCGTTAAACAAACGACATTTGGTCCTCACAGAATACAGCCTTGACCTCCATGCGACTCCAAGTTGGTTGAACGCAGAGCCCGCCACACCCATGCGGATTCCAAGCTCACTAGAAATACCACCATCTATCCTGTTCATACACATCGACTAAGACGAAATTAAGTTTCTGACATGTATTTTTTTCTATGTCATATGGATTGGTTTCCAATTAATGTTCTGATGATATTTTCAAAACATCACTGATGGTATAAAATGTTTCTGAATTTAAACTATCTGTATATGTAGGTATAACCTAATTATTAATACAATATTACAATAGAATAACAAATTTCATGAAAATAATTAGGTTTAAAATGGGACGAATTTATTATTATTTTGATAATTTCACGCTTATCATTTTTCAACCATAGATGACGCTAAGCCATATTAATAATTTTGCCATTTTGTATACCTTCTCAAATGATAGTTTATATCGGAATATGCAATGGCACACTGTTTTGATAGTTATCCGCTAGATGATGTCATCAATTTTCATACAAAACGTATTCTCGATTATTCTTCCATAATAAAATTATTTAATTACCGCAATAATATTATATTTTGCAAGTTATCAAGATAATTTTATTCATACACACAATAATAACTAGTTTTTCGTTATGATAAATGCTCGTAATTAAAAATATTTTCAAGGTAAACTCTAATTAACAATCGTATAGTAATACATAAGTCTTGGCCACTGGTATTAATTGTAATGCACACCAAAATATATTTTTGCAGTTTACTTATGCAAGTTATTAAGATAATTAATATGTATAATACAAATGTGTTACAAAGTTTACGATATCTGAGACCTCGAAAATTTTACAGCCTTCCATGCATGGATTCTTTGATCATTACGTATTTACTATAACTTATTCATACTTGTAATAATATATAACGTAACATTTTCACCTATTGACGTGCAGTGTCATGGTCATAAAACATAAGAGACCTAAATACGGTGTAATGACAGGTAATAGTAAATGCCCTTGCTTGGTTTGGAGCCTCTTCAAGTATAACGGAAGGCTGCATTCTTAATTTGAAACGATTTACGAAATCGCCGGTCATTGTGACCAACTGTCATTGAAAAAATATATTCCAAACCAAAGATGCTATAGAGAACCTTCACTACAAGACGGAGCTTAATTATATGAAGCTAAAAAAATACTTGTATAACTAATACTTAAATTAGCTGCAAGTCATTTTACATTGATATTCATTATTGCAGCATATTATGTAGGTCCTTACTAAAGACTACTATCGTATATTGTAAAGATCATCAACAAATTTTATAAGTATCTACTATTATCTCAGAGGTTGTCCATAAATGATTACAAACGATTTTTGACATTTAGACCACCTCTCCTTACTAACATCGACACAAAAATATACATTACGTATTATTTTTAACGTCATCCCATTTCATTAAAAAAATCGTTCTTTTTGTGACACATTTTCTACAACCCCCCCCCCCTTGCCAACAATCAGACCCATTCCCGCCGCATGACGTAACGTCATATGTATTAACAACCCCTTAATGCGTTTTATCGAAATATTTACAAAGAATATTTCATCAAATTAAAACTGAATTATCCTTTTGAACCAACTTGTACGAAAAAGCAAGGGGATGGTTGATTATATTTTTTTTAAATAAGTGTTTTTTATTTAAAGAATTTCAAGAGTAATATTATTGTTGGTCCTAAATAAGCCAACATCAAAACATGAACATCTGTCGTTTAGGAGTTGGTACGTATGCATTCGTGACATGGCTTATCAATTGGACTATCCTGGACGAGTAAAACAAATGAACTTGTACAGATTTTTAATGCGTCCGCAACGTCGAATTAAGAGTAAGTACATTATTTGATAAACATGCATCTTAACTAGGTATTTTAAATGCAGATACAAAACATTGATGAAGATAGACAGAGAGATTTTTTGTCCATAATATGACATGCTTCAGATTTCTTCAGCACTTGGCCTGAGCTTGATGAAGGCTAATGGTTCCCTCCATTTTACCTTTTTTATATTTTTCTGAATTCTGATTCTGGATATAATTTTTCAAAGTATGTATATTCAGAAAACAACAAACAACAGCTCCGTTGATTTCAAAGTCGGTTATAATCACTAGCCACATTTTCTTGGATTTTTCAACCTACATTAAACATGATTATATTATTATTAATATTACTGAATTTTGGGTTTTTTTAATTTAACTATCCGCCTTCATATAATTTACTAAAAGGTGTTATTCTATTTGCAATCCTAAATATATATATTATATATACATATTTTACATAGAGTAATAATTATACTATCGACCGAGAGTACTTGATGGAATTTGAATTTGAACGTATAAAAATTTAAGGTCGCAAAAAACGACTCAAATGGAACAGTAAAAAACTTCCTATCCATTAAAATTTAAATCCTAGATATGCCTGACGGTTTTTTTGTGATTATCTCATAATAATGAAATATGGAGGTAACCGACAATTATTTCACCTCGCGACCTCATTTGCAATAGTTAAATCAGGGCTCGAAATAGACCAGAACGCACCGGAGCGCCGTTCCGGTTCGTAAAATAGATACAATTATCGCTCCGTCTCGTGGATAAAATAATTTATCCGTCTGAACTAGATAAGTCACATAACAAAAAAACTAACACACTTATTTTTACAAAATACACATAACATTTTATAACTATGTTAATATCTTCAGAAAATTGTCAAGCGCTCCGGTTCGAAAACTTTTCCATTTCGAGCGCTGAGTTAAATGGTGTTAAACAACTAGCTACGTATCGATGAAAATAAATATACTAATTTAAATCAGATTGGATATTTTATAGAAATGGTGCAATATCGACTGCTTAATCCGCAAACCAGCCAACTGCACTTGTGACCAAAAATGATATCTTGGTGGCATTTCGTTATAAAGCATGTTTTCTATGTTCACACAAAATTACAAACTCCTAAACCTGTAAATAAATGCGTTATCGTTCTTCAAACAAAACAGCCATCTGCAGTTGTCAAATTTCCAATATCGTAAATGGAACAACTCTGCTCTTTATATAAATTTTCTTTATATACAAAAGGGAAACTAAAATATTGTATTAATTCATAGTGCAGCTTATTTGTAAACGGAAAGTAATATCTAATTTGATTTAAAATACAAAAGCCAATAGTAGCTCAACGTTTATCACATTTGAATGGTCAAAGACATAGCTTATAATCAGCATCTTTAGGATTATCTTTAAATGTGTAAATCTTGCCCATTTTTTGAATAATAAAATGCCTAATTTTTGTCAAATTTGGGATCACAGAGATTATCAATATAATTTTTTATCGTAAATATTTCACTATAATAATGTCGACACAAATTATACTGATGGTTTTATAAATGCGTTTAAAAATTAATAAACGTAAAAAAATCTTAACACCACTGCACATTTATGTACTGAAATATGACTATATTCTAGAACATTAGAGCGAGAGGTTTAAAAGAATACTATTTTATGTAATAAAAATACTTTATGCAGTCATCAAATGTTTAAAATAAATATAAAGGATAATAAGGCTTCAAAATTATATAAATAGATTATCTACAACGTTTAAGGAATGTCCAGGATCATGCTTTGAAAATAGAATAAAAGCTCCATTTTGAGCCACGCTGAGCACGTCCGCCTTTAAGTTATTATGTTTTTTCTCCTTCCTGAACAATTTGCTCAAATGGAGTTAGACGGTTTGCAGATTGTTGTGATGATACAATGTAAGGACGTACCAGAAGATCTGTTTTCTCTAAATATAAATATGTGTCATAGCCAATCAAGTAAATTATCACCACAATAATTGTCACTTGCATCAGTAATGAAGGTCAACTTGCAAGATCAAGCTGTGTTTTCTTTCATCTGTTTGACGAATCAAATGATTTAAGATCTGACAGAGTTTTCTAACCACACTCTATCAGACATAATAAGAAATAAATAATTTCGTGCGTTTAGTTAGGCACTCGCTTACAGACCACAGACTGCTTTATGTTTATTGGAAGACAAGACAATGTTTCTCCGTTATGAATGGTGCATACCTACACAATTATTTTAATAAATTTTCTGTCAAAACTTAACCAAATAGCCCGTTTACAAGTGCACGGATTTACTGACGGCAGTAAGTACGTATTGTCGCGACCATAACGATAAACTGCAATTAATCTAAACAAGTATTATCATGCATGTTGCAAGACTGCATGCATGGATCAAAAAAGCTTAGCGGCTTCTGAATTTTTACACCATAGTTACGAACTTGCCGAAAAAATACGAACTACATCGCGCAGAGCATTTTCACGTTTACCAATTTTCACAACCTGTCAAATAGCACCATACAATTAAACGACGAGTCTCGTTTATGCTTTAATAATGAGCTTAGCGAGATAGTCAGCACTTTTGAGTGTAAACACAGTTATTATCGCGATAGTTTAATTTAGACACTCTTGCGCATCTATTCTATACACAAGGCTGCTATTGATCGCTATCGGCCGCTATCGAGGGTAGTTTTGTATCGAAGTATTAGCACTTATTGTAACAATTAAAATAAGTTAGATGTAAATGTTACAATAAGTGCTATATTTTAACAGGACCTCTCTTGGGTGTGCTAAATTTTAGAGCGAGATTTACAGTTTTGACTGTTTAGACAGCGAACTGAACAATTATAATGCTTCGATACAAAAATATAAAAAAACTACCCTCGATAGCTGCCGATAGCAGTCTTGTTATGTATGTAAGTACAAAAAACAGAAATATTCATAGTCAAATGCACGAATGAATGGGGATAGTGATATAATTTGGTTTTTTGGTTCAGTAAACTCATTTTACCTTTCGTGGTTCTAGAGTTTATTCAATTCTCTTGGGTTTCAACATTCCCAATCATGGCCCCCACAAGTGGGGGCGGCGTGGCGGGTTGATCAGATAAGTAAGATAAACACACATCACAAATTTGCTTTAATAGTAAAAAAAAGACACCTACGGCGCTATTATACTTCATGACCATTAACATTTTATGTATTAAAAATAGAAAAAAAATCGTTAATAACAAATATACTAAATAGGTACCCTTAAGTTGAGCTGAACACAATTTGAAAAATGTTAGTGTAGTGTGTCACACGCCAAAGACGCCTGTGAGGACCCGCTTCAGGATGTGGGGGCCATGTTCACAATACTTCGAAACCGAATAAGTTGGTTATAAAAAAAGTTGGTTTCTTATCATAAATATTGTGTACTTATACTACAAATTACAAATTCAATCAATATTATAGTAGCTACCTAATTAAAAACTGTACTATTTTCATTTGAACCATCTTGTATTGTATAATAATAAAAATAACTTATTATGGGTTAACTTTTCGTAAATTTTATTTAATAATGAATATAATTATGACAGACCTATACATTGTATTATTTTTATTGATTGATTTGCCCTAGTGTAAATATTTCTCAAATTGCTTCAAAGTGACTAAGAAATAATAATTGACCAATAGTGCTTGTGTACTAGTGGGATTTAATTGAAAAAAAAAATGTTGCCGTATAAAAAAATAATTTTACCTCAGTTAGAAGTTGCTTCAATCTATTAGTGGCACGCGTTGGTGTTGAGATGCCTGTTGGTGAGATCCGAAAATAATATAAAAAAAATTAATAAATAAAATCGTTTTTATTTAGAATTATCATTGTTAATTAGTTAAAAATGTTGTTATAATATGCATTATAATAATTCACCTTAATAATTATTCAACTAGAACATTTCCTAGTTTGCTTTTGATTGAGCTTCAATATCGGTACGAGTACCATACCTCAATAAAAAGGATTTTAAGTTATACACATTTATATTTTTATAAAAATCGATGTTTTTTAAAATAAATATAAAAAATAATAAAACTATGAATTAGTCAAAAATTTCTTAAGCGATGCTTAGAAAACTTAATAAACTAAATTTTAATAATAAATATGTACATAAAATATATTATGTAATAATAAGATGGAGTCCGATTCAACAAATTCACATTTTTTTACAATTGAAAGTTTATCTTTGATTTAAAATAAAAAATATATTTTTTTTAATGTTTTCAGATAGTTACATATTTATTAATTTACGTGAAATTGTAAATTATCAAAAAATGTCTCAAATTGCAAGCTACCTCTGGTAGGTAAAGACATTGCCTTAAACGCGCGAATTTGAATAGGATATAATTGAATATGGCATCAAATTATACATCGATTTTTTTTTAATAAATGCTCCCATTTGTACTGACGCGCACGCACAATTCTTCGATGTCCGTTTTCTTATTTCCCTGTCATTTTTGGTAGACTTATTTGAATCTGTAAATTCTATCAACCTAGCGCTGCAAAGAAACGATATCACAGTGCTCCATTGTCACGAAAAATTGACAGCTTTCAAACTGAACCTCTAACTATGGATAGTAAAGTTAAAGAGAAAGAAATTTCTTTAAAATAATGTAGATTTTTTTTTTTTATTTAAGTCGTCCGCGAGCAATGACATTATAAATCGACAATGCACTCAATATAGTAGGTAGCAAGTACATTCGCGCATAGCGACATTCGCACATGTATAGATAGACGTCACGCAATTTCCATTATGCGATATCACGCATCGGGAATTTATAGCAATATGAGCTTTATTGTAATGGCGTTAGAACAGTGTTTCTAGTGTCAATGTTCATTTGAGCGAACCTGTTCGAACCGAACCATTCGGCAGACCCGACAAAAAGCATCGGGAATTTATAGCAATATCACCTTTATTGTAATGGCGTTAGAAAAAATTATGCCATTCGGCAGATCCGACAAAAAAGTGAGTGTCATTTTTTTCTAGATGCGTCGTCCATATTAATGTCATTGTCAGCGAGTCATCGAAATTTTTTTAAAGGGACCGCCATGGAGGAAATGTTATAAAGTTTGAGAACCGCTGTTAAATATAGACCTTTGTGGAGGGTGCAAAGTGTAAAGTTCACAATAGAGATCATTAAAGCAATCGTTGGTAATTATAATCCTCTTTTTATATTCACCAATCATATAATTATTTATTAGCATTAACTTGTGATCCGAAGTAGACTGTATTACTATGCGCGGATATTAACGCGATATATTTACACTATTTTCATAGGCATTATAAAATTTAATCATTAGAGTGTTACACAATGTTGACTCATTGCACGTTTAATAATTTATTATTATGAGAAATCATTAATCATTAAAACATTTAATTACTTATTGAAATGAATATATTGTATTAGATGAGAAGCTGCGCCATCTTAACACAGTATGAATTGCAAAAATACAGAATTAACAATAAGTATGTACATATTTTAAAATAGAATGCAATTAGAAATCATAAATAGAGAACAATGAGTAATCCAACATAATGCACAGTATTGTCTGTGTTGCTAACTATTCACAAAATATGCCAGATAGGGCAAGAAAACAAGCTAAATGGCAAAATAAAATGCTAGATTTAAAAAAATTGAAAATGTGTCTAGAAACTAGCATTTCAAAAAAATAGCACAATAATTATTATAAACATCCCTTTTATAAGAACAAAGATCGAAAAAGAATTTAGTATTTTACAACATAGCGCGACCCGAGAACTACAAGGTTCTAAGTGTCGATTTTTGGCCAAACTAAAGTAATGATGAGGCAGTCTTCCAAGTCACATTATCTACATAATATATCAATATGAGGTCAATATTTCTTATATTTTTTCATTAAACCCCAATACTACCGAGTTATATGTGCACTTTACAAAATATCTGTGGTACTACAGAGTTCTATCATAATCTAAAAAGATCCGTCGTTCTACAAAGTTCTATGTGCTTTGACATTTCGTGGTTATGAATACATTTAAAGTTGTTAAAATCGTTTAAATTGCAATATGAAGAGTAAAATGTTGTTGTTTTGTATTTAAAATTTATTATAAAGACTTCATGCAGTGTATTTAACAATAAACCACGAGTATTTACATAAACTACTATAGCTTCGAGATACATAACCTCAAAAAAATGTTTCGTGATATTTGATATCAACAGTAAATTGTGAACTCACTAATAGATGAATAATAATATTATGAAACGTAAGTAAAATTTAATTATATTATCGTTATTTTTAAAATTTTTATTTCGTTACAGTTACATATTCACAAACTGTCAATTTTAATACCTACATAACTGATTATTTTAATAATGTGAATGTCGAACGAACATTGTACACTTTATTATTTAACCTTTTGTTAATAATAATGTCTAAATATTGAGAGTATTTGAAGGCTATTTCATTCAATGATTTAATATTTTAGGCTTAAAAGTCTTCCTGGAAGTGATATCAATGTTTGAGATGTTTCAAATCCTCAGTAGATGGGGTGAAGAAATGGTTATGTTGTATTCTAAAATCCCTATTCCTGAGAATTCCCACACTATAGAGATTTAGTATATTAATTATACAATATCATTATGATGTTATGATGGATCTGAAAGATATGCCTCTTGCTGGGTTGAAGATTATTCTAAAACTGACGTGAATAATTTAATAGAAGAATTTTTACACAACATTCCCTCAGCCGTTAATAACAACAAGCCAGCCAGTTGAAATTAAACAATAAACACTAGGCTTGTTTCATCAACAATAGTTTTGTATTTTTATTAAATTATATTTTCAACTTAATTTTCATTTTAAAATGGTATTAAACAAAAATTACAAAAAAATATTTATGTTTTTCCGAATTTCCCATTTTCCCAACAATTTTCATACATTTTCTCCGGAAAAAAATATTTTATTAGATAAGAAGAAGATACTTTCAAGAATTTTATTTATTTTTAACATGAAAAGTGAAACTATGTGTCCTTAATCACCAGGATTTCCATACAAATTTCAGTTAGAACCTTGTAGTAAACGCGATTTGTTTGAGTTTCAGGTGGACAAAGTTCTAACTGAATTTATGATATATAAAATTTACCATTAAAAACTAGTTTTAACGTAGTTTTATTGATAGTTACAATATAGTAGTACCATCATTGATATATTCAACCAAAAAAATAATTGAAAACATTCACAAGTAACAAAATACAAGCGTTCAAAACTTCAACAGCCCATAACTTTTTTTCTGCACTTGTTCACTTAGAACCCTATAGTTCTCGGGTCGCGATATATGTAATTTTATATTTGGCTTGTGCAACGAAAAGCAAGACACATACAGACTCATACTACTCTGTATCTGCTGCGCATTGGACAAACTGAACCCATTAGCGAAATCACCAAAATGTTGACAGCTGGTGGCACTGCCACCTGGTATTTTTTATTAGTAAGATAAAAAATATATAAGTTAGCATGTTGTTTTCAAGAAAATCTGGTGTAATATTCCAGCTAAGCTGTTTGTGGTGTCGAAAAACGCTAGATTTAAAACGTCAACGAAAATTTTGTAAGCCAGATCTAGCAAATGATCTGGCAAAAAAAAACGCTAACGCTGATCATAGTGTATTGCTAAATATGGACATTGTATCCGGATTTAAGATGTATGAATACTATTTTTCAGTTCCTTGTATCCGAAGAAATTGCAAATCAAAACTGTTTGTTACAAAAAGAAAACTAAGAATTTTGTCACTGATGACACTCTTTATTATTGGCTCGATATGTATGCGGTATTTCATTTTTCATTATTACACAATTTCAATACACATTTGAACGTTTGGCCTCATTAATTTTGATATTTTTTACTTCTCTACTTTTCTCCCTAAACTATAAATAATTACATTGTAATAATATCAGCAGTATGTATTCAATTATGTATCGATTAGTAGAAGTTATTTATATGACGTTATGCAATTGTTTTTTTTTCTATGTTGATATAGGCACCTAACAGATATCGTAATGATGTATGTAGTTTTTCGAGTTTATCAACTGTGTACGAAAAAAAACAATTTTACTTTCAATTTCAGATTATGTAAAAATTATCATTGTGTAAGTGCAGCATTGATTATTTGAGAGTCACTTTTAAATGGCATTCTGATTTCTTGAACGTTTTTCATGTTATTTAGATACTAGCAGAAGTAGACCCTTTGTCTACAACTCTATATTATGTACAATATCTCAATAGTCAATATAAAACTAAAAAAAATAAGGCAATTTAGAAAACGCTCCATAGAGTATTGTAAAAACTACAAATAACCTCATAGTTACATGTAAGTTGTACGTATGCAGTTTATCGTGGGACACTTATTCGTGCACCGCAGTACGTGAAACATGAGTTCGTATAACATTTTATCAAATGACGAGTTCTTCGTTGAACATTTCACCGTGGAATACATTTGTACGTATCTTACAAAATGCGGCGATAGTTTGCAAATAGTACTGTTCCAATTAGATTAACCCTAACCTAACCTAACCTAGTAAAGACATCTCATAAAATTCGCCACATGTTGTAGCATACGTACAAATATACTCCACGGTGAAATGTTCAACGAAAAACTTGATTAAATGTTACACGAACTCATGTTTCACGTACTGCGGCGCACGAATAAGTGTCCTGCGGTGAACTGTTTACGTACACATATCCGTGTACCTAACCTCATAGCAATTAGATAGGACGTGCATAGTTTAGTTGGTAGGCACATAGGTGCGAATCTCAGGGGCATCGTATTTTTTTTCAAAAATATTTTTTCTAATGGTCTTATGCCGGGTATCTACTCATCAGCGAGTCGTAATCGTGACCTCTGCAGCTACAGTAACTAGTATGGACGCCAAATAATGCGAGCCTAATGAATAATTATTTTGGATCTAGAGTTGGTTATAGTATCTGGAACGGTTACAGTTACGGCTCGCTAATGAGTACCCGGCTTAATATTTCTCTGAGGTGTTTTCAAATTATGTGTGTCAATAGAATAATAGTAAAACGAAGTTTTAATATGGCGTGGAAAGATAGTTATATCTGACAGACTGGCAACAATTACCCTTGCGTACCATATTCCATGATTACCCTGTTTTGTTTTTAGCGGTTTCTAGTTATTATCCACCGATAACAGTGGGGTTTTTTTTCGCTTCGCCAGGATCTCGAAACTGATGATCGTGACTCTGGTGCGGCATGTCCAAGAGACGAAACAGCGACGACTATACATACGGACACTAACGATCCTAATAATTACGATCATGAGGCCAGGTTTTTACACATTGACTCAAAATTGGAGTATCTGGGTATGATAAATGTACCCGGAAAAGTGCATGGATCTGCAGTAGAAGCAACGAGAAGCTGTTAGTAGTGGGGTACCTAAATATGTTATTTAATATTTAAATTAATAATTAAATAAATTATTATTGATATTTTTTCGAAATAGATCACCCCTCCAAACTATTTATCCGTACATGCGTCTATTTGTATGTTTAGAATATAATCATAGAGTATACGTTTTATAACTTTGAATTTTTTTGCATTTTTTACTACACTGATACGCCTCTTTGTCTGATTACCTTGCATAAAATTAGATCAATAATGATATTCACTTAAAGCAGGGTTTCTTAACTTTATTAGCTAGATAGGGGTAAGTAATAAAAGAATAATAAAAATAATGTAATACAGTACCAATAAAATACATTTTAAAGCAACGTAGAATGCCAAAAGTCGTGTGACGCCCTTGAGCACTCCATACAATATAAAATTCGTTAATGATCCTTTGTTGGCCTCGCAGTTAAATTGGAAGTAATAAGATTTCTGAAGAAAATCGCAGTAAGTATACGTTTTGTTATATTGAAATTTATGAAAAAAGGCAGTGAGAAATATTGAATGGCTGCAGGCAGGTAATGAACGTACATATTGTTGCAAAGAAGACATGGCTGGTGTCTGTGCCAACACGTCCTATTCAATAGATATGACTGACCTTGGCGGAAGTCAACGAATCGTATAGTAGTCAATAAAATGTTTACTATCAGAATACTGTTTAGAAATATATATTTAAACATTTGTAAGTTATTTTATTATAGTTATAGTATAGTATAGTAATGTTATAGTATAGTATAGTTATTTTTCATTTCAAATTTGATAATAACATGTGTAATTATACCCACTAGAAAAAATCACATTTGAAAAAAATACGATGTTCGACGGACCAATATGCTTTAACCAATTAGGCTACGAGCCTCATACCTAATTGCGTCAATTAAATCCTTATCAAATTGTATTATTATCGAATATCGGTTTTTGTGTTTTAAATCAAAGGAATATTATTTACTTTAATTACAAACCGACGTCCAGCTCTCGCCAAATATTTAGTTATAACGTCTACTTGAACTTTCTAACAATTTTTAAGAAACCATTTCTTTTTTTCAACGAATATACCATTCCATATATTGAACATACATAACTTGAAAACACCTCAGAAAAATATAAAGCCGGGTACTCATCAGCGAGCCGTAACTGTAACCGTTCCAGATACTGTAACCAACTCTAGATCCAAAATAATTATTTAGGCTCGCATTATTTAGCGTCCATACTAGTTACTGTAGCGGTCGCGGTTACGGCTCGCTAATGAGTACCCGGCATAAGACCACTAGAAATTAAGGTGACGCATCAGTGAAACGCCAAATAATTTTCAACTGCACGCGCAACGAAATTTTGGACTCGCTGCCCAGTGTTGCCATGTCTACTGAAATTTCAGTAGATCTACTGATATTTTTTGCCATTATACTGAATTTTTGATTTTTTTTCGAAATTCAAGAAATCTACTGATATTTGTGTTTCTCCATAATTATTGTAAGTTGACTGATGATTATTTTAATGATAAACTGGACATGATTCACGCACGACCTTTTTTTTATGTGTTACACTTAAATTGACAAAAAAAGCATTGTAACTCTACCCAAGAACGCCATTTTACGCATTAATATCAGCATTGTTTGCAATAAATTAATATTATTAGTTATTTTTATTCTTATTAGTCTTAAATCATATCTAATATACTACATTTTCCCAAATCTACTGATATTTTATGAAATCTACTGAATTTTTTGTCAAAATCTACTGAAATTTTAAATTTTGACTTGGCAACAATGTCGCTGCCATTCAGTGAGAGAATGTTGACCCAGAAACACGTCACTTTGCTGCGTGATGGCGACGGGTCAATTAATTCTAAAATCGTGTAAAGATGACTAAAAACGTTACCCATTTACTTTAAAAAGAAAACATGTCAATGAATATATTATTATTGTTACTAATAGAACAATAAACAGAACATAAAATGGACGTATGTTGGATTTATATGACAAATAATATTTCGTTTGACAAGCGTCATTTTCACCCGCCACCCGCAATCCGCGCATCGCCTAGCAACGATCTTTTTAGACCGTGTCTCAACTAATGCATGGCCTTAACTATTATATAACTATTCCCAACTAAAAATATTACATTTGAAAAAGGTGTTTTCAAATTATGTATGTTCAATATATGGATTGTCACATTCTCAAATCTTGTGAATTATTCGTTGAATAAAAGAAATGGTTTGCTAAAAATAATCATTAAACTTGTATTTTAGCAGAGCAAAGGAGTCTAATTTTAATACTATTAAAATCTCTTGCATAAAAAATGCTTTTTCTGGGTGTGATAAACATTCTTCATTTAGATTTGTGAATATTTTGGCAAGAAATGCATTTTTTTGATAACCACGAAATGTGTATTAATTGGAATATCACGATTCAGTAAATATGCAAAAAAATATTACCTAAATTCAAACATTCTAATGAATTCTTTGACTCTTGATGCTACAACTTCTGAATTCAAATGCAGCAGTGAGTGGTGTTTTATCAATTTATACACATATAATTAAAAATAATCATGACTGTAATATTGTCTATTTTCGATAAAATTTATAATTTCGACCGTTTGGCTTAGCACAGTAAGTTCTAAAATGTGATTTAATTTTACCAACAACCCTGAGGTTCCGCAAACTAAAAGTTCCGCGGAACCTTATTTCGGTAACGATGTGTTAACACGTAATATGATATAATTGCGACTTAATCTACATAATTCAAGGCTCCCTGAGATATATTTGATTTTATTAGCCCAGGCAGTGTTTGTTTTATTTCCGTAAACAAATAGTTGTTTTGCATACAATTTTGATCACATTTAATGATATGTTTTGTGTAGTTTAGTTTAGTTAATATAGTGCTGTACCTTCCACCCGAGAGTTCTGGGCTCGACCCGGTGAGGACACAATATTTATTTTATTTTCTCAAAGCCTGGGTGTTTGTGATTGTTCAAAATTACTAACAACTAGAGTTGGGTATTTTCCGAAAAAAATCTCAATCTCGAGATTCGGGATTTCCCGAAATGATGAAATTTTTTAATTCTCGAGATTCGGGATTTCCAGAAAAGAATGTTTGAAGAATTCTCGAGATATCGGGAAATTAAGAAAAAAACATGTAAACATCCTAAAATCAGTCTAAAAACAGACAAATTCCAAAAAAACATGTTTTTCAGAAGACAAATAAAATAGAAGTAGGAAAACAAAAATAATTCAAAACATTACTTATTGAAATAGAATTTCAAAAAACACAGACTGTCAATCGCTGCGTCTGACAATCGCGTACGCTTTTGAGACACAAAATTTCCTGATGTTGCAAAAATTGCGTTTATTTTGAGTTGACGTTGGATTAAATGCTCCGACCAGTCTTAGAACGTTTTGTGTTTTCTGTCCATTTTTTTCGTATAGAAAATCGTTTTATCAATTAATATTTGATAATAAAGAAATCCCGAATCCCGAGAAAAGATTTCCGAGATCCGGGATTTCCCGAAATGTTAATAATTTCAATTCTTGAGATTTGGGATGGAAAATCTCGAAAATTTCTCGAGAATTCCCGTCGGGAAATTCCCGAAACCCAACTTTAATATATTACTATTAATAACTCTAAAAAAAAAAAAATATATATATATATATATAGTGCCACAAGCTTCTTTTTTACTATGAGACCACATTTTTTATGTGTGTTTATCTCACTTAGCTGGTCGACCTATTACTCCGGGCACCAGGCTATAGCCCTATCAGCCCACCCTTGCGGCATGGTTAAAATACGGTATTAGAGTAGTCATGGAATGATTATTTATACTTGAAAACTGACAAATATATTTTTATACTTACTAATAATTCTGTGCAATTCTTAAACAAACTATATTCAATTTCAATTTTTTTCTGTATTGGTTACCTGTACTCCTGTATGGCTTGTGAGACATGGCATCTTACTAAGCTACAAAAGTCTCGGCTTTTGAGCTTTGAGAATGGATGTCTCCGCTGAATCTTAAGGGTACATTGCTACGACCGCGTTACAAACACCCGAGTTCGTGAGCAGACACAACAGCCTTCGGTGATTGAATTAGCCACGAAGAGACGTTTTACGATGCTGAAGAATGTGTTCCGGATGCCGCCAAAAAGTGTGATACTTCGTACCCTTGTGGCACAACCTCAAGGGTTCCGTCATCGTGGCCGGCCCTCCCTCACCCCGCAGCGGTGCTACAAAAGCGATCTGCGCGCTGCAGGTCTGGGATGGCGGAAGGCGTAAGAGTTTGTGATGGATCGAGGGAAGTAGCGCGAACTTGTGCTTGTCCTATGCCCCAATGCTGGGTCATGACAGGGTGAAAGAAGAAAGAAGAAGAAGTTACCTTCACCATGAAAATTTTGATATTATCGTCCGAACATTTTAATTTAAGTCACAACAATGAAATACACCTGATAATCTCAATATTCGTGGATTCTATATACAAAAAGAACAATGTTTACGGAATAGGTAGAAATTTAACCAAGATCAGGCAAAAGAGGTGATACGTCTTACTTATTTTATTATAAATGTACCGTTACACTTCCAATTTGTTGACGCGGTCGTTCGGCTTGATTAGTCATGTTTTTATGGTCACTGCACAATTTAACAATCAGCCAAAAATTGTTTGTTTATTTTTATATATATATACCTTATATACCTATTCTTGAATGTTAAATAATATTCAGCGTCAATGAACAAGGAGAACTTTTCAAGAGATTCAGCAAATATTTAATGGATTTAATTCATGATATTATACAGTGACATTGCTAGACAAGGTGCCGTCCTTAAACAGACTTAAGCGCGAACCAAATTGAGGTGCATGTCACGGACTATCACGTGACGTCACAGTAAGCTGTCGCTACGGGAAAAGACGTATGTAATGTCGTTTTTCTTGGTGTTTAAAATGTTATCAGACTGATGCACCCATCCCGTAGCACATTTTGAACCTTTAAACTAACATTGTCAGTTGGCAAAATCTGCCGAAATCACCAAAACAACAATGAGGTCACCTCACGTTGAACTGCACTGCATCGATACCTGCATGACTCAATGAAAATTTTTATCATCTTCTACATGCCTACACTTTTCGAATGTCATGTCAAAATCAGGTTTTTTTATTTTTAGCGGTTGGCACTATGTATTAGCTATACTATAGGAATGTTATCTATTATCTATGGTCTGCTGGTTGGGTTCTGTTCAAAATATTATCTATGGATGTCATGTCGCAAGTAATTTTAACGCACGCACACGTAGAAACTGTTGAAATTAAATGAAATTAGCATGAATAATTAATAATAATTCAAATTACTAATACATTATAGTTGGCACTCTTTATCAGTGTCATTATTCAGTGAACTTACAGGGATGGAGATTGTTCAAAATACTCTGCAAAATGACGAAAACATAGATTGAATTTGTCTCTGCGACAGCGTGACAGTAGGTGACATGTAGGCGACATGCACCTCTAAGTGGCAATCCACATACCACGACCAGTGCACCGGACTCACTGAGTTCACGATGAGTGCAATGAAAGATGCAGAGCTTTCTGAGCAACAAAATATACCTAAAAATAGTTGTTATAGACGAACACTTTATTTGGATTATTTTATTGCATATGCCACAGTGCCTTATAAATAATTCAAATTTTTGTTGTTGCATAAAAGCTTTGTTTATCAGAGCGCAAATGCATCAATGTGCTTTCAGGCATATCATCATAAAGTTTGTTTATATTTAGACGTTGCTAAGCTACGGACATTAGTACCGGAAAAATAATAATACGAGCTAATAAAAACGTTGTAAAATAGCCCGCTTTTTGAAAGTACATGATTATTAAAATCGATGAAAATTATAATAAAACAGCTGTCTTTCCGTGGGAGTTGTGTGTTGATGTTCATATTATGTAACGTCACATTTATTAATTGAATAATTGTGCGTATACGGTGTTAAAATGTTTTTTTCTGTCAATGTTGACAGCCGTTTTCGAGCAGTAATCCTATATTTAGAAAGCTAAAGCTCGAATTATACTGGGCAACACACAGATCCAATCAAATCCAACAACTCACGATAATTGTTCACCCCGATCGTGAAAATACAATATAAGTTCTGGCCAAAATATTACGATAGTTCCTGGTTGGGCCAAATACTAGCCCTCATCCTTCTCTCCCACTGACTTCTAAATCTCTTATTTATTATTGTCACAAGACCAGACGATGGGTAATTAAGGGCTTTTACTTTCATTAATGGTCTAATATTATAAAATTAAAATAACCCTATAATAACAATCAACCTAAGATTTAGGATTCCAATGTTTTACCTTGCGATGAGGTAGCTATGCCACTGATTGAATACACACTTCAGCGCATCTATTCTATACACAAGACTGCTTTCTGCCGCTACGGTAGCTATCTAGGGTAGGTTTGTATTGAAATATTAACACTCATTGTAAAAATGACAATAAGTTAGTTGCAATTGTTACAATAAGTGCTATGTTTTAACATCACCTCTCTTGGCTATACCAAATTTTAGAGCGAGATAGACAGTTTTGACTGTTTAGACGGCTAAATTATTGTAGTTGTTACAATAAGTGCTAATGCTTCGATACAAACCTACCCTAGATAGCAGTTTTGTGTATAGAATAGATGCGTGGTGTTAATGATCGTTTGGAAGATGGGTGATATCCCGAAAGAGTTGTCAAGATAATATAACCCAAATATTGTATTGAATTGACAAGAATTGAATAAGAATTAACAAAAAAACTTTCTTTTTAAAACTATTAACACCGTTTTTATTCGTTCGTATATCTCAATTTCACCTATTTGCACTTTAGTGCTATGTTTATTTTAGGTATAATATTATATACATATATGAAAATATAACGCTTTTTTACATGTACATAATATACCTAAAACAACATTTATGGTACCCTTTGAAAACTTTATTTTCATTGTAATTTAAATATATTAAATTACCTCATTTCACCCGTGAAGCTGTAAAACTTGACTAAATTTAGTCAGAGTCAGCAATAAACATTTATTATCAGAAATTTTCTATGGAATGGCTTTCTAAGTGAAACAATATATTCTACATAAAGCAAGTGTTTTTATCGCGAGCTAATTTTCTCTTGTTTGACTGAAATGTGTCAAAGTTATTGCTTATTAGTTATTGTCACGGAAACATGAATTGTTCGACTTCGTCTCTTTGTATTTTACGGTTGAAAATATTACACTGAACAAAATCTATGCTAGGGATAGTTGTACCGGGTTTTATTTATAAAAAAAACACTATCGGTTCTTGAGTTTTAGTCAGTATTTATAACATTTCAATTTAACAGTGTCATCTGTCAATTTATTTAACAACTAATTAATGGGAATACATTATTTATTCAAATGCATTGTCTATTTCAAGATACACCTGCGTATGAACAAATGAACATTGTAGGTAGACTAAAGACGTATAATACTTGCACGAATATTGCTAAGCAGAAGTATTTTATTTGTATTCCGCCGTAAAGACTATAAGAATATAATGTTTGAGGCTTTCACGGTTGTTTTTTATCGTAGTATATTCTTGGGTTTTCACCGTGTCTCCTTCTTCCTTCCTTCCACATGAAATAATCATGGTTTCAATTAAATAATAATTTTACAATAATTTATCACTCTCACACATCAAAATATAGTAAATAAGTTAATAGCCAAAGACTGCATTGCTAGATATTTTTTGACTACATTTATGACATATTTTGTTTTTTACATGTTATCACATTCGCAAATGTAAGATTTAAAAAAATATATAAAAACTCTTCATCCATGTAGATTGTGAAATATATTCCGCTGATTATATATTTCATTTATTTTAATCCTAAATTAGACAGTGTTGCCTTTCACCAACAAAGTAAGTATATTATTTTTTATATTTTTGTTTGAATGACATTTTATTTAAAAATTGCAGTTCTCTGCAGTGGATAAATTATCCTGTCAAAATAGTTATAGTTTTTATTCACAGGTGTCACTGTAAATTTATAATAATATTAAACATTACATGTGATCAATTAGAAAAATAAGAATACCTCTATGGTACCAACATTAAAGGGTTGCCATCGTGCATTTAAGTGTTAACACCAATACTGATATGTGCAATTATAATAACAGTGAGAAGTGTACTAGATATTAGCTATTATTAATTATACTGTAGTCTTGCTGACCAGTTTATCAGGAAAGCTAAGCTATCAAGTTTCTCGAAGAAACTTACAGTGCAAGCATTCAAGCAGTAGATGACATGATTGATTACTTACTAGCTAATTATTATTAATAACCTAAATATGTACCTACTTATAATAAAATATAATCTACTTTTCAACCAATAGGTCCCACAGAAGTAGGCAATATTGATGCAAATAATTAATTACAAAATAGAATAAGTACTATTTATGATAGTTCCAATAACAGGCGGATAAAGAAAGCATTATTAAAAAACGGCTGTTAAGAATTGCATACGAAAATGAAAGTATGTTTACTTTAGGCTTGACGTCGGTGCTCGTGTTGTTATCGAATTATTGTGAGAGTATAGTCAGGATTATACCCCACTTCCTTGATAGAAACATAAATATAAAATACGATGAGTGTATATTTCCCCAGTCAGTTGGAATATTTTTAGTTATATGGCAACATTGAAATGTCAAATGAATTGTCCTGTCATCGCCGCGATTCTTTCGGCAACATTGTTTATGAGCCGAGTACGATAGATTTGTCGTTGTTATCCGAATAATATTTCTGCAATTACCTTTCAAAACTTTTTGTATTCATAATCTAAATTACAGTACACACAAAAATTAAAAGTCAAATGCTTTCATAGTGAGAGGAATGAATAGGGAAGTGCGAGAAGGGATTATACCGTGCACCAACCTGCCGCACATCAAGTTAAACTTTTCGCATTAAAATGTTCTGATCAAATTGAGATGCATGCCACGTCAATGTCACAGCGACAAATTTAGTCTATGGTTTCATCATTTTGCAGAATATTTTGAACGATCACCACCTCTCTAAATTCAATTATAGAGAGTGTCAACTCTAATGTATTAGTATTTCGAATTATTATTAATTATTCATGCCAATTTCAATTAATTTTTTAAACAGTTTTTACGTGTGCGTACATTAAAATTACTTGCGATATTATATCCATAGATGATATTTTGATAATAGACAATATTCTTATAGAAAATACATGATTTTGACGTGATTCGAAAAAGTGTAGACATCTATAATGTGATAAAAACGTTCAAAACGTCATGCATGTGTCGATGCAGTGCAGTTCATCGTGAGGTGACCTCATTGTTGTTTTGGTGATTTCGGCAGATTTTGCCAACTGAAAATGTTCGTATAAAGGTTCAAAATGTACTACGGGATGGGAGCATCAGTCTGATAACATTTTAAACACCAAGAAAAACGACATTACACACTTTCCTCCCCCGTAGCGGCAGCTTACTGTGACGTCACGTGATAGTCCGTGGCATGCAGCATAATATATTTCGCGCTTTATGGTTATTTTTTCCATCAATTTCATACCAATAAATAATAATTTCGTTTTGGATTTTCTCATCAAAATATTAAAGTCGAACCGAGTACCGAACTGTCTCATCTGATTTGAACCAATTTTCTAGGTTGAGATTGACGTTTAAGATCTGTCCATTGTCTCACGAGTCGTTTGATTGACGAGAGATTGCATTTTCTTACTAGAACTTTGCTTAGATACGAATCTACATTGTTTTTTTTTAATATTCACATACTTACATGCAAATAATAAAATTGCTTAAAATGCTATTCAAAAACATTTATGAAAATTATTGTGAAAATGTTTGGTGTGTGAAAAATCCTCATTCTATAATAAAAAATCATAATTATATTTAGATACCTAGGTTAATATTATTGTAATTTTTTTGTCTTGATAATGGTGTTTTGTAAAGGGCCAATTTACCAAAATGCTATTTTACAGGAGGAGGATTTTTAACTTTTGCTATTTATTTATTAATTACACATAAATGTCTAACAAGTTTATAATAAAGTTTAGAAAGAATACTGTCTTTATAGTAGGCTTTATAATATAATATTTTAAAACGTCTCATATGTCACATTCGCATTTTTCACTAAGTGAATATTCGCCCTTACGATTTTTTAGTACTTACTTCCTGTCGAGATACAAATTTGCCGTTTTACACAACAAAGCTAGTGAGGTACCTACATATTGTTTTTTCATTAAAATCTCAATTTCGCCAAAATGGTTAAATCGCCCTTTTTACAAAACATCGACGATATATTGTAATAAACTAAATAATCAAAATAATATTTTATTCAAAAAATATACCTATTATTAATAAATTTTGTAAAAGTACACATATCTCAAAGAAATGTAAAATACTTCAGTGTCATTTGGATTATCTCGTCTATTTTTTATGCATAGGTATATTTAATTTTAAATAAGATTTTTTTCCTCTTGAAAATTAATGAGTTACTTTTAAAAGGTAATACAAACTGTCAGATCTTTTGTAGTTCTCTGTCAGTTTTTTTATCTTTTCCTGAGTACAACTTGTTAAATTAATAATCTGTCACAATTGAGAGCAAGTAAAAATAGAAAATGTTATTTTAATAACAATCAATATAATTTATTGTAATGATGTAAAAACGTAAAATAGATGATAATCACATTTAATTATTTATTAAAATGGGTTATTACTCATTAGTAATGACCACATATATTATAATCCCTTCTACGAAAGGTGTTTGGCTCACCTGGTAAGCATTTAATCTGGTAAGTATGAGCATAAGAAATTACATATAAATTTGTGTAGATGTATGAATCACCATGCAATGACTGTAACCAGGTATACATAGGAAAAACGCAACGTGCCTTTGACATTTCAATCAATTGATATAACATGTAAGAGTAATATTTTTTTCAGAATTTAATGTTGTGAGATTCAGATTTAACCATCCACCAAGCCGAACTGGAAGCAGTTGTGTGAATTCATGCTGTGGAGACTCCACTGTGAATTGTAATGAGACTAATTTTGTGTTTTTGCTATATTATTTTCTGGTGTATTTTTTTTTCTTTAGTTCATTAACACGATTGTTATTCTTATTGGCGCTACAATATGATTATATTATAATTATTTTAATATTTCACACAAAATTTTGCATAACTCACTCTATTATTGTAGCTAAATATTTTTTAACAATAGTGCATATTATACGCATTGAATATTATAAAAGTGTTGATAATATACGTATATTTCCAGAGTTTGTTGTAAAATTTTATCCGATATATTGTATGTAATAAAATAATGATAATATTATCAAATGACTGGCAGTTGAAACATATTATTGTTCTTATGAATATAATATAATATTTAGAATCATAACCATATACCTACCAGTATTTACCAAACTGCGGTACGCGTATCTATTTTTTAAGGGATATGATATTGAACTAAGTTTTCATAAAAATATTTGACTTGGCAGTAATAAGTGCAGTGTTGCCAACAGTATGCTATGACTATAGTATAAGGAATATAATTTTGGTCCACCTACTATGTACATACTATACATTTTCTCAATATCATACTAATACTATAATTTATGAAATCAGAAAACATACTAGCATTATATATGTAATTAATAGTACTTAGCTATTTATTTAACATACACAATTTGAAAACATCTCAGATATAATATAATACACACCAAAGGAAAAATTTTTGAAAAATACGATATCCGACGAGACGTGAACCCGAATCCACTAGATTCATGCCTATGTGCTTTACTTATCCATGGCGTCCTATCTAATAACGACGAAATTAACTATATTTCAAACGCATATCAAATTATTGCATTAATTTTTGGCTATCGGCTTTTGCATTTTAAATAACACATTTAAATGTGTGTTTTGATTTTGAGTGACCTAAAGTGTATTTTGTAAACAGAAACTATATTTTTTTCTTTGGATTTTTTTGATTCCGTGAATTTATAAGCGTAAACTAAATCTGTTTTGAATATAAAGTTGCACGAAAAATTTATATGATTCCAATACTCAAATGGTTTTTTCGAATTTAAGGACTGGTTCCTTTCTGCATAACGCCCACCAAATATGATTCATAATAAATGTCGTCAGAAGTTGGGTATGATGGTAATTTTAATATAATATAAATAATTAAAAGATAAAAAGAACTTTTTATATACTTACCACGTTTTTATATTTTCTGTTGAATCATATTAACTTGACAATTCTATGTATTAATAAAAACTGTTTATTGTACTTGATAGAGAGGGAAGTTAGCTAAAAACCTTCAATCGTCCAATACAAATCTTGGAAAAACAAGAAAAAATATCTACTGGAAACACAAGAAAAAATCTGTACCGGACGAACAAGAATACGAGCTAATAAAAACGTGGTAATAAAATACGTCTTAAAGAGTTCTAGCATATTGTTTGGTTGAGAAATACTGCCACACTCTTTGGGTATTTTAATTCGAGGCCAAGTATGAATACTGTGATAAGTATTATTTTGTATTAGGTTGCACAAAATACAAGAGACAGCCATCAGATGGAATTCAACGCAACATTGTTTGGTCGGTTGCTTCGGTTATTAAATATTAATTCATATTTAAAACGATTGTAAAGTTGCGAGGTAATTTTTCATGCAAACAATATTATAATTCGATAAATTATTTGTTAAAATGTAATAATAATTAGAGATTGCAAGGTTGGACAAAAGATTTTTCCATTTAACATTTAAATTTTAAAATCGCCGAACCTTGTACAATTTTTATTATGACGGATCGGTTTTGGCAATTTGGCAACTAAAAATACTTTTTAATAAATGTATTTTAAATTCACCAGAACATTCCCTAATAATTCTTAGTTACCACGTACATCAACCGAACTTAAGGGGGGACATGCTCGTCGAAGGTCAAAATTCAGTTTTTATTGTATTTTCAAACCATGATCCTGGACACTCCTTAAACGTTGTAGATAATCTATTTATATAATTTTGAAGCCGTATTATCCTTTATAGTAATTTTAAACATTTAATGACTGCATAAAGTATTTTTGTTACATAAAATAGTATTCTTTTAAACCTCTCGCTCTAATGTTTTAAAATATAGTCATATTTCGGTACATAACTGTGCAGTGGTGTTCAGATTTTTTACATTTATTAATTTTTAAACGCATTTATAAAACTATTAGCATAATTTATTACCAGATAATTTTTGTAAAATATTCACGATAAAAAATTATATTGATAATCTCTGTGATCCCAAATTTGACAAGAATTAGGCATTTTATTATTCAAAAAATCGGCAAGATTAACACATTTGAAGATGATTCTAAAGATACTTATTATAAGCTATGTCTTTGACCATTCAAGTGTAATAACATCTTATGAATAATGATTGCTTTATAATAATTATTGACATAAGAATAAGGTAGTGTTTTTTTGAAATACGCCATTTCTTTTGTCATTCCCTAGTGGTTAAGCTACAACATACGGCCGTAGCCATAAATTGACAAACTGTAATTAAAGTAGGGAGTAAAATTATGTTAACGCGCGTGTTTGAACATATACCTAACCGATTTTTTTTTAATTTTTTTTTAAACGGTACATGTTCAAACACGCGCGTTAATATCATTTTACTCCCTACTTTAATTATAGTTTGTCAATTTACGATTACGGCCGTATGTTGTAGCTTAAGGGGGGACATGCTCGTCGAAGGTCAAAATTGAGTTTTTATTGTATATTCAAACCATGATCCTGGACACTCCTTAAACGTTGTAGATGATCTATTTATATAATTTTGAAGCCTTATTATCCTACATAGTTATTTTAAACATTTGATGACTGCATGAAGTATTTTTGTTACATAAAATAGTATTCTTTTAAACCTCTCGCTCTAATGTTTTAGAATATAGTCATATTTCGGTACATAACTGTGCAGTGGTGTTAAAATTTTTTACATTTATTAATTTTTAAACGCATTTATAAAACCATTAGCATAATTTATTACGAGATAATTTTTGTAAAATATTCACGATAAAAAATTATATTGATAATCTCTGTGATCCCAAATTTGACAAGAATTAGGCATTTTATTATTCAAAAAATCGGCAAGATTAACACATTTCAAGATGATTTTAAAGATATTTATTATAAGCTATGTCCTTGACCATTCAAGTGTGATAAACATCTTATGAATAATGATTGATTTATAATAATTATTGACCTAAGAATAAGGTAGTGTTTTTTTGAAATACGCCATTTCTTTTGTCATTCCCTAGTAATTAAGCTACAACATACGGCCGTAGCCATAAAATGACAAACTATAATGAAAGTAGGGAGTAAAATGATATTGACGCGCGTGTTTGAACATGTACCGTTTAAAAAAAAATAAAAAATAAATCGGTTAGGTACATGTTCAAACACGCGCGTTAACATAATTTTACTCCCTATTTTAATTATAGTTTGTCATTTTATGGCTACGGCCGTATGTTGTAGCTTAACCACTAGGGAATGACAAAAGAAATGGCGTATTTCAAAAAAACACTACCTTCTTCTTAGGTCAATAATTATTATAAAGCAATCATTATTCATAAGATTTTTATCACACTTGAATGGTCAAGGACATAGCTTATAATAAATATCTTTAAAATCATCTTCAAATGTGTAAATCTTGCCGATTTTTTGAATAATAAAATGCCTAATTCTTGTCAAATTTGGGATCACAGAGATTATCAAAATAATTTTTTATCGTGAATATTTTACAAAAATTATCTCGTAATAAATTATACTAATGGTTTTATAAATGCGTTTAAAAATTAATAAATGTGAAAAATCTTAACACCACTGCACAGTTCTGTACCGAAATATGACTATATTCTAAAACATTAGAGCGAGAGGTTTAAAAGAATACAATTTTATGTAACAAAAATACTTCATGCAGTCATCAAATGTTTAAAATAACTATAAAGGATAATAAGGCTTCAAAATTATATAAATATATTATCTACAACGTTTAAGGAGTGTCCAGGATCATGGTTTGAAAATACAATAAAAACTCAATTTTGACCTTCGACGAGCATGTCCCCCCTTAACCACTGGGGAATGACAAAAGAAATGGCGTATTTCAAAAAAACACTACCTTATTCTTAGGTCAATAATTATTATAAAGCAATTATTATTCATAAGATGTTTATCACACTTGAATGGTCAAAGACATAGCTTATAATAAATATCTTTAGAATCATCTTAAAATGCGTTAATCTTGCCGATTTTTTGAATAATAAAATGCCTAATTCTTGTCAAATTTGGGATCACAGAGATTATCAATATAATTTTTTATCGTGAATATTTTACAAAAATTATCTCGTAATAAATTATACTTATAGTTTTATAAATGCGTTTAAAAATTAATAAATGTAAAAAATCTTAACACCACTGCACAGTTATGTACCGAAATATGACTATATTCTAAAACATTAGAGCGAGAGGTTTAAAAGAATACTATTTTATGTAACAAAAATACTTCATGCAGTCATCAAATGTTTAAAATAACTATGTAGGATAATAAGGCTTCAAAATTATATAAATAGATCATCTACAACGTTTAAGGAGTGTCCAGGATCATGGTTTGAAAATACAATAAAAACTCAATTTTGACCTTCGACGAGCATGTCCCCCCTTAATAAGTTCTTTTATCTATCGGGTTTTATGGCGTCTTTTAGATAATATTTCGGGTATAATAATAATATTATGAGTTATCATGATGCAAAACCTGCTCAAGACATTTTTAAATCACCCCCTTTTATTAGTTATAATATATTATTTCCTTGCGAATTGGAGTAATCGTCATCATCACTTTATATCAGTAAATATGATAAGAAAATAATATTCAATAAATCATTGATGTAGTAGGTATTTTTTTTTTATTTATTGATGAAACAAACAGTTACGTTTTGATTAAAAAAATATGTTTAAAAATAGAATGGTGAAAAGTTATTGCAACCAGCAAAGTTTCCATATAAATTAAAATATATGTAGTTAAGTCTAGTAAATAAATCACATAAAAAAATGAGGATAAAAAATATTAAATATTAAGTACCTAAGTATTATCGATAAAAAGTACCATTTTTTAAATAATAAGTATTTATATAATATATTATATGTGTGTTAATAATTATTGAAATTTTTACATAATATGAGTAATCTAAGATCAGTGTTGCCATCTTTTTGTATGCTGATTATAGTACAAAGGCGTAAAAAATATAGTATTTCGGAAAAATATATGGTACAGGAACATTTGTCGTCTAGAATCCTTTAAAATTATAGTATTTTGGTATATTTGGCGTAAAATTATAGTATTTTACATTTTTCGCGGAATCAACATTATAGTACTGTACTATAATTATAGTACGGTTGGCATCACTGTCTAAGATAGAACCGAAAAACAGAATAATAAGAAAGGAAAAAAAATATATAATTTATTTAATTTTCCTTAAATCTTCCTCTGCTGCGATACAAATAGTAGGGGGGAGGGGAATCGTAAACCTCAAATCTTTAGGTATGAAGTGAAAACTGTTTTTAGTGATTTTTTATAATGTGAAAAAAATTCAGAGCATATTTTGTGATGATTTTATGTATGGGATACCCAAGGATTTGTCAATAAAAAAACAAGAGTTTCGTACCTACACTAGATGTGTCGCCTGCCAAAAATTGTATACAAAGTACGGTAGGTAGTATACGAGTATGTTTGAGTCAAATATGTTAAACAAAACCTTCTTCTATAGAGATAAATATAATATAATCACAAAACAATTACTGGGATCATTACATCTCATACAAAACCTCAGTATTATCCTGCTTTTTGTTTTTTTTTATTCCATACAAAAATGGCATTTAAGTGGATATGGAAGAAGTTTCAAAATCTTTGGTTTAGGAGGGTATATACATATACCTACTATAAGTAAATGTATCTACGTATCACATATATAGTGATGAACAAAGTTCGATGAATGATATAGTTAATGTTATTTCATTATTTTTTATTCTTTTGAATGTAACCACCGCCATCTTTAGACTAATATAGCCTGAGCATAACTTTTTGCACAATCAACGAGTGGTGCACTGCCATACTATTTATTGATAACGTACTTGCAAGCAGAGTTTGGTATTCTGTAATGACTGAAGAGTATAATAATAAGATATTAGTTATTGTCGTTTAGAATCGAGTGTCACATTGACAAACGTCCTAGTATATTATGATATTATTATACACAGAAGAAGTTTACTTACTTTGATCGTCACTTTCAATTATTAATAACACATAACCACTAAATCAGATGAACTCCAAGGTCTCCAAGATACGTTAAAACAATCTGAAAGAAATCTGAAACTAAGAATACTCAGACTAGTGAACACGACAGACGCGCCAGTATGAGCACTCTATAGAGTACTACATTTTAAATTTATTTCTTATGTACGTGTTTCAATTATTTTATCGAAAAATCTAACGTTTTTATGGTAAATTTAAAACTAGTCGTGATATGAAAAAAAAACGATAGTTCTAACAAAACTTGGCAGATACAAGATAGATAACAAGTGAAAAATGATAGATCTGGCAATTAAACTGGAAAATAGATTATAATAAATTATGTATACAGTACGGTGATACTTTACTTTGGTCTTCGAACGTGCTTTATTTAGTTAACATTATATCTATATGATGGAATATCTTTCAAACACTATAAGCACTTAGGATTTCGTGAAATGAAAGTTGTATAATTATTAATTACCAATGAAATAATAAGTAAATAAAAAAAAGTTAATATGTGCAGGTAACGCACTGTTAATATGGAGTGGTTGTAATAATTATAGGCTTTTAATATTTTTATGAAGTAGGTTTTAAGTAAGTATTTAGTTCTAAAATAATTGTTACATTAAGCTAATTTTCTTAAAAGCTTCATACGTGTAACTAATTAAATTGTTACAAAAAATTACCCTAAGTCAGTAGCTAATAGTTACCTATGTCCTAAGTTGGAATGTATATAAAAAAACAAGCAATCCTTGAGTGTTGTGAGTAATAATTTTTGCGTCGATTTAGATGTGATTGAATTGAACCATTCCTAATAGAATTGAGCAAACCAAAAGAAAATCAGTAGTGTATTCAGTATTAATTGTGCACTACAAAATGAATATTGTATCACTACCGAAATATAATACAATATACCTACGTCTAGAGATGTCATATCGAAAGAAAAGGTGTCGATACTTGTATCGGTAACGGAATAAAAATTAATATCAATACTAGTATCATTATCGACGGTACCAAACGACTGTGAAAACTTCACTAAGCAAACATATCGCAAGAGATAAAAATTTATTGTACATACATAAGTTGGAAACACCTCGGATATATACCTACCTACTAGAAAAAATATGACGCCCGATGGGATTAGAACCTGTATATCCACTGGTGTCACGCCAATATGCTTTAACCAATTAAGCTACGGGCCTCCTGCTTTATTACGATAATTTTAACTAGTGGGTTCTACATGAAATGCTTATCAAATTACGTTATTTTTGACTATCTGTTTTTGTGTTTTAAATCAAGGAAACATAAATTGCCTTAATAATCGACGCCCGGCTCTCGCCAAATGTTTAGTTATAACGTCTACTTGAACTTGGTAATAATTTTTAATAAACCATTTCTTTTATTCAACGAATAATTCATAAGATTTTAGAATGTAACATTCTATGCATTGAACATAATTGTATATAACTTTAAAACACCTCAAATATATACCTACTAGAAAAAATCACACGGTTAAAGCATATTGGCGCGATACCAGTGGTCCCAGTGGATATATGCGTTCAAATCCCGTCGGGCATCGTATTTCTTTCAAATGTTAACCTGGTTAACATCCTTAGTTATACTTGCAGAACAAGTGTTTATCGCGTGGGTATGGGGAATGTATCTGAAAAAATCTGGTATTCTGCGCTTGAAGCGAGAGATTCAGACAAAATGCCGCCACAACAGTACTTTTTATCATCCTTTCATGACTCCAATATCTTAGAAATGTGTTGTATTGTGGACACATTACTAACATGATAATATATATATACCACTAAATCTAATTTGAATGCCATATCTGCTTCAATAGACAACGTCTACGATTTCAGATAGGTACATTTAAAAATACGCCTGACAACTTCCAAAACTAGTGAGTAACTAGCAAACATATTAAATTTGGATACATTTCAAATTATGTGAGTACGTAATCTACCTATAATTCAAATATTATTTGCAAATCTGCTCGTGTTATTGCTGTTCACCAAGGACTTTTTAATGGAAGGATATTTCCGTTATTACTAAGTTTAGGTAGATATTGCTATATAAATAATGATTCTCCTCCGATTTGCCGCCCTTCGGGTATCTGCCGCTCCCAACTGACGCTCAATCTGCCTATCCCCACGTGATATCACTGGAAAGATTCTATAAGTATAAGTTTAACGGAAGTCAGTGGTACCTATTAGAAATTCTAATCTCCGCCTAATCCCGCAGCCTATAAATCAATAACAAAATAATATGATATTTTTTTCAAAATTAACTCTCCCAAACCGTTTTTATGCGTGCTTGCCCGGCCAAGTGTAATTGTTGTATTAAAAAAGTCAGAAATGACGTACACAAAACACGCCCCTTTTTAGATTCAAGTTCCGGAAAAAAACAAATATTATTTTCAAATCAGTTTAACCAGATAATTCTTCTTTTATTGCGTAATGTTGTTTTTTTAAGTTTAAATAATGCTTATTATTTTATAATCGTATTATCACATAACATAATGTAACCTTTCGACTGTCTGACTCGAGATAAAAGGGATCATTGTACAATTAATAATGTTGCCAATATCACGACGCGATAGTAAACCTCTCTGTAATTAATAATTCGCATACTTTTTAACAACTTTCTAAATGGAAACGGTTATACAATACACGCTGAGAAGAAAAAAAAGAGATGCGCATTTCCGACAATATGAATTAATCATAAACAATTTGATATGTTTGGAATTATGCAATGTGGCTGCAGGCGCGTGATTCGATTCGTATGAAGCATTTTTAGGCGCCTACGAACAAGACGCGACTAGGCAATATCTATACTATAATAATACTTAGTAGGTGGGTACTAATGATATAAATTAAAAATGGCTTTTCATTTTTTTTTTTTTTAATATTCTGGACATAACAAATAAAAGTATCTAGCGACAGACAGGTAATTGATTGCTTATTTACATTTAAAACTATTTTAATTACTCGATGAAAATTTACAAACATTTACTTAAGAGCGTACTTCAGTGAGACGGCAAATAATTTTCAATAGTAGGTGCGACGAAATTTCTCACTAGTCGCCAATCGGAGACAGACAGTTGAGGTGTCCGCACGTCGATTTGTTTTGTCATGGCGTCCGATGAAAATAATCTTAAATCGTGTTAGGATGACTAAAAAACTTTACGCGTGTACTTAAAAAAGAAAACAAGTCAATGAATATACTATTATTATTAGTAATATATTAATAAACATAACATTAAATGGACGCATATTGAATTTTTATGAGAAATTATATTTCGTTCGGCACGCGTCGTTTTCACAATCCGCGCATCGCCTAGCCACGACCTTTTTAGAACATGCCTCAACTGAAGTATAGCCTTATATATTCAGAGATAATTTATAATATGGTTATTTCATCATTAAAATATAATTTAATAAGTTTCATTAAAAATATCAGAGTTTTTTTTATAATATATTATAGTTTTAATGTGTTTTATATTATTTAAAATGAAAACGTCGATTTTTTATGATAATAAAAATGTGTGTAATTTGAAATCTTTTTGTTAATATTTAATGGGATTTCCATATAATGACCATGCCAAATATAGATTTGTTAAAATAAAACATAAATGCATCAAGAGTTTTCGCTATAAGTGGTCTTACCAAGATATGGAAGCAACATAAAAAAGCACCGAGTCACTGTTTGCCCGGTGTTTGTTTATCCAGTAAAATCTTGCAATCGATTTTTAATTAATTTCCCGACAAGCTAGACTTTTAAAACTTTTAGAATATATCAGAACACGATGCCAATGCATTATTTTAATACTTTTAGCCATAAGAAGAATTGAATTCATTTTCAGTTAATTCTGTTTTGTATGAAAAGTTATTTCGGAAGAAATCCGTAATCCAATCCACTATTAATTATTGGTTGCTAGGAAATTATTAATATATACGTGCGTTACTATGGAAATCAATATGAGTGTCAAAATGACATTTCAGTATTATTTCTATCGAATACATTTTTTTTGATCGTTTAAGCTAGTCAAGTCAAGTTTATATGATTCAACAGAAAATTTAAAAGCGTTGTATATAAAAAGTTATTTTTATCTTGTGATTATTTTTAAATTAAATTAAGCGTGGTCTAAGGTAAACCATAATACATAATAGGTCAAAAATATTCTCCTATTCATAAACTATCTAAAATTATGCCATTAAATTATACTTAATTTTAGATATTTTATAGAGTTGATTGGTGGAGATTATGTAGGGTTTAATCGAATTTTAAAACCATCTGCAATTTGTATTATTAGTTTAATGGAAAAAAATGACTGATAAAGTATTGCATTATTAAAAAAAAAATAACCAATACCATCTGCAATTTGTATTTTTATTTCAATGAGAACAAATAAATTACAACTGAGAAAGTGTGCATTATTTTTATCGAATCTCCACTTTTATGGTTTAGCCTAGACAATTCTATTGTTCGATGACGTATTTTGTTAAAATTATTAACATTTATTTTAATATGCCACAATCATTATTTTCTAGAAATAGTTTGGCATATTATTGCATTCGAAGTATGGTCAATAATTAGCACTACTATTAAACTTTAGGGCCAAAGTATGTGGATAGATTTTCACCATAGGGCATCATTAGAAAAAGGGAAATGGAGTAAGTCTATTCTACCATCACCGCGAGATGTGCCCTGTTTTGTAGAGTCTCCTTTGACGAGGAATGAGCTTAAGTTAATACTGAGGCTAAGAACAGGGCACACAATGGGCAAAAGATTTGATGTCCTCATAAGAAGAAGCGAATCGGAACTCTGCGATGAATGTCATGTTTTAGAGGACATTGTACATACAGCACTACAATGCCCTAAATATGAACTTCACAGAGTACAGTTGCGAATTGCGGATATCTATGAGAATGTCGACGAATCGATGGGTGTCCTGGCGGTGGGTAAGATGGAAGAGCTAGACAAAATTGTGTATGTTAACAGAATAGGAGTGAGGACCTGATTGACGGATCCCTTTCTAGAAGAGAAGAGGCGATATGACAGCGAGTCGCAGTCAAATCCTCGGTAAAATCACAAAAAAAATTAAAGTTTACAGTTTCATGTCACGGCCTGACTAGTATAGAGAGCCTTTTCAACCACACAAGAGGCTTTTTTTATATACCGGAAGGAAAAAATAAGGCTGGAATACCTAGCTTGGAGTCGCTGAACAGTATAGAAAGATTATCTTAAGTGAAGGGAACGAAAAGAACTTTTCCTGGAGAAGGCCAACGGCAAGATTCATTTTTAGTGCCAATTTATTTGTAGCAATACGAGTGAATGAATAAAATAATCCATGAACACTCCTAGTATTACCTAATCCAAAATATTTTAGTGCGTTTGACAAGTACGTGTGTGTGATAACATAACTGACAAAACTCACTGTAATATTTGCATACTGATATTTCTTGTTCTTTCTAATGAAACTTCCGTTTTTATAACACGTTATTGTAACTGGATCGTAAAATCATTAAATTTAATACCGCATCAAATAGCCTAAATATTCATAGTATTAGGAATTAATTTTTACGATCCATATTAATGTACGAGTACAATCGATAAAGTTATAAATAATACAACACTGTAGTAAATTGCCAGTGTGTTAAATGTAGAAAAAACTTACTGACATAATTATTATATTAATTTTAAATAGGTAGGTACTAACCACGATACAGTTGCATACTATGCATTTAACTGCGTATAAATCAATGGTTTTAAAACTATTTGATTCGCGGCGCCTTTCAAGATTTTTTAATAAAAAAAATATTGATAAGTAGTATGAGTGAATCTATTATTCAACAATTTTATTTATCCTTATCGACTAATTTTGTTTTTAATTTCAGTCGATGTAAATTTAAGTGGAGATTGAGCAATGAATGATACTAAAAACCGTGTAAACTTCTCCAAATGATCTTCATGAAAGTATTATTAAGCTGAAATAGTTATTTTGAACAAAAACAATCAATTATATCGTGAGAAAAAAACCAATTTATTAATGGCCAAGTTTAAAAAAATCCACTTTCACTAGTTAGTAAAACACTGCAATAATACCTACTACATTTAGTGTGTGTTTAGATACTTCGATGCGGTTTTTTTCAAATTATTAATTGGGTTTTGTTTTTTTACGAGAGAACAGCCACTGAGAAATATGAATATTATCATTGCGATCGTTAAAAAAAATAACATAAAAAATTGTGCCGCCTCTAAAAATTAATCACGGCACACACTTTGAAAATCACTGGTATAGTACATGACCTATGTTGTATTGCATAGTATAAAATAACGAAAGTGAACGCAAATCTTAGAATATTATAACAACATATGCAATCGAATGTTGTAATGTAAGATGCTCTGATAGTGAAATAATAGTGTTACTTATTAAATTCACAATACCTCGTTGAAAGCGTTATAATTTTGCAAGTCGTAACAATCAAGTCCCAAGCTCTGAAACAAACGACATGGCAAATCTGGACGTCAATTGGGGAAAATGTAACAAAAAATAAATGTAATGCTACTGGTAGGTAATCTCCTATATATTATTATCCTACAGCTTTGCCCGTTTTTGCGAGCGATTGTGTGCCTTATTCGTCATGTCCAATAGGTTTAAATGAAAAATCGGCTCTCGGATCGTGAAATATCGGTAAACCATAGTTGACAGCCGTTTGACGAAATTCCACCCGAAGTCGGTGATTTTTATTCATTTCCCGATACATTTTCCAGCGACACGCCACTTTATTGACAACTGATTATGTCGGGAATTTATTTTTTCACAACGTTTGCAACACTCAAACCGACTAACCAAAGATGGCCGATTTAAATTTAAAATGCGTTTTAACCGATATATACAATCAATTTTCACAAACTAATCATAATAAGATTAACAGATAAACATATTAGAACTGATTTATTTAAATTTTTATGAATTAAGTTCTTTGTTTTAGTTAAGTTTCTACACCTCTGACGGAAAGGAAGTCTTTTGACACTGCGCGTATTTATCACGCTATGTATACTAAATTACGGTATTTCAATTGACTCACCACATATTTACTTATCAGATGCATTCGAGTAACTACAATTTGAAGTGAGCACAATTTTGTAAAACTTAACACAGTCACAAAAAAATCACTTTTAAAAACTAGGTACCATCCGTCATTTGTTGTTCATGTAAAAAACGACAGGTGATATTTTTTACGTCTCATAATGATTTAAAAATGCACAGCACTATATAATAACTCACATTTATAACAAGTACCCGTAGATAACTATAATTATTCAAATAAACAATAACATTTATACGAATTCCGATTAAGACTGATCATTTCATTGAAACGCGGACGCACGAAATATCGGCGTTTTAACATAACCAAGGAATAATATTTCCAAATTTAATGTCACTTTTTTTTTGTACGGCTGTTGAATGATTTTTTTTGAACCAATCAAACTTATATACATTTAATTAGCTCATTATATAAACCAAAAATATTTAAAAGGTATCAACCAGTGTTGCCAACTAAAATTTTCAAAGTTCAGTAGATTTTTTGATTTTTTCTTCAAAATATCAGTAGATTGACAAAAATGTATAAAATTCAACGATTGTGTTTGGTGAAAGCGTGCATATTGACACAATCTTACAAGTGTTTTTTAAAAAATCATGTAAAAAGTGACTTTTGTTCATCACAAATATCATAATTGCTTCTTTTCCTGACAAAAAATTCAGTAGATCTAATGAAATTCCAGTAGATATGGCAACACTGACTATGCGATCAACCCAGTGTTGCCAAGTCAAAATTTAAAATTTCAGTAGATTTTGACAAAAAAATCAGTAGATTTCATACAATATCAGTAGATTTTGAAAAATGTGGTTTATTAGATATGATTTAAAACTAATAAGAATAACAATAACTAATTATATTAATTTATTGTAAGCAATGATGATATTAATGGGTAAAATGGCGCTCTTGGGTAGAGTTACAATGCTTTTTATGTCAATTTAGAAGTGTATAACATCAAAAAAGGTCATGCCTAAATCATTTCAAGTTTTTTATTAAAAGAATCATCAGTTAATTTACAATTATGGAGAAACACAAATGTCAGTAGATTTCTTGAATTTCGAAAAAAAATATCAGTTGATCTACTGAAATTACAGTAGACATGGCAACACTGGATACCATAGAATATTATTTCAAAATTTGATAACGTAACATTTTTTTATAGCTGTTAAATGATAATTTTTTAAACCAATGAAACTTATATACATTCAATTAGCTCATATATTCCAAAAATATTTAAAAGGTATTCAACAATAATTGGTGTTATATATATTATTTAAATCATTATCAACCAGAATCAATCCACTGCTGGATAAAGGCCTCCCTAGCCTGATTCTATTCCTTTCTGTCATTTGAATTCCTGTATTTATCAAAATCGGTGATATTATATTTATCCTCATATTCATATCGTCATCATAATTATCGACCTGAACCAATTCACTGCTGGATAAAGGCCTCCCTACCCTGATTCTACTCCTTTCTGTCATTTGAATTGCTGTATTTATCAAAATCGGAGATATTATATTTATCTACATATTCGTATCGTTATCATCATCATCATCATCAACAAAGATCAACCCACTGCTAGATGAAGGGTTCCGCAACCTGATTCTACTACTAGCAGTTAAACGAATTTGTGATACTATACCTATTTATATCATCCTTATCGACATCGACCTGAACCAATCCACTGCTGGATTAAGGATCCTCTAGCCTGATTCTATTCCTTTCTGCATTTTAATTGCTGTATTTATCAAAATCGGTGATATTATATTTATCTACATATTCATATTGTCATTATCGTCATCGACCTGAACCAATCCACTGCTGGATAAAGGCCTCCCTAGCCTGATTCTACTCCTTTCTGTCTTTTGAATTGCTGTATTTATCGAAATCGGTGAAATTATATTTATCTACATATTCATATCGTTATCATCATCATCATCAACTAGGATCAATTCACTGCTGGATGAAGAGTTCCCTAGCCTGATTCTATTCCTTTCTGTCATTTGAATTGCTGTATTTATCAAAATCGGTGATATTATACTTATCTACATATTAATATCGTTATCGTCACCATCGACCTGATCCAATCCACTGCTGGATAAAGGCCTCCCTATCCATATTCTACTCCTATCTGTCATTTGAATTGCTGTATTTATCAAAATTGGTGATATTATATTTGTCTACATACTCATATCGTTATCATCATCATCATCAACTAGGATCAATCCACTGCTGGATGAAGGATTCCGCAACCTCATTCTACTACTATCAGCGAAATGTTAAACTGTCTGACGTGAATAAAAAGCCCATCCCGAAGAGAAAACTATGGCGCCATCTATGCATACTTCACAATTTTAATAAAATCCAACACCGCCAAGCCGTCTGCAAGACCTAGCGAGACAGACTGGCGAGAGCCAGCTGGCTCAGCTAGTATTTATTTATTTGTTTATTTGAAAAAGACACGTTGAGTATATAAAAAAATATTAATTCAGGACGTTTACAACATGACATTTAGAATACAAATTATAAGTAATCAGTTAGAGAGAAAACAAGGTGGAGAAAAAAAAAACAAAGCAAAAATAGTTTTATAGAAAAGAAATAAAATAAAAAAAACAACAATAATTCAAAAAATACAAATTAAACAATAAAATAGAATTTAAAAAACAGAATATATAATGGATCGCCAAAAATATCTACATCTCTAGGGAGTGCATTGAACAGTCGCATAGCCCTCGCTATTGGTGCCTGGTGAGCCTGACATGAGGAAACAGCTTTCACCCAAAATAGGTCATGGCTGCGACCACGCATGTAATTGACGGGTGCGTAAAAAATTAAATTTTCTAGAATATCGGGATTGAAAATGATACCACGTGAGAGCAGGGAGAAATGCTTTAAGAGCAGAAGTGACCTACGAGCTTCAAGAGAATGAAAGGCGAGCATGCCTTGAAGAGAGTTAGTCGGAAAAGACTCGTTTGAGAAGGTGTCAAAAGGAAAATAATTATTAACTTTAAAATAGAGATGGCGAAGAATTTTTTTCTGAACATGCTCTAAAACAAGCTTATAGGAAACCTCATAAGGACTCCAGATGATGGAGCCATACTCAAGAATACTCCGTACTAACGACACATAGAGTGTACGTAAAACAGTTGGATTCTTGAATGACTTGGCTTGTCTCATGACGAATCCTAGAAGCTTGCTGGCACGCAATGCCGTAGAAGTGATGTGCGAGCGAAATGATAATCGTGAATCAAACATACCTGCCACATATCATAATATCTGCCACAGGCATAGTTTTGAAGAAAATATAACAAGGAGAGAGCTGAGAATTGGTCATCCACCTCATTATTATTATTATTATTATTATTATTATTATTATTATTGGTATTATTATTATTATTAGAACAACACAGGGCGGGTCCTAGCCTTCTTCAAGAACCTCCTCCTTCATCCCCTATCATGGGCCAGTTTCCTCCAAGTGTCTACCAAGTGTAGTTCTCTAGCATTTTTGTTGACACCATTCTCAGTGGCTGAGAACTATCCATTCTCACTATCTACTTGAAGTCAAACTACTATACATTCTTCTTGGAAGAGGTTGTAGACCTCCAGCTTATGTCAAGTACGCCATTATTGTCTTCTAAAATGGGCCCATAATATCCTACGCAGGTCACACAGTTACTGTCGAGAATTCAAAAATAGAACCTTCTGGATAGTAGATACATGCCATATTACCCAGAATTCAAAAGACAATAAGTACAATGTACTTAGCAACATATCAAACTTATTGCCAGTAACTTCACAATTGTGAGGAAAAAACAAAACAAGATAATAATAAAATATTGATTGCTAGAAATTCGCGATTTATGAAAATTGCGGTTAGGTAAGATAACATCTTAGTGCAGGATAATAGAAGTTTTCCTGAAACCAACAAGGAAAATAATATATTATGTGTAATAAATAATACGTATATTTAGTGTAAACTAATATAAATATCACAGAACAGATAATAAATAGAATACCAATATGCTATATTCAATACGCCGCATGGTGAAGCAGGCTTTTAAATGTGTGAGTGTCCTACGAAAATGAAGCACGCATTATGCACGTGCAAGAGTGTGTGTAATACACCAACATTAAATGAGCGTAAATGCATAAACCGAGAGCAGTTTTCAGTATTCGACGTTAAACGTATTCTAGACACGTGTGTAAGTTTAACCCGGGTTCATCCTTACTCGCGTCGGTTACCTGCTATCGCCTTACCCGTTGTGTATTTCAGTTCCCATTATTCCCTGATAAATATAGTCTGTAATGAATGTTATGTTATGTACACAGCTAATTTTTATACCAGAGTATTTTGCACCATACATAATACCCTGTTTACACTGCATGGATTTACTACTGTCAGTACGTATTATCGCGACCATAAGAAAATACACGTGTAAATATGTATTATCATGCAAGTTGCAAGATTGCATGCATGAATCAAAAAAGTTCGTAAGCATCTGAATTTTCACGTGACAGTCGGGATTTGTTCGATATCTTCGCCTGCGCAGTAGAACGATAGTGGAAAACCTGCCGAAAAAAACGAAGTACACAGCGCAGACTCATTTTGAGGTTAAACGATTTTCGCGAGCTGTAAAATGGTACCATACAGTGACAATATCGCGTCTCGCTTACTCTTGAAGAATGAGATTGGTGAGACAGTCAATACTTTTACGTGTATACAGTTATTTTAGCGATAGTTTAAAATACACACTACTGTTGGAAGTAAATATTTAAATTCATATCTTTATGTTTACTTGTGTATGTGTATACTTTTGTTCCAATACAATACCGGTATCGAAACTTTTTTGTCAGTATCGGATCTATTGGATACTTGTCTTGTCTTCGTCACTAGTTGGAATATTTAAATGCTGACTGGCGATTACAATACATTAAAACATTTACAACCTTTGACTCATTACTTGTAGCGTAGTTTTTTGAATATTTTTTTTTGCCTCAGATGGAGCATATAGATGTAAAATAGAAAGCTTTTTATTTTTATATTTCTTTCTCGTTGTTTGCTAATTTATATATCGATCAATATACTGTCATAATCTTAATAAGTTCCAATTTTACTTTTTACGATACCTTTTTTATTCGGAACATTTTCTTTCGATATAACGGCCCTACATGTGTGTTACGTAGTTCATTGTTAAATTTTCATGAAAAGCTTTAAAAAGCTTTATAAATACAAAACGGTATAGCTTTTAATTTTTTTTATTTTGTTAACTGTCAATTCATGGTGGAACTGCATCGTATTGTTGTTTTAATCTATTAAAACGATTTTTTTTTGTAGTACTTATTCCACTTTTAATAAATAGATTAGGACTGGTATCGTCCACGTCAGAGGGACATTTTCAACTAAGGCTTTTATAAAATGTATCATAATATTTAGATAGATTCTGGATTAGACAATCAAAAACAAAAATAAACAACATTCTTCACAGGTATGTACACACATTTGGGATTAAAAATATGATAGTTAATTAAAATATCTACTTATAAATGAAATGACTCAGAGTTCATACCAATGGTAAAGAAGTTAATGAGCCTACGTAATTTATCATTGCAGTAGTATTTCGTAAATCTGTTCACCTACATGCTACTTTACTTTGCTGGCCATCTTCTGATGGGTGAGTGATATATTATATTAAATGATCATACTGATCAGTCATACAGTTAAATTTAGCTATTATATTTTTGGATTGAATTAATAAGATATATTTTCCACTTTAATTGTGGTAACTGTAAATTCTTGGTGCAAAATAAAATACATAAGTAGTATGTTTTTAAACCTCATACCTATGTGAAATAAGTACATAGTAGATAAATAGTAGTATGTACCTATTGTGTTTTATTTATACGATTCTTTTGAGTGATATATCATCAATAGAATGTTCAGTGTTTTAGAAATTTTAATAATCATCTTAAAGCCCATAGAATTAATCCATCCCTGATATATATTAATAATATAAGCAAATAATTACAAGATAAAAAGAACTTTTTATATACAAAGTTTTTAAATTTTCTGTTGAATCATAATATAAACTTGACTTGACTAGCTTAAACGATCAAAAAAAAATTGTATTTGATAGAAATGATACTGAAATGTCATTTTGACACTCATATTGATTTTCATAGTAACGCACGTATATATTAATAATTTCGTAGTGGATTGGATTACGGATTTCTTCCAAAATAACTTTTCATACAAAACAGAATTAACTGAAAATGAATTCAATTCTACTTAAAGATGGCTAAAAGTAATAAAAGAATGCATTGGCATCGTGTTCTGATATATCCTAAAAGTTTCAAATGTCTAGCTAGTCGGGCAGTTAGTTAAAAATCGATTGCAAGATTTGTACTGGATAAACAACCACCGGACAAACAAGAATACGACCTAATAAAAACGTTGTAATAAAATAAGAAAACACATGAAAAAATCCATGCAAATAAGTAATGATACGAAACTAAGATTAGTTTAGATTTCGTACATACATAAAAAAATACTTAGCCAGAGGAATAGGTATAAATTTTTACCGTACTAGAAGACACTTTATTATTATTTAACCTTCAATATAATTTAATACCTCAACATTCACAAAGTGTGGTATATTAACCATAAACTGTGTAGTAAAAGAATGTACCTATCGTAAGCACATCTAACGCGGTCATTTGAATTGAACGATAATAAATTTAATTGAACATCAAAGTTTTTATTACTTACAAAACTTAATATCTGGGTCACTAGAATTTCCAACACTTTGTTAGGCATATGAAATCGAAAGGGGTATAAAAAACTACATCATTCAATAATTGACCTTTAAGGAATTTGTATAGGTAGCTAACTATTATGTACAGGTAATTAATTTTGAAACCAGTACTAAGCCTAGTGCAGACCAATATATTATATATTATATCTGTCCGTAAACAATTCATACTCGTATCAATGTAGGTATATAAACAAATGTCCCAACATAATGAATACATGACATAAAATAGGAACTAAATTTAAAATATTCATAAAAAAGTTATTCAACAAAAACGTCATAAATTTGTAAAATTCAAATATAATTTTTTTAGTGAATTAGTAATCAATATCCTTAACATGGTATGTATGAAGTTGATCTCTTCAGAACAGGGCGCAGGAGCTTGCAAATGAAAGCCGCAAAGCAGGTTTAAAGATAAAAGTAACGATCAACTGCGTTGCTGAACCAAAAGTAATCCTCAACAATGGCACCCAAATCGAGAAAATCAACAACTACGTCTATCTTGGACAATAAATGTGAATTAACAGTGGTATGTATGACGAGATTTCTCGCAGAACCAAATTGGCATGGAGTGCATTTGGGTGCCTGAATATTATCTTCAAAAGTATTCAAACTTTATGCTACCAACGCTCACATATGCATGTGAAATATGGACTCTTAATGTAAGAGAAATAAAAAAAATTACGAGCAGCGGAACGCGCAATTGAAAGGTGCATTTTAGGCATCATGCGTAAAGATCACAACATAAACCGATGTATAAGAAAGCAGAGAAGAACACGCGATGTGAGAGCGGTCGCTGAACAGATGGAATGTGCTGGACATGTCGATCGGCGAGCGGATAACCGCTTAACAAATACTGTCATACAGTGGTAACTAAAGGGCATTAAACACACACAAGGATGCCCTAAAATCTGCTAGATAGGCGAAATCGTGAAAGTTTCGGTGGATGTATGTGGCAGCAAATAACTAGGCACAGTGTAGTGGAGGGAGCTAAGCGAGGCCTTCATTTAGCAGTGGATCGACCCCTACTGATGGTGATGACCATTGACATGAATATTATATTATTATAATACTCGTATTCAAAAAAGTGATCATTGCTAAATTAAAGCAAATAACTTTCAGTAGGTATGTTTGGCGATTTGAGAAAAGCACTATGTTATTTTAAAAAAAGCACTATGTTATCTATCTAAAACACGGACTAAGTGTCACCTGAATTCCTCTGTAGAAAAAATTATGACTCGTCATTGAAATCAATAATCCCAATCATTTTCATACAACTGACATTTGACACTATTAATTAACAATTAATGTCCATATCTACAAAATGCATGGGACATATTATTTCCAACGCCATATTATGTGAGATTTAATAAAAGCTTTTGAAGCCAACTTTTTGCTTGTATCTATAACTTATATTTTTGAATATTTTAGCCATATTTGATTTCGTGCATAAACCGAAAATAAGCAGTTTACAGACATAAATACTCGTATTACTGTTAGATGCAATTATTGTGTCAGATGCAACAATATATTATGTACAATAGATTGAAAGTACCTTCGTATATATTATAGATTATAATGGCATGCTATAAACCAAAAACGAGCGTATTTATGGATTCTGCCATATAATGATAATACGACAATTACTCGTATTATCAATGTATATTCTAACATTATATTGTTTACTATTATCAAAAACACGATATCAAAAGCAAACAAACACCAATTACTCATATTATTGTAATACAAGTAATCTAAAAATGACAGCTGTTGATAAAAGTAGGGCGATTAAGAACATATTGATAATAATTATATTAATCATAACAAAAACACTACCAAGTTTACTGAGATAAGAAGTAAATATTATTATTTCTTAACTACATAACATAGATAAGCTAGTAAAGATATCGAAATTGTTTTTAAATTGTACTGATACTGTTCAAAAGAAAACTCATAACTGGAGCTTGTATATTACATTTAATATTAGTTAGCATAATTAAAAATCAATTATTTACCCTCCCAATAGTTTCATGCTAATGTGATAAATAAAATATAAGATTATAGTGTTTGCATCCGCCGGCGTCTATCGTAAATGGGTCTCAAATGACGTTGCCAACGTAGCGTTTTTCGTCAAATCTAGCATTTACAACGTTTTTATTAGGTCGTATTCTTATTTGTCCGGTGGTTGTTTATCCACTACAAATCTTGCAATCGACGTTTAGCTAACTTCCCGACAAGCTAGATATTTAAAACTTTTGTAATATATCAGAACACGATGCCAATGCATTTTTAAAATACTTTTAGCCATCTTTAAGTAGAATTGAATTCATTTTCAGTTAATTCTGTTTTGTATGAAAAGTTATTTCGGAAGAAATCCGTAATCCAATCCACTATTATTGGGTCCTAGCAACTAAATTATTAATATATACGTGCGTTACTATGGAAATCAATATGAAATGTCAAAATGACATTTCAGTATTATTTCTATCAAGTACATTTTTTTTGATCGTTTAATCTAGTCAAGTCAAGTTTATATGATTCAACACAGATAATTTAAAAACGTTGTATATGAAAAGTTCTTTTTATCTTGTAATTATTTAATATGCGTCTAGCTCTAATGTTTGCGTTAGATTTAGCGCCTTTCGCTACCGCAAAAATTCTTACAAAAAAACTGGAGTATTGATGATATCTGCTTGATAATCAAGATGCTGGCGTAACTAAACAATAAAATAAAGGTAACACACAATATTTAAATGGTGGTAAAATTTCGTACCTGCAATTAATTTTTGGTTAACTGAATTATTATTTAGTTAATACACAATGATTTTTTATTAATATTTTTGGTTTCATGGAAACAATATTTATAATTATTATGACTTACTTTTTGAAATGGTGGTTTCTAGAAATTTTATTTTGTAAAAATCTAGTTTTTATTTTCTGCCCATAAACTTATTTCTATATTTTTTGTAAATTACAGTTGAAAACATTGGTCCCAAAGTAAATACTTTGACGTTTCCTTTGAAACTTTCAGAATATAGAGAGGCTTACTTATAGTTAAGTATAATATATAAATCAGTTTGACTGGCAAATATTACCACATAGTTGTATTATGTTCCATCACAAAAAAATGCTTCGAAAGATGACTATGATGTTCAAATTCACCTCGAATCATAATTTAGAATAATTCACAATTTAGAAACGTATCATAACAGAAGATTTCTTTAGAAAAGGTTGTGCGAATATTATTTAAAATTTAATAGAAAATTAAAAAAAAAAATAACCACAATAATAATAATATTATCCCAAGATTATAAAAAAATAAGGACGTGTAAATATTAAATATTATAAAACTATTGGTGTATATTTTATATTATAAGTGTAGTTATTAGTTTTGTTAATAAATGATTATTTATAACACATTAACGATGTTTTCTAGTTTTATTTTTAATAAAATTCAAGTGGGGACCGTCCCTATTAACCCCAAAGGTAAAGCCGCCCTAGGTAGGTACCCAATATAATATATATTATTTTGACTTGGATATATCTTAAATGGTTATCAAACTATTATTGGTTGAATAAATATGTACATAATATTGTTTTACAGTATCTATATATATTTATTATCACACGAGAAAATCGTTAATATAGTATTAATAATAATATAAATAAATAGAGCATGTACTAAATAGACAAGTAGACAAACATGTTTATGAAAAACCTGTTTTTTGTCAGTAGACAAGTTAATAGATTATGTTAGGAGCTATACGAAAATATCTAAAAAAAATTGAATCATACGTCATAATATTAATATATAGGAAGTATATATATAATAATATATGAATTGATTAAATACATTGAATATTTCATCTGGCAGTGACCATCTAAGAAACGAGAGAAGTGAACAAGCAAGAGGAGAATTTTATCCAGCTTTCAATCCACTCCGACTGATAAAAATGATAGCCACCATCTTTATTTTGTAATATTTTTATAATAAGTTTTTTTGTAATAGTGTTATTATTTGTTTACTAAAAATGATAAAACTTTTTGTTATCAAATAATGTCAGGCATTTTAATAGTATGTCATCCTATTCTATCGTATAAATATTTTTTGTATAAAATGAATAGAAAAACTATAAGTAGTTTTAAACTATAAATTTATATTATGAAATGTCAATTCGATACTGAGAATTTCAAAATTGGAACATTTTAAGTAAGTAATACAATATAGAGTCCAGTGACAGTTGCATAAAAACTTGTTTCAAAAATGAATGAGAGCCGAATACTTTGTGTATCATTGAATGTTATTTTGTTAGTATGATTAATAACAATATTATGGTCTCATCTTGGCCTATAATACATGTTTAAATATTTAACTATATATTATACTAACAGAAATACAGAAATGTTTTAAAATAAAAGTATAGATTATTTAAAGGAAATATTAATAAATTTACCTTGTATAAGGCAAGAATGCTTCACTCGAATCTGTCAAAAACTGTTTCGAATTTGGAACAAACTGATCACAATTGAGATATTCAATGTTGCTACACTTGAAAAGTTTTGATTGCGAAAATGATTATTGTGTGTGATTGCTTTGTTGTTGTTTTTGGGCGTAGAAACTGAGAGTGTGTGAAGTTTTATATGATTTTTCTTTTGTTTGGAAATGAGCACACCGTACGACACAGGCGACCGACGCGGCCAGTTTGTATTGAACACTGACCACGCTAAACCAACAAGAATGGCGACTGGCGAGGAACGCTTTGGTAGCATTTTATTAGGCGATAGGCATTGAAATGCATTTCATTACAACCGAGAGTGGGGGAACTTCGCAATATATTATGTTTATATTCAAACATTTCATTTTATTAAATGAGAAAAAAGTAACAAGTTATAATAAAGTAATTATCAATCAATATAATTATTGAGAAATACATCACAAAGATAGATAGGCACTTAATTGGCCCGCATTTATGAACACAGCGTCATGGAACACTGCGCTATAAAATGACAACACCACTAGTAAAACCTTCAAATTTTAAATTAGGAACTAAAAAATACAACAGCCAAAATATACATTTCATTGTGACATGTTTAAATTACGCGCCGTTGCGTTGACTTTATATAGCACGTGTTTATAAGCCTCCAGACATTCCGATTCCGTTGTCTCAATTTGATTGATATTGTGATGTCTATAGATAGACGTATCTGATGATATAATTCGGCCGAATTATGTAGGACAGTGCTCGAAATAGAAAATCTTACGAACCGGAGCGCTGAATAATCATTCAAAAATATCAAATTATGTTAAATATTTGAAGGGGCTTTGCGCTAATACACATTACCCCCCCCCCCAATACAACATTAAAATGTAGTTTTTTTTTAAATGGGTACACTACTAATTTTTGCAAAATCACTTATTTTTCGTCAATTTTCTTAGAATTCGGCTCTTATCTTCAAAGAATTTTTTCCCACGAATCAGTTCTTACAACTTTAAAAACTACATACCTATCTACATGCAATATTATCTCAATAACATGAGACGGAACGCAATTTTCAAAAAATCCACGAGCCGGAACGGTATCTTTTAGAATGTCACGAACAGGAACGGCGCTCCGGTGCGTTCCAGTCTATTTAGAGCCCTGATGTAGGATGATGTTGAATAGTCGAGCCATCCAGCTGTCAAAGGGTGGATTTTCGTTGGTCGGGCTTAAAAGTTGCTACGAAGCGTATGTGAAGATGTACAATATATAGGTTATTTCTTTCATTCTAATTTTTATTTATTTCCTTGCATCCGAGTTTTTTGGTTTGTCAAAAAAAATAGTGGCATATAGGATACAATATTATGATTTAGTGCATTCTAATGGTCCTATTTCGTTGTTATCAAAATGTATTAAATCCTATTTAAAATGAATAATGGAACCAGATATTTAATTACATGCTTTATTTTACAATGATTAAATTTTTAGTGGGTACCTCAAATCATCAAATAGTTTTTGCAATGATGCTGCAGAGTTGATACAACCTTGCAGTATCGCTTATGCAAGTATACATTATAATAATATGTACCACACAGCTGAAACTAACATGTAATATTGTGTACCTACCCATTATGAACAATATGTATTTTTTAATATTCTTTGTAAAAAATACTTTCATTATACCTAGTCGGTAATTAACTGCGTAGTCAAATAAGTAATGCAATAGGTACCTCTGACATTATAAAAATAATTATTTTGCTACCATTTATCGGGGAAAGCAGTTTACTATTATAGTTAAAACGAATTCTACGTACCGACCATGGAACACATAATTGGAACCGACATATTATAAGAATGTGAAAATAAATTGTATACGCCTCCGAGACTTGAATGGTAATGCCGAGAGAATGACAGGCGCTAGATGCATTCAAGAGTCAAACGAACCGAGGATTCCGTAATAAGCAAACTCCAGATTCGACACAGACCCTCCTCGGTTCGCTTTCGCTGAAGTTTAATTTTTTAAATTTCAATTCAATTTCAATTTTTTTTTTTTTTTTTTATATTGTGGACATTACAAATTATAAGTTTAAGACGTTCACAACATGACATTTAGAAACAAAGATATATAAAATATTATTACATAAAAAAGAGATAGATCAGTAGATAAATTAGATAAATTAGATAGGTACAAGGAAGTACACCGGATGAGTTAAGCAGACCCTATTTTAAGAATTTACAAAACAACGTCCACCTAAACTCATTCTCACGTAGGTAGAATATATCAACACCCGAAGCAATTTCGTTGAACATAGTTATCGCCCTCACATAGCCACCATGGAGTAAGTAAGCATAAAGGCGATGAAGAGATAACTCCAGACAGACGGATCAAATCAAAACTGCCACGAGTTTTATTGACACATATCCTGCCCACCGAGAGAGATAAAGCCAAACCATGGCTGTCAGACAGCCGAATCATCAATCATCAGCATCACTAAGAAGAAGAAATTAAAAAAAAAATCATAATTTTGGAAAACTTCAAAAGAAAGTACCTAGAAAAATCCCATAAAAATGGTTGAACGTTGAACCGAATAGAGCTCCAATATCTTTAATTTTCCGGGTGAATGCTCTAGCTTTCAAGCCATCGATCCGTTTATGATTCATGCGAATTATTTATTATAGCTATAACTACGATTTGACTGAGGTGAGAAATTACATTAATAATTCAATTGTCATTGACGACCGTCACAAGCCAATTTTTCATTTTCGATATTATTGTTATTATTTTATTTAATACGAAATATATACGAGGGGGTTGGAGCAGACCCTTTTTTGAGTTTCTCCGCTCCGGGACCAAATACTTGCTCCAGCTCCGCTCCGGATAAAAAATAATAGGTATTATTTATGTATAAATATGTTAATGTTATTTTTTTTATATAAGTAGTTTTGAAATAAGGTTTATTAGTCGTCCTTTTCATTATTAATTATATTGAAGACAATTTCAGACAGCAAATTGTCTTTTATTATCTGCCTCTTCTATAAAAAAGTGAGGTCATTTATCACTCGGCAGTGTTGCCGTATTTCAAATAATTCCAGTGTTGCAAAGTGTCAAATATAATATTTTCATTGGATTTTAGGACGAAAATTTAATAATAAAAAAACCTGAGCAAATTTTCGGTGCTCCGGCTCCGCTCCAACGCTCTGATATATTACAAGGCTTAAGAATGTTAGATTCATTATTAAAGAATAAAGAAATAGATTTCATTATTTACATTATTATGGTAATGGTATGTTATCTTTATTTGCTCTATTTAAAGCTGTTATAATATAAACAATGTTAATTCTAGCTGTTTTTAAGTTTCTTTTCCGTTTTCAATGTAAATTGGTAATATTCCACGATATATTAAAAATAATATTTACAAATTATTAGTATAAAATATGCAGTTAGCAATATTTGATTACGTACCACATCCTCAGTATGTCCGCGAATGGATTAAGTACCAATACGTTATACCTGTATATAAGAGTACTTTAAGTAGACTTTTCGCTAATGTCAAATAGAATATAAATAGGCTTTCCACAACGCAACTGGTTTTTTGATCAACGATAATAAATTGTCGGTCTCATACAAAAAGGAATTATCCTACAAGAGCTAACTATTTAGAGATATAACGAAATAATATCACGAAACTTTTGAATCTTCTTATATAATATATATAGATGAAGAAAGTTTGATGAAAGTACGGTTTTTATATGATGATTAAACTGGCGCTAAGGTCCATTTAGGTCCATGGCCGACTGCACAACCATCCTCCAGGCGTCTCTGTCCAGAGCTTCTCTTTTCCAGTCGGTCACACCCAGCTTCGCTGCATCCCTGCTGACGGCGTCCGACCATCTCTTCCGAGGTCGGCCTAGAGGCTACGGTTTTTATATGCAAAACATATATCGGACTAATCTATTTTCAAAGTGTGCACTGAAAATTAATATCCTTGTTCGCTTTATTTTATAATATATTGTTTAGGCTCCATTTTTATATAAAGGATTTTCGGTACTAGTCGGTTATTCTAGATACAGCGGCAGACACATTTTGAAAAATACTGGATTATTTGTTAGGAAAACCTAACCTAACCTAAACTAACCCAAACTAGGTAACAGATAATCCAGTATATTAGATATTTTCAAAATGTGTTTGCCGCTGTATCCAGGATAAATGTATAAAACCGGATTTTCTTTGAAATCATTAGTACGCACACATTATTTTGTTCTCATTCATTTTATTCCTCATTTTTATGAAAATATTGTGTTGTACATAAATAATGACTCTTTCTTATTTATTATATAGTCCACACTCATTGAGTTCAAGGCAGCTCTCGTGGTGCAGTGCGTAAGGCGCTGGCCTTTCCATTCTTCAGATCTGGGTTCGATCCCGGTGAGAACACAATATATTTATGTGATTTTTTCAAAGCCTGGACGTTTGTGATTATTCAAAATTACTAACAACCACCTTCTACGAAAAAGCAAGGACATGGTTATTAATAATTTTTAAAAAATAACTTTAAACTAGGCACACACTGATAGTTCGGTTATAGCTAAATAACAGTCAGGAATGACCCATAAGAGACCCGATAAATTTTCTTGTCAATCGGTCTAGAATTAAATTATACATACTATATTAAAATATTTATAATAATGTCTTCATATTAAATTGAATGAAATTTATTGTTGCATATTGAACGGTTCGGAAGGCGATAAATATGCGATAAACACAAAAAAGTGTCAGGAATATTTGCTTATTTATTTATTCATCAGTTTTAAATTTTAGTACGATTAGCGATATTAATATTTACAAAAAAATGCATGTGGGACTCGTTGGCACTATCGGGATTTCTTGCGATCTCTTGAAATGCCAACGTTTAATACATATAACCTTGCATTTAAAATTAATACTATATAATATAACGTTAATGCCATACCTAAAAAACCTTATTGATTTCTAGAACCTTCCGCTAATATTATTGCATATAACTGATAGGGATTTTCTACACATACATATTTCTGCAGCTTTGCGTTGAATCTATCGCTTTTCATACACTTTAAGAGTTTAATACAAACGAATTTTTCTGAACAATAAACTCATCAGTTTTAAAAAAAATGCTCCTAAAACAAACCGAGATTTTTTTTCGATTTTTCTCTATAAGAAAACTCTCACATTAATTCCTCTTGGGTTTTTTTTTTTGGATTTATTGATTGCATGGCAGATTTAAAAAAAAGAAAGAAATATATTACGTTTTGTTCTCAAAGATTGTTTGTCGAGGACAAACAAACGATAACTATGATATAAATTGTTTTTATTTTATTTAAGATAGTCTCGTAATTTTTCATTTGCAAATAACTAATTTTATTCAATCATAATATGTATATCATACTTTTATCGAACAGAGTTGACAACACTATTTTTTCCACTCTCTTCTGATATTAACCTTTGTTTCCTTCTTTTTTTTTTAAGTAATTATAACAGGCTTTATCTTAAACAGTTATTTTTAATTTAAGTGTCAGTGTTTTGTTATGTACACAATATGTGTATTTTTTTAAATAAATAAATATTGCTTTTTATGCGGTGTGTCAAAGAAATTATCGCAATATGAATAGCCTATGTCGATCTTAGTACTCTTCGATGCAACATAATATAAATGTGTGATAGCTTCTTTTTGCGTAATGACCATTCACTTTATAAAAAAATAAGAATACTTATATTATTTTCTTTAGTCAATCGTCAGTCTCTGCGGATGTATGTATGATTGAATTGACATATGCGTGTAGATTGATTTATGAGTTAGCTATATTTAAATAAAGCCACATATATTATTATTAATGCATTTGTGTATATTATCTCGTATTTTAATAATATAACCGGAAAACCCATTGATTATTGCATGAATGATACTGGTTTTTTGAAAATCTAAATAATGCATGCCTAGTCTACCTGTTTTCTGTTAGCTAATTTTCCTAATCCAATGGCCAAACATTACAGTTTTATGTTAAGTGTTAGCCAACTCTCTCTTTCTATTAAATAATTTTAATTATAAAAAATATACACCTAAATGAAGATGAGAAACAGTTATTTCTTACCTAATAGACATATACGCTTGTATAAACATTTAATTAAGTTTGAGAGTTGTTTATTTTCTATAGTTTTACAACACTACTTAGCAAAAATGTCAAATACGTCATTGACCTTCCTTTAACGATGCTGATAAATTATGTCCGTTTCGGTGATGTTCCGTTAGGTTACCGTATGAGATTGATAATATTACAACTACTGGTAAAAGGGAAATGCTTATTTTTGCAATATAAATAAGTCAAATAAGGTTTCATCACTTTCATCATCATTATTTGGCATTTGTTTTATCCATAAAATGATCAAACAGACCTCAAAAAGTTAATTACAATCATGCAAGTATTTTGTTAAAATACTGTCATATATCTTAATTGAAAACGTCATGTTTTTTGGCTACGTAGTTCTATTATATGAACGACTTATTTACTATTTAATTATAATGAAGAACATAGATAAAGAAGCAACAGCAAGATAGATAAAACCTATGATGGCCTACTTTTGGTAAATATTGATAAGAGATACTAATAACTACAATATAGTACTTATCTGATATATTGGAGGTGAAAATATTCATTGTTTTCTGTATATACATATACCTAATAAGGTATGTTGTTTATACATAATTTGAAAACATATCACGCATATACACACTAGAAAAAATCGTTTTGTGTAAAAAAAAAAAATACGACACCCGACGAGACTTGAGCTTGTATCTCCTGGATTCACGCCAGTATGTTTTACCAATTAAACTACGGGCGCCTTAGATAATTGTGACGATTTTAACTAGTCCAGCTATTCTACAAAATACAAAGCGATATAAATACCCACGCGTGTTTCCTTAATAGAGACCCCTATAATATCACATCGACATCACACATCCAAACGCAACCGTCTGAATATAATATTATATTAACGCGGTAAAATGACTACTCCAAACACTCCCCGATACATTCTTTGACATGATAATGCTATTGGTGACTAATAAAACAATATTGATTATAAAAAAAAACCTTACTCTTGGCCTTGTAGATTCATAAAACAAACATTTCTACATTTTATTTAAATACTGGATAGTAAATTAATGAAATACTTAATAGTAAGTATGTTCTTACTATTTCCGTATTCAAAGCTACAAAATTTAATTTACTGCATCAGTGCGTAATCAAGTTTGTGTTCATTAAATTTAATAACACACTGAAATTTAGGATAGTATAATTTAGTTATTTCCTATTAAACTAAGCAATATTATTTTCATAATATCTTTAGAAAATCCTTGAAGAAACTAGATATTATTATTACACCTTCTAAACCGGCTAATACTGCCGGCTTATTTGAGTGACTGCCTCAAAGAATACGAAAATATTTTTTTTAAACTCTTCTTTGATTCAGTCATTTGGCAGGTTTTGAAGGCGCCTTACAGTAATTATTATAATGTAAGAATACAATATTTTCTTTTCGAAAATCATAGTCTATCTATTATAGCGACAAACATTTGCATTTATAATTAATCTGTTTTTTTGGATTTGTGGAATTATAATTAAAATACAAAATATACATAATTTTAAAACACCTCAGATAAATATATAACTAGGTACTAGAAACAATCTTTTTGAAGAAAAAAATAGGACTTATACTAAGACACTGGACCTACTTTTACTGGATTGGATTCATTGTGCCCTACCAACAAAGTGATATGCATCCTATCTAATTACGAAGAAATTAACTATTTAGTTAATTTACATTTTTGAAGCGCTTAACAAATTACGTTAATTTTGGCAGTCAGATGTATTTATCAATTACCCTTACTACAAGCTGGTGTCAGGATCTCTCGAAATTCATTAAATAAAAAAATAGTTAAGGTATTTCATAAAATAAATATTTAATTTTATTTATTTATTTAAAAAAAAATATTAAGTATTAAACAAATCTTACTTCAAAAGTTCACAGTATGAAAAAGACATTTAAAAATAATTGGTTATAATCACAAGTTTAAAGAAAGTATTTAGTGAACATTCATTACTCACAGAAGAGATAAAAAAACATAAATAATAGTCGACAATAAAATAAAATTTCAAAAACAAAATACATAGCACATCGCTGAAAATTTATGTCTTTGGGGAGCGCATTGATTAGTCTTGCACCCCTCGCTAATGGTGCTAGATAAGCCATGTACGAGGTAATAGTTCTTGGTTCTAATCCAGAAGATATCATGGCTGCGACCATATAATATGTAATTGACGTGCATATAACTTCAAATTCTTAGGGACGTCAGGATTTAAAACCGCTCCTCGTGATAGTAGACAAAAACGTCTCAAGAGCAGAAGTGACCTACGAGAGTCAAGGGAGTGAAAAACGAGCATGCCTTGTAGAAAAGCAGTTGGAAGATAATCATGTCATCTTAACAAAACAATAATGGTTACGTCTTTCAATATGAAAATATCTTTATCTATGCATACAACATATCAGAACAAAAATTTAACAACTAAAAGAACATCAAAATTAAAATCGAATCCAAAATATGCAAACTTTTTCTGTCGTGAAAATTCAAAATTAGAATTGACAGGAACGGTAATTTTAACAAATTTTGTATTTATTATAATTTGTAGATGTGAGATGGGGCCAAGTTAGAAAATTAAATCAAACAAATACGTAATTTTGACTTATTTTTTTAATTATGTAAGAGTAAGAGAAATGAGTACCTATCTGTTTGAAAAATATATTTTCTTCCATATTTGACGACCTAATAAATGTCAATACGTGGTAATTAATGTGGTAAATTTATAGGTTCATAGGGGGTCAAAATAGTTGATCAAATTGTAAGTAGCAACGATGTATATTTTTGCACCAACCATCGCCATTCACTACACAGCTACAACTCTAAATTGAAAGCACGTTTTGCAGTAGTTTTTTTTTGAATATAAAAAGTGTTAGTCAGTTTTTGCATAAAAAGTAATTAAAGTAATATTTATTCTTTAAAATGGGTCTGTAAGTAAAAATTAAACAGACTATTAAGGCGATGTTTTGCCATACGTATTGATACCTCATATAAATAACGCAATGCACTAAAAATATTGTCTCTCAAATGGTTTTCATGACAAACAAAAACATAAAAGTAATTTATTACAAAAAAATACTTTGTGAATGTCGTATTCTAGCATTCTAGAGAAACAATCAGAAAAGACCAGTTTCGTGTCACGAGAAATAAATTTTCCGAAATTTAGAGAATTCTCATTTCTCGAGAAATCGAAAAATAATTATCACTAGGCTAAGCTGCCGACTGAAACCGGAATTTATAAACAACAAAATGGAATTTCTTAACTGAAAAAATAACCTGTCGACATTCATTCTAGAAAGATCTAAAAATAGTAAAAATAAAAACTTTGGCAAGGACTGATTGATTGACTTGATTTCGAAATAATGACGACTTTTCGGGAATCTCGAGAATTATTGAGAAATCATAAAACAAATCTCGAATTATCGAGAAAACAAATATTCTTGATTTTGTCAACTAACTTTTAAAATTAATGATGCTATCGATGTGAAATTTTCGGCAATAATTAATAGATTCCTCATTATCATTTTTTTTCGTAGAAGTGAAGATCGCCGATGTATTTTTAAAGATAATTTAAAAAAGCTAGAAACAATATAAAATCACCACCTAACAAAATCGGGTACTTCAGCTCATTATTAATAACATTGTAATATGTGTGTCTGCTCGTTTTTCGATTACAGCTCAAAAACTACTGAACTAAGATGCTTATGAGACTTGCAACTTATTTACTACATTGTTAGTATCAGTTTAGTATAATTTCATCTTGATCCCCAATATGATGTGAAGCGCGCGGGTCGAATCTTAAATTCGTATATCTGTGCAATTTTTCCCTTCTGTATTTCACACGGTCATTGACAATCGCTAGTATTTGAGTATAAACTAGTGGTTAGGTACCGCTTTCATTTATTATATATATATATGAGTACCTTGGTATCAAAGTGGGACATACGCCACCTTCCACTAAATTCATGTTTTAATTGATTATGGTAGTGCAAGTGATGCTCTTTTCAAAAAATCCACTAAAAGTATCAAAAACGGTAGTTTTCATAAAGATTTTTGAGTTTAAAGTTGGTATGTTATATGAAAAACGGTCACTTTTCACACATGTTTTCCAGTCTCCTGTAAAATTTTGTAAATGGCTTATGTCCCACTTTGATACCAAGGTACTCATATATGCTCAAACATACAATATACATTTACACAACGTATAAAAGCCGCAGAAACAGGATCTTAGCTCGCTCAGTATATTGTGTAATTTGTCCTTGTTTTCAAATTCCGTCAATAGAATAATATTATGAATACCTTCTTCATAAAATCATGTTCAGTTAGCATAATAAATAATTAGAGTGACATATTTTTTGTTTGAAATATCACTTACTTATAATATATTGTTAAAATTCAAATAATTGTATTCAATACACACGTTCTTCGTTCAAATTGATTCACACTACTATAGCCTTATAGCTTATAGCGTCTGTACGCGTGCATGAATTTACTGGCACTAATATCGCGATAATAACTGTTTACACTTAAGCCGGCTCGCACATCACAACTCGCCTTGTGTGCCTGACGGCCATAAATCAAAACTTCTGAGACTGCCGGCGAATGTTGCATGCTACAACCTCGCACATATGCCTAGCGGCAAACGTCAAACGCGAAAAAGGAGAAGTCTCTCGTCTGCCATTTTTATTGTGTTGATTGTATGAACAAACGTCAAACGCGGTGACCAGCGATGAGCGAGCAATGACAGTGTAGACAGAGACAGAGACAGAAATGGCCGATGGCCGCAGGCTGTGCGCATGCGCGGAATCGACATTTTTCAAGATGCAGGCTTTGGCCAATGCAACTCGAGGCATGTCGCAGGGTCGCAAAGTCGCAGTTGCATCGGCCAATCTGCGAAGCTCCATTTGATAACGTTTGTTTCTTGGTTTACGATGACGTCACATCGACGAATTCGTCGTAAGACGCGTGCGGCGAGTTCTGATGTGCGAGCCCACTAAAAGTTCTGACTGTCTCGCACATCTCATTTTTTAAGCGTAAACGAGGGGCTTGTTCTCATGTTATGCTGCTATTTGACTGATTGTGAAAACTGGTAAACGTCAAACATGATCTACGCAATGTAGTTCATCTTTTTTCCTGGCAGGTTCGCCAAAATCGTTTAACTGCGCATGCGCAGATATGGCCACAAGCTTCAACTGTTGCGTGGAAATTCATTCGTTAAAAGCTGCCAACCTTTTTTGATCCATGCATCATGCAATCTTGCAACTTGCACGATAATACGTGTTTACACGTGCATATTCTTGTTATGGCCGCGATAATACGTAAATCAGCAGTAAATCCATGCACGTGTAAACGGAGTATTAATGCTATACTTCAGCTGAGGCATGGTCTAAAAAGATCGTGACTACGCGACGCGCAGATTGTGCAAACGACGCGTGCGGAACAAAACATAATTTGTCATAAAAATTCAACATGCGTCCATTTAATGTTATGTTTATTGTTATATTAGTAATAATAATAATAGATAATATATTCATTGGCATGTTTCTTTTTCGAGTAAATGCGTAACGTTTTTTAGTCATCTTTACACGATTTAAGAATATACTCCTTCGACGCCATCACAAAACAAATTGACGTGCTCACAGCTCGGCTATCACTCTGCGATTGGCAACGAGTGCGAAATTTCGTTCCACCTATTGTTGAAAATTATTTGCCGTTTCACTGATGTACGCTCTTAAGTTAATTTAACAATTAATTTTTTGAACATTCTCCTACCTTTAAGTGTTATGACAAGGTACCAAATGTAATTATTATCTTGAAAAAGAAAAAAAGCTCTTGCTAACTAAAACAATAACAATCAGGCCAATCATCTCGTCAATGTCAAACATGTTATTTTGTCAGTGTTTTAAAACAAAAGATTCCAGATATTTTCTCTCCATTTTACAACAATAAATTGATTACTTCTTGACGTGTAAAAATACAATCTGAGTAAGTAAGTAAATAAATATGTTCTGGAAAAATTTGACGTAAGTATGATTTCATGCCAAATCATAATATTTACACAGCCCGCCGAGGAAAACGAAAAGTCACGCATTTAATAATTCCAGTCTCCAACTAAATTACTATTAGATTCAACAACGGAGAAATGAATCCAATCTTTTATTCTCTGTCAAGATAAATATTTAATGAATAGGTTCAGTGAAAGTGTTGCTTTGAAAAATAATGGATAAAAAACACAACTGTCAGTCTTTGAGGACTGTAAAGCATTAAACTAGCGTTTAAATGTTTAGAAATAAGTACCTGATTTTTTATAGAATAACAACCGTTCCTAAGATGTTACGAGTTTTTGCATATTATTATTTTGATCTCTTTGTATTACGAATATTTTGTCAGAAACGATGAGAGGAGTCACAGTGGAGGATGCAGCCTCTCTTCATATATGAGGTAAAGATATTACGTAAGATGTATCAAGATAGTCTAAACCTGACATGTCATTGCTTAAATATTTCAATATTTATTTTCTTGCAGAAAACTTACTGGTAATATAATACATGTTTATAATCCACGCAAAGCCTAAGCCGTCTCTCACATCAAAACTCGTCCGCCTGCAACGTGTCGAATACGTCGATGTGACGTCATCGTTATTCACAAAACACAAGTTGCCAAATGGAGCTCCGCAGATTGGTCGAATGCAATTGCTAACATCTGATGTTGCAATCGACAAGTTGCATGCTTGTCGGGCTCCGAGTCGAACACATACGAATTGGTCATTCATATGCCGGTTCGCCGATCGTCGCATCCAAATATCTATACGTTTCGAAGGTTATGTGTGATTGTCGCTAGGTATATCTGCACAGTCTTCATATGTAACACTGGATCGCCGTTCTCGGAGAGTTTGATTTATGGCTGTGCGGCAGACGAGGAAAGTTTTTATGTGAGAGCCGGCTAAGACGCAAGAAGATAATATATGTAAACAACAGGGATTCTTGGGGGCGCCGCGTTGGACCACCAAAACGCTTTTACACCAGCAGACTCGCAGATCCAACCAGATTCAACTATCGTCGACTTTAAATAGCAATTGCATGAAACGATTCAACTACCAACACAATCGTATTGGTGCTTGATTTGATTGTTCCGTAAGATACGCTCAGTTGCTAGTAAGTGTAAATCATTATAAGTAAAGCAACAAATGAAATTTAGACAAGTATGTAACGAGTTGCTGATTATATTTACTTGTGTATTATTTTTGGTTAGTATTATTATCGTCTGTTAAAATAATAGGAAGCCTTCATTATATAAACGTCAAAAATTTGTATTGTTTTGTCAAACGCTAGACAGGACACGCTCGCACGGCCACTCTTGGAAGCTCAATGATTAATTCGTATGATCTCGGTAATCTTCGACACGATCGTGCTTAAAAATAGGAATTGTTCCTATGGTTAGCCTGAAAATATGCCAATGTAATTTGAGCTTAAGGAGTGAGCATATAATATTAAAATTAAAATTTGACTAGTTGCGCATGCATTGAGTTTGTATGCGCGAGCGTGCTTCGACTTTAGAAACAATACAGTTATCCACCTTACCATAATAATGATATAAGTAGCCACTTCAATTGACATAAAATGTATCAATATTGATTTGTGGTATATTTTTATATTGGTATATGGTTTTGTAACCGCAATATTATTATAATATTATATAACGCGAAATACTTACACGGGTTAAACTTTTCCAATTCAAAATCATTTATTAACATGAGTGTACATTACAAATTACAAGACGAATTAAAACGATTAGTACATAACATGAAAGAAAAATGGGATAATAATATGCACTTATGTAACAACATAATATTATAAATATTAAAAGAACATATTATTATGTGGCTTCTGCATTCGGTAGATTTGACACTAAGGCCCGTTTCAGACGGGACACCGGTGTCGGGCTCGTATTAATATAGGGGGCCTTTGTATTCGAATAAAGGGGTTTTTGTATTATGTTTATGAAAGCCCCAGAGCTAATGAGTCAACGCGTGTCCAGTAAACTTTTCCGTCGGCCGCTACATTCTCAAGCCGCCGGTACACTTGTATTTATTAGCGCAGCCAGTTTTATGTTCTAATTTATAACGCAAAATTATGCGTTGACTCATTGGCTCTGGGGCATTCATAAACATAATACAATTGGCCCTTTATTCGAATACAAAGGCCTCCTATATTATATACGAGCGCTACACCGGTGTCCCGTCTGAAACGGGCCTTAATAACGGGTTTAGAAATGGTAATAATCAACCATTTGCTTTGAAAGTTAAGTGATATATGTTAGAATAGCTTTGCATGTGAGTATACAATTTTTGTGTACACTACTTGTAATATATACATCCAGATTGCAATAAAAAAGAAAACAATGTATTGATTACCACATTCGATTAGCAAAGATAACGGAAATCAGTTGGCGGTGGAATTTTCCGGAAAAACAACAGCTGTTTAGTCTGGAATGATTTGGCATTATGTTTGCTTACATGTTCAGCATAGCACGTGTCTCCCACGTCCCACGTGTTTACATAATCAAATGTAATGTTAACAAGAAACAGAACAGGCGAAGGTTTTACCACTGCGCTCGAAATATATCGAGAGAGTATACATATATCATTATATGTATAGGGAAATATAATATACAATACATGTTTACCCTCCATCTGAAATAACCGGAGTAAAAATACTACCCGGTTTTCGGTGTACTTAGGAATAAGTAACCGGTTCACCAGTTTAAACCGTCCGATGTCATGTTTAAATGTGAGTTCTTATTGTTATACGGCCAAGTGGACAATCGTTATTTTTGGAAATTTAATTACTCTACAAGAAGAGATGCAAGACAGCTAACCTAGTTTATTGGCCTGTGTAATAAATAGGTACAGATAAGGTATTGTTTATGGAAAATGTACGTAAAACATTTCACCGTGGCACAGTTCGCCGTGAGCTTTCTATCGTAAAGAGATGACTGCATACTATACAGTCTCCAATTTTATTAGATTCAGTATGAACATTATTTCAATTTTCATAGCTGGTTTTGGCAAATTCATGAATAATTCAAGAATGAAAACCTAACCTAACAAATAATCCAGTATATCAGCTATTTTAAAAATTTGTTTGCTGCTGGCTTTCTGTAAGTAAAGTGTAAATCGACAAGAACCATGTTTTATTTAGACATGAATTTTATGTCAGTACTATACGATCCAAAGAGGTTGGACGGTCTTTAATATACGGCCATAATATATTTCCGATATACCATTTCACGGTGAAGTGTGATACGGCGAACCGCATACATACAAGTTTCCGAACACGATTATTTAGAGTATAAAGTAATTTTCCTACCATTTTTTTGTTACCGATCTGTTCTATTGTATTTAATTGTCTCTTTCGTTTAAAATCCTGCTAAGATTTTGACCGGCTAGCCGAGTTATATTAATCGATTTTCGGTTATTTAAAAACCGCACGATTACTCGGTTACCCGGTTTCGGTTTAACCTGGCTTGGAAGCTCTAACCTCTATTACTTACCATGTCTCCATAACCTTTAAAGGGTATATCGTATCATAACTAGCAAGAAGGTCCTTCTAAAGTTGTGATGGGTGTCCCAGTAAAAATGTCATAAGAACAGCTATGCATACCTACCACTTAAGGTGAATACTCTGAAAAGTGCATATATTGAAGCCGGCCATTTGAGATTTTTTTTTGATATTTGCATTTTAAAGTGACTAAAAACATTAAAAAGAAAAATATTTTTTATTTAATGTTTATAAAAAACATAAAAATTGTTAATAAGCTTTAACATTGTAACCACACCTATTCGATTCGATATACATAAAAAGAATTTAAAGTTATTTTAGAATATTTAAAAAAAATATTATAACCGTGAATTAGTTAAGAACCACAGCGGACATAAAATAAGATGCCAAACATGAATAATATAAGAAACATAATATCGTCATCTCAATACTACAACTAGATAACTCTAATTTGGTCATTGTTGGGAAAATTAAATTTAAACTTTACTTGATTAACATAAATTATTTAGGCTATAATTATTATTTAAAATAAAAATGGAAATTTGTGCTTGTCTAATTGGGAACAATTAAATAATTTTCAATTTTATGAAAATATATTGTAGATATATTTTATCTATCTAATATTTTCAAACACAAAATTAATACAGTTCCCATTAACCTCTGACTTACCTAGTTTTATCATTTTGTAGATAATGAAATGTATAATCATATGCAATATCTATCTTATAAACAGTGAAAATTAACTTATATAGATGTACTATTTAGGTGAAGAATGACGATATATAATTTGAAAACACATACAAAAATATATAAAAACTCTAAAAACTCTTTTAAAACACTTAGCAGGTTTCGAACCTGCGCATTCCAGGATTCGCGCTCATGTGCCCTTATCACTAAGCTATACATGTCCTATCTAATTGCGACTAATTTAACTAATGTCATTATAATACTCTCTGAAGCGTTTTCTAAATTTCACTGCTTCTTGGGTATCGGATTTTGTATTTTAAATCGATATGAATTATTGGTTAAATTAAAAAAAACATAGTTTTCTTAATATAAATAAGTATATATGAACATGAAGACTTAATTAACTTTCATGCCTTTTTACTATTTCAACAAGTAAAATGAATTGTATAAACACATTAAATTTGATGAAAATACCAACTGTGTAGGTCGAAAATGAGTTATTATATTATATATGTGAGTTTTCCACATTGCCCAGTTGAACTTTCAGTTTATGATATTGTTGTTTCATAAAATAAAGTTGCCTGGAGTTACTTAATAAATTCCAGATACTTTATAGACCGTGTATTAATTTACTCGAAGTTTACTATTTGTTTTTAAGAAGTGCATGTATACTTTGTACACATACAAATAACAATTTTCTCAATATAAGCAACTGCCAATACCGGATGAATGTCGTAAAATTCAATGTCAAATCTTGTTGCTTTTCCGGAAAATTCCCATAAAATATTTTTCGTTTGATGGCTATTATCACATAGCCGTTAGTTTATGGCGTGCTTCGTTTTCAAGATCAAAGAAACGTGATTCAAAAAATCGAAAAATAACAAAATAAAGTCGTGTTTAAAAAGAAACAATCATGATGTATTAATAAATATTATTTTTTCTTTAAGATTTTATATAAAGAAGATTTAAAATTCTTTACTAATTACTCGCAATAAGGACAAGTAGATCGAAACCATCGCTCGGAAAATGAAAATTGTGAGTTCGAACTCAAACCATTTTATTACAACATTTTTCTTAGTTCCTATTCTTATTTGTCCGGTGGTTCTTTGTCCGGTACAAATTTAATCTTGCAATCAATTTTTAACTAACTTCCCGACTAGCTAGACATTTGAAACTTTTAGAATATATCAGAACACGATGCCAATGCATTTTTTAAATACTTTTAGCCGTCTTTAAGTAGAATTGAATTCATTTTCAGTTAATTCTGTTTTGTATGAAAAGTTATTTCGACACCATTATATTGGTTGCTAATCGGATGGTCCTAGTAACTAAATTATTAATATATACGTGCGTTACTATGGAAATCAAAATGAAATGTCAATATGATATTTCAGTATTCTATGATCGTTTAAGCTAGTCAAGTCAAGTTTATATGACTCAACAGAAAATTTCAAAACGTTGTATATAAAAAGTTCTTTTTATCTTGTAATTATTTTCCTATTATTTTTATGATCGAAGAATTGGGACCGAGAAGTTTGGAAGGCGCTAAGGAAGGTTTTCATACAGCAGTACATCGACCCTGGTTAAGGATGATGGCTTAATATCTATGGGTTTTTGCATATATATTGTACGCCTAGTTTATACACACAACACCAGTCCGCAACATTTATCTTTATCATATTATATTAAATTCCTAGTATTGACGATTTTATACCTCTTGAATGTAGTATTTATTGATTATTATTTAATTATCTATTATTAGGGTCTTGACGATGTATACACAATATATTGATTGTATTATTTATTAGTCATAGGGCTTTTTTACTAACACTTCAACTATTTATAATTTCTAGGTTATATTTTTATTGTGATCCTTGACTTAATAGGTAGGTGATAAAGTTTTTACCTACTTTATTGTGTTTATTTGTTATATAAATTAGAATTAATTGTAGGCATTCGTTTTCTGTGTGTATTTACCTTTTGTTGAGTGCACATAGTGCCTGAAGATGCCGAAAGGCGAAAACCGGGTCGCAAAAATGACTAAAATGAAAAAAAATAAGAATCAAGTACCTTCGGTCGATAGTATTAATATTATATCTTCATAGTGTAAACACTGTAAACTAATATTGTGCATCATCTCAAAAATTTGATGTTCATATTCATCATCATTATCATCATCAGCTTGAATCTATCCACTGCTGGATGAAAGCGTCATTAAGCTGCTTCCACTTCTCTCGGTCCTGTTGCGCTGCCACGTACTTCCGCAGAACTTTATCATTTTATCGATCCAGCGGCCTCTAGGTCTACCTTGCGGATGTTTTGTACCTCTTGGATACTACTGGATGACTAGATTTGTCTCTTCTTCAAGCTATGTGTCCAGCCCATCTCAATTTGAGGCTTCTAATGAACGCTATTACACCGCAAATCCTTGTCTGCTTTCGTATCTACTCATTCCTCTTTTTGTCCTTTCGCGTTATGCCCAGCATGCACGTATCCATACCACGTTGTGCTACTAAGTACATGTATGAATTTCAAAATAATCGACGAGTCACAAAATATGTATGCATCTTAAGTAGTCAATTCACATAATATAGACTGACAATAATAATTATATTATATTAGTGATGTGACGCGATGAGTTAATTCAGTGGTCGGCAAACCGCGGTTCGCGAGCCAAATGTGGCTCTGCCACAAATGACCACGTACGGGCTAACACAGTGAAAGATATAACAGTCACAATGTCTTCGAATATAACCAACTAGCAAGTTGAAGATCTTCAATTGGTTTCAGCTTTATCAATAGCAGTTAACGAGTCTTGAGTTATGGAATTGGTGATTATGATTATCAACTTTATTATAGATAAAGCTTATGGATAAAGAATTATGGAGCTCTAAATTTGAACATCTCTGTGATGATATAGACATATTAGAGAAAAACAAATGTGAACATGTTTCACAGCACAAGTTTAGTAGTCTGCTTTAAAAGACCTGGAGAAGGAAGACATGATGATTTTTAATACCTGGAATAGTATTCTTGACTCATGTAATCAGTTGAAAAATCTTGCGTTTGCTGTTCTTTCCCTTTCTTCCGTTCCGGTTCTACATATTCATGCGAACTATTTTTTTCAAGCATGAACCTTATCAAGAGTAAATTGAAAAGTCGTTTTATTGATGAGAACCTGGAATCATGCCTAAAATTAAAAACCACAGCATACAAACCTGACTTATCCAAATTTATCAAGAAGATTCAAGGCCATTGTTCACATTAAGTGTTTGTCAGTCATTGTCATGATTTAATTTTATGGATACCTTACTTACAATTTAATTTTTGACAATAAATAAGATCATTTTTAAGAATGATATCACGTCAACAGTGTACCTACCTATATAGTGAGTTTAAGAAATTTGGCTCTCAAAAGAAATCTCAATCGTTGCACTGTTGATATTTGGCTCTGTTGACTAATGAGTTTGCCGACCACTGAGTTAACTGATCAAGTATTCAGTGCCAACGTTTATCGGTCGCTAATATTTATTCAATGCACAATTAAAACCCTATTTGCATAATAATGAACTGGAAGGTACGTGTAAAAGTGCAGAGAAAGCTGACTAAAGTGCCTATTGCATAAAAATCATTTGGTGCGCCATAGATGTATTTAAAACATATCGACAAAAACGATGCAAACGCTCTTTCGTTTTTGAGCAGAACCGGTTTATGAAAGTGGGCGAATGTTATTAATATTACGTTCGGATTGTATCATAGAAAAAGGTTTTATATCGAATTATTATTTATCTCGGACAACAAAGAAAAACGATACGTCAAGTTGCGCAATGTACATTAGTTGAATAAAGCTATGGTCTCAGTGATTACCAACGACTGTTCCTGGAAGTAGTGCCGGGGTTCTACTAGAACTTGCAAAATCGCCACGTCACCTAATGGAGTATTTCAATGGTGTTATTTGTCAATTATTATGTCTAAAAGATTTCCCTTCGTAGGAGAGATGTCATTGTTACCACGTTTTTATTAGCTCGTATTCATGTTTGTCCAGTACAAATTTTTTCTTGTTTGTCAAAGATTTGTATTGGACGATTGAAGATTTTTAACTAACTTCCCGACTAGATAGACATTTGAAACTTTTAGAATATGTCATAACACGATGACATGACATACTTTTCTTCTTTGGCCATATCCGCCCCTTAACTGGAGCATATGGACACCACGCGGCGCCCCCAAGAATCCCTGTCGCGCGCCAGTCTTCTTGCTTCGTTTCAGGTCAAACCAGCATCCCGTAGCTCCACCGTATACGTATTTTTTTTGTACTTGATAGAAATCTAATATATAAAAATTATTATTTGTTTGTTTGTTGGTTTGTTTGTTTGTTTGTTTGTTTGTTTGTTCGTATTTTATGCGCTGCCATACCGTTCATCCGATTGCGATAAAACTATGTGAACTTATTGCTTGCACTTGCGCGAAGAGTATAGGCTATATATTCTTATATATAAAAATGAATGTCTGTCTGTCTGTATGCCTGTCTGTCTGTCTGTCTTTCTGTCTGTCCCGTATGCGTTCCTATACCATTCATCCGATTGCGATGAAATTTTGGTAAGTGGTTGTATGCATACCCGCGAAGGTTTCTGAATTAGAAAAATCATCATCTTCTTCTTCTTCATCATTCTATTTTATTTTATTCGTATGATTCCTATACCATTCACCCGATTGCGACGAAACTTTCGTCAGTTATTGTACGCACACCTGCAAAGGTTTCTAAATTATAAAAACCATCTTCTTCTTATTCTTTATTATATCATCTTTTATTCGTATGGTTCCTATACCATTCATCCGATTGCGATGAAACTTTCGTTAGTGCTTGTGCCAACACCCGCAAAGATTTTTGAATTAGTACAACCACCTTCTTCTACTTCTTCATTATATCTTCTTTTATTCGTATGGTTCCTATACTATTCATCCGATTGCGATGAAACCTTCGTCAGTTGTTGTGGTAACACCCGCAAAGGTTTCTGAATAAGTACAACCATCTTCTTCTTCTTCTTCTTCATTCTATCTTCTTTTATTTGTATGGTCCCTATACCATTCATCCAATTGCGATGAAACTTTCGTTAGTGGTTGTGCCAACACTCGCAAAGGTTTCTGAATTAGTACAACTATCTTCTTCTTCTTCTTCTTCATTATATCTTCTTTTATTCGTATGGTTCCTATACTATTTATCTGATTGCGATGAAACCATCGTCAGTTGTTGTGGTAACACCCGCAATGGTTCCTGAATAAGTACAACCATCTTCTTCTTGTTCATTCTATTTTCTTTTATTTGTATGGTCCCTATACCATTCATCCAATCGCGATGAAACTTTTGTTAGTGGTTGTGCCAACACCCGCAAAGGTTTCTGAATTAGTACAACCACCTTCTTCTTCATTATATCTTCTTTTATTCGTATGGTTCCTATACTATTCATCTGATTGCGATGAAACCTTCGTCAGTTGTTGTGGTAACACCCGCAAAGGTTTCTGAATTAGTACAACCATCTTATTCTTCTATTTTATATTGTTCTATTCGTATGCGTTCCTATTCCATTCATCCGATTGCAATAAAACTTTCTTTAGTAATTGTGCCAACACCCGCGAAGGTTTCTGAATTAGTACAACCATCTTCTTCTTCTTCTATTTATCTTCTTCTATTCGCAATGAAGCTTTGGTGAGTTGTCGTGTGCATGCCCACGAAGATTTCTGAATTAAAAAATCATCTTCTTCTTCTATTCGTATGCGTTCCTATACCATTCATCCGATTGCGATGAAACTTTTGTCAGTTGTTGTGCGCACACCTGCGAAGGTTTCTAAATTAGTATTAAGTATATAAAATACAAAGTTTGTTGTTTGTTTGTTCCATCCAATTTTGTTTTTTTTTTTTTTTACTAATTAATAACATTAATAACGTTTGCATATTTTGGATTCGATTTTAATTTAGTGGTCTTTTGTGTGACCGTTACTCCTATTAGAATTATTTTCATATTGCCATATTGTATTGCACAGATATTTTAATATTAAAAAAGTAATTACCTCTTTTTATTTTTTTAAATATCTACGATAAATATAACCGCGAAGCGACCCTGTGCGAAGCCGGGTACTTCAGCTAGTTTATTATAAAAATTCATTTATTTACATGGGTGACTATTAGAAATTATTAGTAGACCGCGATGTTCACAATATGACATTTAACATAATATGAAGAAAAGAAAATTAAGTAACACCACGAAAACAGTGAGATAATTAATAATGTAGTATTAAATTTGTACTCTAAAATATAGAAATATAAGCTAAAATCGGCAACGTATATTTTGTTAAATTGGGGTGGGTGCGGGTGTCTGAAGATGGGAACAAAATAACAACAAACTACACTGAGTGATCTAATTATGACATAATAATATTGTATTACTAATGTAAACAACAGCGTCCACATGAACTCACAATCACGCATGTGGAATTATATCGATAGATGAAGCCATTCGATTCAAGCATATTTTTATCACCAATATTGCAGTTAAGTTTTGCACATCGGAAGTAAAAATGTCGAACCTTCCAATTTATAAGATGGTTAGCCAGGGGTCACAAATAAATGCTAGCAAAATTGGTAGAATTATTATTAATTGTAAATAAATTATACGACATTCCTAGCTAAATATTCTTTTTATCTTCTAAACTTTAAATTATGTCTATAAGGAGTACATTCAAGAGAAAATAATGATGCTATATATCGTGTGGTTAAGTAATTGATAGGGGATTGGTTTACCCTACTGGGTGTGTTATAACTAGTGATTGAAATACCGGTATTTCGAAATCGGACCATATCGATATATTCGGTATTGAAAGTGGAATGATGTATTAATTAACATAAAAGGCTTAACAGGTAATTTTTTGTCGGGTTACGCGATATCTGGTTTACTTCCGTGGCTCTTTATCGTCCTTGGTGACCAGCAATGACACGTGTTATAAAATACTAATATGTTAAAGAGATCTTTACATAGATATAATATTTAATAGATAGTTCTTATTTCTCCAATCATTTTACGAATACCGATATTAATACCGGTATTCAATAGAAAATACCGGTATTGGTATTTTCGTTCGGTATTGCAATCTCTAGTTATAACATGGCACTAATCTTGAATACACTTATAGCGCCTGTACACGTGCATGGATTTACTGGCGGCAATAGTGCTTATTTTAAGCTATCTTGGCAATAACTGTTTACACGTAAAAGTGCTGTCTCTCCGATTCATTCTATAAGAGTGAGCGAGACGCGATGTTGTCATTTTATGGTAGATACTATTTCGTACTATTTGACAGCAGTGAAAATCGGTCAGTCTGAAAGTTCGTTTTTTTGCCGGCAGGTTCGCCACTATCTTCTACTGAGCAGGCGCAGATCGATTTTTTTTTACTGTTACATGAAAATTCAGAAGCTTCCAAACTTGTTTGATTTATGCATGCAATCTTACCAACTGCAGGATAATACATGTTTACCCATACATTTTCTTACTGTCAACAGTAAATCCATGCACGTGTAAACGGGGTATTAAACATTTGTGAAACTAAAGTTTATTTTCAATATATACGCCTGTTTCATAATATGCATTGAAGTTTGTCACGTTAACATAATGCGCATTCAATATTTGAAGATAAAGTAAAATAAACTTTTCTTTAAACAGCTACTACGTCCGATATGGTAATCCAGCTCAGACGATGTTGGATGACCTATCTGATTATAAATCCTCGATCGGTTTCGTCTTGGTGGACGTTCTCAATAATTAGACATCCTTGTAGATGAAAATGTCTGTCAGGATGAAACTGGTCTTGGATGCAGAATGCAGGATTGCGTAAAAATATGCGGGTTAAATATTTTTTATTAACCATTATATCAAACTAATAAGCTGGGTCATGCATAGATTACAAAAAAATATATGTAAATTTGACTCACAATGAGATTTACATAATATACACCCGATGCCCATGAAACCACGAACGAGCTTTCTCGTTTCTATTGAATAGCTAGTGCGAAATATTTAGCATTATATTTGGTGTAATTATTTTATATTGCATTTTTAATATCACTCAATCCAATCAGACACGTCACTCCGTACTATTCCCAGCATCCACAACAATAAATGTTTACAATAATCTCGGTGAGTAATGCCAGATTTAGTACAAGGCTAAATTATTTAACGATGATTGACTTACGAGCGTACAAATTGATTCCAATAAAACTCCATTCTCGTAAATCTGTGCCTTTAAATAATTATATTAATCTTGCACTTTTGGGAGTTTTTATTTATTCTATAGAATTAAAAATCACTAGGCTTTTCAGATAATATTTTTTATATACCTAATATAAATAAGTGAAGCTTTTATGTATATAAAGTAGAGATGGATTTGATAACATGTGCCTACACTACAAGTATATTTTTTATGAGACTGGCTCTAATGTCAAACCTTATGTTATATAATTGCCGGCATATGATGAGTTATTATGCGTTTCTATAAATTAAATATTAAATTTTCTGAAATGTTACCTACAATAAAAAAATATATTCCTGCAAAATGACTGATTTCAGTGCGTCGAAATAATCTAAAATTGAACCATTCTTCAGATATATTAAATGTGTCGACATATTATTACAGCAATAACAGGAATAATGATTTTTGAACTGTCGCGGTGTGTTGAATTACTATTAATAATTACCTCTAAATAAAGATATTCCGAATAGGGACTCATTTATTGTTATATATTATATTATAACACAATAGCAAATATTATTATGTCAGTTCGTGAGGAACCCAAGGCGGATGATCATCATCTTTTACCAACCTTTTTACACCTGCGGACTACTGAAAATACGAGAAACGTTTCGTGGACTGCTAACGCAGAAATTAAAAATATTATTTATAAAGTAAGGTCTGAATTTTCCGGCGTTACTCGGGTGGATAAAAAGGTTATTGAGATTTATGACATGTGGTGATTCATACTGCCCAATGAAGGTTAAAAGAAATCCCGAAACAGCGAACGGTATATGCCGCCATTAACGGTCAGCGCAGAGCCTCATCTTCGAAGAAATACCCAAAGTCTGCATCAGATGGTCATTCATTTTAAGAATGCAATATATGCTCTTGGATCTCAGATTTTCAAATTTAATTATCTAAATTCGACAATTTTTTAGACAAAAATGTACCACATCATTAAACACGATTTTCATTGGTAAAATCGGGGTATTATCGGAATAATCAAGATGTCAGTGGTAGCAACCGGCAATTGCCAGCTGTTTTGCTAGACCTAGCAGCCTGAGGTGGTGTCAGACGACATTCTGAATGCCAAACTCCAGAATAGAGTAGGCGTATATTACCTCATATAATTAATATTGGCAGTGACGACATGCAAATCGTAATATTGAGAAATCAGCGAAATGTCAAACTATCTGAGGTGAGTGAAAATCCATCCTGAAAGGAAAACTACGGCGCCGCCTATGCATAATTCACAATTTTATTAAAATCCATCACCATGTCATTAAGACGCCAAGCTGTCTGCAACACCTAGCAAGGCAGCTGGCTCTGCTAGTGCAATTTAATTTTTTAACGACGTTGTTGAAATACATTCAATATTATATTATGGTAGATTCAAACGAAGATACCCAACTGTCAGTAAAACTAATGGTGGTAAAAGTTTTTGATACATAACCTCGATCAACTAGCAAATCACCATTCCCCTATTGAAAAAAACCCTATAGGTACATAGTAGATTAATATTTAATTGCTAACAAGATTAATGACTAACGAGTAATGGATGACATTTATGAACTCGTGATTATAATTATAATCGATATTGGCAAATTCAGTTTTATTACTCATGAATCTAATTAGATATTTCTTATAGCAGTATGCAATCATTTTCATCATTTTATTGCAAGATATAAATTTGCAATAATAAAAAAATGTATAAATACTGGGCTTGTTTTAAAAAAAATGTGGCCATCATAATTTAAATATTTCATAAAAATGAATTAATCCTTGTCTATTCTTATTCGATGAAAAGAGATTTAAAATAAAATCAGATTAACGACGAAATTAAAATAATGTAAAGAACAAAATGCGGTAAAATTTTAATTAAAGAATATTATATTATAAAATATTAATATTTTTATTGCACGTCATGATTTTTACAATCAAAAGAGCAATAATGATTCTATAAATATATGCACAATAAAACATTGATGGACACAAGCTTTTCCGTGTGACGACTAAAGAAGAATACTTAAAGGGGAATATAATAATATATTTGCACAATTATTATTAATAGACTGTTTTTACAGTGCTGACAACATTTAAAAAGATGAAACTCACAACGGAAATGGATGGTTTCACAATTGAACGACTACTGTCATATCGTCGCTGTAGGATTGGTATGTCGAATAGACCAAATGTCAAATGTCCAGGAGACGAAATACAAATTTTATTATCCGATATTTAAATCCATGGAGGTATTTAAATTGTTATTTTTACAGCATATGAATGCTGTGTTAATTACAATGTAATTTAAAGAAAAGGATAGTTCAAGTCCATTTAGATACAAAAAATCATTCTGCGTTAAAAGGTCGATTTCGACAAAAACGGATATTCGACAAACCAATCCTGTAGCGACGATATGGCAGATTTTCACTAAGGAAAGAAATAGTTCTAACTTGTCAAAAGATTATTTTTACACTTAAAAATAAATAGGTGTATCGATGGAAAATATATCTTGCTCTTCTTTGCAGTTAAATTGATTAAAAGAATATTTTAACATGAGTATACTTAATAGTATTGTAAATACATATTATATTTATATAATATGATAGTATATAGTAAGTACCTATATAAAACTATGAATAAACTCATTCAAAAAGAAACAATCGATTTGATTAAAGGTTATAATTATTATATAGAGAGAGCATACATAGTATGTTCTATGTCTTCAAAAATATATTAACAACCCATACTATGGGGCTATTGGAACTTCAATTTCTAAGGTAAATTTACACTTTATTGACATAATATTATACCCCGTTTACACGTGCATGGATTTACTGTTAACAGTAAGAAACTGTATGGGTAAATATGTATTATCCTGCAGTTGGCAAGATTGCATGCATGAATCAAAAAAATTTGGAAGATTCTTAATTTTCATGCGACAGTAGGCTTTTTTCGATCTACGAAGTGATCGAAATAATAGTGGTGAACCTGCCGGCAAAAAAACGAACTACGAATGAATTTTCAGGTTGACCGTTTTTCACTACCTGTCAAATAGTACGAAATTGTACCATTAAATGACAAAATCGCGTCTCACTCACTCTTAAAAAATGAATTGGAGTCAGCACTGCTATGTGTAAACAGTTTTTGTCGCGATAGTTTAAAATACGCACTATTGCCGCCAATAAATCCATGCACGTGTACAGGCGCCATTGTGGCGTGACCATAGCCGACCATAGTGACATTAGCTACGAGTAAGGATTATTTTCTTTGGTGAAAAATATTCTTTCGCTTTGTGAATAATTTCTTCCTTTTTATATGTGACTAGTTGTCAAAACTAAGTTTACTTATATTTTTTAAATGTTATCCTACGTTACATTTGTGTGGTATTATTTAGTTTATGTGAAAACTATTTTGTAAATCTTTGAATATTTTTTGTTGATATGAATTTTGACTGAGGCAATGTGCGATTAATTCACACCCCCGATATAGATTACATAATAATTATTAAAACATCATTTATTCATTCATTAATTTTTGGATCTAAAACCCTTAGCGAGTTCAAAAACTTACTAAGTACTTATATCTTTTATTTTGGTCGAACACCATCATTGGGTCTATTCTATACTTATCGAACACTAAATTGATAAATAGTATCAAACTTAGGGTAGGTTTGTATCAAAATATTAGCACTTATTGTAACAATTACACGAAGCCGGTTTTTATTGTTGCAATAAGTGCGATATTTTAACAGCAGCAAGATAGGTGCTGTTAAAATATAGCACTTATTGCAACAATAAAAACCGGCTTCGTGTAATTGTTACAATAAGTGCTAATATTTTGATACAAACCTACCCTAAGTTTGATAATATTTTTCACTTTATCACTTTAGCGGTCGATAAGCATAGAATAGACCCACATATCTCACGTTCAGCTATTTCAGTCTCCTCCAAACATTCTGATGTGATCAGAGATTACGTACATCGCACATCTTGATGGTCACTGCGGTAATATTCTATGAACAATATGAACGATTTAGCGCAGCTCGTGAAGTAAGTATAGCTTATCATTATACCTTGGCTTCCAAGCAGTGTTGCCATCCTTTTCTATGCTGATTATAGTACAAAGGCGTAAAAATTATAGCATTTCTAAAACATATATAGTACAGGAACATTTTTCGTCTTGAATCCTTTAAAATTATAGTATTTTGGTATATTTGGCGTAAAATTATAGTATTTTACATTTTTCGCGGAATTTAAATTATAGTATTGTAATATAATTATAGTACGGTTGGCATCACTGCTTCCAAGCCTAACATCCTAGTCTCTCCTCTCAAAGATAATGTTATAAAATCTTACTCTCACCATGTTTGCTGAGTACCCACCATCCTTATTTATACGTTAATTATACTGGACTCAGTACAGTTGTTCTTTGGAACGGCCCTGTACTTTAGAAGAGATGCAAACTAGCATCACATGTTAGCGAAGTTTATTTGGCATTTTATTTATCGCTTGACTTACTTTATAAAAGAGTCCGAGATAAATAAAAATGACCCCACTGTTTTAAATCATAAAAAAACTATCTAGTTCAATAAGTTTCAAGAGCAACAGCCTATGTCATATATGAAAATTGTCAGCAGATAATACTGATTGAAATTTAATATTGTTTGTAGAAAAAATCTTTAAAAAAAGTAGTTTATCCGGTTTTATAACAGTTTTTTTTTGTTTAAATATTTTTTAAAGATAAACCTCTTTTTGAGTTCTCCCATTTTTTTTTTAAATTACTTTCTCTCTAATATTAGATGAGGTTTTAATGTCACTTTAAGATTGACGTATGTAGAAAAGATGAAGACAGTTTTTCAATGTATTAAAAAAATATTCAAATGACAGCTTTATATTTTAATTTCATTCAAAACATATTTATGTAAGTTTTTGCTGCTTTCACAAAAAGACACCTACAAACTGTGTTTGCATAAAAAACGCATATTAATAGGGCCAAACAGATTCAAAATAATCATACATTAAATTTTGACACGTAAATGTTAATATCATCACGTCATTTTCTCTCACTTTGACCATATTTATGAATTTTTTACAAATGATGTTTACACGCTTTACATGTGAATCACTTTACTTGTGTCAGATTATTTACTGATAAATAACACAGTTTTTAGCAATGGATTTGTTTCTACTTTTAAATTAGAAAGGATTAAAATATTTGGTTTCAGTTTAGTAGTTTTATAATAATCTTCCACCCGTAACTGCCTATTTTTGATTGTGGACATATTATTTGTATTTTTTTGAATTACAACGTTTTTATTAGCTCGTATTCTTATTTGTGCGGTGGTTGTTTGTCCAGTACAAATCTTGCAATCGATTTTAACTAACTTCCCGACTAGCTAGACAGTTGAAACTTTTGGAATATATCAGAACATGATGCCAATGCATTCTTTTAATACTTTTAGCCATATTTAAGCAGAATTGAATTCATTTTCAGTTAATTCTGTTTTGTATGGAAAGTTATTTCAGAAAAATTCGTAAAAAGTAAAAGACTATTATTGGTTGCTAAGGCGGTGGTCCTAGCAACTAAATTATTAATATATACGTGCGTTACTATGGAAATCAAAATGAAATGTCAAAATGACATTTTTGCATATATTGACAGTTTGAGCATATTGAGCATAATAATTCAATAGAAAAATTAAAAACGTTGTATATAAAAAGTTTTTTTTATCTTGCAATTATTATTAATTGTGTCTACAACGGCTTGTTCACACTTTCAGCCAAATTCTTTATTTTTTTGTCGACCGAGTTCTCACGTATCTACATACACTTCCTTTTTCCCCTCCACCACCAACCACGTCTTCACACCCGTTACGCAGGTGTATACCGTGACGTAACGAATGGTAGGTGCCCTCCAAAGTGTCCCAGAAGTAACATCTCAAGATCATGGCATTGGCGTGCACTAGGACTAGAGTGTGCGTAATTCCAATTATGGATTTTTTTTATGATCATGATAAATTCTGAAGAATCGATCCCCTAATCCGGTTCACAAAAAAACCGCCACTATTTGCCGACTTAAACCGACCCCCACGTTATGTATTCATCGTTAACTGTGTAAACACGTGTTTGTAATGCTTCTTTTTGAATGGTAAACTTTTGTATACAAAGTAACTTCTGTTTTTAATTAAATATACATACAAATCTCTCACATTGATATCTTGCTTCACCTCTGTCTAGTGGAAGGCAATTGGAGGTTGAAAGATTTGAGTCACCTACATTATAAGCAGATGGCAATCTCAAATTGAAAAAATAACTGATGGCTTCTAGTTAAATCAAGAACTTGTAGAGGTGAACTTCAAAGTAGGATTGTATAAATAATGAATATGCACATACGCAGGAATTATTAATTAGGTACTGCGTTGTTTCGTTCCATAAGTCAGATTCATGAAAGTAAACCTAAAAAAAACGATATAAAAAATATCGTAATAGATGGCTTAAAATATAATTTATCCCATCTGATTGACAGAACTTTTTTTCAACTGCTATAAAAAATAATCCAATTCTAATATGACAAAAACCCAGTAGGTATATTATTTCTAACAAAAAATAGATTTTTTGTTAAAGTCAACTTTCAAAGTAGTAACCAACTTTTTGTGAACTAAAAAGACAGCGATGATATGTACCTATCTCCTTTCGCTAGAAAAAACGACAGATTGACTTTGGTTTTCATGATGCCATGAATTGCCACTAGGGTTAACATTACTTTTATAAATCAGCTTCATAATTTTGTTGAGTATATTTTCAATCATGGAAAAATATACTGACAAATGAGTGTTAACTTTATATTATTTCGCTTCCAGGTTTGTTTTACGATTTAATTATTTTCTTTATGGTTGGTGCATAGAATATGAAATGAGGCTGATAAAAAGTCGTGAGTCTCCGCTATTATTGAGATAATCGAAAAAAAACATCAAGCACATTTAGGATGGCAAATACAATATTTTCTTTTTAGAAATACATCAGTAAACAATAATTAGAATAATTACAAGATAAAAAGAACTTTTTATGTACAAGTTTTTAAATTTTCTGTTGAATTATTATGCTCAATATGCTCAAACTTGTACCTAACCGATTTTTTTTAAACGGTACATGTTCAAACACGCGCGTTAACATCATTTTACTCCCTACTTCAATTATAGTTTGTCAATTTATGGATACGGCCGTATGTTGTAGCTTAACCACTAGGGAATGCCAAAAGAAATGGCGTATTTCAAAAAAACACTACCTTATTCTTAGGTCAATAATTATTATAACGCAATCATTATTCGTAGGATGTTTATCACACTTAAATGGTCAAGGACATAGCTTATAATGAGTATCTTTAGAATTATCTTCAAATGTGTTAATCTTGCCTATTTTTTAATAATAAAATGCCTAATTCTTGTCAAATTTAGGATCAAAGATATTATCAATATATTTTTTTATCGTAAATATTTCACTATAATAATATCGATATAAATTATACTGATGGTTTTATAAATGCGTTCAAAAATTAATAAATGTAAAAAATCTTAACGCCACTGCACAGTTATGTACTGAAATGTGACTATATTCTAAAACATTAGAGCGAGAGGTTTAAATGAATACTATTTTATGTAATAAAAATACTTTATGCAGTCATCAAATGTTCAAAATAAATATAAAGGATAATAAGGCTTCAAAATTATATAAATAGATTATCAACAACCTTTAAGGTATGTCCAGGATCATGCTTCGAAAATAGAACAAAAGCTCCATTTTGACCTACGCTGAGCATGTCCCCCTTAACACATTTGAAGATAATTCTAAAGATATTCATTATAAGCTATGTCTTTGACCATTCAAATGTGATAAATATCCTACGAATAATGATTGCTTTAGGAATTTAGGATTGTCCAGGGTTATGCTCTGAAAATACCATAAAAGCTCTATTTTGATCTACGCTGAGCATGTGGGCCGTTAATGAATTAAAAAAAACTAACCAATACCATCTGTAATATGTATCCTTAATTCAACGAAGACAAATAAGTATGTCTGAAAAAGTGTGCATTACTTTTGTCGGATTAGTCATACCATACCTAAACTATTATGGTTTGGTTTAGGCAGGGTTAAATTGATTTTCAAAAACTAACCAACAACATGTGTAACGTGTATTCTTAATTCAACGAAAACAAATAAGTCTGACTGAGCACGTTTAGTGTGCACTGTTTATGTCGGATATTAACAGCTTACCTCCACCCTTCGCCACTGAGGTGAAGCAAGACATAACGTCATAATAATAATAAAATTGTGAATTGACCACTTGATGAACAAATTACGTTTAATAATGAAAAAGTGTGCACTATTTTGTCGAATCGCCAATTATGATTCAGTTTAGGCACGGTTTAATTGATTTTTAAAAACTAACTACTAACTAAACTAACTAACTAACGAATGACTGATAAAGTTTAATGTGCACCATTTATGTCAGATCTTAACAGCCTACCTCCACCCTTCGCCACTGAATCCGTATGAATAATATTACTAATATTAGAAAGGTAGAGCATTTTAAATATCTATCAAGTGTCAATTTAAAATATACGTAGCACCTTATCACACGACCTGCAGGTAAGGTTTTTAGTATTCTCTGTGACTTTACCTTGCCACTCCGGTTAATGCAGGTCGGAACAGCCAGACAAACCTGTTTTTTCCGACATCACTTAACTTAACTTGCCCAGTACTTACGTCTAACGTCTGTGATTGGTACTACCTGTATTACAAACGATTTTCAGATAAAACGGAATGAAAATTAGAGGCCTAAGCAAGATAATTTTCTTATAACATAAGTATTTAGATTATTATGTATCTGTAACTCCCCTCTCTATGTTATCTCCATAATGACAGTAAAGTGTCTTTTGTTTAATTCATCGACACCCTAAGTTCCTAATCATGTACGATTGTTAAGAATATTTGATCGATGTGATTTCGACTATTGCAATGAAGGTACCAACTCAATATTATATTATTTATCAACCCAAATTTATCCACTCTATTTAGCTGTGTTACTACACACATATAAACCCTTGTACATGAACGAAACGTCACTTATATTACTTAAGTTCTATTTCATATTTACTTATACTATTGTAACTTATTCTGATATCATTCAACTCGGACCATTTAACTTGTTCAAACTTAACTCAGCTCTGCTCATTGAGTTGTTTTACTGCTGATCGAACTCTCCTGAGTTCTTCTCTTTTATTTTTACATCGTGTAACTGTAAATTGAGAATTATTGACGAATAAAGATCTCTGGAGATTAACATCCATCGAGTCTTAATATTACTGACATACTACACCTTCCACTGGACCACGTGAAGGATCGGGGCCCGTTAGTAAGGATTTCCATTGCCGAAAACATAACAAGATTTGCGTAACTGGCATAATTGTTATAAACGGCGGGGTAACCTCAAGGCTCCTAATGGACCGGAGCGCACACGAGCGCCGTTCCGGTTTGTGAAATCCGTAAAATTATTTCTCTGTCTTGTGGAAAAAATAATTTGACCGTTTGTTAAATATCTTCAGAAAATAAGACAGTACTCCGGTTCGTAAACTTTTTCATTTCGTAACCTGAAGTCTACAATTTTATAAATACGAGGTAAGTAGACCCAATGTTTATATCTCAGAACTATATAATATGATAATATACCAGATACTTATTGTATAATCGAGTTATACATAATTGGGAATTCATATTATCCTTCCTATAAGGAATCCAAAAGATTAAAAAATGTTTTTATACAAATCAGGTTTGAAATGGACCAGAGCTGACCGGAGCGCAAATCCGGTTCGTGAAATACTCGTAACAACGATTTCATCTAAAATCTAAATTACATATTATTTCTCAACATTTAATACGAAACTGCGGATGCATGATAAAAAGTGACAGTTACGAACTGTCACAAACCTTTATTTTTCAAATAATAATAAGTTTTTATGCTATTTTGATATGAAGATTTTGTATGCGTTTTCGCCTTTTATTCAATGTAGCTTTCAGCAAACAGGTGGGATGTTCCTTATTAAAAAAATCATGATATCGACGCGTGATAATCAAAGTTACCCAAGTAATACAAACAAATTCTTATTTATAATAGTTATAATACTTGCAGTTTTGTAAAATTTCGCCCACGACGGCCGCGTAGCTTAATCAAATCAAATTTATTTATTTTACATATAATGAACATAACAAATTATAAACTCAAAGCGTTCACGACATGACATAAAACAAGTGTTATTAATTTAAAAAAAAAATACAGAGAATAATTAATAAAATAAGAAAATAAATAAAATAAGTAACAAAATAAAAGTAGATGGAAGCACACAGAGTGAACTTTGATAGACCCTATCTTAAAAACTTATAAAACAACGTCCACCTAAATTCACCCTCACGTAAGTGGAATATATCAATATCCGAAGCGATTTCATTAAACATGGTTACTGCCCTCCCAATTGGCATTACTAATGGCAGGTTAGTTCTGCACCGTGGGAGAACAAACAACGGATGCCCTCGATTCCTAAGGACACACAAGCCAACACCACCAAGAATGGCAGAGTTCACATTTACGCCGCGTATAAGTCTGAAAAAATATGTAGCTAAATAAAGATCCTTTCTAAATTTTAAGCTACAGTATGTAAGCATCCCTAGGAGAATATCAGTCGGATAGAGCCACGAATATCCATAGAGCCGAAAGTTAAGCGTCGGCCTATAACATCGTGGGTCCCAGGTTCGAATCATGGGATTAGCAAGTGTACATATTGTTTTTCAATTTGTGTATGAGTCAGAATATGGACCTAATAGTTTGAGCAAATCCCATTTCCATTCCATTTCTCGTAAAAACAAAGTTTGTTAATACAAAATTTCCACCATGAGGAGGTCCATATAATCTTATTAGGATCGGACATGGTAAAAACAATATATATATATATAATATATATTCGTATATTCTATAGAATTCGGGTTTATTGTCCCGTGTTTTGAATTCCCACTTCTTCGGGGTCTATGGATATAGTATACTGTGTATATTATTACATAATTAACTATTTAAACAGTCGTACATAACATATTATTTGGAAGTTCAGAGCAGTGACGTCCTATGGGGATAGACAGACAATGTATTGATTATGTATTGGATATGAAACAAAAAAGGAAATAGGACAATAATTTTATTATTGACAAAAAATCATAAAAATGAGACTTTTCCTGCGGCACTAACACGGATTCATGGATGTTGTTATTGATTTGTTTTCGTCGAGTATCTATATTACCAAAAGAATTGAGGACACTTCTAATATTTTTTATATAAGTTATCAAGTCTTCCGGTTAGTAAAATTACTCTTTCGAGCGCTGATAAAAATGTCTGTTTAGAGTTTTTGCACAAGTTTTATAAATACAAGTTTTTTTGTTAACGAGCAGATATCAGTCTAGCTAGACTAGATTCAAATGACAATGTAGTACAAATTTCAAGCGGATGTCATTATTGACGATTAATTAAAAAAAATATTAGAATTTATATACTTACACATTTTTTACCAAAAACATAATATTATGATATTTTAAATACATAGGTACTATGATATTTTCATATTAGATTAAAAACTCAGATTTAACGTAAAAAACCCAATATCAATATTTCTACTTGTGTCTCGCAGGACACGGAAAGTTTATCATTTTTATGTTGGCAACTAGGCAGTAGGTAATATTATTTTTCTGTGTCAAAATAGAAATCAGATACAGACATTTTTGGCCGAAAATCAAAATACCTAACACTATTTTGAATACAATACTACCTACTAACATCTCGCAGGATTTAGAAAGTTTATTTATTAATAAAATTGGTTTTATATTTTTATTGTGGCAATTCGACAAACTTTCAATATCAATTTTAATAATATAATATCTTTCACAAACTTCTTAGTGATAACTCGCTGGTTTGTTGGTAAAACTCATTGTGTGATAATTAATCAACATTTCTGAGATAATGAGGCTTGAATGTATTTTTTGCAATAACAAATCCATTTTCCCTTATATTTGTATACAATGTACAAAAAATCAGAGAATAGATAATCTGAGTCTGTAAAAATATTAGGAATATTAAAAAAAGAGTTTTTGTATATTATAATGAGTTTTCCTCACACATGTTTGCTAGTAAAGTGATAGGTATGTACTATTTCAATACTTTGGCAAGGTTTTCTGCAATATTCATGATTGTTTTAGAAGACTCTTTTTACTTAATTTATTAATAATAAAAATATTTCATAAAGTTTTATTTTAACTAAAATATTAAATAGAAACAATTAAAATAAATTAAACATTATTTCACAATAATAATACAATACATTCTGTATATAATAAATAATAATAAAAATATATCCAGTGTTTTCATTCTATTCGAGAAGACCAAAGTTCAAAAAATATGGTCATGGACTGCAGGTAAAATGAAAATAAAATGTATTTAATCATACAAAATAAATTTAATAAAATGTGAATATTAAAAAGCATCTAAGTATTTCAAAAAACTCTCATAATATATAATAATTATTATTATAATGATTAGACACCGGACATCTGGAGTCCTTTTTTTTTGGGACGGACTCGAATATTACAACATTTTTTAATTAAAAAATGCGTTAATAATTTATGGAACCTATGTTTTTCAGAAAAATAAGTTGTACGATGTAGTAGGTACAATGAAATATGAAATAAATGATATTGATAATATGTGCAAGAGACTTTATCGATACTTAATTATATAGAAACGCTGCTATTAGTAGATATACTATACTACTTAGAGAAATTAATGAAGCGCTTACGTATAGAGTGGAAGAATTAGTTGTAAATAGTAATATCTATAATATTTAATAATATTCCACTTATATACCTATTATTGAAATCAATGTTTAAAATTTCTACTAAACTACTTTTATTTTCACTATCAAATAACAAATCACACTTGCTCCCATAATGAGAAGGACCTGACAGCTAGTGTATTATTAAAATTGTACCAATTCTGAATGATTTCGTATATTATGTTGATACTACGAAAATATATAATATGAAAACATATTATTATATTATATGGATTTATGGATAGGTAAAATGGGGAATATCGGACCTACGTGGTTAATGAAACCCTTTAGAAAAAGTTTCGTACGAAATATACTTCAAATCGTACTTTTGTGTTTCAAGCAAGTGGTTGGACATATTGAGATATTCAATTTTAATATATAGGTACTGATGTTGTAATGTTTTTTTTGACATTTTATAGGCCATTTTCAAACACTTTATATTCATCATGCAAAATATGTAAGTACATGCGTTTTCTGTTAATTGCTACTCCCTAATACTATAAATTATATATCATAGTATTATTTCAATGAAATATATAAACCCGATATAATTATTTATTTCGGAAGTTATCAAAATAATAAATCATAATTAGTCGACATTGATACATTGTGTATATATAGTACCTAATACCATTGATAATAAATTATTTTATCAAGAAAATATTAGATATAAATAGGTATAACACAGTTGCAGTGCCTACCATTTGCCTTAACAAGTTGACCTTGGTTCTAATAGTTCATTGCTTTATCCAATCTGGGAGTTCACACATGAAACAATAATTTGATGTTATAGTAATATGGTAGAAAAAACAAAAAAAACTTAACCTGCGCGTTTGTTAACTGATCTACGTATTTTCTTAAAATCCGAGATCACTCAGTTTTGACGATTATGGATTATAGCTTAAAATTGTTTATTTGTTTTTATTTAGTGAGTAGGTATATTTCGTGATATTTCACATTAGCTGGTTCCATTGTTTGCGGGAAATGACGATTTAACGGGCTTACATATTGAATGTATTAATAGTATGTAATATATTCATTACGAGTTTTCACAAACACTTCAGATAATCAAAATTTGTTTTTTACTTGATCCTTTACTAATAGGTAAGAAGGTTTTAACAATCTTTTATTATGTCAATGTGCATTTACGATCGGTGAGTGCGCATAGTGCACGAAGAAGCCAAAAGGCATAAGCCGGGTCGTAAATAATGACTAATAGAATACCTAGTACAAAACATAAATCAATTAGAATTTATTGATTAATATTTTTGCCACTCGTACCCGTTAGATATAGGGACCATTATACCACTTTCCTCTAGAAGGTATATAAGGTACTTTTAAACACTTTGTACATTTTGCATTTTTGTTTATTGTTATTAAATCTTAGTTGATATTATTCTTTTGACTTATTAACTTAAAAATAACAACAATGGATGAAATATAATATTGTCACATATATAATATTGTGTAAGTATATAATATATAATTATCAAGCCTCGATAGCGAAGGCTGCGTGACTAGCAAATGCACTTACGACCTATGTAAACCTGCCGTTCATATTATTTTAAAAGCACATTGGCATTGTTATTTTTTTAAGATTATCCTTTGCTTTGTAATTTTATTCTTGTAAATCCACGGTATTATAGATGGTTGCACTATTATATCTAAAATGTAAACATAAATTTATATACAATATTGGTATATACTACAGCTGATGATGATACATACTATCGTATGGAAAATAATTCATTTTTAAGTTGTGAACTTCTTGTACGTATCATGCAACGAAAGCAATAAAATCGTCTTCAAGTTTTTGTCATTGGTCGGGAACCTTTTTTGATACATACACCTACGGCAGGTGAATTTTAAACACAGCAAATTTTTCACAGTTTTGAAGTTACGCTATTTCTTAATGTATATAAATCAGTCATTTAATAAATAAGGACAAATATCACCAACAAGTTAGTTCAAGTAAACAATCGACTCCCACGTCCTCTATACTTAATTGACTTTATATGCAATAATATGTACCTACCTATATTTTGTACTGTTATTCAATTGAAAATGTCCATTAGGATAAAATCGGTTGAATATCAACATTATGGAATAAATGTGGAAAAAGTACGAAAGTACATATTATAAAGTGTTTTAATGAAATATTTATCTAGGTACCAGTCGTTTTATGTGATGAATAGTTCTTTACACTTTATAATATGTAAGTATTTAAATCAAATACATAATATAATCATATATCAGATAATTACTTTTTAATAACAACATTTAAATATAATGCTAATTATGTCGAATGGCCGCCTAATCGGCGCGCCTTTAGCATACAATGTATTAAATGGAACGGCGGGACTTTTTTTAACGTTACACACCTACAAACTTACCTGTAGAATGGCCAAAAATGGAACTACGAATTACCATAGGACGCCATTTTGAAAATTTCATTCGAATGTCAGATTTTGTCCAGTTACTAGTCTTGATTGGGTAGTTTTCGACAATGGCTCCATTTTTTTGTAGTACTTATTCCACTTTTAATCAACAAATTAGGACCGGTTTCTTCCGCCTCAGAGGGACATTTTCAACTGAATCTTCCCTTGTTCGGTTGAAAATGTCCCTCTGATGCGAACGAAACCGGTCCTAATTTATTGATTAAAAGTGGAATAAGTACTAAAAAAAAATGCGTTTTTTTAATTAAACAACAATAAATATTAACGTAATACAATCACTAAGTGAAAATCTGAAGTATTAAATGGGACAGCGGGACTTTTTTTAACGTTACACACCTACAAACTTACCTGTAGAATGGCCAAAAATGGAACTACGAACTACCATAGGACGCCATTTTGAAAATTTCATTCGAATGTTAGATTTTGTCCAGTTACGAGTCTTGATTGGGTAGTTTTCGACAATTGCTCCATTTTTTTTGTAGTACTTATTCCACTTTTAATCAATAAATTAGGACCGGTTTCGTCCGCCTCAGAGGGACATTTTCAACTGAATCTTCCCTTGTTCAGTTGAAAATGTCCTCTGATGCGAACGAAACCGGTCCTAATTTATTGATTAAAAGTGGAATAAGTACCACAAAAAAATGCGTTTTATTAAATTAAACAACAATAAATATTAACGTAATACAATGACTAAGTGAAAATCTGAAGCAATATTATATTGCAAAACCTTTAGAAGAATGCAATTACGGCTTACGCAATACATAATATTATAATAGTAGGTTCAAACGAATATTTTCAGGGATGTTTCGCATCTACAGATGTACGCCACTGGTATTTTGAAGATGAAATTTCTTACGATCGATTTGATGAAATTCTTCAATGTCAATAGTTTATAATCAAATAGACCAGTTTGGGCAGAGCATCCTCAAAATACTTAAATATCTAAAGAAATAAACAAGTAGGTATGTGACTTTTTTATCGATATGTAGGTACGGTATTGTTGCTTGGTAATACTAATAGGTATCAATATGATACACTTAGAACATAAAACGGGTCAGCGGACAAAATCTTTCAATATTTGTATTTATATTAGTGGTAGGTACGCAAAAGCTATTCGATATTTAATTATGAAAAAACATATTCTACACGCATTTTATAAAAATGGTTTACCATTACTTACCTGCAATAAAACAAACCATAAATTTTGTAATGCGACCTTTTTAATTACAGTTTGCGAATTTGAATTCGTGTGAGTCGCCCGCACGTCGCGTTAAAATATTGGCAAGACGATTATCTTAATTACAATAATTACCATCGCACCTGAGCTGCCAGAAAAAACAACTGACTAATTGTAGAAATCCATACTAAGAATCATTTGGGCAAAAGTCTCCTTAGGATATTGGATTCGTCCACCATTTTAATGTGTTTTTTTATGGGTTGACGGTTAAAGACTCGAAAGATCCGGTCTTTAATAATGATGTAAGATGTGAAATACATATTTTGCGTTATTATTATCGCATTTGGAAATGTTTAAACGAGACATCTAGTAAATTTTTTATAAAGATGTACAAGTATAATATGCCATCAATTGAATTTTCTTTCTAACTAATTTTCATTGGAATCACTAGATGTCACTCCAAGCTGGTAATGCATTCGTTTATATTAATTATCATTGACCCATGACAACTTGGAATAATTAATTTATTCTGTTGCACTTATTGCAAATTTAATTGGTAATGTGAAAAGAAAAATTAGTGCAGTGCGTTTTATTTTTTTTAAACTAAATTAAATTTAAAACTTCAAGGTGTAAACACTGTAAACAGATTTCGTAGGTATACATTGTTATTTTAAATAAGTGACAGGTATTATACATTTTCATTGTGACTATTAAAGTGAGTATCTGAATGAAATCTGGGACTGGTTCTAATGTAAAGCAACTGATTGAAGATTACTCAGCTAAATGTAAGTCTATTTTTTTATTTCCAAGTTTATCTACTGAATATTAGTAGGTACCGAATTTAAGGGTGTATTTATGTGGGTGGGTACTAAAATGTATACTACCAGTTACAATAAAATTAATTTTTTTTATGGAATTCAAGACATACATAATCATCAATCACCTCGATCCACATGTGTATGGAGGTCACATTTAAATTGGCTCTATAATCCGATATGTATCTTGGTCAATTATTATATGTGTCTTTTATATTTTTTACGAGAAATTATTTATGTTGGCGACTTGCCCAACTTATTAGTTCGAGGCTCTGAGTCCAAACGAACGTTTTAAAAACAACATCTGAATTTTCCAAACCTAAGCTTCAAACCCGACTTCATAAGCTTGGGGTTATGCAATTTGGGCATTGGAGTGCCGTGAATGTAGACAGGCCACGCGTTGCATAGGGGCGGAAAATGAGGGAACGATTACAAATATTACAACTTTTGAGAGCAGTGCTGATTTTCCATATTGCAAAATAATCGATGCATAAAAATCTTGGTATCATAATTATTATTGTTTCATTGTAATTTCTGCCCATTGCAAAAGATATCCTATTGGCGGTTTAGCGCACATTTTAAGAATAGTGCCTCCAAACCTGTCAGCGTCGTAGACCTTCACGTACCTAAAACCATCACTGTTTCTGAGTAGGATTCGTATAAATGCTCGTAATTGTCAATAGATAGTGTGTACCTATGCCGATTTAAAGATTTTTTGTGGATTTGTCTGTTTAAGATAACCAAAAATAAATATTACAATAGGTAGTAGGTACATAACTAAAAATAATAGGGAACATTCTCGTTCTGAAGTCTACCTAAGGGCGGATAAGTGGCACAATGTCTAAGGCATTGGTGATCTGATACGAATGGTTCGGGATAGGGAGATGATGTACTTCATTGTGGTTGCCAATCTTCTATAGGGGTGCCCCACGGACCTAAAAGTAAATGGGTACATACCTAACCTATAAAACTTGCAGACAATTTGGAATTTAAAATAAGAGAGGACGGTATTCTAATTCTGCTCAAGGGCTGCACTGCCAGGACTGTAAGTAAATAATAATAATATATAGTATTGCATCCAATTACTTACACTTTGCCTAGGACAGTGGTCGGTAAACTCATTAGTCGACAGAGCCAAATATCAACAGTACAACGATTGAGATTTCTTTTGAAAGCCAAATTTCTTAAACTTAAACTATATGTAGGTACACTGCTTATTAACTTAATAAACTTTAATTAAAGTTCTAAATCTTAATTAAACTATAGGTAAGTACACTGAATAAAACTTGATATCATACTTTTAATAATGATTTTATTAATTAATAAAAATTAAATTGTAAATAAGGTATCCATAAAATTAAATCATGACAAACACTTAGGTGATATCCATATCCTTGAAAAGTTTCGGTAAGTCAGGTTTGTATGTTGTTGTTTTTAATTTTAGGCACGATTCCAGGTTCTCATCAATAAGACGACTTCTCAATTTACTCTTGATAAGGTTCGTGATTGAAAAAGATTGTTAGCATGATTTTATATAGAACCGGAAAGGGAAAGAACAGGAAACGCTATTTTTTTCGACTGATCATATAAGTCAGGAATATTATTTCAGGTGTTAAAAATCATCATGTCTTCCTTCTCCAGGTCTTTCAAAGCAGACTACTTGTGCTGTGAACTATGTTCATATTTCTTTTTCTCTAATATCTTCTCTATATCTAATATCTATAATCTTATGATCTATAATCTTGGAATAATACCGTTTTCAAATAAATTATATATGTATTGTGTTATTGTACATTAAAATTCATAATATATATCAATGAAATGTCATTAATTAACGCTCTATTGCTACGTATCTGCAACGGATGGAAAATGAATCCAAACAGTTATTCAGATACATTGGTGTACACTGCACACTTTAATAAATGTATTATTATATACATTATATAATTATCGACCGTGTCTCCTTCCTATACCAGTTGTAAAAAACGTCCTGAGGTTACTTCGCAAAGAAATTGGTATTGCAAAAGCAATAAACCTCTAGTTTATTGCGTAGACGAGGACAAACTCATAAATAATATGTCGTTTCAAACAGATTTACGTCGAGTATTGGATGAGTTTAAATTATTAAATAAAATACTAAATATTTCTTTCCTCATGAGCACCATTCTTAATCGCTGAGATGTTTTGAGGCTCTACCAACACGGTTCTCTGATTCTCTCAAAGCATAGCGAAGACTGCTCTATAAAACCCCTTCAGTCAGCCAGGTCGGCGCACTAACTTTCCTTCTCTTCTTCGCCTTCTCCGAAAACCACCCATTACCATCAATTATGTTTCTAGGTTCTTCTTTTCACGACGAATAGCATGTTCGAAAAGTTCTAGAATTCATCGCAGATATAAATATAAATTATCGATTGCCATTCTTTTATTTTGGATCTCTGAATGATTGATTGATTTGTTCTGTTAATTATACAGTCTGGCATTTTCTGAAATGCGGCATCCACTAACGAAAATTGAATCTGTCCGCTGCGCTCATGGAGCCACCCTTACAAGCGAAATCGTATCTACATTCATAGCCAACGTTCAGTTTGGGCTAATTTGCATATAGTGATATTATAAAATATCATTGGCTGGAACCGCTCCATACTGATCAGCCGAGACCAAATTTTCTGCATACCGACTGGTTGCGCCAAATTGCGGTGGCCGTAATCCTTACTTCCCTCCTCCCTCAAATCCCAGTATTATTGTCACTAGAACAACAAACCGGCGGTCACGGGTCATTATAGACCGTGATGCAAATAACATTTAGTTAGCTCGAATGACATCCAGCAAGTAAATGTGGGAAAGTTTTTATACTTCACCGTCTCTTCCTACCAATAGCGTGACTCAAAAGTTAACTCAAAACATATCTGTTCATTCATCTACCCTCATATATCATCCATAAAAAGAGTACCGTCAAGTGCTGCCCACCGGGTAACACGAACAAAAAATACCGCGCGAGTAACAGTGCAACCAGACCACGGAGCCATCGTACATCATCATAAAGGTCAGTTTCTGGCATTCTGTTAAATCGCCTAGATCCAGAATTCACATCATCCTTAAAATTACAGTCTACTTGCAAAAAGCGCCACCAACGACTAATACCAATGAGCGGCTAAGATTGTTTTACAAACTGTCATAAATTGTGAATGTGTCAAACATAATAATACAAGAATTTAACAAAAATCCTATCTTACATATTATAATATTGTGGTAAATTAATAGCACCAACAGAACACTATTTAAAGGTTTTGCCTTGGGTTTAGGGTCCGCAACTCATAAATAAGGAGGTTTTGATAAGCTCAATCATCGTGTATCATGGTGACAATTTCCCCAGCTACGCTAAAATGTTCAGGATCGACCCTAACCTTGCGATGGTGATCAGAAGAAGAAAAAGCCCTTGTGACAGAGTCGGGCTAATGAGGGTTTTTTGTAGTCGTACTTTAAGATAATACCCAGCAGTGGCGAATAGTGGAGGCAGACTAATAAGATCCGCCATAAACAGTACACACTAAACTTTGTCAGTCATACATACTTGTTTTCATTGAAATAAGACTACAATTTACATACTATTATGGTGTTGGTTAATTTTTAAAATTCAATTGAACCTTGCGAAAACCATGCCATAATACCTACATAATAATCAAAAAATACTCGCCTATCTATAAAATATCTAAAATAATTATGCAGTTAAATCATACATAACTTCGAATATTTTATAGAAAGAATAATATTTTTTATCGTTTGGTTTAGGCAGGCTTTAATGAATTTAAAAAAAAAACCAACAATATGTGCAATATGTATTCTTAATTCAACGAAAACAAATAAGTATGAATAAAAAAGTGTGCACAATTTTGTCGTATCGCCCAAAATATACCAAAACTATTACGGTTTGGTTAGGCAGGGTTTGATTGATTTTAAAAAACTAACCGACACCATCTGTAAATTGTAGTCTTAGTTCAGTAAAATCAAAAACGTGTGACTAAGAAAGTTTAATGTGCACTGTTAATGGCGGATCTTAACAGCCAACCTCCACCCTTCGCCACTGATACCTAGTTTGATTTCATTGCTGCTAAATCTTACTTTATTTTCGGCGTAATCTAGTTGAATATTGTGAATAATTTTATTATCAACATAATCTACCTAATCTATAACAAGTTTATTCTATAATGTTTTTCCGTTATGTTCTTCTGTCCCGTATACCTAGACACTGGCGATGATAATAATAATCAATTCAAATTTAGGTCCAGTACTCTACGAACTTGGAATTGCCATACAAAGTTCTTCAACAAAAATATTTTTTGTTGACAATATCGATCTGATCTTCCTAATAACGTCATACATAATAGACCATAATAATTATTCCGATAGAAAGGAAAACATGTGTGTCGTCCATTTTCTTTTCAAGATTATGAAACTGATATGATTGTACTTATTGAGTTTTGTGTATGTAGTGAAGAAGAGGTAAGGTTCCTGGCAGCGTGTTCCGCCGTATCACAATTCACCGTGAAATGTTGTAGCGGAAATATATGGCGGTATTATAAAGACCGTCTAACCTCTTTGAGTACGTCAGTACTATAAGTAGCTACTCAGCGCTCGAAATGGAATATTTTACGAACCGGAGCGCTCAATATTTTATGAAAATGTTAACAAAGTTATCTAATTGCTTGTGTATTTTATAAAAATAAGTGTGTTATGCCGTGTCCACATTGGCAACCTCATTAAATTTCGATTAAAAATTTTTGGTCAAACAAATTTTGATAATTATCGTGAAATTTAATGAGATTACCAGTGTTGACAAACTTTTAGATTTTTACGTTAAATGACAAATCTAGCCCACTGTCAAATTAATATGTCCACGAGACGGAGCGATAATTTTGGTGATTTTACGAACCGGAACGGCGCTCCGGTAAAAAAATAAAATTCATATCTAAATAAAACAATTGTCGGTTTAAACTTTACAGGAAATCAGCAGCAAACAAGTTTTGAAAATAGCCGATATATTCGATTATTTGTTAGGTTAGGTTAGGTTTTCATTCTTGAATTCACTAATTTTGCCAAAATCAGCAATGAAAATTGAATTAATTTTCATATTAAATCTAATAAAATTGGAGACCGTATAGTATAATATGGTCATCTCTTTCCGATATGAACGCTCGCGACGAACTGTCCCATGGCGAAATGTTTTACGTACAATTTACATGTAACTAGAGTTGGGTTTCGGGAATTTCCCGACGGGAATTCTCGAGAAATTTTCGAGATTTTTCATCCCGAATCTCGAGAATTGAAATTTTTAACATTTCGGGAAATCCCGCATCTCGAGAATCTTATCGCGGGATTCGGAATTTCTTTATTATCAAATATTATATGAAAAACGATTTTCTATATGAAAAAAGTGGACAGAAGATACAAAAGTTCAAAGACTGATCGGGGCATTTAACACAATTAAGCCAACGTCCACTCAAAATGGGCGCAATTTTTGCAAACGCAGCGATTGACAGTCTGTGTTTTTTGAAATTCCATTTTAATAAGTAATGTTTTTAAATATTTTTGTTTTCCTACTACTATTTTGTTTGTCTTCTAACAGAAATAAAAAATAATATCATATTTTTTGGAATTTGTCTGTTTTTACACTGATTTTAGGATTTTTACAGGATTTTTTTTTTAATTTCCTGATATCTCGGGAATTCCTGAGAATTTTTTTTTGGAAATCCCGAATCTCGAGATTGAGATTTTCTCAGGAAACACCCAACTCTACATGTAACCTCCTGGCATGGAGTCAGATGATGGATAATTATTTTTCATTCACTCATGACTGTTATAGTTTAGTTAGAACCTCTTTAAATAAGAAATGGATAAAAACAATGTTATTATTGATGTGATTTCTCGTGATAACAGTATTTAAATAAATGAATAAATCATCCGTCTATTCACCTAAATACTGACGTGTTCATTGTTACTGATACGTATACATTATAGAATTGATCGAAATGTGGTTTTTTATTCATACCGAAGGCAATGAATCCTATGACGTGGTTTATTAAATTTATCGTTAGGTAGGTAATACGTATGTAAAAATCAAATAGGCACTTAAAATTAAATATGAAAAAAATATACCACGTCATCATAAGTTGTTATAAAGAACCATATTGTAATTAATTATTGAGTATGTTTGGAAATAAACGTAAAATATCAATATTCATAATATATTTTTAAACCATGTCCGATCCTAAGATCATAATATGGTCATTGTCATTAACCGGTACATCACTTGATGCACTGTGATATTTCGAGTAATGCATGATAACAGAACTCCTGTTCGACAAATCAATATTACAAATCTTGCAAAGCATTACGGTATCTAGTAAAATAACAAACAATTAATCATAAAACAATCCACAATCGAAACAATAGCGTAACCCGAAGATCCAAACGTTCAATGACAGGTGACAAAATGCATAATCATGGACGAAACTGACCATAAACGAAAAATAATTGTCAATCATAACTCTCTATGGATGGATGGTGACTTTTGCTTGTTTATTTCGTCATCACTCATCACTGTGCTGCATTTACGAGCAGACAAAAGTCACCATAAAGCTATGGTGAGTTTTGTTTGATTTAATTTAGACCAAAGCGATCGTATTATAACAAGCTAAGGTAAACTATTCCTGTTTGGTTATTTTTGCGTATTTCAGACAAGTGTTAGAAGTTTTCAAATGACAAATCAGTAAAACTCACCATCCAAAGTATAGTGACTTTTGCTTGTATATTTATAACGAAGGATTTTTTTTTTTATAGAGTCAATAATGTCTATTCACCTATAATGACTTTTGCTTGATAAGATTTTATCGAAAGTCATTTAGTGGAAAACAAATAATTCGGATTTAAGCAACATTTTACTAACTAATGTACCGTGGTGACTTTTGCATCTTAAAGAACATAATTTTACGCTTCGGGTGACATACTCAACTCAAAACTGCCATTTTCAGGGTTGGTGACTTTTGCCTGAACGGTGACGATATGGGCCTCCATAGTGTGGAAATTACACATAACAAATTAAAATGTTTTTTAGAGTTCCCCACGATGGCCGCGCGGCATAGCGTCGTGGATCCGAGGTTCGAATCTTGGGTCTGACAAGTACACATATTATTTTTCAATTTGTGTATGAGTCAGAGTATCTAATATATTGAGCAAGTGGCTGACATCCATTTCTCATAAAAACAAAATCTGTTAATACAAACCTCCTCTCCGTGGAGGCCCATATGATCCTATTATTGGACATGTTCGGAATGAAAAATGAAATGAATGAGAGTTTAGATAGTTCAGTTTTAACAGCGTAAAAGTTTGGAGTTTTAATAATCGTTTTCTTCGTTAAATTCGATCTTTGTTCTTGTAAAAACGATGTTATTATAAACGACTCACCACTGTTTTAAAGGGTCTTTTATTTTATGGTTCATATTTCGCACCCCTGTTTTGCCAAGTTTTATGGGTGTTTTGAAAACTATGTCATCTACAAAGCGCAGATGATTGAAGTACTTATTGTGATAGCGCCTGTACACGTGCATGGATTTACTGCCAGCAATAGTGTGTATTTTAAACTATCGTGACAATAACTATGTACACGTAAAAATGCTGACTGTCTTTCCAATCTCATTCTTCAGAAGTAAGCGAGACGCGATGTTGTCATTTTATGGGACGATTTCACCGGTCGTAAAAATCGATTAATCTCAAAATGAGTCTCTCCGCGGTGTAGTTCGTTTTTTTGCCGGCAGGTTCGCCACTATCGTTCTACTGCGCAAGCGGAGATCGAAAAATCTCAACTGTCGCATGAAAATTTAGAAGCTTCCGAGCTTTTTTATTCATACATGCAATCTTGCAACTGCAGGATAATACATGTTTACACGTAAATTTTCTTGTTATGGCCGCGATAATACATACTTTCAACAGTAAATTCATGCACGTGTAAACGGAGTATTAATGGTGATTTCTCTGTTTTTCCATTCATGTCGTTTAAATACTCGTAGATCTTACAGAATAGCGGTAAATAGTTTGGATGTGATTGTGTCACCTTGCCGGACACCTTTATTAATGTTAGATCTTTTTTTATTTTATTTGGTGTATAAGCTGGTTTGGGGCACCTAGGCGCAGAGTCTTTATCCCCTTCATATTATGAAAGTGTCTCAATGAGTGCTTGGCGATTCTAAGTCGACCTCTGGAGTTTTCGCGACCACCAGAGGCCGATTGAAGTATATTTGATGGTGACTTTGGTACCTGGACCGTCGTCAATTCCTTCCAGGGTCATGACGCCGCATGATTGCTAAAACAAATGAGAACATACCAGGGAAACATAAATTGAATCTATAATACCAATAATATTATCGCAGAGACAACAGAAAGACCATTATGCGTACAAAACCCGAAAGCTGATTGCCTCGGGAAAAATACTCGTTCAGGTTCTCGGCGATTGGATGGCTTATGCAGTTCCCCCGAGTAGCATACAAGTATTATCATTTATGCTTTTACTCTTGATCTATTTTTTGGTTTGTTATTTATTATTTTTTAATACCTAGGGTAGGTGGTTTCTGATGCCTGCACTTAGGTCAATTGACAGACTGGCCACCATCTTTTGTTATTTATTTTATATTCGAAGGAAGGTCGGTCTCCGGGTGACGCAATGGAGTCCCGATTGCAGTCGCTGGAAAGAAGTGAATTTGGTCTGAAAGGAAGTGAAAATTTCAGTTTTAATATAGCGCCTTGAGATTCTTTGATAGTGTAAGCAGACATTGAAGATTTTTTAATTGAATCAGATGTATGAATGAAACCAAAGTGAACCGCTCGTTTTTATTCTTGTCATTACTTCACTGACAACTTGATTTATTTATTTATTTAAAAAAAAAAACACATTTAGCACATAACAAATTATTAATTCAAGACGTTTAACACATGGCATTTATAATCAAAAGTACAGGTAAATTAACTTAGTAAAAAAAAACAAAGCAAAAAATCATTTCATAGCGAAAGAAACAAAATAAAAATAAAAAACAACAATTATTCAAGAAAAATACAAATTAAACAATAAAATAGAATTTTAAAAACAAAATACATAATGCATCGCTAAAAATGTCTACATCTCTAGGGAGTGCATTGACAAGCCGCACAGCCCTCTCTATTGGCGTCTGGTGAGCCTGACATGATGAAACAGCCTTCACCCAAAATATGTCATGGCTACTACCACGCATGTAATTGACGGGTGCATAAAAATTCAAATTTTTCGGAATGTCGGGATTGGAAACTATACCACGTGAGAGTGGAGAAGAATGGATTGTAATAAAAAATATATTTTACTGCAGTTTCTTCTGAATCCGGCTTGTTCTCTCGATTTTTCATACAGTAGTCACTACTCACTACTGAGTAATGAATCGATCCGGGGTGTTAATAATTTATTATATCTTGGCAACAATATTTTGCTACGAACATAGTATAAAATTGTATTATCAATAACAATACAACTAAAAAACTATTTATACCGACAACAAAAGTTAATAAAAACCTTTTGAATAACCTGTAATATTAGAAAATTGAATTTTTATTAACCACATGATTTTAACCCATTAAATACTTTAGTATGTTATTGTTTTATATTAGTAGTATAGTCATAAAATCTTGCGAGATTTTCTTAGACTATGCTGACGTGATGACGTGTGAATAATGAACCCAGGTTAAGTTCACGGTCGTTGGTATTTCTGAGCAACACTGTATTTAGTTATGGATGCCTTTTTGGTTTCATTCTAGAATATAAATCGAATGTCGTGGTTTTTGTCGTCCAACTGTCTGTTAAATGATGAATAAAAATATTCGAAAAGAATATTCCCATGTATCGATTTAAGTTGAACCAATACAGAACCGCGCCAAGCGTAGTGTTATTGGTGCAAAAGCTGCACTCAGGTGGAAGGATTCAGGAGGCGGTAAAAGTCTGAAAAAACATTTTTTTTGATATCATTAAAATATAAGTATGTTATACAATTACTTAATACAAAAATATACAAAAAGTCGCTTCTTACGTGACATTATTGTTTTATAAATTATTGAGTTCTATACGTTTATCCTGGATACAGCGGCAAACACATTTTGAAAATGGATTATTTGTTAGTTTGTGTTAGTTTAGGTTAAGTTAAGTTACTGACGTTCACCCCGGTCCGGGAATAGTCCTAAAGGTACTTTGTCTGCAACCGGTCCTGCCCTCGGATCGATTAAGAACCTTTGTTCGGCTAGCTCGATACTATTCGGGGAGAGGGTGATCAACTAAAGTTCTCGATTGACACCTTTGGAATGCACTTGATCATTATTATTTAACTTTATATTATTTAAGGTCACTACCTAGTGATAGGTTAGCACCTAGATCATTAGTTATCCGATAGTCTTTCAGATCGAACTTATTTTTTTATAAATGTTTACGTAAGCGTCGAAGACAGCTGACTATCTGTCACTTCTCTTAGTATTAGATGCTTTTCACGAAATGTTTCGTTGATTATTTTTCAAAATAAAAATGAAAACTCCTTTTAGTAATTCAATTCAAATTATTTATTAAATTATTCTCGATAACAAATTTAATTCCTTTTCTTAATTATTTATCATCGACAATTATACACTTTAGTTTAATCTCGAATAATTACATAATTATTTTATACTCTTATTTAAATTAATTATTAAATAAAGTTAATCAATTATAATTATTTTATGTTTAATTAATGTACGATTACACACTTATAACTAAGAGTTGCCGACCGCAAACTTTAAGAAACTCTGCTCCTTTTATATATATAATAGATCGCGAATAGATGACGTGTACTATGACGATATGTTTACTATATCATCTGACAGCTCGAGCCACGTGTCATTCACGATGACGCTTCAACTCGTGACACACCGTGACGTCAGATTGCGACGCGGCCGAAATATCTCCCGAACGAATATCGGAGAAATATTCAAAAAAACTAAGCGAACTCAGACCGCCTCCGGGCACAACCTTCCGGGAATACTGAAAAACCGACTGCTTACGGTACATAAAATACGGATCGTTATATAGACTCCCGGCGGGAAAAACCCGAGATTTTGACGTCATTCGAAATATGGACCAATGGGAGATCGTTCTGCCTCCTCCACAGAGCTAATGGCCAGAGTATCGGACCAATCATAGAAAAGCTGTTTATTTCCCGGCTTTTCCGGAAAATTATGATCATTCAATAGAATAAAAATATATAATTAATTAATACCTATAGGCGGTACAAGTTTGATAACAATCGTGAAAGTCCTTATAGGGCTTTAGGCACAAATTGTCCAAATATCTGTTAGTTCATTTATCGAGCTAACGGAAAAGAAAAATGAAAATATTTTCGCTAAAAATTATACGCAACAGAGGCGTGAATCATTAAGACTACCGACTGGCTACGTGTTTGCAAAGAGAATGGCAGAAAAACAAACTTGTCCGTTTCTTTTATGCAGAACTTTTGCGGGCTAATTATGGATGATCGGAAAGGGTTGCGATTAAAATTTATTCAATCATATTTATGGAACACTCCAACTTAAGGGTATAACATTAGTTTCAATCAAAATTTCTATGACAAGTCTTTATTTATTGAGTTTGAAAATTACCTATTTTGGGTAATTTAATATTGATCTGTCGAGGTTAATCGACAGATTTAAAGAATAATTTTTATTCGTAAATTAAGAGAGCAACCGAGTCCTCAGACTTACATTATCGGAATTTCTATTTTCGAAATTCCTTCATTTAACTTTTACAAAAGTAGGTACTTAAATTGGTACCCTTTTCATTACGATTCGAAATATTAATTTATTATTTAAATTAAGTGTGCGTAATCAGTACTTACAAAACGTAATCATTAGATTTTAAATACGACAATATTTGATATCATAATTTATTTATTTAAGTTATTTTACTTTGGCCGCGGGAAAAACATCGCGACTCAATTTAGAAAAATAAAATTTATTTTTATATAATTCAAAATCAGATTAAATAGAAATGGACATTTATTTACAATGTTTAGCAAATGATATCTCATAAGTCGTTTACAATTTATTATCTATTTTTAACCTTAATCCTATACATTTCAATTACTTACATTCCACCTTATAAGACCATTTTTTGGTCCCCTAAAAAAATTCATCCGTAGTTCATTCTGAGGGGCTATATGTCACTCAGACTGCACTACGGGACTCAATACACAATAACTATAGCTTTGTTTAGAGATTGGGCACGTATTTTTCAAATAAAATCGACATTCACGATCGGATCGAAAAGTTGTGACGTCACTAATTTATTAAGGAAAATGCCGGCTGAGGGCCTACATTTTGGGGCCCTGTCATTACGTTAGGTTAGGTTAGGTTATCCTAACAAATAATCCAGTATATCGGCTATTTTAAAAATGTGTTTGCAGCTGTATCCAGGATAACCGACTAGTACCAATAATTATTATTGTGCTACAGTGCTTCATCTATACAATATATATTAAGTATATTAATTTGTTTTATTAATTTGATGCTTCACATTATAACTCAATATGTTAAGTATATTATTTAATAGGTACAATATTATGCAGGTACTTAATATTTTTTGTATTTTAAAATATCTGATTTAAGTTTTATTGGACTGGGGTGGGGGGGTTTAGTTGAATGAAAAATTTTGGCTGGCACCCGGAAGGTAGATACCCTTGGCGCATCCCTGAACCGATAGTCCTAATCAAGAGGGCGTGAAGTGAAACAAACAAGTTTATTGTTATTTCCTTGGTTACTTTGAGTAACTTGCTAGACAAATAGTTGACTCGCATGATAATTCACTGTTGAATCGACACAAGTATAAAGGACCTCAGCTTCGTTCGGATCAACTTACATGATGATCAACTTTATTGAAATATTGTTCCAACTTATCGATTGACTTTTACCATTCAACATATGACAGTTGAACGCGAGAACTTCCGCATATGCGTACAAATAATTGTGTTAGCAGCGATCCTTTGGCTGACAGTAAGTAATCGGGAGATAAATGATGAAAAGTTAAAGATAGCGACATACTTAGGAAAAGTGACACACTAACAAACCAATTAAAAAATAACACCAAAAAGATTGCAAGATCAAATTCTTTTTTAAAACATTTCAGAAAACACGCGGATAACCTAAGATATCTTGCGGAACCCATGGTTGGGAATCTCTTCATTATAACATGCTGCATATTATAATATATATATATAATAATTATGTAAAAACAATGTAGTATGTAAATTATGGCAAGTGGAGATTTTAATAAAAAAATGCGACGATAAAATAAATAATAATTAAAATTATGACCTTAATAATAATCATCATCAGTCGGGGTCAATCCACTGCTGGATGAAGGCCTCCCCAAGCTTTCTCCAACTCTCTCGGTCCTGTGTCGTTCGCTGCCACGTATTTCCGCCGAACTTTACCAGTTCGTCAATCCAGCGGCTTTTAGGGCGACCCTGTGGCCGTTTCGTACCCCTTGGGTACCATTGGATGACGGCATTTGTCCAGCGGCCGTCCTTTCGGCGAGCAATGTTCCCCGCCCATCTCCATTTCAGCTGTTTGGCAACGTCTATTACATCGCGTACTCTTGTCTGCTTCCTAACCCATTCGTTTCTTTTACGGTCCTTTCGCGTGATGCCCAACATGCACCTCTCCATGCCTCGCTGTGTGACTCTTAGCCTTTCGACATCTCTCGTGTTGAGGGTCCACGTCTCGCAGCCATACGTGAGCACGGGTAGCACACATTGGTTGAACACCCTACGCTTAAGACATAATGGTAGGTCACTCTTGAAGATACTCGTACTATTCAGACGTCCGAAAGCACTTCATCCCAGCTTTGTTCTCCGAGCAATTTCATCGTGCATGCTTCCGTCTATGGACACCTGCTGTCCGAGATAGACGTAGCTGCTGACTTGCTCGAGTTGGGTGCCAGAAATACAGATAATCGCAGGGTCCGAAAAACAGTTCATCACTTTTGTCTTTGGGACATTTATCTTTAGACCGACCGTTTGACTGACATCCGCGAGTTCTTGCATTCTACCGTGGAGGTCTTTCGGGTCTTGAGAGAGTATAACAATATCGTCTGCAAAGCGCAGGTGACTGAGGTGCTCTCCATTAATTGGAACACCTTTTTCCTCCCAATCAAGTTTCCTAAATAAGTCCTCAAGAGTAGCGGTGAATAGTTTAGGTGAAATGGTATCACCTTGCCGGACACCTTTGTTAATGGGGAATTTACACGACCATTTGTGGAGTTCCACGCATGCTGTGGCATCACTGTATATACTGTTCAATATGTTTATGTAGCGTCTGGAAATTCCTTGGTTGCTAAGGGCGTCTATAGTTGAGATTTTTTTGATGGAATCAAACGCCATTTCAATAGTATGCTATAATATTAAAGAATATGCTGTATGTACTTGGCTCAGTTTTATTCAATGACATTAATATGGAGAAGCATCTGGAAAAAAAAATGACACTCACTTTTTTGTCGGTTCTGCCGAATGGCATAATCTGTTCTGACGCCATTACAATAAAGGTGATATTGCTATAAATTCCCGACGCGTGATTTCGCATAATGGAAATTGCGTGACGTCTACCTATACATGTGCGAATGTCGCTATGCGCGAATTTACTTGCTAGCTACTGTATTGAGTGCGTTGTCCATTAATAATGTCATTGGTTTTATTATATTCTTTTTGACAGTACAAGAATGTCACATCTAAAAATATGAATGCCCGTAAATTAAACAGTAATATTGATCTAAAATATAACATGATGGTTGAGCTGTAACGTATCGGCCTGTAATGACGTGGGTTCCGGGATCGAATTCCGGATCTGGCAAAAAACTGGCAAGTTTTTCAATGTGTGTTTGTACCTAGAGCAGGGTTGGCGAACCTTTTTACGTACCTACGCGTGTCAAAATTTCCCAAATATTATTATTTAACTGTCTGACGTGCCGAAAAGTTATGGGGAAAAATAGTTTTTAAAAATGCTATTAAAAAATGACGATGTTCTATATACCACTCACAGAAAATAGCACACATATCATTTATTCAATTACGCCATACATTTCGGTCCACCAATTTTGAAACTATCTGCCAGAATTACTACTACAAGCTGCACCAAGTTTTATTTTTATTCGACGGTTTTTTTTCTGTGGGTAGAAATGAAATTGTTTGTAACTGTATTAATTAGTTTGGTTATTTACGCATAAATTGACACCAGAATTGCTCAGATCAGATGAGGTATTATCTCTGTATGGTGGTCTCAAATGTAAATGTCAATGGTAAATCGATCAAAAATAGCGGCATTCCCCGCCGCCCGATGAGGTTAGTGCGATAATATTAAATGTGACGCATAAAGTCTAAGGACGACCTATGCAATCAAATTTTAAATTAAATGTATTGCTTATTCTTGAAGAGTAATTGCCTGCGATTTTTTATACAATGCAATCTGTCATTTATTATTATTTTATAATTTTTTTTCTCTTCAAACGCTTGTCATGCAAAATCATCTCGCGTGCCATAGATTCACCACCACTGACCTAGAGATGAATCTAATTGGTTGAGCAAGTAGCTAAGATCCGTTTCTCGTAAAAACAAAAATCTGTTAAATACAACCAACACTCAATTCGTTAAATTTAATCAATGTGAAGGTATAATATTAGTATTTGTCAGGATAACGAACAAAATGAACAAACGCCTTCCAACGCCAAATCTTTCTATGCATATGGAAAATCTTTTCAGGGTTTTCCGGGCTTAATCGCTGTTTGTTTCTTTTTCATAAAAAAAACGCTCGATTGTATTAAATAATTAAAGAGCGTTGCCTAGTTATATTCTCGTGTCAAAACATCACGTAATTGTGTTTTAGTATTACGATCGATTTGTTTAATGCTGACATATGTCATTTTGTTTGCTTTTAGCGTCGTACCTGTTTATTTATGTTTTAAAAACGTGTGTTCCGTTGATTGTCGTGAGCGGAAGATATTAACGGTTTTAAATGATCCGTTTGATTTTTGATTGTTTTTAAATTTAGAATAGATATTATTGTATAATATGAATATAATATAATATAGTGCTTCCCAACCTTATTTGTCCCATGCCCCACTTATATTATATATATGTATGTTATATTAGATGTACCTACAACTAAGAAGAAAATCAATGCGATCCTTGTGCTTGATGTGAGCTGCAAAGAGTTTTTATGTGAGGTAGGTACTAAGTTATTCAATTTTAATCTTAAATCTCCACAGTTTATGATATCAAAACGATTTCTTTGGTACAGTTCGGTTATGAGGAATACAGCGGAAAACACATTTTGAAAATACCCGATATACTGGATTATATGTTAGTTTGGGTTAGTTTAGGTTAGGTTAGGTTGGGTTAGGTTAGGTTTGGTTAGGTTAACCTAACAAATAATCCAGTATATCGGCTATTTTCAAAATGTGTTTGCCGCTGTATTTCTCATAACCGAACTGTACCCTTTTTTAGTAACAAATCATGTACAGCGCCAAAGCACCGCATTCAATTAAATATTATGATGGGAATGGCAACAGTAATTTTCTCGGAAAGTCATAGTTGCAATGTCAAAAAAATATTTTCAAAAATGCGTTTTTTAACAAAAAGTAAATGTACCAAATATTAATGATTTGCACATTGCCCGCCAAAACATTCAAATTGCCCCTCGGTGGGCGTTTATTTAAAAAAAAAATACAGAACCTACGTATATTTACAAGTATGTACCTATCTCATTATCATTGATCAATAATTATAATATACTCACTGACAACACTAGATTTCGAATACTTATATATACGTAGGTACCTACCAATTTTAATTTCATAGTATTGACCTGCTTAAACCACAGACAACAAAACAAATATTGAAGGTACTACAAAATTTAAATAATTAAACAAAAAATTACCAACTTTTTCTATGCGAAACGTATCGGGCTCCACAGAGTGAGGTTATTAATTATAACAGTTTTTTTTCGTGTCAGGAATTTGTACGTATGCAGTTCGCCGTATCATACTTTACCGTGAAATGTTGTATCGGAAATATGGTCGTATATTAAAAACCGTCCAACCTCTTTGGGTCGTATAGTACTGATATAAAATTCTTGTCTAAATAAAACACGGTTCTTGTCGGTTTACAGGAAGCCAGCGGCAAACAAATTTTTGAAAATAGCCGATATATTGGATTATTTCTTAGGTTAGGTTAGGATCTAATAAAATTGGAACGTAATTGTCTGCAATGCTCTACGAACAACGCGTTTTTTTTCGTCTCGGTGCTAAGATAAGATAAGAAAGCTCACGGCGAACTGTGCTATGGTGAAATGTAATACGTACAATTTACATATGTAACCATTTTTCACGATGAATCAATTAATAGGTACGCATTAAAAAAAGTGCATTTTTTGTCCAGCCACGGGAAACCGCTATATACTGCTTCATGGACGGTCACTCTACCAACTTGGCAACCTTATGAATGCCAATGGTCATTATTTAATAATATGCATTTAGATTGATTAGATTAATGTGTTTTCTGACATAATTCATTTCGGACTTCGTTCAATAGCGCAATTAATGGGCAAAAATATAAACACAATATACACAATAAAATAAATGTACAATACTATCTGATCGTATGGCGAAGTGCAGTGTTTCCTAAACTGAGAACATGCTCGCACCCATCCTAGACACTTATTTGTGACGCAGATGCTTAACGGGGGACATGCTCAGCGTAAGTCAAAATGCAGCTTTTGTTTATGTCGACATTATTATAGTGAAATATTTACGATAAAAATTATATTGATAATCTCTGTGATCCCAAATTTGACAAGAATTAGGCATTTTATTATTCAAAAAATGGGCAAGATTAACACATTTGAAGATAATTCTAAAGATACTAATTATAAGCTATGTCTTTTATCATTCAAGTGTGATAAACATCTTACGAATAATGATTGCTTTAAAATAATTATTGACCTAAGAATAAGGTAGTGTTTTTTTTAAATACGCCATTTCTTTTGGCATTCCCCAGTGGTTAAGCTACAACATACGGCCGTAGCCATAAATTGACAAACTATAATTGAAGTAGGGAGTAAAATTATGTTAACGCGCGTGTTTGAACATACCTGTATATACCTACACGTAATGGCTTTCACTGCCGTTTAACGATTAGCGGCTGACATCGACGGTCTAGTGAGTAGCGACGCCACTATTTAGTGGTAAAATAAAGAAATAATAATGACTGCTGTCATTATGAAATATATCTTACATCTATATTAACATCCTGAGGATGGTGATCACCGAAATTACAGGAGTCGCCGACAATAGCCTTCCGTCTAGAGCAATTCTTGCGATGGTCTTTGCTTTCTTGATAATATTGCACTGTCTGGAATGCACACGTACTCGTCACTTCCTCCCATCTACGCCACCAGATATCACTTTTTTTCTATGATGGTAGTATCTCTTCTTATCACGTGGCCGAAAAACTTGAGAACCCGTAAAAACATCTTACATAGAATTAAATGTTATATTATATATTGGTATAATATTCCACCCACGTGAGGATGAGTATAAATAGGTGGGCATTGTATTATAAGTTCTTATATATATATGTTTTTTAATTTTTGTACCTATTTACTTATTATACTATTTTTGTGATACTGCATATATTTCTTTCTTCTTTACACTGTTTTAATACTATTTCTTTGTTTTTTTCCAAGTCATGTTGTGAACGTTTTAAATTTATAATTTGTAATGTTCACCGTATGTAAAAAAAAAATCAATTTCAATTTGTATTGCAATCGAACTTTATGCTAATTTTATCTTGTATAGCAATAAACGAAATTCACGTGGTACTGCTTATAAACTGCCCGATAGATTTTACCAGCGCATCCCACTTCTGACAAATGGGTTACACAATATGGCGTATAATCTTGGTCATATTTTGTTACTCGTATTAAAAATTATTAAAAAAAACTCTAAGTACTATTTTAACATCCAAAAAGAAATAAATTGCTTTGACTATATTTGTGTTGCGCCAAAAATAAAAGAACGCAGTTCAACCGCGCAAATCTTCAAATCTTTCGCATAGCACTTTGGGTAAGCGTGGCACAGTTTGGGAAACATAGGTATGGTATAAAATATATTAAATGTTATGTTGTGATGAAGTTGTGAGACATGCAATTAAATACAAATTAATGAAAAAAATAATTAGAGTTACAAGGAAAATTATGTAAACTACATGTTATTAATGTTATAATTATTTCTAATTAACTTTTTATCTGAGTGGCGCCAGTCATTTTAAATGAAATCGGTACTAACCGTAAACACTACTTACAGATTTGCACAATGATATAGATATCAAAGCTGATTTCTTATAACTACATGATAATGTACGGCAGTTAGAATTACATTTGCATGGTTTAACTAAATAATTTGGTAGAGGTTCATTCGTCATTTGTCTTAGATACAAATTATTTTCTCGTAACTCATAGCCAAGTTGTAGGAAATCAACAGGCTCACATAGTGGATGAGATGAGCTTTTCCATAAATAAACTTGTGATGAAGCCTTTAAACAGTGTAAATACAATGAATCATATGTTCATATCACTCTTGACAAATTTAAAGTAAATCCAATATTTTGGGAAATAAATTTATATCGAATTTCATCCGCTGTTGTTTCCGAAGTATTTAAATCCGAAGTATTTAAATAAATATTGTGGTTATTCTCTAAAGAATGTTACATTTATTATTATGGAATCTATAATTATTCTTGTACTGATACTGATACTATTTTATTATTATAAATAATGATTAAAAATATGAAAAAAGGAAAGAGAGGGAAGAATACACGATTACAGCCCCAAAATAAAATGCTTTATTTTCCGTCGGTAATATTACACTAAATCATGTAGTCATTTGTGTCATGTCATCTAAAATTATTCTAATTTCGACCGAAACTCCTTCATTCCAGTCTTCAGTAACAATGACGATAAATATGTCTACAAAATTAAATTAAGTTATATATTATATTATGTAATATTTATGTTATATTATTATCTATGCAATATTCACTGGTTAAAATACTTGGGGGATCGTCCATAAATGACGTCATACGATTGTAGCAATACTTAGACATATTTATCATCTTTTTGACCATATAATTTTGTTTATTTTCATCAATAAAATAAATAAAAATCATCAATGAGCTGTGACTATTTTTATTTCAGAAATGAAATTTTGTAAATGTAAATTTTATTGAAATTCGATTTTATATATTTTTTTCACATGAGATTTAAATTTTATATAAAGCGCAACCGTTGTCGCTAAACGTCAAAAACCGCTTGCAAAATCATCTTCTTTCGAAATTGTATTTTATATTACATAAACTGTGCATTTTGAAACGTGTTCTAGCCACTGGAGCAACTCAAAACCGGTAATATGATTAATAATGTGCCGACCCTGAAAACTTTCATTTATTTACAAATTTGCAGGCGAATAAGAAATGCCTGTCTACTGTGTCAAAATGGTGACCTTGACTTCTGAAATACGTACCGTATGAATTTGTTTGATAGTAAAAAATACAGTGTTTTAAAATTAATTGTAAACAAAAGATGAGTAGGCTTATTAGCATTGTGGTTGATTTTCCCACGGTTGTCACGGTGGAGTGGTGCTACAGTGCCCGTCTGGTAAACCGTAGACGCCGGTTCGATTCCGTTTTGGAAAAAATCTCGTTGTACTATAATGATTGTTTTATATTGCTTTATTCAAAATTTAACCATTTTGAAGATGAATTGGTTTTATACGAATATAAAAACGATTTTTAACTAGCGTCGTGTCATGTATTTAGAGTGGTTACGAAATTACGAATATTAATTGTTTTGCATCTAAATTTTGAAGAAAATGTCGTTAGGTAGGTGTTGAAACTAATGTGGTCAAATATGCAATTAATAATAATATGTCTTCTAATAAAAGCAGTCAATTACGGTTGGAAATGATAGTAAACAAGCAGACTAGTGAAATTAATAAATATGTGATGGTTGATAATCTACTTTTGAAAACTGATTTGATGGACGTCGAAGATTATAATATGAACATTTAAATAAGGAACTGAACTGCCCCATAAAAGACCCTTCGCCAGTCGGTTCGCCTTATATGACAACATCTTTGAGAAATTTTGATTATCCCTGCATTTGTATATGAGGGTGACAAAGCTTGTAGAGAGCAGAATAATGAATAAGATATAATGCAAAAACCAATCACCATAGACAAAAAACAAAGAAAAAAGACTTCTACAGTGGTATTGGTTTATGAGAAAGTATTATGGGAAAGTTATTAAACATAATATGTAAATTCAATTCCCTCTAAATATCCTCGAATATTAACAATATTGAATGTGCGTTGCGATACTAATGTGACTATTAAAAATAGCATATTTTTAAGATGTATTTAAAATTGTCCTACATTTGTTCACCCTCTAGAATCATACCTTATTACAACCACACCCAGAAATGAATGCGCTCACTATTATTTTTGTGTTCCTGGTCAACACCTATGTCATATAATGTGCTTAGCGGTGTGTACAATTATTATGGCTATCGGTAAAAAAAAGCAAAGTTAACATAAAGTTTTTCTTGATTCTACTATAATTTGAGTTTTTATGTTCACATTTATTTCAGGTTATTAACCGATCCTCAGAACGATAAATTTATTATATTTATTAATTATTTAATTATGTTTAATAATTAGGTATTTAATTATGTTTAATAATTAGGTATTTAATTATATTTAATATTTATTTAATTATATTTTATAATTATTTAATTATATTAATAATTATTATTTAATTTAGTTTAAAAAAAATTTTAATATGATTGCACTGGCAGATTCTTTAAAAATAAATTAACAAACTTGCAACCTTTTTCCAGTTGCAAGGAATAAAATTATAAAATGACCTTTAATCAAAATTTACAAAATATGAGGAAAAGAGGATGAATTTTTCAGAGGATTTCTATGTATGGTGACATTTAAGAATTGCATTTTCGAACATTAAAATGCTTAATTCGAGTCATTCCTGATGTATGTTTCGATAAACTATGACTACACTGGTGAACACAAAAATTTGCAAGTTTTAGATATAATTATTATAATATACAAGGATCTTATTAATAAAAATAATATTTCCTATATATACATAATTTGGAACACATTTAGAAAAATATTTTATTTTGATCAACACTTAAGTCACATAGCTATTAGTTAATTTTGTTATGATCCAATGGGTGTGGGTTCGAGTCCCAGTGAGGTGAGGTATTATCCAACTGGCTTTCTCTTAGGTATGCATACACACCGTAGTTAAAATGCTAGAAGATATAAATATTTGGCGACGTATTTTTTTCGACTTATACGTGGTGTATATGAGAACTTTTTTAGTGGTATTGACTTATATAAGTATCCCTGATAACTATCTTAGAAATCGGGAGCATCAGTTGTTTGTTCAACCAAGGTGCAGAACTAACCTGCTATTTGTGATAGCAATTGGGAGCGCAATAACTCTGTTAAAACAAATCGCTTCGGATATTAATATATTGCACCTACGTGAGGATGACTATAGGCGGGCGTTGTTTTATAAAACCTTAAAATAGGGTCCACTTTGCTCATTCGGTGTGCTTCCATGCTTTATAATTTTTATAATTTTTGTACCTTTTACTTTAGTTTTCATAATGTCTTTTGTGATAAGTAATGCGTATATTTATTTCTTATTTACATTGTTTTAATACTATTTCTTTGTTTTTAAATGTCATGTTGTGAACGTCTTAAATTTATAATTTGTAATATTCAACGTATGTAAAAAAAAAAAAATACACCCACGGTGGCCGCGCGGCTTAAGCGTTGGACTATCACGCCGTAGGTCTCAGGTTCGAATCCTGGGTCTGGCAAGTACACATATTGTTTTTCAATTTGTGTGCGAGTCAGGGTATGGACCTAATAGGTTGAGCAAGTGGCTGACATCCATATCTCGTAAAAAACTAAATCTGTTAATACAAACCTCTACTCTGTGGAGGCCCATATGATCCTATTAGGATCGGACATGGTCGAAAAAAAAATTGTATTTGAATAAAAAATATATCTACCTACTATACCTACTGATTATTTTGAAAGAAAGATTTATGTTTTTATGTTTATCTATCAAATTTTAACAGATTATTTTATAACAAAGAAATATAAGCGATCATGATCTAGTTTTCTATATCGCAATAATATCTAATTATTGTACTGTTGATTTATGATTGATTTCGGAAATAGATAACTATAACAAAAATTATTGAACATCTCAAGACTGTACATTGTAACTTACAATTAAAATATTACAATTAAAAAATATTGAACATCTTAGGACTATACATTGTAACTTACAATTAAAAATTATCGAACATCTCAGGACTATACATTGTAATTATAGAGTTATTGTAACTTACAATTAAAATACCTATTACAATTAAAAATTATTGAACATCTCAGGACTATACATTGTAACTTACAATTAAAAACTATCGAACATCTCAGGACAATACATTGTAACCATAGAGGTATTGTAACTTACAATTAAAATATTACTCCGCTAGACGGCTGTCCAATCGTGTATCGGTTTCATGAGTCGTGTGTATAGCATCTCGCTTAAGTATAGTATCCTCCACGTAACTTTGCAATTGTACACAGTGACAATATTTGTGTGTAATACGCACTCCATATTAGTATATTAGTAAATGCCAGGCGCCTGATTGGCTGATTTCATCGAATAATTCAAAAAAATCTATTCCAAATTGGTTACGTGGAGGGTAGTAACTGTTGATTCAGAAACATAATGTATTATTTTCACGCGCCGGACAGTAATTTTAAAAACAAAAATACATAAATATACTTACCTGATAACATTTCCTTTATGATCCAAAAACAATCCGTCTATTCCGGTTATGACGTTACCATTGTTTACCGCACGATATTGACAATGTTACTGTAGATAAAAGGGAAATGTGGTAGAAAAGTATTCACTGGATAATGACACCGATTTTGAAAATAATGAAATTTTATTTAAATGTAATATTGATGATTCTAGGAATAGTTAAGATATTATGAAGACGACGAAGTGCATAATAACTAAAATATTTTCAATCAAAAACGCTGCGTTACCTATAGTAACCCTACAGCTGGGTGAAAAACGATATTTTTGTCTTTTAATAAATTATTCTAACAAATTTAATATTTATCCCAGTTCGAAAATAATAATGCATAGGTAACCACGATACTTTTCTATGTACCTACTTAACGAAAGATCAAGAGTGTCATATTATTTATTGTGTATTTTTACATGCGAACGTTTGCATCGCCGGATTAGGTACCTAACTAACTATCTAATCTACAGTATTAATTATTTACATAATAATTATTGCGAATATGATTTTTTTAAATGACCCCCCAGCCACTAAACATGATTGTCATACAATATTACGCACACGATAAAGAAAATCAGCCAACGTAAAGCAGGTATTCTAAAAACAGGTAACTGCATAAAATTCAAGTTCATTATTTTAATTAAATGACGCCTCTGAAATAAATGGAACTGATGTCGACAATATATTATGCATAATTAAGTAAGGTAAACAGTATTTAAACAGTGTATAATATAATATGCAATTTCCGTCCATCACGATTCGTCTTACCAAGGTATGGAAAAACCACAAAAATACCAACAGAATGAATTGTCAAAGCGCCTTTATTCTTAATTTTCCTATATGGTGTGAAAACATCACGGACAATCATATTATAGGAAAAGAATCGACACGCTTAAGACGTAGTGTTGGCGAATGTTTGAATACATACAATATTAACGCACATCTTCCACGCCGAGGAAAGAATTAAAGCCAAGAATACAAAAAACGCCCAAAAATAAAATCTCAATCCATGGCCCCTACAACTTGAAGCGGGCCCCTAGTCCAGAGTGTTAAGCGCCCCCTATATCACTAAGGTTAAGGGCAAGTTCTAAAGTACTGTTCCCCAAATACCAAATGGTATCCAAAGAGGTAAAATTAAGGTAAATTAGTGTGCTTCTAGCGATTTTTTTGTATTTTAAAATAGATCAATGTCAATTATTGAGTTGTCGGTACTTGGTATCAAATAATGATGCACTGATCGCGATCCCCTTTTGCAGTAACCTAGTAATATGCGATCATTTGCCACATTGGAGAAATAACCATTTTCATTAGTCAGGAAACACTAATATCACATTGCATCGCACACTATACATTTTAAAATGTTAATATTTTCGAAACAGAATAGGTAGCTCCGCAGGCGACTTTTTTACTTTTAGCGGAAAATTATGATGGATTTATCTCACCTGACTGGTTGACCCGCCAGGCATACACCTATTTTCATTTGGTATCATTAGACAACGCAAGAAGACTGATAAGCAGTAGGGATTCATGGAGGCACTACATGGTATCCATATGCTCCAACTAGGGAGTGGACATGGTCAAATAATATCGTTAAATCTTTCTGAATACGGGATTCTCTTGGAGAGGGAAGTAGATGTTAATAAATTATGTAGAATGAAAAAAAAAACTATTTCAAACATATTTTCATTTTTTTCATTATGCATAGTTTTTTTAAACTGTATGCCGCAAGTTTCTTCTACTTATGTGTTACCCTAGCTAGGGATGTTGTAGCTCTTTCTCTATCGTGCAACTCCTTTTGTAGACTGTAGTAGAAATTGATTTCTATTGTAAGACCTATACTAACTTGCTGGCTGGGATCGTTTTGAAAACTGATAGCATATATATTAATATCTTACTTCTTTCTTTATGAAATAATAATTAACAATCGTAGAGCCCTGAACAAGTTTGTATTTTAATTTTAAATTATAATAATGTTACTATTGACTTTTGCGTTGTATGCATATTGTAGAAATGATTATCGTAAAGAAAAAGTCACACGTTTAAAATTTTATCACGTCCAAAGTTTGTTAACAGCATTATTTTAATAAAACATTATTTTTGTGCAAAGATAATGTCAACATGTTGAATCCCGCTAGTATACTCAATATGACGATGGTTGTATATTTTGTTGTTTGTTCTTAGCTTATTTTTGTTCCTTCTGCAGACAATACGGACGTCATGCAGATCCTACAAGAATCCACAGCGACAGCGCTTTCCAAAATTCTTGTTGTCTTTTTTGGTTTTTCCAGTACCAAAATTTATATTAAATATTTATCTCAATTGTTTGTTTCACCGTGTGAAGACGATTATAGTGAGTCACCACTGTATAATGTCAGTTTTCCAATTTTAAACATTGATATCGGTGATGTAGTTCAAGTACCTATATAAAAAATGTACCTGCAATTAGCCGCAACGTACTTTCTCTTTTTATCATATTAATCCATCCTTATTCATATCTTACACTCTGCCTGGAAGCTTTTGGGTAGCTTAGCTTGTAATTTTTGCACGCGCTTCTTTAGAAGCAGTCAGACTATTACTTTACTACAGCCAAGGTAGGGCTCGAAATGGACTGGAGCGCATCGGAACGCTGTTCCAGTTCATAGCACACTTATTTATATTTTTTTAGACAAAGTCCGATCTTAATAGGATCATATGAGTCTCCACAGAGTAGAGGTTTGTATTAACAGATTTTGTTTTTTTTTACGAGAAATGGATGTCAGCCACTTGCTCAACCTCTTAGGTCCATACCCTGACTCACACACAAATTAAAAAACAATAGGTGTACTTGCCAGACCCAGGATTAGAACCTGAGACCGACGGTGTCATAGTCCAACGCTTAAGCCGCGCGGCCAGCGTGGGTGTATTTCTATAAAATACCCATAAAATTAGATAAATAGGTTAATATTTTCGTAAAATTGTCAAGCGCTCCGGTTCGTAAAATTTTCCATTTCAAGCGCTGAGTCGATGCAGAAATGACTAGATTTTAGTGCTGGTTAGTTTTTAAAATTCAATTAAACCATGCTTAAGCCAAACCGCCATAGTTTAAGTATGATATGGGCGAGCCGACAAAAATAGTGCACACTTTTTCAGTCATACTTATTTCCTTTCGTTGAATTAAGAATACGTACTTATTACATATTGTAGTAGTTAGTTTTTTAAAACTCATTAAGTCCTCTCTGACCAAACCATAATCGGTAAAAAAGATTTTTCTACATAAATGTAAAATAATGATTAATGGTTTATTTGCATAATTTTTGATATATTCTATAATATATAGATAGTCTTAGTTAGGGAATCCAATCCCGAGCCAAAATTCTGATCCCGGGATTTCGGGATTACAATTGTTTGACAATCCCGGGATTGGCATTTTTTCAATTGTTAATATAAAATTTTTATATTTACAAATAACATTGATAAAATCGGTCAAAAATAAATCTAGTATAATTTATACTATTCAAGACATTTATCGTTAATATTGTATACGTTCAATGTTAGAAATACATAAGTTTTTTTTTTTTTTTTTTTTTTCGACCATGTCCGATCCTAATAGGATCATATGGGCCTCCACAGAGTAGAGGTTTGTATTAACAGATTTTGTTTTTACGAGAAATGGATGTCAGCCACTTGCTCAACCTATTAGGTCCATACCCTGACTCACACACATATTGAAAAACAATATGTGTACTTGCCAGACCCAGGATTCGAACCTGGGACCCACGGCATGATAGTCCAAAGCTTATGCCGCGCGGCCACCGTGGGTGTATGAAGTATAAGTTTAATGGAGTAAATAATATTGTAATATAAATAATAATGTGAATTTAATATGAGATTGCTGTTTCTGATAGTGAAGACTTAATGAATGGGTTAGTGAGATTTAAAATAGTAAAGCAAATCATGGTGTACTTATGGCCTTTCCACTTCATAAATTTAATTAGTCAGCCAAATATGAAACTTCCGTAAAACGTATGAGATCATCGTGGAATTACTTTGTTAATAGTGCAAAGCATTGTTTTTTTCCAATCTTTCTCATTTTTTTAAATTCATGTGAAAAAATAAAATAAATCGGCAACTTACACATGGGTATAAATCAAACTTCATTCAAACTCAATTTATTTCTAATGTAGTTATTTGTTATTAAACGTATTTTTTTCTGTTATATTTTCGTTTTATTTTATTTTCCATAAAAATTGATACAAAAATCAATCCCGAAAGCTTCGGGATTGTGTTTATCAATCCCGGGATTCATAGGTATCGAAAATCGCTCGGGATCCCGGAATCCCTAGTCTTAGAGCATTGAAAATAAATACGTTTGACTGACAACTGTTCGCACGTGAAATTTAACCGTAGCCGCACAATTGGCATTGCCAGTTCTATGGAAACGTCTGGTGGCCGCACCAAATTTCACTTTTTGTTGTGATTGAAAAAATTATAGCTAAATTTGATTTACTATAAAAATGGATAAACTCATTTATAGACAAGTCCATTTACAAGTCCATTTAATAAAATTCCAATGTGAGCCGCATTGCTGCTTCTAAGTTTACACTGTCAACTGGCTTCGATATTTGTTGTTATGAAGTGCATTATACTGAATGATCTTTCACAGTATACAGTAGTAGGAAAAATCGACAATATTAATAAAGCAATTGTTGCCAATTCTTTGAATTGACTTGAGTCATGGTCAAAGTAGGTATAACTTCGAGCAAAATTTTTCAACTGTGGTATTATTAAAATGGGTTTAAATTACTTGTTCATGACTCATTTCCAATAACGCATATTTAACGTTAGCCCAGTTAATTAAATTAAATACTGAAAATGATGTTGGTGGCCGCAGCAAAATCCTCTGGTGGCCGCATATGAGAACCACTGGTGTACACTATTTATGTCAAATCTTAACAGCCGACCTCCGCCTATCGCCACTGCCTATTACCACCTACATACTAGCCGATACCTGTGCTTCACAACCCAATATCTACGCTAACATATTGTGTAACATTATTTTTCAAGTAATGCCGTTCTTCCCAATTGATATTGGTAATTGGAACCTACTCTGTTCTAACCTCCTGACCAAGGCAAAGACCAGCAAACGGTGCTTCGTTCCAAGCCTAATCAATTCATACATGACAAAGAAGTGTATTTTGTAAAATAATTATTGTATGCACGTTACATTTTTAGACAGGCGTTTATATGGAATTCACAATGTTAAAACTTCCAAAGTTCATTACAAAATAAATACATTTGTTTGGTGTAAATTTTGATTTGAAAATACTGAATTTATGGTCATAAAATTTTACTGTCCAAGTTTTAAATAAAAAGAAAGAATTTTCATTTCAGGTTTTTTGTACTTTTTTAACCGTTTCACTAATAACACCGCGCACTGTGTTTGATTTCTTATTTGTTTTAAACCACTTTACCATTGCAGTCTTCTGCCAAATTACTGCTCAAATAAAATTAGGTGTTTCGAAGAAAAGTGTTGTCATCAAAGGATAATCGTAAACGTGAGAAGAAAATTTTTGTTTCTATAAATATTATTTTTGATTTCAAAATAAAGCTTCGTTTTAAAACGTATACATTTATTTTTATTGACTACAATCTGATATGAATCTTAGTTCACCTCGGAAAGATTAACAAATAATGGTAGCTGCTCAGATACTGAACCTATTAGGATCGGTGACGTGTAAATTGTACGTATTACATTTCGCCGTATCACAGTTTATCGTGAGCAGCGTTGCCAATCTAGCTTGTAAAAAACGCATATGGGTTGTGGGGTTAAGAATAAGGTAGTGTTTTTTTGAAATACGCCATTTCTTTTGTCATTCCCTAGTAATTAAGCTACAACATACGGCCGTAGCTATAAATTGACAAACTATAATTAAAGTAGGGAGTAAAATTATGTTAACGCGCGTGTTTGAACATGTACCTAACCGAATTTTTTTAAATTTTTTTTTAAACTGTACATGTTCAAACACGCGCGTCAATATCATTTTACTCACTACTTCAATTATAGTTTGTCAATTTATGGCTACGGCCGTATGTTGTAGCTTAACCACTGGGGAATGACAAAAGAAATGGCGTATTTCAAAAAAACACTACCTTATTCTTAGGTCAATAATTATTATAAAGCAATCATTATTCATAAGATGTTTATCATACTTGAATGGTCAAAGACATAGCTTATAATAAATATCTTAAGAATCATCTTCAAATGTGTTAATCTTGCCGATTTTTTGAATAATAAAATGCCTAATTCTTGTCAAATTTGGGATCACAGAGATTATCAATATATTTTTTTATCGTGAATATTTTACAAAAATTATCTCGTAATAAATTATGCTAATGGTTTTATAAATGCGTTTAAAAATTAATAAATGTAAAAAATCTTAACACCACTGCACAGTTATGTACCGAAATATGACTATATTCTAAAACATTAGAGCGAGAGGTTTAAAAGAATACTATTTTATGTAACAAAAATACTTTATGCAGTCATCAAATGTTTAAAATAACTATAAAGGATAATAAGGCTTCAAAATTATATAAATAGATTATCTACAACGTTTAAAGAGTGTCCAGGATCATGGTTTGAAAATACAATAAAAACTCAACTTTGACCTTCGACGAGCATGTCCCCCCTTTCGAGGATATTAGTTTACGGGTTGATTTTTTTTTGGTTGTGTCTCGTAAATCATAATAACAACTAATCAGTTCTTTTATAAACCGACGCAACAATTCTCATCAAGTGCAGCGTTACCATCTTAGCGTTTTTCTTGCCAGCACCGCGATATCCTAACTATCGACTCGTGTGGCACCAGACGACATGACGAAATTGTGACGTCAGCCAATACACGCTCGAGGCATGCCGCCCGCGCACAGTGCTCACCATAGATATTAATACGATGAAAATCCTATATGTGTATGGTGACAATGAATAGCGCTACTGTCTGAGTAGCGTTATTTTCTCGAATACTATTATCACTCCGGTAGTACGTCACAATGATGTCATATGACGTCATGTCGACCGGGCAGCTGGCACTCGCAAGTTCTAACATAGGGGGCCAGAGCTTGCAAAAAACGCATCTAACTTGTGGCGTTTTTACTAGCATTTTTGATGTGCTGAAAATACGCTTGATATTTAGTTTATTTATTTTCATGCGCATCCAATTTCTGAATATCAGATACTTAATTCAGGTAAGTCGGTACCTATTTAAGTAGAGTGAGAAATAAAACAGCACAATTGAACACTTAAAACAATAGGAGCATTGATGGGCTTATAGTGAAATGGTATCAAATTATTTAATGTGTGCTTAGGTAGGTATGTGACATCAGTTAGACGATTATTGTAATGAATAAAATGTATTGACTTTGTTCTTGGCAGAATAATTACTTTTACTTGCAATTTTGTTTTCAGAAAATCTAGCGTTTTTTCCTGCCAAATATTTTGTTGTCGTACCCCATCTAGCACGTTTTTGTCAACGACAGTTGCACTTTAATATAATATTTGATAGGAACCACTTGATACTTAGGAGTACTTTCCTACATTTAAGTTATTCAGAATTGTATATAAATATATACGAGATGATTGTATTTCTAATTTACTTTCCTATCAATTTTCTTCTGTCTTTTTCTTGTATTCCGGTAGTTTTTGAGGTTTTATTTAGACATGAATTTGATGTCAATACTATACGGCGATAAAAGAATACACGGTGAAGTGTGATGTGACCAATTGCATACGTACAAATTACGTCCACACTCTAAACTAAAACATTTAAAAATACAATATTAATTATTTAACACACACTGTTTATGAACCCGCGATCTACACCTTGATAAGTGGGCCAAATGGGCTGTGCGAATTTTCCTATATATTATATTTTAATATTGTGTTTTTTATGTTTCCCTCCAACTGAAACTGTCTTTGAAAATTCTAGTAATGAAGGTTGGTTTTTTAAGAACAACGTATTGAGTGCTTGATCACCCTCAAATTTTAATAGAATATATTATTATTCTCACTGTATAAGCATCTATGTACCGAATTGAAGGTCTATAGATATATGGACAGTGGGAAAAAATAGGCTTGAGAACGTGACAAAACACCCACAATAACGTTACAGTTTTTAGCTTTTCTGTTTATATCATATGATATCCCATATCCTGATGCGGGCCCCAAGTCAGGATCTTTGACGGGCCCCTCCTACCTATCGCTAAGGGTAAAGGCAGTGTGATGCTCTACCTACAGAAGCGTTTACCAAATGATGTTCGAGGTAAAATTATGGGTATTCTCTGGGGATTTTTTGTATTTTTTAATACTTACATCCACTTAAATTATGGAGCTGTCGAGTGTTGATATAATATAATAATTAGAAAATTGCATTGCATAACAACATATTTTTAATGGAGGTCTTGGAGGAAATTTGCGCCGCAGCGACGTTTTACTATTAGAGTATATTGGAGATGTGTGTTTGTCTCACTTATCTGGTTAACCCGCCACACCGGGTCCCTCCTGAGTCCTGTCCCTCCCCCCCCCCGGGCCATGCATATGAGTAGATACTAGATATATTATGTATTATGTCATGGTTACTTCTATCATAATATATAATAATAATATATAATAACTTTATATTGTATACCTACTTAGTTTCGATTTTTTTTATCAATTAAAAAATACCTACAGAAAAATGCAACGGAAAAACGAAACGTGGCAGAAAAATCTTGTGTCTTTTTAATATTATAATACTCGTACCTATGTAGATTCAAGTTTTTGTTTCTACGTTCAATACTGCCAAAACGATAAAAGTTGTTGACCTAACATTGCAAAAAATAGATGAAAAAAGTTAGAGAAACAGTTTTAAAAATAATTATTAAGCTGAAATATTATAATTCGTTGTTAAATATTGATTTAAGCCGAAATATTGTTGTGTATTTAGGCCCTTCATAATCATTTGCAATCGTAATAATTGCAATTTACTACCAATTATAATATAATTATTGTATACTTGCATCATCATTGTCATTGCAATTACAAGGTAGTTAAATAATGTTACTAATTGTTACAATTTAGCTTGAAACTGGTTAAATGCTTAGGCATACAATCAAAGGTTATCCACTGATAATGAAATTGCATTACTTTAAAATTCGAGATTATTAGAATATTGTAATAAAATAATATATTATCATGTGATACATGCAAGAGAATTAAAAGTACTAGTTGTAAAATTGCCCATATTTTGATTTGACAAACTAACATTATTATAAAATAACGTTGAAATGCGAATGGCGAGACAGAAACTATAAAATAAAATTGTCACTTGGTATTCACCAGGTTTAAATATTGATTTTTTTTAGTTATTTATCATAAATTACCACAAAGCAACAAAAAATTGGTACATCACGGAAAAAACAGAATGCACATTAACGCAATTTTGAATCAATTGCAAACAACATTATAAAGTTTACGGAATACGTTTTATTATAATAATATAATTAACGATGTTATTTAATGGTACTAATAAATATTTTATGTGATCCTTAAAATATTATGTTAATTTCTATACTTAGTGATAAAAGAGGATATTTTTTATAAATTCAATTTCTCTTTTTTCATTGGAATGTCACATCAAACAAATTAATTCACTTATCAATAACAAAAAATGATTATATTATACGAGAGTCCTGGGGCGCATTGCCCGTTTTTTTAATATTTGTAGACTCATTAAAATGATGTAATAATTGTTAAAAGACAACATAACAAAATTACCTACGAATTAGACTAGTTTTTGTTATTTGTACACATTCAGTACGATCATTTAATTGTTTTCTACATCAGACGTAATACACCACGAAATGCTTCACCATCGACAGTTTACCAACCACTGGTTTAATAATCCCAGCCTTTAAACAATTAATATTCAAGTGTACTTCATATTAACAGGTTATTTTGTATTTAAATCGGACAGCAAGCTTTCTTTGCAAAATGCTATGTCCCATGATGTGTACTCCCAAGTATTTGAAGCTGTCAACGCTCTCGATATTTTCATCATCATCATCAGGGGCGCGACAATCCGGTGTGGGTCTTGGCTTTCTCTACTTGTCCCTATCTGGTGTGGCCGCTTTCCAATTCGGTACCCCTAGAACACGGCAGTCACTGGCAGCTCCATCCAACCAGCGAATCTTTGGCCTGCCTCTTTTTCTACGCCCTATTGGATTGCCGGACATCACTCTCTTTGTCGGTTCATTGTCATGTTTCTCGATGTTTTGCCCGTCACTAATCAGAGGGAAAACTAGATCAGAACAGGAACAACGCAAGACGAATAAGTGTCTGGGACTCACGACTATACTGAGTTAACATCAAATGCCACCTATTCAACGCTTTCATTCTGAGGGTGCTGCTTTACGGTAGCAAATCATGGCACCATACGTATCAACCGTATACTGAGCTTCAAGAATAGATGTTTGCGACGGATACTGGGTATTAACGAGCAGATAAAAGAATGAACCAAGCAGCCTTTCATCACGCTGACAGTAAGGCCTTGTCCAGATGACTGGCGCGTAAAAACTCACAAGCATTCCAGGTACATGTGACCTTATTGAGCCGTCCACAAGCACTAGCGATGTGTCACGTCTCGCACATGGTCGAGGTACAGGTGACTTCATTGATCCGTCCACATACACTCGCGGCGAGACACGGGTCATCTGGACAAGCTTTAAAGAGGCGAAGTTGGTCGGCCATGTACTACGGATACCGTACGGAAGGCCGTTAAATACTATCTATATAGTGTATACGGTGGAGCTACAGGATGCTGTAATGACATGGAATAACGCAACAAGACAGAGCCGAGACGAGCAGAGACGAGCGACAGAGATTCTTAGAGACGCCGTGTGGTATCTATATTCTTAATCTAAAGGGCGGATATGGCCGAAGAATAAGAATTAAAAAAATAAATCAAGACCGTGTGGCTAAATGATATTACAAAAGGGCTAACAACTGGCATATGAGTGAACTGTGCAACAAGAAAATACTGTTTGCAATAGACTGCAAGTATTATTTGATTGGCAATAATTTTTTTAATCCAACATTCATAATATGAAATAACATAGTAACTACTTACTATACATCTGAATTCAAATCACAGTGAGAAGAGAACACAATTTTGACGTGATATATCACTGTTTACAAAATAAATATTGAATTCATTATTGATTTACGAATCCACCTAAATTGTTGATAATATGTACACACGATTTTTATGATTAAGTCCAAAGTTTATTCCAAATTACCCATTTATCAGGAAAATTTGAATTTTATTTTTCAGGTTTAAGGCTATACCTCAGTTGAGGCATGGTCTAAAAAGATCGTGGATAGGCGATGCGCGGATTGTGCAAATGACGCGTGCCGAACGAAATATAATTTGTCATATAAATCCAACGTGCGTCCATTTAATGTTCTATTAGTAACAATAATAATATATTCATTGCATTTTTTCTTTTTCAAGTAAATGGGTAACGTTTATTAGTTGATGTTTACATGATTTAAGAATTAATACCCCCGTCGCCATCACAAAACATATTGACGTGTTCACAGCTCGACTTTCGCTCTCCGATTGCCAGCGAGTCCAAAATTTCGTCGCACCTATAGTTGAAAATTATTTGCCGTTTTACTGAAGTATGCTCTTAACACAAATATTGAATCTAACACACCATTAAAAATGAACGAAGGAATCTTTAATATTGATGCTGGGTTATTTATTTGTCAAATCGGTTGATTTATAGTAATTATGTATCTTAGTGGTTACGGAGGGTTAACTGTATATTTAACTTTGCATACTAAATCGCAGTAGTTCCGTGAAGAAACATAATGGTGACATGACTAGGAAAAATATAACATTTAGTATTGAAATTGTCGTATCTATATTATTATATTGTATACATTTTTAATAACACAGGTCTTCAGTACGCCGTATAAAATTTCTGCATTCCTAATCGCTGAAAAGCCTCAATTAAATGGGACTTAACTCGGTGTTGCCTGCAAGCTAGGTATATCTCGTCTTAATCAACGTAATATGTTCAAAATGCTTATGTGACTAGGCACAACGAAATAATGAGATCAACAATTCTGTGCATGATTGTCAAAATCAAACAGTTAAATTAAGGGGGGACATGCTCGTCGAAGGTCAAAATTGAGTTTTTATTGTATTTTCAAACCATGATCCTGGACACTCCTTAAACGTTGTAGATAATTTATTTATATAATTTTGAAGCCTTATTATCTTTTATAGTTATTTTAAACATTTGATGACTGCATAAAGTATTTTTGTTACATAAAATAGTATTCTTTTAAACCTCTCGCTCTAATGTTTTAGAATATAGTCATATTTCGGTACATAACTGTGCAGTGGTGTTAAGATTTTTTACATTTATTAATTTTTAAACGCATTTATACAATCATTAGCATAATTTATTACGAGATAATTTTTGTAAAATATTCACGATAAAAAAATATATTGATAATCTCTGTGATCCCAAATTTGACAAGAATTAGGCATTTTATTATTCAAAAAATCGGCAAGATCAACACATTTGAAGATGATTCTAAAGATACATATTATAAGCTATGTCTTTGAACATTCAATTAAGATAAACATTTTATGAATAATGATTGTTTTATAATAATTATTGACCTAAGAATAAGGTAGTGTTTTTTTGAAATACGCCATTTTTTTTGTCATTCCCCAGTGGTTAAGCTACAACATACGGCCGTTACCATAAATTGACAAACTATAATTGAAGTAGTGAGTAAAATGATATTGACGCGCGTGTTTCTCACTCTCACGCAAGTGGAATATATCAACACCCGATGCAATTTGGTTGAACGTAGTTATCGCCCTCCCAATTGGCATTACCAGTGGCAGGTTGGTTCTGCACCTTGGTAGAATAAACAACTGATGCTCCCTATTTCTAAGATAACCTACCTAACTTAGAGCTCGATGCATGGAATGTCGCAAATTCTTATAAGTAAGTTATTTAGCCGTTGTTTAGCTTAATAATGAATGTCAAAATAAAAATGAAAACGTTTACAATATGTGACATTACTGCGTTCTAGACGGTGCATATATTGCAAATGGCTGACTCCTGTCAGTTGACAATGACTCAATGACAACACTGTCATCAAGCATCGTGACGATTGTAGTGTTTACTTCGTTCCGACTTGTCACATAAACAAAGCCACAAAGTTTGTAATGTAGAAAAGTTAATAGATACACTTCTTTAATAGATTCAGCGTTAACTTTGTGGTAATCCATGATAATTTATAAAGTTACCCCCCCCCCCCTCCCCACCTAGGATCATTTATAATAATGTGAATATGTTATAAATTCAAAAGTAAAATAATGGTATGTATACTTGATCAAAGCTCAATTCAATATAAAATGAAAGAATTTATATGTATTAAATACATTTTTGGTTTTCTTACATTTCAATCTTTTAGCGCTTGGCCACAGTGGCGGGCGGGCAACGGCGCGGCGGCGTCTTGCGAAACTCAAACGTATAACCGTGTGTATTATGCCCCAAAAAACACATTGTCTACGATCATTTCACACACGGTTATACGTTTGAGTTGCGCAAGATGCCGCCGCGTGACCGCTACGTTCTTACATTTAAGATGAATTTTCAATATGTTGATTTCGGCAGTAATTCAAGCTATAAACACATCTTAAGAGCGCTGTAACGATAACTATGAGTATTGCCTACATAATATTATTATCGTAAAATTATTGTTCGTTCTGTAGCCCGAAAAAATTACAAAAAAATAACTTTTTTTAGAAAAATAAATTGTACAATAATGATTATCAAAATATTTAAAAACAATTAAGTAAATAAATAATTTTCTTTATTCCATTCTGAAATCCAGCGTTGTAATTAAAATTAGAAAATATTTTTAGTATGCATTCTATTATGGAACCACACATTGTCCACGAGCCCACGTGTAAAACTCCTGCAGTAGGCTTCGCGGCGAATCCGCATTAAAACAGCGGCCCGCCGAGGGGGGACCTCAGTCGCTCGACAGTTTCCGTCGGTCCCGCAGCTTGACGGCGTCCGCTATACAGCTCCGCATTATCGAGTTATTTAGTTAACATAATTGCATACGTTATTCAGTTTTGGATCAATTCACATTCACAGTTATCAGCTTGTACAGTGTACCGGATTGTTTTTGTTCGGTTTATCGAAACACATCACTAACAACATGCCGCAGAGTGAGTATTTTTATTATTTTATTCACACATTCAAAGTTTACTTGTAATGTCATGCATTACTTAGTATTTTATAATTACAACAGCATACTTTGGTACTTTGTATCACGATATATGCTAATCAATTATTACAGAGAACATTCTAAGTATATTATTTTTAGATTATCGCTAAAAAAACAACCTTTACTTAATTGATAAATTTCATTCAAAAAGCTCAATCAATAAACTATGCATAAATAATAACGTATTATGATAGTCAAGTAAGTATATTATAAACGCATTGCTATTCATAAAAAAGCTTTTAAATGATGAATATATTATTCGATTGATATTTTTTGTAGTACAAGACGTAATTAAAACATTTCCATGCTGTGTTTAATACAGTATTGTCACATTTTATCAGACGGTTTAGTTAGGTTAACTTTGTTTGTAGCCTTGGTCAGGAAACTATTGACACAGAAGAGCCAAATATGAATAGTACAACGATTTAGATTTTGTGGTGACAATTATTTAGAATCGCGATACTGTCATGATAATTGATGAAATAGGAAGATGGTCCTGATGAATTACTATATTATATACATTCTCTAGTCTTATTAAATAGCTACTTTGGCATTTTTCATTCTCCAGATTTTCGATTCATTGTACCAAGACGTGCAAATTTGGAAATCTATAACGGTTTCCTCGTTAAGTAATACAATTATTGCATTGTGATAGTGGCCTTGACAGTTAATAGATATGTATTAGAGACATTTTAATTAATATATATTGTTATTCAGAGAATTTATCACAAATTCTAGGTTTGGTTAAATGTGTCGCTACATTTCAAAATCAGCCAAGTCCACCTTTAGGTATTTTTTACTTTTTTGTGAATTGCTGAAGAACTACTGCTTTCTAACATTTATGCATTATCAAACTGTGGAATTTATTAATTTTAAATATTCTATACTCGAAATAATATAAACTTTCACCCTTGTGACTGTGCATTTGAGAAAACAAAAAGCTGTTTTTCTCCTATTCATTTATTATGGACTTGGCTGATTTTGAAATCTAGGGACACAAATATGCATGGATTCAAGAACTATCACAGGAAAAATCCCTTCAGACGTAAAGTAGATATTATCGTAACATAATAAATGTTAAAGGAGAATGTTTTTTGGTATGAGGTTTGAAAAGTTTTATTTTTAAAATAATTATTGATATTTCTGAAGAACCCACTGCACGAAACAAAGAACACAATAGTAATATATAGCTCGTGATCTTCAGACTCCTGCGGAGCTATTCTATACATTCTGCAGAGGCAGCTGTGGACAGTAGTTTATCATTTTTATATATTGACGCGGTTAATTGTTACAATAAGTTAACCGTCTTAACTGTCAAAAAGTGTTATGTTTTAACAGCCCCTCCCTTGGCTGTATTAACTTTTAGAGCGAGATAAACAGTTTTGATCTTGTTTTGACAGTTTAGACGGCTAACTTATTGTAACAATTATAATATCTCAATACATAAATATGATAAACTACTCCCGATAGCAGCCTTGTGTGTAGAATATATGCGACGAGATCCAAAATAAATGAATAAGTGATGGTTCTAATGACAGATTAACACAGAAATTATTATTAAATCAAACATTATAGTTACTAAAAATCAGACAGCTTTGACGGCTAACTTATTGTCACAATTATAATACCTCAATACATAAATAAAATAAAGTTATAATATTTATCACTTTAGCCGTCGATAACCGCCTTGTGTATAGAATAGGCCCATATATACGAGATGAGTTAATTTTATTGTGATAGCTGCAGTTAACGACGGTTTATGTAAAAATAAGAATCATTTTTGACCGTTTTAGATAGTTACTTATTACTTAGTACCTAATGTTTAATCAGATTCATATCTTAGATAACGCAATCAAAAAGATAATAATCATGTTGTGAAAATAAATAACAATAATATAGTATCACTATTTTGAACGATAAACAAGAATAACGTATTTTATTTTATAATGAAATTAAAAAAAAATGGTTTACTATGTGAATGTTGGTAATTTCAAAATAATTTAATTTCGCATTTTAACCATTTCCATGATACTGACATACCTAAGCACAAGCTGTATATTATATTTTTATCCATTATTTTTTGAGATTTGAAAGTTATACATATTTTTATTTTATAGATTTTTTGATGGTTCTTAAATAAATAAAAAACACGTTAAATTATAATTAATACAAACACTTTTATGGTAAATTCGAAAAATAATATCAAACCACATAAAATACGATAATACTTATCCTATAAAAATCGGATTCTCAATGAATGTAGGTAAATTAAATAATATTACAGTGAATTTAGAATAGATAAAAAAATGTTCAATGCGTTTAGATACGTATTAATTAATTTAGTTGGGTACCTACCTATTTAAAATTTAAAATAATAATTATCAGTAAAATGTTTTAAATTATAGTTTTTCTTAAAAACATCACTCACACCCTTGATTATCAATATTATATTATTATAAGTAGCACCCCTAGGCATAAATAGTTAACTGACCACTTCAGAATGTACCGAAAAAACAATCCATTGTAATTTATTATGATTATCACCGATGACGTAGATGTCTCAATGAGTCAATTGCTGGTTTACGTTAAAAATTATCTTAATCTTGGCCATTTTTTTTTACTCTGATCACTGTTTCGAAAACTTGTTTTTATTATTTTTTGCTAATGAAATTTAATTTACTTAAATATATTCTAAAAATATTAATGAAAGGTTTAGTACATAATATCTATGTATATATATATATTTATATATATTATATTATGCTATATACTTTTATAAAAAAAATATAAATTAATGAATACTTGTAGATGCGTAAGTCAATTTCAGTAATAATAATACAAAATGATATTACGCCTATAATTGTTTTGTATTTCCAAAAGACCAAACCTGGTCCTGCGTAGCTATTCTATACACAAGACTGCTATCGGCTATTGAGGGTGGATTATCAGATTCATGTAATGATGCTGTTAATTTTTACAACACGGTAACCGTCTGAACATTCAAAAAGTGCTATATTTTAACATTTAACTTTTAGAGCGAGATATTATACAGTTTTGACAGTTTAGACAGCTAACTTGTTGTAACTACGTATTACAATACATACATATCATAAACTACTCTCGATAGCCGCCGATAGCAGCCTTGTGTATAGTATAATATAATATATGCGCTCAGTGACGTCCCAAGACAAAATGCCGCCCCTAGGTAGCTCAATGCCACCCCAATTTTTATACCGTATTTTTATCATCCTTTCATGACACCAATATCTAATAAATGTTTTGTATGGATACATTACGAAAAGAGATATAGGTATACCACTAAATCTAATTTAAATGCCATCTCTGCTGCAATAGACAAAAGTGCGGTTTCAGATACATTTAAAAATACACCTGACAACTTTCAAAACTCGCGAGTGACTCTCAAAAATATCTGGATAATTTTTAAATTAAGTAAGTATGTACCAACCTATAATTCAATTGTAATTCTCAAATCTCCACATGTCATTGTTGATCACCAAAGACGCGACGTCCAAGAACAATGGAAGTAAACTAGACATCGTGAACCCGACAAAAAATAACAGTCTTGTTAAACCTTTTATAGTAATTATACATTTTGGTTCCAACCAGTGAGCCGATATTTTTAATAGAACGATATTTCTGTTATTACTAAGCTGTTGAGGTATCTATTTCTATATTATATACCTAATGATTCTCCTCGATTTTCCGCCCTTCGGGTAACTGCCGCCCCCAAGCGACGCTCAATCTGCCTACCCCCACGGGACGTCACTGTATGCGCTGATCATTACGCTATGCCAATCAACTACTATAATATAATATTTGGGTGTATTATATTTGATAATACATTTATTGTATTACCCACATAAAATCGATATACTTAACATTAATTAACATACATACATAATTTGGAACACCTTGGATACATACCTAATAGGTAAATAAATAGTTGTACCAAGTGAGACACGAATCTACATCCTATATTATTTAACATCTAATGTAACATTATTAAATCTTGTATGGGTATTAATCATTGTATAAAATATATTATAATTTAAACATCATTAGCAAGTTCAAGTATGACAAGAATTTGGTGAGCTCGTGACGTTAGACTGAGAATTACCGTAAATACGAGGGTGGGTCAATAAGTCCTTAGAAAAGCCGACAGGTGGCGCGACTAGTACTGTAAGCGATTTGTTTTCATGCAGCGGCACTACCGATTCAGTATGCTGCGAAGTTTCAATCAGATTGGTCGGGTTGTTGTGTGTTTCTCGTACATTTAAAAAAAAAATTGCTTGTGGAAAATGGAAAAATGGAAAATGGAGAAAATTGAGTTTAGAGCTGTTATTAAACATTTTAATATAAAAGGGTTAACAGCAAAGGAAATGAAAAATGAGTTGGATTTAGTTCACGGCATATCTGCTCCTTCACTTGCAACTATTTATAACTGGTTAAATGAATTTAAACGTGGTCGTACATCAACAAAGGATGAACCACGCTCAGGACGTCCTGTAGAGGTGACTACACCAGAAATGATCAATAAAATCTACGATATGGTGTTAAGTGACCGAAGATTAAAGTTGAGTGAGATAATTGAGGTTACAGGGATCTCAAAAGGTAACGTCATTTCTATTTTACATGACAAATTGGGCATGAAAAAAATTTCTGCAAGATGGGTGCCGCGTTTGCTCACAGTCGACAATAAACGCAATAGGGTGGTGGCCTCTAAAGCCCTGTTGTCGCTCATGCAACGCAATCCGGATGAATTTTTTCGTCGCTTTGTGACTGTAGATGAAACATGGATACACCACTATACTCCCGAGACGAAAGAACAGTCAAAGCAGTGGATTGCGAAAGGCGAACCATGTCCAAAGAAGGTGAAAACCGTAAAATCAGCTGGTAAGGTTATGGCTACTGTATTTTGGGATGCACGTGGAATTATTTTCGTTGACTATTTGGAAAAAGGAAAAACAATAACAGGGGATTATTATGCATCTTTATTGGACCAGCTAAAAAACAAAATTGAAGAAAAACGGCCTCATTTAAACAGGAAAAAAATCCTCTTTCATCAGGACAATGCCCGTGTTCACACATGTTTTCGATCAATGGCTAAAATTGAAGAATTGAAGTTCGAATTGGTCGACCACCCACCGTATTCGCCAGATTTAGCCCCCAGTGACTTTTTCCTTTTCCCAAACTTAAAAAAATGGCTAAGTGGACAACGTTTTTTTTCAAATGAAGAAGTCATCGATCGGACAAATGCTTATTTTGAGGACCTTCCGAAAACTTATTTTTCTGACGGTTTAAAAAAAATTGAGAAACGTCTAACCAAGTGTATTGAGCTCCAAGGAGATTATGTTGAGAAATAAAAAAAAATACAAAAATAAAAACTGTTTTAATGCTTTTTTCTAAGGAATTATTGACCCACCCTCGTACCTATATTAAAAATTATTCAATGTCCAATTTTTAATTAAATATATAAAAAAAAATGATTTCTCGTAATTTTTGGCACATATTAATATGTCCAACGCAGAGTACCGGTTAAAAAAGAATTGAATTATTCACATTGTTGTCAAAATGTAGTTGTTTGTACTCAAAAATATTGATATTACAGGCACGTTTTAAAGATTTAAAAACAAATATTTGAATAAATTTCTATTATTAATATCCTTCTCAACGGTCTAATACGGTTCTTATAATTAATAAATTAAGTAGATTCTGTCTTCTATAAGCTGGCGCACGGTTTCCCCCCCCCCCCCCCGCTTCAGCATCCATCTCGTTCTTTCCCATTGAAAACTTGCAACAGTTGAACGCGATGGCACAATGCTTTCCGTGTGACGTGTACGCCAGTTTATAAAATAAAAGTAAAACAGGTGTGCAATATAAAATAGGCTAATTAGATTTGAATGTTTCTGAATCAATGAGATAGACAACGTTTGGCTCAAGAGGAACTTGCTCCTCACCCTAACACTCCACCGATGACCTCCGACCACTTGATCTTCTTGTGATAAATTGTTGTAGGTACATTATTTTAGAGAATTTATATCTTAGTTTCAGACCCTTTTGAGATATCGTGTATGTATCAAATGTATAGGTACCTACCAACAATTTTGTCAAAATGCTGTGGAAATTTTATCAATAATGGTCTAGTAGTTTTTAGTTGTAACATAATCAATTACTAATCATAATACATTATATAAAACACTTATCAAAATATAAACGTTTCGAATACGCACACAGAAACCTTTAACAGTAATAGTTATAGATATAAGTCCACTGAATAATTAATTGCAAATCTTAGTGCATTTCTTTATATTGTGTATTTGTAGAAAAATTAACATTTTATGTTTAGATCTTTAGAGCCATTTTCTCCTGATCACCTGATATGAAATTAGTCCTACTTATGAATTGAGGGAAGTAGGTAATAGTAAGTAATGTTAATCGATTAAAATGATTACATAACCTTAGGTAAATGTACAAATTAAAGTAGATATGCTTAGTTAAAAAGCATTTCGTATGATAACTACTGTAATATATTATTAAAAACTAATAAGCAGTTATACCTACGGTGACCATGCGTTCTTGGATAGTTTTTGGGGAGTTATCCACAGAACAGATAACAAATAGAATTCCGATAGGTTATATTATTCAATACGCTACATTTCGATGCAGGGTTTTGAATGTGTGAGTGTCCTACGAAAATAAACACGCATTATGCACGTGCAATGGTGTGCGTAATACACCAATATTAAATGGGCATCAGTGCATAAACCGAGAGCAGTTGTCAGTATTCCACGTATGACGTATTCTTGAAACGTGTTTAAGTTTAATTCTTCCTTACTCGAGAGCGGTTACCTGCAACTCCTTATCCGTTCAGTTCCAGTCTAGTTTCCATTATTTCTGAGTTACCTGGGGTTATCCATATATTTTGTTTGAACGATTTGTTTTTAAATTGTAGTAGGTAGATAGATATATTTAGAGACATTTCTCATTAGGTAATTTTATTAAATTCCTAGCCCGTTACTTAATTCCATTGTTTACGAGTAATGACGATTTAATGCGCTTCCTGAATGAATTAATAGTGAGTATCTAATGTATATATTACAGGTTTTTACAATGACTTCAAATGACACCTTGTATCTTACATTCAATATTTTTGACAGGGGCGTGTTAAAATGTTAAATAAAATCAAGTAATCAAATTAAATAAAAACAAACATAATTACAAGATAAAAAGAACTTTTTATATACAATCTTTTCAAATTTTCTGTTAAATTATATAAACTTGACTTGACTAGCTTAAACGATCAAAATAAATTGTACTTGACAGAAATACTGAATAATGAAATGTCATTTCATATTGATTTCCATAGTAACGCACGTATATATTATTTATAATAATTTAGTTGCTAAGACCCCCTAGCAACTAATGATGGATGGAACTATTGAAGTAACTTTTCATACAAAACAGAATTAACTAAAAATGAATTCAATCCTACTTAAAGATGGCTAAAAATATTTAAAAAATGCATTGGCATTGTGTTCTGATATATTCTAAAAATTTCAAATGTCTAGCTAGTCGGGAAGCTAGTTAAAAATCGATTGCAAGTTTTGTAACGGACAAACAACCACCGGACAAATAATAATACGACCTAAGAAAAACGTTGTAATAATAATAAAAAATACGGTTATATTAAAAATGAACTTTTACACTAAGCGTATTTTTGTTTTTATTTAATATAATTTAATAAGGTACTGTTCGGTTATACCGGAGGCAGCGGAAAACGCATTTTGAAAATAGTCGATAAACTGGATTATTTGTTAGTTTGGGTTAGTTTAGGTTCGGTTAGGTTGGGTTAGGTTAGGTTAGGTTAGGTTAGGTTAGGTTTGGTTAGGTTAACCTAACAAATAATCCAGTTTATCGGCTATTTTCAAAATGCGTTTTCCGCTGCCTCCGGTATAACCGAACAGTACCTTTAATAATTTTTGTATAACATTCTAACTACCCCCTTGTCAAAAATATTGAATCTCAGATTAGAGGTGTCAATATTAGAACATCGATTTGCTTGTATGCTTGATCTTTTTCGGCCATCGTGGGCGTAGTTGATCCAATTTTGAATAATATCGTTAAAACGTTAATTTTTTATTCAGTTGATTTACAGTTTTCTTAATTCTGTCTCAATATGTCATTTTTTCGAATTAGTGTCTTCTGCCAGAACAGTGACGATATGGTCACCGTAATAAATAATTTTTTTTAAACATTGGAATAAAAACTTTCTCTTCTTTTTTATACATTATTATTAGCAGGCCAACTCTGTAAATCGGTGATATTATTACAAGTTTTTTAGCTCAATAGTAGGCGGCAAAGATGTGGGTACATTGGAAACAATTTGTTTGCGTGAGAATGTAGGGCATTCATTTTATTACATAATATATTTATACATCTGTGACTAACTCAAGTCCAGATCAATTTATAAAATATGTATACATACAAATTATACAATGGTTTGTATACTTTCACAGCTGCGCAAATAAATGCACGTGTATTTTTTTTAAACTCAACGTACCTTAGTGTATCGCTATTATTTTAAAACATTACTTCCTATCATTTATAAGTATTTGGACTAATGAACTTTGTAGCCCGACTTTGTACAATAATTTAACATTCATTTTTTTAGCTATTTTAGCAACACAATGTACATAAAAAAAACTTGAAGAATTATTACATTATGCATAACTCGTTTTCGTAAAAAAAAAAGAATACCCTACTTATTTCTTTTGATAACTTACACTAGAATATTAAATTAGTTGCTAGCTATTATGAAATTGCAAATCTATATTAAACAAAACATCACATTTTTTTGTTCTGGGATTTATATTCCAGTTCTGCGACGAGTGATTGATCATACTGTCATAAATTAACAAGTTTTTTGCTCAATAATAAGCCATTTATTCTGAATATTTAGAATTTAATTGGAATAAGTGCAAAATTAAAAATTTTGAGATAAATAAGTAAACATGCAGTTATTTCGTTTGATCAACCCAAATTATTGAAATGATACCAAGGCTCGAAATGGACTGGAACGTACCGGAACGCCGTTCCGGTTCGTAGAATCGGTAATATTATCGTCCGTCTCGTGGAAAAAATAATTCGACCATCTAAGCTAGATAGGGGATCGAACAAAAAAATCTAACACAATTATTTTATGAAATACACATCAAATTTGATGACTACGTTAATATCTCCAGAAAATTGTCGAGCGCTCCGGTTCGTAAACCTTTCCATTTCGAGCGCTGAATGATACGTGTATTAATACAAATATTGATGATTATTTTTTATAAAGTTTACGCTTACACATTATTTTTAAGGCTTCCAGGGAAAAATTAAAGGCTCTATTGATATATTCTAGTGAATAATAACAGTTCTGCAGTTGAAGAATGTCTATTTATTATCGATTTATTTATTTATAGTATCCATCATCAATATTGACAACGTAACATATATAGCCACGTACACAAGGGGATGGTTTGGGGTCCGGACCCCCTCTGGTACAGAAAACAATACACACCAATTAATTATCAGAATAGAATATGACTTCGTCGTAATCTTCGCCAGGACCTCATGACTGAGGATCATGACTTGTGATTTGGCTATTAAGCAGGTGTTGTATCAACGGATTAGCTCTATTCATCTTGCCATTCTACGACACGCAAGTTTCGTCGCTACCTGAAAACATATGGCACTCATTAATAATTAAGGCATCCAATGTTTGGTTTAATATTCTGATATGACATGTCTAAAAGACAAAATAACGCGGACAACACAAACGGACACTGTTAAATCTAATACTTAACTATGACTATAATAAACTTCACGCATTCGATACCCAGTTGCGGATGCGACAGCTCGTAATAAATCGTAGGTGAGGATTCTTTGTTATACTTGAAGACCAGGTGTCTATTACTAAACTCAAAGTGCGAAATATCTGAGAATAGGGAATGTAATCGAAAAAGTGCGGAGGGGCCCGGGGTTGAAGTTACGAAAAGCTAATTTTTCAAAATACCCCCCCTCCATAACATTTTTTTGTATGCGAGCTTACATATAATATACACTTATAAAAACACTCATTGTTTCCACAAGATCACTCCACAAAGAAAATCACCTAGTTCACGTACGGTTTTTTGTCATATTTTTCTGAAATTACTAAACTATGAATGGGGTGGAATTACTGATGTGCACATCACTAATTCCTCCAAGAATTGCTGTCAAGGCTAATTGAGAATAGTGTGTGATTGTTGTTTGGTGCAATAGGTCAGCAGCTGACTGCAACTAGAATATAATTACCAACTACACTCCAGTAGCGTGCAACTAATCACTAATTACCCAGTCGTTTTACCCCGTAATACAAGTAATATTGAATTTGTTATTAGATGTCGAATCTAGATTTCTAACAGAATATTTTATTACCCCACAAGGTTGCATAGTAATTTTAGTGTTATTTTTAAGCATATTTGGTTGGTAATTTTCATTATTAAAACCGTTGGACCGACAACTCAATCGAGGGCATTTAACAGACAATCGATAGACCGTATAATAATTTGTCTCAGGTTGGTTTTAAAATCAACGTAAAAAAGACGCATTACATTCGAAGATAATCAATAACTATCAATACTGTCGAACAAGAACTTCTTGTCTACGTGTTAAATCTGTGAACTAACAATCCCCTCCAGTGCACCTAATCACCCTTCCGTTTTCAAATGAGGAACTCCCCCAAATGTATATTTTCATCTTACGCTTCCGTGGTGTACGGATCTGTCAATTTACGTACTTAATTTGAAACTTTTTATAATAACAACATGTCTAAAACGGTCAGGAGTGATATTATAATTATTATTAGTGAATTTTTGGCTTATATCGAAAAAGAAAAGTAGTAGCATATAATAGGAGAGCCGTTACATTATTTAAACATGCCTCTTGCACGCGTTGCCGCCATGACAGATACGTCAGTAGAAGTCTTCTACATACGATTATAGCGACTTCCTGTTATCGCCAATTTCTGCTTGTCGCACAATACCATCGTAATTCAGTGCCATAGCCTGGATATTACGGCGTTGCTACCTACTTGTCCTTAAATAAAATGATGTAGAAGTGTTTAAAAATTACAGTAAATAAAAAAATATAACATGTTCTTTTTTTGAATTCGTTTAAAATCATTTTGTTCTATTTCATTATTGGATATTGCTCGCCAAATCGCATACAACTTATAGTTTTTGCTGTAGCACCATGTCTATGGTTAAACTATTAGTACGAGCAGCGCTACCGAGACAGGCGACAGCGACGTAAACCCAATTCAGAAATGCCAACATAGTTTCAGTAACCCCCACGCACATAGACACGACATAATCCATAGAGTAAAAACATCAAGTACTCAGCTGTGAAAATAGTCAAGCCGTATAAACGTCATTGTGCATCATACAAAGATTTTTATAGTCGCGTAATAAAGTAAGAATTCTTTGAAAATCTTCATTTTGTTATGACCGCCATTATTGTCATTTTCGTGCTCTCTCTCCACGATCGTCGATTTGACAAACCGACACGGCATGATGGTCAATTGAACTATTTTAAAAATCGATTCAAGCGCTATGAACAGTATGTATTCTGTGCGTGGTGGCGGTGACTCTTTGAACTATATATTTCAGCGACAACACATATTTTTTATCGAATGCTGTGTGCGATGGCCGGTATTGAAAGGGTTAAGTTATATTATGTGTTTTGTGAATGACAATAAAATCACATTGAAAAGTCTACGTGCAATTTTTGTCGCGAGTTTGCAAATAATTTTGTTGTCTTTTATAATTAATTATAATATGTATTAAAATGTCTGCATACATCTGCGAAACTCCAGATCTCACACTTTCATGCATATTTGTATACGTCCAAGGCCTCCGCCAAAACCGTCGCCGCTGCATTAGGCGCCATAAAATTACATCTAAAATAATAGCATTATGGTTGTAGAATAGGTGCAACGTTAATGCAGTTATATAATAACTTAAACTAATGATATCTTATGTCACAACATACATAGTAGACTGTCAAGTATTAAATAGCAACATATTAGTGTCAATGAATGTGGAAATTATTGAAGTAAGAAGTTCGTGCACTTATTTAAAAATTACAGTAATTTTCTACACTCGCAGAACAAATTATGCTTGTGGCAATTATTATAATTGCCTCCAATTTACTACGACCCGGTTGCCTTTGGTTCATATTGTAAACCTTTACGTTCGTATAAGTTTTACAGTAAAAACACAAGAAATTTTATTGATCGTAGCAGAGGTCATCAACCTTATCACTATGAATGGTGTTGGCGAATGATGAATTTTAAAAATTTCCAATGGTTCATATTCATTATCATAATATTATCTAAGTAGTTACTATAAAGGAATGACTTCTGCGTGGGTATTTTAACATCTATCACTGAAGGAGGATCCTTATACCAGCAGAACCACCTAGCGGAAAAATACGAAGCAAGCAATTTGAGACATTTTTTTGATAATTTACAATTTCAACTGTATTAATCTATAAATATGTATCTGAAAACATTAAAAAGAATTATTTTAAACTGTCGAAGATACAATTGTAAAAAAAACAGAATTTGTTACCTATTTATCTCCCGAGTTACGTTATTATTACATTATATTTTATGGTCATATTTATTATTAAAATTTAGTTTATTAAGTTTTCAATTTTTCATCGTGTGTATTTTTGATTAATTCATCGTTTTAATATTTATTTTAAAAAAACATCGATTTTCATAAAAATATAAATGTGTATAACTTGAAAAAACCCTTTTTCGTCGATACTCGACAACTCCAGAATTCAAGTAGATGCAGATATTCATAAACACAAAACACCAATAAAAGACATTGAAAAAAATACACTTAATTTTACCTCGAACACCATTTGGAATACCACGCTACTGTAGAGCATCACACTGCCTTTAACCTTAGTGATAGGTAGGCGGGCCGCCAACGATCCTAGTCTGGAAATCCGCTTTAGGATGTCGGGCCCATGGTGTTAATACTACCTTCTACTGTCCGACAAGGAGATCTAGGCAATAACCGGAACCCGCTGGAGTCGAAGTGCGGTTAAAAACAGGAGTGGCTTATTAGTTCACAGTTTTAACACGTTGACAAGAAGATCTTGTTCGACAGTAGTATAGTCATATATACTGTTTAACTTACATTTCCCTCCATTACTCACCACGCCTTCACACCCGCGATAATGTTCCGTGGCAAAACAAACGTTAGGCATGGGTGCAATGCCGGATCATACGGCAGAGCGCATACAGCAACTACTCTTCGAGCGCACTAGTCCATGGATCCAAGGTGGCGATACTGTGATAGTCACCGGACAAATATTCCTCAAGTACGACGTGTTGTCAACCTCTGTCATGGACGATTTGTATCAGTAATTATATTATAATTACTTGATCATCCGAGAGATACATTCAGATAATTAATATTTGCATATCAATTATAATTTATCAATAATAACCAATCGATCATCCAGCAGCCCATTTGGACTGCAAGATCAGCCTTAGAGAAAATCCCATAGAAGTGCGCCAATTTTGTAAGAGTGCACCCACTCAGCCAACATTAATAGCGTACCTAAGTGTCTCAGATATCATTAAAAAAATATGACAGGGCGAAAAGGTGGTGCGGGTCTACGGATTGCAATACCGGTATCCCAGAATTTTTGATACCGAAACACCGGTTTTAAAAATCTGACAATACCGATGTATTCATTACTAAAAGTGGAAACAAAATGTATTAATAATATTAAAATAAAAGCCTTAACAGGACTGTATTTTTTTATCAGATCACGCGATGTTTGGTTTACTTTCTTGGCTCTTCGTCAATAAGCAATGACCCATGCTATAATCATAGGCATTTTCAAATTATGTAGGTATGTTCAATAAATAATGTTACATTCTTAAATCTTGTGAATAGTTCCTTGAATAAAAAAAATAGTTTATTAAATTATTAACAAGTGCAAGTACGTTATAACAAAAATTTGGAAAGGTCTTGGCACCGGTTACCACTTAAGAGTAATTTAATACTTTGATTTAATAAATCTCATAAAAGATATTACTATTATTAGATTTAAGTATATTAACATCAAATATGCTTGAAAAATAACATGACGACCTTTTAAATCTTGTAAATTATGAACAATAAAATAAACATAAAACACAAATGTGTTTTATCATAAATAAAGATTTTTTTAACATGGCAACAAACAAAATTTAGGCGATTATAAAATGCCATACTTACCTATGTTAATCTTGGATTGCATTTATTAATTTCGATTAATAAATTATTCCTTATTTGTTACCATGGCAATAATGTACATAATAATTATATTTTTAATTGCTAATTAGGTACTTACGCACTGTATTTTTTATTTAGGTTTGTTTTTATCTAGCGTAAACGACAATAATAATTAATTGGCCACACACCCATATCACATACAGTTCCTAGTTTCACCTTTGAAACAAGCACGGCATTCATAAACTACAAAAGAAGTTGTTTATTGTGATGAAGTGGTGAGCCGCCGGCGCTGGTAGGTACCACTGACTTCACAAAGCTTGGATTTTTACATGCAATTTCAACCATATGCGTGGACACTTTTTCAATGTTGTCGGCGAAAACACCAATTAGGTACTTATACACTTAACTAGTGTCATAAACGTAATCCGATCCCGGCGGCATCAGTCTAGTTAACTGCCCGGTCAGTTTTATTTCTTGGGGTCGAAAATGTTGTTTTTAAACAATCGACACATTAACAGTTTGGTCGGTATACCCGATAAGTAGCTCGTAATAAAAGTGAATAAATGTATGGAGGAAATCATGAATCGTCAACGAATGTTTCCTCATTACATCCGAGATCCCGCTATTTCCGTGATCGTAATATCCAAATTCGACTGTATTTATTGTGTTGACATATTATCTTGTCACTACAATCGATTTGATAAAGTTTATAGCTGTAAACAAAACATAACCGTGGCAACGACTTGCCTACTGACAGACTATATAATAAATACTTTATGTGCCAATGCATCGTTCTTACCTCACATTATAAGCCGTTAGTTTCTCACAAATCGTTAGTAAATACCTGCATAGCGCGTGAATCATGTACCGCAAAACGGAACCGTGGCCAATATATTTTATGCAGTATGAAATACATATTCAGTGACTTTATACATGCAGTTTGTATTCAGTGACAACGCGTTGAATTAATAAAATATTATGTAAGTCATACTTTATTTAAAACACTTTTGATTGTTTATAAATTTGTATAGTGATGTTAGCTTTGTGAATTTAGTAATTTAGTTCCACTAGTTCATAAAAGAACCGTGATGACGTGTACGCCAGCTTATAGAAATCGGACTCAGTTTACAGAACTTATAGAAATTATTGAGCGATCCGGTTCATACAATACGGAATTATATATTCTTCTTCTTCGATGACGCTACAGCTCAAGTTGAGCCCTGGCCTCCTCCACCGCCGTCCTCCAGCCGAAACGGTCCTCCGCATGGCTTTCCCACTGGCCTTTTCCCCCCTGGGTTTCCTTCGAGGATTTTCTTTTGTATCTCAGGCATGCGCTGGACATGGCCTGCCCAGTTTAGCCTCTGGAGTTTTATGAAGGTGGAGAGTTTTGAATCTTGCTATAAGCGGTATAATAGTTCCGTGTTGTACCTAATTCTCCACTCCCTACCATCATTCATGGGTCCGTATAATACGGAATTATATATACCTGTCTTAAATAACATTACAATATATCTCGTTAGACTGTATTCGGCACTATAATAGATAATAATCAATAAGGGCATGAAAGGTAAACTTTTTCTCCGAAAGTGGACCCAAACTATTTGAAGTTTTGGATATTTTTTTTCTGAACAACCAAATTGGATCTGCGGGTGTCAAACAGTGAGTTTTTTTTCATTCGACACGAATAGATAATTCCAAAGGATCTGTAAAGTAGATACATTATTGTATGTCAGTAAGTTTCATAACTAAATTTAATTACTAGTAGGAAAGTAATTACTGTGTCTGTTTTGCTGTCAAAAATAGGTACTTATCAACGGAAGTTAACTTAAACAAGCGAAGAGAAGAGATACGTCATATACCTATATTGTACAATAAAAGTGTTTATAGTTGAGGAGATGATTACTCAATATGTAGACAATGCATACAAGAATGGTATTCAATGTTTGATAATTTGATCCTAAAATGATATGACTAGACACACAGTAAATTTATAAAATAGCCAACGCTTACGATTACACATCAAAGTGCCTTACGTTTAGTAATATTCAAGTTTGTCAATTTGGAAACCACGGCTTCAGTGGTTTTATAGCGTATATAAAGACATGCGATAGCGACAGATCTAGTAAAATGGAGAAATCTGCCTGATGCGGCCAAGTCCCACCCTGGACTGTAGCGCCACAGGGGAAAATTCTAAGTGGAGAACATCAAATTTATCACGTATATAATTAATTACCGCTGAAAAGCGACTACAGATTAATAAACTGAAGTGCACCAACAATAAAGTTAATAGCCGTTTATTTATTGCCTTTTACGGCAGAATGGTGGTGACTTCACTAATATGGCGCTCGGATTGCCAATATGTACCATTGGCGAAGACTCCATAAAGCCTACCTTCTTAAGAAAAATAATATATAAATAATCACTTGATTATTTTATATTCTATAAAAATAATTTAATTTACCAACGACAGATGTCATATAATATGTTGGAATGTGTTATACAGATTACCAAACAACCTGCAAAGGTTTAAAAAATATACCACAGCGTGCCATCTGTCGTGACGTAAATAATTGTCGGATTATTTCTCAAGGAATTGTGATATTTTTCGTATGTTTACGTCACGTAATCTCAATCAGTCTATCGAATTGTATGAAATATGGTAGGCTCCTAAAATCTTCACGCATTATAATGTTGTCATGACTGCACTTTATCCAAAATAATTAATAATTAGATAAATGAAAAAATATTTATATGGTGCTTAATCGCATACTAATAATTAATATACTTCGATTGTTTTTAAAAATAAAAATATTTTTTATCTAATGATTTTTAACATTATGTAATTTAAACTCATTACTCAATTTTATGTCATCAGTGAGTTTTTGAAGTTTCATTGAATTAGTGTGTCGTTGTCATTAGTGTGTACCGATTCACTAGTAGTAATATCGTTTATCTTCTTATTTCCCGTAAACATACCTGACAAGTGTGCTCTTTTTCTCAGATTTTCACAGCCTACCTCTTTCCAAAACTCACCCTTCGCCAGTGAAATCTACAATATAATGTAACATCATCGTCATAAGCTGGGTCGATCCACTACTGGATGAAGGCCTCTCCTAGCTCCCTCCACTCTTCTCAGTATCTTGGACATATTTTATATTAACAATAAATTAATAATTTAACATGCAAATTTTAAATGAATACCAAATTAATTACCTGATTATGTTTTGGTTTTATGATTTAGGTATTTATTAGTTATGGCACAATTATTAATTCTCTTTTTTTCTACCAACTAGTTTATTTTATTACCTTATCTGTCATATTTTTGTCAATGATAGTTGGCAACACTGATCACTAGTGTAAGTTTGCGGTTAATAAGTTTATTTTTCAATTATTATTTTAATATTTTAAAACCATAGATAATATATTATATTTATTATTTGTAATAAAATATTTTTTAACGAAAGTTTACGATACAAGTTTATATCATTTTATTGTGTGCACTATTAATATAAAATAATTTCTACCGTCATTCACGATAATTTTTTTTATAAATTAACCACATGTTTTATTATGAATCCAAAGGACAAAAAGCTTTTTTTACAATATTATTAAAGTGTATGTTTTTTTCAATATTTGTGGTTAAGCATATCAGTTTATTTTTATTTATTGTATTTTATTTCAAACTAGAACAAATATGTTTATTTTAATAAATTAACCGATAATAAATAGGTACAAGCAAAATAAAATTGGACATATCGCCATTTATTTGAATCGTTTAATTTTTTAAGTGATAAATCATAACATACTTTAAGTGTACGATCACTCAATATATAGAATGCGTACAATAATAGTATTCGATGTCACATTATTTGAAGATTTTATTCGGGCGCCAAAATATGCATATATTGTGTGAAATTACTTTAAAAAACGAATTTGACCATATTATGTAAATTTATCGTGTTATATATTGTATTGTTATAGCCCCGCAATCTGAGCTTATATTATTCTTATCAATGTTAATAAGTAGTACAATGAATGTCTCCCAATGCGTTTGATAACGATTTGATTTATCGCTTATAGTTTCAAAATTACTTCCAACGGATATTATTGTCTGAGAATGTCAATGTTCGTTTTACAATATAGGTACCTACTTAATCAAAATAGCTTTAAGAATCTTTATTTAGTTTAAATTCAACCTTGGAGAAAGACGCATTGACTGCATTTCAAACCATACTGTAACTCTAAAATGTAATCTTATTTAGGTATATTTATAATAATTAGTTTCAAATAAAATCAGTTTAAATATAAAAGGTGTTCATATGAAAATGATCCCGCCGTACCATAATAGTATATTCCACAATGACAATTAATGAATGAACAATAATAATCTAGTAGGAAAAAAATATTTTTACATCGTGGCCTTCCTACTTAATTATTTGTTACCGCAATAATAATCAATTAATTAAATATAAATAACCACTTTATTAAGTGATCGAGCTAAAAATAGACCATGATCATAAACTGTTTCAATTAACACATAACTTAGAAAATCCTCCGTAGCATATTTATAAGAACAATCTTAGACTGAGTGAGATTCGGATATAGGATTTTCACTTACTGGAGATTAGGGATTGCAATACCGAATGAATATATTAATATCGGTATTTCGGTATGTCTCATTGAACACCGGTACCAATTAATACCTGTATTCGTCAAAACATATTATTGAAAAAGGAAGTACCTATGAATAAATATAACTATTACAATTTATTTAAAACACTATTTTATAGCAACCTAATAAATACCTACCTACATTTATTATGTTTACCTTTAGAACTGCTATTTTTTACAAATACTATTAAGACTCGGGTACAGAAAAATCTCTGTGAAATTCAACGTTCGGTGGATATTAATTCTATGAACGTTGTATCAATTATAATAGTTATAGAATAATTGGAAATATTTGTCACGAATGTTTTCTTTTTCGAAATATGTTAATTTATTGCGACAATTATAAAAGTACATTTGAGGGATTTTGTTTAAATATTATTTAAGTTTTATTGGTTTCCAGTCAATATATTTGCGTTTTGACATTATAAAACTTAATTTACTATAAAATACAGTAGTAAATAATGAAAACATAACATATACGTGTATGCTTTCTTAATTCCGAAAGTACCGGTATTTTAAATTTTTGAAACCGGTATTTCGGTATCAATAAAAACCGGTTTTGAAATACCGGTATTGCAATCCCTACTGGAGAGGGACTATTATGACTAAACTGTTCATCCAAGTGCTAATTTTGCAAGTAATTACCTAATACATGCGCTTTCAATTCATTGAGTAAAGCTAATTTATCTATGCCTATCAGTAGCGAAGGTTGGAAATAGGGTGTTAATATCCGCCATAAAATAGTGCACATTAAACTTTGTTAGTCGTACGTATTTGTTTTTATTGAACTAAGATTACAATTATTTACAGATGGTGTTGGTTAGTTTTTAAAAATCAATTAAACCCTGCCTAATCCAAACCATAATAGTTTTGGTATACTTACTTTGAGCGATACGACAAAATTATGCACACTTTTTCATTCATACTTATTTGTTTTCGTTAAATTAAGAATACGTATTATGACACGCCATAATGTTGGTTATTTTTTACAGATAAAAAATATTATTCTATCTATAAAATATTAAAAGTTATGATTGATTTAATCGCATAATTTTAGATATTTAATAAATAAACGAGTATTTTTTGACTATTATTTATTATGGCTTGGTTTTCAAAGAGTTTGATTGGTTTTTAAAAACTAACCAACACCACCTGTAAATTGTAGTCTTATTTCTATGAAAACAAATACGTATGACTGACAAAGGTTAGTGTGCACTATTTATGAGGGATCTTAATTAACAGCCAACCTCCATCCTTCACCACTGTTGCCTATACTTACGTAATAAACGGAAAATCAACATTCAAAATGTGCATTTGGAATTTTACTTGTGATTTCTTTGGAATGTAAAAAAATCTATTTGACACGTCAATTTGCACCTAATTTCCCACATCGATGATGTATAATTTTATTTCAGGATTTGATTTATCATTTCTCACAAAATACTTGTATAAATATTGGTGGTTTGGTTTTAAATAAACGTAGACTTTGTGCGCAAATCTCCAATGTATGACTAGGCGCGCACTTGATTGGTTTGTTATTGCGTTTGAAGTTAAGCTAGATTTTTAATAAATATATTTTGGTGTAGCACTTTCATCGTGCGTATCTTGTTCTTGGTCGTTTCCTCGTGGCTAAAGATCGTGAGCACCCTGAAATATAGTTATTCTCTGCACGACCAGGGCCATGGCCCCCACATAGGGGGCTGACAGGACTCGAGCCTGGAGGCCCGACGTATAAATACACATCACACATTTGCTCTTATATGAAAAGAAGTCGCCTGCTGCTCCATAATTCAAGTAGATGTAATTAAAAATAAAACACTAAAAATACATTGAATACCCTTAACATTACCTCGAACACCATTTGAAAAAGGCTACTGTAGAGAATCACAATAGCTTTAACCTTAGCGATAGGTAAGGGGGCCCGCTTCAGAATTTTTAGCGATATATAAATAAATCCAGTTGATTTAATGAATTGTCAGCACTCGGCATATTATGAAGCACTGATCGCGACCTCTTTTTGTGGTAGACAAGTAACATGAAACTCTTCGCCATATTGGATAAATATACATTTTGTAAGTCAGGAAACATGCCTAAAATGATTATAAACTAAAATTTTACATGTGAATTACCATTTAATTATATTAATCATAATATCCCATCAAATTACATCGTACGGCCACATATTATTAAATGTTAATAGGACAATATCGTCGTAATATTTTTTTTTCTATTAGAGCAAATTTGTAATGTGTATTTTTCTTACTTAACTGGTCGATCCACCACATCGAGTATCCTCTAAGACCAAGCCCTCAGACTGGAATCCTGTCAATCCCCACCTTATGGGGGGCATGCTATCTACCCTTCAAGGTTCTATGCTTCTCTCAAAGCAGAATGAAGGCAGTCCCCAGAAAGCTCTTTCATTTGGTCGCTCCTGCACACTGAGAATTTTTCTCTGCTTTGCTTTCTATGGACGCTACACAAAACCAGCAGTCTATCCGGGTTGTCTGCTATTATATTATACCAAATAATATGTCCAAAAAACTGACGAATACTTGTGATGATTGTTGAGAACCGATCCTTTATCTGGTGTATCTGGATGATTGTTTGGTTGGTCTTGTGGTCTGTCGAAGAAATACGAAACATTCGAGTCCAAAGTTGAAATTAAAAATTAAATTATACAAAATAAATAAAGTGAGTAGATCTATGATCTTCTTTGGCAAGTTTAACATTCGAAAAACCAATGTTAAACATTTTTTTTTAAATCTGAATGTAATGTTAAGGTTGTGTCCGGAATTTTTTATGTCCAGCATTTTCACGTTAGAAATAATCATCGAAGTTTTTCTGTATTTTTCTTCCCATTATAATTAATTCAATTTTAAAACTAGTGTTTTAAACGAAAAGGAATAATAAAAATCAACATATGTAGTATAATTGAAATGCTAATAAATATCCCACAATGAATAATCTTTTATTATTTTTAAAAGTTTGATTTTCGAATTGATATAGGTATTGTTTCGTTTGAATATTTCTATATATAACTTCATAATGACCATATATATTTGGATGAGAGAGTATATGTATTTAAAATTTTCTCAAAATATTGAATGTTAATTATTGGCTGTGGTTTTACTCTGGAAATAATTCACTTAAAATTAATCATAGGCGTTTCGAATAATAATGGAGATGCAAATATTTACGGAGTCAACAACAATGATGTTATTTTCTGAGGGGTTTTCCTTCTGCAGATGAATGACTAATGATGCTAATTCTCTTGCTGCATGGTCATGCTGATTATGATAAATTATGGAAAAATTATTCATATATATGTTTTTAAAATAATTATACTTACTTCGGAGTTCAGACTCTACGATTTATCGAACTAATGGATATACCATTTAGATCACCCATGTGTAGTTCGTGACTCGTTTAACACTGTAACTATCAAACAAAAAATAAGATTTTTCTTTACCCTTGATTAAATTATGTATACTTTAGAATATTTAAAAAATGCATTTGTATCTTTCATAGTTCTTGAGAAAACACCATGTACTTATGAAATTATGTTTGGGTTTAAGATAATGTTCAGTGCAACTTTATAAAAAATAATTACAAGATAAAAAGAACTTTTTTATATACAACTTTTTTAAACTTTCTGTTGAATCGTATAAACTTGACTTGACTAGCTTGAACGATCAAAAAATGACTTGATAGAAATAATACTGAAATGTCATTTTGACATGTCATATTGATTTCCATTGTCACGCACGTATATATTAATAATTTAGTTGCTAGGACCCCAGACCCCCAGCAACCAATAATGGTGTCGAAATAACTTTTCATACGAGACAGAATTAACTGAAAATGAATTTAATTCTACTTAAAGATGGTTAAAAGTATTAAAAAATGCAATGGCATCGTGTTCTGATATATTCTAAAAGTTTCAAATGTCTAGCTAGTCGGGAAGTTAGTTAAAAATCGATTGCAAGATTTGTACCGGACAAAGAACCACCGGACAAATAAGAATACGAGCTAAGAAAAACGTTGTAATTAAGCACGCAATTTAAAACAATTTTATTGATGTGTGTGTTATCAGGAAAGGACCCTTAGGTATTTTCAATGATAAGAATCCAAAATTCTTAAATCAAATACGTATGCGGTATCAAATAAAAAAATCTTAAGGTCAAGTCGTTATAATTAAATATAGGTAACGCCTGGCACCATCTATAGATCATGTTAGTAATAAATAATATCACCTCCGCTAGATTATTAAGCAGATGGCTTTACTTTGGCATAGTTTTGAGATATATCTTAAAAGATTTTTGGGATTCCTCGGGTATTCTTCCTCCTTTCCTGACCTCGTTGCGGAGGCCATTCTTAAGAGAAATTCTTATCTGCAGTGAGCCAAAAACATTAAGGAAAGTAGGAGGAAGAACACGCGGTAGAAGCCCAAAAATATATTACAATAACAGACAACCGTAAAAGAAATATAGGTCAATCATTCTCAAGGTGGCATCATAGGGGATTTGCGGGTGTATTGGAATAATTGTTTGCTACCAATGCTAGAAAAGAATACCACTACAATTATTACTGCAAGCCGGTTTTACCGTGGCTATGGTGTCACTGCATAATGATTCACCTGGGTGCCGGACGAAATCCCGAAGGCCGAAATCCCGAATGTTGAAATCCCGAAAGCCGAAATCCCGAAAAATAAAAAAAAATACAAACAGTAATAATTGCGCAACACTTATCTTAAATTGCGCAAATTTTACAAGAGCGACAAAAATCCATTTTTTTGTGGAAAAATGGTTTTGAGATTTCAGCCCAAACCAGATCGGAAATTAGATTTAACTCGCATGAATAATAAATAATAAGCTGAAAATGTCCCTCTAACTAGGACGAAACCGGTCCTAATTTAAAGTGGAATAAGTACTACAAAAAAATTGCGTTTTATTAAATAAAACAATAATAATAATAAATAGGCCAATAACTCAATCGTATGACCCGTCATCTTGACAGTGAAAAAATGCGAGGTTCGAGTCCTACTTCATTGCCAGGAAGATTTAAAATTTATGTGTTTTAATATAATTTACTGAATATTTTTTAAATTCATAGAACTTGATAGAACTTCAAAGAATTTTGACATAATTTGTTGAAATACAATGATATAATAATTACCTATGCAAATTTTTAGAACATACATACTAGTTAACCCGAGAGAATGTATAATTTAGCTATCAACTATAAATATTATTAGACGATAAGGACATGTTCCACAAGTGTTATCTATGGTTAACCAATGTGGCTTTTAATTAGTATGGTGCGTAAACTTGGGTGCGTGTAAAGACCAGGAGATTCGCAACACAATTGATAAACGTAAATAAAATTAAAATACAATAAATATTATGTATTATTTAACGGTGCTTGATGAAAAATAAAGCTTTGAAAAAAGACGTTTTCGTATGGAAAAAAAATAAGCCTTCAAGAAATATATTAGTTGCTCGTTGCATCGAGAACTACGGTTATGATATCTAGCATTTCATTACATGAATGTAAGTTCATAATATTGTAAACCAATGGTATTACAATGGTATGGAGTAAAGAATGACAAAGAACATCGGTGAAAATTCAAAAATCCTAAAAAATATACAATGGTATTCACTCCGTAAATAAGTCATAAATGGGAAGCATTCTTTCCTCATTATTAGTACGTATTAGTACGTACTTAGGTATGGCCCCATATCCGGAAGTGGACCCCAAGCTAGGATCTTTGGCGCCCCCCCCCCCCCCCCCCCCATCCACCTATCTCGAAGGTTAAGGGCAGTATTACGCTCTATTACGTGGGTATTTGTGGGTAAATGCGTGGGTATTCAGTGTATTTTAGCGATTTATTAAAAAGTAGATACTTGAATTATGGGGTAGAATAATATATCGACAAATCGAGTACAATCACATATTTTAAAATTTCAATATCCATGTAATAAAAAATCGCTGCAGGCGAATTTTTCTATTGGAGTAAATTTGTGGTGTGTATTTATTTAAAATATTTAGTTAACCCGTCACGCCGGACCCCCGTTGAGCCCGGGCCCCCAGGCTAGAACCCTGGCAGCCCCCCCCCCTTGTGGGAGCCATGATTAGAATTATAATAATGCTATCATTATTATCATATTATTATATTTAATAGGTAAGACTTAATAGTTATGACGACCTACCAGAAATCTATATAAATATATGCGATTTGATTTTATTTCTAAAATATTACTTACTTACCTATTTTCTTCTCTTTTTTCCTTGTAATATGTTAGTTTTTAAGCATTTTATTAAAACATGGATTTGATCAAAAAACTACACGGCCATCTATTTTCGATACAACATCTAACGTGGAAGCGTGATAGTTATTACATACGTACAAATTTCTGGACACGATAAAAATATTTAAGAATCTGTGATATTTATCATGTTAACCAGACCAAAGCAAGTCTTTAGGATATTTTTGCGATATGTGTTTATCATATTTTATGGTGGATATCTAATACTTAAACAACGTTACATGAGCTCGCGAATATGTCAAAAAATTTATCTACTTATTGGGGTTACTGCGAGCTATAAATAATAACACGTATTGTAACCAATCAATACTCTATGGATAACATAATATTATCTACGAGTATGTAAGATATTAACAAAATAAAACACAATATTATGTAGTACTAGTTCCACTTATTTTAATATTATTCAGGACCAGTTTCATCAGCATCAAAGTGACTGGGGGTCTCCCCGTTTCGCGAGTGTACGAATCGAATTAAAAGTGTTAAAAAATAACAAAATGGCGTTTTCATGTATAGGTATATAACAATATAACTAAATATGTAGTATAGCCATAATAATTAATTTTCAATAAAAATAATTAATTATTCTTCGTCTTGTGTCATCCCCTATCGGAGGTGCGGCTCTCATAGTCCAATGCGTAAGGCGCTGGTCTTCCATCTGGGCGCTCCGGGTTCGATACCACAATATTTATGTGATTTTTTCAATGCCTGGGTGTTTGTTATTGTTTCACTTATATTAATAATTAAACTACTGTTTAACTACATTACCGTCATTAGGCCTTTGCTTTATCGTATGCTACTTATAACATTTCGGTAGAGCTGCTCTACCTCCAATCACAGGTTTGTAATTTTCTCTACTACATCCACCCTGATCGACCCTTAATAATGAATTGATTAATGCTGTAATTTTGTGTTTGTATCATGTGGCTGCGGTATTGTGAGTTTTGATCAGATTGGGGACATCAACATGTGTCAATCTATCAATCCAAGGAATTTTGAAGATAATATATACAGTCACATCTTAAAACACCTAACTCTTTTTGATATCTTACGTTTTAGCGTCCATACCATGAAATAAATACTAATTATTCAGGTGTCAACAATGTGGACGTTAGATTTTTTGTTCTTGTTTATTCACTGTTTTTAATTTAATAATATTAACCTTCAATTTAATTTTAATCAGTTAAGCCCGAGTAGTTTTGTGTATAATTATCGTATTTTTAACAAACAACAATATTTTGATGTAAATAGTAGGCTGACAACGAGAAACAATGTAGTATTTTCAGTGAGTAGGTATTAGTGATTCTAGTTTTATTAGTAAAATAAACAGATTTGTCAGTTAATTCTTAATAGTTTCCATTATTTTGACTTCATCATATTGGCCCACTGTGGCCGCGCGGCTTAAGCATTGGACTATAACGCCGTGGGTCCCAGGTTCGAATCCTGAGTTTGGCAAGTACACATATTGTTTTTCAATTTGTGTGTGTCAGGGTATGGACCTAATAGGTTGAGCAAGTGGCTGACATCCATTTCTCGTAAAAAACAAAATCTGTTAATACAAACCTCTACTCTGTGGAAGCCCATATGATCCTATTGGCATCGGACATGGTCGAAAGAAGAAGAAGAAGAATATTAATATTCCATCGTGACTGTGATATAAACATAAGTAAATTACCTACCATTATTTAGATCTCAACAGAGTGACGGTTTCATTAACAGATTTTTGAGAAGAATGATTATATTAGCCATAACGCCCAACCCACTGGGCCATTTCTCTGCATCAAATGCACCTTAAAAACCATCATGTAATTTTTATCAAACGCGATATCAGACACCCCCCCCCCCGCACACACGGCTTCAGATAGAGCGTAGGGCCAGTATCTAAAATGGATTGCTTTTCATTCAGAAGGTACGTAACTCTGTTAAATAAAATAAAAAAATCGCAAAGACAACAACGTAACAGAAAATTAGATTTGGCGAAATTTATAACATCTGCAGTTGCCGTATATAATAATATAATTATATATTAGTAAGTAAACTCTGGCCGAGCAGTTAACGCATTAGTTTATGATATCATCGGTCCCAGGTTCGAATCCTGGGTCTGGAAAATACACATTTTGTCTATCAATATCGAGTCAGAGTGTGGAGCTAATAGGTTGAGTACGTGACAAACCTCCGCTCTGTGGAGGCCCATATTATGATCTTTTTAGGATCGGATATGGTCAAAAACGAAAAGCGTATGTTCAAACCCCAATCCGTGGTTTATTTTCACATACTTATATTTCTGAAATTTTTCCAGTGTAGGTATGTATGTGAATTATTCAGTTTATTATGATTATTTAAATTTTAATTCATTTCAAATATTGTAGGTGGCACATTAAAATAAAAATCGCTTTAATATTAGTTTTATAACCATCGTTAAAGTGCCTCTTTTTATATTACGATTGTTTTTACACATTCAAAATAATATTTTTGTTTATTAAAAGTATTTATTGAAAATAAAAACCTTAATTAGTTATACTTAGATCGGTTTTCCGCATTTTGTAGTATTTTCTATTTCCTTGATAATATAATACATATATTAATGCTCATTCAAACGTTTAGCTACGAATGGTTAGTTTATTTCGTTAATTTAATATGTAATATGTAAAAAAAAAATGCTATACTCGTGTTTATACACAAGACTGTGCAAAGCTGATTTATTCACTTTACACTAATTACAAAATTACTTACTTACCAGATATACTTGAGTGAATCAAAATCAGAATAAAGAAAGACATTTTTATTTGTGAAATAAATATTTAAATAATAAATTGTAGAAAGGAAAATAGTTTAAGTTCTTTAGTATAAAATAACTTGTAGTTATAAAATACAATATTGTTAAACATCTGTGATGATAAAATAGTGACAAAAATCTCTAGTATGGTTCGCAGATGTCTGAATTGAATTCATAATATTATTATACCCATATGAATTATTAATAACGAACTTGCAAAGCCATCTGTAAACTGAAAAATGTTTAATATTTTGTATAACGACATAAAGGGCTTAATTTAATTTGCATGCTGATAAAACTATTTGTTAACATTTCTTCAGACTACTAAAAAAAAAATCGGTTTGATAAACAAACGCTAAATTAATCAATGAATTGACGTACTATTTGAAAAATAAAATAGCTACAAAATTTTGGATGCCTTGACTTTAATCATTCAATAAAATTTTAATTCTTTCGTAATAACAAATAAATACGAATGAAAGTGGCAGAAAAAATGAGTCTTACTTCCATTGTTATATGGACTATTTTTTAAGCTCCGTTTATTAGTATTCATTTTTTTTTAATAATTAATTCAAAATAAAAGGAAATAATTAAATTTTATAGATATATTGTCAGAAAATTGTTTTAATCAGTGACGTCCCTAGACAAAATGCCGCCACATTTTTTTATACAGTACTTTTTATCATCCTTTCATGACTCCAATATCTAAGAAATGTGTTATATGGATACTGGATTACTAACAAGATATACTACTAAACCTATTTTAAATGCCATCTCTGGTTCAATAGACAATATTGCGAGTCTACGGTTTCAGATACGTACATTTATAAATACACTTGACAACTTCCAAAACTCACGAGTGACTGGCAAATAATATATTTAGATAAATTTTAAATTAGGTATGCACGTGTCACTGCTGTTCACCAAAAACGTGACGTCCAAGGACAACGGAAGTAAACTAGACATCTTGAACCCGACAAAAAAAATAAAGTCCTCTTAAAACGTTTATGGTACCTAATATCACTCCCCTCCATTTCGGTAAGAGAATTATTTTCTCAACTGTCACTTTGTGTTTTGTTTTCTTTTTTATCGTCTGTATTTGGGATGAAGGTGGATAATTGAGTCACCGGAATTGTGATGGAAGCGGCGAGTTTATTTACGTTTATTATACTATATGGTTACATTTTTTAATAATTTTATTTTATCTGTACGAAATCGGCGTGCTCGCGGTTTTTGCTGCTTGTCGCGATCTGAGCGCCATCTTGAAAAATCATTCCCAACGGTTTTTTTTTCTTGGGCGACGTTGCATATCTCCAACGGTCAAAGACAATGTTGCCGGCCGACTTTTAACATTATTTATTTTCGTAATCAGCGCTTTATTATTTGTTGGCTTTGATACCGATTCGGGCGTCTCCAGATACACAAAGACATCCCCAAATGGGGACCATACGGGGGTGTCACACTAAGTACCTAAGTAATACATTTTGTTTCCAACCAGTGAGCTGATTTTTTTAATGGAAAGATATTTCCGTTATTACTAAGTTTAGGTAGCTATTTCTATATATACCTAATTATTCTCCTTGATTTTCCGCCCTTTGGGTAAATGCCGCCCCCAAGCGACGCTCAATCTGCCTACCCCCACGGGACGTCACTGGTTTTAATACATGTTGCATGTACTTAAAGATGAGCCATACCTAAATACATTGCAATAAGTTGCAATAAGGGTGATCATGGAAAAAGTACAAATTTTTATGTTAGTTATTATATGGGATGGTGTATCTTGTAGATATATCAGTGAATCAATGAATAATACATTTTCAATTGATTGCGTTTGCATTTACTTCGGAGAAGGTCATTTTATAATTAAACAAAATATTTTTTTACATTATACAAAAAAAGATAGCTTAGTAAACTTTAAAAAGGTTCCGTAGGTAGGTAGTTAATATTTAATTTGAAATCACTTCTGAGAAATATATAGAAAAATCTTTTTTTGAAATATGACAGCAGGATTCGCTGGATCGGAATAGTTAATTAAGTTAAGAAATAGTTAATTCAATTATTAGAAGTTCAAATAAGGTAAACAAAAAATCTTGGAGTCGGTTAGTAATAACGGTAATTCAATACCTACCCGCAATGATTTAAAATACAAACCCGATACCCAATAGTAACGCAATTTAGAAAGCGCTTCAGAGAGTATTTTAAGAACCATTAGTTAAAATTCGTCGCAATTAGATAAGATTCCTATAGGGTAGTGGTCAATGTACGTAAGCACGAATCCTGGTGGGTGTCGTATTAAAAAAAAAATTTTTTTCTTCTATTGGTTCGTATATTTGTCTGAAGTGTTTTCAAATTATGTATGTTCAATAAAATTCTTATATCAGCTTGTGAATTATTCGTTTGAATTTAAAAAAAGTTTTGTATTTTATTCTGCGATTCAGAAAAGAAAATTTACAAGTCACAGAAAAGCTAAAAAAAACTATTTTAACTGAATCAGAAATGGAAAGCAATTCGGCTCGTATAATTTGTCTCACCGGATAAGAATCAATGAAATAGTGGTCACTGTTATTAAGGTGTGAAACAAAAATAGCTAGCGAATTCTGTGTAATTAATTAAAATTCTGTTTCATTAATTAGTATTAATTGACGTGTCATAATTTGTCATTATAGGATTATTATTCATAAATATACGATATCTTTTTAACGACTAATTTAAGAGCGGACTTCAGTGAAACGGCAAATAATTTTTAACAGTTAGTAGGTACGATGAAATTTCTCACTAGTCGCCAATCGGAGACCGACAGTCGAGGTATCCGCACGTCGATGTGTTTTGTCATGGCGTCGGATGAAAATATTCTTAAATCGTGTAAAGATGACTAAAAAAACTTTACGTATGTACTTAAAAACGATAACATGTCAATGAATATACTTTTATTATTATTAATATAACAATAAACATAACATTAAATAGACGCATGTTGGATTTTTATGACAAATTATATTTCGTTCGGCACGCGTCATTTGCACAATCCGCGCATCGCCTAGCCACGATCTTTTTAGACCATGCCTCAACTGAAGTATAGCCTTAATAAATTATTGATAGAATCAAAACGCTCATCTATCTTGTGTTTAAAATCTATAATTCTGCATACATTCTACGTAGTGTAAATGAAGCCGGTTGGAGCTTTTGTTGACAAAATATGTAAAAATACTAGCTTCTGAAAATAGGTTTAAAATTATATACCTATACATTTAAAGGACAATTAATTAATAAAATAACCCGTTTGACCTGAAAAGCTTTTCGTTTACTCTTGATAAGAAATTGCAACCGGTACAAGGTATTGTACGTGGGAGTTTTTTTCATCTTTTCTTGGTCAATTAAAAAAACAGGTTACTGTTTACAACTGTCTTCCAGAATATCAGTATATTATTATATATTATATTTTTTGGCTTTATAATTATATCTAGTCTGCTAATAAACAATGTGAATTAAACGATTTCTGTTTTACGTCATCGACATTCTTAGTCAAAATGGGTACCTATTTTAATATAGAGCAGTATTTCCCAAACTACAACATGTTACGTATACTTAATAAATAATCTTTTAGTTAATGCGGTCCAATTATGTAGAGACATTATGATTATTATTACGGTTGCTATTAATTATCAACTTGTGGCGCCTGTACACGTGCATGGATTTACTGGCACCAATAGTGTGTATTTTAAACTATCGCGATAATAACTATTTACACGTAAAAGTGCTGCCAATCTCTTTCATCAAGCAAGACGCGATGTTGTCATTGTATGGTGCTATTTGACCGGTTGTGAAAATTGATAAACGTTAATTAATATGTTTTGCGCTTTGTAGTTTTCGTCACTATCGTACTACTGCGTAGATGCAGATGTCTCACATGTTCCAACGGTCACATGATTAATAATAAAATGCCATCATCTCATTTTTGGTCAAAAGTGCAGTTAGCTGGTTTGCAGATTAAGCTGTCAAAATATAAGAGATATTTTTTGTACGAAATAATGTAAAATTATAGTATTTTTGGCGTACAGATTACAAATGACTACTGTTTTAAATACACAAAAATTAAAGCATACCTACATATTAGAATCGCAAAATGAATAGTAACACCGCACGTGTCACTAATAAGTCAAATATTTTTAATAAATAAATGTGCAATTGTATACCACGTATATCACAGACTGAGAAACACTGTTATAAATTGTGTATATTATGTAAATCAGTGGTGCACAATATTTGTAATAAATGTGTTAGTCTGCAATCAATTATATTTTTATTGAACTGGATATCAACGTCGTAGCTATTATTATATAATATAATATGCCTGATATAGATATTTTCATTTTAAACTGCTAACATACGACAATTTCAGTAATTTTTTATCATATTATTTATATCAGAGGTAATTGTAAATGAAAGTACTCATTCTTTGAATCGTTCAAGTTTAGTGACATAAAGTATAAAGGACACTAACCCATCAAAAACTATCATAAAAAGTTTATTAGATTAGACCTTAAACTTCCTAAACTTGGCGGATCCATGGCCCAGTAGATATATTTCAATATATATTTTTAGCTGACTAGAGAATGTTTTCTATTTTTTATTATAATTATTGTCGAAATGGTTTTTGTCTCATTTTATCATAATATTCTTACAGTTCGTAAATAGCTAAATCAATCTACCAATTCGAAGTCTTAGTGTCAAACAACACCATCTACAAAAGTGCAACTTTACAGGAGAGCCAAAAATCGTTATTTTAGATTCTTGTAACTCAACAAGGGAAATGTTTATTTAAAGCCTAATGTTAATATTTTATAATTTATTGTGTATTGTACATTTATCTTGCTTATGATGATGTTAAATTTATAGGGATAGTTTAAAAAAAATATGAAAACAAGGGTAACTTATGTAGTTAGCGTTAAACTTTACTGACGATTTAATAAGAAATTAGAAAAGATTGACATAATTTTGTTTGACTATCATGTAGCCATAAATGTAAAATAACGTTATCTAAAAAAAAACACTTTTTTTGTAGATAACGTTGTCTGACTTTAATCACTCGAATTGCAACATTGCATTGACACACAAGCAGTAAAAATATATACTCGTAAATTCGATAAATGTATTCAAGTTTTGAGGAGAAAGTTTAGATTTATATAATTATAATCTGTATAGTATTGTTGCGATCCTCACAAAAGGAAAAGCACTGCTTTGTGATATTTGAAACAGATACGGCGAACTTTGCGGCTTGCCCATATATATATATAATGTGATACAGCTGGTGTTGGAAGAACAACTTAATGAATTTATCGTGTCAGTATTCTGCTTCAATTAATACATTGTGGTAATTAATTACTTATTCTAACCGCAAAGTCATCCTTGTCCTAATAATACCATCATAATATCGGATCTCGTGTTTCAATCAAAATAAACACAACTATAAAGACTCAACACGCATAATATGTACCAACCTTGAAAGGTAGAGGAGTGCATATCAGCTGATACCAACGCGTGTGAATGACCCGGGTTTCCAATGCAATTTTTTTGATTTACGGTATAGATCTTTTAAAATGTATTTTTGGAAGAAAATTCTTTTCTTAAAGCAACGGTAAAATACAATAAATTATCGATCACAATAAATCTAATCTATAAAGTCTCCTTTATTTTAAATTTTAATAAATAACTACTATCGTAATTATATTGTAATATTGTTTCAAATGTATAATTACCAATGACATTAATATGGACGAAGCATCTGGGAAAAAAATGACTCTCACTTTTTTTGTCGGGTCTGCCGAATGGCATAATCTTTTCTAACGCCATTACAATAAAGGTGATATTGCTATATCCCGAAACTTTTTATCGGGTCTGCCGAATCGTTCGGTTCGAACAGGTTCGCTCAAACAAACATTGATACTAGAAACACTGTTCTAACGCCATTACAATAAAGGTGATATTGCTATAAATTCCCGATGCGTGATATCGCATAATAGATATTGCGTGACGTCTACCTATGCACGTGCGAATGTCACTATGGGCGAATTTACTTGCTAGCTACTGTACTGCGTGCGTCGTCCATTAATAATGTCATTGATAATTATACGCTTTGAAAAATAGACTATTAAAATACATTGGACGCTAACGACGCGTCAAGCGCATAACGATATAATTGGCATGTTATTTAAATGTGGTAATTAAAAAGAAGTTATCTAGTCAGCAGTCAATGTGTTAATAAACATTTTTTTTTATTCAACAAAAGACACAAGATTTATGAATGTAACATAATAATATCGTCACTGTTCTAGCAGAAAACACTAAATCGAAAAAATGACATATTGAGTTAGTACCAAAATGTTCCTTATTTCAAGCTTTACTGTCTGGAAACCTTCTTCATAAATAAACAGTCTTTATTTTAAAGTCATCCTTTTAACGATTACTTAATAAACTCACATGATAGACCATTATTTTAACATTTTAACAACTTCAAAGTCAAATTACTCAAAACTAGTATTCTCCAGTTAGTGTGTTCTGCCAGAACAGAGACGATATATATTAAATATACTTTGAAGCCATCTCTTGCATATACCTACACACTAGAAAGAATCATTTTGTAGAAAAAAATATGACACCTGGCGGGACTTGAAACTGTATCTGTTGAATTCGCGCCAATATGCTTTCCAATTAAGCTACGGGCATCCTGTCAATTACGATGATTTTAACTAGTAGTTTTTACATTAAATGCTTATCAAATTGCTTTATAATGTTGGATATCGGTTTTAATATATTAAATTAAGGTAGGTATCAACTAATTCCTTACTAAACGACGTCGCGGATTACTTCAAAATTTAGATTTTATAACGTACTTAGACTTGCTAATAATTTAGTAAACTATTTTTTATTCAACGAATAAGACACAAGAATTGAGAATAAAACATTCTATCTATTGCATATACATAATTTGAAAACATCTCATGCATATATACACCAGAAAAATCATTCTGTAGTGTGTATATGCATGAGATGTTGTGTAGATGCATGAGATATAATATTAAATATACTATTTTCGACATTCTTCTTGGTAGCGTTAAATAATCCAAACGAAAAGAAAACGAGACTATAAATGTCACAAAGTATAATAAAGTAACAAGGGAGTATATAGGTATAACTAAAGAGGAAGTGTTTGATTTTAGTGTAAACGAACCTGATTTTTTACCACGTTTTTATTAGCTCGTATTCTTGTTTGTCCGGTACAAATTTTTTCTTGTTTGTCCAACATTTTTAACTAGCTTCCCGACTAGCTAGACATTTAAAACTTTTAGAATATATCAGAACACGGCGACAATGCATTCTTTTAGTACTTTTGGCCATCTTTAAGCAAAATTGAATTCATTTTCAGTTAATTCTGTTTTGTATGTTTCGGAAAAATTTCGTTAAAATTAATATTTACTACTCACTATTATTGGTTGCTAAGTGGGTCCTAGCAACTAATTTATTAATATATACGTGCGTTACAATGGAAATCAATATGAAATGTCAAAATGACATTTCTGTATTCTATAATATTTATTCAGTATTTATATCAAGTACAATAAAAAGTTTTTATTAATACATAGAATTGTGAAGTTTATATGATTCAACAGAAAATTTAAAAACGTGGTTTATAGAGTTCTTTTTATCTTGTAATTATTTAAACATAGAACATTCGAAACAAGTGAAATGAAATTCCCTGTCAGATTAATATTATTAATAATATTTATGATGAAAATATTTATAAAACAAACAAAACATAAAAGAATCAGTAGGTTTTATTGGAAAATGTAACGTTTGGTTTTCTTTTTATTTTAAAAGTGCCTGAGATATAATAGTATCACCCCTCATTTTTATTAAAATACGATTTAGTTTCATCCAAAAAAACAGCATTAAAATATGGCTGACAAGCCTTTTCAGTGGGTCTATTCTATGCTTATCGACCGCTAAAGTGATAAAGTGAAAAATATTATCAAACTTAGGGTAGGTTTGTATCAAAATATTAGCACTTATTGTAACAATCACACGAAGCCGGTTTTTATTGTTGCAATAAGTGCTATATTTTAACAGCACCTATCTTGCTGCTGTTAAAATATCGCACTTATTGCAACAATAAAAACCGGCTTCGTGTAATTGTTACAATAAGTGCTAATATTTTGATACAAACCTACCCTTAGTTTGATACTATTTATCAATTTAGTGTTCGATAAGTATAGAATAGACCCACAGAATATCTCTTGTATCGATAAATACCTCAACGTAAAAATGTGTTAGTGACAAAATACTTGCGGAATCACCAGTACAATGAGGTCACCTCACGTTGAACTGCACTGCTTCGACACCTGCATGGCTCAATGAACGTTTTTATCATCTTCTACATGCCTACACTTTTCGACTGACATGTCAAAATCAGGTTTTTTTTTTGTTTTTAGCGGTTGGCACTATGTATTTTCTATAAGAATGTTGTCTATTATCTATGGTCTGCAGGTTTGGTTCCGTTCAAAATATTATCTCTGGGTGTCATATCGTAAGTAATTTTAACGTACACATACGTAAAATCTGTTACATGAATAATTAATATTAATTCAAATTACTAATATATTATAGTTGGCACTCTTCATCAGTGGCTTTCTTCGGTGAATTTACAGAGATGGTGATCGTTCAAAATATTCTGCAAAATGACGAAACCATAGACTAAATTTGTCGCCGCGAGAGCGTGACAGTAGGCGACATGCACCTCAATTTGATCCGAACTTTAGGTAATTTTACATCAGATGGATCACTGCGATTGTCGACTTTTCATCGCCGCAACTTGCAGTGAACATTCAAAATGATTATTCGAACATCGTTTGAGGTTACAGCGTTGCAAGTCGCGTGATGGCTTCATAACAATAATTAAAATGTAAAGTAACACAGCGGGGTCAAGTCAAGTCTTACTGTATCAACAGACTTTTAAGTAGGTAACTATGCTTGTTGTGTTCTGTGTGGGTTTTACTCAAAGACTGACTATAATTAGAGAGATTCATATCTGCGTTTTGTTGATAGGAATCTCTGTATCACTTAACGGCCTTACTCACTCGATTCACTTGCAACCGATGTGAAGCTTTTCGGACCTGTTATCCAAAACTTTTATCTGGCTTCCACGAGCATTCATAAGCTGGAAGTTATAATAAGAGATTTTTATAAAGTTAAACCAATTCTCATGCTATCTAAGTGGGTAAATAAAATAGGTGGAACTGCACTAATAAAAACCAACCATAAAAAGGGGGTATGGGACAACTAGACGCCATTAGAATTTGACGCAGCACTGTCGAATTAATACATAAAATTATCCGTGACGTCGGTTAATAATTAAAGTAAACCTACTTTGATTTAAAATACAAAAGCCGATCGCCAATAGTAGCTCAATTTGGAAAGCGCTTCAGTGAGTAAACCATAAGTTGAAATTTGTCACAATTAAGTATGACTCCTTTAGCATAGTGGTCTATGTGCGTGGGCGCGATACCCGAGAGATGCAGGTTTCTGGGGGGTGTATTACTTTTTTTTTTAAATAAAATCTATCGGTTATAATATATTATTTTCTCAGAATTGTTTTCAAAATTATGTATGTTTAATAAATAAACGTTCGTTACGATTTTTACATAAAGTAGACGAGGAATTTTAATCAGTTTCTATCTACTACTAAATAATGTTTTTTTATTGCGGATTGAGAATTATCATGCCCGAGGCTTTGTATAAATAATTACAAGATAAAAGAACATTTTATGTACCACGTTTTTAAATTGTCTGTTCATCCTATACCTAACCGATTATTTTTAAACGGTACATGTTCAAACACGCGCGTTAACATCATTTTACTCCCTACTTCAATTATAGTTTGTCAATTTATGGCTACGGCCGTAAATTGTAGCTTAACCACTGGGGAATGCCAAAAGAAATAGCGTATTTCAAAAAAACACTACCTTATTCTTAGGTCAATAATTATTATAAAGCAATCATTATTCGTAGGATGTTTATCACACTTGAATTATCAAAGACATAGCTTATAATTAGTATCTTTAGAATTATCTTCAAATGTGTTAATCTTGCCCATTTTTTGAATAATAAAATGCCTAATTCTTGTCAAATTTGGGATCACAGAGATTATCAATATAATTTTTTATCGTAAATATTTCACTATAATAATGTTGACATATTAAATTATACTGATGGTTTTATAAATGCGTTTAAAAATTAATAAATGCAAAAAATCTTAACACCACTGCACATTTATGTACTGAAATATGACTATATTTTAAAACATTAGAGCGAGAAGTTTAAAAGAATACTATTTTACGTAATAAAAATACTTTATGCAGTCATCAAATGCTTAAAATAAATATAAAGGATAATAAGGCTTCAAAATTATATAAAAAGATTATCTACAACGTTTAAGGTATGTCCAGGATCATGCTTTGAATATAGAACAAAAGATCCACTTGACCTACGCTGAGCATGTCCATGTCCCCCCTTAATAAATACTTTTTTTTTTACTTGATAGAAATACTGAATAAATATAGAATACTGAAATGTCATTTTGACATTTCATATTAATTTCCATAGTAACGCACGTATATATTAATAATTTAGTTGCTAGGACCCCCTTAGTAACCAATAATAGTGTTTTACTTTTTACGATTTTTTTCCGAAATAACTTTCCATACAAAATAGAATTAACTGAAAATGAATTCAATTCTGCTTAAAGATGGCTAAAAGTATTAAAATAATGCATTGTCGTCGTGTTCTGATATTATAAAAGTTTCAAATGTCTAGCTAGTCGGGAAGTTAATTAAAAATCTTCAATCGTCCAATACAAATCTTGGACAAACAAGAAAAAAATTGTACTGGACAAACAAGAATATGTGCTAATAAAAACGTAGTAAAATAAAAGGACTCTCTTCTCGTTGGAACTTAAACATATGCACAATATAAATCATTATTTACGTGTGCATATTTTCATTCTAACCAATTATTAAATAATAATATTAAATATATATTTTTAAAGTACCGATCACAGTACACGTCAGTACACGATCACAGTACATCATCAGTACACGATCGTCTATTCATTTCCGAATTTCATCGTGGCGCCCAGTTGTCCCGGCGCTGAATCGTCCTAGACTCTAAAAAAGTATATATGAAATTATCAACAGTTAACCGAATAATCAGGAGGATCTATCACATCTACGTTTTATTTTATATAGAACAGACCTGAGATAACAGAATGAATAAAACACTTGTTGAGTATTGGGTATTTTAATTTTATTCAAACTGGAAATAATTGACAGAATGAAATTAAATAGTTGCTAAAGAGATATGAAATAGTTGCATCGTAAATAATGATGAAAATTTTATTTTAGATTAATAATATGTTTTCTTTAAATAAATTTAAATAATGGATTTCTTTCCGGTTCCTCAATATTACGAATTCTAGAATCTGTGAATGTCTTAATGCCAAACAAACTGAATAAATTTAACGTGTTGTTGAACTATTTTTCACTAATTAATAATGTCGTAAGATGAAACCGGTCTTCGTAATGTGGAAATTTTCTATAAATAAAAATATCTAACCACATAACGGTATCAAATGTCTTGTTATTTATTTTATTATTTATTATTCAGGTTTCAACAAATCATAAAAGTCTTTTATTTTGAACTAGTAGGTATATGTACATTTTTATGAGTGTTTTGAAATATCACTCTGCAACAAATTGAACAGATTATTCAGACTTCAAACACCCCAAATTTACAATTATTCACCCTTTTGGCATATTTAAACATATAAAAATATCAATTTCGTCGAGTAGTGTTTATGATGACTGTTAATATTTCTTCCAATTAATCAGGGGGGAAATACCACCCGTTTAGCATGATGAGAATACGAGAAATGTATGTTAGCCACTTGCTCAACCTATTAGGTCCATACTCTGACTCGAACACAAACAATATATTTTGTACTTGCCAGATCCAGGATTCGCACCTGGGACCCACGATATTATAGACCAACGCTTAAGCCACGCGGTCATCTTGGGGCTCGACTAAATAATATTAAATAACCAATTAAACTACATAAAAATTCCAATCAAATTTTACGAGAGAAACGATTTTGCAAAGGGGTCTCCTAAACTACAAATTTAATATACGTATATAAAACCGCTATTTCACTTTCGCACTGCGAAATTTTGTAAATCAAAGTTTATATTAAAATATCAAAAACGTATTTTGGTTTTTATTTAACTTTTCCTGTGATAATAAACGTATCAATTGATTCAATAAGCAAATGCGTTTTTTTTTCTTATTTTTAAATCTTATTTATAATGGTTTTGTATTGAAATCGTGTTTTTTCGAATCATGTTTTTTGTTATAACACTTTGGTATTTCGTTATGTGAAGGGTAAACACTTGTACATTTAACATTCGTATTACAGATTGACAGAAGTGTTTTACATGTTATTTAAAATCTGTCAGTACAGAATAAAACAAGGGATTGCAATACCGAATGAAACTACCAATACCGGTATTTCGGTATTTTTTCTATTGAACACTGGCGTTAGTGAAATATATTATGGAATAAACAGAAGTATCTACCAATCAATTTAAATATAGATATAAATAATTACAAGAAAAAAAGTACTTTTTATATACAACGTTTTCAAATTTTCTGTTGAATCCAATGACATTATTAATGGACGACGCACTCAATACAGTAGCTAGCAAGTATAGGTAGACGTCACGCAATATCATTATGCAATATCACGCATCGGGAATTTATAGCAATATGACCTTTATTGTAATGGCGTTAGAGCAGTGTTTCTAATGCCAATGTTCATTTGAGCGAACCCGTTCAAACCGAACCATTCGGCAGACCCAACAAAAAGCATCAGGAATTTATAGCAATATCACCTTTATTGTAATGGCGTTAGAGCAGATTATGCCATTCGGCAGACCCGACAATAAAGTGAGTGTCATTTTCTTTTCCAGATGATTCGTCCATATTAATGTCATTGGTTGAATCATATAAACTTGACTTGACTTGACTAGCTTAAACGATAAAAAAAATTGTACTTGATAGAAATACTGAATAATGAAATGTCATTTCATATTGATTTCCATAGTAACGCACGTATATATTATTTAATAATTTAGTTGCTAGGACCCCTAGCAACCAATAATGGTATCGAAATAACTTTTCATACAAAACAGAGTTAACTAAAAATGAATTCAATTCTACTTAAAGATGGCTGAAAGTATTAGAGTAGGTAAAGAGGTAGGTACACATTATTCTAGTGTGCATAAAGTACCTATTTATTACCTACACAAACTACAAAAATACATAGGTAAGCATACAAAAATTTATGAACCCACAAAAATATAATAGGTAGGTATCCTATGTAAATGAGTATTCATCAATAGGAATTTGGAGCATAAATCGATTCAATTCAACAACGCCGTTTTTGTATAGTGCCATTTGAATTATTTTTGAAGTTACAAGTTTATCTGAGAGACGGCAGCACTCTCGTGTCGCGCGAATGGTGTCCGTTTTGAAATATCCGTCGCTTTGTTCATTTTGACACGTCACTCCCTAATGCACTGTGTTCGGACACTTTTCTGTTACTAATTCACTAAATCACTCGCCACTCTACTAAATCGCTGGAACAGTCCGAACAGGCCTTTATATGCAAGAAACACGGCTTCATTTTGTTGAAAATAGGCACTCTCTATATATCATTACTCTGAGGTATTGTCTGATTTTTAAAACCGGTATTTCGGTATCGAAAAAACTCGGATACTGGTTTTGAAAAACTGGTATTGCAATCCCTAAATAAAATGTCTTTGATAAATATTTATTATTCTCAATATTAACTGTTCAATTAAATACACGCATTATTAAGTAAATTATATTTTTTACACTGTAAAGTTTCGTTTTCCGAGAGTTATTGGGCGACTGACATTACAAAATCTCACCTTGAATTACTGCCTTACTTAAATACAAAATAATGTAACCAAGGCGAAGAGTTTCGGTCTTACAAAAAAGCAAATAAAAAAAATAAGTCTGGACCAAAAATTACGAATTCAATTGACTTGAAGGCTGTATTCTCGCTTCGACATTATTAAAGATATTGCGCGATATAGAAGTACAGCCACTCTGTAGTATAGGACATAGTCACATATTAATCTTCATCATCACCATTTTATGTTTAATGAAGGTCACCCTTAAATCTTTTCACTCTTTCTCTAGTTATTCAATGCTACAGTATTTTTGGATGTCCACGTGGTCGTTTATTTCATTACCCAAAGTAGGATATGACTGCATTTGTCAGATTGAATGACAACTCAAAGTGTCACCGTTAAGTAGTCTTACAATACCATCCACTTCCATCTTTAGTTTCAAATTCGTTAGTATTTACTTACCTACATATTAAAAAAAAATATTTTCAGCTATCTTAAACAGATATACACAAAAATTGACGTACATACAATCTATTGAGAATGACGAATATTTTCACGAAACCTACAAAACAGCCTATCAACATAATACAAAAAAATTGTATTATCACTCATGTCCCGTTCTCATTTATCTTTCAGAAATCGCCACCATGTTGTCAGATCTTGACGAGCTGCCCAGCATCCAGTTTGGAGACTTCACTTTCCAGTTCGAGCTGGACGACATGTCTCCTGAGGCCAGAGAAGTCGCCAGAAAGGAACTGAGAGAGAATCCAGATATCTCCAGAGAAGCTGTTATAGCGCTGAGAGATCTTTTGAAGGGTAAGTAAGAATATTAAGAATAAGATGGCTGCTATGTAGTGGGAATTATGTGTATCTGTTTAAATATCCTACTCTTCAAATTTTTATTTTATATCATGGTGAACCACACGTCGCAGTCACTCCGCCTCTCGGTACACCCGCGTAATTATCGAGGGTAGCTTACCATTTATGTTTGTATTGAATTATTATAATTGTTACAATAAGTTAGCTGTCTAAACATTCAAAACTGTCTATCTCGCTCTGAAATTTAACATCTCCAAGACAGGTGCTGTTTAAACATAGCACTAATTGTAACAATTACAACTAACTTATTGTAAAAATTATAATACTTCGATACAAAAATGTGAAAAACTACCCTCGATAGCGGTCGATAGCAGTCTTTTGAATAGAATAGATGCGCAGATACGGTGTATTGTATTTTGCGCGGTGTTCAGAGGGGTGGGACTGAAAAAAGTATTATACATATCTGCATGTATATAACATATAAAAGAAAACATATAAAAAAATCGGCTCTTATAAGAGTTTGACAGATGCTTACACTGTAGTACTAGAACATTATAAAATATATAGAAAATATTAAATCATATTGCAATCATATACTGAACATACATAACTTGAAAACACCTCAAATATACGAGTATTATACCGACTAGAAAAAATCACATTTAAAAAAATACGATGTTCGACGGGATTTGAACCCGTATAACCCACTGGTATCGCGCCACTGTGCATAAAAAAATTATGCTACGAGCCTCCTATCTAATTGCAACAATTTAAACTAGTAGTTCCTACATGAAATTATTATTGACTATCGGTTTCTGTGTATTAAATCAAATAATATTAATTACCTTAATTACTAACCGACGCCCGGCTCTCGCCATATATTTTAGTTATAACGTCTACTTGAACTTGCCAACAATTTCCGTCGAGCATTTTTTCAAATATGATTTTTTCTAGTTGGCATAATATATCTGAGGTGTTTTCAAGCTATGTATATTCAATATATGGAATGTTGCATTCTCAAAATCATGTTAATTATTCGTTGAATAAAAGAAATATTTTATTAAATATTACAATAAGTTTTCATAGATTGACGGAAAGGTATAATGGGCATAGAAACCGCGTTTGGACTACAAAAAAAGCCATATTTGGTAATTTTGTTTAGTAGGTTACGGACCCATATTAAAATTAGATAAGAATTTTCCATACTGTGACGAATCTGTTATTACTACAACTAAATCGTCGATACATTGAATAACTGACGTGAATACTTATTGTGTAGATAAATTATTAAATGATCTAACAATATTTTAATTAATAAATAACTAAGTAGGTACTTACTAACTACTTGAATGAAATAATAATATTGTATGAAACTTGTTTTTCACAAGAATGAAGTGCGAAAATTACAATACAGCTTGAACCTAGCCTCCATTGTCCACAGTGTTAAATGCTTTATTGAGCTGTACACAGATCATTATTTAAATTTAAAAAGAAAAATGATCTTTTGACATTAGCTGAAAAAGTTAGAAACATAAAATAGATAAGTATTGGAAAAAAATGTTGGACGTTGTCTGTTTTGAGCTCACATCTTAGTGTCTTGTTTTAAGTTATCGATTCGTCTGTGACTAATGCGATTTAATTCTAATAACTACACTATCCGAGGTATTTCAAATTACTCAAAAAAGGTATACCAATTTTTTAATTAAATCGAGCTAATATTACTTTCATGATTTGTAGATGGCATTCTTGCATCGTTGTCACCTAGAGTCACCCGAATTTATCATTATCTAGAATACCCATTTATCATTATTGAAGTTATACTATGTTCGCACCAATTTATATATGCACAGAAACGGCCGCACAATATTCTCTCTCTCAATTTTTTTTATTTTTTTTGGTACTGTTCGGTTATCAGGAATACAGCGGAAAATACATTTTAAAAATACCCGATATACTGAATTATTTGTTTGTTTGGGTTAGTTTAGGTTAGGTTAGGTTGGGTTAGGTTAGGTTTGGTTAGGTTAACCTAACAAATACTCCAGTTTATCGGCTATTTTCAAAATGTGTTTCCGCTGTATTCCTGATAACCGAACAGTACATTTTTTTGTAATTCAAATTCGATTTTATGAACTTTACAAATTATAAATTTAAGACGTTCGCAACATGACATTAAAAAAAACGGTACTGTTCGGTTATACCGGAGGCAGCGGAAAACGCATTTTGAAAATAGCCGATAAACTGGATTATTTGTTAGGTTAACCTAACCAAACCTAACCTAACCTAACCTAACCCAACCTAACCGAACCTAAACTAACCCAAACTAACAAATAATCCAGTTTATCGACTATTTTCAAAATGCGTTTTCCGCTGCCTCCGGTATAACCGAACAGTACCAAAAAAACAAAATATTAAATCAGTAAAGAATTGAGATTCTGATGGCATTTTTTTATAAAGTATGTTTTCTATGCTTACACAAAATTTCAAACTTCACACAAAACAGCCAACTACAGGTGCTAATTTTCCAACTCCGCTCTCTAAGTATATAAAAGGGAAACTAAGATAGTGTATTAATAATTCATAGTGCAGCTTATGTGTAAAAAAATCCAAGTGTATTTTTGGAATTGTTAAATTCCGCTCGATAGTTAAATTATTAAGTTTCTTCTCCTTCCTGACCAATTAGCCAAAATGGAGTTAGCCGGTTTGCAGATTAATAGTCTATATGCAGTTTTAGAAAAACATTATGTATAAAGAGTAAATAGGTACAAAATTATAAAGTAGATACATGGAAATACACCGAATGAGCTAAGTGTAAAGAACAGGCTATGCGCCAATGACAGCAGGGTATTGAAACAATTACAAAAACTTTGAGAAAATCACATGAACATATTGTAAGTATTGTGACTTCGCCAATAATCGAATCCGGAGCTCACAGATAAAAGCCCAATGCCTTACGCGCTGGGCTTCGAGGGACGCAATCTGAGATATTACCCTTTTTCGTGGTTGACCTAATTAGAATATTAATAAATGTACCATCATACAAATATTAATACTATGTCGTAATTTGGCTACAATGTCAATATATTTTTACTATATTTGAGGTGATGAATCTAGTCTAGTAGTACCTAGTAATTAACATAGTTACTGATATGTTAAGAATGTTTTCAAAAAGATATGTCTTATGTCTGTGAACTGACTTTGTATTCGAAGAATATGTTTAAAATAATCATAATTGAATTAATAATCATCAATAAGATAAACGTATCAATTAGTCAAAGTAACCTTATGATTTACACATAATGATATTATTTAATGAATAGGAAAGTCACGGCCACTGTGAACTAAAGCCTTCACCTACAAATTACTAGAGACACGATACTTTAAAAAACGTACGGAATAATTAATATCCGGGTGCAAATCCCAGGTAAATGAATTAATTATAAGTGACACTTTTAATTATTGTTAAATCATATTCTGAACTGAGCAAATGTCATTATTACTAGAATTTTTTATGTAACAAGACAATTAACTTATTAAGTATTACTAGCTGATTTCTAGAAATAGTGCTGTCCTAAAAATACCTCGACAAATGCTATCGACTGATGGTACTTGGTGGATTTTTAATTTAAATTCGAATTGATTTAAGTTTTCTACTATTGCCTTTTGGCATTTTTAGGCCCTATAGTTATTCACTTTTTAGTTGATTTACAATTATTTACGCTCTATATTTTTCTTACTTCAGCCACGTCCGCCTTTTACACCAAAAGGCACCTCCAAGAATCCCTGTCGCTCGCCAATCTTCTTGCGTAATTCCAGGTCGTACCAGTATCCCGTAGCTCCACCGTATACATTATATATATATAGCAGTGGCGAGGGGTAGAGGTAGGCTGTTAAAATTTGACATTAATAGTGGACACTAAACTTTGTCAGTCATACTTGTTTGTTTTCTAACTAAGAATACAATTTACAGATGGTGCTGGTTAGTTTTTTAAAATTCAATTAAACCCTGCCTTATCCAAAGCAATAGCTTATGTATGCTATTGGCGATCCGACAAAAATATTGCACACTTTTTCACTCATACTTATTTGTTTTCGTTGAAATAAGAATACATTATTACAGGTGGTGTTAGTTTTTTAGAATTCATTAATCCCTGCCTAAACCAAACTATAATCGTTAAAAAATATGTTTCTATCTATGATTATATATGATTTAATACTTTGGATGCTGAAGACGCACGTGGCGCGTATTGACCAGGCGGTTGATCAATGTAATTAACGTGCATTTTAAAGGTGGTAATTAAAAAATCATTATCTAATAAACTAACCAAAGAAATCTGCAATTTATAGTCTCATTTCAATTAAAACAAATATCTATTACTGCCAACGTTTATGGTACACTATTTATGTCGAATCTCAACAGCCTATCTACGTCTATAAGTAGTATTTAGCGGCTTTCTGGGAGGCCGAAATCCTGTTGTCTTGAATAAAAGGCCTCTTCTATTTTTGACTCGCCCACACTCACTGATTTTTTTATTATTTCCAGATGAACATGACCTTCACGTGCCGTTGGATAATGACGTATGGTTGATCCGGTTTCTGAGACCCTGCAAATATTATCCTGAACCCGCGTGCCAATTGGTAATGATATATTTACTTATTTCGCGTTGTCAGGCTCCAGCCTAAAAGCATACATAGATTAGGTTGCACCAGCTCCCTCGATCCAGTGCCATGGCATGCATCCCTCACCATGTCAACCCTACAGTGCATATATCGCTCTGGGGTACATCATAAGTTTTTATTATGGAATATTCAGGTATAATTACAAATTTTTTGCTTTACGTGACTCCGTGATATTCTAGATATAACCTCAAAGAGCGATACTGAGCGCTCTTAGATTACCTCATATATTATTATGTTGTATATATTATCACTGGCAAAGGGTGAAAGTAGGCTGTTAAAATCCAATATAAATAGTGCTATAAACTTTCTGAGTCAAACGTATTGACTTTCATTAAAATAAGACTTCAATGTGTAAATACTGTTTGTTAGTTTTTAAATTTAAACCCTGCCTGATCCAAGCCATAGTAGATAATAGTCGAAAAATATTCTTTTATCCATACAATATTTAAAATTATTCCATAAAGTCATACATAATTTTAGATATTTTATGGATAGAAGAATATTTTTTATCGATTATGGTTCAGTTTAGGCGTAACTAACCATTACCATATTATCTAATATTATGTATTCTTATACAAGAAAAACAAATCTGTGCGTAGTCTAATTTGATATCAGAATTTCGATATTACATGATAATAATAAAATATAACTTAGGTACTTCCCGCGATAGATGGGAAGCAGAAAGTAAACTACTTACGTGTCTTTAAAATTTATGTTTGTTTGATCCTGAGCTGGTTGACAACCACCAGTGGCGGCTGGACGACTTTATAGATGGCGGAGTTTAGCCATTAATTATTAAACATACCCACCTACTTTCTCATATTACAAATTATGTACCAAGCTATTTAATATAATGATTTTTATTATTGGGTAATTTTATATTATGTTAAAAACCCGTTGATTCCTCAATTATTTTTACTCTCTCGGGGTTATTCGAATTGCTCTCCTGTTCGCGCATACTAATGCTAATACATTCGAATGCTTTGTATAACGACATATTATTATGTATCGCGGAGACGGGATGGTACTCAATCATCCCGTTCAGCGAGAAATAGACGCCATAGTTTTCTTTTGTAAATAGGTTCTACTATTTTATTGCCACGGAAATCCGACATAATATAATTACATAATTTACAACAGCTGCTTTATTTTACAATAATAATAAATATATCAATAAAATAGTGACAAGTTGAGATGTATAAAAAAATTAGGTAATAATATTTAAAAAAAATATTAGATGTGTATTTTTGACATAATAGGGATGTGGGGATGATCCCTACAACCCCTAAGGTAGAGCCGCCCCTGGCAATCATTAGTTGTGAAAATAAATCTGATTAGAAACCTCTGCGAGAGACAGCCATAATCGACAACGGAATCTAGAGCCACAAAAATAACATTCCTTGACTAACAATTTAGATTAAGGTCATTAAAATCTTGTTACTAGAATTTAGCATTAACATGACACCATCAGTAAGCCCAGACTCAAACCTTCTGCATATAAATAAGACAGGTTTCACAGGTCGCGTCCTTTGTTACTTTGTAACAGTTCCCTTCACAAACTGACAGCTGAAGATAAATCAAGCGCGAAGGTAAAATATCAATTACCTACAGCATAAACCCACACGTTAAAGCTTATTGAAAATATCAATTTTATCGGTCTATTTATGTAAAATATATATTATTATATGTTGTGTTTATATCGAATATTGTACAAATGAGAATATTTTTACTCATTTTATTAACATATCTGGAAGGGTGGTAGATTTTCATTGCTTTTTTTATTATAAATTTTAAGAATAATTTTATTTTAGAGTATAATTGTTATGATTTCCCACAGGAAAGCTTTCTTCTTCTTCTTATTGTGCCATCCCCTAGCGGAGGTCGGCCACCATCAAGACGATCTTCGAAAGCTTTCATAGTATCTATAAAAATCTGATTAAGATCAGTGTTGATAAAAGAACGGAGATGGCGCGTTTGTAGGGTCTATTGAGATTATCGAAATATTATAATAACTAATATCGATATATTCACAATATTGAAAGTAGATTTCACATAAACAAAAGGTGTTTGAAATAATACACATGTTTGTGTTTTTTTTTAATAAATATAAAATACATTATATCCCATTGGAGGCAGCATGAATTTTTGAAGATCACTTAAAAAGGCACAGTGATTACTACAATAATCGATACAATTCATTTAATTCAAATAAATCCTTCAAATATTTATAGGTATTGAATTTTCCTATTATTAATTTATATTTTAAGTCAATTTTGTGTATCAGTGGAATCAAGAAAATATGGGTTTTTGTATTTTTTTAGCCTTTTTTATACAAAATGACAAAGGTAAAAAGTATATGATAGAAGTACCTACATACTTAATAAAATAAAGATATTACTAAAACTGGAGCCAAATATAATACTTAAGATATTTAGAAGATGATGTGCCATTATATGATTTTTACTCACCCAAACACCTCATACCTATCAAACTGATCATTATTTTGACAAAATTAAATAATAATTACAAGCTAGTAAGAACTTTTTATATACAACGTTTTTAAATTTTCTGTTGAATCATATAAACTTGACTTGACTAGCTGAAACAATCAAAAAAAATTGTACTTGATAGAAATACTGAATAATGAAATGTCATTTCATATTGATTTTCATAGTAACGCACATATATATTATTTAATAATTTAGTTTCTAGGACCCCCTAGCAACCAATAATGGTATCGAAATAACTTTTTATACAAAACCGAATTAACTGAAAATGAATTCAATTTTACTTAAAGATGGCTAAAAGTATTAAAAAATGCATTGGCATCGTGTTCTGATATATTCTAAAAGTTTTAAATGTCTAGCTAGTCGGGAAGTTAGTTAAAAATCGATTGCGAGATTTGTACCGGACAAATAAGAATACGACCTAAGAAAAACGTTGTAAAAATACATAGATTTATAAATATTATATTGAAAGTGTAAGTTTATTTTCGTATTGATTAACTAAAACACTTTTTTATTTGAAATAAGTATATTATTTTTAATACTACAACAGGCCATGGGGCCCAATGACAGTAGTGTAGTAACATATTAGTGTACTTAAGGTGACACATCAGTGAAACGGCAAATAATTTTCAACTGTAGGCGCGACGAAATTTTGGACTCGCTCGCATTCACTGAGAGAACGTCGAGCTAGAAACACGTCACTTTGCTTCGTGATGGCGACGGGCCAATTAATCCTTAAATCGTGTAAAGATGACTAAAAACGTTACACATTTACTTTAAAAAGAAAACATGTCAATGAATTTATTATTATTGTTACTAATAGAACAATAAACAGAACATAAAATGGACGTATGTTGGATTTACATGACAAATAAAATTTCGTTTGACAGGCGTCCTTTGCACCCGCGACCCGCAATCCGCGCATCGCCTAGCAACGATCTTTTTAGACCGTGCCTCAACTGATAATAACAATTATAAACACACAGACTTTTAGAAAATCAAATAAATATATTGTAACCTCATCGAGTTGAACACGGGGTCTTCGGATAAAAGTCCTGGACTACGAGGGCCGCCAATTTTACCAGACCCGAAATTCGCTACCAAGATCTTTGACTTATAAACCAACATGTTACCGCTTATTATTATAATTTAGCGTTTGGTATTAATTGTGTTATAAATCTTGGCCGCTGTGGATATCGCCAGGTGTGAGCTGCCTAACATTTTTGTTTATTTTCCAGATCAAAAGATACTATGCCTTCAAAGTAAAGCACAACGATGTATACGACAACTTGTTGCCGAGCAGAGAGCAGAACATCTTCAAGCAAAATATCCTCACTGTCATGGCGCAAAGAGACCAGTGCGGGAGAAGAATGTTGCTCATCGAATTAGGAAGTAAGGATACTTCAATTTAATTCATAATATATGCAATTACATGGGTGAATATTACAAATTTCAAGTTCAGTACATGCTATGGAATATTATACAGAAATGGGTAAAACATTGAAATAATAAGTGTGCTAAATACGAGGGTGGGTCAATAATTCCTTAGAAAAAAGCATTAAAACAGTTTTTATTTTTGTATTTTTTTTTTATTTCTCAACATAATCTTCTTGGAGCTCAATACACTTGGTAAGACGTTTCTCAATTTTTTTAAACCGTCAGAAAAATAAGTTTTCGGAAGGTCCTCAAAATAAGCATTTGTCCAATCGATGACTTCTTCATTTGAAAAAAAACGTTGTCCACTTAGCCATTTTTTTAAGTTTGGGAAAAGGAAAAAGTCACTGGGGGCTAAATCTGGCGAATACGGTGGGTGGTCGACCAATTCGAACTTCAATTCTTCAATTTTAGCCATTGATCGTAAACATGTGTGAACACGGGCATTGTCCTGATGAAAGAGGATTTTTTTCCTGTTTAAATGAGGCCGTTTTTCTTCAATTTTGTTTTTTAGCTGGTCCAATAAAGATGCATAATAATCCCCTGTTATTGTTTTTCCTTTTTCCAAATAGTCAACGAAAATAATTTCACGTGCATCCCAAAATACAGTAGCCATAACCTTACCAGCTGATTTTACGGTTTTCGCCTTCTTTGGTCATGGTTTGCCTTCGCAATCCACTGCTTTGACTGTTCTTTCGTCTCGGAAGTATAGTGGTGTATCCATGTTTCATCTACAGTCACAAAGCGATGAAAAAATTCATCCGGATTGCGTTGCATGAGCGACAACAGGGCTTTAGAGGCCACCACCCTATTGCGTTTATTGTCGACTGTGAGCAAACGCGGCACCCATCTTGCAGAAATATTTTTCATGCCCAATTTGTCATGTAAAATAGAAATGACGCTACCTTTTGAGATCCCTGTAACCTCAATTATCTCACTCAACTTTAATCTTCGGTCACTTAACACCATATCGTGGATTTTATTGATCATTTCTGGTGTAGTCACCTCTACAGGACGTCCTGAGCGTGGTTCATCCTTTGTTGATGTACGACCACGTTTAAATTCATTTAACCAGTTATAAATAGTTGCAAGTGAAGAAGCAGATATGCCGTGAACTAAATCCAACTCATTTTTTATTTCCTTTGCTGTTAACCCTTTTATATTAAATTGTTTAATAACAGCTCTTAACTCAATTTTCTCCATTTTCCATTTTTTCATTTTCCACAAGCAAATTTTTTTTTTAAATGTACGAGAAACACACAACAACCCGACCAATCTGATTGAAACTTCGCAGCATACTGAATCGGTAGTGCCGCTGCATGAAAACAAACCGCTTACAGTACTAGTCGCGCCACCTGTCGGCTTTTCTAAGGACCCACCCTCGTAATATGCTGTATTTTAACAATAATATAGTATATAACAGCATCTATCTAAATTCAATACTAGGAGTGGAATATATTGTTATCATTTGCGATTTGGTTGAACACAATCTGACAAAAATACGGAAGGAGAGGTAAAATAAGATATTTAAAAAAATTTTTTTTTGATTAAAATGTAATTTTTAGAGTATTTAATGAATTTATTGATATAACTTTTAAGCAGTATAATACTATAGGGTGTACTACGTATATTTATACAATTATTTGAGGAAAATTACTTGTTTAACATGTTTTTTTTTCAATTAAAACAACAAACAACTTACATACGCTTTTTTGTCAGCAAGCTACTGGATTGTATCATTTACTTATGCCATCATTAAGCATTAAAATACTTTCATGATTTCTATCATGATGAAGTTATTCATTAGGCATTTTCCGATTAATGAAAATATTTTATTATTAAATATAAGAAAAAGACATCTGTTTTAATATGAAAAAAAATTAATTACACAAAAAAATACTATGTTATTTAAAAAAAACTTAAAACAGAAATACATAGGTAAATGTTTTCCATAATTATTAATAAATTGAATACGTGAGTAAAACTGCAGTGGTATCATGCACACCACGTATAAATCAGAAAAAACCACATTTTAAAGACTAAATTTTGCTCTACAGTATGTATTTAAATATATCCCATGAGAAAATCAGTCGGATAAAGCCATGTAAAAATGGCTCAAAAAATCTTTTGAACTCTCTTTTTCACAAGGCAAAATATCACCAATTTCTCTAGCTGCTAGAGTCTAGCGTGATTGGAACTCAGGATTAGTTATAATTTTTGTTGTTTTTTTTATTTTATTTCTTTTGTATAAAACTATTTTTTGCTTTATTGTTTTTTTCTCTACCTTATTTTTTCTTAACTGATTACTTGTAATTTTTATTCTAAATGTCATGTTGTGTACGTCCTGAATTAATAATTTCTTATGTACTTAACGTGTCTTTTTTAAATAAATAAAATAAATAATGAAGTTTTTTACAATTTGTTTTTGGTAAATGGCATTATTATGTAGGTACATACCTACCATAGAATTTTAATTTACATTTCTGCATGAAGTCTGTTTTTAAATTTTGGAATAATTATCTACTCATTGAATCTAAATTTAAACAATGTTAAATTATTCGGTATCTGTATAATTATTGTTTGTCGTTCATTGACCAACGTTTAAGCTTACATTGTTTATCGCCATATTTATATTAATAATATTATTTACATATTGTTTCTGTGGTAATAAATACATAAACTTTTTTCAGAAAAATGGAAGCACAATAAATGCAGCTTAGACGAGGTGTTCAAAGGATGCGTCCTCTTTCTGGAGGCGGCCATGCTGGAGCCAGAAACCCAAGTAGCAGGAGCCGTCGTCGTATTCGATATGGATGGCCTTTCCTTGCAACAGGTTTGGCAGTTCACCCCACCCTTCGCCAAGAGGATAGTCGATTGGCTCCAGGTAATAAATCATCACTTACTACATACTATAATAATACAGTCGAACTTGGTTATTACGAGAAAGATGTGACCAACTGAATTTGTTTGTTATAAACATTACTCGTTTTATCGTTATATAACATTTTTCGCGCCACGTTCTATATCGTAAAAATCCCCGAAACAACCATAGCATTCATAAACTACAAAAGAAGTTGTCTATTGTAATGAAGTGCTGAGCCTCCGGTAGCCGACGCTGGTAGATACCTACTGACTGCACAACGCTTGGATTTTTTACATGCATTTTCAACCATATGCGTGTATATTTTTTCAATGTTGTCGGCGAAAACACCAATTAGGTACCTACTTCGACACGTAACTGTCATACATGTAATTCGATCCCGGCAGCATCGATCTACCCGATGGACGGATTTTATTGCTTAGGGTCGGCGATGTTGTTTTTAAACGATCGATACATTAATAGTTTTGCTCGGTATACCCAAGAAGTAGCTCGTTATACAAGTGAATAAATGTATGTAGTAAATCATAAACTGAAATGTCAATTAATGTTTCCTCATTACATCCGAGATCTCGCTACGTCTGTGATCTTAATAACCAAGTGCGACTGTAATTCCACAATATCATTACATAGTTCGATTATTTCTGGAAGTGCTCTGCACATACATAATCTATGGAATGCACGCCACTGATATCTGCACAATTTGCCACTGCGAATATTATAAATGTGATATTGGGCTTAGGGAAAAAAACTTTATTTTTTAATTATAATAAATTATATTTTTTATAAACTGATTGATTTACAGTTGACGTAAGTGCAAAACTCAATAATTACTAAATAAACATCGACATTGAAATGGAAAAGGATCCATCACCGCTCTATGCATCATTAATTATATTTTAATGACTGTTATATGACTATTAATCTTTTTAAAATATCTTTATGAGTTTTATGACTGAAAACCCATCCGCGAGGTGAAGGTCACTGCTACTAATTACATCACCTGTAAAATACTTCATGAAACGATTTGCAAATGACAATGCAATTAGTGGCTTCCACACCTGTAACTGATGAATTCAATAATAAAACCAACATATTATTAATTAGTAACATACTATCATATTTTCCACAAACACCGCGTGATAATTAAGATTTCAGTTCTACGTCGCAAAAAATTAAATGTCTCCTTTGTGAGACATAAAATATATTTTTTATCTATTAAAATATTTCACGGTGAGAGATTTTTATGAAACAGTTCTGAATTCTTCTATTATGGTATTATTGTGAGATTTGCTGTACCTACTCTTTTCTTCTTCGTCAGGGTCTCATGACTAAATGCTAAAACACACGGCGCTGTTTTTATCGAGCGAACCGTCGGAAACTCTTGCATACCACGTTACATAGACCAGCGGTGCCAAACGTTTTTACGCGCCAAAAAACTTGAAAAACAATTTAATCTTTTTTAATAATGGGTGGCGTGCCAAAAGATACATGCATATTGGGGAAAAATCATAAATTAAAAACAGCACTATATTATACATTATATTATTATACAGACTGTCCCCTCGCTCCCCCCCATAAGTGATACAGACCATACAATTTGAATAATGAAAACAATCCCAAATCAATATTTGTGCTAATATAATCAAAATATAATTTGACCAGTTAAAAGATGCTTTGATTAAAATCCATTGAAACGTCGTGTCTGTATAATAATATACGTGAAGATTGTTTATTATAAACACAACAACTGGGAAAACCACACAAGTGTGATATTAATGCATTTACAAGTAGATGTATGTGTCACTTTTGTTTTGGCCAATCATATTATAGAATGAGCTCTTTCTTATCCTCTCCGATCTTCGACCCGCGGGATATAACTAACTAAAAGATTTTAGAGCCTGATTCAAGCAAACCACAGAGAGTCTGTCTCAAATGTGAATATTGCCGATGATTGATTCGTTTGTCCGTTTAACCGTGCATAATACTCAGTATCAAATGCATCTATTCTCTGCTTACCTTTGTCTTACCTTTATCGTCTAAGGCCTTGTCCACATGACGCGTTTTGACTCGCGCGCATTCCAAGTACATGTGACCTCATTGAGCCGTCCACACGCGGCAAATCGCGGCGAGACACATGCCATGTGAACAAGGCCTACATCTCATAGGAATCTATTTGAAACCAAGAAAGCTCTGCTTTGGTGCAGCGTCGTCTGCATTGTCATCACTTACTTAGCCATAAATTGGATGACAGCGCCAAATGAAATTTAAGCTTAACAGTATTAATTTATCTGCAAAAACATTATTATAGTAAGGATTCATAGCTAAACGGTTCTATTTAAACAAAACCTTTCTTATATGTTTGATTGATCACTTTAAACGTGAAATATTTTTATTAATGTGTATTCTATTTTTATTTACTAGGTGTGAAAACATTGCACCTACAAGTAAAACAAAACAATGATTCTGTTCGTGGCTTGTATGCATGGCTCCCACAAAGGGGGGCTGACAGGGCTCTAGCCTGGTGGCCGGGACTCAGGAGGGCCCGGCGTGGTGGGTCATGCAGATAAGTGAGATAAACACACATCACAGAAAGTTGTCTGCGGCGCTAATTTACTTCAAACATTAATGTTGATTGTGATTTCAGTACATATAGTTATGCAATGCAATTTTTAATGTGTCTCGATACTCGACAATTAAATAATTCAAGTGGATGTTTTAAAAAATACTAAAAATTACTAAAAATATAGATACTAAATACTCTTAATTTTATCTAGAACACCATTTGGAAAAGTTACTGTAGAGTGCCATACTTCCTTTATTCTTAGTGATAGGTAGGGGGAGCTACCAAAGATCCTGGCCTGGGGGCCCACTTCAGGGTGTGGGGGCCATGATTGTATGCGTACGAATACGTATACCGTTGTCAGCGCTACGGGCACACCGACTGCCGGGTGATTAGTAGTACTAGCAGGGCTAAATATCCGCAATCACAGCATCAACCAACCGAATCATTGTTTTGTTTTCACTGTACCTATATTATTTTGATCAAATTTAATGTGCACTTATTGCAACAGTGTTTTTATTATTCACAAAAGCACTCATGGATGTTTTTCGAATTTCAGGATAGCGTACCCCTCAGAATAAAGGGAATCCACATAGTCAACCAGCCCTACATCTTCAACATGGTATTCGCTCTCTTCAAGCCTTTCCTCCGGGAGAAACTGAAGAGCCGCATCATCTTCCACGGAACTGATAGGAATTCTCTTCACAAGCACGTTAGCCCCAAGTGCCTGCCTCCCCAATATGGTGGAACCCTGGAAACGCCTGGAATCACTGGACCACAGTGGCTTGAGTTATTGCTCAAGTGCGACGATGAATACAAAGGTAGTTTATAGTAACATATAAGTTATGTTTTTAAAATGATTGGGCTATGTGGCAGTGGCGAAGGGTGGAGGTAGGCTGCTACGATCCGACGTAAATAGTGCACACTAAACTTTGTCAGGCAAACATATCTGTTTTCATTGAACTAAGACTACAATGTTAATGTTTAAAAATCAATTAAACCCTCCCTTATCCAAGCCATAGTAGATAATAGTCAACATATTCGTTTATCTACAAAATATCTAAAATTATGCCGTTAAACCTTTTTAGATATTTTATAGACGGAAGAATATTTTTATCGATAATGGTGTGGTTTGCAGGGCTTCGTGTATTTAAAAAAAACTAACTAACACCATCTGTAATATGTATTCTTAATTCAACGAAAATAAAAAATAAGTAGGATTGAAAACTGTACACTATTTTGTCGGATCGCTCATAGTATACATAAACTATTATGGTTTGGTTTAGGCAGCGTTTAATCGAATATAAAAACTAACCAGCACCATCTGGAAACTTTATTCTTAGTTCAATGAAAACAAATAAGGAAATAAGTATCACTAGCAAAGTTTTGTGCGCACTATTTATGACGAATTTTAACAGCCTACCTCCACCCTTCGCCACTGGTAGGTGGCATCAAAGATTCAAATACTATAAATATTAAGATCGTAATGCAGAGTTTTCGACGTTAAGCAGCCGTTCTAACAAGAATAATAAGACGTGCGGTTAAAAGTGGGAGGAGCTTGTTAGTTCACAGTTTTAACACGTGGACAACTCATCGTTAACCGGAAGACGCTTCAATCGGAGTGCAGTTAAAAATAGGAGGAGCTTGTTAGTTCACAGTTTTAACACGTAGCCAAGAAGATCCTGTTGGACAGTACTAATAATTGTATTCTGCATTATATTTTGGAAAATAATTCTATTCGTCTTGTTCACTAATATACCTAATAACATGTGGTTAATATTATTAATATGATTAACTTATAACATTTATTTTTATTTTTTCCAGCTATCAACTCGTACGGCTACAAGAAGAAATCTTTGAAGTAACTGAAATAGTTTTAATGAACATTTTAAAGAGTCTCAGTCAAGCTTGTCACTAATTAAAAAACATTTTTATTAAATTTGTATTTGTAAATTGTAAATGTATTTTATTTATAATTATTTTATTATTACTAAGATGCGTTTATCTGGGACTCATTTATTTTTAGTATCTATGTCAACTGTAGTTTTAAATTTTAAGAGGCTTGGAAAACGGAATAATGTGTAAAAATGTTATAACAGTACCTTTACAAAAATAATACATTTTTTATCCATTATACTTAGTATGTTTACATTGAGTACAATAATTTTAATGAGAGTTTGAAATGTTATTAAGAAAGTCTAACTATTTTTGTACTGTATACTTTATATTTTTAAATCGAAGCAAGTAAGTATACATAAATATGAACTGTTTTAGCCATAGATTTTTTTATATAGCTCGAATTCATACAGTATGGTAAATTAAATGAATAAAGTTTGTTTTTCATTCAATGTTTTATATTCATATTCTAATCCAAAATTATTAAAAATATAAATAAAAAACTGCGGGTCAGTTAAAAATTTAATGATTAATACCCATAATGTCATAATAATTGTGTCATATAATAAACCATAAAAATATATATTTTTCCATGGTCTAGTTTCAATACCACGTAGTGACGTTCCTTTTAGTCTAAATTGTATACAAAATTTTTAGGTGCACACCTAAAACTGACAAATGCAACAAATTATAATATACTGAGGATTGAAGCATTTATACGAAACTCGCTCTAAAACAGCGATGGTTTTAGGTACGGGAAGGTCTGAGGCACTAACAAGTTTCGAGGCTCCCTTGTGATTTCTTTAAATCAATATGTCGGTACATTCTGACCGCATCGTCCACATAGTGGAAAACGGTCGCTATAGTATTCATTCCTTATTATTTTCCACCCCTAAGTAACGTGTGGCCTGTTACTGATATAACTGATACCACGTAATGCTCACTTTGTAAAATTTACACAAAAAGGAATATATCTATTTTAACATTTACTGACATGTTTTTTGGATAAACTGACCTATAATAATTATTGTGTAATATTATACTGTTATAATAATACTTATATGCTACTATGTAAAGAAATAGATTGTATATTAAATAATAACAAATTTTCATGTAATGAAATTGAAAAGCATATTGTATGAGGTTGTCGCAAGCTCCTGTAGTATGATCAAAATGTCAGAATGAATATTTGGCACTAAAAAATAAATACTGAAAAAACGGTATACGTGGTGTTAAAACTAGGACATTGATTTGTAAATTACTATAACTGGCACTACATATATAATTTATATAATATTTTATTCTCAACCGTAATAATTGAGGAGCTGGATATATTAGGGGTATAATTAAAATAAAATTGATGAGTTTTTTCTTCTTTATCATGTCACGAAAAATTCAATCCGACGAATATAATATTCTTACATACTTCTATAAGTTAATATTGTATAAACAACCGGTTCCTCAATCTGTAATGTATGTATTATTTCAAAAAATATTGTGGATAAATTAACTAATATTTTTATTATTGTCTTGCCAAAAATTTTCAATATTCATATTGTAATTTATACTTTAACAAATACTAATTAATGTATGTATTTTTAAGGCTATTAGTCTTAAAGTTGAAGCGAATATTGTGATGCTAAATGTTAGTAATATTGGTGGTTTTCATTAAATTATATGAAAATCTTTTAGGTGTTATTTATATAAGTACTTATAAAATCGTCGATTGGCATACATTGAAGTGCAGCAATCGCTCGATTAATTTTAGGAAACTAGCCAAAATTTGTAGAATTTATAAATGGCGGTTTTTATAAGACAACATTATTAATAAAATTATAATTTTTATTACAGAATAGATTTTGTACTGAAATTATGTTTTATAACTGTACCTACTTTTAACCAAATTTTCTTTTTTTTATTTATGTACATTCCTATGGATGGGTTATTTTTTTTATTTAAAAATAGTTCCTATTTATAAATCTATTTTTAAAATAAACAATGGATACCTTCTTACAACGCTGTTTTTTTTTCATCATTCAATATTACCACCAAGGCGATCTTTACCTTATCATCAGCTGCTACCCGGGAAACTTCAGTGTAGCTGCCCTCGTACCAATCACGGAAGATGCGACGTTGTCCTCTGCTACGCTTACCGTTGATCTTTCCTTGGATGATAAGCTGGGGAATGCTGTACTTTTGTCCTCTAAGAATATAGTAGAGGTACTGTAGTTTTCTGGTGTTGATATTACACAGAACTTTTTGGTCCTTTCCCATTCGATTGAGAACTTCAAAATTTTTCACCCGATCAGTCCCAGGAATTTTGAGGATGCAATGTACTGTATAGACAGTCGCAACTCGAAAGCTTCAACCCATCTCTTGATTTAGTGTGCATACTTCAATATCGTAGGAAACAATTGAAATAACATGACAACGTTTTCTATCATACATAGCCTCAGACCTAGGTAAATCTTGGCAACATTTGCAATATTTACAATGATTAATATTAGGGTTTATTGTGTGAGCAATATTTTTACAAGGGATCCTTTAAATCTGTTAGCACCTTGAGAGTCTTGTCTAAAACCCCTACTGAAAAAAACCGTCTTTGAGTGTTGCATGCGATAATAATAATAATATAATATGTAATATGATACGTCATCATGCTTCAAATATTTAGGAAGGGCAAGATGAAGAAAACACGATATTATGGAGAATAAAATTTATTCTAGATATATTACACTATTAATCCATAAAACTGGAGTTGTGAAAAATATCACCTAATTCAATTTATCATACTAAGAAGTCTACAAAAAAGAGAACCAGGCAGTAGATGAATAATTGATGAATATGACCAAAGAATCTAATAACATGATTTTAGATGCACATATTTAGTATTCACGTGCCATATGTATCACCTAGTCACACGCTTAGCAGGCACCAAGAAATAACAAGGGCTGTAAAACTTTTGCATTCTCCATTGACGTAGACATTTTCAGTGCTGTGCTGTATATAATATTGTTTTTAAAGTAGACGCAAGTCTTTGTTTTATATTAGATACTTGTTTTAAGTTTATACTCCATATTGTAAAGATCTTTAATCGATAACTTGTAATTTTCACATTATTTTTAAAATAAATCAATATTAGTAATATATTAATTTACTCCCTCTGTGGCCTGGTGAGTAGACCGCTGTCTCTGATCACCAGTTCTATTTTGCTGTGGACACAAAAAATGCACATTGTTTTTGATTTAGTGTTAGGCTCCAATAGATTACATGAATGGCTTCTAACCATTCCCCATTCCCCGAAAAAGTGTGTTAATATAACACTCTTAATAAATATGAAGGTCCATAGAAGCGATTATGGTAAATACTTACTTGTTTTAAAAACATAACCTTGTTGTTCCAGTCAAAGGTCTCAAAAAATATGGAGATCGCTATGATGATTTCATTTATGTTACCAACCTTTGTAGAAATTAGACTAAAATAATTACTTATACCTTTACTTTTTTTAGAGATGCTTTTACTTTTAGCTAATTATTCATAATTTCGTTTTTAATTTTTTTTAACTTAATTATGTCTTTTTGGATTATAATAAAAGGTAAACAGAGCTATTATTTAAAACTATTGAAAGTTCAGAAAATGAGTCGATAATGATAAATAGATTTATATTTCTTAGAAAAATATAGATTACAATTTTCAATATCTAATAAGTTTTGAAAACATATGTACCTAATATATTCAATAATAATATTATTATTTCTTGACAAATACATACTTAAAACAATGTCATTCACCAGGCGCGAGGGGGGAGGGTTTCGGGTCCAGAATTATGAATGATAAAAATACGAAACATACAATTTATTTGAAACATATTTTTTAAAATTTATATTTTAAAGCGATTTAATTAATTAATACGTATCTATATACATTAATAAGAAACATAATTTTTATTCAAAGTAAAAAAAAAGTTACAAAATGTGGATCTCATCTTAGTAAGTATTCTGCAAGGGTACATAAAAGATTTTTGATTAATTCATAGTTTTAGGTTCTTCTTCTATTTATTTAAAAAAATCGATATTTTATAAGAAATAATGTATGTACAATAAATTCTTTCTGTTTATATCAAATCAGGAGGTATTAAAAAATCAGGAGAATAAGTAATTATGTTATTAAATAATATTGGATACATTTATTTTATATCACTACATTTTATGTTTGAAAGATTTAGTTACTGTCTTGTAGAGTGCATTGTTTTTTTTTTCAAAAAAACATTGTTATAATAATCATTTTATTCATTTAGTAAAAATATATTTTAATGGACAATGTTCGCTTTTTAAACAATGATTTATGTCACGCAAAGCACAATCGTTCTCCCCTTAAACTATATTACTAAGTAATATCTAGTTAATTAATTGAAAATAAGTATTTTTTTGGTATTTTCGTATTATCTTCTATCGTTGGTTTTAAAATTGTGGTACATTCCCCCACCCAGGCCCAGTCGTAACAGTTCCAGTGTTGCCAACTGCCACTCACAAAAATATGCCGGATAGGATAAGAAAATAAGCCAGATGGAAAAAAATCGTTCGATTTTCCCAAAACTCAAAAAGTGTCTAGAAACTAGCATTTCAAAAAAAATATCTCGTAATTAATAACCTTCTTTTAACAAGATCGAAAAATAATTTCGTATTGAGCAACTGTCAAAATAGAATTCAAAATTAATGCAGGTAAGAAATTGTATCATCATTTTGTATGTCACATTCATAATATACAGGTTACAAAAGGCCAACATGTCGATGTTCATGCAAATCTGCGCATATGTTCTATACACAAGACAGTAGTTTATCATATGTTTGTATTGAAGTATTATAATTGTTACAATAAGTTGGCCGTCTTAACAGTCAAAACTGTCCATCTCGCTCTAAAATTTATCACAACCAAGACAGGTGCCGTTAAAACATAGAATTTATTGAAACAATTACAACTAACTTCTTGAAATTGTTACAATAAGTGCTCGGCCGATAGCATTCTTGTGTATAGAATAGATGTGCTGGTATAATATTCTGGCTTTATTATGAGAAGTTTACAGCTATTTGTGGTACCCATCGAAAAACGCTAGATTTAACGCCATACGCCAGATGCAATATTTGCAAGCTATTCAAAAATGGTAGATCTGGCAAGAAAAACTCTAAGTTGGCAACGCTGATCAGTTCATGAACGCTTTGGAGATTACACCACTTCATAATCGCATTTATTGACGGAAAAGTATATTATATATTATATATAATTATGTATTTTCATTATATTTTATGGTAGATATAAGTAGTACGCCCACGATAGCCGAGCGGTTACCGCGTCGACTTTAAATGTTCTGGGATCCGGGTTCGAATCCCATAGTACGTTGAGAAAGTGGCTAACATCCATTTCTCGTAATGGTTATTTATTTTCTGAGGTGTTTTCAAATTATATATGTTCAATAATAATAATGTTACATTCATAAGTCTAGTGAATTGTTCGATGAATAAAAAAAATATTTACATTTAATAAACATTATAGTGCATGGATTTACTTGCATCGATAGTATGTATATTAAACTATCGCGATAATAACAATCTACACGTAAAAGTGCTGACGGTCTCTCCAATCTCATTCTTCAAGTGTGAGTGAATCGCGATGTTGTCATCGTATTGATGCTATTTGACAGATTCAGACAGGTTCGGACAAGGTTGTAGATAATTTGTAGACGTCAAAATATTCTGTGTGGTGTAGTTCGTATTTCTTCCAGCAGGTTCGCCACTATCGCTCTACTGCGCATGTTCACCCACCATGCAAATATTAATAATAATTATTGTGAAATGCAGAAGCTTTCAAACTTTTTTTAACCATACAGGCAATTTTGCAACTTGTTTAATACGTGCATTCTATTATAATGGCCGCGATAATACGTACTGTCAGCAGTAAATCCATGCACGTCTAAACGGTGTATTATTCATTGAATTAAATAAAACACCCGATAATCAAAAGTGATTGGATTATTATTTCTTTATACTTTTAATTTACTTATTTAAGTATTTTAATATAAATCACATCAACCTTATTTGTATTAACACAATCATAAGTTATAAGTATCATATCGAGGTTGCGAATCCAAAAGGGCGTAAGTGACGTTACAGTGATAATTAATTATTTATAGGGTTAGACTGTACAGAGTTGAATATTGTTCAACTCCTAAAAGGGCATCAAGAGTTATTTATTCTGTGACGTAGTTAAAATTATTTTAAGTGTGTAAAATTCTTATTTTAAAATACTGTCCTGTTGACTTATACAGATACGTCCTTTTGGCTTAGCAAACTCGTTAATATTAATGTCACAAATTACAGTCGAAATTAACACGTATACTAAATTATGGTAAAAAAATATAAAATATAATCACATTAGCCTCATAACAATACATTGACATACTGAATATTATAAGAACATTTTACATAGTATGGTCACAATTTAAGGTAGACATCGTTGGTCCATTTCGATATTACGACTTGCAATCAGGACTCCTTTCATATCCGTAGGTATCAGCCACTGGAAGAAAAATAATAAAAAATACATTAGGTCCTGGTACAAACTAAAATAATATACGTCAAACCATACTATCGACAATACTGCATCCGCTTAACCATGATTATTCTGCGTGACTGCTAAGAAACACAAGGTCAGTAGAGGAGAAAAATTAAAGCCTTATTTCTCAAACGAACATTGTGCCAGGATTATCACTATTAGACTGATTGGAGTGAACGTATGTCATTACTTGATCCAACAACATCAAACTATTTATGAAATATCTCATATTATGACCATTTAAGAAGCCGGGAAAATTAATAGATGGCAAATTAAATCCAATTAAAGGATAAGACATGCAATAACTACGAGATATCACGTTCGCATGGCGTTGACATGGATATAATCGGGACAATTCTCACATAATAGCGATTAACTTAATCAATAAAAAAAAGTGATAAATATTTGTAAGATAAATGTTCGTATTCAGGAAAATTAATTAACCCGAGAAGTTAACTGTCAGGCATGATCTTTTTAACATGACCACCCATGACCGCGTTAACTGCAAGCTGTCAAATATCGTCAAGTAACACAGTTATTACGTCTTACTTAACCCCAAACGAATCCTTTAATTGAATGGATAGTTTAATTGAATTTTAAGAATTGACCGTCACCATCTGCAATTTTAGTCTTAGTTCAATGAAAACAAATAAGTATGACTGACAAAGTTTAGTGCACTACTAATTTATGTCGGATCCTAATAGCTTACCTCCACTCTTCGCCACTATAGTATAACGACTATGAGACTACTTTAGATATTCTATTAAAATGATATGAGACTCTAAGAATATGAATACCTAAATTACAGTGAAAATGTGGCACAATCAACAAAATTGGTGAAAAAACGTGTGAAATACGTGATAATATGAGCGATTAAAATAACATAATTATGAACTCACGTTTAAAGTCATCTTCATATTTGCATAGTAAATCACACAGTAGATTTCCTGGAACATCAGGCATATCCATCGTTCCACCGAATTCTGTTCGTAAGGCTTTCCCGGGCACAAACTTCATCAGAGAGGCTCTGTCTTCACCGTGGAAATGAATTCTTTTTCTAAGCTTTTCCTTGAGCAGTGGTTTGAATATAGCGAATACCATGTTGAAAATGTAGGGTTGATTTACTATGTGTATACCTTTTAAGCGGAGAGGTATGGATTCCTGTTAAGAAACAAATAAATATTTAAATTAATGAAATACACTGAAAAAAACCTTCTCTAGAAGACGGTGCAAATGAATATGAAAAGGACTACAAACAGTATGATTAAATTAGCTGTAAGTTATTTTTCATAGCAGATTCTTTGGTACAGTTCGGTTATGAGGAATACAGCGGAAAACACATTTTGAAAATAGCCGATATACTGGATTATTTGTTAGGTTAACCTAACCAAACCAAACCTAACCTAACCTAACCCAAACTAACCTAACCTAAACTAACAAATAATCCAGTATATCGCGTATATTCAAAATGTGTTTTCCGCTGTATTCCTCAAAACCGAACCGTACCGATTCTTTTGTAACAAGCTTCATACTATTGTCCGATAACAGGAAGTCGCTGTAATCGCATGTAGAAGACTTCTAGTGACGTAACTGTCATGGCGGCAACGCGTGCTAGAGGCGTGTTTAAATAATGTATTGGTCCTCCTTTTAAGTGCTACTACTTTTCTTCTTCGCAATAAGCCAAAAGTTTACTGATAATAATTTTAATATCACTCCTGATCGTTTTAGACATATTTTTATTATACAAAACTTCAAATTACGTAAATTGACAGATCCGTACACGACGGAAGCGTAAATTGAAATGATAAATTTGGGGGTGTTCCTTATTTGAAAACGGAAGTGTGATAAGCTGCACTGGAAGAGGTTGTTAGTTCACCGTTTTAACACGTGGACAAGTAGTACTTGTTCGACAGTAGCATCATTGGCATTGTAAAGGCAATTTTAGATACAGTCAATTCTATAAACAATGTTTAAAATGCAGACATTGTCAAGATAATTCCTGACACCTAAATGAATTTTGAATGTATAGTATTGTTTTATTAATAACAACATAGATTAATTTGTAAGTAATGCAATTTTTTCAGTTTTCGTTACTTCATCACATTGTCAGCAGCTGTGAATCGGGGTGCCAAATTTTCTAACAATTCCGGTACAAGTATGAAATAAATTTGATAGGTATTGACAGCCGAAACCTTTTTTTTAGATTCAATTTTCAAAAAAGAAGTCGGAACTTTTTTTTTTACTTCGTCTTCATAAAACTTTTTTATCCGTCCGAGCGGAGTCTCTTATTTATTTAGCATTACTTCAAATTTTCCAGGTGTAACATTTTGTTCTCACCTAGTGGTAGAGATCTTTTTGTCAGAAAATTATAGACTATAGTATTTCAACAAAAGTTATACTACACAGATTCTTAAGTTGAGAATACTCATTATTGAATAAAAATCCGAATTCCGTTCAAAATTTTTCATTTTTAGGTCTTTCGTCCAAAAAAATTTCTGGCCTCGCTAAATTATTTATCGTCTATTTCAGAATTATAAAATGGAAATCGCGAAATTTTAGTAATTTTAGCGTAGCATACCTTTTTATAATGTACATAGAATTATAAATAGTAAAAATACTATAATTATATTAGGGTTGGTAAGACTTTTCTAATCCGAATTTAAAACTACAGGGTATATACGTCCCAGTTCAGATTCACCGGGGATCTGGAGCCGAGATTTTTTTCCGGGACAATCCCGGAGACGGTTGAAAACCCTAGCTGTGACCAAATTATTATTCTTAAAATTCTTAACACTTTTTTTTTACACAATCTTTTAACAAACCTGAATCCAGTCTACGATAGTCTTCGCAAAAGATGGAGTGAACTGAACAACGTGCGTCAGCGAGAATCCTCTCATATCCAGTATGACGACCACTCCACCAACTTGGGTCTTCGGTTCCACCATCGCCGCTTCCAGAGCGATTTGCATTCCCTTGAACATTTCGTCTAACGAGCACTCGCTGGGTTTCCATTTGACTGAAAACATTATAGTTAGACACTTAATATACACGTCAGATGACACAAAGGTCATTATATTTGAAAGGAACCTTCGACCGAGGGTACGTCCCACACTCCTACATATTCAATTAAATCAATATTTTAAAATATCTGAAATTTATGGTTAATTTATTTATTTACACCCATGTGGCCGCGCGGCTTAAGCGTTGGGCTATAGCGCCGTACGCCGTAAATTCTAGGTCTGGCAAATACACATATTGTTTTTCAATTTGTGTCTGTCAGTGTATGTACCTAATAGGTTGAGCAAGTGGCTGACATCCATTTCTCGTAAGAAACAAAATCTATTAATACAAACCTCTACTCTGTGGAGGCCCATAATATGATTCTATTAGGATCGGACATGGTCGAAAGAAAAAAGAAAGAAATTTATTAACTTCCACATTGATTTTTATTGTTCGTAATCTTAATATTAAACCAATATAATGGACACTAGTAAATTTGATTCTTTGACAGCGCTTAATCTCTCCGAATTTTAGTTTAAATATTAATTGAATAATTTTTATTCAACGAATAAAACTCAAGATCTAAAAGTACGTTTGCAGTACATATAATTAAGCACAGATTTTGAAAATGTTAAAATTCACTGATGACTAACATATTTTTACCCAAAAGTAGAAAGAAAAAAATCTCTCTGATTCGACAAAGATAAATTATTAAATTTATGTGTAACCCGAACACCAAAAACACCTCTGTTTACAGCTGACATTTACAACAAAAATAATTTGTATAGATTTATTTTATTTGACGTAAAATATCCACGTGTGTACCATCCCTATCCTAGGGGGTGTGTGACAACTGATAGGGAGTGTGTGATCACAAATATGCAACTCTGCACAGCGGATTCCATATTACGAACTACTTGGGAACATATTATTATAAGTATTAACATAGTATGTAATTTTTAAAATCAAAAATAATTTATTCAACTACTTTAAAATAATACCTAATATTTAAAACTAGTTTTATTGTACTCTCAGATACCATACATCCATTTTTCCAAGTACCTATACAAGTTAATTTTCATTATATATATTTATAACATACCTCCTGATTGTATTGTCAATATTCTAGATCCATTATTGTCGCGTAGTTCTTGGAAACCAATGACTCCCTGCTGAAAAACGTTTCTTTCTTTGCTAGGAAGAAGCCCGTAGCAGCTTTTTGGATGCTTTTTCTTGAACTCGTAGAATTTTCTAATCTGAAATACCAAAGAAATCAATTTGTATAGTGGATTAATGGTATGGGGAGCTGTCGTATGTATATGTCAAGCATATCACCTAAGTAACACATCACTAGCCAGCTGATGTATTACCTCTAATGTAGGTATTGATTTTCATTTTTCTTAGTGTGGAGTGTAATTTTTGTTGCAGAATAACATACAATTCTAATAAAAAAAATATTTTGAATTTGTTTTAAAAGTGTACATAATTGATACATAGGTTCCGACCTAAAACATTAAAAAGCAATATATTTTTTTAAATTTAAAAAAGATAATTTACGAATTGAAAGGTTGAGGCACCTAGCGGAAAAATACAAAGCTTGTAATTCGACACCTTTTTCATAATTTATATTTTAAAGTGTTTTAATTAATACAGTCATATTATTATGTATCTAAACTAGAACTATGCACTAAAAAGGAAAAAAAATATTCAAAGTCAAAGATAACCTTACAATTAAAAAACAACGTTACGCAATCCCATTTTATTATTACTTACATTATGACTTTGTAGTGACGTTTACAGAAATAATTTTTGATAAATTCATAATTTTAAGATTTTTTAGATTAATTTTAAAAACATCGATTTTTATAACAATAAAAATGTTTATAACTTGAAATCTTTTATGTATTTTAATTTAAATTAAATTTAAATGTACTTTGATAACTTCTTTCAAATGTCAGTAAATTATAAATAAAATTGCACAATATTTCATATTTTACCGCTAGATATTCATAGTAGTACGACATAGCAAATGCACTTCGTATTGTTCTACACATCAAGAATTAATTATTATTGTGAGTTATAATCATGGACCCCACATCTTAAAGCGCCCACCATATCTTTGGCGGCCTCCCTATCTATCGCTAAGTTTAATATCATGTATGATGCACAACCTAAGCGTTTTCAAAATTGTGTTAGAGATAAAAGTAAGGGCCTTCAGTTTATTTTTAGCGATTTTTGTAGTTTTAATACAAATCTACTTGAATTATGGAGTTATTAAGTATCAACACAATTGCATCTTACAACCCTATTTTATAAATGTTAATAATCCCTTTGTGAAATAGCGCTGCAGGTGACTTTTTATCAGTGACGTCCCTAGAAAAAATGCCGCCACATTTTTATACATAGAACTTTATATCATCCTTTTGTGACTCCAATATCTAAGAAATGTGTTATATGGATACATTACTAACAATATATATATATACCACTAAATCTAATTTAAATGCCATCTCTGCTTCAATAGACAATATTGCGAGTCCACAGTTTCAGAGAGGTACATTTAAAAATACTCTTGACAACTTCCAAAACTCGTGAGTGACTTGCAAACATATTTGGATCCATTTTAAATTAGGTATGCACGTGTAATTACTGTTCACCAAGAACGTGTCGTACAAGGACAACGGAAGTAAACTAGACATCGCGAACCCGACAAGAAAATCTCTCTTATTTCCGTTATTACTAAGTTTATGTAGCTATTTCTATATATACCGAGTAATTATTATCGAATTGCCGCCTTTTGGGTAACTGTCGCCGCCAAGCGACGCTCAATCTGCCTACCCCAATGACATTATTAATGGACAACTCACTCAATACAGTAGTTGGCAAATAAATTCACGCATAGTGACATTCGCACATGTATAGGTAGACGTCACGCAATTTCCATTATGCGACATCACGCATCGGAAATTTATAGCAATATCACTTTTATTGTAATGGCGTTAGAACAGTGTTTCTAGTGACAATCATCATTTGAGCGAACCCGTTCGAACCGAACCATTCGGCAGACCCGACACAAAGCATCGGGAATTTATAGCAATATCACCTTTATTGTAATGACGTTAGAACGGATTATGCCATTCGGCAGACCCGACAAAAAAGTGAGTGTCATTTTTCTTTCCAGATGCGTCGTCCATATTAATGTCAGTGGCCTACCCCCACGAGACGTCACTGCTTTTTATACTATTAGAACAAATTTGTGATGTGTATTTATTTCACATATCTGTTTGACCAATAGACTAGAGCCCTGTCAGACCCCCCCCCCCCTTGTTATAATAATATCTAGGTTTGTTTATAATTACCTGCTCTAGCGCGCTTTCAGGATAAAATTTACAGGGTCTTAGAAACTTCAACAAAAATTCGTCTTCTTCCAACGGAACGGTCAACCCAGCTTCATCTGGAAATAATTAAAACAAAACATTTAGTAGGTATTACACGCCATATACTTATTCATCACTGGGATATAATCACAGAACAGATTGATAATTATAATTCAGATAGGCTATACGATAGGTTTTGAATGTGCGATTGTCCTGGATAATTAACAAAGAACAGATTATTTATATTATATTTAATAAACTGCCTGTCAAACTAGCGAAAATGTGTACATTTTTTTTAATTACAGGAGAGCAAAAACATAGAAAATTCAACTGTAATTGTCTTCATAATAAATTATGAAAAGAAAGATATTTTTATAAAAGCTGAATAAATAATTAGGAAGTATCGGTTTTTTCGATTGTACTATTATTATTATTCTTTTTTTTTCCGACCATGTCCGATTCAAATAAGATCATAATATGGGCCTCACAGAGTGGAGGAGATTTTGTTTTTATGAGAAATGGATGTCAGCCACTTGCTCAACCTATTAGGTCCATACCCTGACTCAATAATATGTGTACTTGCCATATCCAGGATTCTAACCTGGGACCCACGATGTTATAGGCGGACGCTTAAGCCGCGTTACCATCGTGGGTATAATTCTTATAGTATTGCTTATATAACATAGAAATAAACTCTTCTCAGGGGCGATTAAACTTAATGAATGTGATTCAATAGATTTGTCAGAAAAATTAAGCCAAAATCTTATCTACAACATAATAAAATCCCTGCAATTAAAGTCAAATAATATAATAAATTTGGGTTAGTATTTTGTAGGATAAAAACAAAAAAACATTTTCTTATTGGCTATTTCTCTATTAAAAAAAATCACATCAAAATCGCTGATATTATTTATATGTACAAATATGGATAAAACAACTTAACTGGTACTAGGGTGAGCCATGTAATTTCCTTTGAATCATATGATGTAATTGAGAGAAATATAGGTAGACAGGTATTTTTCTAGCAGTGGGTCACTTGGCCATTGCAAGAGAAGCATTTTGCGAAAGTTCACTACCTGTCTACAGAACTAGACGCGGCTGTTGGATACGCCAGCAATGCTACCATCATATACCAGCTTTGTTATGCTCAGCAGGGTCGGATTTACTATAGGGCTAAAGAAGCTATAAGCCCAGGCCCTCAAAAAAAAAATGAGTCTAAAAAATAAAACTTTACAACAGACGAAACAGCTACCCCAACGCGAATTAATATGCATGGTTTAAAACGTTGTCAAAATTATGTGAGTACTAGTCATCAATTTAACGCGTATCAGTCAAAATATTCGTAGTTAGAAAGAGCAAAAAATCAAGAAAACTATTCAAAATTTCACATTTTTCAAAGCCGTTGTTCAAACGTAAATTCGACGCTGATTATAGAATTATCGAAGATATCGATTATTGAAGATTCAGACTAATTGACAAAAAATTTGGTAAATCAAAGCATTTTTACCTCAATTTTCTACCCGTCAAAATAGACCGTCCCTCGATTATGCTTTTTTTGCATATTTCCATGCAACATCTCTATCGTTGTATTATACACACCTATAAGCACCCCCTCATAAAATGTTGAAAAATGACTTAGGTCAAAGAAAAGTTGAAACAATTATTGTATTGTCTCCAAAATATCTAACATATTATACTTATAAAATAATATAACATTCTGAATTATAATATAGAGCGTCTTAAATCGATAAATTTATATCAATTGAACACGAAAGCGCAATCTATAAAATAATATTTAACTTTATTATATTATGGAATAATATCATTGAAAATATTTTTCAGACTTTTGCCGCCTCCTTACACACCCCTAGCACACCCACTTGGTGGCACTCCTGTCCATGTTATTTTATATATTTGTTTGATCCACAACAATGTCTTATGGATTTGGCATATATGGCTAACAACATTCAAATGACTGAGAGATAATCCCCACTCTGTTGAGGTCCATACTATCGTCTTTTCACTAACGAAAATGGTAATTTCCCTTCTACCAATTACGATAAGCAGATTTTTTTATCTTTCTGTGCTATATCCGTTATCATGTATTATGTCGGTGAAGATTTTCTCATTTTTCCTCTATCTATCGCCGTTCTAAGCAAGTATGGAGTACTTGCTGTCAAACTAGTATCTTAGATCCTTAAAAAAGGACGTCTTCTGCCAGGGAGATATATCTCGGGATGAGGCATTTTCTGATCAGAGTACGCAAAATTTCTAGTTTTTACTTAGCTGACTATTTCTTCGCCCTTTTTTATGCCCTGCATTCATAACCATGCACATTATAAACCCAAATGTCGAAAGTTTCTGATTTACCAAGCGTTATTTCTGTGAGTATTCGTATCTTCACTTATATAGTAGGCCCAAGAATACACAATATTATCTTACAATTCTCATTCCGAATCTCCGGTTTAGGTTATGGATAAAATAATGTTTTGTCAGACGTGTAAAAACTGGCCAGGCCCTTTCGACTGGCATTTCACTTCAATCATATGGATACAGTCACCACTACAATGGAATGTGCTATCTCTGAATTAAAAAAAAAGATTTCATCTGTATCTTCTTCTTCATTATAAAAACTTTTTTAACCAAAAGTTATTTCAGTTACACCATTAAAATAAACGGTTTCTCCTTGTTCATAATATAACTATAACATTATGTAGCTTACAGAAAGAGACGATAATATCTTCCTTCTCACTCTAGCAATAAATACATATTCTTGTACTAACATAATAATAATACCAGTATTCCAAAACCACATTATGGTAGTAATATTAAAATACATTTTTAAAACATTACACTTAGTATTCAGTTAAAATGATTTTAAACCACACCCAGTAATTGGCATTCTATTGTAGACATAATAAACGTAATATTGTATTTCATCGAGATATCATTATGTAAGTATGTCATTGTTTGTGAGGGTTTTCTACGTGCATGAGAAAAAAAAATCTGATTTAAAATGAGATCATTGTGCCTAATATTTCACTTTCACTTTTATTACGGCATACCTGGTTTGTTACTGGTAATTTAAATGAACAACTTTTTTTGCAAATGTGCGACGATTTAAAAAAAAAAAATGGTATAGTGATGTGCCGGTACAAACAAGGTCATAAACGTGCTTTGAATATGATTATTTTTATTTTCACTACATGGACCAAATATCTATACCGTAGCCGGGGGTGCATTCCCATCAATCGATGGTGCGAGTATAGGACATGTGACTAGACGGCTGCAAGCCATGAAACGATACTGTAAACTACGATGGAAGTGCTAGTTATCGATTAACTCCGAATGCAATGCGGTAGGTAGCTTGTTTGCAATAAACAATTTCGATTGTATATTTCTTTAAAATTATTACCATTTATTTCAATATGCAATAATCATGATTTTCATCAAACATTTTACCAGTTTTCATTCGAAGTATGAGCATTAATTAGCACTGGCTTCGATGTTTCAGTTTCGTGTCACGGCCTGGCTATTAGTGCGCCTCGGTATGCATCATTCTGTGCTGCTGTCATGTCAAGACAACCCTGTAATGAACACACAACCAGTGACGTCTGGCCTCCGTACTTCCCGAAGTCATGGGTCGCTAAATATTTTATTAGAACAACAACTATTTTTAATTATGAATATACGTATATTAATTTGTCAGATAAAATCATGATCATATTACGTGAGCAGCTCAAGAAGACTTAATTGATCGATGTCAGATCAGATAATTTGCTTAAAATGGAATTTAATGGAATAAATATTTCAAAATTTTGATTAACAAGATAATTCGTCTATCAATATTGCAAGAGTGGCATTAGTAACCACAACTCTTTTACACCTATACGAAACATCATTTACATCAAAACTCATAATAAAAAAATATGCACAGGTCATGTCTTTCAACATAGACTTTGGAAGATTATCTGCGAATTACCATTGATAACATTAAACCCGATATTGATTTGTTATGTAAAAACTTGCAACCACATCCCTCCCATTAAATTGTTTTATAGGCTTTACGTACAATAATTTATTTATTTGAATTTGTTTGTGATTAATAATAATATGTACTTATATATGGTAATAATTAATGCCGAGTACGGCTTTTTATAGCTGTGGAGGAGGGGCCGTGATATGAAAAAGTTTGGGAAACACTAAACCATGGCAGGAGGACAATATATTTCTGATTAATTTTTGTAGAATATGTACTTATAATACATATGTAAATATTGAAAAAGACATTTGGAATATATTATGTAAAGAGGCGTTCTGAAAACATGATATTATACCAAGTCTTTTTTCACAGTAGTCCTTGATGTAAGACGGTAAAAAATATAAAATGTTAATTTTCGTGAAAGTGGCTGCGATGTAGATTTTCGATTTAAGTTTTCCTGTACGTTGTATGCAGTACTTTGTGTGTCACTGCGGACGGAGAATTATTATAAGTTATAATTGATTTTTCCGGTATGAACCATGCAACGTTTCTATTTTTTTAATAATAAAGATTAACGTGATCCGCTGTGTTTTTCTAATTGGATTAATACAACGTGGTTTATAAACATAATTAACTGAGTATTCATATCGCACATTATAACACATTGTATACACTATACAGCAACTATAGATCTACCAGTATAAGTGAGGGCGCCACATGCTAACATTTGACATAGCATCTCTTGATAATGGCCTCTGCAACGAGCCCGAAACGTCGAGTAAAGAAGGAAGAAGGACACACGGTGGAAACCCAAAAATCTACTACGATAAAAAATAACCGTGAAAGCCTCAAACATTATATTTGACATATTATTCAATACTTGTTATAGATATAGCTACTGTAGTGAGCTTAGTTCTAAATTCGAACACCGGACGATTTATGATGATATATCTATAATAGGTGAACAAACCAGCTAATGGTTGCAACTGTAAATTAAATTTCACTATCTGTCTAATAAAAATAATTATGTAAAGCCTACTTTGTCAAAAATAATTTATATATTACATTATATCAGTAACAGACTTACAAAGGAATCGATATATAATATTATTGTATTTTTTTCTTTACCATGTCCGATCTCAATAAGATCATAATATTATGGGCCTCCACGAAATGGAGATTTGTATTAACAGATTTTGTTTGTACGAGAAATGGATGTTAGCCACTTGCTCAACCTATTAGGTCCACACTCTGACTCAAACACAAATTGAAAAACAATATGTGTATTTCCCAGACCCAGGATTCGAACCTGGGACACACGACGTTGCTCAGCCATCGTGTGTGTAATGCAATAGTCGTCGCAATATATCCTACAGATAGTAACTAGCAGGCTGTAAAAAAATATGTTCAAAGGCTGTAATAGTCTGTACGTAAAAGTGCCATGTTTTTTATAGATTATTGTGATACCTACCGTCAAATTACACTATAGTTTGAAGGCTTTTAGCCTTCAAGTATATTACTTATTGAAAATTCTACATTTCAGAAAAGTTTTTTCTACGCCAATAAATTAAATTTAATTTTAGATACTTATTTTGAAATACAGAAATGAAATTTTTTATCTCTTTCGATTTTTTTGTGGAATGTACCTATTAATTGTAGTCATGATAAGTTTTCTCTCTATGCTTATTGCACTCATCGTCAAACTATTCTCCTATGTTGCCAAGAGCGTACTGCGCGAAATTATAAATTAGCTTAAAATATGATACAGTGATAATATTTATCACTATAGCCGTCGATAACCGCCTTGTGTATGGAATAGACCCACTGGTAAATTGGTATCGTATCCAAAGAAATTATCGACGTCAAAAGAAATGTATTGACACCAAAGTATTGAAACCGGTCTTGATAATATTGTAATAATAATTGTGGAATATGTAGATACTAATTAAACTTAAAATTAAACATTCGAAGTGAACTGTTGCATTACAGATTGTCGATAAAATATATTATGTTTTCATCATATTTCCTAGAAGGTTCATTACCTCGACCTATAGAAGATTGCCCAATTCTGTTTAAAAGTAGGTAAATGTCAAGATCACGATACGTAACGTGTCCAAATTTAAGCGACCTAGTTTAAATTTTAATTTGGACGTTTGGACTGTGACATAAAAAATAAGGAACATTGTAAACAAGAACAGTAATAATATCTTTATCAAACTTTTTTTTTCAATCATTATTACTTACTAGCAATAAGCCGCAAATTCGTCCATATGAAATACAAAAATATAAAATACTTGTTTTTTTTTCAAATCAGTAAAATATACATCTCACCTATCCACCGCTGATATCTGACCACTTTACCTACTCGTGCGTTATTTTTTGGGTTGTTTTATCTCTCGTTCGAAACCTTTTGAAATATTGATATGAAATAGTAGTTAGGTAAGTACTTACTAAATGTGTAGTTTTTGAGGTGGACCAAACTGACAGACAGACAAATTAAAAAAAAAGTGTGCCCATCAAAGTATCATGCGAAGAATGGTGATCGGAAGGCAAATATTTCGAAATCACAGACATATCTACACTATAATTCTCTTGACGGACGAAACCCGTCTGCTATGATTAAATAAAAAAATATTTGAATGAGGTCTACGTTATTAATTATCAGTATTATCACTAACTGTATTTTTGGAAATATTAGTATCTATTATATAAAACCCTAGTCATTTATCTACATTTAATGTTGATTTAATGAATAATACAAAAAATAAGAATGTTGCATTCACTATTAATATAATTGAAGGAATATAAAGGAATAATTAAAAAACATACTTATTCGTGTTTTTTTAAAATATAGGTGGCTATTGTTTTTATAAGTAGTTTAATAAAATTAAGTATTAACAAGTGCAAGTACGTTAAGACTAAAATTTGGATAGATCTTGACACCGTCTACCGATCACAGTTAGTATTGTAAATACCTTGATTTAAAATTACAAAATATGGTCTCCACTATTGACGGAATTTTACATACAACTCGAACGCATAATTGTTACATAATAAATTTCGGCTTAATATAATAATGAGGTCATTTCATTGATCGATATACGTATTTTATCTTACTTAAATGTATATCTAGGCATACAACATGTCAAAATAAAAATAATTCTGACAGCTAAATCAAACAAAAGAACATCAAATTAAAACTTCATCTGTCGTGAAAATTTTAAATTAGAATTTGCAGGAAAGGTAGGACGTAACTTCAACAAACACACTGTGTATTTTTACCACGTTTTTATTAGCTCGTATTCTTGTTTGTCCTGTACAGATTTTTTCTTGTGTATCCAGTACATTTTTTTTTCTTGTTTGTCCAAGATTTGTATTGTACGATTGAAGATGTTTAACTAACTTCCGGACTAGCTAGACATTTGAAACTTTTAGAATATATCAGAACACGACGACAATGCATTCTTTTAATACTTTTGGCCATCTTTAAGCAGAATTGAATTCATTTTCAGTTAATTCTGTTTTGTATGTTTCGGAAAAAATTCGTTATAAGTAAAACACTATTATTGGTTGCTAAGGGGGTCCTAGCAACTAAATAATTATTATATACGTGCGTTACTATGGAAATCAATATGAAATGTCAAAATGACATTTCAGTATTTCTGTCAACTACAAAAAAAGTATTTTTATTAATACATAGAATTGTCAAGTTTATATGATTCAACAGAAAATTTAAAAACGTGGTATATAAAAAGTTATTTTTATCTTGTAATTATTTATATGTAGGTGTTGATGCTAAGTCGGAAAAGGCAATCAAACCAACATATTTTCACTTTTATAATATAATAATATTGCACCGGTTGATTAATTAGTAAAACACACTTCCCAGAATGCAATAAATGCAGGTGTAAGTCTCGCTAACTACCATGTATGTTCCAAATAACATACCTACCCATAATGTTATTTATTTTAGGGCAGTATTAATGACTTGAATTAATTAGAATGTTATTAGTTATTGCTATCATTTCGAAAATATCGCTGAAGGCTATTTCAATTGTTAACCCAAAATCCTTACCGACATTACAAAGTAAGATTTCTTATTATTTCTAAATACGAATGGTTTCGCGATTTATTAAGTACATACTTAAACGGACAGGCTTAAAAATTACGAAATATTCTACGTTCCCCGATGGATATAAATTTTATTATTACTTCATTTAGGATATACTTCGAGGTTATTGGATTTCAAATTTATCTGATGTTATCAAATTCTTAAGTACGTATGTAATACGTGTAATTGTTATTTTGCTGATGGCAAAATAAAGAGATTTTAAAGATAACTTTATGTAATACCTTAACGGCCCACATGCTCGTCGTAGGTCAAAATTGAGTTTTTATTGTATTTTCAAACCATGATCCTGGACACTCCTTAAACGTTGTAGATAATCTATTTATATAATTTTGAAGCCTTATTTCAAACATTTGATGACTGCATAAAGTATTTTTGTTACATAAAATAGTATTCTTTTAAACCTCTCGCTCAGAATATAGTCATATTTCGGTACATGAATGTGCAGTGATGATAAGATTTTTTACATTTATTAATTTTTAATCGCATTTATAAAACCATTAGTATAATTTATGACGACATAATTTTAGTAAAATATTTACGATAAAAAAATATATTGATAATCTCTGTGATCCCAAATTTGACAAGAATTAGGCATTTTATTATTCAAAAAATCGGCAAGATTAACACATTTGAAGATGATTCTAAAGATACTTATTATAAGCTATGTCTTTGATCATTCAAGTGTGATAAACATCTTATGAATAATGATTGCTTTATAATAATTATTGACCTAAGAATAAGGTAGTGTTTTTTTGAAAAACGCCATTGCTTTTGTCATTCCCCAGTAGTTAAGCTACAACATACGGCCGTAGCCATAAATTGACAAACTATAATTAAAGTAGGGAGTAAAACGATATTGACGCGCGTGTTTGAACATGTACCGTTTAAAAAAAAATAAAAAAAAAATCGATTAGGTACATGTTCAAACACACGCGTTAACATAATTTTACTCCCTAATTTAATTATAGTTTGTCAATTTATGGCTACGGCCGTATGTTGTAGCTTAACCACCATCTTTCACTGCGCCAACGAACAGAACATTATTTTTTATACGACTACCAATTCAACCACACTAAACATCACGTTATAAAATCTAGATGTGTATAAAACCTTATTCTTCTGAACCCTTTACAACCCCCATGGGCCTCTATAGACTACTTCAGCGCATCGATTCTATACACAAGGCTGATATCGGTCGCTATCGGCGGCTATCGAGGGTAGTGTATCAAATTTATGTATTGAGGTATTATAATTGTTACAATAAATTAGTTGTAATTGTTACAATAAATGCAATGTTTCAACAGCACCTCTCTTGGCTGTGTTAACTTTTAGAGCGAGATAGACAGCTTAAACGGCTAAATTATTGTAGCAATTATAATACATCAATATTTTTTTTTGTGTTAACTGTCAATTCATTGTATTATTGATTTAATTTAATAAAACGCAATTTGAATAGCACCGCATCTTAAATTTGTTTTGATACCTGTTTTATTAATTAATTGCAAGATTATTCAGTTGAAAATGTCCCTCTGAGGTGGAAGAAACTGTTCCAGAGGTAATTATTAAAAGTGGAATAAGTACTAAAAAAAATCGTTTTATTAAATCAAATCAATAATACGTCATTTTTTTTTCGACAATGTCCAATGATCAAGACATATATTAAATTAATAATTTAAAAAGTATTTAACCACTTGAACTATATCGTAATTCCTAATCATAATTATCAACTTTTTAAATGATTGAAGACTTGTAGGAGAAAGTACGTACCACATATAATTTTGAACAATATAATTAATACTAATATGAGGCGGCTCTCATGGTGCAGTGCGTAAGGCGCTTATCTTCCACCCGAGAGTTCCTGGGTTCGATTCCCGGTCAGGACACACAATATTTATGTGTTTTTCTCAAAGCCTGGGTGTTTGTGATTGTTCAAAATTACTAACAACCACCTTGTACGAAAAAGCAAGGATATGGTTATTAATAATTCTAAAAAAAAAATACTAACATGAACCTGCAAAAATGACTAACACACTTATAGAGGCTTTATTGAATAAAAGATTCTCAAAAATAAAAATAAAACTACACCAAATTCTAATAAAAAAAAAACTCCACGTAGACCTCCACTTAGGGTGCCAAATATTATTTACCCATGGCGCCAAAGAGCGCGATGCATAACCACACTTATAGGCGTAAGCCACTAAGAGACGCGCCTACCTTTAAGAGGCCAATATCGGCAACTTAGATTGCGTTGCCTACGGTATCCATACATAATAATCCGACCGTGTCCAATCCTAATAGGATCATACGGGCCTCCACAGAGTAAAGGTTTGTATTAACAGATTTTGTATTTTACGAGAAATAGATGTCAGCCACTTGCTCAACCTATTAGGTCCATACTCTGACTCACACACAAATTGAAAAAGAATATGACGTGTACTTGCCAGACCCAGGATTCGAACCTGAAACCTACGACGTTATAGTCGAACGCTTAAGCCGCGCGGCCACCGTGGGTGTAATACGTCAATACATAGATATAATAAAGTACCCTCGATAGCCGCCGACAGCGGCCGATATCAGCCTTGTATACAGAATAGATGCGCAAAAATTAAATACCTATTATTAGTATTATTAATATCATTGTCACCTCGTTATTTTAAGGAAATATTTTTAAAAAATCAGTCAAAAAACCAACCATCAGTGAACCTAAGCATGCTTGTAATTTATTTTAATAAAATTACGTACCTATTATTTATTTTATGATCAAATGTTGCCAAATATAATAAATAAATTTAAGAGCGTACTTCAGTGAAACGGCAAATAATTTTCAACAGTAGGTGCGACGAAATTTCACACTCGTCGCCTGTCTCGCCAATCGGAGACCGACGGTCGAGGTGTGCGCACGACGATTTGTTTTGTCATTGCATCGGATGAATATATTCTTAAATCATGTAAAGATGACTAAAAAACTGTACGTATGTACTTGAAAAAGAAAACATGACAATGAATATACTATTATTATTAGTAATATAACAATAAACATAACATTAAATGAACGCATCTTGAATTTGTATGACAAATTATATTTCGTTCAGCACGCGTCGTTCGCACAATCCGCGCATCGCCTAACCACGATCTTTCTTCAACTGAAGTATAGCCTTAATGTTTATACAGTCAGTAATATTAATATTTTAAATATAGAACATTATTAGTATTCTTTTTACCTCTTTTGTTTATTATATTTTAATGAATAATTTACTCATAAATAATCAGTGTTGCGTGTAATTAACTGAACAATTCACAAAAGCAAAATGTTCACATTGAAATAAATAATATACTGGTAGAAAAAAACAGGAGATACCTACTTAATTTGCAAGATTTCCTTAAAAGATTAGTTTTTTTGCTGTAGACAGACGGATATAAAAAAAATACATCAATACAGCTTGAAACCGTCAGAAAAAAGATGAAGCAGGCTGTAATCCTCATTACCAACTGCGGATTAAGTAGCTGCAATCAAAATGATTGCTGTATTTTAAATTATATAGATGATGGCTTTCAACCAACTAATTACATTGTGTCATTACAATCTTTAAAAATATACATATAAGTATTGAAAATCCTCTAACATAACAATATCTAGTTGTATCACTTAAGCATAACAAAAATAAAATGAATACATTTTGGACTGGGCATTTTGTGCTGTCAATAATTTTGATAATATATTATTAATATGTATAATACGCACGGTAGAAGTGGAACTTATAGATTCGACCATGCAAGTACGTTCTGTACTTCATTTATATATTGGTAATTCACGCTTTGAAATAATTTTATGCCTAGTTGATGGGACGGTTCGATAATCACCGGTTTGAGAATCACGACTTATCGATTGTAAAATAACACTTGTCAGAGAATTCGATGATACACTTAAAATTTCTTGATGATACATACAATATTATGATTTTATTCTAACGCTACTCTGCCCTGCTAAGTAAAAAGACAAAGCAGTACTAGTACACAATATGTGTTGATAAGAAAAAAACAAAAAGGCTTATTTCCATTTTTTCACTCTTTTAAATGTTCAAATTATACATATTATTCGGTGTGGACCGGATACCTGGTGGTTTTGGGGTACCTCCGGGTAAGATGATGCAGAGGAAGAGCATTGGCGCGCTAGAGCGACAGTGTGAAGGAGTGTACTGGGGACAGCCTTCACTTTGCCCTGAGAGACGACAGAGCAAGTCAAGGTTTTTTTTAATTTCTATACTCTTTTTTAAACACCAAGGCGCATAATTGCTACATCAGTCCCGTGCAGCTTCATTACGGTACGAGGAAGTATGGCACTAAAATCTTTTCAGTATTTTATATATTTATACTATAGCGTCATGGAAGGTGACCGTGCACAAATCGCAGACGGGTGGATATGGAGAAGACCGAGAGGGGTGGAGAAACTTTGTCGCTCGGAACATGATTGCATTGCAGGATAGCCACGAGGGAACGACCAAGATTAGATAGGTAGTCATTTAGGTACCTCAAAGTTGAAATTTTGTAGAGAAACTTAAATAACCGATTGGATGCACGGTGTTTTAATAGTTACAATTAATTAATGAATGCGATTTTTCAAAAGTGTCGCCAATTGCTTACTTATAAAATACATTAATCGTCAGTACATTTTTTTTACCACAGTTTCATAATATAATATATAAACTAGTCCCCGTAGTTTATGTTAATATTAATTTTTCTTATTTGCTTTATGTAGGTGATTGTAAGCTGAAGAATTGTAGCCTCATAATAAATGCACTGTCATGCTGCAGTATTGCAATGGCCTATTTTTTTGTTTAATATACTTGAGTTCGAAATCTCGTTTTTTCATCATATAACATTCATTGTGTAAAATTCTCACTTATTTTAATGATATCTTTTGTCTGCAAAGTTGGACGTAATAATATTATCTGCCATACATACATTCTTTTTGTATTACATTTTATAATGTGTGATGCATTGGTCAACAACTGTAATTCCACAATAAAACTAATCAATAAATAATTAATGATTTGATGTTATTAATAATAATTATTCTAGATAGGCATCGAATGTATCATTATATTATATACGATTTAAAATATAAATTATAAACCAATACTAGAATCTGAGAGCAAAATATCCAAGGGGCACTCAGTATACATGACTGCTAATGAATAGTCTGTCACTGGTAATTACTTATTTGCAATAACTACGTAGATATATTATATAAGATGTCTTTACGACACATAAACCATATGGTTCGTCCAACTAATTGCTGTGTTCTTATCAATAATGATATATTAATGTTTCACATAATGATATGCTTGATAGATACGTCATTAATTAATAGAACTTTCTATCCGCATATATGTACTTCATTATTTTTTTGTGTGCGTACTAAATATCATGATACCCGTGTGGGTATTATAATAGGGACAGGGAAGTAAAACACTTCGTAAGGGAGGACAATCGAGAATACACTGTCTATAAAAGTATATAAAATGCACTTCATTTTGTTATTGTTTTCCTCTTCCTACACTTATTTATGTGCTCATTCGTGCTAAACATTTTACTCAATACTATCGAGTAAATTTGACTACTTTCAATACATATTTTAACGAGCTAAAAATTGTAATTATTTTTTCTTCGTCTTCTTCTTTCACGGCGCTACATCCCGGGGTGGGATTTGGCCTCCTCCACAACCGCTCTCCACTCACTCCGGTCTCTCGCCACACTTCTCCAATTACCGGGTCTTCCTATATGAATGATGTAAATTTTTTTTACAAATATCAAATCTAATAACTGAAGTTGTTTTAGATTAATGGCGCACAAAATACGGCCGACCATCCATGCTATTGACAAATTTTGACAGCCCTCGTAGTCCGGTAAGTAAGGCGCTGATCTTTCACCCGGGGGCTCCGGGGTCGATTCCCGTAGAGGTCACAATATTTTTATATGATTTTTTCAAAGTCTGCGTGTTTGTGATTGTTTCACTTCTATTACCTAATACCAGTGGCGAGGGGTGGAGGTAGGCTGTTAAGATGTTAGTCATACTAATTATTTGTTTTCATTGAACTAAGAATACAATTTGCAGATGGTGCTGATTAGTTTTAAAAATTCAATTAAACCCTGCCTAACCAATACATAATAATAGGTAAATAAATAGGTATGCTATGGGCGATCCGACAAAAATTATGCACACTTTTTTAGTCGTACTTATTTGTTTTCGTTGAATTAAGAATACATTATAATATTACGGATGGTGTTGGTTAGTTCTTTTTTATTCATTCTGCCCCGCCTATGAAATATTATATCAAATTATCAAACCATAACCGATAAAAAATATTCTTTTATCTATAAAATATCTTTAATTATGTATTGTTTATTGGTATAATTTTAGATAAATGAATATTTTTGAATATTATCTACTATGGCTTAGATTAAGCAGGATTTAAGTAAATTTTATAAATTAGCAAACACTATCAAATTTAATACAAAACAAATACATTTGACTGACAAAGTTTAGTGTGTATTATTTATGTCGATTCTTAACAGCCTCCTCCAACCTTCGCCACTGCCAAATACATACACTAGTTTGCACAAAGATCAATACTAACACTGTGAATATTCTGAAAGAGTACTTTTACATACTTATTGCTACTTTTATTGTGTCTCTTGGCATGTTGTGGTGTTATCAAGAATATTATATATATTAAATAACTCTTAAATTAAAATTTTCGATATAAAGTTAGCAAATTGTTGCACTGCAACATAATACCGATATCATGAAAATATTATTATGTGCAATGATTGTATCAAACTATATGATAGTATCTCTATTCACAAAACATCAGGGTAGATTTTCCCACATCCTTAAATTCATTACATTTTATACGAGAAAAATATTTATCATTCAACAACAACAACAACGATCTCAATTTCGCTAATACTGAGTTTTATCTAATAAATATGTACCAATATAATACATGATAATATTATACTCGGTGGAAAACGACTGGAGTACCTAGATATATTTAAATGTAAAATGCTAATATGTCTAGACTTAAAAGATAATTTTTATTCGCGATAGTTTTTCCCGATTGACATTAGAATAATAGATAAAATTGGTGCTATTGATAAAAAGATTATTCATCACTGATTTATATAAGTATTATAATGATTACAATAAAACCTAAGATCATTATATTATTTTCATATATGAATATTACTGTATGTTGTTTAAAATTTATACTTCGATTGTTATTATTTTATTTGAAAGAAATTATTCTAAAATAATTGTATTGGCAAGATTTTAAACTAGATAGAACACCTAACTATTCGACCGTTTAATGTTTAGCTAATATTTGTAATTTACACACAAAATATATCATTAATAATGTGACGTGTAGCGTTGTTTCTTCATAACTTTGCACTCCAGGTCTAGGATGAAATTGTTGAAATATATTTATTTTTTTGACATATAATTATTATCTATTTATTTTCTTATTCCTACATATATTAATGCAATTGAATATCATTTGATCTAATTTTATGCGAGGTAATCAGGCAAATAGGCGTATCAGTGTAGTAAAAAGTCCAAAAACGTGCGAAGTTATAAAACGTAGATATACTCTACGAATGATTGCTTGTAATATAGATTTAAATCTACGCAAGTTCATCCATAAACACTGAAATTAATGGCCCCACTAAACCACAGCCACCTGGCACCACACCCGGCCTTAATCGGGCGTATCATGGGACCCTACGTATGTGTAGCATCATTTTTTTGACTGGGAATGACTTAGGAACAGTTACCCAAGAGTGAGGTCGCCATGCACTCAAACATGTTTTGACTGAATTTACATGACTTTAAGTTAAGAGTAGGTAACCAAGGGAGAGGAGAGCACGTAGAGGTAAAATTAAAATTTGTATGAAGTAACAAAAGCTAATACAAAACTGCCGAAAAATCTGGGTGAAGAGAACTTCACGTTGGCAATATGAAGCAGCACATATTCTGTATGCCACAAAATTGACCTTTGTGGCGACCAGGTCGGACGGTCCGATGATCTCAACAGCTACAATACACCCTCCTATATCCGCCGTGTCTGTACAGGCGTGGATTATGCACGGCCGCCTTCCGCAGCGCTGTATTGCGACATAATGAATTTTTAATTGCTCACATTTCGTCCCTAACGGAGCCGCACGGGACCGATTATTGCAACCATGCACCTCGGTGCTTAAGACTGACTCTAGAAAGAAAGTGAAAAAGTGAGGTCCAGCTCTGCTGGCCGCCGGCATCGTGCGCCATGTGTACCCGCGTACTGATACTCAAGATTTTATTCTGATTCTACGGAGGAGTCGGGATTATCCCGCTCCCCATACGCCGCTGCAAATTTTTCAAATGCCGCAAAATTGGCCTCTGTTGCAATCAGGTGCGCGTGGCCAATTGGGCCTAGTTGAACCTACTCAATCAGTTCTTCCCTTTCCGTATACATTTTAGGATATTCCTAGAGGATGTGACTTGCATCTCTTATTTCTTCGCAACATGGACATGTAGAACGGGTTGAGATCAAGTTAATAGACTATAATAGAGCCTGCCAGCGAAGCTATCGTGTCCAGTCAAGAATTGACTGGTGTAATTTTCTGGATTCAAAGCGGTTATCTCCATTCGCTATTTGATATCATGCATAATATACGTCATAGTTAAGACTTTTTTATTATTTTAAATACATATTATTATTATTATTATTAAAATGTCTCAAGTATTATATTCACTTTGCAAATGTTTAGGTAGGTAGCCGTATAGGTTAAAAACCTGAAGTAGATCGTCCAAGGTTAAACGGTTCAAGTAATATTTATATTTAATATTAAATAAATATAAACATAAAGCAGAAACCATAATAGTGTAAGGATATGATGAATCTATCTACCCATAATGATTCTATAATCCACGCCTCACTGCGTGTGGAAATAATAATTACTACTGATATTCAATAATAATAACGTTGTTGCTAGTTATTTATTTGTAATTGCGAGAAAACAAATCGTATACATCAATGAATCATAAGAAGTATTGGATAAGTACCTACCTACTTAATAAACTTATGATATGATAAACTTATAACCTATAATATAAAACATACAGCATGCAAATCATAGATATAAACAATATTATTACTTTGTATTATTTATTGCGACAGGCAGCGACTTTGTCCCCGGAAAATACCTAAATAAAAAGTACACATAATAAACAATGAAGAAATAAACTGATTCGATTTGATTCTTTTTTCAAATTATTGAGATAGATAATAATTTGTTGGTTATTACGGAATCTCACTTAGATACTCCACCGCGCATATCTGGTTGGTCACTGTAGTTTACTACTCGTAATGAATTGTTGCAATTGCGTTATTCGACAATGATTGGATACAGGCGTACGCCCGTCCACACGCACCTAGCTTCACCCTTTCCTTTCACCAGCAGTAACCTTTTGAGTTACCTATTACGATGAAACTCTATTAAATTGGCACCAGTCCAAGTACAGTCCAGTCAATTCATAACGGAATAAACAGACGAATAGACAAACAAAAGTACTGTTTTCATTTAGGTAGCATATAAGTAGTCAAAATGTTATCAAAAAGCAAATAGATCGAAATCAGACAGACCCTTCATTAATTTGCAAATATTTATATTATAGATAAATCAACAAACTATTTACGTATTGTGTTCTGTATTATATGAGTAGTCAGGCTGATTTTTTTATCGTTAATTCACGAAATCAAATCTTAATAATATGTAAATATTATTAACAAATAATTAAAATTAAAATGAAATGTCAGCCACACCTGTCAGGAATACCCCGTCTCCACTCGGATATAAATTAAAATGTTTTTTTCTTATTATTTTACATTGAGTGAACATTAAAATTAATAAATTCAAGGCGATCACAGTATTACACGAAAAAATAAAGAAAACAATTATGTAACCGTAGGTGATAAAAATGTTTAAATTAAAACAGAGTAATAAGAATAATACATAGTTACTGAGCTAGTTACTGTTACTGGCAAAATGATCTAAATAAATAGACCTTGTTTTAATATTTTTAAAAACGTCCACCTAATATAACTCTCACGCAAGTGGAATATATCTGCATGTTATATCCAAAACGATTTGGTGAAATATACCATATTACCCTACCAAATATTATTACCAATATCAGGTTAGTTCTGCACCATAGAAGGACATTTAACAACAGCTGATGCTCCCGTTTCATCAGGAATATACAAGCAAATCTTATCAATAATGGCAGAGTCCTTGTTTACATCGCGTATAAGTCATAAAAAAATGTAGCCAAGATCTCTTCAAACTTTATAACTACAGTATAATAATAAACATAACTAAGAGAAAATGAGTCGGATAATATCCATACAGCCTAAAGCAGCGATGGCAAATACGTGGTACGCGTGCCCAAACTGGCAGGCTAAAAAATTTCGACGGCACGCCAAAAAAAATAATTCCTTTTATTTTTTAATATTCAAAATGTTTACTGCAGGAAAATATAAAATCAAAGCGAAATCATGTTGATGTAAATGTACTGAAATTATTGATTTGCAATCTGATCCTGTTTGGGCTGAAAAAAATGTAAACATGTGAAAATGCATTGAAGAATTGGTATGTCATCGACTTCTCAAATTGATGAATCGGAATGCCGAATTAAAAACATAATATTAAAAGCATGGAAAAGCATTCCTGATACTTTTATATCTGTTAACGCTGTTAACCATTTTTTCTTCCATATACTCATGTAAAAGTATTTTTTTTTTCTATATTGAATCATGTACATTCAAAGATTAGTATGTTGACATAGGAAGATTCAGTAGCATGACGTATTAATTTGCAATCAACGACAAATAGGTCTGATATATAAAGCGAATAATATGAAACAAAAATTAGTGTGTTATTAAATGTTTTTATATTACCTAATTTTCTTTCATTGTATGTGTATATTTTTTTTATATTCAATAAAATATGATATAGCTAGATTATATCAAGAGTGTACACATAAAAAGGAATGGCCCGCTCCACGAATTAAAAAAAAACGGCTTAATTTGGCACGCCGATCAAATCATATTTGCCATCCCTGGCCTAAAGTAAAGGAGTCTCAAAAAAAATCTTTTGAACGCCCTCCACCATAAAACCATTCGTCAATTTTGATAATATTATGATATTTAAACCGATTTCATAAATAAATCTTTTTTCCAGTGTTGAAAGAAGATTAATTATTTACATCATGATAACATAGCAGCCCGTATGCGTTATTTTATTACAAACTAACATTTGGCACAAGTTAAAACGTTTTCGCAGAGCGTAAACTTTTTTTGTTTGTTATTGTATACAGTCATGAATTTAAAATCGCCGACATTTGTTTATATTGAAAATACCTACTTCATTTAACATACAATATAAACTAACACCCGCATTGAGATAATTTTGACTTTAGACATTAGATAACAGAATAATATTATTACATAGTACATCCTACCGAATTAAGTACACGTCTGGCGGAATATTAATAATCTTACCGATAACAATACAACATACCTAATATAAGATTGACAAGTGATTGATAATATCATTATTATTACTAATTTTTATAATGATTTTGATTTTAGATGATAGGTGAGTAGGACCCATAGATAACAGACATATATATACCGGGTAGTCCCAGAAGTACCCGATCTGACGTATATGTGGCAGTAGTTGTTTGAAAATAATGACCATGATAGGAAATACCAACCTTATAAAGCTTAAGTTTGAAGTTTTACGACGCTACGTTGTTCAGTAATTGTTTGTCAGCCATCAACAGTGAACGTTATCGGTGAATTTGTAAACATGGAAAAAATTGGTCATCGTTATGTGATACAATACTTTCATTTTAAAGGTTTCAGTCCAACCAATATCAAAGTGGCGCTAGATTCTACTCTGGGGGTGTCTGCACCTTTATTTACAACAGTAAAATATTGGGTGGCTGAGTTTAAACGAGGCCGGACAAGCTGCCAAGACGAACATCGCAGTGGTCGACCAAATGAGGTGACCACGCCAGAAATGGTGACGAAAATCCACAAAATGGTATTGGATGAACGTCGACTGAAATTGCGCGAGCTAGTAGACATGGTAGGCATTTCAAAAAGTGCTGTACATCACACATTGACATTTTGACAAGAGAAAGCTGTGCGCAAGATGGGTGCCGCGATTACTCACAATGGAACAAAAACAGCATCGTGAGGAAGTTTCAATCGAGTGTTTGGCGAAATTTCACAGCAATAAAGCAGAGTTTTTGCATCTATTCATAACCGTGAATGAAACATGGGTCCATCACTTTACACCTGAGACGAAGAAACAGTCAAAACAATGGACTGAAAGGGGAGAATCGGTTCCAAAGAAGGCGAAGACAGTTGCATCTGCAGGCAAGGTCATGGCGCCAGTTTTTTGGGATGCGCGTGGGGTAATTTTCATTGATTATCTTCAGAAAGGAAAATCAATCAACGGCGTATATTATGCAAGCTTATTGCAGCTTTTGAGTGATGAAATCAAGAAAAAACAACCACATTTGGCGAAAAAGAAAGTTTTGTTCCATCAGAACAATGCACCAGTTCACACATCCGTTATCGCGATGGCCAAAATCAATGAGTTAAAGTTCGAATTGCTTCCTCGAGCATCTTATTTGCCAGATTTAGCCTCCTCGGATTATTTTCTGTTTCCAAACTTGAAAAAATGGCTCGGTGGTAAAAGATTTGCCAACAATGAAGAGGTGGAGTCTGCGGTTGATGACTATTTTGAGGAGATCGACGATTTACAATATAAACAAAGTATCGAAGCTATTGAAAATCGCTGGGAAAAGTGTATCGACGATAATAATATGATAAATTAGATATATATGGCGTATTATACAAAGGATTATTTAAATAAATTATTTTAGTATTGTCTTAATAACATAGTTAAGAATACTAAAGAAGTTAACCCGCAGTCGTCCCTAAGATCGACCGCTGGTGTGTGCTGTACACATTTCATAAAATAGTGATGCGCCTTTGTGAAATAGGGTGGAATGAACTATGCAATAATATTTATCAGATTATTCTTCGCTCATAATTCTTCGATTGGAAAATTCTTCGCCGCATATATTGAAAATGTGACTGTTTTCATATGTAATCGCATTTTTACGGATATACTTTTATCACTGTGTTTTTTTGTACGTTTCTACTTCTTTTAAAATGATGTACCTCTACAATTTGCTAGGTATATAAATAGTATGTGTTTGAATACGTCTATCAATCCTCTTTCGCTATAATTATAACAACTACGTATACCGAGATATAGTAAAAAAGTCAATTTTAAGTTTGCCGATCGATTGCTTGAAGCTACACCTACATAGTGAAGTTATCATTTATTAGAAAATGCAGAAATCAACAAAATAAACATATATTTAACTGACTATTTTTTTAATTCAACGAATAATTCACAAGATTTAAGAATGTAATATTCTTTTTATTGAACATACATAATTTTGACAACACTTTTGAGAAAATATACAACCATTTGAAAAAATCTTTTTTGACGTCGGCTAGTAATTAAAGTAATTAATACCTACTTTGATTTAAAATACAAAAGCCGATTGCCAATAGTAACTCAATTTGGAAAGCGCTTCAGTGAGTTTTGTAAGAGACATTAGTTAAATTTTGTCGCAATTAGATTGGATACCTAGCATTGTGGTCGATGTGCGTGGACGCGAATCCCGAAAGACGCAGGCTCGATTCCAGCTGGGTGTCGTATTTTTTTTCAAAAAAGATTTTTTCTATTGGTTATTTATATTTTTTCAGAAATGTTTTCAAAATTATATAGTTAACTATTTTATTTGAATGAAACAAGCGTTAAAGTTCAATTATCTCAAAACTAGTATTGTTTACTTATCCCAGGGTTGCTTTTAGTTAGAGATAATTTATATATGCATGCGTAAGTAGGTACGCATGAAGCGCATTTTGTTAACTGAATAGTATCTCTAACACTAACGTTATAGTGCATCTAAATTATATAAAGAATCCAACGTATTATAATAATATGTCCTTCCAGTACTCTCGTATACGATATGTGAAACGTAGAGCCTCAATCTAAGATAAATCAAGAAACTACAATTGGAACAACGTGGCATGGAAATATGCGTGTCTGGTATAACAAGGAAAGGCCTCAAATTAACCCAATATATAAGAACACGCCATGGGATAAAATGACAATAAATGCCGGAAATGTCGACCGACGAGTGGACAAATAATACAGTCATACCCAAGGGGCAAGTAAAATATACTGAATCAACGAACTTACCTGGTCAAGTGAATTTACATGACAGCGAAAAACTAGGGATCAATACGAGTGTAAATAGCTAGGAGAGGCATAGCATCTAGCAGTGGTTCAACTCCGTCTGACAACGGTGATAAATCGTGTTTTATGAATTTTTGGTAGGTACAATAAGATTTTCTTAGAAAGTAGAAAGAAGTGCGACACTTCGTATCCTTGTGGCACAGCCTCGAGGGTTCCGCCATCGTGGCCGGCCCTCCCTCACCCTGCAGTGATGCTAGGAAAGCGATCTACGCGCTGAATGTCTGGAATGGCGGGAGGCGCAAGAGTTGGCGATGGATCGAGGTAAGTGGCACAAACTTGTGCTTGACCTATGCCCCAATGCTGGGTCGTGACAGGGTGAAAGAGAAGATACCCAGTTGTTACCATCATAATAATACATCGGTAACACAATATGTGACCCGGTATGTTATTGTAATCATTATCGATTGATAAAATCAAAGCCAGTTTGATTTTTGTTTGAAATTCACGTCTTTTTAGCATGCCAGTGAAAGCGACTACTAACATCTCACATATTCTTACACCTGAGGTCAGATTTTGAAGAAGCGTCGCGTTCAAAATATAACTTCCTCGGGTTTGTTTTATTTGAAAGAGTTAAGAATCAATTATGTAACCGTGTATAATTACCACTATTATAATGGTTTATTGGATGCTTAAATTAGTACCATAATAAAATAAATATGGTCGGATCCGACCGTAAATTAAGTACATATTATCAATTACCTGCCCGTCGAATCGAAATCATGTCGAGTTTTCTGCCATTCACCATATTAAAGTACCATACATATTAAAGTAATGCTGCTGGCTGATGATGATAAAAAAAGTATTTATAACATTTTAAGTAATATACATTTACATAATACAGCACCTTACAAAGGAATCGTTTTTAAATATTTTTCTTATCTATATTATGATACAATGTTATCATAAACAAAGCATGGATTATTTTTTATCATATTCAATCAATCAAATATTAGGTAGCTAATTGTATTGTACCTATCATATATATTTTTTGTTAAACACAATATTCTTATCTTATTATCACATAAGAATGTAAAGCTTTATGATTTTTTTAAGTATATGACTTAAATAGTCTAACTAGGATTAATACAGATCAAAAATATAACGGATTAAGCTCATAAGCCGTCAATTACGAGTTACTACTTGCATTTTTTTCGACTTTAAACGATGCGGATACAAAAAATGGCTTAAGTAATTTATTCATTAATATGCTCAAAGTTTGATGATAACATTGATAACAAAAGCAGTGGCAGTTTCCTTGCAGACCAAGTGGTAGTCGATTCGTCAGAAAGGTTTCCACGATTGGATATTTTCAATTAAATAAAATACAGTGCAACAATATTGATATATTTTTAACACTCAGGGCCTGCTCATCTAGTAGCCTCCAAGCTTGTCATAAAATATAAACCAATAAAATACATGTGTATGCAAATTAATTGCGAGTAATAAAATCTAACCCACGATGGCCGAGCGGCTTAAGCGTCGGCATATAGCATCATCGGTCCCAGGTTCGAGCCCTGGGTCTGGCAAGTATCTACAATTCTACACATTTTGTTTTTTAAGTTTCGTATGAGTAATAGTATCGACATAATAGGTTAAGCAAGTGGCTGACATCCATATTAGGATCGAGCATGGTCAAAAAAAAATCTTTTTAAATTTTATACTTTCAAAAAAAACAATTTATATCTTATGGTAAAAGTTTAAGCTTAATGTCAATCGTATGGAGGTTTTGAAATCAGTCAGCGCCTGGAGCATCCACGTGTATTAAACCGCTACTGATAAGACGAACTGTTACTGTGACCATTGTTCACCGAAACGCGAAACCCTGTCGCCTTATTATACTAAGATTTTGAAGGCAGTCTTGGTGAATGACTTTATGGCGACATTAAACGCAAGAAATACAAATCCTGGTGAACGTCCTCAAATATTACCAATATTGAATTCGCGCTTCATTTACGTGGCAAACTACAGCCACGGCCAAAAGGTTACTCAATTCCCTTATTTTTTGATACATATATTATATATTATTATTTTGTCATATATTATAGTCATACAGTACATAATCACATAATAAATACTTCATTACATGCCTAGATTTACCTACATAGAAAACTTAGGACAAATTTAATGAAATAGAAATGAGCTTGCTATACTATTTCAATACTATAGTAACATAGTTGTATAGACAGGATGCAAACATATAAACTAACAGATAGACATTTTTCCTAATCATTATACTTTTTTTTATAAAGATATAATATTTTTTTTAAATGTTCCCATATATTATTTTAATTTAAGGTGAACAATCAAATTATAAATAAGTATTATGAAGGTCGAAAAATATATTGATTTTAATTTCCTTCAGATGTCATTTTATTCTTGTCCGTGTATCTTTACCCTTTAACGTAATATTTTATTCTGATAATTTATTGCAAGGTTTTTTGATTGAGGTGAATATATATATTACAGAAGAAATCAACAAGAGAATCATGTCTGCGAATAAATGCTACTTTGGCCTGTTAAGATATTTTATGTCCCGTATACTACCTCGCCGAACTAAAAGCTCTCTTTACAAGACACTTGTAAAGCCAGTGCTCACCTACGCATCGGAAACCTGGACATTAACATTTTTGAAAGAAAAATTCTCCGCCATATATATGGACCGATCAGGGACGGCACCAATTGGAGGAGAAGATATAATGCTGAGCTCTACGGGCTGTACGAAGATTGCAGCGCAGTTCAATCAACTAAGATTGGGAGACTGCGATGGCTAGGTCATGTGCACCGTATGAATGACAATGAACCGGCAAAGAGAGTGGATATCCAGCAATCCAATAGGGCGTAGAAGAAGAGGCAGGCCAAAGATTCGCTGGTTGAATGGAGCTGCCATTGACTGCCGAATTCTCGGGGTACCGAATTGGAAAGCGGCCACACTGGATAGGTACAGGTGGAGGGAGCTGTTGGAGGAGGCCAAGACCCACACCGGATTGTCGCGCCCCTGATGATGATGATGATTATGTTATTTGATGGCACCATAAAGGTTGATTTATTTTTTATTAACTATATAATGTTTGTGGACGTGTTAAATAGGTTAAATTTATGATTGTATATATTATCATGTTTCTTTAATATTTATATAAATACTTGCTGTCTTTTCTACTTTCTTGTTATATTAGTTGTTATTTGTAATTCAGATTTTGTATTTATTAAGTATTATGGCGCATTGGCCAATCGCTGTAATGCCGTAATACTCTTTTTCTAAACAAATAAATGATGATGAACATAACAAATAACAATATTGTAAGGTCGTCAATGAGGTTTAATTTTATTGTCTTTTTTTGAAGATTATCAATTCAAATTTTATCAACTTATGACTTATAAATATATTAATTGTTATAAAAACACTCTCTCAAATATAAAAGTTTATTATTGTGAACATGCGTTTATGTTTTTACCGCATTTTTTGTGTCCCACCCTGCTGACGAATCTGCAGCTGCCCACATTTAGATGATAAAGAAATTAATTACTTCTACATATAGCATATGCTAATAAACAGTTACATAACTAACTGTTTTAAATAATTTCCAGTTTTTCACTTATATGTTAATTAATAATGATGACTATTATTGCATTCTTACCTTTTAGAAGATATCTCAGATCTCGTAGTCCATTTTCCACGTTTTCCGGTGTTTCCCTCAGTTCCTTTCGTGCCTTTTCCCTGACAAGGGGGGAAAACTCTTCCTTTTCCAATTGAATCTTGTATTGTCCTATTTTAATGTAAGGCACATTGTTACAATCGATTTCCAAAGACATTTTAAAAATTATTGTTTTTTTAATTCGCCTTATTAATTCACTATCACTTCACTCACTCAACAAATTGCTGGATTGTACATGAAACAAAAGACGTGTTATATTAGTTTTTCATTCAATGTATAATTCACAAGAATTAAAAATGTATTATGTTTTATTGAACATACTATACATATAATAGGTTCACTTTGTAATAACTAGAAAGTGTGTTATGAGTATACATATTACAAAAATATTTGTACCGAATGTGACAACACACAACCACATCCATCGCGGTGCGGGCCGTGTGCCTAACGAATTAGACTAACAGTACAAAACTTTCTTAATAATAGTTCAGACAAATATATACAAATTAGGTTAATAAACTTTTTGCCGCTGCAAAAAATCACATGCATAATCATTTGTTTGAAACACAACAGATTTTCATATCTGCAAAAAATATTTTTATCAAATTAAATGTAGTTTGGACAGCCCACAGCCCACATCGTACAAAGTTGCATTCTTCAATCACAAAATTCCTCAAAACCTCGCTTCGCTACTTCCGATGAAATAATAAAATATATAGCTACACTAAATTACTTGTCAGTAGGGTTAATTTGTATGTAATGTTTTAGATCCGCGGCGAAAAACTAAATATATAATAAGGTAATTTTTATATAAATATTACTTTAAAAAAATTCTAAGTATATAATATAAACAGTTTATAATATAACTTTTAATCACTTTTTGTACAATTTTTATTGTGATCATTTCCTGTTATTTTGAATCAGAAACAACCTTTCCATATACTTTCATTACACGTATTTTTTCAAACTCCAAATATACAAGTTTCTGTGGCTATTCTAAATAATCTACCTGTATTCGTTTGTAATTATTAATACTGCTATTGATTTGAATTTATGAGGAATGGTAGAAATCTATTTAAACAAACAAACTATCTGAACTTTCGAAACATTCATACCGATTTTTTTTCGTAATCCGTATTTCATTAACTGCCACATACCATGTGCATAAAGCCTGAACAAGTCAAAGGCAAAAATTGAGAAATGATGGATAACGATCGTCATGGAAGTTAACCAACTTTGAATAAATTTGATACAAACAACAGTTAGGTACATAGTTAGTTCTTATTATTTCGCCAAAAGGGTACTAAGGATGTTACGTCGATAATGGATTATTTACGAGATGAAATTATTTAAAATGTCATCGTCATTGTCCCAATAATACGTAAGCAACAGTTACTCCGTGATGAAACTACTCTTTTTTGACAGTAAAAACGACCACATAAAATTCGTTGTTCAAATTGGTCAACTCCAAAATCATAAATTGTCAGTAATAATAAAATTACGTACATACATACAACACGTCAAAATGAAAATAATTTTGACAGCAAAATAAAACAAAAGAAATTAAAATCGAATCCAAAATAATATTCAAACTTTATCAGTCGGGAAAATTTGAAATTGGAATTGCCAGGAAAGGTAATTTAAACAAACAAAATTTGTATTCTATTGTAGATGCCAGTTGATGCCAAGTAGGAAAATGAAATCAAACTAACATTTTTGTATTTTATATATAGCTGACGACAGGAGTAAACAATATTGAATCCGGCCATGTCCGATCCTAATAGGATCATAATATATGGGCCTCCACAGAGTAGAGGTTTGTATTAACAGATTTTGTTTTTTACGAGAAATGGATGTCAGCCACTTGCTCAACCTATTAGGTCCATACCCCGACTCACACACAAATTGAAAAACAAAATGTCTACTTGTCAGATCCAGGATTCGAACCTGGGACCCACGGCATGATAGTCCAACGCTTAAGCCGCTCGGCCACCGTGGATGATACAACAATATTAATTACCACGTTTTTATTAGCTCGTATTCTTGTTTGTTCAGTACAATTTTTTTCGTGTTTGTCCAATAGAAATCTTGCAATCGATTTTTAACTAACTTTCCGACTAGCTAGACATTTGAAACTTTTAGAATATACCAGAACACGATGACAATGCATTCTTTTAATACATTTAGCCATATTTAAGGAGAATTGAATTCATTTTCAGTTAATTCTGTTTTGTATGGAAAGTTATTTCGGAAAAAAATCGTAAAAAAGTAAAACACTATTATTGGTTGCTAAGGGGGTCCTAGCAACTAAATTATTAATATATACGTGCGTTACTATGGAAATCAATATGAAATGTCAAAATGACATTTCTGTATTCTATAATATTTATTCAGTATTTCTATCAAGTACAATAGAAAGTTTTTATTAATACATAGAATTGTCAAGTTTATATGATTCAACAGAAAATTTAAAAACGTGGTATATAAAAAGTTCTTTTTATCTTGTAATTATTTTTGGTTAAAACGTTTTTGCACTAATGATAAATGCGTCCGCAATGAACAGAACAAGATGATTATCAAATTGACATGCTATTTTTAATACTTATACGTTTGAATTGAATGGTTGTGTGGATGGCAATTCACCATTTCATATTCTGTACATATATTATTATGCCCACATTCATTGTTTTATACTGGAAAACGTATTTTTTGCGTTTTTTTATAAAACATGCTGAACAAAATAAAACAGATTTTATATAATTCAATCAATATAATATTTAACAAAGATTTGTTCTTATACACCTGCCCCTACAGGTAAATCTTTAAAATTTATAATAATTATATATAAAATGACCTTAGGCATACTATGTACATTATTAATACCTTTCAAATATGATAAATTAATATTTTCGAAATGAAATCATAAGAAGGCGGATTTCTTTTATTTCCGTTATTACCTTTAATTTGCAAGGATAAATTTGAACGTATTTCCATGTAACACAAATATTTTATTTTCAGTAATTGATGATGAATGGAGGATTATTAATTGGATATGTAATAATAAAATGTCAATATGTCTAGTGACGAGAAACATGTATTTTTACAACGTTTTTCTTAGGTCGTATTCTTATTTGTCCGGTGGTTGTTTGACCGGTACAAATCTTGCAATCGATTTTTAACTAACTTCCCGACTAGCTAGTAGCTAGGCATTTGAAACTTTTAAAATATATCAGAACACAATTGCAATGCATTTTTATAATACTTTTATCCATTTTTAAGTAGAATTAAATTCATTTTCAGTTAATTCTGTTTTGTATGAAAAGTTGTTTCGGAAGAAATCCGTAAGCCAATCCACTATTATTGGTTGCTAGGAAATCATTAATATATACGTGCGTTACTATGGAAATCAATGTGAGTGTCAAAATGACATTTCAGTATTATTTCTATCAAATACATTTTTTTTGATCGTTTAAGCTAGTCAACGCAAGTTTATATGATTCAACAGAAAATTTAAAAACGTTGTATATAAAAAATTCTTTTTATCTTGTAATTATTTTCAACTATGATTTGGTAGGTGCACACACAAACCATAACAAAAATAGACGTAGAGGCAAAATGACCGTCTAATTAAATATGTAGTTAATTTCTGGGGCAGTTCGTGGCTGATGAATGGAATCAGTTTGGATCCAGCAGAGGATTGATCCAGGTTAATTAATGATCATGACACACGCGAAATCTGAATAAATTCTAAATGACCAAGCTATGATGACTATTTTTCACACTAAATTTAAATTTAATATATTGATAATCATTTTCCAAAAAATGTATTATTCTCTCCGCCATTTTATCTAAATTGGCCACTCTCCAAATCGGAAATCAGTATAGTAAAAATACGTAATGTAACCGATTTCTTTACGAGGAACAGTTTTTAGTCATTCGCCCAAACACATATTGAAAATTCAACACGCATTTGTTGCCAGGCGTAGGATCACGCCCCTAATTTACAGCTTGAAACACGGGAGATCTATCACATACGCAACCGTTTGTGCAAATAGACACACAGTGCTTTATTAATCATTAAACAATGTAGGCATGCCGTGTCTGTAAGCAGAAAAAAAACATTAATGCATCAGTTAACATTGTCCATTTTAGTGAACGAAATCGGTCCTAATCAATGTTAAATTATGTAGAGTAAGTAGGTAAGTAACAGCCCACGATGGCTGCGCGGTTTAGGTGTCGGCCTATTATTTTCAATTTGTGTATAGTCAGAGTATGGACCTAATAGGTTGAGCAAGTGGCTGACATCCATTTCTCGTAAAAATAAAATCTTGTAATACAAACCTCCATACTGTGGAGGCCCATTTATGATCTTATTAGGATCGGAAATGGTCGGAAAAAGTAGATACCCACAATGTCCTTGATTCTAGTTAATATACATTGAGGTTGAGCAAGTGACTAACATCAATTTCTCGTAAAAAAATCTGTTAATACAACCTCCATTCCGTGGAGGTCCGCATGATCTTCTTAGGATCGGACATGGTTTAAAATAAGAAAAACTTTATTATGTATTTCCACCAAGAATTGAATGATAACATCATGAAATAATAACTGAAATTCAAATTAAATCCTATCATTTGATTTATTATCCCTATCAGTAGACGTGTCCGGAAACTTGTACTTATGCAGTTTGCCGTGAAATGTTGTATCGGAAATATATGGCCGTATATAAAAGACCGTCCTACCTCTTTGGGTCGTATAGTAATGACATAAAATTCATTTCTAAATTAAACACGGCTCTTGTCGGTTTACACTTTACAGCAAGCTAGCAGCAAACAAATTTTGAAAATGGCCGATATACTTACTGGATTATTTGTCAGTTTAGGCTAGGTTTTCATTCTTGCCAAAATCAGTTATAAAAATTGAATTAATGTGCATATTGAATATAATAAAATTGGAGACCGTATAGTATACGGCCTTCTTTTTCCGATAAGAAAGTTCAGGGCGATCTGTCTCACGGTGAAATGTTATAGGTACGTAGAATTTCATATAGCCGTCAATAATAATACGTAAATTATTGTATTAAAATAATTTTATACTACTCGTATTAAAAATAAATGCGTATTTTTTTTAGATTTAATCATTTTTGATGTAGAGACATTCCGAAAATAGTCTTACCATTATAGATTATTATGTAGGTACGTAACAAAGGTTCAAACATCAATCAATATTTGTATCATATTAAATTTATTGCGCATACTATTATTTAAATGTTTACTTGACCGACAAGTTTTATCCTAAACAAGTAAATTACTATTGTTATCTTATCTCTTCTGGCCTTTTATTATAAAATGGGCTATTTTTTTAATACACTGTTGAGAAAAAACGATACGCAATTTAGCTTATAAAACAGACCAACATATTTACATTAAGTACGTTATTTTAATTTTAAACGGCTGTAGAAACAAAGTAATAAAAATGCATTGGAAACAGACGCGCGAACAGGCAAATTTATCCATGTCCATTTCAAATTAATAGGGAATCGCCATACTTAAATCTTCATTTAAACTAAACATAATATTATTAACTTGTTTATATTGTTTCATTTCTATACACTACACAACCATTATCAAATCAAATACTTAATAATAAGAAGCGTGTACTTGAGTTTCAATTAGAGATTGCAATACAGGTATTTCGGTATTTCATATACCGGTAAGTATTCTTCATTTTTTTTCTTGGAGTCATTAACTTTTCGGCTCGAAATGATAAATTCTATCATAAAACCAAAATAAAGATCTTTTCCTTGCTTGCTAAAAATTTTCATTAAAGTGAAATATATAAAAATATATAGTGGACATTTTTGGTATCATTTCACTATTCTGCGATCATTCAATCATTTTATAACGTTTTTATTAGTTCGTATTCTTATTTGTCCGGTGGTTGTTTATATAGTACAAATCTTGCAATCGATTTTTAACTAACTTCCCGACTAGATAGACATTTGAAACTTTTAGAATATATCAGAACACGATGCCAATGCATTATTTTAATACTTTTAGCCATCTTTAAGTAGAATTGAATTCATTTTCAGTTAATTCTGTTTTGTATGAAAAGTTATTTCGAAAGAAGTCCGTAATCCAATCCACTATTATTGGTTGCTAACCGGGTGGGCCTAGCAACTAAATTATTAATATCTACGTGCGTTACTATGAAAATCAAAATGACATTTCAGTATTCTATATTTGTTTGTTTTTTATTTACTTCATATCAAGTACAAGTTTGAGCATATTGAGCATGATAATTCAACAGAATATTTAAAAACGTTGTATATAAAAAGTTATTTTTATTTTGTAATTATTCTCCTATTTTAATACCGTTTTTTTTTAATTTTCAAACCGGTATTCGTAAATACCGGTAAGTATTGCAATCCCTAGTTTCAAACAATGAAAAATAGTTTTGACATACTTTCCAGCTCCAAAACGAGTATATCCAATTTACTATATTTATAATAATACAATCCCCCGACCAACAACATAGTGTTATTATTCTTTGTATGTCAAATGACAATATTTTAGAACGCCCCCAAATAAATGTGCTTGTCCGATTAGAAGTTTAATCGATATTGTATTTTTTTGTTTGACACAAACACTTAAACACGTATACGTATATTTTTTATAGAAGTATACATCACGAATTTCGAATTACATCAATTCCATTCATGATGTAGGTATGTAACCTTATGTTGATCAAAAGGGAAGTGAATTCATTATAGGTTTCAAGGTAGATTTTACTGACCTAGTAAGTGTCGATTTTAGATATTATAAATGTATGTCAGTAAAATACAAATTGTACAAATCCATCAACAATAATATATCCTATTAAGCATTAATATATATACAGTTTTTAAATGTATTATTATTATCCTAAAATTTATCTTTAAAACTTTGATAATGAAACCGAAAAACAACAATACGTATGTGTGTTGTGTTCTAAAACTATGCTTTTAGTTAAAATTATATGGGACTTTTTAAGATATGCAACTGCAAGTATTTTTTTGTGTGCAATTATACTCCTTACTCAATTAATGTTATACAATTGATTCAAATTATAAAGATCGTAGCTATTTTATGAAGGAATATGAAACAATTCTCAGATAACGTAGTTATTATTCGTAAGACGGCAGTTATCGGGAATACTTATCCGGAGAGTTAAAATGTATATTTGAAACTTGGTCCTATTTTTTCTAGAATATTTCTAATAAACATGTTTCTAAGGCTTTTCAAAATTATGTAATTTCAATGATTTTCTATTTAAAAAAAAATAATCTTACATTCTTAAATTGTGTGTGTATTCATTTTCTATAAATAGGTTTTAATTTATTTTCTTTTTAGTTGTGTTGTTTGTAGATCCGATTTTTATCCGCCAAAAATTTACGGAAGATTTACCTAATTTTATGCAAACTTAACGTAGAGAGTCAATTGACTTCCGAAACTAAAATTTCGTTCAACTAATTAATTATTAATTGAACTGGCGTTTACGTGATATTATATTATATTACAATGGTTTATAAACATATTTTGTCGTTACGTCTTTGATAAATTAAGGTTAGTAATATTGCCAGCTGTTTACAAACACACCTTCGAATGAATAAAAGTTATCTTTGGATCTTTTGAAATAAACAAAGCAAACAAAAAAGTTTCAACCCGAATTACCAAATTTAATCTACATAACTTTTAGTAACACAACTAAATTTTTAAATCAGAGATAGGTAAATATTTCAATACGTCCGCTAATTTATTTTATTTACAATTGTGTTATTGCTCAATTAGTGTAATATAAACAATAAAACGATATCTCTGTTTGAATTACAAATAAAATTAATTATGTTAAGGCTAACGGACTTATGTGAACGATTTATGTGTTTTAATTAAACTATATTTTAGATAAGTTTATTTATATTTTTCGATAAATAACTATTTTTTAATAATAAATAATGAATACAAGTAGAATATAATACACTTTTATTGAGAAGAATCTGATTATTTATATTATCTAAATTTAACGTATTTTAATACATGTAAATATGAAGAAAATTATGCCACACATCGCGAGAGTTTCCATATACGTATTTTAATATTTCCAAAATCGTTTAATTTTACAATGTTATCTACCCTCAATAGATAAACATGATATCCAATTCCTGTTTATATATATTTTAATAAGTAGTACATATAACTATTTATTATAATATATTATAGAATGCAATGAAATCATAATAATTATAGGTCATGTCGTTGTTAGTGAACTGATAAAATCTGACGAAATCAAATTATTCGCTTAAATATAGTTTTTTATAAAATATGTTTAGATGTCGTCATAACAATTTTAGCTAATAATTTTATTGTAAGTTAAATTTATCAGTTATGTATTGATCGAGTTTATAGAGTAAATCTAAATATATACGCTGTACATACGGAAGTACAATAAAAATTAAGTATTTATGTAACAATTGTAACATATAATTAAAAATGGCTTGGAAGGAGTTTTTATATCACTATTCATTCGAGTAACAGGATTCAAGTAGCGACTTTGTACGAGAATATAATATATCGTCACTGTTCTGGCAGAATACACTAATTCGAAAAAATGACATATTGAGTTAGTTATACCAAAATGTTCCTTATTTCAAACTTTACCGTCTGGAAACCTTCTAAATAAATAAACAGTCATTATTTTCAAGTCATCCTTTTTACGATTACTTAATAAACTCACATTATAGACCATTTCAAACATTTTAACAACTTCAAAGTCAAATTACTCAAAACTAGTATTCTCCAGGTAGTGTGTTCTGCCAGAACAGAGACGATATTATATTTAAGAATTTTATTCCCAACATTGTAATAATATCCCATGGACTTAACGTAATATGTTTTTATAGCTATCATATCAACGGATATAATAATTGGCCTGACTCGTCTACCCTCAGTCACTTAAAACATTAATAAACGCAATATTAATATCAATATTTCTAGAATAGTAATTATTGGTAAAACACCAAGACTACATTTACAGGATATTTAAATCTGTTGATTGAAAAATGTAGAATAATTACCATCGCATATTATTTGGTTAGAAGTAGTCTATTTTACACAACTTGGTTACCATTGTTACGTACCTACTCGTACTAGACAGCGCCTTAGTTTTCTTTTTAAATTAATCATTGGATTTTACGTCAGATCAAACGAAATAACAAAAAAATCGGTACTGTTCGGTTAAAGCGGATACAGCGGAAAACGCATTTTGAAAATAGCCGATAAACTGGATTATTTGTTAGGTTAACCTAACCAAACCTAACCTAACCCAACCTAACCTAACCTAAACTATCCCAAACTAACAAATAATATAGTTTATTGGCTATTTTCAAAATGCGTTTTCCGCTGTATCCGCTTTAACCGAACAGTACCAAAAAATCTTAGTTTGTAGTTTATCTGCACAATGAATGTGGTTCCTAACTGTTTAGGTACATTACATTTTTATAATATCTATAACATATTATCAAATGGAATATATTATAATATACGTTTTCATATTTGTATTGAAATATTTCATAAACGCATTGTAACCGCAACACTTTAACCGAATCGCGTCATTTTTGTAGAGATAAATACGAACACTATTAATAAAATTGGTCCTCTAAACTAAAGCCATAATAATGCCATATATTAAAATATGTATTTTGTTTATATTATGGTACTTGTATTAATTAAACAATTAAAAAATACCACACACTACTCGATGACAATTAACTGGTGAGTTTACTCAGTTGACAATATCCCTGCGAACGAGACCGGCCTAAAACGATATTAAGTATTAATAATTATACTACCTGTCTAGTACTACTCCGTATGGGAGTTAAATATGGCGTGATGTGAGACTGGCAAAATTAAATTAGTGTAGTAAAAATATTTAATTTTAGTTTCATTATTAGGTACCTACATAAAATTGGAATATTATCATCATAGTCATCATCAATAATAGGTATGTAACGAAAAAGTGAATATTTTAATAAAATATACCTTCCTAATTCTACGTCAGTACGTAATGTAAATGAAATAAAATTCCATATTATATTCATTTGTTTTTAAAATCTTGTAAGTATAGAATTAGTGTAATGTAGTGAAATAATTTATTTCAAAATTGGAATTTGGTATGATGAAATATATTATTTAATATACAGTGTACATATATCAGAAAATATCCTTTACGACATTAATGTATAAGTAATATATAAAATTACTTATATTGTATTTTTTTAAATTAATATAATATTCTTCCACCAAGAATTAACAATTAACACAAACAAAGTGAATTTATAAACCAATATATAATGTTTACATTGATATTATGTCTTCACTTAATGTTAATAAGATTAATTATTATTGTACATTAATAAAATATTTACATTTTGCACAATACTATTATTGTTTTCTGAATAACAATTAAATCAAGTAAACCACAAACTTTCACTATTGTATTAAACACATATTGTGTATACTACAATGACTTTTTCGAACAACTAGAACAGATAATCACCAAATTGTATTGAAACCGTCCAACCGTGCCTGTATTCGGACTACGAATGATTATAGTTAATCAAAAGAGACCAATACAATACCTACAGATTCAAATCATAAAATGACTCACGCAAGATTGTGTATAGTTGATGATATTTTATTATAAACGAATTATGTATGACAACCTGACAACACTGAACTAACACGACACTGATTAGTAAATAATTTCACTGTTTTATAAAATGTTCTAAATTCAAATGTATCTGCATTAAAAGTAAAATCTATGTTTGTAGATGAAACTAGGAAGGAGCGCGCTCTTTTCTGCAGCGCGAAATATATTACATTGTTTTGAATTTCGAATGCGAGCTCGAGCGCGAAACGGCGCTGCCACTAAGTACTCGAGCGGGACTTCGTGAAGTCTCGTCGCATTTTCGGAATTCTTCGTGCCAATTCGTGCAAGAAGCAGGTGGAAATCTTTATTGACAGAAAGCCTGGGATCTCACTCGATTAAATGTATACTTTTCTAGGCAGATAAAATATAAACAAACAAATACATCTTATTGTTTATTTATATTCATAGTATTTATATGTGGATCAATATTTTTCGTGAACTTTTCTTTTCTTTAGTAGGTTTTGTATCTATCAGTAATAAGCTCTCTCAGTGAATTATAATCATGGTCCCTACAATGGGGGAGGGGATGACCGGGCTCTAGCCTAGGGCCCGGGTTCAGGAGGGGGCCGGGTTCAGGAGGGGGCCGGCAAGGCTCGTCGACCAAGTAAGTGAAATAAACACACATCACAAATTTGCTTTAATAGTAAAAAAAAGTCGCCTGCTCGGCGCTACTTTCCTTCAATAATATTATTATTTAAAATTTGTGGTTGTACGATATAATTTTTAATTGTGCATCAATACTCAACACCTCCATAATTCGAATTGATGTATAAAAATATACAATAAAACACTAAATATAATATATATAGGTACACATTAATTTTACCGTGTACAACATTTGGAAAACGCTACTGTAGAGCGTCACGCTGCCTTTATTATTAACGACAGGTAGGGGGGCCTGCCAAAGATCCTAGCCTGGGGACCCGCTCCAGGATGTGTGGGCCATGATTATAATACATTATAGATGTTACTAGCGAGAAAGACTGGCGAGAGCCAGCTGGCTCAGCTAGTAGATGTTAATATCGATAAATCTCGCCTTGACAATTTTATTCCTGAGGTATATAATAAAAAAACTGTCAATCTCGAATCTCGAGAAATCATCGATAATGAGAATTTGAAAAAATTTTACGAAGAAAAAATCGAAGGTGAATTTGAAACAGAAGACAGAAGCTGCATAAAAAGTTTGCAAAATATTATTTATCGCAAAATACACAATAATTGCATTCCTACTTAACTTTAAAGCCGATTAAACTTGGTGTCCCATGCACTTGGATCTCTTGTATACTCAGACCATGGCCCTTGACATCCTGAAGCGGGTCCCCAGGCTAAGTAAGATCTTTGGCGGGCCCACCTACCTATCGCTAAAGATGAAAGCAGTGTGACGTTCTTCAGTAGCGTTTTCCAAATGGTGTAAGCGATAAATTATTTATTATTTAATATTTTTTTTATATATTTAATACATCAATTTGAACTATGGAGTTACCGAGTATCGATACACAATTAAAAATTATATCGTACAACCACATTTAAATATTAATATTATTGAAGAAAAATAGCGCTATACTATTATTTATTATATATATAATTATATTATATATTTTACTATTAGAGAGAGGTCATGATATGTGTTTATATCACTTATCTGGTCGACTAGCCACGCCGGGCCTTTCCTGAGCACGGACCCCCAGGCCCCATATGTTAGAACTTGCGAGTGCCAGCTGCCCGGTCGACATGACGTCATATGACATCATTGTGACGTACTACCGGAGTGATAATAGCATTCGAGAAAATAACGCTACTCAGACAGTGGCGCTATTCATTGTCACCATACACATATAGGTGTTTCATCATATTAATATCTATGGTGAGCACTGTGCGCTGGGCGGCATGCCTCGAGCGTGTATTGGCTGACGTCACAATTACGTCATGTCGTCTGGTGCCACACGAGTCGATAGTTAGGAAATCGCGGTACAGGGTAGAGCCCTGTCAGCCCTCCTTTTGTGGGGGCCTTGATGATATAACAATAATTATGTACATTTATATTTAGTATATTTATAAACAATGATATTATTGATCTCACACGTATGACGTCAACATTTTAACAGTGTGCAATGTCGTAAAAATTACTATTGAACGTGTATCCTGGTAAGTTCACATTTTGTTTTCCAGTGTATATGTTTCATCCAGAGCAGAGTCTGTCAAAGTGTGTGGCGCGTGAGGTCCAGGTATGCCACGAAACAAGAAGTCTATAAATTACATCAACGTCATCGCAACATGAGATCATAACGTAACAAACTGAGAAGCCCAATTGAGCCGCGTGGGTCTTATCTAATTACGATGAAACTAACTAAAAGTATTTACATATTCAAGCGCACAGCAAAATGCATTATTTTATCACGTTTTTCTTAGCTCGTATTCTTGTTTGTCCGGTGGTTGTTTATCCAGTACAAATCTTGCAATCGATTTTTAACTAACTTCCCGACTAGCTAGACATTTTAAACTTTTAAAATATATCAGAACACGATGCCAATGCATTTTTTCAATACTTTTAGCCATATTTAAGTAGAATTGAATTCATTTTCAGTTAATTCTGTTTTGTATGAAAAGTTATTTCAGTAGAAATCCGTAATCCAATCCACTAGTATTGGTTGCTAAGGGGGTGGTCCTAGCAACTAAATTATTAATATATACGTGCGTTACTATAGAAATCAAAATGACATTTCAGTATTCTATATGTGTTTGTTGCAAAATAGCAAAAAAATGATTTGTTGACAATTGCCTTATTTGTCATAAGACATAATACATAGAATTGTCAAGTTTATATGATTCAACAGAAAATTTAAAAACGTGGTATATAAAAAGTACTTTTTATCTAGTAATTATTTGTTAATCGGCTTTAGTGACTTTTATCAAGGTATCAATTATATTAATTACCAACAAACGTCTGGCTAAATTACTCATTGTTGTAAAGCACATTGGCGCGAATCCAGCGGATGTAGGTTCAATCACGCCGGGCGTCATATTTTTTTCGAAGGTTTTATTTATAGCAGGCATTATAACTATATGAAGCGTTTTTAAATCATGTGAATTATTCGTTAAATAGAAAAAATAGTTTCTTGGACCATGAGTTTTCACTATGCTTAAACTTTAAAGGTATGAAGAGCGATAGGATAATGAGGTAAGCAAATTGCAAAATTACATCGAACCATGTACTTGTGGTACTTGAATCGATGACGAAACAAGGAAATTATCTGAGAAATATGATGTCTGGTATTTTCGTGTTTAAAGAGATTAATAGTAAAACGTCAAGATTTAAAAAAAAAACCTAATTTTGATTTTATGACGCGGGCTCAGATAAAGACTTGTTTTATTACTAAGTTTAATATAAATACTATATTATAGGAATAGATACTACGTTCATAATTTTATTTACTAAGTACACGATGTTCAATTTAATATTTCGAATGTTTTCAAAAGATATATTTTGTTCATTTTTAGTAGTATGTATATTACAATAAGACTACTTTTGTTGTTTTAATTTAATAAAACGCATTTTTTGTAGTACTTAGTAGTTAACAAAATAAATGGGAAAAAAATACTACTTTTGTTATATATTATGATTTAGAACGATATTGTAATCACAATAATTATAACGAATACATCTTATATAAGTATGTATATATATTTATGTGTATGCCTTCATCAAAACACAATTTGTTCCTGCAGTGTTTCCCAAAGTGTGGTACGCGTACCCCCTAGGGTACGGGAAGAGTTTGGTGGGGGTACGCGCTGCACCGGGCTTTGGCTGCGCCTGGTGCAACAAGCATTAATACGACATCAATACAACATCCATGCTAGAAGATATATCGCATGCATAAGAAGAGCAATTGTTGGAATTAGCTTTAGACGGATTCTTGAAAAATAAATATAAGGAGTGTGCTTTAATATCATTTTGGTTGCAAATGCAACATGTTTATCCAGTTTTAACAGAGAAAGTCCTGAAATACATCTTGCCTTTTCCAACTTCATGTCTATATGAAGTTGCTTTTTCATCATTTGTGCATTTGGATATGGAACAGCATTTCAGATTAAAATTTACAACCAGTGAACCAAATTATGATGATCTGTCTCAAGATAAACAATTTAATTCTTCTCATTGATTATAATGAATGTTATTTATAATATAACTTTTATTTATTTTATTATGAATGAATTTTATATTCCGTTTATTAGTATTTTGTTTATGAACTAAAAAAGGAAAAAAATAAATATATTTTGAATGTTACTAAAGTATATGCAATTGTTTTTTTGACGAGGGGTACTCAGTGTTACGAAAATTATAGAAGGGGTACACATAAGTTGAAAACTTGGGAAACACTGAGTGTAGAGTGTAGACGTAGAGTGTAGTAGGCACAGCTATGTCCAATTAGTCACTCATGGGATGGGTCCATAAGAATCGAGTCTTGGAATTAACATAAAAGCGTGTAGGCACATCCACTTTTAATATAATATTAGGTACTACCACGTAGCAGTACCACCTGTCAACATTCTCATACGTTTTATCCATGTCTCTCTCGCTCATATGTTATGTGTATGTTTTGTCTTACTATCTTTGTTCTGGTGTTTCAGACTCAGTTATTTTGTCTGTGAGCTGTTGCATCAGCCTTGCGGAGACTTTATAGAGTTCTTCCTCATCCACAATGTTTCTATTTTCTGATAGATTGTGTATATTGCTTAAGGTTACAGTAGGTTACATCATCCTATCTCAATTAGAATTACCCTTACATCTCTTGAGTAACACAATAGTTTCTCGACACCTATTTTAATGCTATTACTGCACTGTAAGCGCTTGTCAAACTATTATAAGAATGTCATTTGTTTTCTTTAATATTAAAATAAACGATTCGTTCGATTGTTCAAATTTAGAATTTTATAAGTGAACGTTTAGTGCGTTTTCTCTCTGTTCCACTCTCATATTATAATTGTACGTCATATAATAATTATAATGATTTCATTGAGCTTTGGAAGGGGAAGCATTGACCATTCATATTTTTATTAACTTACTCAGGTTCAGCGTTTGAAATGGAAAAGTTTACGAACCGGAGCGCTCGACAATTTTCGAAAGATATTTACATAGTTATCAAATTCTATGTGTATTTTATTAAAATACGTATTAGATTTTCTATTATATATGGCATATCTAGCTCAGACGGTCAAAATATTTTTTTCCACGAGACGGAGCGATAATTTTACCGATTTCACGAACCGGAACGGCGCTCCGGTGCGCTCCGGTTCATTTCGAGCCCTGCTCAGGTTACATGACAACCGTTTTGAAATTGACTACAATGAAACCCATTTTACCCCGTCGTATCACTTGATTCATATTACATCACTCACTGACTACCGTTGGAGTGAGAGAAAGAGAATGTGTCAATCCTCACGTTTTAAACTGAGGTTTAGTTTTTCTTACGGTCACGCAGTAGGCTATTTGCACAGTAGGATAATAGTTTGACAGTTTGGCAGTGAAATTATACACTTATTTTTCGGTTCAACTTATTTGTGTGAATCTGCATTTACATATTATCTCAAAATGATGAAAAGTAAACAACGTTCCAGCATGATGTGCTAACAGCTTCAGGATTCCTTGAAGCTGTAGGTACTTCATGCAGTACTCGCCTGATATTCAACGAAATGCAGACCCAGAAGTCACACTGACGTTTGTCGTAAGCATGTATTTCCAAATACACATTGATTTATTTATGACAAAGTAATTAAAGCAACTATCATTATTCTGTTATTAGCTTTACCATAAGTTACCTGTTTGTTTTTCTTAATAAATAAAATAAAAAAAAAAAAATTATAATAATACGTTTGTTTAAGTCATATGTTAAAGTTTTAAGTTCGATAAATTATAATGGAAGAAAGAGTATAGTATGCCTAACGTGACCACACGTCCCGTTTTAAGGTAGCCTATCCCGTAGTCTCCTGCACTAGCCAGCACACCTTCGGGACGCCGAAATGTCCCGTTTTCGGAAGGAGAGCAACTCACGGTAATAATATTTCAAAAAAAGGCGCGACAAATTAAAAAATCGATAGTCACAGTTGCAAGTCGCAGTTCTTAAAGCAATGTTAATTACCAAATTAAATTTTAAGAAGTCCTGTCAAAAATTTCATTCTTATTAAAAAAAAAAAAACAAAACCAAATAATATGTACTTTGTTCTTCAGAAAAATATAGGACCACACAAATTATTTATTTTCACGTGTTCATTTCTGTTCTTTTCATTACCTAATAAATAAAAATTATGAAGAAATATGCGTTTTCTTGAATACACTTTCAAAGTTGTCCCGTTTAGAGGAAAAAAATAAATGGTTACGTCACGTCAAGTATGCCAGATAACTGCAAGTTTTGATTCCACAGAACAGATTAATAAATATAATTCCGATAGACTATATTCCAATATACTATATTTTGACGAATTGTTTTGAATATGTGAGTGTCCTACAAAAATGACCCACGCATTATACACATGCAATAGTGTGTGTTGCAACCTTCAATACACCAATATTAAATGACAGTCAATGCATAAACCGTCATCTATTCTGTACACAAGACTGCTTTCGGCCGCTACGGCAGCTATCTAGGGTAGATTTGTATCGAAGTATTAGCACTTATCGCAAAAATTATAATAAGTTAGTTGTAATAATTACAGTGCTATGTTTTAACAGCACCTCTTTCGGATATGCTAAATTTTAGAGAGAAATAGACTTTAGAGAGAGATAGTTTGGACTGTTTAGACGCCTAACTACCGTAAGATAGCTGCCGTAGCGGCCGAAAGCAGTCTTGTGTATAAAATAGATACGCTATTGTCATAGGTTACATGTGAGTTGTACGTATGCAGTTCATCGTGGGACACTTATTCGTGCGCCGCAGTACGTGATACATGACTCCGTAAAACATTTTATCAAATGACGAGTTTTTCGTTGAACATTTTACCGTGGAATACATTTGTACGTATCTTACAAAATGCGGCGATAGTTTGCAAATAGTACGGTTCCAATTAGATTAACCCTAACCTAACCTAACCCAACTTAATAAAGACATCTCCACATGTTGTAGCATACGTACAAATATACTCCACGGTGAAATGTTCTACGAAGAACTCGTCATTTGATTAAATGTTTCACGAACTCATGGTTCACGTACTGCGGCGGACGAATAAGTGTCCTGCGGTGAACTGTTTACGTACAAATTTCCGGATACGGTTGTCATTTTCGTCGTATAACATATTCTTGATACGTGTTTAAGCTTATCACGTAATCTTCCACGCTCGAGATCGGTTGCCTACTTCTCCACACAGGTACTTCAGATCCCATTGTTTCTGAGTTATCAGTATCTTCATTTCAAGTTGCACATGCCTGCTGTTGTAGTAGGTACACGGGAATGCTTTCATAGTTAAAATTTCTCTTTGAGTAACCAAATCGTAACAATCATAATGTTGTAAGTTACCTAAGCCAATGAATATTTTAATTTTCTATAATATAAATGCCAACTTGTGCAATATTCATTCGATTATTTTTGTCGTTTTATATGGAAAAGGGTCAACGAAGGGCTTACACTACGTGACCTTTTAAACCTGTTCTTTTAAAATCACCTTACCACAACGTTGTTCCCTTTAATTTAAATTTATTCTATACGATTCAAGAAAAAATGTAGAATTAATTTGTTATAAGTAGGGTTTGCAATCTGGGATAGAATATTATTGAATTCCGGTATTAGTATTTCCAAATATTCCGGCAAATCCCGGGATCTATGAAAGCGAGTGAATTGTTTTTCATCATAACGATAAAAGTAGATAATTCCTTCACTTATAATTATTACACTTTTATAAAAATAATAATAAAAGTTACCGACAAGTAAAATATGAAAATTCGGTGTATTTTCTCCATAATTAATAATAAATTAGGGTATAAAAGGTTAAATAACAATATTATCATATAATTTGTAGGGGCAGTGCCACCTGTCAACATTCTTGTCGATGCACTAAATAATACTGTTTAGCTAAAAATAATAGTTTTTTATACTTATCATAATATAATAGCTAAGGTGTGTGTCGTGTCCGGAAACTTGTACGTATGCTGTTCACCGTATCACACTTCACCGTGAAATATTGTATCGGAAATATATTCAATTCAATTCAATTCATTTATTTTTTTAACATGTTGTGGACATTACAAATTATAAGTTTAAGACGTTCACAACATGACATTTAGAAACAAAGATATATAAATATAACAGTATTACATAAAAATAAGAGATATATCAGTAGATGAATTAGATAGGTACAAGGAAGTACACCGGATGAGTAAGCAGACCCTATTTTAAGAATTTATAAAACAACATCCATCTAAACTCATTCTCACGTAGGTGGAATATATCAACACCCGAAGCAATTTCGTTGAACATAGTTATCACTCTCCCAATTGGCATTACCAGTGGCAGGTTGGTTCTGCACCTTGGGAGAATAAACAATTGATGGTCTCTATTTCTAAGATAGTTATCAGGGACACACAGGTCAACACTGCCCAGAATGGCAGAGTTCTCATTTATACCTTGTATAAGTCGAAAAAAATACGTAGCTAAATAAAGATTTCTTCTAAATTGCAGACTGCAGTATGTAAGCATGCCTAAGAGAAAGTCAGTTGGATAAAGCCACGGATAGTATCCATACAACCTCAAGTAAAGGAGTCTCAAGAATTTCTTCTGTACCCTCTCCACCATAAGGCCATACTTCAACTGGTGCGGTGCCCAAACAATAGACCCACTCTCAAGTCTGCTTCGAACTAAAGAATTAAATAAAAGTTTTATAACCGGAAATTTACAAATGGAACATTGTGAAATATGTTGCGATGAACAGTTGAAGGAGAAATTCCATTAGGTTGGTTTGGAAGAGTTTTACAAAACATATATGGACAAGGAGAAAATATCCTTCATTTTACAAACATGCTCTAATGATGACTTCGCTATTTGGAAACACTTACACGTGTGAACAGCTTTTTAGTCGGATGAAGCATATCAAATCCCGAATGAGAACACGAATCACTGATGTGCATTTGGAAAACTGTTTGCGTGTAGGAATAACCTCACTCGATATCGATATTGATTCACTTAGTTCTACCACACAAAATACAAACTTCTCACTAAAATTTATTATTTTTATATTAGTTTGTTTATTTTTTATTATTTAAAAAAAGTCTAATCTCTTAAATATGTTGGATTCTCATTTTTGTTTTATTTTATTAATATATAATATATATTTCTTTTTTGTTTTGTATAATAAAAAAATGGTTGTGCGGCCCGGTAGGAAGTCTCATCTTTAGAATCTGGCCCGGCTGCTGAAAAATTTGGGCACCCATGGCCTAACATCTTAAATCCCGTAATTTTGGAATCAACAAATCAATCGAAATCCCGGGATCGCAGACCCTATTATAATACGATAATATTACAAACTGAATACAAGAAAAATATTGTTACGCATTTATGTACATAATAATATATAAATACGAATTCTTTGAATTAATTTTGATGACGTACCTACGTAGTCTCTATTTAAGTTACATGTATGCACATTAGCAGTGCCCTGAGGCGTTTCAATCAAAGAAAGTGTAAATGAATTGTGTTTAATTTCATAACATCTCAATAATGGAACCTCGATGATTTTAATATTACTTCATACATTATAAAAGATGATTAATATAAGATATGACTTGAATTAAGTTCCGGATAGAGATCAAGTAGTGAAGTGACGTCAGCATACAATAATTAGAATTCATTTCTAGTTTTTACCATACATATTATAATATTATAATGTTCATTTAATTATTTTTTGAGTACTAGATTATACGTCATTCGATATAGCAGTGCTCCGCAAACGGTGTGCCGCGAGACGATGCTAGGTGTGCCGCGGTGCAATATCCAAATTTTTGTACATGGCTGGTAATATATTTGAGCATTTGCATGAACTTAATAAAACAATGCCAGGTCAGAATGAAAATATATTGACGAGCTCTGATAAATTAGAAGAAGTCAAAAATAAAATAGAACTTTGGCAGAAGGAGTTAAGACAAGAATCTCTACAAATGTTCCAAAGGAACTACCAAACCACCATTGAAAACAAGCAATTAATTTTAGATCCGTCTCAAAAACATTTGACTTTGCTGCAAAAGAAATTTCATCAGTACTTTCATACAATAAATGCGACAGGATACGAAACCCTTTTGCAACCAATGGCGAAAATTCTATAGAAGCGCTTTTCCTATAAATTCGAGAGGAATTTGTTGAATTGACAAACGACGGGACGCTAAAAAAGTTCGCCGATGTTCCATTGGCTATTTTCTGGATTTCGTTAATAAAAAATATCCTCGGATTTCCGACAAAGCTATCGCAGTTCAGCTCCCATTTTCGAGTCAAAAAAGTCGCCTGCGGCGCTATTTTACTACGCTAGTAAGTATTAATATTTTTAAACATGTGATTGTAGGACACAATTTATTATTATTATTATTATTACTCGACAAATAATTATTCCTAACCCGACAACTAACACTAATTATATGACTAGAATATAACCATACAAAAAATCGCTAAACCTAAAATCAATACCATTAATTTGACCTGGAACACTATTTGAAAAACGCTATTTTAGAGTATCACACTGTCTTTAACCTTAGCGATAGGTAGGGGGGGGCGCCAAAGATCTTGGTCTGGGGTCCCCCTTCAGGATGTGGAGTCCATGTTTTGGTGTATAAATTGTTTTACGTGTAGTGTGCCGCGGAATTCTGGGAAGGCCTTTGGTGTGCCATGGGTTGGAAAAGGTTGCGGAGCACTGCGATATAGTATAGCTACGATGACCGTTCGTCTCATTCTATCACGAAGTCATTTAAATTAGAGGTTCCGATCGAGAAATCTCATATCGGGTATTCTCGATAAATATTCAGAAAAGGCATTTTCGAAACTCGAGAAAATAATTTTCCGAAATTTTTCGAGAATTCTCATATTTAAAGAATGAGATTCTCGTGAAATCGAGAGATTACTAGGCTAAACAGTCAACCGCAACCGGAATTTTAAAAATGAATGGTTTTTCTCAAAAAAATGATTTCTCGTTAAAAAAAAAAGAAAATGACTCTTTTTTTTAATTAAATGATTTTTTTTAATTGGCAAGAAGAGGTGATTTCGTAGTAATGACGATTTCGAGAAATCAAAAAACCGAATTCGCAAGAAAATAAGTATTCTTAATTTCCAGAATTATTCTTGAATTTCCAGAAATGCAAATTTATAAGTAGGTATATTTTTTTCTTAAAAAACACAGTTTTGTACTTTTATTTAAAAATTTTACTACCCATATAAAACGTAGAGAATACCAAAACCTGGAAACATCCATGACATTGGATCAGCGAGGGCGAAGAAGAACTCCCTACAAATCGACAGACCATGTCAAGAATGCCACAGGTTATATAGGTACACTTACAAAGGACATATCCAGCTTAATGCCAAGAGTGACGGAGCGAAGCCGTGGAGAATGCTGTCGGATGGCCAAATCATCTGGATCACCATTCTCAGTCATGAGGTCCCAACGAAGAAGATACGAGTACTTTATTTCCGCCGACTCGGGAAAAACATGCTTACGTCCGGTTCTAATCGGGACCCGCTGGGTTGCAGAAAACCAAATGTACTCCCAAATTTTAATTCAGACGGGAAAATATGATGGTAGGAATAACTAAAAAAAGCTTGCAAATCTAAATCCTAAAAGATGTTTTTTTCAAAAACAGATCATCGCTATGAAAATACATTTTGTTGATATTTAATATCGTAACATACGAAGAACCAAGACAAATTAATACAAGTATAGCTGTATCTGAATGACCTGAGCAGTTCAACGTTATACGTCAGGATTGGCGAACCTTTTTACGTACGCATGACAAAATTTCCCAAATATTATTTTTCGACTGTCTGGACGTGGCAAGCAGTTTTTCATGGAAAAAAATAGTTTTTAAGAATTCTATTTAAAAGGTTTAAAAATTACAATGGAGTTCTTGAGAATCTATCTTTCACCATGTTTCTAGCCAAAGCCATATATTTTGTTCTTTGAATATTTTTTCCCCTATTTTTTAAATTTTCAAAGAGATCATGATAGCATTTATCCTCGTTTCTTTCATAATATATTTCCATCACTGAACGGTTTGCCATTTTTAGCGATTATTTTTGAGGCAAGATAACAAGCAGCTGTTATATTTTGAAAGACTGCCGATAAATTTCATTCGGTATATTGATTGGATATTTTATTTACATTCTTTTTTAGTATCATATTGCCTATATATGTATTTGTAAAACTTTATAAATCTTAATAAGTCGGTAATATTTTTTTTCTTCAAAATAAAACATTCGCGTGCCATATGTTTGCCATCACTGTATAGGTAAATGTATGAATAAAAGCACAGTGTTCTGTCATTATGTACCAGATACGTACAACGACGAAATAATATGAAACACTGTAGTGTCGAAAAAGTGCATTTCTTAATTTAACATTTGTATGGAGGACAAAGGAAGCGGTCTGCGAGTTCAAAAGGGTCAATTTACACACGCAGCAGTGACCATTCGTTATTAAATTATCCATACATAGTGTGACCACGCCGAATCTTGATTCGATATACCTAAATAAAAATAAATACATTAGAACCGAATGATCAAACAACGTTTATTGTACATTAGATAGAAATGATTAAACCGTATCGTCACCTTACTATTAAAACCTCGAAAGTCTGTTTGAGAAGAATGTTGAGGGGAAGAAAAAACGTAAGTATTAAAAACACCCACGGTGGCCGCGCGGCTTGAGCGTTGGACTATCACGCCGTGGGTCTCAGGTTCGAATCCTGGGTATGGCAAGTACACATATTGTTTTTCAATTTGTGTGTGAATAAGGGTATGGACCTAATAGGTTGAGCAAGTGTCTGACATCCATTTCTCGTAAAAAACAAAATCTGTTAATATAAACCTCTACTTTGTGGATATGGTCGAAAAAAAAATTTAAAACAATATTTTAAACATCTCTCTAATCGATGAATCTACTAACACTGATTTTGAAATACGAGGTTTTAATTCCATGTTTGAAACTACGAGACTTACGAGTTTTTAAAATTTATTGATAGATGGATAGCATACTAATCTCTAGAGAACCGAGGTTTTAATATGATTTTTGTTTAAATTTTGTCGAACTAACTTCATTTTTCCATAATATAGGACTTACGAGGTCTTAATAGTAAGGTGACGATATTTTAATGAAATGTTATCATTATCAATCCGGAAGTTATTAGATTTTAATTCATTTTTATTGTTTTAGACACATTATTAATTTGAATGTAAATTTTACCAGTAAATTGCATATAATTTTTTATTATGTCACTCGATGTTCCTATTATTACTGTAATTACCACAGAACAATAAAATTCTGAGTTCCCTGTATATTAGCTTAATACTATATATATATATATATAATACACAATCATAATTTTACTCAAAAACGAATTATATTATATAGTATACTATATACGGCCGATGGATGACATGACTGTTGACTTACTGTTCCATATCCGACTATATCCGTTATCGGACTCCTGCGATTATGTTGGTTACCTTTTCCCTGTATAACGCTGTTCTAAACAGAGCGTTGGAGCGGAGCTTGGAGCAGGAGCACGGAGCACTGGAGCAATGGGATTTTACCTGGAACAGGAGCGGAGCCGGAGCACCGAAAAATTGTAGTGCACCAATGCTCCGGATCTTTTTTTAATGCTTATTAAATTTTCGTCCTAAAATGACACTTTGCAGCACTGGAATTATTTGAAATATGGCAACACTGCCGAGTGATAAATAGCCTCATTTTTTTGACAGAAGAGGCAAGTAATCAGAGACTATTTGCTGCCGGAAATTTCATTTCATAGAATTAATAAGTAATGAAAATGACGATTATTTTAAAACTACTTATTTTTTAAACATTTATATACATAATATACTAATGCTTATTAAAACTTTTTACCCGGAGCGGAGCCGGAACAAGTATTAGGGCCCGGAGCAACTCAAAAAAGGGTCTGCTCCAACGCTCTGGTTCTAAACAACAATGGAGTGCTGAGCTAGACTGGTTTAGTCTATGAGATTTTGAACGTGCGAATAGTACGATCACCTACCATTACCATAAATCTTCCCTTGAATGTTTATAATACAAAGGTTTAAACGTTCTAGTTTTTAGTTCTTTGATTATTTTTTCTTTATCCCTTTTCATCCTTGGCATCAAATTTATATTGTCTTTCCATCTAATATGGAGAACGTTCACATTAATTCAATTTTTTTCGTTTTCTGACCGTTGTGTCTATGGGTGCCTTCATCTCCAGTGGCGTGTCGACCTGATAAGTAAAATAAACACACATCACAAATTTGCTCTAATGGGAAAAAAAACGCCTGCTTTTTTTACCGAACACATTGACTGCTGACTAGATAATTACTTTTTAATTACCACATTTAAATAGCATGCTAATTATATCGAATGGCCACCTAATCGTTACGCGCTGGGCGCGTCTTTAGCGTCCAATGTATTAAAGGGTATTAACATTTAACCACCGAATACCCATATATATAATAAATTTGACCTGAAACAACATTTAGAAAACTATTATATAGACTATTTAGAGCGTCCCACTACGTTTAATCCTAGCATGAGTAGGGGGCCCGGCAAGGATCTTCGCCTAGTGGACCACTTCCAGATGTGGGGGTCATGGTCAGAGTAAGAGAGTAAGGGGGGGCTCTGACGGGGCTTTAGATTGGGGGCCCGGGTTCTGGGGGGGGGGGGGTGCGGCGTGGCGGGTCGACCTGAGATAAACAGACATCACAAATTTCCCCTAATGGAAAAAAATAGTTTTATTTATAGTCGTAACATTTTAAAATGTCTAGTTGTGTCATGCAATTTTTGATTACAGTGTGTTGATATTCAACAACTCCATAATCCAATGGACACTGAACTGCAAGGACTAAATACATTCAAGTAGGTGCATAATAAATCTAGGTACTTATAATTACCTATTTGAAAGAACATCATAATCTTTTTCTATTCACTGTAATTAAAATCAGTGACCTGTTTTGCCAGAGGCGCAACGTGCCTATCTATCTCTCTGCGCTATCTATGGTGGGTGGTGATTTTTCATATTATTATTTATATTATCACCAACATATTTCTGATGTTTAACTGCGACACCTATCAGTTCCATTATATAGTATATTGATTATAAACATCATCATGTTTGACTAAATTAAAAACTTACATCAATAGATGCCACTGCCTGCAAGAGAATGGTGAGTATCTTTATATTCGGTATAATAATTATTAAATTCGTATTTTTGTTATTATGTAAAAAATCTCAAGGGCTTGCGCCTGACGACCATGAATTATTTACGCAATGCAATGTATATGAGGACGGAGATTTGGGCAACTACAAAAATGCTCGCAATGTTTAGTCTATATACCTAGTAAGTACATAAGTATTTCACACTTTCCAGACAAAATGCAAAAATCAGAATTGAAATTCCTACCACCCCTTTCCATTCTTAACTTATGTAATTTCAATAATAGATAAGTACTATATTTCATTATTTCTACTAGCTATGCAATTAAAGTCTTTAAACTTCGTACATGCCGAGTACCTAAATATGATTTGATTAATATTTTAAAAATCTACCTTTCGCGGTATTAGCGACATCTACTTAACAAAAGATAGATTAATAATTAGATATAACATTGTATATTATAATAGTTCAACCCATAAGATGGCGCTACATGAAATAGTTACAAGAAACTACTATTTTCACGCCAGTGCAGCGCGCGCATTTCAATTTCAAAAGTTAGTCAAGGAAACATACGAAACTCCATATTCCGTGGATGAATTAATCCAACCTAATTCATCTATGGAAAATTGTACCGTATTTCAACTTCGACCATAAATTTTCGTGATCTAGTTCAACCAACCTTTGACTTCTTATCAGTGTGGTGTCGTCCAACATCTTGGTGACATTACTTACTTGTCTACCTTCATTTTCCGCCCCTTGGAATGTGCTAACCCTGAGAAGAAAGTAAATGACCCGACCACCCAAGGATCGTCCTTTAATTTGACAAAATTGATTTATTTCAATAGGTCAAATTCATAATACATCGCCAATAAAAAAAATAAAAAAACAACATGTTTATAGATTTTTTTATTCCGGTTATGGTAACTTACTATAATTAATATCTTATTACAATTTAATAATATTAAAAATGTACTCAATTTCGATGTAAAAATTATATTTCAAATTATTACTGATTTATTACTGAAAGACAAAACTCAACACGTTTCTAAATATAACTTAAAATTAGATTCAGTAATAATTATCTTAAACATTTTTATACAAAATATATAGGTATATAAGAATATGTACTTAAAAGTACCTATAATATAATAATATCTATTTAGCATAATCAATTGAAACTATGACTTTCTTTGGCTTTCAAACATTTATAATCAAAACATACACCACCATCCATCTTAAAATATATTTAATGAGCAATTTTTTATATATTATCCAAAATACATTCTTTCAACAGTCTTTCAACATGATTATATATCAAAATTAAATTAATTAAATATCATTACTTAATTTGCAAGCATGAAAAAAAAATATTGGAATGTTTAAAAAAGAATATATAAGCATGATGATTTCACAGCTTTTAATTTTATTTAATATAATTATAAAAATAAATTTCTACCATGTAAATTCCAGTTGAATTAATTAGTATTGACAGTGGAAAGATTATAATACCTATTATTTTATTAGTACATAAGTATTTGAGAAGTCACACACTAAACCTAAACCTAATAAAAACTTGTTTTATTCTATTTAATGGGCTAGTTAGTGTAGGTACAGAATAATAATATTTTTAATAATAATTTCCTGATTTCGTATTATTTGAGAAAATGAAATTTGAAGAATTTGAATTTATTGAAAATCAAAGACAAAATGGACACGTTATTAATATTATTTGAATGAGAAAATATCTTTTAATTACCCTATATATAATATGATTCAGACGTGTATATTATCTAATTAAAAAAAACTCAATTTCGGTAAAATGAAGAATACTAATTGTAGCTAGTAGTACCTAAACCTGTTCACACAATTAAATTCGCGGTAGGTACATAGTTTGTATTGTATGACTGTGCCCTAATGCAACATACTGAGTGTTCGGATATTAGATATTATTATATTTTCATTTATTTTTTTCAGTTTTTTGTAACCGTTTAACGTGTGCAGTGAAAGTGGGTAAAAATAATATAAGATAATAATTGAGAGTTTTTAAATATTTTCATCGATGCTTCTATCTGCCACAATAAATTGAGAAACAAACTGTATTTTTAACAAGCAAATAATTTACTCTATTAATAGCTATATAATATAACGTTGGATATTCAGTAATATATTTAATGTTTTTATAGTAGATATTTAGAATTCAAGGAATGTAAGTATTGGAAGGAATTTCAAGAACAGAAGAACTTTTCCAGTTTCTTTTGGCCTAGGTACATATTATCGAGAGTTAAAAGGACAAAGGACCGAACCCACACGCATGACTCTATTCGTGATGATTTGACAGAGCAGTTATTATACTGAGCATAAATGGCAGAAAGTGAGCGCATAGCTCGGTTTGACAGTTAACCTTTTAGCAAGTTTTACTTCTTAATCAAAACCCGCTATATTGTAGTTAGCCAATACAAATCAAATTTTACAGGACGCACAATAACGTTTTTGTTATAGTTTTCGGTCCAAAAAAAAAAAAAAAAATGAGACAAATTTAGATAATAATTCGCAATTTGGTGCTATAGATCTACCATCATAAATGGAATTTAGAACTAAGCTCATCACAGTTTAAAAAGTGTTGAATGATACGTCAAATGCTAGCATGTAGCGCCGTCACTCCGTGGGTAACTTATATCTCCTGGTGGATCTATTACAATATTACATCTTTTTTGTCTGTATTTAACCGTGTTCTATGTTATTATCCATTAAAACCTATTTTTAAAAAAACTGTGAGTTAACTCCTTTTTTCTTTCTTCAATCGATATATTGTTAGTTTAACTTAATCTAATGGCATACATGATTATAATATTATGTAAAACATTTTGTATTTCGGAATAATATAATATTATAACAATTATTATAATTAATGCTTAATTCGATCAGTGTCTTACAAAAAACATGTCTGATTTAATATGGAGAAAGATAATCTTCTCACAGCCTCTAAAAGTTTTTATCGATTACACAAAAAATCATTTTTTTTTAATTACTTACAATAAATTTATAAACATTTTTTTAATGCTAAATAGCACCTTCATCATGGGATTAATCAGCCTAAAATTTGTAAGTGATGTTATATCATTTACTTGTATGTATTTTTATGTACAATAATAATTAATTTAATTAGTTTTTCGAATAGGTTAACCACATATTATTGTATGTGTCTAAATGTACACATATTTTGCTTTGGCTACTGCGTTACCTTCCAGATAAATTTTGTCTAATACATAGATGACTTGCACAAAGTAGGATGTCCGTTTTGGTCAATATTGAGTTAATAATGCAGTTTGGTGTATTTAATACATGCCTTTACAACATTCAAACATTGTTTTTGAAAAAAAATTCAGTGAGTAATCATGGTTTCAAATCTGAAATTTGTTGCTTTATCGATTGATTTTGTCATTAAAGTAGGCTTTTAATTATATTATTAACGTTTGCCAAAAACTATATTTTTAAGATTTTTACATAATCTAGCGATCTGAGGGTTACACTACAAGGTAATCAAAATATCTCCTTCTGATCAAATTTAATATAAGGCAAAATTTAATAAAAAGGATTTTTTCTAATTCGTATAAAATTTACTTTTATAAAATTATGATATATTGGCAGTCCACGTTTACTCTTTTCAATTGCAACAGTGCAATACAGGTAAAGATTATGTTTTTTTATAACTGGAACTTATCAATTAGGTACTTATATAAAAGTGCATACGTAAATAATGTAATATTCAAAATTTCTCATTGCATCTCAAATTTACTAATGCGTTCAATGAATGCAATGTGTACGTTCATAATAATGGAATAGTTTTAAGTACACTGCATATCAATATCTCATACACACACTAAGCTGACTCGCACATCAAAACTCGTCTCGTCTGCAACGTATCGAATACGTCGATGTGACGTCATCGTTATTCACAAAACACACGTTGCCAAATGGAGCTCTGCAGATTGGTCGAATGCGACTTTTTAGTTTGAAGTCGAAGACGCCACAACGCATACACACACCTACGAATTGGTTATTCCTATACTGGCTCGCCGGTTGTCACATTCAAATATATATATACATTTAGAGAGGTTACGCGTGACTGTCGCTAGCTAGATGTGCGTGGTCTTCATATGCAGCATCGCAATGATGTTACTATTAGTTTTGATTTATGGCTGTGCGGCAGACGAGGTGAGTTTAGATGAGAGAGCCGGCTTACAGTTACATTTACGCTTGAATTGAACGCAATTTAGTAGATTTCGGACATAAGCACTAATAAATTGAATACCTATCCATATTTTATATTCAAAAAAAATATTATTAGTTTTCTTAATATAATTACTCATTATTGCTTATTGTCACTGCAGTTAAACAGTTATTGAATAATGTAACGCTTTGGTCTAATCTAATATGCCTAGTAGAAACTCGATTATCCAAAACACACTACAATTTACAATAAACGTCATGTATGAGGACATAAAATACATCCAATTTATGTCAAGATGATCGTACTTTTCTATTATGGATGGGGTAGTGCACATATATTGTTGTATATCCAGTTGCAGAGCACATCTTTTCATCTTAACATCTTTCCGGTACATGAAAGCCTCGAGATTATCTCGTCGTCTCGTGGAAAACATAATTTGACATAGTGATTATATGTGGGCCATATAACAAAAAATCTAACACACTAATTTTTATGAAATATACATAAAATTAGAAAAATATGTGAATATTTTCTGAAAATTATCGAATGCTTCGTAAATTTTTCCATTTCAAGTGCTATCCAAATGTGTACCGTTAAACCTCAGTGCTGCGAGTATTTTAAGATTTTTTTTATAATTAATGTTTTTTTCATTGCTAATGCATCCACAAAAGTCGATCAGCTAAATCTCATTCCCTGTACACACAATATCAATGACGTGTTAATGCAAATATGCTAGTTAACGATTTCATTTATAACATTCACAAGATTTAAGAATGTACCATTCTAATTATTGAACATACATAATTTTGAAAAACACTTCTGAGAAAATATATTATATTATAACCAATAGAAAAAATCTTTTTGGGAAAAGTAAGACACCCGGCAAAAATCGAACCTGTATCTCGGGCCCCGTCCACTATACTACTAGGTGTCATACTAATTACGACAAATTTAAACTATTTACCTTTTATAATACCTGCTCATCAGCGTTCTTTAACTCATTAGCAAGTTCGAGTAAGTTACATCTTAAAATATTGGAGAGATCCGTGACGTCGGTTAGTAATCGAAGTAGTAGGTACCTACTTTGATTTAATAAACAAAAACCAATTGCCAATAGTAGCTTGATTTGGAAGAGCGCTGATGAGCAGGTATTAAAAGGCAAATAGTTAAAATTTGTCGTAATTAACATGTCACCTAGTAGCATAGTGGACAATGCGCGGACGGGGCGTAAACCCAAGAGATGCAGGTTCGATTCCTGCCGGGTGTCTTACTTTTTTCAAAAAGATTTTTTCTATTGGTTATAATATAATATATTTTCTCAGAAGTGTTTTTCAAAATTATGCAAATATGCTATATTATATCCAATCTTGTATGTTTTAAGAAAATCTAATATTTTAACGTTATACTTATGGAATCAAAATGTTAAATCATCACCAACTGTTGATATGTAACCTTAAATTATTATGTAACCTTAAATTATTATTTTTTTTATTTATTCATTTAAATTTAAAGTTGAAAACAGTTTTCTGATCTTCGAAAGATATTCGTAACAACATATTTGTTTTTTTGTAAAATATAGTTTGTAATTAGGCATACAATTTAAGAATCAATCGAGCTTCTACTATAATAAATGTAAATAATTATTTACTGGTCCTATGATATTATAAAATAAATTATTCTTTAGCGAATCCATAAGAGTTCCACGCCTCTATGTGATCTAAATGCTGCTGGACAACCGGGAACCATTCTGCTCCGGAGTAATCGATGGCTGGTAATTCGCCTCCGTAATTGGAGGGCAGGTGGCTTGGGTTCAAGTGCTTGTGGAGAGACGACATCTTGGATCCGTGGAAGTGCATCTGGAAACAGAAATAATATTATTGATAAATTTATCAAGAAAAACAACATAGAAATTACAGGCTCTGCAAAATAATGCAAATAAATAATTTGTCAGTTGAAGACAGCTATTTTGATGCATTTTATATTCACTAGAAATGCGCTTTTTTCCTACAACCGACTTTGGAGAGAATTCTTTGCGTAAATGCGTTTAACCTTTTTACTGCCGGTAGGTGTATGTTTGGCGGTACATGCACGCCGCGAATTTTATTGCAAAAATATAAAAAATGAAATCAATTAATTGACGTATCAAGTGGTAAAAACTAATTCTGTTTCAATTCTGAGTATGTGACAATATTCCCAATATGTGTCGTTGTGTGTTCAACATATTTGTATGTTTAAAATAATTGATTTACGTTTGTAAAATCCCGTAAAGCGGGACGTCCAAAGACGTCATTTTGTATGAGCACAGCCATGCGGTTACATTTCATAATACGCATAGGGTATAAGACTCTATAGAGCAGGGTTGGCTAACTTTTTTACGTACGCGTGCCAAAATTTCTCAAATATTATTTTTCGACTGTCTGATGTGCCGAGCAGGTTTTTATGGAGAAAAAATATAATAAAAATATGATATTCTAGAATCTAGATATTTCCAATAGAACATAGCATAGATATAGCTATATCACTTTTTTTTCAATTACGCCATACATTTCGGTACACCAATTTTGAAACTGTCCCTGAAACTGGCCAGAATTACTACTACAAGCTCCACCAACTTTCTGTTTCTTATTTGGTACAGCCATTTTTGGATTGCTTAGTTTGATTCTTTACGCATAAATTAGCACAAAAATTGCTCCGATCAGATCAGGCATTCTCTCTCTACAGTAGTCTCAAGCATTGTAAATCGATCAAAATCAGAGGCTCGTGGCACGACTTCCCCCGCCGCCTGATGAGGTTGGTGCAATAATATTACAATATTACGATAATGTGACGCATAAAGCCAAACGATTGATCTATCCAATTATATATTTACATTAAACGTAAGAGTATTTACCTGCTATATTTTATACAATGCAATCTGTCATTTATTGTTATTATAGGATTTTTCGATTCATTCGCCTGCCATGCAAAATCATCTCGCGTGCCACTAGTGACACGTGTACCATAGGTTCGCCACTACTGCTATAAAATCTGTAGTAACATCTATCAACATAAAATAGAACTAACGCTCTCAGACGTACTCGTCAATCGAACTTATCATATTACTTTGTATTAGATGTAATGATTAGTCGGTATCAAGTCTTTCAATCAAGCAGTAAATAATCTCTCATTTAAATTATCATTCCTCGCATATTCTGTTTCGCATAGTCCACATTCCACAATATACAACTATCAAAATAATAAGCCATACATACTCGAACTTATCTTATTACATTGTATTAGATGTAATTATTAGTCGATATCAAACCTTTCAATCAAGCAGTTCACAAATATAATAATCCCCCAATTAAATAATCATTCCTCGCATATTGCGCTCGTCCACAAAATACATTAAACTATAATTATAATATTTGAGACTTTCACGGTTGTTTTTTATCGTAACAGATTTTTGGGTTTCCACCGTGTCCACCTTCCTTTTTTCCTCATTACAGAGGCCATTATCAAGAGATGGTTTATGTTTTACGATGGAGTGTAGTGTTGTAGGTATATGGATGCAAACGTCGAGCAACGAGCTCGAAACCTCGAGGAAAGAAGGAAGAAGTACACACGCTAGAAACCCAAAAATCTATTACGATATAGATTATTAAACTATCAAAATAATAAAGCCATACATACTATAATGTAATATTAAAATGCACGTCATGAAAAAATAAGACTATAACTCCTGTAGAATCTAAATTATTCTTTCGGTGAGTGTGGTGTACATATGCGAAGTATTATTGTGTTAGGTAACTTACTCTGTTTCTGAGTTTGGAGTTCACGAACGGTTTGAAGAACTGCCAAACAATGTTGAACAGGAATGACTCCTTGACGAAATGAACTTCTTTCAGTCTAAGGGGCATGGCTTCCTGAATGAATGTGATGAGTTTCTTTGAAAATGCTGGTGAGAAACTCATTGCCTGAAAATTCAAAAAAAAATGTATTTTTTAATCATCGCAACACCGACGTGATCGTTTTATGCGATTATTATTTTTATTAGTGGTTATTCTAACTAATGAAGGTCATAAACTTCACTGATCAGAACAGCTTCATTACCCCAAACGTTGACAATGTTCTCTCGTTTCTCCTAAAGCCGCATTTAGACTATGCTCGCTCAACAAAAAGCGTTTACGTCAAGAGAATTTCGCTGGAGTGGGGGAAGAACAAACATTAGCTCGCTTGGTCTGAATGCGGCTTTATAATCCGCAAGTCTACTACTGACAACTACGATCATGGCCTCCACATCCTGAAACGGGCCCCAGGCTAGAATCATTAGCAGGCCCGTCTACATATGGCTAAGGTTAGACACCATATAAGCATTTTTCAAATGGTGTTCAAGAAAAAAATATAGGCTCTATGTGTAATTTTAGCAATTTTTTGTATTGTTGAAAACATATATTTGAACTATGGAGTTCTCGAGTATTGACAAATAATAATCAATAATTATTATGGTATTTCATAACTATATATTTTAGAATGTTATAGTCGTGAATTGAAATAGAGCGCAGGCAACTTTTTTTTACTATTAGAGCAAATTTTTAATGTGCGTTTATCTCACTTCAGCCTCATGACTACGATATAGCGGTGTTTTTTTGCTTATACAAAGCTTGCGAAAGGGTTAACTCTCAACCCGAGCTGTGAGCTCACTTTTATACTCAGTACAGTTTGGCAAATCATCATGAATAGAGTCATAATAATTGAACAACGATACCAAGTTATCAAAATTAACTTTGAAAATCACTTGTAGATTCGTGCAACTTACAGACAACTTCGTAATTTTTATGGCGCACATAATCGTCCATGTGAACAAGCCATCCGTCAAACTGTGGACAGGTTTCGTACCACATATTTTTTTAGAATTATTAATAACCATGTTCTTGCTTTTTCGTACAAGGTGGTTGTTAGTAATTTTAAATAATCACAAACACCCAGCCTTTGAGAAAATCACATAAATATTGTGTCCTCACTGGGTCGAACCCAGAACCCTCGGGTGGAAGGCCATCGCCTTACGCATTGCACCACGAGAGCCACTTATCCATTTATTAGAACTGATTACAATCTACATAAAAATTACCACGTACCTTCGTACTCATTTCTTGGATAATAAATATAAACATTTCAATATTATAAGTGAGACATTTATTTATTTATAAAATCATCTTGCTACGGAGACAACCTTTCGTCAACATAATCTAATAAAATATTTTTTAAAGTTACTTATTTGTTAAGAAAATAGGTTACAATAATATTATACACCAGACACCAGACGGCCTTTTGAACTTGTTTGTTGCTATCAGTGACTATTATTAATGTTAGGTTTATAAACACTTGACTTATAGCTTTCCATAATTATTATTAGCTTTGTTGTAACTAATTTGTTACCTATGGGTTAGTTCACCGCCATCTTTAGATTAATAAAGCCTGAGCATAACTTTTTGCACAAGCAACGAGTGGTCCACTTTTCAGCTGTCAAAATCAGATCTCTGATTGCTTGACATATTGATTCGCCCTTTCTCGTTTCAAATTGAATTATAAAAAATTCTCAAATCAAATATATTATTAAATTATAAATAATACACATTCCTGTTATTCATCAACTGTCAAAGTCAGACTAGTCCTTCACACAAAAACCGGTAGTAATATCGATTTTCAAAAAATACGTAACATTTGTTTATGCATTTCATTTGTAGAAGGTGTGTTAATGCTAGTGTATTATTTATCATGTAACTCATCTATTCAAATCAAACCATTCCCTGTGTGAATACGACATACGCGTCAGTATGAGCACTCTATAGAACAATGACAGGCAATGACAGTTCATACATAGACAACAACGGGGGGGGCGGAAAAAGTAAGACCAGCCGTTATGAATGTATCGGCTTTCTATTTGAGTCGGCAATGGTTAGTTGTAACTTTCGTTGTGGGCATGTATGTATGTAGATTACGTATTGTTTCTACGTACACACATCTTCACATCAGCTTGAATTTCCCGACGTTGACCGAACTGTTTGAAACAATCAGGAATCGGTTTATGCTCTGACTTCTTTTCAATTCCTCAGACTAATACCAACCGACTGCGAATGGTGAATATGCATTGTATTATAAATAAAATAATATTTATTTTGTGTATAGCACTCCAGTCGACATTCTCTGTTTTCAATTCACGCGTGCTAAATGGGTTATGTTTATAACTTAGCTACTTTCGATTTGTTAAATATTATAATTAGTATTGTACTTATTAAAGACCAAGCCTCACCTGAGTTCTTCCCATTCCTTCGAAGTCCATGACAACAACTACTCCTCGAACTTGGCTCTCTGGTTCCAGCATGGCAGCTTCGTGGATAAGGTAGAATAGCCTAAAGATTTGGTCTGTACTGACCTTTTTGGGGTCCCATGAACCTGTCAATGGACAAAAAAAACAATCAGTTAATAACGACTGAGAGAGGGAGTCGATTGGTCAAAGTTTTGTCATGGTTTAAGATTTTTTTTAATGTTGTAGATAATATGAATGTTTTTTAAGTTTCAATTAGCACTTAGTTCCATATTGTTGCCTTTCAACGTTATTATTCTTTTTAATTAACTATTTTTTTAGTCAACAAATAATTCACAAGATTTAAGAATATTGAACGTACATAATTCTGAAATCACTTCTGAGATATATTATTATAACTAATAGAAAAAATCTTTTTGACGCATTAGCAAGTTCAAGTAAGTTACAACAAAAAATCTTGGAGTGATCCGTGACGTCAGTTTGTTATTAAAGTGATACCTACTTTGATTTAAAAATACAAAAACCGATCGCCAATAGTAGCTCAATTTATAAAACGTTTCAGAAACATTAAAAGCCTTTAGCTAAAATTTGTCGCAATTAAGTATGACTCCTTGAGCATAGTGGCCTATGTGCGTGGGCGCGATACCCGAGAGATGCAGGTTCGATCTTACTTTTTTCGTTCAAAATTGTTATAGTTTTTATTCACAGGTGCCACAGTTAATTTTAAATAATATTAACCGATCAATTAGAAAAGTAATATGTACTTTAAGGGGTTTCCTAAATGCATTTAAGGGTTAAAAGACTTAAAAGTATATTCAGACGTGCACTAAAATTATGTATATCTAAAAAATATTTGTTAAGAAGACTGAACAGGACTCTTTACCTCCAACATTTACCACAAGAACTCTTCTTCCTTTGTGATCACGTCCTTTGAGGATATTGACGATATTACTGTCGAGTAGGGCGTCTTTCTCGTGAATTGGCATTAGTCCATCTAAAATATCTGCATTCGTTTTCTTGAATTCAGCTATTCTTCTCATCTGCAAGAAAATAATTAAGATTAGTAATTGGAGATTTCAATAGTATTAGTTATAGCAAACAATGCACTGGTACGTCTAGCTGCCTGAATTTGACATGGAGTCGTAACGTCTCCGGAAACTTGTACGTCTGCAGTTCGCCGTATTACACTTCACCGTGAAATATTGTATCGGAACTATATGGCCGTATATTAAATACCGTCCGACCTATTTGGGTCATATAGTACTGACATAAAATGTATGTCTAAATAAAACACGGTTCTTGTCGGTTTACACTTTACTTACACGAATCCAGCAGCAAACAAATTTTGAAAATACCCGATATACTGGATCATTTGTTAGGTTAGTTTATGTTAGGTTAGGTTATGTTTTGATTCTTAAGATATTATGAAAATTGAATTAATGTTCATATTGAATCTAATAAAATTGGAGACCGTATAGTAGAAGGTTATCTCTTCCAGAAAGAAAACTCACGGCGAACTGTGCTACGGTGAAATGTTTTACGTACAATTTACATGTAACCGAGTCGGAAACCAAAGCGGAACTGCGGCGGTGCTTTATCTGTTAATAATTTTATTATTTTAGATTTATCGTATCGTATCGACAGTAATATACAATTAAAATTAATAAAATATTAATGTAGTATCGAAACTTTTCTTTCTATCCTATATCGACCTGATGCTTTCGAAAAATTTACATTCGAACAAATTCCTTCATGCAAGTTTTCGAAGCTTATGTTTATTCATTCTTTTATTATAAACAAAAACTAATAATAAAACCTTTAGACTCATTTTATGCGTTATTTAGATTGTCTAAGATTGCATGTATTTTCATTATCGTTATAAGCCACATTGTACAAAATGTGTATGAATCAAAGAGATTCGATAACAAGGCCTGGTAAACAATTCTAATACTTATTATTATTTATTGATAAAACATTCAAAGTCCATTAATGATTGTCTAATCTGTAACATTATTCATAATATCATATTATTAATATGTACTTATATATTAATATGAACTGTCCTATAACCCTTCACTCCGACTATGGATAAATATTATTTAAAACACATTTTTTGACAGAATTGCACTTGTTTAATTTTGTCAAATCTTAACGAACAAAAGTTCGTTAAGAGCAGTCAAAGCAGTCTGTATATATCTGAGGTGTTTTAAAATTATGTATGTTCAATAATATAAAAAAAATTACATTCTCAAAGCATGTGAATTGTTCGTTGAATAAAAGAAATCGTTTACATATTGAATTATAAGTGCGAGAACGTTATATAACTAAAATTTGGAGTGATCCGGGAGGCGGTTAGGAATTAGAGCACTTAATTGATATAGTATCCACCACGTAACTTTGCAATTGTACACAGTGATAAGATTTGTGTGAAATACGCATTCCGTATTAATGTATTAGTAAATGCTAGGCGGCTGATCGGCTGATTTCATCAAATAATTCAAAAAAATCTATTCCAAATTGCATGGTTACGTGGAGGGTAGTATACCTTGATTTAAAACACAAATACCAATAGCCAACATTAACGCAATTTGATAAGCATTTCGTGTATGAACTACTAGATAAATTAGGATGATAGGCACATTGGCGCGAATACAGTGGTTACATGTTCAAATCCCGTCGGGCGTCATATTTTTGCAAAAAGTTTTTTTCTAGTAAGTATATCTGAGGTCTTTTCAAATTATGTATATATATTACGTCAATTTAAATGCCTAATAGTTGTATTTAAAATTTTAGATTATGCACATTATCAATAATTGAACTATAATTTATTAAATAATATAAAAACGTGTAGGTGGAGAGCACACGTGATTTTAATGAAGATTTTATTTAGCTTCTATTTTTGTGCATATTCTAAAATCAAGACAATTCGTTGATCGATGCGATATACTACGGTTGGATCTTTGCGCGCGCGGTTAATTGGTACACATAATTTCGTCTCTGCTCTGGCAGAACACACTAACTGGAGAATACTAGTTTTGAGTAATTTGACTTTGAAGTTGTTAAAATGTTTGAAATGGTCTATCATCTGAGTTTATTAAGTAATCGTAAAAAGGATGACTTTAAAATAAAGACTGTTTATTTATTAAGAAGGTTTCCAGACGGTAAAATTTGAAATAAGGAACATTTTGGTATAACTAACTCAATATGTCATTATTTCGAATTAGTGTCTTCTGCCAGAACAGTGACGATTTAGTCTATATGAACACTATGATTTATTTCAAAAGCGATTATCTCAGTTGCAACCAGACTGACGTAAGTACTTTTCCCGAGTAACCGCAAAATAGGTTAAATGAATATCAATGAACTTCTGAGCTACAGTTTTTTCAATGCGATAATAACGTTTTTATCGTATTATTATTATATATTATTTTAAATGCGATTATCTCAGCTGCAACAAAACTGACATAAGTCCTTTTGCTCTGAAAGATACAGAAATAATTTTACAAGTGATTTTGTTTATTGAAGAGTTCAAAGTGTTTTTTACTCATTTAATTGTAACACATTGAACTATATAGGATATTACTGGAAAGATAGTGAATTTTTCAGATAATGTAACATATTTAAATGGCATGTACTATTATCGGAGTCATTCAGTAGTCACTAACGTAAACTGGGCATGTTGATAAGATTGTAATAAACATGTAAATATTTCTCATGTATTACATAAAAATAATAATTATATTATATTCTTTTACATTAGCATTGAAACAAGACGTGTAAGATACCTACCATGCATTACACATAGATTCAAAAATATATATAATACTTTAAAATTTCTAACTAGATATACTTACCAAATAAGGTTACATGTAAATTCTACGTAAAACATTTCACCGTGGTACAGTTCGCCGTGAGTTTTCTTATCGGAAAGAGATGACCGTAAACTATACTTACGGTTTCCAATTTTATTTGATTCAATATGAACATTGATTCAATTTTCATAGCTGATTTTGGCAAAATTCATGAATTCAAGAATAAAAATCTAACCTAACCTAACCTAACAAATAATCCAGTATATCGGCTATTTTCAAAATTTGTTTGCAGCTGGCTTCTTGTAAAGAGTAAGGCCATCCTCCCACGGCGCAACTTATGTCCGTCGGAACTGAAACTAAAATTCCAGCCAGTATCTAGCTAATGTATTTCAATGGCGGCTCGCTGACGGCGAGACCGAAATCTCTCAGCTTCAAAACGGTTGCGAAGAGATGCGACATGCTAGTCGCGCGGTCTCTGAAGTTTCCAGTCACCGTAAAACAGTGGTACCAAAATTGGTAGCACTGCGAACAAGTGTCATGCTATAAAAACCATTTACAACACAAGACGTCAAAAGTACAAGACAAGCATAATTGAAATAACCTAATTTTATTCAAGTAAACGCGGCAGCGTGCGTGTTGTTGGTTTTTGTACAAAACAGCTGGTGGTCCAGTTTGACAGTTTGAGGTTATGTGATTATTATATCAAGTGGTTTCAGTAGCGCCGTGTGCGAATCATCGCATTGGTCAGTTTATGAGTACCATCACCAACCAGTTCCACCAGATTTCAGTTGCGCCGTGGGAGGAGGGCCTAAACCGACAAGAACCGTGTTTTATTTAGACATGAATTTTATGTCAGCACGACCCAAATAGGTTGGACAGTCTTTAATATACGGCCATGTATATCCGATACAACATTCACAGTGAAATGTGATACGGCCAACTGCATATGTATAAGTTTCCGCACACGACCAAATAATATAATAATAAAACATCCAAAAATGTGACGACTATTTCGCAATCAGGGTACACAAAAATAATGGAAGTGCGTTATCTTCTGGGTATTGTTGTAACAAGGTACAATTCTCGAAGTTAAGAGTTACGAGTTTGAATAAATGTAAAGAAAACTTAAACATGTGTTAAACCAGGGAACTGAAATACCTAACGGGTATGGAGAAACAGGCAACAATTCTCGAGTGTGGAAGAATATGGAATAAACTTAAACACGTATAAAGAATACGCTTGTCCTTCGGTCTGATAACTGCTCTCTGTTTATGCATTGACGCTGAGTCAGTATTGGTATATTTGAAGGATGCAACACACTATTGCACGTCTATAATGTGTGGTTCATTTTCGTTGGACACTCACACATTCAAAACCCTGCGTCAAAATATAGTGTATTGGGGAATAGCCTATAGGAATTCGGTTAAGCAATAAATTATTTTAATATCTTACACATGTGCAAGGCCGTCTATAATCAGACGGCGGCATGAACTTGCGAGTTCCGATCGTTGTGTATTGCTCATACTTCTAATGCTTTGCGGAAACCTTGAACCATTTTTTCAATATGAAATAATAATCATTTTTTAAAAACGGTTTATTGTGATATATTATTATAAGTATAACCTAAAACTGGTACTAAACGTCATGATGTCTGTATATTAATTTGAATTAAAGTTTGTCACGTAAATGCAACGTGCATTCACTATTGGTAATATTTTAAAACAATCAGAGGGCTTTGTATTTCTTGTTAAAACTTGGTACATGGCGACTGGCTTTCGAATTTCTATCTATTATGTGTTAGCAGTAGGTACTAGACATTAAACTCCGCATTGTTTGCTGTTAAGTATATAATTCTTTTTTTGGCATATGCTATAAGTCATAAAATATGTTTGTGTGTTGAGGCTTTCGATATATTATAGTTAGACGGATTTTCCAAAATCCTTGTACTAACCGTGCCACTAATATTAACAGGAAAGAAGTTATATGTAGTATAATAACTAGAACACTACAGTACCTATATTACGTCATTTTTAGAGGACAAAAGTACAGCCGCCTCTAACAGACTCTAGTTTAAGTATATCCAAGGAAAGATCAACGGTACACGCGGTGGAGAAAGATAACCGAAAAATATCTCGAATTTCAGTTTTTGTTCATTTCACTGAAGTTTATCATTATACATTTTATTATAATTAATATTTAATAAACCGTATTTTTATTAAATCCGTATTATCAATAATTATTCAAGTGAATCGTCATTACTGTTATCAAAGTCTCTTGTCACCCATAATGAAATCATTAAAAAAAACTCAGATCCGGTTACTGAGAAAATTAAAAATTTATTTATTATCTTATCTATAATTTCAATTATAAAATAAATTTTGAATAAAGAACAAAATACCGAATGCCTTTTTTATATAATTTAATAAATACCTGATTCATGAAATGAGGAACTTTCAATGATAGATGCCAGAATATTAATTAGTAACTATGACCAAAATATTTCAAAAATCTGTTTTTTTTGACACGATTACTTGACAATAAGATCTTATTTTTTATCTTTACCACTTTACCTAACTGCTTAACTGATATTTCAGTTAGTGTGTAAGTAGGCTGTTGCGATTCGAGTCGAATGATTCGACATAAATGTGCACACTAAACTTTTTCAGTCATACTTATTTGATTTAAATGAACTAAGAATACAAATTGCAGATGGTAGTGAATAGTTTTAAAAATCAAATTAAATCCTGCGTAAACCAAACCAAAATATATAATTCTGGGCCTTAGTAAAAGAAGTCCCTATGAAAAAATTTGCTCATTTTGAGCTAAGTGTTTTAAAAGTTCTTAAAAATGTTCAAATATTGATTTTTTTCTATAAAAACAAAAAAAATCTATAGTGCATATTATTAAAATTATTAATTAATAAGTCTGGAAGGCATTAAATAATCGCTTGTAATGGAAAACATAATATCATATCGACATATGGACTTCTTTTACCAAGTTCCAGAATTTTAATTGTCCGCAATATTCCTATTATGCAATTAAATCATATGTGATTTTTATAGATGGAAGAATATCTTTTATCCATTATGGTTTGGTAAGCAGGGCTTAATGAATTAAAAAAAACTAACCATCTGCATTTGTAATATGTATTCTTATTCAGCGAAAACAAATAAGTGTAACTGAAAAAGTATGCACTATTTTTGTCATATCGCCCATAACATACCCCAACTATTATGGTTTGGTAATGCAGGGCTTAATCGACTTTTAAAAATTAACCAGCACCATCTGCAATATTTTGTATTCTTAATTCAATGAAAACAAATAAGTATTACTGACAAAGTTTAGTATGCACCATTTATGTCAGATCGTCACAGCCTACCTCCACCCTTCGCCACTACTATTTAGTTATAGTTAATAGTTTTTTCGAACAACTTAAAAATTATTACTAAAACTTAGAGAACAATAAGTAAAACACTTCAATCATGTAGTTGGTTATTCGCTAAGTTATAAGTTTTTTTTCTGAATAAATAAAACATGATTTGATTGTGGATAGGACGTACAATTTTCTATTTTGAACACAGGCCAATAACATATCGATTTATGTATATGTTGATTGGTAAACATATATTTATTTGTTGATGATAATATTATTTTTTTAAAATACATTTTAATATTCGTCTTGCATATCCTTTGTACTTGGTGTAAATCAAAATGAATAACAATATACTTATGGATTATTGGAAACGTGTAAGAAGGTATACGTAATTTTAGTGACAACGTGTCCGATGCCCTCGTCATGACTAATAATAATTGAATTGCTGTCACGACCAGTATGTAAATAACAAGTAGTTATTAATTGTATGCAAGTTGCGATGTTGGCTACATAAAACACAATCATCATACACATTCTTGATTAACGAACGGATGAAGGCCTCCTCTGGCTGTATTCAGTATTCTCGGTCGTTAGTCTCGCATTCCCACAAACCTTGATTATTATCTCATCGATGAATCATTCCATTGAATTATCGCGATAATAAGTGAAACACAAGAATAATTATTAATTGTACGTAAGTTACGATTTTGGCTACATAAAACACAATCACTCTCGATTCAATGCTGGATGAATATTTATTTTTTTCTCTTCCTTTCAACACTAGTGTAGTAACAAAGTAGTAAGGAAACAGTACTCAGTAATATGTAGAAGCATTGAAATATTCGAAGAAATGCTCAAGATTTAAGAAAATCACAATATATGTACTGTGACTTTACAATATTATAAAAACTTCGCCGATTGAAAAAAAAAAACGACACAATTAAAAAATGGCAAATATGTACACATTTTTCAATTTGTGTATGAGTCAGAGTATGGACCTAATAAATTGAGCAAGTGGCCGACATCCATTTCTCGTAAAAACAAAATCTGTCAATACAAACCTCCTCTCTGTGGAGGTCCATATGATCTTATTATGATCGGAATTGAAAAAAAGATTAAAAAAAGCACTTGACTTTTGACCGGAATGGATTATTTTAAATTCGTCGGTGAACAAAAATATTTTGACAAGAATACCTATAAGTATAGTCTCGAAATTGATAATTATCAATAGATAATTTGGGCTGGATGATTTAAAAAAAGAAATAAATTTATATCTCAAGAATTCTCGAGAAATCAATAATCAATACACAAATCTCAAATTCTCGAGAGAGAAAATATTTTTGAATTTCAAGAAACGAAAAAGTCGAAAAATCAAAACTCTTGTGACTCAATTAATGCAGATTAAGGTAGAAAACGTCCAAGAGGTAGAGCTAGAGGCCGCTGAATTGAATAATTGTTAAATTCAGCAGACGTGCGTGGCAATGAAACTCAGTTTTGAGTTTCCTTCGTCCAGCAGTGGATAGATTCACGCTGATAATTATAATATTATAATAACAGCCTCAAAACCAACTTTTGTAATTTTAAAATCAAGGCAATTTCAATATCTATACTTACTAACTTTGTTTTCGTGTATTATCGAACAAAAAATATTTACAAAATAAATGTTACCCTTGGTTAATATTAACAGAATATGTAATAATTATGTACATAAATGAACTAATATCGTGCAAATGAAATATCTACTCTATTTTTAGTAGGTACGAGTACCTTAGTAAAATTAAACTTAAAACAAACATCAAATAGCATTTATATTAATGTCTTTTGTTTTTAAACATTATACAAAAGTGTATATTATGTAGTTGTAAGATTAAAATACCTGTTTTGATCAATAAAATAGGTGGACACCATGCACTATCTCACCATACATCATTATATATATATAAGATTTATAAATATTTACACAGCTATTGACGGTATTCTAGTCGAGTTTATGCATTTTAACGATAGATATTATTGATTGTAAAAACGACTTTTGTAAAATTACTTAGAATAAGTATTGTTTATCACAGCATGTTATGCTCTTTGTGATAGAATATCAAACAAGCATACAGTATCAACATGGATTAGTGCTACTGTATAACACAAGTATAAAAAATAAATACTATGTAAAAATTCGTTAATAATTAACGTACTGAGGATTGAACTAAAACATGATGATCATTTGCAATATCCGTTATCAGACGCCAGGATGAGTTCGGCCATTCTCTTCCTGTCCATCACTACTCTAAATGGGCTGGGATGTTTATGAGGTTTTTCAGCCAGTACTTTCGTCATCTACCAGGGCTTCGCTTACCGAAAGTCTTCCCTGCAATGGCGAGACGAAGAATTTGATATCTCTCGGGATGCCGCATGATGTGGCCAAAGTATGCCAACTTTCAAATTTAATTTCCCTGATTATTTCATTGGTCTTTTTCATCAAGCTGATACAGAGAATACGTCTATACACCCACATAACGAAAGCTTGAAGTTTCCTTAGCGTTGTTTCTGTGTGTGTCATAGAATTCCCAATACAGTACATTTTGACGCAAGGTTTTGAATGTTGAGTGTTCTACGAAAATGAACCTCGCATTATAGACCTGCAATAGTGTATGTTGCAACCTTCAATACACCAATATTAAATGAGCGTCATTACATAAACCGAGAGCAGTTGTCAGTATTCAACGTATGACGTATTCTTGACACGTATTTAAGTTTATCCCGTATTTTTCCGCACTATAGATCGGTTGCGTGCTTCTCCACACCCGTTAGGTATTTCAGTTCTCATTATTTCTGAGTTCCCCGATGTCCACGCCTCCATTCCATATAACATGACTGAAGATACATAGCATTTAACCTTTATCGTTTTTTCAGAGTCCCATGTTTGGGTCATGGCTATATAGTATTTTCCTCAGTAACCAATTAATATTGCATTCATTATGTGTAATAAACGGTTCCATAATAAGTAAAAAAGCATTATCATGTGTCAACATTTTAAAAAACTGTTAAAAAATATTGTGGTATGTTAGCTTTTTTTAATTTTGAGGGTCTACGATTGCAAGCACTCAGAGTAGGTACATACATAGCAGTGAATCTGCTTCTGTTAGGTACCTGCTTATTGAAATTCATAATACTTATCTACAGAAAACTGATTTTTTCTTGGAAATATTACATATTATAATTTTTCATTGAACATGTCAAAAATATTGTTTAGTCACTAATGAATCTCGTAATTATTTTACTGAAATTCTCACACAAATTACCGTGTATCATTATTTTTTCAAAACCATTTATTTTTAACGATGCTTACTGGCTAGTAAATTATTTGTCATTATACCAATGCTAGTTTTTTTTTGTTAAAACTACATTATGTTTGATGATAGCAACAATTATTAATTATGTATAATGTTTATTTTTTGTTAACATTTTAGACAGTTAGTAGCGTATAGTAGAATTTATTAGTGAATATAATATAATTTATTGGAATGTCCTGGCAACTTAATTTAAATAGACAAGCTATGCCACAATAATTTATTTTCTTTTATATGGTTAATAAATAAATAAGTTACAGCCTAAATATATCGACTGTTGAAAGGAAAAAGGACGCAACCCTCAGATTTTTCAAGATAGGTTTTATTGGATAATTACGTAGTACACGACTAAAATTAAGAACGTTGTGTCCAAAGAATATAATCTGCAAACGCCGATTTATAATCTAAATTTAGCTGGAAATTTTAAAAAAGAAAGAGAAATGAAGTAGGAAAAACGAATATTATATTTGTCGTTTTTTTTCAATTAACTCAATGCCTAGAAATATAAAAACTAATAATTATCATTCACTTCAAGCTTATGTCGATTTTATATTTTAACTGTGACCGAAATACATAACAAAAACGTTTTCCTGAAAATTTTGATTTGTGTGGGTTACGTCATTTTTCCTTTCTACGGTCGATATAAAATTGAAGAAAAATGAGACAATATGTGGTCTACTGTTAAGTTAGCTACAAGCACAGAACAGATAAATAAATATAATTCAAATAGGCTACACTACATTTTGAAGCAGTGTTTTGAATGTGTGAGTGTCCTACGGCAATGAAACACACATTATAGCCGCGCAACAGTGTGCGTTGCAACCTTCAAATACACTAATATTACATAAACCAAGAGCAGTTATCAAAACGAAAGGCAAGCATAGAATGACGTATTCTTTACACATGTTTTTAAGTGTATCCCATATTTTTCCACACTCAATATCTGTTGCCTGTTACTCCACACAGGTTAGGCATTTCAGTTTCCATTAATTCTGTGCTCCCTGGCTACAAGTGACCGCATTGCAGGTTCATTTGAAGAGAACATTGTACTTTGACATAGTATCACTATAATTTCAGATTCACCCAATTAGTTTCCTATATACATGATTATATTTGCGGATATTTCCAAAATAACCCTTGAATAAACTTACATTCATAGCATTGTATTGTGTATAATTAAACTCGACTAAAATTTGACATAGTATCATGCATCTTCAAGCACATTGCCGCATAAAATACAGCTATAGGTACATACTTTTAGAAAGATACACCCACGTCGATTGTATGTAGACAGACCAAAACAACACGTTTACCATTATTTGTTGAATGAATAACCACGTAAAATCCCGAGAAGTGCAGAATATTAAGTAGGTTATGTAAACAATGCAACAAATTTCAAACCAGAATGCATGTCACCATTCTGTTTTTGGACCTGCCAATAATTATTATCGAAGAAGAAAATAATAACTAACTTGCCACTAATATAACCAACCACGTGTATAAACGTTCGATTCGAAAATTGAACTTCCTTCGAAATGTGTATGATTAAGACTCATTCTATCCAAAGAGTCTAAATTCTTTAGTTACACAAGTAGATATTTTTATTTATATATACTTGAATAATGCAGAAACTATAAAAAAAATCGGTGTGTGTACTTATGTACGCGCGTTAGAAGTTATACTTCTTTGGCGTAACAAAACAAACACAAAACTTGTGATAAACTAAATTCTTTGACTAGCTCTTAATTATCTTGTTAAATTACACACTCAAGAAAAAGTACCGCTTATTGGAACGCCGTTGGTTTATTTCTATACACTTTAACTTATATTACTAAATTATATAATGGTTTCACGTTGTTTTTATTTTTAAAGTACCAACTGTCACTCTGACATTTAATCGTTTGTTTACATAAGGAATTGCAAATGGCCTACAATGATAAATTCACTGCCTAGGCAACGGAACAATTCTAAACTGGAATATTATTATGTATAATCGTCACGATTGCAGTATCATACTGTGGCGTAAAGGTAGTGCGTTCGGCTGATAACTGAACAATCGGTAGTTCGAAACCGATCGAGTGCGTTTTTTTTCGTGTGATCTGATTTCACAAACGCGCCAAAAGAAGTACAACTTCAAAAACTTGAAATTAAAACAAGAGACAATGAACTCTATTTTTCGCTAGCGGTCAATTTTCGGTGAACCCTGCATAATACGAATAATGTAACTGGTAAAATATAGAATGACATACTTATTGCTGAACTTCGTACCGCAAACAAACTGCATGCTTGTATTTTTTGTTTTATTTTAAATTAATATAAAACTAATGAGATGTCATCTTCTTCAGCTAATAAAGTATAATTTAAAAAATATATACAATCATACTGTTATTATCTTTTGGTCAATTTAATAAAAATATAAATAAATTGAACAATTCTGTCAAATTACCTACAAATAATGACCTAACTCACGGATAAATCAGTGACAAAATGCCTTATCGGATGGTGTAATTGTATGTGAATATAAAAAGAGATTATATGACTACCTACTTGCGTCTTACATTGGAATTTTCCGATTTTCCGCACGAAGATAATAAAATACAGTATTGCAGATAATAACTAAACGTCATACTAACATGCAATACCTACTAAATATGTTGAAGCTAACCTTCTCTAGAAGGTGGATTCTAAACATATCATTATTTTAAAATTTTAAATGTATTTATTTTTACATAAGTGAACCAGTGGCGAGGGGTGGAGGTAGGCTGTTAAGATTCGACATAATCAGTCCTATTTGTCAGTTATACTTATTTATTTTCATTAAACTATGAATACAATTATTGCAGATGGTGCTGGTTAGTTTTTAAAATTCAATTAAACCCTGCCTAAACCAAACCATATTAGTTGAGGTATGCTATGGGCGATCCGGTAAAAATAGTGCACGCTTTTGCAGTCATACTTATTTGTTTTCGTTGAATTAAAAATACATATTATAGATGGTTATGGTTAGTTTCTTTCTACCCAAGCCATAATCAATAAAATATTTAAAATTATGCATGGTTTAATGGCATAATTTTAGATATTTTATAGATAAACGAATATTTTTTTACTATTATCTACTATAGCATGGATTAGGATGGGTTGAATTGAATTTTAAAAATAACCAACACTATCTACACAATATTATAGTCTTAGTTAAATGAAAACAAATACGTTTGACTGACAAAGTTCAGTGTGGCACAATTTATGTCGGATCTTAACAGCCTACCTCCACCCTTCGCCACTACAGTGAACATTATAATATAAATTATAAATTTTAGGCGTTCACAACATGACATTAAAAAAAAACAAATAAATCGCATTAAGAAGAAAGAAGTATATGCAGAATCACAAAAACGGTACAATAAAATGTAAATAGGTACCAAAAATTATAAAGCATGGAATTATGAAAGTGAAGCTGAAGAAACGACCACTAAGAGCGTGATGTAGAACCATACTTAGGTGCGTAAGTCCCTAAGATACGCGCCTATCTTTGAGAGGCTGATATCGGCAACTTGGATTACATCGCCTACAGTATCCATACTTCATATAGTAGGTAGTAAATATACGGAAAAAGGAAGTGGCTTATATAGAGTCAAGATACACATAACTAAAAATCAAATAATCGTTCATTTTAATCATGTTGTGAAAGAAAACAAATGATACTCTCATAATAGTTTGACAGATGTTTACAGTGCGGTATTGGCATATCAAGTGATTAAGAGAAATTAGTATGTTCTCTAAAAGATTTAAGGGTAATTATAATAGGAATAGGGTGCTGTAACCTAGTGTAACCTTAAGCATCATACACAATCAATCAGAAAATCAAAACATTGTGAATGAGGAAGAACTCTACAAAGACTCCACGAGCTTAATGCAGCAGCTCATAGACAAATAATTGAGTCTGAAACACCAGAATAAATGAACCGAAAATGGATAACTTTAAGAATATCTGTCTTCCGTTCAATTGTTTATTGATTATTCATATTGTAATATTTTATTCTATTGTTTTTAGTAATACATTCCGATGTATGTAAAATGTATTTTCACTAGTGTGGTTGTATACCTACAAATTGTGGTTGCTCAGTGCAAAGATATTGTATATCCAGTTTTTATCTACGTTGGTCTACATTAGTGGTTCTCACGTGATATTTAACTGTGGCCGCACAATTGACATTGACAGTTCTATGGAAACGTCTGGTGGCCGCACCAAATTTTACTTTTGTTGTGATTGAAAAAATTAAAGCTAAATTTGATTTACTAAAAAATGGATCAATTTATTTGTAGACTAGTATATTACATTATATTTGTAGACTATATAGTATATTATATATAGTATATTATATTTGTAGACTAGTATACGGCTCTCGACGATATGTCTGAGAAGAATTCTGCAGTTTTTTGGACATATTGTCAGGCGCGGACCGGACAACCTGGAGAGACTGGTAGTTTTGGGTAGCCTCCAGGGAAGGCGTAGCAGAGGAAGAGCGTCTGCGCGATGGAGCGACCAAGTGAAAGAGCTGACTGGGGGCACCATCCATTCTGCCCTGAGAGAAGCGGAAGATCGAGAAGGATGGAAAGTCTTGGTAGCTCAAAGGATGGCGAAATTTAAATGTGGTCACGATCCTCAGCCATGAGTGCACGACCAAGAAGAGAGATATTTTTTAATAAAAGACATTTGAACACTTTAGTAGGTACATACTCGTATCGAGTTATTAAAAAATAATGCAAATGGAAATTCTTCAATACTATTTTTCCAATGCGAGCCTCATGGCTGCTTCAAGTTTACATCAGTCAACTGGCTTCGATATTTGTTTTTTTATGAAGTGCATTACACTGAATGATCTTTCACAGTATACAGTAGTAGGAAAAATTGACAATATTAATAAAGCAATTGTTGCCAATTTACACATGATTTCATCACAAAAACATATTATGAATCATTTAAGCGTGGAAAGAAATTTAAGACAAGTCATGTGTATTCAACCAATTTTATAAATAAATTTTTGAAATATTATTCTGAAAAGCGCTGGTGGCCGCACACGAGGACTACTGGTCTACATCGTATCTTTATGCTGCAAAAATATTGTATGTCCAAATCAGATAGTTGAGAAGATATTGTGTCATTCAATTACATAATAATATGTACATTTCTCATAAATCTCAAATCTTAAAATTTGATTTTTTTAAAACATACAAAACTGTAGATACAATATATTTGCACTAAATCATCGATTATATTATGATCCGCCTGATAACGATAGAATTGCATAGACGCCTACTTTAAATAAGATAAACTATCTAGTATCCTATAACTATATAAGTAGTTATAAGTTCTGAAGTCTTGGTGGAAAGATTTGATAGAACCGGATCCGGAAATAAACCTTTAAACAAAATTATGGTTCTAACAGCTCTTATTGTAACAAACTGTTTGCGCAATGATAAATCTATGTTTACGGTGCGGTAATTCGGTATATTTACCAAAGTTTATAATCTTCTTAAAATCCAATCTCTTTGACTTAAAGATATGTATGTACCTACCTACATACTTTGATACTATTTAGTTTAAAAATGATCGAAATCTTTCTCCGAAATATATTTTATTATCTTACAATATTTAGAAAACAATATACTTATATCTTTTTGGAGATAATATGTGAGTAAGCAAACTAATCCTTCCGCGAATCCGAAAATCTCAAGCTAATAACGTATTATTTCAGATACATGTTGCTATTCATGAAATTACCTTGAATTATTTTGTTATTTTTTTCTATAGGTAACTATCCATATTTACTTACATGACATAAATAACTCCGTTGTGTTATCTAATATTTGACATCTCGGCACTTGTAAGGCACTAACTATTCATTATTTACATTGTAGTATGTATATTCACAAAAATATAGAGAATTAATTTCATATCCCAAAGTAATAAATTTTACATTAATTTCGAACAAATAGGCACATAAATGTACGCTATTGCTTCGTAGAAAAAATGTTATTGTCAGGAAATGACATGGTCAACAATAAGGATGTATTGGATATTAAAGAATAGCAGCCGATTTTCTAGACTTAAATAGAAATGAGAAATCTTGAAAAATATCTAGTCATTGACTTACTGATGAATAGTGCATTAGATATAAAATCTCTATATTAACGTGGATACTATATATAAATAAGTCAAAGAAATGAACGTGAATTTTAAATGTGTAATTATATTACAATCATTGATATACTACTAGATGAGCAGTTCCCATACAAGTGTCATTTTAAAAGTGTACCACAAAAGATAATATGAATATCGTCTTATAATATTTCCTTGTAGGTATAATGCGTTAAGACCGATAACATGGATTCCCGAATTTCACCCGTATTGCCATGGCTGTAAAACTAAATTTGCGTTCTTAGAATAGTGAACCTAAGGGTGTCTGCAACGCAAAGCAGACAGAGCAAGTCGTCATGCGCTCACTATTAGTTAGAGTAAGATGCAAACTAGATCGGGCTTACCCAGTAAGTTTTAACAAAGGCCGACTCGCTGAAAATCAGGCGTCATTTTAAGAAGCATATGATTCATCCAGTAGTATATCAATGATTACAATGGAGGTAGAATTCATTTCTGAACTAGGTGCATAGGTAGAGTATAAAATATATTTTATATGGTAAAATTTACAACTCTCTTCAGAGTAGCAACATACTTGGAAATGATGCTCAAAATCATCGCCAATATCCGATAACGGATATGTCGCAAAAGGTGCTAAGTTGGAAGGCCCTAAAACACACTGGATAGACAAACTCGTAAAGTTAGGTGAATGTACGTGACAGCGAACAGTTAGATACCGAAAAAATTGTAGGGAGTTAGGAGAGGGTTTAATCCAGCAGTGGATTGGTCCGGGCTAATGATGATAATTGTAGGTAAAAGTTTTAAAAGCATTACAAAACAGTGAAATTTAATTTGTATGAGTTGATAACAGATGAATACAAGTGTCGTTTACGAGGGTAGTAATAATTGTATTATTCAGATGTAGTGTCCATTATTAGTTAAATATGTTCAATCTCCCTATACGGCTTTGAAACCTGGACTTTCAGATAATGAAGAATAGCGGTGTTGGAAGAGATGTTCCGGCCAGGAGTAGAGACGTCTATATACCGGAAAATTTTGGCATCGAATAATGTTTCAATCAACTGCAAAAGACGCATTGTTCCAAAAAGACCAATTCTTCAGTCATATAGTAAGAAAATATGCGACCAGCCAGGAGAAAAAATTTATCACTGGTGGCATCGAAAGAGGACGTCACGAGGGCATGCGCCAAAGTATTTTAATACTGATTAAAGCAACAGGTTCCGTACAGGATTGCTTTAGACCAGGGGTAGTCAAACTGGTCCCTACATCCCACTAGTGGGCGTTCCAGCTTTCATGGTGGAAGGTAGGGGTTTTAAAAACATTCACAAAACTCTGCTTCATAAATTTTATAAAATAAAGTTACTTCTCTACTTTATAAATCACCATTACTGTGGAACCGGTGTTCGGTTAAAAAAATTACTACTAATAGTGATAAAAAGTGGACGGTAGGTATAAAAAGGTTGACTACCCCTGCTTTAGATGGAAGGAGATTGTTGGCAAAGCCTGAAGTTACTGTGTTTCTTAGTAATGGCATAAAAGTAATGATGAAAATAAGACAATGGTTAACTGATTATTTGAGGAATAATATCAGGATATCAGAGTGCTAATATTCTGATTGGATTTAGAAAATCGTTTTCAGAATAGGTGAATCATTCTAACATCTCCTACATCATATCACATTTTGTCACAGAACTTTTTTCAAAAATTTTCAAAAATTTTGTCACTACCGGACAAGTAATGTAATATTATTTTCGAAATAACTACCCGTTAAAAAAAAGTAAATGCTAAAAACGATAAATTTGGCATAAAAATCTAATTCAGTAAGATTTTACAAATATTTGTGCTAGTTTTGCGCTAGAAGTAATTAGTGCATTCTTGTTTGAAAATGTGAATATAAAAATTAAAAATAAGGTGAAATATCAGGGTTATCTAATCTAATCAAAGGAAGGACATAAACATTAAAAATATGAATAAAGATGTGGTTTGCTGAGTCGAATAAATATGAATTTAATTCTCACCAATGCCAATGCGCTTTCCGGGTAGAACTTGCAGGGTCTAAGGAAGATGAGGAGGAACTCGTCATCATCTCTGAAGTGGAGGGTTTTGTCAGCCTGTAACATCTCCCGGAGGAGCTGCGTGGCTTCCTTAACCCTCTCCGGTGTCTCTCTCAGCTCAGTTTCCGCTATCGCGATGGTTTCTGGGCTTAGAGGATCAGTCTCGATTCTGAAGTCGCTTGGTACCGACATATTGACGATTCTGAAAACAAAAAAGACGATGCTCGTTAGTAACAGATTTATGACGTGTAAACAACTCAACTACCCCTGCCCATTATTTCTGAATTAATTAAACCTTAAAAATGAAGTAAACCAGACACGCGTCAGCCAGTTCGTGGAGGTGATAGGTTAAGTTATCCCTAAACTGATCTCGTGGAAAAAGTGACCAAATGTTAAACCACCTACATCATGCATATGCTCGAGTAAAAGCGCCTTTTCACGTTGTGGCAAGTCGCTACATATTATGTATACGGCATATTTACTTCGTTTGTGTATGTATGTTATTGACTCAACAAGAGTTTATGTACTATCCTAAAAAATATTATTTCTGAAATTACATTATTTAATATTGATAACTTTTTAAAAATATTAGATAGGCCGTAAAATAATTTGACCCTACCAGTATACTCATAAAACATACGCGATTTTTACACATTATATTACTATCTGCACATCTATTCTATATACAAGACTGCTGTCGGCCGCTACGGCAGCTATCTAGGGTAGTTTTATATCGAAGTATTAACACTTATTGGAATAATTACAATAAGTTTGCCGTCAAAGCAGTCAAAACTGTCTATCTCGCTCTAAAATTTACCACGGCCAAGATAGGTGCTGTTGAAACATAGCACTTATTGTAATAATTACAACTAAGTTATTGTAATTTTTAAAATAAGTGCTAATACTTTGATACAGAACTACCCTTGATAGCTGCCGATAGCGGCCGATAGCTGTCTTGTTTATCGAATAGATGCGTTCGACTCATTATTATTACGATATAATAGATATAATAAACTAGACGATTACTGCTTTTATTTCTTCCATATTTCGACGTAAAGGTTTGATATTTTATTTGCGATGGGTTATAAATTAACTTTCGAAGATTGGATAAATAAACATAGTTTTAAAAATACTTAATATTTACAAAAACATAGCAACATTTAGAAACAATCATAATAATATCGTCTCTGTTCTGGCAGAACACACTAACTGGAGAATACTAGTTTTGAGTAATTTGACTTTGAAGTTGTTAAAATGTTTGAAATGGTCTATCATGTGAGTTTGTTAAGTAATCGTAAAAAGGATGACTTTAAAATAAAGACTGTTTATTTATTAAGAAGGTTTCCAGACGGTAAAGTTTGAAATAAGGAACATTTTGGTATAACTAATTCAATATGCCATTTTTTCGAATTAGTGTCATCTGCCATAACAGTGACGATATGTTGTATAATTCGTAAGGTGATTGATATGAAAATGAGTGTCTCATTGTGACTTTGTTGTATTTCACTGATGTAGCATGTATCCTTTTAAGTACATTGATTGTTTACAATGCACTTATCAAATTGTTGCGTGCTATATTTCTGTTTGTTTTTTTTATTTATCCATTTTAAAGAAGGATATCCGTTATTGATTCTGTAAAACATTGTTTAATCATTAGAATACTCAAACAAAGTTGTGTAATAGTTGTGCCATCATCCAAATCAAACAAATAAAACTTGGATACTTACGTAAAATTTAGGAAAATATGTTATTTATTACGAACATGTTAGAATATATCGGAATATGTACGTTTGAAAGTTAGTTGGCGCGAAAACCGTTTGTTCTAATGACAAGGTTAATAGTGAATTATACATACATAATTCAAACATCTTCAACATTTTATGTAAGAATTCTGTATCAAACCTTCGATGGATATTACTGAATATTATATGGAATTAGTGATAATATTATAAATCTGAGGTATAAGTAGGTACTTATCAAGTAGCAATACGGTAATATTAGTAATGTCAAATTAAATCAAATCAATTCAAATTTATTTATTTTACATATAATGAACATAACAAATTATAAATTCAAAGCGTTCACGACATGACATAAAATAAGTGTTAATAATTTTTAAAAATAAGAATATAGAGAATAAGTAATAAAATAAATAAAATAAGTAACAAAATAAAAGTAGATGGAAGCACACAGAGTGAACTTTGATAGACCCTATCTTAAAAACTTATAAAACAACGTCCACCTAAATTCACCCTCACGTAAGTGGAATATATCAATTTTCGAAGCGATTTTATTATACATGGTTACTGCCCTCCCAATTGGCATTACTAATGGCAGGTTAGTTCTGCACCGTGGGAGAACAAACAACGGATGCCCTCGATTCCTAAGGTAATTATCAGAGACACACAAGCCAACACCACCAAGAATGGCGGAGTTCACATTTACGCCGCGCATAAGTCTGAAAAAATATGTAGCTAAATAAAGATCCTAAAACCTTCTAAATTTTAAACTACAGTATGTAAGCATCCCTAAGAGAAAATCAGTCGGATAGAGCCACGGATAATATCCATACAGCCGAAAGTAAAGGAGTCTTAAAAATTTCTTTTGGACTCTCTCCACCATAAGGCCGTACTTCAACTGATGCGGGGCCCAAACGATAGACCCAATCTCAAGTCTGCTTCTAACTAAGGAGTTATAGAGAATAAGTTATACTATATATATGAAATTGCATCATACAGGATACACTCCAATATGCATTATGAAACGTTATTTTATGAAAAACAAAGTAATCGGCAGACAGTTTATTATGTTGTAATGTCAAGTAAATAATTAATTTTCTTTATAGCAAATACGATAATGCGCCACAGGCGAATTTTTTCGCCCTGCAAATTTCATCTTAAAGTTAAAATTCTTACTGTTCAAGGAAATTCGTTAGTGTTGAAAGATGATCTTATTTTGTCTCTACAGCTGAGATTCAAAATAAATACAACCTACAAGAAAGTGGAAATATTTTAACTCTCACATTAAAAATGTTTACATTTTTTTCGTTAATCTGGGTTTACCTGGGTACCTATTTTTAGCTAATCATATTTAATCCATTTGTCAAAAGCATGTCCTACTAGAACCAGTAACCTTTGCGGAAGGAACCCTTAATTTACCGCGTGAATCTCATATAAGACTATATTGGAATATATAAGGCTATATTGGACCAGTTTTGGAAACCATCAATTTGAGGTTGTCAACCGGTTCACATACCTGGGTTCCAATATTACAAAAGAAAACGAGGAACTGGAAGAAATAAAAGCCCGTATAACCGCTGCAAATAAATCGTACTTCTCATTGCTGCCCATATTCAAATCCAGAAATGTCCACAGAAAAACTAACACCCGGCTATATAAAACCGTCATACGCACAGTCGTTGCACACGGGTGCAAGTCATGGACGCTAAATGTGAAAGCAGTTAAAATTGTGGATTGATTTGAGAGAAAGATCCTGAGGCGAATATACGGACCCATGAATGATAGCGGGGAGTGGAGAATTAGGTACAACATGGAACTATACCGCTTACACCAAGATTCAAAACTCTCCACCTTCATAAAATTCTAGAGGCTGAACTGGGCAGGCCATGTCCAGCGAATGCCTGAGTCACGGATACCGAAGAAGATCCTCGAAAGAAACCCAGGGGGGAAAAGGCCAGTAGGAAAGCTTCGCACACGATGGGGTGACAACATTACAAAAGATGCCAACCAGCTGCTAAAAATCATGAACTGGGAAAGACGTGCGAAGGACCGTTCCGGCTGGAGGACGGCGGTGGAGGAGGCCAGGGCTCGACTTGAGCTGTAGCGCCACCGAAGAAGAATAATATTGGACTAATTGTGAATAATAACTTATCATATTTGTCAATATACTGATGATACCTACTTTAAGGTGAACCAAAGTATTTTTGTTCGATTTAAAAATATACCATCAACGTCAAAATAAATATGGATCGCTCATATTAAGCAAGCATAATTTATGATATTCAACAGACTTCTACTTTTTTTTTACTCTAATTACTAATTACTATCAAACTTAATACTTTCAATTTTCGAACTATGCATTGAATAATATTACACTTCTATTAATGATACAATATTATGTTAACATATTAAATGTATCGACTGCAATGAAACGATAATGTGAAAATAAAGTACCATCATTCGTAGCTATATAATATCGATTGTCTAATATTAAATCGATAGCCCGCGGTTCCGACAATACTTCCGGAGAAATGGCGGTCGAAATTATTTATTGCTTTGTATTTTCGATTAGTTCTCACATGCGAAAGTAATTTCCGAGTTACGTTACGCGGCCATATTGTGCAAAGTGAAATGTGTGGGTTATCAAAGACAGTCGTACCTACGAAACTCGATTGACGGCTTTTAAAGCAGTGCATACGTATTACAGCACCATTAATTTTGTCTTCAGCAGGTTCAACTTTATATTGGAAATATTATTATCTTTTTCTTTGACTATATTGAAGAATCGTTGTCATCCGCTATCACAAAAATTGTCTGTAAAAAGAATACAAAAAGAACTTACTGTTCTAATGCTAGGAATCACACCACACTGCTTATTGGCATAATTGGCACCGATAGAAAATATCTGCTTCGATGACACTGGTCTTAGTTGCGGCCGCAATTTGTTTTGCGCACTACGCTCTTTCACAAAGTAAACGGTTTTTACGCCTCTCGCGCCACGTACGCATCGCATGGCCACTTGCAGTGTGTTTTGTCACTAATTTGTATTATAATAATAATTGTGGAATCCGTAATAAATAAATATGATTTAACATTTTGAAGTGTTTACTATTTAATATACATAATCAGCCACCGCGATGGCCGCGCGGCTTAAACGTCGGTCTACAGTGTCGTGGGTCCCAGGTTCGAATCCTGGATCTGGCGAGTACACATATTGTTTTTTTTAATTTGTGTATGAGTCAGAGTATGGACCTAATAGGTTGACATCGATTTCTCGTAAAAACAAAATCTGTTGATACAAACCTCCCTTCTGTGGAGGCCCATATTATAATCCTATTAGGAACGGACATGGCCTCAGAGTGGAGGTTTGTATTAACAGATTTTGATTTTTTTCGACAAAATGGATGTCAGCCACTTGCTCAACCTATTAGGTCCAAACTCTGACTCATACACAAATTGAAAAACCATATATGTACTTGCAAGACCCAGGATTTAAACCTGGGACCCACAACGCTATTCGCTGACGCTTAAGAGCGGAATGTACAATCTAAGATTTCGTTCTTAAGGATAAGTCGCCGAAAAGCATGAATAAACTATAGACAATCCTGAGTATAGAGTTAAGGAATCCTTAACCATTGACTACTTTTGTTATGAACACGCCCCCTTCTGTATTACCATTTACCACTGACAGCTGCTGTCAAAATAAATTCGCATGTCTATAACACAGTCCATACACTCAAATTCATTTAACAATGTATCTCAATATGGATATTGATAGTGTTAATTCGTTTGGCATGTACTTGCAGAATATTATTTTATTTTTAATGCGGGCTGGCCGCAGAAATACAAAATACCAGATGAAGAATGACACTTGATGCTAGTGTTACAATGTTAAAAAAAATCTTGTGGTGCCTGTGGAATCACGTATAATGACTTATAACGGAAACATAAGAGTATTATAATTAAATATTAATATGTATTTATAGTTATTGCATTTATAAAATGCAGTTGTCATATTTTTGTCATCGTTTAACAATTATAAAATAATTTACCTAATTTACCTAACGAGAATTTTTAAATATGGTATTATTTTCAATAAAAATGATCTTAACTAAGGACAGTGTTTCTGCATAGTGTTTTCTGCTAAGGAAATTTTAGTTATGACAAATGTTTCTGCATTCCGCTCGAAGCCGCGCTGTAAAACTACTACTATACACTTACTAGAAAATTTATTTGAAAAAAAAAATACGATTGTGTTGATTTGTTACAATAACCTAACCTAACTTAACCTAACCTCACTTAACCAAACCCAACCTTACCCAAACTAACAAATAATCCAGTATATCGGCTATTTTCAAAATGTGTTTGCCGCTGTATCTAGGATGAAAGTATAAAACCTTATTTATTTACATGCAATACAGTCACAAAACTATTTTGTTAGTAATAAATGTATATATCGAACGTGATTTACTCGTCCGATAATGGAAAAGCATCGTTATTAATTTCAATATATGACAGATAACGACAAAATAAGAATGACAGCGAAATTCTCTTTTTTGTGCGACATTGTATCGATTTAAAAATAAATATAATAAATAAATTTATGAGAAAAACTACGACCTTCAACTTCACAGATAACAAACACTTTTGTTATGCGCCCAAAGTCTAACGATTATTATCTACGTAATAATTTGCAAAAATATTTGAATTATTATCTTTAATTTAATACATAATATGACAATAATAATCTCCCAAGTTATGTTCTTCTTGTCGTATTATTGTAAGCTGTTTTGACAGATACGAAGGTGTGATAGTTGGGTATAATAATTTTATCTATTAAAAACATATATTATTAATCGTTGTTAAGATGGTCTGATGGAACTATGATGATCCATCCGATTAATTAAGAATTGAAGCCAGTGGAAATCAATGAAAATTGCCGATTGACACTGTAGCTAAGACAAAATACAGTGATACTTCGAGTATAATTCGATTAGACTGATTAGAGAGATCTAGCAACAAAATTCGATACATGACTACATTGTATTAATAATTTACATTTTAAAGCATTTAATTAATGAATATAATATACCTAAAAAATATTTATAAAAAAAAATCATTTTATGGATTATGTAAATGATTTATTTTTAAGAAATTTGTAATAAAATATCCGTTTATTGACAGCCATCATCTTATTATTTCATATTAGGTTATTGGTATTTTTATTAGTTAAATCTAGCATAAGTTTTCTCAAAATGTGCTTTCATTTAATTTAATAAACCTACTAAATAAAACTTGAAATCCTTTGCATTCACATTTCACAAAACATACCAAATAACAGCATATACCCACATAAGTAAATAACCAAAACAAAGCCTGCCATCTTGTTTATTTACATTAGCAAAGACATAACAGGAAACTACAGTACCTCGGCCACATGTCATTCAAGGAAAAATCAATGGTAAGCGTAGCAGACGATCTTTGCGGACCCACCTACCTATCGCTAGGGTTACGAGAAGTGTGACGCTCTACAAAAACGTTTTCCAAATGGTGTTCCAGGTAAAATTAAGGGTATTCGGAATATTTTTAGCAATGTTTTGTGTGCTTGAATACGTCCACTTGAATTATATAATATTATAGTTTTTTGAATATCGGCATACGATAATCAAAAATTTAATCACACAACCATATACTAAAAATAGTGCCGCAGGACTCATTTTTAATCATTAGAGTGATTTTGTGGTTTGTGTTTATTTCACTTATCAAGTTAAGGGATTTCAAAACCGGTATTAAATTATTTATCGATACCGAAATACCGGTTTCAAAAATCCGAAATACCGGTATTTTCGGTATTGAGAAAGCATACGTTTTTTAGCATAAGCATATGTTTTCGAAAATGAATAAATGTTATTTTTTCATTATTTACCTATATTGTATAAATATATATTCAGTATATAAATTGTATGCTGCCAAAACACAAATATATTGACTGAAACCAACAAAAGTTACCTAATATTAAAACAAATCTGCGATGAATTAACATATTTCAAAAAATAGGACATTCGTCGCAAATGTCTCCAATTATTCTATAACTCACTATTGATCCAACGTTGATAGTACATCCAACAAACGTTGTATTTCAGAAAGATTTTCCTGTATCCGGACTAGTATTTTGTAAAAATTAACAGTTCTTAAATATTTATAAAAGTCAACATAATAAATGTAGGTAGATTGCAAAAAAATAGTATTTCAAATAGATTTTGATTTCTATTCTAATGGATTCAAGCTCTTTACTATTACATGGAATAGTACAGAGCTTTAATCCATTAGAATTTAAATTCAAATACCATCAAGTACCTTCGGTCGAAAGTATTAATATTATAAATAGATTTTAGTACTTAACAGGTACTTTTTTTTCTATTATAAGTTTTGACGAATACCGGTATTGATATATTCATTGGGTATTGCAACCCCTAATCAAGTTCATCAGCCACGGTGGACCCCCCCCCCCCCCAGACCCTGGTCCCCATAACAGAGGCCTGTCAGCCCCCCTTGTAATTCTACAATAATATTCAAAATATTCTCTTGTATCTATTTTCAAATTTGATTTCTAGACTTTTAGCTCTAATGTAGAGACGATAGTGACGCAGGAAGGAGGTAGGCTGTTGAGATCCGCTATAAATAGTGAATACTAAACTTTGTCAGTCGTATTCGTATTCATTGAAATAAGACTACAATTTACAGTCAGTGTTGGTTGGTTTTTTTAAAATTCAATTAAACCCTGCAAAACCAAGCCATAATAAACAATAGTAAAAAAAATACTCGGCTATCTATATAATATCTAAAATTATGCAATTAAGTCATACATAACTTTGGATATTTTATAGATAGAATAATATTTTTATCTATTATATTTTAATTTAGGCAGGGCTTAATGAATTTAAAAAAATGAACCAACAATATATTGTGTAATATTATGTTTTCTTAAACTAACGAAAACAAATAAGTATGAATGAAAAGGTGTGCATAATTTTGTCGTATCGCCCAAATTATACCAAAACTAATACGGTTTCGAGTAGGCAGGGATTAATTGATTTTTAAAAACTGACCAACACCATCTGTAAATTGTAGTCTTAGTTCAATAAAAACAAATACATACGACTAACAAAATTTAATATGCACTATTTATGATGGATCTTAACACCCTACCTCCACCCTTCGATACTGAGAGACATATGGGTGGTCCATCAAAATGGATCCTGAAATATTTGGACCTAAAGTTAAAACCCCTTTTGTAAAATTCAGGAATGTTTTCACTATATATAGGTACTTACCATATTTTGATAGTACATGGATCAATTAAAATAAATAGTCGAAATATAAAGTGTATTCAGGCTTTATTAATATAAGCAAATCAATTTTTGTAAACACCTCTTTATACTGCTGAAGGAACTGTCAAAATGGACATTATTCACATTCAATTTTATGTCTTATCAATACAAGTATTACCATGTATGCGGAAAATTGTCAAGCTACGATTGTGATATTAATACACAATATAGAAATATATTTTATCTAGCCATTGAAATAAAAAAAATCGAATTTTATGAAAATTGGACTTGATCCATAATTATTGTGAATCACCCTTGTAGATCTAACACTCTCCATCGAATGTGAACATTGTAGCATAGTAATAAACAAACCAGAAGTTGCGATTAATACATTAAAGTGATGTGATACAACACCGCTGTCAATCGGTGGCAGGTTATCACTTATCGAAACAAATATTATTACATCTGCACACATATTATCGTTTTCACTGTTCCCATGCAGAACACGTGTATGAAGCCGACTATGCAATGCTTTTGTAATAGCTTGCATAATATAATAAAATATTAGCAAGAAGCGATTGTCAATAATCATTTAGGTACCTGTTGGTAATTATTATTTAAATAAGTATATTGCATTTTCCACTATACCTACACTTTTCTTTCTACAGTACCAACAGGTGTTGTTAATAAAAGTATGACAAAAGGGATACGAAAATTCTTCGAAGATTTCTTGTTATATATTCGTTAAAAAATATCAATGATTATATCCATCGTTATGTTTATTTATATTGTATTCTTCTGTTCTATACTTTTACTATTAGATTTAACTTTGTAACAATATTGTTTACACTATGGAAATAATGTGTGTGATTTAAACTTACTATGTTTATATATTATTACTAGCTGACCCCGCAAACGTTGTTCTGCCATATAAATTATTTCTAGTGAATATTTTGGTTGTTAAATAAAAAATAACGAATGTATCGTAAGTGTGTGGGGATGGGATCTATGACAGAAAGAGGAATAGAGCGTTGTAGACGATGACCGCCGATAAAAACAAAAAAACATCAACCATTCATTTTCTCAATTCAAAATGACTAATGATGTTCATAATGCATGAATTACCTGTGACAGGATCTTGTTGTTTAATGTTTATGCAATATCCGTCTTATCCCTTCCAGAAAATTATCGGATATTGGAGAGCGTCGTATGAACGGTGTATGTCAGCGATGAACTCCAGATTATTGTTTCTTCTTCGAATCACGATTTCTCGCGTCGATGTGCGGTCGCCAACCATGATTCCAGCAATGTCGTCAACAACAGGTGCATTGAATCGACGCACGTGCTCTCCAGCTGGTGTTTTATCAGGATTGATGACACTAGCGTGATTGTCACTTTGCAATTCGTGCATGTGTGCTTTGAAGAATTTCAATAATTCATTGTGCTCATTCAACAGGGCGAATTGAGGCCATTGTAGCCGCAACGTGCATCCACATGATTGATGTCCTCACCGCCCATGAAGTAGATTTATAAAAATTTATGTGGTTCGTTTGGCATTGGCAGCAATGAGCCTACTTTGTGGTATACTTGGCCTTTGATTTTGAACGTAGAATGGAATTGTTGACCATTTGCCGCAGTATTGTGAACTATTTCTGTTGCTCCAAACGAAGTCATTTGGAAGCATGAATTGAATGTGCGAATGGACTTGAGGAACAGGTTTGAATCTGGAACCGTGCCGGTGAGCAAGCCGTTCAATGGTTCTGGTGGTATCTCAATTTCTGGTAGTTGCACTTTTCCTGATGCGCAACACATCCCGGCTGACTCATGTTTGAATTTGAGCGCATGACAATGGGGACATTCTTTGTCCATAGCACCAATCAGCACTTTCGGATGAGCGGAATATTCAATATCTGGCTCGTACTCGAATGCGAGACGAAGGAACGAAGCGGATGTAAATGTTCGATGTACTTGTTGGCGTTGTCGGTCATTTGCTCTGCGTGTGTTAACTACGAACCGGCGCGCTTGGCTCCGTTCCAATTGTCGTTGTTGATTTCGTTCAGCTCGTGCCTCTTATGATTGAGATGCACGCAATTGCGACATGCTTACACGCACGTTTTTGTTCTCTTGTTGGATTTGTTCGTCTGTTCTTTCTGCTCTACTATTTCGCATGTTTGTTGCTTTATTCGTTCGACGGCCTAAATGGCCCCCCTTGCGTCTTGCTGGCATTGTACACTGTAATACACGCACATAAAAATAGATAAATTAAAATAAATCGTACAAAATTTTGCACGCACTGCGTTGTGATATGCCGAATGAAATGTCAAAATGACGCGACGCTTCTCTTGAATTCTTCTCGGACATAGCGCCATCTGTCATTCAACAACATAAATAATTTCGTTCTGTTTGAAATACGAACGACGGTTAAATTTGTTCACACAAAAATAATAAAATCGCTATTAAAAAATGGGAGGGTGGGGTAGGAGGGTTAAAATTTTGGGGTTATAGGTATTTTTGTATGCCAAATAATAAAAAAATACAAAAAAAAATTGTCAAAAAAATAAAAGAAAAATTTTCTGGATAGAGATACCCTAATCACCTAGCGGTATGAAATATACTTGTTGACTTGTTTATTTTCCTCAATAAATAAAATATTATAGGCCAATCATTTAGGACCAAAAAAGGTAACCAGACAATCTAGATTTTTTTTTCATGCAATTCATTTCAATTCAAATTTTTCTTCTTTTTTTATACACACTGTGAACATTACAAATTATAAATTTAAGACGTTCACAATATGACATTTAAAAACAAAGAAACAGTGTAAAGAAGATATAAATATATGCACTATCACAAAAATAGTATGAAAAGTAAAGTAAAAGTTACCTACCAAAATTATAAAAAAAAAAATTATAAATCATGGGAGTACACCGAATGAGCTAAGTGGACCCTGTTTTAAGAATTTATATACTCATCCTCACGTAGGTGGAATATATCAACATCCGAAGCGATTTGGTTGAACAGAGTTATTGCCCTCCCAATTGGCATCACCAATGGCAGGTTAGTTCTGCTCCTCGAACATTTTCTTCTTGAAAATTGAAGAAGAATTTGTTTCGTTAATATTAATTCATATAACTAAAATAATCTAATGTGCGATATTTATTAATCGTTTAATACTATCATAAATTCAACATTCATTTAATTATTAAAATATATTGTAGGTACATGAATGAAGTTGTTTAAGGAAATTTGATGCTGTATTTTGGGGTATTAGAAATTTGCGGTCTCAAAAACGCTACATTTATTACTAATTGCCTGATACATTTTTTTCCTACAAAGATGTTATTTTTTTAGATCTGACCAAAAAAACAGTTGACAACACTGGTTATACCCCCCCCCCCCCGTATTATCATATAAACTATGTCTGATCAATAATAATAATAATAAAACAATATTCAATTAATTAAAGATTGGATAGTGTGATTTTATTATCTATGCTTTTGTCATGACAACAATGTTGCTAACATTCACCGCTTTTAAAAACGGTAATCGGAAAGATTTTTGTCCAAGTATGTAATTCAACATTAGTGGTGTACCTTTTATATTATTAACTAACAGGCACGCATACAAAGGGGGGGGGGGGGTTTCGGGTTCTGGACCCACCGCAGAAATGGAAAAAAATACAAATTATTTAAGTATGTAAATAGAACATTACTTATTTGTCAGGACCGAGAAGTGACCCGGATGATTTGGCTGTCGAATACCTTCTGAACGGGTTGGCAACACTCCTCTCGGCATTCTACGACATGCACGACTTGTGGCCACTGGAAGACTAGTGTCACTCATAAATTATATAAATAAATCCATGTTTATGTAACGTTGGTTTTAATATTTAAATGCGGCATGTCTAAAAAGCAATACAGCACGGACGCCACAAACGGACACTAACGATCCTATTAAGTATGGCGCTCGCATTCGATAACCTGTGAATGCGACGGCTTGGAATAACTCGTAGACAAACACCCTTAGGGTACTGTTCGGTTATACGGAATACAGCGGAAAACACATTTTGAAAATAGCCGATAAACTGGATTATTTGTTAGGTTAACCTAACCAAACCTAACCTAACCTAACCTAAAATAACCCAAACTAACAAATAATCCAGTATATCGGGTATTTTCAAAATGCGTATTCCGCTGTATTCCGTATAACCGAACAGTACCAAAAAAAATATTATATTTTTTCAACATGGACCTTCCCCCAAACCATTTTTCTATGTGCGCGTCTGTTAACTAATATTATGGGGCTCGGCACCTCCCGACTGCAAAGTCTCAATTTTTGTATGACTAAAAAAATGTAAAACATTACAAAAAGACACACTGTTATAGAAATGTTTACATACTGGTGTAATTTTATAGTTTTTCATAATGTATGATTTATTTTAATCAATAAACTTTGTCTTGTGACTCATAATATAATATGAGCTATGATACATGACAGGGATTTTTTACACAAAGCAATCTTTTTAAGTTATAATCATATTTTTGGTAATTGTGCCGCAGAGGTGGACACGAGCTTTTATAATATATTTTTAACGAAAACAGTTTATTCCATGTAGACAATTATAATAAATACCTTTTTCTGTCGGCGCATCGGCTTTTCGATCTAATAATGGTTAATTGAAAATTTGAAATATTCAAATATTTTGATACACCATTATCACAAACTAAGATTATATTATGGAAGTATGGACGCTAAACCAATAGATGTCACAGAGACTTGAAGCTTTCGAGAAGTGGCTGTATAGACGCATTCTCAAAATTCCTTGGACTGACCGGGTGACAAATGTTAAAGTTCTCAATCGAATGGGGAAGGACCGATAAGTTATACGTAGTATCAAAACCAGGAAACTACAATACCTCGGCCACATTATGAGAGGACAAACAAAAATACATCATTCCCCAACTTGTCATTCAAGGAAAGATCAATGGGAAGCGTAGCAGAAGACGGCGCCGCATTTCATGACTTAAAAACCTCCGTGATTGGTACGAGTGCAGCTCCACCGAACTGTTCCGGGTAGCAGACGACAAAGATAAGATCGCCTTGATGGTGGCCGACCTCCGCTAGGGGATGACACAATAAGAAGAAGAAATATTATATGAGGTAATATTAGGTTGGGGTAGGTTAGATTAAGTTAGGTTAGGTTAGGTTTGGTTAGGTTAGGTTTGGTCTAAAAAGAATGTTGTAAAATCTAATGTCCACCTCTGCGGCACATTTACCGTATTTTTTTTAATGTTTTAATATTTCATAAACGATAGTAAACACTCTTTGAGAAATAAGATGTAATAAATTCTAGATTCACTAAATTATTATTACATTAACGATAAAATCGTAATTTTCTCTGTGTATTAACTAACCTACTCCTATATTCATGCCGTTTGGTACGTTTGATTATCATTTTAGCTAGTTATTTACAATAATCGATATCACATTAATCGGGTAGAGATTACAACACCCACGGCGGTCTGATTGTTGAACAGTTGTCTCTTAAGCCGTGGAATTTATGCATGGAACAAGATTTTTAAAAATACAATTGTATCGTATGAAAAGGTTATGCATTTATATTATAAAACTGGATTAGATACATTATAAATATACCAGTGGTGACGGGTGAGGTAGGCTGTTAGGATCCGCCATAAATAGTACACAATAAACTTTGTCAGTCATACGTAATAAGACTGAAATTAAATTAAATTAAATTGAAAAAAAATGACATTGAAATAAGACTACAGTGTACAGATGCTGTTGGTTAGTTTTAAAAATTCAATGAACCCTGCAAAACCAAGCCATAATAGATAAATAATAGTCAAAAAATACTCGTCTATCTATAAAATATCTAAAATTATGCAATTAAATCATAGATAGCTTTGGATATTTTAAAGATAGAATAATAATTTATTGTTAATTAAGTTAGAATTTACTTGGTAGAATTCCGTTTTACAAGAAATTAAAATATACTTAAATAATATTAAATTCTACAGGTTTTTTTTTAAAAAAAAATTGTCGATAGCTATTTCGGTTGTAAAACCATTATCAAAACAGGGCTTAATGAATTTAAAAAATTGAACCAACAATGTGTGTATGTATTCTTAATCCAACAAAAACAAATAAGTATGAATGAAAAAATATGCGCAATTTTGTCGTATTGAAAACAGTTATGTAGAATTTATAAATGCATAATATAGATACCTATGAAATCGATTTACTCAACTTAGTCAGCGATGAATTTGTATCATTTCAATCCTCACCACCTCAATTAGTCCTCGATTATTAATCCACATACTTTGCTTAGTGCGTTAAGCGCGAAATATATTGAGGTGCATGCCGCGTACTATCACGTGACGTCACAGTAAGCTGCCTCTACGGAAAAAATGTGTGTAATGTCGCTTCTCTTGGTGTTGAATGATGCTTCCATCCCTAGCACATTTTGAACCTTTAAACGCACATTGTCAGTTAGCAAAATCTGCCGAAATCACCAGAACAACAATGAGGTCACCTTACGTTGTACCACACTGCATGCACGATGAACGTTTTATTATCATTTTCTACGTGCCTACACATTTTCGAATCATGTCAAAATCGCGTGTTTTTTTGTTTTTAGCGGTTGGAACTATGTATTTTCTACAATAATGTTTTCTATAATCTATGGTCTGCGGGTAGGGTTCCGTTCTAAATATTATTGAATTTACAGACTCGTTACTAGGTTACTCCATCATTGAATTTACAGAGATCGTGTTCGTTCAAAATAACGAAACCATAGACTAAATTTGTCGCCGTGACAGCGTGACAGTACACGACATGCATCTCAATATAATCACAACTTTATGGCAATTTATTTATCTGTTGACATTTTCTCTCAAAACAAAACTTAACCTCAAAACAAAATTAATACAATGAAAGAAAATCTAATTGCAAATCACTCATATTATTATGAAACAGTGTTGAACAACAAAGATGTCAACGCTAAACAAATTCACGTGATTATACAATGTATGGTCGCTTAACTACAATCCAATGCTGTTTCTTTAATGAGTTTAAAGTATGAAGTAGACAATAATAAATTAATATATTGAATTAATTAGTATGCATCTATCAGGATCGTAATGTTGTTATTATAAATAAATAATATTAAGTATGCACTATTCATTCTGTACACGTTTTAACAAAGTGATCTGTTGTATTTTTTTTTTGACAACTGAGTGCTACGCTGCAATATATATATTTTTAATGGTTATAAAAATGCCATGTAAGTTCATTAAAAATTAAAAATCGTGTAACCACTACAAGCCATGCACTATTGTTATATATTGACAAACTACTTGTAAGCGCTGTGTAAATAAGGCTGTGTACTAAAAAGATACGTTTTTTGTATGTCAGGGTGAAATATTGATATTATTTTAGTATTAGCTTGCAACAAATTTTTCTTTCACTCCGACTTTTTTAGAAGACATACACATCTGCGCATCTATTCTATACATAAGACTGCTATCGGCAGCTGTCGAGGGTAGTTTTTTCATAAGTATGTATTGAGTTATTATAGTCGTTACAAAAATGTAGCCGTCTAAACTTTCAAAACTGTCTATCTTGCTCTAAAAATTAACACAGCTAAGAGTGGTGCTGTTAAAACATGGCACTTATTACGATTACAACTAACTTATTGTAAGGATTATAAACCTCAATACATAAATATGATAAACTACCCTCCATAGCCACCGATAGCAGTCGTTGATTGTCCGGAGCGAAAGATATTAACGGTTTTAAAAGATCCGTTTGAATTTTGATTGCGTTAAAATTCAGAATAGATATTATTGTATATGACATATAGACAGTGTTTCCCAACTTTATTTGTACCATGCCCCATTTCCACGCTTCAAAAATCTCCATGTTCTCCCCCCCCCCCCTTTCAAAATTTCATAATTACTAACAAATTCTGAAAAAAATGAATTGCTTCAAATAAAAAATGCGCATAGGCAATATTATTTTTAATTTAACTTTAGTAAGTCAGTACTTATGTATATTATATTGTATGTACGACTCGGAAGAAAATTAGTGCGATCCTTGTGCTTGATATGAGCCACAAAGTGTTTTTATATGAGGTACTAATTTGGTCAATTTTAATCTTAAATCTCCACAGTTTGTGATATCAAAACGATTTCTTTTTTTTTTCAGTAACAAAACTAACAAATCATTTACAGCGCTAAAGCACCGCATTCAACTTAATATTATGATGGGAATGGCAACAATAATTTTTTCGGAAACTCATGGTTGCAATATCAATAAAAAAAATTCGAAAATGCGTTTTTTAACAAACAAAAAATGTACCAAATATTAATGATTTGCACATTGCCACCCAAAACATTCAAATTGCCCCTAGGTGCCCCACGTTGGGAGACACTGCTTAGATGAATCGATTTTTATACAGTAATAATAAACAATATTAATAAATACTCATGCAGCGCTTACTCGCCAAGAATTGTTTTTTACCGAGTAATTCGACAGTGTGGTCAAAAAAGTGTTGCAATGTATTTATTTAGACCGAATACATTATTAATATTTATGATAACACCACTGACTATTACGACAATTTCAGCTTTCGCTTTTTTCAATGTTACTTATTACATCAATTACAATATTATAATGCTTGCATTAATTTTCGTTGTGTGGAGCAATGTCCTTTAGATATAGTAATAGTATTCTGCTATTTTGCATCGCTACGTTGTGCCAATTAATATAATAGGTATACTTACTAAAAATACCAGGTGGTAGTGCCACCTGTCAACATTATTGGATGTAGCTAAGTTCTACAACATAAATTATTTTGATTAAAATCGTACCTATACGTAGAATATAAAATCACATTTATACTTTATTACTGGATAACCATATTCGATACTGCACTGTAAGCATCTGTCAAACTATTATGAGAGTAGTTTATCATTAGTTTTCTTTCCCGATTAAAATAAACATTTTCTTTATTATCTGCTTGTTAGTTTATTTTTCGAATTTAGAATTTTCTCTAACCATGCCCGTTTAATACGTCTTACCTCGCTCTTTCTTACACATTGATTTATATAATATGTTCTCTTTCATGCGTTACAGACAGACATATAAACCAGTGGCGAAGGGTGTAGGTAGGCTGTTAAGATCCGCCATAAATAGTGCACATTAAACTTTGTCAGCCATTCGTATTTGTTTTCATTGAAATACGACTACAATTTACAGATGGTGTTGGTCAGTTTTTTTAAATTCGATCAAACCCTTCAAAAATCAAGCCATAATAGACAATAGCCAAAAATTACTCTTCTATCTATAAAATATCTATAAATATTCAATTAAATCATACATAACTGTATATATTTTGTAGATAGAATAATCTTTTTTATCTATTATAGTTTGGTTCAGGCAGGGCTTAATGAATTTAAAAAAATGAACCAATAGTATGTGTAATATGTATTCCTAATCCAACGAAAACAAATAAGTATGACTGAAATAGTGTGCACTATTTTGTCGTATCGCCCAAAATATACCAAAACTATTATGGTTGGGTAAGGCAGGGTTTAATTGATTTTTCAAAAACTAACCAACAAAATATATAAATAATATAAAAAACAAATATACGTATGACTAACAAAGTTTAATGCGTACTATTTATTGGGGATCTTAATAGCCTACCTTCACCCTTCGCCACTGATATAGACATATACATAAATCAAAAGAAATATTTTTCTAAGTATATAAAAACATAGGGAGATGAAATTTACTTTTAGTTTTAGTGTGGAGTGTTCTTAAACTTTGCCTAGAAATAGGTATTAATAATATTACCTAATTGTTGGCAAACATTGTAATTCAAAAACATGTTATAAATAAAGCACTGAGTGCCGAGATACTAAGTTATATAACTTTAAACTGTGTAAAAACAAAAATATAAATTTATTAAAACAAATACCATCAATCCATGTTATCGTCTTCGGTTACTTTCATATAAAACATGAGTGTTGTCAGATGGCAGTCAGTGCCTTTCATATTCTCAAAAAATACAAATTGAACGTACATCTCATTTCTTTTTGTTTAATTTTTCTTAGCCATTAGCACATAGGGACTTGTATGGCATGGATTTTCTTAATTATTTTAGTTGGATTTTCTGACACTAGATCAGCGCTCGAAATGAAAAAGTTTACGAACCGGAGCGCTCAAAAATTTTCTGGGGATATTAACAATGTTATCAAATTTTATGTGTATTTTATAAACACAAGTGTGCTAGATTTTTTGTTATATTTATGGCATATCTAGCTCAGACGGTCAAATTATTTTGTCCATGATACGGAGCGATAACTTTACATATTTCACGAACCGGAACGGCGCTCCGGTGCGTTTCGGTCCATTTCGAGCCCTGCACTAGATGGTATAAATATATTTTTCAGGTGTTCAGTTAAATACTTTGATGATTTTATATTCTCAATGACGCACTCAACACGTTATCATTGGAATGGGGCGGCTACTGTAAAAAGTTGCTAAGTCTCAAAATCATGTTATGGAGTACCTAACTGCAATTTGAAAGTTTCACATGCCCTATAAAATGAGGCATAATGCTGATTCCGTGGTGTTTTATGTGTATGATTTTTTCTAGCATACATATTTATATAATAAATATACACATAATCCGTTACTCTAAATACCTAAATTATCGACAACTTTTGGCAGCAACCCACGATATATTGTATCTGGTTATTCATTAAAAAACTTTATATTTATTGCGCGATCCGTTAATTCTCGGCAAAGCTCACTCCTCAACAGTGTTCCCGATTCCAAGGCACATTTTCCTTCGATTTCCTCAACGTTACAAGTATGTGCAATTCAAACACAGAGCGAAGGGAAGAAATAACATTATTTCCTATTTGTATTATTTATTTCTTGAAAATCATGAGCCTGAATTGGGCTGTGTATGCCTTGTAATTCAATTGTAAATAAAATCAAATAAAACATATTATTTAGTCGATGCAGCTTTTCAAAATAAATTAAAATATTACTATTAACACACTCACTTATTGATTAAAATTTACGCTATAATTAAATGGATAAAAGAGCTCGATAATATGATCCAATCGGTAACCCTAATTTACATACGAAAAAATGCTTTCACGATTATTTTTATTAATCGAGCATTCTTATATTAATATCATAGTTGCCCTACAGAAATGTTCGATACCGCATGAATTCTTTATGTTTTACGTCAAAATGCCGTCATACAGGGCACTAAACTATCACTAGGATTTCCTAAAACCCGCTTGACAGACGAACTTATAAAATTTGGTCGATGTACGAGGCAGCAAAGAACTAGGCGCCGAGAAGAGTGGAAAGAGCTAGGGGGGCTTTCATCTACTAGTGGATTAACCTGGGCTGATTATTATGATAATTTTATTTAAATATATTTAATACATGTATAATATAAACTATCTAGATTAAATTCTAAAGTATGACTGTCATATTATTAAAAAAATTCTAATAAACTCTGTTAACATGAAAATATGTTTAGCAAGTCCACTCTTTAGCATAATATTATCATGTATATTGTGTAAATATATTATTACTCTCTATAAGAGAGGTTTTTGTCCAAGTTATACATAAAAGGTACAGAAACTTTATATATTTTAACGTATTTTTAAATTACTGGTATAGACCGTCTAGTCTAGTTTTTTTTTCTGCAAAACAGTTTATTTTTTGGCATAATTTTGACACTGAAAATGAAGGCGCCAAGTAGGTACCTAAATTAAAACTTCATAATTATCGTGTTAAATGTAAAAGAAAAACATTTCTGACATTAAATGAGAAAATAAAAAATAATTACAAGATAAAAAGAACTTTTTATATACGACGTTTTTAAATTTTCTCTTGAATTATTATGCTCAATATGCTCAAACTTGTATTTGATATGAAGTAAATAAGAAACAAACAAACAAATAATATAGAATACTGAAATGTCATTTTGACATTTCATTTTGATTTCCATAATAACGTGTATATATTACAAATTTAGTTGCTAGGACCACCCCCTTAGCAACCAATAATAGTCTTTTACTTTTTACGGATTTTTCTGAAAAAACTTTCCATACAAAACAGAATTAACTGAAAATGAATTCAATTCTACTTAAAGATGGCTACACGTATTAAAAGAATGCATTGGCATCGTGTTCTGATATATTATAAAAGTTTCAAATGTCTTCGTTAAAAATCTTCAATCGTCCAATACAAATCTTGGACAAACAAGAAAAAATTTGTACTGGACAAACAAGAGTATGAGCTAATATAAACGTAATAAAATAAAAGGACTCTCTTCTCGTTGGAACTTAAACATATGCACAATATAAATCATTATTTACGTGTGCATATTTAAATTCCAACCAATTATTTAATAATAATATAATAATTCAAATATAAATAATAATATTAAATATATTTTTTAAAGTACCTATAATTCACGATCGTCTATTTATTTTCGAATCTCATTCGATTGCGTGGCGCCCAGTTGTCCCGGCACTGAATCGTCCTAAAAAAGTATATATGAAAGTATTAAGAGTTAACCGAAGAAAGTTCTGATATATTCTAAAAGTTTCAAATGTCTAGCTATTCGGGAAGTTAGTTAAAAATCGATTGCAAGATTTGTACTGGATAAACAAGAATACGAGCTAAGAAAAACGTGGTAATAAAATAAAGAAAAAATCACTGTGCAGAAAAAGGAAAACTTAAAGATACATTTCACTCAACGGACAAAATTCTTTTAAAATATCGAAGTAGGTACCCAATATATGTTATATTAGAGTAGTAATGAATTGTTTCATTTTTTTTAATATTACTGCGATAAAAAATCGATTGACGTAAGTATATAGACATCATTATTTATATACAAAATTATTATCATTGCCCGTATAAATTAAATTATTATTACCAAATAAATAAGCTTAGTTTTCAGTAATTTTGGTTACTATGCAATAATTCTTGCATCTCACATAAGTACACTTGTGAAGATCAAAGTTTTATTATTAAATATTAATATAGATTGAGAATTATTACCAGGTAAAAAATCGCTGAATGTAACTATTTAGAATATTTAGATTGTTATAATAAAATCATTTTGTTTTTAAGTACCTAAGTATGAAAATAATATCTTTATCAATTTCTACTGTTGTTTTAACAATCAATATTTATTACAATATGAATGATTATTTTTGGAATTAATACTTAATTGATGACTTTTCGAACTATGCTTAATAAAATTACCCATTATCAAAATGACTATTTTGACCCATTCGACTTTATTGAGATTGCTTTTGTAAACTTAATTCAAACAATATTAGAGTTTACGTTTTATAACTTTACACTTTTTTGCATTTCTACTACACCAATACGCCTATTTGCCAGATTACGTCGCATAAAATTAGATCAAATAATATTCACTTAGTAATAAATAAATAGATAATATTATATTATGTATAAAACATATTTTTAGAATATATTACATCATATTCACCCTCGATCTGGAGTGCAAAGTTATGTGGCAACTCTATTTTGGTAAAAGAAGTGCTTATATCATAATGTACCAGTATGGAGAGGCCTTCATCCAGCAGTGGATAAATTCAGGCTGATGATATCATAATTTGCTCACACTGAGTTAAGTGTTGAAAAGTACTTTATTTTTTAGTCTTTTCCAAATAATTTACTTGTCTATTTATAATTTACTAACAAAACAAAAAATCTATAGTGTATGCTATATAATATATAGTTATTAAAACTATCAATTAATAAGTTTGAAAGGCGCTTGTACTGGAAAACATATCGACGTAGGCACTTCTTTTGCCAAGGTCCACATTTAAATCGTGCTAGGTTAGGAGAGGTATGGTTAATTAATATATGAATATAATTTTTCTATGCTATGGTACCGTGGAAGTATTACGAAAATATAAATTCATAGCTTTTATGTTCAACTTATGTCATTCTATAATATTATGTCAGTGGGTACCTATTCAACATGTCGGAGAAGGGTCGTTCAACGTTATATTGTTATGACGCATGAATGACAAATTAAACAAAATAAATTATGTGTGAAAATTCGTATAAATAATACTTATAACTTAATAGTCGTCCATATATGGCGTCACACCCTAAAGGGAGCAATATGGTCGGATATAATGTGATGGTTTGTGACAAAAACGTCATTGTGGGGTTGTTTTTGTAAAAAAAATACATCATAAACCCAACAAAATATAAACATTTTTATAATTTTATTGGTTTTTTATATAGTAATATATGTAACTATAATTTAATAATTCACCATATAATTATCAATGTAATATAATATTATGTTTAATTGTTTGTTTGAGATAATAAAATATTGTTATTTATTATTGAAAGGAGGGGTAAAATATTTTGAGACAAAGTTAATATGACGATGGAGTACCTACGTCAAAAAATACAAAAAATCTTACAACTTCATATATGGATAAACCCTTATTAGACAATTATAATCTAACATGTATCTATCCACCTAAGAGTATGGATATTGTTTTTGTCTGATTTGAATATATACCTACAAACAATATATAATATAATACATATTATTATAATATATAGTTGGATATCCTTTAGTCAGAGAATTTATGATGAGTACAAAATTGATGGGTTTCGTTAAAAGAGTCTGCATCTTCAACGTATCCTTATAAACCGAAAAAAGAAATCGCAATGGAATATATATATTACAATATTCTTTCATTATTATTAAATATTTTGAATTGACCATTATTACCATTAAATATTGATCAAAGAATATTATAATACACAATAATTTCCAGCATTTTCCTAAACATATTTTATTATTTGTGTCAATTATAAAACTAAGTAGGTATATACATAATATGTATATAATTAGACTTCAATATTCATTAAATTAAATCCATGTGTTGATATCCAAAAATATAATTACTCGTAATTATTTAAAAGTGACGTAAGAAACTGATTATTTTAAGTATAAATTTAACCTATGAAGTAGATAAGTGATGACCCCGACTAGATTTAAAAAAAACATGTCGACTGTTTTATTAAATTAAAATGTTGAATTCAAAGTATTACTATTTTGTCACACCATCTTATTCACATGAAGGGATGGTAACCTCGCGAATGAGTCACAAATAAGACAGATTCAAACTTTTATTATGAGATCTATAATTTAGAACTTGCTCTGTCCAATGATGCTTTGGTCATGGTAAAAAAATACTTTCTAAATTTGTTAATAAATCACTGCCGATGATAAACAATAAATTTCACTTTTATTCGGAATAATAATTACTTGCATAATAGTAAAATATCTTATTTGATAAATTTAAATATAAAATATTAGTAAATTTGTCACGAACGTATTCAATTATTATTAAATAACAACTATTATACTATACAAAATTGTTAATTCATTTTCTATATTCGTTGTATTAGCATTAATTTTGTAAATTTATTACATCGATAAATTCGTCACTACATTTATAAATATTTAAAATTGAGCTATTGTTTTCTAAATAATGCGCAGTATTATCTTCGTGAATATTATTGAACACTTTACAAAAGCGATTATCAAACAAACACTCATTATAAATATTTGTTATTATTCGAGCATTGTTGTTCACGCACTTTCTGTGTTGCCATTCTAACAGGAAAATAATAATTTATTAATAACAAAACTCACCTGTGTTAACAGCTCCAGAAACAAAACCAACAGAACAACAGAAATGTCACACGTGAGCGCGGGAAAACGAAAATGTAACGACCGATTTTCAAACTTGAAACAATGAAATCGCGCTAGTGATGTTCGCGTATAGAGGGCTTCCAATGAAGTGACTGCGTTCGAATAATCTCTCTTCGATAAATACGCACACAGCCGCACGCCGTATCTGCATCACCAATACACCCCCCGGCCTGCATGCACACGGTATTATCTGACTCGAAAATAATACAAAAAAATAGATGCCATTAGTTGGTTTATCTTATACTTTGTACCATGGCAAAGTTCAAATTATGAATCGGCTTGGAAGTGTTCCATGTTTGAAATATTTTTGAATACCTAGTGACAACGGGCATCTCTTTACTCATGATTAAACTTGTGAATCATAGTTATCTATAATTATTTATACAAATCAAAGGGCTAATTATATTGACAAGTTGTTAGAAATATATATATTATATTTTGTCAACTTTTAATTAGGTTTCAATAATATTGATTATTGAAATATTAATAATACTTCTGGCTCGGATCAAGCTTATGTCAATGTCTTCAAAAGCTCTTTGGCCTCGTCTGTGAGGAATGAGGATGGAATCTGGTGACTTCGCTATGGTCATTGGCTGTATAATAATATGTCTTTGATAAGCTTGATGTCGTCAGATGTATCATAACCATGGCTCCCACAAAGGGGGGCTGCCAGGGCTCAAGCCCGGGGGCCCAGTGTGACGGGTTGACCAGAGAAGACCAGACACATCATAAATTTGCTCTACTAGTAAAAAAAGTCACTTCCTTCAATTAAAAATATGTTGTTATGTGATGCAATTTTGATTATTATATAAAAATACTCAACAACTCCATAATTTAAGTGGATGTAAGTATTAAATAATACCAAAAATCGCTAAAAAGAATACCCTTAAGCCTCGAACATCATTTGGAAAACGCTACTGTAGAGCATCATACTACCTTTACCCTAAGCGCTAGGTAGAGGGGGCAAATATCCTGGCCTGGGGGGCCGCTTCAGGATATAGAGGCCATGATCATAACTTAAAACCGCCAACGGCAAACGTATGGATAATCAAGCACCAATTTTAGTGACCCGGAAAACCCTTCGTATCTGCTTAGAAGGAAACAGGAGAAGGTTTCAGTTCTCCTTCTTATGCGATCCCCTAAAGGAGAAAGCGAACTTTCGTTTTTCTTCTCCTACTCGAAACAATTTAGTAGATTTGCATTGATACCGATCATGGAGGTTCTTAATCCACAAAATGATATTAAAAATAACTAAAATAAATCTTTAGTAAAGTTATGAGTTTACTTCTTCAATAAGTGCCTACTTATAAATATTTCTAATAAAATCTCGTTCCACCAATAATTTATTAATAACACAAAATGGTGTTTTTTCACTGCTACACATTGTGTACGGTATATCTACCGTTAATTTTTCCTTGAGTAATAATGTTGGAAAATCCTATTCTTTTTTCCTTTTATAATCTGAACAAAGTAGGTACTTTAGTTTTCTGGATTCATAGTTATGCAATACTCACCACTCATGTCTCATTCATTTGAAGACATCAGCATTATATAGTCACCCTGTCAGTCCAAGGATTTTTGAAGATACAATATCTATACACCCACACATGGCCCCCACATCCTGAAGCGGCCCCCCCTACCTATTACTAAGGTTAAAGGCAGTCTGACACTCTACAGTGGCGATTTCTAAATGGTGTTCGAGGTCAATGAAAATTCAGTGTATTTTTAACGATTTTTAACACATCGAATTATATATGGAGTTGTCGAGGATCAACACACAATAAGCAAAAATTGCATTACACAATCATTTATATTTAAATAGTAATAATCCCGAAGGAAAATAGCGCCGCAGGCGACTTTTTTTACTATTGGAGCATATTTAAGATGTGTGTTTATCTGCGGCCATATCTAATATCTGTGATAATATCTGTATTGCCACGCCAGGCGCCCCTGAACCCGGGCCCTTAGGCTAGAGCCCTGTCACCCCTCCCGCCCTTGTGGGGGCCCCACATTTCGAAGATTTCAACTATACATGATAATTTCTTGCTATATTGAATAATAATTTATGCTATATTAAAAAAAAATTCAGTGATTCACTAGCTGAGTAAACTGAGTTTATGGACATAGAACTACGTTTATCAGCGAGGGCGATTATTTATGAGATTTTCTGAAATAAATGTTTTCTAAATATTATTTTGTTTATTGAACGAAATAATGGTTTACAAAGTACAAAATTAATGTGTCGGATAGTTTGAGATATCCCAGAGATATATCCATAATAGGGCCGCAGGGACGCATTTATCGATGCATTTGTTACCCCACCCGTCTCGCGCCCTTAATCGGCTTAAATTCGATAATTACCTCTAATTCAATTTAATTCATTCAATTCATTAATTTTTATAACATATTGTGGACATTACAAATTATAAGTTTAAGACGTTCACAACATGACATTTAGAAACAAAGATATATAAATATAACAGTATTACATAAAAAAAGAGATATATTAGTAGATGAATTAGATAGGTACAAGGAAGTACACCGGATGAGTTAAGCAGACCCTATTTTAAGAATTTATAAAACAACATCCACCTAAACTCATTCTGACGTAGGTGGAATATATCAACACCCGAAGCAATTTCGTTGAACATAGTTATCACTCTCCCAATTGGCATTACCAGTGGCAGGTTGGTTTTGCACCTTGGGAGAATAAACAACTGATGGTCTCTATTTCTAAGATAGTTATCAGGGACACACAGGTCAACACTGCCCAGAATGGCAGAGTTCTCATTTATATCTAAAGTCCTTCACGATGGAACACTTTTTTACATTACTTTTTTATCATTACCGAGCGGTTGGCTACCTACCTTGCCGAACACAAAAATGTGTTTTACATCTAAAATGAGAGAATACAACTGTTGAATATGCGTGGGATATATTATTATACATACATAATATGAAATCAATAATATTAATCTAATGCTTGCTATTTAGTTGAAATTATACAAAATGATATTTTATATTTATCATAAACTTTGATCACTAAACCTCGGAGTACAACAACATTCGTAAATATAATATTAATTTATGTGTCATCGTAAGATTCCTGCATATGAAAATTATTGTAATTTTTATATTATATAATACGTGTTTTTTATTGTTTCAATAATTGAAGAATGCATCAAATCAGTCAACTTGACAACCATTAAATATAATTAATAATTAAAATATTTACGATAAGAAAAACAAGATTTGATCAAGTAAGATTATGAAAAATATTTTTAAATCTATTTGATAAATTATGTTTATCACACGATATTTATTTCCTTTATTTTTTTTTTGTTTTTTTTTACCATGCCCGATTCTAATAAGATCATAACATGGGTCTCTAGTGGAGGTTTGTATTAGGTAATAGATTGTTGTTTTTTCTTCTTATTGTGCCATCCCCTAGCGGAGGTCGGCCACCATCAAGGCGATCTTATCTTTGTTGTCTGCTACCTGGAACAGTTCGGTGGAGCTGCACTCGTACCAATCACGGAGGTTCTTAAGCCACGAAATGCGGCGCCGTCCTCTGCTACTTCCCTTCCCATTGATCTTTCCTTGAATGACAAGTTGGGGAATGCTGTATTTTTGTCCTCTCATACTGTGGCCGAGGTATTGTAGTTTCCTGGTTTTGATACTACGTAGAACTTCTCGGTCCATCCCCATTCGATTGAGAACTTCAACATTTGTCACCCGGTCAGTCCAAGGAATTTTGAGGATGCGTCTATACAGCCACATCTCGAAAGCTTCAAGTCTCCGTAACATCTCTTGGTTTAGCGTCCCTACTTCCATACCATAGAAAAGAATTGAGAGCACATAAAAACGTACCATACGCAGTCTCAGACCTAGGTTAAGATCTCGATTGCTAAGGAGGCGTCTCATTTTGAGAAAGGCGCTCCTTGCGATCTCAATTCTAGTTTTTATTTCCTGAGACTGGACCCATTTCTCATTGACTCATGTACCTAAATATTTATAAGGCGTGCATTTTTGAAGCAAGTATTAATAGACAATTTTGAAAAGTTTTTAAATAACAACTGTCAGAATTTTAAATGAATGGTAAGTATTTATTTCAAAGTATCGGTATAAGCCCGCCAGTTTTAATGTTGAATGTAAAATATTGGTACAGCAAGAAATAATATTCAAAAATCAGTAGTAAAAATAAATAATCATTATTTAAATGACATGGGCCAATAGATAAAATCAATATCCATTATTATTTTGATAGTATGAAAAGTAAAAAACATTCAATGGGGCGCACGACGTTTTAGGGTTACCATTATCGCATATAAAGTATATTAGTCTATGCATTCATGAATATCGGTAAGAACAAACTATTTATGATTACATTATTATTAAAAGAAGATCAAGTAAGAAGTCGCAGAGGTGCAGAAAAAAGAGCTAGATGGACATTTCACAAATTAAATGCGAATAACCTCAAAGATTAAATTAATAATTGATCAAAAATATAGGTTCTCTAGGTAGGTACTACAAATATTACAGAAATCTTTTTTTTAAACTAAGTACATTTTTATTACCTATTATTGTCTAATTTTATATAAAAAAATTAATCTCAGTTTGGGTACAGCAATAATTAATAGTATGATATTAAATTTATGTCAATTAAAATTGTATGCTAAATTAATTAGTTAGGGTTCGTGGATTTTTTATATTTTACATGTTTTTTACTCATCACAACAAAAAAGGTTTTTTTCAACGTCTTTTAAAATTACTAATTTAAGTAAGTATATTAATTATTTATATAATAATTATGTATATTATTATTTTTACTATTAGTGTAAATGCCGAATCAGATAATAATTTAATATTGTTAATTTATTATAGAATGTAATGTTAACAAGACCGTGAAACGTATTGCCATTGGCGAGCCAAAAATCCGAGGACAATTAATAAGTCGTCCGATTTGTCTATGCTCTGATACTGATCAACTAACGAATAAAAAATTGAGCTGTCAAAAGTCAAAAGTTGCGATTATCGGAATGTTTTCCGATAATCCTAAAATGTTGTGTTATTTATATGTAGACTTGCATAAAATAATATAACAGTAAAAACAACACAAATTTTATATTTTCTTTTATGAATTTCATAAACATTTTTAGTAATAGGTTGTACGTAATTGAAGGAAAAGATTTTTATGTTATCGTTTGACTGGGTGTGTATTCTAGATTATCATTTTCAATTATTCACATTGATCGACATCGGTCGTCTTTAGTAGTAGGTTGTATGTAATTGATATGTCATTGAAGGAAACGTCTTATTCTGTCATATGTTTGTTACCATTGATTATTATTGTGAATTTTTGAACACAAGAAATACATTTATTGTAAACAACTGAAGTCTGTCTTATTTTTTAATTCTGATACTGAAAATAATAATATGTAATAAGCACTATACAAGTCTGAAGTATGTCTTGTTATTATTGCAAAGTTGAAAATGTATATAATAGACACTACAATTTATTTAACTCCGCAATGAAGTAGAGATTAAGGGTTTGATTCTCATAAGGTAAGGTTACATATATCTTTGAAGTGGGCTTAGATCAAGAGTATATGCCTAACAGCTACCTACAACTGATGGTTCGGAAGGTGCAGTTAAGTTAAGTTACAGCTGATAGTTAAAATGAAATAGTATCTTAAAGGCACTAGAAGCTTGCTCAGGAGACTCGCATTACATCATTGAGCCTTTTTATAGATACACAAATGCTGCTACACTAAATGGGCGTAAGGGATGAAATAATAGAGAAATACCATTCTAATAGTACAATCTGTTCTGGAGAGCCAGATAGAAAGAACAATACTATCCTACTAAATTTAACATAACAAGGAAGCTACTAAATAAGTTATTTCTGTAAAAGAAAAAATCTGTCCAAAATAGATTTTATACTGACAAATTGATATTTATACTTACCATTAATTATTTAAATAATTCCCGAAAATTACTCAAATAATTCCCTATCATAATTTAAATACTTCCATTGTTATATTATAATATGTACTTACCAATAATCATTTTTTACTTGCTGTTCATATTAAATAGTTCCCACCTTTTTAATAAAATACTTGCTCTTTTTTTTATTAAAATATTTGCTGTTAATGCATATATATACTTACCAAATAATTTGAAGCCTATTTATAATGGGTCACACATTCGATTGGTTCGCTGTTAATGACAAAATTTGTGTTGGTGTCTGGTGTCGCTGCTTTTGATACTAGTAATAGTTTTGTTTTATTGAGGTTCATTTGTTTGTTTTTTAAGAGAAATTAATGTTAGCCACTTTGTTCAACATATTATTAGGTAAATACTCTGACTCAAACACAAATTGAACAACAATATTATGTGTATTTGACAGACTCAGGATTCGCTTATGGCGCACGGCAATCGTGGGCGTTTTACATGAATTAAATGACAGGTAGTTTTTTTGTTACATAGAACTTACAAAAGGGTTAACTGTCAAGCTGAGCTGTGATACTGTGCTAACCATTTGACATTTATGATCAGTATAGTCTGGCAAATCATAATGCATAGATTCACGCTTGAACAACGCTAACGAATTGTCAAAATTAACTTTGAAATTCAGTCGTCCATTCTTGCAACTTATAGTAGACGTTGTTTTAACGCAAAATTGCGTTCAATGACGAGACTCATTTTTGGCTTAACCTTAACAAAATTGCCGCATATGTAGTGAAACCAATCCATAATAGACGTATCACGAAGCACTACGTTTGATGTGAAGTATCAGCAGTTTTTTTTTTACGTTTGGTAATGTATCAGGAGCAGATACCCAAGACTGAGGTCACCACGCACCACAGTATGCTTTGACTGAGTTGACAGATTGGTACCTAATAAAAAATGCCCATGTGAGAGTGGAGCACGGTGGGCTAACAACAATAAATGATTATAATTAATAATCTACAAAATATAACTACAAAAAACAAAGATAAATACAGACCTACAAAACTATGTGAAGAGATCTTCACACCGTAATGAGACAGCGCATTTTTTTTTAAACGCAACAAAATTATTGGCCTTTGTGGCGACATGGGCAGCTGGTTGGACCGACTTCAGCATCTCTTCTCCTTCGGAGCACGTTCTCGGATATTTCTAGATGATGTGGTTTACATCCTGCACTTCTCCACTACATGGATGTGTTGGTCGGGTGACAAGTCCAAGCTCAAAGAGCTTGGCAGTGAATCCTCCGTGGCCATTCAAAAGATGAGTGATGTAGTGGTTAGGAGCCAAACCGGTTAACTCCAATCGCCATTAAACATTTGAAAAAAAAACAAATATGTGCACCTGCTCTTGGTGGAGACCCTACAAACTCTAATATATCCACAAAAATACACTGTTTGGTGTGGTTTTTACGATGGTGGCATCATCGGACCTTATTTCTTTGGAAATGAGGCCAGAGCTCGAGTCATCTACAATAGAGATCGTTCGCGGACAATGCAGTTTTTTTTTTAATATTGATGACATTGATCCGGGCGAGATATGGTTTCAACAGGATGGCGATATGTGCCATACGGCGACAAGTAAATAAGCTTACTTGGGACAGCCTTAATTCTGCCCTCAGAGATGCAGAAGACCATGGCCCCTACAAAGGGGGGCGACAGGGCTCTAGCCTGGGGGGCCGGCGTGTCGAGTCGATCAGATCCACTATTTTCAAGCGCTATTTTCTTTCAATAATGTTATTATTTTAAATAATGTGGTTGTATGATATAATTTTTAATTGTGTATCGATACTCGATACTCCATAATTCAAATGGATATAAATATACCAAAAAATACACTGAACATACACAAATTAATTTTACCGTGTATCATTTTACCATCTGGAAAATGCTACTGCAGATCGTCACACTGCCTTTATCTTAAGCGATAGGTAGGGAGGGCGCCAAAGATCCAAGCCCAAGGACATGGAGGCCATGCAGAAGACCTTGAGGGGTGGAGAGTTTTGGTCGCTCAGATCCTTTCAGCCATGAGAGAAGAACATATTATTATATGTACCTACTTTGTAAGATCTTTTAGTATCTTCTCAGACCTTTAAATATAAATGTTTACAAACTATTTACATGCTGCGATAGTAAAAACGTGACATTCGTTCTCCAAAGAGCACGCACAGAGAAGTATGTATTTTTCCTATACATAGTATTGTTTTTATTAAATAAATAAAATAATTACAAGATAAAAAGAACTTTTTATATACCACGTTTTTAAATTCTCTGTTGAATCATATAAACCTGACAATTCTATGTATTAATAAATACTTTTTTTTGTACTTGATAGAAATACTGAATAAAATATAGAATACTGAAATGTCATTTTTACATTTCATATTGATTTCCATAGTAACGCACGTATATATTAATAATTTAGTTAGGACCCCCTTATCAACCAATAATCGTGTTTTACTTTTTACGATTTTTTTCCGAAATAACTTTCCATACAAAACAGAATTAACTAAAAATGAATTCAATTCTGCTTACAGATGGCTAAAAGTATTAAAATAATGCATTGTCGTCGTGTTCTGGTATATTCTAAAAGTTTCAAATGTCTAGCTAGTCGGGAAGTTAGCTAAAAATCTTCAATCGTCTAATACAAATCTTGGACAAACAAGAAAAAAATTGTTCTGGACAAACAAGAATACGAGCTAATAAAAACGTGGTAAAATACAAATGTATGCGTGGCATTGGTTTTTATTTTGCATTCACAACATACCGACATAAAATGCATTTTTTTAGTCGATGGCACAACCGGATAATCTTCAATAAATCAATAATTGAGTAAATAATCACCTTACAAAAAGTATAATTTCTATAATACTTTAATTGGTATTAAAAAACATTACTTGTAAAAACGTTCTAATTAAATTTATTGTTTCCATCAGTTTTCAGATGTCACAATCACTACCGTATAATAATATTACCTATAAAAGACAAGGTATCAGCAAGTTCAACAACTCGGTGTTCATGGTCTTATTTCGCTGACCTTACAAGGGTCTCAATGATTTTAGTGTTATTACTTATTAGTATGCCACAACAGAACTTTTGAAAAAGAATACACCTATAATAATTATTTATCTATCATGATGTTACGTTGATGCTAAATCAATAACAATGTTTTTAAAAACTGTGATAGCTAATGGATTAGAAGATTTTTAAAATATGATTGTAATCTTGTTTAATTATTAATGATATGTAAAAAATACTAATCACTTACACCCATCTGATTCGGTAATCGATAATAATTATATTGTATTAATTATACATTATAATTAAATAATTAAGAAATATGAAATGGACCAAAAATCGCCTGGTCCGAGACTCTATTCTCCATCTTTGTTTTTAGTGTCCATCAAATGGCTATAGTTACCTATACATAAAATGGTCTAGGACGATTTGCCGCCGGGACAACTGGACGCCACGCAATTCGAAAATAAATAGATGTTAGGTACTTATAGGTAGGTACTTAAAAAATATTATTATTATTTATATTAAAATTATTATATTATGATTTAATAGTTGGTGAGAATTTAAATATTAACACGTAAATAATGATTTAATCGTGCATGTGTTTAAGTTCCAACGAAAAAAGATTTTTTTATTGTTATATAAAGCCTTAGGCATGGTCATTCTCAATTCGTAATAAAAAAACATTATGTAAAGAGTAAAATGAATTAAAACTTCTAAGTAGTAGTTAGAAACTGATTAAAATTCCTCGTCTACGTTCTGTATACGTGTCTACGATAGTGCGGCATCCAATTGTCCTGGCGTCCAGTTGTCCCATTCCCACATAAAATGGCCAGAAAACAAGCGAATACCTGATCTGTTCACTACAAGGTGTATAAAACTGGAGGGAAGTAGCTTTGGACAGATCTGGATGGAGGTGGATGCTAGATAAGGCAAACCCACATAGGGTTGTAGCAGTGGCGAAGGGTGGAGGTAGGCTGTTACTATCCGACATAAATAGTGCACATTAAACGTTGTCAGTTATTCGTATTTTTTTTTATTGAACTAAGACTATAATTTACAGATGATGTTGGTTAGTTTTTAAAAATCAATGAAACCTTGCCTAAACCAAACCATAATAATTTTGGTATGTTATGGGCGATTCGACAAAATAGTGCACACTTTTTCATTCATATTTATTTGCTTTCGTTGAATTAAGAATACATAATATTAATCGTCATGATGATTTTTTAAAGTTCATTAATTCGTGCCTAAACCAAACCATAGTAGATAAATATATTATTCTATCAAATATCCAAAATGATGCATGGTATTATAATGGTATAAATTAAGATATTTTATAGACAGACAAATATTTTTTGACTATTGTTTATTTTGGCTTGGCTTTGGCAGTATTTAATTGAAATTTTAAAAACTAACCAACACCGTCTGTAAATAATTGTAGACTTAGTTCAATGAAAACAAATATAATATTTATGACTGACAAAGTTTATTGTAGACTATTTATGTCGGATCTTAACAGCCTACCTCCACCCTTCATCACTGGGTTGTGTTATATATTTTACTGGTTCGTTTGTATACGTATACAGTGAAAAACATTACCGAAAAAATATACTTTTATGTCAACGCTGCTTTCGATTGAATGATGCTTCAAATTATAAGGCGATATCTGTAACTTCCACAACCGATATCCCGTGATTGGCTTCACACCCTAACATTAAAAGGTTGTGCAATTTCCGGTAAATTCTGAATTAAATACAAATGCTACATTCTCACAGCGGCGGTTTAAGTACGTGATGCCCGATGATCTGACAGGTTTGGAGGCCTCCTTACCAAAATGTTTCCAATGCGATAAACCATAATTGAGTATTAAAAAATAGCAACATTAGTTGTGTTGCCGAGATTTTTTTTTATGCTTAGATGATTTTTTAGGAAAATAATAGTAATATGCAACACTGAAGAACTGCATTTACCAAATTTCTTTCACATGAATCTTTATCTGAAATATTGTCTCAGTAGACCGTAAGGCCCGTTTCAGACGGGACACCGGTGTCGCGCCCGTATTAATAAAAGAGGCTTTTGTATTCGAAAAAGGGGCATGTGTGTTATGTTTATGAACGCCCCAAAGCTAATGAGTCACCGCGTGCCCGGTACACTTTTCCGTCGGCCGCTACATTCTCAAACCGTCGATACACTTGTTTTTTTACCGAAGCCAGTTTTATGTTCCAATTTGTAACGCGATATTATGCGTTGACTCGTTAGCTCTGAGGCGTTCATAAACATAAAAAGGGCCCTTTATTCGAATACAAAGGCCTCCTATATTGGGTCTGGGATAATTTGGCGGCGGGACAACTGGACGCCAAAATTAAATAGACGTTAGGTAATTATAGGTACTTTTAACAAAAATATTTAATAACATTACTTATATTTAAATTATTATAATATGATTAAATAGTTGGTGAGAATTTAAATATGCACACGTAAATAATGATTTAATCGTACATATGTTTAAATTCCAACGAAAAAAGAGTTTTTTTATTTTATATAAAGCCTGAGGCATGGTAATTCTCAATCCGCAATAATTAATAAGTTAATAATAATTAATTATGTTAAGAGTAAAATGAATTAAAATTACTAAGTAGTAGATAGAAACTGATTAAAATTCTTCGTCTACGTTCTGTATACGTGTCTACGACAGTGCGGCGTCCAGTTGTCCCATTCCCTCCTATATTATATCGAGCGCGACAGCGGTGTCCCGTCTGAAACGGGCCTTAGTAGAAGGATTTATTTTCCTGTGCAATTCTTAAAAATCATTTTAATATAAAATCATGCGCAAAACACCTAAATCATTTAAAATTAGAATGTTACAACTTTATCCCACCTAGGTACCTATATCGTAAAATAAACCTTTGTAGAATATTATAAACATCAATAAATGCTGTTATTAAAATTATAATAAGTACTATGCACATATAACTATTTATATCTTCATATCGCATATTAAACCATTTTGAATTTAGAACGAATATATTACTGTATGTAAATATTTCAAAATGGATGCCGATATTTGCAATCAAATACCTCGATTTATCTCAATACAATGTCCGCAATAATCACCTGAAATGACCGGTGTAATGTTTCACCTACCACATCAACGCGAATTGTCACGTTCTGATATTCCGATCAAAGTTGGTTCACACCGTGGGGTGCTGTAGGTAAACAAATCTAATTTGATCCCAACGTGTTTTATTTAGGTACCTTCCTATTTATGAGGACGAAAACAAATAGCTACAGTCGAACTTGGTTATTACGAGGAAGATGGGGCCGACTGAATTTGCTCATTATAAGCGTTACTCGTGATATCAGAGATCAGGTATTATTAAATGAGCGGTCAAATAACACAAAAAGTCTCAATTCAAACAAAAATACACAATTAGAATTTTTCCCCGAAACAAGCATGGCATTCATAAACTACAAAAGAAATTGTATATTGTAATTAACGCTGGTAGGTACACAAACCTTGAATTTTTTTTCAACTATATGCGTGGATACTTTTTTCAATCTTGTCGGCGAAAACACCAATTAGGTAGGTACTTAGACACACATAGATGTTTCTAAACGATCGATACATTAACAGTATATTAGCTCGGTATATCCGATAAGTTGCTCGTTATAACGGTGAATAAATGTATGGAGAAAATCATAAAACTAAAATATCAACGAATGTTTCCTCGTTACATCCGAGATGTCGCTATATCCGTGATCGTAATAGCCGAGCTCGACTGTAAATGTTTTTATAAGCTTATTAAAATTGTATTTTTTTGTATTATAATTAATGCACTAAAATGTGAAATTACATTATTGATATGCTTGTGTTGTATAGTTCATGTAGGTATCTTTCCCACCACATGAAATACTCGACACATTTGACGCTGACGACTGTGGATGGATCATGGCCCTCACATTTTAAAGTGGGTCCCCAGGCCAGGATATATGGCGGGCCCCCCTACCTATCGTTAAGATAAGGGCATTGTAATTTTTGACAGTAGTGTTCCTCAAATGGTTCTAAAATATTCTTTGTATTTTTAGCGATTTTTAAATAAATCCAGTTGATTTATTGACTTGTCGGCACTCATCGTCATATTATGAAGCACTGGGGCCCGATTTCCTAACTATCGTCTCGTGTGGCACCAGGCGATAGTTAGGAAATCGGGCCCCTGATCGTAACCTTCTCTTGTGGTACTAGCCAAATATCATGCAACTCTTCGCCGTATTAGATAAATAGCCATTTTGTAAGTCAAGAAATACACTTAAAATAATTGTAAAATAAAATTTTACATGTGTAATATCAGTTTATTCCTATATGAATCATAATATCACATCAAATTGCATCGCACAACCACATAATATTTTAAAATTTTAATAGTCTTTAAGGGCGGATGTGCTCAGCGTGGGTCAAAATGGAGCTTTTTTCTATTTTCAAAACATGATCCTGGACATACCTTAAACGTCGTAGATAATCTATTTATATAATTTTGAAGCCTTATTATCCTTTATATTTATTTTAAACATTTGATGACTGCATAAAGTATTTTTATTAAATAAAATAGTATTCTTTTAAACCTCTCGCTGGTCAAAGACATAGCTTATAATGAGTATCTTTAGAATTATTTTCAAATGTGTTAATCTTGCCCATTTTTTGAATAATAAAATGCCTAATTCTTGTCATATTTGGGATCACAGAGATTATTAATATAATTTTTTATCGTAAATATTTCACTATAATAATGTCGATATAAATTATACTGATGGTTTTATAAATGCGTTTAAAAATTAATAAATGTAAAAAATCTTAACACCACTGCACATTTATGTACTGAAATATGACTATATTCTAAAACATTAGAGCGAGAGGTTTAAAAGAATACTATTTTATGTAATAAAAATACTTTATGCAATCATCAAATGTTTAAAATAAATATAAAAGATAATAAGGCTTCAAAATTATGTAAATAGATTATCTACAACGTTTAAGATATGTCCAGGATCATGCTTTTAAAATAGAAAAAAGCTCGTTTTTGACCTACGCTGAGCATGTCCTCCCTTAAGGGAAACTTGTTTACCATTAAATGTGTGGTGTGTGTTGTTCTCAGTTAACTAGTCGAACCATCCAGGCCCCCTGAATCGAGCCCTGTCAGCCCCCATAGATCCATATCTTCTTCACCGGAGAGTGCGAAAGCCTAAAAATGGTGCGTTCTTTTCACAATCTGTGAGTAAAAAAACAAACAAAACGTAAATACTAGGTAAATGTAATTTTATACTATACACTTCCTGTAAAGTTGGTTTATCCAGTGACGTTCCTAGACAAGATACCGCCCTACTGCCGCCCCAATTTTTTAATCATCTTTTCATGACTACGGTATCTAAAAAATGTATGTATCGATACATTATCATCAATTTAATATAATATAATACTCTCTCAGTAATTCGCCACTCCAAAAACCAGACAAGTGTCCAATTTGTGAAAGCGGCGGATTATAGTGCATACATACAAAATATGGTAAAAATTAAAACAGGTATTTCGTAAAATAGTTTTTTTGAGATATTTGTACTAACAAATTACGCTTTTATTTACAATCAAAATCAAGAAAGTACCTATTTACTAAATTATACATATTTATAAACTAAGTTTACAAACCAAATATTAAACACTAAATCACTTGACATAACCAGTTATTCAGTGAGGCAGATATTCTTGAATGGCTTAGGTTTCCTGGCTTTCCCTATGACCAAAAGCTTCAGTTTGTGTTTCCCGGTTGAATTGAAGCACAGTATAATTGTGATGCGGTCCTTGGGCACTTCTCCCTGGTGCATTACTTTCTTCGCGATGAACGTACGTTTTACGAAGGAGAAGTTTCCTAAATAAACCCGTCTCTTCTGCGTTGTATACTTGTACGCGGCGAATTACTGAATTCGACTATCGAATACCGGCGAATTGTAGAGCTTGATTTTGTGCTTTGAACTAGTAAAAATAGTGGCGGATTATAGTAGTTGTCGGATAATCGAGCGGCGGATTACTGAGAGTGTAGGTACTGTCCCTCTAAAACATAACAAAATTAAATTTATAAATATTTTTTCCCAAAAGCGGGATTTTTTTTGAGATTGGTAATAGTTACAGTGGCTTCTTACATGTAAACTATGTAACTATATAAACATGTAACTTCTTACATTTGCGATACTTTAATTTTCTCTGTCTTGAGGAATTAAGGGCGGTCCGTGGTGATTTTCTTCTTCACAAAACGTATCAACATTTGTAGTCATATTTTTAGCCTGATATACTAAAGTTTTCGATATTATTAAATCGATAATTGATATACTTAATGACGGCGCGACTATTCGATACAGCCTAAAATCAGTAGCGGTAGGTGGGACGCTCTGTACCTAAGAGGGGGGTGAATCAGATGCAGATTCTGTAGTTTAGTCGGCAACTTCCGTGCGCACTGGTTAATCCAACTATTCGCAAATCTGCACGTGTCGTTTCTAGTCACCAAGGACGTTAAAAGGCAACGGAAGTAAACTAGACATCGCGAACCCGACAAAAAATACAAACCTGTCAAATCTTTTGTGCTAATTAATACATTCTGTTTCCAACCAGTGAGGTGAATTTTTAATTAAAGATATTTTCGTTATTATGTACTACGTTTAGGTAGCTATGTATATATACCAAATGAATCTCTTCATTTGCCGCCCTTCGACCTCCACGGGACGTCACTGGGTTTATCTAATAGGAAAATTTCTCGCATGAGGGTGAGAAACCGTTCAAAGCGTAGGTCTTCACGAACTTAAAACCACCGCTGGATATGCACTGACTCTCATGTTTTTCTTGATAAGGCCAAGCATTCAGATCAGTGCCTATAACGAGAGCGATGGGTAGGGGGGGCGCCAAGGATCCTGGCCTGGGGGCCCGCTTCAAGATGTGGGGACCATGTCTGTGATCCTATGAATTCGTCAACCTTCCCAAGTTAGTATGACTAAAGAAGCCTCATCAATAGGCATATAAATTTTGTCTTGACTTGAATCTCATTTCCTGTGCAGATCTTTCAGATAAATATTCCCTCATAAAAACTATATTTTACCCCATTAAGCTTATATTACTTACAGTTGTATACAGCCAGCCATAATTTAAAACGGATTATACAACATAATCGTATCTCACAAAAGATGGGAAAGAATTCTGCTAAAATACCAACTGATTTCAGTAGCTACCGTTTTTTTGCACGGTATGCAAATCGGTTGTTTATAAATTTTCTTTATCTATCGATACGTCGTTAGGTACTTATTGTTTGGATTTACGGTATAATAGCTAATGCGTGTTTTTTTCTTTGTTTTTCCCAGATAATTTTGACATGTTGACGTGGGTATCGCAATTCAATACTATGGCACCACGAGGCTAGTGAATTGCGAACATTATCAACAAAGATAATCTGTTATCTCTCCGATCGTAATAATTGCTAATATTATCAATATATTTAGATATAATTCTATAGTAAGTAGTGAATAGGATATTCTGAATTATTTCAACGTGATTACTATACAGGAAAGCCTAGTACCTAAGAGTTTTATAAGGGTTTATAATTACAATAGTTGAAGGTAATTCCTCATAATATGAACATATATAATTTTGAAAAACACTTTCTGGGAGAGTATATTATAACCAATAGAAAAAATCTTTTTTGAAAAAAAGTAAGTCATCCCGACGGGGAATCGAACCCTGTATCTCCCGAGTTAACGCCTCATCCGTCGCATTTATCCATTATGCTACGGCGTGACATACTAATAGCGACAAATTTAACTATTGGTCAATTTTAATACCTACTTATCAGCGTTCTTCCAAATCAAGCTACTTTGGCAATCGATTTTTGTTTCTTAAATCAAAGTAGGTATATTACTATTACTTTGATTACTAACCGACGTCGTGGAATTTCTCCAATATTTTTTAGATGTAACTACTTGCACTTGCTAATAATTTATAATTAACTATTTCTTTTATTCAACGAATAATTCACAAGATTTAAGAATATATCATTCTGATTATTGAACATATATAATTTTGAAAAACACTTTCTGAGAGAGTATATATTTTTATAACCAATAGAAAAAATCTTTTTTGAAAAAAAGTAAGTCACCCCGACGGGGAATCGAACCCTGTATCTCCCGAATGCTTTAGTATAGATCAGGCATGTCCAAGTAAGCTGTGATTAGGGCTATCAAAAATGTATCGATATTTTTCTTTTAATGTGACGTCCCTAGCTGTGATCAACTAACCATTATCAAAATTGGCAATGGCCTCCCACACTCTTCCATTGGCATTCTTCAACTTACTAGAATAAACGTATTATATTTGGCTGACGAGACTGAGGCATTAAAAATTAATCTATATTTCACCATCACAAAGAACTACTCATTCGTGGTGAAAATTATAGGTTTTTGACATCTTTTAGGCACTCATTGCACTCATCAACAAACTATTATCACACTGAGCGAAGAGCCTACTGCGCGACGGTAAGGGAAAACGATTCCCCAGTCTTACCCATTGAAGACAAAGTAGATTTTTCAGGATCACTTAAAAAGGCACATTGATTACTAAAATTGATATAACTCATTTAATATTCATTTAATTCAAATAAATCCTTTAAATATTTCTATTGAATTCTTATATTATTTATTTATATTTTAAGTTATTTTTTTTTTATCGTTGGAATCAAAAAACCGTGTCAAATAGTTTTTTGTGTTTTTTTGCCCTTTTTTATACAAAATGAAAAAGGTAAAAAAATGATGATAGGAATAAACAATAAAATAAATATATACCTACTAAAACTATATGCCGGTCTATAGTGTCGAGGTTCGAATCCTGGGTCTGGCAAGTACACATATTGTTTTTATATTTGTGTATGAGTCAGAGTATGTACCTAATAGGTTGAGCAAGTGGCTGACATCCATTTCTCGTAAAAATAAAATCTGTTGATACAAACCTCCACTCTGTGGGGGCCCATATGATCCTATTAGGATCGGACATGGTCGAAAGAAAGAAAACTATAGCTAAAATATAATAAAATACTCTTTTAATTTAAATAAAAATATATTTTATAAATCAAATAATTCTTAAAAAATATATCGGACTCTATATAACTAACACCATAAAAAGGTAGCTACATATTATATTATTAAGTAATTTCAACTTTCAAAAAAATCTAAATATGATTTTAAATGTTTGATTTGTACCGCATCTGGCATCCTGTAATTAGCGCTGATTTTCTTTTCTTTCTCTCTCACTCCCGCGGAGAGCCGTGAGTGGTGCAGTACGAATCAAGTGATATGATGAAATCACGTGGGCTTCCTCGTAATTAATTTATGCAAGGATGATATAAACAAAAAAAAAACTATTAAGTATATATAATCTTAAAACTATTAACACGGTTTGTATGAAAATGAACAGACTGATCCTTCTTTATGCAGTTTCACTATTACATATTTAGATTCCATCTATATAGAAGAAGATTTTGTTCAAAACCTTTTCATATTGGTATCTATTTTATATTTGCAAAGTCATCATAACATTTTACTTAGAATGTTATAAATAGCATTAGCATAGTTGACCAAAAAAAGTAAAATAAACATAGTTATCACCTCCAAAGGTTACAAACTATCTATCTTCATAATAATAATTAAGCAACCATACATGTACTTACCAGATTTTTAAAATACCTATTATTTTCTTTCAACAACTATCTCACCTTTAACACATAGTTTTTTTAAATATTTTTTAGAACTGTTTTTATGAATGAGGCTTTTTTTTTTAAAATGTTATTTAAATAATCGTTCTATTATCACGCGAACAATGCTAAACTTCCAGGTAGGTACTTCTCCAGTTGTGACGCTTTTCAGGATAATTTATTATACAGTCCTGCCTGGAATTTTTCATCCGCTCGTCGAGAAATAGGATGATCCCTGACAAGCGGTGAATATTTTTTTCACCGTCCAATTGGATACAGGAGTCCAATACCCACGCCGGATCGGTTCCATGACAAAACAGAACAACGATAAATATAACTATGATCTTTCAGGAAAAATATAAATTTAATATTGAAATTGTCCTATCTTTATTATGTTGATAGATTTTTAATAGCACAGATTTTCAATACACCATAATAAATCAAATTATATACTTACCTAATTTCTGCATTCCTAATCGCTAGAAAGCTTCAAATAAACGGGACTTAAGTCGGTGTTGCTGGCAAGCTTAGGATATCTCATCTTAATAAATATAATATCTTCAAAATGATTGGGTGACAAGGTACAACGAAATAATGACCTAACCCAACCTAACCTAAACAGATTCCACAAAAATTAATGTTTCATTTTATCCCCTGGCTTTTTTGTTTTGTCATGTTCTAGTTTGTTGTTCGGTTACCCACCGGATCATATACAAAATTAATACAATATTTAACGTACTTAAATGTTTATTGTGAATAGAACATAATCTGGAAAATATGGGCTATACTTTTTAAAACGAGGATGTCTCTTTGAAATTTCAAGAGACAAAAATTGTCTACTGCCCTAGCCGCCTTCGTCCTAAGCCTAGTTATCGACCATCTTTTCTTCTTTGTTTTGGAGTCCCAGATGTTTTTACTAACCTAAAAACAATCTTGAATAAAAATAATCAAATTCAAAAATATTAGTAAGATATTTATGGATGTTAAAGTATTGGAACTGGAAATTGGACAAGATTTCCGAGGAGCCAAAGTCAGTGGATTGCATTTTTATAGAGGATGCCAAATTCTGCTCTGGGATGTAGCACCGTGAAAGAAGAATGATACATTAATCTTCTTTATTTAATAGCCTACCAAGCAATGCCTATTTAATTTATAAGACTATTGACTTATTAATGCAGAGACTGTGCTGGATCGCCCACGTGAATGCTGGAGGAGTTACCACCAAGGCGAGCTATGTACGCATACCCTAAGGGCAAAAGAAGACCTGTGGGTCTATTCTATACTTATCGAACGCTAAAGTGATAAATAGTATCAAACTTAGGGTAGGTTTGTATCAAAGTATTTGCACTTATTGTAACAATTACAATAAAAATCAACTTATTGTAATTGTTACAATAAGTGCTAATATTTTGATACAAACCTACCCTAAGTTTGATAATATTAATCACTTTATCACTTTAGAGGTCGATAAAATATAGAAAAGAGTGAATAGACCCACTGTGGAGCTTAAACTGAGATGTTTGGACTGCGCCAGATGAGATTTAAGAATGCTCGGGAATAATTAGTATTGGCGCTGCATCGTCTAGAATAGAGAAAGTTTTTGAACGAAGTCAAGTCCCGCCAAGTGTTGTAATACAATTAATGATAATTGACTAATTAAAATAACTAATTTATTTTGATCAAGACATATATTAAATTAATAATTTTAAAAGTATTTAACCACTTGAACTATATCGTAATTCATAATCATAATTATCAACTTTTTAAATGATTGAAGACTTATAGGAGAAAGTACGTACCACATATAATTTTGAACAATATAATTAATACTAATATGAGGCTGCTCTCATGGTGCAGTGCGTAAGACGTTTATCTTCCACCCGAGAGTTCCTGGGTTCGATTCCCGGTCAGCACACACAATATTTATGTGTTTTTCTCAAAGCCTGGGTGTTTGTGATTGTTCAAAATTACTAACAACCACCTTGTACGAAAAAGCAAGGATATGGTTATTAATAATTCTAAAAAAAATTACTAACATGAACCTGCAAAAATGACTAACACACTTATAGAGGCTTTATTGAATAAAAGATTATTTAGAATAGAAATGAAACTACACCAAATTCTAATACAAAAAAAAACTCAACGTAGACCTCCACTTGGGGTGCCAAATATTATTTCCCCATGGCGCCAAAGAGCGCGATGCATAACCATACTTATAGGCGTAAGCCACTAAGAGACGCGCCTATCTTTAAGAGGCCAATATCGGCAACTTAGATTGCGTTGCCTACGGTATCCATACATAATAATCCGACCATGTCCAATCCTAATAGGATCATATGGGCCTCCACAGAGTAGAGGTTTGTATTAACAGATTTTGTTTTTTACGAGAAATGGATGTCAGCCACTTGATCAACCTATTAGGTCCATACCCTGTCTCTCACACAAATTGAAAAACAATATGTGTACTTGCCAGACCCAGGATTCGAACCTGGGACCCACGGCGTGATAGTCCAACGCTTAAGCCACGCGGCCACCGTGGGTGTCAATAATACGTCATAATATAGCAGGCATGGCCGCCACATTTTGAAGCGGGCCCCCCTCCCTACCCATAGCAAGGGTTAAAGGCAGTAGGACGCTCTACACAGAATCGTTTTCTAAATGTTTGAGGTAAAATTAAGGGTATTCGGTGTATTTTTAGCGATTTTTCTGTAATGAATAAATCCACTGGAATTATAGAGTTGTCGAATATCGATACACATTAATCAAAAAGTGGATCACACAACTAGATAATATATAAAAAAATATTTACTTTTTCTCATTAGGGCAATTTTGTTATGTGTGTTTATCTCACTTATTCAATTTCAATTTTCAATTCAATTTCAATTTATTTTACTTATTGTGGACATTACAAATTATAAGTTTAAGACGATCACAACATGACATTTAGAAACAAAGAAATATTATTAAAACAGTATTATGTAATACTGTAATTATGTAATATTAAGTTATTCTACAGTATAAATGTGTAAATACAAAAAATATTAAATATATAGGTACAAGGAAGTACACCGGATGAGTTAAGCAGACCCTATTTTAAGAATTTATAAAATAACGTCCAACTATACTCATCCTCACGTAGATGGAATATATCAACATCCGAAGCGATTTGGTTGAACAGAGTTATTGCCCTCCCAATTGGCATCACCAATGGCAGGTTAGTTCTGCTCCTCGGGTCTTATGTCACCTTATCAGGTCGACTCACCACGCCGGCCCCAACAGAGCCCGGGCCTCCAGGACAGAGCTCTTTCAGCCCCCTCCCCCTTGTGGGGGCTATGATAGAGGTAATAAATCTATGTAAAAAGCAGTGGCCCAGAACGAAACCATTTAAAATACAGTCAAGACTCGCCTAAGTCGAGCTAATGAGAAACTTTACTCTAGCTGATGGTGTTCATTGCCAAGTTAGAACAGATGATTCCAAGACTCAAGGACTCTACTAGAACACAGACCGTACCATATGACGTTACCATACTAAATATTCAGTGACGTCCCTAGACAAAATGCCGCTCCTAGGCAGAATCAAAATGCCTCCACATTTTTTTATTTAGTACTTTTTATCATCCTTTCGTGACTTCAATATCTAAGAATTAATGTGTTGTATGGATACATTACAAACAATATATATTTTATACGGTTTCAGATAGGTATGGTTAAAAATACACCTGACAACTTCCAAAACTCGCGAGTGACTGGCAAACATAATATTTGGACTATCACGCCTTGGGTCTCAGGTTCGAATCCTGGGTCTGGCAAGTACACATATTGTTTTTCAATTTGTGTGTGAGTCAGGGTATGGACCTAATAGGTTGAGCAAGTGGCTGACATCCATTTCTCGTAAAAAAACAAAATCTGTTAATACAAACCTCTACTCTGTGGAGGCCCATATGATCCTATTAGGATCGGACATGGTCGAAAAAAAAAAAAAAAAAATTAGGTATGCATGTGTCATTGCTTTTCACCAAGAACGTGATGTCCAAAGACAACGGAAGTAAACTAGACATCTCAAACCCGACAAAAAAAAGTTCAGTTAAAACTTTTATAGTACCTTCCTAATAAATACATTTTGTTTCCAACCAGTGAGCTGATTTTTTTAATGGAAAGATATTTCCGTTATTACTAAGATTAGGTAGGTAGCTATTGCTATATATACCTAATGATTCTCTTCGACTTGCCACCCTTTGGGTAACTACCGCCCCCCAAGCGACGCTCAATCTGCCTAACCCCACGGGACGTCACTGTAAATCTTAATAGATTGAGCCAAGAATCATTTTGAATACTTTATGAATATACCTACCGACATCAAAATTATACAATATGCCTAATGTTATGTCAATAATATCGTTATCATGCCTAGTAAAGTTGTTCTGTCGAAAATAGCTGATAATGTAACTGACTAAATACAATATCACAATAAGTTATTATTACTGTACCTAATAAGTAGAAATTAGAAGTGATAAAAGAGTTAGTTGTTGACATAAATTATAAAGTCGATAATAGTAAATGATAAACCAATATGTCAATGTTGTAAGGTCAACATCTTTAGGGTTGATTAAGTCTAAACTAATAACTACAAAATTCTTAGATAACAAATTGTACAGTTTATCATTCAATAACCTACATTTTGAACTAATATAACTAATATTATCATATTATGTAGATATAGGCGTAGGTAGCTATTTTAATTTAATACCTACTTAATGAATCGGTTTTGTTCAAGGGGCACAGGGCATTTTAAATGATAACTACTTTGTGTCCGGAAATTTGTACGTATGCATTTCGCCGTATCACACTTCACTGTGAAATATTGTATCAGAGATGTGAGAAAGAAGTGAGGTAACTACCTATTATAAAATTAGTCTCAATATTTTCAGACAGGTTTGCAAACAACCTTTTATAAGACTGTTTTTTATGTAGTTTATAACTAGCGGTTATAAACTATGCATTTGCAAACTGCAAACCTGTGGCTAAATTAATTCTGTGAAACTTTTCGCGCCTCCCTTTGCAATCCTCCACGCCTCCCAGTTTGGAAATCGCTGCTTTACAGAAAGCCAGCAGCAAAAAAAAATGAAAATAGCTGATATATTGGATTATTTGTTAGGTTAGGTTAGGTTTTCATTCTTGAATTCATGAATTTTGCCGAAATCAGCTATGAAAATTGAATTAATGTTCATATTGAATCTAATAAAATTGGAGACCGTATAGTATACGGTCATCTCTTTCCGATAAGAAAGCTCACGGCGAACTGTGCCACGGTGGAATGTTTTACCTACAATTTACAATATGTAACTAACCTACCTAATATATTAGGTTGTAACCTAACTAAATCAACCTAATCTGTGTTCGTCTGTTATTGGGAGCATGACATAATTCTATTATCTGAAGTCCTTATGAAGTTTCCTATAAGCTAATTTTGGAGAGCTTCCAGAAGAAATTACTAGAAAGAAGAAACTATTTTCCTTTCAATAATTCGTCACACGATTATTTTCCGACTGCCTTTCTACAAGGCATGCTCACTTGTCACTCTCTTGAATCTCGTAGGTCACTTCTGCTCTTTTGCCTGCTATCGCGAGAGATGGTTTCCAATCCTGGCGTCCTAAAGAATTTGAATTTATATGCGCCTACCAATTACCTACGTGGTTTACGTGGCCGTGATCGACGTGGCGATGATCTAATTCAGTGGCGAAGGCTCCATACTAAGCGATTATTTAAAGCTTACCTTCTATTTTCAAGTATTTAATTTATATAAATAAATATCTATATTGTAGGACATTGTAGGTTATAATAAAAATATTGATTGCCATCTATCGTCGTTATTTATAAGTAGAGCTTTTAATTTAGTCATGTTTCGAATCAAAAATAAATGACGGAACGTCCAACGTGAGTGCTATTTTTAGAATTATTTCAACGATAATCCAAGCCGAATTTTCTACCGAAATTCAGTTGCCAACTTCATGCATGTCTGGGTTTTTGTTCGAGACTCAGAAGCGTTAACAGACAAGCTTATTCGAAATTTTGATTTGTTTATTGTCTTTGCTTATCTTTAAAAGCAAATAATAAATAATAAGGATGATTAAAAAAAATAATAACTATTGTGTTCGATCACATATAATTTATAAATTGTTATTAAAAATAAATATTGTATTAATTCGCGATTATTATTTAGGTTACTTCAGTCATAGACAAACATAACATGCTATTCACAGTTTATGTCATTTTGACATTTCAAAGCAGTGGTAAAGGTTTATTTTATAATACAAAATTCATTGTGTTACTGTGAATGTGGATAAATTATCTCATATTGTACCGAAATCATTCGCCAGTGCTTTAAATATATAAGTATTTATTAAATTGTGTAGTGTCCCGGTAGAAAATGTGCGAACGATTGCATTTAAAAATTATCAAAGCTTGACCTTCCAAGGGTTCATTTAGATTTGAATACAGCAAAAAAACTTATATTAGACATTTTCACAACAATTTATAAATGATAAATATTTGTTTTTAACTGGCAGTTATACATTAAACAAACTTTTTTGTTGGCGATGCGTATTGTTTGGTAAAGAAAGTATGCGTGGAATTCTACTGCCATAAGTGATTTAAATAATTTGACAAATTCAGCGGTGAAACCTATGACCAGTGTGTCGTTGTCATTAGTGTGCACCTATTCATCAGTAGTAATATCGTAAGTATTATCTTCTTATTTCCCGTAAGTTACCTGACAAGTGTGCTCTTTTTCTCTGATCTCCACAGCTTACCTCGTTCCAAAAGTCACCCTTCGCCACTGTGATCTATTCTGGGTCGGAGCCGTTCCTCGTGTCAAGCCTATCAGGCACCATTAGCGAGGGGTGCAAGACTAGTCAATGCGCTCCCCAGAGCATAGACATTTTCAGTGATATGTTGTGTATTTTGTTTTTGAAACTTTATTTTACTGTTTAAAATTGTTTGTTTTTTATTTTTTCTTCTTGCTTGTGAGGGTAATATTTTTTGTTATATTATATTAGACAAGTAGTGTATATGTATTTATAACTTGTTTGATGAGAACCAGGTTGTTTTTTTTCAATGTTTGTTATGTCCGTATTGTTTCGTTTCTTTTAATAAATAAATATATATTTTTTATCCTATATTTATCACCATTGCACACTTACATTTATAAATAATTAAAAAATACTTGATCACTAATAGTGAAGTAGAGGCATAATATTGTCTTCCTCCAAAGCATTTATTCCAATGTGTTAGCTATATGGAAACTGGAGACTCATATGCTCCACTTTGTATCAAAATGATAATTTTACCGTTTTTAATACAAATTAAATATAAATACAATTTTGGCAGTTTAGATCAGAAATCTAAAAACTCACTCTGAAAAAATACTGATTTGGTATTTACATAATTAAAATTAATAAAAAGATTCAAGACGCAACGCGTTCAATTCGTGATTGTACCTTCTTCGCATACAGTGACGTGCCTAGACAAAATGCCGCCCCTAGGCAGTATTAAAATGCTGCCACATTTTTTTTTTTTTTTTTTTGATTTTACCGAGGCTTTGACTGCGACTCGCTGTCATATCGCCTCTTCTCTTCTAGAAGGGGATCCGTCGATCAGGTCCTCACTCCTATTCTGTTAAATAACTTTACAATTTTGCCTAGCTCTTCCGTCTTACCCACCGCCAGGACACCCTTCAATTCGTCGACATTCTCATAGATATCTGCAATTCGCAGCTGTACTCTGTGAATTTCATATTTGGGGCATTGCAGTGCTATATGTACAATGTCCTCTAAAACATGACATTCATCGCAGAGCTGCGATTCGCTTCTTCCCATGAGGACATCAAATCTTTTGCCCATGGTGTGCCCTGTTCTTAGCCTCAGAATTAACTTAAGCTCATTCCTCGTCAAAGAAGACTCTACAAACCAGGGCACCTCTCGTGGTGATGGTAGAATTGACTTACTCCATTTCCCCTTTTCTAATGATGCCCTATGGTGAAAATCTATCCACATACTATGGCACATTTTTTTTATAGCCTCATTCCAGTCCAGGTTTTCTGGTATCCACTGATGTGGTACCCCTGAATGGCCGGCTTCCTTTGCCAGATCATCTGCCCTTTCATTTCCCTCAATGCCCATGTGCGATGGGATCCATTGAAGGCATAGATCTCCTCCTCTATTTTTCTTGGCGTCGATCTGGTCAAGGATGTGGTATGCTATGGTTTTACTGTTATGTGAGCGAGTTGCTGCGGCAAGATGTTGTAAAGCGCTTTTGGAGTCTGTTAAAATGACAGCGGATTGCGCCGAGAAATCATCGCTTAAAGTATATTTAATTGCTTCGTTTATCGCGATGAGTTCCGCCGTCATTATTGGTATCGCTGGGTTTAGCTTCCAGCTCTTGTTTATACCTACTTCTGGTATCACAAGAGCTGCTCCTGCTCTATTCTGATCTTTGGATCCATCTGTATAAAGGTGGCTCCATCCTGCGTACCTCTCTGTCAGCATTTTTTCGACACGCTCTCTTGCTTTATCGGATACTATGCTCCGTTTTGGTTTGTCTATTCCTTTGACCTCTAGTTGGATAACAGAGCTGAGGTCGTAGGTACCAACTGGCCTCCTCAGCGAATACATACCTAGGCATTTTGTATTTAATACCTCCCAACTTTCTGTGGCTTTAAGGATTCCTACCAGTAGTGGGAGCTTTCTTTTCTCATAGTATGTATTGCTTTCAACGAGCTCGTATAGGAGTTTCACCTTTGCCAATATGGGGTTATCTATTATAGATTTCCACTTCATCCATGTCTTGGTAGCCAGTGCCCATCTCCTGACATTCAGTGGAGGTACGCTGAGTTCCGCTTGTAGCACGTGAATGGGCGTTGTCCTGATAAATCCTCCACATATTCTTAATGCTTTGGACTGGATGCGATCTAGCCTCACCGAATTAGTTTCTGCAGCGGAGTGGTAAAACATGCTCCCGTAATCTAATCGGCTTCTAATGAGTGCCGTGTATAACCTTCTCATATGAATGGGGTGTACGCCCCACCCACCTCCCGCCAGTACTTTGAGTATGTTCAGAGGTTGTGTCAGGCTATTCGCGCAATGACTAATATGATGCTTCCACGTTAGTCTATAGTCCAGGTTCATACCTAAAAATTTATAAGTGTCTACTCTTTCTATTATAGTGCCGTCGATTTTTAAGTTAAGCTGGTTTTGTCTCTTGCCTCTGGCAAAAAGTACCACCTTAGTTTTGCTGGGAGCTACTTTGAGGCCTCGCGTTTCCAATAATAATTTTATTTCGTCAAGACTCTTCTGCATTAACCTTTGACATTCATCTACTCTTTTTCCCGAACAAAAAAGTGCAAAATCATCTGCATATTGTACAATGTTGACCCTTGTTATTAACTTTAATATGTCAGTTGTAAGAATGTTGAATAGTAATGGGGATAGGGGGTCTCCTTGCGGAAGGCCTCTAGAGCATACCGTACTCTTCTTTTCATTATTAATGCACATGGTGATTTTTCTTTCATTTAAATACTGCTTAAGATATTTAGTGATCTTCCCACCGATTCCCCATTCATTCAACACCCTTGACACTTCTTTCACATGCACATTATTATACGCATCCTGGATGTCCAGGAATGTTGTCAGAGTTACTTCGTTTTTGACCTGTGCTGCATTGATGTCTAGTACTAGGTTGCCTATGTTCTCCAGAGTCGACTTTTGCCTTCTGAATCCCGTAGTATTGTGATGAAATAGTTGTTTTTTCTCTGCAAACCATTCGAGTCTTCTTGCAATCATCTGGTTGAACGTTTTGCACATGCATGATATGAGTGCAATTGGTCTGACTGACGACACTAGGGTAGGGTCTCGCCCTGGTTTTAAGATTGGGATAATCATCGTTTCCTTCCATTGCCTAGGGACTTTTCCGGTTTCCATGATTAAGTTGAATATCTCCACTAGTTTATTTTTTCCGGTCTCTGGCAGCTGAGCGATCATGGAATATGAAACTTCGTCCATGCCGGGGGCAGTGTCTTTATTTTTGGTTACTGATCTTAGTTCCGCCACTGTAAGAATTTCATTCATTGTATCATTAGGATTATATGTTTCCTGTTCTGCAATTTCTTCCTTCGTTTCGTCACTTTTACTTGCTAGTTGTTCAAGGGGGAGTGACGCCATGCTTTCATCCAGTTGATTTTTGAATTTGTTTCCCGATTTGCCCTTCATCCAACTCATTTTTCTCCACATTTCTGAGTAGGAAGTCTCCGAGTTGACGGAGTCACAAAATGCTTTCCAACTTTCTCTTTTGGCTTTTAGGATTACTTTTCGAGTTGTGGCTTGCTTTTTCTTTAGTTCTAGGTAGTTTTCTGTTGAACTGATTTTTTTGAAGCGAGTATAGGCAAGCCTTCTCTCAGCGATTGCCTTTGATACTTCGGAGTTCCACCATGGTTTTGGTCTAAAGTTTGGGTGACTGCATACTTTGAGTCTCGGAATGCTTGAATTTGCCCCATTATTCAATATTGCCTCCAATTTATCATACTCTACTTGTACATCTCTGGTAGGTTCTGTAAGTCTGTCTATGTCATTTGAGATGATTTCTCGATATTGTTCCCAGTTTGCTTTAGGGTAATTTCTTCTTGGGATCATTTCTGTTTGGCATTGATTTTCCACAAACTCGATGATAATGGGTAAATGGTCACTGCCCATAGTATCGGAGTCTATTTTCCAATCGGTTTCCAGTACCAGCTCATTGGAGATAAATGTTATATCCGGTGCCGCTCCTCTCTGATTTGGAGGGGCGACCCTGGTACTTTGTCCATTGTTAATCGCTACTAAGTCAGAGTCAAGACATACGTCAGCGACATCCTCTCCTCTTGCGTCTCGAAGTATATGATCCCACATTGGGTGGTGTGCATTGAAATCCCCACCCATAATTGATCCCTCTCCCATTTGATCGAAGAGCCTGCTCCATGCGTTTTTCCGAATGGTAACATTGGGTTTACAATATATTGCTGTCACTGATTTTAGTTTTTGTGTCCCTCTGATTTCGACTTGACATGCCTCCAGTTCAGTTGGAAGGCCTTGTAGGGTCTTTTCTTTAGACGCCAGTGTTTTATGCACCAGTATCGCTATTCCTCCGTAACCATCCCCTCTGTCTTTTCTATACATCGTGTAATCATTGAATTTCAGATAGTCTAATTCAGACCTCAGCCAAGTCTCTGAGATTAATGCTATTGAAATTTTTTGTCTTATTAAGTAGAGCTCTATATCATCCTTCTTTTGCTTCATACTTCTGGCATTCCATTGTAAAATCCTAATTTGTTTTTTACTATCCATTTTGCTGCAGAACCTCCCCTAGAATTTCCCCTAAGTTTCCTTCTTTGAAGTGTTTGCATACCCAGTCCACTGCTTTAATTATTAGTTGTTTAATGATCTGCTGCCAATCTCCCCCTTTCAGCAAGACTTTCATAATTTCTCCCATCGCGTTAACCTCTGTCTTCCCTTTTGAATTTTTCTTATTTTTTGTAGGCTTTACGCTACTACCTGTAGCTATTATTGTTGAGCCTGAAGCTTCTACCACCGCTTCTTCTTTCTTTTTGATTTCCTTAGTTTTTTGAATTGTTTCGCTTTCATCTCTTCCTACGATTTTTTTTTGTTTTAATATGTCAGCATAGCTATTATTTAACATATTTTTTTTTGCTTCCTTGAAAGGTATGTTCATTTTTTTCATTGCTTCTTTGCAATTCTTTTCCTCTTGCCACTTTGGGCATTTTTGGCTATTTGCCGCGTGGTTGCCTTTGCAATTGATGCACGTAATTTCCTCATTTTTTTCGCAGGTTTTGTGGTTTTCACCACACTTAGGGCACGTTTCTACTGTACGTCCGCAATTGTTCGCGATATGCCCATATCGCCAGCATTTGTAGCATTGCATAACCCTGAATACATACGGTTCTACAGCAAAAGAGACTCCATATATGTAAATTGTTCTCGGCAATATTTTCTCCCCAAATTTAATACTGACTGACGAGGTCTTTGTCAGCTCTCCTGTATCACCTTTTCTTGTCAACCTCTTAAGGTTGATTACTTTTGCATCACTTTTGATTTCCATTTGCAGTTCTTGGAGGTCCATATCAATATCGACTTTTTTTATTACTCCATAAGAGCAGGAGTCATTCTCTTTGGTCACAAAACCGAGATCTTTGAGTTCTCCAGCTTGTTTCACTTTATCTGCTTCTTTTTCGTCTTCTACTTGGATGTACGTCTTTAAATTTTTATTGTAAATTTTCTGTACTTTTACTCCTGCCTTATGCAGCATCTGCGCTATTTTCAGCTTTAATGGAATTTTACTTCCCGTCGCTATCATGACGATGTTTTGGTTTCCCTTTGGAGTGACCCCAGAGTCTCTTCTGGGTTTTTTTCCAGAGGTCACCGTCTGCCATTCTTCTTCTTTTTCTCCAACCACTTCCTCTTCATCATCGTTTCTTTTCTTCTTCGTTTTTTTTCGTTTCATTCACTTCCATTGTGGTGTTTTCCATTTTATTGTTTTTGCCGTTCACGCGGTCTTGGAATTCGCGCAACAGTGTGAACAAAAAACAGTGTGGACAACCCCTCGCTTCACAGCGTTTGACGCACTCCCCGCACAAAGTGCACTATCCGTGCAACAATAAATATTTTTCACTTTTTCTCAAGCACTGGCACTGATTGTCAAAATCACATGGGACCACACATGTTGAGTTTATTGTCAAATTCATTTACAAACAATATTATTTTTGTTGTATCACGTATTTATAAACGTTCGCGAGTAACCAGGCGAATGCGACACGAATACGCAAGCGAAGTTGTACAACCTCACTCCACCGCTGTTGGCTTCCGACTGGCCACATTTTTTATAAAGTACTTTTTATCATCCTTTCACGACTCCAATATCTAAGAAATGTGTTGTATGGATACATTACCAACAAGATATATACCACTAAATCTAATTTAAATGCCATCTCTGCTTCAATAGACAATATTGCGAGTCTACGGTTTCTGATAGGTACATTAAAAAATATACCTGACAACTTCCAAGACTCGCGAGTGACTGGCAAACATATTTGGATAAATTTTAAATTAGGTAAGTATATACCTATAATTCAAATATAATTCGCAAATCTCCACGTGTCATTGCTGCTCACCAAGAACGTGACGTCCAAGAACAACGTTTAACAAGTTTAGGTAGCTATTTCTATATATTATACAAGTACCTAATGTTTCTTCTCAATTTGCCGCACTTTGGGTAACTGCAGCCCCCAAGCGACGCTCAATCTGCCTACCCCCACGGGACGTCACTGCTTGTAGGTGAGCACACATAGTTATAGCTGCAGGCCAGGTGTTAATCTCTTGACGAAAGTGGTGATACCATTTTATTAACCACGCCCCCTCTCTCCACCTTGAAACTATTATAATTGTATTGTGGATAATTTTTCGAAAAGGACCTCCCCATCCATTTTTTCGTTCAGTTTCCTCTCATCTCTTTTTGATAGGGCCCAACATTCTGACCCGTAGGTCAATTTAATTTTCCTGGAGAGAACTCTTCATTATGTGTGCTGTCTCTGTCATGACCCCCACATCCTGAATCGGGCTCACAGGACAGGATGGATGGCGGGTCCCGCTATATATCTCTAAGATAAGGTCATTGTGATTTTTAACAGTAGTGTTTCTCAAATAGTTTCCGCGGAACCCCAGAGTTAAAGTCATTCCGTGTATTCTTGGCGATTTTTAAATAAATCCAGTTTATTTATTGAGTTGTCGGCCCTTGTCATATACTATGAAGCACTGATCGCGACCTCATTTTGTGGTAGCCAAGTATCATTATAATATAACCCTTCGCCATATTAGATAAATAGCCATTTTTTAAATCAGGAAACACTATAATTTTAAAATAAAATTCTACACATGAATTAATTATCATTTAATTATAACAATTATCATACCACGTCAAATTTCATCGCATAGCCACATACTAATGAAAATATAATATTTAAATAATAACTTTTTTTACTAATAGAGAAAATTTGTGGTGTGACGTTCGAGCTGCCGCGCCGGTCCTCCCTAAGCTAGAGCCCTGTCACCCCCCCCCCCCCCCCTTGTGAGCGCCATGGTCTGTAAACCGTAATGGGATTTGTTTGTCATACTAATTAATATTCTTCTATTAATTTCTCGGCTGAATGATGTCGTTCCAGATTTATTATGAATCTACTAATTATTACTAATTGACTACGACATTATTAGATATTATTTTCTATCATACAACATTTTACAATGCACCTACAGAGATTTTTTGCACACACATCAACATACCATAATTAGAGGGCAACTTTACACAGCTCATTTTTGTTTCTTTTTTTTTTTTATTAATTCACAGAATTTCATAGAATATGATTCAATCGAAAATATCGATAATAGAAATACTTGTGACCTTTGCTACGTCAATCATAATGCCTAATCATTGTAAATTATGTTGTTATAATAGTCATTAGTAATAATAATAATTAATAGATATTTATAAATATAATTTAATATGGGACACGTTCAAAAAGAATGTTTTACCTACATATTATTATTTTTTATTTCGTCACATTCTAAAGGTTGGATTAAAAAAAAAAACATTGAGAGCTGATCAGCTGATAAAGGGGTATGTTTCACAAAATTATCTACAAAAATTCGTTATCTATGATTCAAGATGTCATATGGCTTTTTAATACATAGTTGATAAATTATTATATCATCGTAGAAAGGTTCTAATATAATATTATTATTTTTAACTATACATTTTTTCTTTTGTAATTTTACCCCCACGATGGCCGCCCGGCTTAAGCGTCGGACTATAGCGTCGTGGATCCCAGCTTCGAATCCTGGGTCAGGCAAGCACACAATAAATATTGTTTTTCATTTTGTGTATGAGAGTATGGACCTAATAGGTTGAGCAAATGGCTGACATCCATTTCTCGTAAAAACAAAATCTGTTAATACAAACATCCACGCTGTGGAGGCCCATATGATTTTATTAGGATCGGACATGGTCGAAAAAAAATATTTAACCAAGAACCAATCATCGTCAGCTATGGACACACGGGTATGGTTACAATAATATTATTATGGAATTGAACATTATTTCTATTATTATTTTTTTAACAATATAACCCAGGGCAGGTCCTAGCTGCTTCCAAGAGCTTCCTCCATCTCCTCCTGTCCTGGGCCAGTGTCATCCAGGTGTCGGGTCTGGTATCCAGGATTTTTCTCAGCCGTTGAGCACTGTCCATTCTTGCTACATGGTCCGCCCACTGGAGTCTACTAAGTTTATCAAATGCGAAGATACACTATTCTTGTAAGACATTTAGTTTATAGTTATACACGATAATTTTATATTCAGTCAATTGTATATTTTCCATAGATGAATCTAGATTGTATCTGAAGATACCAAACAGCAAACGTTTGAAATGGAATTGTATGTACAAAACGTAGATCAATTAAAAATAATTAATTCTTAATATATTTGACAAGAATAAGCCTCAATTACATTGAGCTTCTTTACGAGCTGTTTATTGGCGAATTTACAATCTGCCGATAAAGTCGCCCAGTGTAATCATCGAATAAGCTAATAAGCAGGTTGTAAACACTCTACCGAGAAAAGTTGAAAGCCGGCCAACTTTACACGCTACACGCCGGCGTGTGGCCTACTGCGTCTGCGCAGTAGAGCGCAGTACCAACCTCCCGGTAAAAAAACGAACTACGTTCCTTCAAAATCGTCGCTGGCTTGTGGCTTCTCAGCGAATGGAAAGTTTTGTGTGTAATCATAAAATCGCAGTAGCTGAATCGCCCGCTTTTAAATTCGCCAATAAACAGCTCGTAAAGAAGCTCAATGTAATTGAGGCTTTACTTACCTTTTGTTAAATTCTAACTGTCCACTTGAAGAATGTTGGTTCATAGAGTTTTTACAGGATAGTGGTGTCAATCGGTACATATTAGGGATTGTGATCCCGGGCAGAATTTTCAGACTCGGGATTAGTATTTTTGGTCCTGATGCCGGCATTTTTAGCTTTTGCCCAATGTGTAGGAAGGTAATATTATAAACATCGTTTATAAAAATATCAAATTTGAAGACATTTGTATGATTGAATTGGTGTGGAAGAGGTTTTATTGTTTTGTAGAAAAATTGGGATACCGTAATCCCGTGAAAATACAATACCTACAAATGCTTAATTCAATACGTTTTTTAGATTTAAAAAAAAATCTTTAATTTTTAATTCCTATTATGTATGTACTTACCTATATTATATTTATTACAAAAGCTAAAAAACGTTGGTTAAATAGAACTGACTCAAATAATATCAAAAGTTTGATTAAAACCAACATAATTTTGTCAAAAAAAAAATATGACGTAGGTATTTACCTATTAAATTACCAGAATTTCTATAAAGTTTAGTATTTTTCGTTTTGTACCTACTCTTACTTAAGTTATAATATTAATATGTAATAATATGTATCTTTGGTTCACAAATATGAACCATTTTTGACAAACTAATCCCGAAATCCTGGTATCCAGTACCTTGAATAATCATTGTGGTAGATAGCATAGTTGTAGGACTTATACGTCTATGGTTTATCAAATTATCAATTTACTATTTTTTTTTTAAATCTACTTATGCCACGTTATACACCTACCTATTATTATTATTGATTCATAAAGATGGTAGGTATATTTATATTAAATCATATTAGATGATTAACTCATTAATTTCAGCATCAATTTAATAAAATGTCTAAAGTAATAGACTATAATCACAATCATAATAGGCATGATCAAAAGTCAATTATTAGTTGTGAAGATTATTTTGTGACATGTGAATCGCACGCAGACTATCCCAGTGAGCAGTGGATACTTAGTCATATTTATTATTAAATTTAATACCTATCTTCGTATCTTTGTTACTATTATAATAATCAATCAACAAAATGTGCACTGCTTGCAATGTTGCGATAGCCATCGATATTTTGACAGAATGCGTCATAATAAAGATGTTGAATAAAACCTTCTTTGCTCAGGAATTAACTTCATTATAAAAAAACGAGTGTGTGGCGCGCACACCCGACAGAAGTGAAACTTTTTGTTTTGCTCTCCATTCTCGGACACGTCTACTTCTAGGAACTTTCTTATTCTGAGGAGGTGCTATTGCATAATTTCTTTTGTGGTACTCTTTTAATCGTTGTGCGGCAGATTTTGCCTTAATTAAGTAGGCGAAATTCGATAGCCAACACAAGAATGTAGCTGTTTTACTTGCGTATGAGAGCGTCAAGATTTCCGACAGTATTCGGGAGTTGTGAATTGAGAGGACTCATTCATTTTCGTGACGGTTTTTTTGTTACAGTATAATTACGGAGAGACATACTAAACTACTTTACTTGTATCTACACTACCAGTGGGCGCATTTACCCTTGAAAGGATCCTGGGCTAATAATTATATTTTGCTAACCATTGTTGTTTTATCCATATCCGTTTGAACAGTTTGACTCTATTGAGATTTCTGATAAATTCTCGAGATTCAAAAATTTTTATGTTCTCGAGAATTCGATATTGACTTATTGATTCTCAAAAAAATTTAATTCAAAGGTAAGAGCCTTTTTTAGGTCGTCCAACGATTTTTTTTTACCGATAATAAAAGTCAAGAACTTTACTGAGTATTTATAATATGCCTCAATTTTTAAAAATTCCAATATTGTGGTACCTAGGCAACTTTCTTTTCCCGTTTAACTCTTCCCTTTCTTTTTGCCTGGTATCAATTTCTCAAATTGTCGAGAATCTCATTAATGATTTTTCAGGAAAGGAGAATTATTCACGAAATTTCGGAAAATTATATCACGAGATTCGATATTGGCTTTTTTTGATTATTTCTTGAGAATTCTCGAGATGTGATTTCTCGATCACAATCTCTAATTTTGACCAATGGTGTTGAGCCTACCATACTATATATATTTTCATTTTTTTTGAACATAGGTACTAATGACTACTAATGACACCTTTCAGTGATAAGATGAAGCATTAAATGTTATGTTAGATTTCAGAAAAAAATCTTTAATTTTGTAATTACAGTAAACATTCAAATATTCCTGTCTTAATCTTATGTTTGCTACGGTTTAAAGTTTATATTACAACTATAATATATAAACAGAGGGATGTACAAAATATACCTACTTGTCAACCACCATCTTGTCTAGAGTAGTGATAGGTGAGGAACCAATGCCTCTATCAGTGCTAATTTAGTTATGTAAGAACTAAATAATATGAACCTAATAACCAGGATTAACTTTTCTCAATGGCTTCTTCAGATCACGTCATATAAAAGAAAGATCTGGAATAGTTAGATTATGTCTGATGAAGCTCATTTTAAAACAAATAAAAAATTCACCACTGATCTAGTGAAAATTTTAAAAATTTCCATCAATGTCCTCGTTATATATTGCAAAGGTGACTGGTGCGTAGTAGTGCCCTTTGGACTAATTGACACATTTTTTTAGGATTATACAGGTAGGTACAGCTGCTATGGGGACATCATATTCTGACATGAAATGGTACATAATTTTCTATCAGGTCGGTTGTCAAATGGCATGGTCAAAGGTTTTATAGGTTCAGTTTTTATTATTAAATGTTCTAATGATGCTAGCATAATACGAGCCCATGTGACTTGATAACAACCGGCGTCAGATTTACACTTGAAGGCACCCTGGGCTAATACTTATTAGACCCCCCAAAAACACAATTTATTGAACCAAAATTAATTTTTTGTTGTATTATATTTTTGCTTACGGAAAACTATTGTATAATTGATTAAGTGTAATTTATTTTATATGCATATTCAAATTGTAAAAAGAAGAACTGAAATGCTATACGAGAATTCCTCAATATATTATAATATTTTTTGATTCCCCCACAAATTGTAGGTGTTTGACGATGTCATTACGGCAGTGGTTCCTAGCGTTATTTTCATGAGGAGCACATAATTTATAACCAAATGCAATTTGACAAATGAAAATATTAATTCTATTGTTTTTAAAAAATCCTAATCAAGAACTCTTTTATCCGATACACTGCGAAGCATTTAATTACTTTTTAATTACCACATTTAAATAACATGCTAATTATATCTAATCCCCTAATCATGACACAACAGCTGTGGCGTTCGCGCTGTAACACATAAATAATTGGAAATAGGTATGTAATTATGTTTTCTATTAATAAAAATACTTTAACATACTACAAAACAATATATAACAAAAAAGAATGACAATTTAATTAATGGGTTCTTTGCCATTGGATCTCTTGAATCAATTTTTCATAGTTAGGAATGTATGTGGATATTCCTATTGCAGTCCATCGCAATGTGTATTTGACAAATGAATCCATAAGCGCCAATGACATTATTAATGGAGAACGCACTCAGTACAGTAGCTAGTAAGTAAATTCGCGCATAGCGACATTCGCACATGTATAGGTAGACGTCACGTGATAAAATTTCGCAATTTCCATTATGCGATATCACGCAAATTTTTAGCAAAAAGCGGAAATTTATAGCAATATCACCTTTATTGTAATGGCGTTAGAACAGTGTTTCTAGTGTCAATGTTCATTTGAGCGAACAATATTGATATTAAAATATGAATTATGTCATTCGGCAGACCCAACAAAAAAAGTGTAATTTTTTTTTCCAGATGCTTCGTCCATATTAATGTCGTTGATAAGCGCACATAAAAGTGCTGGAAGGGTTCACAGGATATATTAACAGCATTATTTCAATCTTCTGTTTAGGCCCCTATTAATTCGGTGACCTAAGGTAAATCCGATCGTGATAACGTGTTTCTGCCTTTCGTGATATCATTCTTCGTATAATAGTTTATTGTCTTTCAAATATATTTTTTTTAGTTTACAGTGTCATAATATTTATAAAATTGTCACATCTCTCTGGCTCACCTTTATAATGTTAACTTGAAATAAAATAACATATTTATGATAAAATACTTTTATTCAAATAATGTTTGATGGGTACTTTTTATTAATACAACGTATCAAATCATTATTCCGCAATATCATCATATTCATCGTCGTCCGAGAAGACTTCATCGGCAAGATCTTCGTTAGCATCTTCCGCTTCAATTTCTTGATCTATCAAATCCTCGTTGAAGTCAGCTTCTCCTGAGGTAGACGCCTGAGGATGAAGAGAAATCAAATTTTAAAATGCCTGTTGTCTATATTATAACTCAATGAAGTGAAGATAACTTGCAAAATTCTGTATCAGGTTTGAAGTATATCGGCACCTCTATTTTAATATAGTTTGAACCATAGAATTTGGGCTCTAGATAGAAGGAGTCTTAAGCAATCTTATTAGGAATTTTAAAGGCAGTTTGGTTTTCTAATTGAACGATTGTATATAATATTGTTGTATCTATTATTGTAATTCTTCTTCTATTGCCAGCCCCAAAAACAAAATGGCGGCTCACATTCTGGTTTGAATAACCTATGTATGTATCTTAAAAATATTGTTCAATGTATATTGTATTGCTTTTGGCTGCCTACATAAAATTGGCGAGGAGTATCTTACCAAAGTTATTTATATCTAAATTTTATATTCTAATGTCTGCTTTGATACGGCAATATGTGGGATGCGTGAAATGTCAAATTAATGTTGAATTTATGTATTCAAGGCATATTTTGGAAATATCTGCATATCAAATCATATAGGTATGTAATTGTAATTAACTAATTGGGTTAATCTGAAATTATAGTGAAATGTCATAGTAGTGCGAAGTTCTCATCAAATGAATCTGCAATGCAAAATCACTTGTAGCTAACTTAATCGGTAGACCAGAGTTCTTTTTTTGTTTAAATTTCATACATTTAGGCTCCATCTTTATAGAAAAAAGGCTTTTGTTCAACATCATTGTACATAACACAGTTTGATTTATACCTGATTAATGGATTCTTCGGCGATCATCTGCCGCATTCTCTCAGCGACATAGTTATTCAAAATATCACGACACTGGTCATCGAAACCTGCCGGAAGCCATCCTCTACGTTCATGACACAAGGATCCCGGCAAGACATCACCGAGCCTCGCTAGCATTTCTTCGATTTCTGGTACTTTCAAATTGCAATACTGGAAAGAACAATTATTACAAATTGAGTTATAAATGTATGTATTTATTAGAGTAGTATTTTTTAGTCCTGAGGCATGAAACATCCCCTCAAATGGAAAAATATGCTCGTGGAAAGCATTGCAAAAAAAGTAATAAAAGAGGAATAAAGACATAAAAACTAATAATTATTAATGGCGCCCAGTGTGGGTCCCAACGGCCTCCAACATTGCTCCACCATCTTCTCTTCCATGCCCTGACAATCGGTGGAGCACAGGGTGCTTGTCTTGCTGTATGCTGAAGATCAATACATTTAGGAATTGAACCGACTAATCACTTATTTTTACATCAGTTTAGTTCTCGATTGTTTCCAAGTTAAAAATAACAGTGATATAATTTTTTTTATTCATGTGATGCAAAACTACATATTGCGTGTAACATAATTTTGATGAAATCTATCTGGAGAAGTGTCAGGCCTCTACATAAGTGCTTCCCAAACTTTTTCACACTACGGCCCCCAAGAAATTATTTTAGTTATCAAAAGCTTTATATGGCATTAATTATTACTATATTGATATTTCACAAACAAAATAAAATAAGAAATAAATACTATACGAGAAGCCTACAATAATTAAACAATTATTTAATGACAGGGATGCATGTTTTTACATAACAAATCAATGTCGGGTTCTATTTTAGAAATGGTAATTCGCATGGAATCTTCCAAAGTCTCCGATGAAAGGCATGATAATTAAACAATTATTTAATGACAGGGATGCATGTTTTTACATAACAAATCAATGTCGGGTTCTATGTTAGAAATGGTAATTCGCATGGAATCTTCCAAAGTCTCCAATGAAAGGCATGATAATTAAACAATTATTTAATGACAGGGATGCATGTTTTTACATAACAAATCAATGTCGGGTTCTATGTTAGAAATGGTAATTCGCATGGAATCTTCCAAAGTCTCCGATGAAAGGCATGACCTGTGCATATTTTTTATTGAGTAATGATGAAAATCTGGATCCAGATTTCCCTCTGATTAGTGACGGACAAAACATCGAGAGCGTCGACAGCTTCAAGTACCTACCTGGGGGTACACATCACGGGAGATCGCATTTTGCAGAAAGAGCTCGCTATCCGAATGGGAATGGCTGGAGCAACATTCAACTCGATACTCATTTTACTGCTCACTTTATTTTCGACATTTACCAACGAGCCTTGGCACACAAATTTGTTCACATAGAAACTTACCTGATAAAATATCTGCCGTCGAGGCGGTAAGATATCAGGCTTAAAGATGAAGCAATTTTCAGAAACTTCTTCTTTGTTGTATTCAACCGTTTGGCCAAAGTAGTCACCATGTTGTTTCTTCACCTTTGGTTGCATTTTTAAATGTGTGGCACGCTCTATTATATTTATCCTTGACTTTATAAATCCTTTAATGCCACCTAACGGAAAACCAGAGTGTTAACACTGTCTAATAAATATACAATCGAACTTGGTTATTACGAGGAAGATGGGACCGACTGAATTTGCTCTTTATATGAGCTTTTTATATGAGCGGTCACATTACACAAAAAGTTGAAAATAAAAAATCTGAAAACCATCATAAAAATCCCCGAAACAAGCATGACATTCATAAACTACAAAAGTAGTTGTTTATTGTATTCTTAGATTTTTCAAACATATGCGTGGATACTTTTTTATTATTGTCGTGAAACACCAATTAGATAGGTACTTAGACACTTAACTAGTATCATAAACGTGATCCGACCCCGGCGGCATCCTGTCCGATCGGATTTTATTGCTTAGGGTCAAAATGTTTTAAAGCAATCGACACATTAACAGTATTTTAGCTCGGTATATCCGATAAGTTGCTCGTTATAACAGTGAATAAATGTATGGCGAAAATCATAAACCAAAATGTCAACAAATGTTTCCTCATTACATCCGAGATCTCGCTATGTCCGAGATCGTAATAACAGAGTTCGACTGTATTATCCAAAAAATAAATACAAAAGGTACGCACTACAATATAAAATAACATTAGGATAAAATTCATAATATTATTACAGTATTTATCTAATTGACCTGCATTTGGTGCTGTTACGAATTGTAGACAGGTATGGAAGGTAACCATTTTAACCAAAAGTGGACAAAAACAGGTGTTCATTGCATTTACTCTCGAGACAAGAAGAATCGATACAGAGAAATGAGAGGATCCCAGACACAGTTGGATATCAGCAAGGGTCATCAGAAGTGTGGTGCAAGCGGTATGAAATCCACGTCGAGTCGTCCACCTCACCGCACATGCTCTGTATATATTTTTCTTGTTGGATTGACTTGTACTTGAGCCCTGCCAATTAATTACCCTACGATGTCTCGTTGTATAATATAAAAACAATTAAATACGAAATAAGTCAGTGCAGGATTGCAATAATTATTAATATTTACCCATGTTCCTCATTCTATAATCCATAGTTTGATAAATTCTTGATTGTGGAACTTTCCGAGGGTCGAATCCAAATCTTGACCACAGTGCCCGCCACGGTCCGGTTAGGAAATAGTACGCTACGCACGGTAAAATCAACTTCAACTGCATGAATGTCAAATTCGTTGCAAAAACTAGGCCATTCTTCGACCATATAGGTTGCTCTTCAAACAGCTGAAAATTCAAATACAATATACACAGTTAATATTTTTTATTTAAGACATTTTAGAGAAAATTGAATTTGAAATATTCCAATCGATTAAAAATCATGGGTGAAATGGACATACTACATAACGTATTAGAGCTAAAACACATGGCACTGCAGTTTGAGTGCATCGATGCAGGTTGATTGATTCAAAATGCATCTGATTTAATCTCCAATTGGATCCAAAAGGAGCTATTTCACGGGTAGAATTTTATTTTATAATTATTTTTAGTGTGTTTCCTGATTATTAAAAATTTCTATTTATCCGATATGGCGAAAGTCGCATGTTACTTAGCTATGACAAAAAGAGGTAGCGATCAGTGCTTCATAATATTATACCGAGTGCCGACAATTCAAGTGGATTTATTTAAAAATGCCAAAATTCTTGAAAAATACAAGAAACCCTGAAGTTCCTGTTGTAGAACATTACACTGCCCATAACCTTAGCGATAGGTTAGAGGGTGCGCTTCAGGATGTGGGAGCCATGGTCTTAACCCTTAGAAAGGGACAATATATTCTCAAATCTCCGATTTGAACGCACAGATTCGAACGTGCTCACGTAGATGCTTTTTAATTGTCCACAATGTCTAACCGATGTACATCTCTGGACATTCACGACAATTTATCACATAAATTATATTTGTCAAATATTCTACTTAGGTGCCAATCTAAAAATACATCAAAACACAAAACATACTTTTTTGACAATTTGAATAATATCTTCAGGCAAAGTCAATGCAGTCAGAGCTTGTGGGAGCGGTTCAGTAGGCATAGGTCCAACGTTACTATAGCACACAAGCACGGCGTTCCCAAGTCTCTTCTTACGGGGTTTCCCCATGACTTTATTTGACAACTCTTCGGTGATCATGATACTGGTGCGGTAATTATATGTTTGGGGACCCTCCACTCGCGAAAATATAGCCGGGGTTAGGATATATGAACACGGCTCACTGAAAATAAATTTTAAAAACACTGAAAAAAGAAAAATTATAAAACGGCACTTCGTGTATGTGTGTTACTTTACACATACTATTTATAGGGTTTCCTCAAGATTGTACAAAACTTTCAAGGGCCAGAAAAAGAAGTTTGGCAATAGATAATGAGAACCTAAACAATGAATACAGGCGGACCTCGACTTAGGAACGTTCGACTTTCGCACAATTCGCTATTTCGCACATTTCAAAAAAAATCGTTTTCTTAAAACGTCACGCTGGCCGTGGGGTTAAGATATCCCCTTCTCGCTCGCTCACAAGCAAGTGCATTTCTTGCTTCACTTGCATCCTGCTCGCACCCGTCACTTTGCTTGTGAGCTAGCTAGGATAGATTTAGTGTTGCGCAGGAGCGCGTGCGGGCGTGTCATGTTGTGCGTTTTGCTAATTTTCTTCATTTGAAATATTTCACCCTAAAAATTTATAAACATGAGTGAGAAACGGAAAAAACTGCAGTGTTGATACGAACAAAAAGAAATCAAGGACTTATAAACTTCACATGACGTTCTGATTGCGGTGAATCTTTTGCTTCAATCGGATGTTCGTATGATACAAACAGGTCTACTACGATATGTTCAATTTTGAAAAATAAAAATAAACTTAAGGAATACGTTCAAAATTGTGGAAATTTATTATCTTTAAAGGTTGTTTCCAAAAGACACGGCATAGTTATGGATGAAATGGAAAAATATTTGTCATCATGGATCGACGACCAACATCAAAAAGATATCCCTCTGAATATTTCAATTATTCAAGCGAAGGCCCTTAGTTTGTACAAAGATTGGAAGGCTAGAAAAAGAAGATTCTAACACGATTTTTCAAGCAAGTAACGGTTGGTTTATATTAAATTCACTGGAGAATCGGCTGATGCGGATAAAGATGCTGCAAAAGAATTTATTTCCTCATTATCCAAAATTATTGAAGATAGAGAATATTCCTCTAGCCAAATATGTAATGTAGATGACACAGGTTTATTTTGGAAAAAATGCCTAGTCGTAATTCTTATCTAAGGAAGAATCAGTTGCCCCTGGGCATAAACCTTCTAAAAACCGATTGACATTGCTTCTTGGTGGAAACTTGGCTGGTGATTTAAAATTGATGCCAATGTTAATTTATCAACCAGAAAATCCCAGAGTATTGAAAGGGAAGGATAAAGAATTGCTTCCAGTAATCAAATAAAAAAGCCTTGGTTTACTGCGTTAATATTAAAAGATTGGTTCACTTTACATTTCGTGCCAGCAGTTAAGCAATATTGTAAAGTTAATGATTTACCATTTAAAATATTTTATTTAAAATAAGAAGAAGAAGAAGAAACACCCGCATACCCCACTTAAACATGTCTCTTAAACATCTTATATTTATTTGATAAATAAATATTTCACACAATTTAATTTTTTTTTTACTTCCCTCTACTTTCGAACATTCAACATTCGCACACCTTTTCAGGAACCAATTATGTGCGAAAGTCGAGGTCCTCCTGTATTGGTAAAATAATACATACTTGAGCCACTCGACGTCAGGAATTCCGGTTGGTACAGCATCATCGTGGATACATTTTAGTCCGGAAGTTTCAGGAGATTCTTCATCTTTTGGTGCCAATGGTAGATATTGGAAGTCAGAAAATACTGTAAATAATATATACACACTAATAAACTGGTAAAATATTTAGAGGTTTAAACCATAAGTATTTAAGACTTAGTAGTATTAACTATTATTGACATGGTTATTCGGTACATGTCAATTGGCCATCACTACGTTTTCCAATCCCCGAATCCCCAATAATTTTACGATGCTGAAATTGGGGGAAATCGATACTTTTACTTTATCATTAAGTAATATGTAACGGGTATGAAAATATTTTTATAGAATTATAGAAAATAAATACAACTTATTTTTGAAAATGCGGATTTTATATAATGTGTTTTGGGTTGATTTTAAGTGATGGAACCTATTTCTTACTTTTAATGTCCTTTATACATTTTTTACACAGTAATCTCAGAAACATATCCACCGTGTAAAAAGAGAATCAGGTGTACTCATGGTCTTTCAGAGAAAACATGAGGCCCGGGGCAACTAGCTTTTTTGAAGCCACGACTTCAAAATTCAACACTATAAGGAAGAAAATATAAAATGCTAGTTTTGGTTCTTGGCAGTTAATATTATTTATTTAGATACAAAATTATTTAACAAAAGCTTTTCACAATTTTGTAACGGCAGATTTAGTAGTGATTATTTCGAAATAATCGAAAGTATGTGCAATCTCATCACTCATCAGTGGTGAAGGGTGGAGGTAGGCTATTAATATCCGACATAAATTAATAGTCCGCACTAAACCTTGTCAGTCATATGTATTTATTATGTATATGCCTTAGTCAAATTTTTTAATTAAAATAAACCCTGCATAATAGATAGTAATCAAAAAATATCAGTCTATATTTAAAATATCTAAAATTATGCCATTAAAGCATACATAACTTTAGAAGAATATTTTTTATCGGTTATGGTTTGGTTTGGCAGGGCTTAATGAATTAAAAAAAAAATAGCTAACACCATCTGTAATATTCTTAATTCAATGAAAACAAATAAGTATGACTGAAAAAGTGTACACTTCTTTTGTTGGATCGCCCATAGCATACCTAAACTATAATGGTTTGATTAGGCAGGGTTTAATTAAATTTTAAAAACTAACCAGCACTATTTGCAAATTGTAATCTTAGTTCAATAAAAACGAAATAAGTATGACTCACAAAGTTTAGTGTGCATTATTTATGTTGAATCTTAACAGCCTACCTCTACCCCCTCTGCCACTGGTGTACTTATTCCTAGATTATTTTATGGCATGTTTTTGGTTACAAATCATCACATGGCACAATGCCAAAGCGGGTTGTGGTAAATGGTTCCGGCCAAATTGACAAGTACCGGTTATTCTAATTTGGATAAAACAACTGTGTAATGTGCTTTTTTGTAATTTGAGTGAGTGGTTTTATACTAACTATCGAATTTATATGAAGTATCCACAATCCCCACTATTTCTGTACCAACAATCACAGGTTTATCAGAAGGATTTGTGTTCTTCTTCTTCTTTTTTACTCTGATTTTCAGTACTAAGCCGAAATTGGAAATTTGGGTGCTGTAGGCAGGTTTACAATAAAAATCTTTTGGTCGAAATCGAAGTTCTAATCGACGGTTTGCAGTAGAGTAGACCTGTTCAAAAAAAATGTAAATCAAATTTTTCACCATGAGGATATGTACACATTATTATTGGCTGATTCAGATAGGTAACTTTTTGCGACTACACAGTTTTACCTAATATGTAGAAATGCACAACTGAACTTTTTTAAAACCATGTTTGGATCCTAAGAAGATCATTATGGGCCTCCGCAGTATGGAGGTTGTATTAACAGATTTTTGTTTTTACGAGAAATGGATGTAAGCCACTTGCCTAACCTATTAGACCCGTACTCTGTGTCCAAACAGACATTAAAAATTGAATTTTTTGCCAGATCACATAGAGCAGTACTTCTTAAAGAGGGGGGCGAGTGATAATGATGTATCAAAATTAATGAAAACTTTAAATTTTAAATTAACAATAATTATTGGATCGAAAAGCCTATCCGCTGACAGAAAAAGGTATTTATTATAATTGTCTACGTGGAATAAACTGTTTTCGTAAAAAAAATCATAAAAGCTCATGACGGCATCTGCGGCACAATTACTCAGATAAATAATATACATTGTTAGTATCATATTCAGTTAATTATGAATATAAAAAAGAGCGGACCACTACCGGTAGGTCCTGGTTATCTAGTTACCTGTGAGAGTGTTTTTATTCCTCCTAAAGTTTCGATTGCTTTTTCAACATTATTGACTACACCTGGATATTGGATGCGAATTAAATTTTGAAGTTCATGATTATTTTGTCGTGACATTTTTTGTGTGAAAACAAAAATAACCCTACTTTTGAATGACAATCGAATACTTGCAATGCATTCATTCAGATGGAATAACTGTTAATTATAATAAATAGTGCATAAAAGAATATGACTTTTTAATATTTTATCAAATTACATAATATAATATAACTATATTTTTGGCAAAACACCACGTAAAAAGTGTAAATAAACGAGAAATTGACAACTATTTTCAAGTTTTCTTCTTCTTTATTTTCATTGATCTGTAATAATAGACTAATATTATACTTTCTTGTAATACTTGTACATAATACTTTTTTTTAATATTATGATAATTATCACTTTAAATTAATTTTATTTAGCCCTTGTTTGGCTTAAAAAACTAATAACAATAAAATAAGTAAAATACGTCTGAAGCAAAGACATTCATTAAAAAAAATGTTCAGTGACAATATGACAACTTCTATTTTGCGTAGATATTACCTATAATATATTGTATTTTTATAAAATTTACCAAAATAAAGATTTCACAAAATATTAGAATTTGTATAAGATACATAGGTAGGTATGTGATTATTATTATTTTATTCCAAGATACCTACCTACCTACATAATAATAATATTCACAGTCCAATATAATTATTACAGCCTACAAACTTATCTGGAGAATGAGATGAGAGAGCCACTGTCGAAAACTACCCAATCACAACTCGTTCCTGGCAAAATTTTAATGACGTTTTTCAATATGGCGTCCTATGGTAGTTTGTAGTTCTATTTTTGACCATTCTCCAGATAAGTTTGTAGGCCTGTATTAGCTGCCTTTCGTTTTGTTGACACAAGATCGCTGTATTGCCATCTGTAAAAGAAAAGAATAATGAACGTCGTGTTTGTCTATGATGTCGTGTTGAGTGTTGAGCGCCTGCGCCCTTCGTTTTGTCCACTGTGATTCGTTTTTTGTCAAAAAGTGTCTCTGTGAACTTAGATGACGTTTGTGAATATTTCCAGCTTTCTGCAACGCGAAAATTGTAAAAGACCGTCGCCGTGAAATGTTCTGACCTCAGTTTGGATTGACTTTATAAGTTTCTGTGCATGGACACGTATAAAATGACGTCTGTCATCGGTATATTGGGTTTTGCCCTTATAAGTGCAATTCAGCCCGCATATAGTTTTTATTTGCCGGGTTTAGCTCCGGTTAACTACTGCAAACGAGCTGATAGTTCGTCAACATGCATGGTAATCAGTGTTTATCTTTTATTCTGCATATTAATATATGACATCCATGTTTCGTCATTGGTAACACATTAGGTACCTATATTCAATAGGTAAGTAAGTATTAACAGTTGCAATGTCACAAGACGAGGAAGATTCAAAATAATAAGAAATCAACACATTATCTAACAAACTCTTTCATTTGTTTTGTATTATCGATATGTTAATCACTTTAAATCTTACAATACCTATTGATCATCAGCTCATACTCCTTGCCTATATAATTTTGTCTACTATAATAAATTATTGTGTTAATATTATCTTAATATTTCCTCTACATATTGTATAGGTAAATCAGTGCAACATTGATGATTTCCGGATAGGTATATTGACAAAATATACTACTTACTACAACCGCAAGCCGTTTTTACCTTACCCATGGAGCCACTTAAAATTATTCACCTATATAATCATCTATTATTACGAAGGCTCTCAACCTTTTTCATTCAGTATGACATTACCCGTTTTAACTTTAACACCCATATACTTGATAATTAAGTGAATTGTTTTTTTAAACCTTATGTATTATTATTCATTATCATAATTAGTGGCACAACAGCCCAGGGCGGGCCCTGACCTTTACGTACCCTCCAAATCCTTCACAATTCTTTTCCAATGTAGAATTCCAATCACCGTGCATCCTTAACCATTCATCTAACCACAGCAATTTCGGTTGCCCATAACTCCTTCGCCCAAATGGCTTTGCATCAAAAAATTTTCAGACTGGTTGGCCCAGGTCCATTCATAGAATATGACTAGTCCATTTTAGTATTGATACATATTATTGACTTAATAGATAGAGAGTGCAGAGATGTGAACTGCATTTTTTAAATTATAAAACAGCTTTGCTTAATTGGATGGTACTTCGCAAGTACCTAGATAAGTATATTTGGCGAAACAGAAGTAACAGTGAGGCAGCTTGGAATAATACTTCATTGTTAGGTTTGTTTTATGAAAAATAAATACTTAGAACCTTGTGGTATTAGGCTAGCGACTTATTAAAATATTAATTACTTAAGTACCTAATTAAATTTTTCATCAGGAGCCCGACAACCAGAGAAATCTAGTTTTGAATCAAGCAGTATCAAAGTTGCTTAAAAGTAAACATGATACTTCGATTGGTGTCCGAAAATGCAATGGAAATATTGTGCGTACATTTATGATCCTGTAAGAGTTTGCATTTTATTTTAGTCTATGGACTCCATTACAGGAAGTTAGACATTAAAAGGAAAAAAACAATAAATAGCAGGGCCTTCGTCGTTAAATTATGACATTCAATCTGTTTTCGATTTGTCAAATTTAAAATAAATGAACACCAGCGACATCTATAGGGGAAGCGTTTAAAACTTAAAAGCCTCCACGACTCGGATGCGGTTGTATAACTCGAAGCAGACTGCTTGAATAGCTTTGATACTGCTTAATTCTAAAATCACCCTCCAGAGAAGGTCCTAGCTTCCTCCAACAACCACCTCCACCTGTCCCTCTACATCACATGTACACAGCAGTCATCGGTAGCTCCATTGCAGCCCATACAAGGCGAGTTTGAGCTGCAGGTCATGGCGTAGTGGCATACGTTAAGACGTCTTGTGTAGATAATTCTGCTAAACTCATAGACTAACAATATTGAACTACAGTTGACCGCCAGGCTCAGACCGACAGAGACCTCCCGCTCCCGTATTTTTGTAAAACTGTTGGATTTTCAACATGTTGAAAGATTTCGGGCGACATTAGATGTGGGTATCGTTTGCACAGTAAAACATCTGTGTTGTATGTATATAAAGTAAAAACTAATATTTGTATTATACAAATTCAATTATTATTCATATATGTAATAGGTATGCGGAGATTGCAAACATATTTTATTTATAATTACGAGGGTCAGACAAAGTTACATTATTATAATATTATATCTTCAAAATTGGGGAGGCCTAATTATAGTAATGAAACAATCACAAATACCCAGGCTTTGAGAAAATTACTGAGATGTATTAATTATTGTGACCTCACCGAAAATTGAACCTTGACGCGCTAGATACTGAGCCATTGCCTTACGTATCGAACTATGAGGCACTATGGTATTATTACAAGAGTTCACGAGAGAACCGAGTTAAATGAAACTGTCAACTGTATCAAACCTTAATTATGAATAAAATTGATATGAATGGTATACAGTAGAACCACAATTATCCGGATTGTACACAAATTATTTAATGGTAAATTAGATAAAATCAATGCCTTGACAAGAGGTGATTCAGTCTATTAAATATAGCGACAGTAGATCAATGATCTTGAAAATGCAGTTTATTATTCACAATAGCGGCTCAGTGTGTAAAGTTATGAAAAAATCACGAAATGAAGAAGTCAAAGAGTGTACCTATTTTTACATGATTCATTCCCATTAAATCTTTAGCGTCAAGACGGGAAAACATTGCAGCGGGGTCCGAAACCAGATCGGCCGACAAAAACTGACCCCCGCTATTTATTATTGGGAATTTAAATGTTTTAAAAATATAAGAAGTATTCCAGTGACATACTTAATATGATCCAGCAAGTTTTATTCACCAAATGTCACGTCTATAATACAACCAATAGATAAGGGGATAATAATAACATTAAAGTGCTTAAAGCGTCAATTACATTGAGCTTCTTTACGAGCTGTTTATTGGCGAATTTATAATCTGCCTGTAAAGTCGCCCAGTGTAATCATCGAACATGTTAGCTTGTTCGATGATTACACTGGGCGACTTTACAGGCAGATTATAAATTCGCCAACAAACAGCTTGTAAAGAAGCTCAATGTAATTGACGCATAAGGCTATACCTCAGTTGACGCATGGTCTAAAAAGATCGTGGCTAGGCGATGTGCGGATTGCGGGTCGCGGGTGCAAATGGCGCATGCCGAACGAAATATAATAAATAAATGTCATGTTGTGAACGTCTCAAACTTATAATTTGTAATGTCGACAATATGTTAAAAAAATACATAAATTATTGAAATTAAATTGAAATTAAATTTAATAATTTATCATATAAATCCAACATGCGTCCATTTAATGTTCTGTTTATTGTTCTATTAGTAACAATAATAATATATTCATTGACATGTTTTCTTTTTCAAGTAAATGGGTAACGTTTTTAGTCATCTTTACACAATTTAAGAATTAATACCCCCGTCGCCATCACGAAACAAATTGACGTATTCACACCTTGACGTTCGTTCTCCGAATGAGTCCAAAATTTCGTCGCGCCTATAGTTGAAAATTATTTGCCGTTTCGCTGATGTATCGTCTTAAATAGAAAAACAGATCCTTCAATGAATAATCAGTTTTCAGAAGAAAATTGCTACATGGTGGCAGAGAGTCAGAATTCTTCAAGACCATTAGTAAATTCCAGATTCCAGATCTCTTCGATTATACAGAATTTTTGTTATTCAGATCGTCATAATCCCCGTTTGGTCAGAATAATCAAGGTTCTACTTGCAGAACAGATAATAAATAGAATTCCGATAGGCAATATTCAATACGCTACAGTTTTGAATGTGTGAGTGTCCTACGAAAATGAAACACGCATTATGCACGTGCAATAGTGTGTGTAATACACCAATATTAAATGAGCTTCAATACATAAACTGAGAGCAGTTGTCAGTATTCGACGTATGACGTATTCTTGTCACGTGGTTAAGTTTATCCCGGATTATTCCTTACTCGATATCGGTTACTTGCTACTCCTTACCTCTCTGGTATTTCAGTTCTCATTATTTTTGAGTTCCCTGGTTCTACTGTAGCATAATATTAGGTACTTATATCGACTGTAGAGAGGAAAACGGACATAATCTACACAAATCAAATTTTACAGGAGGCACAAAAACGTTTTTGTCATGGTTTTCGGTCAAACTCAAAATACAAAATAGACATCCTTGAATGGCACGATAATTAATTATTTATTTTTTATATTCCTAATCTGATATTAATTAAGTTAATTAAAGAAAAACCAACAAGTAATTTTTCCTACTTTTTCTAATTTTCCAGCTATATTCAGATTATAAATCGGCATTTTTTCGCAGCTTACAAATCCTTTGGACACAATATGTATTTAGTTGTATTCAATATTATTATCCAAGAAAACCTATTTTGAAAAAACTGAGGGTTACATCCTTTTTCATTTCTACTGTTGATGTATTAGTTCAATTATTATTCATTGAATTCATCTACTTGACAGTAAGTGTACGTCCTGAGTGGCAGCGTTGAGCGTTTTGTACAACTCAAACGTATAACCGTGTGTGAAAATGTTCGTAGACAATGTCTTTTTTTGGTAATACATTTATACGTTTGAGTTGTGCAAAACGCTCAACGCTGTGCCGAACGCTGGCACTGAGGCCTCACACTAAGGTGTTCACATTATGTGGTCATTTATAAAACTAGTCTGCATAATCATTCAACTGATAAAAAAATACTATGAAATATCACGATGATAACAAAAATAACAATCCCACTTTGTCACTTAACTAAACATTTTGACGAAGAATTGATAAGACAAATTGATAATATTATTAGGCTAGGCAGCTGCAGCAATTTTGTCACTAAACTAAAAATATAAATAAGTATTACAATCAACCATTAATACACAGAAAAAATATATTTGTGAAAGTCTATACCAATGATATTCAACCTTTTTTTTCTTCGGGCCAAATACATATATTTGTAAAGTAACGCGGGCCGCATCACTACTGGTGTGACAAAAAAAATCATGAAACCTCCCCTTTTTTACAAAACATTTTTGAGATTTTAAAAATTATGCGTGTTTTTTTAATTAATCGTGTGCAATAGCAACACTCTTATACCAGATCTGATGTGGACCATAGTGACAATCCTCACTATCTGTGCGTCAAAGTCGAAACGAATCTCAAGATATACGAAACTCCTGATAATAAATGTATTTCGGGCCGCACATAAAAGCTTAAAGGGCCGCAGGTTGAGTATCGCTGGTCTATACCATAAACCTGGTCGAACCCATAGTCGGCTCGCACATCTGAACTCGTTTCGCCTAAAAACGTGTCGAATACGTCGATTTGACGTCATCGTTATTTAACGAAACAACATAACACGCGTTGCCAAATGGAGCTTCGCAGATTGGTCGAATGCAACTGTTTCGTCTGAAAAAAACATCTGGCTGTTGCATTCGACATGTTGCATCCTTCTCGGGCTCTGAGTCGAAGGATCGAAGTCACAAAGAAACACCTAAGTACGAATTGGTCATTTCTATACCGGCTTGCCGATCACCGCATTGAAATATCAATATGTTTCGAAGGCTACGTGCGACTGTCGCTAGATAGATGTGCGAGGTTGTGTCATGCAACACTGGCCAGCCGGTCTCGGAAGTTTTGATTTATGGCTGTCAGGCATACGAGGCGAGTTGTGATGTGCGAGCCGCCTTACATATTACCACATACTTTTCTCAGGATACTATTCTTACACTCATGACGGTAGGGTGTAGACCAGTAGCTTTCAAACTTTGCAATCTCTGTGTCCTAAGATCAGTGGCGAAGGATTGTAAGCTGTTAGTGCTAGAACACAGTGAGGTGGGGTGGCAGCGGTGTGCACAAATCAAACGTATAACCGTGTGTGTAATGTAGACACTGTCTTTTTTTTGGGAATCTCACATACCGTTATAAAATTCAACAAAACCCTGCCTCATCCAAGGCACAGTAAACAATAGTGAAAAAAAAATCATTTATCTATAAAAGTATGCCATTAAACCATACATTATTTTATAGATGAAAAATATTTTGCATCGATTATGATTTGGTATAGGTACGGCTTAATGAATTTTAAAAAACTAACCAACACCATCTGTAATATATATTCTTAATTCAACGAACAAGGAAATAAGTATTACTGAAAAGTTGTGCATTATTTATGTTGAATCTTAACAGCCTACCTCCACCCCTCACCACTGCCTAAGATTTACATCATTACTGCGCCCTATAAAAATATCAATTAATGCAATGAATGTGAGTGGTGTTGTTCACCATTCATATTTAAATTCTTGGAATTATACTATAGCTCTACCAGTATGTTGTCCGCATGGTGGGCGCCACATGCTAACATTTGACATATTCAATACTTTTTATACCGTAATAAGCTTAGTTCTAAATTTTAATACCTGACGATTTATGATGGTATATCTATAGACACACCTGCCCTGTGATATACCTAGACAAAGTGCCGCCCCATATAATTTTTAGTCTCAAATTTTATGTGACAACATTACCGACTTCTATGACATTTCACTATTTTAAACGGATAAATAGAAAGATTTTTCGTTTACATAGACCTGCGGACGGAAATTTTGTCACTTCCACAGAATATACTCTAAAGTGTTATAATATTCGCATTCTTTCCTTAATTTGCCACCCGCAAGCAATGCATGACTTCCTAACTACACGAGATGTCACTGCGGCTACCCTCATTTCTCTCATATCTGGAAAGGTCACAAACTGGTGAAATAGTGGGATCTTTGAATTTAATTGTGAATCGGCGTATTGTAATATGGTTGTCAGGAATTATTATTATTGTGCTGCACACAGTTTGAATATCCATAAAACGTATCTAATTCGCCGTTGAGCGAAATAGTCGTAAAAAGCCAGCATTTATTATGGTGACCAAACATATTGTCGTATAATACAGGGATTTGTTGAAAAGATTTGAATAAGCGGATTCAAAATACTCGAAGGTAGTTAAAATCTCCCGGTTTCATAAATTAACTTGACAATTACAATCATCCAGTGATACTCAAACAATGCTACCAACGAATGATAGTCTCCTGCTTATACAAATAATCTTAACAACCATAGTAAATTCTTTATTATATTAATACTATCGACCGAAGATACTTGATGGAATTTGAATTTAAATTCTAATGTATTTAAGTTTTGTACTATTCCATTTGAGTCGTTTTTTGCGACCCGGGTTTCGCCTTTCGGCATCTTCAGGCACTGTGTACAATCACCAAAAGGCAAGCACACTTATCATAGATATATCTCATTAGTTAACTCCGTTAATTCCCAATACGTTACCATTGTTCCCAGAATGGACGATTGTACACCTCTTGAGTGTAGTATTTTTATTGTTTATAATAATTACTAATGATCTAATATATACGCTCATCGAGTGTATTATAATTGATAAGGTAGGGGGTTTTTTACAAACACTTCAACTATTCATAATTTGTTTGTTATATTTTTTTTATTGGATCCTTGACTTAATAGGTAGTTGATAAAGTTTTTACCTACTTTATTGTATTGATTTGTTATTTAAGTTAGAGTTAATAGTGTTCGTTTTTTCTTTATTACTGTAAGTACATATAATTAATAATGAAAACTTTTATTTTCAGTACGAAGTGAAGCTGTATGTAAATAGACTAAACACCGAAGAATCGGTGATTCCTTATGAATACCACCATTTTGATTTCTGCTCCGCCGATGAATCAAATTCCCCCGTTGAAAACCTGGGCCAGGTTGTGTTCGGCGAGCGCATCCGGCCGAGTCCGTACAACATCGATTTCATGCAAGACGTGCAATGCAAAGAGCTATGCACCAAGACTTACAAGGGAGGATCGGCCGACTCCGAGAAGAAGCTAGCTCTTTTGAAGAAAGGAATGGGACTTAACTACCAGCACCATTGGATTGTGGACAACATGCCTGTCACTTGGTGCTATCAGTTGGACGACGGCCGACAGTATTGCAGCACTGGATTCCCCATGGGATGTCTTGTTAGGAATTCAGCGGTTAGTAGAGATTTTTATAACTTTTATTTTTTAACAGTTGACAGTGAAATCAAGACTGATAATCTTAACCCTAGTTACCGACGACTATAACTTGAAGTGCAGCGGTTTCGAAAACTAATAGCTCGCAATTCACCGGCAATACTCCTAACGCAATACTAGCACCACTGCTGTGCCTCAAGTTATAGTTGCAGGTATCTATGAAGAAGCTGTCTTCTTAGAAATTTACATTCGCCATTGACTAGTAAGAAAACGCCCATGGTGAGGGAATTTCTCTATGATATAATTTTAAAACTCTTGGTAAATGTGTAAATTTTAATTTGCGTCATATTTCGGTTGCTATCCTGGCCTGCCTGCTCACAAAACTGATAAAATATGTTGTGCATTTGCTGCTACATAGACCACACATCCGAGGAATGGTAAAGGTAATAATAAGGGAAGAGCAGTTTACATTAAGTTCTACCCTGAAGAAACCAGTAACAGTAGAATATGAATCTATTATTATGATAATGCATCATCGCAATTAATTAAAATTGGAGTTGTTCGTTCTTACGGACAGCCTCCAGCACCCTTGGGGGCGCTCTCGGCTCTGGAGCCTTTGCACTATATACTCTAAATGCCACTGAAGTAAACTAGTGTCATTCAGTCTTGCAGATTGAGATCGAGATGCTAAGGATCTAGTGGAATCTTCATCCGTCAGCTACATCGTACTATTTACTACGTATTTTACACCTTGACATTAAATTAATATGTCCCTATTCATTCCAGGCTGATTCTTGCGGCATGAGTCCGACATTTAGCAAGCGCGGTGTTTACTATCCGTACAATCATGTAGACCTGACAATCACATATCACAGTGGAGTCCAAGAAGATAGAGGAAGTCGGTTTGGGGATAGTGGTGGCAGAATCATCTCTGTGAAAGTAAGTGCATATTAATATTATTTGAAATACATTCAACGAGGCTATTCTAACATATCACTTAACATCCAAAAAGAGCGCTACATGTGATAAATATATCACATTCATCACTTTATGTATTCAGGCAGTTACAGTAAAACCTCGTTAACGGCCCACGTGCGCCACGTAGGTCAAAATGGAGAATTTTATGGTATTTTCAGAGCATAATCCTGGACAATCCTTAAACGTTGTAGATAATCTATTTATATAATTTTGAAGCCTTATTATCCTTTATATTTATTTTAAACATTTGATGACTGCATAAAGGATTTTTATTACATAAAATAGTATTCTATTAAACCTCTCGATCTAATGTTTTAGAATATAGTCATATTTCAGTACATCCATGTGCAGTGGTGTTTTTAGGTTTATTAATTTTTAAGCGCATTTATAAAACCATTAGTAAAATTAATGTTAACATTATAGTGAAATATTTACCGTAAAAAAATACATTTTATAATCTCTCTGATCCCAAATTTTACAAGAATTAGGCATTTTATTATTCAAAAAATGGGCACGATTAACACATTTGAAGATAATTCTAAATATACTGATTATAAGCTATGTCTTTGACCGTTCAAATGTGATAAACATCCTACAAATAATGATTGTTTTATAATAATTATTGACCTAAGCATAAGGTAGTATTTTTTTTAAATACGCCATTCTATTGGCATTTCCCAGTGGTTAAGCTACAACACACGGCCGTAACCATAAATTGAAAAATGATAAATGAAGTAGGCAGTAAGGTCATGTTAACGCGCCTGTCTGATTTTTAATGTGTTTTTAACCATGACGGATTTGACTGATGCATACATATATAATTTTTGCTATACCCAGCTTTGATATTTTTTTTTTTTTTTTCGACCATGTCCGATTCTAATAGGATCATATGGGCCTCCACAGGGTGGAGGTTTGTATTAACAGATTTTGTTTTATACGAGAAATGGATGTCAGCCACTTGCTCAACCTATTAGGTCCATACCCTGACTCAAATTGAAAACAATATGTGTACTTGCCAGACCCTGGATTCGAACCTGGGACCCACGGCATTATAGTCCAATGCTTAGCCGCGCGGCCACCGTGGGTGCTTATAATATTTAGGGATATGTTTTAATTTTTAATAGTACACTCACCAGTTTGATAATTTTGAACCCATTTAAGACATATCTTCAATCGATAGTATTCATTTTACAACGTTTTTCTTAGGTCGTATTCTTATTTGTCCGGTGGTTGTTTGTCCGGTACAAATCTTGCAATTGATTTTTAACTAACTTTCCGACTAGCTAGACATTTGAAACTTTTAGAATATATCAGAACACGATGCCAATGCATTTTTCAATACTTTTAGCCATCTTTAAGTAGAATTGAATTCATTTTCAGTTAATTCTGTTTTGTATGAAAAGTTATTTCGATACCATTATTGGTTGCTAGGGGTCCTAGCAACTAAATTATTAAATAATATATACGTGCGTCACTATAGAAATCAATGTGAAATGACGTTTCATTATTCAGTATTTCTATCAAGTACAAATTTTTTGATCGTTTAAGCTAGCCAAGTTAAGTTTATATGATTTAACAGAAAATTTAAAAACGTTGCATATAAAAAGTTCTTTTTATCGTGCAATTTTTTTAATATCATTTTTTCACATTGTCCTCCTGTAAAGTTGCAAATTGTAGAGACACCTTTTCACTTTGGGCCAACAATTGCCGTTACCAAGATCTCGTTAACAAAAATTCTCATGTCATCCTCCATTTTGACAAATGCATAGATCTTTATTGTAGGGAGGCCAACATAACGGATCAAAAATAAGTGACTTAATGTTGCTAGATCAAAAAAATAAATATGCCAAAGAGGCAATGTAATGTAGATCATTGTTGCATATTTAGTTCAAAACTTCATTTTATGTTTCTTACCCTCAAATAGCTCATATAACTACTGAACCATTCACCAATTCGATCATAATATAAATAGGAATTGATTTTACTAACCAAATGTTTATCGAAAAATATTTATTGAACAGTTTTTTTAATTAAAGTTTTTTTAATAAATACAAAATCAATTTTGACTGTTTTTCGATTGTCTCTAATGGATTAAATTACTATTTAGCTTTAATTAGGCCAATTCTTATCATATTTACTAAAAGGACATTGTAAATTGTTATTACATTCAGTTCCATCATACAAGCGATTCCGGAAATTACATTTTATTCATTGATAAAATTTTGTTAACAATGTTACGTCTTCTGTGAATATTCCCATACATTTTACCTATCTTATCAGTAAATCCATAAAACGAATCCAACGTTGACAATACAAAATTTCACTAACCGATGCACTCTCACATATTATTCATACTTCATTTTACAATACCTTTTATCTTCACGTAACCGTAAACAACCGAAACAAATAAAACATAAAAACGCTTCCATGTATTGAATGGTTACATGTATATTGTACGTAAAGCATTTCACCGTAGCACAGTTCGCCGTGAGCTTTCTATCGGAAAGAAATGACCGTATACTATATGGCAGGGGTAGTCAACCTGGTACCTACCGCCCACTAGTGGGCGTTCCAGCTTTCATGGTGGGCGGTAGGGGTTTTAAAAACATTTCCATTATGTTTTCATAGTCTGACATAAAGTATTTCGTAAGTAATTATTATTATATGCTTTAACTTTTATAAATTTTATACTTCCCTACTTTATAAATTACCATTACTGTGGAACCGGTGGGCGGTTAGAAAATTTTACTAACAGAAATACAAACGTGGGCGGTAGGTATAAAAAGGTTGACTACCCCTGCTATGCGGTCACCAATTTTATTAGATTCAATAGGATATATTCAAGTTTCATAGTCGATTTTGGCAAAATTCATGAATTCAAGAATGAAAACATAACTATTTTTATTCTGTAGTTTCCATTTTCCAACGTGGGTCCAAAGATTTTTCGGAGTATTTTGCGCTCGAAGACAGCTAATTTATTTTCCTCGTTTTGAGTTAAGTGACCACTGGCCTTATAATTGTTTTATATATTAGAAGTTTATTTCTTCGGCCTAGAATTTTCGACCCCACCAGTCGCTTGCAGGCATGCCAGCATTTATTCCCGGAGATAAGGCGGATTTTTATGTCTTATTTTGGGTATTTGGCTGGATCCGAGATACGTGAACTTGTCCACCCCTTCATATGCATGCTGTCCTATGTTCTGCAGCGGTACCTGATCGCGTGTGCTGACCATATACTTAGTTTTTGACTGGTTTATTTGCAGCCCAGCGTTTTCTGCTTTTATTTTCATAGTTCCACCATGGTCGATCATCCTCTGTTTGGATCTGCTTGTAATTACTATGTCGTCAGCATAAGCGCACATCTGCGTTGTACTATTATCTGCCCATCCTCTTATGTTGGTTTCATGAGCTATGTCCCCTTGTCTCACACCTGATTCGATTTTGAAGCTTTCAGTTTGCTCATTTTGCACACTGACAACTGCTTGAGTATCCGTCAGTGTGGTCTTTATTAGCCTTACTAGTTTTAAGGGAAGTCCCAGTATTTTTAGGCTTTGCAGCATCTTATCCCTATTCACGCTGTCGAAAGCTTGTTTAAAATCAATAAACAGGTGGTTGAGTGTCAGGTTGTATTCGTGCGCTATCTCCATAGTTTGTCTCATGAGATGGATGTGATCTATGGTGGATCTATTTGGTCGGAAGCCGCATTGGTATTCTCCCAGGATTTCCTCACCATATATCATTAACCTGCTATACAGTACAGATGAGAAAACTTTATAAGCTGCGTTTAGAATTGTGATCCCTCTGTAGTACTAGGTACGAGTACTTTTATTGTGATACGATTTTTTTGCATTGCTTAAATCTATTATGTTATAAATTATGTTTTGAGATATGTGTTAGTGGAATATGTGCGTATTGAAATTCTGAATTCATTACATCATACAACTAAAAATTGACAAAAATTTGGATACCTATGTGTTTGTAGAAAATTAGCGATGATATGGCCTCCAAAGGGTGGAGGTTCTATTAACAGATTTTTGTGTTTACGAGAAATGAATGTTGGCAACTTGCTTAATCTATTAGGTCCATCTCCTGTGTTCAAACACACATTGAAAAACAACATGTGATTTTTTTTGCCAGACCCGGGACCCACGACATTACAGACTGACACGTTACCCCCTCAGCCATTGTGGGTGACCACAAATTTGTTAAAAGTATAATTTTTTTTAGTTGAAGGTCACACAATTATCAACACTAAAAACTGCTCATTTTCACCATCTCCATACCTCACTATTAATTCTCATGCATATATATTGTTTATTTTTTATAGGTTATTCCGTCGAGCATTAATCACCAGAATCCAAAGCACCTGGACTGCTCGATTCGCGAACCTCTGGAAATCCCCCCAGACCCAATCCCCAATGGCCAGACGCTCAACATCACGTACAGCTACTCCCTGCGCTTCGTAGAGAACAACACCATCAAGTGGTCATCGCGGTGGGACTACATCCTAGACTCGCTCCCTCACACCAACATCCAGTGGTTTTCGATCTTGAACTCGCTGGTCATTGTGCTCTTCCTCAGCGGAATGGTCGCCATGATTCTCCTGAGGACTCTTCATAAAGACATTGCCCGATACAATCAAATGGAATGCGGAGAAGATGCTCAGGTTACTATATCATATTTCTTAACTTAATTATATGTCATATAATTATTAATTAACCCTTTCGACGCGAGCCATTTTCGCGGGAAGTTATTTTCAGTCAACTGATCTGTTAAAACGGTCACTACAGCTAAACAGATTGATTTGAAAATTAAAAAATTTATTACTGGATGAACTATATATCAGTTATTCCAAATGCACCAAGAAATAAACTATATTCGTGACATTCTCACTAAAATAAATCGAAGAAAATGAAGACGCTAAAAAATATCCAAGCTTTTACCGCGCGGTCAATATGGCGGCCATCCAGTCTTCACATACACGGTTTCAACACATACTACCGAGCAATTCGCCGCGTTTGTATTTGTAATACACAGGGCTGAGTACATGCTGCCGGATTTAGTTACGGTCTATGACAGTATATTACTAAAAAATCACACTTGTTCAATCATCAGTAGGTTATCGCACTCGGTAAGTCGTAAACTCAAATTTATTATCCCTTCAAATCATGAAGCTATATTTATTTTCGTAGCCATAAAATAATGTTCGTCATCATGACACATTAGGATGTTTTGGAGAATAAATCAATGAAAATAATTACCCAAGGCTAAAATACTATTATACTTTATGAGGCGCCGTCGGCTTTACAAAGGGCCTGTCGAAAGATCGCCAGACAAAAAACGACCATGTAAAAAGAGCTAACACAGTTCGTGGCACATAAAAAATATAAATTATTACACATTATAATAATGTAAATATAAAAAAATGGAACAATGAACAAAGATAAAGACATACCAATTTAATGGAGAGCTGTCCGTCGATAAAATATTTTTCCTTGAGAAGCAACAGTTTTTAAAATAAATAACACATCAGGTGTATGATAAGCTCCAAAACATGGAACTACGCACAATGTCACGTTACATTCGGAGCACATGTATCGCGACATACGCCTTTTCTTTGGGGTTTTCGTCGAATGACAGCACACATAGCATATTCTGCAAATGTTTGACTTTATGTGTGTTCCTTTCAATAAAGTCGGCATATGTTTTGCAATGTCTTTTGATGTGGTGCGCGTGGATGGTTGGGCGTGAGTTTGTGAATTCACTTCCTTGGACAGTTTGTATTTACATAGTGACTGTTTAATAATATTTAATTGAAAGTCCGCCAAACTAATCTTTCTTTTTGTAACACTTTTGAACATTGTATGGGAATTTAATAAATATAAATAAAAAATATGAAAAGCAACTTTTCTGTACCACTTTTTCTGAGGCAGTTCAGGCTTGCTAACATCATGTCTGTTTTGTCCACGGCTCCCATATTCTTATTATAATCAATCACACACTTGGGTTTATTAACAGGTTCACCTGTCTTTCTATTGGTTTTACCCGTTGGCACAAAAGCATCATCATGTATAGTTGTGAGCATGTGAATGTCATGTTTATCATGCCACTTCAACGCCAATAAAGGTCTGCGATGTTGTGATTCCGATTGCCCTTTCTTTAATTTTTTGAACTGTGGCATATTTTTTCTCATTTTACGAACAGTTCCACATGCATTTGTTCGTGTGTTGTGCAAGTGTTCGAACAAAGCTGGGCTAGTATACCAATTATCTACCCAAAGGTTATGGCCTTTGCCTACGTAATCTTTGAGCAATGTGGTTACAACCGCCCCCGAAATTCCAAGACCATATTCGTCAGTCAAGTCTGTCTGTTCTCCACAGTATATTATAAAATCTAATACGTAACCAGTCAATACGTCAACTAAAACGAACATTTTTATACCAAACCTATGTCGTTTCATGGGAAGATATTGTTTAAACATGAGACGCCCTTTGAAAACAATAATACTTTCGTCAATGCACACATTTCAAAAGGCTTCATTGTCTGTTTGAAAATATTTCGCGTATGGTCTACCAAGAGTTTGATTTTGTGTAACTTAACACCGGGAATCTGAGTTTCAGTATCAGAAAAATGCAGCATGCTGAGTAAAATTTGATATCGGTCTCGAGTCATTGTTTTTCCGAAAATGGAACTAAAGTTCCGGGTCTGTTGACCAATGTTCTTCTATGGTAAGATGACGATTTCTCGTCATCAACATAGTAACAGTAATAAATAAATACATTTCTTCGATAGATGTATCTACCCATTTATGAAATCGAGATTTTTTAGTTAGATCTCGTTTTTTAACTACAGTATGATAGGATTTATTTGTCTCAAGGACAATTTTACTCATGATATCTTGATTTAAAAAATGTTCAAAAAAATCAAGTTCTGTGCAGTGTTCTGTCAAAGAAGATTGATTACCTGATGAATTGCCATCAAACTCATGTATGACCGGAATAAAGGGTCCGGATGTCCAAGAAGCTAGATTGTCAAAAGATGTATTGGTTGAAGTACTTGGAATTTCATCAGGTTGTATGTGGTCTACGTTTTCAATGACTTCGCCAACGTCGAATTCATCTTCACTTATATCAAAATCAGAGTCTGGATCCAGCATGATTTCTTCGGCAATATGACAAAAAATACTAAAAACAAATCGTAAAAATGTGTCTATCGAGATCACAAATCACTAAGAAAAAATACATAACACTAACGTAATCGTAATAATCAATTAAAAGGTAAATAAAAATAATATTGATGCACGCTTTTCGATGCCATGACCAATATTTTGTTTTGATAACCCTGGTGACGCGTCGAGTACACACGTCTTCGCAATGGCGCGCGATTCAAATGACTGAATAACAAGTGTTCTTTTCAAAAATATATTTCCTTGTGTTTTACTTGACATTTTTATGATCTGTTGCCTGATATGTCTACCTAAAGGTTTGAACTAATTTTTAAAGCATATTATCCACAAGTCGCGAGCCTAATACTACAAGGTTCTAAGTAAGTAAAATTGCCGTTAATTGCTGCATTTCATTCACTCATATGGCAGCAGGGTATGGACGACAGCATAAAGATATTCAAACGAAATCACAGTCGCAAAGACAAAATCACATTATCAAGACAACAGCACTAGAGAGGCACTGATAGAGCCTCGAACCATGCCAGTATGTTTTCATATAATATAATTTCTATTTTCTATAATACCAAAAATTCATAAGGCTCCGTCTTGTTATAATCCAAATACTTTAGTTAGTATCTTAGTGAGTACATAGTCTGTTGCTGTAACTTTGTGATTGTCAATATGGACAAAATTGCCTGCATATAACCGCTGCAAGATTCATGTGGTGTGCCAGAAGGCAAGGGGGCGGTAAATTATCTTACACAAGTATTTCTGTTAATTGCAGGAAGAGTTTGGCTGGAAACTCGTCCATGGAGACGTCTTCCGTCCTCCACGAAAGGGAATGCTGCTGGCGGTTATGCTGGGGTCGGGAGTGCAAGTGTTCGGCATGACGGTGGTGACGCTGGCCTTCGCCTGCCTAGGATTCCTTTCGCCGGCCAACCGCGGAGCTCTCATGACCTGCTCCATGGTCGTGTGGGTTCTGCTCGGTACCCCGGCTGGATTTGTCTCTGCCAGGATATACAAGAGCTTTGGCGGTGAAAAATGGAAGTCGAATATCCTCCTTACGTCCATGCTGTGTCCTGGGTAAGTTTATTTTATCTCAATACTGTAATTACAGTAAAACCTCATTAATACGAATTCCAACTGGCCGAAAATCGAAAAAAAATCCGAAATACGAATACAGTACTCTCTCAGTAATCCCCAAAAACCAGACAAGTGTCCATTAGTGAAAGCGGCGGATTATATTGCATACCTACATACAAAATATAGTAAAAATTAAAACAGGTATTTCGTAAAAATAGTTTTTTTGAGAAATTTGTAAGTATGTACTAGCAAATTGCGGTTTTATTTGTAATCAAAATCAAGTATTTACTAAATTATACACATTTATAAACAAAGCTTATTAACTAAATATTAAACAGTAAATCACTTGACACAACCAGTTGTTTATTTGTTTATTGAGGCAGATATTCTTGAATTGCTTAGTTTTCCTGGCTTTCCTTATGACCAAAAGCTTCAGTTTGTGCATTGGAGCACGGCATAATTGCGATGCGGTGCTTGGGCACTTTCCTTCCTGGTAAGTACATTACTTTCTTCACGATGAATGTACGTTTTAGGAAGGAGAAGTTTCCAAATTAAACCCGTCTCATCTGCGTTGCATATGTGTGCGTGGCGAATTATAAAGCTTGATTTTGTGCTTTCAACTAGTAAAAATAACGGCGGATTATAGTAGTCGGATAATTGAGCAGCGGATTATTGAGAGTGTACTGTAAAAGGAAAGAAAAATTTTGAAAAAAATGAATGAACAATGAAAAAAGAATGTGCCTACCAAATTTCCAAAACAATTCTTTCAAATTACCAATACCATACCGTACGTAATATGTACCAATACACGTTACAGTAGCGATTTCCAAACTGGGAGGCGCGGAGTGTTGCAAAGGGAGGCGGTTTGCAGTTTGCAAATGTATAATTTATAAAACGGCCGCTAGTTATTAACTACACAAAAAAACAGTCCTATGAAAGGTTGTTTGCAAACCTGTCTGCAAATATGGAGACTAATTTTATAAAACTCACTTCTATATTATTGTGAAGCGCGCTGCCGCTGGCTATCTCGTGAAAAAATGAAATAAAAGGGTCAAATTAATCATAATGTTTAAATTTGTTTAAGAACGATAATTTTGTTGTTAAACTTGTCCATTTGGTTGAAATTTAAAAAAAAAATGAGTGAATAAATCAATGCAATGTACGGATAATACATGGAGATTTGTACATAATTATCATAATATATTAAAAGTTTATTAAACGTTACCTAGGAAAAAAAATGTTTGTATACCGTTTTTATACAATGTTATGTAGTTCATGAACGGATATAACTTGATCTGGATAGACCAGGCTTATGAAATACATCTTCACCATTTCAGCAATCATATGATATTATGTTTCTCAATATAATTGCCGACAATTTATTATTTATCACATGACACTGTGAAATAAATACCCATCTGTTTTGTTAAGTCATCATTTTTTTACACTTATATAAACACTGCCATGTGGTCAAAAGGTCTGGTGGCACTTGTATCGCACATGTGAAATTAGCTGACTATGAGGTTTTGACTTGTCATGCAATGTGATAATTCTTCACGATTAATACATAATATGAAACTGTATATTCATAATGTTGCAAGGGATACAAACTGCGTGTTTAGAGTTTTTCCCTACAGATGTATGCAAAGTTTGAAAGTACTCACTTAACTTAACTTAACGAATAATTCACAACATTTGAAAATATAACATTTTTATTGATATAATAAATGTATACCTACCTACTAGAACAAATCTTGTAAAAAAATACGCCGCCCAACGGGACATGAACTTGCATCCATTGGATTCGTGCCAATGTGCTTTACCAATAATTGTGCCATGTGCATCCTATCTAATTACAGCGGAATTAACTACCAGTTTTTCTTTGTGTCATATTGAAATAGGTACCTAACCTACACCCACGGTGGCCGCGCGGCTTAAGCGTTGGACTATAACGCCGTGGGTCTCAGGTTCGAATCCTGGGTCTGGCAAGTACACATATTGTTTTTCAATTTGTGTGTGAGTCAGGGTATGGACCTAATAGGTTGAGCAAGTGGCTGACATCCATTTCTCGTAAAAACAAAATCTGTTAATACAAACCTCCACCCTGTGGAGGCCCATATGATCCTATTAGGATCGGACATGGTCGAAAAAAAAAAATCTAACTTAACCTAACCTAAACTAACCCAACCTAACAAATAATCCAGTATATTGGCTATTTTCAAAATGTGTTTGCCGCTGTATTCCCCATAACCGACTAGTATCAAATAATATTAGTAGGTAGGTATATATTATTGATAAGTAGGTATAAAGCATGGGTGCTCAACCTACGGATTACGACCACAATAGGGGAAATAGTATGCCTGGTTCGCACACCATGTGGGTATAATTTAAAAGTTGTCCTATAATGTTTCATGTTCTTTGGCTTGTGTGCAGGGTAAGAATTGTTAGTAGATACCTAATCTTCTAATCTTCAGGTTCGTGTTTGGACTGTTCTTCGTGATGAATCTGGTGCTGTGGGGCAAAGGCAGCTCCGCTTCCGTCCCCTTCTCAACTCTTGTGGCGCTGTTGGCTTTGTGGTTTGGAGTTTCTGTTCCTCTCACTTTCATCGGAGCATACTTTGGCTTCAGGAAACGGGTAGGTGTTACCCTATATATATGAATTTTTATGATAGATATCATTTAATAAACCTTGAATTACAGTCAGTGATAATGTTTAGAAAGTCTCGGATTCAATCAGGTGTGTTAGGCTATGCTAAATATTGTGGTGTGTTTTGCAGTGTCTGGAGCATCCAGTGCGCACCAATCAGATCCCTCGGCAGATTCCCGACCAATCCGTCTACACACAGCCCATTCCCGGCATCATCATGGGAGGAGTCTTGCCGTTTGGATGCATCTTCATTCAGCTGTTCTTCATTTTGAACTCACTTTGGTCTAGTCAGGTAAATCAAAGTTATAGGATTGTATTTTCAGTCATATTTTATAGTCATGGAGTTTCCAGTGTTCCTAAGTACTTTTCTCTTTCTTTTCATAATAGTCAGGTTTTCTCTATTTTTTAAATACTACCGGATGAGGTATGATGTACTATGCCCTTCAAGTGATTCGAAATTGTGATGGATATATATCTGCCACCTTTTTTTCTTGCGAAAGTTGTAGTGCTATATTGACAATTCGAAACAATAAAAAACACATATTAACGTATTGAGATCAAATTCATGTCTAAATCATGGGTGGCCAACCCGCGGCCCACTGGGTGTCAACTTGTGGCACGTGGAGCAGTGAGAAAATAAAAATAATATCAAATGCTGCCGCTAGTTGTGCTAATTTCGCAAATTGAGATTCGATATTGGCTCAAGATTTTAAAAAGCACCGTGTGCTTTTTGCTGCATTTGCAACACCGTTCTCCGTAGACGTGAATTTATTACCGGGAAATTTACAAATGGAATATTGTGAAATATGTTGCGATGAACAGTCAAAGGAGAAATTCCATCAGGTTGGTTTGGAAGAGTTTTACAAAACATATTTGGGCAAGGAGAAATATCCTGCATTTTACAAACATGCTCTAATGATGACTTCGCTATTTGGAAACACTTACACGTGTGAACAGCTTTTTAGTCGGATGAAGCATATCAAATCCCGAGTGAGGACACGGATCACTGATGTGCATTTGGAAAACTGTTTGTGTGTAAGAACAACCTCACTCGATATCGATATTAATGCACTTAGTTTTGCCACAAAAAATCAAACTTCTCACTAAAATTTATTATTTTTATATTATTTTGTTTATTTTTTATTATTTAAAAAAAGTCTAATCTAATAAATATGTTTGATTCTCATTTTTGTTTTATTTTATTAATACGAGGGTGGGTCAATAAGTCCTTAGAAAAGCCGACAGGTGGCGCGACTAGTACTGTAAGCGGTTTGTTTTCATGCAGCGGCACTACCGATTCAGTATGCTGCGAAGTTTCAATCAGATTGGTCGGGTTGTTCTGTGTTTCTCGTACATTTAAAAAAAAATTTGCTTGTTTACAAAAATGGAGAAAATTGAGTTTAGAGCTGTTATTAAACATTTTAATATAAAAGGGTTAACAGCAAAGGAAATAAAAAATGAGTTGGATTTAGTTCACGGCATATCTGCTCCTTCACTTGCAACTATTTATAACTGGTTAAATGAATTTAAACGTGGTCGTACATCAACAAAGGATGAACCACGCTCAGGACGTCCTGTAGAGGTGACTACACCAGAAATGATCAATAAAATCCATGATATGGTGTTAAGTGACCGAAGATTAAAGTTGAGTGAGATAATTGAGGTTACAGGGATCTCAAAAGGTAGCGTCATTTCTATTTTACATGACAAATTGGGCATGAAAAAAATTTCTGCAAGATGGGTGCCGCGTTTGCTCACAGTCGACAATAAACGCAATAGGGTGGTGGCCTCTAAAGCCCTGTTGTCGCTCATGCAACGCAATCCGGATGAATTTTTTTGTCGCTTTGTGACTGTAGATGAAACATGGATACACCACTATACTCCCGAGACGAAAAAACAGTCAAAGCAGTGGATTGCGAAAGGCGAACCATGTCCAAAGAAGGGGAAAACCGTAAAATCAGCTGGTAAGGTTATGGCTACTGTATTTTGGGATGCACGTGGAATTATTTTCGTTGACTATTTGGAAAAAGGAAAAACAATAACAGGGGATTATTATGCATCTTTATTGGACCAGCTAAAAAACAAAATTGAAGAAAAACGGCCTCATTTAAACAGGAAAAAAATCCTCTTTCATCAGGACAATGCCCGTGTTCACACATGTTTACGATCAATGGCTAAAATTGAAGAATTGAAGTTCGAATTGGTCGACCACCCACCGTATTCGCCAGATTTCCCCAGTGACTTTTTCCTTTTCCCAAACTTAAAAAAATGGCTAAGTGGACAACGTTTTTTTTCAAATGAAGAAGTCATCGATCGGACAAATGCTTATTTTGAGGACCTTCCGAAAACTTATTTTTCTGACGGTTTAAAAAAAATTGAGAAACGTCTAACCAAGTGTATTGAGCTCCAAGGAGATTATGTTGAGAAATAAAAAAAAATACAAAAATAAAACTGTTTTAATGCTTTTTTCTAAGGAATTATTGACCCACCCTCGTATATATACCTACTTAATATATATTTCTTTTTTGTTTTGTATAATAAAAAAAATCATTTGTGCGGCCCGGTAGGAAATCTCATTTTTAGAATCTGGCCCGGCTGCTGAAAGGGTTGGCCACCCAACCTTATACCCTACCAACCTTAACAAAACACTTATGTAACTGAATCCACCAGAATACAAAGGAAAGATAGAATAAAATAGATTGGTATCAAAATTAGAAATACAATCATATCGTATATATTTAAATTCAAAATGATTCAAAAGTAGGTTAGCATGTAGGGCAGGGGAGGGCAAACTGTTTGGATGGAGGGCCAAATTCAAGAATTCAAAATGAGCGGCGGGCCGCAAGTATAATACCATTTTTAGATATACACTATTTATTATCACGAAAAATAAACATTACAAAAAAATTAATGAGAAGAATGAAAGTGTTGTACATTTTTTCAAATTCAGGTGTTAATTTTGTGGTTGATATTTTCAAAACTGCTTGTAAATGGGCATCGGAGATATTTGGTCGTAAAGAATTTTTATTGAGGTTCATGATCGAAAATGTTTGTTCACATATATAGGTTGATCCAAAAACAACGAACATTTTTCTTGCATAATCTTTAAGTTGTTCGAATTTGTCTGAATTAAGGGCATTGTAAAATTTGGATATATCTTCACGACGATGCAATTCTCTTAAATCAGTGTCACACTGCAGACCAATAATCTCAAGTTGTAGCTCTGTCAGTACACTATCAATATCTATTGAAAATGGATCGCGTACTGTTGCTAAGCTTGTCTCAATTTTTCGGAAGTCACCAAATCTTTGTAAAAAATCGTCATTCAGAGCTTTAATAATTTTACCATATTCTTCAAATTTATATTCTGGTATATTCAGCAACTTCAAAGTTGGAAAGTGGTCCACGTTCTTATTCGATATTTGTCGAAGGAACAACTTGAGTTTTAATTGAAATCCATTCAAACTCTTCACCATATCGTGGGCATATATTTTTTTTCCTTGCAACGCAGAGTTAAAAGTATTTAAATGTGTCACGATATTCAACATAGAAAATAGTGGTTACATAGTTTCATAGAGACACAAGGAAGACGTACTGAGATAATACATTAACGAAACAACAAATTCTTCAAATTTTAATCTATTGTCAATATTTTTTAAAAAAATATAAAAAAAGTTATTCGTAATCAGAAGTACAATTAATGATGGCGGGCCGCAAAAAAATACCCGGCGGGCCACATGCGGCCCGCGGGCCGCAGTTTGCCCACCCCTGATGTAGGGTCTTGATAAGTATTAGGTTCTACCTATTAAATATCTGATAATAATGACAGCGTTATTATCAGATATTTCGCACCGTGAGTGTAAAACCAAGACATGTGCAAATTTTTCAATTTCGAGATTAAATGCGAAACAACTGCAAAAGTCGTGAACTTGATAATGTAAAAGTGAAGTAACTGAAATAACATGCAATATAATGTAGATATAAACCAAATATAATGGGTTTTTTTTAGAAACTCTATTTGTCCTAACAAAACGAAGACTTCATACCCTAATATCTCCAAAATATGTCTTTTGCACATGTCTTGGTTTTACACTCATGCTGCGATTTGATACAATGTAATATTAAATTAATGTTCTTATTGGATCAAAAAAATAATAACTATCTGCAATACTCCACGAACAATGCATATTTTTTTATCACAATGTTATACAGCCATCTCTCTTTCCAGTATGACAGTTCATGGTGAACTATGATACGTGAAATATAATTCGTACAATTTACATGTAACCCTATCTGAAGTCGCTTTTAGTAATATGTAATGGGATTTTATTTCGATATCGCTACTGGAGACACCCTTACGCGCCAAAATTGTTCACTGACACTGACAACTGTCAGTTTGTTCATTCATAGAGTTAGCTGCACAATATAGGGAAATTAAAGCTCATTGGTTGCACAATATCTCATTTCAAAATCAATTTGTAAAACCTATACAAAATTAGCTAAAAGTTAACTTGATAATAATGGTCACTAAATTTTGTTCCAGATGTATTACATGTTCGGCTTCCTGTTTCTGGTGTTTATAATCCTGGTGATTACCTGCTCGGAGACAACCGTGCTGCTGTGCTACTTCCACCTATGCGCCGAGGACTACCACTGGTGGTGGAGGGCCTTCCTCAGCTCGGCCAGCACCTCGGGATACCTCTTCATCTACTGCTGCCACTACTTCGTCACCAAGCTATCCATTGAAGACGCCGCCTCCACTTTCCTGTACTTCGGTTACACGATCATTATGGTGTTCCTCTTTTTCCTGCTGACCGGCACAATCGGATTCTTCGCCTGCTTTTGGTTCGTCCGTAAGATCTACAGTGTCGTCAAAGTCGATTAGATTTTTCACACTCTGTTTAAACTGATCATTATTAGTTTCCTTCTGTTACTACTCGCAGTGTGTTTGAAACACATAGCTGTAAGTAAGTTTTTTTTCAAATTGTTTTTCTTGTATGGTCTTATTGAAATTTTTGGAGCATTTATATAACTAAAGGTCTTAGGTAGATGGTCTGAGTACATTGAAATAGGTACCTAATTATCAAAACGGTTTTTACCGTCATGGTTTTTTTTTGTATATTTGTTTTAGTATTATGTTAGTTGTAAAACAATTACGAATATATGAGTCTTTCAAAAACATAGTTTTATCTGTACCTACGTATAAACTTAAAAACAAAAATATTTGATAAATAAAAAAGTAGTCAATAAAATCAATACGTTTGTAAATTTTTAAAAATGTAGGCCCTAGATGCATAAAATAATATCAGATTACGTTAAATCGAAATATTTTCAATATTACATGCATAGACTAAAATGCAATGACAGTTGCTAAACTCTTAATTAGTGACATCACTTTGCGTTCCGCGTTCGCGTCATCAAATTGTCGAGAATAGGAAAAGTATACAAACAGTACAACATAAAATGAATAACTATGAATTATCAATCGTTGATATAAATTTTAAATGTTTTAATGTTTCCTTTATCAGTGCTTAACTGATTTTATTAACGCATTGCGGATCTAGTATACCTAGTAAGATAGAGTTATACTAGATCGTATTTTTTTTTTGTTAATACATCTGGCAATAAAAATTTTACGTTTTCAAAATGGCCCCTTCTGTTTATTTTTTAAATGTCACAGTGAAAATAATATACATAATATAAGACGTATTTAATACTACTAGCGTCGATACATAACGTCGGAAACAAGTCAACGACATACAAAACCAAATAATTTCTCATTAAAAAATTACCGGAGTCAGATTTTTCAGGTTATCATGCGGATGCAAACGTCACTAGTCTAATCCGCAAATATTTTTTTTATATTTCCTCCATTCGGTTAACACAGCTGAATAGCTAATAACGATTTGTGACATTCCATGCATCAAGTTTTAGGAAACAATACATCGATGGCTCATTTCCATAGTGGTACAACTAGGAATTAGTCGTTTTGAGTAATGGCTGATCAAAGTTTTGACTCACCTAAACTGACTTGTAGAATAGTGACAAAAACATCGGCCCTACGAAGACAACTAGTAATTTTTTCGAGTTGTAATTGGAACTAGAAAGGAGTGATATACGAATATAATTGCTAACATAACTCAAAAATTGAAATTTTTGACTTATCGTACTATGAAACTGAGCCATCGATATATGAGGAATAATTCAAGTATTTGGCTCGTACGGTGGTGTAGTGGCTGATGGAAAAATTACATGTTGTTTTTCAATGTGTGTTTAATTGAAACTAGCACCGGAGGGGTTGGGCGAATGACTAACAAAATCCTTCATAATAGTCTGTGTCTATTCTGTCAAGGTCCGTATCGGATTGCGCTTAAAAGTAAAAATGGTTAGTTATATAATACATACATCATAAATAAAAGAGTGTTAAATAATGTTGACTATAATATGAATAGATATATATGCAGTAAAACTCTCGATTATCTGAGTGAGGGTTGCCAGTTTGTCGTTTATTAATATATGGTTTCATACTGATATCACTAAGGCATTCTCAAAAACAAACAGAAATCAGATTTTAAATATGTAATGCCTATTAAACAAGTAAAATAATAGTCTGCATTAGAACATTTTAAATCTAAACAAAAATTAGTATTTCGGATTATTCATCCATTTTGTTTATCCGTGCCCTTCCCTATCATTAACCTTGTCCTAGATCAGGGTTTCCCAAACTATGTTCCGCGGAACACCAGTGTTCTGCCGAACCTGAACGGGTGTTCCACAACCATTTGGAAAGGTTTTATACACCGCAACGCATTTAAAGATCTTCTACTGAGTAGAAGTAAAATAAGTAAAACTAAAATAATTAAAGAATCTACTTCATATTGAAAGGCGAGTGATGATCAATCTCCACTGATGTTTATGACGTCAAGTATCTAAATAGGTGGCTCCCACAAGGGGGGGCTGACAGGCCTCTACCCTGGGGGCCTGGGCTTACGGGGGGCCCGGCGTGAGAGATCGACCAGTGAAGTGAGATAAACACACATCACAAACATGCACTAATAGTTAAAAAATGGCGCTGTTTCGCTTCAAGCATACTAACATTTAATAATATGTGGTTTTGCCATACTCACAATTTTTGATTGTTGTCAATATGTGACATGTCCATAATTGTGCATATCAACATAAAAGTGGTTGTATTAGAAATACAAAAAATCGCTAAAAATACCTTTAATTTTACCTCGAACACCATTTGGAATATGCAACTGTAGATCGTCACATTGCCTTTAACCTTAGCGATAAGTAGGGGGCCCGCCAAAGATCCTAGCCTGGGGGCCCGCTTCGGGATGTGGGGACCATGATCTAGCTAGATACAGACGGAGGACCATCTTTTCTCACACCGTGCGCATGAAAAAGATGGAGTATATTGTTTTTAACTGACCGGCTGACAAGTCTTGTCAGTTTAACGACAGTTGCCAAAATTGGAAGAAAGGTTAACTGCGCTTATAAATAACCTACAAAATAAATTAAGTGTTTTGTTAAAATTTCCGGGTTTGCGAAGTGTTCCATTGCAGAAAAAGTTTGGGAAACCCTGTCCTAGATAATCAGGAGTATTGTACTGTATGTTATATTTTAATTTTTGCAAATAATTAAGTATTTTAATCTTAATTCACTTCAGAATGTCATAATTTACATTGAATTGTTACTTCAAAACGTCTCATCATGTTAATTATTGTTTTTAAGTCTACTTTTGGTAATGCCGCGTGGAATAAGCGCTGGTCTTATCGTGTCGAGGGTCCCAGGTACGAATCCTAGTTCTGGCAAGTACACACATTGTTTTTCATTTTGTGTGTGAGTCAGAGTATGGACCTAATAGATTGAGCAAGTGGCTGACATCCATTTCTCGTAAAAATAAAATCTGTTAATATAAACCTCCACTCTATGAAGACCCATATCATCATATTAGGATCGGACATGGTCGAAAGAAAAAGAAGAATGTATTAATTTTTATATGTATTGATATCATTGCAATTATATGACATTAGTATCAATTGATCGGTCAAGCCACTATCCAACAAATGCGTATATTGTGAAGGCAGGAATAATTTGATTGTCTATGTGTACAGATTCGACTGTGTATTTGAATGGCTCGAATTTAAAACTTATATTTCTCAATCGCTTAAATTTTATTCATAAACAAAAGTGGAATCCGTGCAAAAAAAAATACCAACGATTACCGTCTGTGAAGTCAGCCCTTTTTTATATATTTTTTTGGGCTTATGTGATGAGTGTACATTCAAATATAATATTATGGTAAATGATTTTCATTGTATAATTAATTATGTATAACTATAATGATTAGAACGTATCGTCCGTATTAATGCAGACTATCTCAACCGCCATTTTTAATTTGAATACATTCAAAGAAAAACACAATATTTAAATTTGAATGTTGCCATATAATTTATTACACAAAGGATTAATCACTCTTCGACACTTTCTTCTTACTAAAATGCCGTCAGCTATTAAAATTTGTTGAACAAATTTCTCAGGTTGTATAGCCAAAGACGCATTTTAGTTTATGACATGATCGGAATAATACCCCGTTTACACATGCATGGATTTACTGCTGACAGTCCGTATTATCGCAGCCATAACAATAAAATGCACGTGTAAACATATATTATCTTGCAAGTTGCAAGATTACATGCATGAATCAAAAATGTTCGGAAGCTTCTGAATTTTTACGCGACAGTTGGGATTTGTTCGATATCTGCGGGCCTGCGCAGTAGAATGATAGTGGCGAACCTGCCGGAAAAAAAACGATCTACACCGAGACTCACTTTGAGGATAACCGATTTTCACGACTGTCAAATAGAACAATAAAATGACTACATCGCGTCTCACTTACTCTTGAAGAAGGAGATTGGCGAGACAGTCGGCACTTTTACGTGTAAACAGTTATTATCGCGATAATTTAAAATGCAAGTAACATTTAGAATTTTTGGAAGAGCCTACATCAGGAAGCCTCCAGTTTGTTCCTGGTGTTACTTCTAAGCATCCAGGCATTGGCTACAGTTAATAGTACTGATATAATGTATCCAGTCTGGTGTTGAAGAGACATTTCATTTTTTATTTTCAATATTGACTCATGAGGACAAATCTCGTGGGCTAAACAGGAAAAGCTTTACAAAAAAATTATAAATGATGTCTGCGGTAGCGGTAGTCTGTTTGTATGGTGACGATATTTATTATGGACGATGACGCTGTTGTCTTTGAAATATTTTTTTTATAAATATGCACAACCGATGTATTAAAATTAAAAAAAAAAAACTAAGTTAAGAAACATTATTGTGACTGTATAGGATAGTGTCATTTTGAAATGAATCAATCACAGTCATAAGAGTATGGCAGGTATATATTTTTTCCTCGGCACTAAGATGTGAATATATGAATATATTGTCTCGCATTGGACTGTGGAGAATCTGTGAACTAATTAGAATGGATAAAGATATTATATTAAACATTAGCATAATCATTTATATGTCGTAAAAAAAATAATTATTGCATTGTTTTTCTTTCCAAAATGCAACGTGCTTAAATTTAATAAATATTTTGTTTTTTTTGTGATTTTATCATTAGTAGTTAGGATATCGAAGAGATGTCAATTGATTTAAATTCAGTGAGCTTGTGAATAATACATATTATGTAAATTATTTCTTTACTTTCGGATTTTGTGTCTCTTACAAGGAGGAAAAGCTTCCAGTGTATTATGATTGTATCAAAATATAAAACATTGTAAGAAATCATAGCTTTTCTTAATATTACTTACTCTAAAATATATATATTATACAAGATATATAATATTATATTATGATGTTTGAATGAATAAATCTGTGTGAATTGAAAAGTTTGTTTTTTTATTACCCCACCATTTGAATAATATCGAGGGCAAAGACCGGATGACTTTGATTGGTAGACAGCAATTGAAGAGTCTATTGTAACAACGTATTTTTCATAGAAGTTCATGAAAATATCAGCTATTCTCAAATTTGCACTCTCAATATGTGTTATTTGTAAACAAACATCATTTTCTAGACAAATGTTGGTGCCGGCAAGTTAATAATTAAGATTATCCGGAAATTATGCCTACTGTTCCAATGATTATCAAATCTATGCTCTCGTGGTGCAGTGGGTAAGGCGCTGGCCTTCCACCTGAGAGTTCTGGGTTCGATTCCCGGTCATGACAAAAACATTAATGTGTTTTTCTCAAAGCCTGGGTATTTGTGATTGTTCAAAAATTATTAACAACCACCTTGTACGAAAAAGTAAGGACATGGTTATTTATTAATAATTCTTATAAAAAAAAAAAACATCTGTGTTTCATTTTATTGTTTTGTACATTTATATGCCTTACACACTACATAAAATTACTAGAAGATAAAAAGAATGTAACTTAATCATGGTCGATTGATGACCCGTGACTGGTGGTCGCCTGGTCTTGCGACAATAATTGAGGATTCTTGGTACGAGGGTGGGTCAATAAGTCCTTAGAAAAGCCGACAGGTGGCGCGACTAGTACTGTAAGCGGTTTGTTTTCATGCAGCGACACTACCGATTCAGTATGCTGCGAAGTTTCAATCAGATTGGTCGGGTTGTTGTGTGTTTCTCGTACATTTAAAAAAAAAATTTGCTTGTTTACAAAAATGGAGAAAATTGAGTTTAGAGCTGTTATTAAACATTTTAATATAAAAGGGTTAACAGCAAAGGAAATAAAAAATGAGTTGGATTTAGTTCACGGCATATCTGCTCCTTCACTTGCAACTATTTATAACTGGTTAAATGAATTTAAACGTGGTCGTACATCAACAAAGGATGAACCACGCTCAGGACGTCCTGTAGAGGTGACTACACCAGAAATGATCAATAAAATCCACGATATGGTGTTAAGTGACCGAAGATTAAAGTTGAGTGAGATAATTGAGGTTACAGGGATCTCAAAAGGTAGCGTCATTTCTATTTTACATGACAAATTTGACATGAAAAAAATTTCTGCAAGATGGGTGCCGCGTTTGCTCACAGTCGACAATAAACGCAATAGGGTGGTGGCCTCTAAAGCCCTGTTGTCGCTCATGCAACGCAATCCGGATGAATTTTTTCGTCGCTTTGTGACTGTAGATGAAACATGGATACACCACTATACTCCCGAGACGAAAGAACAGTCAAAGCAGTGGATTGCGAAAGGCGAACCATGTCCAAAGAAGGCGAAAACCGTAAAATCAGCTGGTAAGGTTATGGCTACAGTATTTTGGGATGCACGTGGAATTATTTTCGTTGACTATTTGGAAAAAGGAAAAACAATAACAGGGGATTATTATGCATCTTTATTGGACCAGCTAAAAAACAAAATTGAAGAAAAACGGCCTCATTTAAACAGGAAAAAAATCCTATTTCATCAGGACAATGCCCGTGTTCACACATGTTTACGATCAATGGCTAAAATTGAAGAATTGAAGTTCGAATTGGTCGACCACCCACCGTATTCGCCAGATTTAGCCCCCAGTGACTTTTTCCTTTTCCCAAACTTAAAAAAATGGCTAAGTGGACAACGTTTTTTTTCAAATGAAGAAGTCATCGATCGGACAAATGCTTATTTTGAGGACCTTCCGAAAACTTATTTTTCTGACGGTTTAAAAAAAATTGAGAAACGTCTAACCAAGTGTATTGAGCTCCAAGGAGATTATGTTGAGAAATAAAAAAAAAATACAAAAATAAAAACTGTTTTAATGCTTTTTTCTAAGGAATTATTGACCCACCCTCGTAGGTAGGAATAAAGGAATGATGGCCACCATATTGGCCCAACCAATATGTTTCAAATAATCTAAATTTAAGCCATACCGCGTGTCTGGATGGTAGTAAAAATAAAAATCAATTCAGTAGGTATGTTTTTTTGTAACCCGGAAGTTTTGTTTGAATGAATTAAGTTTAAATAATGTCTGTATTTTGAATATTTTTTTAAAAATAAGTATACTGATAAAATAATTGTAAAGTGAGGCCGACTTAGTGGGCCTACACGCTTGGTGATCTGACATTTGACCACAAATTTTTATTCAAACTAAATGTGTTGTAGATTATCGAAGAGTAATAATGATGAATAGCACAATGTGGTATGGAAAGGTCCTTTTTGGACATAACACGAAAAGACCACAACAGAAACCAATTGGTAAGGAGGCAGACAAGAGTATGCGATGTGAAAGAAATCGAAACAGCAATGGACCAGACATGTCGATCGTGGAGTAGACAACAGCTGAACAACAAATATTCCAATGCATGGTAATCACCAGACGACATTTAATAATATCAACAAGGGAAAACATATGGTATGATCCGATATTCACGGCAAAGTATAGGTACTCATATTAGTAAGAATTGTCGTTGCCAAAACATCGATACTCGATTTCAATATTTCTAACAAAGGATTCAAGCCCACAGCTCAACAATAGGTAAATGTTCTAATCTCTACTAGATGGTGGGCGCATATATATTAGGCAATATTTATTTAGATTCATATCTTACCTCTCCATATCTTGGGACAAGATTGACCAGTATGTTATCAATTTGAATTTAATAAACTATTTTTTTTAAGTCAATGTTCGCACAGTTATTTAAAATACGCATTGATACCCAATGTTGATAATAATATAATGGTCGCATGAATAGTCAGGTTATTAGCAGTCCATAGTTAAATTTAATAAATTAATTACAAGATAAAAAGAACTTTTTATATACAACGTGTTTAAATTTTCTGTTGAATCATATAAACTTGACTTGACTAGCTTAAACGATCAAAAACAATTGTATTTGATAGAAATAATACTGAAATGTCATTTTGACACTCATATTGATTTCCATAATAACGCACGTATATATTAATAATGTAGTTGTTAGGACCCTAGCAACCAATAATAGTGGATTGGATTACGGATTTCTTCCGAAATAACTTTTCATACAAAACAGAATTAACTAAAAATGAATTTAATTCTACTTAAAAATGGCTAAAAGTATTTAAAAAATGCATTGGCATCGTGTTCTGATATATTCTAAAAGTTTCAAATATGTAGCTAGTCGGGAAGTTAGTTAAAAATCGATTGCAAGAGAAAAAAGAATACGACCTAATAAAAACGTTGTAAAATATTCTACCCTTTACTTTTTATGCGTGTCAAAAAAACAGGAGAAAATTTATTGATTATTATTAATTTATTATTGCATTGAAGTTGTCAACCCGCTAATGCCTAAAAGCGAATTTAAAAAGTCTTACAATAACTGCAACTCACTGCTGTGATTTAGTTTTTTTATAAATTCGTGTTAGATACCTATATACCTATTTCAATTATTCATTTTATGATCCCCAAATCAATGGTGTGCTATCAACAATGAGTTAATAATTGATTATAGATATTCTACTAAAAACAAATTACCATGCACAATATAAAACCAGGGTTTCACAACATGTTTTGTACAGAGCAAAAATAAATAATAAATTGCTAATACCCCAGATTGTGAAAATAGTGATTAATTCTAGTGCAAGGCTTTTTACTGGCGTTTAGCGATTCACTATAGCCTTAACTTATCTTTAAGTATCTACTCATCTGGTGTCCAAATGGTTTTTCATAATAGGTCAAAATCCTAATATTTTACATAAAACACCCTTCCTTAGCTGGATGCTTCGGGATTCTTCATTTTGGGTTTGGGCACAGAACAGATTAATAAATAGAATTCCGATTGGCTATATTCAATACACTACATTTTGATGCAGGTTATGAATGTCCTACGAAAATGAGCCACGCATTATGGATGTTTCCATAGTGGGTGTAATACACCAATATTAAATGAGTGTCAATGCATAAACCGAGAGCAGTTGTCAGTATTCGACGTATGACATATTCTTGACACGTGTTGAAGTTTACCCCGTATTCTTCCGCACTCGAGATCGGTTGCCTGCTACTCCTTACCCATTAGGTATTTCAGTTCCCATTATTTCTGAGTTTCCTGGTTTGGAGTAAGGGAGGCTTTGGTGGACGTAGATGAATTAAGTACATATGGCATCCGCGTACATTTACTTATGTATGTATACAGTTAAACAAGGGAAACTGATGATAGTTATTACAATAGATCATTTTGGTTACAGTAATTGAACGATTATTATTACGTAGAAGGGACAATAATTATAGCCCCGAAGTAACTATGCGGCGAGAAATGTCTGAATGTATATGGGGGGGGGTTGATCAACCTTAGATCTCTTATTCCTACAATATCAAATCAAATTTATTTATTTTACATATAATGAACATAACAAATTATAAATTCAAAGCGTTCACGACATGACATAAAACAGGTGTTAATAATTTTTAAAAATAAAAATACAGAGAATAAGTAATAAAATAAGAAAATAAATAAAATAAGTAACAAAATAAAAGTAGATGGAAGCACACAGAGTGAACTTTGATAGACCATATTATCTTAAAAACTTATAAAACAACGTCCACCTAAATTCACCCTCACGTAAGTGGAATATATCAATATCCGAAGCGATTTCATTAAACATGGTTACTGCCCTCCCAATTGGCATTACTAATGGCAGGTTAGTTCTGCACCGTGGGAGAACAAACAACGGATGCCCTCGATTCCTAAGGTAATTATCAGAGACACACAAGCCAACACCACCAAGAATGGCAGAGTTCACATTTAGGCCGCGTATAAGTCTGAAAAAATATGTAGCTAAATAAAGATCTCTTCTAAATTTTAAGCTACAATATGTAAGCATCCCTAAGAGAAAATCAGTCGGATAGAGCCACGGATAATATCCATACAGCCGAAAGTAAAGGAGTCTTAAAAATTTCTTTTGGACTCTCTCCACCATAAGGCCGTACTTCAACTGATGCGGGGCCCAAACGATAGACCCACTCTCAAGTCTACTTCTAACTAAGGAGTTATAGAGAATTTTTAGTACCGTAACATCCGAAAAGACCCGGGAAGTACGCAAGACAAAGCCCAACATCTTTATCGCCTTTTTACAAATGGTATCTATATTACCACTAACGTTTACCGTCAAACGTAATTCCAAGATCTCTTACAGATGATATTCGCGAGAGAACTCTGCCATGCATCGAGTACTGGAAAAACAATACTCGTGAGGCTTTAGTAAACGATAAAACATTGCATTTATCAATATTGAAGTCCAGTTTGTTACGCCTGCCCCAATCTAATACATTATCTATATCAAGTTGGAGTTGACGACAATCGTCCGTTTCAAGAGTTTCAAGTCGTCAGCAAACAACAAAAACATAGCTCTTTTAATTACCAATGCTATGTCATTTATAAAAATCGTGAACAGCAATGGCCCTACGTTTGAGCCCTGGGGGACACCAGAAAATGTGTAAAAGGTCTGTGAATGATAAAGTTATTATAACATTATCCACGTTGATATTATTTTATTCGGTTATACACCGCACTTATCCTATCGTAAATATTTCAATTTACTTTCGGGATAGATAGCATGGTGTCACATTGTTGTGGCAGTGCAGGCGGCTCATTTAGGCATGGCCCCCACAAGGGATGGGGCTGACAGGGCTCCAGCCTGGGGGGCCGACGTGGCGGATCGACCAGTTGTGAGATAAACACACCACAAATCTGTTCTATTATAAATTTTTAAATATGTAGTTGTGCAATGCAATTTGATGTGATATGATTGATTTAACTACCTAAATGAAAATTCATGTCTATAATTTTATATTATAATTATCTTTAGTGTTTCCTGAATAATAAAAATGGCTATTTATCAAATATCGAAGGGTCGCATGCTACTTGGCTACCACAAGATGGCGTCGCGACGAGTGGTTCATAATTTGATGCCGAGTGCCGAAAACTCAATAATTCAAGGGGATAATAATATATTAAAATTTATATATAAAATCGCTAAAATACACGGAATACCATTTGGGGAACACTACTGTAGAACATCACACTGTCCTTAGCCTTGGCGATAGGTAGGGGGGGGGCGTCAAACATCCTGGCCTATTTAGGATCCTTAATTTGGTATCAGTACCTACAGCACTCGAAATGGAAAAGTTAACGAACCGGAACGCTCGACAAATTTTCTGAAGATATTTACACAGTTATCAAATCGTAAGTGTATTTTATAAAAATAAGTGTGTCAGATTTTCTATTCTATGGCCTATCTACCTCTGACGGTCAACATATTTTTTCCACGAGACGGAGCGATAATTTAACAAATTTCACGAGCCGGAACGGCGCTCCGGTGCGTTCCGTTCCATTTCGTGCCCTGAGTACCTACCAACTTCATTAGAAAAAGAAAAATAGTAATTTAACCATGAGTAAAGAATATTTTTTAAAACCAGATTCAAAAGAAATTATGGTGTAAATATTATGGCATATAAACACGGCAGCAAGTTGATACGATCTTTTTTACTTTTGGTTTGAAAGTGATGTAACGCAAGCCCTATGTTGGATCAAAAACAGGAAACTCCACTGGTAGTATGCCAATAATGAATAACTAATTCATTTTATCTGCCATTAAATGTTACTCACGAGCAATCAGTTGGCGGGTGGTCTACGTAGATAAAAAACCACCGGCGGCACAGGAAAATAATATATTATCTGCAGAACAAATTTATTAATTTTATTGTATTCATAATAACAGAGAATCGACGTAAAATTAACAACCATTTTAACTAAATTTGTGTTTATAGACTTTAATTTAATATAAATTGGGAGCATCCAAATATGTTGGGAACATCAGTTGTTTGTTCTCTAAATGCCATGTCCACACTGGCAACCTCATTAAATTTCACGATGATAATTATCAAAATTTGTTTGACCAAAAATTATTTTAATCGAAATTTAATGAGGTTGCCAGCAACTTGTTGCCAATGTGGACTCGGTAATGCCAATTGGGAAGGCAATAATTGTATTCAGCCAAATCTTACTCACCTTCGTAAAGGTTAGTTGTGTAGGTGGTTTTCTATTATTTTAAATATAGGGTTTACCTAACTTATTCAGTATACTTCCTTGGACTTTTATAATTATATTATAATATATTATGCATTTGATTGGACCCGAAAAACAGGAGCTTGCAAATGAAAGCCGGAAACTTTTTTTTTCTTTCGACCATATCCGATCCTAATAGGATTATATAGTGGAGGTTTGTATGGACAGATTTTATTTTTACGAGAAATAGATGTCAACCACTTGCTCAACCTATTAGGTCCATACTCTGACTCATACACAGATTGAATAACAATATATTGTGTACTTGCCAGACCCAGGATTCGTACCTGGGACCCACGTCGCAATAGACCAACGCTTAAGCCGCGCAGCCATCGTGGTAAGTAGGTAAACTAGGTTTGAAAATAAATGTCTCGAAGAAAAAAAAATTGATAAACTACTTTGCTGAACCAAAAATAATTCTCAGAAATGGAACTCAACTTGATCGGGTCAACAAATACGTATATCTCTAACAACAAAAATGTCAATTGACAGAGGTACTTATGTATGATGACATTTCTCGCATACCCAAACTGACATGGAGTGCATTTGGTCACCTGTATAGAACTGCTATCTTGTCTATCTAAGAGAAGGCTCAAAAGTCAAATTTAGTCGGTCAGAAAAAATGGACTTAGCTAAATAATAATACTAATTGCCAATCATTAACATCGCGCGCTTCAATAATTCATTTAGTATCGTTTTATAAAATCGAAGGATGGAGGTAGGGTGTTAAGATCCGCAATAAATAGTGCACATTAAACTTTAATAGTCACATGTATTTGTTTTTATACAGTACAATAATTTACAGATGGTATTAGTTAGTTTTTAGAAATGAATAAACCCAACCTAAATCAAGCCATAATAGTTTTGATATACTTTGGACGATACGACAAAATTGTGCATACTTTTTCATTCATACTTGCCGCCCCTAGGCAACACCAAAAAGCCGCCTCATTTTATACAGTATCTTTATCATCCTTTCATGAGTCCAATATCTAAGAAATGTGTTGTATGGATACATTACTAATAAAATATCAGACTAATTATTCAAAAATCTGCACGTGTCGTTTCTGGTATGTCTCCAAGTATGTCGAAGGGCAATGGAAGTAAACTAGATATCGCGAACCCGATAAAACCAGTCAGCTGATTTTTTTAATGGAAAGATATTTTCGTTATTACTAAGTTTAAGTAGCTATTTCTATATATTCCAAATAATTCTCCTCGATTTGCCGCCCTTCGAGTGACTGCCGCCCACAAGCGACGCTCAATATGCCTACCCACACGGGACGTCACTGATTAAAATGACATATTACATATATTGTTGGTTCATTGTTTTTAAATACCTTTCGCCCTGCCCAAACTAAATTATAATAGATAAAAAATATTATTCTATCTATAAAATATCCACAGTTATGTATGATTTAATTGCACAATTTTAGATATTTTATAGATAGACGCGTATGTTTTGACTATTATCTATTATGATTTGGTTTTCGCAGGGTTTAATTGAATTTTAAAAACTAACCGACACTATCTGTAAATTGTGATTGTAGTAGTAGTTCAATGAAAAAATACGTATGACTGACAAACTTTAGTGTGCACTATTTATGGCGGATCTTAACAGCCTACATCCACCCTTCGCCACTGTTATGTATGCTTTACTCATGACAACTGACAAATCAAGGGACGACCGGTATACAGAGACAAAATATTCAAGAGGCGACCCCGTGGTCCGGCCTGTACACAATACCATGGCCCCCACATCCTTAAGCGGGCCCCCAGACCAGGATCTTTGGCGGCCCCCCCGACCCATCGCAATGGATAAATGCAGTGTGGCGCTCTACATAGGGATTGCAATACCGAATAAAAATATCAATACCGGTTTTTCGGAATTTCTTATTGAATACCGGTATCAATACCAGTATTTCTTTAACATTACATAAACAGAAGTAGGTGCTTATCAATAAATATAGCTATTAAAATCTTTTTAAAATATTATTTTATAGCAAAAACCTACATACCTACATTTATTATATTGACATTTTAAAATATGTATTGATCATAATAGTGATTTTTTACAAATAATTTGAATATATTGATAATTTTAACTAAAGCCCTCAAAAGTTCATCAAGTGCTAATAAGTCCGGCTGCAGGAAAAGCTTCTTAAATTCAACGCTTATAGAATAATTATTGAACATTTTTGTCACGGATGTTTTCTATTTCGAAATAATATTATGATAAATTATCGCGACAATTACTTATATAAATATATTTGATGAAATTTGTTTTATTATTTGTCACCTCTTTTGGATTCACTCAATATATTTGCATTTTAGCAGCGAGTGTGCTTTCCTAATACTGAAAATTCCGGTATTTTGGATTTTCAAAACCGGTAATTAATCGGTAAAAATCGGTACCTATTGATAAATACTGGAATACCGGTATTGCAATCCCTAGCTCTACAGTAGCGTTTTCCAAATCGTGTAGGTACGCGGTAAAATTAATTTCTACTTAAGTACCCATATTTAGTGTTTTTTTGTATATTTTAATATATCCATTTGAATTATGGAGTTGTACCGTACAACCACATAATATAAAATAATAATATTATTGGAAGGAAAATAGCGCCGCAGCCGACTTTTTTTTACTATTAATGCAAATTTGTCATGTGTGTTTATCTCACTTATCTGGTCGACTCGCCTCACCGGGCCCCCAAAATAGAGCCCTGTCAGCTCCCCCCCCCCTTGTGGGCATGCACAATATACTATATACGGATGCGACATCCATATTGCAGATATTTCTGTAAAATAATTCATTCTTTCCTAATTATATTACGTGATATTTTATCATCTAAAATATTAGGTTTTGTAAATAACTCGTTAATTTAACTATATAGTTAAAATATTACCAAAATCCACACATCACCATTGACTAATTATCAGTGCTTCTGCTTCTGGGCATATCAGAAGATTAACGGCACTCTATTAGGAGTAGCTAACTGTATCGCGTTTTTTTCTGCAACACGAGGTTTAGCAAACAACTTAACTGTTGATTGAACTCTATTAGTATAACCTGATAAGTATCGTGGACTGGAGGAGTACCTAGCTATTATGGTAAATAGTTATTTGAATTTATCTTCACTCTCATTCGTCTCCTTGCTCACCTATTAGGTCCATACTCTGACTCATACACAGATTGAATAACAATATATTGTGTACTTGCCAGACCCAGGATTCGTACCTGGGACCCACGTCGCAATAGACCAACGCTTAAGCCGCGCAGCCATCGTGGTAAGTAGGTAAACTAGGTTTGAAAATAAATGTCTCGAAGAAAAAAAAATTGATAAACTACTTTGCTGAACCAAAAATAATTCTCAGAAATGGAACTCAACTTGATCGGGTCAACAAATACGTATATCTCTAACAACAAAAATGTCAATTGACAGAGGTACTTATGTATGATGACATTTCTCGCATACCCAAACTGACATGGAGTGCATTTGGTCACCTGTATAGAACTGCTATCTTGTCTATCTAAGAGAAGGCTCAAAAGTCAAATTTAGTCGGTCAGAAAAAATGGACTTAGCTAAATAATAATACTAATTGCCAATCATTAACATCGCGCGCTTCAATAATTCATTTAGTATCGTTTTATAAAATCGAAGGATGGAGGTAGGGTGTTAAGATCCGCAATAAATAGTGCACATTAAACTTTAATAGTCACATGTATTTGTTTTTATACAGTACAATAATTTACAGATGGTATTAGTTAGTTTTTAGAAATGAATAAACCCAACCTAAATCAAGCCATAATAGTTTTGATATACTTTGGACGATACGACAAAATTGTGCATACTTTTTCATTCATACTTGCCGCCCCTAGGCAACACCAAAAAGCCGCCTCATTTTATACAGTATCTTTATCATCCTTTCATGAGTCCAATATCTAAGAAATGTGTTGTATGGATACATTACTAATAAAATATCAGACTAATTATTCAAAAATCTGCACGTGTCGTTTCTGGTATGTCTCCAAGTATGTCGAAGGGCAATGGAAGTAAACTAGATATCGCGAACCCGATAAAACCAGTCAGCTGATTTTTTTAATGGAAAGATATTTTCGTTATTACTAAGTTTAAGTAGCTATTTCTATATATTCCAAATAATTCTCCTCGATTTGCCGCCCTTCGAGTGACTGCCGCCCACAAGCGACGCTCAATATGCCTACCCACACGGGACGTCACTGATTAAAATGACATATTACATATATTGTTGGTTCATTGTTTTTAAATACCTTTCGCCCTGCCCAAACTAAATTATAATAGATAAAAAATATTATTCTATCTATAAAATATCCACAGTTATGTATGATTTAATTGCACAATTTTAGATATTTTATAGATAGACGCGTATGTTTTGACTATTATCTATTATGATTTGGTTTTCGCAGGGTTTAATTGAATTTTAAAAACTAACCGACACTATCTGTAAATTGTGATTGTAGTAGTAGTTCAATGAAAAAATACGTATGACTGACAAACTTTAGTGTGCACTATTTATGGCGGATCTTAACAGCCTACATCCACCCTTCGCCACTGTTATGTATGCTTTACTCATGACAACTGACAAATCAAGGGACGACCGGTATACAGAGACAAAATATTCAAGAGGCGACCCCGTGGTCCGGCCTGTACACAATACCATGGCCCCCACATCCTTAAGCGGGCCCCCAGACCAGGATCTTTGGCGGCCCCCCCGACCCATCGCAATGGATAAATGCAGTGTGGCGCTCTACATAGGGATTGCAATACCGAATAAAAATATCAATACCGGTTTTTCGGAATTTCTTATTGAATACCGGTATCAATACCAGTATTTCTTTAACATTACATAAACAGAAGTAGGTGCTTATCAATAAATATAGCTATTAAAATCTTTTTAAAATATTATTTTATAGCAAAAACCTACATACCTACATTTATTATATTGACATTTTAAAATATGTATTGATCATAATAGTGATTTTTTACAAATAATTTGAATATATTGATAATTTTAACTAAAGCCCTCAAAAGTTCATCAAGTGCTAATAAGTCCGGCTGCAGGAAAAGCTTCTTAAATTCAACGCTTATAGAATAATTATTGAACATTTTTGTCACGGATGTTTTCTATTTCGAAATAATATTATGATAAATTATCGCGACAATTACTTATATAAATATATTTGATGAAATTTGTTTTATTATTTGTCACCTCTTTTGGATTCACTCAATATATTTGCATTTTAGCAGCGAGTGTGCTTTCCTAATACTGAAAATTCCGGTATTTTGGATTTTCAAAACCGGTAATTAATCGGTAAAAATCGGTACCTATTGATAAATACTGGAATACCGGTATTGCAATCCCTAGCTCTACAGTAGCGTTTTCCAAATCGTGTAGGTACGCGGTAAAATTAATTTCTACTTAAGTACCCATATTTAGTGTTTTTTTGTATATTTTAATATATCCATTTGAATTATGGAGTTGTACCGTACAACCACATAATATAAAATAATAATATTATTGGAAGGAAAATAGCGCCGCAGCCGACTTTTTTTTACTATTAATGCAAATTTGTCATGTGTGTTTATCTCACTTATCTGGTCGACTCGCCTCACCGGGCCCCCAAAATAGAGCCCTGTCAGCTCCCCCCCCCCTTGTGGGCATGCACAATATACTATATACGGATGCGACATCCATATTGCAGATATTTCTGTAAAATAATTCATTCTTTCCTAATTATATTACGTGATATTTTATCATCTAAAATATTAGGTTTTGTAAATAACTCGTTAATTTAACTATATAGTTAAAATATTACCAAAATCCACACATCACCATTGACTAATTATCAGTGCTTCTGCTTCTGGGCATATCAGAAGATTAACGGCACTCTATTAGGAGTAGCTAACTGTATCGCGTTTTTTTCTGCAACACGAGGTTTAGCAAACAACTTAACTGTTGATTGAACTCTATTAGTATAACCTGATAAGTATCGTGGACTGGAGGAGTACCTAGCTATTATGGTAAATAGTTATTTGAATTTATCTTCACTCTCATTCGTCTCCTTGACCGAGGCGTTGGTCAAACTGAACAAAATATTATCTGGTCATGAGATTGTTGTATTTGAAGGAAGCCTTTTGGCTTCTCTCCGTCCTGTGCTTGAGGTATGTAAATAATATTATTATAATAATATTTAATTGTATTTGTACGTATGGATTAGTCATATAAATAGTCTCATCTATTGTGTTAACTATAAATTCATGGTGGAAATGCATTGTATTATTAAATTAAATCAATAATATAAATAGTATATCCGGTTTTTATGTTTTGAAAAATCAAATAGGTATGAAAGATTCGAATCAATTAAAAATCGAACATGAAACTATTGTCATTTTAACTGTTTTAACTATCAATTCTTAGGTAAGACATACAATATAATATTAACACAATACTTAGACACAATATGTTTTTTTTTTGGCCATATCCAATTCTAAGAAGATCATAATGTACCTCCACAGAGTGGAGGTTTGTATTATTAACACATTTTTGTTTTCACGAGAAATGGATGTTAGCCACTTGCTCAACCTACATAATATTAGGTCTATACTCTGAGTCATACATAAATTGAAAACAATATATGTGTACTTGCCAGAGTCAGGATTCGAACCTAGGACCCACGACGTTATAGGCCGCGCGGCCACCGTGGGTGGTTCTTATCGCATAAGCTAATTCATTAATGATCAGTACCGGTTTCATTCACTTAATTTTGACATTTTAAACTAATAACAAATATACATTCTCAGAGCTATTTTATACTAACAAATTTAAAGATAAAAAAAATATTTATTGAAAATACTTATTAAATATAAAATTATAAGAAAATCCCTTGCTAAAATAATTTAATTAAATCTACATAGCTTCATATAATAAAAAAGAATAATATAAGTACCTAACAAGTACTTATTACATATTGTGTTTTATTTAAATTAAAACAATATGATTATGTTTTTCAATGAGACAATATCCTATTTGGAATTGCAATATTTTTTTACATATAATACTTTAACATAAAGGTATTTTGTTTATAATAACTCATTTTTACAACGTTTTATTAGCTCGTATTCTTGTTTTTCCGGTGGTTATTTGTCCAGTACAAATCTTGGAATCGATTTTTAACTAACTTCCCGACTAGCTAGATATTTGAAACTTTTAGAATATTATATCAAAACACGATGCCAATGCATTCTTTTAATACTTTTAGCCATCTCTAAGCAGAATTGAATTCATTTTCAGTCAATTCTGTTTTGTATGGAAAGTTAATTCAGAAAAATCCGTAAAAAAGTAAAAGACTATTATTGGTTGCTAAGGGGGTGGTCCTAGCAACTAAATTATTAATATATACGTGCGTTACTATTGAAATCAAAATGACATTTCAGTATTCTATATTGGTTTGTTTGTTTGTTTGTTTTTTATTTACTTCATATCAAGTACAAGTTTGAGCATATTGAGCATAATAATTCAACAGAAAATTTATAAACGTTGTATATAAAAGGTTCTTTTTATCTTGTAATTATTTTGTAAAATCTTGTAAACTAATCTTGGTACGATCTTTGTCATAATACGATGCATGAATACATTGAATATTCGACCAAAATCGACGTTCTAAAACAGGTAAAATTTTGATTACTCAACCTTTGAGTAAAAATATGTAAGTCATCAAGCAAGAGTGACGTAAACTACATCATAAGGTATCGCATTCCATATTAATTCCAAATTGAATTTAGTTTATTTTGGCCAGGTGAATTTACTAAATTACAAAATAATATAATATTAGGAATAGTGTTTTATGGAAATATGGACGTATTTAATTTAATTATATAATATACACTTGCATCACCTGCATCTAACAATAATGTTTAAACGTGATTATTTTACCACGTTTTTATTAGCTCGTATTCTTATTTGTCCGGTACAGATTTTTTCTTGTGTGTCCAGTACATTTTTTTTCTTGTTTGTCCAAGATTTGTATTGGACGATTGAAGATTTTTAACTAACTTCCCGACTAGCTAGACATTTGAAACTTTTATTTTAGAATATACCTATCAGAACATGATTACAATGCATTATTTTAATACTTTTAACCATCTTTAAGCAGAATTGAATTCATTTTCAGTTAATTCTGTTTTGTATGGAAAGTTATTATTGTCAGTTGCTAAGGGGGTCTTAACAACTAAATTATTAATTTATACGTGCGTTACTATGAAAATTAATATGAAATGTCAAAATGACATTTCAGAATTCTATATTTATTCAGTATTTCTATCAAGTACAATTAACAGTTTTTATTAATACATAGAATTGTCAAGTTTATATGATTTAACAGAACATTTAAAAACGTGGTATATAAAAAGTTCTTTTCATCTTGTAATTATTATATTTATAGCTAACAAAGCAAATAGTATAATATTAGTTTATTTAAGAAAAGTCTATGCATTGTGTAGGTATGTGATATTTTGTAAATGTTACATACCATAATATTATAATGTTTATTCGAAATTCAAAAAAGTCGTGATTATAGGAGATGGTATATATCTATAGTACTTACACACGAATATTATAATTAGTGTAAATAAGAAGAAATCTGTGATACCGACTTGTAATTATTTCTTATAGAATTATTACAGTTTTCGCGCAGAATTATTAATTGACCATCGACGAGAAACGTTGTTTTTTAAATATGGGTGAAATTAATGATAAACTTCTCTAGTATAATGTATTTATTTGTGTGTCAACGTCAAATATTGAAACTCAAAAGACAATTGTAAATTGATGGAGTGGTCTGATTGTCCAGGATGGAGATGGATGGTATCTGGACGAGGCCAAGTTTTAGTGACAAAAATAATGATAAAGGTGACACATGATTGAACCTTATTTAAGATTAAACAAATTTGTCAATAAACAAGTTTTTTTTTTATATCATAGTGATTATTAATTTTGCTTAATATCGTAGTAAACAAATTTTTGAATAGGTAATCTTTTTCGAGCGTGAATTAATTATCCAAGCGGTTAATTGTTCGGGTACAATGCTTTACCCAAATCGTGTCAACAATGTTAATTTAGATTTTTGTGTATGGTACTTGAGACTGCTACATTATTCAGAAATCGATAAAGTAACTAAATTTCTAAATGAGGCACTCCAACAAGACGTTTTATAAAACGGTGGCCAATTTGTGAAGTAAGGCGATACACTATGGTTATTTTTTAATGTTATAATGTTTAATGTTTGATGTTATAATGTTTAATGTTATAATGTTTAATGTTATCATTAACTGTGAATTATGCACGGCGTTCAATTTACCGTGAACCATATAGATTTAAGTTTTGTACAATTAATAATTCAATCCAATAAATTGAGTCATTTGAAAAAATGAATACAGTGTAAAACTTAAATCAATTAGAATTTAAATTCAAGTAGGTACCTTCAGTAGACATTGAAGTTAATGGCCCTACCAAACCACACCCACCCCGCACCACACCAGGTCTTAATCGGACGTATCACGGGACCCTACGTTTGGTATTAAGCATCAATTTTTTATGACTGGGAATGTCTCAGAAGCAGTTACCCAAATCTTGGGTAACCACGCCACGCTCTCAAGTGAGCTTTGACCGAGTTTACACATTTTAGTCTAATGCAAAGTACCGGGGGAGAGAAAAGACATAGAGAATTATCAAAAAGAAATTGAATTAAAGATATATTTACCAAAAAACGAAGCTAATCATACGGACAGTAAAAATTATGTGTAGTGATCTTCACGTCCACAGTAAGACGTCGCATTTTTTTTTAAAGCAAGATAATTGTCCTTTGTGGCGACCAAGTCGGACGGTGGTACACAGTATTTTTTGTTTAATTGAAATTTTACTTACCATTTGTGTGTTTCAGTGTACATTCAAAGTATCCATACGGAGACGATGACGCTCTCTTTTCCGTAGTAGAAGCCGAAAACATCCTCAATTTAAGGTACCCAGTCAGTCATGTAAACCTGAGAGGAGATGTTGGTGAAAAATTACTGCTGAGCTCTTATGTCGAGAAAGGATCCTTCGCCGAAGCTAAAAACCTGTCCAAAGTAGACCCTGAGCACTTCATGACCGGACTGAATAGTCACGCCGGTTATATCACGGTGGATAAGAAATATAATTCTAGTCTTTGGTTCTGGTACTTCCCTGCCAATGATATAACCGTTGAAGATGCTCCCTTCATTATCTGGCTGCAAGGAGGACCTGGTGCGTCGTCACTGTATGGCCTGTTTGAGGAGTTGGGACCTTTCTCAGTCAATGAAGATGGAGGCAGTTTAAAAGGTAAGACATAGTTTATGTTAACTTTTAACCTATGACATTTTATATAGCTAGGCACTGCCCATTGGATGACTTTTGCACGATATGTGAAAATGTAATAATATTATGTTGGCTTTGATAAAATGACTGACTGAAAAATTCGGCAGAGGAACCCTTTCATATTATTAAAAGTTTATGTGTTAGCAATTAACTAAAAAAACTAAAAGTTATATTATGTACCTATATTAATGCAATTATCATAATTATAGTGGGTATAAAAAACATACACTTACCCCATAAACTCTTCAATATTTTAACGCAAATTTTGACAGTTACAATATGTAAACTGTACGTAAAACATTTCACCGTAGCACAGTGCGCCGTGAGCTTTCTATCGGAAAGAGATGACCGTATACTATACGGTGTCCAATTTTATTAGATTCAATATGAACATTAATTCAATTTTCATAATTTATTTTGGAAAAATTCATGAAATTGAAGAAGGAAAACCTAACCTAACAAATAATCCTGTATATCGGCTATTTTCAAAATTTGTTTGCTGCTGGTTTCCTGTAAAGTGTAAACCGATAAGGACTGTATTTTATTTAGACAAGAATTTTATGTCAGTACTATACGACCAAAGCGGTTGGACGGTCTATAGTATTCTTCTTCTTCTTCCACCCTGTCACGTCCCAACATTGGGGCATAGGGCAAGCACAAGTTGGCGCCACTTCCCTCGGTCCATCGCCAACTCCTGCGCTTCCCGCCATGTCAGACCTGCAGCACGTAGGTCGCTTTTGTAGCACCGCTGCAGGGTGAGGGAGGGCCGGCCATGGCGACGGAACCCTTGAGGCTGTGCCACAAGGATACAAAGTGCCGCACTCTTTGGCGGCATCCGGAATACGTGTCCCAGCCATACTCTTCGTGATAATTTTAATATACGGCTATATATTTCCGATACAAAATTTTAGGGTGAAGTGTGATACGGTGAACTGCATACGTACAAGTTTCCGGACACGAATTTTGACATGACCGTTAAAAACTTCTAAGCGACGAAACGTCTTATTACTTCAATTAAATTGAAATTAAATTGAAAAAAGTAATTAATTATTGACTAAGTCGGTATCACAGATCTCTTCTTATTTACACTAATTATAATATTCGTGTGTATATATCTACCATCTCTTATAATCACGACTGTTTTTAATTTCGAATAAATATTATAATATTATGGTAACATTTATAAAATATCACATACCTACACAATGCATAGACTTTACTTAAATAAACTAATATTATACTATTTGCTTTATTAGGTATAAATATAATAATTACAAGATAAAAAGAACTTTTTATAAACCACGTTTTTAAATTTTCTGTTGAATCATATAAACTTGAGAATTCTATGTATTAATAAATACTTTTTATTGTACTTGATAGAAATACTGAATAAATATTATAGAATACAGAAATGTCATTTTGACATTTCATATTGATGTCCATAGTAAGGCACGTATATATTAATAATTTAGTTGCTAGGACCCCCTTAGCAACCGACAATAATAACTTTCCATACAAAACAGAATTAACTGAAAATGAATTCAATTCTGCGTAAAGATGGCGTATTAAAAGAATGCATTGTCGTCGTGTTCTGATATATTCTAAAAGTTTCAAATGTCTAGCTAGTCGGGAAGTTAGTTAAAAATCTTGGACAAACAAGAAAAAATTTGTACTGGACACACAAGAAAAAATCTGTACCGGATCAACAAGAATACGAGCTAATAAAAACGTGGTAAAATAGAGATGCCTATACCTACTAGGGATTCCAATCCCGGGATCCCGGGATCCCGAGCTATTTTCGATACCTATGAATCCCGGTATTGATAAACATAATCCCGGGATTTCGGGATTGATTTTTTTATCAATTTTTATGGAAAATAAAAGAAAAGCGAAAATAAAACAGAAAAAATACTAAATAAACTGAGTTTGAATGAAGTTTGATTTATACCCATGTGTAGGTTGCCGATTCATTTTATTTTTTCACATGAATTATCAAAAATGAGAAAGATTGGAAAAAAATAATGCTTCGAACTTTTAACAAAGTAATTCTACCATGATATCATACGTTTTACGGTAGTTTCATATTTGGCTGACTAATTAGATTTATGATGCGGAAACGCCATAAGTACGCCATGATTATTTGCTTTACTATTTTAAATCTCGCTAATCCATTCATAATGTCTTTACTATCAGAAACAGCAATCTCTTATTAAATTCACATTATTATTTATATTACAATATTATTTACTCCATTAAACTTGTGTATTTCCAAGATTGAACGTATACAAACAATATTAACAATAAATGTCTTAAATAGTATAAATTATACTAGATTTATTTTTGACCGATTTTATCAATGTTATTTGTAAATATAAAAATTTTATATTAACAATGGAAAAAAAATTCCAATCCCGGGACCAGTCCCGGGATCCCGGGATTGTCAAATTGTAATCCCGAAATCCCGGGATCAGAATTTTGGCTCGGGATTGGATTCCCTAATACCTACCTACTTCCACTATTCCATGTCATAATATCAATTATTAAATACCTACTTATTATAATCATAAATGCTAATCATATTATTTGCAGAAAATCCATATTCTTGGCACAAAAATCACTCGATCCTGTTCATAGACAATCCTGTGGGAACTGGTTTCAGCCACACAGATAGCGAAGATGGATACACGACCAATCAGACTCAGGTAAATTTTTCAGTATTTTAAATTATCTTATTTGCTTAATTTAATCTAATCTAGTACACCGCCCAGCGTTGCCAATTAAACTTGAATCAGTTAGGCGTGTCTTGACCGTAGTTTAAATGGTTTCATTCTTGTCAGATACTGATAGATACCGAGAAAAATGACAAGGCGAAGGCTTGATTAATTAAAACATTATGGATAAATGTCTAGTTTATTAATAATTAGTCTGCTCTGCTACTAACAAAACAGAATGTTTCCAGCTAAAATATATAAATAAATACAAATAATGAATGATTTTAATTTTAATATTACAGATCGGCGAACACCTTTACATTTTCCTCCAACAATTCCTGCAAATATTCCCAGAGCTGCAGAAAGTACCCCTCTACATTGCCGGCGAATCCTATGCCGGGAAACATATTCCATCCTTCGCTTATCAGATTCACAAGAAGAACCCTGAAGCAGAACTGAAAATTAACCTTAAGGTAACTATAATAAAATCATCATATTTTGTGTAACCATATTCACTTCATTAAAATCATTTGATGACACCATGATTCAAACTTGACATAATAACCATATCAACATTGGTAAAATCCATGCTGGCGTTAGACTTTTTGGATCAGCTAAGCTGTTTATTATTAATTTTGTCTTCGAGACATTTATTTTTAAACCAAGTTTACAGCTCAGGGCTCGAAATGGACCGGAGCGCACCGTAGCGCCGTTCCGGCTCATAAAATCCACAAAATTATCGTTCCACCTTGTGGAAAAAATAATTTGACCGTCTGAGGTAGATATGCCATATAAAATATCTAACACGTATTTTTATAATATATAAAATTAGATACGTAGGTATGTTGAATTACAAACAAGCACACATATTGTTTTTCAATTTGTGTATGAGTCAGAGTATGAACCTAATAGGTTGAACAAGTGGCTGACATCCATTTCTCGCAAAAACAAAAAACTGTTAATACAAACCTCCACTCTGTGGAGCCTCAGATGATCCTATTAGGATCGGACATGGTCGGAAAGGTATGATAATATTTTCGAAAAATTATTGAGCGCTCCGGTTTGTAGAATTTTCTATTTCTAGCGCTGCCTTTAGGTATCTACGCTTACCATATGACCATTATAACAAAAAATCTTACACACTTATTTTTATAAAATACATGTAAAATTAGATAGCATGTTGATATTTTCGTAAAATTATCAAGCGCTCAGGTTCGTAAAATTTGCCATTTCAAGCACTGTTACAGTTTTGATTTGCAAACTACTACATTCCATCCTGGAAGTCTTCGGGGTATTCTATAGTATTTAATATACATCTGTAATCCGTAGGTGCCTAATAAATATTCGTTTATAATGAAAATTACTTTACTTCACCAGTCAAGTCACCTGAATAGTTCTTTCAGAAGAGCTATGAATAATTTGGGTGAGGTCGTATCGCCTTGCCGAACACATTATGATTATGCCAATAGTAAACTTACAAGATTGCTTATAAACTTTAAACAGAATTATTATATTAATCTTCTTACTTTTCACTACTAGGGTCTCGCTATTGGCAACGGTTTTATCGATCCACCTACCATGATGGACTATAGTAGTTATGCTCAGCAATTGGGTCTTGCTGATGATAATCTGGCTGCGAGGATGCGAGGACTGGAATCTGAAGCGGAGGCTGCCATGAAAGTCAACGATTTGAAGAAGGCTTATTATGTAAGGAATACTTATATTGCATTTTTTAATTAACTTCGTTATATATACATATAGAAAACTACTATCACTTTCAATTAAACAAATGACAATAATTAGATACCTACATGGTTTTTTATGTTATATTTAAATTTATTTTCAAAACTTGACAACAGCGGAAGCAAATATGATTACAATTGAAATTGCGTTCAATTGTCGTAATTATAATTAATTTTATTGTGCCTTACCACGACATTAATAATCATTTATTTTAATTTGTATGGCTAAAATGCCATTAATTCATTGGAAAACCTCCCTTTGAAAATTTAAAAAATAATAAGTACCTACTGTTTATTATCTCAGAAACACTGACTTCACTAATTATCACTAAATATGAATGAACAAATAAAGAAACACTTTCGATTGACTGAAAAAATTTTCAATTTAGACCATACCTAGGTCTCCAACCTTTTGACTTCACTGAGTAAAAAGGAAGGAAGAAGGCTGAACATAAAATGCATAATCAGAACTTTTTCTTTGTGTGAAGCTTATCAGACACCATTAGTGAGGGGTACAAGATTAATCAATGCGCTCCCCAAAGACATTGAAATCTTCAATGATGTGCTGTTTTATGTTATTAAAATGTTATTTTAATACATAACATTGTCTATGTTTTATATTTTTTCCTTCTCTCTTGTGACGGTAATATTTTGTTATATATTAGACATGGTTGTATTTTTATTTAACTTGTTTGGTTAGAATCAGCTTTTTTCGATGTAAATCTCATTTTGTGAACGTCATGAAGTCTGAGTTGTTATGTCCACAATGTTTTGTTTTTTTAAATAACTAGTAAATACATATAATATTATTAGAAGGGATAAATTGAGTTTTGTATTACTATTTCGTGTATTATTAATAATATATTTTTTGCGTAAATTTTCCTATAAAAGGTTGACAAGTTTTTTTAGCTCTTCCTTCCATTTTTTTCAAAACTTTTCTGCCCAAAAAAACGTTCAAAATTCAATGTCAACTAGAACCATCATAACTTGGGTACGATTTTATAGCGCTATATACAGTGTTACGGACTATAACGAGGGACAGTGCCGTAGATTTACAGCTAAAAGTGCGAGGGGGGTCCGTAGTTCCCCAGATCACCGCTATGACGTCCGTTGGCAAAATATAATGGAAATACTATTATACCTGAATATAGTAGAATGCAACTCGCAGCTTGCGGGTTGGTCACACCCGATCTATAGAGATTGATAATAAACCCATACAGTTAGAGTTGTGTTTCGGGAATTTCCCGACGGGAATTCTCGAGAAATTTTCGAGATTTTCCATCCCGAATCTCGAGAATTGAAATTTTTAACATTTCGGGAAATCCCGGATCTCGAAAATCTTTTCTCGGAATTCGGGATTTCTTTATTATCAAAAATTAATTGAAAAAACGATTTTCTATATGAAAAAGTGGACAGGAAACAAAAAACCGTTCAAAGACTGATCGGGGCATTTAACACAATTAAGCCAACGTCGACTCAAAATGAGCGCAATTTTTACAACATCAAAAATTTTGTGTCTCAAAAGCGTACGAGATCTGTCTTAACATAAATAAATAAAAAATCATATTTTTTTTGGAATTTGTCTGTTTTTACACTGATTTTAAGATTTTTATAGGTTTTTTTTTAAATTTCCTGATATCTCGAGAAATCTCGAGAATTCTTTTCTGGAAATCCCGAATCTCGAGAATTCAAAATTTCATAATTTCGGGAAATCCCGAATCTCGAGATTGAGATTTTCTCGAGAAATACCCAACTCTACACACAGCGTATATAATTATAATCCAACTGCATTTATGTATTTATGCATTCATCTATTATCTATTAAAATACTAATTTCTTTTTTCCAGTATTACGCCGTGAACTTGGACATGCTTTCGAGGACTTCTAAACTGAAACAATTCTATAACTTCGCATATGAAAATGAAGTCTCATTGTACGGTCGCTTTACCAAGTTCGTCCAGCGGCCAGAGATACGATCCGCCCTCCACGTAGGCTCCACCGAATTCAGTTCGATCGGAAAAGTTTATCAAAAGCTCGTCGGCGACTTTATGGCCACCGCTAAGCCTCAACTGGAAGAGCTTCTGGAGCACTATAAAGTATTGGGATACAGGTAACATTAACTTAAAAAAATATTTAAAAAAAAATAAGATAATTGTGTAGAGGTTGTTAAAAGTAAGGGCCGTATTGATAATTTTTGTTAGAATTATTGGTACATGTCGGTTATCCTGGATACAGCAGCAAACACAGTTTGAAAATAACCGATATACTGGATTATTTGTTAGGATAACCTAACCTAACCTATCTTAACTTAACCTAAACTAATCCAAACTAACAAATAATCCAGTATATCGGCTATTTTCAAAATGTGTTTGCCGCTGTATCCAGGATAAACGTATAGAACCGAATTGTTTATTAATTGGGTAATATTGTTTAGAATTTCACATTTAGTGTTAACCGAAAGTGCAAAAGCTAAAGATATTCCGTGGTGAAGTTACCCGTGTCCGGAAACTTGTACGTATGGTGTATATTAAGCCTCCATTGAGGCTTCATGGCTTTTAATAAAAAAAAAAAAAAAAAAGTATGGTGTATATATTAAAGACCGCCCAAAATCTTTGGGTCGTATAGTACCTACTGACATAAAATTCATGTCTAAATAAAACACGGTTCTTGTCAGTTTACACATTACAGGAAGCCAGCAGCAAACAAATTTTGAAAATAGCCGATATACTGGATTATTTTTTGATAGGTTAGGTTAGGTTTTCATTCTTGGATTCATAAATTTTTCCAAAATCAGCTATGAAAATTGAATTAATGTACATATTGAATCTAATAAAATTGGAGACCGTATAGTATACGGTCATCTTTTTCCAATAGAAAGCTCACGGGGAACTGTGCCACGGTGTAATGTTTTACGTATAATTTACATGTAACCGAAGTTACCACCATTTTTTGTATAAGTATTCTTAGGTTTCCTAATACTGCTTTGTCGTGTAAAACGTGATAATTATGTACTTATTATTTTCCAGTGGTCAAAATGACATAATTGTAGCCTACCCATTGTCAGTCCGTACTTACCGTAGCATGAAATGGAGCGACAGCCAAAAATATCTCGTCGTCCCCAGGAAGGCATGGTACTACGGGAAAACAGTCGTCGGGTAAGTGTTATACATAAAATCATTACAATTTGTGTAATCGTCCATGCTGCGATGAAGTCGTGAGTCTCGGTTTCGAATCCAGGATCTTGAAAATTCACTTGAGAGTGGGTCGATTCTTTAGACCCCGCATCAGTTAAAGTACGACCTTATAGGTCAAAAGAAATTTTTTAAAGTCATTTACTTGAATTGTATGGATATTGTCCATGGCTTTATCCAGACTTTCTCTAAGATATTCTTATATTCTGTAGTCTAAGTGCCAGAAGATAGATATACTTATATAATACTCGTATATTAGCCATATATTTTTTTCTGACTTATACGCGGTACAAATGAAAAGTGCAATTCTTAATAATATTGACGTATCGTCGCTATAGGATTTGTTTCCCGAATAGACCAAATGTCAATTTTACAGGAGACGAAAAACAAATTTCACTGTCGTATATTTTAATATCAGTAGATGTATCAATCATTCTTTCTATACTGTATGATTGCAACATTATCTAAGAATAGATTCCAAGAATAATATACTGGTATAAATCATTAAATGCACAGAAAATGCGTTTTATTTTTAAGTACTCACTGTGGATATTCGGGAAATTTTTAGCGCTCTCTCAGAATAATGGATATTCGGGACAAAACATGGACGTTCGGGATTTAAGACCGTAGCGTATTGCTGCACGGCCCACAGATTACTGAGTGGTCAAAAAGTACGTGCCTCAAATGTTATATTTATTTACACGATAATTGTTAATAATTACCTCTACTATTTAAATACTTAATGATCGTAATTACCCAAGTTCGTATGTAATAATAACATGCGGCAATCGCTTTTTCGGTTTTTTTCGGATTAAGTAATAAAATAGTTTTTAAGTAATTAACTATTTTTTTATTGAACGAATAATTCACAAGATTTAAGAATGTACCATTCTAATAATTAAACATACTTACATATTTTTTTAAAATCACTTCTGAGAAAATATATTATAAGGTATCTACTACTTCAATTACTAACCGACGTCACGGTCATTTCTCCAATATTTTATGATGGTACTTACTCGTACTTGCTAACAATTTTATATTAATACTTTTTCCAAAAAAAAAAATCTTTTTATATATATCTGTATATTATTATATCTATATATTTCTATAATTGACAATTAAACTTATTACAAACCACCAAATAAATATTATATATTTACTATTGTAAGGAATAACAACACAAAATAATAGCATGTATAAATTAATTACCATTGGCTGCTAATATTAGGTAGGCACCAATATCCTAAGTATATAATATCCACCATATAAATAGTTACTAACATACATATTAAATTAAATTAACTATCAGCGCATTCAAAAATAAATAATAGCATCGCCTTTATTTTCATAGAAATACCTCGATTAAAAGTAAAATAAAGACAAACAATGTTTGATTAATAATAATTTGAAATAATAATTATTTTTTACGTCATAGTAGTTGCCGGGTCATACTGTAGAATTCATATAACCGTTGGGATTTTGTGTCATTTATCAAAACAAAATGCAGTTATTTAGGTTAAAATACTCACCTCCACAACTCTACTGTAAGTTCAGGGCGAACTGGTGATGTATCAGCTATGAATGATCTCTTCAAATTTGATGAATTCACTATTAAAACAATAGTAACGTTAAAAACAATATCAATAAGACGAAATTCGAAAGAAGTCTCCCGACGGCCGAAAAATATGAGAGTGGGCGTGATTGTTTTAGAGCTAGACAGCGTGAATGTGGGAGCGAGATGCACGGCGTGAGCGCGGTTTGATTGGCTAAAGTCATATTCGGGAAATAAACACTCAGCCAGAGATATGTTTCGACCTAAATTTACTTGGATATTCAGGTACGAATAGTTGGACATTCGGGAGAACACCACGGACTAATTGTAACTTAACATGGCGTATTCGGGTTTTTTTTAAAAAATATCTGTGTTCCTAGATAAAAATATATTGTTTTTATAAATGATTTCGGTAGAGTTCGATAAAAGAAATTGAACTGCATTAAAATGTCGATTTCGACAAAAATGGATATTCGGGAAACAAATCCTATAGCGACGGTATGTATCCCTGATAACTAAACTAGAAATCATATGTTAAATCAGCATCAGCTGTTTGCTCTCCCAAGGTGAAGAACCAACCTGCCATTGGTGGTGCCAATTGGGCGGGTAATAGCTCTTAAATTCGGATATCGATATATTCCACCAATGTTAGATATGGCCAATATATTTTTCTGACGTATACGTGGTATAAATGAAAACTCTGCCATTCTAATAAGTAATATTGACATAAGTATCCCTGATAACTATCATAGAAATCATCTGTTAAATCAGCATCATTTGTTTGCTCTCCCAAGGTGCAGAACCAACCTGCCACTGGTAATGCCAAATTTGGAGGGCGCTTACTATGTTTAGGTGAAGGTGAGGGTGACTTTAGGTGAACGCTATTTTATAAATTCTTAAAATAGCGTCTCCTTAGCAAACTCGGTGTACTTCTTTAAACTTCTATAGATGTATAATTGTATTTTCACTGCTTTTGTATGTTTATAATATTATGTTCTCTTTCCTATATTTTCATTTTTATCGTTTTTATTACTATTCTTCTTTATAATAATGTTTCATGTCATGTTTTGAACGTCTTAAACTTATAATTTGTAATGTGCACAATATGTTGGGGAAGAAAATGAAATTGAGTATAATCTTTAATCGATATTAAAATATTTAGCTTGCACGTTGACTATGTAATTGTATCATTTACCAATAGTATTAGATGTCAAGTAAATAAAATGTAATTCCTAGTTAAGTAAATTATTATTGACTCTTATAATATATTGTTTTTACTGGTTTATTATATTCCTCTTTCATCGATTAATAGCAAATTTATTTAATATCTCAAATATGTTCCTCCAGATACGTGAAAGAAGCTGGCAACTTCCAAGAAGTCTTCGTCCGGAATGCTGGGCACATGGTACCGACTGATCAACCGAAGCGAGCTCTCCACCTCATCAGCTCGTTTGTCAGGGACATTCCTTTGAAGACCGCTCCTTATGAAGAATATTAGCCTAACAATTAAAGTAATCACTCCATGTGGCGAAGAATCTACGAGAACGGAATTTAAGTAAAACTTAACTGTCCATTCTGTAACATAATATTATGTGTTGTTATTTATTTATTTAATACAATATAATGGATATAGTCGTATTTATTAAAACATGTTTCTTTTGTTTGTATGCTTTATTAGTGAAGAATACCTACCTCAATACATTTACGCACACAGAGAATATGACCCATTAACAAATATACCATCACATTTTTCATGATACTACACGTGCATAAAGACCCAAGATAAAACGGGTCTAGAACGATTCGGCGCTGGACAACTGGGCGCCACGCAATCGAATAAAACACGAAAATAAAAATAGACGTTCATGAGTTAAATGTACTTTAAAAATATTTATTACTAGCTGACCCGGCAAACGTTGTTCTGCTATATAAATTATTTCTAGTGAATATTTTGGTTGTTAAATAAAAAATACCGAATTTATCGTAAGTGTGTGGGGATGGGATCTATGACATAAAGAGGAATGGAGCGCTGTAGACGATGACCGCCAATAAAAACAAAAAAACACCAACCATTCATTTTCTCAATTCAAAATGAGTAATGATGTTTATAATGAATGAATTACCTGTGACAGGGTCTCGTTGTTTAATGTTTATGCAATATCCGTCTTGTACCTTCCAGAAAATTAGCGGATATTGGAGAGCGTCGTATGAACGGTGTGCGTCAGCGATGAACTCCAGATTATTGTTTCTTCTTCGAATCACGATTTCTCGCGTCGATGTGCGGTCGCCAACCATGATTCCAGCAATGTCGTCAACAACAGGCGCACTGGATCGACGCACGTGCTCTCCAGCTGGTGTTTTATCAGGATTGATAACAATAGCGTGATTGTCACTTTGCAATTCGTGCATGTGTGCTTTGAAGAATTTCAATAATTCATTGTGCTCATTCAATATGGCGTCCAGTTCGCCGACGATGCGCCTGGCATTAGGCAAATTGAGGTTATTGTAGCCGCAACGTGCATCCACACGATTGTTGTCCTCACCGCCCATGAAGAAGATTTGTAAAATATTATGTGGTTCGTTTGGCATTGGTAGCAATGAGACTACTTTGTGGTATACTTGGCCTTTGATTTTGAATGTAAAATGGAATTGTTGACCATTTGCCGCAGTATTGTGAACTATTTCTGTTGCTCTGAACGAAGTCATTTGGAAGCATGAATTGAATGTGCGAATGGACTTCAGGAACAGGTTTGAATCTGGAACCGTGCCGATGAGCAAGCCGTTCAATGGTTCTGGTGGTGTCTCAATTTCTGGTAGTTGCACTTTTCCTGATGCGCAACACATCCCGGCTGACTCATGTTTGAATTTGAGCGCATGACAATGGGGACATTCTTTGTCCATATCACCAATAAGCACTTTCGGATGAGCGGAATATTCAATATCTGGCTCGTACTCGAATGCGAGACGAAGGAACGAAGCGGATGTAAATGCTCGATGTACTTGTTGGCGTTGTCAGTCATTTTCTCTGCGTTTGTTAACTACGAACCGGCACGCTTGGCTCCGTTCCAATTGTCGTTGTTGATTTCGTTCAGTTCGTGCCTCTTGTGATTGAGATGCACGCAATTGCGACATGCTCACACGCACGTTTTTGTTATCTTGTTGGATTTGTCCGTCTGTTTTTTCTGCTCTACTATTTCGCATGTTTGTTGCTTTATTCGTTCGACGGCCCAAATGGCCCCCCTTGCGTCTTGCTGGCATTGTACACTGTAATACACGCACACAAAAATAGATAAATTAAAATAAATCGTACAAAATTTTGCACGCACTGCGTTGTGATATGCCGAATGAAATGTCAAAATGACGCGATGCTTCTTTTGAATTCTTCTCGGACGTAGCGCCATCTGTCATTCAACAACATAAATAATTTCGTTCTGTTTGAAATACGAACGACGGTTAAATTTGTTCATACAAAAATAATAAAATCGCGATTAAAAAATGGGAGGGTGGGGGTAGGAGGGTGAAAATTTGGAGTTATAGGTATTTTTTGATGCCAAATAATAAAAAAAATACAAAAAAAAATTGTCAAAAAATAAAAGAAATTTTTTTCTGGATAGAGATACCCTAATTACCTAGCGGTATGAAATATACTTGTTAACCTATTCTCATACCTAACAAATATACATAAAAAAAATCATGAAAATCGGTCGAGCCATTTCGGAGGAGTGCGACCACAAACATCGTGACACGAGATTTTTATATATATAGAGATTTATATTTAAATTATTAGTTAATACTTGGTGAGAATTTAAATATGCACACGTAAATACTGATTTAATTGGGCATATGTTTAAGTTCCTATGAGAGGATAAGTTCTTTTATTTTTATATAAAGCCTTAGGCACGATGATTCGCAATCCGCAATAAAAAAAACATTATGTTAAAAGCAAAATGAATTAAAACTACCTAGTAGTATATAGAAACTAATTAAAATTCCTCGTCTACTTTCTGTATAAAATCGTAACGAACGTCTATTTACTTCATTCGGCAGTGAGGCGCCCAATTGTCATGTAATCCAGTTTTCCCATGTTGCGGCTCGTGGATATTATATCTGGAGGTGCTGCGGTTGATTAAAAATAAAAATAAATATTTATTTGGATTATATTTTACTATTAACATCAAAATTATTAAAACTAAACATTATAAGTGTTTTTATTTCATTATAAAATTGATTCTTCTGTCTTTTTTCCTTGAAAGAAGGTCATTTTAGTTGCTCTCGACATCTCGTCGCTATAGGATTGGTTTGTCGAATATCCGCTTTTGTCGAAATCGACCTTTTAATGCAGAATGATTTTTTGTATCTAAATGGACCAGAACCATCATTTTCTTTATATTACATTGTAATGAATAAAGGATTCATATGCTGTAAAAACAACAATTTAAATACCTCTATGTATTTAAATACAGGATAATGAAATTTGTTTTTTGGCTCCTGAACATTTGAAATTTGACTATTCTTTTGTTCTATTCGACAAACCAATCCTACAGCGACGATCTGTCGCGACTCGCGCTACGCATCGCGTCTAGCTCAGAGTCGCCGTACCCGACAGCGTTCGCAACACGAAAATACTGCCAAAGCGGCAGTACCAGAGTAAGTGTTCATCGCGGTGTATGATAATTATTATTGGATGTATCGTTGCGCGGGCGAGTTTAACACGCTTAAATAATATTGATATTTTCATATAATATACATAAATTTATGTTTATTATAATATTACATTTTTCTCAATTTGCTTGGGGGTGCTGCAGTTCCGGCATTGCAGGACGAGCTGCCTCTGGTTATATCTATCATTTGTTACGTCACGGTATAAGGTTGGGCAAGGACATAATATTGTTATTAGTCATGCAGGAAATGTCATGGTTTTAAATTACGTACTTGTATAATATATTATATCATACATGTATAATGTTTATTACTAGGTATTATATAATTTAATAAATGAATTCTACAATACATCCCATGGTAAAAATTCACGAAAAGTGTTGTTCTCAAATGTTATTTCTATACTTTGAGTTAACGTCTTAATTAGTTCGAGCGCTATTCTCGGCTGATCAGCAGGAACATGGTGTCCAGCACTTCCCACCATCATCTCTTTCAGGTTTCCCGCTACTCTGTAGGATCTGTCAAAAATAATAACAATAAAAGCGAGGCGCTGAAGATCTATGTGATATAATCAGTGGGGAAGGGAGGCTGTGAAGATTCAACATAAATAGTGCACACTTAACTTTCTCAGCTATACTTATTTATTTTCATTCAACTAAGAATACAAATTGTAGATAATTTTTAAATTTCGATTAAACCCAGCATAACCGAACTATAATATATAAAAACTATTCCCGATCCATAAAATATCTAAAACTATGTATGTTTAAATTTAATGGCATAGTTTTATGTATTTGATAGATAGAAGAACGTTTTCTATCTAATATCTATCACGGCTTAAGCTTCCGCTTAAAATGTCGTTATGAAAGGTTTCTCCAACCCATAAAGGTTAGGAACCACTGATCTAAATGAATAAAGACTTAATTATAATATCTCCAGTTTATATTTTGCTATTTTGTTTACCCCACGATGGCCGAGGTCATGGGTCTCAGGTTCGAATCCTGGGTCTGGCAAATACACATATTGTTTTTCAATTTGCGTTTGGAGTCAGAATATTTACTTAATTGGTTGAGCAAGTGGCTAACATTCATTTCTCGTAAAAACAAAATATTGTGTTAATACAACCTCCACTCTGGAAAGGAAAAGGGGCGTAATCCATAGATATCAAATTTTAAGAAAGCACAAAAACGTTTTTGTTATGGTTTTCGGTCAAAGTTAAAATACGAAATAGACTTAACCTTGAAGTGAATGGTATTTTGTTTTTATATCCCTAATCTGATATTAATTATTGAGTTAATTAAACAAAAAACCAACTAAAATTATGTTTTTCCGACATCATTTCCTTTTATTTATTTTTTTAATTACTAGGAAAATTTAAATAATAAATCAGCATTTGTACCTTACACCATTATTTGGACATAACATGTATTTAGTCGTGTACAACATTATTATGCAAAAATCATCTAAGGATCAAATATCTAGTAGTAGTAGTCGTAGTATCTATTATGATTTGCTTTACGCAGGGTTTGATTGAATATTAAAAAATAATTAATACCAACCACAATTCAATGAAAACAAAATAAGTATGACTAACAAAGTTTAGTGACCCTTCGCCTATGTGATATAGTTTAAGTGTGAGATTTCAGTTATTTGGTAAGTATCCTAATTTTTTATAGATTGCTACCGCGTGTTCTTTCTCCTTCTTTCCTGGACGTTTAAGGATCATTGCAGTGGCCATTCACAAGAGATAATCTATTAAAGTATGTTGAAGGTATATGAATGTGAATCTAATTATGCCAAAAAGGGAACAACTTAGCTGAGAATAAACATTGCTGAGAGTGCAAAGGGTGATATAGTACTTAGGGATTGCATTACCGGTATTTAAAAACCGGTATTCTAGTATTTTATCAATACCGAACAACCGGTTTTAAAAATCCATAATACCGGAATGTTCGGTATTAAGAAACCACAATCGTTTACGTTGTTGAAGGTGAATTTAATGTTATTTCTTCATTACTCTGTACTGTATCGCATATTTAATTGAGTGTATCAGTTATGTGCTGCTAAAATGCAAATATATTGACTAAATCCAACTTAAGTGAAATAATAATAAAACAGAATCCGTTTAATACACCTATACATAAAATTGTCGCGATAAATTAACATAATATTATTTCGAAATAGAAAACATCCATGACATGTTATTAACTTATATATATAACGAATACATAGACAATAATTATTCTATAATATTGATGACTGTACAAGCATTGAATTGAAGAAGCTTTTCACTTATTTGAACACTTATTTGAACTTACTGAACTAGCCTTTTTGAGGGCTTTAGTTAAAATTATAAAAATAAAAAATATCACTAGTTCTACGATTCCGATCAATACATATTTTTAAATGTCATCATAATAAATGTAGGTATGTAGGTTTTTGCTATAAAATGATATTTTAAAAAGATTTTAATAGCTATGTTTATTGATAAGCACCTACTTCTGTTTTTTTAATGTTTAAGAAATACCGGTATTCAATAAGAAATACCGGAAAACCGTTATTGACATTTTCATTCGGTATTGCAATCCCTAGACACAATAAACTACGTAGGAAAAGGGGTGTGTGGTACAGACCTACAAACTTATCTGAAGAATAGGATAGGGGAGCCACTGTCGAAAACTACCCAATCAAGACTCGTAACTGAACAAAATCTGAAATCGAATGAAATTTTCAAAATGGCGTCTTATGGTTCCATTTTTGGCCATTCTACAGATAAGTCTGTAGGTCTGTAACTAGAATGCAAGTATATTCTGGTTCAAGACACTAGGGTAAATTGGCCGATTCACAATAGGGAAAATGTATTCTAAATGAATAGAAATGTTGATAGATACAACAGTTAATTTGAAACGGATTGAATGAATTCATGTATAATACCCTGCTAGTCTCCCATTAATGTACCAAGACTTTCTCTTAGCACTCAGGAATTCTTCAGACCCGCTCTAGTTCATAGTGCGGTAGGCAGTCACGGAAGAAACATACGGTATCATTAAATCCAAATTGCCACTGAAAAAATAGGTACATATCTAAATAAACTAGAGTTAGCATTGTTGAATTAAAATTTGGTACTGTTCGGTTATCAGGAATACAGCGGCAAACACATTTTGAAAATAGCTGATAAACTGGATTATTTGTTAGGTTAACCTAACCTAACCTAACCTAACCTAACCCAACCTAAACTAACCCAAACTAACAAATAATCCAGTATATCGGGTATTTTCAAAATGTGTTTTTCGCTGTATTCCTCATAACCGAACAGTACCTAAAATTTTGATTGCATGCTGTAGGACAAATCTACCAGTACTTTAAATAATACATCAGCGCATCTATGCTATACACAAGACTGCTTTCGGCCGCTACGGCAGCTATCTAGGGTAGGTTTGTATCGAGGTATTATCACTTATTGTAATAATTACAATAAGTTAGTTGTAATTTTTACAATAAGTGCTATGTTTTAACAGCACCTCTTTTGGCTGTGGTAAATTTTAGAGCGAGATAGACAGTTTTGACTGTTTAGATGGCTAACTTATTGTAATTGTTACCATAAGTGCTAATACTTCGATACAAACCTACCCTAGATAGTGGCCGAAAGCAATCTTGTGTATATAATAGATGCGCAGGTACAAAAATACAATAGGTATAGTATACTTTACAAAATAAATGTCGGGGCGAAAGATGTCCCGGTATTTTCTGGGAAGCCAAAAAGTAAGCTCGGTAACAAGTTTTTTAACTATTTTTTTTCCCTCTTAAATAAATTTTAAGCCACAAATTTGATATAGGAATAAAAATTGTCATTGGCGGGAAAAGCTATAAAATAAATTAGGATTTCTTTCAAAAATAAAATTAATCTTAAAACACGTTGTTTACCTGTACAACAAAACCTTGTAGTGTTCTAATGCTTCTTCCAACCAAGGCTTTGTACTATTCAGTGCGTCATCTATGAGCTTGCAGAAAATGAAATTCAAAGTGGAGAATGTAGTGTTGCCAACGTGGAGAGCTTTTCTTATTTCCGGTCGCGCGGCGAAGGCTCTATATTCATATTCGACGTTGACTTCCGGCGATTTGACATAGTTAAAAAATCCGCCAAATATATCACATTCGCGAAAAATTGTTTGCAACATTGTGTAGTAGTGCTGAATAAAAAAAATAATATATTAATATTATTTACTATTCACGGTGACGATGGTAAAACTGCGAGAGCGTCGACAGTTTCAAATACCTGGGGGTACTTGCGATTGGAGCGATGCTTTCCCCCTCGCTGATCAGAGGGAAATCTGGATCGGCACAGGTGTTGTTGCATAACACGTTGGTTTTCTTCGCGTTGATTTTCAAACCAACGTGAGACGAGTTGTCGTAGAACTTGTCGAGTGTCCCTTGAATGCCCTCGTACGAGTTGTCGAATAGGACAGCGTCATCAGCGTATTCCATGCCGCATAGCTTCACCGTGAGAGTAACAGATATGCCTCGGTCAGGTGGTATTGACTTCCATAGTATGAAGTCAAATAGGATGATGAAGAGAAACGGAGCAAGGACACAACCCTGTCTGACTCCGGTCGTGACCCTGAACCATTCCGTGACAGTCACCAATTTTGACACAGCATTTGCTATTCTCGTGCAGGCATTTGATTATGGCAATGATCTTAGGGGGGATCCCGTATGCTCCCAGTATCCTCCAAAGGGAGGGGCGGTGTGGACTGTCGAAAGACTTCTCATAATCCACAAAGCAGTAGGCTAGCGAACTGTTCAGCTCATAGTAACAAATATTATTAGATACTTAAATATATTATGATAATTTATATGTAATGATGAGTTTCCATGCTAGTCCCGACAGCTCTGCTGGAGAAGACATCGAAGGTTGTGGATTTGGTCAGCACACGCTCGTCCAGGTAGAAACCCAGCCTGATTTTAATAATGATGAATGGAAATGGCCGGTGGATGCACCACTAGTTTAGGTTATTACAATATATATTAGTTATGTATTACTTAGACCAGTGGTGGCCAAACCGTGTGGCACGCGCCAAACATGGCGCATTAGATGATTACAAGTGGCATATTGCATCTTTGCGCCCACTTATTCTTTTAAAGTAGGCGCCATAACTGAATCCATCTTCAAGATATTATAATCAAGATATTGCAAGGGTCATTTCAAAGTAGTTTTCATGATTTTGATAAAGAAGAAAACTGCATGCTCGCATTTATAAACCCATTGTCACTTAGTGCATACACAGTGCAACATACAAATGGAACTGATTGATTTAAAAACAAATTCATTATTAAAAATGAAATTTGATGAGCTTTTTCCAGATCAAAATGCTTCCGACATAATTAATTTCTGGCGTTCATTACCATGTGAACATTTCCAAGAGCTAAGAAAATTTTCAAAAAGTTATATATGTCACTTTAAATCGACATACAGATGTGAACAAGTATTTTCATCCATGAAATTGATTAAAAGCAAAACAAGGTCGCGAATAACTGATTCAAATTTGAAGAATTATCTGCTGCTCTCAGTAACAAATTTAACACCAAACAATGAAAGACTAGCGAAATCCAAACGCTCAAAAGCTCTCAGTGCTCCATCCCGCTCAGAGCTCTCTCTCTCTCATCACATCTAACAACTGTGGTCCAGAGTTATCTTCACGAAACGAGACTCTCCGGCAGCCGTAGCACCATCAGCGACAGCGATCACCCTCTCATCCAAGAGATCATTTCCGACTATTGTAGATGGTTGCTCCAATAAACGTGTATTTTGAACTGGCATAAATTAATTAATTTAATTGCGCGATTGACTTATTTCTTTTCCTCTCCTAAGAGAAGCAGATCCTACCCCTATCACTATATTCTAACCCCAACCATGAACGTAAGAAGGTAGAAAAGGTGCTTGAATTGTATGGCGCATCTGAACTCGTCTCTGACAAAAATTGGCGCGTGCTATGCAACAGGTTGGCCACCTCTGACTTAGACTCTTCGATAATATTAATTATAAATACTTACACGAACTGCAGTCCTCATATTCCCCGATGCAATTGATTTATATGTAACATCTGATAATAGGTTAATTTTCTCGGTTGTGTTATGATCCGCGAACCCGGTGTTGTATAAGACTGGACCGTAATTTAACAAGTTTATCGGGTCGATCCAACCGTTTCCAATTCCCAAGCCCTGCAAAAATAAAACAAACAATATAACAGCGAAATGAACTACCATAGCGTGGAAAGGAAAGTTCTTTCTTCCAGTCACACAAACAAGAAAATCCTTAAGAGCATACTTCAGTGAAACGGCAAATAATTTTCAGCAATATGTGGGACATAATTTTGCATGCGTTGCCAGTCGGAGTGCGACAGTCGACATGTTCGCACGTCAATTTGTTTTGTGATGGGATCGGCGGAATTAATTCTTAAATCATGTAAAGATGACTAAAAAAATGTTACGTATTTACTCGAAAAATAAAACATGTCAATGAATATATTATTATTATTACTTAAATAACAATAAACATAAGATTAAATGGACGCATGTTGAATTTTTATGACAAATTATGTTTTGTTCGTCACGCGTCGTTTGCACAATCTGTGCGTGGCGTAGTCACGACCGTTTTAGACCGGAATTTGAGTATCTATGATTCCAGTATTGGCGGCATTAATTGAGAGAAACTTTTAGATTTTTTGAAAACATATTCGTTCTGGTTTAAAGTCCAATGTATTTTTTTTCAAATTCCGTTTGCTATTTTTTTTTCTTCATACAAATTTCTAGATTTCTCGATATATTCATCTTTTATTATTGTTTATCGAGATTTCTCGATCCTCGACAACGGCGATGTTAATAAGCTGTGCACGTGTATATTATTATTTGCTTACTATTTTTTTAAGCTGTAACGGAACAAACGGATAAGATACCAACCAATTTTATTAAGGGGGGACATGCTCAGCGTACGTCAAAATGGAGCTTTTATGCTATTTTCAAAGCATGATCCTGGACATTCCTTAAACGTTGTAGATAATCTATTTACATAATTTTGAAGCCTTATTATCCTTTATATTTATTTTAAACATTTGATGACTGCATAAAGTATTTTTATTACATAAAATAGTATTCTTTTAAGCCTCTCGCTCTAATGTTTTAGAATATAGTAATGATTTACAAAATACCCACTATAAGATTCAATTTGTGTTTTGCTGTTGTTTTTCTCGTATGTATCTGATGAACAAGTGCTGGAATATACTTTCCGGCATAAGATTGTCCCGTGATAAATATTGATGCTGTTCTTAATTCAGGAAATAATTCTCCGAATTGCTCCAAGAACTCATACAATTGCTCAGATACCTATAAAAATAAATAAAAATGTATTAATGTCAGATTCAATATAACACGGTGATGATAAAAGGGGTTATGGAGGGAAGATGCGTAAATCACCCATGGTAAAGCAATTATTGACATTAATTATTATGTTTTTAAGTATTATTAATTATTAAGGAAGAAGAAGTCACTGAGCATGTATACCAGGGGAGGCAAACCCATGGCACGTGTTTGAAGGGGAAAAAATACATATATGTAATAATAAATGACAGATCGCATTGTATAAAAATAGCAGACAAATACTCTTCAAGAATTTGCATTACGTGTAATTTAAATATATAATTGGATAGGTTGGTCCTTAGACTTTATGCGGCACATATAATAGTATCACACTGATACCTCCACGTTTCTACGTGAATGGAGGACCCCTTTAGGGTAAAGTACGAGCGAAGATATGGATGCCACATTCATGTTTCTTATAGTTTGCCAAGCCAAAGTCCTTCTATCGCCGCTGTATGAATACGATGATTTGTATTAATTAACTATAAATGTTGTTTCTTTTGGGCTCAATTCTTTGAAATCGCTGTAACTTTCAACTACCTGGCAAAAAGGTGACTTGGACAACCCTTAAGGTAAAACCCAGGCAAAGGCCAAGCATTCTGCTACGGGCAATAATGATAGAGAGGGGTGGACGTTCAGGGATAGATTGAAAGGGACAGCGATAAAGCCAAAAAAGGGGACCTGACCGCGGCACGCGGTAGGTGTCCAGGCTGGCGGGCCAGTAAGACCCAGCCTTTGACCCCTGACGGGCTTCGTGACCCGCTTAGAGTCGACTTTGTGAAAAAAATATAATTTGTGCTGTTTACCTACTTTCTTTTAAAACGATTTCTGTATCGACAGGAATCTATCCGGTTAGTCAAAAGTGATCGAGTACGTACCGACTTCTCGTATCAGTTAAATGACGTGGCTCGCGATTTGTTCATTTTTCGTTGTCTACACAAGGCGCCCATAGCTGTCTGAAGAATTTAAAAAAATCGAAGAAATTAACAAAGATAACCCTTCTATAAATAATAGTGTAGCCGAGCGATCACTGTGAAAAAAATATAAATGAATCGACCGCTAAGAAGTTAATTAATATTCAGCGATCTTTTGACCGACCTTTGATCTCAAATGTGCCTGTAACGTTATAAACTGTGAAAACTTAATAATTGTGTATTGTGTTGTGTATGTAACATTTTTGTGAACCCTAATTAATAAAAAAAACTGTTGACCTTTGCGTCGATTAATTGGTGCGTTCATTATTTTTATCACCCCGACGTCCTATATTTACCCCAACTGTCAAGACCTACCGTACACTGAACGTGCTCTACCGAACTAAAAACCAGCTTCTATTGACCGGAGAGTTGAGCACGGAGGTCGGATCGGGCTGTGCGGCCCCGACTCCCCTCCCTACCCGGACTTCCGGGGTGTCAACACTATACACCTCATCAGGCGGCGGGGATTGCTGCGCCGCGAACCTCTAATTTTGATAGATTTACAATGCTTGAGACCACTGTAGCGAGAGAATGCCTCATCTGTGGGTCTATTCTATGCTTATCGACCGCTAAAGTGATAAAGTGAAAAATATTGTCAAACTTAGGGTAGGTTTGTATCAAAATATTAGCACTGATTGTAACAATTACACGAAGCCGGTTTTTATTGTTGCAATAAGTGCTATATTTTAACAGCACCTATCTTGCTGCTGTTAAAATATCGCACGTATTGCAACAATAAAAACCGGGTTCGTGTAATTGTTACAATAAGTGCTAATATTTTGATACAAACCTACCCTAAGTTTGATACTATTTATCAATTTAATGTTCGATAAGTATAGAATAGACCCACTGATCGGAGCAATTCTCGTGACAATTTGTGCGATAAGAACCAAACTAATTAACACATTAACAAATAATTTCATTTCTACCCACAAAAATGACTGCACCGAATAAGAAACAAAAACTTGGTGAAGTAATTCTGGCAGACAGTTTCAAAATTGGTGGACCGAAATGTATGGCGTAATTGAAAATAGTTATAAAACTATATTTCTGCTATGTTCTGTGTGTGGTATCTAGAACATCATCATTTTTAATGGAATTTTTAAAAACTATTTTTTCCTCGTGAAAAAATGCTCGGCATGTCAGAGAGTTGAAAAATAATATTTGGGAAAATTTGGCACGCCTACATAAAAAGGTTCGCCAACCCTGACGTAGACGATACATGATGCTGCAGAAGATTTTAAAGTATATTAAATAAAAAACTGCATAAAACTGGGAATATAAGAAAAAAGAAAATAAATAAAGCTCTTAATAGGTACTGAGATATCCCGGGTCCTGTGGCTGGCTCGGGATGTTGGTAGGACCCAGGATTCACAAAAAAATAATTAATTTGAAATCTGTTTCATGGTAGGATTAAATGAAAATCGTTTTATTTTGGTCGATTTAAATTCTTAGATTACTCACGTTAGTTACACTTCCAAATGTTTTACATTTTTTTCCATTGTTAATATAAAATTATTATATTTACAAATAACATTGATAAAATCGGTCAAAAATAAATCTAGTTTAATTTATACTATTTAAGACATTTATTGTTAATATTGTATGTTTACGTTCAATCTTGGAAATACATAAGTTTAATGGAGTAAATAATATTTTTATATAAATAATAATGTGAATTTAATATGAGATTGCTGTTTCTGATAGTAAAGACTTAATAAATGGATTAACGAGATTTAAAATAGTAAAGCAAATAATCATGGTGTACTTAAGGTCTTTCAGCTTCATAAATCTACTTAGTCAGCCAAATATGAAACTGCCGTAAAACGTATGAGATCATGATGGAATTACTTTGTTAAAAAGGCGAAGCATTGTTTTTTTCCAATCTTTCTCATTTTTATTAATTTATGTGAAAAAATAAAATGAATCGGCAACTTACACATTGCTATAAATCAAACTTCATTCATACTCAGTTTATTTCAAATGTAGTGATTTGTTATTAAAAGTATTTTTTCTGTTATAGTTTTGTTTTTATTTTATTTTCCATAAAAATTGATAAAAAAATCAATCCCGAAAGTTTCGGGATTATGTTTATCAACCCCGGGATTCATAGGTATCGAAAATAGCTCGGGATCCCGGGATTGGAATCCATAGTTACACCTAATAATTACGTAATTTAGACTATCGGGAGAGGCCCGATAATCATGGGTGTAACAGTACCTGTGTTTGGTTCGTTGCGTAGCCATCTTCGTGATCAGTGAAACTGAATCCTGTACCAACAGGGTTGTCAATATAAAGCATAGAATGATCATTATGCCAATTGTAAGGGTTCGCTGAAAAAAATAATGCAAAATTAGAGTCGGTAAACACATACATCATAATCGTGATCGGCCTGGATCTATTCAATGCTGTGTGCTATGGCATGAGTTGGATGCCTCTCCAAGCTATTTCCATTCCTCTCGTTGGGTTGCCATATATGAAGCGCCTAGTTTCAAAACCCTCTAAAACGATTTTTGAAATTTTTTGAGTTAGATATATTGTCTTTAGATGGATATTTTTGTTACCTATATTATGCACAAAGATTGAACTTTATAAAACGCCAAAAACCGTTAATACGTATGATAAAAAATTAGGGTAAATTTCAAAACCCGCTAAAATAGGTGGATGTGCTTTTCAAATACCCCTAAAATGCAAAGCCAAAATACTATTTAGAATGTAACGAATTAAAAAATAAATACATAAAGTTCACAGATTTAATAGATATGATTTTTTCTCATTTTTCTCAAAACTACCTAAAACCGTTTTAGGGGCTTTTGAAACTAGGCGCTTCATAATGTACTTCTGTATAATTTAACCATTTCTTATTCTTCTTTCTCTTATTTCTTCTATATCTACCTTTTGAGAGTTTCTACCTTTCGGTTATTAATGGATGATAGATTTGTCCTTCAATTGTCTTTTCTTGGAGATGCGTGTCCTGTATATTTTAATTGAGGTTTTTAATTTTTAATTTTAAAGTTTTCATGCGCAAAGTTGCAATATTTGTTAATATACATAAAACGTGAATGTACAATCCAAACAAATATGTTAATTTTTAATAGAGAAAAATGCCAACATTTTTATTTTATTTGGAGTTGATCAAGGCATCAGATGAATGCTGCTAAAGTGGCGCCATTTCAAAAAGTTAAAATCTATTTCAAATTATAAAAATCGCCAGCGGCGCAATACTCTTATAAAAATAGATTATTTTTGAAAAGGGTCATTTGATTGACCATCCTCAAAACGATCTGAGTATAACTAATGTTATAATCGGATAATACTATCTATACATTTAATGTAATCCGTATAAAAAATCTCAGAGATTATTGTTGCTAGTTGATAATAAACGTGGTGGCCGTGTTCCTTGGAATGAGCCTGACTCCATGGAGTATAATATTATATAGAAATAGAGAGCATCAGTTGTTTATTCTCCCAAGGTGCAGAGCCAACCTGCCAATGGTAATGCCAATTGGGAGGGCGATAACTATGTTCAATCAAATTGCTACGGTGTTAATATATTCCACTTGCGTGAGTGTGACTTTAGGATTTAGGTGGACGCTATTTTATAAATTCTTAAAATAGGGTCACCTTAACAAACTCGATGTAGGTACTTCTTTGAACTTATATATGTATAATTGTATTTTCACTGCTTTTGTATGTTTATATTATGTTCTCTTTTTAAATTTTCATTTTTATCGCTTTTACTACTTCTTTTTTCCTTCTTTATAATAATGTGTCATGTTATGTTGTGAACGTCTTAAACTTATAATTTGTAATGTCCATGATATGTTAAAAAATAAATTAAATTATGAACTCTGCACGACCTGCAGGCCTATGTTATAACTGGTGATATAAAGTCACCCGACGACATGACGTAATTGTGACGTAAGCCAATAGCTTATAATAAGCTCGAAGCATGCCGCCCAACACACACTGCTCACCATAGATATTATTATGCTGAAACACCTATTTGTGTATGGGGACAATGGATAACGCCACTATTTTAGTAGCGTTATTTTCTTGAATGCTATTATCACTCCGGTAGTACGTCACAATGATGTCATATGACGTCATGTCGACTGGGCGACTACAACTCGCAAGTTCTAACATAAGGCTCCTGGTGCTATATAATATTATAACTCATTTAGATCGAGTCGTATTATATAAGTGGAAATAGGGGGGAAAATTGAAAATTAAATTAAATGACTCACGTGTTATTTTCGTCCCATTTTCAGAAGCAGAAAATAGTCCGATTTTCTCAAAAAAATGATAGAAAAACGATGTTCCCGGTCCACCATCTAGCCAAATCATAAACGGCGCCGTCTCGGGGTCCAGGCTTCCCGTGGCGGGAAAATACCAGAACCATAGATTGGAATTGTAAGTCTTGTCGACTGTTATAAAACCTGAGTGACTGTTGTTTACTTCCTCCACCATGTGAGTCGGGTCGACCAGAGACAATCTTCTGGCTTCGATCAAATCTCCCTTCTCTATGTATGGAGTCAACATTAGACGATCGCCGTGGTCTCCGTTTATTTCTGTTGTCGACGGTTGGTATAATAAGCTCGCGTTGTCTTCCAGGCCCATGCAGAACATACAGAGGTTTATCTGGTCTTCAAGCATTTCGGAATTTGCACTGAAAGTAAATTTAAATATTTACAAGATAAAAAGAACTTTTTATATACAACGTTTTTAAATTTTCTGTTGAATCATATAAACTTGACTTGACTAGCTTAAACGATCAAAAATTGTATTTGATAGAAATAATACTGAAATGTCATTTTGACAATCATATTGATTTCCATAGTAACGCACGTATATATTAATAATTTAGTTGTTAGGACCCTAGCAACCAATAATAGTGGATTGGATTACGGATTTCTTCCGAAATAACTTTTCATACAAAACAGAATTAACTGAAAATGAATTTAATTCTACTTAAAAATGGCTAAAAGTATTAAAAAATGCATTGGCATAGTACTCTGATATATTCTAAAAGTTTCAACTGTGTAGCTAGTCGAGAATTAGTTAAAAATCGATTGCAAGATTTGTACCGGACAAATAAGAATACGACCTAATAAAAACGTTGTAAAAAAATCAAATCATCAATAATTATTACCAACTAATTCAAAAATAACTTCCCCATAGTGTGCATTTACATAATATGTACGTACATAAATCGATAACTATATATTCTATAAAAATATTTATTTAATGGTTTTATAATATTAAATTGATTGAATAAAAAAAAAAGAAAAAAATTTCATTATTAATTGTCGAAATAATACTTTTATATAATATGTAAGCAAGACATTTTACTTGGCAGTGATAAAAATTATGATTAGATTACATGGGACATTATAAGCGATCCTTTGTTACATGTGGAACGTTCTTAAATTTTATTATAGATGGCAGCTACAACAATTTAAATAATTAAGTATATTGATAATATCATTTACACACACTAAAATTATTATATGAATACCAGGGTTCTAAATGGACCGGAGCACACCGGAGCGCCGTTCCAGTTCGCGAAATCGGTAAAATTATCGCTCCGTCTCGTGGAAAAAATGTTTTGACCGTCTGAGCTAGTTAAGCCATATTAATAGAAAATCTAACACACTTATTTTTTTATAAAATATATATAAAGTTTGATAACTTTCTAAATATCGTCAGCAAATTTTCGAGCGCTCCAGTTCGTAAATTTTTCCATTTCGAGCGCCGATTAATACTATAAACTCGGGGATGGAATTTTAATTTAAATTCTAATAGATTATTTTTTTGTACTATTTCATTTGAGTCGTTTTTTTCGACCCGGGTTTCGCTTTTTGGCTTCTTCATACACCATGTGCATTCACCAAAAGGTAAATACTCACTGACAGCGAATAAGTCAATTCTAACTTATATAATAAATTAATACAATAAAGTATGTAATAACTATATTACTTACCTATTAAGTCAAGGATCACAAAAAAAAACAAAAAACAAATTATGAATAGTTGAAGTGTTTATAAAAAGCCCCTTATCACTAATAATACAATCAATATACAGCATATACAACGTCAAAATCCAAATAATAGATCATTTTACGTCATCTGAATACAGAACTATTCTAACTTAGATTTGAAATATTTTGATTTTTTGAAACATTTTACTTCAGTTATTTACTATCTTTATAGACAAATATATGCACCATTTTATCCAGCAATACTTTTATTAAAATCTGATATGTACATTTATCCATAAAAATAATAAATAATTTCAGTAAGTTCTTTCAAAGAACTCTCTACTAAAAAAGTTCAAATGTAAGTCAGCTGATGTATTAGATAATAATACTACATTCAAGAGGTGTAAAATCGTCAATACTGGGAAGACAATAATTATTGCAATGTATTGGGAATTTAAAGGCGAAACCAGGATCGCAAAAAACGACTGAAATTGAATAGTACAAAACTTAAATTCGTTAGAAACTAAAATTTGAATAGATCAATAATAGAATACCTTCCACTTCACTCACCAAACAAATAAAATGCAAACTAAGTAAAAGCTTTTCATTGTATTATCCATTATAATAATCACTTTTATTACATTTATTACGTTGACATAGAATGAAGGATTACAAAATGAATGTCATTTGGCTTAATTGCAATTATAACTGAGCGGTGCGTTAATGTACACTTTATTTTATACTGTATAATTAAAAACATCATCTCAATAAAGACCTCGTTAAAAGCAATATAAACTTTTCCATCAGCACGAGTAAAACAAATTGACTAGAGAAATACAATACAATATTGCCCCACCGTTTCTGAACCTGCGTTATAATTAAATTTAATCTTTTAGAGTGTTTTAGGGGTGTATTTTCAAAGTGAACTTATTCCACTTCAACAAATTTATGGCAAACACCAAAAAATTGTTTACGGTGTTGATGTTACATAATATATTGTTGGTATTGGAATAAGTTAATTTTGTATTCTAACACCGATTTTGAAGTTGATTTTTCTACTGGATTGAATGCTATTAGCTTCTTCTTTATAAAAATAATATTACAGTGGATTAGGTTAATGAAAATGTACGCGATTCATCTTTGTCTCAAATAGCACATGATAATTATAATTTAATTATTGTATTTGACCAAAACTCACCTTGCCATACAGTGGTTATAATTGATTCAGAAGTGCCCATGATGAATTAATAAAAAATCAAATTTTAATACTTACATTTTTTTAATTAATTAATAAATTATGTGTTGCATCGGCGCGCGCAACTTCCGTCACACGCCAAACGTGTTACATCGGCGCGCGCAACTTCACCACACGCCAAAAATACACTCTGATCTGTTTTCCCAAACGCGCCAAAAGAAGTATAACTTCAAAAAAATAGCTTTACAGGAGAGCCAAAAAACGTTTTTTTTTAGTTTCTTGTAACTCAACAAAGGAGATCTTTATTTAAAACCCAATGTTCTTATTTTGTTGTAACTTCTTTATTGTGCTGCAACAAATAATATTGGTATACGCATTACGCTGTAGTGTAGTTATATTATACGGCCACGGTGGCCGCGCGGCTTAAGCGTTGGACTATAACGCCGAGGGTCCCAGGTTCGAATCCTGGGTCTGGCAAGTACACATATTGTTTTTCAATTTGTGTGCTGACATCCATTTCTCGTAAAAAACAAAATCTGTTAATACAAACCTCTACTCTGTGGATGCCCATATGATTCTATTAGGACCGGACATGGTCTAAAGAAGAAAGTAGTTATATTTCCCTCTCTATAGCTTGGTGCGCGGCGCATATAATGTTGAATATGCGTAAATTTGATAAGTACCTATTCAAAAAATCAAACAATTGTTTAGATGTAATTGTAGATAATAATAATAATAATATGATGTATTGACTCGGGAAAGAATTTATTATGTCTTGCACCTTGTAGGTACAGTTCAAAAATAATTAGAATAGAAAAAATACCCCTCCCCTAGAGTATCCCTCATATAACTTTGCAATTGTACACAGTGACAAGGATTTGTGTGTATACGCACTCCGTATCAATGTATTAGTAAATGCCAGGCGCCTGATTAGCTGATTTCATAAAATAATTCAAAAAAATCTTTTTCCTGTTAAATGTGTAGTTACTCAGTTACAAAATGTTTAAGAACCAATATGTATTACGTCATACAATATAATTTTTACCGTTTGAGATATTCAATTCGCCATTTCATTGCCAGTTAGTAGGTAATTAATCATGAATATTTCATGAATGAAAAGTAACGTTTACAATGTGGCAATAATGTGGTAAACAGATTCGGTCTAGTGTGGAATTTTTGTGTGCATGCGCGAATCCAAAACAGTCTGTTTATAGTTTTAAAATATTATCTGGACTAAAGACGTTGAATAAAACATTCTACACGTATACGCAGCTTAAATTTAATATAAAAATAAATTTCAAAAAGGCTACTGCTTAGGAAATCTTTTTGCATTTTAGTTACTTACATTGTATCAATAATCAAGAGTAATTCAACACAATCTTAGATTCGCAAAATGTATATGCATTGAGAGAATCGTCTCGCAGTGGATTTATTCAGACTATGTTGATAATGATACCATTTGATAGAAAATTCAAAAGGACTTCTTACCTTAATCATATTCCACAGCATCTAATATGTTTAATAGCTAAAACTAGAATATCTATAGACTATAACTCAATAGAAGGAACATGGTCGAATCTTTTTATATTATAATACTAAGTATTTTTTATGATTTTACCGAGGTTTTGACTGCGACTCGCTGTCATATCACCTCTTCTCTCCTAGAAGGGGATCCGCCGATCAGGTCCTCACTCTAATTCTGTTAAAGAACTTTACAATTTTGCCAAGCTCTTCCTTCTTATCCACCTCCAGGGGGTTTAACTCGTAGACATTCTCAAAGATATCCGCAATTCGCAGCTCTACTCTGTGTCGTTCATATGTAGAGCATTGTACTGCGTACTGATGTCCTCCAAAACATCACATTCATCGCAGAGCTTCGAATCGCTTCTTCCCATGAGGACATGAAATCTTTTACCCATCGTGTACCCTGTTATTAGCCTGAGTATCAGCTTGAGCTCATTCCTTTTCAAAGGAGACTCTACAAATTAGGGCACCAACCGTGGGGATGGTAAAATGGACTTACTCCATTTCCCCTTTTCTAAGGAAATAGTAAGTATTTATTGTAATAGTTTATTTTGTATTTTATTAATTTCTATAGTAGATATCCTATTTATCATATTGAAAAGAAAAACAATATCATTCTGATACACATATTTTAACACAGGTACCAGTGGCGAAGAGTGGAGGTAGGCTGTTAACATTCGCCATAAATAGTGCACGCTAAACTTTGTCGGTCATACGTTGTTTTCATTAAATTAAGATTACACTTTACAGATGGTGTTGGTTAATTTTTAAAATTCAATTAAACTGTGCTAAAACCTAAGCATAATAGATAATAGTCAAAAAATACTCATCTATCTATAAAATATACAAAATTATGCCACTAATTCATACATAATTTTGAATATTTTATAGGTAGAATAATATTTTTTATATATTATAGTTTGGTTAGGAAGGGCTTAATGAAATAAAAAATATCCAACAACATCTGTTATAATTCAACGAAAATAAAAAAGTATGCACAATTTTGTTGGATCGCCCAAAATAAACAAAAAGTGTTATGGTTTGGTTTCGACAGGGTTTAATTGATTTTTAAAACTAAACAACACCATCTGTAAATTCTAGTTTAAGTTTAATAAAAACAAATACATATGAGTTTAATGTGCACTATTTATGTTTGATATTAACAGCCTACCTCCACCCTTCGCCACTGAAAGGTACCTAATGTAAGTACCATAAAAAGCTTGACAATTCGTTCGAACTATTATATTTCTCTTCTGTTGTACCACTATACCTAATACAATGTATGTAATATTATAACGTGGACAAAAAAATAATTACAAGATAAAAAGAACTTTTTATATACTTACCATGTTTTTAAATTTTCTGTTGAATCATATAAACTTGACAATTCTATGTATTAATAATTTAGGACAAATAAGGCAATTGTCAACAAATCATTTTTTTGCTATTTTGGAACAAACAAACAAATATAGAATACTGAAATGTCATTTTGATTTCCATAGTAACGCACGTATATATTAATAATTTAGTTGCTAGGACCACCCCTTAGCAACCAATAATAGTGGATTGGATTACGAATTTTTTCCGAAATAACTTTTCATACAAAACAGAGTTAACTGAAAATGAATTCAATTCTACTTAAAGATGCCTAAAAGTATTAAAAGATTGCATTAGAATCGTGTTCTGATATATTCTAAAAATTTCAAATATCTAGCTAATCGGGAAGTTAGTTAAAAATCGATTGCGAGATTTGTACTGGATAAACAACCACCGGATAAACAAGAATACGAGCTAAGAAAAACGTGGTAATAAAATAAGAAAGCAAATTTTAAAAAAAGAACTCCATATGTGTTGTACTGTTGTATCCGTTCTAAAACTACGGTGATTTTTTTTTTCTTTTTTACCAATGCAATTTTGAGTGTCATTTGTTTTTTTTAGTAAAACATTTGTAATTCGCGGTACAAGTAAATTCCAGAGAAAGTGGGTCCCGCTAATATATAACGAAACACCGTTAGGTAAATTAAACAAAAACAAAACGGCAGTTGGCGGGATCGAACCATACACCTTTCGATTAGTAATCGTGCACGACGTCGATTACGATATTCCGGATAACGAGTGCGTGACAATTGTTATATTATATATAAATACAAGAAAAATAACTATTATTGTAGACGCAAACCAATAAATTATCGATTTAAAAAAGAATTAGTCCGTGTTGATCATAATAATATAAATGTTTTATTGTATTTTCTTGAACATTTTACAGATGACAGTACACATTTCAATTTTATTTAGATACATATTTTTTATTTAATCATGCTTTATTAATTAAAAATTAATGTATTTGATTCGAATGGACAAGGATTGTGTTCCTCTTTTTGTCTATCATTTCGCCATGCAAACGAATCAAATAGGGATTGCAATACCGAATGCATATATCAATACCGGTATTTCTTATTGAATACCGATATTAATACCGGTATTCGTCAAAACATATTATAGGAAAAAAGAAGTACCTACCAATAAATATAAATATTAAAATTTATTTGAAACACTATATTATAGTAATTTAAAGTAACTACATATATTAATTTATTATGTTGACTTTTATAAATATGTATAGATCATAATATTTTAGAACTGCTATTTTTTACAAATACTGTCCGGGTACATGAAAAACTCTCTCAAATTTAATGTTTGTTGGATTTACTATCAACGTTGAATCAATAGTTATGGAATATTTATTGGAAACATTTGCCACGAATGTTTTCTTTTTCGAAATAATATGTTAATAATTCATCATGACAATTCTATAAGCATATTTGAGAGATATTACTTAACTTCTGTTGGTTTCAGTCAATATATTTGTATTTTGGCAACATAAAACTTACAGTACACTAAATTTAATATGCAATATACTCGTAGTAGTGAGTGACGAAAAAATAACATTAAATTCATTTTCGAAAAACACAAACGTACATGCTTTCTTAATACCGATAATGCCGGTATTTTGGATTTTTGAAACCGGTATTTTGGTATCGATAAATAATTGAATACCGGTTTTGAAATAACGGTATTGCAATCCCTCAAATCAAACACGGACCTTACTAACGTGTAAAATAATGTATTATTTTAGTATAACTTCTGCAATTCTTGTTGCTAGAACTATATAGAACCTCAGGGTTACTATTATTAAAACTGAGATGTCGTAGAAAATTATGAATAAAAAAAATCTTTCTTCTCGGTAACGGGTATAGCCGTACTGGTGGTGGTCGAGTTACTTTCTTCGTATCTGAATCTGCCTTCGTTGTGAGTGAATGAGGTGATTATCTTCATCAGTAGTTCTGATTGCTCTGAAGCCACGCAGTGTCCGGAGTCACGGAGTAAGACCTCTTGGAGATTGCCAGCCCTCTTGGTGTATCTGCAGGGGGAAATGACGGTATACAGTTACTTGTCTATGCATCGGTAAAGTTGAGAGTTAATTAAGTTATTTCAAATAACAAAAATCTTTTTAAAATCTGTAATAATTATTCGTGTTGTAAAATTAATACTGTCGACCGAGGGTACTTAATGGAATTTGAATTTAAATTATAATTGATTTGAGTCATATTTGTGACCCGGGCTTCGCCTTTCGATATCTTCAGACACTCTGCGCACTCACCAATGGAAAATACGCACTGACAACGAATGCAATTAATTCTTATTTATATGGCAAAATTATATAGGTAATACAATAAGGCAAAAACCATAGTTTATACCACCTAAGTAAAAGATCAGGTAGGTATAAAAACAAATTTCTAATATTTTGAATATTTACGGTGTTTGTAAAAATACCTTTAGTAAATACCTTATTTACTAATAATCATGGCCCCCACAGGGGGGTTTACAGGGCTCTAGCTTGGGGGCCCGGGCTCAGGAAGGGCCCGACGTGACGAGTCGATCAGATTTAGTGAGATAAACACAAATCACAAATTTGCTTTAATAGTGAAAAAAGTCGCCTGCGGCGCTATTTTACTTCAATGATATTAATAATTTAAAATATTTGGTTGTACGATGATTTTTAACTGTGTGCCGATACTCAACAACTACATAATTCAAATGGATGTACCTATTAAAAATACAACAAGTCGCTAAAAATACACCTTAATTTTACCGCGTACACCATACTGCCTTTACCCGTACCAATAGGTAGTGGGGCTCGCCAAACATCCTAATCTGGAGGCCCGGTTCAGGATCCAATACCGACATTGTCCTGACAGACATGTTCAATCGCTGATTCAATGTCTTCATCCACGACACTTATCATAATAATATGTGCGGCCCAAGAACAATATTAAAAGATAATATACAATAGGTATTGACAAAAAGGTTACGAATCGCTAAATTAAGGTAAGCACAATCCCCGCCTGATTTTTGGAACTCGTAATCTTTGTATTAATTTTTTATATTGGGTTACGCCAGGGGTGGTCAACCCGGTCCCTACCCCCCACTAATGGGCATTCCAGCTTTCATGGTGGGCTGTAGTGGTTTTAAAAATTAGATATGATGAAGAAAGTAAACATAAATTCGATAGTGGTGGATATGAAAACCTATGGCAAAATAAAAAAAAATGCCTCTCTTATATCCAAATATGTGGAAAATGATATTCAGTTTATTGATACCTTTCCCTAACTCATATCTTGTGGAATCAGGCTTTAGTGATGTTAATCATAGTATGACTAAAGAAATAAACCGCCTGAATATTTCCGAAAGAGGAGACCTTCGTTTGTTCGTCATAAAAATTGAGCGAGATATACAGTATTTAGTTTCGCAGCATCAGCCTCTGGGATCTCATTAATAATTATTTAATTAATTAAATGTGATTTCATCAGCCGTCATGCTACTTTATATCCAAAGTATAAATAAAAAAGATAGATTTTAACTACAGTAAGCTGTTTTATAAAGATTTATTCTGTCAAACTTAACGAAAGTCTGACATAAAGTATTTGGTAAGTAATTATTATTATATACTTTAACTTTTATTGCTGTAACTCTGTTTTATAAATATAATTACAACAGTTATATATAATAAAGTTACTTGCCTACTTTATAAAGCTACATTACTGTAAAACCGGTGGGCGGTTAGAAAATTTTACTACTAACAGAGATACAAAAGTGGGCGGTAGGTATAAAAAGGTTGACTACCTCTGGGTTACGCGTTCAATCGGTTGGCTGTTAATTACAAAATTGTTAAATACTATTCATTACACCTATAATATGTATAACATATAATAGAAGCAGGCCATAATTTTGCGAAATAAGTCATCGTATGATTAAATCCATAACAATAGTAAGTTATTCAAAATTTCTGCTTACCCGATCAGTTGACGATTTATTTTCAATTGTAATCTGGATACATTTCTATATGTCTCAGATCCACTCCAGTTCAGACTTCGATAGACATTCTCCAAATTGACGTAAGGCACCATAATGTCACGGAGCCCGCTAATAAATAAATGAATCGGTTAATTCATAATACATAGTCATACTAAAACGACATTCATAAGAACATTGATGTTATTAATCTGACAATCCATATAAAGATTATACCAGTAGCGTAGGGTAGAGGTAGGCTGTTAAGATCCGCCATAAATAGTGCACATTAAACTTTATTAGTCATACGTATTTGTTTTTATTGAACTACAGATAGTCATGGTTAGTTTTTAAAAATCAACTTAACCATGCCTAAACCAAACCACATAGTTTTGGTACACTTTGGGCGATATGACAAAATTGTGCATACTTATTTGTTTTCGTTCGATTGTTTAATTTTTTTAATCCATGAATCCCTGCCTTAAACAAACTATAATAGATAAAAAAAATATTCTATCCACAAAAAAAAATATTCAAAGTTATGTATGATTATTAATTGCATAATTTTAGATATTTTATAGATAGACGAATATTTTTTGACTATTATCTATTATGGCTTGGTTTCTCAAGGTTTAATTGAATTTTGACACTAATTGAGCTATCCGACACAATTTGTAAATTGTAGTCTTATTTCAATGAAAACAAATACGTATTACTTACAAAGTTTAGTGTGCACCATTTATGGTGGATCTTTACAGCCTACCTCCACCATTCGCCACTGGATTATATACAGTGTAACAGAAAATGTAATAAATATTACTAACATAATATTTAAAGTTATAATAAATGAAAAGTAATATTCCCAATTCGTTCCTGATTATTTTCGAATGACATAAACAGTGTTTTTCAGACACCGTTAGAGCTGCTATTCCATGCACATTAAGTTTTACAGCCCTTACGATACGGATGATATTCGGGAATCCATGACAATTGATAACGGTCTTAACGCATTTATACCTACAAGGAAATATTCGTAATATCTTCTTTTGCGGTACATTTTCAAAAGGACACTACTTGTATGGTAACTAGGGAATCCAATCCCGAGCCAAAATTCTGATCCCGGGATTTCGGGATTACAATTTGACAATCCCGGGATCCCGGGACTGGTCCCGGGATTGGCATTTTTTCAATTGTTAATATATTTTTTTTATATTTACAAATAACATTGATAAAATCGCTCAAAAATAAATCTAGTATAATTTATACTATTTAAGACATTTATTGTTTACGTTCAATCTTGGAAATACACAAGTTTAATGGAGTAAATAATATTGTAATATAAATAATAATGTAAATTTAATAGGAGATTGCTGTTTCTGATAGTAAAGACTTAATGAATGGATTAGCGAGATTTATAATAGTAAAGCAAATAATCATGGCGTACTTATGGCCTTTCCGCTTTATAAATCTAATTAGTCAGCCAAATATGAAACTGCCGTAAAACGTATGATATCATGGTGGAATTACTTTGTTAAAAGTGCAAAGCATTGCTTTTTTCCAATCTTTCCATTTTTAATAATTTATGTGAAAAAATAAAATGAATCGGCAACCTACACATGGGTTTAAATCAAACTTCATTCAAACTCAATTTATTTCTAATGTAGTTATTTTTTTATCAAAAGTATGTTTTCTGTTATATTTCGCTTTTATTTTATTTTCCATAAAAATTGATCAATCAATCAATCAATCAAGACAAAAATCAATCCCGAAATCCCGGGATTATGTTTACCAATCCCGGGATTCATAGGTATCGAAAATAGCTCTGGATCCCGGGATTGGAATCCCTAATGGTAACTACTCATCTAGTAGTATTATATCAAAGCATACGAGTCTACTTTCCACAGATAGTTGGTTAACTTATTACATGAATCGAAACAAATGGACCGTCTATTCAACTGCTTAAATGAAACATAATAAGTTTTTAAATTAATGTTAATAATGGAAATAAGTTAAAATAAATTAGTTAATGCAATAATGAAACTAACAGAATTGGTTTTTGTGTTATCTATATAGCACCATGTATTTTTTTCCACCCCTTGAAATTTCAGACAGTTGGAACGGCCATTCTGTACTGTAAGAATTCCGCCTCATGGTATTTAGAATTATAATTAATTATATTAATTAAAATATGGCCACCTTTATCTTTATCATCATTGGTGTGATTTTTAATTATATTGTCTACACCACAGTTTTTCAATTTCAAACTGCTACCATTTAAATATATAAATAAATGATCTTACTTATAAAACAGTATAGGGTAGTGTTCGAGTAGGGTCTCCAGCATTGGTACAACAGTGCTCATTTTATCGGGTTCAATCTTCTCTCGAGTTTTAACATCTGACCACGCGTACTGAATGTCGGACACGTGTAAGAACTTACTGGTTAAGTTTATTTTGATGAATTCTGTGTACAATGTGTCGTAGCAATCCTGGTCTGACACATAATTATAGAGAGATGGTACATCAGCCCGAATCTGCAATGTATTTAATATTTCTGCCAGCATCTGTAATAATAATACAAACAATACACTTTGGGTCAGATTTTTTAAGATGGATGTTGTTTAGTATGCCAGTTCATGGACCCCACATCCTGAAGCGGGCCCCCAGGTGAGGATCATTGTCGGGCCCCCCTACCTATCGCTAGAGTTACAAGCAGTGTGACGCTCTATTCTACACCTACAGAAACGTTTTCCAAAATAATGGTCTAGTTAATGTTAAGGGTATTCAGTGTATTTTAAAACATTTTTTCTATTTTTCAATAAATCCACTTCATTTATGAAGTGTTCGAATATAAGCACACAATAATCAAAATTTTCATCACGGAATCACATATTTTAAAATATTAATATTCTTAAAGTAAAATAGCGCCGCGGGCGACTGTTCGAGCAAATTTGTGATGTGTGTTTATCTCACTTATAAGGTAGACGCGCCACGCGGTGGCCCCCAGGCTAGAGCCCTATCAGCCCCCGTGGGTGCGATGTGCCATTTTGTACGTTTCGTGTAATATTAATTTTCTCTCAGTCATCGTTGACTAGCTGGCCGGTAACGTGCCATTGAGCCAATATAAACTCCGAGAAACTACCTAGGTTCTCACCGCCACCTGCCATGTATGCACGGCCGCTTTCCATGACGTTATAAACGTGTCTGAAAGAAGTGATTTGAAGTGCTCATTCCGTTCCAAACCGAAGCCGCACGGGACTGATGCTACAACCATGCACCATAGTGCTTAAAAAAGTAAGGAAAGAAGAAAAAAATGTTTTGGACTGACTCTGCTGTCCGTTGACATTAGGCGACCTGTGTATCCGCATACTGAGTCTCGAGTCGGAATGGATTAGTCTACATAAGGCTCAAGACTATCCCGCTCCCTATACGACGCTGCAAATTTTTCGATTGTAATAAATGTTGTTTTGAAGATCGTTAATATTTTTTGGATTAACTAGTACCATCTCCGAAGAGGGGGGTGGTAGCTTTTACCCCGTTGATGATGTATGAATTTTCTGCATGAATTTATCGCCTGCTTCTCTTATTCGGTGACGCATTGATTCATGATTGACAACGGATTTTGCACAGAAGTGGTGTATTTTATTAGGTCGTATTCTTGTTTTTCTGGTGGTTGTTTATCCAGTACAAATATTGCAATCGATTTTTAACTAACTTCCCGACTAGCTAAATATTTGAAACTTTTAGAATATATCAGAACACGATGCCAATGCATTCTTATAATACTTTTAGCCATATTTAGGTAGAATTGAATTCATTTTCAGTTAATTCTGTTTTGTATGAAAAGTTATTTCGACACCATTATTGGTTGCTAGGATCTGGGGTCCTAGCAACTAAATTATTAATATATACGTGCGTTACTATGGAAATCAATATGACAAGTACAATTTTTTTTGATCATTTAAGCTAGTCAAGTCAAGTTTATATGATTCAACAGAAAATTTAAAAACGTTGTAAGTATATAAAAAGTTCTTTTATCTTGTAATTATTTTGATAATAATTCCGGCTTCTTTAGGATTCTGGAGGACAATTTTAATGACACTTTTGGAGGTGTCAGTATGTACTACATTCACATACATTTCATTAAAAAGTGACAGCTAATACTATTACAATAATATTACCTTATTAGCCTCTTTCCAGTTTCCTTCCTTGGTCGCATTTCGCAGCATCATTTCGGTTGTCTCTAATTCCACCATCATGTTGTAATCAATCAACCCCACTGTGTGAGCAGGAGAACTCAGCCCAATCAGGTTTGGTGGATCGATCCAACCGTTGCCAATTGCCATACCCTGTCACAAAAGAATCATCAACATTAACGTATATATTGACTTCAGTAATAATATACAGTATGACAAGAATTTTTCCAAATATTTACCACGCGTGTAAAAACGCTGAAGCCAAATAGCTTGGACTATAAATACTAGAGGAGAGATTGTAAACTTTAGTATTACTGCCTATAATTACATGATGTGAATTCTGAAATTTTATTAAGTAGTTTGTGTGACCAAAAAATATTTTTGGTCACATAAAATTATAATATTTTGAAATTTGGCGCATTGAAATATTGTGTATAACGAATCTTTGGCAGTTGTATTTGCTCTTTCACAAACTTCATTTTCACTATACTATAAAAGATAACATAGAAGTTGAGTTGCCTAGAGTCATAACTCATATTTTCCAAAAATCGAGTTTTGTGATAATCGCAAAAACCCACCAGAGCACTGTTTTTTGTAATTAGAAGAAAAGTATTGAACTCTCTTGAATATTAATGAGTGAGTGAGTCGATTTACATTTTTTTTAAATATATACCTATAATATTCATAAGGCTTCAGACACACAGAAAACTATGAAAAATAGAGCTCTCTGTTTGGTTAGGTTAGGTTATTATTCATTGAAAAATGTGAGTTTTGACACAAACTGTCAACTTTGTCAATGATTTTCACATGGTTTAAGGGGGGACATGCTCGTCGTTGGTCAAAATTGAGTTTTTATTGTATTTTCAAACTATAATCCTGGACACTCCTTAAACGTTGTAGAAAATCTATTTATATAATTTTGAAGCCTTATTATCTTTTATATTTATTTTAAACATTTGATGACTGCATAAAGTATTTTTGTTATCAATCATCTTGTTAAAAATCATCTTCAAATGTGTTAATCTTGCCCATTTTTTGAATAATACTCAGTGGTCCCCAACCATTTTATCGCCGCGGACCGGTCAACGTTTGATAATTTTACCGCGGCTCGCTGAGGGGGGGACGTTGATTGTTTATTTATTTTAGATTGTTTTGCGCGTAATGGTGCGGCTTTAGGTGACATCTCTCAGCCCCTGGTCTCGTCCATGAAAAGTCGCACAAACCCGGGAGAAATAGACCACAGTAAATAAAATGTATATATTTTAATGTTCCTTAGGCGGCCGGGTATCATTTGATCCACGGATCAGGGGTTAGGGACCACTGCTCTAGGCGACTCAGTTATACTTTCATTATAATGTGAATGTTTTATTTCTGGTACAATTCAAGCAAGTTTGGTGTACGTTGTGTTTTAAATGTAACTCCTTAAGTACCACGAGTGAGCTTATTCACCAAATTTTTTATATACCATCAGGCCATAAGCGAATTAACTCGCGAGATTTTATCAATGCCATAGTAAAGTTTATAGTAGTAGTTAATTTTCAAAACAATATTTATTATTTTAGTGTGAAAATATTGACGAAGAAATAGTTTCACAGTTTTTATCATTCTATTCGTATTTAATTTTTACGTGATTTATTTTATTCCAAAAATAGCTGGCCTAGAAGTATCCATGTAGTAAAATTTGGCTGGCAGTGAAAAGGTGCGATAACATCCGTTCGTAATAAAAAGCATGTTTCGGTTTTTCTTTTGGTAATAGCTGCAATAAAAGAACATAATTTACTATTTGAATGAAATTACATTTTTATACAACATATTGTATGTTCAAATTGTACCGTAGTGAAAGCATTCACATTATACTGCAAATATAGCTTTAATTTCTCGTGGAAGAGCAGAACGTATCAATACATGTTTAGCCAAACACATCGAATCCATTTAGAGTAATATATACACAAAACCTCGTAAACAAAACGTCAAAAAACTGCCAAAGATGGCAATTATTGTTAATTCGTCATAATAAATTATGGAATATATTTGTATGGCTATCAAGCATTCTAAAAACGATCTGAAATAGAAAAAAAACCTTCTAATTATAGTCCAAAAAACAACCAATCAAAAGCAACATGTCATATTTAAATAATGCATGATAATAAAGGAAATGTAAGCGACAGTATTTTATAAGATAATTGTATTATCCACCTTTAGATTCATCTTGATTTTCGATGACAGATTCTCAGTGTGTATACGATGCGCCAGTGCTGGGATAAATTTCCCGGCGTACGACTGCCCGGCCATAAACAGTGGGACTTCTATTAATTCGGGGTACAGTTGAAAGAACTGCAGTAAAAATCCGTAAAGATTTGTGGACACCTGAAAATATAAGAAAATGTATTCTAACTGTGTCCTTCACATCGTAATATTAACACATGTCCCATACCTATTATTAGTTATATTATGACTGAATTATTGTTGTTATTTTTTGTGAAATCATCAACATAAATTTGTATTTATTCCTTGACACTCATATTGATATAATTTATTCAACATAGGATAATATTATTACCACATATAAATAATATTATAATTCAAATACCATTTTCAAAATGGCTTCCAAATTCAATCGCCTTCGATGTTCAAAGGACATAATAAAGCCAAATCAGGCATTTTGTAGTTGTATGATGACAAAAGTAAATCTATAGAAAATTGCAGAAGTATAAAAATAGATTAATGACTCGTGTCACAATAGTTATGCTAATACTTATAGCGCCTGTACACATGCATGGAATTACTGTCGGCAATTGTGCTTATTTTAAACTGTCATGACAATAACTGTTTACACGTAAAAGTGCTGAATGTCTCTCCAATCTCATTCTACAAGAGTAAGCGAGACGCGAGGTTGTCATTTTATACTACTCTGACAGGTCGTATTGAAAATCGGATCTCAAAATGAGTAGTTCATTTTTTTGCCGGCAGGTTCGCTATGATCGCTCTACTGCGTATGCGCAGATCGAAAATAATCTTACTGTCGCATTGGAAATTCGGAATCTTCCAATCTTGTTCGATTTATGCACGCAATCTTGCCAACTGCACGATAATACAATATGTTTCCCCATACATTTTCTTACTGTGCACAGTACATCCATGCACGTGTAAACGGGTATTATGTTAATTAACGCAGAAATTTATTCCACACATAAACCCTCCCATAATTCTTGTCAGGAACATAAAAATATCACACGAACTCACACAGATACTAACAGGCCACGGAGCAGTGCGAGCCTATCTAAAAAGATTTAAATTAAGGGACGATGACTGTTGTCCATGTGACGGTTACACATCTCAAACTGTGTGGCATATCATCAACGACTGCCCTATACTAGAAAAGAAGCGATGGACTCTCAGGACTCTATATAGACAGCATAACCATCAAATTGACCTCCAAAAACCTTACGAATTACTAAACAATAAAACAACACAAGAACACTACACAAAATATTTAATTCTGGCCATTAAGAAAATTAAAGATATACATGGAGGAACATAATTAACTACACATCAATGCAACTAACCCTCCCAACCACCTTGCACAAAAAATCAAGGGCATGGTTATTTATATATAGATATATAAAAAAAGTTATGATATGGGCTCTTAAGAGAGTGGACCATTTTTTTATTTAACGTGTTACCATTCTATAATAATCCCCATTATATTTCGTCATGGTCAGTGGACAAATATTTAATTTGTAATATTCAATGTAGCGTTTATGTCATACACATAAATGCGATGATTGTTCATAAGTATATAAGCAGAAGGTAAAACACATAAAACGACATATACAGGAGAAAACTCATTTAAGTGCGATTATTGTTATACGAACAAACATCTTATGACTTATGTTGGTTCTACAATAGAGGTCTCGAACTGCAATCATTGTCCCATTGCATCCCTACCACCCTTTTGGATTTTAGCGTACTGTTGACTCGTCTATGCAATTTCCCCTATTTAGTTATTTACTATTACAAGAGAAACAATATGAATAAAATGCGTGACTGTTTGAAGTGAAATAATAAAATATATTTTGTATTTTTACCTCATCAAGATTCGTTGAATATCCATCATCACTGTTTGTGTAACTGAATCCAGATCCAACAGGATTATCAATAAAAAGAATCGAGTGATTTTTGTGCCAAGAAAACGGGTTTTCTGTAAAGAGATGTTGACATTTTAAAATATTAATAAAAATAATAAAACATATTACCAGAATTATATTTAGTAGATAACCTTTTAGGCATCGCTAAAGGAAAATTTAATTACGTACAATTATTTAAATTATCAATTTATTTATAGCATCCTTCTCTCTCGGATTAGTTGGATGCGTCAGCCTTTCACTCACAAACTGCATCGATGAGTTGGTTCAATAATATCAGACGTTGAATTTAAATTCCAATTGATATCATTCATTGCACTCTTAGAAATCGGGTTTAGCTCTCCGGGCGTTACCTTTCAAAGTTCAATCTCTTTGTGTTTTATATACCAGTAGGGTTTGCAATACCGATATTTTAAAACCGGTATCCCAGTATTTTTCCATACCGAAATACCCGTTTTAAAAATCAGATTATACCGATATATTCGGTATTGAAAGTGGAAACAAAATGTATTAATAATTAACGTAGAAGGTTTAACATGACTATATTTCTTGTCGGGTTACGCGATGTCTGGTTTACCTCCATTGCTCTTCAACGCCTTTGGAGACCAGCAATGACACGTGCTATAATATATAAATATTTTAAGTAATTAAATAACATCATAATTTATTGTTATTGCAATATATGATTTATAATAATTTCACATGTTTTTTCACCCGTAGTCAGTCGGCAATTGGATATTTATAATATATTAAATCACGTCCCATTATCAAACCATATATATTTACAGTAGTAATTCATAGATTAATTTTAATATGTACATTTTTTTATATAAATGAATGGACCTTCAGATAACATACAATATATATGTCATAATATAATACACTATATGATATATCAATCAAATACGGAAAGCAAAATTTTGCATTTTCTCAAATATTACAGACTCCGTTGAATAATTATCCGAATATTATATTTGAATAATTATAATCTGTTCATTTGGTGATATATGGGTGTGTTGACAAAATAATATTTTGAAAAAAGTGCTATAACTGCTGACATCTGATGTATACCAAATATGATTAAATTTTAATATGATGACGTTTAGAACAAGAAGTTTTTATGGAACTTATTAATAAATTACAACGTTTTTATTAGGTCGTATTCTTATTTGTCCGGTGGTTGTTTGTCCGGTACAAATCTTACAATCGATTTTTAACTAACTTCCCAACAAGCTAGACATTTGAAACGTTTAGAATACATCAGAACACGATGCCAATGCATTTTTTAATACTTTTAGCCATCTTTAAGTAGAATTGAATTTATTTTTAGTTAATTCTGTTTTGTATGAAAAGTTATTTCGATACCATTATTGGTTGCTAGGGGGTCCTAGCAACTAAATTATTAAATAATGTATACGTGCGTTACTATGGAAATCAATATGAAATGACATTTCATTATTCAGTATTTCTATCAAGTACAAAGTTTTTGATCGTTTAAGCTAGTCAAGTCAAGTTTATATGATTCAACAGAAAATTTAAAAACGTTGTATATAAAAAGTTCTTTTTATCTTGTAATTATTTTATAATATGGTCATTAAATGTTAATTTCTTAAATTAAAAAAAGACAATATGTGACAGTTTATAATGACATATTATGTAGTTCTTACAAAGTCTACATATTATATAGACTGAGCTCGCAAAGATACCCAAAAATTATTAATTTTTGACCTTGTGGCTTGAAATCTGATCCCATTGTGGGAAAATATCTGATATTTGCCTGTGATTATGTCAGAGGCAGGATTTAAACATGAGATCAACGGCAGATTATCACTGTTACCCTTATTTCACACTATACGGCTAAAACCGTATGGAAAAAAAAATCGAACGGTAAAAATCCGAATCGGCAACAAGTTTACTCTCTTTTCACACTATACGGTTTATGCACGCTTTTTTTTCCACCACAAGCTCGGTTTGTGGTAGAGTGTTGTCGATTTAAAACCATCTAATGTGAAAGCGTGCATTAGGTCACGTACACCACTGAGTCACCGGTGGCCATCCGGGCGCCGTGTAAACAGTGGAAATGGACGACTACTTTGTTTTCCCACCACCACCCGTCATGTATGTACAGCCGTGGATATGCACGGCCGCCTTCCATGACGCTATAAACGTGTCTGAAAGAAGTGATTTTAAGTGCTTATTTCGTCCCGAAACGGAGCCGCACGGGACTGTTGCTACAACCATACACCGTAGTGCTTAAAGAAGAAAGTTAAAAAAGGAAGAAAAAAAATCTTTTTGGACTGGCTCTGCTGTCCGCTGACGTTAAGCGCCCTATGTATCCGCATACTGAGTGTCACGAGTTGAAATGGATGAGTCTATAGAGGAGTCGGGGCTATCCCGCTCCCCATACGACGCTGCAAATTTCTCGAATGCCGCAAAGTTGGCCTCAAATGCTATCAAATCTGCGTGGCCAATTGGGCCCGTGTGAGGACGGACCGTGGCAAACAGCTCCGCTCGTTCAGTTTCCATAAGCGGACAATCCCAGAGGACGTGTTCAACGTCTTGGTGGTTCATGCCCGCAGGTACAATCCGTCCCATCTACTATCAAGTCAAACTCATGGAGTTTGGCGGCAAAATTGCCATGGCCGGTGAGGAATTGGCTTATCCAGTGCGAAGGTTGGAGTACGGCGTCGTTTCGGTTTTTAACCGTCACCGTGTTATGTTAAAAGGGCCATGCTCTTCTTCACGACACAAAGAATCTCGAAGTTCGATTTTTTTCCGTACGTTTAAAACCGTATACTGTGAAAAGAGCATTATCATACGACGGGCTTTTAAAATAATAAAATCTTGTAATAAAGCTTACTTGTCAAGTTTCCATCTTTGTAGTTGAACGGCCCAACGCCTCCGAATAAGCTCATGAGCGAAGAAATCGACGGTCCCCCTTGGAGCCATATCATCAAGGGAGCATCCTTCACGGCGTTTCCCTCTACGGGGAAATACCAAAACCACAGATTCACCTTCGCCTCGCGTTGTTGCACTGATATATGCCCCGCGTAACTCTTCACGTCCAGCATATAGGTCGCGTTCACCTCGGACAAACTCCTGGCGACGCCTAATTCTCCATTTTGAATATAATCAGATAGATTTATGCGCTTATTATTTGCCTCGCATTTGATATTTACAACAAAGCTTTGTAATAAACTAATTGTTAATAATATCTTTAATTTTCCACAGACGTTTATGTGGTGCATTTTAGAGCCGAAGTGACCGTGGTGCACCGTGAATGCAAGTACTCATGCAACAGATTGAATTAAAGAATTTCTGCAGGACAATTTATTGCTGCGCGGCAGTACATTGCTATTTTTGATGACACTTAATTGAAATTGCAATGATTTGATCTTTGCAGTAATCAATTCCGTTCAGGGTTGGAATACTGCAAATGCCAATGATCATGCATCTACTAGGTTTATGATATTCTACGTTCGTACCTTAGATTGTACATTATGCAGAGAATACCACATATTCCATCCTGGGCAGTGTTGACCTGTGTGTCCCTGATAATTATCTTATAAATAGAGAGCATCAGTTGTTTATTCTCCCAAGGTGCAGAACCAACCTGCAACTGGTAATACCAATTGGGAGGGTGATAACTATGTTCAACCAAATTGCTACTGGTGTTGATATATTCCACTTGCGTGAGGTGACTTTGGGTGGACGCTATTTTATAAATTCTTAAAATAGGGTCTCCTTAGCAAACCCTGTGTACTTATAGATGTATAATTGTATTTTCACTGCTTATGTTCTCTTTTTATATTTTCATTTTTATCGTTTTTATTACTTTTTTCCTTTATAATAATGTTTAATGTCATATTGTGAATGTCTTAAACTTATAATTTGTAATGTCCTCAATATTTTAAGCAATAAATTGTAATTGAAATTGTAAAATTTTGCATATATAGTGGAACTATTTCACAACGAATATGGAAAAATCCTTCTTTTTTCATGCGCAGGATTTTTTTTTTTATTATTGTTGACTGAATTAAAATTACTCCCACGATGGCTGAACGGGTTAGAATCCCGGGTCTGGCAAATTCACACGTGTTTGGATTCTAATAGGTAGATCAAGTGGCTAATATCCATTTCCCGTAAAAACAAAAATCCGTTAAATTAAACCTCCCTCTTGCGGAGGCCCATATGATATTCTTCACATCGAGCATGGTATAAAAGATACATCACGCCTATCGCTGTATCCACTGAATTAATTATAGGAATGCATTATGCCCGAAAACATTGTGTACCATTGCAGATGGTTGAAAAACTTCGATACCGAATTATATGTTATTCGACAGTAATGTTTCAATTATATTGAATTCATTAATTGAGTTAGCATTTACTTGGTAGAATTTCATTTTACAAGAAATGAAAATATAAATACTATTAAATTCTACAGGTTTTTTTAAAAAAGGTTTTGTCTATAGCTATTTCGGTTGTAACACCATTATCAAGACTATCTAAAATATTATTAATAATAAAAAAGCTGGTCTCGACAACCGAAATTGCTATCGACAAAACCTTTTTTAAAAAACCTGTAGAATTTAATATAATTTATATTTTCATTTCTTGTAGGTATATTGAATTCATTTCTCATAAGAACCTAATTAATGTTTTTTTTAATAAGTTTTGATTTTTTCGTTATGCTCATAGAGACGCCCTTAAAAAAGAAAATCGGATAGAGTTCACGTTTAGTTTGAGGTTACCTGTATCGCAGCGATGTAAAATCTCATTGGCTGGAGGCCAATCAATGAATGGCCCCAATAGGATAACGAACTGTCAGAATATTGTACGTTTCAAACCAGGCAAACTCAGAAATAATAATTGTTCTGTGCTTCAAACGTATACGAATTCGAATTTGTCAAATATTCACATTCATATATAAGTTACATATGTTACACGAGTATATGAGTTACATATATGAGTTACATATGAGTTACTCATTCGCTGCTGACTAGATAATGATTTTTAATTAGCACCTTTAAAATGTACGTTAATTACATCGATCGGCCGCCTGGCCATTACGCGCCGGGTGCGTCTTTAGCGTCCAAAGGTCAGATTGTAGAAAAATAGTCCAAAGTATTAATCTGCAAACTCCATTTGGGTGAAATTGTTCAGGAAGGGAAAAAAGCTGAATCATTTAACTATCGAACGGAATTTAACAATTTCAAAAATACACTTGGATTTTTTTTACAAATAAGCTGCACTATGAATTAATATACTACTGTCGAACAACATCTTCTTGGCTACGCGCTAAAACTTAAAGCTCCTCCCATTTAGTCGACGACAGCGCCTTCCAGCTTGTGCCTAAATTTTCTTGTTGGACAGTATTTTAGCTTCCTTTTTATATATACTTAAAGAAAATTTATATTTACAAAAACGGAATTGTTCGATTTACAATATTTGAAATTTGGCACCTGCAGTTGGCTGTTGTGTGTGAAGAACGATAACGCATTTATTTATAGATTTGGGAGGTTAAAATTTTGTCTGAGCATAGAAAAAGTGCTTTATTACATAATGCCACCAAAATCTCATTTTTGGTCAAAAGTGCAGTTAGCTGGTTTGCGATATACTCTTAGGCCTACCGCGCATGGACGATTACATAACCGGCCGGTAGCATTCGGGCAATTGTTGGTTTGCTCGCGCATGATCCAAATTATTACCGGCCAGTATGTTTGAGCGCGCATGGCGTGATATAGATCGGAGGCAATGCGCGCGCACTGAAGATATGCGTCCGCATCGAAAAATGGCGGACGCAATATAAGAAACGTCAAAATGGATTTTGTAGAGCTTATATTATATAATATATAGAGGTTTTGTATAGATTATCAAACTGTTTTAAAATATGGGTGTATATATTATTAATTTATGAAGAAAGAAACTGAAAAAATGTGACTGATACGCGCATGCAAAGCCAATAGGTACGCATCGATGAACTGTCAAATCAAATGTGGATCTCATAACGGTTCGATGTATGCGTGCGCTCCATACGACCGCGTCACTTGTGCGTGCATGTGTGAATGCACTCTCGGCCGGCCATGACTTATCATGCGCGGGCTCTCATTTAAAAACATTGCCAATGGGACCCCGGCCGGTTCAAATCGGTGTAAAATTTTGTGTCTGAACACAGATTTTCAATTCGGCTGTTCGCTCGATCGTCCGTGCGCGGGGTTGCATTGCAATACGATGGTTACAACTCCTCGATTGTTGACCGTACGATAGTAAATCGTTCATGCGCGGTAGGCCTTACACTATCTAACATTATAATTCTGCTACAAACATTTAGTTATAATGTTTGTTTAGGAAATCAGTTATCGAACCTGAAAGAAGTGTCAACATAATAATTCAATTATCGTAGAAATAACTCTATTTCAAAAACCATTAGGTATACAGGAGTTCTACCATATAAAAATTAATAATTAATAATTCAAGATTTTAACATTTTAAAATATTGATTAACACCTGCAATAAATACAATATTGTACGTTAGTCAGAAAACACACAACTTAATATTTAATTAATAACATTTTGTTTATTAAGTATTTTTTAACTTTGGCAAGTCAGCTTATCATCTTCCTTTCAGTTTTTTATTGGAGAAGGGGTTGTCCCGTCAGACCAATCAGTCACATTGTTACACCGACTGCCGCAAGTAAACTCGATAATAATCCTCTGAAGCAGCTTAGGAGTCTCTGAAGCGACGCAGTGGCCAACATTTCTGATCATCAATTCTTCGAATGTGTCAGCCTCCTTCTTGTATCTGATTTTTATTAAATAAATAAACAACCGGGCATTAAACATGGGTTACTATTAAATCAAAACGTATTCTTATCAAACTATATAGTATATAATTAATTTTCCAGTGACGGACAACAGTGTAAAAATTTGCTCTCCTATTTAAAAGGGAGTGTAGTCAATACTGCACTTACTTATGGGATATTAATTAGGGATTTAATATTTAAACACGAAATTGTATATAAAATACTGATAATTATTTATATATTGGCATTGTTTTATATAATCAGTAGGTATGTACCAGTGCCGAAGACTCCATACTAGGCGATTATTTAAACCCTACTTTCTTATTTTTTAATTGCATATTGATAAAAGAAGGTATTATTTATATAATCAGTTGATTATTTTATATTCTATAAAAATAATTTAATTTGCCAACGACAGATTTCGTATGTTATATAGGAATATATTATACGGATTACAAAAGAAAAAAATATTTTCTATGGTTTAATCGCTTATTAATAAACATAGATTGCTTTTAAAAATAAAAATAAATTTTATCTAGTGATTTTAGATGTGTAAATTTTGAAAAATACGTAATTTCAACTCATCGCTCAATTTTATGTCGTCACTGAGTTTTTAAAGTTTCATTAAATTATTATCTTCTTATTTCTCGTAATTATACCTTAAAGGTGTGCTCTTTTTCTCAGATCACCACAGCCTACCTCTTTACAAAAATCATCCTTCGCCACTATGCACTATATATTAAAAAAAAAAAAAAACTGATTTAAAATTCGCGTTTGTTGAAGGTCTATATCTATACCTACATATTATTTTATGGTTATTTTCATTATCATTAAACTACAGTGTAATAATTTATTTTAAAAGTATACGAGAGATTGAACAGTTTATGGCTTAAGTGTATTGTCGATTTATCTTAAAAATACATATTATGTACAGCTTAAAATCTTTTTCATTTATATCGAATCGAGGATCAGTGCATGCAAAATTGCTTAGTCGATAAAATATATATTTACCTAAAACCCATTTTATTTTAAACGCAAATATCAATAGTTATGGTTGAAGGGTGGCGATCACTGAATTTAGTTTTTTTTTACGAATTAGAAGGGTTTGTAAGCGTCTCACAAAATTCGGCATCCTCCGTGCAATGAACATTTTGGTAAATGTGCCGCAGAGGTGGCCATGAGATTTTACAACTATCTTTTTAGACCAAACCACACCTAACCTAACCTAAACTAACATAACCTAACCTACCCCAACCTAATATTACCCCATATTTATAATCTTAGTTAATGGTGCATCAAAATATAAGAAAACTTCAAGTTTTCAATCAACGATCATTGGATCGAAAAGCCGATGCGCCGACAGAAAAAGGTGATTGTTATAATTGTCTACATGGAATAAACTGTTTTCGTAAATATAAATATAAAAGCTGATGGCCACCTCTGCGGCAAAATTACCAACATTTTTAGCATGTGTCTACGTACAATATAAAAGATTTTTTAATATTTCGTTGTGTGAAGAATTGTCAACACTTTAAATTAAAATAATTGAACCAGTACACTTTTATGTTTTTACATACCCATAAAGTTTTCCCTCGTGAAAAACGGTTTTTCTTACAGCATTCCGATACTTTTCAGCACCACTCCACTTCATATTTCGGTAAATTTTTTCTAGCATCGGATAAGAGGACATCATGTCAAGTTGTCCACTAAAATGAAAAATAGCAATTAATTTAATAATATGATTTGAATAATTATTTTAGTCAATATCACAGAGCTGCCACACCAGGTAGATGAAGTCAAAGTGCATGGTTATCAATCTGACTAATCTTGTATTTTTGTAAGGAATACATTCCGAGATGTAGAAACAGTGAACTAATCTGTATTTCTGAGATCGACCATTTATTTTGTGGAAAAGTCGGATGTGAATAAGAAATAAATAATTACAAGATAAAAATAACTTTTTATATATGTATAACGTTTTTAAATTTTCTGTTGAATCATATAAACTTGACTTAACTAGCTTAAACGATAAAAAAAAATGTATTTATACTGAATAAATATAGAATGCTGAAAAATCATTTTGACATTTCATATTGATTTCCATAGTAACGCACGTATATATTAATAATTTAGTTGCTAGGACCCCAGACCCCTAGCAACCAATAACGGTGTTTTACTTTTTACGGATTTCTTCCGAAATAACTTTTCATATAAAACAGAATTAACTGATAATGAATTCAATTCTACTTAAAGATGGCTAAAAGTATTAAAAGAATGGGATAGCATTTACTTGGTGGTTACTTGGTAGTCTTGGTAATGGTGTTACAACCGAAATAGCTATCGACAAACCTTCTAAAAAACCTGTAGAATTTAATATTGATTATATTTTCATTTCCATTAAAAGAATGCATTGGCATCGTGTTCTGATATATTCTAAAAGTTTCAAATGTCTAGCTAGTCGGGAAGTTAGTTAAAAATCGATTGCAAGATTTGTACTGGATAAACAACCACCGGACAAACAAGAATACGACCTAATTAAAACGTTGTAAAATGCGCACACAGTTTTCGAAAAAAGCTGACACGTCTTAGCACTATGTAGAAGGATCGAGGAAATTCTATCGCCACGAAAATGGTGCTTGTGCAAAAATTAGTATTCTACATATTTTTGTACGTTGTCCAGTCACGAACCCTATGGGCAAAATAACGAAAGGCCCGATGCATTCGAAATGGTGTTGGCGCCGAATGTATAATGTTATTTCTTAGACAAAGCACAGGACGAATCGGCCAATCATTCAGAGACTCCAGATAAAAGTATAGACGAATTATGCAGATTTTAGGACATTTATTATTCCGCATAACTTGTATAGACTGGCAGTTATGGGTAGAGTTGGGTATTTCCCGAGAAAATCTCAATCTCTAGATTCGGGATTTCCAGAAAAGAATTCTCGAGAATTCTCGAGATATCGGGAAATTTAGAAAAAAACCTGTAAATATCTTAAAATCAGTGTAAAACAGACCACTTCCAAAAAAATATGTTTTTTTTTATTTATGTAAAAAAACAAACAAAATAGAATTAGAAAAACAAAAATAATTCAAAACATTAATTATTAAAATATAATTTCAAAAAACACAGACTGTCAACCGCTGCGTCTGACAATCGCGTACGCTTTTGAGAGACAAAATTCCCGGATGTTGCAAAAATTGCGCTAATTTTTGAGTCGACGTTGGGTTAATTGTATTAAATGCCACGATCAGTCTTTGAACGTTTTGTGTTTTCTGTCAACTTATTTCATATAGAAAATCGTTTTTTTTAATTAATATTTGATAGTAAAAAAATCCCGAATCCCGATAATAGATTCTCGAGATCCGGGATTTCCCGAAATGTTAAAAATCTCGAGATTCGGGATGGAAAATCTCGAAAATTTCTCGAGAATTCCCGAAACCCAACTCTAGTTATAAGTAGCCTCCGAAGAAGGCAAATTAGAGGAAGACCGTCGTAACGCTGGAGCGTACTATAATATACCGTGTTATATTTTTGTATAGGTAGTAGAAAATATAGGTAATTAAATTATATAAGCTATATGGTAGTGCTCCCTACGAGAAGTGTGAGAATTGCTATTTGGTAGTAACTACGCCAATGGGCAGTGCAAATGACAGTAAATAGTAAAACATTGAAATTTTACATGACAAAAAATGTTATATTATAATAATATAAACTTATATCAGAAAATACTAAATAAAATAAATTTTAATATACAATAGTATTATTACACATGGTTTTTTCAGGAGACGCTCCGTAGAAACTAACCTACTCGGGTTCACTGATTTCATACTTAATTCAATGGGCAGTAAAACACAAGTGGACGCTATATACACGGACTTTTCTAAGGCTTTCGATAAAATTAATCACTGTACTTTACTTGAAAATCTCTGGGCCCTGGGGATTCACGGAGATTTATTTCGTTGGATTTCTTCATATATCTCAAATCGGTCGCAAGCTGTTGCAATTCAATGTTTTTTAACTAGTTTCATACACATTCCATCTGGTGTACCGCAGGGGTCTCACCTTGGTCCCCTATTATTCATCTTATATATTAATGATATGATCACCTGTTTTCTTAACTCACAATTTTTCATCAATGCAGATGACACAAAAAAATATAAGTCGATGATTGTATTGAGCTACAATCTGACTTAGATAGACTGTATAGATACTGTTAATTGAATCACCTTTATTTAAATGTCAACTAGTGTTCGTCAATAACATTTTCTAGAAGTATCAACCCTATCAACACAGATTACAAACTAGGAGTCGCAGCATTGAAACGTAGCTCAAAAATACGTGATCTGGGTGTCATAATGGATAATAAGATGAATTTTAACGCCCATATAATCCATAACGCCAATATATCTAAACCATTCAGATCAGCCGATGTGCTAAAGGTACTTTATTTCTCATATGTTCGATCTATAGTTGAGTTTGCCTCCACTGAATCCACCTGGAATCCACAGTACGCTACATCATAAACCGTCTCGAAGGAGTATAAAAGCGATTTCTTAAGCACGTCAATTTTAAAACATACTGTTATGATGTATATATTGACAGAAACGACGAATCTAATTCTATTCCGACCATTGCATCTTTCATGGTACCATCTTTCGAAAGTCGACTTTATCTTTTTGATCAGTATTTTCTTATAAAAATTCACTCAAATCTACTCAAAAAGGTGGGATTCCACTGTCCATCAAGATTTACGCGGAACCAAACTTTGTACCATGTTAGTCGTAGTGATTCAAATTATGCACAAAATCCTTTATTCGGTGCACTTCTTTAAATTACAATAATATGTCGTTCTTCACCGTTGATCCTTTCAAAAATACATCTGTTTCGTTTAAACGCGCTATCTCCAAAATGTTGTATAATGTATATAACCAAATTTAAAATGTATATTATATAACTTTTTTTGTATATAATTATTCCTCATTTTTCATATGTAATTTCGTTATATTTATGCTCTTCTTGTTAGGCTAAACTATATTATAATTTATACATGGAAACTTTGTTGGTTGCAATATAATTTCACTATTAGTTTTTAAACGTATTTTTGTATTCAAAATGTAACTGTTTGTTTCTTTAATAAATAAAATGAAAAAATAAAAATAAAAATATGAAATTTAATCATATCATGATTATATTTATTTTTCTTTTTAAACGATCTATTTGTTCTAATTTCATCCAGTATCTTCGGTCGACAGTAGATATTAATATGATCTATTGGTTGTTGCTCTCTGCCAGAAGAGTTTGATTCGTCCGTTTTATAAACCCAACTGTTGATTGTGTCGTTATCCAATTGTTTACTTTTAACATGTTTGTTACCGGAGATTTAACATTATAATATTAATTTAACATAATATAACTCACTTGTATACTAATATCCTATAATGTTCAAGCATTTCCTCTAATTCAGGTACGATGCTGCTCATTTCATCACCAAATAATTGAATACGACATAGGTAATTGTGCCATATATATTTTGAGCCTCCTACGTGGAGTGCTTTGCGAATCTTCCTCTTTTCGATGAATTTTTTGAAACCAATACTCAAGCAGCTGTCGTCGTTCACATGTTGATAATTGTATAACGAAACCCCGGTCATCTCTACTATGTCATTGAAAATAGACATGGTGATCTGTAACATATCACAATAACATTATTAATACAAATATTATTAGTAAACAGTATTTCCACCACAATAATGTGAAGTGTGTGGTTTTTGCGTGATATTTGGATTAGGGATTGCAATACCGGTATTTCAAAACTGGTATTCCAGTACATATCAATACCGAAATACCGATTTTAAAAATCAAAAATACCGGAATTTTCGGTATTAAGAAAGCACACTCGTTTACGTTTTTTGAAAATGAATTATAAGTTATGTGCTGCTAAAATGCAAATATATTGAGTCAATTCAACAGAGGTGAAAAAATAATAAAACAAATTTAATCAAATATATTTATAAAAGTAACTGTTGCGATGAATTATCATAATATTATTTCGAAATAGAAAACACCCGTAACAAAAATGTTCAATTATTCTATAATAATTATTGATGACTGTACAAGCGATGAATTTAAGAAGCTTTTTCTGCAGCCGAACTTATTTGCACTTAATGAACTTTTGAGAGCTTTAGTTAAAATTATCAATATATTAAATTATTTGTAAAAAATCACTAGTTCTACAATTATGATGAGTACATATTTTTAAATGTCAACATAATAAATGTAGGTAATAGGTATGTAGGCTTTTGCTATCAAATAATATTTTTAAAAGATTTTAATAGCTATATTTATTGATAAGCACCTACTTCTGTTTTTTTAATGCTTAAGAAATACCGGTATTCAATAATAAATACCGAAAAACCAGTATTGACATTTTCATTCGGTATTGCAATCCCTAATTTGGATAAGCAAGGTGACTTTTTGCCTATTCAGCTCTCTAAATAGAAAAGTTATACCTTATATACCTACGTATCTACATTAAACGGACGAATTGAATGACAGACTTTATACATATGATATGCACTACTACTGATTTAGACAAGCAACATTTTTCAGTGCCGCAGGCAAAAAAAACTATTTTTACGAAATATACTGTCAAAAATGATATTATTACTTTTCCTTCTTTTATATGTTGCATGAAAAGCCTCAACTAGAGATGGGCTGGACACAGCTCAAAGAAGAGACAATCGTTGGACAAATTTAGACATCCAGTAGTATCCAAGAGGTAGAAAACGTCCGCAAGATAGACCTAGAGGCCGCTGGATTGATGAAATGATAAAGTTCTGCGGAAGTACGTGGCAACGCAACGCATAAGACCAAGGGAAATGGAAGCAGCTTGAAGAGGCCTTCATCCAGCAGTGGATAGATTCAGGTTGATGATGATGATATGCCGCATAATAAGTAGTGCATGATTTATCTACCTCCTCGAGACGTCACTGCTTTGTACTTTTACGACCGTTTAATTAGTTCAATTAGTAATATCATACAATATTCACAGACATTGAAAATGGAAAACGAATCCTGGAATACAAAGCCCAAATCCTTTTAAATGGTATAAAACTTTCATAAATCAAAATTTATGTTATATTTAGATCGCCTAAAAACTTTGTAATAAAACAACACAAAATCATATTATTGTTTGTAAAAATAGGTTTGTAAGATATTTCAAGTTTCTTATTAAAATTTATTAAAAAATGTAAATCAATATAATAGTTCATAATAATTCCTGAACCTGAGGGCCATTTTAACTTTTTTCACGAGACGGAGCGGTCGTCTCAAGGATTTCACGAAATAGAGCTATGCTCCAGTACGTTCCGGTCCATTTCGAGCGCTGCGCCTGTTTACAACATTCTTCATAACAAACAACGCTCCCGTAATATTTGTGTATATGACTGATAATATAAAGCAGATAGTATATTATGTATTTTAATAATGTAAACAATGATATTTTTAATATTTGGAGGTATGGGGAATGTTCAAGCATACTGCACGTGTATAATTAAGTTTATGTTCAATGTAAAAATCATTGAGAAACGGTATTCGGCGAAATCTTGATTGTTATAATTTACCATTTCCTTGAAAGGAAATCATGACTCATATCTCTCTAGCGTCTATTAGAAGGTAATGAATGCTTAACGTTTCCCAACCGTTCTAAAAAATCCTGTCAGTAGACTCAGTCTACAATAAATGATCACTTCAAAAAGTATAATATATTTTTAAATACTATATAGTCATTTTATTATGTGTATATATCATGGAACATGGAACATGGAGCGGTCACCAGATGTTGGCATTAACGTATATGTATTTTATTTTATCAAATCTGTTTTATTTTCATGCATATCTAAATTACTGTTTTACAGTGCACATCTAGGATCTTTTGCACGCACGTATCGCATGAAACTTATAGAGACACTTTATTGTCACTTACCATATTCACATCCGACATGTTTCCTTGCTGAAGAGACTCATCAAGACGTCTTTCCATGTCTTCCAGCTTCAATTTGAAATTGAAGTCTCCAAGGCCCAGTTGGTATATGAAATCACCATAGCTGAACAAATGTGTTGGGTCTATCCAGCCGTTCCCGATCGTCATACCCTTGAAAAGTAATGAAGTATTATAATGTATATTATTATTATTAAACAGTAACAATACTGAACATACACAATTTGAAAACATCTCGTGCATAAACCCACTTCTCTTACCCACAAATTCTCTCTTTTTTTTAGAAAAAAAATACGTAACCCGACGGGACTTGTAACCGCAGGATTCGCGTGTTACATTCTCAAATATTATGAATTATTCGTTGAATAAAAGAAATAAATCAGTAAACATACTGTTTAATATGTGCACGACAGAAATCAAAAATGTAAGAAAAAAACCTTCTTCTCGAATATGTTTGGCAGAAATAAAAATGCGATGGTAGATTGGCCACTTCTCTAACATTAAAAGTGCCCAGAAATAAATTATAAATGTCCAGAAATAATGATACATTCTTTAATCTAGAATATTGTAAGTCTTGTAAAGAGAATAATTAATAAGTGCAAAAAAACTAAATAATTTGATCACTCCTCAATCAATTGAGTAATAGAATATACGTTTTATAACTTTGCACTTTTTCACTTTTTACTACACTGATACGCCTCTTTGCCTGATTACCTCGCATACAATTAGATCAAATGATATTCACTTGTATTAATATGTATAGTTATAAGAAAATAAATAGATAATATAATATATGTAATATTATTACAACGTGCTTATAAAAAGGGCGTAATCCTCACAGAACAAATTTTACAGGAAAGGCAAAAAACCTTTTTTGAATGATTTTGGTTCAATATTAATAAAAAAAAAATAGGCACAGACATTGGGTGCAAGATGATTGATAAGAGTGTAAAATCTTTTTGACCTAATAATAATTAAAGAAATTATTACAGAAAAATCATTAAAATTAAGGGTAAATGCTTTTTTCCTTATATCAAAACTCAATTAAAGCTCAATTAAAACCTGAATTTAGATAATAATTCGTCATTTACGGCTTACTTCCTTTTTACAGAACGTGTATTTAGTTTATACATTGTTAATATCTAATAAAAGTACTTTTCGAAAAATCGAGGGTTACGCCCTTTTTCCTAAACAAGAAGAGGTTGAGATCGGTAGTACTAGGGATTGCAATACCGGTATCCCAGTATTTTTCGATACCGAAATACCGGTTTTAAAAATCAGACAATACCGACATACTCGGTATTGATAGTGGACATAAAATGTAATAATTAGCATAAAAGGCTTTTATCGGATTACGCGTTGTCTGGTTTACTTTCATGGACCTTCATCATCCTTGGTGACCAGCAATGATACTTGCTTTAAATTATATGTAAATAAATAAATTTGAATTTGAATTAATAAAATATATTCTGTTTTTTTTTTCAATTATTTTATGAATACCAGTATTAAAATCCCTAGGTAGTACATTCAACCATGGACTTTAACTTGTTGACTGCGGAGCATTTAATTACTTTTTAATTACCGCATTTAAAGAACATGTTAATTATATCGAATGGCCAAATAATTAGTGTACAACAGGTGTTCCGTCCGCGTGGAAAGGACTAATGAATTGTAGTGTCAGTTTACGTATAAGTGTGTTTATGAGGCTTTTCCAAGTTATGAGTACAGTTCTTTAAAATGTTCTGTAAAGCTACCTTGAGATTGATAAAGGTTTTCGCTGTCGGGTTTTGGTTGTGGATATACCGAGCCAACGAAGGAATATACTTTCCTGCAAACGACCGACCGCTCAGGTAAAATGGTACAGGCTGAAGTTCTGGAAACAGCAGCATAAATTGCATCAAGAATTCATACAGGTGAATAGAAATCTGAAACAGTTACACATTATATTGAAGACGCATTGATCAATAAATTAGCAATTAGTTATACCCCGTTTACACCTGCATAGATTTACTGCTAACAGTACGTATTATCGCGGCCATAATGAGAAAATGCACGCGTAAACACGTATTATCATGCAAAATTCCATGAATGGTTAAAAGTTCCTGATTTTTCACGCAATATTTGGTTCTTGCATGGTGGATACGTATGCGCAATAGAACGATAGTGGCAAACCTGCCTGTAAAAAAACAAACTATACCGCCCAGAGACTCATTTTGAGGTTAACCGATTGTCACGACCTGTCAAATAGTACTATACAATGACAACGATGCGTCTCGCTTACTCTTGAATGAGATTGAAGAGACAGTCAGCATTTTTACGTGTAAACAGTTATTAAAATACACACTATTGGTGCAAGTAAATCCATACATGTGTACAGGCACTATTAATATACTAATTACAGGAGGTACATCTTATAGGTACTTTAAAATGCGATTCTTTGAACAAAAAGCCCTAATAATATTATCATTTTACTACATACTAGATACTCGTACATCGTCAAACTGGACGATTCCTATTGAAGTCGTATATATAGCAAAATTCTAAGTGAAAGCTCACCCTTTCCCTTATATTCATCATAATCATCATAAGCCGGGCTTAATCCACTGCCGGATAAATGCCTCCCCTAGCTCTTTAGTCGTATCGGTCCCCAGCCCTTCGCTGCCACGTACATCCAATCCAGTAGGTTCTATGTCATTTATTGCCTCTTGGGCACCACTGTATGACTACATTTGTCCACCCTATTGCCATTTCATCTGGTTGGCGATCTCTATTACATATTATTATCTGACTTCTTATACATTGATTTTTTACGGTCTTTCCTGCGTTATCCCCTACATGCACCTTTCAATGCCACGTTGCGCCACTCGCAATCTTTGCATTTCGCTTAAAAAATGCATCGTATACCTACCCCCTCGGGACATTACTGTGCATATGTAAGCACTGGTAGCACACATTAATTGAATATCTTACGTTTAATAAACAATGGGATGTGACTTTTGAATAATATACTATTCAGCGCATCTATCCTATACACAAGACTGCTTTCGGCCGCTACAGAAGCTATCTAGGGTAGGTTTGTATCAAAATATTAGCACGTTATTGTGGCAATTACAATAAGTTAGTTGTAATTTTTACAATAAATGTTATGTTTTAACAGCACCTCACTTGGCTATGCTAAATTTTAGAGCGAGATAGACACTATTGACTGTTTAGACGGCTAACTTATTGTAATTTATTGTTACAATAAGTGCTAATACTTTTATACAAACCTACCCTAGATAGTAGCCGTAGCGGCCGAAATCAGTATTGTGTATAGATAATAGATGCGCAGGCACCCAAATGCACCCGATAGTTGTGTGAGCAATTTCGCCATACATGCCCACCGTGAAATACAATTCAGATGAAAACCTTATTGATTTAAACCTGATTATATCACCAGGGGATTACTTTTCCATAGTGCTATATTTTTTTGTTTTTCTGTGTTTATTAAAACAAATACGAAGGTGTAGGAATACTTAAAAAAACAATGTAAATACCGGCGCAATCAATTGAAATATTCACCTGAGTTAGATTTGTAGAATAGCCTTCGATAGAATTAGAAAAACTAAATCCAGTCCCGATCGGATTGTCAATAAACAGCATGGAGTGATTTTGATGCCAGGAGTAAGGATTTTCTAAAAAAAGTATATTAATCATCAGGTCATGACTTGGCCTCATTTTTTTGAGAGTTCAAAATGTTATTCATCAATAATAATAATTGTTATCTTTACTTGTCACGCTTGACCTTTCAATCCAACGCTACACTATTACTGCGATACAATTATGCTTATTTTATTAGTATCAGAATAAAATTTAAGTTAGTAAACTACAATAACTAAAAAGTCATATTTCTCGATAAATAAAAATTACAAAATCTTTACGAAATTGTATGCTTATTTTCTAGTAGGTAGATATTTTTTATTCCTAGATTCTTATTAAAAATACATAAGATTTAAAAACGTTAGATTCATATTATTGAAATTACTAGTATTTGTTTTCATTGAAATAAGACTACAATTTACAGATGGTGTTGGTTAATTTTTAAAATTCAATTAAGCCCTGCGAAAACCAAGCCATAATAGATAATAGTCAAAAAATACTCCTCTATCCATAAAACATCCAAAATAATGGAATTAAATCACACATAACTTTGGATATTTTATATATAGAATAATATGTGTTATCTATTATAGTCTGGTTTAGGCAGGGATTATGAATTAAAAAAAAAGAACCAACAATAATTGTAATATGTATTCTTAATCCAACGAAAACAGATAAGTATGAATGAAAAAGTGTGCACAATTTTGTTGCATCGCCCAAAATATACCAAAATTATTATGGTTTGGTTTAGGCATAGCTTAATTAGTTTTTAAAAACTAACTAATACCATCTGTAAATTATTGTATATAAAAACAAATACGTATGACTAACCAAGTTTAATGTGTCAAGTTTATGGGGGATCTTAACAGCCTACCTCCACCCTTTGCTACTAGCTAATCTGATTTAATATGTATTTTATATAAGGGTTAAAACCACATGACCAATAAGCCGACTTTTTTACAAATTGAGAGAAAATTTGTGTTTCATAAATTGTAACTTTCATTGTTACATGTGTTTAGTTCGCGAAATACGACATGTGTATCAAACTAATTGAATATAAGAACGGGATTGTAATCCCTATTGAAAAATTAAATTAAGTGTCGCATATATTTTTTTAAATAAAATTCGCCGGTAAATATAACAACAACCTACCTTTTAATTTTTTATTCGCATAGTAAAACGGCCCAACACCTGCAAAAAGACCTACAAGCGACGACACCCCGGGGCCTCCCTGGAGCCAAATCATCAAGGGGGCATTTTCCACGTCGCCCCCTTTCACGGGAAAATACCAAAACCACAGATTCGAGTCGAACTTTTTATCCACTGTGATAAATCCTGCGTAGCTCTTCGCGCCGAGCATAAGTGACGAATTTACTTCCGATAACCTTCTTCCTTGTCCGACTTCTTCATTTTCTATATACGGAGTCAGAAATAATATATCATTTTTGGTGCACTCAACACAAGATAATATACAGCCTAATAACACTATATCACAGAATTGATAGCTCTTATTTACAAGCATTTTACTGTGGGTATTGAATACACATAAGATATAAACAGTAGTACTTTGTGAAGTAGTAGTAGCTATAACTAGTTATCAACGTGTTTAAATTGTGATAACATTGATAGGCACAAAATTCTTTTGCGACATCTAGAAAAAAAAATAAACAACACATATTATAAATAGACTATTTATTTTATTAAACGAATAATTCACATGGTTTTAGAATGTAACATTCTGTGATATCCCGTGGTGGTAGGCCATGGCCCCCACATCTAGAAGCGGCCCACCCTACCTATTGCTAAGGTTAAGGGCAGTGTGATTTTTTACAGTAGTGTTTTCCAAGTGGTTTCCACGGATCCCCAGGGTTAAGGGTTTTCCATGTATTTTTAAATTTAAATTATCAAAAAAAATGTCTCAAATTGCAAGCTTCGTAGTTTTCCGCTAGGTGCCTCTGGTAGGTAAAGACATCGCTTTAAACCACGCGGCCATCGTGGGAGGTTAGGTTAGCATTTGATAAATTAAACTACATAAATGTTGTAGAAAATATATTTAACTTTTAAGCTTTGGTAAGACATAGTAAAGTTTAGTTATCTCATATTATGGCACAGTGGAAGTTGTACATTGCTGATATCGTCTAAAATTTTACAACTACTAAACATTTTGATATCGGCTGCCGCATGTAAACTGGTTGATGATGGTCTGCATTAGTTTTGGATTCTCCGATACGACGCAGTGGCCAGCGTTTCTGATCATCAACTCTTGAAACTTGTCCGCTTTTTTCATATACCTGAAATTATGTATTTAAATTAAAATGACTGCTATGCACAATTTTGACCGGTTTCGTCTCGATTCAATACCGTAAGGCGAAACCGGTCATGGGATTATAGAATTAAATCTATAACACGTAACAATTTAATCCAAATAAAACACAGTAAGTATGTAATTTAGCGGTGCTTTGGGTATCAGAGGATACATTTCAAGAGTATCCCCTCAAGCTCTATTTTTCCAGTTAATTATTTGGTAATAGTTAGGGATTGCAATACCGGTATTTCAAAACCGGTATTCCAGTATTTTTCGATACCGAAATACCGGTTTTAAAAATCAGACAATACCGATATATTCGGTGTTGAAAGTAGAGAGATTTCACTATGAAATAATAATTATACACTATAATATAATGGACTTGCGGAAGTATCTAATTTTTTGATGTTTTCTACTGAAGAAGTAGCTTATACAATAATGGAGAAATATTTTTTTTGAAGAAAGCATTGGGCAATATTGTGTTTGGTTTTACTTCTTACGGGATAAAAGTAAAAAAAATATGAAGTGTAAAAAGTGCAATAAATTAATAAAACGTTACGTGGGATTACCAGTAGGCCACATAATATATCTAAGAACAACACTTCATAATATAAATTTATTGAAAGATCATTCAAAGAAGAAAGTGCCAATAGTTCAACTACTAGGTATTTGTAAACATCAGCATCTCTTTACCTATTTTTCAAGGTTTACATATTATGTACATATTTAGATATTTTTGCTATAAAATATAATTATTTTTAAAGAGATCTTTATATCTAGGTATATTTATTGGTAGATATTATTTTCCATATATTTCATGAATACCGGTATTAATACCGGTAATCAATAGGAATTACCGAAATACTGGTATTGATATTTTCATTCGGTATTGCAATCCCTAGTAATAGTGCCGCAGATGCCCGCATGAGCTTTTATGACTTTCTTTGTAGACCAAACCCAACCTAACCTATCCCAACCTAACATAATTTTCTCGCAAGACTCAGAAGACCTCCAAACCAGAATGCAGGAACTCGCTGAAGTAAGCAACAAATTAGGCTTGAAAATAAATGTATCAATGACGAAAATCATGTTCAACTGCTATTCAAGCCAAAAAGAGATACTCATCAATGTCGCTCAGCTTGAACTCGAACAACAAGTATCTATAAAAGATGGATTAGGGATTGCAATACCGGTATTAAATTATTTATCGATACCGAAATACCGGTTTCAAAAATCCAAAATACCGGTATTTTCGGTTTTAATTAAGAGAGTATAAACGTTTATGTTTTTCGCAAATGAATTTAATGTTATTTTTCATTACTTACTACTAGGTATATTGTATATTAAATATTTTAGTATGTAAGCTTTATGCTGCCAAAATGTAAATATATTGACTTAAACCAATAAACTTTAAGTGATATTAAAACAAAATCCCTCAAAATATACTTATAGAATCGTCGCGATGAATTAACATATTTAGAAAACGAAAATATTCGTCGCAAACATTTCCAATTATTCGATAACTATTCATCCAACGTTGATAGTATATCCAACAAATTTAATGTTGAAGTTGAGAGAGCTTTTCCTATACCCGGATTTAATGGGAAAATTAGCAGTTCTAAAGAGTTATGTACATATTTATAAAGGTCAACATAATAAATGTAGGTAGTTACTTTAGGTTGCTATAAAATAGTGTTTGAAACAGATTTTATTAGTTATATTTATTTGTAGGTACGATTTTTTCTATAATATGTTTTGACGAATACCGGTATTAATACCGGTATTCAATAAAAAATACCGAAATACCGGTATTGATATATTCATTCGGTATTGCAATCCCTATTCGTGGGTGTATGTAAGAAAAATATTATTATGAAGGATTGACTGTATTAACACCATTTTATTATTATGTGAAGAAATTGTATTCCATATACCCATAAAGCTTTCCGTTGTCAAACATAGGTTTTCTTTCAGCTTTCCTATACTCTTCAGCGCCGCTCCAACTCATATTCCAGTAAACATTTTGCGACATCGGATATGGAACTACTATGTCAAGCTGGCCGCTAAAATATGAAACAATAATAATTATAGGTATTATTAATTTTTACCGAAATTGGGTTGAGCTACAAATATAAAATGATCATTTCAAAACCCTTTCGATTCACTGCGCGTCGAAAGTATCAACTTATAGATATTCAGCAAGCGGGCATACAGAAAAATGGTTTGGGACCCCATTTGGAAAAAATATATCGTCACCTTACTATAAAGACCTCGTAAGTCCATTATTATGGAAAAATTAAGTTTGTTCGACAAAATTTAAGCAAAAAAACATTTTAAATAATATCAAAACCTCGGTTCTCTAGCTATACTTTACTAGTCTGTCCATCTATCGACAAATTTTAAAAACTCGTAAGTCTCGTGGTTTCAAACATGGAATTAAAGCCTCGTATTTGAGTGGTCCATTAAGTAAGTCCATTCTGGTTATTTTAGAGTAAACTAGCTTCAAACATAATTTTTGAGTATTTCTTATTCTGTAAGGGTATAATTTCCCTTACATAATAACTTAAATGTACTCAAAATAACACTTCAGAATTTCAATCATACCCTTACAGAATTAGAAATACTCAAATATTATGTTTGAACATAGCTTTGTCAAAAATAACCAGATAACACGTAAGTAATGATTAATTGTGCATATGTTTAAATTCCAACGAAAAGAGAGTTCTTTTATTTTTATATAAAACGTCAGGCATAATTTTCAAATCGCAATAAAAAGCATTATGTTGAGAGCAAATTGAATTAAAACTACAAAGTAGTAGATAGAAACCTATTAAAATTCCTCGTCTACTTTCTGTATCAAATCGTAACGAACGTCTATTTATTTCAGTCGACAGTGCGGTGCCCACTTGTCCTAGTATCCAGTTTTCCCAGTGCCATTCGCACTAATTCATGAGTTCCACTATAGGCCTTGCGCATCGTATAATGCCAAGAGAAGAGGGGTCAACCCGTTAGGAAGGCTGTCCGACAGCATTTAATTAATTTTGTATATTTTTCGTTCGCTGGGGGAGAGTTAGAACCCCTCCCCCCCTCCTCCCTTGGGTACGCGCTTGATATTCAGACATTACTTAAACTTACATATCACGGCGACTACCTTATTTAATTTTTTTTTCAAATATTTCCATCAAATAATAAGTAAGCAAATATTTTTTTCAAATTATGCCGTTGTTTTAAGAGCATACTTCAGTGAAACGGCAAATAATTTTCATCAATAAGTGGGACATAATTTCGCACGCGTTGCCAATCGGAGAGCAATAGTCGACCTGTGAGCACGTCAATTTGTTTTGTGATGGCGTCGGAAGAATATATTCTTAAATCGTGTAAAGATGACTAGAAAACGTTACTCATTTACTCGAAAAACAAAATGTCAATGAATATATTATTATTATTACTAATATAACAATAAACAAAACATTAACCCTTTACTGCATGATTTTTTTTTTAATTTTTTTTCTTGGTGTCAGAATGCCATGTGAATGAAGGAAAAATAATATTTTTTTTTTCGAAAATTCCAATAAATTTTGTATGTTACTGCGTGGTGTCGCAGATTTACATTAGGAAATCTGACATTTCAGTATGACAAAATACAAAACTAAATGATAACGATTATCAAAAACTAATGTACACACCTTATTTGATGTGTAGATATTTTCATTCAAGCAATTTCAGTCTTCTATACTATTATACTATTTCTTTTATTTATTTACAAAATAAATGCGGATTTTAGCGTACCTATGAATTCGTCCACTGTCAAAGCAGAAATGCGTAGACTATAATGCAGAAATGCTTTATTTCTTGAAATGTCCAAACAAAATCGGTAAAGTAGGATGTTTATGGTAAAACAGTTTTCTAGGCATCGAAAAAGGATATTAATTGATAATTTACAGATGGCATTAGCTATATCGAAATAGTTTGAAATGTCGCAAATTTGCGACACTATGCAGTAAAGGGTTAAGAAGACGCATGTTGAATTTTTATGACAAATTACGTTTTGTTCGTCACGCGTCGTTTGCACAATCTGCGCATCGTGTAGTCACGATCTTTTTAGACCATGCCTCAGCTGTAGTATAGCCTTAACAGAGAGATGCCCAAGGGCCTACAGCGTGAGGCCTGATTGGGCGCAATCGATACAATCGCACCAAGATATAGCCCGACGGCATCTAACTTCTTGAAATAGAAGAAAACATGAGTACTCACCTGTATACCAACAACTCATAATGTTCAAGCATTTCTTCCAATATGGGTACAATACTCGTCATTTCGTCGTCATATAATTGCACTCGTGTTATAAAATTATTCCACGTGTATTTGGTATATCCCACGTGAAGAGCTTTGCGTATCTTCTTTCTCGCTAAGAACTTATTGTGCTGCAATTTGAAGCACGTACTATCATTGTCATATAAGTAATTGTATATAGATACTTTTGTTGTGTTCATAATCCTCTTTAACATGTAATAGTTCAACTAAAAAAAAATTGCAAATTTACTAACTATTTATAATATATTTATAACTACTTTGCAGGCCCGATTTGAAAAACTAAAATATCAAATATATATATTCATACCCGCAAAGCAGGTTTAAAGATAAATATCTCGAACACATTAATGTAATGAGAAACTGCTTTGCAGAACCAAAAGTGACCCCCATCAATGCCATCAAATCGAGCGGATCAACAACTACATCCATCTTGGGAAAAAATGTCAGTTGACATTTTGTTGTATGGCGAGATTGCTCGCAGGACCAAACTGGCATGGATTGCATTTTACTGTAGGTATTTATACTATTTTAACATACATAATTTTAAAACGCCTCGTAGATTATACATACTAAAAAAATTCAACAAATGACGGAACATGAGCCCATATCCACTGAATGTGCTATACCAATAAATCCAATCTAATTACGACGAACTTGCAGTTTTTCTCGAAAAATGCTTATTACATTGCATTAATTTTTGTATATCGGCTTTTGTGTTTTAAATGAAGTTATCAATTAAAAGCCTTAATTATTAATGACGTCCGGATCCTCTCAATAATTTAGTTATAACGTACTTGCACTTGCTAATATTTTATTTTTTAATTCAATAAAAATAATTCACAAAATTTGAGAATGTAATATTCTTTATATTGAACATACATAATTTGAAAACACCGCAGATATAAATAATACTTGAATAATTATTCGTTGACTGAGAATAAATAATATAAATATATTATCATGAGACATTGACAACTTCGATGATGGGTACTATGACATAAGTATACACCTTGTATAGATACATATTGTATAGATGTATATATAGTCTAAGGCAGGGGTTCCCAACCCCGTGCCCGCGGGCACCATGGCGCCCGGGGAACGATTCGTATGTGCCCGCCACTATTCGACAGAGACAGAATTTTCTTGCAAGATTTGTGAGTTTAATTGAAGAAATAAAAACATTTATAAACGATAAAAGGAAAATTATGATGAACTAGCTGACTCTCGCTGGCTGATTGATTGGGGATTTCTCACAGACATGATGGAAAAATTGAATTCTTTAAATTTGGAGTTGCAGGGGAAAGACAAAAACATAGCTGAAATGATAAGCTCTGTAAAGTCATTTAAAGCTAAATTGAATTTGTTGATATCACATCTGCAGATCAATTCTCTCGTGCATTTCCCACATATGAGTAAAATGCTAGGTTACAATGAATTAAACGGGTTATTATTTATTAAGCATCTTCAAGTGTTAAAAAAACAATTTGAAGAGAGATTTTTGCAGTTTACAGATATCGAGCCAATTGTTTCCTTCTGTATCAATCCTTTTACTTGCCAAATAAATGTAATGGAAATGGCCGCATGTATTGCAGATTTTGTTCAAGGTAAGACAGAAGAACTAGAGTTAGAAATTTTGGAGCTTAAGAATGATATTTTGCTTAAATCCTTAATATCAGAGGACTTTTGGAATACAGTGGACAGAGAAAAGTTCCCATTTTTGAAAAATGCGGCATATAAAATTGAATCATTTTTCGGTTCGACATATTTATGCGAATCATTGTTTTCAAACATGAACTTAATAAAATCAAGATATAGATCTCGACTCACCGATGATCATCTTTATGATTGTTTGCTAACAGGATTATCGTCATACTCTCCTAATTATGAGGCACTGGCCAATGATATGCAATGCCAAAGATCACATTGACATATTGATATTCTATTTTTTTATAAAATGTTTTCTTTGTATTTGTGTTTTTTGTTTACTTTGTATACGTTTTGTAAATACATTTCTCTGTGTGTATGCAATTTGAATAATAGTTTTATTATTTTGAAACATTTTTGTTTATTATTTATTATAAATAGTTAGTAATAAGAAAATAAATTATGGGAAAATGAGAAGTTATGGAAAGAGTTTGTCGATTAAAAATAGGTGGTGCCCGCCACCCTACCGATATTTTAGAATGTGCTCTAGAGTACAAAAAGGTTGAGAACCCCTGGTCTAAGGTATACACCTTTTCTACAAAGTCTACAGAATGTTCAGACTTAACTCTGAAAGATCCCAAAGGTACATGGACCCTTAAAGACTCTGCAACAAGGCTGTAAACGACGCTAAAAATGGAATAAGACATAAAATACCATGTAGATATACATACAGTTATGATATTTCTTACCCAGTTTGCTTCAGTCATGTTGCCCTGGATAATAGAATCGTCTATTCTACTTTCTATTTCTTCCAATTCTGATTTAAAATTTAAATCTCCAAGACCCAATTGGTATATGAAATTACCATATGCGTACATATTCGGGGGATCTACCCAGCCGTTGCCGATAATCATACCCTTGAAAAAATAGTGGGAAAATCATTAAATAATATTACATTATAATTAGGTACTAGCCACAAGTATTGACCTCTAAACAACCTTAATAAATGTAAAACTAACTAATAACGTTATGCATAGATAAAAGTAGAATGACAAATACGCGAAACAGTACATAAGTAACATGGCAACGCCGATATCTGTGACTAAAAGTGTTTTTCAATTACGAGTATCCTTAAATTATTGTTGGGACTTTAAATAGAAGTTAACTGTAATAATTGGCGAAAAGACTCTTCTTTTACCTTATATTGTGGTACATTGGCCAATCACTGTGTTATATCTACTCCAAATATCAATCTTAACTGGGTCAAACCCTGTCGTTTAACCTTCGATTTTCCTCGAGAACAGGAAACAGTGTAGGTACATGGCTTTATTCCTTTTTGTTCATATCGACGGATTTTGATTGTTTTTCACCGCAAATTCTTACAGGTGCAGACTTGTAAATGATCACTAGTTTGTTGAACTCCAAAGAAGCAACAACTGCTATATTATAATATTCTAACTTCTCATTTATAATTTTTTTTGTTATAAAATAGTGAATAATAAAAAATGAACATTATTACATATTATAAATTAATATATTTTAATATCCGCAACTCGTTCAGCCGTTGCGTAATAGAACAGTTTTTGGTGAATAAATAAATATTTTACCTTAAGATTGATAAAGGTTTTAGCTGAAGGATTTTTGGTATGTATATAATGAGCAAACGAAGGAATATGTTTCCCTGCATAATATTGTCCACTAAGATATAATGGTAAAGGCAGAAGTTCTGGAAATAGCTGCATAAATTGTATCAGGAAGTCATACAGATGAGTGGAAATCTGAAAAATAAAGTTTTATTATTAATAATTAATTATTCGAGTCTTATTCTAAATACTTTACGCATTCTGAACCATTTGACTTATCTTTAAAACATTCACGTTCAGGCATAATATGACTGATATTCTTCACCTCAACTCACTTACATAAGATGCCCGCTGCGGTTAAGATTCTTCACTCTTTCATGTCTATCCTACATAGTGGGATAACCAATCACTCAATGACGTCCAGACATCAAAACGCAGGTGGTATTCCGGGTCGTACAAAAAGTCGGGTCGGAGTCGTAAAGGGAGAAGGCAATCAGGGTGACCAATGCTTTTACTTTGGACATTCCAGTTTAGCTGCGTTCGTTCCAATCATAGAAGTTCTATTGTCACGAAATGTGGTTTTGTCCCCTCTGATATGTGTACCACTGATCTTCCCTTGGATAATGAATCAGGTAATGTTGTTCTTTTTTCCTCTCATAATGTGGCCGACATTACGTATTTTTCTGAGTTACATGTAAATTGTATGTAAAACATTTCACCGTAGAACAGTTCTCGGAAAGAGATATACTATACGATCTCCAATTTTATTAAATCAATATGAACATTTATTCAATTTTCATGACCGATTTTGACAAAATTCATGAATGAGGGGTCCTAGCAACCAAATTATTAATATATACGTGCGTTACTATGGAAATCAATATGACATTTCAGTATTGTTTCTATCAAGTACATTTTTTTTATCGTTTAAGCTAGTCAAGTCAGATTTATATGATTCAACAGAAAATTTAAAAACGTTGTATATAAAAGGTTCTTTTTATCTTGTAATTATTTAAAATTTGTTTGCTGCTGGCTTCCTAGAAAGTATAAGCAAACAAGAACCGTGTTTTATTTAGACATTAATTTTATGTCAGTACTATACGACGCAAAGAGGTTGGAGGGTATTTAACATACAGCCATATATTTCTTATACAGCATTTTACGGTGAAGTGTAATACGGCAAACTGCATACGTACAAGTTTCCGGACACGGAAATATACGTCTCACTACGAAACTACATAAGTACACATTTAATTGAAAAGAGGTATAATAAGAATTTTTAATTTGATACCTGTGTTTGGTTAGTTGCATAGCCTTCTTTGGATTTAGTAAAACTAAATCCTGCTCCCATTGGATTGTCGATAAATAAGACAGAGTGAGATTTATGCCACGAGTACGGATTTTCTGAAAATATATTTTTTTAAATTAACACCATAATAATAATTACAATATATGTTTCCTGAATCTTCTAATTGATTTCGAGTTATTTACTATGTAAAAACCCAAAGGGGGGACATCCTCAGCGTACGTCAAAATGGAGCTTTTATGCTATTTTCAAAGCATGATCCTGGACATTCCTTAAACGTTGTAGATAATCGCGGTATATAATAATGGTAACGCGCGTGTTTGAACATGTACCGTTTAAAAAAAATCGGTTAGGTACATGTTCAAACACGCTCGTTACCATGGTCTTACTCCCTACTTCATTTATCGTATGTCAATTTATGGCTACGGCCGTATGTTCTAGCTTAGCCACTGGGAAATGCCAATAGAAATGGCGTATTTCAAAAAAATACTACCTTATTCTTAGGTCAATAATTATTATAAAGCAAACATTATTCATAAAATGTTTATCAAATTTAAAAGTTCAAAGACATAGCTTATAATTTGTATCTTTAAAAGTATCTTTAAATGTGTAAATATTGCCCATTTTTTCAATAATAAAATGCCTAATTCTTGTCAAATTTGGGATCACAGAGATTATCAATATAATTTTTTATTGTAAATATTTCACTATAATAATGTCGACATAAATTTTACTAATGCTTTTATAAATGCGTTTAAAAATTAATAAATGTAAAAAATCTTAACACCACTGCACATGTATGTACTGAAATATGACTATATTCTAAAACATTAGAGCGAGAGGTTTAAAAGAATACTATTTTATGTAATAAAAATACTTTATGCAGTCATCAAATGTTTAAAATAAATATAATGGATAATAAGGCTTCAAAATTATACAAATAGATCATCTACAACATTTAAGGAATGTCCAAGATCATGCTTTGAAAATAGCATAAAAGCTTCATTTTGACGTACGCTGAGCATGTGAGCCGTTAAAGTAAAAAATAATGATTTCAGTTTATTTGTTTTTGCTAATAAGAATATAATGATAATGATACGTTGATAAACAGGTGAATATCATCCAGATGAATACGATTTATATTTAGAGAGAACTTGGAGTATCGAAGGAACTGAAAGAGGTGTTTATATATAGGTAAGTAGGTACACATGTTTATGGAGTAAACAATGAATATTAATAAATCTATAAAAATGATCTGTACTTAGATTATATAATACAATAATATTGTATTGTATACTTAAATAGATCTTATCTTTCTTCACATATGCGGCATGATCTTATTACTCAAGGCTAACATTATTTTCAGCGTCAAAATTTATTTTTATACTTTAATCTCTACATGCAATTCGTAAATAATATTATTTTGTAAATAGTCAAGATGTTTTTATACAAGAAAATGTTTCGGCATGATTTATTTCAAACGCATAACATATTTATATCGTGAACCATTTCATTTTTCTTAACATGTTGTTTTCGACAAATGTTTGGTGGAAAGTCTGTCTTCAATGGTGTTGACCAAAATCCCGATAATAAAAATCGCGATAATTAAAATTCTAACCAATCGCAATGCTGACAATCAATCCCTACTACCATCATGTAAGAAATTAAGAAAAACCACATCATTTCAATTATGTTATTATATATGTGAACAAGTGCATTATGTATACAGAATGGAATATATAAAAAATAGTCACATAATAATTCGCAGGAATCACAGTTATTAAAATATATTGATTATATACAATTACGGAATTAAATTTTGATTTAAGTGCAAAAAAATATACAATCATAACAGTTTTATTAAAAGTATTTTTCCGAGCTTTCAGCTTGTTTCAAAATATATTAGCCATCTTTGATCGATAAAATTTTTCTAAACTGATTACAATTAATTGTAATCTCGCCGACAGTTTCAAATTTTTTAACTATACTAGTTTTAACTATAACTCTTTAACTATAATATTTATACATTTTTGTACATATACAACTCGGGATTTTCAGAGGCAATGCGGAACTCGGGATTTGTCTGTTGGACTCGGGACAACCCCGCTCAAATAGGGACGTCTGGCAACCCTAATCTAAACCCAACGAACTAATCATAATATATCTCATGACAGACTTTAATGGTGATACATAAATAATTGTATTGACATACCTCTCAATTTATTATTCTTAAACTTGAACGGCCCTACTCCTGAAAACAGTCCCATAATCGAAGAAATTCCAGGTCCCCCTTGGAACCATATTACAAAGGGCGCATTCGCCACGTCGCCCCCTTCCACGGGAAAGTACCAGAACCACGTATTCGAGTTGAACCTTTTATCCACTGTTATAAATCCAGAATAACTCGTAACACCCAGCATGACCGAGGGATTAACTTGCGATAGATTTCTTCCTGTTTCAGCCTGCCCATTCTCAATGTATGGCGAAAGAAATAACACATTTTTATCTACACATTCGATACATGAGATAAAAACTAATACTAAAATGTCACAATATAATAAATGTTTTTTCACTACAACCATTTTATAATACTGTTATTTTACTAAAATGAAAATGATATCGCGTGAGTTTTTACAATATGCTACTAGCGCGACATCTGTGATGCACAAATCGTACCTACGTAATAATTTATATCATTTATTAGCATAATAATTGGCAGCATTAATAATTAAAAAATAATTGATTGGTAAATATTGTACAGAGACGAATTCTTATCGATGATATAAAACACAAAGTTTGTCCGGAATTTAATGCTGTCGCTCCATTGGCGAGGCAATAGTCAGAGGACAATAAATCGTCCGATTTGTCTATGCTCTGCTACTGATCAACGAACGAATAAAAAAGTCGAACCGTCAAAAGTCAAAAGTTGCGATTATCGTAATGTCTTCCGATAATCCTCAAATGTTGTGGTACTTATATTATGTAGATTTGCATAAAATATAATAACAGTGAAAACAACACAAATTTTACGTTTTCTTTTATGAATTTCGTATAAAAATAATTGATAAATCTCTCATTTTCTAATGTCTAAATTACAGATTTTTTTTCGGTCCGAATGATTGCGTATTAATGTCACATCGAATTTACGTAGTGGTTGACGGACGAAATGGGGCAACCCGGAGAGTATAATATCAAACATATTGTTTGAAATCCAACGAGCCTGGTCTGCGGATTTACAAGTCCGAAGATCTGGGGTGCTTCACGCGAAAAAAAAGTCCGAAGACTGTAAAATTGTAATCACCAAACCCATAGCAACAGCAAAATACGTAAATAAAATTCATAAACAACATTCTTAAAGAAAATGGGTAGTGCCAACCACTAAAAACAAAAAACGTGATTTTGATATGATTCGAAAAAGTGTAGACATATTATAGAAAGTGATAAAAACGTTCAAATCGTCATGCAGGTGTCGATGCAGTGTAGTTCAACGTGAGGTGACCTCATTCTTGTTTTGGTGATTTCGGCAGATTTTGCCAATTGACAAGTTCGTTTCAAAGTTCAAAATATTCTACGGGATGGGAGCATCAGTCTGATAATATTATAAACATCAAGAAAAACGACATTACACACTTTTTTCCGTAGCTGCAGCTTACTCTGACGTCACGTGATAGTCCGCGACATGCACCATAATAATATTTCGCGCTTAAATCGTCTGACTTGCGTGCCAATGGAGCACAGGCATAAAGGCTCCGAAACGGCAGTGCTGAAATTAGGATATGGATATTTGAAGACAGAAAAAGAAACAATAAAATATAATTAATATAAAATTTGAATTTTTAACGTTAGTATGTATGTACATACAATACTTAATTTTATATTTTCATTATAAATAATAGGTTACCTTGGTAACGGAATAACAAAATGGACAAAATATTTTCATTTGAATCCGGAATTCAACGACAATCTAAAATACTGTTAATATGTCACTCTTGGATAACTCACTAATTTGTTATTTAAACGCCTGTTTACTTACTTTTTAGTATTTTCACTTTTGATTTACGATTTTTGCAGTCTCTAAATTACTTCAATTTGCATCGAGCATAATTTTAATGAACATTTTCAGAGATAAATTAATTATTATGTCGCCTTTGAAAACGCGTTTTCTAACACTTTCTTTTTCACGTATTTCCGTCCATCTATCACAAATTAATTAATTGCAAAGTTATTTTCATACTTTCTATATTATACTCGTTATATCACAAATCATAATTATCTTTCTGAAATCGGTACATTTGTGTAAGTATGAGTTTTAACAAGAAATAAACGCATATTTCCGCACTACGAAAATATTATCTGAAAACACGCCTACTGTTAAAACTAATGAGAAAATGATTGTCACTTGTTTTCTTTCCTTTATTAATATTTTTGTCGTGTCAGCTCATTTTCAAATTTAGAATTTGCGGAAATCAGAGAAAACATTGAAAAATGATGCGTTATTTCTATTACCAATTATTAATAATTAATTAAGACATTTATTGTAATAATATGTGTTTATTAAACCTATTTATTTTCATTAGTAATAATTATAAAGAATTTGACGCTTAACACAATCACTGTTGACCTGTTAATTAATATTTAATTACCACATTTAAATATCGTGTTAATTATATCTAATGGCCAGCCGCGGTGTCAGCACTTTAAGTGCCCACATGCCCACGTAGGTCAAAATGGAGAGTTTATGGTATTTTCAGAGCATAATCCTGGACATTCCTTAAACGTTTTAGATAATCTATTTATGTAATTTTGAAGCCTTATTATCCTTTTTATGTTTATGTTAAACATTTGATGACTGCATAAAGTATTTTTATTACATAAAATAGTATTCTTTTAACCCTTAGACTGCGTATGGCATGTAAATTTTTCGGCCACTCTACTTTGTAGTTATAACGATAATTTTAATAAATGCACCATCGGCATTTTTCTTTTAAATGGGGTAAGTAACACATTTTTTTTAAATTCTCATTGATTAATTATGTAGGTATCGCATTCAGCAATAATTTATTACAATTACTTATCTCAAAAATATTTTTCTTCTCATTATCTTACTGCTGCTTTCGTGTAGCGATATAATTATATATATATTTTTTTAATTTTGATATAGCACCCTTCATTAAAAAATACCCTTCGTTCGAATGAACTATGTGTGTTGTGTTCGATTTGTGTGCTAATACCACGGAGTCCAAGATTTTTTTCTATAAATATACTTATTCATAGGCTTTTCAAAGGTGTGTATTTTCAATAAGAAATATTTGTATCGGTTTTCTGCGCTTTTCCGATAATATCTGATTAGAATACCACCTGGCGAGAGGTGAAGGAAGGTTGGAAAACTGTAAACGCATGCGCGTGCCTCTAATCAATTCAACAAATCATACAAACGTCAAAAGTATCAACAACCAAACCAATTTTTCTTTTCTGTTCAATACGTATTATTTTTATTGTGTACATCGTGATAGTAGTAGAAACTAACAGCATTCTATTATCGTTTATAATAATATAGTGTGATATCATTTGCTTTCTTACCACTCGTCCAAGTTATACTTAAAAGGTAAAACATTACATCATAACAAAGCTTTCTACTTGTTGATATTAGATATAAAACTCCAAGATATGAAATTTTAACATATGCATTAGTTACAATATGAAATTAGTTCGATATATAAATGCATACGAAATGATAATAATATCATAAATGTATATCTAATTTATTTATTTAGATGAATCAGAATTATTTATATATATAGAAACGAGACTAAATTAAACGAATTATTATGTTTTATTAAAATTTAATTTAAACCCTTCTTGACCTTGTGACATATTTTTTTATAAGAATTTGTGAGAAAAATGCTTAATCTCCCGATTTGTTTAAAAATATGTGTTATATTATGACTTGTCGTACCCTACTATGTTATTAATAATATTAATGACGAATACACCCATAATGATATTTACGTTGTATAACTTTGATAAAATATGGGACAATATTTTGTAAGTAATTGATTATAAATGATTCATTAATTATTACAACGTTTTTCTTAGCTCGTATTCTTATTTGTCCTGTACAAATCTTGCAATCGATTTTTAACTAACTTCCCGACAAGCGAAACATTTGAAACTTTTAGAATATATCAGAACACGATGCCAATGCATTTTTTTAATACTTTTAGCCATCTTTAAGTAGAATTGAGTTCATTTTCAGTTAATTCTGTTTTGTATGAAAAGTTATTTCGACACCATTATTAGTTGCTGAACTCTGGGGTCCTAGCAACTAAATTATTAATATATACGTGCGTTACTATGGAAATCAATATGACATGTCAAGTACAAATTTTTTTTAATCGTTTAAGTTAGTCAAGTCAAGTTTATATGATTCAACAGAAAATTTAAAAACGTTGTATATAAAAAGTTCTTTTTATCTTGTAATTATTTTTTATATAATTTAATGTAAATTTTGTAAATTGATTATATATAATGCAGAACATGCAATAGAGCTTTCTCCGTGCTATATAATATTATCACATCTGGATAATCACATTTTAAAACAATGAATCAAATTATGTTGTTATAAGTAAATTTACACTTATATTATAATATATACACCAATTTATTCGGTTATTATTGATTTGATGTTTTTTAAAATTAAAAATAATGTACATAAATGTTGTTACTTATTATCGGTGTTGACAACTTAGCATTTTCACTAGTCCTGGCTTGCAAATATCGCTACTACCTATACAGTTTTCATAAAAATGTTAGATTTTTTTGATAATTTATTAAATTCGCCGTCCAAGTAACGCCAATTCCAAAAGTAAAAGGCTTCAGTCAATTCTCGTAATAAAGGATCTCCCTACCTTGACTCTGGTATAAATTTTGCGGTAATCCTATATTGCTATCAATTTTTGGGTCCAGCTTATTCCTACAAGGACTATTTCCTCCACTGAACAGAATTAATAGCTGTAGATGTTTTCTGGCATAGTTGCAAATACTTATGCATATTTACTACCCCTGTGACCTAGTTGGTTGGGTTTCCTGAGTTCTCAGTCAATTTATTGATTCCGTAGTCCCGGGATTTCAAGATAAGCCTAAATCAGTTTAGCATTTAAAACATTAACATTTTTTTGTGAACTAACCAAGCGTACCTTAATAATGGTAAATTACTTTTATCTAAATATAGTATTACATAAATTTACTCAAAGTGTGTGTTAACTTTATATAAAATCATTTTATCGTTATGTATGGGTAGATTCATTGCCGACTCAAGTAGAAAGCCGATACATTCATAACGACTGGTCCTACTTTTTCCGCCCCTTCCGTTGTTGTCTATGTATGAACTGTCATTGTTCTATAGGGTGCTCATACTGACGCGTCTGTCGTGTTCACACAGGGAATGGTTTGATTTGAATAGATAAGTTACATAATAAATAATACACTAGCATTAATACACCTTCTACAAATGTAATGCATAGATCAATGCTACATATTTTTTGGAAATCGATGTTACCACCGGTTTTTGTGTGAAGGACTAGTCTAACTTTGACAGCTGATGAATAACATGAATGTATATTATTTATTGATAACACTGATAGTTAATATATTTGATTTGAGAATTTATTTATAATTCAATTTGAAACGAGAAACGGCGAATCAATAAGTCAAGCAATCTGGGATCTGTTTTTGACAGCTGAACAGTGGACCACTCATTACTTGTGCAAAAAGTTATGCTCAGGCTTTATTAATCTAAAGATGGCGGTGGTAGATTACATCGAGATTTAAACTTGTTTAGGTCAGCAAATTTAAAAAAAAACTTTATTTAAAATATATTAGACAGCACAATCTTAGACCCCTCCAAACCAACACGCCCCGTACCACACTAGGTCTTAATCGAACGTAACACGAGGCACTACGTTTGTAGTGAAGCATCAGCAATTTTATACGCCTGGTAATGTCTCAGGAGTGGATATCCAAAACTAAGGTCGCCACGCACTCAAGTATACTTCGACTGAGTTTATAGAGACTTTCTAAAAAAAGTGATTCTAATTATTAAATATATAGTACAAAAAAGAAAGCTAAATCAATATGGACATACAAAAATATGTGAAGAGATCTTCACGTCTGCTATAAGGCGCCGATTTTTTTTATAAACGCAATAAAATTGGACCGATGTGGCGACCAGGTCGGACGGCCCCATGTTTGTGAATGTCTGTATTACTATTTTCAATGATTTTTATTATATGTATCCGTTTAAGATAGCCACAGCAGAAATCGGCAGTTTTCATTTACTTATAATATTGTAATCTCGATAAAAATATCTTATTTCTTTCTTTTATGTACTTATGAATTCTGAAAAACATTTAATAACATATTATTTTTTATTGGTAAACAAGCTACAGTTTACAATACTTTTATAAATCCATAATTTGAAAAAATAATGAGATAGTTTTCTTTTCAGGTAAATATCACGTGATCAATAAGTAAGGAAAGTTTACTAAGTGCAGCGGAAAACGTAACCGTCTCTCAATGGGCACGATTTCATAAAAGAAAATGCATTTCCTTTGAAAGAACTTACTATTCCTCTGGTGCGTCATCATACGATACAGGAAAGACGTCACCAAAGGCTGTTGTAATTATGGAGAAAATCAACTCGCTCAGAAAGGTAAGACTTTTCTTAGTTCACAGTGGAAATACCTCGATGTCTTGCGAAATCTATAAAGTTAATTAGATTTTATTTTACTAACTATGAAATCTCTAAAATATTCATGCATAGTCAACGCGTTCCAAATGTGCCAAACCCTGGGATGACGTCATAAAAATATCCACAATTTCTATAACAATATTAGGCGCTCATTCAAAAGCCTCTACAGATGAGAATATTATTATTATTATTATTATTATTATAACAGTGGTGTAGTTTCCATTATTATTAATTACACCAGAAAGATTTATTTATACGGACTTCGAATAACTTTGATTGTTTAGACGGTTTTACGATACTATTAAACAGGTTGGTATCTCATTAATTAGTTTATCTCTCGACTTTAAGGAATTTATTTATTCCATCTTACTACCTGATGTTAAGTCGATATGTCTTGTCAAATAAATGAGCAAGTACACGATCATGAGTTGGATATACAATATAGTGATTCTTTATAATCATTAGTTGTATTCAGCTCGCTTTGAGGATGGGCTTATAACCTGAAGCAGCTGTCAACATAAATAACTAAAATATCGTAAAATAACAAAATCTTGTTTTTAAAACTATTATAATTATTATTCATATCTACATATTAATTTTAATTAGAATTATATAAGAAAACCAACCCTGCAAATATCATATCCATTATCACTAAAAATTTATATTTATTTCACTTAAATAATAATATACGACTTTTGATACTGACATCTACTATCAATGTATACAAAATGCACACCCATTCGTCAATACGCAAACCTCTTCAGTCGCAAATATTTCTCGGAAATTAACTGAAGGTATATCCAATCTGTCATTGTACGTAGAGATATAAATAAATTGGATTTTTTTTCAATGCCATGCAAAGTATCGGTTTCAAAGTTGAAAACTTTACGTTTTTATCCAGAGCTACAATTTTGAATATGCATCTGCCATATAGCGTTAAATTTAGCGTATTTTGGCACTCAAATAGCTCATTTTTTTTTTTACTTCTACACCATTATAGAAACAATACAAACTTATTTATTTAAAAACGGCAAAGACACGGCATATCTTGTATATTATTTACAGAAGAATTTTATCAGATCATTTGGTTTTTGGTGACAATCAGTCAAAATGTTAAAAAAAATCTATCCATTACCCAGCTAATTTCATTACCTCCTGCGCATCTAGTCTATACACAAGGCGGCAATCGGTGGCTGTTGAGAGTAGTTTATTATATGTATGTATTGAGGCATTATAATTATTGTTACAATAAGTTAGCCGTCTAAACTATCTCCCTCTAAAAGTTAACATAGCCAAGAGAGGCGCTATTAAAACATAGCACTTTTTGACAGTTCAGACGGTTAACTTGTTGTAACAATTATTAACCGCCTCAATACATACATATGATAAACTACCCTGGATAGGCGCCGATAGCAGTCTTGTGTATATAATAGATGCGCTGGAATATTTTTATGAATGTATAGTTTTTTTCTGACTTGATATAAAAACCGATTCGCTAACATTTTTTTTTCAATTTAATATCAATTCTTTTAATTCCTTAAAATTCGGGTAATAAAACAGGTAGAAAATATAATTCTAAGACTATTGACCGTTTTTCTTTGGTCAAAACTTTGAGAGTTTGTAATTTCTGGATTCAAAAAATAATTGCAAATGTTATAGTAGGTATATATTATTTTATTATTATTGAAATTAATCGATGACGTATGTATCTATTCGCTTTATCTTTCCTTATTTACTGAATATGTAGGTACTCCATGCTGTTTCTAATTTGAATGATAACTTCGGTCACAAGATAAGAATGTTATTCATTGATTTTCTAGCAATCGTCAATAAAAAAGTTTTATTATTAAACGATCAAGAAAATTCAAATAATATTATGTATTATTATTAGTTATTATCGTATTTTTATTATTGTTTATATATTTATACATACAAAAACACATGGCGGATATGCAAAGATAATATAATATTATATTATGTTACAACAAAAACAATGTATTATTATAATACTTATTAAATAATAGGTTTATATATTATAGTATCTAAAATTGACAGGTTAACAAGATTAAAATGGGTTCAGTCTCCTTGAAGATTGTAATTATAGTCATCTCTTTTTGTAACATAATATTATTATGTATTTATTAATTAAAGTTGTATTTTATTAAAAATATACTTAATACAATTAAAAATAATCTAACAATAAATTATTCTAACATAAGATTTTCTTCCTTGTCTCTTAACAAAGATTTTCTTTTCGCATGCGCGTGGGATAATACAGGTACATATAGCTAATCGCTAAATCAAATGAATGTCTGTTTCTTTTTCAACGCTTACTTAGTTAAACGGTTGAATGTTCAGGTACGAGACGTACTAAAGATGACAGTTTTTGACACCCGCATCGGAAAAATAAATTAATCCAAAAATAGACATTGTATGCAATAAAACTAATTCCGCAAAATTAATCAAGTGATTTATATTCCAATCGGTTAATAATTGATTAAGTTAAATTTACTGTGTTTTACGATGAGTAAGGGAAATACTTAAATTAAAGTATTTAGTTTTTTAGTTATCAATAAAAAAAATTAAGAGTTTAACAATTATTTTGTATTATAATTCTACTCTTTTCGCCTTACTCACGGTGGCTTAGATGGCAGAGTGACCGTCATTAAAGGCGTGGATCACAGCTTTGATCTTGCTGATTAACTCTGCTAACACTGATTAAAGTGTGTCTTTAAGTGTGAGTTTAAGGGCCCACTAAGTTGGGCAAATGGCTAGCTATTATTACTCGTAAAAAGAATGTTAATATATTATTATCCCTCACCCCACCTTGTGCTCCACTTAGGAGTGAACATGGTAATTTTTCTATGAATCAACGGATTGTATATTGTTAAATCAGAGAGATTAGACAAATATAAGAATGTCCGTTTCTGAAGCCGTAGATCACAGGTGTGTATACCATGCCTGATAAATTCATGTGTTGCTTATTGCGTGTGTTCAAAATCATGGACTTAATATGTTAAGGAAAAAATGCGTTAATAAACCTTTTCGGAATTCAGCCAAGATCCACATCAGTTTGTAGGTATAACTAATTCAAAAATAAAACTATAGTGGTAAAAGATGTGACATTGTTTAAAATTTTTCTAAACAAACTGGCGATTAAAAGTGTTCAAATTTAAATACCCAATAATTCAGATAGAAAAATGTGTTTATAATCGATATTCTATGCCAGTATGCATAGTTGGATTACATTGTGCCTGAATATGCAAAAAGGCGAAACCCAGATGCGTCTTGCCAAACGCTACTAGAAAGCAAGGTAAATGCAATTTTCGCACCTATATCGATGTAGCTTTTGGCCACCGCATTTAAACGTCGCCCATACAGACTACAACACCAAACCCTACTTATTGGAAGTCAGCATATCACAACAAAAACTATTGAAAACCCATAGATATTGAATAAAACTGTTATTAATAGAGAGGGAGCCTAAAAATTGTATTGTAAACTATAAGATAAAACTATGCTACTTATAATATTTGACATACAAAAAATTTGATATCAAATTTCATTATAAGATAATAATATACATATTATATTGTTCTAACTTTTTAATACTTTTAACTCGTGCGAACATCCGCGCCAAAGGCTACAACGATGAACTGTTTTTTGATATGTAGGTTTTGGAGTTGTATTCTGTATGAGCGATGTTGAAGTGCGGTCGCCAAAAGCTACATCGAACTAGGCGCGCGTAGTATAAGCACAGTTTGGCAACACTCCACCCAGATCGCATAAAAATACACAAATTGAAATAGTCAAATGTTTAAATCAATAACTTAAATTCAACTTACGTCAAGTACCTGCCTTCAGGCGATAGTATTATTTTTTTTAAATACTTAGTTATTTATTAATTTTTTTTAGATTCAAAATAACTACCTACATTTGAAAATATACAAACCATCGAAATCGATTAAATCTGATATTGTAATGAATTCATAGAATACATTTTTATATCGGTTAATTTATGCATTACATGAAACGATTAACTTTATAAGTCTATGGACTATTACAAATATATTTGTCGTAGTAATATTATGGGCTAAAAATTAATTAGAATACTAAAACGGTCCATATATATAAAAATAAAGGTTAATATAGCTTAACCAGTGGTCGAATTGCTGGCGATAAATTTAAATTGGAATTGCCCATCATTAGGAATAATGTCTTAAGGCACGCATATTCTTATATGAAAGTACACCTAATAAATCGTCTCGATTCTGGCAGAATACACTAACTGGAGAATACTAGTTTTGAGTAATTTGACTTTGAAGTTTTTAAAATGTTTGAAATGGTCTATCATGTGAGTTTATTAAGTAATCGTAAAAAGGATGACTTTAAAATAAAGACTGTTTATTTATTAAGAAGGTTTCCAGACGGTAAAGTTTGAAATAAGGAACATTTTGGTATAACTAACTCAATATGTCATTTTTTCGAATTAGTGTCTTCTGCCAGAACAGTGACGAAATTATATATCTCTATTCCTATCTATATAATATTATATCAATCTGAACTAACAAGATTAACTAACACTTTTTGCTTTGTAGATTTCAGCAGAAATTCTATATTTATTATACCTAATTAGGATTGAAATATCGAATGAAAATACCAATACCGGTATTTCCTATTGAATATTGGTATTCGTGAAAGATAATATGAAAAAAATAGAAGTATCTATCAATAAATTTTAATATAGATATAAAAATATCTTTAAAATATTATACTTCATATAAAAAATATCTAAATACGTACATATTATAATAATTATGTAAACCTTTAAAAATAGTTAAAGGTAAGATATGGTAGAGATGTTGAAGTTTACAAATACTTAGTAGTTGAATGATTGGCACCTTCTTCTTCGGATGATCTTTTAATAAATTTATATAATGATTATTATGAAGTGATCTTAGATGTGTATGTGGCCTACCTAATGTTTTATTAGTTTATTATACTTTTTACACTTAGGTACACGTCTAATGAAAACGGAAGTAAACTAGACATCGCGTAATCCTAAAAATGTACAGTCTTCTTAAACCTTTTATGTTAGTTAAAACATTTTGTTTCCACTTTCAATATATCGGTATTGACTGATTTTTAATACCGGTATTTCGGTATCGAAAAATACCGAGATACCGGTTTTGAAATACAGGTATTTAAATCCCTTATAATGTATGAATGAAAATAATATCTAAAATTTATTTATAAAATCAACATAATAAATAAATTTTTACTGGTAGTAAGTACATTCAGATACAAAACCAACATTCAAAAGTACTTAAAATAAAAGTAAATAATACTAACAATAAAATTAGTTTATATGAACAAAAATGTATTAAGAAAATAATCAAGAATTTTCTACCAGTGAGTAAACGCAGAATTTTTAAAAGTAATTACTGTTTGTATTTTGTATTAACAAACTAAAACATAAATAGTACATGACTATGACCATGGCATGTCAAATTATGGCTTAGATAACTTAGCTCTCTATCGGCCCTCGTAGTGCGTAAAGCACTGGCCCTTCATTCGGGGGCTCCAGGTTTGATTATATTACACTGTATTAATTATATTGAATTGTAATACGAAAATGTAATAAATTCAACAAAACGAATTACCAATTCGTGAAAAAAATATTTTTTCTAGCATAATCAAATCTACCCGAAACAATCTGAACTCAGAACACTAATGAAGAGCAATAATACTTTCGACGGCAGACAGGAGGCTTGGGGGGACCCTCGTTCTCATCAGGCGTCCGTCCAGATCCACGACAATCCTGCCCCTGCTCATCCGGCTCCAATTGAGTAAGTAATTGCGCTCGTCATGGTCAATGTATTTTATTAAGCAAATAGGCCGTTAGCGTTCGTTTATGATATAATTCAATCCATTTACAGATTCACAATTCAAAATGGCAGTAATAATGTTCGCATATCGTATGCTAGAGGTAGCGAACCTATGGCACGCGAATGTTTTATTTTGAAGAGAATAAAAACCTATAATAGCAGTATTATATTAAAAAAATGTAGAGAAATACTCTTCTTCTTACGTTTAATGTAAATATATAATTGGATAGGTCGGTCCTTAGGCTGTATGTGTCATATATAATATTATCGCACTAACCTCATCAGGCTGCGGGGAATGCCGCGCCACGAATCTCTAATTTCAATGGAAATTTACAATGCTTGAGACCACTGTAGCGAGAGAATTCCTCATATGATCGGAGCAATTCTAGTGTCAATTTGTGCATGAATAACCAAACTAATTAATAAATTAACAAACAATTTCATTTTTACCCACAAAAAATGACTGCACCAAATAAGAAACAAAAACTTGGTGAAGCTGGTAGTAGTAATTCTGGCAGACAGTTTCAAAATTGGTGGACCAAAATGTATGGCGTAACCAATGACATTAATATGGACGAATTATCTGGAAAAGAAAATGACACTCATTTTATTGCCGAGTCTACCGAATGGCATAAGCTGTTCTAACGCCATTACAATAAAGGTGATATTACTATAAATTTCTGATGCTTTTTGTTGGGTCTGCCGAATGGTTCGGTTCAAACGGGTTCGCTCAAATGAACATTGACATTAGAAGCACTGCTCTAACGCCATTATAATAAAGGTCATATTGCTATAAATTCCCGATGCGTGATATCGCATAATGGAAATTGCGTGACGTCTACCTATACATGCGAATTTACTTGCTAGCTACTGTATTGAGTGCGTCGTCCATTAATAATGTCATTGGGCGTAACTGAAAAAATATAAAGATAAAGCTATAATTATGTGTGCTATGTTCTGTGAGTGGTATCTAAAACATCATCATTTTTTCAATAGAATTTTTAAAAACTATCATTTCGTTATAACTGCTCGGCACAAGTCAGACAGTTGAAAAACAATATTTGGGAAATTTTGGCACGCGTTCGTAAAAATGTTCGCCAGCCCTGTCGTATACGTTATATGTCAGAGGCAGGAAACGCATTTTGCAATGTAACTATATGCCTTTATTCACTTGTTGCATAACCGCGTATGGTATAATCGATTCAAATCATTCAGTGATACAATACAATGCGACTGTGTCTGATTTCTTTCCGTAACGTTATTATGTACATACTTACTCACTGAGGTACCAGAGCTATGTATCACTTTGAAGCAGCGATTCCAAACCTTTCATAAACGGCAGAAACCTTGAGACATATTTATTTTTTAAATCTCGGGAGAGAAGGGTGAATGCAGTGGCCTGAAAAGGGATGGGCGAGTGGGGTAGCCACCCAGGGCACACAGCAGGAGTTGGAGCGGACTAATTGAGTTTCGTTGAAGGTGCAAATATTACAAATGATAATTTATAACTGCCTAATTTAATACATATTCTGAATCGCTGGTCAATATAACGTTTTATAGGAATATATGAATATGTTTGAACAATAATAACAAAAGTATCATTGCACGCTCACGCAGTATGTCAATGATTCTTAAACTATGGGATATGGATATATATTACGTAGCGGGTGCACTTTTTGGAAGCTCCCCGGATGTTAAAACATTTTTCTATGACCCAGGGTGTCAAAGTATGAGCATAAAACAGTGTGCACTGATGTACAAAGGCAAAGTGCCTTAGTTTTAGCGTTAATTTTAAACGCTTTGATATAAACAAAATTGACAATGTATAGTAGGCGACAAAATTCATTACTGAAAACTGAAACTATCAAAGTAATACTATTACTAGTTTAACAATATTTATGATATGATATTTAACCAAGCTTTATTTGAAAACTGTTTCATTATTTCAAAATTGATAATGTCGTATATTTTATAAGTCTATTAACAAATTGGATTTTAGCTTTTTACAAAATTTTTAGAATGTTCGCGGAACATCTGACGACACGGCTAATTGACAGTTGTTAATCACTGCTTTGATGTAATGTACAAGGACGATTTTGAATGATAAAAACTAATAGCAGATGATCATGCAAAAGTTTGTTATAGTAATAAATTAAGGGTGATACGGACAAGATGGAAATTGGCATGAGTCGTCCCCTGCATATTAACAATGTTACATTGTGTTACACTGTTACGTCACGTTACGATACAGTTACAAATACGTTTACTGTATTCTGACAGTCCTCTAATAAAAATTCTGTGTGTACAAGTCAATAAGTAATGTTTGTTTTATTGTAGAGTGAAATTTAAAAATGTTGGAAAAATTATCGACTACCAAGAAGAAGACGACGAAGAAGACAAAGAAGAAGAAGAAAATGAAGAGGACATTGAAGAGGAAACTGAAGAAGAAAGTGAACTTGAAGTGTGCATAGAGCGGCCATTACCAAAACACAATAGGTCTCCAGCGATTGCTTCCATTCTTAATGAGGTCAAGGAGTTGAGCGAGGAACAGAAGTAAGACGTTATTGCTATACTATTTTTTATTCAATCGTTTAATTCATTGAATATAACTATTAGTATTATTTCGAATGTAGAAGTATATATACAGCAGCAAACACATTTTGAAAATAGCCGATATACTGGATTATTTGTTATTTTAGGTTAGGTTAGGTTAACCTAAGAAATAATCCAGTATATCGGCTATTTTCAAAATGTGTTTGCCACTGTATCCAGGATAGCCGACTAGTAACAAAGCTTTTAATTCCTCTCAATAGTGCCAGAGATAGAGTATCCGTTATGACAAGTCAACACGCAAAGAGCACGTGACGTAATAAGTATCAGCGTTCAAAAACCATATAACGTGACAGTGTCAGCGCATGCAGTGCTGTGACGTAGAAGACTTGATATATATATACGTTGGTCTATATAGTGTTTCCCAAAGTGGGTACGGTAAGAGCTTGGTGGGGGTACGCGCTGCACTGGGTTTTGGCTGCGCCTGGTGCAACAAGCATCAATACGACATCAATACAACATCCATGCTACAAGGTTTATCGCATGCGGAAGAAGAGCAATTATTGTTAGAATTAGCTTCAGACGGGTTCTTGAAAAATAAATATAAGGAGTGTACTTTAACTCATTAGTGGCACAGGTGTCCACATGGACACATCAATTTTGTTGATGGTGTGACATTAATTGTTATTTGTTTTAAAAATTGTTTATTTACATTTTTTATGTATCTGTAATATAACAGAGAATGAATAGTGAAAATAAAATTTTCATATCATTTTTAAGTTTTGAGATAATAGCCGTGTCCATATGGACACGCGTGACACTTATGTTATCATATTTTTTTTTAATTCTATGGTTTATTAGTAGAATTATTATAAAGTATGATAGTTTTCAATACACATTACACACAAGCTAATATTGCATTTTCTTCACTGCGTTCTGATTTCAGATGTTTCTTTTTCTTTCTAAAAATCGGTCACAGCGTCGGTTTTTTCTATTTTTTTGAATAAAATAATTTAACCCATTACATCATATATCTGCTAGAACCATTGATTTTGATGTACATAGTTTTGAATATTCATCCTATCAAGATCCATCAGCGTTCTTATTTTCCACATTTTTCCCGTAAAATTGATATTTTGTGCAGCTAGGTGTAATTGGGTGTAGAATCTCCAGTTGCAGTATAAAATATCATATTGGTCTATCTATGTTCTTGCATTCCTAGATTTCACTTGTGTATCTGCTTTTAATCGTCTATGATCTAAATTATCGATTGTTCCACCACAATCCTCATCGGTTAAAACCACAGGATTTGGTCGGTGGTGAGATAAATATTGATATTATATTCGTCGACAAAATCATCATCAGTAACTTCATAAAGTTCATCCAATGCATTGTTTACCAGCATTTTTTTTTCTTTAATCTATGACATATCCCATAAACTAAATAATTTGACAAAATGAGAATAATATATTTTATAAAAAATATAGTGAAAACAAATCATAATTTAAATTTGTAGTGTTAAGTGGCACGCGTGTCCATATGGACACGCATTAATTGATTATGCAATAACACCACATAAACAAAAATAGTTCCATTTCTAATTACATATAATGAAACTGCACACGTTTATAATGCATTCAATGACAGAAATATTATTCTTTGAAACAATATAATCAGAAAACCACGGTTACCTTTAACATAAGTCCATTTTTTGTGATTATAAAATGAATGGCCACTTTGACACTTGATATTAATTGTATTATGTCAGCTAGATCATTCAAATGACGAAAAATTGAAGCAGTGTACTTATTTCAACTGACTAACGTTTATAAACCAAATTGTTATTTTAAAATAACAATTAGGCAAAGTAAACTGTACTACAATAATTGCGTGTCCATATGGACACGGGTGAATCTAACGTGAGCAATTGGGTCTGGCACTAAAGAGTTAACATCATTCTGGTTGCAAATGCAACATGTGTATCCAGTTTTAACAGGGAAAACCCTGAAATGCATCTTGCCTTTTCCAACTTCATATATATGTGAAGTTGCTTTTGCAGCATTTGTAGACATTAAGTAAAAAAAAAAGTAACAGGCTTTTGGATGTGGAACCGCATCTCAGATTAAAATTAACAAACAGGGAACCAAATTATGATGACCTGTCTCAACATAAACAATTTCATCCTTCTCATTGATTATAATTAATGTTATTTATAATATCACTTTTATTTATATTTTATTATGAATGAATTTTACTTTTGTTTATTATTATTTTGTATACCTATGTACTAAAAAGGAAAAAATAAATGTATTTTGATTGTTATTATGCATTTTTTTGAAGAGGGGTACTCAGTATTACGAAAATTATAAAAGGCGTACACAGATGTCGAAAGTTTGGGTAACACTGGCTATAACATCGATGCCAATTGTCGCTGACAAATATAATATATCAGATGGTAAGAAAATAAGCTAATGGTACATAAAATACAGATTTTCTCAAAAGTAAAACAATGTTAACAAACCGGCATTTTAAAAGGATTTCAACATTGTTGTTGTGAAAAGAAAGAATGAATAAGCGTAAAAATAACGTATTCTTTTGCAATTAGGTCTTAAGGTCTGGTGCAAAATTATAGCTTTTTAAAAATTCTGTTTTCATTCGCCAGATATGTACTATTTTTCTTGATCAAAAATGTTAGATCTGAAAATTTAAATACTGTTTTCAAATTTTTAATTGTTTTGTAGATTTCGGTCGAAAAGTCAAGAGATGGCGCTGGAGAGACTAAGCGTCTTGTATCGCCGATTTTCCGAGAGGACAGCGCGCATTCAAGAGCGGATGAAAAATGAACTACCCCCTTCGCCGTCTAGCCATGGAAGTATTACACCAGCAAAAAGGTTTATCTTCACTATAATAATATGTATAGAACATCCACATTCAAATATTTAGTCATATGAATTATAATCAATATTATATTATTAAAAACGAATATTTTAACTTATAATGGATGTAAGTTTTGTACTATTCCATTTGAGTCGTTTTTTGTGACCCGTGTTTCGCCTTTCGGCATATTCAGGCACTGTGTACACTCACCAAAAGGCAAATACACACTGACAACTAATACAACTAACTCTAACTTGTATAACAAATCAATACAATAATGTAGGTAAAAACTTTATCACCTACCTATTAAGTCAAGGATCACAATAAAAAAATATATAACAAACAAATTATAAATAGTGTTTGTAAAAAACTCCCTACCTTATCAATAATCAAGTATCAATAAACAATAAAAATACTATACTCAAGAGGTATAAAATCGTCCATTCTGGGAACAATGGTAACGTATTGGAAATTATTGAGTTACATAATGAGATATAATGAGAAAACTTAAATCCAATAGAATTTAAATTCTAATTCCACCAAGAACCTTCATTCGATAGTATTAATATTATGAATATTTTTACATTAGACAAAAGACATCAATATAAAAATGTTTTTATGTGCATAGTATATTATTGTGACTACAGTACTCTCTCAGTTATCCGCCACCCCAAAAACCAGACAAGTCTCCAATTAGTGAAAGCGGCGGATTATAGTTCATATATACAAAATATGGTAAAAATTAAAACAGGTATTTCGTAAAAATAGTTTTTTTAAGAAATTTGTACCCGCAAATTACGGTTTTATTTATAATCAAAATCAAGTAGTTACTAAATTATACATATTTATAAACTAAGTTTATTAACTAATTATTAAAAAGCAAATAACTTGACACAGCCAGTTATTCAGTGGGGCAGATATTCTTGAATGGCTTATGATTCCTGGCTTTCCCTATGACCAAAATCTTCAGTTTGTGTGTCCCGGTTGCATTGGAGCACGGCATAGTTGTAATGCGGTCCTTGGCACTTTCCTCCCTGGTACATTACTTTCTTCGCGATGAACGTACGTTTTACGAAGGAGAAGTTTCCAAAATAAACCCGTCTCATATGCGTTGTATAGGTACTTGTACGCAGCGGACTACTGAATTTGACTTATAGAGCTTGATTTTGTGCTTTCAACTAGTAAAAATAACGGCGGATTATAGTAGCTGTCGGATAATCAAGCGACGGAATACTGAGAGTGTACTGTACCAATTTTTAGTGGGAAGCTCCCATAAAAACGCGGTATTATAGATTTGGTCAGAATTAATAATGTAATACTGCGTAATTCTGTGATGTATGTACATATACCGATGTGTGAATAAAATGTGTGAGATTTATGGTTCAGACCATGGGCCCCCACATTCTGAAGCCACTTCACTTATTGAGTTTTCGGCACTCCGTATCATATGAAGCACTGATCGCCACACCATTTGTGGTAACCAACTAACATGCGACCCCACGCCATATTGGATAAATAGCCATTTTTATTAGTCGAGAAACACAAAGAAAATTATACACGTGAATGGTCATTTAAGTATGAATATCAATCATCATAATATCACATCAAATGGCATCGCACAATTATTAGACAAATTTTGTGATGTGCGTTTATTTCACTTAGTTGGTCGAGCCGCCAAATAATATATTTTTTGAATGTTAATTTGAAAGTGACAAATACATTTTATAAATCGTCTTGTACATATTAAAAATACCACTTGGAATGGTTTTGCTACAGTGCAGGGTGGCCACACTTTTTTTCCAGTATCGACTAGTTGATAAAATTATTTATGGCGATCGACTGATATCGCTTGTAATTATATCATGCGAGAACAATAAAAATACAATGTTTATAATTCAAAAATGTATTTAAGTAAGTATGTATTTCGAAAACAGATAAAAATCATACATATAAAAAATAACGATACAAAAATATCGAATTTACGACAATAATATAATTACATATTATTATGTATTTCACTTCTAAAAAAGTACACATTAACTGTAATTTCGACTTAGTTACACAATTTACTTATACATATTATTATTATATCAGAAATCTTAAAATTATTTTTTTATTTTCATCTGAAACTTTGCATTGCATATTATTTTCAGCAATTTTGTCACGTGGTATGAAGTAACTGCTAGACGTAAGCACGCAGTTAAATTATCATTAGTCAATCGTGAGCGATGCTTCATTTTGATGCATTCATCGAAGATAAAGCCATTCCCACATACATGTAGAACCAAAAAAGCAAGTTAAATACGCCACCTTACATCTGTATACAACAAAAATTTGCCATTTTCCAATCCACATTCTTCAAATAATGATCGAAATTGCCTTATTATTTGTAAAGCTTTACCACAAATTATTTTTCAAAGTTTAAAAGCAACATCCTTCACGTGATTCAGGCTCAACCCTTTATTATTACGTCCGCGATCGACCAAACGTTTGCAATCGACGCACTGGGCATCCCTGCTACAAGGGGGCTAAATTTTCATTTTTTTTAAAATGCTTTTTTTGTTATTGCCCAGATCTGATTCCATTCCATCTATAAAGATTGTGGATCCCATCGTTCAACCAGAAACTGAAGAAGACGAGAAAGGAAAAATTTGGCGAAAATGCAACAATTTAGAGAAGGTTCTGGACCCTCAAGGTATTAAAAAAAATTAATGAATTTTATTATTTTAACCACTCAAGTTGATGGCCGATTGTATAATTCATCTCGATCGTCATCTTCCTCTATCCAGCAAGATACATTAAACTTTTCTGCATAGTCCGCCCATATCTTGCCTATCTGATCAATATAAAGATAATTTTACTAGTTTTTTTTTATTCTGGATAAGAATTTTATTAATTACAATGGCTATTGAAAAAGTTGCTCTTCGATACAAAACAATAATTATTGTTGTGATCTGAGTTCTCAACTCACCGTCTTCTCGATTTATATCGAATTTTAAGAGCCTACCTCCACCCCTCGTTACTGTATCCTACACACTGTTGAGTCATATATTTATATTATGTATACATTGATAATAACATGGGTACTCAAAGTATTGTATTACAAAGTATGTTATCAAATTTGCAGGTGTACTCTACCTTAGTTGGCTCTTCACCGTGACTATCTGCTACTGCTACAATTCCTGGGCAGTTCCTCTCCGAGCCTCATTCCCTTATCAGACTCCTTCCAACACTCCCATTTGGCTAGTCTTCGATTACTTCTGCGATATTGTATACATCATCGATCTGGTCGTTGTCAAGCCGAGGTTATCTTACCTGACAGATGGCTTTTGGGTGGGAGACCCCGTTGAAACACGAAAGAATTATTTGAAGAAGCTCCAGTTCAAGGTTAGTAACAACTATGAGAACTCTCCAACTTATTTTCATATCTCCACCAACAATTTATTACACTGAGTAAATTATCATAACCAGCGGGTCTATTCCATACAAAAGGCTGCTTTCGTCCGCTAAAACCGCTAACTAGGGTATGTTTGTATCAAATTATTAACACATATTGTAACAATTATAATTAGCCGGTATTAATTGTTGCAATAAATGATATATTTTAACGGCATGCCCCCTGCCTGTGCTAAAATTTAGAACATGAGCGATAGAGAGAGAGCGAGAGAGAGACAGTTTCGACTGATTAACTGATTACAATACAATTAGAATTATAATATTTCAATATAAAATGTATGTAACAAATACTAACACATTATCACGTTAGCACTTTAGCGGTCGATAGTCGCCTTTTGTATAGAATAGACCCGCTGGGCTCTAAACGAACCGGAGCGTATCGGAACGCCGTTCCAGTTCATAAAATGGTATTCCGTGGAACCCCAGGGTTCTGCAAGATAAAATTAAGGGCATTTTGGGTATGTATAATTAGGCGATTTTTTGTTTTTCTAAATAAATCCACAGTCGTCAGCACTCAGCATCATATGATGAAGCACTAATAGTGACCCCTTATTGTAGTAGCCAAGTAACATGCGTCCCATCGCCATTTTTATTAGACAGAAAACACTAAAAATAATTATAAAATAAAATTCTACACGTGAATTACCATTTAAATATTTCGATCATGATATGATAGCATTAAATTCTATCGCAGAGCCACATATTTTGAAATGTGAAAACTTTCAAAGTAATATAGCGCCGCAGGTGACTTTTTTAAAAATTAAAGCAAATTTATGGTGTGTGTTTATTTAATTTAACTGTTCGACCCACCATGTCAGGCCCCCCTTTAAGCCCGATCCCCCATGCTAGAGCCCTGTCAGCCCCCCTTGTGGGTGCCATGGTCTCTTAGTAGCTCTGACTGTCTTATACCAGATTATAATATTTTTGTCATCGATTATTTAAAACCTTTGGGTAAACATGGTAGCAAAAATTTTTATGGTCAAAAAGACAATGGGTACATCTGATAATAAAAAGATATTTTTATCAGGAAGGTTTACCTGTTGGGTAATATCTAGGCCCCAGGGTGTCACGTATCACTACTTTTTACCACGTTTTTATTAGCTCGTATTCTTGTTTGTCCGGTACAGATTTTTTCTTGGGCAATACAAATATTTTTTAAATTTCAGATGGATCTTATATCTCTACTCCCTTTGGACCTACTTTATTTTTATTTTGGTACATCAGCTGTACTTCTTCGAATACCTCGCCTTCTGAAACTTCAAACATTTTTTGAGTTCTATGCATCGATGGACAGAGTATTTCCTTCACCGCTAGTTGTAAGTACTGAATTTTTGACCACTCACTCAATCAATTAGATCAGTGTTTCCCAACCTTATTTGTGACATGCCCCCACTTCAACGCTTCAAAAATCCCCCTATCAAAATTTCATAGTTAACTAACAAATTCTGAAAAAAAATGAATTGCTTCAAATAAAAAATGCACATGGGCAATACTGTTTTTAATTTAACTTTCGTAAGTAAGTACCTATGTATATTAAGTATATTAGATGTACAACTCGGAAGAAAATTAGTGCAATCTTTGTGCTTGATGTGAGCTGCAAAGAGTTTTTATTGGTCAATTTTAATCCACAGTTTGCGATATCATAACGATTTCTTTTTTCAGTAACAAATCATTTACAGCGCTAAATCGCCGCATTCAACTAAATAGTATGATGGGAATGGCAACAGTAATTTTATCGGAAAGTCATGGTTGCAATATCAAAACAATATTTTCGAAAATGCGTTTTATAACAAAAAAAAGTACCAAATATAAATATGATTTGCACATTCCCAAAATATTCAAATTGCCCCCCGGTGGGGCGTATGCCCCACGTTAGGAAACATTGAATTCGATGTTATATTAAGTGATGTATAGGCCCGATGCACTGGCTAATTTTGAGGCACCGTACGATGAAAAAAAAAATAGCAATCGAATTTCAATTTTCCGAATAAATCCACGCATTCTACAATTTATTATTTTTTTATTTTGAATACTTTAACATGGTTTAATCATTATGTTAGGCTAGGTTAGATTAAAGTAGCACAACAACTTAGAGTAGCACAACGTGCTATGGAGAGGTGCATGCTGGACATAACGCGAAAGGACAGAAAGAGGAATGAGTGGATAAGAAGACAGACAAGGGTTTGCGATGCAATAGAGTTCGCAAAAAACCTCAAATTGAAATAGGCTGGACACGTAGCTCGAAGAAGGGACAAATTTAGCCATCCAGTGGTATCCAACAGGTACAAAACGTCCGCAAGGTAGACATAGAGGCCGCTGGATCGATGAAATGATAAAGTTCTGCGGAAGTACGTGGCAATGGAACGCACAGGACCGAGAGAAGTGGAATCAACTTGGAGAGGCCTTCATCTAGCATTGGATAGATTCAGGTTGATGACGATGATGAATCGTTAGGTGGCATTTAATTAAATTTATTCGCATAAACACACTATTTTTTACAAATTTCAATATAGTATTATATGTCTGTACTTTATGACAGATTTGAACCTTTTGGAGACCCTTTTTTAAATTTTTAGACGAATCGGTTGCATCGTTTGCGTCAAATTAACTCAATATAATATGTTCTGGAACTAAAACATGTAAATCGTATAATGTATTTTCTTCCCCTTGTATCACCCACCGGCTTTCATAGAAATGAAAAAATCAAAAACATTGACACTTTACAACGTTTTATCTACAATAAAATATTTTTAATTAACTATTTTTTTATTCAACGAACAATTCACAAGATTTAGGAATGTAACATTCTAATTATTGAACATACATAATTTTGAAAACATTTCTGAGAAAATATATTATAAGATTATAACCAATAGAAAAAATGTTTTTGAAAAAAAAATCTTGGAGTGATGTCGGTTAGTAATTAAACTAATACCTACTTTGATTTAAAATACAAAAGCCGATCGCAAATAGTAGCTCAATTTGGAAAGCGCTTCAGTGAGTATTAAAAGCCATTAGTTAAAATTTGTCGCAATTAAGTATGACTTCTTTAACATAGTGGTCAACGTGCGATTGGTTATAATATATTTTCTCAGAAATGTTTTCAAATTTATGTATGTTCAACATATTTTTAATTTATATCGACCTTAGAAAGGAAAAAGGGCGTAATCTACACAAATAAAATTTTAAAGGAGGCACAAACGTTTATTTATGGTTTTCGATCAAAGTTAAAATAAAAAATACACATTACGTTAAAGTGCATGATAATTAGTTATTTGGTTTATATATTCCTAATCTGATATTAATTATTGAGTTAATTAAAGAAAAACCAAGAAATGTGATGGTTAAGTCGTTTTTCCGACTTCACTTACTTCTTTTTTTTTTAAATTGCCAGCTAAATTTGAATAATAAAACGGCGTTTGCAGCTTACATCCTTTGGACACAGCGTCTATTTAGTCATGTATCCAATAAAATATATTATGAAACAATGAGGGTTACACCTTTTTCCCTTTCTAATGTCGATATGGTAACACATTTGCTAAAAACTCTTTCCAGGTACGCGTAGGTCGCACACTCACCAACATATTCTTTCTAATTCACCTGAACGCGTGTGCGTATTACACAGCCAGCACATACGAAGGTATTGGCTCCAACGGTTGGGTCTACAGCGGAGACGGAAATGCTTACGTCAGGTGTTTTTACTTTGCGACCAAGTGCGCGACTTCAATCGGCAAGAACCCCAAACCGGAAAACGAATTCGAATATGTCTTCATGACGATCGCTTGGTTGATGGGGGTATTTGTCTTTGCTCTACTGATTGGGCAGATAAGAGACATTATTGCGACTGCTACCAGATCACAGGTAACTGATTTTACAAATTTACCCAAGTGTCGCTGTTGTAGCTGTCGACGATCCTGGTCCTGGTCAGCGTTATTTCGACGATGCAAGAAACTGCGAGCCATTCAACAATCGGACGATCGCCAAATCCGCGATCTGCTTATTATATATTATATACAACGATTATCGTAATTTACCGAATATTCAAAATAATAAATAGCGGGTAATAAATAGTTTATGGGTTATCTCAGTCGCACTCAAATCTCAATATCAGTCCATCCAGTATCTCAGATCAGATTCATTCTCAGTATCACACCGCACAGGACTCACTTCCACCGAGCCTCGGACCAGCGCACTCTATCGACGCGCCTCGCATTTTCTCACCGTGCCTGGGACTAAAGCATCACTTCTACCGAGCCTCGGACCGCTAACATCTATCCTGTATCCTTTACTCTTGTATCAACTGTATGCCGTTACGCAGCAATAAACTCTTGCTCCTCCATTCATCTGAACAACCTATAACCAGACTTTCATTTCTACACCTGTCACACCTGTCACACCTAAGTGGTTCTAGTCCCTTTACAACGAGACCGCAAGTACGTAATACCAAATGATTAATTTTGTATGGCTAAACTTCCAATCAACGAACTCTAGGTATCACATACAGATTTTATTACCAACCTTTTTCTTGGGCAATGTTCGCCCCTTAGCTGGAGCATATGAACAGCTATTTACACTCTATAGATAGTTTTTAGTGGCCTTCTATTTGAAGAACTGGCAAGCCCGATTGAAGCTCTCTTCTGGCATTCTCCGCACATGAGTGAGCCAGGTCCAACGTCGCCTCTTCACTCTCAGCATGATGAGAGACTGCTTGGTTCGTTATCTTATCTCCTCGTTACCCCTAAACTCATAGCATCGCACACCCAGTATACGGTTGCTCTGAGCCTTCGTAAGCTGCCAAAATTCGCTACCATAAAGCAGCACCGCCAGAATGCAAGTGTCAAATAGGCGGCATTTAATTTTAACCGAAGCAATCTTATAATAGATCACATTACACAATAAAATTGGGTTATATACCAAATATTTCATTTTCATCAATCATCGTCAGTCGATCCACCGCTGGTTGAAGGCCTCCTCTAAGTCTTTCCACTCTTCTCGGTCCCTAGTTCTTTGCTTCCACTCACATCTACCGAACTCTATGAGCTCGTCTATCCAGCGGGCTTTAGAGTGTCACTGTGGGCGTTTAGTGCAACTTAGGTACCACTGTATGACAGCATTTGTCCAGCGGGTGTCTACTTACTGAGTGACATAATATTTATATATATTCACCTTTATTACTAAATTAATGACCCTACATTTATTTCTGCCTGAATTCCCTACCGAAAATCTTAAACGAACAAAGCACGGGCTTCCAACCCTGAATTCGCAGTTTACTGGAGCCAGCAGCACGACAATACGCCAGTGGTCATGTTTGTCTTCTCGTAGTATCGTCATCAATATATGGCCGGTGTGTCTCGATCCTAATGCCTAGTTGGAACCAAGATATTATGTAATAATTTCTGTAAATAAAACGTCACCTCAATACTACAACCAGATAACTTTATTTTCACTGTTTTTGACATAGCTATTGAAAATGATTCTACGTTTTCTTCTCTACAAAATGATAAAACTAGGTAAGTCAGAAGTTAATGGGAACTGTATTAATTTTGTGTTTGAAAATATTAGATAATTTAAAACCATAAATGTAGTAAATAAATAAAATAATATATTATATACAATATTGTTTCATACAATTGAACATTATTTAATTGTTCCCAATTAGACAAGCACAATTTTTCATTTTTATTTTAAATTATAGCCTAGATTTATATTAATCAAGTAAAGTTTAAGTTTTATTTTCCCAATAATGATCAAATCACAGTTATCTAGTTGTAGTATTAAGGTGACGAAATTATACAATACTTTGCAACCTTGTGCCCCTACGGCCTACACAAAATGCACTTGCATATTAACGCTCGTCTATACCCACCAACATAGTCATATGCATGTAGTTTGGACAGTACAGACAATATTTCAAAAGGACACTCTTCGCTACTTCTCCAAATATAGTCACATTTGATTGATTGTCAGTACATTTGCAGATGTTTTCCACCTGCGATAGAATTTAAAAAAACATGTAGGTTTATATAAAATTGTAGAAAATGGTTTTTTTTAATATTCACAACTTTTAAAAAGCTTCATAGATATAATGTTTATCTTTTTACGATCAGATGTATCTTTATCTGAAAAATAATAACGGAAAATATTTTTATTCATCGTCGTAACCCTCATTGGCACTTTGACATTCTGGATCTATCTGAAGTTTGAATTTGTTTTTAAATATTTTCAGACTGAGTACAAGAAACTGGTGGATGAAACAATGGAATATATGAGACGGCTAAATTTACCTTGTGATCTCCAACGAAGAGTTACAATGTGGTTTAAGTTCACGTGGGAACAACAGCGCACTCTTGGTATGAAGATTAGTTCCTATTTTTCATTTACTTCTATTTAATATATAATAATATAATAATATACATATCGGATAGTTAGAAGAAATCGCTGATGGGAAGGAACATTTTTTTTTTAATATTTTAATTTAATTATTGTTAGTGGGTACCAACCACTCCCTATTATATAAGAGATATTTGCAAGATTAAAAAAAAGGTAATGTTGGCACAGTGAGAGATATAACATCGTTTGGTACATGATTTCAACAACAGCTGCTAGATGGCGTTAAAATATTTGAAGTACGAGTATATTCATTTGTTTTTAGTAGAATAATTCACAAGTTTGAGAATGTAACATTCCATATATTGGACGTACATACATTGCGATAATTTAAACTAGTAGTTCCTACATGAAGTGATTATCAAATTGCGCTATTATTGACTATCGGTTTTTGTGTTGTAAATCAAGGAATATTAATTACCTCAATTACTAACCGACGACGGTTAAAGCATATTGGTGCGATATCAGTGGATATACGGGTTCAAATCCCGTCGAGCATCGTATTTTTTCAAATGTGATTTGTGCCAGACGTCCCTATTTGAGTGGGATTGTCCAGAGTTCAACAAACAAATCCCGAATCCCGCAATGCATGTGAAAATCCCGACTTAACAAAAGTTGTATATGTATAAAAATGTACGCATATAGTAAAAGAGGCTCGCTTAATTTTTGTAGACAGCCTGGCGTAACACCTTTTATAAATTAATGATCAAACAAAATTTTGATTACAATTGTAATGACTTGTATCCGTATGTATGTGTATGGAAAATGTATCCAGGAAGGATGGCGAACATATTCTGAAACAAGCTAATAGCTTGGAAAATACTTTTAATAAAACTGTAATGATTGTATAAATTTCTAATTCTTGTAATAATTGTATCTAAACAATAAATTTTATAACTAATACCTGCGTATTATTATGTGACTATATTTTATATGTTCTCTTCTGTATACATAATATTATGTATTTATTTACATACATAATATATTATAATTAAATTAAAATGATGTATACTTTATTATTATCACCACGTTTTTATTAGCTCGTATTCTTCTTTGTTCGGAACAGATTTTTTCTTGTGTGCCCAGTACATTTTTTTCTTGTTTGTCCAAGATTTGTATTGGACAATTGAAGAGTTTTAACTAACTTCCCGACTAGCTAGACATTTGAAACTTTTAGAATACATCAGAACACGACGACAATGCATTCTTTTAATACTTTTAGCCATTTTTAACCAGAATGGAATTAATTTTCAGGTAATTCTGTTTTGTATGGAAAGTTATTATTATTGGTTGCTAAGGGGGTCCTAGTAACTAAATTATTAATATATACGTGCGTTACTATGGAAATCAATATGAAATGTCAAAATGACATTTCAGTATTCTATAATATTTATTCAGTATTTCTATCAAGTACAATAAAAAGTTTTTTATTAATACATAGGGTTGTCAAGTTTATATGATTCAACAGAAAATTTAAAAACGTGGTATATAAAATGTTCTTTTTATCTTAAAATTTTATTATTCTTATTTATTACTTAATTTTTTAACTTCCTATTTTTTTTATCGTTCGAAATAATGAATGTCCCGTTCTGTGATTTTGGAAATCTGGCAACCCTTTAGCAACATCTGAGATGTTTTCAAGTTATGTATGTTCAATAATATGTTCATTATACATATAACCTTATGCTTTTAGACGAGTCTCGCTTATTAAACACCCTCCCCATCAATCTGAAGACAGACGTGGCCATCAATGTCCACATCCAGACCCTGAGTAAAGTTCAGCTTTTCACCGACTGTGATGAAGCACTTCTGAGAGAATTAGTGCTGAAGTTAAGAGCGGCAACTTTCCTTCCCGGAGACCTTATCTGTCGCAAAGGAGAAGTCGGCAAGGATATGTATATTGTTAAGATGGGACATGTTCAGGTTGGCTATATAGAAGTTCTTACGGCGATACCTCTCCTCTACCTACCAGAGGCACCTAGCGGAAAAAATACGAAGCTTGCAAGCTGAGACATTTTTTTGATAATTTACAATTTAAATTGTATTAATTAACAAATATGTATCTGACAGTAACGAAGGGTGGAGGTAGGCTGTAAATAGTGCACATTAAACTTTGTTAGCCATGCGTATTTGTTTTTATTGAACTAAGACTACAATTTACAGATGCTGTCGGTTAGTTTTTAAAAATCAATTAAACCCTGCCTAAACCAAACCATAATAATGTTAGTATACTTTGGGCAATACAACAAAATTGTGCACACTTTTTCATTCATAATTATTTGTTTTCGTTGGATTAAGAATACATATTACACATATTGTTAGCTCATTTTTTTAAATTGATTAAGTCCTGCCTATACCAAACTATAGTTAGGTAATAGGTAAAAAAAATATTCTATCTATAAAATATCCAAAGTATGTGTGATTCAATTGCATAATTTTAGATATTTTATAGATAGATCAGTATTTTTTGACTATTATCTATTATGGCTTGGTTTTCACAGGGTTTAATTGAATTTTAAAAACTAACCAACACCATCTGTAAATTTATTGTAGTCTTATTCCAATGAAAACAAATACGTATGACTGACAAAGTTAACTGTGCACTATTTATGGCGGATCTTAACAGCCTACCTCCACCCTCCGCCACTGGTATCTGATAACATTAAAAAGGAAAATATTTTATATTTTAAGTCAAAGACAAACTTGCAATTTAATTTAAAAAAATGTTATAAAATGTGAATTTGTTAAAGGATCCCATCTTCTTATGACATATTTTTTTATGGTCATATTTATTATTAAAACTTAGTTTACTAAGTTTTCTATATTGTGTCGAAGAGATTCTTTTCATTCAAATTCGAGGCAAGCTTCGAATTTTTCCACTAGGTGCCTCTGCTAGGTAGAGGTATCGCCTTAATATACGAGGGTGGGTCAATAATTCCTTAGAAAAAAGCATTAAAACAGGTTTTATTTTTGTATTTTTTTTTTATTTCTCAACATAATTTCCTTGGAGCTCAATACACTTGGTTAGACGTTTCTCAATTTTTTTTAAACCGTCAGAAAAATAAGTTTTCGGAAGGTCCTCAAAATAAGCATTTGTCCGATCGATGACTTCTTCATTTGAAAAAAACGTTGTCCACTTAGCCATTTTTTTAAGTTTGGGAAAAGGAAAAAGTCACTGGGGGCTAAATCTGGCGAATACGGTGGGTGGTCGACCAATTCGAACTTCAATTCTTCAATTTTAGCCATTGATCGTAAACATGTGTGAACACGGGCATTGTCCTGATGAAAGAGGATTTTTTTCCTGTTTAAATGAGGCCGTTTTTCTTCAATTTTGTTTTTTAGCTGGTCCAATAAAGATGCATAATAATCCCCTGTTATTGTTTTTCCTTTTTCCAAATAGTCAACGAAAATAATTTCACGTGCATCCCAAAATACAGTAGCCATAACCTTACCAGCTGATTTTACGGTTTTCGCCTTCTTTGGACATGGTTTGCCTTCGCAATCCACTGCTTTGACTGTTCTTTCGTCTCGGGAGTATAGTGGTGTATCCATCTTTCATCTACAGTCACAAAGCGACGAAAAAATTCATCCGGATTGCGTTGCATGAGCGACAACAGGGCTTTAGAGGCCACCACCCTACTGCGTTTATTGTCGACTGTGAGCAAACGCGGCACCCATCTTGCAGAAATATTTTTCATGCCCAATTTGTCATGTAAAATAGAAATGACGCTACCTTTTGAGATCCCTGTAACCTCAATTATCTCACTCAACTTTAATCTTCGGTCACTTAACACCATATCGTGGATTTTATTGATCATTTCTGGTGTAGTCACCTCTACAGGACGTCCTGAGCGTGGTTCATCCTTTGTTGATGTACGACCACGTTTAAATTCATTTAACCAGTTATAAATAGTTGCAAGTGAAGGAGCAGATATGCCGTGAACTAAATCCAACTCATTTTTTATTTCCTTTGCTGTTAACCCTTTTATATTAAAATGTTTAATAACAACTCTAAACTCAATTTTCTCCATTTTCCATTTTTCCATTTTCCACAAGCAAATTTTTTTTTTAAATGTACGAGAAACACACAACAACCCGACCAATCTGATTGAAACTTCGCAGCATACTGAATCGGTAGTGCCGCTGCATGAAAACAAACCGCTTGCAGTACTAGTCGCGCCACCTGTCGGCTTTTCTAAGGACTTATTGACCCACCCTCGTACATAGCAATTTCAGTAGGGCTATTCTCATTACTTAACACGGTAACACGTTTCCGTTTATTTTTCTTGATCCAAAATAACACGGATGTCACTCCGAGAAATGCCGTATACAAGGCGGTTATCTACGACAATTTGTATCACACGGCACTGCGTCTTACTTGATTTTAAATGAGTCAGATTAGAATATTCAACTGAAGATTCTAATCGAATGCATTTGGAATCAAGTATGACGTGTTATAAAATATGTTGCAGTACTTATTAGCGACATTTGATAGCTTGCGGTTAACGCAGTCATGGACGGCCGTGTTAAAAAAAAACATCACGCCTAATGGTTAACTTCCAGGGATAATAATTAACTCCATGAATAGAACATACCTATCACTTTTGCGGATTTTGGAGTTAAGTGATGTGATAGAATAGTACTGCTGAAAGCATACTGTGCAATGGTGATGATTGGAATTGATTGTGTACTACAACTAGATATTATGTCAAATAAGGGGATCGATACTTTAAATCGATACGATATCAAAAAATTATTGGTAAACATAAATAAAAACGATACAAAAATTAATACGCTATCCTTCTTGCCAGAGGCGCCTAGCGGAAAAATACAAAGTTTGTAATTTGAGACAATATTATAATATACCTATTGATAAATTATAAGTGTAAGTACCTAAGTAAGTATGTATATAAGTGTTTTAATTAATTTTGATTAAACATTAAAGTATTCTTGGTAAGTCAAAGGTAAATTTAGAATTTCAAATAACGTTATTAAATGTGAATTCGTTATTTATTTATTAAAAAAGACACATTGAGCACATAACAAATTATTAATTCAAGGCATTCACAACATGACATTAAGAATAAAACGTACAGGTAAATCAAATTATTAGAGAAAAAACAAAGAAAAAAATATTTTTTTACCAAAAGGAATAAAAAAAACAACAATAATTCAAGAAAAATACAAATTAAACAATAAAATAGAATTAGGTATACATATTGCAACGCTAAAAATGTCTACATCTCTAGGGTTATATAATATTATGTTGAGGTTGTATTTATCATTGAAAATTAGTTCAATTAAATTTTCTCTTAGGTGGCATTTTTTTAAATTGTTTTAATATATTCTTGTCTAAAATATTGATTTTTGCAACAAAAAAATCGAGTATAACTTGGAATTCTTTTTATTTACACAATTTCACTCCTGCTGACATCTCAAACAATTATTGTTTTACATAATACCTGTACAATGAAAGATACCTATATATTTTATAAATTTTACTGGCTTTATATTTATGTTTTGTTCTTATCAGGTAATGGGTGGAGTTGACAATCTAGAAGTATTGGCTACACTAACCGAGGGTTCGGTTTTTGGAGAAATCAGTTTACTTGGTATTGACGGAGGAAATCGCCGAACTGCTGATGTCAGGTAAAATATTATGAACAATAAATTAATATCCATCTTATGTAGAACTGTCTAACTGTCTAACTGTCAAAAGTCTGTTGGACAAAATATTATTTTAACAAAATTGTTTTAGAAACTCTCGGTAGCGCCCAGCAAAATTTATCCATAAGTCTTACAATACAACGTTAAATTATTTATCAATGATTATGACCAGGGAACACAGAAATGGTGGAAAGTTCTTTCCCTTCTGGCAAGGTGTAAGTCTGGTGGTTTAAACTTAAACACGTGGTAAATAATATGATTTTTTCAGTAGTTACGTCTGTATGCATTAGTATGCATTCTGTATGCATTAATATGCAGTATGCATTCATTCAGTAGTTAAGTCTGTATGCAAGGTCTATTACGACTGGCTTTGAAATTTTATCTTATTAATATATTCTACGGTTACAACTGTAGGGATGTCAAAACAGCATTGGTACTTTCTATCGTTACAATACCGGTATTGATTTGTTTGTTTCTATGGAATACCATAATCAAGCATCGTTACTGTTGTCTCAAGAGAATCTGAAAAAGGTGCCGACTTCGAGTTTGAGAGATTTTTTTAGGTGAACCGATTCTTTTGATACAATACTTTAAACAGTAACCAAGTATCAATACTTTTTAAAAGTAATAATAACCCTAGTTGGGAGTAATATTATTATCGTGTCTCGTTTCAGATCAAAGGGATATTCAAACCTATTCGTACTGAGCAAAATGGATCTCGATGCTGCGCTGGTTTATCACCCAGATGCTCAGCAAATACTTGGAAGAAAGGCCAAAAGTCTCATGAGGAAAAATGCTGCAAGACTAAAGACCGCCGAAATTGCAGAAGTTATAATTCCAAACCCAACAACTCCAGAGAAACCATCAAAGCTAATGCAGGCTATTATGCAGGTAATTAAGATTATTTTACATATTGCTTGAGGCGTTTAATATCTTTTTTGATATTACGAGTACCAAAAAAAGCATGGCAGTAAACGTAAGAGGTCATATCAACTAAAACACTATACGTACAATGTCAGCGAGTGCTGAGCATTTGATGGGTGCAGGCCATATATTTTACTTTGACACGAAGATACCGAAACGAAACAATTGATACTTTTATGCGTTTGGTAAAAAAAGCCATTGAAATTTACCAAAACCCCAACATTAATATTAGGGACAATGGGCTATGTTTGAAACCATCACATCCTTCCGACTCCATCAGCAAAATGCAGACATCAACGATGGCCCTTTTTACTCTGAGTAAAATATACTAAGTATCACTCAAGCCTAACATTTTTAGATACACATATTTCTTTGATCGGCATTTGCATTCCCAGTGACGTCCCTAGACAAAATGCCGCCCCTGAGCAGCGCCATAATGCCGCCCCATTTTTTTTACAATATTTTTCAAGATGACGTCGAAGGGCAACGGAAGTAAACTAGACATCGCGAACCTGATAAAAATTAAAGTCCTGTTAAACCTTTTATGCTAATTAATACATTATGTTTCCAATCAGTGAGCTTAATTTTTGAAAGGAAAGATATCATCGTTATTAAGTACTCAGTTTAGGTATTTATTTATATATATATATATATATATATACCAAGTGATTTTCCTCGGTTTGCCACCCTTCAAATAACTGCCGCCCCCCAAGCAACGCTCAATCTGCCTACCCCCACAGGACGTCACTGTGCGTTCCTATCTATAACAGTGTCTTCTAGAAACCCTCGAAACGTTGAGAACGAAAGTAAAACATGTTTAATGTGATTGTTTCCTCATCATTAGTCTGAATCTATCCACTGCTGAATGACGACTTTTCCAAGTAAATTCCACCTCTCTCGATCATAATAAATATTGTATTGCGTTGCCACATACTTACACAGGACATAACAACTTCGTTGATTCAGCGGCCTCTCCGTCTAACTTTCGACGTTTTCTACTTTTTGTATACTGCTAAATGACTAGATTTTTCCAATGTTTGCCCCTTCAACAAATATGTGTTCTACCCATTTTATTTGAGGTTTTTTAGAAAAGTCGCCTCAACATAACTTCTCAATTAGCTTTCTCTGATACATTATCTAATAATAAATTGTTAATCAGCTATTATACAATTATTATGTTACCATATTATTGATCACCTATGACATTTTAGGTTGTTCCGGAAGATTCCGGAGCTGGTCAACTGTTACGAAAAGGATCTCGGGCAAACATCAAGAAAAAGACTCTAAAGGGTTCACTAAAAGTCTCACCAGAAGCTACAAACCAGTCATCATCTTCTCTCGGCACTGAACATAATTTAGAAACAGACCCACTAGAAAGAAAGGGATCAAAAATTTCATTTAAAAAAAGGCGTTCCCTCAAACGGAACAAATATCAAATTTCTTTTGACAATTCAGAATTCCTGGAGACAGACGACGCATGCTATTGCGAAAGACTTAGAAGGAGAACTTTTCCCAAGAATTTACGCAGAAGAAAGATACCAATGTATAATCGCGATACATTTGTGACATCTGGTTTATATGGTGCAAGAAACTGTCTGTCAGAACCTTCGTTTGAAGCACTCTCTAGAACCGTTCAAAAGGAAGATGGTTTAAAATCACTTGAAAAACAAAACAGCACCAAGTCCGCGAATAAAAAAGATAGTCTAGAGTCTGTGTCTAAAAATGACAGTTTACAATCTATTTCCAAGTCTGGCAGCTATAAATCAGTCGATGGAAACGATCTTCGAAATTTGTTTCGGCAAAGAGAGAGTTTGGAATCTGTAATTAGCATTGCGTCCACGGTTGAAGAAAAATATGAAATTCTGCACGATAGAAGTGATAGTACGATATCAAAAGACAGTCTAAAATCGTTGAAGTCTAATAGTAAATGTGAATAAAGTCAGCATTGAAACATAATTGAAATGGGTACATACAGAAATAACATCATGAATAATTTGAACAAATTGCATGAACAAAATGCCTTCATGCCTTGTTCATAATTATGGACGTATTATTTTTTCTTATGTTAACCAACAGGACCAATTAAAAAATAATTGATTATCCCATAAAATAGAAAACATTCTAACAAATCAAATAGTTATTAAGAGCATACTTCAGTGAAACGGCAAATAATTTTAAACAATAGGTGCGACGAAATTTCGGACTCGCTGCCAATCGGAGAGCGAAAGTCGAGCTCACGTCAATTTGTTTTGTGATGGCGTCGGGGGAATTAATTCTAAAATCATTAAACATGACTAAAAAACTTTACTCATTTGCTTGAAAAAGAAAACATGTCAATGAGTATATTATTATTATTACCAATAGAACAATAAACATAACATTAAATGGACGCATTTTGAATTTTTATGACAAATTATGTTAGTTATGCACGCGTCGTCACGATCGTTTTAGACCGTGCCCCAGCTGAAGTATAGCCTTAAGAATGGCTTATAGTATAGTGGAGTAAGATATTAAAATAAGAAATGATAAACAAAAACAGTTGGTATAAAACGTAAACAGGTCATTTGATACAGAAAAATAAAAAGGGTAGACACTACAAAAAAATATATAATCAACAATACAATTATCAGGTTATTATGAATGATAGAGTATATAACTTTGCACTCCGGCTCTAGGATGAAAATGATGTAATATAATATTTTAAAAATATTTTTTTAACATATATTATTATCTATTTATTTATTTATTACTACATAGACATATTAAGTGTATATTATTAATATTATCGACCGAAGGTACTTGATGGAATTTGAATTTAAATTCTAATGGATTTTAAGTTTTGTACTATTCCATTTGAATCGTTTTTTTATTTTCTCGACAACTCCATAATACAAATGGATGGGAAAAATACAAAAAATCGCTAAAAATACACCTTAATTTTACCACGTACACCATGGAAAACGCTAATGTAGCGCGTCACACTGTCTTTACCCTTAGTGATAGGTAGGGGGGCCCGCCAAACATCCTAGCCTGGGTCCCGCTTCAGGATGTGGATGCCATGGTGTACACTGTGTCTAAAGATGCAGAAAGGCGAAACCCGGGTCGCAAAAAACGACTCAAATGGAATAGTATAAAACATAAATCCATTAGAATTTACAATTAGTGTAGGTAGATCATTTGATCTATTTTTATGCGAGGTAATCAGGCAAAGAGGCGTATCAGCTGTTGGTAAAAAGTTACAAAAGTTAAAAAAGATAAAAAGTTATAAAAGGTACCTATACTTTATATTTATATGTATGTAGCTTTAGGGCAACTAATTTTTTAAGAAGCAATACAACAAAACACTTGCTTTCAATCAATGTGATAATTCTCAGTTTTACAGAGTTTATATTAATATATAGTGGAAATACAAGATAAAAAAATGACACAGGATTTATTGTAAAGAATGTAAAAGCCGATGGAGATGCACACTATAAAACGTATTTTGGGCAAGTAATTCATGGTCAAAAAATTTACTTTCATCCTACATCAGTGGCGAAGGGTGGAGGTAGGCTGTTAAGATCCGACATAAATAGTCCACAATAAACTTTGTGAGTCAAGTGTATTTGTTTTCATTTAACGAAACCTACGATTTATAGCTGATGGTGTTGGTTATTTTTTTTTAATTCAATTAAACACTGCGAAAACCAAGCCATAATAGATAATAGCCAAAAAAATAATCGTCTATTTATAAAATATCTAAAATTTTGCCATTAAACTATAAACAATTTTGGATATTTTATAGATAGAATAATATTTTTTATCTATTATAGTTTCGTTTAGGCAGGGTTTAATGAATTTAAAAAAAACTAACCAACACAATATGTGTAATATGTATTTCTAATTCAACGAAAACAAATAAATATTAATGAAAAGTGTGAATTATTTTGTCGAATAGCCCATTACACATTATCAAAACTATTACGATTTGATTTAGACAAGGTTTAATTGACTTTTAAAAAATAACCAACACCATCTGTAAATAAATCAATCAAAACAAATACGAATTACTGACAAAGTTTAATGTGCACTTTTTATATCGAATCTTAACAGCCTACCTCCACCCTTCGCCACTGTTATACATGGTAGAATTATTGGAAAAAGATGTCCAGATATAAGACGATTATAATGGCTGAATAATCCAATGACAAGAGCACACCCTGTCTCGATTAGTAGTTTCATCAACAGTGTTTATTTTTTTATGGACAGATGTCGGTTTGGCTTTAGTAAAGGTAATTGATTTGACGATTATGTTGTACATAGAGTTTCTGATTTCACAACTTTTTTCGTTTCACGAAATTCCATAATTCTCAAATTCAAGATTATTTTTCTCGAGAATTCGAGATTGGTTTATTGATTTTTCGAGGATTTTCTTTTTTTAACTCATCCGGGTCAAATTTCAGTTTGAAATCAAATTTGAGATATTCTTTTTAAGCTTTTCAATTAATTAGAAAATTCTGTTCCAGTTAAAAGTCGAGAACTGTTTTGACCAAAGATTTAAAGCCTTTATTACCCAATAGAAATTGCCAGCGAATAAGATATTTCGTTCTGGTTGTCAGTCGGTTGTTCAAATTCCCTTCAATATAGTATGTTACTTATTTTTTCCTACTCAGCAGTTTCTCGAATTATCATTAACTATTTTTTGTGAAATGAGAATACATACTCGATATTCCGGCAAATTGGCTTCTAAATTTCGTGATTTCTCGATCACAACCTTCATCACTCATCTGTGTAAGCACAATTAATTTGATGTATCAACGATAGATGGCACAATATTATAATTTTATATCATATCTATATACGTGTTCAAAATATAGAATTTATTAATATTGTTACATATTTGTACGTGAATGTAGAAATAGTTTGTTTAATAAATGTGAAACAATGATAATATATAGATGTATCATAGACGTTCGAAATATGACATTTACACAGGTTTGATAGGGCTGATGAAAGATGGATATTTTTATGTGATCAATTGGCATGGTGCTTACTTAATATTACTAAAATAAAATAAATAAAAATACATTTTGTTTTATTAATTATTATAATTTATTTACATTATTTTTATGCAGTTTTCTTTTTTGTAGTTTCCTTTTCCATTTCAATATTTCGCTTCGATGATAATAGGTGACCAGTATTATAACTTGATTTTAAATTACAAATTTTGAAAATAGTATGTACCTCAGTGGCGAAGGGTGTAGGTAAGCTGTTGAGATCCGACATAAATAGTGCACACTAAACTTTGTCAATCAAATGAATTTGTTTAAACCATAGTAGATATAGAAAAAAAATTGCTTATCAATAAAATATCCAAAATTATGACATTAAACTATACATTATTTGACATATTTTATAGATAGAACAATATTTTATCGACTATGGTTTGGTTTAGACAGGGCTTAATGAATTAAAAAAAAACTAACCAACACCATATGTAATTCAACGAAAACAAATAAGTATTACTAAATAAGTGAGCACTATATTTGTTGGATCGCCCATAGCATAGGTACCTCAACTATTATGGTTTGATTTTGGATTTTTTTTTAAAAACTAACTAGCACCACCTATTCATTGAAGTCTTTGTTCAATGAAAACAAATAGTTTTGACTGACAAAATTTAGTGTGCACAATCTATGAATTATTTGTAAATTGTTTAGTTCAGCAGCACTTTGTTTATAAACATGGAAATTGTTTTATAAAATCAATTATAATCGTGGCATACGTATAACTAATCTCCAGCGATGCTATTATCGATGAAACCAAAAACTTTTATTTTATTGACGGTCTTCGACGTATTGGATCTTTCCTGGACCAGTGGCTTGAATGTCAGCAAGGGTGATGGTGTATTCAGATCCCAATGAAGACCTTACGCTAGCTTCGCCTTTGGGGTCAATGACTGGTCCGTCTCCGATTGGTTCAGATTCATCCCTAAAAGAGTAAAGTAAAAAAAATGTTAGTCTTTTATGAAGCATTTAATTACATAGCTAAAATACTGTAAATATCGAGATGCCCAATCACAAATTGACCCTTATAGTAAGTAAAAAAGTCGCATGCGGCACTAATTTACTTCAAAGGTTAATGTTGATTATGATTTTAAAAGATGTAGCTATGTGATACAATTTTTGATGTGTTAAAATATACTAAAAATCGCTAAATAAAATTAAATACTCTTAATTTTAAAAAAAAATACTGTAGAGCACCATACTGCATTTAATCCTAGTGATAGGTAGGGGGCCTACCAAAGACCCTAGCCGGGGTGCCCGCTTCAGGGTGTGGGGGTCATGCCCGACAATGTCGAAATCTCTAGTTGTTTTTTTTATGTTTTTCCCCAAAAGAATTCCTTTCCCTTTACGAGAGAAAAATTCACGTTTTCCATAGTTACCATACTACTAATAGATACTATCAAAATTTAAAAAATTATCTCAGATTATTAAAATTCAAGAAATTCAAATATTTCGTAAGCCTTATTAATGTATCTTATAGTAGAAAGATAGATGCGTCCGCACTTTTGTAGGAATTTTGATTGTCACGATTTTGATCTAATTGTGAGAATTACAACCTACGGCTGCGGATTTTTTGAGAAAGAGCTAAATCCCATTAATATAATATGTTAGCTAATGGATTTAAGTTTTGTACTATTCCATTTGAACTGTTTTTTGCGACTCACTGACATTGTGTATTTACCTTTTGGTGAGTGCACATAGTGCCTGAACATGCCGAAAGGCGAAACCCGGGTAACAAAAGACGACTCAAATGGAATAGTACAAAACTTAAATCCATTAGAATTTAAATTCAAAATCCATCAACGACCTTCGGTCGATAGCACTAATATAACATTATGTTAGCTGTTATAGCTGGAGTATACGTATTTTTTTACGTAATTTTAACAGTACATTTTATGAAGCCGTTTCTTATCGAAGGTTTTCGACAACAAACAGTGTATACCATAATTTAATACTTCAATACATATCGACTGTGGAAAGGAAAAAGGGCGTAATCTACACAAATCAAATTTTACAGGAGGCACACAAACATTTTTGTTATGGTTTTTGGACAAAGTTAAAATAAAAAAATATACATCACCTTGAAGTACATTATAGTTAATAATTTGGTTACTATGTCTCTAATGTTATATTACCTATTGAGCTAATTTAAAAAAAAAACAACCAAAATGATGGTTAAGTCGTTTTTCCCACGTCACTTGCTTCTTTTTTTTTAATTGCTAGCTAGCTAAATTTAGATAATAAATCGGCATTTTCTGCCTACATCTTTTTTATACAGTGCGTATCTAGTCGTGTACAACGTTATTATGCAATACAACCTATTTTAAAAAAAAACTGAGGGTTACGCCTTTGTTCTTTTCTAAAGGCGATATTATTATATTATATTCTAAATATTTTGTCGAGTAAATTAGTTTAAGCCGAACGTTAAGCATTATGTTTGTTGATTATAAAGGTGTTGCAGAAATAACTGATTCTCACTTGACAATTCTGTAGCCTTTGTCGTCGGCCTCGTACTGAACGGTCCTCTTAAAGAATCCATCGCTGTAGGAGTACATTCCTTTAACGGCGAGTCCATCCCTAGTCTCAGAACGGGAGTGGGCATGTCCGTTGATTCCATCATCGACAGCTGAATCAAAAGAGTAGTGGGCTCCCTCAGCTTGTTTGCGGAATAATTCAGCCTGGTCAGTTCGGTCATCCTGAAAATGTTAAACACATTTAATACAATACGTGGTAATTTCGGTCACTACTATAACATTAAACTTGTGATCAAATCGAGTTGCATGTCACCTACATGTCGCCTACTGTCACGCTGTCACGCGACGACAAATTTAGTCACTGGTTTTGTCATTTTGTAGAATATTTTGAACGATCACCATCTCTGTAAATTCACTGAAGAATGACACTGACGAATAGTGCCAAATATAATGTATTAATAATTTTAATTATTTTTAATTATTCATGCTAATTTCAATTAATTTTAACAGTTTCTACGTCTGCGTACGTTAAAATTACTTGCGACATGACATCCATAGAAAATATTTTAGATACAGACCATAAATAATAGACAACATTCTTATGGAAAATACATAGTGCCAACCGCTAAAAACAAAAAAACGTGATTTTGACATAACAGTCGAAAAGTGTGGGCATGTAGAAGATGATCAAAACGTTCATTGAGTCATGCAGTCAGTGCATTTCAACGTGAATGACCTCATTGTTGTTCTGGTGATTTCGGCAGATTTTGAAAACTGTCAATGTTTATTTAAAGGTTCAAAATATGCTACGGGATGGGAGCATCAGTCTGATAACATTTTCAATACCGAGAAAATCGACATTACATACTTTTTTCCTATAGCGGCAACTTATTGTGACGTAACATGATAGTCAGCGACATGCACCATAATATAATTCGCGCTTAAGAAACTACTTACAGATTGAGCGTGGATTACATGCTGGGCATGCTGTTGATTTTTGGTAGCAGCAAAAACTGGAGCCTTTCCTTGCTTAGCTTCTTTCTCGTCTCCGATTACTGGGGCTGATGGAATGACTCTTCTCTCAGTAATCTCTTGGATACGCTGAGCAGGCTGGACTCTGTATCCTTGTACAGTCTGTTGAACGTCTGATTGGTAGAACTCCCTTTTTAGTGTGGGCCTATTTTCAACTTGGGCGACTTGCTCGTTTTGGATGGGGTTGGATCCGAAGGGCCTCGCTCTGGCATGTACCACTTCACCTTGGGGTGCCGCAGCCCCTAAAGCCACTAAACAAACTAGCCCTAATGATACAATACTGAAAACTGCCATTTTGACGTACAGTGTCAACTGAATATTAATTTAAAATATGTTCTTTATATATATTGTGTACTTACAATCAATTAGGTAAGAAATCTACGATGATTCATTAGAAGCCCTACAGTTTATTTTACTATATCAGTTGTTGACAATCTGAGGTATTCGTGTTACAAGTAATATATTATATATTTTTTTTACGCAAGATTTCAGAATTTGATATTCTTTTATCTTGAAAATACATAATTTTGAGAAACCTCATAAGTTTTTTTTGGACGGAGTAAGATGGAAACTCACATTTGCCGTTATAACTGTCCTTTTTGCGAAAAGTTGTTAATCTAAAGTATCTCAAATTCCTAGAACAATAATTATGCTTGACAAATAAGATGTGTGGATTTTTGGATTGTTTAAGGTTTAAGTAAATAAAAAATCAATAAAATATATTCGTTTATAATTATTAAGATAAACAAAAGCCACAAGTTTTCTGTTTTATAATGAAACACGCTTCTTATAGTTTTTTGTTGTTGTTTTAATGGTCTTCTTCTTCCAATGGCGGTACAGCCTAAATTGAGACTGAGCCTCCTAAATTCTCCTATTCTATTCCAGCCAATGACATTAATGGACGAAGCATCTGGAAATAAAAATGACACTCACTGTTTTGTCGGGTCTGCCGATTGGCATAATCTGTTCTAACGCCATTACAATAACGGTGATATTGCTATAAATTCCCGATGCGTGATATCGCATAATGGAAATTTCGTGACGTCTACCTATACATGTGCAAATGTCGCTATGCGCGAATTTACTTGCTAACTACTGTTTTGAGTGCGTTGTCCTTTAATAATGTCATTGATTCCAGCAGTCTACTATGAACCAGCTCCAAGGCGTCCCCTTTTCCTAGATCGATCTAACAGAACTGTGGTATTATTTGTTTTTCATCTGGGTGTTCGATTATGAGCATTACTTTGAAAACTGTATGTGTCGTAAATGGTGAACATAAATTCTACTAATCTGAGCATCGTAAACTGAGTTTTATTAAACAAATATTTTTAAATAAAAAACTCTACCTGGTGTTGGCTCTCCTGAAAGTGAATGATTTTAAGTGTGTAAACAACGCGTCATTTGGTCTCAGTGCTGTACTGCCATCTGTTACTAGTACATAGACGGCTATATTGTATTCGGAAAACTTCATACGTATAATTTACATTCAAATTCCATCATGTACATTCAATGAATAGTGATAGGTATTTTTATTTGTTCGTCATATGGTTTCTTTCTATAAACATGCCACATTACTGCGAGGTTCGATAGTTTTGGCACTAAACAAGACATATTCGGGAGGGGCGAGTAATATAAAGCGATGAAATAAGCATGTATAGTCGGCTATAGCAAACTTAACAATAATCACATTACTCTATCTAACTCATGCGCACGAGAAAAAAATTGATTACGCGCATATTCATCGTTAAATGGTTCCAGTATAAATCACTTAATAATATGATTTTGTTGTAGTAACTGTGTTTTTTTTTTCTGTGAATATCTCTATGCCGCCATAAGAGTAAAAGATTTATTTATAATGTCAACTCTTCTTTTCTGCCGTAACGTCGAAAAAAGATTACGCACCACTGTTCTTATAATGAATAAATTGCATTACTTTATTAAACAAAAACCCGTAAGGGGAGCCAGTATTGCAACTTAAAATTTCACAAACTTTACCTGTTAAGTCGCCTGCAATAATATACTCGACCGTTCAATATCATCTATTTCAGGGGTTTTCAAGAGTGTGCCACTATTTGAACATTCAAAATATAAATAAACGAATAAATATTAAATAATATATACTTCCCAACATTTTTAAAATTCATTTTATTTTTCATTACTGAGGATGAAGATCACTAAAATTATAAGCATTGCTAATAATCTACATTCATCTAGAGCGGTTATGCGGTGATCTTGTAGTCTAACTCATGTTCAACCAAATTGCTTGGGGTGTTGATATATTCCACTTGCGTGAGGGTGAGTTTAGGTGGACTCTATTTTATAAATTCTTAAAATAGGATCTCCTTAGCAAACTCGGTGTACTTCTTTGAACTTGTATAGATGTATAATTATATTTTAACTGATTTTGTATATCGTCACTGTTCTGGCAGAAGACACTAATTCGAAAAAATGACATATTGAGTTAGTTATATCAAAATGTTCCTTATTTCAAACTTTACCGTCTGGAAACCTTCTTAATAAATACACAGTCTTTATTTTAAAGTCATCCTTTTTACAATTACTTAATAAACTCACATGAGAGACCATTTCAAACATTTTAACAACTTCAAAGTCATATTACTCAAAACTAGTATTCTCCAGTTCGTGTGTTCTGCCAGAACTGAGACGATATTATGTTCTCTTTTTATATTTTCTTTTTTATCCCTTTTATTACTTTTCTTTTTCTTTCTTCTTTATAATAATGTTTCATGTCATGTTGTGAACGTCTTAAACTTATAATTTGTAATGTCCACAAAATGTTAAAAAATATATATATTTTTAGTTGAAAATTATGTCAATTCAGTCACTTTATTAATGGTGTGGCTCTATCTGGAAGGCGCACTCCTTCGTGACTTTTGACAGTATCAGTGGTACCCTCATTTCTAGAATATTTGGATCTCTTAATGTAACTAAATAATTGAATAGCGCGGCTCTCGAAATAGCCAGGAGACCAGAGCCAAATTTACCATTGCACTAATGGGCCTCCGAATCGCTAGGGGGCCCGGAGCTCGAAAGATAAATTGAATTCTATGCATTAAATATATCTTACGATGGCACGGTCATAAACATACAATATGTGAATGAATCATACAACATTATAACACTTATTTTGATAAAGTATAGTGTTGCATTTCATTTGTTCTTTTTATAATTATTTACAACACTCTTAAGAGCGTACATAAGTGAAACGGCAAATAATTTTGAACAGTATGTGGAACGAAATTTCGCAGTACTCGCCAATCGGAGACTGATAGTCGAGGTGTGAGCACGTCAATTTGTTTTGTGATGGTGTCGGAGGAATATATTCTTAAATCGTGTAAAGATGACTAAAAAACGTTCCGCATGTACTTGAAAAAGAAAACATGTCAATAATAAACATAATATTAAAAGGACACATGTTGGAACGAAATTTCGCAGTACTCGCCAATTGGAGACTGACAGTCGAGGTGTGAGCACGTCAATTTGTTTTGTGATGGCGTTTGAGGAATATATTCTTAAATCGTGTAAAGATGACTAAAAAACGTTCCGCATGTACTTGAAAAAGAAAACATGTCAATAATAAATATAACATTAAAAGAACACATGTTGGAACGAAATTTCGGAGTACTCGCAAATCGGAGACTGACAGTCGAGGTGTGAGCACGTCAATTTGTTTTGTGATGGCGTTGGAGGAATATATTCTTAAATCGTGTAAAGATGACTAAAAAACGTTCCGCATGTACTTGAAAAAGAAAACATGTCAATAATAAACATAACATTAAAAGGACACATGTTGGAACGAAATTTCGGAGTACTCGCAAATCGGAGACTGACAGTCGAGGTGTGAGCACGTCAATTTGTTTTGTGATGGCGTCGGAGGAATATATTCTTAAATCGTGTAAGGGTGGTAGATATGAAAAGGTTGACTACCTCTGGTCTAAGCTGATGTAATAGTGAAATCATTTAAAACAGATTTTGGAATATCTATAAGTTTTAGAGAAAAGGGTATGCACGCCACTCGCTTATTGACCATGCTGGATAAACGGGTTGAAAACCCCTGATCTGTTTGGTATGAAGGTCATTAAACAAGTACTCAAATTACAACGATGTCATGACATTGATGGTAACGAAATTATAATATTGAAATATTATTCAATGTCAAAATTAGAATTGCATTTTGTTTTATATTATTGCAAACTTCACATTCAATTTATAAAAAAAACTCATGTGCATCTATATAAATAGATAAAACATGACTACATAAAAGGAATGAAATTAAATTGTGATTTACTACTACTCTTTTTTTAAGGAGTTTGTCTATTCTTTATCTGGCGTGTCCACTTTTCTGATCTACGCCTTGACCATTGTTATGCCCGTGCCATTGGCTTTCAACATGACGTCATAATGTGAATACGTGTATTAAATAAGGCTCTAAGTACCAAAAAGTAGTATTGCCTGTAGTTACAAAATACCGAGTCATTGCAGTAAAATTTCATGAAGCAGACCTTTTGAAAAATGTAGTTTTACAGTATGAAGCAATCACGGCAGCTTCTATAATTTTAGGTATTAAGAACTCGCATGTGTCAACACACCATCGTCAGCTATTTTATATTGAATGTCATTGACCACTGCAGTGCTACTTACACCATTATAAATAAAACACGCCAACGGACTTACAACGTCGACAGGTTTAATTATTTTGCTGTATTTTTTTGGCTTGCTTGAGGCACTTAGACTATAGTTGAAGTTATTGGCGTTGGTATGTAGAACATTTTTTTATAGAAATGTCAGTTTTTATTTTTTTGGTACTTAGCGCCTTAATTAATACACGTATTCATGTATATTCTTTTTTAACACTACAAGACGCTATGAGGCTCGATTACAGTTGTAGGGAAACAGTAATCAGTAATAGAATTTAAATAATTACAAACACCCAGACTTTGAGAAAATCACATAAATATATTACGACCTCACCGGGAATCAAATCAGGAGCCCTCGAATGAAAGGCCAGCCCTTTACGCAGTGTACTACGAGGACCGTTATCGGTGATACAGCTGGATGCAGCAAGAGGATAGGCCGTCAAGTCCGCGGTTTCCTCAGCGCTACATTCACAATTTGTAGGATCATCAACAAATCCTCATTTTCTCTATCCTTGGTCTTGGTTAAACCAGCCCGTAGGCGCTGCATTGTCCTCAAAACAGCCGTTGTACATACTCTAGTGAAGCTTCCCAATTATCAGCGAATCTATTCTACATAGTTCTTATTATCTTATTATTCTAATACAGCAATTACAACCAACTTAAATTGTTACAATAAGTGTTAATACTTCGATACAAAAAAAATGAAAAACTACCCTCGATAGCTGCCGATAGCGGCCTATAGCAGTCTTGTGTATAGAATAGATGCGCTGGAGTCCTTATAAAAATTCTTACAAGCATATTTTAGCACAATATATAGTAAGTATGACCTTACTACGAGTATATATTGTGCTATGCGAATAGTCGCCATGACCTCTTCTGAATCATAACTGTTTCCTCGTGTTAGGCTTATCAGCCACCATTAACAAGGGTACTAATCAATCGATTTATTCTGGATTGGAACCGTTTCCTCGTGTCAAGCCTATCAGGCACCATTAGCGACGGGTGCAAGATTAGTAAATGCGCTCCCTAAAGACATAGACATTTTCAATGATGTACTTTGCATTTTTTTTTGAAACTGTATTTTTCTGTATAAAAGTGTATGTTTTTTTTATTTTCAAAAATTATATTTTTCTGTATTAAATTGTACTTAAGTATGTTTTGATTTTATTTCATTTTTTTTGTTATTATTGTTATTACATTTTTTTCTATATTCTCTTCTTCTCTCTTGTGAGGGTAATGTTTGACTTATAATGTAAATCTCATGTTGTGTACGTCTTGAATTTAGATTTGTTATGTCCATAATGTTTTTGTATTCTTAAATAAATAAATACGCTCCCTAGAGAAAGACATATTCAGTAATGTGAGGTGTATTTTGTTTTTTTTTAATGTATGTTATTGCTTAATATTTTTCGTGTTTTTATTGAGTATATTTTTTCTTCTCTATTTGCTGTGTATTTTTATTTAACTATTTTAATTAGAAATAGTTTTTTTTTTAATTTAAATCTCATGTTTTGATCATCCTGAATTCTAATCTGTTATGCACACAATGTTTTGTTTTGAAATAAATTATTGGATGAGCTTTGTATTTTCATCCCTCGTGTCACCACGTTATTCTTACCATCGAAAACGTCTCCGAAATTCCGATATCCACCCTCTACGGTGCTCGTGATAACGTAGCTGTAAATTTCATTTGGTGAGATAATAGGTAGGTACAATTATCATTTAAACTCAAGGTTTGTGTTGGAAACATAGAGACAAAAGAGTGTATTATGCAGCATCGTTTCCTCTCTAAGATGACGGATGCCTCAAGAGGGTCTTAACCTGGCTACCACTTTCTTCAAATCAGATAAACTCCGACGCTCTGGATATCTGCTTAATACCATCCCCGAATGAGTAAGATAAAGTTACGGGTATTGATATTATATAATCAGTTGCACGAAGACTGGTGAGCAACAGAGATTCAGGAAGGCACACCATGGAATCAATACACTCAATAGATAAATAAGAAGATATTTGAATTATGACACCACATCTGACATATTTCAGATATTCGTTTCTCAACACGCGCATCAATTGGTTTAATGAATAGCTGACAAATATTACCGTTTTAAAATAGTTTACTAAAAATGAATTTAACTTTTCACCCACGATTTCCGCGCGGCTTAAGCGTCGGCCTATAGCGTCGTGGGTACCAGGTTCAAATCCTAGGTGTGACAAATATACATATTGTTTTTCAATTTGTGTTTGAGTCAGAGTATGGACCTAATAGGTTGAGCAAGTGGCTGACATCAATTTTTCGTAAAAACAAAATCTGTTAATACATACCTCCACTTTGTTGAGGCCCATATGATCGTATTAGGATCGGACATGGTCGGGGGAATTTAACTAAGGTTCAGTAGTTTCCCCTCGCCAAGTAACAAGACATAGTGGGATGGGAGCTAAATGAGAAAAACCTTTATGGCAGAATCAATGTGAACACTATCGGCAATTAATAGTGACCACTGACCATAGTATTATCCGATAGCCAATCCAGTCTGGTAGCTCTCAGGGACATTTAGCACTATCAACACAACTTCGAATGATAGGAACAAACCCTATATTCTTCTGGATAAGAAGTCACACAGGGATAGCCGGGAACGAGAAAGCTGATAAATACGCTAAACAAACCATAACAGATAAAAGGCCTTCAACCTACACACACTCACGCAAAACAAAAACTAAACGAAGACACAATAGAGCTATGGAACAACATCCGCTACAGGATCAATAACGCATAAATTTATTCCAAACATAAACTCTGCCATCACTCTTGCCAGAACATATAGAATATAGATACTAACAGGCCATGGAGTGGTGCGTGCCTATCTAAAAAGATTTAAATTGAGGGACGATGACTGTAGTCCATGTGACGGCTACTAACACATCTCAAACTGTGTGGCATGTCATCAACGACTGCCCTATACTAGAAAGGGAGCGATGGACTCTCAGGACCCTGTGTAGACAGCATAATAATAGTATTCGACCTCCACCCCGTGGAGGCCCATATTCTCCGCTTAGAAACGGATTATGGTAATTTACCAATAATTTACATACTTTTTATTTATATTACGTTTAATTCATTTTCTCGTATCTCATACAACCATAAGAATGTATAATGCATATTAATATATGAATATATTTCCGCAATTCATTCAGAATCACAAATATAAATTGAGATGCTTATGGATTAAAGGAGTACAAGTCCGACGAAGTGTATCTCGAATCTGGAGTTCGCTGATGAAATCGCTTGTTCGTTTGGCCTTCCACGAGACTCTCAGCAACCACTTCTAGCCGTGTCCAGAAACTTGTAAACTTTATTCACCATGAAATGTTGTATCGGAAAAATATGGCCTTATATTAAAGACCGTCCAACCTTTTAGGGTCGTATACTGCCCTTCTATGGAAGAAGGCAGTAACTCGTAAAATTTGTGAAATTGAGCTATGAATGCCATCCGTTAATATTCTGTTCACTTTAAAATCAGTAATATCACTAAAACACCGTTAAAATCCTTAATGAAAAAATGGACATCAGCTGCTAAAATGATATATACTCGTATTTCTTAGCAAAAAGGCAGTCATTGCACATATTTATTGCAGTTACTGCTTCTTAATTATTATAACTTTTTTTGTACTTTACCTACTAATAAAAATATCACTGTTTTTTATTAATTCAGAGTACCTACTCACTAAAATTTGAAAAAAAAACACATTATATAATAATTTATCTCGAAAGTGTGTGAGAGTCAGTTACTGCCTTCTTCCTTGGAATTCATGTCTAAATTCATATCTAAATAAAACACGGTTCTTGTCGGTTTACACTTTACAAGAAGCCAGTAGCAAACAAATTTTGAAAATAGCCGATATACTGCATTATGTTAGGCTAAGTTTTCATTCTTGAAATCATGAATTTTGCCAAAATCAGCTATGAGAATTGAATTAATGTTCATATTGAACCTAATAAAATTGGAGACCCTATAAGAAAGCTCACGGCGAACTGCGCCACGGTGAAATGTTTTACGTACAATTTACATGTATCCACTTCTAGCATCACATTTCACAAGTATTTAAACCCTGTCCTTCTCTTACCTTTACTGTGTGATGACAAGATCAAGATGTAATTTTCTTATGTAATTTCTTTATATTTATATTTTTTTTTATTATTTATTAAGGGGGGACATGCTCGTCGAAGGTCAAAATTGAGTTTTTATTGTATTTTCAAACCATGATACTGGACACTCCTTAAACGTTGTAGATAATCTATTTATACAATTGTGAAGCCTTATTATCCTTTATAGTTATTTTAAACATTTAATGACTGCATAAAGTATTTTTGTTACATAAAATAGTATTCTTTTAAACCTCTCGCTCTAATGTTTTAGAATATAGTCATATTTCGGTACATAACTGTGCAGTGGTGTTAATATTTTTTACATTTATTAATTTTTAAACGCATTTATAAAACCATTAGTATAATTTATTATGAGATAATTTTTGTAAAATATTCATGATAAAAAATTATATTGATAATCTCTGTGATCCCAAATTTGACAAGAATTAGGCATTTTATTATTCAAAAAATCGGCAAGATTAACACATTTGAAGATGATTCTAAAGATACTTATTATAAGCTATGTCTTTGACCATTCAAGTGTGATAAACATCTTATGAATAATGATTGATTTATAATAATTATTGACCTAAGAATAAGGTAGTGTTTTTTTGAAATACGCCATTTCTTTTGGCATTTCCCAGTGGTTAAGCTACAACATACGGCCGTAGCCATAAATTGACAAACTATAATTGAAGTAGGTATTGGACAAAAATTTCAAATATAATAATGAAAAGTTATTGCAACCAGCAAAGTTTACTCTCCAGTTACTCTCTAGCTTGTTAGGCATAGCTATATTATAATGTATAGGTACATGGAAACTTTGCTGGTTGCAATAGCTTTTCATTATTATATTTTAAATTTTTGTAATCAATAAATGTCCCTGTTTGTTTCCTTTATAAATAAAATAAAAAAAAATAAAAAATCACTAGACGTATTTTAGTCTCTTTGTTAATATATTTGTTCTTCCAGGTTGGTTGTAGTTTCGACATATTATTTTATCCATTACTATTCTCCTTTCGATGTCAATCTTGCATTTACTTTAGGCTCGACCCGAGTTAGACATATTCACTGACCACCTATCAGTGGCGAAGGGTGGAGGTAGGCTGTTAAGATCCACCATAAATAATGCACACTAAACTTTGTCAGTCATACGTATTTGTTTTTATTGAAATAAGACTACCTATATGTCTTTCTAACAGAAATGGAAGAAAATCCTACAAATTTGTTAGATATAATATACGGACTATTATTTCTTCTTATTCTTCGTCAGGACTTCATGCCTGAGGATAGTAACCCGGACGATTTGACTGTCTAACAACCTATGAAAGGGTTGGCCCTACTTTATAAATACATTGATGATTGCATGATGGAATTTCGTAACCTGGTGACTGTTGAAGAACCTTCTCTCAACATTGGTTCAATTATCTGAAGCACCTAATGTTTGCTTTAATATACCGATGAGGCATGTGTAAAAGACAAGATAGCGCAGATGACACAAACGGACACTAACGATCCTAGCAATTATGACTGTTAAGCTAGGCGCATTTGATAAGCACTTGTGGCTGCGACAGTTCACAATAACACCCATATTTGTACTCGGAGGCTGATTATTATCGCTAGACTTAAAGTGCGGAGTGTCTGGGTATGGGGAATTTATTTGTGAAAGTGTGGTATTCCGCGGTAGATGCGACGAGAAGCTATACGTAGAAGGCGGAGTAAATAGGGAAGTCAGTGGCACCTGCTATATTTTCTTAACCCCCCTCCCCCCTAAACTACTTTTCTGTGTGCGCGCCACCTTTACACAACAGACTGCGTTGCTGTTTAGTAAATATTATTACGATCTATGAATATCAGTTTCATCTTGAATAAATAATGTGTAGCAGTAGCGAAGGGTGGAGGTAGGCTGTTAAGATTCGACATAAATAGTGCGCGCTGAACTTTGACAAGTCATACGTATTTGTTTTAATTGAAATAAGACTACAATTTGCAGACGGTGTTGGTTAGTTTTTAAAATTTAAAAAAACCTGCGAAACCAAGCCATACTTATTTGATAATAGTCAAAAAACACTCGTCTATCTACAAAGTATCTAAAATTATGCAATGAAATCATACATAAATTTGGATATTTTATAGATAGAATAATATTTGTATCTATTATAGTTTGGTTTAGACAAGGCTTAATGAATTAAAAAAAATGAACCAACAATATGTGTAATAATATGTATTCTTAATCCAACGATAACAAATAAGTATGAATGAAAAAGTGTGCACAATTTTTGTTATCGCCCAAATTATACCAAAATGATTATGGTTTGGCTTAGGCAGGGATTAATTGATTTTTAAAAACAAACCAACACCATCTGTAAATTGTAGCCTTAGTTCATACACGTATTACTCACAAAGTTTAATGTGCACTATTTATGGCGGATCTTAACAGCCTACCTCCACCCTTCACTACTGATGTGTAAATGTCTATGTATTTATTAAGAATTACAGATTATCACAAATACTGCGTACCTTTTCAATAATTTTTAATTACCACATTTAAATATTATGCTAATTGCATCTTTTTTTTTTTTTTGACCATGTCCGATCCTAATAGGATCATATGGGCCTCCACAGAGTGGAGGTTTGTATTAACAGATTTTATTTTTACGAGAAATGGATGTCAGCCACTTGCTCAATCTATTAGGTCCATACTCTGACTCATACACATATTGAAAAACAATATGTGTACTTGCCAGACCCAGGATTCGAGCCTGGGACCCTCGACATTATAGACCGGCGCTTAAGCCACGCGGCAATTGCATCTAATGGCCGTTTAACGGGGACACGGCAGCCGTGTCGTCCGCGTCGTTGAACGAGTTATTTGGCACGTTTACGTCGTACATTATAACATTAACATATTCTTATTGTGCCATCCCCTAGCGGAAGTCGGCCAGCATCAAGGCGATCTTATCTTTGTCGTCTACTACGCGGAACAGTTTAGTGGAGCTGCACTCGTACCAATCACTGAGGTTCTTAAGCCACGAAATGCGACGCCGTCCTCTGCTGCGCTTACCATTGATCTTTCCTTGAATGACAAGTTGGGGAATTCTGTATTTTTTTTTTGTCCTCTCATAATGTGGCCGGGGTACTGTAGTTTCCTGGTTTTGATACTAGGTAGAACTACACATAAACATATTACCATAATATTATTGACGTCGATTTTTCCATATTAATGTTATAATACGCAATAACCACTAAATTATAATAGTTATTTGCGAATTCACAAACTAGACCTTGAAATTTTTGTTTTTGAATTACTTTCTATTAAATTCCTGAGGTGTACATAAAATGCAAATACGACATTCTGAACAGTAACTAGAATTTTTTTTTCTCTCACGACATTGTAGAATGAGTATTAAACGTGTTTGTAAATAGTATATTATTACTTCCTAGCGCCATTGTTTTTAAACAATCTACACGTAAGTAGAAAGCCTTGATGTAACATTAGCGATGCTTTTTCAGTTTGTGTCGCATTCATATTTAACTATACAAACACGATGCAATGAAGACAAAAAAATGGAAAATTTTCTGTGGTGGTGGGGCTTGTGATTTCTCGATTATTTTTATTTCTTGAGATAATCCCGAAATCAAGAAAAAAGTCTCGAGAATACGACATTATTATGGAATAACTTCATCTTGCCAATATTTTTTTAGCTTTTTCGATCAAAAATTTCCGGGATTCAAAATAAAAAGGTTTTCTGTTTTTATTTTTTACTTTCCAGTTGCGGTCGGTAACATAGCTAACAACAATTCGGCAATTTCTTGAGAAATCTCATTGGTGATTTCTCTAAAAATGAGAATTCTCGAAATATCGGAAAACTTATTTCTCGAGATTTGAGATTGGAAAATTTTCGAGACGAGATTTCTTGATCACAATCACCTCTAAAATCGTCGTCTCTCCAGTACTTTTTAATTAATATAAGTAACTTTCATAAATGTTCCTATCAAATTAAATGTTACATCCACACCTACTCATACAACACTATTGTATTACTGTATTATTTTGTTTATTTCGTAAATTGTAATGAATAAAACATCATAATCACCTACGTTATACGTGAACAACTAGATATATGTAATTTCCAAGTATATTTCTCTTATACGGTATTTCAAATCAATATTGATATACTTTCATACTTTTACCCAAGATAAGTAAAAAAAATACCATGAAATACTTCAACGGATTTTAATTGTAAATTTTGACTTACACAGTTTTAACCAAAAGCAATAGATTAATAAAATTATGCGTACAATTTTAATAATACCATATCCTTGAAATCCCGTGCAAACCAAAAAAATAGATTTGCATATCTTAAAATAGTATGTATGTTAAATAAATACATACAGTACATATCGCTTCCATTTATTAGATCTATTGTCCTATATCAATATCTGATAGAATTTTTGTATAACATCATTAAAGTTTGATGGAATTCGAACACACATATTTTGGTTTCCAGATGAGTGCTCTCATCTTACCCAACAGTTCAAATTACGATTGATTGCTAATAACTTCGCTATCTGAGGCATTTCGAATCATCAATCAAAAAATAATTGATACCATCTGTATTTTATTACATGATTTATTTTAAATTTTAATATGTACAAAAAATATTGCATTCTAAATACTTGTTAATATTCAGTCTTAAATTTTAAAAAATATTGCTGAACGATATTGACAAAATGTAAATAAAAGATATTGTTTATTTTTTTAACGTTTTATTTTTATTTAACAATAATTAAAGAATAAGACATACAAAATTACAGTATTTTTGGGGACCCAAAGTTTTTCTATCATTTTGGTTTGTTGAATCATAGGATGCTTAGATGAACAATGTACTTTTTCAATCTCTGATAATTTTAAAATAACATTCACGAAAGGATGTGAATTTGGTATAATAATGGTAATATCGTGATGTCTCATTTTATTCAGGCTTTCTGTGTCTGGTGGCATCATCTCCGATGACCTCGTAAGTGACTTCGTTTCCGTGAGCAACAGCGTGGACTGATGCAGATCCTTCAGGGTTCAGTTGAGGTCCATCCAGTGGCTCGACTTCCTCACTGTAAAAAACGTATTTGAGTCAACAATAGTTTAAAATGCCTACACTCTGCTTGTAATTATAATTTACTGTTAGCTTCATAACGAATTACAACTTCAAGTAAAAAATATAGAGCACAGCTGGCCTGGAGTGCTTTTAGTTGCCTGAATAACAAGTCTTAAAAGTGATCTCCCACTGTACATAAAACACAGTGTTTTAATAGTGCGTTTTTTCCGAAAAATGGATCGTTTGGAAAAAGAGAGGTCCAGTTACTTCGACTAGCACAGTGTGGGGAAGGGCATGGCTGGGAAAAACGAAACAATTAAATAAAGAAGCAAATAAGGATTTGCGATGTAATACTAAATATTCAATGAAAATGTACTAGATGCATCGTTTGAACACACATGAATCTAATCATCCAGGGAGGGGTAACCAAGAGTTAGAATACTTCAAAAAATAGACCAAAATTCTACTGGATCAACTACATAGTTGAGTTATCGATATGAACAGAATTAACTTGAAGAAACCTTCGTCCAGCAGTGGATAATTAATTTCCATCATAGCGATAACATAAATAAATACGAACAAAATGAGAATACGAAAAAATAAATATAATGTATTCTGATTGTAATGTTGGAATCATAACTTAAAATTGTAGGTATTAACAAAGGGTGGAAAACATTGAGTACAAAGATTCATAATACAATGGCATAGGCCGATTAAAAACGTGATAGCTTTAACCATGCCATTGGCATGGTCGTAGGATGGTTCGTCTCTTTTTAAATATTAAAATATATAGCGTAATGTTTTCTCCATTGCCTACTCTTAGAATTGGCTTAAATTCTCTATAAGCCATGTTTGTATAGAAACATATGTTTATTTAATGTTATCTGAGATTGACCTTTTCAATTCTTACCCAAATGAGCAGAAAGAGGAAGGAGGGAAAAAAGAATACCATAGACAATTCATTAAACATTTATAACGAATGAGAGAGGTTTTAAAATTTGAATTAATGTAGACAGTGAGTCAATTAATACACTAATTCTGCGATCTCATTAATTAATAGCATAAATTATTACCCAGTGACTCTGTATCCATTCTCGTCGGCGGTGTAAGAAACTTTCCTCTTGAAGTGTCCATCGCTGTATGAATAAAATCCTGAGACAGAGAGGCCGTCCCTGGTTTCCTCCCTCTGTTGGCTGAGGTCGCTGATGCCGTCTTGGATCTCGGAGGCGAAGTGGTATTTGGCCGATTTTGCTTCTTCCCGTCGCGCCGCTTTCGCGAGCTCATTTTGGGTTCTGGCATCATCGTCGGCTGGCCTGCATGATGCTATTGCGACGCACGCCACAAGGAAGAACAGCGTCTGGACAAATGAAACAAAATGTTATCAATCACAATTATGATTTTTTTAATCAATATTATTTATATACAAATAAAAAAGAATATTATAATAATTCTTTCGTGGGGTTCTATATATCATGCATGCGGTGCATGTTCTATATATCGGATGACCTTGAGATTTTTCTAGCATACATATTTCTATATAGATACATAATCCGTTCCTAACTATAAATACCTAAATTATCGACTTACCAACTTTTGACAGCAACCCCACGATATGGATATAATATTATATTATTATGTATTGTTTTTAATACTACAACACTCCATGACGCCCAATGACAGTATTACATTATAGTAAAACTGAATACAGGCTGAGTAGGATTTGAACTCGCACAGGCCTCGAAATGGACCGGAACGCACCGGAGCGCCGTTCCTGTTCGTGAAATCGGTAAAATTATCGATCCGTCTCGTGGAATAAATAATTTGACAGTCTGAGCTGGATAGGCCATATAATAGAAAATCTAACACACTTATTTTTATGAAAAAAACACATAAACTTTGATAACTTTATTATGTAAAAATCTTTAGAAAATTGTCGAGCGCTCCGGTTCGTAAATTTTTCCATTTCGAGTGCTGAATTCGCATCTTTCAATGCTTGGGTGAGTGAGCTGTTATCCTCTGAGTTCTCAATCCGTATATGATGTATGCGAATTTCCCGCAAATAAGCGTAGTTATTATAAAAAAAATCCACGAATCATAAAAGGATCGATAACTCATAAGTTATGAGCACTCACTCAGGCAATGAGAAATGTGAGTACAAATCCCCTAAATAGGTGGACATAATGTTCGTACGTAATTTTTAAAAAAAGTCAATTTAAGACGATTGATAAAATATAAAAATGTATATGTACTGAGGTGAGAAAAAAATTACACAGAAATGCGTAATTTTCCCATAAAAGCCAGAAACTGACTGGGTCTACATAGGAAAACTAGTGTATTGAAACAAAAATTTAAAAATAGATTTCAACATCAAATAAACCCAATGTCACTGAATATTACTGCTCGATGATTGATGAAATCCATTACTAATAATAAATTGGTACAGTTCGGTTATGAGGAATACAGCGGAAAACACATTTTGAAAATAGCCAATATAGTGGATTATTTCTTAGGTTAACCTAACCAAACCCAACCTAACCTAACCTAAACTAATCCAAACTAACAAATAATTCAGTATATCGGGTATTTTCAAAATGCGTTTTCTGCTGTATTCCTCATAATCGAACAGTACCAATAAATTTTATAAACTATCGATCGCCCGCGATTTCATCCGCGTGAAATACGGAAATAAAGCTTAGACAGATATACCGAATGAAGAAATAAACAAATTCGATATTAACGTAAGTTTTCCACCTATATAGACAACGCTTGATCTGAGCACACACTCCTCTACCTTCACTTCACCTTACCAATCCACCACTGCTATTTTAACACTTTAACCACTCGCGATGAATTGTTACAATTTGTTAACTTTTGAAATTCTGAAGATATCGAGATAAAAATGTCTGTCCAGTAGTTCTTGAGTTATAACAGAACAAACAAAACAGAATGACGAAATTTAAAAAAAAAGCTGTCGATAGTTTGTGCTTAAGTGTCACTAAATTAATGAAAACATTAATAAATATAATTACAAGATAAAAAGAACTTTTTATATACAACGTTTAAAAATTTTCTGTTGAATTATTGTGCTCAATATGCTCAAACTTGTACTTGATAATATGAAGTAAATAAAAAACAAACAAACAAACAAGAATACGGTAATGTAATTTTGACATTTCATTTTGATTTCCATAGTAACGCACGTATCTATTAATAATTTAGTTGGCAGGACTTACTTTTTACGGATTTTTCTGAAATAACTTTCCATACAAAACAGAATTAACTGAAAATGAATTCAATTCTGCTTAAAGATGGCTAAAAGTATTAAAAGAATGCATTGGCATCGTGTTCTGATTTATTCTAAAAGTTTCAAATATCTAGCTAGTCGGGAAGTTAGTTAAAAATCGATTGCAAGATTTGTACTGGACAAACAACCACTGGACAAACAAGAATACGAGTTAATAAAAACGTTGTAATAATAATAAAATAAAATGAAAATATTTCGAAATTACAGACAGAGGCTTCAATTGTATTTATTAATAGTATATATTTTTCACCTAAAATAAGACATAATTCTCCATAGTAACGTCACACATTGTCATTTAAAATTTACGTCATAATGGTATTATTTCCCTGTAAAGTTTCTGTGACACATCAATTTGCAAAGAAAAGTTTTAAAAAATCATTGTAACTTTTACACAACATGTGTCAAAACATTTATGAAGTCATATTGACACATTTATTATACGGACAACTTTACTCACGCAAACACTTTTAATTAAATTAAAACATCAACTCTTTGTGCAAATTACAATCCGAAACGTTATAATCAATGAATGTTATCTAGATTAAGGTGGATCGACATTTTGGTTTCTAGTGATAGTTCTATAATAATAAATTAGGGATTACAATTCTGGATAGAATTGTTTAGTAATCTCGTTTCCGGAATTTGCGAAAACATAAATTTTTCTATTAGTATATTATATTATATATTTCTAGTAAGTTAGGAAAAAAATATAGGCATTTAAAAAACATAACATTTCTCATAATTTCAATACAATGAACGTATAATATTAATTGATTTTACAAATAATACTTAATAATATATAAAAAAAACAATCTTTCATCTATAATGCTTATTATAAGTAATAATGTCCACAAAAAACAGTGAAACAATGTTAATTAGAACTCTGGTTTTATAATAATGATAGAATCGACATTATTTTTAATCGCAATTTCTATAGAATTATTATTTCAGAAACCATGACTTATCTGACATTTTTTTTTACAGAGAAGTATTATAGAAATTGCGTTTAATTCCAGGATTTTAATCATAGTATCAATAAGTTAATGTTGAATTACAATTATGTTATTTTGAATTACTTACTTAATTAGTACTGATTGGTCATTTTATCCTGCTTAACTAAATTAGTTTTAAAACTCTTTACAATTAAACAATAATTAACACAAACTCTCTTGACCCATATATTGCTAAATCGATGATACACATTTGTTGAAGTAAAAAATGGTTGGTTACAAAATAGATTCCACTTACGATTTTGTCCATGATGCCGTTATGTTCAGACACGAAATGAAAAGTCCAATGACTATTTATAACTTATATAGAACAACAACATTAAAACAAGTTATTGGCGAATATTCAATATGTAAATAATTAAATTTGACTCTCGATGAAATATTCAACATTGCAACACGAACATTACTTGAAAACTCGTCGAGATGTATTCCACACAAGACGTCTACCAGTTTGCAATTACTATTAATATTAATGGAACATCCATAAAAAATATATTTTGTATTATTATAAATAATAATTACAAGATAAAAAGAACTTTTTATATATTACAACGTTTTAAAATTTTCTATTGAATCATATAAACTTGACTTGACTAGCTTAAACGATCAAAAAAATTGTACTGAATAATGAAATGTCATTTCATATTGATTTCCATAGTAACGAACGTATATATTATTAATAATTTAGTTGCTAGGACCCCCTAGCAAACAATAATGGTATCGAAATAACTTTTCATACAAAACAGAATTAACTAAAAATGAATTCAATTCTACTTAAAGACGGCTAAAAGTATTAAAAAAATGCATTGGCATCGTGTTCTGATATATTCTTAAAGTTTCAAATGTCTAGCTAGTCGGGAAGTTAGTTAACAATGGATTTGACGATTTGTATCGGACAAACAACCACCGGACAAATAAGAATACGACCTAAGAAAAACTTTGTAAAATGTACGCGCGCGATGAGGATTTCCTCTTCTGATGCTGTCACCAATGAGGAGATTTTAAGATAAGCCAATAAACCATGAAAATATTATACACAATTTGGAACAGCCTCAGAAACTTTAGCTACCGACCCAAGTGCTAATCATGTCATTATAATCTAGCAAATATGCATATTCGACCAAAGGTACTTGGTGGAATTTGAATTTAAATCGTAATGGATTTAAGTTTTGTACTATTCCATTTGAGTCGTTCTCTGCGACCCGGGTTTTGCCTTTCGGCATCTTCAGGCACTATTTACACGCAGCAAAATGCAAATATACACTGACAACGAATACAATTAACTCTAACTTATATAACAAATCAATACAAACAAACTGCAAATATATTATTAATATATTTATAGTTTAAAACAGGGGTAGTCAACCTTTTTATACCTACCGACCATTTTTGTATCTCTGTTAGTAGTAAAATTTTCGAACTGCCCACTGGTTCCACAGTAATGGTGATTTATAAAGTAGGGAAGTAACTTTACTTTATAAAATGTATAATGCAGTTACAGCAAGTTAAAGCATATAATAATAAATACTTACAAAATACTTTGTCAGACTTTCACTGAGTTTGGCAGAATAAATCTTTATAAAACAACTTACTGTATCTATTTAATACTAAATATAAATTATGGAATTTTATGATTACATAATATAAATGTTTTTAAAACCCCTACCGCCCACTATGAAAGCTAGAACGCCCACTAGTGGGCGGCAGGGACCAGGTTGCGACCCCTGGTTAAAATGTCGTAATTAGATAGGAGGCTCGTAACATAATTGGTTAATGCACAGATTGGCGTGACACCAATGATTATACGGGTTCAAATTCCGTCGAGTTTTTTCTTGAGACATTTTTCTTGCATAATTTTTACGTTGGTCGAATTTGTCTGAATTAAGGGCATTGTAAAATTTGGAGATTTTTTCACGACGATGCAATTCTTTTAAATCAGTGTCACACTGCAGATCAATAATCTCAAGCTGTAGCTCTGTCGATACACTATCAATATCTATTGAAAATGGATCGCGTACTATTGCTAAACAAATTTTAATATATTGTCAATATTTTTTAAAAAAATATATAAAAAGGTTATTCGTTATCAGAAGTACAATTAATGATATCGGGCCGCAAAACAATACCCGGCGGGTTGCAGTTCCCACCCCCCCCCCCCCCCCTGCTGTAAGATAACATCGCCTAACTATTAATTTTCGAAAATCAGTTACTCTCAATATTAAAGAAATTGTAATAATGTATTCCATAGAAATGACATTTAATCCTCGATTAAAAAATATTGATCTTTTAATTTTAGATTCATTACAGAACTTGTTTAATATGTTTCGTTCTGTCAGTGGAAATAATGCCAAGCGATGTAATATTATACCGATGAATAAAATTCTTATAAAATGTCGCGTGATCGTCTAAAATGTTGGATCATGTTTTATGCAAGCATGATTAGGAAATCTATCATTCTCAAAATTTGTGGTTTTCGTAGATAAAAATTAATTATTTTATATAATATTTTTAACAGTAGCTAGGTACAAGGTTTGGTAAAATCATGTTTCAGTGACAAGCAAAACAGATATCTGGCAAAACATACCTTAAAAGAAATTGAAGAAGTGACCATTTGTATAGTAATGGATTTGAGACATAAAATACAGTGACGTCCCATGGGGGTAGGCAGATTGAGCATCTCTTAGGGGCGGCAGTCACTCGAAGGGCGGAGAGTCGTGGAGAATCATTTTGTATAATATATAGAAATAGGCACCTAAATTTAACAATAACGAAAATATCTTTCCACTAAAAAAATCAGCTCAGTGGTTGGCAACAAAATGTATTACATAAGAGGTTTAACAGTTGTCAGGTATACCTTTTAAGGACCTCAGACTCTGTTGATTTGTGTAAGTGTCTAACTTAGTTATATTATATTTATGCGCTTTTTATATCTAAATTTAATTTTGTATGTTTTAGTGGTATTATCTCGTTAGTAATGTATATGTTACGCCGAATGTGCGAAATTGACTATTACATGAAATGGGCAAAATTTTGCCTAAATCATGAAAAATGCAAGCCCGTTGCCTTATTCATGAATTAGACAAAATATCTGGCGAGTGCGTGAATTCCGCAGTAATTTTTCTGCCTAGTTCATGAATTGGACAAATTAGATAGTAGCGATACGGTGGTATTTTTTGCAACTAAACTAAATGTGTCAAATGCTCATGCATTGGTCAAAATGTACGTGTATTATCTATGGTCAAAATAGATGGTCGCGCTCCGGTGGTGTCTTTTGCAACTCATCAAACTAACCAAATGTGTCAAATGTCATTGATTATAATATAAAAATATACCAATCAATAACTACAATGACGTTCATATCCATTTACTATGCGCAAAAAAAATCTAGAACTATAATATGATAACGGAAGAGTAATTTAGGAGAGAATTAAAAGGTATTTTCACGATTTGATTCGTGCTTGGGTATCAATCGTGCAATGGTCGATTGTATGTTTGTTGACATTTGTTAGCTAACCTCAAAATGGACATTCAGTTGAATAATTCAGAATTACAAAACCTAACCCAACCTAACCTAACCTAACCTCATAATAATAATATTATATTATTTCCAATTATAACTAATAAAACCATCCGTATTAAATTTACTTTTTCTACTGTCATGTTGACAGTTAAATAATTCCATACCATGGCGAATTCAAGTACTCGGCAGAAAATTTACCTAATTCATGAATAAGGCAACAGGCTTGACTATTACATGAATTAGCCAAAATTTAGCCCATTTCATGTAATAGTCAATTTCGCACATTCGGCGTAACATATACATACAACACATTTTTTAGATATTGGAGTCATGAAAGTAGAGTAAAAAATACTGCATAAAAAATGGGGCGGAATTTTGGCGCTGCCTAGGGGCGGCGTTTCGTCTAAGGACGTCACTGATAAAACATAAAATTGTCGAAAAGTTTCAGTTTAATCAGAATTTAATTACTTTCCATTCACATTTGAAATCGTCAACATGTAATTGAATTCAATATAATTATAACCTAGTTTTAAATATCACCCCATATCCAGGCCGTCTAAATCAATTTTCGTAATTTCTATCACCCACGTGCATGGCCCCCACATCATAGACCGAGCCCCTTGGCCAGGTTCTTCGGCGGACCCCCCTACTTATCGCTATGTTTAATGACATGACAACAAAAGCTTTTCATAATTGTGTTAGAGGTAAAAAAAGTAAGAGCCTTCTTTTAGCGATTTTTGTAGTTCTAATACATCTACTTACTATTTGAATTATGGAGTTGTCAAGTATCAACACAAAACAATCAAAAATTGCATCTTACAACCTTATTTTTAAAATGTTAATAACCCCCCTCGTGAAAAATCTCCGCATGCGACCTTTTTTTACTACTAGAGCAAGTTTGTGATGCGCGTTTATCTCACATATCTGATCGACCCGCCACGCCAGAGAATCCCTGTCGCTCGTCAGTGTGCTTGTGCCTTACAGACATGGGCCTCACATCCTGAAGCGGGCCCCCAGACTAGGATGTTTGGCGGACTTCCATATCTATCGATAAGGTTAAGGGCGGTGTGAGGTTCCTAGTTACCTATGGTTCCGCCAGTTAAAATTTAGGGTATTCTGTCTAATTTTAGCATATTTTGTAATTTTAAATAAATCCGCTTGAATTGTTGAGATGCCGACAATCGACGTCATATTATAAAGCACTAATCGCGACCCCAAATTGTGGCAACCAAGTAACACACGAACCTTTGTCATATTGGATAAATTAATATCCATTTTTATTAGTCAGGAAATACACCAAAAATAATTATAAAACAAAATTCTGCACAGATAATTGTATCAATCATCATATTATTATATCGAATTGCATCCCACAACCACACTTTTTTACCATTAGAACAAATTTGTGGTGTGTGTTTATCTCACTTAACTGCCCGACCTGCCACGCCGGGTTCCCAGACTAGAGCCTTATCAGCCCCTTTGTAGGGGCCATACTTCAAGGGGACATGTAGGGCAAGCTCTCTGTAGATGGCATTTAGCATCCTTCCAGGATGCCAGAATCCATTTGTCTCTAAGAACAGGCAGGTCAGGTAAATATGATGAGAGGCTGAAAGGTCCAAGATCAGAATTCTATCATTGCTATACGTAAATTCATACCACCTCACACACAGTATCCGCCCCAATCAGAAACCCTCAAACATCAGTAATTTCCTTTAAGCCTTCGTAAGTTATCATGGCTCACTACCGTAAGTCAGCACCGTTAGAATGCTAGGCATCATCTGCTCATTCCAGATCGCACGTTTGGGTGTCAGCTACGCATCTAGTAGACTTTTTAAGATTGCAAATTTTTCAAACTGTTCTCGTAGTTTAATTTTTGTATAATTAAAAAAAAATGTTGTATTTTATAAAATATAAATAAATGTTTCCGCGCAAATGAAAATTGACCCAAACTACAAATTGTGCATGTAAACATTTCTGTTAGTATTAATGATATCTCGGTGTACGAGTATCTATCCTCACGTCAATGATAATAATATTACTTTCGTCAAACAATCTATTTTTCAAGGTGAGCCCGAGAGGGGAGTGACAGTAGGTACCTAGTTTTAGAACATCAGGTAAGGTTACGAACATTCAACGCAAAGACAGGTACATCAATTAGGGCGGCAGTATTTCAAATTCATATCAATTTATACGACAAAAAGTAGTCCCGCCTACCAAAACTCATAGGTATAAGCTGCTTAGAAACATACGCAAACAAAGCTATGACCAGTTATTAGCATAATAATATTTTCAATCGATTTAGATAGGTACCTACTTACTGATTTGCTTAGTTGTTTACAATCTTACATTACGGTTTTTCCCTTAAGAGCGGACTTCAGTGAAACGGCAAATAATTTTCAACAGTCAGTGCGACGAAATGTGGCACTCGTTGTCAATCGGAGACCGACAGTCGAGGTGTGGGCACGTCGTCATTTTTTTTGTCATGGCGTCGGATGAATATATTCTTAAATCGTGTAAAGATGATTAAAAAACTTTACGTATGTACTTGAAAAAGAAAACATATCAATGAATATACTATTATTAATAGTAATATAACAATAAACATAACATTACATGTACGCATGTTGAATTTTTATGACAAATTATATTTCGTTCGCCACGCGTCATTTGCACAATCCGCGCATCGCCTAGCCACGATCTTTTTTTACCATGACTCAACTGAAATATTAGCCTTAATTTTGCAATTGAATAATGCTTTTTTGAATATACATAATTTGAAAACATCTCATGCATATAGACACTAGAAAAAATCATTTTGTAGAAAAAAATACAACACCTAACGGGACTTGAACCTGTATGTGCTGGAATCGCGCCAGTATGCTTTATCAATTAAGCTACGGGCATCTTATTAAATTACGACAATTTTAAGTAGTAGTTTTCATTTGAAATGTTTATCTAATTTAGAATGTTACATTCTCAAATCTTGTGTTTTATTCGTTGAATAAAAAAAGTTTATTAAATGATTAGTAAGTCTAAGTACGTTATAAAAACTAAATAATGGAGTAATCCGCGACGTTGGTTAGTAATTAAGAAATTAATTGATACCTTCCTACCTTAATTTAATATACTAAAACTGATAGGCACTATTATAACGAAAGTCGATAAACATTCCATGTAACAACTAAAATCGTCACAATTTAATAAGATGCCCGTAGCTTAATTGGAAAATCATTCTGGCGTGAATTCAGCAGATACAGGTTCAAGTCCCGTCGGGTGTTGTATTTTTTCTATAAAATGATTATTTCTAGTGTGTATATCATGAGATGTTTTAAAATCACCCAAGTCATGGTGCCACATATGTTCGAATCATTAACTAATAGGTCCTTTCACAGATCATGGAAGAGAGACGAAAAATCTTTAAATTCTGACACATTTCTAGCGGCTGCTTTATAATTTCTTTGTACCTATTATTTCTAATGAGATTAAAAAACCGAAGCAATTCGTACAGCACGATTTAGCAGTTAATGTAGGGGGAGAAAGTTTTCAAGGGGTCTCTACGTAAATAATGACTCAACGGCAACCCCCTTTTTATGCAGTTTTGTCAATAATCCTTCTCAGTACTTAGGAATAATGTATCGATTTCTAGCAGACTTGAATTCTGTGATACCTAAGGTTATGTACTGAAAATACACATTATAATTACGTATATAACAAAAAAAATAGTATTATTTATATTTGGTTAAGCGTCTGTCACTGAAGTCTGTCAACAGCTGGCAAAAATTTATTTGATCCAGTGCGAGGACTCAATGAGTCAGGCGAATGGAATAGTTCTCATAAAAAAATGTTAATACACCTAAGTTCCTCTCCGTATAAAAATATATTATTATGTTCTACTTAGGTGCGAGGTGGTATTTGTAACGCTTATACGAGTATTATGTACATATTTTAAGTTATCTATTTGCTTAAGTTATTATATGTTTGTGTTGAACTGATTTGGGCGACATTTATTTTGTAATATACGTACCGTAAATATTGTATACAATACTGATCAGGAAAATCATATTACTGTAGACGCAGTGGCTCACCAAATAATGCGCTTAAAAAAACTCACATAAAACTTACAGGAAACTAAACACTTAAATTCATAAAAAAAATCATGTAAAATTAATTCTAGTTTACTTGGTGAAATTTTAATTTAAATTCTAATTTATTTAAGTTTTGTACTACTTCAATTGAGTCATTTTTTACGAGGCTGATTTTGCCTTTAGCCATCTTCATGCACATTCACTAATGGTAAATACACACTGACTAAGAATATATATTATTCTGTTATATATATATATATATAGCATAGTATGACACACCAAGGCCAAACGGCCTGTTTGTATACCTTATGTATACCGTATGCCGTAGCCCTTCGTCATGGGTCTGAGGTAAGGAAGGAAAAAAATAACAGGAAAAAATAGAGGTTATATAATAGTTTCTCCTTTGAATTGACGTAGTCAGCACTGGAAAGTATTATTTTTTTATATATATATTATAAAATGACAACGAATATAGTTAATTCTCGTTTATATAACAAATTAATACAATAATAATTACAAGATAAAAAGGACTTTTTATATACAACGTTTTTAAATTTTCTGTTGAATTATTATCCTCAATATCCTCAAACTTGTACTTGATATGAAGTAAATAAAAAACAAACAAACAAATATAGAATACTGAAATGTCATTTTGATTTCCATAGTAACGCACGTATGTATTAATAATTTAATTGCTAGGACCACCCCCTTAGCAACCAATAACAGTCTTTTACTTTTTACGGATTTATTCCGAAATAACTTTCCATACAAAACAGAATTAACTGTAAATTAATTCAATTCTGCTTAAAGATAGCTAAAAGTATTAAAAGAATGCATTGGCATCGTGTTCTGATATATTCTAAAAGTTTCAAATGTCTAGCTAGTCGGGAAAATAGTTAAAAATCGATTGCAAGATTTGTAATGGACAAACAACCACCGGACAAACAAGAATACGAGCTAATAAAAACGTTGTGAAAAAAATAACGTAACGGATGATTGGTGTTCCTTCCTGCTGGAGGAGCGAGATTACTTATTATTAAAAAACACATGATTTCGAAAAACCTCAAAAACATACCTACTCGATAAATAGTTTAGACCAAGTGGGATTTTTGAAAGCATTCTTCTATGAAGATGGAAAGTGAATCTTAAAATGGTTACTTTAACTAATGATTAAGTTATCTGCAACTCGTTTCGAATTCCAGGTGCATTTGTAGATACGAGGGTGGGTCAATAAGTCCTTAGAAAAGCCGACAGGTGGCGCGACTAGTACTGTAAGCGGTTTGTTTTCATGCAGCGGCACTACCGATTCAGTATGCTGCGAAGTTTCAATCAGATTGGTCGGGTTGTTGTGTGTTTCTCGTACATTTAAAAAAAAAATTGCTTGTGGAAAATGGAAAAATGGAAAATGGAGAAAATTGAGTCTAGAGCTGTTATTAAACATTTTAATATAAAAGGGTTAACAGCAAAGGAAATAAAAAATGAGTTGGATTTAGTTCACGTCATATCTGCTCCTTCACTTGCAACTATTTATAACTGGTTAAATGAATTTAAACGTGGTCGTACATCAACAAAGGATGAACCACGCTCAGGACGTCCTGTAGAGGTGACTACACCAGAAATGATCAATAAAATCCACGATATGGTGTTAAGTGACCAAAGATTAAAGTTGAGTGAGATAATTGAGGTTACAGGGATCTCAAAAGGTAGCGTCATTTCTATTTTACATGACAAATTGGGCATGAAAAATATTTCTGCAAGATGGGTGCCGCGTTTGCTCACAGTCGACAATAAACGCAATAGGATGGTGGCTTCTAAAGCCCTGTTGTCGCTCATGCAACGCAATCCGGATGAATTTTTTCGTCGCTTTGTGACTGTAGATGAAACATGGATACACCACTATACTCCCGAGACGAAAGAACAGTCAAAACAGTGGATTGCGAAGGCAAACCATGTCCAAAGAAGGCGAAAACCGTAAAATCAGCTGGTAAGGTTATGGCTACTGTATTTTGGGATGCACGTGGAATTATTTTCGTTGACTATTTGGAAAAAGGAAAAACAATAACAGGGGATTATTATGCATCTTTATTGGACCAGCTAAAAAACAAAATTGAAGAAAAACGGCCTCATTTAAACAGGAAAAAAATCCTCTTTCATCAGGACAATGCCCGTGTTCACACATGTTTACGATCAATGGCTAAAATTGAAGAATTGAAGTTCGAATTGGTCGACCACCCACCGTATTCGCCAGATTTAGCCCCCAGTGACTTTTTCCTTTTCCCAAACTTAAAAAAATGGCTAAGTGGACAACGTTTTTTTTCAAATGAAGAAGTCATCGATCGGACAAATGCTTATTTTGAGGACCTTCCGAAAACTTATTTTTCTGACGGTTTAAAAAATATTGAGAAACGTCTAACCAAGTGTATTGAGCTCCAAGGAGATTATGTTGAGAAATAAAAAAAAAATACAAAAATATAAACTGTTTTAATGCTTTTTTCTAAGGAATTATTGACCCACCCTCGTACTTCACATCTATCTATATTCAAAGCTTTGTACCGCGTTATAAGCTTAAAAGAATTATTGTATAAATTGTAGATATTATCAATAGATCAGTGATACATATATGACTTTTTATCAGTATTTTTTTTCTAATTTATTGTTCTCGGATTGTACAATATACAAATTTCGTGGATGATGCATCTCCTTTTTTTATTACGAAGTTCTCTGAGAAGACTAATTATTGACAAATTTTTGAACCATTTATAATTGTATATAAGTACATATTATGTATATACGATATAATTTTATTTCTAATTTACTTACCTACCAATTTTATTGTGCTTTCCCTTGTATTCGGGTGATTTTAATTACGTAATACGTAAAAATGTTATCCCAATGCTATACGGTCATATATTTCTTATATAACAGCTCACGGTGAGCTGTGATACCAACTGCATATAAACAAATTTCTGGAAGCGGGACAGATGTGGTTTGCTCACTAATGATTTCGATAATATTATAGGTGATATCTCAAATAACTAAAGCTATAGTATGGAAAAAAACCATACGATTGAAGCAATTCGTCAAAACTTGTATGGCTACTATTTCAAGTATTCTAAGAAAATCTGGAATCGCTAAAGAATTCGTTCGGTAACAAAAAAGTATTATGATTTTCTCTGGGTATAGTCAAAACTTTTCTTTATTAAATTATCTATCCCATTTTCGTATTATGTTTAGCACGCAACTGGCTGCATTTTCCGTTACTACATTAACAAAATGATCAGTTATCTTCGCGACGAAAACCGAAACGACCATGTTGTTTTGTAAAAATATTCCCCTCTCTTTTTAGTTTCCCTCGAGTTTCCATGCAAACAGGAAGTCCCCGCCAAAACGCTTCATTGAAATATTAGTTTCGTGTTTTCTCGCTCCAAGCGCTGAAAGTTTTAATAGGCTTCTGGCAAAACTGTCAATACGAGTGTAAAGTTTTTACGAAATTTGGGATATTCCAGCCATACCTACGTGTTTAAAATATTATGTTGTGATTTCGACTAATAGGTAAGATCTAATACTACTTATGAAAAATAAATTCATTTTAACACTGTTTACTGTTTGTAATAAAAAATAATAAATTCAAGACACTTTGAACGGAAACAATCTGCTTCGTTGTTAAATGTGTTTGAAAAAAGATTAAGCTTTATTATGTTGACCCTTCGTAAATACGTCATCGTCATATGTGAAGGTTTTTTGGACTTGGCGCAATACTAAATAATTTAAAGTTTTAAAACATTGTTTATGTGCTTACTTGGCAATGTTCAATTCAATTCAATCCAATTCAATTAATTTTTTAACATAAGTATTGTGGACATTACAAATTATAAGTTTAAGACGTTCACAACATGGCATGAAACATTATTATAAAAAGAAGAAGAAAATATTAAAAGCGATAAAAATGAAAATACAAAAAGAGAACATAATATAAACGTACAAAAGCAGTGAAAATACAATTTTACATCTATAGAAGTTCAAAGAAGTATAGCGAGTTTGCTAAGGAGACACTATTTTAAGAATTTATAAAATAGCGTCCGTCTAAACTAACCCTCACGCAAATGGAATATATCACCAACCAAAGCGATTTGGTAATCAAATTTCAATCAAATCAATCAATCGAATTTATTTATTTTACATATAATGAACATAACAAATTATAAATTCAAAGCGTTCACGACATGACATAAAATAAGTGTTAATAATTTTTAAAAATAAAAATACAGAGAAGTGTGAGTTGTGGTTGAACATAGTTATCGCCCTCCCAATTGGCATTACCAGTGGCAAGTTGGTTCTGCACCTTGAGAGAATAAACAACTGACGCTCTCTATTTCTAAGATAGTTATCAGGGACACACAGGTCAACACTGCCCAGAATGGCAGAGTTCTCATTTATACCTCGTATAAGTCTAAAAAACAAGTAGCTAAATAAATATCTCTTCTAAATTGCAGACTGCACTATGTAAGCATACCTAAGAGAAAGTCAGTTGATAAAGCCACGGATAGTATCCAAATATTGTATGATGATAATATAAAATGCTAACTCAATTTTTCATTATGTATCACTTGTACTCGTTTGATCGTCAGCACCTCAATTATTGTTTATTTATTTGTTTTCATATATGCCTTTTTATCTAGATCTTTTTACATTGTCTCTATAATCTTATGTGGATCTTAGACGCCTCACGGGGAGGTTTGTTGACAGATTTATTTTCTTTTTTTTTTTTTTTTTTTTGACCATGTCCGATCCTGATAGGATCATATGGGCCTCCACAGAGTGGAGGTTTGTATTGACAGATTTTGTTTTTTACGAGAAATGGATGTCAGCCACTTGCTCAACCTATTAGGTCCATACCCTGACACACACAAATTGAAAAACAATATGTGTACTTGCCAGACCCAGGATTCGAACCTGGGACCTACGGCTTTATAGTCCAACGCTTATGCCGCGCGGCCACATTTATTCAACGAATAATTTACAAGATTATAAGAATGTACCATACTAATTATTGAACATGCATAATTCTGAAAACACTCATTAGAAAATATAGCCAACAGAAAAAATCTTTTATGAAAAAAGTAAGACACCCGGCAGGGTCGAACCTGCGTGATCCATGACGTCAGTTAGTAATTAAAGTAATAAATACTTTAATTTAGAATACAAAAACCGATCGCCCACCGTAGAATTTGAAGAGCGTTTATGAACAGGTATATGTCGCAATTAAGCATGGCAGTCGTAGCATAGTGGTAATGTACAGGGTGCGATACCCAAGAGACAATGGTTCGATTCCTGCCTGGTGTCTTACTTTTTTCAAAAAAGATTTTCCATTGGCCATCGACGGCGCATTTGCATTATTATTATTATTAAAAATACTTTTGTTATATTGTAGTTTTTTGAAACATTTTAACACTCTTTTCTGGTTGATTATCATTTTCAATCTTCCAACATTTATTAATTAATCAAACTGCTGTGCAGCGACTACGCACATATTGTAAAGCTCACTCAGCATTATGTTTTCCCCGCCAATTTGTGTAGATTTTTTTCATTAAAAACTATTTAGGACTTATTCATTTCGTAAATGTTTCCTAGCCGTAAGCCCGTCAAACTTGAGTGTTTTGTAAAGCATACTTTTAGTTCGACTAGATCAGGCATATTCAACTTCGATCGCAGGATGGATTTTGGTCGATCGCACTGGATATATGGTTTGTTTTTAAAATAACCATGAGTAAGTCCGCGTGACCTCGTCGCGTTACTTGATTCGTATTGAATGACACATGGCCTGCGCCGCATGAGTGAGAGAAAGAGATGATGAGGCGTAGTTTCCCTTACCGTCACGCAAAGGGCTCTTTACCAAATAGGAGAATAGTTTCACGACGAGTGCAATGAGTGATTAAAAGAAGACCAAAACCTATCATCAAAGATAAGTGTTTTGTCAGTCAAATATAATATGTTTGTTCAACGTGAAGAATAGCGATGGCTGAGTTTGATAGATTACTGCCAGTTTTTGATACTGGATGCTAGATCACAGCCTACTTGAAGTTGTACATATTATATACGGGGAAGTAACGCTAGCAATATTATTTTTCACTGATACAATAATCTTTTTAGATTCGTCTGTGATTTCATTATATTGGTTCACGAGATAATATGAACAACCAAATAAGTCTTAAATGACGACTATATCAAACCTTAATCTATACCAGTAGCGAAGGGTGGAGGTAGGCTGTTAAGATCCGCCATAAATAGTGCACATTAAACTTTGTTGGTTATACGTATTTGTTTTTATTGAACTAAGACTACAATTATTTACAGATGGTGTTGGATAGTTTTTAAAAATCAATTAAGCCCTGGCAAAACCAAACCTGAATAGTTGTGCTATATTTTGGGCGATACTACAAAATTGTGCACACTTTTTCATTCATAGATATTTATTTGGTTTTCGCTGGATTAATCGTTGCAAAAATCTGTTAATACAAACCTCCATTCTGTAGAGGCCCATAATGATCCTATTAAGATCGGACATGTTCAAATGAAGGAAAAGAAAATTTACATTCAAATTCTATTTCATAGAACAAACATAATTTGAAAACATTGCAAGCATATGAGGTGTCTGGAAACAAAAACGGCAGTTTTTAATAATTGATAAAAACAAAAATGAAATTGTTCACCAGCTGCCGCCAGAATATTGCCGTATTGTTTCTATCGATTTTTAAAAACTTCAGTTTTTGTTTCCAGACACCTCATATATATACTAGAAAAAGTCGGGGGGACATGCTCAGCGTAGGTCAAAATGGAGCTTTTGTTCTATTTTCAAAGCATGATCCTGGACATACCTTAAACGTTGTAGATAATCTATTTATATAATTTTGAAGCCTCATTATCTTTTATATTTATTTTAAACATTTTATGACTGCATAAAGTATTTTTATTACATTAAATAGTATTCTTTTAAACCTTTTGCTCTAATGTTTTAGAATATAGTCATATTTCAGTACATAAATGTGCAGTGACGTTAAGATTTTTTAGGTTTAATAATTTTTAAACGCATTTATAAAACCATCAGTATAATTCATATCGACATTATTATAGTGAAATATTTACGATAAAAATTATATTGATAATCTCTGTGATCCCAAATTTTACAAGAATTAGGCCTTTTATTATTCAAAAAATGGGCAAGATTAACACATTTGAAGATAATTCTAAAGATACTAATTATAAGTTATGTATTTGACCATTCAAGTGTGATAAACATCTTACGAATAATGATTGCTATATAATAATTATTGATCTAAGAATAAGGTAGTGTTTTTTTGAAATACGCCATTTCTTTTGGCATTCCCCAGTGGTTAAGCTACAACATACGGCCGTAGTCATAAATTGACAAACTATAATTGAAATAGGGAGTAAAATGATGTTAACGCGCGTGTTTGAACATGTACCATTTAAAAAAAATCGGTTAGGTACATGTTCAAACACGCGCATATAGCGGATAATAAGGCTTCAAAATTATATAAATAGATTATCTACAACGTTTAAGGTATATCCAGGATCATGCTTTGAAAATAGAAAAAAGCTCCATTTTGACCCACGCTGAGCACGTCCGCCCTTAAGTAAGATGTTTTCTAGTGTGTAGGTACATGCGTGAGATGTTTTCAAATTATGTATGTTCAATATATATAATGTTACATTCTCAAATTTTGTGTCTTATGCGTTGAATAAAAGTAATTAATAGTTTATTCATTGCATAGATTGACAAGCACTTAGTAAAGAGAAAATATACTTAGTGGAAAACGAAGCAAAACTTTTACCCCCGCGCGTGCTTTAGGTTTCTGATTTCGTTTCTAATAAAATAACAAAGCCAATCAGTTTATTGTAACTCATGCTAATAAGGCGTCGTAAAATTCGAAAAATATTTCTGTCTATTTGGAAATATAATTCTTAAATACACGAAAGCTAATAAGACGGCATATTGTTACAGACGGCATATTATGTTATTTATATGTCATTTATACACGCACATTTTCATTATTAATAAGAACTTCGATCAAGAAAAAAAAATAACACAAAACAACAATAATTTATTGTATGCGACTAATAATAAAATTAGTTTTGTATTTTGCTATTATGAATTTTGACCTTCTGTATTTAGCTTCTCAGGTGATTCGTTCTAAATTTTATTGTAAAACTTTATTTAGCAAAACAGTAAAACTTAAAATGATAATCACATCATTAAATTTACTAATAAACTATTTTTTCTATTCAACGAATAAGACATATAAGGGACAAATCCCACCGAACGTGGCGGATCGGGGCGCTCACTAGGTAGTAGGCCCGTGAAGCGTGAATACAACCGAAATGACACTCCTTCCACCCGCGCATTACCCTTCACCAATGTAATAAGGAGCGCGAGAAGCACAAAATAATTATTATTATCAGCGCCTCTCATAACAAAGCAATAAAAATATTATTTTATTTCTCGGCGGCTTGTAATTCATATGAATGATGACATAATTCTACTAGCAATATATCGCACACCGAGCAACTAAACAATGACTATTTATTGTAATTAAAAGAATGCCAAGGCGCCCGTCTATCAACAACGCGTCCAGAAGCGGATAAATAAAAAAGCGCGCGCCCCTTGTCGCCGCTTTGACATATTTGGATAATATGTAGTATTTTCGTTAATTCGTCCCGCTGAGAAGCCAAACAACGCGTGCGCCTCACCTATGTGCTTTGAATTATGGGGCAGGCGGACACAGCGCTTCGTCAAAACCAATGTACTCTGGCGTATTTGATTACGTTATATTTTCCATGATTCACGCGCCACACACCGAAATTTTGCGCGAGCGCCCCACTCGCTGCGTTAAGTGGGTTACGCCTAAGACATAATAAGATATATATTGAACATACATAATTTTAAATGTGTGTTCAATAATATAGAATGTTACATTCTCACATTTTATGTCTTATTATTTGTTGAATAAAAAAATGGTTAATTAAAATTATTATAAAGTCTAAGTACGTTATGAAAACTAAATAATGGAGTAATCGTTTAGTAATTAAGGAATTAATTGATACCAACCTTAATTTAATATACTAAAACCGATAGCCAACATTATAACGCAATTCAATAAACATTTCATGTAACAACTACTAGTTAAAATCGTCGAAATTTAGTAAGATGCCCGTAGCTTAATTGTAAAAGGATACTGGCGCGAATCCAGCAGATACAGGTCGGGTGTCGTATTTTTTCTAGTGTGTATAATATGCGTGAGATGTTTTCAAATTATGTATATTAAATTTAGTACTAAACACACATTTTCATGATATAAAACTATTGTTATATTTTTAACCATGGGCTAATTACACCTTATAGAGTAAAAATGATGCAAGTATTTAAGATTCAAAAAAAAATATCGGTGTTTGTACTTATGTTCGCGCGTTAGAAGTTATACTTCCTTGGCGTAACAAAACAAAAACAAAACTTGTGATAACCTAGACTAATTCCTAATAAGGAACGCTTATTGGAACGCCGTTGGTTTATTTCTATACACTTTAACTTATATTATTAAATTATATAATGGTTTCTCGTTGTTTTTATTTTAAAGTACCAAATGTCAATCTGGCGTTTAATCGTTTGTTTACGTAAGGAATTGCAAATGGTCGAAAATAATAAATTCGTTTCCTAGGCAACGGAACAATTCTTTGTACATATAATAATAAATTCGTTACCTAGGCAACGGAATAAACTATAATATTATACTGTATAATCGTCACGATTGCATTATCATACTGTGGCGTAAAGGCAGTGCGTCGGCTGATAACCGAACAATCGTGGTTCGAATCTAATCAAGTGTGATTTTTTCGTGTGGAAAAATAAATTATGTATTACATGTCACACGCCAAAAATACACTCTGATCTGATTTTCCAAATGCGCCTAAAGAAGTATAACTTCAAAAAATTAATACAAATCTAGATAATCAAAACGATAAAATAATCGTAACCCATTAAAAATTGTGCACGTGTTTTCGACAAACATATTGCTTGCTGCATTTTGCAATAAGTTCCATTTGTAAACAAATGATTTATATTATATATAATTACCACTTATTTTCCCTCCACCACCCGCCACGTTTCCACATCCATTATGCAGGCATATATCGTGGCGTAACGAACGTTGGGCGCTCTTCAGAGAGCACCGTTCCGGTTCAAAGATCCCCGCAATTATCGCTCTTGGAAAAATTATTTTGACCGTCTGAGCTATATAACAAATCTAACACACTTATTTTTATAAAATACATAATATACAATTAAATAACTATATTAATATTTTCGTAAAATTATCGAGTGCTCCGGGTATCTTCACTCAAAATGAATGTTGAATACAATCCATTCATCCGAAAAAGCTCCCGACCCCTATTATAAATAATATAATTTCAGAAAAGTTTGCAAGTTAACTATTATTGTTGTTGGAAAAAGAGTTCAACCGCGTATACTTTCAAATCGTTCACGTACCACTATGAAACGCGTACCACAGTTTGGGAAATACGGCACTAGTGTATTGGTAAGAATAATAATATCCATTTAAATAATCCGTGCTGCATTTATGGTAATGTTAAAAAGTGTCTTAAACTTGGTAGTCTCTTGTTTTGGTAACGTTATTACTGATAGCGAACATAGATAAGGCTTTTGAGGATAATTTTGAGCGGTGAAAGTTTCAACGTCCGCGTGTCATGAAAAGTTTTCCAGCTTGTCGAATTATGAGGTGGAAAATCATAAATAGCCTGAAATTCGTTTTTCCATGTTAGTCTAGCAGTAATTTATGTTATTAATACTTTGTATGTAGCAGTGGCGAAGGGTAAAGGTAGGCTGTTTAGATCCGCCATAAATAGTGCACATTAAACTTTGTCAGTCATACATATTTGTTTTCATTGAAATAAGACTACAATTTACAGATGGTGTTGGTTAGTTTTTAAAATTAAATTAAACTAAAAACACGCCCTCTTACGCCCACTGTGTTCTTTCTTGAGAAGTTGATGGCTACATAGGGCTATATCCCGACTCTCGAGTAGGGATTCCAATCCCGGGATCCCGAACTATTTTCGATACCTATGCATCCCGGGATTGGTAAACATAATCCCGAAACTTTCGGGATTGATTTTATCTATTTTATGGAAAATAAAATAAAAACGAAAATATACCAGAAAAAATACTTTTAATAACAAATAACTACATTAGAAATAAACTGAGTTTGAATGAAGTTTGATTTATTACCCATGTGTAAGTTTCCGATTCATTTTATTTTTTCACATAAATTAATAAAAATGAGTTGAAAAAACAATGCTTCGTACTTTTAACAAAGTAATTCCACCATGCTCTCATACGTTTACGGCAGTTTTGTACTTGGCTGACTAATTAGATTTATGAAGCGGAAAGGCCATACACCATGATTTGCTTACTATTTTAAATCTCGCTAAACCATTCATTAAGTCTTTACTATCAGAAACAGCATTCTCATATAATATAAATGTAAACACTATACAAAATATTGATTTTACAATTTCATAAATGAAAACCCTTTAGATTTGTAAATTGTTTAACATAAATTAAAAATTCTACATAATATGTACGATGAAGGTAACATCCGTAAACTGAATTTGAGAAATAGAATAAATAAATCAAGAAACATTTAGTTAGACGTTTCAGCCATTTATACCTGAGCTATCTTATTTTTATAGAAAGTAAACCATTGCGCACTACCAGAAGATGCTATTCTGGAGATTACTTCGGGCATTATTGCCGCTCCTTGAGCTCCTCGCTTGACGGAAATCATTCAGAAAAATGTTATAATTACTTAAATCTTTAATTTTTTTCAACACAATATGTTATTTTTTATTTTAATTGAAATTGTATTTTATTTGTTATCTTTTCATAAATAAATAAAACTGTTTTACTTTCACATTATTATTTACTCCATTAAACTTATGTATTTCCAAGATTGAACGTACAAAATATTAACAATAAATGGCTTAAAAAGTATAAATTATACTAGATTTATTGTTGACCGATTTTATTAATGTTATTTGTATATATAATTGTTTTATATTAACTATCGAAAAAAATGCGAATCCCGAGATTGTCAAATTGTAATCCCGAAATCCCGGGATCAAAATTTTGGATCGGGATTGGATTCCCTACTCCCGAGTGTATCCGGTAAAAGCGTACTGAACCAAAAAAAAAATACGTAATATATTATAATACAATCTTTTTTATAAAATAAGAAAAATATCTATATTTCAGTTCTGTGGATAAAATTTTAACTTGCCAGGAAAGTGGCACTGTCAGTACGGTACCGCAATTGCGGAAAAATAGCATGATGGCTGTGATAAATCACACGAAATCAATAAAAGACATTACGTCGGAGAAAATGGCATGCACGAAAATGATACATCATGATGTCTTCTATTGCTCACCGAAAAATGACAAACTTCCATTAACATCAAGCTAGTAAATTAATCACAGCAAGAAGTAAAACGGTCGGGGTAAAGACCCACAATATTCTAGACATCTAGACATTATTTGCGAGGCAGTATTTCACCCCAATTTATTGTCAGGCTAGATATAGCAATAATAAAAACGTCTTCGACACAGCGTGTCTGCTCTCATAATTTAGCAGTTAGAATATTGTGATAATTCAGTTTCATTATTCATATTTATTGTATTACATACATAATAATATGTAATTTGATTTGTCTATTGCAGGGGTTCACAAAGTGTGTCCCGCGAGACTTATTTTAAATCTGTATTATTTTTTATTCCGCATAGCGAATATTAAAAATTACATTTAAAATAAAAATATCCTCTGGCAAGAATGAAGACTTTCACTTGGGGTATATCCGAATATAGTTAAACATGCTCATCAAATGGCTTCTTTATTTGGATATTTGTGAAAATACATTTTCAACAATGAGCATAAATCAAACTTAAATATAAAAATAAAAATTAAGAGACAACCATATCCGTATCATATACGTATTCACACCACAAAATTTGAGCCTAGATTGCAGGATTTAGTTTGTTTCAAACAAACTATTGCAAAAATTTAAATATAATTTTAAGTATATTAATAAGAGTAATAATAATGTATATTTAGTTAAAAATAGAATTTTACACGTCGAAATATTTTTTTGCCTTAAGTTTTTTAAAAACAAAAAATGGGCGACCCGCCAAATATTTCTGATTTCAAAATTGTCCCTTTGACGAAAAAGTTTGTGAACCCCTGGTCTATCGTAAGTTACATTGTTTTAAAGATAACGATCGTGTTTAAGAAAAAGGGCGTAACCCTTACAGAACAAATTTTACATGAGGGGCAAAAAACGTGTTTTGAGAGATTTTGGTTTAATATTTTTAATAAAATAGGTACAGACATTACACGGTGCATGATGATTGACGATTTGGTGTAATATATTTTCGATCTAATAATAATTAAAGAAGTTATTACAGAAAAATCATTAAAATTGAGGGTTGTTTAGAGGGATTAAATGCTTTTTTCCTTAAATTAAAATTTAATTAATCTCAATTAAAACCTGAATTTAGATAATAATTCGGCATTTGTGGCTTACTTCCTTTTTATAGAATGTGTATTTAGTTGTATACATTGTTAATATCTAATAAAAGCACTTTTCGAAAAATCGAGAGTTACGCCCTTTTTCCTAAACATTGTCGATAATGAATTGGCCTGTATTTTTATTGTGCATTGTGGAAATAAAAAAACGGTTGCTTTATTTTTCATTCCGCTGTGGTTGTTTTAAATCTATTTTAGTGTTTTGGATCTGTGATTACCAACCTTTTATGTTTGGCAGAACCCTTGGGACATTTTCTATAATCTCAAGGAACCCCTATGTGGCCCACGCATATATTATTATGTATTACAAAATAGTCGAGTAAAACAGTAGGCAGTGATATACAGAGGCAAAGTGCCGGTCATCAGCTCTTTAAGTAGACTACGGGATTAGTACTAATCATTAGTAGTGTCGCCAACTGCCGTTGAGAAAAACATGCCATGAGACAGGGTACGAAAACAAGCTATTTGGAAGGAGAAAACGCTAGATTTTATGAAAATAAAATTTCAATACCTTTTTTTACCTAGGTACGTACCAATCGAAAAAAAGTGCAAAAAAATCACACCACATTTTCCCAGAAACCCATTTCAAAATTGACAGAAATAATTTAACAACCTATGATACGTAATAATTAGGTAATACCAGCGGGTCTATTCTATACAAAAGGTGACTGTCGACCGCTAACGTGCTAATGTGATAATGTGTTAGTATTTACATTTTATATTGAAATATTATAATTGTAATTGTATTGTAATCAGTTAATCAGTCGAAACTGTCTCTCTCTCGCCCTCTCTCTATCGCTCATGCTCTAAATTTTAGCACAGGCAAAGGGCATGCCGTTAAAATATATCATTTATTGCAACAATTAATACCGGCTAATTATAATTGTTACAATACGTGTTAATAATTTGATACAAACATACCCTAGTTAGCGGTTTTAGCGGAAGAAAGCAGCCTTTTGTATAGAATGGACCCGCAGAGAGTGGAATCCCCGATAATCATCAATGCGATGCCACTCATGCCTAAGCACACATTAAAATACAATATCTAATACCATTATAATATTACTATAACGCCAAGAATGCTCATATCGTTTTGTTTTATTTCTCAATTACCGGACCTATCTTCATTGAATATCTGAATAAATAAACTAAATATCTAGTTTATTTTCAGCACATTTAAAGCTGTTGAAGGCATCAAAAAACGCTAATAAAAATGCCATAAGCTAGATGCCTACCGAAAAATGCTAGATCTGGCAAGAATTAGTACTCGTTACTCGCACTAATATCGACACGTCGTTATAACAAGAAGAGTACTAATTCGATGTGATAGATAATCTGCGAATAGTGATTACTAATGCTTAGCACTTAAGCCCGTGTAAATAAGCCCTAAAAATCTGATAGGCTAGTTGTCGTTACCTACCCATACCATTTATCCGAAAATATTGTGCAGGCCAATTAATACACATTAAACATTAACAGTATAGCAATAAATCACGACTGTGCTATAACTATTAATAACGTTATCATGAAAATTTTAAATGTTTTGATTGAAACAAAACGAACATCGCGTAGTAGGCCATAATATTCATTACCTACTGACAACTGGATTCCTCGATATATATAAGATAGAAATGTGAAAGCCAGTTACCATAGACCGAAGTTTTGAACCTGGGTTTGGTGATGACTTTATCAGGTCATAAAACGCAAAAAACACAAAGCACACCGGGTGTCCTTAAATATTGAATGCGCGATTCATTTACGTGACATATTTTAATGCGTATTATGACACAGACGTAACTATTAAAAATATTATATTCTTTGACACGTGTTTAAGTTTATCCTATACTTGTTGTTACAACCAGGCAATTCACTTCCCAGGGTATAAGTTGAAATTGTGTGACATTACTTATATTAAAAGTCCCTATTTCGATTTGTAGGTATTTGATTTTGTAGAGTAACTAAATACTTACCTAAAATCGTATAAAAATGGTTTGAAATTTCAAATCAATTAATAATGTCGTAATTCAACAAAATTCTGTTGCTAATGCATTTAACTGTCGTTAATCTTGTTTAATTTTGAAAGAGTTTAAATTTCAATGTTAATGCATTATCAAAACCAGTTTCGTTTCCAATAAATATTATGAAGCAATCAAAATTGACAGGTTTGTAAAACTTGAGAAATCGTCACATCATTGTATTCGAAGGTCTATCTATATTGTATCACTATGCACTCTTTTTACTTATATGAATGTAGGAAAATAAAATAATATAGGTGCTTATTGGCTAATTAACACAGTTAATGCATACATTATAAAATTTATCGTTATTTTAATAAAAAATAAAATAATTACAAGATAAAAAGAACTTTTTATATACAACGTTTTTAAATTTTCTGTTAAATTATTATGCTCAAACTTGTACTTGATAATATGAAGTAAATAAAAAACAAACAAACAAATATAGAATACTGAAATGTCATTTTGATTTCCATACTAACGCACGTATATATTAATAATTTAGTTGCTAAGACCATTCCCTTAGCATCAACCAATAGTCTTTTACTTTTTACGGATTTTTCTGAAATAACTTTCCTTACAAAACAGAATTAACTGAAAATGAATTCAATTCTGCTTAAAGATGGTTAAAAGTATTAAAATAATGCATTGGCATCGTGTTCTGATATATTCTAAAAGTTTCAAATGTCTTGCTAGTCTGGAAGTTAGTTAAAAATCGATTGCAAGATTTGTACTGGACAAACAACCACCGGACAAACAAGAATACGAGTTAATAAAAACGTTGTAAAATTAATACCTATCTTTATCGTAATAAATAATTTAAATTATTGTTTTAAGTAATATTCTCACAATGGAATATTGTATTATTTCTTTTGTTTAATCCATTGATTTTAGGGCGTTTAAATATGTAAGTATATGTGTTATTATTTCAGGTAAACCAACACATAAACATTTTGCATACACTGTCATTTTGTCAGTCATCAGTTTACTGAATTGTAAAATAAATTAAGCTAATCCGCGTGGTTACCTAAAAACATAAGAAACTAATCACAATATAATTTATTTTCATATTAACATACAACGACATCTTTTGAATGATGCATTTTCATATATTAGCAAAGACTCGCACCAACGGTAGTTTCTAGAATGGAAAACTTTTGGTAAAGAAATTTTCTGTTTTCCTTTGAATCATGTTTAATATTTACATTCACAGATGGCGTCGCGGAAAAATGCAAAAGAAGAGAAAAACACTGACTTGGCGGATGCGAAAATTCACTGTGATGAAGCGGCGGGATATTTGAAAAATGGAAATTACCCACAAGCTCTTGCATCCTATAATCTGGTAAGGGATTCTTTTTTATACATTGACGATTTTATTTAAATTATTAATGACATAGTGATAGTACAATAATATCATTGAAGAGTTAATAATTGAACGTTATCAATTTTAAAATCTCCATCGGTTTTTTTGAAGAAATGATATATACTTACTCTAAAATAACTCTTATTTTCATCGCATTCCTTCGGAATAGAACAGAAATTGGCAATATGACGTTTACTTACAGATAATCTTAATTGAAAATCTGTGGAAATTTGGTTTGAAAACGTAATTCATATAAAAAATACACGATTTTTAATTATTTATTTAAGAATACAAAACATTATGGACATAACAAATCGAAATTCAAGACGTACACAACTTGAGATTTACATTATAACAAATATTACCCTCACAAGAGAGACGAAGAGAATATAGAAAATAATAATAATAACAGGGAAAAAACTCAAAACATACTTAAGTAAAATTTTAAAAACAAAAAACATACAATTTTATACAAAAAAATTAAGTTTCAAAAATAAAATCCAAAGTACATAATTGAAAATGTCTATGTCTTTAGGGAGCGCATTTACTAATCTTGCACCCCTCGCTAATGGTGCCTGATAGGCTTGATACGAGGAAACCGTTCCGATCCAGAATAAATCATGGCTGCGACCACGTAGGTAATAATTGACGCATGTAAATTTAAATTCATTGAGACACCAGGATTGGAAACTATCCGTCGCGATAACAGGCGTGTTTCAAGAGCAGAAGAGACCGACGAGATTCAAGAGAGTTAAAAGTAAGCATGCCTTATAGAAAGGCAGTCGGAAAATAATCATTTGACGAATTATCGAAAGGAAAATAGTTAAATGTCTTAAAATAAAGACATTAAAGAAATTTCTTCTGGACGCACTCTAAAGTAAGTTTATAGGAAACCCCATAAAGACACCAGATAATCGACCCATATTCAAGAATGCTACGCACTAATGAGACGTAGAGTGTACGTAATACATTTGTTGGTACAGTTCGGTTATGAGGAATACAGCGGAAAACACATTTTGAAAATACCCGATATACTGGATTATTTGTTAGTTTGGGTTAGTTTAGGTTAGGTTAGGTTGGGTTAGCTTAGGTTAGGTTAGGTTAGGTTAAACTAACACACTTGACACCCACGATGGCCTCGCGGCTTAAGCGTTGGACTATCACGCCGTGGGTCCCAGGTTCGAATCCTGGGTCTGGCAAGTACACATATTGTTTTTCAATTTGTGTGTGTCAGGGTATGGACCTAATAGGTTGAGCAAGTGGCTGACATCCATTTCTCGTAAAAAACAAAATCTGTCAATACAACCCTCCATTCTGTGGAGGCCCATATGATCCTATCAGGATCGGACATGGTCGAAAGAAAACTAACAAATAATCCAGTATCGACTGTTTTCAAAATGTGTTTGCCGCTGTATTCCTCATAACCGAACTGTACCCATTTGTTTCTTGAATGGTTTGGTGGATTGTTGCATGATGAATCCTAGAAACTTACATGCACGTAGAGCCGTAGATATATGCGAGTGAAAAGATAATGAAGAATCAAAAATTATCCCAAGATCTTTCGCCTCAGCTTGACGCTTTTATTATCTACCATATAAAAAACACCATTGATACCCAAACATTTTGATAACAAGAGGTATAAAAGAAATAATGAGAAAAATTCATTCTATTTTCTAGAATGTTTTCTTCAGAAAGTTGAACGTTCTCATTTCGCAGCGCAACAAATAAAACTAATAAACGCATTGGAAGAACAGAAAAAAAAATGGTGAAAATACAGTGGAAACTTTTGACCGGATGAGCTAAAAAATGACAGAATCTCGAATTCTCGAGAATCGAAAATGTTCAAAAAATCACAAGCACTAATTGTATGATATGTTAATCAAAATTGAGTAACATGCGATTTTTTACGTATACCAGTGATGGGCGACTCTTCTTTTCACGGCAGCTAAATTAAAATACAACAATTACAAGATAAAAAGAACTTTTTTTTATACCACGTTTTTAAATTTTCTGTTAAATCATATAAACTTGACCACTATATGTATTAATAAAAACTTTTTATTTTACTTGATAGAAATACTGAATAAATATTATAGAATACAGAAATGTCATTTTGACATTTCATATTGATTTCCATAGTAACGCACGTATATATTAATAATTTAGTTGCCAGGACCACCCACTTAGCAACCAATAATAGTGAGTAGTAAATATTACTTTTAACGAATTTTAACGAAACATACAAAACAGAATTAACTGAAAATGAATTCAACTCTGCTTAAAGATCGCCAAAAGTAAAAGAATGCATTGTCGTCGTGTTCTGATATATTCTAAAAGTTTCAAATGTCTAGCTAGTCGGGAAATTAGTTAAAAATCTTGGCCAAACAAAAAAAATCTGTACGGGACAAACAAGAATACGAGCTAATAAAAACGTGGTAAAAAAATAGGAGCCGCACTTATGTGTACCTACCTATTTTTCGCATAATTATTATATTGTACAAAAAAAAAATTGTATTCATTTTTCTGTTTGTATAAAAAAAAATTATGACAATAATATGTCGTTCATACAATATATTATAACAATATGTGACTTGAATTGGTCATAAACAACTAATCAATTACCTAAGTGTGTATTATTTTTTGACTTAATAATGGTTGTGCAGCTTAAAAATATTTCAACGATTGAAATAAAATTTATTGAAAAAACACCGCGCATATTATTTAAACTCCACTTAGTTTCATTATATTGTAAAGTCGCCGAAATTCTTCTCCATTATCTTATATTTGCATGTGCTGTTATTCACAATAATTTTACTAATGATTTTATAAATGCGTTTAAAAATTAATAAATCTAAAAATCTTAACACCACTGTATATGGATGTACTGAAATATGACTATATTCTATAACATTAGATCGAGCGGTTTAAAAGAATACTATTTTATGTAATAAAAATACCTTATGCAGTCATCAAATGTTTATAATAAATATAAAGGGTATTAAGGCTTCAAAATTATATAAATAGATTATCTACAACGTTTAAGGAATGTCCAGGATTATGCTTTGAAAATACCATAAAAGCTCCATTTTGACGTACGTGGGGCATGTGAGCCCTTAATCAGTCGAAACTTTTTGGGGCATAACTATTATCTACCCCTATCGCAAAGAAGTGACAAATGAACTATTACGTTAGCCTAATTGTATGTTGTTCAAAAAAAATCATTTAGCATAATATTTGCGATAGTTACCAGACTGTGTGTGTGTAAACATAACTGTTTTGCTCTACGCCGCGTAGCGGGTCTACGATATTCTTCGATTATGTGAATTAATCATAATAATACAACACTACATAAATAACTCGTAGCTACAATATGACAAATGTCTTATTTTCTTGTTTTATATAAAACTTTTTAGTCATTTTTTTATTTTGGAAAACATCACAATCACCATCATAATTCGTAGCATGAGGTCAACAGTCCGAGGTCGAACGTGGCTTTCTTTTAGTACTCTCAAGCATCGAGCGTAAATGACAAAATTATGTTTTGGATTAATGTTGGTATACATAATCCATTATCATGTTTAGCTATAAATATCTATCTCAGAATCTTGGGATATAAATAGATCGTTTTCCTGTGTGCTACATTATATTACTATTTTAACATGGAACATGTTTTACTCATGATCTCCAACGCAAAATCGTTATGAAAAATAGACGTATAATAACTATAGACGCGCAGCCCGCCTGCGGTCCGCGCCTCGCCCAATTACTTACGCGCACTGATTATTTTCATTTTACGTTCAGCATTAGCCTACATTCTGTGTGACGTATTGCTCGTCTGTTATTATTACTTCCTTAGTTGTAATTATATAATTTTCAGAAAAGTAAAATTGTTTGAATCCTTTGGATTCGGTTACTTTGACAAATAAATTTTCTTTCGAATTCGGACAACCAGCATCAGAGCAGAAGAGTAGACAAAGCATGTTCCATGTTTAATAATTTAACCACCAGGGTTTAAGTAACCATCATCTGAGGGACCCAGGGGGGCAAAACCCCCCCGCGAGGCGCAAAGCGCCGAGTTCTTCTCTAAAACTTGCCATATACCTATATTGATGCTAAAATGAACATCGACACATTACCTATAGAAATATATGAAACAAATTAATTAAGTAAGTTAAAATCATTGGCTGCGGACCTTTAAATTAATATTTAATTACCACATTTAAATAACATGCTAATTATATCGAATGACCACCTTATGGACAACGCACCAGTTGCGTCGGATGCAGTAACAATGTTATCAATTGTCATCCACGAAAATATGCTAGTTGGCACAGAAAATGCTAGTTTTTCTCAACATTGCAATCAAAATCAAAAAGATGAGAAATCAAAAATATTAGTCATAATTACGAGTGGGTATAAACAAAATTTTCAGAACGACAAAAATATTGAATAATAATTTATTGTTTCGCAGTTAATACATAAGTCAAACAACTAAAAATGAATGCAGGTACGAAATTTGATTATCGCTTAAAGATTGTAATATGAGTCGTATAGTATCAAAAGTAGATCTGTGCGCTATTCATCATTTCGAGAAAATGACGAAAAACGTTTTGTTGGGTTTTTTAGTGTTATAATAGCATGAAATATGTTTCTACATTTAGAAATTAGAAATTCAATTCAAATTCAACAGTTCTACTTTTGTTTCCAAAGTATTGAACAGTTCTAATTCTGATACCAAGCCCTACTTTCCATCACAATTTTATACCACACAGACAGTGGCGCACCCAGGATATAATATTGGGGGGGGCCAAGGAGGAGAATGTAAATTAGTCCCATAGGCTCTTTTCTTCTTCACAGCCTAATTTCTCGTTTATCGGTCTTTTGTCTATTGCACTCGGTGTACCTACACCATGGTCCTAACATCCTGAAACGGGCCCTCAGGCTAGGATATTTGGCGGCCCCCCTACCTACCGCTAAGATTAAAGGCAGTGTGAAACAGTAAATTAACGTTTTCCAAATTGTGTTTTAGTTCAAATTAAGGGTACTTATACGGTGAATTATTGGCGATTTTTAATACATCTACTTTAATAATGGAGCTGTCGAGTATCGACACATAACAATCAAAAAAAATATTGCACAATTATATAAGTAATTGAAAATGGTCATGGCCATGAAGAATAATAGCAGGTGACTTTTTTTACTATTAAAGTTAATTTATGATGTGTGTTTATCTCACTTATCTGGTCAACCCGATACGCCGGGCCCCCCATAACCCGGGCCCCCAGGCTAGAGCCCTGTCAGCCCTCCCAAGCTATGACCTACACCACTCCGGAATTCGGGTGGACACGGAGAATTTTTTGACAGTTCCATTAGGGATTGGGTTTCTAAAAAAACCCCGACATTTTCGAAATTTTTGTGTTAGAAATTAAATCTAAGAAATTTTTCTATAAATGTGCTGGTGAATTACATTCTGATAATTTTTATTTTGGGGGGTGCCAGGGCCCCCTGGCCCACCCCCTGGGTGCGCCACTGCACACAGATATGATTTTGATTCGAATATTATATTGCTAGTCGTACACTATGGTCAGAAGAATAATTTGGCATTCTTAGTTAAGTTTCGATATATTTGCGACAGTTCTAATTTTGATACTATACGACTCATATATTACATTTACGTAGATTATTATTAAGATAAACGGTTAAAAATTCCAGAATGTTAATTACATACAAGCAAATCTGTTTAAGTTTATATAAGCTTTTTATGAGAAATTTAAGGCCTTTTGCTGTATCGAAAATGAAATGTATAAGGTATACGCCAGATGCAAATTTTATAAGCGAAATAGTTATTAAAAATAATACTAGATTTGACAATAAAAACGTTAAGTTGGCAACGCTGATCACTACCAACATGGTGGCGCTTTTCGCAGTGGACTGTATAATTTGAAGGATGGTGAGGAGTCCGGATCTAGGGGTGGGGGCGATATAACTGAATGCCAGACAATGACCTTTTTGATGATTTTGATGATGGATCCGTGGTCTGGTTTCACTGTTACTCGCGCGGTATTGTTTGATTTGGGTCACCCTGTTCGCGGCACTTGATACACAGTTTTATGGATGATATGTGAGGGTAAATGAGTGATGATAATCTGTGTGATTTAATAGGACGAGAGGTTCACTAAAGCCGTAACCGAAAGACTTACGGAATGTTTTGAATCACTCGATAGTTAACGTAGCGCGGCAACATGCGCTCGATCGAATCTTTGGGTGACTGAATGTCCATTGCAGTTACGATCGATTAATGACCCGTAACTGCCGGTCACTTTGTCTTGTAGCAATAATACTGAATTCGGAGTATGTGGTAAATAAGGATGGAATGCGAATATAAATGGCCCAACCCATTTCCGACTCAAGTAGAAAGCCGATACATTCACAACGACTGGTCCTACTTTTTCCGCCCCTCCCGTTGTTATATATGTATGAACTATCATTGCCTGTCATTGTTCTATAGAATGCTCCTACTAACGCGTCTGTCGTGTTCACACAGGGAATAGATTGATTTGAATAGATAAGTTACATGATAAATAATACACTAGCATTAACACACCTTCTACAAATGTAATGCATAGATAGATCAATGCTACATATTTTTTTTGGAAATTGATATTACCACCGGTTTTTGTGTGAAGGACTAGTCTGACTTTGACAGCTGATGAATAACAGGAATGTATAATATTTATTAATAACACTGATTGTTAATATATTCGATTTGAGAATTTTTCATAATTCAATTTGAAACGAGAAAGGGCGAATCAATATGTCAAGCAATCAGGGATCTGATTTTGACAGCTGAAAAGTGGACCACTCGTTGCTTGTGCAAAAAGTTATGTTCGGGCTTTATTAATCTAAAGATGGCGGTGCCCAACCACAACATTCAAATACTCCACTAATTAAGTCATAAATAATTTCGCAGCATAGACAATCGAATAAAATAATCAAATGACATTATAAAATATAATAAAAACTTTTAAATAGTTTCGAACGTGGCATTTTCAGCGCTTCTTAATGAAATGGCAGATATAACGTGGCTTCGTGTCTGCTGGTCGTTAGAGCCTTCGGAATAAATACGCTACGATGGAATGAAATGGTGAAATACCTGGCGCCGGCAAACACTCGAGGCATTCGTGGAATGGGAACAGTTTACCGTTTATCTGCTCGGATTGTTTTGTATGATTGTCTGCATTAATTTATTATTGTAAGATATCTCCACGTGTGCTTGTGTAGTCATCACTATCGTAGCCCGGAAGGCTATAACCCAGGGAACTCAGAAATAATGGGAACTGACATACCTAACGGGTAAGGAGTAGCAGGTAACCGAGTAAGGAATTACCCGGGATAAACATAAACACGTGTCAAGAATATGTCATACGTCGAATACTGAGAACTGCTCAATTTATTTCCATTTATTATTTTTTTTAACATATTGTGGACATTACAAATTATAAGTTTAAGACGTTCACAACATGACATTTAGAAACAAAGATATATAAATATAACAGTATTACATAAAAAAGAGATAGATCAGTAGATAAATTAGATAGGTACAAGGAAGTACACCGGATGAGTTAAGCAGACCCTATTTTAAGAATTTATAAAACAACTCCACCTAAACTCATTCTCACGTAAGTGGAATATATCAACACCCGAAGCAATTTCGTTGAACATAGTTATCGCCCTCCCAATTGGCATGCATCTGCTCTCGGGTTATGCATTGAGCTCATTTAATATTGGTGTATTACAAATTACACACTATTGCACGTGCATAATGCGTGTTTCATTTTCGTAGGACACTCACATTAAATACCCTGCTTCAAACTGTAGTATATTGGTGTACCTACCTCAAATATATACATCAAAATATAGCGTATTGAATATAGCCTATCGGAATTATATTTATTATCTCTTCTGTGCTATAACCCGTGGTGGATCAGGGATCTTGACTTCCTTCAATAATAAAATTACTCTATTCACCTTTCACTCTCTATCATGTGGACCTATATCTATAGTCTATGATGTGGACGTTGTCCAATTTTGTGTCCCGAGCATATCGTAATCATCGACAGTGTAGTGGACGTCCCTAGACGGACGGTCCCTAGGTAGGAGTCACTGACTAATTTTGAGCACCACCCCTTTACGAAAACCATAAATTCCAAATTATCATCCTGCCCAATAAAATATCAGTGTAACTCTTTTCTAGAATCACATGCCGTGTTAGATTGGGATCGTCTTTGGTGTTCTATTGTAGTTATTATATTATGCTTTGGCTAATATTGTACACTTAACTGTTTCGACACCCCTTTGAAATCTTTTGATGAATCAATTTGGTACTTACGTCATATTCGTCATAGAAACTCGCCACTGCTCTATCAATCTTGATTGATGATGAGCATCATCGTGCTTTTCTTAGATCTCAGCATTGTACCTTAACGTCTCGAGAATTAGTATGAATAATTATTCAGATTCTCGTCTCGAGAAATCAATCTCAAATTTTTCGATTTAAAAAAAATCGCAGCTGCCATGGAATAATTTCCAAAAATTACCCACTACTACTAGTTACATCAATACATCAATTTTAAATGTAAAACGTGATCACAAATTAAAAAAACTGATCTCAATGCAGTCTTACAAAAGCAATAAAATATTCTTTCAGAATAAAAGGTTTAGATTTGTACTGAAGGATTGTAAGAAAGCTCTCCCAAAAAAATGAGAGGAAAATTAAATAAAATTCACAGAATTGTACTGGAAGTAAACTCACCAAATTTTATTATCAGGGTCACTTAGATCCCGGGTTCGATTATGTGATTGTACGATACAATTTTTAATTGTGTATCGATACTCGACAACTCCGTGATTCAAATGGATGTATTAAAATATACAAAAAAAACAATAAATATACACATTGATTTTATCGCGTACACCATTTGGAAAACGCTACTGCAGAGCATCACACTGCCTTTATCTTTAGCAATAGGTAGGGGGGGCACCAAAAATCCTAGCATGGGGGCCCGCTCCAGGATATGGGGGCCATGCCATCAGCGTATATCAATATGGATACAGGCCTCTCTAAGCCGAGTCATTACTTTCAGCCACGTAGTTTGCATTGTAACCTATTTCCGCCGGATATTAAAGACGGGTCATGTAGCGCGACTACATAATGAGAGATGGACAAAAATAATTACTTCATGGAACGGCCCAAAAGGGAAACGCTATAGAAGAAGACTCCATGCGAGATGGCAAGACGACATCATAAAAACAGCGGGCCCAAATTGGCTACAAATAACCAAAAACAGAGTCCAGTGGGACTCTTTGGAGGAGGTCTTCACCCGAAGAGGGGTTCTTACAAACCAAACAAACTAATTACATATCACTGTCTAATTTATAAACATTATCTAATAGTATTATATACAAAATAAAAAATCTTAATATAGGTATATGTGTATTATACAAAAATAATAATAATTAATTTTATATAAACTAGAATATAAGTAGATAATACAATCATAGATAGATATATATACATAATATATCTATTCATAGGTTATATATTATATATTCATTAGATATAGTCAATTAACTGTCATTTACTTTTGTTTGTAAGAAATAAAAAGGCTTTTTATATTATATTATATATTATTAAAAAAAATGTTCGAAAATTTAATAAAAAAATTGGGCAACAATTATCTTTGTGGACAATTTTTAGTTTTTACATTTTTTTGAAACATGAGTCTAACTATCGCCAGAAAGTATTCAAACGCGAACAAAGTTTATAAGACAGTAAGGTAAGGACTAACTGATGTAAGAAACACGCAATGCCCCAAAAAGAAACGGAAAGACTTCTTCGTGAGACCATCAATCAAATTGTTGAATCAATGTCGCGATTCTTGACTCGCGAGTGTCGGAAACGACACAACGAAACGTTAGCTGTGCCACCATTGTCCCACGAATAATCGGAACGCCTAAATTACTAAAAGGTAAATTACCATATCAGCTCATCAGCGGAATATCCGCTGGTGTTATGTTAAAATAATACCTTTTTTAAAAGCATACTTCAGTGAAACGGCAAATAATTTTCAACTATATGTGTTTCGGACTCGCTGCCAATCGGAGAGCGATAGTCGAGCTGTGAACACGTCAATTTATTTTGTGATGGCGTCGGAGGAATTAATTCTTAAATCGTGTAAAGATGACTAAAAAACGTTACCCATTTACTTGAAAAAGAAAACTTGTCAATGAATATATTATTATTATTAGTCGCGTAGTCACGATCGTTTTAGACCGTGCCACAGATAAACTCTAGCCTTAATGAGATTGGTGTTAGCGTTTTGCGTTTAGCAAAACATGTCGGATCGTGGCGTAGTACCTGAAACTAATGCCTGTTTTATGGAATCGCGTCTTCTTTTATATGTCTCACAATAAACTGCAACCCGTAGTGAGAAGATTGACTAAAACAGGGATTCGCGACATATCAAACAAGGCTTAAATCCAGGGAAAACTTCATGGCAAGAACCGTGCCTGAAGAGAACAGACTATTCACATGTAAGCGAGTGTAACCTCTGAAGGCCTCTAAAATGGCTTACGCCGGGAAAGCCAGTCTTGGGTAGGTACTGTAAACATAAACCTCTCAATAGCATGAGAACCATGGCAGGACGCTCTCGAGACCTTTTCAAGGCTTTTTAGAGGAATGTGTCATTCCTTAAAACTGCAGTGACGTCCCGTGGGGATAGGCAGATTGAGTGTCGCTTGGGGGCGGCAGTTACTCGAAGGGCGGCAAATCGAGGAGAATCATTATTTTTATATATAGAAATAGCTACCTTAATTTAGTAATAACGGAAATATCTTTCCATTAAAAAGTTCTTGGTGGACAGGAATAACACGTGCAGATTTACAAATAATATTTGAATTATGTATAGGTAGGTACATACATAATTTAAAATTTAACCAAATATGTTTGCTAGTTATTCGCGAGTTTTGGAAGTTGTCAGGCCTATTTTTAAATGTAGGTACCTATCTGAAATCATTGTCTATTGAAGCAGATATGGAATTTAAATTAGATTTAGTGGTATATACTCATCATGTTAGTAATGTATCCATAAACACATTTCTTAGGTATTGGAGTCATGAAAGGATGATAAAAGGACTGTAAATATAAAAAAATGTGGCGGCATTTTGGTACTGCCTAGGGGCGGCATTTTGTATAAGGACGTCACTGCTTAAAAGCGCACCACGGGTCTATAATATTTCCTCAGTATTCCTCTTCACTCTTTTACGGTGATACGTTTGATGAACTGTTCATTCACATTTCACACCGATTATTAGGCATATAAATATGCATATTATATGTCAGACACGTATCTAGTCTCGATATATAGTCTAAGTATCTAATTGTCGCAGAACAAGAACGACACCAAACTGCTTGGCCACGTGTATCCCGAGATAGTGGTCCCAAGTACCTGGTGACAATGCTTTTGAATAATGAGGTCTAATTTTATGCCTAGAATTCCATGAAACTTTTATAGGTAGGTACAAGGGGGCACTTTTAAAACATAGACCCCTCCAAACCAACCCGCCCTGCACCACACTCAGTCTCAATCGAGCATATCACGAGGCCCTACGTTTGTGTGAGGCATCAGCAGTTTTTTTACGCCTGGGAATATCGCAGGAGGAGAAGCCCAACTGAGATCACCACGCTCTCAAGTGAACTTTGACTGAGTTTATTGAAAGACGTAATTTAATAAAAACTGCATGGGAGAGAAACGCACGGAGACTTGACAGAAATAAATGAATTTAATGATATATTAGATACAAAAAACAAAACTTAAACAATACGGACAAACAAAATTATGTGAAGAGAACTTCACGTCCGCAATAACACGCCGCAATTTTTTTAATGCAATATAATGGCCTTTGTGGCGACCAGGTTGGACGGCCCGATGGGCCCAACAGCTGGTTGGACCGACTTACGCATCTCGTCTCTCTCCGAGCACATTCTCGGACATTCTCAGAGGATGTGGTTTGCGTCATGTGGTTCGTCGCCACATGGACATGTTGGCCGGGTAACAAGTCCAAGCTCGTAGAGCTTCGCAGCGAATCCACCACGGCCTGTCAAAAACTGACTAGTGTAGTGGTCAAAATCTTTACAATCAAATATTTGAATCAAATCAAAAACCAAGATTTCTCTTGCAGTTTCATATTGTTTTGTCGTTTACGCCCGAATCCACCCATTGCGCGAGACCCGATTACGTCCAACCAGTGAAATCGTCCCAAGTTTCTATCTACAAACTGTGTGGGGAAAAAATACTTAAAAATTACAAAATACAAATTGAAATGCGAATCGTACAGATTGCAATGGATGTGGGCTTAAGTACGATTCTCAGTTTATTCATCTGTGAATTTTCTAATGTGTATTTTTTCAAAACTGGAGACTCAGAATCGCTTTACCACCTATAATAAGGTTGATGATTATTATTAAGTACCCGTTAAAAATAATAATTTGAATCTGACTGAAATATTTATTTCAGTCTTGGGTAATGGTCACTCCATCGGAGGCCAATGTTAGGTGTCCATGGAAACATAGGCGCGGTATTCGCGTGGCACGAGGAGGCGTCGGAGCCGACATGTTCCCACACACTTAACGATCCGCCCCTGCGCCGAAGAGCCTCCACCGCCTCATCCGGTTCTGCTCTCTCACTTGCTACGCCAAAGTCAACGCGGCGGTCGTGAAAGTAATTCACTCCTCGTGGATTTTAAAAATAATCATAAAGTGGGCCTAGAAAAAGCCTTGTTATCAATTAATTAATCGAAGCAAATAATCATACATGTGAAAACATTTTACATAATACATCATCTTCTTGTATTTTTTTTATAATTTAACACGTCTTAACTGATATAAAAATCATTGAAATTATTGTGTTTGGACAAATATATATTTAAGTATTACTGATGATAAATTCTGTTAATTGGTTAATATAATAGTGTTAACACCTTTGAAACACAGTTGAAAACATTTTTAAATATAAATAAATACTACTTACATTAAAATTATGTATATCATAACCCAAAGATTAATTATTGCAGTTATTTTTGTCTTTGGTAAAAGTTAATTCTTTTAAAAATACTGACAAATCATTTCTAATGACGTGGTTAATTGTTGTCATATATCGTTAATATCTAACTATGTTATCAACAATAATAATCGATAAATTATAACATAATATTTTAAGTATAACAAGATCTGTTAATGCTTATTAATTAATAAATATATAAAATTAATGACAAGATATTTAATATAATTAAATACTTTTTTGCGCAAGGGTAAATAAAGTAAAAATAATATGATTTAAGCAAGTGTAAGAATATAACAAACATAATATTTAAAGACAGAGATAATAATAATATTATTATGATAATCTAATTTTTAATATTATTATTTGGTATTTAATATATTTCAACAATCAAAATGTCGGCAGACGAAAACGCAAAAGCTCAGGCGAGCAAAATCTTGGGCTCAAGCAAAGAAACGGAATTCCTGCAAAGCTTTGTTAGAGTTGATTTAGGGACAGACGATGACAAAGAAACCAATGCCAGATCCAGCCATAAACGGATGGGAGACAGTCTTCACATTCCAAAACAAATATCTTTTGACTTGGATGGAGATTCAAAAGACAAGAACTCGTCTCCAAGACAAGGGTCGTTCACGAAGCCGATCTCAGGCAAAGCAATATTCAAACAGATAAAAAAAGAAATGAAAACAAAGGGTACGAGACGGCGAAGAGTTAGGAGAGAAGAAGAGGTATATACTGATAAAGATCGAGCTGCTGCTGTCAATATGGGATCCAAGGACATTAAACACTCTTTGAATGCAAAAATGAAGCTGGACAGGACGAAAGCCTTGCGGCTGCCTGACGAGGCGGATTCAGGGACGCTTTTGGCGCTAGGAAGAAACGAAATGAGAGCAGGGAATTTTGAGACTGCGCTAAATTTTGTTAACAAGGTTTTGTATAATTGACAATCTATGCTAAATTGTTTATCATGTATTCATGTAGCGACCTGAATAATATCATGTCAACATAAAATATAAAGGCATTTACTCTCCTTCTCAGTGACGTCCCGTGGGGGTGGGCAGATTGAGCATCGCTTGGGGGCGGCAGTTACTCGAAGGGCGGAAAATCGAGGAGAATCATTAAATATATATAAGAATTGGTACCTAAACTTAGTAATAACGGAAATATCTTTCCATTAAAAAAATCAGCTCACTGGTTGGAAACAAAATGTATTAATAAGCATAAAAGATTTAACAAGACTGTATTTTTTTCGTCGGGTTCGCGATGTCTTGTTTACTTCCGTTGTCTTTGGACATCACTCCTTGATGACCAGCAATGACACGTGCAGATTTGCGAACTATATTTGAATTATAGGTAGGTACATATTTAGGTACCTAATTAATTTATCCAAATATTTTTGACAGTCAATCGCAAGTTTTAAAAGTTGTCAGGTGTATTTTTAAATGTATCTGAAACCGCGGACTCGCAATATTATCTATTGAAGTAGAGATGGCATTTAAATAAAATTTTGTGATATATATTTTGTTAATAATGTGTTTCTTAGATATTGAAGTCATAAAAGGATAATAAAAAATACTGTATAATGGGGTGGCATTTTGACGCTTACTAGGGGCGGCATTTTGTCTAGGGACGTCACTGCTCCTTCTCCATAACCATTGTATGTGAATAAAGGAAGTAAATACGTATATATAATAAATTTGTAGTAAGATATTGAGGCCTTGCGATGTTTTCCATTTTCATCAATCGTAAAAATATATGAGTATAAAGGAAACGTACCTATAATATGTATTGAATATTATTTAGGGTCATAAATACTCAACATTATGTTTACCATACACGCTACATTGTGATTTATATATGCAATATAATAGTACTAGCGATTGCAATACCGGTATCTCAGTATTCTTCGATACCGAAATACCTGTTTTGAAAATCACACAATACTCGGTATTGAAAATGGAAACAAAATGTATTAATTAACATAAAAGGTTTAACAGGACTGTAATTTTTTATCGGGTTACGCAATGTCTGGTTTACTTCCGTTTCCATTCGACGTATAACCTAATAAAACATTAGGTTAATCGGTATTGAAAATGGAAACAAAATGTATTAATTAACATAAAAGGTTTAACAGGACTGTAACTTTTTATCGGGTTACGCAATGTCTGGCTTACTTCCGTTTCCATTCGACGTATAACCTAATAAAACATTAGGTGGAATTATCAGTGGGGCACATACACATCTAAGATCACTTTATAAGATAAATTAATTGAAAGATCATTCGAAGAAGAAAGTGCCAATCATTCAACTACTAAGTATTATTTCGTAAACATCAACATATCTACCATATCTTACCTTTATCTGTTTTTATAGGTTTACTTATTATAATAATATGTACGCACTTAGATATTTTTTCTATGAAATATTAATATTTTAAAGAGATTTTGATATCTATATTTATTGGAAGATACTTCTATTATTTTCATATATTTCACGAATACCGGTGTTCATAGGAAATACTGAAATACCGGTTTTATTCAGTAATGCAACCCCTATCTCGAGATAAGGTAATGCAGGTATCTACGTATTTTGTGCTTACGTTTATTTTGTGCCCACTGTGGCATAAAAAAGCTGGAATCAAATACAAAGATTATTTAACATCAATAAAAACGCACGATTAAAATACAGAACCAATGTTAACACATACTAGGATTTGCAATCCCGGGATTTCGATTGATTTTTTGATAATATTAGGATACCGGAATTACTTATATTGGAATTTTTGAAAAATGTAATTCAAGTAAGTAAATGTGCTGGTTTATAAATAACATTTTTTTTAAACATATATAATTTTAGAAAAACTTTTTCTGAGAGTATATTTATTATAACCAATAGAAAAAATCTTTTTTGAAAAAAAGTAAGCCAACCCTACGAGGAATCGAACTCCGTATCTCCCATGTTTACGCCCTGATCCGTTGCATTACCAATATGCTACGAGGTGACATACTAATTGCGACAAATTTTAACTATTGGTCAATTTTAATACCTACTCATCAGTGCTCTTCCAATAAAGCTACTTTGGCAATCGATTTATGTTTCTTATATTTTTTTAAACATCAGAAAACTACCATCCATCTTCGCAGAATAACAGGATCGAAAAATATATAATTATTATAAAGCTTCATATAAGCTATAAACAAAAATACCAATCAAGCGCCTCTTCTTGTATGATTTTTTTGCGATGACAAGACATTCAAATTTAAAGAAATTTAGATAAAATTTCACTGTTTTGATTAATATCGGGATTGAAAAAATACAAATACATATAATATTTTCTATCCAATATATCGCAATTTCTAGTACTGACATACCTAGTACCTACCTATATACCTACTTCCTGCCTCCCCAAATATATTTTTGGGGGTACATACTTACATATTTTATTTCGCTTTGAAACCAAGTCTTTATCTTGAATTCTACGATATAATATGAGTTCTTTACAAGCGTTCATATCTCATCATGATATAACGAGAGAGTGCATTTTGTTAATATCTGATTTCATCCTCGTTGACAACAGTGGCGTAGCCTTAATCTACGTAGGTATTTATTTTATTTTTTATTTTAACCCAAAACAGCTGTCAACATTTTTTATAACTCAAATATCACACAATAAAATTAGCCAAATAAAACTTAAAATCAACCTGGAAGGAAACCATTGGTATTTTGGTATCTAGTGTTGATATATTGTAGTATAATATATCCGTAGACTCATAACTAGAGAAGGCAATTATTTGTAAGAATTAATACGTCATATAAAGGGTTATCAAAAATAATAGATATATATTTTTAATTTAATTCTCAATACTGTATAGTTACACCATCTTGTTGGAACCACATATCGTCCAGATCAAAATCATCTAATTCATGCCAAAAAAATAAGTAGGTAGTCATGTTTCTGTAGCGTTTTCCATTGACAATAACTGCATTGTCATTTTCGTTTTCCAAAAAATACTTTCCAATCACACCTCCAGACCATAAAACACACCAAACTGCTATTTTTTGTGGATGTAAAGGTGTTTCAAGAATGTGGGTTTTCATTTCTCCACATGCGACTATTGTGCTTCTTTACGAAACCATTTAACCAAAAATGAGTTTTTAAAGATGATTTTTTTCATTAAATAATGGGTCTGTTTCAAGTTGATTTAAAGCCCAATCAGAAAAATTTGGACGCACCAAATGATCATTCGGCTTAAGGGGGGACATGCTCAGCGTAGGTCAAAATGGAGCTTTTGTTCTTTTTTCAAAGCATGATCCTGGACATACCTTAAACGTTGTAGATAATCTATTAATATAATTTTGAAGCCTTATTATCCTTTATATTTATTTTAAACATTTGATGACTGCATAAAGTATTTTTATTACATAAAATAGTATTCTTTTAAACCTCTCGCTCTAATGTTTTAGAATATATTATTAATGTTATTTTTATTTCCATTGTTTCAGGCACTTGACCTCAACCCGCAGGAAAAGATTGCTCTGGTTGCTCGTAGCAAATGCTACCTTCTTCTTGGAGAACCCAAAATGGCACTGGAAGACGCAGAAACAGCTCTAAAAATCGACAAAGCATACATCAAAGCAATTTACCAGAAAGCAGAGGCCCTATATTACTTAGGAGATTTTGAGCTAAGTCTGATGTTCTACCACAGAGGACTACGCATTCGTCCCGAACTGGAAGGATTTAGACTCGGCATTCAGAAAGCTCAGGAAGCCATCGAAAACACTATCGGATCATCAAAACCTCTCATGGATATTAAATCAATTAGTGAAATTTCGATATCGAGCACCCCGGTTGAGGCAGAAAGGGAGCCGCCAAAACCAACGCCGCCAAAAAGTACAACAAACGGTAAAAAAGGGAAAGAACCAGAAAAGAAACTGGCCAGGCAACTACTGGGACAATTGTGCGTGGATAAAGAATACTTGGAAAATCTTTTAAAGCATCCAGATCTTAATGTAGCTGATAAGAAGACGAATAATATTGTGGTTTACGCTGAGGAAGCCGTCCAGTTCCTGAATAAGAGGCAGGAGTTCTGGAGACAACAGAGACCGACGACTGCAGCGGCTGGTAAAAGAAAGACTGCAAAATATAACAATGCTGGACCACTTCCGAAGTGGTATGCGGAAAAGCAACATTAATAATGAATGTGCTATTTATATCATTGGCATGCAGTGACTTTTATTAATGGGCATGCTGTTGAAAAAATACATGTACATTACTTACTATATTATTGTCTACTTGAGCCACTAAGGGTTTTGTAACTAATTTAACCTTGAAACAAGATGAAAGTGTAACATTTTAGATGTGCTTTTTTTCTTTCTTAGGTAGCCTACCACTTAATTGTACAATAAATATATTCTTAATATTATCTATAATCAATGTAATATGATAATATCATAAAATTTTTCGATACAATATAATTATATTGTATCGAAAAATTTTGGGCATGCTTCGCATCCACTGCATCTGTGGACCGCACGTCACTGATTTGTATCCCAAATAATATAATGTAGTTAAATGGTAATGTGTCGGTTTGTAAAGTCGCAGGTATTGGGTTCGAGTAGTACAATAATTTGAGAACAAAAAAAAACCCTAGTAAAAAACCTCTTCGTGAAGCTGCCGTGATCAATAGGGATACACAAAAGAAAATAATAATTCTACAATTCAACACATTTGGTATTGATAAGTCTACTCTGTATCTGTGGCATGTTCTTTTGTACTTGTTTTTTTTCACTGACTACACAATTAGGGATTGCAATACCGGTATTTCAAAACCGGTATTCCAGTATTTATCAATACCGAAATACCGGTTTTAAAGATCTAAAATACCGGAATTTTCGGTATTAAGAAAGCACACTCGTTTACGTTTTTAAAAATGAATCATAAGTTATGTGCTGCTAAAATTCATATATATATATATGCAAGTAATTGTCACGATGAATTATCATAATATTATTTCGAAATAGAAAACACCTCCGTGACAAAAATGTTAAATTATTCTACAATTATTGATGACTGTACAAGCGTTGAATTTAAGAAGCTTTCCCAGCAGCCGGGACTTATTTGCACTTGATAAACTTTTGAGGGCTTTAGTTAAAATTTTCTATATATTTAAATTATTGGTAAAAAATCACTAGTTCTACAATTATGATCAATATATATTTTTAAATGTCAACATAATACATGTAGGTATATATGTTTTTGCTATAAAATAATAATTTAAAAAGATTTTAATAGCTATAGCTGATAAGCACCTACTTTTAATGTTTAAGAAATACCGGTAATCAATAAGAAAATATACCGAAAAACCGGTATTGACATTTTCATTCGGTATTGAAATCCCTATATACAATCCGATGTGGATCTTGGCCGCCTTAAGCGTCAATTACATTGAGCTTCTTTACGAACTGTTGGCGAATTTATAATCTGCCTGTAAAGTCGCCCAGTGTAATCATCGAAAAGCTAACATGTTCGATGATTACACTGGGCGACTTTACAGGCAGATTATAAATTCGCCAACAAACAGCTCGTAAAGAAGCTCAATGTAATTGAAGCTTTACGAATAAAGCGTTTCTTTGAAAATACAAGTACATACTGATACATAATTAGTACTCATACATTATAAGTATTACTTATAAGTAAAAGTAGTACTTATACATTATAGTACATTTGAAAAAAAAATTGGAAGACTTTTTACGAGAAAAGAATCTTAGCCACTTGCTCAACGTATATGCTCCTAATACACATTGAAAACCAACATTTAAATTTGCTATACCCGGGATTCGAACCAGAGGTTCACAAATTCACAAGCGGACACGATGGTACTCGGTCATCGGACGCCCTTACATAACAATTGTATTATTTTTAATTCAAATATATTTATTCAATGAATGCTACATGAATGTAGCATTCTTTCTACATAATTATTTGGAATAACAATAAGAGTTTCTTCAGCAGTCCAGTGCTCGAAATGGAATTTTTTTACGAGCCGGAGCGCTCGATAAGTTTCCGAAAATATCAACATATTTATCTAATTTTAGATATATTTTAGTATATTTTAATTTTAAGTATATTTTATAAAAAAATATGTGTTTGATTTTGTGTTATAATATGTTAAGGCTAGTTCGGACGATCAAATTATGTTGTCCACGAGACGGAGCGAAAATCTCGTAGATTTAACGAACCGGAACAACCCTCCGGTGCTCTCCGGTTCATTTTGAGCCCTGTTCCAACACCTTTGGGATTTCTTTTATTTTGTTAACTGTCAATTCATGGTGGAACTGCATTGTATTGTTGTTTAATTTAATAAAGTAATAAAGTAAATAATTCAGTTGAAAATGTCCCTCTGAGGCGGACGAAACCGGTCCTAATGTATTGATTAAAAGTGGAATAAGTACTACAAAAAAAGTGCGTTTATTAAATTAAACAACAATACCTTTGGGATTACTTCGTAAATATAATAATATTGCATAAATATTTGTATCGAGTGGCACTTGGACATGCATTCATTGCATTCCGAGTAATCTACTTTAGCTGCACTATGTACGTCTTATTTTTAATTAATACTAATTAATTACTATAATAATTGGTGTTTTTTTTATTATTTCCCAATTTTAATCAGAGCTATTAAAACCCATCATTTAAATAGGGTTTGTTTCTTACTTCAGTTCCAGTGAATCGAATGGGGGTTAAAATGAATGTGACAGTGGCACCATAGACGATTCGCGGGTGTATTGAATTGTTTGCGACAATGCCTGTTTCAATGCTAGCAAACAATACCACTACAACAGCAAGCCGTATTTGCCGTACCCATGGTGCCACTGTAAAACGATTTACCATACTTACCTACGTAGCTACCTACTTATAGGTAAGCTTACCATAATTATGAAGTCGAAGAAACAAATTTCATCACAGAAAATGGTTTTATTACTAAAAATAGGTACGAGTATGTACAAAAGAAAAATTCTACTGCAGTAGAAATATAAATTTATTTATTTATTGTACCAGCCATACTTCTCGCTGGAATGAACTTTTTTTAATTTCCTTATAAAAAAAGTTGCATGTAATGTTGAAGTGGCCAATTGAGTTACTCTAACTTTGTATTTATATATTTGTATTATATGAACATATTTATACATTTTCACAACAAGAGCTTCAATTCCGATTGGCAGACCATCCACCAGCAGATTGAAGTAGAGTGCGAAAATTATAAGTTGAAGTGTCATGGCCGCCGTCGTAGCGCTGCGATATATTACGAAAGGATTGTCAGTATTGTAGTTCTCGAAACGGCCACGCTTCACGTTAAACTGCCGCAGCTAGGTATAATGTGCACAATAATATGTTCTCCACATCTAATGCCGACGATATTAACACCAAGTTGTTATTTGAGTCGGCAGTAAACGTTATTTTGCCTTCTAAGTACGCCTCCAAAATTCATGTTACAATATTATTGTCACCAAAAAATGCAGCTATCTTTTTATCAATCTCATGACGACAAATGTTCAAATTATGTTTTCAGTCAATATTTCCGATGTCTTGCCGTGAACAGACTCCAAATCCAGCAGTTTTACGTAGGTACACATCTTCCAATGGTAAAAAGTATCTAACAAAAACAGGCGGTAGTTTTACTTCTTTCCTATTTGAAGTGTTGAAGTGTCGTTAGTAACACTTACAAAATGCGTATTCTGTCTACGGCCAATCACGACAATTTATTATTGCCAATCATTCATAAGCGGAATAACAGCCGGGACAAAATGCCAAGCCGGCCGGGACGCCGGAAACAATGTGTGAAACCGGGACAACCCCTGTCAAGCCGGGACGTATGGTAATCCTACTTATAGGTAGATCCCGCACAAATTAGCCGTGACATGCAGGTGATTTCAGAAGCAAAGATCTCGGCCACAAACCTTACCGCCAAAAAACCGCTCAAAAACTATTCAAGCTCACATTTGAAATACCTACTTTCCTTTACATAAGTGTTCTTTGAAACATCCTAATTTATTTATTTATTATTTTATATACCTAAACACAATTATGCATATTTTTTTTCATCAATAGCCTACTGGAATAATATGATGTAGGTAGGTATACATTTAACTATACAAATAATAAATAATTTAAGTACCTAGGTTGTTTCAAAGAACTACCTTCTAAAATATTTCAAATGTGAGTTAGAATAGTTCTGCATTCAGCTGACGCATTGTTGTGTTAATTTACACTTATAACACTTACGGTAGGTACCTACCTATATAGTGCGCGTAGATGAGAAAAAATTGTTTTTTTAGTATTATTCCACGGCCTACTCTCCCCGCACAAGCGTGTCCGGAAAATTGTACGCATGCAGTTCGCCGTATCACACTTCAATGTGAAATGCTGTATCGGAAATATATGGCCGTATATTAAAGACCGTCCAACCTCTTTGGCTAGTATAGTATTGACATAAAATTCATGTCTAAATAAAACATGGTTATTGTCGGTTTACACTTCACAGGAAGCCAGCACCAAACAAATTTTGAAAATAGCCGATATACTGGATTATTTGTTAGGTTAGATTAGGTTTTTCATTCACGAATTCATGAATTTTGCCAAAATGAGCTATGAAAATTGAATTAATGTTCACATTGAATCTAATATAATTTGAGAGCGTATAGTATACGGTCATCTTTTTCCTATAAGAGAGCTTACGGTGAACTATGCCACGGTGAAATGTTTTACGTACAATTTACATGTAACCAAGCCAGCATATCTAACTTCAAGTAAGCTTTTGTCTATTACTCAGTATCAAAACTGACAGTTAATGTAACCCGCACAAGCCGAAGATTGCCAAACATTCACTAATTTTCGCGAAAAAAAATTGACACCAGTGGGTCTATTCTATACTTATCGACCGCTAAAGTGATAAAGTGATAAATATTATCAAACTTAGGGTAAGTTTGTATCAAAATATTAGCACTTATTGTAACAATTACACGAAGTTGGTTTTTATTGTTGCAATAAGTGCTATATTTTAACAGCACCTATCTTGCTGCTGTTAAAATATCGCACTTATTGGAACAATAAAAACCAACTTCGTGTAATTGTTACAATAAATGCTAATATTTTGATATGATACTATTTATCACTTTAGTGTTCGATAAGTATAGAATAGACCCACAGGACTAAATTAGTTACTCTGCCCAGAGTATGGATATTTTATTTATTATTTAAAAATTCAAAAACTAAGTTTCTATACCAATTTCTTTTTCTATAATATACCATTACCAGGTGGATGACGTGCACACCAATTCGTATACATTCAACCACATCAATATAAAACTTCTGTAAAACATTACTTACCTACCTACGTCTAAATGTATTTAATTTTATACTAGTTAAAATTAGAATTAAAAAGCTGAAGTGAAGTGGAAGGTAAAGTAAAAGTATAAGTTATAGATAGACGATAACCAGGGAACGGGGAACCAGAGACCAGGCGACCCTCGTAGTCCAGTGCGTAAGGCGCTGTCATCCGGGGGCTCCGGGTTCGACCAGGCTGTTTGTGATTGTTTCACTTCTATTACTTATTACACTACGGTTTCGCTACACTACTGTCATTGTGCCTCGCGGTCTGTTGTAGTGTAAAAAAAAACACAATTAACTGTGACGATACTCATGAAAGTTTTTTTTATTACCTATTCAGACACGCCGATAAATTCTGTTGTCTTCACTATCTACTTTGAGTTCATAATGCAGCTATTATAAGAAATAATGTAAGTATCTACCTACCAATACTTTACCCGAATTAAAAATATTCAATTGAAACTATCGTTTTATTTGATTTATAACAGAGGGGGGCAAACTTTTTGGATGGAGGGCCAAATTCAAGAATTCAAAATGAGCGGCGGGCCGCAAGTAAAATACCATTTTTAGATATACACTATTTATTATCACGAAAAATAAACATTACAAAAAAATTAATGATAAGAATGAAACTGTTGTACATTTTTTTAAATTCAGGTGTTAATTTTGTAGTTGATATTCTCAAAACTGCTTGTAAACGGGCATCAGAGATATTTGATCGTAAAGAATTTTTATTGAAGTTCATGATCGAAAATGTTTGTTCACATATTATAAAGGTAGGTTGATCCAAAAATAACGAACATTTTTCTTGCATAATCTTTAAGTTGGTCGAATTTGTCTGAATTAAGTGCATTGTAAAATTTGGATATTTCTTCACGACGATGCAATTATCTTAAATCAGTGTCACACTGCAGATTAATAATCTCAAGTTGTAGCTCTGTCGGTACACTATCAATATCTATTGAAAATGGATCGCGTACTATTGCTAAACAAATTTTAATCTATTGTCAATATTTTCTAAAAATTTATAAAACAGTTGTTCGTAATCAGAAGTACAATAATTAATAATGGCGGGCCGCGAAAAAATACCCGGCGGGCCGCAGTTTGCCCCCCCCTGATTTATAACCTTTCTTCTTATAAAATGGTGTTTTTTCGAAGGATACAATATAATATCATTATTGTGGTGCCTTTTGGAAATTTAATAATGTAAGTATTTTCTAATAATCTTGAGAATTAATTGTAATGAAAAATAATAATCAAAACTCAGTCACTGAATGTAATAAACTTAATTATTATTATTTTCTTTTAAAAGGCTTTTAAAACTCCCGCACAATAATTACCTGACAACATTTTGAGTATAGAGTCAAAATAGCAACTAACCCAGTGGTGAGTGGAGAAAATCGGTACTAAAACTCTTCCATCTGTTGTCGTAAAACTAAAACAAAATGATCAGTCTAGAGAACCGTCGGTAAAGAAGACAACTTTCCAAACAAAATGGCCATGCTAATGTGTTGTAGTGGTTTGCCTTGTAAATTGGTGGAATTATTTTATTTTATCAATAAACTCTAAATTGTACATATTTTTAAACATACGTTTTTTTCCATATAATGACTGAATTGAAGTATTCTGTGCATCTGTGCGGAATATTTGCAGATAGCCTAATATTACATACGCGGTATTATCGCGGTTCTACACCTTTTGAATGAACTGTGAGGTAATTATTTTTTTGTCTTTATGTAGTGCCCGATAGAATATAGAATTTTATCAATCATTTCTGAAATAATGTAATCTACATCTAACATAATTTACCCGCATTATTTTTAATGACGCTTCCGGTCAACCGACGCAAAATGTCAAGCAAATATCGAATCAGTTTATTATTGGCATGTTTCAATGCAGGACCGCTATGATTGTATTGCTCTTGAAATAATGATTTTATGACTCGAAACATCCCTCTGCGATATTTGCTACATTGAGAATTGTGTATTTTAAATGTTGAATTCACCAATTTGGTTTACATTAAAATGTCGTGCTGATTTACAATGATATTAGAATCTGTGTTAGTCATGTGTCCCCACTTAAACATTATCCAATATATTATTAGAATGAATTGCCAAACAAATCTTTATTACAGCCAGGCTGATATTTCGTCAAACGCGCCGCAGGCATGGGGCGTAAAAAGAAAACTGTCACCGCTGAGGCGGTGACCACCCGAAAGACACGACAATCGGCTAAAGAAGCTGGAAATCCGGCAGAGATATCGTCGACGGCTGACAATTCGCTTGATAGCGAAGCCGGTTCGACCGGTCGAGACGCATCCGGAGAGAACGATTCGCAGGATTCCAACAACCCGAACGGCAATCCTTCGGCGCCCAAACATTTTGGCAAATTCCGATGTCTCGTTTCCAAATGTCCGAATCAGACAAACACCGAGGTCAGCGGAACGGACAGCGAGACCGGGAGCAACGTCGAGGTGAGGATCGTCGATCCCTGCGTTAGTTCAGAATCAGACGGCAGCAATCACCCTGAATCTTTCGCTAACCCGTCCACGTCGACGGCTTCGCCCTTCAAATCATTTGGCAGAATCAGACGTGGAAATTCCAAATCAGTCAATCTCCGAAAGACGATGCAACTGAAACACCTGGAAAACGTGAACTCCTCCGACTCCAACACCTTTGATTCTGATAATTTGATTAATCTGGATGCGACCGCTTATGATACACAGATTCCCGATCCCACCCTGAATCTTATGATCGACGGCGACCCTAGATACGGTTTCAAAATGATAAGTGACGATTCTAACAGTATTCCCGATATGTTTTCGCCTATGTTGAAAGACGATTCAGCGGAAGCCGGGGAAGGCACACCGGATGAAGCGGAGATCGCCGACGCACCGATGGTTGACGACGACCAGGATATTTTTGGCGACGACAATATTGCGGAAGATGAAATCGTAACGGTGTTCGAGATAATCGACGAAAACGTGCCACTAGATAACGATGATTTAAATGAAGAAGTCGCCTCGTACTCAGAGAGTGCAGGATTTCTCTCCGAGAGAGTGTCACCTTTCGGACTGTACGGCGGCAGACGATCAACAGACAGCGAGTGCTCGGATAACATCGATGAGATCCCTCCGCTGCCGATCGACGCTCTCAGCTCCTGCACCACGTTTGATGATTTCGAAATGAGTTTGCAGAAAATGAAATTGATGTCGAACGATGAGAATCTGTGCCCCAGCTCTGGATCTGCTTCGATGGAATACATAGATAACAATTCCAACGATATTCACGTGTCTCTAAACGATAAAGAAACAGAAACATTTGATAACAATGATACTTCCGTATCGGTCCCTCTGACCCCCATATCGGCGGGGGAGAAGAAATGCGAAAGTTACGTTAGTGTTGCAGAATCGTGCTCTACGCCCACCTCTATGGTTTCGGAAGAAGACATACATCCTCCGCATGCAAAAACAGAAAACGAAACCGCCAACGGAGAAAGCAATGAAACCAATCTAGGATGCTCTACAGATTCGTCGTCGTGTTCCAGCGCTTCCGTAGTCAGGAGATCTAACCGAATTAAAACTATCAGTGTTCTCAAACAACGGAGCAAAGGTCACGGCTTGGTCAAAATGCCCCAGAAGAAATTGGAGTCGCCATTGGCCAAACGAGTCCTCAACAAGTGCAACGAAGAAGCCACATCGAGATCACATTCGGACAGCGGCCCGCTGTCTCCGTCCGTGTCGACGTCTTCAACCTTTTCAGTGCCGGTCGTCGACGCTGAAATGCGACCCGTCAAAGTGAAATCTCGCTGGAGACGGTCCAGCGAAATGGAGATGGGAGGCGGATCTCCCGTAACGCCACCCTTGAGCAGTCCCAATGCTAGTTACAGCAAACTGTCTACCATCGGCGAAAGTACAAACAGTTCCACGAATAGTTTTACGGAGAACCTCAGTTGCAGTGCGGGTGAGGTCAGTTTGAAAAGTGAACAGCCAAGCGATGGCGACCCGTCTCACCCGGATGACGATTTGCAGAAGAGACTGAAGCAGTTTGAAATAATTTTAGAAAATCAATATCACTGTGACAGAACAATCAGCAAAGAAGCGAGGCGAATGACGTGCGATTGCTTCCTCACCAAGGAAGAGATCACCCGCGGGGAGCTCGGGTGCGGAGAAGATTGCCTTAATAGATTGCTAATGATAGAGTGGTAATATATTATTTTTTATTTATTTATAATTCTCAATATGCCTCATTTAGTTTATTTTAATATTTCCTTATCAATGTTTGTATTTATTACTTATCAATTGATAGTTAAGAGTCATGCTAAATGCTCAAAAATCATCAAATTACTTGTTTTGATACTAACAAAATTTATATTACTGAGATGAACAATTTTATTATTAAATGGAAACAGACAACACATTCATTCTAAGAACACCATTATGGTACTTAAAATATTGCAATCAAGATATGATATTGAATAAAAACCAACAGTGTGAAATTTTGTCACTGGTGCATGTGGAGATTTCCATATTCACAAAAATCTTACATAACGCCGCGCTGTCAATTTTGACTACTGTGAAGTTATCTATGTTACGCCGAATGTGCGAAATTGAATATTACATGAAATGGGCAAAATTTTGGCTAAATCATGAAAAATGCAAGCCCGTTGTCTTATTCATGAATTAGACAAAATATCTGGAGAGTGCGTGAAATTGGCAGTAATTTTTCTGCCTACTTCATGTCTTGGACAAATTAGATACTAGCGCTACGGTGGTATTTTTTGCAACTAAACTAAATGTGTGAAATGCTCGTCGATTGGTCAAAATATACGTATATTGTCTATGGTCGAAATAGGTGGTCGCGCTCCGGTGGTATTTTTTGCAACTAACCAAATTTGTGTCAAATGTCATTGATTATAATATAAAAATATACCAATCAATAACTAAAATGACGTTCATGTCCATTTACTATGCGCAAAAAAACTAGAACTATAATATGATAACGGATGAATTTTATTTAAAGGTATTTTCGCGATTTGATTCGTGCTTGGGTATCGTACATGCAATGGTCGATTGTATTGTTGACACTTGTTAGCTAACCTCAAAATGGACATTCAGTTGAATAATTCAGAATTTCAAAACCTAATCTAACCTAACCTAACCTAACCTAACCTAAGCCAACCTAACCTAATAATATTATATTATGTCCAATTATAACTAATAAAATCATCCGTATTATATTTACTTTTTCTGCTGTCATGTTGACAGTTTAAGAATTCCATGCCCTGGCGACTTCATGTACTCGGCAGAAAATTTACCTTATTCATGAATAAGGCAACAGGCTTGACTATTACATGAATTAGCCAAAATTTAGCCCATTTCATGTAATAGTCAATTTCGCACATTCGGTGTAACATCTACACAATATCGATATAAAGCCTTACTGGCTGCACTACCAATGGACGGACATCAAGATCATTCTTAATTAAATGTTATAACTATGAACGCATAAAACATATTCTAAATTAACCAAAAGTGTATCCTGTGTAATATCAATAAGAAAATCCGGTTCAAGTCTGTTTACTGGAAGCCAGGCGAAAACAGTGGCAATTTTCACAGCCGATTTCGACAATATTCATGAATTCAAATTCAAAATTTCTTTGCCGCTGGCTTCCACTAGACAAGAACCAAAAATCCTTTTTCTATGTAAATAGTGCTTATAACACCTGCTATGTGATTGGAATCACTAAGTTGATAAAAAAATCATGATAAAAGTCTTTCAGTTCATTCTTTTATAAAGACATTGCATAATGTAATATGTATGTAGAATATGGAACTTAAGCCAAAGTTACACAACCCGATTGGTGGGCAATCTTTTATTTTAGCCGATAATTAGGGATGGTTATTGTTAGTCATTCTTCGTTTCGACTCAAACACGCTTATGCTCGTTCAAATAATGTCTCGGCTAAGAAAGACATTGTCAGTTCAAAGAAAAGGCGAAAGAACACATTGACATATGTACCAAATCAATTTGTACGATTTTTTTAATTAAAGATCAATTTAATATTACCCCCAATAATACATCCAATTTACATTTTCCTTCTATTTACATTTGTTTTGTCAGTCCTTTTAGAAATGTAAAATCAGAGTTTCACTGTGTGTATTTAAAAATGTTCGCCTCTTAGTAATGTGATATTGTAACTCTGCATTAAAATCATACATACATTATTCTAAATAAACTGTTTCTACAATTAGTGTTAATCCACACAATGATTCGCAGAATTGAATGTGTGACTCACTTCTATTATTGTTATTAATTTTCAGTAATTCCCGGTGCCCGATTGGAGACCGCTGTACAAATAGAAGATTCCAATCCAACCAATATTCTGATCTCAACGTTGTCCGTACTGAAAAGAAGGGGCTTGGAATACAGGCCAACACCAATATTGCTGGGTAAGATATTTTTATCGGTCACGTAGGTTAGACAGGCAGAAGCTTTATTACCAAAGACCACATACATGAATGGAAATCAGACAAGACATTCAAAATTTTCCAGGCATTTCATTATGTTTATTTGTTTATGCTGTCCATCTGCAGGGGTGAGTTTCTGATGGAGTACGTCGGTGAAGTGCTCAACTCGAAGCAGTTCAATCAGCGCGCTGAAGAATATTCGTCTGATAAGAATATGCACCACTACTTCATGGCGTTGAAGGGGGACGCCGTAATTGACGCTACCCTTAAGGGAAACATATCTCGCTTCATAAACCATTCCTGCGATCCGAACGCGGAGACGCAGAAGTGGACGGTGAACGGGGATCTCAGGATCGGCTTCTTCAGCAAGAGGGAGATCATCGCCGGGGAAGAAGTCACCTTTGATTATCAATTCCAGCGATATGGGTATGAAAAATTTATTCATTGTTATCATTGTTCACTATTAAATTATTTATTAATTTTCGTTACAAGTTGAATATTACTTCCACTAATTGAATGCTATTCTCCTATCATGTTGATTATGTATATGATTTAAGTCAATGATGTGTAAACTTTCGTCATTGGTACTACTCCCGATGTGGCTATTTGACCGCATCCAGAAAACATCCTTTATGTATGCCTCAAGCTACCTCACTACCTTAGCCTCTGGGATGCTGGGTTTGTTTCTACACTGTCCAACCACTGCAGTCTTAAGTTTCTCAACCCCTCCTTTTCCATTCTGGTCTATTGATGGGAACCTCTTGAGCATGACCTGCGTAATGGACTCTTCTAAATTTCACCTATGAAACGACAGGGGATCATTGTGCAGTGTGTATCTTCTTCACGTGCCATCTTCTACGGCTCTGAAGATCCATCTCGATACCTTTCGAAGCTTCCTTTCATATTTTTTTATTCCGACCCATAAGTTAATACTTTGGACGCGGAAGACGCACACGGTGCGTAATGACCAGGCGGCCGATCGATGTAATTAACGTGCATTTTAAAGGGGGCAATTAAAATCTCATTATCTATTCAGCAGCGAAAGCGTTAATATAGGCCTGACGACGGTTTCAACCTTTTTATTTGTCGAGCCAATTTGTCCTTTTTCTAATTGTTCACGGGACCCGCGTAGAGTACAGATGCAGCTGATAATAATGGCGTTATATTCCCCTTAGTTTAGACATATTCATCAGCTGCACAATAACCGTGCGTAGGTCTTGGCCTCCTCTGACAACTTTCTCCTCCTGACTTTATCCAAAGTAACCGCTTTTCAATTCGCTTCCCAAGCATATATCTTGACCAGTGCTTCCGAAACTGGTACGCACACTCAACTCAACACTTCAACTTTTTTTCACAAAAATATTTTCCTATCTGTTATGCAATACAAATAGGGCTTAGAAAATTGCTCTTCAAGAAGACACCCCATCACCTTTCTGATATTTCAATCTCAATTCGTCATTCTATTAGTCAAATAATTCCCGATTGCAAAAATGGATGGGCCTAGTCTAGTAATTATGATATTCTTGGAAATTTTTTACATATTCCATGGTGTATTTAGTCAGCGGGCTGCAATAAATGACCCATCCATTGTACACCGCTGATTTAAATATTCCAATTTATAATTTATTTTATATACCTAAGCATTTTGAATTAATTTATCATTAATAAAAGGGATATCTGGACTATAGATTATTTTAATTTCTAGGAAAGAAGCACAGAGGTGCTATTGTGAAGCAAAAAATTGTCGCCGATGGATCGGTGAAGAACCTAATGATTCTGAGCTGGAAGAAGAGGTATTTAAAATGTTGCATAATATATTGTAAAACAGGTTTTCCACGACCCCTCTATTTATGACATTTTACACTTGCAACTGAACAAGAATTTTTTTTTTTGATAACTCAACACCTAAACTGTTACGTATTGAGTTTTGCATGACGGTGACTGCCACTCTGTCAATAATTACAATTAAACATTTAGTATAATATATGAAACGCTTAGTCGCTAAACCCGCCCTGGAGGTTTTTTTGAGTTTCGAGTAAATCATGAAAAACTGTTTTGTGCATTTACGATGATGTTGACGCCAGTAGTGATGATGTTTGTATAGCGATTTTAACGTATGCTAAAAATCAGGGTTGAATCGCAACGTCTGGTTGGTCGTATATGTAGAGCGGATTAGTAAACCGTTATTTATTCAAGCCGGAGTTGGCGACTAGTCAATATTCATTTTGATTTTTGACGAACCAGCGCGGAATTTAAAACTCACACCTCAATATGCTGGTAGACCTGTCGATATAGCACATGTATACATTCAAAACTAATTATATTGAAAAATCGCCCAGAGCGGGTTTGGCGATTAAGTGGCTACATGACCAATGACCAAAGTGCGGAGTGTAACCCAGGAATACGTACTATTACAATAAAATTCTGGCTAAAGGGAGCTCTCAATGAAATTTCTGTTTCTCTGTAATATTATGTATGGATTTGTTTTTATTCAATCATAGAAAACTCTAATATTATAATCTTTGAAATACAATAAATAAGTATTCGTATCAGTTGTAATATGACTATTTCTGTTGTAATTTTTACTTTAACAAACTTAACTTCTGATCTAAATCCTTCTTCTATCCTATCTTTCAATGTTGCTTAGGATGAAGAGTTTGAAGAGGAAAAAGATGAGGCTTTTGCTGTTGCTCCGCCTGTTGATGAAAGCGAGAAGAAGCCAGACGTGAAGGAAGAAGATAAGAAAATTGACGAGGGCAACAAAATCAGTCAACCGAATAAAAATGAACCTAGTCAGCCGCGAGGGAGAGGTCGTCCCAAGAAATCTGTCGCCCAGGCCGCTAAAGAACTACTTCAAGATATTGATGTAACTATTCTATCACACTATTCAATGTTGCACATATACTTGTTACAAACATTAATTGGCGAATGGAGATAACCGGTCTGAATCCGGACCATTCTTTGACTGGTCATGGTGGCTTAACTTGATAGCTCTTTCAGCTTGGTCTTGTAAATCAGTCTATACATGTCTCAGTGGCTGTGATTCACAGGATGCTAACCACGTTATGAAAGAAATGTACCGAGCGGTGAGATCTACTCAATTTGATCAAACCTGGTTGCGACGAGGGCTAAAATTAAAAACTAAATAATAATCCAGCGTCATACTGTAAGCATAAAGATCTCTCCATTTGGTCAGCTGGGCTATTTTTGTTTTTTTTTGTTGACGTCGAATCAGAACTATTTCTCTTTTGCATAGTCCGGCACTTTAGTCGTAGTGATACAATCAAATGGATTTCATAGGGTACTCCGATATGACTGATTGACATGATAACGTCATTGGTATTTGATAAAATTGCAGTTGGAAGAGGAGATGGAAATGCTGTGCCGAAGTGGAGTAAAGAACCAATCGCAGACTTTGGCTCTGTGCCGGGCAATGGTGCGCGCAAAGCTGTTTGATGCGCGAGCCGCCCTTCTCCGTCTGCTGGCCACCGCCGACCTGCCATGCCGAAGACTCTTCCTCGATTACCGAGGTCTGAGACTGCTTTCGCCCTGGTGTGACAACACCGACTTTGATTTCCGGTATTTATGATGTCTTGTCAATTTATGTCCTGTAATTATTTTTTGCTGTCGTTCAGCAGTTATTTTAACTATCCTACATAATATTTGTGATACACTAATAATAATATGTCGCTCTACGGCAAACATACATTCCTGGAATGTTGGCCGTAATGGGAAACGAAGTATCGACACTTCCTACGTAAAAGCCCGTTACTGTGTTTTTGGCCATTTTGACTTGATTGCCTTTTATTAAATAATTTTAAAAATAATACAATGATAATCTAAAAAAACAAAAATTTAATCAATATATTATATGTACAATCAACTAAAAAATTACGATTTCAGCATTAAAAATTATCGTTGTGGTGTCATTAAAATTTATTAAAATCGTACTACTGAAAACTACCATTTTGCACTTACGGCTTTATATGTAGGAAGTATCGGTATGTATTACGAATCATTTATTTCCATCGGTTCTAATTTTTCAAAAGAAAAAAAAAATAGAAAATCCTTTTACTTTTTAGTTGAAATTGCATTTTATTTATTTCAAAATCACACATCCATTACAAAAACAAATGTGTTCTTCATCGGGATCAATAATTTGAAGTGGGTGTTCATGCCCTTTTCAAAATCAAAAAGCGTTTCTGATACATCCGTCAAGTTTAAATTTCGACCGAATATCTTGTCACATGTTGTTTATCAATTTTAATGATGCTGTTGGGTGTGCATGACTTGTTATCTGGTCCAAATATTTCCATATCCAATTGTTTGCCCTTTTTTATGCATATACATTAAAACCTCGATGTAACATACTTCGGATACAACGGACAAAACGTCTGGTCAATTCTAAAAATAGTTGAAAACATCCTGTAAATATTTTACACATGTTTTAAATCCAAGTGTCACCGCTTGTAACCAATGTTCTGCGCATGATAATCACGTCATACCTCTCGCACTCAAATTCGAGTCATAATGCCGTCCTGCTGTAGAATGAACTTAGCACTGACATTTGCAACGCTGATTATTAATTCACACAGCTACATAGCAGTTTAATTTGTTTACTCAAAGTGAATGGATGCATTTATTACTCCGTTCAATAAGTTTTCAATTGTTAGAAACAGATTAAGGTGACCCTGGGTATCGCATCGAGACTGAAAGTGAAATGGCAGATGAAGTTATGATCTTGGAAAATGAGGATGGAAGTGAAGTTACTGAGGAAGAAGAAACAACATGCCCAATAACAAAGATATCAGACGATATCATAACATTTTCTTAATTTGAGAGTTGATTTAAAAAAAAACAGCCAACAAAACTTCATTATTTTTTCAAATTACCGAAAGTAAGAGTGTCAACATCGAACATTAACGTAACTCCACAACGGGTGTGTCCGGATATAATATCATCCAAAGACGAATAAGAAGATAAAAACATAACCAAACAACCTAGAAGCAATTTCGCATGAAAAAAAAAATCAGCATTTCCCACTCTTCATCCTCATCCACTCTGTGGCACCCGCATTAGTCTGTTATATCGAGTTTCATTATTACCATTTCCATCACAGTGTCTTTCAAAATAAAATACAAGGCATAATGTAGTTGCCTAGGTAATCAACATTTATGTTACCATGTTAAAATGGTCTAATCTATCCATTCTATTTCTGATTAAATCTCACAAAATTGTCAATTTCATATAAAAATAAGTTTTGTTCTTTCTCTACAAGCATGATCTTTTTTATTTCTAACAAATAAATCACTCCACAGAATAAAAAAATATGAGGTCATACGAGTCATTAGTGAGTCATCACCTGTCAGGCTGCGGTGGCACCTCAAATGAGTTCACACTGCCCATAAATTGTTTATTTTTATCACCTACCTACATACTTAACTTGACCATTAATGTCAAGTCATCTGTTAATGGGTATATATAGTCAGACAGCTTAGCATCGAAAGCACCAAATTTTTACCACATCTTCCTTAGGGTCATAGCTTTCAATTTTTGATAGAAACCACCTACTCAGGCGGCCATCTTGAAATGTACCTATATTACCAATATCCCGGCTTCTAAAACACTTGGGATCACAATCTTTTTATGTAAATATACATTTTTGGGGTCAGGAAATACAAATAAACAACTTTGAAATGCGTCGCATGATTTATTTATTCACAATGCAATGGATTTTGGCAGTGCTCGAAATGGAAAATTTCACGAACCGGAGCGTTAAATAATATTTCGAAAATATTAACACATTTATCTAATTAATACGTATATACATATATCTTATAAAATAAGTGTGTTAGATTTTTTTGTTATATGGCCTATCTAGCACAAATAAATAATGATAATTAATTTTTCGTTTTTATTTTTTAATTTTTATTTTGGAGTTTTCATATACCGGAACAGCGCTCCGGTCCATTTCGAGCCCTGGATTTTGGTTGATTGTATGAATATGTAAAAAGGGTGTACCTATTTTCGGTTGTAATATATGATTTCATTAAGATTTTGAAGAGGAAGCATGAACTCTTCTCATATTTACTTTCCTAACCAACTTATGTGAAAGCTATTTTCAAACTAACGCTGAAGAAACCTTCTTTACCTCGTCGCATCACTTAATTTGTATTGCATCACCCGTGTACTGCCGCAGTGAGAGAAAGTGTTGATGTGAATCACCACACTTTAAACTAAGTCGCAATTTCCCCTTTACGTAGTGTAGTTGGACTCTTTGCATAGTAGTTGAGGATGAGTGCCCAAAAAAAGTTCAAAACTCATAATTTTCACAACAAATAGGAAAGTGTGCATTTTGTTGTCATAGTGAAAGACACGTGTGTTTTTAATTTATGAAGTTCAGTGTCCTCACCCAAGTATAATACGCAGTGGCGCATTTAGTAACGTAGAGGCCCGACGTGCGACTGATTTTAAGGATACAATAAAAAATGAACAATCTAATTTTAATTTTGCAAATAAATTCATGCATTCAAACAATTTTTTTTTTGTATAAATTATACAAACATGGTTTAATTGAAACAGTCTCCTTTCTGACAAATCATAATACATAAGTACATACTTACAGCAGAATACCAACCAATTTAGTATTTGGAAAATAGTTTTCATGAATTTATATTTACAATCGAACAGAACAGAGGTATGTACTTATGTGAATTACAATAATGAAGATATATTTAAACAAAACTTTCTATATGTGTCGCTGAGTTTCAAAACCCGCTATAACACTTTTTCATTATGTTGAGAAAATCAATATAAACTTTTTGAATTAAAAAGGTTTTTGAATGTTTCAGTAGTGTTATAGCGGGTATTGATAGACGCATTGATTTTGTTTCATAAATGACAGTTAATCGTAGCGGATTTTGAAATAGGCAATAAAATTTTCATGTAGAGATTTTAATAACGAATCCATCGATATATATATCTTAATTATTTCAAAAAAATGTTATAGTGGGTTTTGAAACTCAGCGACACATATATCAATTCATTTAATAGGAGTGGCAGGTTTTAACTCAGAGGAGGCCCGCTTTTAAATTTTCTCACAAATCGGTTGCGTCATGTTGCATTAGGGAAACGCCCCTCTAACTGTCAGTTTTGGTACTGAGTAATAGATCAAAGCTTACTTGAAGTTTGACTGCCTGGCTTGGTTACATCTAAATTGTACGTAAAACATTTCACCGTGGCATAGTTCGCCGTGAGCTTTCTTATCGGAAAAAGATGACCGTGTACTATACGGTTTCCAATTTTATTAGATTTAATAAGAATATTAATTCAATTTTCTTAGCTGGTTTGGCAAAATCCATGAATTCAAGAATGAAAACTTAACCTAACCTAATCTAACTTAACAAATAATCCAGTATATTGGCTATTTTAAAAATTTGTTTGCTGCTGGCTTCCTGTAAAGTGTAAACCGACGAGAACCGTGTTTTATTTACACATGAATTTTATGTCGTACTATACGACCTGAAGAGGTTGGACGGTCTTTAATATAAGGCCATATATTTCCGATACAACATTTCACGGTGAAGTGTGATACGGCGAACTGCATATGTACAAGTTCCCGGACACGGCCTGGCTTAGGATATTGACGCTTTGATAATGTAAGAATGCGATAACACCTGATAAAGATTTCTTCCTGATTAATGACGGGCAAAACATTGAGTGTTAACAGCGTTAAATACCTGGGGGTGCACAGAGAGAGTTCGCTAATCAAATAGGAACGGCCGAATGTTTGGGACTCATGACTACTCGATTAAAACCAGATGTCACTTGTTAAATGCTTGTGAACCAGACTCAGTCATGTGCTACGGGTACCAAAATAGGGTCAACGTTGCGAAAGGTTGCTAAATACCATCCACAGAGTGTATACGGTTATGGAATGCTAGTATGAACTACGAAGATACAAGAAGACACGGCAGGGATACCAACTAGGCTGATATGGCTGTGTATTGGATATCGTCACTGTACAGGCCAAGTAGCGTAACCCTCAAATATCAAATTATTCAGAAAGTGAAAAAAACTGTGGGCATTGGATTTACTTATTATTTTATATAATATTTATTTATTATTTTATTACAAATTGAGTGGCTTATTCTGTACGTACTCTGTGGCTTACGTTCAGAGGGGGTTCAGCATTTGGCTGGAATATTTTTTGTCAAGTTGCAAATGGCTAAAAAAATAGTTTTGAATTATTTTGATATGAAATATTTTGTTGGGATTTATGATACTTGGCCAGTTCGTGTACTGTACGACAAGATTATTTAGGCGACAACAGGAAGTCGCTCTTGTCGCGCATAGAATATTTCTCAGTGTTGTCATTTTTTGAGAAAACAAATCCCGCGAAATTAGGTTTTTAATTTATATCAATCAGTAAGTTCTCAGTAAGTACTTAATTTAGGAGTCCAATTATTGTTCGGTAAGTATCAATAGAAAAATTATTTTAAATAATTTCACCTCTTAATTATTACTATTATATTAGGATAATTAATACAGCGTAATTATTGAATTTGGAAGGAAATATATCATTGAACCCACATTAACTGATAATATTGCTGCAGGTATTTATTAATTAAATAATTAGGAGAACACAAATTATGACTAAATAAGTAGAAGTGAAAGATATAACATATTCAATATTATTTTGATGACCCAATCACATTTTTTTATAATTTACAAATGATGTCTTTTATATCGTATTTTTAGTAAAATTGTTGTCGAAACACATACCTACTGTGAAAATAATTTTCTATAAACTAAATTATATCCACCTAACATTATAAATTTTAAAACAATATGTACCTACTTATCGGTTTAAAAATACAAGGACAATTAATTAACTAACCGTAAATACAAATAAGATTAAAATAATTGATAACGTCATAAGGTCATCAACACAACTTTTAAAAGTACCCAATCATCAAGTAAACCAATCATCATGTGTGGTATTCTACACCAGACATATTGGTTTCATCATCACTCGATACTAATTCACTTTCACTACTGCTGTCAAAATCGACACTAAAAACTAAACTTTGGTCACTCATAGTCTCACAACATCTATCTTTTACCATATAATCCTCTTCCAAATGTATTGTGTGTTCACATTGTTTTTTTCCAATCGTCCGGTGTTATCGTTCCAAAAGCATCTTCTGTTAGCCTCTGCGTGTCAGCTGTTCGGCAATCAACATTATTACTTGCAATTCTTCTTTTCACAAGTGACCAGATAAATTCTATTGGGTTAAGATCACAGGGGTATGGTGGTAGACGAACTACTGTTGAGCCTATTTCTTTAATCAGCTCGTCGAATAAATACTTTGGTGGTGGTTTATTTCTATCAATTATTTCTTTTAATTTAGTTTTAACCATATTTTCTTCGAATATAATATTATTGTCTTTCAGCCATTCTTGCATAACGCTTTTTTTATTGGCCATAGTTGGCGGTTTATTTATTTTAATGCTATGGTAAGGGGCAATATCCATAACTATTATAGAATTTGTGCGAATGTTCTCCACGCAACTATGCCGTGTCTCTCCTCTCTATGATAACATTTCTTTTAGAAAGGCTTTTTTTTTTTTAAATTTAAACTATAGCTTATGTAACCGTCGCCGTTAAAATTCTTTGCTTCCTTGAAAATCCATGCACTCTCCTAAGGAAACCAGTAAGTTTTGCAGCGTCGGAACTTGTTTGTGGACAGTATAAAACTCCTACACTTTTTGACGTATAGTACATAAGTCCATACTGTCCAATGCAATCTTATTTTTTCCAGGCGTTACGATTTTTGAAGAGGAGGCACTCGCTGCAGTCATTTCTTTCATGATTCTAGAAACTGTCCTTGGGATATTCTTGTAAATTAATGATACACTACGTATAAGTATCTTGATAATTTTAAGCATTTTTGTAAATTTTACATCTCCGTAATAATTGATTTAATAAACAATAATGTTTATTCTTGAAAATATTCTTCTTGCCAATTTACTATTACACTGCCAGTGTACTTAAATGATCATTTATACTGAATTATTATAAGTCAAAAATATTAATAAAATAGATTACAATACACACAACTATATAATATACAAACATAATTCCCAGTTTTTGGGGAAATATTTCTAGTATTACAACACTGAATTTTGACATATCTGACAATGACAGCAACCCGTGATATGGTATTGTATAGGCTGGCCTTTTAAATGCGACTCTTTTTCTTCTTCACAATAAATCAAAAGTTTACTAATAATAATTCGAACATGACTTCGTATTGTTTTAGACATCTTTTGAATATAAAAAGCTTCAAATTACGTAAATTGATAGATGCGTCCAATACGACTGTCAAAAATGTAATGAATAATTTGAGGGCGTTCCTTTTTTGAAACCGGAAGTTCGATTAGCTGATTGTAGTTCACAGTTTTGCCACGTAGCCAAGATGAAGTTGCCGGACAATAAGAGTATGCAATAAGTACATTACCATCAAAATGTCACTGGTGAAAAGTGAGAGTTATGGCAATTGGCCTGTACAGTGAGGATATGTTAAAATTATTATTAATATGTGTATAATATGTTACTATACTCACTTATAAATGAAGATAATAATATGTAAAGTTTGGTATGAATAATCATTAATGTACGGTAAAACCTCGTTAGTAAGAACACTGATAATTTAAAATTTGCCGTAATTCGATATTTTCACAAAAAAAAGTCCCTTGAACATTATTTTCATATAAAACCATACCTTTAATTCAAATTTCATAATTCAAAATGATTTCAGAGTCCTGACATAAAAATATTCAATAAATCGTAATAAAGTACACTATTTCATGAATGAGCCAGTCATTGAAAAAAAATTTAAAACACCAAAAATGACTTATTTTATGAAGGTAATAAAAATAATCCTGACATTTTATCACTCATTGACACACACAGTGGTATGTCATCAGAGGCGCAACTGCACTCGACTCGAAAAATTAATGAAAATCAAAAAAAAAAAAAAATTTTCCCCCATACATTTCGTAATTCGAATTTTTTTTTCGATTTTCGGTCCCATGGAATTCGTATTAACGAGGTTTTACTGTAACCCACAAAACCCATCTTACTAATTTTTACCAAAAATGTTACACCTGTATAGTCTTAATTTGAATACACTTGTACGTATGTGTGAATATTTAGTTTTTTTTTCTCATTCTAGATTGGGAATGTTAACAGCTTTGGAAAAATTACCTATACCCAATAAGACAATGCTGCACGAGTGTAAGCTCATTACATACATTGAAAAATGGCTCTCCCAATCAAAAGATATTCTCCCGAAAGAGGAATCGAGTGACAACAGTCGGTGCGTCACGCCTTTGATTGATGAGACGTCCGGCGACGTCGGCAGAACAGACGACAACACTAATGATCTGTTGTCGCTGCACGAATTAGGTAAACGTCATGACAGCAAGAAGAACCATGTTAATGCCCGGAACGATGCTAAGAGAGACAAAATAAAAAAATTGTCGAAGCAACTTCTTGATAGATGGACAAAACTGAAGGTAAGTACTGCTGATAAACTATAAAATTGCTCTGTAAAATAAAATTATTGTTTATCTGAATTGCCGAAAATTTTATTTCATTTTACAAAAAAATTTTATGCATTGAACCTCTTGACAAAGAAATTTACTTGTAAATTCACGCTATCTTCATTTTATTTTATACGGAGATATGTAATTTGGAAAAGTCTTATATACTTATTAGGGCCAAAGCCCACTTTAAATGTACCATCCATGTTACGCGCTGTTTCTAGCTTTTGACCCTTTGTCCGAGGGGGATTCGAGTACATGTCTTTTGCTTACAGGGCGAGAACTCTACATTATTGAGGTAGCTACCCAAGCATCTACCAACCTTGCAGATATTTACAATAATTTACCATTTTTGTAATTTTTATGTGTACATGAATAATCAATGAATTAATTTTTTTAAAGTTTGACAAGTCAAAAACACATGAAATTTTGTCTTACAGGAAGTCTTCAAAATCCCCAAAAAGGAACGAATACAGTTGATGAAAGAACACGAGAGGCAGGCCAATGAACCGCACTTTAGGAAAGACAGGGACAGGGATAGGGACAGAGATAGAGACAGGGATAGAGACAGGGACAGGGACAGGGATAGGGATCGAGAACGAGATCGAGATAGAGACCGCGACAGAGGTGATAGGGACAGAGATAGAGACAGGGATAGAGACAGAGATAGGGACAGGTGGGAAGAGCGCTACAGCCGGAACGACAGAGACAAAAAGAGACACCGACCACCTAGTCCAGAAACACCCAGAAGAGGCCAAGTTAGGTATGTTACTTTTTTTATTTCATTGCAACTGTTTACTATTGTCTCTTCATATTTCGGAACTGGTATGTTATTCACAGATGCGTATCTGCTCCACACTTGAACACATCGTTAAAGTGATTATTTATGAGATAATGAGGTTCCTATTTTATTTTGTGAGATGTGATATGACAGGATGTCCATTGACGTCCTGTACTGTGGAACGGAATACGACGCATCATTTTTGGATTAAAACAATATGCTCCCTGCTATTTGTATCACGGTGCGAACATATTTCCATTAGATAGTGTCGTATGTTAAGACTTAGCTCATTTCCATATATCTAAATCGACAATTTAAAAAAAATTTATATCAATACCTGTCATATCTTATCTAATTTTTTTGGTAATTTTAATGGTTGTACCTAACTTGCACCCCTTCAAAAATAGTGAATAATATTTTTCTTGGTATTTAAAAATGATTCATTTGAGAAATAGACCTCATTTACAAAATATTAAAAGCAGTACTTGGTTACATATGCACCTCTTAATCCTCGGCTACTCGGTTGTTTGTTTTGGAATATTATGATCAAACGTTACATCAAATATAATGCCACTACCTGTGTTCAGATTGGACGATCGCGTGCTATCGGCGATTCCTCCCATATCAAAGGAGGAACGGCGGAGAGAGTTTGCGGCACGGGTGGAGTTGGAAGAGAAGCTGCGAAGGGCGCCTCCCTTGCCCAGTACCCCCACCCCCTTGCCGCCTTCAACCCCCGTGGCCCGCCCTTCTACACCTGTCACCTTACCGGTCACCATGCCGGCTGCCGCGCCCCACTGGATGCCGCCTGACTACATGCAGGTTTGGACTCATTTTTATTCCTATTTTCTTCTTTTATGCTATTACAATGTTAACATTTTATTGTTTTGGCAAAAATTGACAGTGTGAGTGGTAAATTAATCTATTCCACATTTGTAAAATTCATGGATACATGCTTTTATATATTATACACAGTGGCGAGGGGTGGACTGGCGGAGTTAGGCTGTTAAGATTCAACATAAATAATGCACACTAAACTTTGTCAGTCATACTTATTTGTTTTTGTTGAATTAAGAGCATACATAAGTGAAACGGCAAATAATTTTCAACAATAGGTGGGACGAAATTTCGCACTCGTCGCCAATTGGAGAGCAGCAGTCGAGATGTGAGCACGTCAATTTGTTTTGTGATGGCGTCGGAGGAATATATTCTTATATCGTGTAAAGATGACTAAAAAACGTTACGCATATACTCGAAAAAGAAAACATGTCAATGAATATATTATTATTACTAATATAACATTAAATGGACGCATGTTGAATTTTTATGACAAATTATATTTCGTTCAGCACACGTCATTTGCACAATCCGCGTGTCGCATAGTCACAATCTTTTTAGACCATGCCTCAGCTGAAGTATAGCCTTAAGAATACTCATTACAGATGGTGTTATTATTTTTTTTTAATTCATTAAGGTCTGCCTAAACCAAACCATAATCGATGAAAAATATTCCTCTATCTGTGAAATCGTCGCCGTAGATGTCAAGGGAGCCAAGCCAAAAATTTGTCAAAAATGAGTAAAGTTAACAAAAGCATTTTAAAATCATCAAAGATGCAGTGGTCAATGGATTTAAGCCACAAAACTCTTTTGACTACATTTTTGTACATTTCAATATTCAGTGGTCAAGAGATATAACACATAACTTCTAAGATACTATTTTTTTTAGTTATTTTTACAAAATAATAAAAAGATGACACCACAAAGTATATTCTATGTACATTCACCGTTATATCTTTAAAAACAAAAAAGTTCAATAAAAAAATGTCTCTTAGCATTATGATTTTGTGGACTGGCTCCTTTGACATCTACGGCGACGAAATATCTACTATGATTTGGATTAAGCAGGGTTTAATTGAATTTAAAAAATGAACCAATATTAAGTACACATTCTAGTCTTAGTTAAATGAAAACAAATACGTTTGACTGACAAAGTTTAATTTGCACTATTTATGTCAGATCTTAACAGCCCCTACCTCCATGCATTGCCGCTGATTATACATGAGTAGTACCTCTGTTAAATAGTCGCACAATTGAACTCAAGTGGAAGATGTTGAAATAATCTTGATTAAAATTGAAACAAAATATCCTGCTTATAAATGTATATAATTCTGTATTATACTTGTACTTGATATTAAAAATTAAATTTATTTAAACAAAAAAAAAACCGAAGTCTGCGAGCGAGCAAATCCAAAATAACACATACAGTAGAACCTCGTTAATAAGAACACGGATAAAAAAAGTCCCTTGAACATTATTTTCATATAAAGTCCTGGCATATAAAAATATTCAATAAATCGTAATAAAGTACACTATTTCATGAGCCAGTCATTGAAAATTGTGACAGACTTTTCGTAAAACATCATAAATTACTTATTTTAAAAAGGTAATAAAAATAATCCTGACATTTTATGAACCATTGCACACACAGAACCAGAAATTTGGTAGGCACATCTATGATCGTAAACGATATTGATGAAAATAAAAAAAAATTTTAAATTTTAATATTTTCCCCCCATACATTTCATAATTTGTAATTCGAATTTTTTTTTGATTTTCGGTTCCGTGGAATTTGTATTAACGAGGTTTTACTGTACTAACTATATTTACTTGAATTCTTTTTGTGTATGATTATATACTTTTGATATCTATTTATTTTTTACCTGCAACTGGCGCTTAAGGGGGGACATGCTCGTCGAAGGTCAAAATTGAGTTTTTATTGTATTTTCAAACCGTGATCCTGGACACTCCTTAAACGTTGTAGATAATCTATTTATATATTTTTGAAGCCTTATTATCCTTTATAGTTATATTAAACATTTGATGACTGCATAAAGTATTTTTGTTACATAAAATAGTATTCTTTTAAACCTCTCGCTCTAATGTTTTAGAATATAGTCATATTTCGGTACATAACTGTGCAGTGGTGTTAAGGTTTTTTACATTTATTAATTTTTAAACGCATTTATAAAACCATTAGTATAATTTATTACGAGATAATTTTTGTAAAATATTCACAATAAAAAATTATATTGATAATCTCTGTGATCCCAAATTTTACAAGAATTAGGTATTTTATTATTCAAAAAATCGGCAAGATTAACACATTTGAAGATGATTCTTAAGATACTTATTATAAGCTATGTCTTTGACCATTCAAGTGTGATAAACATCTTATGAATAATTGAACGGTCAAAGACATAGCTTATAATAAGTATCTTTAGAATCATCTTCAAATGTGTTAATCTTGCCGATTTTTTGAATAATAAAATGCCTAATTCTTGTCAAATTTGGGATCACAGAGATTATCAATATAATTTTTTATCGTGAATATTTTACAAAAATTATCTCGTAATAAATTATACTAATGATTTTATAAATGCGTTTAAAAATTAATAAATGTAAAAAATCTTAACACCACTGCAGTTATGTACCGAAATATGACTATATTCTAAAACATTAGAGCGAGAGGTTTAAAAGAATACTATTTTATGTAACAAAAATACTTTATGCAGTCATCAAATGTTTAAAATAACTATAAAGGATAATAAGGCTTCAAAATTAAATAAATAGATTATCTACAACGTTTAAGAAGTGTCCAGGATCATGGTTTGAAAATACAATAAAAACTCAATTTTGACCTACGACGAGCACGTGGGCCGTTAATTCTGCCACTATTTAGTGGTGTTACTCTCACTAAATGGCTGATTTTGGTTGTCTAAGGTTAAACAGCAGTTAAGGCTACTTATATATAACGAGGCTTCATGCCCAAGATCAGTTTACCACCAAGACAATGAAATTTATTTTGTTTGATACATTATGGAATTGTCTATTACACATTTTCCTATCTGTATTTTTCAATATACAGTCGAACTTGGTTATTACAATCACGGAAATAGCGAGATCTCGGATGTAATGAGGAAATATTCGTTGACATTTTAGTTTAAGATTTTCTCCGTACATTTATTCACTTTTACGAGCAACTTCTCGGGTATACCGAGCAAAACTGTTAATGTGTCGATCGTTTAAAAACAACATTTTCGACCCTAAGCAATAAAATCTGACCGGACAGTTAACTAGACCGATGCCGCCGGGATCAGATTACGTTTATGACACTAGTTAAGTGTCTAAGTACCTAATTGGTGTTTTCACAGACAACATTGAAAAAGTATCCACGCATACGGTTGAAATTGCATGTAAAAAATCCAAGCTTTGTGAAGTCAGTAGGTATCTACCAGTGCCGGCGGTTCAGCACTTCATTTCAATAAACAATTTCTTTTGTAGTTTATGAATGCCATGCTTGTTTTGGGGATTTTTTTGATGGTTTTCAGATTTTTTATGTTCTATGGTTTAATAGAACATGGTGCGAAAAATGTTATATAAAGATATAACGAGTAATGCTTATAAAGAGCAAATTCAGTTGGTCCCATCTTCCTCGTGATAACCAAGTTCAACTGTAGTCTAGTAAATATTTTTATTTTTGAGAAAAAAACCTTTACTCACAGTCTATATAAGTCCGTAACTGCAAAATGGTACTTTTCACTAGTACAATTTTAATAAATTTTAATGACCCCACAATGTTCATTTTTAATGCTGAAATTGTAATTTTTTTAGTTGATTGATATACATACCTATTATATTGATTGAATTTTTGTTTTTTTTTCGATTATCATTCTTGTATTATCTTTAAAAATATTTAATAAAAGGCAATCGAGACAAACTACCTAAAAATGCAGTTACAGCCTTTTACATAGGAGGACATAAGTCGAGGATCTCGGGTTCGAATCCCAGTTCTGGCGATGTTGCCAAACTTTTTCGTGAGGCGGGCAAGATCTGCACCGGATTGTAGAGCCAATTGAAAAAAAAATATTTTTCTTTATGAAATGTATGACATATTTGTTATACGAAGTTATAAAGTCATATGTGTTAATGAAATGCAGCCTTATTCAATATTTAAATGATAACTACTTAAATTAGATAAATTTATATGGAATGTGGACATCTATCCATATTTGAATTGAAAGTTGAACTCATGTTGACTATATAAACCCAGTATAGTGGCGAAATACTGTGACGTATAGATGACATAGATGGGTGTATATGGTTTTTGCATTTCCTGAACATTGTATTAGTCGGCACGTGCAGTGTTTTTGTTGTCGTCCTCTAATTACCATCTTTTTTCGTAAGCGCAAAAATATTTACCACACCTAACTCTCTCTTAATGGATGCTTGTTGTATGGAATTTAGCTATAGCAAAATTGAAAAATTTCATTATATTAAATAAAAATAATTTATGATTTTTTTTTATATGAAAGTTAGACAGTTATATTAAATAATGGCAAATGAAACATTCATTTCAATTAAAACATCCCTAAAATGAGAGTTGATGTTGGCTCACCTAAATAAGTTTCATTTCTTAACTAGGCAACTAATGATCATTCAAAATGGCAAAAAACTCAGTTATGTAACTAGTTTTTGCCGTGAGGTCTTCATTTAATATGACTTCAACATTTTTTTTATTGATTTTGAAAGTACTTCTTGAGTTATACTTGGTTTTCTATTTTTCCTCTCATCTAATTATCCAAAATGCTTTATTTGCTAAAAAAAAATATTGAATTCTGATAACTCAAAAGGTTTTCTTTAGTTAAATTTAATATATAAAAGACATTCCAATTCATCTATCTACATGTTACGCAATTACAATAATCAACCTGATTTACATGCAATGCCAATGTTTAAAAGTGCCATCCTGAGTATTGATGTCTTTTGACTTATCAATAAATTAACACCATGTGTGGATGTATACATAATTGTCATTTGTATCCGTAATGCATTCCAATATTATTCAGGTTGCGCAATATAATGAAACATTTTGTAGAAATTGAGTCACCTATGGGGTTAAATTATTTAGAATTTAATTTTTAAGTTACAACTCTTATTGGAAGATGTCTATGAAAAGTTTGTTGATGAAATCAATGAAATTATTATTTTCCTGACCAGTAAAGCTGCAAATTGTCACAACATTTTGGCTCAATAACCCTGATATGGTAAAATTTCTGATGTATGTTTTAAAATTGCAGTTTATCTAATGTATCATGAATTATTTGTGTGTGCGAAAGGAAAGGGGAGATCAATCTAAAATCACTACTTTACAGGGGAGCCAAAAAAAGGATCAGTTTTTGCCAACTTTGAATGGAACTGTTTCTGTGTGAAATTTACTAATCTAGTGGTCTCAATTCGACTCACTCCTTTTCTCCTTTATGCATATATGTAACTTTACAAAACAAATTACATAACTTTTGAAACAAGTTAGAATGAGGACACAATTCTAACTTGTTTCAAAAGTTTATTTGTTTTGTAAAGTTACATATTTTTTTGCTTACATTGAAGTGTCATCGATTTTTTTCTGATGAAATGTTGGCACAATAAAAGTTCCTTCGCCCTTCGCCTATGTGGTGGTTGATCAATAGTGTGTCAGTGATATGATGCCTCGTCAGAAAAATTAGATGACTAACTTCAACACTGTTTTGATGAAGGGACTGTGACCCTATTCTATCAGTCATGTTAACAGTGGGGGGCCATTGGGAAGTAGCCAGCCAGAGCCATTTTTTTCCAATTGTTATGATGCTATTGGTGTCTACAATATCTAAAATAATGTGATGCAATGCATTCTGTTTTTAAGCTTTTATGAAGGCCTGCTTTTATGTCTTAAATTTAAGTTACGTGTGTACAGTAAGTCGTTCACATATCAACGTATTTTAGATTTTATTGAAATATCTACAAACTATGTAGATTTTCTTTCAAAAATATTTACTAAATGAAATTATTGTTGTAGTAAGTTAATTGAGAAAGCTTCCATTTTATAATAGGATGTATGATGTTACATCATTTTCCCATAATTAATTTTTTTGGTCGATTAGAATAAACAGTTTGTGCAACTAAAATAGTGGAATTTAACATTTTTACCAATATTATACTATTGTTGAAGTCAAGATGTCAAAATCAGATTATTATATTTAGATGGAATAAGCAGTTTCACGGGAAATAATAATCTGTTTGACATGTTAGTTTTAGTTTAGTTATATGCTTGTAAAAGGCATAATAAATAATACAAACAGTAGCAAAGAAAATCGATGCAAGGGATTTTATATGCTGTGACGATATCTGTAAAAGAATTTAGCAATTGCTTTTTTGCATAATGTTGGGTTGTATTCATGTCTAAATGCTCTCAAAAGATTGATTGTTAATCCAACTGTTAAGTGAAGTAGATAAATACGTTTCCGGTCACCAGGTTTGCAAGTGAAATAAAATCCGATTTTCCCATAATGTTCACAGATAACAACGCGGAACGAATACTTTTTAATGGCAACACGCAACAAAACCGTGCAATACAGGGGTGTCCTCGTTGCAAAATCATTCACAACAGGTAATCCATTTCAAACAAGCGAGCTTTGAACCTTTATTTGTCCCCCGCCGTGGAGCTTCCTAACTTGCCTGATGTGTTTGTCTCAAAATAAACCTAAGTCCGTCTTGGAACACAACCATATCACATGCAGTCCGCAAAAGCATAGGCGTGTTGTTGGTCCTGATTCGATTGCAGATTTTAAAAATTGCCTTCTTTGAATTGGGCGTATGATTCTATCTCACACGACAAATTAAAATTTACAATAGACAAATAAAATATCTGTTTTGTGAGATACCCAATTACACAAGCAATCTTTAAAATTAATTTTAATGAATAAAACCAACCGCATTTCTAAGTTCTTTGAAAAATAATGCAATGAGACTTAAGTTTTATAAGTTAAATTTATAGATTGGACGTTTTTGTTCAATAAAGTAAACCCAAACGACAATTAATGAACAATGCACAATTTTAGTCACGGAATATATTAATAAAATATTCTTTATTGTGGATGGAAACTTCGTAACATTGCTTGCAACCCTGTTTATTGGAAATATTTTTTTATAAATATCCCTTCAAACGGCATGATATGAATATAACCCAATGGTGTAGTTTCTGATTTAGATCAATAGTTGGTAGATTATAGTCGTGATTAATACAAAATGTATGTTAGTTAAACATTTTTCTACGACGAATAATTATTACATATCGTCATTGCTCCGCGCCCACTGTGTTTTTTTTGCATGCAAGATAGGCTGAAAATATCGTGAAATTTGATGACTGCTTCCTGGAACATATATTTGTTTTAAAAATTCTTGAATATATTCTGATATTTAATTCCATGCAGTCATTAAATTTTTTTGTGCAAACTTAAACTTTGTTCGCTATTAATCTAAACTCAAAATCCTATTAATCATATAATTAATATACAGTGTCATAGGAATCCTCTGCTTTTTCTATTTATGGAAATTTGTGTGCAAAACTGTGTGCATTGATTTACTTCAAAATACTTAAAAATAAATATTTTTGGATAAAAAGATGCCATAATCCGAAAACTGTCCTATTGACCGGATTTTATATCATTTTTTTTACAAATCGCCTTTTGAGGCATATTGGGAAACGGATCTTAAACTCAATTTCAGCCAAAATTATGATTTATTTATATTATTCTATCCTGGGCCGATCAGTTATAGCATTTGAAAATAAGAAAAATATGATGATCAATCGATGGTGGTCTTCAATCTTCTGTAAACGTCTTTTACAGAACATGCCGCAGCACCCTTACGTCCCGCTGATAATGAACGGTATGCCCCCCGCGGAGTACTACGGCATGGGGGGCATGCCACCCGAGTTCATGCAGATGGAGTACATGCAGCACCAGCAGAGCTCTTTCATGATGCCTTACCCTCAGCATATGTACCCCATGCCTGGCATGGAGCAGATCCCACCCCCCGCCTCCAATTACAACTATATGCCCCTCCCAAACACAATTTACAACGCCACTCCGCCTTTGCCCGCTGCTTCTCCTTTTACAACGATACCGTTGCCTCCCGGGACGCCGATCGGGCCTCAACCTATTCCCTCTCTGGCGAATCCTTCTGTGGTGAACAATCAACCGGTTCCTGTTGCAATGTTTCCGCAACCTATCCCTTCATTGGTGCCATCTTCGGCGGCTCCATATCAGTATCCGCCGGATGACGGTCCTCCGGGAGTGTATTACCAACCTGAAGTTGCTGATGATAGTTATCTTAGAATGGATGTGGATAAGGAGCGGGTGAATGCGCCTACCACACCTGTGGACGAGAGTCAGGTGAGGATTTTATTGGCAGATTTTGATATAATGTGTATGAGGTGTTTATTTCCAAAAAATGACTAGTCAAATTTTGATAATTTTATACAGAATGACAAAGGTAAAAAGTCTATGATAGAAGTAAATGATAAAATAAAAATATACTAAAACTGGAGCAAAATATAAGACTTTTCAAGATATTTAGAAGATGGAGGGTCATTATATGTTTTTTACTCATTCAAACACCTCAAGCTGGTCATTATTTTGGCAACTTTAAATAAAAATAGATTTTATAAATCAAATAATTCTTAACCCTTTCTAAGCGTTACGAATCCCGACTTAGTACAACAGTGCGCGTTGTGATTTCAAGCATCAATAAATCGTAATAAATGTCAGTCAAACATACACAAATAGAGTAGTAAAAAATCGGAGTCAAGTTCAAAAATGATTATGACAGAACCTAATATTTTATGTGACTCTAAAAATAAACATTCGTCGCCTAAATCTGATAAGAAATCACGAACAAGACTTCTTCATTGAAAAAATGCCAGCTTACTCGAGCGGCGCCATGACACTTACGAAATGGTGCTGGACTAATGCGTCGATGACAGATTAACAAGTGTAAGAACAGTTCAGTATTCTTATAGTCTACCGGCTACCATTTCGACAAATATGTCATACACATAATGAATAATAATATGGTTTATGACTTTTATGAGCATTTTTGTTGAGTGTGTTGAAAAAATATCAGTCATAAATAACTCATTTTTATAGCATCCAGGACATCTCAAACTGTGTAACTTTTGTTTGAACTCGCATACACATTGCAGCACTGCAGGCCGAGTATAAATAAATCATCCTTGAGAACTACTGGCTATTTGAGAGTGATGTACTTACCACCAGTGCCTGGTTTGTACCTACCATTGACCCCGAACTGAATGGAATCGAATGACACATAGTTTATATAACAAAATGGTTTATTTTTCGAATACCTATTACAATTCGTAAAATATTAAATTTCAAACACTTTTTGCACTTCTAAATGCTTTATAGTCACCACAATTTTATTTTCAAGTTCATTTGTTTTTTTTTATTATATTACTTCAATAACCTGGTACTAGAATAGGTAATCTAACCAGAAAATAGTATTTAAAAATGTTAATCAATGATAAACAAAGAGACATATTAAATCGCGGACTTCTAGGTATATTTAAATGACACCTGGTTCAAATTATTTTCCGAAACTATAAACTCGCGGATAATATACTGGCAGATAGGCGAATGAATGCAATCTCCAAAAGCATTCCTTTTGTAAAAATATTTTGTAAATTCACTTTGATCAATGTAACTTTCGAATATTCTATTTAACAGTTTACGCACCAAATAGTTTTTCAATCACTAAAAAACAATATAACTTATTATATCGCAAACTCGTATCGTTACAAACACGTCAGTCAAATGTCTTCGGCGCACATGCACTAAGAAGCGATAAGACACTATATACGCGGCAAATTTGAATTGGCCCGATGACTGATATATTTTTATTCAAGACACGCTCCCGAAAAATATTTATTTAAATTAGATAGAACAAAAGTTTAGGCTATCCATTGACAGATGTCAAGAGAAGGATGATTTTTGAATAAATTAAATCAATATTCGAATTATTCGCGCCTGGCGGAAAGCAGTACTAGGCAAACGAAAATCGAAATGACTTTAGTCAGCTGACGCGCGGATGACTCGCGCGTATAGGCTGACTAAAGTCAGTTGCCGCGTTAGAAAGGTTAAGAAATATTTCGGACTATATAACTAGCACCATAAAATGATAGCTATATATATTATTAAGTAATTTCCATTTTTTAAAAATTCAAAATATGGTTAAAATTGTTTGATTTTGACCATGTCCTGCACCCTGTAACAGCGACACCAAATTGGTGCGGATTGTCTCCAATGGGTTTAATTAATAATTTTTTGAATTGTCATGAATGGTAAAAATATGCAAACGCACAATATGAAAAAATTGTTATGTACATAATTTAGTGGTTATTTTGTCAGTGAATTAATTAACGCATTGCGAATCCAGTATACCTAGTAAGAGAGAATTAAATCTCTATTTTTTTAGTAATACAGTAATATAATAAACCTCGTTAATACGAATTCCATGGGACCGAAAATCGAAAAAAAATTCGAATTACGAAATATGAAATGTATGGGGGAAAAATATTAAAATTTTGAAAAAAAAAAATTTGATTTTCATTAATTTCATTTACGATCATAGATGTACCTATAAAATTTTCGATTCCGTGTGTGTCAATGGGTCATAAAATGTCAGGATTATTTATATATCCTTCTTAAAATAAGTAATTTATGATGTTCTAAGAAAAATTTGTCACAATTTTTAATGACATGGCATTTCAATGAAATAGTGTACTTTATTACGATTTATTGAATATTTTTGTATGCCAGGACTCTGAAATCATTTCGAATTCCGAAATTTGAATTAAAGGTATGGTTTTATATGAAAATAATGTTCAAGGGACTTTTTTTTTGCAAAAATTTCGAATTATCCGTGTTCTTATTAACGAGGTTTTACTGTATGGCAATAAAATTTTCAATATACATTTTCAAAATAGGTTCTTTGTTTATGTTTTAGATGTAAATATAATATTTAATAGATAATGCTAGTGTTATGTATTTGTATGTTGAATCAATACTCAATATAAGTTTCATTTGCCGGAAACAAGTAAACGACTTTCAAGACTATTTATTTAATTTCCGGTTTTAAAAAATGACAGATTGTTCAGCTCGCCAGGTGGTTGCAAACATCGCTAGTCTAATGCACAAATATTCTGTTGATTTTTTTTCACTATTCGTTAAACAGCCGATACACAACTCTTAACATATCTGCAAAATATTAACAGGTCTACTGTCACTCTGATAAGGATGGATGAAGAGTAATGGCGATTTTTTTTCATGCAAAATCGTTTCTAGGTTGTTTGGGGTTGTTTGGTTATGCTTTTAGTCAAATTTTATGATTTATAATACTAAATGTGTTAATGGAAAACGGGAAAATGAAAATAACACGTTTATAACTTTACTGATAAACATAAAATATGTACAACAAAAAATCCACGAGTTCGTATGACATTTTGTTGTCATCAATGTTCAAGCGCAGTGCCAACGAACAAACAAGTCACTGCGACCGTTGCCGACGGAATACTAACGTATAAAAGTTTTATACTAATATCACGCGTAAGTGCGAGATCGGCTCCCCGCGCAAGCCCCCCCCACTCCGCACAAACGTGTGATTGGCAGTGAATCTGTTGTACAATTGTAGGATCAATGAAACAATCACACGTTAGACATTTTGTATTACTTAAATATGTAATACATGAAATACTACCAAAAATGTACCTTATCTGCAACATATCACTTAACTCTAAAATCAATAAAAATAATGATAAATACGATACATTGAGTAACACAGTTAACACGTGTTACTTGATTTTAATCGGATGCATTTGGATTCAAATAAGACGCAATGCCGTGCGTTAACAATTATTGTAGATAACCGCCTTATTTATGGAATTGCGCTGAGTGATATCTGTGTTATTTTGAAGCAATAAAAGTAACAGAAACGTGTTACCGTGTTAACTATTTAGAATAGATTGATACCAATGATTGACACACATTTGAGTGTAACAATGCATAATATGTCTTCTGTCTCAGGATTCCACGAAAGAAGTGCCAGAGGCGGACGCCTGCATTCGGGCCCGATTGCCTTCCAAGTGGAGATCCATGAAAGACAAACAGGGCAGGATCTATTACTATCATTTCAAGTTACGAGTACCACAGTGGGAGCCACCACCCAACTTGTCAAATTCGCATGACAAAGAAGGTCAGTTTGTCCGATTTTTATTATTTTATAAAATGTGTCCGTGAATCAAATTTGTGACAAATTATTTTCAATAGTGGATTTAAAGCTCGGATAATTTATGCAAATCGGACTGTGCCAATTGATTTGAGTAAATAAACTATATCTGGCTTTTTCAATGCCACTTTTGTAGGCGAATCCGTGTAATGTAATAAAATATTTTATTTTAATAGGTGATAGTTCTGATGAAGCGGAAAGTAGTGAGGGAGAATCGCCAAATGGTGAACAGGTGCATGTTGAAGACTTCCAAAGCGTTCGCGGTAAAGTCGTTGAAGGTGTCGATGGCATTTATCAAGGTAAATTATTCATTTACACTCTAATCTTTTATGTACTTAGATATTTTATATTGTATTGAAATAGGTATCTTAGTTTAATTGGGTGAAAATGTTATATATGTTTGCCTCAATATTTCATGGAATAGTTAGTAGTTATGTCATATGTGTTCTTTTGTTCTCTTTCTCTTCTTTTCTTCAAATATATTTGTTTTCAATCTGTATTCAATTCAAAGAAACGACCCAATGGGTTGTAAAATGGTTAGCATTCATTGTTTGTAAAAAAAGATGATAATGGAATCTCGCGGAAACCTATATGCTTCTCTTTGGAGCGAAAGTTTTAATTTACCATATTATTACTCGTATAAATCAAAGGGTCTAGAATTAAATTGTCCTATCTGCCCTGTTGAAATTACTTGTATAAGTAGATTGAAATAATTTTGGTACATAATATAATTAATTATAATAAATTCCGCAAATTGGTTTTTTAGCTGTTATCACTATTTCTGTTTGTAAAATGGGATGCTACATGGCTACACAATTTGTAACATAGATATTGTGACTGAATATGGTGGAGAGGAAAGCATGTCATCGCAATAAGTACTCAGGCCATCTGCTCATGCAAAAACTAAAATCTCACGAACTGGTTGGTGATGGAACTCATAAACTGGCCAGTGACTGATGCTGCACACACGGCGCTACTGAAACCTAATCTCATAACATCAAACTGTCAAACCCATTGTCTTTCCTACTTCATTCTAAGCTTTTTCCGTAATATCTTCACGGGAATATTCTGGCAGCCTGTAATTATACATTCAGGAGTATTTATCAACATCTGCCACATATTTTAATTTTAAAATCGGTTCGTCCATCTTTAACTTTTGACGTCTTGGCTTGTTATTTCTTGTTCAGATCAGTTCAGTGATACCAATTTTGGTAAGAAAATATGATTTTTCATTGAATCTACTGTTATTGGTACCACTGTCTTATGGGTGACTGGAAACTGAGAGACTGGGAGACTAGTATGTTGTGTCTTCGGTTTCTGTCTCGAACGTTTTGAAACTGAGAGTATCCAATCTTGCCGTCAGCGAGCCGCCATTGAAATATATTAGCTAGGATACTGCAGTTTCAGTCTCGTCTTTTTTGAGTATTCACGTGAGCGGATGGCCTTATTATACTAAATGCTTGTATCATCAGTATCTACCTACATATTGTTAAAATTCTGACATTTTTTTTATTTTTAGTTATAAAAGAAGACTTGACATGCGTGAACGGTGTTCTTAAAGGAGGGCTCCCGGCCTCACCATACAAAGCAAAGAAGAAACGACCTGGTCTTGTCACCGAATGGGTCATCAGTGTAAGGACATACATTTTAATCTTTAGAAAAGCTTTATGAGAAAACATCATTTTTTATCTTTTTTGTTGTATCGCTGTGGTATATAAATTAATTTGATTTATTTTGATTTATCGACAGCCCCGGACAGAGGAAGACAGGATGGCTAATCAGGTGGAAGTGAGGCGGTACAAAGAGAACAAAGAAAAGTTGCGCAGGCGCAAAGAACACGCGTACCTCGCTGCCAACCCTGAAGCAGTTATTAGTAAATATAAGAAAAGAGCCAAGGATAAACACAAAAAAGCTAAGGTGAGTTTCTTTTTGACATTTTATTTTATCTAGCGGTATAAAGTAGAAGCAGCGACTGATCTGAAAAAACAATTGTCAGTCGATAATCGATCGCCAATCAGTCCACCGGTTGGTTGCTCGAAGCATACCATTCGGCCGTGATGACGTAAAGCTACATATTACACTTAATTAATATTGTCTTATTATCTTGAGACCCTAAAAGGCCGCAGGTTCATCACCCCTGCCCTAGTACGTCATGTCTGTATGCAAAATGAAAAGGGCGATAAGTCTGAATATGGGGAGCAAAAATAAGCCTCGGTTCAGACACGGCGGATTTCGCGCGGATTGAAGTCAATTTGTACTAGCTCCGCCGCAGACAAGTATGAATGAATATATAGAAGCTAGTACAAATTGACTCCGCGGGGAAGCTGCTGTATCTGAACCAAGGCATATGTATGGTGTCTGTATGGCAACTTGTATGTTTTTATCTGAAATATATGTATTAACAGTCTCAATTCCACCTGTCCCTTTTCTCATTTATGCATATTCATATGAATTATGAATAATTTGGCATATTTCAATAATTTTTCACCTTTTCCTTTCTCACACATATATATAATAGTTTGTCTCATAGTACTGAATATCTTTAAAAAACATGAGCCAATAATATCAGTTTCTTGGCCTTCCACCCGAGAGTTTTGGGTTTGATACCCGGTGAGGACACATGTGATTTTCTCAAAGTCTGGGTGTTTGTAATTGTTCAGAATTAGAACAACCACCTTGTACGAAAAAGCAAGGACATGGTTATTAATAATTCTAAAAAAATCAGTTTCTTTAAAACCCCACTTCCTCATAATTCATACTGCTATCCAGTTAAACTTATCATTGTTTTGTAGGTAATTTTTTCAATTCATTGCGATGCTTTATTCCAGACCTCCTCTTCTCACCGTGAAGCGAAGGCCGTGGATACTGCTAAAGCTGAAGAGGTGGCTCGGAGAATCAAGGAGCACTTCCGTGTCTGCACCGCCAAGGTTATGGTTCATCATCTCAATCCCTTCAGGAAGGATGACTGCCCTCTCGGCAGGATCACCAACACTTCGGACTTCAAGCATCTCGCCAGAAAGGTAATTTTGGCTTTTTGATAATTTATAATTTCTACATACGAGGGTGGGTCAATAATTCCTTAGAAAAAAGCATTAAAACAGTTTTTATTTTTGTATTTTTTTTTATTTCTCAACATAATCTCCTTGGAGCTCAATACACTTGGTTAGACGTTTCTCAATTTTTTTTAAACCGTCAGAAAAATAAGTTTTCGGAAGGTCCTCAAAATAAGCATTTGTCCGATCGATGACTTCTTCATTTGAAAAAAAACGTTGTCCACTTAGCCATTTTTTTAAGTTTGGGAAAAGGAAAAAGTCACTGGGGGCTAAATCTGGCGAATACGGTGGGTGGTCGACCAATTCGAACTTCAATTCTTCAATTTTAGCCATTGATCGTAAACATGTGTGAACACGGGCATTGTCCTGATGAAAGAGGATTTTTTTCCTGTTTAAATGAGGCCGTTTTTCTTCAATTTTGTTTTTTAGCCGGTCCAATAAAGATGCATAATAATCCCCTGTTATTGTTTTTCCTTTTTCCAAATAGTCAACGAAAATAATTCCACGTGCATCCCAAAATACAGTAGCCATAACCTTACCAGCTGATTTTACGGTTTTCGCCTTCTTTGGACATGGTTCGCCTTTCGCAATCCACTGCTTTGACTGTTCTTTCGTCTCGGGAGTATAGTGGTGTATCCATGTTTCATCTACAGTCACAAAGCGATGAAAAAATTCATCCGGATTGCGTTGCATGAGCGACAACAGGGCTTTAGAGGCCACCACCCTATTGCGTTTATTGTCGACTGTGAGCAAACGCGGCACCCATCTTGCAGAAATTTTTTTCATGCCCAATTTGTCATGTAAAATAGAAATGACGCTACCTTTTGAGATTCCTGTAACCTCAATTATCTCACTCAACTTTAATCTTCGGTCACTTAACACCATATCGTGGATTTTATTGATCATTTCTGGTGTAGTCACCTCTACAGGACGTCCTGAGCGTGGTTCATCCTTTGTTGATGTACGACCACGTTTAAATTCATTTAACCAGTTATAAATAGTTGCAAGTGAAGGAGCAGATATGCCGTGAACTAAATCCAACTCATTTTTTATTTCCTTTGCTGTTAACCCTTTTATATTAAAATGTTTAATAACAGCTCTAAACTCAATTTTCTCCATTTTTGTAAACAAGCAAATTTTTTTTTTAAATGTACGAGAAACACACAACAACCCGACCAATCTGATTGAAACTTCGCAGCATACTGAATCGGTAGTGCCGCTGCATGAAAACAAACCGCTTACAGTACTAGTTGCGCCACCTGTCGGCTTTTCTAAGGACTTATTGACCCACCCTCGTATTATGAGCCTACTATTTGCGAACACAACTCGTTCCCAAAAACATATTTTGTTGCAAAATGCAATAAACTGTTTTACAGACTAATAAAAAAATTTGTATGATTTTTTAATTCATTTGTAGTGTAGTATATTTAAAACAGAAAACAAATGGGAACTTATTCATTTAAATAAGAATCTTACATTTAATATTTGTATCAGGCCGGGTTTGAAAGTGAAAGTTGGATTGAGCCGTTTGCCAAGTATGCATCCAGTCACATATAACTAAAGTGTTAAGGGGGGACATGCTCGTCGAAGGTCAAAATTGAGTTTTTATTGTATTTTCAAACCATGATACTGGACACTCCTTAAACGTTGTAGATAATCTATTTATATAATTTTGAAGCCTTATTATCCTTTATAGTTATTTTAAACATTTGATGACTGCATAAAGTATTTTTGTTACATAAAATAGTATTCTTTTAAACCTCTCGCTCTAATGTTTTAGAATATAGTCATATTTCGGTACATAACTGTGCAGTGGTGTTAAGATTTTTTACATTGATTAATTTTTAAACGCATTTATAAAACCATTAGCATAATTTATTACGAGATAATTTTTGTAAAATATTCACGATAAAAAATTATATTGATAATCTCTGTGATCCCAAATTTGACAAGAATTAGGCATTTTATTATTCAAAAAATCGGCAAGATTAACACATTTGAAGATGATTCTAAAGATACTCATTATAAGCTATGTTTTTGACCATTCAAGTGTGATAAACATCTTATGAATAATGATTGCTTTATAATAATTATTGACCTAAGAATAAGGTAGTGTTTTTTTGAAATACGCCATTTCTTTTGTCATTCCCTAGTGGTTAAGCTATAACATACGGCCGTAGTCATAAATTGACAAACTATAATTAAAATAGGGAAGTTTCCTTCTTATTTCCCGTTTAATTGTAGGTACCTAAGTAGGACGGAATGCTCACAAAGTTAATTCACGTCATCTCATAACAGAAATGAAGTTAGATGCGAGACAAAACTGTAGCCACTCGATTCCTAAATAAATATTTATATTGTTAGAAGTATAAAATAAATATGATATAACTAATAAATTATTTAAAGTTCATGATAATTATTCATTTATAATTATTAAATTTATTAATGTAACGTTTGCAGATTTTTACACCTATTCACAATTTTAAATTAATTACCTGGGAATCAAAATTTTAAAGTTGGTAACATTAGACATGATGTCACTATTCAATGGACTCTATTTAGGTTTATGCATGCAAATTTGCATTAAATAGCTTGAATGTAGTTAGCTGTTCTATGCATACGCCTCTAAGACTACTTAACTGTAAAAATTCCTATAAGTGTATTGTTCCTTACAAAATGTCATTCAAGGTTAATTTTACAACAATTTTGGAACGAGCCGTATTTGCAAATAATAGCATCATATCTGGTAAGGTAGGCGGAATGTAAAAACGTAATTTTACATGTCAAAAATGTCATTCAAGGTTAATTTTACAACAATTTTGGAACGAGCCATGTTTGCAAATAGTAGCCTCATATCTGGTAAGGTAGGCGGAATGTAAAAATGTTATTTTACATGTCAAATTGCTGCGCCTTAACCTTTCTAACGCGGCAACTGACTTTAGTCAGCCTATACGCGCGAGTCATCCGCGCGTCAGCTGACTAAAGTCATTTCGATTTTCGTTTGCCTAGTACTGCTTTCCGCCAGGCGCGAATAATTCGAATATTGATTTAATTTATTCAAAAATCATCCTTCTCTTGACATCTGTCAATGGATAGCCTAAACTTTTGTTCTATCTAATTTAAATAAATATTTTTCGGGAGCGTGTCTTGAATAAAAATATATCAGTCATCGGGCCAATTCAAATTTGCCGCGTATATAGTGTCTTATCGCTTCTTAGTGCATGTGCGCCGAAGACATTTGACTGACGTGTTTGTAACGATACGAGTTTGCGATATAATAAGTTATATTGTTTTTTAGTGATTGAAAAACTATTTGGTGCGTAAACTGTTAAATAGAATATTCGAAAGTTACATTGATCAAAGTGAATTTACAAAATATTTTTACAAAAGGAATGCTTTTGGAGATTGCATTCATTCGCCTATCTGCCAGTATATTATCCGCGAGTTTATAGTTTCGGAAAATAATTTGAACCAGGTGTCATTTAAATATACCTAGAAGTCCGCGATTTAATATGTCTCTTTGTTTATCATTGATTAACATTTTTAAATACTATTTTCTGGTTAGATTACCTATTCTAGTACCAGGTTATTGAAGTAATATAATAAAAAAAAACAAATGAACTTGAAAATAAAATTGTGGTGACTATAAAGCATTTAGAAGTGCAAAAAGTGTTTGAAATTTAATATTTTACGAATTGTAATAGGTATTCGAAAAATAAACCATTTTGTTATATAAACTATGTGTCATTCGATTCCATTCAGTTCGGGGTCAATGGTAGGTACAAACCAGGCACTGGTGGTAAGTACATCACTCTCAAATAGCCAGTAGTTCTCAAGGATGATTTATTTATACTCGGCCTGCAGTGCTGCAATGTGTATGCGAGTTCAAACAAAAGTTACACAGTTTGAGATGTCCTGGATGCTATAAAAATGAGTTATTTATGACTGATATTTTTTCAACACACTCAACAAAAATGCTCATAAAAGTCATAAACCATATTATTATTCATTATGTGTATGACATATTTGTCGAAATGGTAGCCGGTAGACTATAAGAATACTGAACTGTTCTTACACTTGTTAATCTGTCATCGACGCATTAGTCCAGCACCATTTCGTAAGTGTCATGGCGCCGCTCGAGTAAGCTGGCATTTTTTCAATGAAGAAGTCTTGTTCGTGATTTCTTATCAGATTTAGGCGACGAATGTTTATTTTTAGAGTCACATAAAATATTAGGTTCTGTCATAATCATTTTTGAACTTGACTCCGATTTTTTACTACTCTATTTGTGTATGTTTGACTGACATTTATTACGATTTATTGATGCTTGAAATCACAACGCGCACTGTTGTACTAAGTCGGGATTCGTAACGCTTAGAAAGGGTTAAATCAAAATTACCCCATAATTCAAAAAGGCCAATTTGGATTAATCATACATTCACAATAGAATTAGAACCAAAAAAAGGTGTTGAAACACTTCCTTGTCACTGTCACTGTTTTTCCCAATACATAAATAATGAAATTCAAATTACTCATCTCCAGTATTATATGTAGCTGTTCCTTAAATCTGGTTACATATTTTATTTTACAGTTGACACACTTTGTCATGTTGAAAGAACTGAAGCACTGTCGCACAGTCGAAGAACTGGAATGCAACGACTCCGTAAAGCAGAAGGCGAAGGAATTCGTCAGGAAGTACATGTCAAAATTTGGACCAGTCTACCAGAGGCCAGCGGATGAAATGGATTAGTCGATCGGTACAGATTCAGTTTGGACCGTCTGTATATTGGAAATGATATAAATAAATCTGTTGTCTATGACTGATTATAGGGTATTGTTTTCGTTTCAACAGAAATGTACATAAAACTTATTTTTACGAAGTCTCAAGTCGTAATTAATTCATTAGTCCTATTTTAATACCCGCTATTTTTTTTATTCATCAAATGCCGTACTATGTATTGATAGATGATATAAGTGTTAAATATGCATCTTCCTTGAATAGTTTTGTATATATTATGTTGAATTCATAAGTACACAATATAACGCGAATTAAGTAGGTAATATTAATTAATCAATTTCTATTTTTATGACTGATAATAGTGTGTTTTTTTTCATTAATACTTAAATAGTGAATTCTTGCATAGTGTTTTAAGGATTTGCGTATTGCATTATTCTTGTTATAAAATATTGTAAGACTTCATGTTTTATTTCGTTAAATATTTTATACAATAGAGGGAAATTCCTAAGTCAATTAGAAATGCATGGGTCGAATAAAGTAGTGTACAATTTTGTTGAATTATTTTTCTATTATGTAAATTTATTAATATGTACAAATTTGAATTTAAGATAAAACATTATCATACAGATGGTAGTCAACTTATACATAATAGGGGTTTATTTCAACAAATAAAAAAAACTCTAAATGCATAATGTGGGGATTTGATGAAATTTAATAAAATCTTTCAAATCCTTAATTTCTATACCGTACTGTTTTGGTCACCATTTTGAATGGACTATATTATGATTTTAATATAACTGTCATTTATATTATATTAATAAATTGTAGCATGCTCTTGAAACTATCTTCGATATTATCTAACAGATTTAACAATCTAATATTTTAGTTAGCGGTCGCAAAGACCCCACAGGAGACAGCTTGGCGAAGAATAGAATTTTGCGAGGGGTTTATGAGGTATTTATCAGCAAGACATTCACCACACTGCCCATGTCAGTAGCGTAGCAGTGAAATGTTTTCTTTTTTTTATCTATCATAAAGTACATTAAATTTAGCATATTTTGGCGTACTGGAAACAACCACGACGAATTAGTAAACAAAAATTTCAATAGGTCCAATAACAAAAAAGATAAATTAGTTACATTAGGGAGCTTCGCCGTCTATCAACGCCGCCACACTGTGCTGTTTCCCTCCAGTCAAACTGTCAAAGTAGCCCGCCTGCTTCTTGTGGACTTTACGCTTTAGGGTCTGTTTGGTTACACTAAGAGGTTTTACAGTTGGATTTTTCGCAGTATATGTATTGATATGTATTAACAACGACCACACCATCTCTTTATGTTTAAAACATTTGGTTTGGCAACATTGCGGCATTATTGTGTTGTGGTAAACAGTGGAAATGCAATATTTCTTCATTTTCCGCAACCTTATTGTTGAGTTTCATATTCTTCATATAATTTCCACTTTTATTTTGCTTATATTATTTGTCAAACGTCAAACAAAAATGTGTCATTTACAACACCGAAACGAAACAAATGGCATTTATTACAGCACGATATGTACACCTCCAATTTCTAATATTGAAATTTAAACCATGCATGTGATCAGAAGTTATTAATTTGTTTTGCCTTGTAAACGAGTCGATCAAGCATTAAATCAAAGTGAAATTGTTAATTTACTGCTATTTTTAAGTTTGTTTTAAATCTTCATACTATAGTTATTAGATACAACAGATGAATTAACTATTATTATAATTAATATAATAAATTTTCTTAAACATAAATAAACACCATACTTTATTACATAGTATTTTTTAATTCAATAAAAATAATAAAACTGCTTAATTGAATGAAATATTTCAATTACAATATTATTATTTCTTTTACAGTTTCATAATGAATAGCTCAATAAATTACGTTGGAATATCACACTTTCAATCGATACAATAATTCATTGTGAACAACAATAAAATCCCACATTAATAATAAGTTTCCATAGTTCGTACTGGTAACAGGAAACGGCGGTAGGTGGCGGAGCGATACAATTTGAAAGGTGTAATCACTTCCAACAATATCGATCATTGATAATAATTTAGCCGCACCTACTTCTTGTACACAGAAAGCAAAAGCACCTTACCGCACCTTATTTACATTTATTATTGAAAAGATTTTGTATTGTCTTGCTTGCTCTTGTTAGTTCTGTAAGTTATCTTAACTCCTATAAAAATGGGAGTTCAAGAATCTTCTTCTCAATAGCAAGGGCTGATTACAATGGAAAGCAATATGATTATTATCATTAATCCAGTGTTTTATGCAATTTCTCATTCATCATAAAAATGTCAAACACACACTTGCATATTATTTTCATATTGACACGTGTATGTCATATTTTGGGGTCCTGCCGCACTGAACGGAATTGCAGATCTGGACAAAACATTGCAGAATAAAATGTCTTGGACGTAAAGGTTGCAATTTGACTCACTGTGGATATACTCATATGGGCTCGATGACATTGAGCTGCTTTACAAGCTACAAGTCAGTGAATTTACAATCTGCTTGTAAACTCGCCCAGTGTCATCATCGAACTAGCTAACAAGCAGATTGTAAACAATCTACTGACAAAAGTTGAAAGCCGGGCTACTTTACACGCTACACGCTGGTGTGTGGGCCAATATGCGTCTGCGCAGTAGAGCGATAGTGACAATGGGTTGAACTGCGTCTGTGCAATAGAGCGATAGTGGCGACGTCCCGGTAAAAAAAACGAACTACTCAATACGTCCTGTCAAAATAGTACCAAAAATGACAGGTTCAAATCACTAGCTCGTTGGCTTCTGAGCGAGTGGAAAGTTTTGTGTGTCATCATCACAATCGCACTAGCTGACTCGCCCACTTTTAAACTCACCAACAAGCAGCTTGTAAAGTAGCTCAAAGCCATCGACGCATTATACTAATAAAAGCCTTGTTAATAAAAACTATATTCTCTCAACTTCAATAGGATTATGAAACTAACAAAAACATGCATGATTTCATTATTCTTTATTAGTCATTATAAAAAGTACTACTTCCTACATGTGAAATTTATTTACGGTTTTTTTTTAGTAGGATTAATCTGTTTTAAATTAATTGTATTTGTTTTTTCTGAACCAGGGGTTTGAAAAATACTGATATGTAATTCTCGGATTCAAAATTCTTTTCAGTATTGTAATCACTTTTCACTGTTGAGAAATAATTATTGTGCATGTTTAATAAATTGGTTCAACACAGAAAGACAGTGATTGTCCAACTTCAGAAAAAACTGAACATATCAAATCAAAGCATAATATGAAAATTTACTCTCAGAATATTGTACAGCGAATAAAGTTTTGAGTCTTTAAGTAATAATGTTATTTTTATAGTAGTACAATAAAAATAAACCCAGCATGCATTTTAGGTACTTTCAAAAATCTTTAAAAACTTTACGTAAAATATAATTTCAATGATTCTGCGTAAAATTTAAATGATTATTGTTTGGTTAGAGAATTGTGGGTTTATGATAACTTTTAATGCTTGTTTTATATAATGGTCCAGTCAATGAATATATTGTAGAGTGCATGGAATATGCGAGAATTTTTGACTTCAGGACTTTGTTAGGAGTAGTTAGTAGGTAAACATACTAAAAGTCCCCGCCCCTGGGAGGTGAGCTTATTAAGGTGGGAGGGGGGTCGAAAGGTCCCATTTTTTGGTTTTTCGCTTATATCTCGGAAACGGTGCATCTAAAAAAAAATGTCTCGAATAAAAATGAAAGCTCATTAAATTTCAGTTCAAAAAAAGAAACGATTTTCGAGATATACGTTATTGAAAACTCTCACTCTCCAGGCCACTGCCCATTTGCTCGTTGGCTGCCAATTATCGTTGAAAATTATCAATTTTCAATAACGTATATCTCGAAAACCGTTGGGAATTCGACAGATATGTATAGAAACAATTTTATAGGAAATTTAATTAGCTTTCATTTTTATTTGAAACATTTTTTTTCTACATGCACCGTTTCTGATATATAAGCGAAAAACCAAAAAATGGGACCTTTCGATCCCCCTCCCGCCTTCAGCTCACCTCCCAGGGGCGGGGACTTTTAGTATGTTTACTTACTAACTACTCCTAACAAAGTCCTGAAGTCAAAAATTCTCGCATATTCAATGCACTCTACACCCATCTTTTAAGCACCATTGGACTATAAACGAACCCAAATGATTGATATTTGATAATTTGTATAAAATTGAGTGACGGAATAGTTTGTATAATTCGGGTTTCAAAATAAAATTGATTTGTTATTTTATTATACTTACTGTTTATTGTATATAAAATTTTAGGAAAGATAAATTAATTATGCTAACTATTCAAAAAATATTTAGGCTGTGTATTTTTTTTTACCGTACAGTTTTTGAGCTGTCAAATTATTTTCATATTTATGAAGAAATAAAAGTTGAATACATAATATGTATAAATAGAAATACTTCTGTTTTATTTACGTCATTACCCTCACACATTATTTTCATTTGCCCACGTACTAAAGAATCACCGCCGTAAGATTGTGTCAGGGGAAACGCGACGGCGGATTCTGGGAAGGTGAGCTCTAAGTCGTGACCAATTGAAATGTGTTGCTGGACACTTCCCATAAACTGTTGCACTTCCCCCTGTAAACCATCTAACAGTGGGGCTCTCTAGTGTTATATTACTAATACTACTGATGGTGCAGATCAGGGCTTAGGGATCATCCCTATAAGATGTCACCTCTTAATGATGGGGAGGGGGTTATAGAATCAAACAATTTTTAGTCAGTTAAATATTTCATCATTAATGTGACAATGTGATGGTTCAAAAATTATTGCGTCTATTGGGAATTAGTCTTATTAGGAAATGCGTCATTCACCTAACAGTTCTGATCTGGCACCTAGTGATTATTACCTGTTTTCAAATTTGAAGAAAGACATACTTTGATGATGATGAGTTCCTACAGGTAGCCGTAAACGAGCATTTTAAAGGCAAATCGGAAAATTATTTTTATAAAGGTTTAAAAAAATTAATCGATCTAAGAAATGGATTCATGTCCGAGGAGATTATATTGAAAAATAAAACATTGTATAATATATTCTTTTTTTTCTGTCCCATTTCGTGAACTTATGGAACTCCCCTCGTAGGTACCTACCTACTCTTTCCCACATTATGAATGGGATCTGGGTGAATGTTGTATAAAAATACTGCTCAGATTGAGTTCAGAAATAAAAATTTGTATGATCGGTATATTTTAAAAACAACTAGGTATTTCAATAATAAAAATCGAAAAACAATTACATCGGTGCATAGAGTGATAAGATTTCAACGTCATTTTTTTGATAAAATGTTCGGATTCAGTTTCATTAATAATTTGACAAATTAGTTCTTTTAGTTGATAGTTATTTCGATTTAGGTACCTACTCAACTCAATTAGTAGATATGTTTTTTTCGTATACCTAAACAAAGTGCAGTAAATTAACGATCATTTTTACAGTTATAGAAATGGACAATTATTTTGATAATGCTATTCAATAAAAAATTATCATTACAATATTACCCATTTCTGTAGCAACTACAACATTTATTACCAAAGATGAAGAAAATCTATAGTAGGACAATAAAATATTAAAACTAAAGAATGTCATGAAACATCTATAATTTTATTGCAAAAAGAATGTTTCAGGTGTGATTCGGACGAATCAAATTTATAGTCGATGGTTTTCCATAAACCATAGACTATAGACCGAAAAGTTAAAAATGCTATTCTTGTCTATGTCCATTACGAAGCAGTACTCGGTTGAAATTATTAGTTTTCAATTGTCATCTCGCAAATAATTTTGTACAATGTCTGCCCGGTATGATAGAGCTATCACTGTATTTTCCCCTGATGGCCATTTATTACAAGTAGAATATGCTCAGGAAGCCGTTAGTAAAGGATCCACAGCGGTGAGTAAAATGATTGATAAATAACCTATAAACACAACCGGTAGGCATTGTCAATAAAATAGACACATCATTGTTTTCCTTAAATTTTTGTAGGTCGGCGTACGAGGGCAGGATGTAGTCGTTCTAGGCGTGGAGAAAAAGTCCGTTGCGAAATTACAAGAGGAACGAACAGTCAGAAAAATATGCCTGTTGGACGATCACGTAGTTATGGCATTCGCTGGGTTGACTGCCGATGCGAGAATCCTGATCAACAGAGCGCAAATAGAATGTCAGTCCCATAAGCTGACCGTGGAAGATCCAGTCACCCTGGAATACATCACGAGATACATTGCCGGCCTGAAACACAAGTACACCCAAAGTAATGGACGTCGGCCATTCGGAATCTCTTGTTTACTCGGCGGTTTTGACTACGATGGTAAACCACACTTATATCAAACTGAACCCTCCGGAATATACTTCGAATGGAAGGCCAATGCCACGGGCCGTTCAGCTAAAACAGTTAGAGAGTTTCTAGAGAAACATTACACAACTGAGGAAGTATCTACTGAAAACGGAGCTGTAAAGGTAAAATACTTTTGGTTTGTGCCACAGAGGTGGCCATGAGATTTTACAACTTTTTTTTAGACCAAACCTAAGCTAACCTACCCCAACCTAATATTACCTCTTATATTCTTAGTTTGTGATAATGGTGCATCAAAATGTATGAAAATTTTCAATTAACGATTATTGGATCGAAAAACGGATGCCACGACAGAAAAACGTATTTATTATAATTGTCTACATGGAATAAACTATTTTCGTAAAAAAAAAAATATAAAAGCTCATGGCCACCTCTGCGGCATACCATACTTTTTTTTTGTACATTTCTGATTAAACTGATAATGTCACTCTTGACAAGTGTTTGGCACCATTATCAATTGCTCTACAGTTCACATGAATATGTGCTCTGCTCAGCAGCGGACAGTCTAGGTCCATATGTCGAGAACCATCGTAAAAGCAGACGGGAGGCATGGACAACTACAATATGCAGTGAAAACAACATGTCATATTGTATGGAAAGAATACTACAATACTGGTCTCAAATCAATTGTTTGTTTGTTAAGTGGTGATGCACGCTGTTTGAATACACCTCAAGCGGTCGTGTATACTCACCAAATATTAATCAAGCTTGTTTTTGATATTTTCAGTTGGCAATCCGAGCTCTGTTGGAAGTGGTGCAGTCGGGTCAGAAGAACCTTGAAATTGCTGTGATGCGACGCGGCAAACCGATCCAAATGCTAGATGCAGAAACAATCGATGGATACGTCGTCATCATCGAGAAAGAGAAGGAAGAGGAAGCAGAAAAGAAGAAACAGAAAAAGTGATAGAGAAAAAACTCGTTTTATTTTTATTCTTTTTATAATGTCGAAATCTTAAACTTTGGTTAAATGCAATTTTTAAATTAATAAATGATAAGATGAAAATTGTTGATTTCTTTTTTATCGTGTTTCCAGCATGCAAGGATCCGATACAATACTAACTACATATTATAGGTATCCTCATAATGGTATATTTTTTTAAAATTAGGATATATCTGCACATGAAATCCTTCCTTCACAACACTCAAATATTGAATGCGTACATTCTCACTGATGTTACTTTTTAATTCCTCTTGGATTTATTATTTGTTATAGTACACCCCCTTGGAACCAAAAAAGCCTGTCTCAATTTTTAGTGATTTTGAGTTACGTATAATATATAATAAATATACATATACAAGTATACATAAAATAGCACATTACGTTAAGTGACAAAGAAATATCAAAAAATTCAACAGATCAAAGATGATTCGATCATCTGGAAACATGTTAATGTCAGTGGAATGTAAATATCGTCACTTAAGAAACAACACCGCGGAAGTCAATTAATTAAAATCTTCAGGGGAAAATTGAAAATTGATACCTTTTAACTTATTTTTTTTGTGTTTAGTTAAAAAAAAAAGATTTTTTCATTCAAAAAGAATTTTTCCATAGAAGGAACACGATGTAGGATTTTTTTACCTACCGAATGTTATTCAAAACTCAAAACCGCCAAATGGGGACTTACGCGGTGTTGTTTCTTAAAAGACGATATACTTGTGTTTTCGGTGTCTCCTGTAAAGTAGAGAAAAATGAGATATGTTTTTGGTCCTAAGAGGACCAAATATGAATACTATCTATATAATACAAATTCAATGCCTTAGTATTTTGCATCCATCAATTATCGAGGAGCTGAGAATTAAATGGATCCAAATGCAAGTTGAGTAAATTCACATAAAAGTTAAACATGCGATTATAAATTTTACATAATTGTTCAACATTCAGCAAATGAAGTCTGTTTCTCAAATAATAGCATTATTCATATGCCAAAAATAATATGTATTGGCATTTATGTTTACAAGTGTTTAAGGGATACAAGTAAGGCTAAAACATTCAAATTAGATAATTTGCTTCTATGAAAATAATAACGTTTTATAAGTACACTTGTAACTTTTCATATATACATAACATGCTGAAATAAGACAGTATAATAATATTATGGTGATTTGAATACTGCCCTCAAGTAATATTTTTAAAATTATATGTCATTAATCCTAGACTGGTCAATTATTATTACATTTTTATAAATCAAGTATAATTAAAACTTTTTAATAAATACTACAGATAGATAATTAAATTAAGATTGCAGTAGGTCCATGGTGTTGGAAATTTGCGAATAGAGTGCTTTCCACTCGTTTGTAGTGTCGTTCTCATTTTGGACATTTTCCTGAATCACATCTTTGTCGCTGACCATGACTGTGTCATCGTATTCCCAAGGTGCACCCACTTCCTGATAGCCATTCATTGCTGCATTTTCGATGCAAGCTTTCTGAAAGTTGAATTTTAAAACGTTCATGTCAATACTACAAGTATTCAATAATAAATTGTTTTATAAGAGACAGAGAAAATAAAATATACTAAATTCAATAGTCTTGAATGGCAGCATTTAAATCCTAAACTATTGGTAAGGTTTAGGTTTCAACCCTCCGCATCTACTGTGTGCTACTCGTGGCTTAACAATTTGGATGTGCATTGTTGGTGCATGCAGTGGGTACAGAAATTGTCAATTCACCATCTCACCAGCAGTAAGGGAAGCTGAAGGATGGTAAAATAGATCCATTTATTCACTCACCGACTCGTGAGTCACACAAATATAGCTTTTCTTTGTAAAAAAAAAAGAAAATATTTTATTATATTGACAGAGGTCTCACCTGAATTTTTCAATTTTGTGTCAAAAAGTGTCGTGACACTGTTATTTAAGCGGCCTATGAGTTTGAACATATACCGTTAAAAAAAAAAAAAAAAAATTCGGTTAGGTACATGTTCAAACACGCACTTTAACATCATTTTACTCCCTACTTCAATTATAGTTTGTCAATTTATGGCTACAGCCGTATGTTGTAGCTTAACTACTGGGGAATGCCAAAAGAAATGACGTATTTCAAAAAAACACTGCCTTATTCTTAGGTCAATAATTATTATAAAGCAATCATTATTCGTAGGATGTTTATCACACTTAAATGGTCAAAGATATAGCTTGTAATTAGTATCTTTAGAATTATCTTCAAATGTGTTAATCTTGCCTATTTTTTGAATAATAAAATGCCTAATTCTTGTCAAATTTGGGATCACAGAGATTATCAATATAATTTTGTATCGTAAATATTTCACTATAATAATGTCGACATAAATTATACTGACGGTTTTATAAATGCGTTTAAAAATTAATAAATGTAAAAAAATCTTAACACCACTGCACATTTATGTACTGAAATATGACTATATTCTAAAACATTAGAGTGAATGGTTTAAAAGAATACTATTTTATGTAATAAAAATACTTATGCAGTCATCAAATGTTTAAAATAAATATAAAGGATAATAAGGCTTCAAAATTATATAAATAGATTATCTACAACGTTTAAGGAATGTCCAGAATCGTGCTTTGAAAATAGAAAAAAAGCTCCATTTTGACCCACGCTGAGCACGTCCCTTAAGTATTGCTTTCAATTATGTCTTCATCTGACCCTTAAATAAATTATATTCTGTTCTACCATACTAGGGATTGCAATACCGAACGAAAATACCAATACCGGTATTTACAATTGAATACTGGTATTCGTTGAAAATATAAACATACATATAGATATAAAAATCTCTTTAAAATATTAATATTATATAGCAAAAATATCTAAATAAGTTCATATAAGTAACTTTTAAAATATGTAAGGCAGGGCTTTTTTTTTAAAAAAAAAGTACCGGAACTCACTTCTTGCCAAACAATGACAGGATATTTAGTGCTAAATGATGTGACAGGGTATGTTTAGTTGTAAAGTGTCTCTCCAAATCTGACTTGTTATGCGCCAAATTTTTCCGACAAATAATACAGGTCTGTAAGCCATTTAAGTTTTGAATAAACGCGAAAGTCTCGGTCCATTCCACTTTAAATTCACGCTTTTCGTCTTCCGTTTTTATTTGCTTCTTATTTGTAGCCATGTCAAATAGGGCAGAGGACATTTGTGCCAGAGCCGCATTCAAGGGGCCATAGAGCCGCATGTGGCTTGCGAGCCGCGGTTTGCCGACCACTGGCCCATACCATACACGCTGAGGAAAATATTTTTTTCTAACATGGAGTCTGAACTTTTCTAAATTCACCTAAACAACTGTTTCTCAGAATATGTTACCTACAGCAATAAATTGAGTAAACAGATTCGAAAAGTAAAAGGATATTATAATGTAAAACTTGATGTACACACCTCAAAGTCATACTTTTCATCGGTCACATCAATGTAGGACTCTTGCAATATGTACGAGTCGTAAGCAGAATCGTCTCCTTTGATGAGAAACTGGCTCCCATCATTCTCCGTATTCTCGACAAATTGATTCTCTAAGCATACTTCCTCTCCCTGCACGTAGCCTTCTTCCGTCTCATCTAAGACTTCTATGATGATGTTGCCGTCATGCACAGGACCCTCTTCCATGTTCAATGACGGCGGAGCGTACATATCACCGGTGATTGTTTCATCTTGATATACTTCGAAAGAATCTCCGTTGAATTGGTATCCGGAATCTTGCTCATCACCGTCTTTATAATACCTGTCAAGATATAATGCTGTAACCTCACAATGGTAATGGGATATTGGCAATGAAATCATTCAATTACTAATTAGACAAAATATTCAAGAGAAACTCACTTTCACCCTATGCTCCAATATGTATGTGGCTATGTTAGAGATTAAAAAGTATGCATCTTAACACCCTTAGACCTGTTTCATACGGGACACCTGTGTGGCACCACTAGCGTGGTGAGATTCCGCATTTACACATAACTGAATGGGCCCGTTCAGACAGGGAGAAACGAGTGTCGCGTTAATTTATATGTAAATACGGAATCTCGCCACACAGATGCCCCGTGTGAAACGGATCTAAGGCTCTGTAGTATTTTTGTAAATTTTCGATATCTTTCCCCATGCCAATTTGGAAAACTATGGTCATTTAAAGTGTGTCACATCGTTGCCTTGCTACAGTTGCAGCTTTTCTTTACTATTCTTTTCCAACAGCCCTGGTATAAATACAGTCAACCTTGGTTATTACGAGGAAGATGGGACCGACTGAATTTGCTCGTTATAAGCGTTACTCGTTATATCAGAGAATAGGTATTTTTAAATGAGCAGTCACATAACACAAAAAGTCGAAAAAAAAAATTTAAAAATCCCCGAAACAAGCATGGCATTCATAAACTACAAAAGAAGTTATTAATTGTACCTACTGACTTCACAAACCTTGGATTTTTTAGTTGTTTCAACAATTTTGTCGGCGAAAAGACCAATTAGGTAAATACTTAGACACTTAATTAGTGTCATAAACGTAATGTGATCCCGGCGGCATCCTGTCCCCGGATGGATTTTATTGCTTAGGGTCGAAATGTTTTTAAACGATTAACACATTTAACAGTTTTAAGAAAATTTTTGACCATATTTTAGCTCGGTATATCCGATAAGGTGCTCGTTATAACAGTGAATAAATATATGAAGAAAATCGTAAACAAAAATGTCAACGAATGAGATCTCGCTATATCCGTGATCGTAATAACCGAGCTCGACTGTATATCTATTGTCGCATTCTCACATCGTGATTTTTTTTTGTAAATGTTAACAAGAAATCAAACAGATTGTTCCCACTTATCAATTTAAGTTAAACCGATAATCGTAATCAAAACGGCATCAAGTGAAACAAATAAGTTTGACACGTCGATGCGAGTTATCACCTTGGTTACTCTAGCCAACCAGCCGACTTGAATTCAATTCAATTTACTAGTTAATCAACTTTGTTGAAATATGGTTCTCCCTTATCAATTGACTTTCAATCGTCATTCAACATACGGTTTGACAAAAATCACCAGGTGAGAATGCGGCATATGGCTTCCAAAACTGCCTAGTTCAATGAATCCCGGTCCCATTTATGTCGACCCACCTCTGTGTTGCTTTGTTTTTTTTTTTACTCTAGCATTAATGAAAACCAAATATTGCTCAAAACTAAATGAGGTGGCTACGTCTATAATTTGAGAAATTTTGTGGTGAACACAGGCGCATTAGGGTTAATTTTTTATTGGATGTCATGAAAATATATATGTATTAAGTTGCACCGTGAAACTAAACATAATATAATTGAATCCTGTGCCTGGCAAATTTCACACAATTTTTCAAAATGTGTCGGTTCAGAGCGATGAAGTATTACGTAGTGGAAAACAATTGCTTAAAAAAAGGTCTGATAAATATTAATACCACTTTGTAAATGCCCATATTATGTTAGAAAGGAAAATGGTAATTTACACCAAAGTTCAGAAACATGATAATTACCTGACGTCCTCAATGATTTCACTTTTGCACGTCTGTTCTGATGCGTCTTCTGCAAACAAGGAATCAAAAGGAATGTCCACAAGGGATTAGCGAATAAGATTCGAAAGGATCACGAGAAATTTAGGACATACAAAGAAACGGTTGGATTAAAAGGTGAAAGATAGTGTGAATCTGGAATAGTAAAAAAAAAACATAAACCAATTAGTATTAACACAATTCAATTTGAAATAATAAAAATATTACACGCATTTGTCAAAATCTTTTAATTAATTTTATAAATGGGACTTCCGGGTAGTCCACGCGCGTGATACTCAGTATTTGAGGCGTCTAATTACAAAAAGCGACAAGTCCACAATTCAACATTTTCGGGAAACAAGTTTTTATGTTTCTAGCTTCAATTATTTGTTTTAACGTGAGATTTTTTTTTCCGTTGTATTCTATGTCGAAATTAGAACCAAATGGCAATTTGTTTCAGCCGATGAACTCTTAAATGTAATAAATATAGGCAAAATAAAATTGGACTTAGCGCTACTTGTACTTCACTTTTTATTTTATCCCGCATGAGGCACACATTTCCGTGGCACTGTCATAAGTTTACCAGATGCTACAGCATGGGAGACACCCTTTTCAATATTGAACGTTCCCTTATTGGTTGACATAAACACGCGCGAAATCAACCAAGCTTTAAATAATAAGAAAAACGGACTTGGCGCTTTTTGTAATAAATCGAGACTTAAAATATTTTTTTTCATAGGGTTATGTCGCATTTTGGAATTTATAGATCAATACATATTGTGTAAAATTATACAAAGAATACGTGCGTATTTTTTTCTCGATTTTGACCAAATGTGGACTTATCGCTTTTTGGAATTAGACGCCTCATTTATTGACCCCTTACTCCATTTGTTAAAAAATAAATTCAATGAAAATTACAATTTCAGCATAATATTTGTAAGTTATTGAATATTTTATTTTCAGAATAGGTTTATATTTTGTTGATCTGTGTAATCGTTAATCAAATTATAGAAAACGCCTCCCCGGGCTTAAGGCTTGTTTACACGGGTTTAGGGCTAATCATTAATTCCACCATGTGTAAACAGGCCGTATTAGTATTTGGCCATTTTACATGTGTCGGTATTTGTCCGAGTAGGAAGTATTAATGATTAGTACTAAGTTCGTGTAAACAAGCCCTTAGGGTAGTCCTATTTTTATGTAAAGTTGTGACTGTTTTAAACTTGAATATGGCCCTTGCCTGAAATAGGAGTCTACTCTACATCAACAACTATAATATTGTCATCGAATTAACAAAAATCATTATAATGGATTTCTACCATGTAAACGTCAATTCTATCAATCATAATATAAAACTCTTCTTCCTTGATATTAAGGCTAAACTTCTTCTCTTCTGGTCAAGTAGTCATCTGTAAGTGTACGGCCTGAGTGGATGTTCGAGTTGCGCACGCCCCACCGAATGCTGTTCACTCAGACCTTCCACTAAGTCTTGTCTGATCTGGCGGCTTCCAACACCTGTCACACTCTCTTCCCAATGCAGTTGGCTTCTTCTCGTTCAGGAATGAAGCGAAGAATTCTCTGGTTTCTTATTTACGTTGGGCTGTGACCCACTCGGCAGTTATATTAATATATGTTATAGACAATTGATTATAGCACTGACGGTACAACTGTTGTGTCCTCATTAGGTGGCCATTAGATATAATTAGCATGTTATTTAAATGTGGTAATTAAATAGTAATTAAAAGCTCCGCGGTGAAGCGGTTAAATGAGCATGTCAAGTTAGTTATAATACGCTTATTACATAAAAAAAAATATATTATTAATTATTACTAACCTTGTTCTATATCTTCATCACTTGAGCTGATGTGCGAGTCAAAGTGTTCTTTCTTCCATTGTTGAGTTGCTCTCTTGAGTGCTATTTTCAAAGCCCTTCGAGCCTTAAGAACCGCTTCACTCTGAAAGCATACAGATGTCTCATGAGTAGAAGCCTAAAAACAATAAATTATCATTTGGTGGTATTAATATTGGAGTAACATTTAACTTACACCCACGGTGGCCGGTAGGTTGGACTATAACGCCGTGGGTCCCAGGTTCGAATCCTGGGTCTGGCAAGTACACATATTGTTTTTCAATTTGTGTCTGTCAGGGTATGGACCTAATAGGTTGAGCAAGTGGCTGACATCCATTTCTCGTAAAATATCTGTTAATACAAACTTCCACTCTGTGGAGGCCCATATGATCCTATTAGGATCGGACATGGTCGGAAAAAAAAAAATTAACTTAAATGTCTGCTGTGTAATCTCCATATGCTCTAACTGTGGAGTGGACATGGTTAAAGAAGAAGTAGCATTAGTCCTGGGGTATATGTTATCCTGTGGACTTTTTAAAGTAACGAATTGATCGGCTACCTGAAATACATTTTTTATGTACTCTACAATCATAGCTTACTGGATGTTTTGCTTGAAATCGTGGCAGATAGCCTGTGTGATATCTTGAATCCAAGATGGCGATATGAAAGGAGTTATGATTGATTTTTCTTATCTATATCTGCCACAATTTCAGGCAAAACACCAGGTAAGCGATGATTGTAAAGTACATAATTATGATATTTCAGGTAGCCATCCAATTTCTTCATTCGAATGCCCATGGTACCACTGTAGAATGATTTCCGTATATACAAGATGGAACATGATCAGCATTCTGCATATTATTTAATTTAGTCGACGGCTGCAAAAAATGACGTGGAGGGTGTAGCCCTGTTGTGCATTTAAAAAATGTCATGAATTCCGATATACCAACGATACTTCAACTAATGAGTGCTTCTCATGATGACATATAGATCGGAGACATATACATACCCAGACAGCCAGCATAGTAGAGAAATATTAATAGCACAGCAAGCGATGGAATGCTCAATATTATATCGCATCAGATAGCCGTCCGTGGAGTGAGTGAAAATTACACATTGACAAGACCATTATCAAAAAAGTTGGCTTTTTTAAAAACATTGTATGGAGACCCCATATTTGGAGTAGGTATCGGATCGCCCCCAAATTTTAATAAAAGAATATGTTGTAGCCGCATTAGAAGAGGTGTATAGAATTTCAAGTTTAATAGGAAGTGGGTGAAAATTGAGCGTAAAAAACAAAAAAATAAAAACTTGACAGTAAAATATTGTAGGGCAGATTTTAGCTTATCTTTTTATATTATAATGTAGAGTAGAGTGACGTCCCTAGACAAAATGTCGCCCCATTTTTTACATGGTATTTTTTATCGTCCGTGCACGTGTCGTTTCTGGTCACCATGGACGTTGAAGGGCAACGGAAGTAAACTAGACATCGCGAACCTGACAAAAAAATACAGTCATGATAAACCTTTTACGTTAGTTAATACATTTTGTTTCCAACCAGGCGGCTGAAATTTTTAATGGACAGATATTTTCGTTATTACTAATTTTAGGTAGCTATTTCTATATATACGAAATGATTATCCTCGATTTGCCACCCTTCAAGTAACTGCCGCCCCCAAGCAACGCTCAATCTGCCTACCCCCACGGGACGTCACTGAGAGAGTAAAAATAATATATCACATAACCAAAATAATATCGAATGAAACCCATTAGGTGCGTACCTGAGTGTTTTGTGATCTATTCGTAGTCCACGATTTCCTCTTGATAATTGGTAACAACTCCGCTTTTCCGAGTTGAAAACCATCGTGCATGTATTCATGTAAATATGGATTATTTGAATTGCACAGTGGATCTTGCGAATGCGACGTGACTTTGCGAAAGCCGTACAGATTCAACTGGCGAATAAAGCTGGATATGTGAGTCGTCTTAAAAATGGACTGATTGCATCTCAAATAACTATCCAAGACGTTGTAATTTAATAATATGGTGCGTCCATTATTTCCCCAAAGTATAGCATCATCTCTGGTGTTCATTAAATGCCATAGCTTATGAGGAAAACGCAATCGAGAAACGGCTGTCTCTTCGTTCGACATCTTTGTAAAAAAATATGTCGCAGTATTCCACTGACAGCCCGATTTGTCGAACGATGCAAATGGAGACAAATGAAAATCTATCACAATTTACATTCGCGCCATTATCAAAGGAAATGCACAAAACAGTGGCTACTAAATAACATAATTTTATTGACAGCTAAAGTGAAGGAAGTAAAGTTATAATATTTTTTACAGTTTATTATTTTAAAGTATTAAAACAAAAATTTGAAAGAATATCCTATTACTTCAAAAATATTTCTGTAAAGTTAAAAATATTCCGTTGTAAGCATAAACAATATTTTTGGATCAAGTATCACAAAATATCCCAGCTGAGGATACCATAGACAATATTCTAAAGCTTGACTGCTGCCAACAGTACTATAATTATAGTATTTGTACTATAATTTTGGTCCGCGTACTATGTACGATATAAAACAGGTACAGTACGCCCAAAATAGTACCTATAATTTTGTATGTATGTATGTAAATATGTAAAAAGTAGTAAAATTTCAATATTTTCTTTCGATAAATGGTACCTACTATAATAATTTCGCCATATAAGAAGATTTGGAAAACTTGGAAAAAAATTGCTCGAAAAACGTAAAAAAATTCCTTGACTGGTTTAAAATGAAATTTCTTGAATTCTTCGGTAAGCATTTTTGGTCGGAAAGGTACCCAAATAAAAAGGGTTCTCGGAGTATCTCAAATTCTCCGTTATTTTTTTTCTGAGAAACAAAAAACCTATACATTTTCAACAGATAACAACGCGTACTATATTTTCTCCCTAAATACTATAATTTTGGAGGCTCTGTACTATAATTCCACTTTAAAAAGATGGCAGCACTGGTATATCAGCTCCAGCTGTCAAACTGAAGGTGTCAAAACAATATTCAGATGATTCAGATTAATTTTGATTGTTGACAGTTTTATATTTTTAATGAAAATTTTATAAGTGGCTTACCGATTATATAGTATGGACAAAGAAAGGTAAATAAATCTGTATAGATTACCTATATTCCACTGATTAAACGGTGCATTGCTGTCTCGATGAATCATTCGTTTTTTTTCCCCTTTCTATTATTTGCTTTATATTGCACAATATTTTTCCGTCAGTAATTTAAAATATTATTTTGATAGATTTTCGATGCTGCTTCTTGAGCCTGGCGAAATATATTTTGAGGACTATTCAGCTGTTTGGTTATTGTATGAATCCCAGAAACTGAAAGAGAGCCTGAGCGGCCGACTGAAGCTGTGCTCAAAATCGCTCGTCTTCGAGCCCAAAGACAGAGTTAAACCTCTGATAAAAATACAATTCAAGGAATGCATGATGGTCAGTCAATGGGAAGAAAGAATAAGCACGTCTTCTCACAATGTAATATCAGTAAAGTGCAAGCAGTACGCGGAGATGTTAGAAGGAAATATTATAGCACCTTATAAGTTCAAATCTGAATCGACGGAGTTTTTGTTTCTGTTAAATTACGCATCCATAGCCGATTGCATACAGCAAATGAACCAATTGCAAAGGGCATCGACACTGCACGCTTGCGAACAGAACAGTATGGTGGCAACCATTTGCCACTCACGATATTGTCGCATGCGATTTGATCCACTGTGGCTAGATGACCTATATGACAAAATTCTCCTCGAAATTAATGCCGATCGAGTATCACCGCTGGTGCAAAATCCTGGCAAAATTGTTTTAACGGCAAACACATTGTTTTTTCAACCTTGCAATAATATTGAACCAGTAAGTATTCCATGCATTTCTTAGTTAAACTATTATTCGCATGGTAGAAAAAAATTATATTAGTTGTAAAGATTAATATCCCGTTCACACGTGGATGGATTTACTGCTGGCAGTACGTATTATCGCAACCGTAACTATAAACTTGCAAGTGTAAACACGTATTATCGTGCCAGTTGCAAGACTGCATGCATAGCTCAAAAAAGTTCAACGGCTTCTTAATTTTCACGTGATAGTTGCAACTTGCGCTGTGCTTGTGGAATGATAGTGGCGAGCCTGTCAGAAAAAATACGAATCACACCGCGCAGCACAGAAAACCTTCACACAACAACAAACATTAGTCTCGCTGAAACTTGAAAAATGAGATTTTTGTGTGTAAATCGTTGATTTTTGCGATCGTTTAATTTACGCGCTATTGCTGGTAGTAAATTCATGCACCTGTACAGGCGTTATAGGTAACTAAACAAACATATAACATTTACTTATCCCATTTAGTAAAAAAATAATGGTATTAATACAGTACTCCATGTCATCAAAAGGAGCTATATATACCACACAAACTCATGAATATGGTAAAATTAAGCATGCCAGAGATTGAAAATGATATCATTTAAAAACAGCCGAAAATTTACATTTTTAAAATAAATGTAGAAATCAAAAACCCGTAGTGGATAATATTTTTGATACCACCTACTCACTATTAATACAATCAGTAACCGGATTAAATTGTCATTTCCTCTAAACAATGGGACTAGATAACGTGTTGAGATTTTACTAAAATTAGATAATGAAAAATGTCACTTAAGGCGATGTCTTTACCTACCAGAGGCACCTAGCAGAAAAATACAAAGCTTGCAATTTGAGACATTTTTTTGATAATTTACAATTTCAACAATATTAATTAATATATATGTATCTGAAAACATTAAAAAAATATATTTTTTATTTTAAGTCAAAGATAAACTTTCGTAAACAATCGTAAAAAATGTAATAACATGTGAATTTGTTGAATCGGTCCTCATCTTATTATTAGATATATTTTATGGTCATATTTATTATTAAAATTTAGTTTTCTAAGCATCACCTAAGAGATTTTTAACTAGGTAATTCATAGTTTTAATATTTTTAATATTCATTTTAAGTATTACTTTATTTATTATTATTTATATTTCAAGTTATACACATTTATATTTTTAGAAAAATCGATGTTTTTTAAAATTAATATAAAAAAATATTAAAACTATGAATTACCTAGTTAAAAATCTCTTAGGCGGTGCTTAGAAAACTTAATAAACTAAATTTTAATAATAAATATGACCATAAAATATATCTAATAATAATATGGGGACCGATTCAACAAATTCACATTTTATTATATTTTTTACAATAATTGTAAGTTTATCTTTGACTTAAAATAAAAAATATTTTTCTTTTTAATGTTTTCAGATACATATTTATTAATTAACACAGTTGAAATTGTAAATTATCAAAAAAAAATCTCAAATTGCGAGCTTCATATTTTTCCGCTACGTGCCTCTGGTAGGTAAAGACACCGCCTTAATATACATACCTACTTAAGAATTAAAATTCATGTACCCTCCCCTCCATCCATAGCATTAATTTTCTTTAAATAATTTTGTTCATCATTCACACTTATTGTTTTGTTTTTTAATAGCATCCTGTATTGACAATACAAATACCCCACATTAAAAGGATATTCAAGAGAAGATTTCTACTCCGACAAGTTGTAAGTTTACTACGCTTAAAATAGTAATTAAAATGAAGCATTATTAAAGAAAAGGTGAATCAACACTCCTTCTCCAAGGCAAAGCCATCGGTAGCGAAGGGTGGAGGTAGGCTGTTAAAATCCGCCATAGTGCACATTAAACTTTGTTAGTCATACGTATTTGTTTTTATTGAACTAAGACTACAAATTTACAGGCAGTGTTGATTAGTTTTTAAAAATCAATTAAACCCTGCGCCTAAGCAAACCATAATAGTTTCGGTATATTTTGGGCAACACGACAAAACTGTGCACACTTTTTTATTAATACTTATATGTTTTCGTTGGATTAAGAATACATAATATGTTATTGGTTCATTTTTTTTTTCTTCATTAAGCCCTGCCGAAACCAAACTATAATAGATAAAAAATATTATTCTATCTATAAAATATTCAAAGTTATGTATGGTTTAATTGCATAATTTTAGATATTTTATAGATAGACAAGTATTTTTTGACTATTATCTATTATGGGTTGGTTTTTGCAGGGTTTAATTGAATTTAAAAAAAACTAACCAACACCATCTGTACATTGTAATCTTTTTTCAATGAAAACAAATACGTATGATGGACAGAGTTTTTTTTCCAGTGTCAAATCCTGGGTCTGGCAAGTACACATATTGTTTTTCAATTTGTGTATGAGTCAGTGTATGGACATAATAGGTTGAGCAAGTGGCTGACATCCATTTCTCGTAAAAACAAAATCTGTTAATACAAACCTACAGCCCATAATAGAGGTCCATAATATGATCTTATTAGGATCGAACATGGTCGGAAAAATTATGGACAAAGTTTAATTTGCACTATTTATGGCAGATCTTAACAGCCTAACTCCACCCTTCGCAACTGATGAACATACAGTAAGAAGTGTTGGTCCTGACATCAGGAGATATCCTGGTAGATTGATAAGTCCCAAATGCATTCCAAATATTATATCACAGAATTTATAAACGTTTGAATGAGTTATACATTAATAAATTACTTAGGGTATCAATATTGCAGGGCCTAGAAATCTATAATGACTCCAGCTGTGAAATACCGCATATCTATTTGGCCATGCGCAATCAAGATCAGAGAGATGAACTGTTTTCAAAACTGATGGAGCTTCCCAAATTGAATCTCGATGATATGGAGCAGAATGAAATGACCATGCAATGGCAGAATGGTGTTCTTTCTAACTACGATTATCTATTATATCTCAATTGGTAAGTTGTATTTTGACCCGTTAGGGTCAAAGAAATATGTCTTATCTTTCTCTACTTTACAGACAGTGACGTTCATAGGCAAAGTGCTGCCCTTAAGCAGACTTATTTATAATTTTTAGTTTCAATTTGTCTGCAAATTCTTAGATATTTTACTATTTATTTTGGGCTATTTTAAACAGACAAATACACAAAAAATCTCTAAATCAACATACACATCATATATTGAGAATAAATTAAAGCATGCACGAAACCCACTTTCCAATAGTGTTGGTTTTAGGTAGGTACGCAAAGACTGTGGCGCTGACACGTTTTGAGGCACCCTCGTAAAAATTTTACCTGTGTGATAAACCGACATTAGACTATGTATTTTAATGGGTACATTTTTGTTACAATACAACAATAGTTATGATTTTTTATGTTGATTATTTTTTAAACTCAGATGTCAATACATTCTAATGACGCGACCGCATTGGCTACTTTGTAGAAAACCGCCGTCGCTCTCAAAAGTTGTAATATTTGTATTCCTTCTTTCATTCGCATCCCTTCATAATACGCCGCTCCTATGCAACGCATAGCCTGCTCACCCACACAAGACATCACTGTTTGCAGGAGATCCCAAACACAAGTAAATTTACATTCCACTGACGTCACCAAGAAAATATTTTTAGCAGATGTGTATTGAACTATCTTTTATCCGTTGAATTTTTTTTCTTTGTCACTTAACGTAATTTGTTATTTTATGTCCAGTACTATACGTAATTCGAAATCACTAAAACTTAAGATACGTTTTTTTGAATCTAACAGGCTGATTTATGAATCTAAGTATAGTGCATTCTGGTTTATCCGGGTGCAGAGTATCGATGTGTGAGATTAACAAGGTTTCCGATAATCTGTCGACTTTGTAGGAAAGATGTATCTGAAAAAGTTTAAAAATATATTATATCTTAATTTTTTTTGCAGCTTAGCAGATAGAACCAAGAATGATCTGACTCAATATCCCGTCTTCCCTTGGGTGATAAACGACTACTCGGCACCCAAAATTGATTTAGATGACTTCAATACTTACCGAGATCTTAGAAAACCAATCGGTGCACTCAATATAGACAGGTTAGGAAGGCTCAAGGACAGATACGAAGAAATGGCGCCTCCCAAATTTTTGTACGGCTCTCATTATTCTGCCCCTGGTCTTGTATTGTTTTATTTAGTAAGTATATAATATTATCCTTATAACCTAAATTACACATATTTCAAAGATTCTATGTTTATTTGCTATAGTGTGAAATTTGTTTAGAAGTTTATTTAGGTCAGACAGGCAGAAGCTTACATACATAAAACTAATTTATAATTCGCCAGATACCTCACGGAAAATAGCCATATTATAGATCCGATTCTTATACCAGTGATGTGATGTGAACAAGCGTCCGTGACCTTGCAAAAAATGTAGATGTTGAGTCTTAAATCTGTTTTAATATTTGCATTACATTTTAAATTCATACAAATATTTCTTAATATCACAAATTTATCCCCCACCCTCACTTCAGCACCCTCTTTGTCTTTCAAATAATAATAATTAACTAAAATAAACCCCATTATGCCTACTGTCGTGTACAAGAGACGAAACATGTTTTAGAGAGTCGGTTCATTACACAGTACTCATTGTTGTTATTATCTGTTCTAACATTTTGAATTAATGTTTAATGCAATCAATAATTTTCCTGACTTATTTTTTAGGTTCGGAAATGTCCACACTATATGCTTTGTCTACAAAATGGAAGATTTGATCACCCAGACAGAATGTTCAATGCATTGTCAGATGTCTATCGTAACTGCCTTAGTAATATGTCTGATTTTAAGGTAAACTACAATAATTATTACTAATTGTATTTGGTTTTTGGGCTGTCACTGTATATTCTTACTTCTCATTTTTTCCTTGACGTTTTGGAATCGTTGCTGAGGCCGTGATTCATCCCTCTTAAGCTCAAATTACATTGGCAGATTGCGTCTGGCCCGATTGTCTGCCACGACTGTCAAAATCTATTCTCTATGGTTTTCAAGGATCGGGAGCGATCGCGAATAAAGTGGGATAAACTCTATTTTCCATCCTGATCCAAGCGAAGATTGGCGAGAACGTACGAAGATATCCAAACACCGCCCATTAGGTTTGACAGCTCAGTTTTGATGTAAATTTGCACGGGAATACTGTTCAGTGATGTCACCAATCTAACGAAGCAGTAGTTTTCGGTCAACCTACAATTTTAATAATAGCAACACTATGTTTATTTTAAACCAATCAAAAACAAGAACCAACGCGATTGAATCGTTGCGTGTAATTGCAAATAGTGTAAAAACGTTGGCCACGATGGTCGGCGTGTATCTTTGGATCGTGTTGGGTCTGCGCATCTGCCAATGTAATTATGCCTTTACTAAAACACTAAAGACATTAATAAATATACAGAAATATCAATTTTTTTGTGGAATAGTAATACTGAATCATTTGAGAAAATGTCCTCATTTACAGAATGTTGAAACCAGCTATGTGAAATTTATAATTGCATATTTATGTTTGAAGTTGATTTACTCAACTTGGTCACAGTACACTTGTATTACCCATTTACTTCAATCATCAGGGCGTCAATTTTATTATTGTCATGTTGTAGATATCTCATAAATCCACTATCAAGAATTGACATCCAGCAATATTTATATTAATTTTCAAAGTGAGTCAGCTGCGTTGAATTATTTTTAGGAACTCATCCCAGAATTCTATGATATCGAAAACAACGGTGACTTTATGATCAATAAGTTCGGAATACAATTCGGATACAGACATAACGGTACTAAAGTTGAAGACGTGAATTTACCACCGTGGGCGCAGTCGCCGAAACATTTTGTCGAAACGATGCGCCAGGCCTTGGAGTCTGATTATGTATCGAGGAATTTGCATGGCTGGATCGATCTCATATTCGGGTATAAGCAAAACGGGGAAGAAGCAAAGAAAGCTGACAATGGTATGTTATTGGTCATTATATAATAAATAATATTTATGGTGTGTGTAAAAGAAAAAGGGAGATAATATACGAGGGTGGGTCAATAATTCCTTAGAAAAAAGCATTAAAACAGTTTTTATTTTTGTATTTTTTTTTTATTTCTCAACATAATCTCCTTGGAGCTCAATACACTTGATTAGACGTTTCTCAATTTTTTTTAAACCGTCAGAAAAATAAGTTTTCGGAAGGTCCTCAAAATAAGCATTTGTCCGATCGATGACTTCTTCATTTGCAAAAAAACCTTGTCCACTTAGCCATTTTTTTAAGTTTGGGAAAAGGAAAAAGTCACTGGGGGCTAAATCTGGCGAATACGGTGGGTGGTCGACCAATTCGAACTTCAATTCTTCAATTTTAGCCATTGATCGTAAACATGTGTGAACACGGGCATTGTCCTGATGAAAGAGGATTTTTTTCCTGTTTAAATGAGGCCATTTTTCTTCAATTTCGTTTTTTAGCTGGTCCAATAAAGATGCATAATAATCCCCTGTTATTGTTTTTCCTTTTTCCAAATAGTCAACGAAAATAATTTCACGTGCATCCCAAAATACAGTAGCCATAACCTTACCAGCTGATTTTACGGTTTTCGCCTTCTTTGGACATGGTTTGTCTTCGCAATCCACTGCTTTGACTGTTCTTTCGTCTCGGGAGTATAGTGGTGTATCCATGTTTCATCTACAGTCACAAAGCGACGAAAAAATTCATCCGGATTGCGTTGCATGAGCGACAACAGGGCTTTAGAGGCCACCACCCTATTGCGTTTATTGTCGACTGTGAGCAAACGCGGCACCCATCTTGCAGAAATATTTTTCATGCCCAATTTGTCATGTAAAATAGAAATGACGCTACCTTTTGAGATCCCTGTAACCTCAATTATCTCACTCAACTTTAATCTTCGCTTAACACCATATCGTGGATTTTATTGATCATTTCTGGTGTAGTCACCTCTACAGGACGTCCTGAGCGTGGTTCATCCTTTGTTGATGTACGACCACGTTTAAATTCATTTAACCAGTTATAAATAGTTGCGAGTGAAGGAGCAGATATGCCGTGAACTAAATCCAACTCATTTTTTATTTCCTTTGCTGTTAACCCTTTTATATTAAAATATTTAATAACAGCTCTAAACTCAATTTTCTCCATTTTCCATTTTTCCATTTTCCACAAGCAAATTTTTTTTTTAAATGTACGAAAAACACACAACAACCCGACCAATCTGATTGAAACTTCGCAGCATACTGAATCGGTAGTGCCGCTGCATGAAAACAAACCGCTTACAGTACTAGTCGCGCCACTTGTCGGCTTTTCTAAGGACTTATTGACCCACCCTCGTATCTAAAAAATTGAAAAATGATGAATTAACCATAATTAATATTACCATTGTGGAACCAGACTGTAGTATCTCGAAAAAATACAGTTTTAAGATAACTGTGCAATTTTTATCACTGCGTAGTTGAAACTGTCACAAAAATAGTTTTCCTTTTAATGAAATTATACATATGCACTAGAGTAGACCGTAATAAAATACTTACAACAGTTTAGCTGTAGCTCGAAACTTATTACTTATTACGTACTTATGTAGTTTTAAATTGCTACATCTACACAACACTGTCAGAAATCCATTCTATCAATGCGGTTTCTTTTTCACTCTTTTGTTTTTATTTTACCAAATATTCTATTCATTGTTTTATGGTTTGGTTTAGTATGGTTACAATCTTTGAATTCAATTATCTCAAAACTATGATTTTTACTACATACTACAGTAAATCACTTATCACAACCAGTTATTCAGTGTTGTTTGTTTTTTCCTGAATATTGTTGGGAGATTATGTCATCTCGTAATTTATGCAACATGATGAGTGTGTTGACGGTTGCATTATTTTCCTCTAGCCATTTAATGGTAACATCAATCCCAGCTAGTGCATCTTCTGATTTGACTGTATGAGCTGCAGTTGGTTGACAATTATTGTCTTCATCTTCAGAATCCAAGCCTCTTGATATATATATGAGGTTGTCTTCAGTTAGAAGTGGCGCATAGTCCTCAGAACTTTCTGCTATTTATTCTTCTAAAAGATTTCGCGTTAGCTCTGAGTTTTTAGTCATCCTCTGAATCAATTTTTCTAATGGAACTAAGTCTTCCGGATCCCAGTTTCCATCATCTTGATTCATGGAGGGCCACAGCTTTTTCCACGATTAAATTATTGTTCGTCCCGGTAGGTTGTTCCATGCCTCAGCTACGTAAAATATACGACGGCGGACAGCTGACATAGGCACGCAGCAGACTACTGAATATGACATACGAATACCGGCGAATTATAGAGCTTCGTTTTGTGCTTTTAACTAGTAAAAATAATGGTGGAATATAGTAGTTATCAGATAATTGAGCGTAGGGGATTACTGAGAGAGTACTGTACCAAAATTATTTACAATTTCCTTTCACACACAGAATGTAATGTGAACCTAGCGACATGTAATTTAAATAAATTTAATTTTTTGTTTTCATTAAAGCTATACCTCAGCTGAGGCATGGTCTAAAAAGATCATGATTAGGCGATGCGCGGAATGCAGGTTGCGGGTGCAAATGACGGAAGCCGAATGAAATATAATTTGTCATAAAAGTTCAACATGCATCCTTTTTATGTTATGTTTATTATTATATTCGTAATAATAATAGTATATTCATTGGCATGTTTTCTTTTTTAAGTACATACGTAAAGTTTTTTAGTCATCTTTACACGATTTAAGAATATTTTCATCCGACGCCATGACAAAACAAATCAACGTGCAGACGCCTTGACTATCGCTCTCCGAATGACAACCTATATGACTCCGAATGAAAGCCGTAATTTCGTTCTACATACAGTTGAAACTTATTTGCCGTTTCACTTACGTACGCTCTTAATATACAAGGATTTCTAATATTTATCACAGGGGCCAACCATATGTGGTATTTTTGTAATGCCTATTTTGGCTATTATGGGGTGCCATGGACAAAACCCCACTTACAGAAGGTTGAAAATAGTTATGTGCAAATTATTAACAATCGCATATTTAACTTTGAAGTTTATTATTTTTTTTTTGATTTACTTAACTTGATCACCAGTGCATTTGTATTCGTACAATCAGAACTTGAATTCACCGTTTTTTCTGTTTTGGTTGCAGTATTTTTTCATCTATGCTACGAGGGATCAATAAACTTAGACGACATAGCAGACATGAACGAAAGGCATGCCCTCGAAGTACAAATCATGGAATTTGGTCAGATACCGAAGCAAATATTCAAAACCCCCCACGTCAAAAGAATACCGAACTCAATACATAGACCGCTATGTAAAAATACTCACCTGGTCGTAGAGAAATTGCCGGAGCATCTGAAAAAGCCGTGTTACGATATTAAAAACCTTCGCGAAAGTTTGTCGTTTCATTCTCATAAGGAAGGTGTCAGCTGCGTGCTGATATCTAAAGACATTCAGCGAATTATTTCCGTCGGCAAAGATGGCCTCTTGAAAGCGTACAGCTTGGAAAGTAAAAAGCAAACTCGGAGCATCAGCATCGGAACTATGCCGTTGAGTTCTTGCGTTCAGATGGATGATAACACGATTATAGTTGGGTCGTGGGATAACAGTATGTGAGTACAATGAATGAACAATTTTGTGCAGAGAGATGTGAACTAATTGCATACAAAACACGCGAACATGTTGTAAAAAAAAAATTTTTTTACCATGTCCGATTCTAATAAGATCATATGGGCCTCTATTTGTATTAACAAATTTTTGTTTTTACGAGAAATGAATGTTACCTACTCACTTGATCAACCTATTGGGTACATACTCTGACTCAAACACAAATAATTGAAAAACCATATGTGTATTTGCCAGACCCAGGATTCGAACTTGGGACCTACGAGGTTATAGGCCGATGCTTAAGCCGCTCGGCCATTATGTAAAAATAGATGTATGTAATAATACAATAGACAATATTTAAATTGAGGGGCCGCATATTAAAGAGGTACAAGTGACAAAAAAATAGTTTGGAGCAGTTTTCACAATACCACATACCAGTTTATTTCAGTTTATTTGTGAAAGGGGATTCAAGCATTCATTGTGAAATGTTATAAGCATTTTATTTCTAGCATTAGATTACATTCTATGAACTTGTCTGTATAAAATGTTCATCTGGTGAATATTGAAAACAGTAAAGTTATGTGGAATAAATTGACAATGACTTTGAATTATTGATTTACTCCACTTGGTCACTGGTGCACTTGTATTTCTTAAATGCTCGGCTCCTCAATTCTATTGAATAAGTTGTACTTGTCGACCGTTCTAAACTGAAAAAATTCGAGGAATTCAAATTATAAGTTATTTTTCGTGTGCGCCCAATTGTATTATGTATATACAGTCGAACTCGGTTATTACGATCTCGGATGTAATGAGCAAACATTCATTGACATTTTGGTTTATGATTTTCTCCATACATTTATTCACTGTTATAACGAGCAATTTATCGTTTAAAATTATTTCGACCCTAAGCAATAAAATCCGATCGGACAAGATGCCGCCAGGGTCGGATTACATTTATGACACTAGTTAAGTGTTTAAGTACCTACCTAATTGGTGTTTCGCTGACAATAATAAAAAAGTATCCATGCATATGGTTGAAAAATCCAAGGTTTGTCTTTAGGTACCTACCAGCGTTCATTACAATAAACAACTTCTTTTGTAGTTTATGAATGCCATGCTCGTTTCGGGGATTTTTACGATGGTTTTCAGATTTTTTATTTTCGACTTTTTGTGTAATGTGACCACTCATTTAAAAATACCTATTCTCTGATATAACGAGTAACGCTTATAACGAGCAAATTCAGTCGGTTCCAGCTTCCTCGTAATAACCAAGTTCGACTGTAGTTGGATTTATAATAACATTTATAACACCCTTTTTAGTTTGATGTACGATCTGGAATATGGCCGTATTGTGGATAGTTTTAGAGCGCACGATGATTCAGTTACCTGTCTGCTGTGGTCGCCCAAAGGTAATTCAAACAGGTTTGATTCTATTGTATATGTGAGTGTTGTAAACATTTTTTGCTTTTTTGAATATACAATTAATATGTAATACCTACACCAAACATGCTGGATCGACGAACTCTCCAAGTTTGGCGAATGTACATGGCAGCAAAGAACTGAAGACTGAGAAGAGTGCAAGGAGCAAAGGGAAGCCTTCATCCAGTAGTGAGTCGACCCTGGCTGATGTTGATGATGACCTATATCATCTATATAGATGGTCCCTAAATATATGAGACTAAGTGCTCGTCTGTAGTCATCTGGCGGGCGCGGCGCGGCGGCGTCTTGCGAAACTCAAACGTAAAACCGTATGTATTATGCTCCAAAAAAGACACTGTCTACAAACATTTTAAACACGGTTATACGTTTGAGTTTTGCAAGACGCCGCCCCCGCGCGATCACTACGTTCTTGCACTAAAACTGCAGAAAAGGGTTACTAACATGATTAGATTAGTCATTTCGCATTGCATATTCATTTGTAGCAATCTTCATTTGCAAGCATTTCAACAAAATTTAAGATTCACATTTTGGGCTGAGTGAAATTTGAACACACACCTTTCACTTGATGAGTGAATGCTCTAGCCATTTAACTATCGACTCGAGCACCTTCGTTATAGTACATACGATTTGAGGATGGTTAAATGTGCACTTGCCCGGAAAGTGGACGATATGTGTTCAAATCACAGTAGATTTTTTTAGGTAGTATTTCCTGAGGCTTCTTCAAAAGTATTCAGTATAGAATGCTACATTCTTAAATTTTATGTTTATCGAGTCTTCAATAAAAAAATAATCAAAATTAAAAACAGTGTTTCTCAAACTTTTCATATTTATTTTCAATTGAAAAAATTACCTGATGTGATTCTTTATAATAAAGGATTTTGTGACTACATAATATCTTATGGCATCCTTTTCAATTGCTCCCGGCACAGTTGGGAAGCTCTGCCTTAATATAATATACTGAAAAGGGCAGTAAAAATAAAATCCATTATGTAAACGTAATTTTATTTGTTTCGGCATTTTCTTAAAATATTATTTAAGATTAATCCAGCATTAGGCTTCATTTGTCGTTGTTATATTCTATTCTGTTACCATAGATGGCATACTAGTTTCCGGAGGAGTGGACTGTGCTGTAAGAGTTTGGAGTTCTCTCAGCGGCTTCGGCAAAGGAACATTCCGACCGCTTCAAGGATTAAAAACGGAGCTCGATCACGACGCCAAGATTACGTGCATAGCTCTTAACAGGTGAGATATATCAGTTGAAATTATGGTATCGAACTACTTAGATAGTTTAAATAAACATTAATTATATATCCAACCACTGGATGAGAAACATTTATTTTTATAATTTAAGCAAATGAGGGTTTGCACATAGCACAACTGGTTTCTAAACCCAGGCCATGAGGCCCAATAGTGTACCCAGTAGTGATAGTAGTGTAGTGAAACAGTAGTGTATTTAGCAGTAGCGAAGGGTGGAGGTAGGCTGTTAAGATCCGCCATAAATAGTGCACAATTTTGTTAGGTAGTCATACGTATTTGTTTTTATTCAACTAAGACTACAATTATTTACAGATGGTGTTCGTTAGTTTATAAAATCAATTGGACCGTGCCTAACCAAACGATAATAGTTTTGGTATACTTTGGGCAATATGACAAAATTGTGCACACTTTTTCATTCATACTTATTTGTTTTCGTTGGATTAAGAATACATATTACACATTTTGTTGGTTGGTTTTTTTAAATTCATTAAGCCCTGCCTAAACCAAACTATATAATAGATAAAAAAATATTATTCTATCTATGATTTAATTGCATAATTTTAGATATAATATAGACAGACGGATTATAGAGGATAGAGTACTTTTTGACTATTATTTATTATGGCTTAGTTTTTTCAGGGTTTAATTGAATTTTAAAAACTAACCAACGTCATCTGTAAATTGTGGTCTTATTTCAATGAAAACAAATACGTATTACTCACAAAGTTTAGTGCGCACTATTTATGGCGGATCTTAACAGCCTACCTCCACCCTTCGCCACTGGTAATTAGTAATACAAGAGTAACAATCGCACACACCCAGGCTGTGAGAACGTCACATAAATATATTGTGGCCACACCGAAAATCGAACTCGGAGCCCCCGAATGAAAGGCCAGCGCCTTACGCACTTGATTATGACGGCCTGTATAGAATATTTACACAGCATATTACAGTTTAACAGTCTCGTGACTTCTTGCAATTTCTAGTGACGGATATTATTCTGATTGTAAAGCATTGTTTAAACCAATTTTCAGAGATTGCAGTGTACTTATCACGGGAACTGGCGATGGTGACATCTTTTTGTGGAACACATCGACGAAGGTGATGCACAGTCGATTACCGCAACACGCCGATTCGGTGTCGGCTGCTTGTTTCATTTCCGAGGATAAAAGATTTGTCACTTGCAGCATCGACGGAGAGTTCAGAGTCACCGACATGACCGTCAACTCACAGGTTTCACTTGTTTTTTACTCTCTTACAGCTAAGTGAAGTAGAATATCCTCCAGATAACCTTCCCATTGTACACAATGACAACGATTTGTGTGTATACGCAACCGTGTAATTGTATTAGTAAAAGCCAGGCACTTGATTGGTTTATTCACGTACGCCGTATAATTGTATTAGCAAATTCCAAGCATTCGATTGGTTTACTGACCTTTTAATTTAAAAAAATCTATTCCAAATGGCAAGGTAACGGGATTACGAAACATTCAAATTACAGTAAAACCTCGTTAATACGAATTCCATGGGACCGAAAATTGAAAATAAATTCCAATTACAAAATATGACAAAAATATTAAAATTTTGAAAATTTTTATTTTTTTTTATTTTCATTAATTTCATTTACGATCATAGATGTGCCTACGAAATTTCCGATTCCGTGTGTGCTAATTGGTCATAAAATGTCAGGATTATTTATATTACCTTCTGACAATAAGTAATTTATGATGTTTTAAGCAAAATCTGTCACAATTTTCAATGACTGGCTCATGAAATAGTGTACTTTATTATGATTTATTGAATATTTTTATTTGCCAGAACTCTGAAATAATTTCGAATTACGAAATTCGAATTAAAGGTATGGTTTTATATGAATATAATGTTCAAGGGATATTTTTTTGCGAAAATTTCGAATTACGGCAAATTTCGAATTATCCGTGTTCTTATTAATTAACGAGGTTTTACTGTAATACCATTTATTAAAAATTTACATTTGAAAGTGTTTGAAATTCGATTCAATATGAACTTTGTCACCAACTTTTGTATAGAATTCATAAGTAAACGTCATACTATTTGCATTTTTTTTTTACAGTATCACATCTATTATGAGATAATATTTGATTAAACCGTTTTATTAGATAATTATTAATACTGTTCTGTGAAAAACTAATTTTCTACGTACATTGTCTGCGCTGGAAGCCTTTTTCTTATTCAACCTATTCTCCACAAGTTCTACAAGTTTGATTAATATGCTAAAAATTATATTTACCTAAAAAATAATGATGTCAATCTATGTACTGTAATACCTACTGTGGTCTTTGAAGTTTGTTTTTTATAATATCCTTATACTCAAAAATCTTGTCTAAAAAGGTGGTTGGAATCGATCCATCTCATTTACTTATCGCTACGACAAAAAAACATACATTGTATCTATCAAGCATAGTTTATTAGAATGGACTGATACTTTTTGAAACCTTATCCACATTTTTACTATTTCAAATTTATAACTTCTTTATACAATATTGAATATACTGGAATATTCCACACTTGGCCAAAATCTTATACAACTTCCTTTCTCTGTATGTCAAATACCTTTCATTACGCCAATTCTTCTTAATTACCTAACAGCGGTTTTTTAAAATTCTCCACCGTTTAACATGAGTCATGTTGCCTTGCTGTGTCTACCTTGATTCCAAGATCTATGGTAAACAACAGGCTTATACACAGTGGCGGCTCGTCCTTATGCACTGCGGTACTGCAGCACCCCCAAGCAAATTGAGACAAATTTAATATTATAATATACATAAATTTATGTATATTATATGAAAATATCAATATGATTAAGCGTGTAATCAGCTCGCCCGCGCATCGATACATCCAATGTCCAATAATATTATCATACAGCGCGGTAGGTACTTGATTTTGCACAGTACAGATTTCAATAGAATATTCCCGAGTGGGCGACGGAGGGGCGCAGGCAGCGGTGCGCTCACAGCTTCGTACTGTCGGTGAGTTTTCAGTATTTCTCCGTTTATGCGTCGCGCGTGAGCACGCGCGCCAGAGCGAGGAAAGAAATATAGCTAAAATGATTTATTAACATTGTTAAAATTCATTTCTGCAAGCAATTTATGCAAAGTTCTTTATTTTAATTATTAGTATAATTAATTATTTATATTTAATTTTGATGTTAATAGTAAAACATAATCCAAATAAACATTTATTTTTATTTTTAATCAACCGCAGCACCCCCAAATATCTTATCCACGAGCCGCCACTGCTTATACATAATGGTGATTTTACTTATGTGTTCATCGGTACCGAATTGAATGTATACATTCAAATGAGACCATTTTTACTTATCCAGTGATGTATGAATACTTACCCACTATGCCAGTGGTTTCCAAACTTTATGTTACTACGCCTCCCTTTAAAAAAAATCTAATCTTGGCGCCTCCCCCCCTGTATTTCATTAAATAATACAGACACCTTTTTAAATAGTCAACAATGTACTAATACAATAATGAAAAAAATATATAAAAAATAAACAATGTTTTACTATTTATATTATATTCATTTTTAAATTAATTTGTTTTTCATGCGACGAGTGTGCTTGTTTATTAGCACAATCAATTTCAATAGTAGTCAATCGAAATTCATCACCATTCATTGACAATTGGATTCTATCATGGTCCCACATGCTGAAGCGGGTCCCCAGGCCAGGATCTTTCAACCACATATTTAAAATATGTAATAGTTCTGAAACAAAGCTGCGCATTTAAATGGTAAATAGACATATTTAAAAAATACAGTGATTCATAAGTACCTGTTCGTTTCGATCATGGTTGAAAGATACATGTTTTCGTTTTAAGACACCAAACAGACGTGAACGATCTTAATTAATTATAATATTTATTTTTTCTGTCAGGTTTTTAGTAAACAACTCTCTGAGGGCTTATCTTGCATGGCGTGGGACGGAAAAGATCTACTCTGCCTTGGTGGTGTCAGAGGAGGCTTATTCATCTGGAACCTGCAGACCGTTGTACAATTAATTGACATCAAAATTCATGACGGTAATATGGTATTAATATTTTTGCATTAACCTTTCTAACGCGGCAACTGACTTTAGTCAGCCTATACGCGCGAGTCATCCGCGCGTCAGCTGACTAAAGTCATTTCGATTTTCGTTTGCCTAGTACTCCTTTCGGCCAGGCGCGAATAATTCGAACATTGATTTAATTTATTCAGAAATCATCCTTCTCTTGACATCTGTCAATGGATAGCCTAAACTTTTGTTCTATCTAATTTAAATAAATATTTTTCGGGAGCGTGTCTTGAATAAAAAAATATCAGTCATCAGGCCAATTCAAATTTGCCGCGTATATAGTGTCTTATCGCTTCTTAGTGCATGTGCGTCGAAGACATTTGACTGACGTGTTTGTAACGATACGAGTTTGCGATATAATAAGTTATATTGTTTTTTAATGATTGAAAAACTATTTGGTGCGTAAACTGTTAAATAGAATATTCGAAATTTACATTGATCAAAGTGAATTTACAAAATATTTTTACAAAAGGAATGCTTTTGGAGATTGCATTCATTCGCCTATCTGCTATTATATTATCCGCGAGTAAATAGTTTCGGAAAATAATTTGAACAAGGTGTCATTTAAATATACCTAGGAGTCCGCGATTCAATATGTCTCTTTGTTTATCATTGATTAACATTTTTAAATACTATTTTCTGGTTATAGAATTAGGTGAAACAGACAAAAATTATTTATTTACCCTAGTTATCAGCCATTTATAAAGAAAAGACACGAACAATCAGATGCCCGTTCCCGCATAAATGCAGAAATTGTCGTATTACGCTACACCAGGTCCCGCGCTACTGAATTTTTATACACTGCGCGGCAAATCATCGTCTGCTGGTGTGAGACAGACACTTGAGAATTATTTTTTTCGTAACACTATTCAAAAGGGTTTGATTCATGACTACTATTTTTTTTTATGGAGAATTCTTCTTATATTTATAGTCGAAAATAACTCGAGTTACTTACTATCATGTCATTATAATAAAATAAGAGATTACCTATTCTAGTACCAGTGGGTCTATTCTATACTTATCGACCGCTAAAGTGATAAAGTAATAAATATTATCATACTTAGGGTAGGTTTGTATCAAAATGTTAGCACTTATTGTAACAATTACACGAAGTTGGTTTTTATTGTTGCAATAAGTGCTATATTTTAACAGCACCTATCTTGCTGCTGTTGAAATATCGCACTTATTGCAACAATAAAAACCAACTTCGTGTAATTGTTACAATAAGTGCTAATATTTTGATACAAACCTACCCTAAGTTTGATACTATTTATCACTTTAGTGTTCGATAAGTATAGAATAGACCCACAGGTTATTGAAGTAATATAATAAAAAAAAAACAAATGAACTTGAAAATAAAATTGTGGTGACTATAAAGCATTTAGAAGTGCAAAAAGTGTTTGAAATTTAATATTTTACGAATTGTAATAGCCTAATAGGTATTCGAAAAATAAACCGTTTTGTTATAAACTATGTGTCATTCGATTCCATTCAGTTCGGGGTCAATGGTAGGTACAAACCAGGCACTGGTGGTAAGTACATTACTCTCAAATAGCCAGTAGTTCTCAAGGATGATTTATTTATACTCGACCTGCAGTGCTGCAATGTGTATGAGAGTTCAAATAAAAGTTACACAGTTTGAGATGTCCTGGATGCTATAAAAATGAGCTATTTATGACTGATATTTTTTTAACACACTCAACAAAAATGCTCATAAAAGTCATAAACCATATTATTATTCATTATGTGTATGACATATTTGTCGAAATCGTAGCCGTAGACTATAATACTGAACTGTTCTTACACTTGTTAATCTGTCATCGACGCATTAGTCCAGCACCATTTCGTAAGTGTCATGGCGCCGCTCGAGTAAGCCGGCATTTTTTCAATGAAGAAATCTTGTTCGTGATTTCTTATCAGTTTTAGGCGACGAATGTTTATTTTTAGAGTCACATAAAATATTAGGTTCTGTCATAATCATTTTTGAACTTGACTCCGATTTTTTACTACTCTATTTGTGTATGTTTGACTGACATTTATTACGATTTATTGATGCTTGAAATAACAACGCGCACTGTTGTACTAAGTCGGGATTCGTAACGCTTAGAAAGGGTTAAGAGCATACATAAATCGTGGGAATTAATTCTTAAATCGTATAAAGATGACTAAAAAATGTTACCCACTTACTTGAAAAAGAAAACATGTCAATGAATATACTATTATTATTACGAATATAATAATAAACATATCATTAAAAGGACGCATGTTGAAATTTTATGACAAATTATATTTCGTTCGGGTCGCGTCATTTGCACAATCCGCGCATCGTCTAGTCACGATCTTTTTAGACCGTGCCTCAGCTGAAGTATAGCCTTAATAAATATCTATCTCAGTGGAAGTGAAGAATTATTCAAAGAATAATAACTACCCTACTATCAAATACTTCTCGAAGATTCTTCCGTATCTCGAATGCTAATTTTCCTTCTTACTGTCCAACAAGAAGATTTAGGCACAAGCCGGAAGGCGCTGTTGCCGACTAAATGGGAGGAGCTTGTTAGTTTATAATGGAAGTGCGGTTAAAAATGGGAGGAGCATGTTAGTTCACAGTTTTAACACGTAGCCAAGAAGATGTTGTTCCTATACTATACGCATTCCTTTTTGAAACAAATTGTATGGAATCATAATTAATTTTTAAACCCATTCACAATGTAATTAATTAATGTGATTTCCATACATTATTTTGACAGTAAGATGAATATGAATTTAGTGGTACATGTCGTGGCCTACAGAGGTCGCAGAAAAAACTCTATTCCACGAAATCATTCATGAGAAACTTTTGCAATTCGAAGATGGGTATATAGAAATAAAGATATCCTTTGTCGCGGATACAATTATTTTTAAGAACAATTGCGTGGAGTTTGGAATAAAGGCGCCGGTCTACATAGGGCATGCATACAGAACCAGACCAGAATTGAACCCTGAAAAGAATGTATGTTTTCAATTTGATTTATATTTTCTAGGAGCCGTTAACAGTATCGCGATCGCTCCAGAATGTACATTTATTGTGACGGGAGGTGAAGATCATCATGTCAAGGTATGGAGTACTGCAGATGATTCATAGTAGACCATTTGTGTTGATATACCATAATCAATCTACAATAATTAGTGGTAAATTCTTCGGTAAAGTGATACTAATCCTTTTATACCCTGTCCACATATTCAAAATAATTTATGTTGTAAATTTGTTGGTAGTCTACCCACTGCAAAACATTACAGATTATTAAAATAGACTGTTTTTAATCTAGATAAATCATAAATCTTACATAATTCGTCTCTGTTCTGGCAGAACACACTAACTGGAGAATACTAGTTTTGAGTAATTTGACTTTGAAGTTGTTAAAATGTTTGAAATAATGGTCTATCATGTGAGTTTATTAAGTAATCGTAAAAAGGATGACTTTAAAATAAAGACTTTATTTATTAAGACAGTTTCCAGACGGTAAAGTTTGAAATAAGGAACATTTTGGTAGTAACTCAATGTAATTTTTTCAAATTAGTGTCTTCTGCCAGAACAGTGACGAATTATTATCTTTTTATGCTCACCATATATAATATCATGGTTGCTGCCAAAATCGGTAAGTCGATAATTTAGGTATTTAGAGTTAACAACGGATTGTGTGTCTATAATTATATAAATATGTATGTATGCTAGAAAAAAATTCAAGGTCATCCGATAAATAGAACATGCATATAAAGCACAAAGAAATAAGCATTATGCCTGATTTCAGAGGGCAAGTCAAACCTCAAATTGCAATTACTCCATAACATGATTTCGAGACTTACCAACTTTTGGCAGTAACTCCGCAATATGAAAGACAGGCTTTCATTAATACTTCCTAATCGAAAGATCTAAGGTTCAAATCCTGCGACTGGGTTAAATCTACGTGCTGTTCTTGGACTCAAGGCATGAGTGAATGGCTGATAACCAATCCTCGAAAAACGTCTGTTAAGATACTACCCTCATTGGCTTAGAGCCGAAATGGCATTTTACCTTTTATTTTCTATCAGTAATAAGTATTACTATTATATTTTTAAAATAAGTTCATTTATGTGTAATATTTAGGTGAGGTCTGCAATTAAAAATTCATACGCAAGGAATAGGTAAATACTAGTATGTATATCTTATTTTATCCTATTCTACATGTCAATTGTTAATCATGCCTCAAAACACATGATAGAATGTTACAATACCTTGTATTTTATTGTATTTTAATTGCGGTTCGCTTACTAAACTTTGACTGGCAATAATATAGCTCAGTGGCGAAAGGTAGAGGTAGATTGTTAAGATCTAACATACATAGTGCACGCTAAACTTTGTCAGTCATACAACAATTATTTCCTCTCCATGGTTCGACCTCTTTGTGTGCATAGGTACAATATACATGCAACTATAACTAACTCAAACAGTTAGATAGTGTTTTCGTTAATGCGATGATCGCATAGCAAGTATGTACATGTATTTCTTTAAGGTGTTCGTCCAATGTAATGTTGCGTGTAATGTGTAAAACACATTCAATTCGGTTGCGATCATTGCCTAAGTAAAATCAAACCATTAGACTGGTATATTATTCAATGCACCAGTTGACAATGTCCCTTTTGAAGCGGAATAAACCTATCCTGATTATTATTTAACTCAGTGGAATTAGTACCTACTACATATTGTGTTTTATTTTTATTAAATAGTCTTTGAATTAGACTACCTTACTATCAATATTTTAAGTCTTCTTCAAGTAACATAGCTATTATAAGTGTCAGCTATAAATATCGCAAATCATTACGTACAATAGTCGATCATACAAGTGTCGTGTATATACATTGACCAGTGTACATTCGGGGTCCTGATCCCAATCCTCCTTTTATCTCTCTCCCTCCCTCCTGTAGTTGCAGTTACCCCCCGTCCGATTACAGGTTACTACTTAGTTCAACATAATTGCAACCTAATGCAAAAAAAATTGTCATGTATTATTTTTATTTTAATTTTTTTCGTGAATGGATAATAAGAAATGAAAGAGCCGCAGAAAAATAGGATAAAAAAACTATAACAATCATTTATATTGTTATAATAAAATCCTATCCGGCCACTTTTTCTTATGGACTGGTCTTTGTAGTATTGAGTGTATTTATGGAGAAAGCTGCCAGTCCACAATTTAGGCAAAAATTAGTTATCTTGTATAATATATTATAACAAGGTTGTGATTGCGAAATCTCATCTGTAGAATAAATCAGACAAGGTGAATCCCAAATCTCGAGAAATAAATTTTCCGAAATTTCGAGAATTCTCATTTCTCAAGAAATCAATGAGAATCTCAAGAATTCGAGGAATCGTTATAGAAAAAAATGACAGTAGCAGTTGAAGGGGGAAAAATACCTGCCAACCTGGAATTTAAAAAAGTTCCGCCGATTACAAAATTTTTGGCATACGATAAGCTTGAAAAAAGCCCTTGACTTTGAACTGGAACGGAATTTCTTAAATTCGCTGGTGAATTTTTTTTGAAATGAAAAACAAAAAATGAACCTTTGACTATGAATCGGAATGAAATTTTTTTTAATTCGCCTGTGAAAAAGGTTTGGTAAGAAAAGCGTAAAAAAATAAATGTCTTGAATTTGATCTCAAACGGATTTGGCCAGTGGAAAATTTGAACAGATGAGTTAAAAAAATAAAGATTTATATTGAAAATCCCAATCTCATTTTCTCAAGAATAAAAATATTCTTGAATTGAATGAAAAGTCAAGAAACCACAAGCTTTATAATAATATATATTATATATTTTTTTTTATATACTACAGGCCCTATAGGCCAACGCTTAATCCGCGCGGCCATCGGTGGGGTATGTATCATTAAAAAAGTAAATCATTAGGTATTTTTAAATAATCACAATTAACACAAAATTGTCTTACATGAACCACCGAACGGTGCGTTCGACCTCACACTCGCGGGTCGTCCCTTCCATGGTAAAAAATGTAGAAGCAAGTCGGCGTGGTATTCATGCGCGAGGTATAAAGGTCCATATATAAAAACGCAACCCCAGATGGTGATAATAGACGCGCAGGCTATAAATCTTGTGTTCTGTGGAGACTGACTGCTTCCTGCATAAATACGCTCAGTGAATGTTCCATTTTGATTATATCAGAAGTTTTGTGAAATATTTTAAATAATATTATTTGTGATGTCTCTGTGATTGCCTATTGGTTATGTCCCTGTGATGAAACGTTAAATATATTATATTGAAAAATGGAATTGATCAATCCTTTTCTTCATAAATAATGATTTTAATGTAATGATAATAATCTCATAATATGAAACTTTGTGTTGTAAGGTAAAAATGTTCATTGTATATTAATTAAATATATGGGTATGGACCTACTTTCAGTTTGTATTGAGCTTTTCAAAATAAAAGAAATGTTTTATAGAATACAATTTGCATATGGTGCTGGTTAGTTTTTAAAATTCATTTAAACCTTGCTTAAACCAAACGATAACAGTTTTGCAATGTTATGCGCGATCCAACAAAAATAGTGCACACTTTTTCAGTCATACTTACATATTTGTTTTCGTTGAATTAACAATACATATTATTACAGATGGTGTTGGAGAGTTATTTTAAAATTCATTAAGCCCTGCCTAGACCTTACCATATTCAATAAAAATATATTTTCCAATCAATAAAATTATATACGGTTTTAAATGGCATAATTTTAAATATTTTTTTTATAATATTTAAATATATTTACTATGGCTTGGACTATATTTTTTTTTGACCATATCCGATATATCCGATCCTATTATTAGCTTATCTCACGGAGTGGAGGTTCGTATTAACCGGTTTTTTTTTTACAAGAAATGAATGTTTGTCACTTGCTCAACCTATTAGGTCCATTAGACTCAAACACAAATTGAAAAACAATACAGTACTCTCTCAGTAATCCGCCACCCCAAAAACCAGACAAGTGTCCAATTAGTGATTATAGTGCATTCATAAAAAATATGGTAAAAATTAAAACAGGTATTTCGTAAAAATAGTGTTTTTGAGAAATTTTTGCTAGCAAATTACGGTTTTATTTAATCAAGTATTTACTAAATTATACATATTTGTAAACTAAGTTTAATAACTAAATATTAAACAGTAAATCACTTGACACAACCAGTTGTTCAGTGAGGCATAATATATACTCTTGATTGGCTATGACCAAACGTTTCATTTTGTGTCCCGGATGCATTGGAGCACGGCGTAATTGTGATGCAGTCCTTGGGCACTTTCCTCCCTGGTACAATACTTTCTTCGCGATGAATGTACGTTTTCGTAGAAGTTTCCAAAATAAACCTGTCTCATCTGCGTTGTATACTTGTACGCGGCGGACTACTTAATTTGACAATCGAATTATAGAGCTTGATTTTGTGCTTTTAACTAGTAAAAATAACGGCGGATTATTGTGTTGTCGGATAATCGAGCGGCGGATTACTTAGTGTGTACTGTATGTGTATTTGCCAGACCCAGGATTCGAACCTGGGACTCGTTGACGTTATAGGCTTGGAATAGGCAGAGTTTGAATTTAAAAAAATAACAAACACTATGTACACATTGTGGTCTTAGTTCAATGAAAATTTTTGACTGTTTAGTGTGCACTTTGCACTTCTTAACAGCCTACCTCCACCCTTTGTATAGAATGACCGTGGCTGAGTGTTTGAAGTCACTGCTACAATGTGGTATTAGTAAATCTTTACGGATTGTAACATGCAGAGATCTATGAGCATAATGTATTTATAATACAGCTGTAAATAAATATATTATATTGTAGTATGTTTCGTTGTTCATTGTTTTGTGTGTTGTATCATTATATTGACGTAGTTGATAGGAGTGCTTGTCACTGAAGCCGCGGGTGTGTGTTCGATCCCGCATTTAGCAACAATGATATATTTGTTGTTTTTACAATGTGTTACCCAATGCTGGGAAAATGACCAACAACCCTTTCTACTAAAAAAACTCTGTTAATATAAAATCCACCCCGCCTCATATACCATGGAGATATACTTTTTTAAGACAACACCTCTCTGCATTTAAAATTTTATCTTGCAAAGAAAACATCGCCTCTGTTCTGACAGAACACACTAACTGGAGAATACTAGTTTTGAGTAATTTGACTTTGAAGCTGTTAAAATGTTTGAAATAATGGTCTATCATGTGAGTTTATTAAGTAATCGTAAAAAGGGTGACTTTAAAATAAAGACTGTTTATTTACTAAGAAGGTTTCCAGATGGTAAAGTTTAAAATAAGGAACATTTTGGTATAATTAACTCAATATGTCATTTTTTCGAATTAGTGTCTTCTGCCAGAACAGTGACGATATATACTCATATAGGTAGTCATTCTACATTTTTCCTGTTCTATGGGTACCGCATTTTAATTAGGTAGGCCATACTAATATTAGTGCCGTGTTAACACATTTAAGTGATCATAATTATTATTGGGCCCAGTCCAGACCAAATCCACTTACAAATTATATGATGGTTTAATTTGTAATAATATGTAAACTTTTGCCGTTGACATGAGCATTTGTGCATAGTCATTTGTTTGAATGTTTATAAACTCAACATACGTCTGCACATATGAAGGGTACATGGCAAAAACAGGCTCATCGTTAAAATGATAATTTATTGTGCAGGAGCAAAAGAAGAATGAAATCGTTATTGGTTAGAAAATGGGTTTAATATTAAGTAAACAAATTAATATATTGATTGTTTTGAAATATAACAAAGTAAAAAAAGCAATAAAAACAAATCCTACGTTTTTGTGCAGTTTTCTATACAATGACTTTTACACAATGCACAATGAAATTTTGCCTTGACTACACTTTCTTCTCTCTTCATTTATGAAGCAATGGAATCTATTTTGGTTGTTTTAATGATACCATTCTTGCGTACTTCCTCTGTTGAACAAAATATTTGCATTTAAATCTCAAAAATGAAAAAAAGTGATGAGTCTGTTTTTGCCGTGTACCCTTCATACGAGACCATTTTTCTACCAAATTAAATATTTGGACCGTCGACATAATACTAATTTGCCACAAACCAACATTCGTCACTACTGCCAATGAAACCATAAAAAATTTCCCTCAAATATGGGCACACTTTTTTATTTGTCATATTTTCCATGTGCGGCGGCGGAATACAAAAATATATTATGGTAACGTGTAAAAACTTTTCAAATGTATTTATACAAATGTTTGTCAACAGTTTTCATTTGTTTACGGATAAAATGTATCTCGATCTGGACTAAACATTGATAAATAATTAAAGTGATCTGTATTCTTATGGTACCTATACCAACCAACTGCCAATGTTTCAATTCTGAAAAAAAACTACTTCGTAAGTTAATTACATGTATTTACTACTATAGAAAGAAAATATAAACTATTTTATTATTAAAAACGATATCTTTTATTGAGAAGTATTTTTTGATGCTACCCTGTTATTGATTGACAATGTTCATTTTACCAATAACAATTGGATGACATTTTTCATAAAGGTAACTTACCAAACAAAATTATAATATAATGGTAAATTGAGTTGTAAGTATCCAATGAGGTACTTATTTAAAAAGGTAATAAAGAAAATACATACATATTTTCATTATAGATAATAATATACAGTAATAATTTGAAGTTACATAATATAATATGGAGATAGAAAAAAATCATACAATTTTAATGACATAATAATGTAAGTACTTACTTAATTGGTTCTTGTCAATTTTAATCAATAATTATTATTGCAAAACAAAATGGCAGTTTTCAGAAGATATGTTATAAAGCCCAGTAATACTGCTTTCTTTATATCGGACTGCACCGTTAATTATTTTTTTTGACAATCATTTAAAATAATATATAAATTGCTGACTGTATAATTTTTGATGTTACTGTATATTAATTCCACAGAAGAAAAAAACATGAAAATACAAAACAGGATTTTAGGACGTTATTAGAATGTAAATCATTTAAGTCTGATTTATATAATTCAAAATTGAGTACCTACATTCGGTACTTTTTGGAAAACTTCACCCAATCATGATTTTTTTAAAAAAACCAATAACAAAAATCAGATGATGAACTTGCATCAATGTAAATAAGAAAACATGTGTTACTTTCCATGATAAGGCGGGTTTTTTTTTATAACGCATTTCCATAAAACTCGTTCAGCATTTAAAAAATCAATTCGAAAATGTTAACATAGTTTATTATAAATCCAATTAGTAATAATAACATTTATTACACATTACTGTAAACTTAAAAGAAAAAGAATTGGGGTATCTATGCGGACACTGTCTCCACCATTGTTTTTTTGATTATTTCTCCAAAGTTATCATCGACTTCACTGACAGCTGATACGGGCTGCGAACACTCTACGATGGCATCTTCGAGCAGCGGAACCGTCTCAGCGAGAGGAGTGGCTACCACGGGAGCCGCTGCCTTCGCTTCTTCACTATTTAAAACTGTCGGTTGCGCGAGTGCGGGCGTTTCGCCACCTTCAAAAGTTGCATAATTGTAGCGGCTTTGAATTAACTCTGAAAACGATTCTAATTTATTAGTCAGCGGGTAAGAGGCGGAATGCAAGTTAGTGTACTGACCGCTTTCTTTATTTTCACTTCCATAGCAAGGTATATCGGTCGGTCTATACGTGTCATAATTGTTTGCTACTACACCTGCGTAATCAGTATTGTTTACTGTGTTATCACCTTGCCCTTGCGGTGTTGATTTAGCAGCGTATTCGGGAGACATATACATTGGGTTATAATGATTAAAGGCATTGCTGTGATTCGGTTGTGAGAAATCTTCAAAAGTGGGAGCGCCAAATTGCTGATTGGGGTAATGTGCAGGCTCCGGATGAGCGGGATAGGCGAAATTCAAGTCGCAAGGAAACCTATTTATAGATGACGAAGCGCCTGAATAGGAAGCTTGATCGGGGTCAACGTAACTTGTTTCCTTGGCTTTGATGATGTTCGATTGAGTATTGCTGCTCGCGGCTAATCTGCTCTGATCTAAAGTATTTCGATTTTCATCATTGTAGCAGTCTTCTCGGAAGGCGTACAGGTCTAAGGAATCTTCTCTGCAGAGCAGGTTTGGTGTTGATTTATTTCCAGTAGCGGGATCGTAGTGAACGTTACCAAAGGTCCCCGTGTTGACGCAAGACTCCACTTCGAGTCGAGCAGATAAACCGACATCATGGAGTAAATTTCCACCATATTTATTTACTCCGGAAGAGCTTCCGCAGGTGATATCTTCATTTTGACTATAACTTCCCCCGGCTATTGCCAGTCGGCCAGTAGGATCGGCCCAGTGAATCTGTTCAGATGCGGCTTGAGATTTAGAGATGTTTTCTTCAGATTTTTTCTCCAACCCCAGCCTCATGAGCGTGTGAATGAAATGAGTCCGCACTCTGAGTGGATTGAATTCTATCCGTCCCGTGGTGTTTCCGCAGCCGTCTCTCGTGCAGCCGCAGGGAAAATTCAACCTGTCCACCTGGCATTTGATCGACGCTTGGCTACATGAGCAGGTTTCCGGATCGCAGTACCCCTTGCAGCCGCACCCGCAAAACTCTCGTGAAGACCGAATATCCCGGCAGTCGTCCTTCTCGAAGGCTTCGATTTTTCTGACTCCCGAGGCTCTCAGAAGCGACCTCCTCTGTCTGGTGGGCACAGGTTGCAGGAAGTAATAACTGTCCAAGTCCAGCTCGGATTCGGATACTTCGCTGGGTTCATCCTCTGAGTCAGTATAATCACTAGATGATATGGAGGAGCCCTGTAAGGAGAGACGCTCACAGCGCAATTGCTGCAGTATTTGCCGGTGAAGTCTTCTCTGTTCTGTGTTGTGTTCGGCGAGAGAAAATTTCTGACTGTGCGTGTGCTGATTTCCCATTCCCAGAGTGGACCCTCCCTGCGACGGGATACAGGTGAATCCTTGAGCTCTCGGAAAATAATACACAGTCACGGCATCGAAGCTGATGCATTTCTTCTTTTTTACTTTCGGTTCGTCGCATAATATGTCTGACTCTCTTTTTCTCTTGAGATTACTTTTTATCGGTACAATTGATGCTTCCTGACTAGTGTTGGGCACATGGAGGACATCGACGCAAGAATATCTATCGTCGTTTCCGAATTGAATTCTAGTTAGACTCTCATCACTGTTGTCTGCGACCAACGTGCAATCGGATGTATTTAAAATTTCAAAATTATCAAAATTACTACCGTCCACTATAAGGGTCGTATCGTGGTCCTTAAGATCGTCAGACGTAAAAGGCTGTGTGGTAATTTGTTCTTCGGCTATTTCGGATCCCAATCCGGAATCGCTTCCGTCAGATCTGTCCTGGGGTTCGTCTTCGCCTTCCACTGAAGTGACAGGTTCACACGGGAGACTTCCGAGAGCGGAATCTTCACTATCGGCCGATGCCACATCGGGTTTATTATCTTCAAAATCTTCAATCAGATCCGTTTCTACGAGGTGTTTCTCAATAGACACGCAGTTTAAATCGCTACTTACACCGAAATTTACTTGTACGTCTGATTTCATAGCGGTGTCTATTTTCACTTCACTGGAAATTTTTTCGGAGTTGATAAATTCTTTGCAAAACGCTAGAGCACTTAAACCGTTGGATTCTTTATGTTCGACACTGTTACCACTGTTGTCTTTTTCACTTTCTGGCACACCGACTCGTCTAACAATATCACTACACTCTGATACATCCGGAGTGTTGGTCGGCAGGCAGTCTCCTGGCGAGGAAGGCAAACTGACGCAGTTCTGAGATGCGCTCCGATCGCCGGAGTCGACTTCATGTCCAGATGAAATGTTCTGCTTGCAGTTCACCGGGTGATCTTCACTCATATTGGTCCCCATGCTTGGGAGATGTTTTCTGTGAAAGAAGTAATTAGAATAAGTGTTTAGTTTACTCGATGGAGACTTTTATACTTCAAGCAAGTTATGTCCTTATAATGTCTAGAGATTTCCACCCTGTAACTGTTCATTCATTCAAACTTTCTTCAGCCTCGACCAAGAACAAAATATAAAAACAGCCACATCCAGATATATTTTTTAATTATGAATAGAGTTGCCACTTCATAACTTTGCGCTCCGGCTCTAGGATGAAAATGATGTAATAGGTATTCTAAAAATATATTTTTTTACATATAATATCCATTTATTTTCTTATTACTACATATATTAATACAAGTGAATATCATTTGATCCAATTTTATGCAAGGTAATCAGGCAAAGAGGCGTATCAGTGTAGCAGGGGTAGTCAACCTGGTCGCTACTGCCCACTAGCGGGCGTTGCAGCTTCCATGGTGGGCGGTAGGGGTTTTAAAAATTACTTTAAACGTTACTTCCCTACTTTATAAATCACCATTACTGTGGAACCGGTGGGCGGTTGGAAAATTTTACTACTAACAGAGATACAAAAGTGGGCGGTAGGTATAAAAAGGTTGACTACCCCTGCTATAAAGCGTATATTGTTCTACATCCAAATACACAGTTTTAAACCAATATGCGTCTTGCAGTTGTTCCTAAATAGTTTACGTCTTGTAAACTACAAAAAAGACATGTTTAAATAATCAAGGTTTGTCAGTGAATTTAGCTAAAGTCGTCTCCTATATACCTATCTCAAAGAAAAAAAAACAAAAAAGGATTGTAACAATATGCAAAGTTCCAATCTAAGCTCAGCATACCTACATTACACCAATATGCCATGATATTTTATAATCTGTTTGTGTTTGAATTGGGGTGGGCTGGTAAAAAAAGAATGTGTTGAAAGAAGGGGGCGCACTCAAGTTTAAAGTTTAGGAAACACTACAATAAACAAATTAAATTGACACTTTTTTCGAGCATGCACACAAAATTCAAATACTTACTCTACCACAGATAAAAAAATTAAATGCCTAGGTACCGGAAATATTTAAAATTTATAAGTAATTATTTATTTATTACTAACAGTCTATGTAGCTTATCTAGATGTTAATCGATAGAAAAACTTATTTACTAGAGTGTAGGCATTTGTGGTTACGATATCATGAGAAATACGTCCCACTAAAAAATATGTTCATTTTTCTGTTTGCTTATTGATTCATTTATTTTCAATCGCAATATTTTTTAGCACGCCCCTGATTTGCAAGGAGTCTTAGCATCATTGGCGCACTGTGAAGTAAATAGGTAGATATATTTAAATAAATTTATATATCAATTAATGAGTAGGTACATTATTCATCTATTATGGTTAGTAATTAAATTCGTTTCAAATGTGACAGTAAAGTCAGGCAGTTGCATTTTTTTTTTAAATTAGAATAAAAACGTATATCGTTAAAAAAGGATTAAGTAATTGTGTGAATTATGTGGTAATTTTGTTTTAATTTAATCAATAATATAATGTCTTTTCAACAAGAATGAATTGACAATTAAAATGTAAAAATAATAACATTCAAATTTGACACAGTAGTGTGCGTCAGGCATGGGCTGACAGGGCTCTAGCCTGGGGGCCCGGGCTCAGGAGGGGCCCGGCGAGGCCAGTCGACCAGATAAGTGAGATAAACACACAGCACAAATTTGCTTTAATAGTAAAAAAGTCACTATTTTACTTCGATAATGTTATTACTTAAAATTATATGGTTGTACGATAAAAATTTTAATTGTGTATCGACAGTCGACAACTCCTTAAGGATATACTTCAGTTGAGGCATGGTCTAAAGGGGAGGGCAAACTTTTTGGATGGAGGGCCAAATTCAAGAATTCAAAATGAGCGGCGGGCCGCAAGTAAAACACCATTTTTAGATATACACTATTTATTATCACGAAAAATAAACATTACAAAAAAATGAATGAGAAGAATGAAACTGTTGTACATTTTTTAAATTCAGGTGTTAATGTTGACATTACAAAAAAATGAATGAGAAGAATGAAACTGTTGTACATTTTTTAAATTCAGGTGTTAATGTTGTAGTTGATATTCTCAAAACTGCTTGTAAATGGGGATCGGAGATATTTGACCGTAAAGAATTTTTATTGAGGTTCATGATCGAAAATGTTTGTTCACATATATAGGTTGATCCAAAAATAATGAACATTTTTCGTACATAATCTTTAAGTCGGTCGAATTTGTCTGAATTAAGGGCATTGTAAAATTTGGAGATTTCTTCACGACGTGCAATTCTCTTAAATCAGTGTCACACTGCAGATCAATAATCTCAAGTTGTAGCTCTGTCGGTACACTATCAATATCTATTGAAAATGGATCGTGTACTATTGCTAAACTAGTCTCAATTTTTCACCAAATTTTTGTGAAAAGTCGTCATTCAGAGCTTTAATAATTTTACCATATTCTTCAAATTTATATTCTGATATATTCAGCAACTTCAAAGTTGCAAAGTGGTCCACGTTGTTATTCGATATTTGTTGAAGGAATAACTTGAGTTTTAATTGAAATCCATTCAAACTTTTTACCATATCATGGGCATATATTTTTTTGCCTTGCAACGCGGAGTTAAAAGTATTTAAATGTGTCACGATGTTCAACGTAGAAAATAGTGGTTACATAGTGTGAGACGAGACACAAGGAAGACGTACTGAGATAATACATTTACGAAACAACAAATTCTTCAATATTTAATATATTATATTATAGAAGTACAATTAATAATGATGGCGGGCCGCAAAAAAATACCCGGCGGGCCACATGCGGCCCGCGGGCCGCAGTTTGCCCCCCCTGGTCTAAACTAAAAAGATCGTGGCTAGGCGATGCGCGGATTGTGCAAATGACGCGTGCTGAACGAAATATAATTTGTCATAAAAATCCAACATGCGTCCATTTACTGTTATGTTTATTGTTATATTACTAATAAGTAATAATAATAGTATATTCATTGACATGTTTTCTTTTTTCAGTACATACGTAAAATTTTTTAGACATCTTTACACGATTTAAGAATATTTTCATCCGACGCCATGACAAAACAAATCGACGTGCGCACACCTCTCTATCGGTCTCCGATTGACGAGTGAGAAATTTCGTCGCACCTACTGTTGAAAATTATTTGCCGTTTCACTGAAGTACGCTCCTAATTCAAATGGATGTAGGTATTAAAATATACAACAAAAAACACTAAATATACACATTAATTTTACCGCGTACACCATTTGGAAAACGCTACTGTAGAGCACTGCCTTTATCCTTAGAGATAGGTAGGGGGCCCCGCCAAACGTCCTAGCATGGGTGCCCGGTTCAGGATGTGGGGCCATGGCATCATGAAATATGTATTTATTTTAAATATAATTATTATTGGCCGTATCGCTGACTTACCAATAATATCCAACATGTGCAAGTATAACGAGTATGCACGTCATATATTTTTATACGATACCTACGAAGATTTAGTTTTGAATTTATGGGGGGAAATATACCTATGTGTTTTCCAAGAGCCTATTTCAAAACTGAAAACACCTCAGTTGAACACACGAAAGTTGTGTTCGAGAGAAGCACAATTAATTTACATTTATGTATTAAAACGTTCCAATCAATGACAATATGTGAAATATTATAAAATGAATAGTAAAATTTATGCTTACAATATTATTACAAAAGTGATGAAAACGAAGAGCTGGAAGTTGAATTTTGCTGGATATCAATTCTGTCGACAGCATACCGGTTTATTTTCCCTATGGTCGCAAAACCATTCTCTGAGGAACGTTCCTACACTCCTCTAGCGAATGAAATAAACCTCTATACATCTCGCTCACCCTCGTGCGTATTGCATTCATCCGGTCGCAGGGCATCTCTTTCTGCGTACAAACTATGTGGGCTGGGCATATATTCATTTTTATCCTCTGTGTTGCGTTTCGTTTCGCGAATCGCCACAGTTCACATTCACAATAGGAAGTGCAAATCGTAATATGCGTAATGCCGTCCGTACGTTCGCCGATATTAATATTATCATTTCAAAGAGATAATGGACCAGTCTTTTTTTAAATACTGCCATGCCTTACCACACAACGTAATATTATTTGTAAGTAGTGCGGGGATTTGAACTACGAACCTCTCGATTAAATTAAAATTGACAAGAGTGACAGACCGGCGCAATCTGATTCTTCTGCGCAAAGGCGCAAGTTTAAAAACAGATTGTTTGAAAGTTTATTTGATTTATATTATTTTAGTACACACACGTAAAACGTTAATCACTGTTTTTAGTAATCGGATCTGGAATAATACGTGTCTTTGAGAAAGAACACGATTGTTTTATTAGCGCACAATGTCCATATTTATTGCCAGATAGGATGTTTTAAACATAGATAATACTTTTTAAAATCGAACACAATGTTGTACTGTCACTTTTAAATTAGTAAACACTGTTTATTTAGTTCACTTCCATTGAATAAATAATAAATCGTATCCCCACGGGCGCGACACCATTTAGGTTATGTCCCCGTGACGACACACTCAAATATAATGTTTACTTTATAAAAAAATATTTCGAATGTTTTTTTGAAAAATAATACTGCAGAGATCCTCAACTGTTTCGAACACAACAAGCACATATACAACCAATTATTGTTTTGGCAGTAATTCGGCGTCCAGAATTATTTATGAAATCCGTATTTTTTTGTTTATTCTGAATGAATAGTTAAAATTACTAAAATACACGGAACAAAATATTAAATGTTTTATTACACTGACAGCGTTCGGTACAAAAGCAACGTCGGCAACGAACGAGGATGCCGAGAACGACTGAGAGAGCGAGGGAACAAAAGTGTTCGCGTCGCCCGTTTGAGTTTGTATCGCCCGCTGCGATAGTCGGCAGCCATCGTCGTGTGGTTGTGTGCGAGCTATATTGTGTACTTGGTACATGTGCAATCGCTCTGTGTGTGAATACTACATCCATGATTGTGTGTTTTAGGCAGTTGTTGTCAAGCAATAAACTTCGGGAAAGGCAAAAAAAATATTTAAATTTTTATTGTCAAGTTCAAAAAGTGTAGTCATTATAATAATATTATGGGTGACACAATTTGACGCAAATGACGCGATCGATTCGGCAGAAAATTTCAAAGTGGGCCTCTAAACAGTTTTAACCAGTAATTTTTATATTATCTTACTAACACCTTAAACAGATGCATATTTATCACAAATTGAGTATAAAATATTAAATAGCATAACAAAACCCCAGCAAATAACATCAAAAGGACACATAATATAACCACTCAAACATACACATACGCAAACAAATAAATTTAAAAAAATAATAATATATTATAGATAAAATAATATGATGCCTTTCCTTGACAAATATTATTATCTATCAGGGCTGTCATTTTCAATAACGATTATTTTTGGTTACACGATCTGATTTTAAGAAAAAGATTCATTGATATTGTTACAGATATTATGTGCATCGGTAGTAGGAATTTATGGTTTTTGTTTAATTTTTATCATGAAGGGCCTCAAAATCAGCCAGTGTCTCGGGCCTCCAAGTCCTTAAACCTGCCACTGGGGTACCAAATCCGAATAAAATAGTAATTTCTATCCTTGCTATCATAGTCATACAATGTTAACGATTTCCAAATTATATTGTATTATCACTGTATAATATTGTTCCTTCTATAAGTGTATACGCTAATTAATATTTGGTACATAAATAATATAATGTATTATGATGGTGTGTGCCCGTTTCAGAGTAATTTACAGAACCCGTTAGAAATTACTCAAATTTATCTAGTGAAAATTCCAACCAATATATTGTACGGTTGCTATTATCCACTGACCATTGATTAGTGCTCGGGTTTGGTGGGGGGTGAGGTATTTAAAATAAAATTACCTGCGTAAAATCAAGGTAGATTATCAGAGTACCGGTATATAAAACATGCATTGTGGGAGTCGAGTGGACCTTACCATTTACTTACAAGTTATTATAAATGAATACCTACCGGAAACTTAAAAGGCTGTAAGTGCCAGAAATTATGAAAACGGTTTTATTTAGGAAATGGATAGCATGTGCCAAGGCCAATGTCCTACATAAGGATACATGTGCCACTGATGCCCGGAAATAGTTCTTAAAAAATCCAAAAGATGGCGTTGGTTATGGGTTGGTTGTATGAATTGAATGTTTGAGTGTATTTTTAAATTCCCAACTACCTTCTTTTTTGAAAATGGCACTTACGCCCTTTTAAGTTTCCGGTATTCAAATTTGTTTATTCTACATACAGTTAAAATTTGCTGTAGAAAAAAGATATTGGTATGCATTAGGTAATTTTATTGTGATACAAAATGTATAAGTATACAAAAAAAAAAACGTTTGCCTTGCAAACGTAATGTACATATTGGTACTATCGTTATAAATTATAATGCATTGTACACTTTTGCATAATTATTATTATGAGTTGCATAATAATTATAAAATGACGGTCCACGGCTCGATTTGGTTTCAAACCCATTATTCATCATTTTGGTCGGTTTGGCTTGAGAGCCACTGGTTGAGCGCATGCGCCTTGGTGTCGCGCATAATGACGTAAGTCGAATGCTGGCTGGTAGGGCCTTGAACGTGCGTCGGTGAAACGGTCTGGGGAATAAAATAAACGCTCAACGGAACTCAGTTTCACGTTGTTTCCAATTCTACATTCTGTGTACATGTTCAATAACAAAAATACACCGGCCCCGCAATGTGTCACACAGCCAAGATTGTAAACAGTGCATAATAATACAAAATGTAGGCGCCAAACGAGATATATTTTTTAAATGTTCACGGACTGACTACAGAGCTTGCGTTTTATCTTCTTAGCAGTTTTTAGAAAATTTTAGGTAAATATTCTGTAGATAACATGTCATTTTCGGCATAACAAAGTGGCTAATAATAAGATTCATATTTTTACCTCAGAATACCGGCAGCAAAACATATTAATCTAAATCCCAATTAATTTATTAGCATTTATAATATGTGTACAAACCTACAAACTTATCTAAAGAATGGATGGGGGAGCCACTGTCGAAAACTACCCAATCAAGCTCGCAACTGAATAGAATCTGACATTCGAATGACGTTTTCAAAATGGCGTCCATATGGTAGTTCGTAGTTCAATTTTTGACCATCTTCAGATAAGTTTGTAGGACTGTACCCACTACTCGCGTAAAGACACTATCTGTAGGTACCACAAGCGCATGCGCGAATCCAAAACAATATACCTACCTACCTACATAGTAAATATTATTATAATATGCTGACCGTTTGAAAACTACATATATTATTATTAGCTGGAACATGACATGTACCTATTGTATGTGCTAAAAATGTAATTTATAGGCGACTAGTGAAACCAAAAATATAATAGGTATACTTAAGTAATGAAATTATTTGATATTTTAGTCAAATCTAGAGCAATAATAAATTGATTGAATAATATGCGGCAGCCGTTACCATGCCATCGGTGCAGCCGTAGGATACTGTTTTAAAACAAAAATAACGTTATATTATTATTGTATCATCATGTAGGTATTCACCATTGTCAATTATTGGCTTCAATTATCTGACAAACGATTTACCTAGTAATATTTCTAAAAAAATCATTCCATGTTTTTACTGTCAACAGTGCTTATTTTAAACTATCGTGACAATAACTGTTTACACGTAAAATTGCTGTCTCTCCAATTCATTCTTTAGGAGTGAGCGATACGCGATGTTGTCATTTTATGGTACTATTTGACGACAGTGAAAATCGGCCAACCTGAAAGTTCGTTTTGTTGCTGGCATGTTCGTCACTATCGTCCTACTGCGCAGGCGTAGATCGAAAAAAAAATACTGTCACATGAAAATTCAGAAGCTTTCAAGCTTGTTTGATTCGTTCTTGCAATCTTGCCAACTGCAGTATAATACATACTTACCCATAAATTTTCTTACTGTCAACAGTAAATCCATGCACGTGTAAACGGGGTATTACTTTACGGCTTACATAAAATGTATTGTTTTTGATTATGTCACTTGTCTCATTGACGGCTGATTCGTAATATTCTGAGGCATCTGAAATCAGGCAGGCCTCCAAAAATGAACTAATCTTTTCTAACCGTTTGGTGAGCTTGAAGTACCTAGCGGGAACAGAATTCGATACGAATCTCGTCGAAACATTAGAATACGCCATACGGCATCAGCGCGTCTATTCTATACACAGACTGCTCTACGGCAGCTATCTAGGGCAGGTTTGTATCGAAATATCAGCACTTATTGTAACAATTACTTACAATAAATTAGGTAGTTGTAATTGTTACAATAAGTGCTATGTTTTAACAGCACCTCTCTTGGCTGTGTTAACTTTAGAGCGAGATAACACAGTTTTGTCTGTTTAGACGGCTAACTTATTGTAAATATAAATAGGTTACCCAATACATAAATATGATAAAGTGATAATATTTGTCATTTTAGCGGTCGATAAGTATAGAATAGACCCACCGGTGTCTATAGTCTATCTTCAAAAACATATTTATTTTATAGCGTTAACCGTCAAATTCATGGTGGAAATGCATTGTATTAGGTCGGTATTAATTTAAATAAAACGCATCTTACAGTACCTACCTTAGACTATAGATACATACCTACTCACTAATTCCACTTTATTTAATGCATATAATATTGGCATGTCAGTCTATTAATTTTATTAGGTAGTTATAAACCCACGATCAATTTAATTTGTACAATTCCTACATTTCATGATTCAGCCCCTTTTTACGCGCGTTTGAGGTTTTGCAATAAAAAATTAACAAAACGTCAGTGGGTTGCCATGGGTAGAAAAGGTAAAGCCCTTTTAATAAATACGGTGACGACTTTTGAGGATAAAAATGGACTAGTGGGTAATATCGAGGTCCTTTTTTGAATAGGGTCCAAAAGACCACTAGAAAGTCTCTGACTATGAGTTCATAATTTTATTTGCGCTTACTTAATGCTTTTTATTGGTAGGTAGCCTAAATAGGTACTATTTATAGTAGGTAAGTACCTACCTAATCTAGATATTTATTTACCTATACACAAACATCATCGCGTATAACTTACCTATGCATCTATTGCATGCACAAGGCTGCTATCGAGGGTAGTGTATCATATTTATGTATTGAGATATTATAATTGTTACAATAAGTTAGCCGTCTAAACTGTATTTCGCTCTGAAAGTTAACACAGCCAGGAGAGGTAGGTACTGTTAAAATATAGCACTTTTTAACAGTTCTGACGGTTAACATAGGTATTGTAACAATTAACCGCCTCAATACATAAATATAATAAACTAGGTACCCTCGATAGCAGTCTTGTGTATAGAATAGCTGATGTGCTGGTTGGTATCGTAATTCGTAATGGGTTTTTTTACTATGATTATTTGTTGTTAGCATATAAGATATTAAGATGTGTTAACAAGAGTTGACGTGAAGCAATACTCACACAGACGCATTGTTTATAAAAAGGATGTTTCAAATTTTTAAATCGACATCAACGTATACGCATGTTGTCCTCTTTTCGCTACGAGCGCAATAAGTAGACGTAAGCAAGACAAACGGATGTTTCTCGTAGACGTTGTGCAATGCCCGTTGCCTCAGAAATGCACACTGTCACATTTTTTTGAATTTTGTTTTTTATAAATAATAAATAATAAAATAATATAACCTTGGCTTTCGATTTATATTGGTTCTGATATAATTTATCTCAGACGCAATTAATTACCCATAAATAAAATCATACCCTCCCCACACCTGTCACTGATAAAATCGCGGGGAAATCAATTTGGAAAAGGAAATGAGAAAAACCTTTCCATATTTTTTGCGACTGTTAGGTGTGTTCTGACTTTGGGCGCCATTGAATAATTAATTCTTATGCATCATGGGTGCTATGAAAGTATGAACTGAATATGTTTGGGAATTCCTAACCCTATGTTTTATGGGGAGGGGGTGGAGAGGTAGAACATCACAAACACACGTCCTCTTGATTCAGATGCGCATTGATTGTAAAAGCCAAAGCATTATTTTCATTATTCTTAATTTACTGTGTAGGTATACCTACCATTTTATAGACATTCTATTGACTGTTCATCGCATCTATTCTATACACAAGACTGCTATGGGCAGCTATTGAGGGTAGTTTTTCATTTGTTGTATCGAAGTTTTAGCACTTATTGTAACAATTCCAGTAAGTTAGCCGTCTAAACAATCAAAACTGTCTATCTCGCTCTAAAATTTATCACAGTCAGGGTGCTGTTAAAACATAGCTCGTATTGTAACAATTACAACTAACTTATTGTAATTGTTACAATAAGTGCTAATACTTCAATACAAAAATGAAAAACTACCATCGATAGATGCCGATAGCAGCCTGTAGCAGTCTTGTGTATAGAATAGATGTGGTGGTGGGTACAAACTATTATTATCAATGCTTTATTAAACACAACATTGATATTTTGCAACAATATATCGCCCTAGGGATGAATTATTCATGTAATTAGGTAGGTAGTAGGACGATTAATGAAAATTGGCATGCTACTCACTAAAATGTCTGCTGTAAAGTTACTGGAGTCGCTGACCGGTACCGAGCAGGATTTTTTTCGTACTGCGGATTCGTTTTATGGGTCAAAAAAATAATTTCATAGAATAACAATTTTATTAATAGTGTTGCCATGAAATTAAATGAATCCTGTTCCTAAATATTTAACTGCCTACTCGAATGGTGACAAAATGTGAGAAACGTTTTTGGGAAGAAAAATTGGAGCGCTCGATAATTTTCAAAAATATTAACATATTTTTATAATGTTATGTATATTTTATGAAAATAAAGGTGTTATATGGCCTACGTAGCTCAGACGGTCAAATTAATTTTTAATGGAGACAGATCGATAATTTCGGGAATTTCATGAACCGGAACAGCACTCCGGTGTGCTCCTGTCCATTTCGAGCCCTGGGTCTGAGTACCTACCAATATGAGGCACTTACTTGATTCGTAACCGACATCAAGATCTCTCCAAATTTTAGTTTTAACGTTTTTTTTTCATTCAACGAAAAACTCGCAAGATTAAAGAATGTATCATTCTTTACTGAAGATTCATAATTATGTCTAAATACCGGTATCGAAAATTCTAGTCGGGATTTCACTACTAACCGTGGTACTATAATTATTTTACAATACATACTATAATTTTGGTTTTTCGAAAAAATTAAATAGAATCGTAGTTACCTACAGGTATTTTAGTGTAGGTATTTACTATTGTTTTTCAGAAACATATTAATTTTTACATCTCCGCAAAAGACGTCAACACTTTCATTTTATGTTATTTTTTCAGTTCCGAGGGAGACTGCAGTTCGTCTGACAAACGCCCTGGGAGAGTTAGTAGTTATTAGAGAGAGAATTAATTTTATTCCCCGTTCTAGCAGCACCCACCAGTAAACAGGTTGAAAAAATGTCGGGCATTAAAATGTATTCACTAATAATAAAATATTTTTCAAAAATAATACAAATCAGTCATCGTCTTGATATTTAGTAGGTAGGTGGTTTGTTTTTTAGAATTCGAACTGGTCTAAAAATTACGTGTGACGCGAAGTATAATGGCGTATGGATTTTAAAATATCATAATTTAAAAATAATTATTGTGAAAATGTAACATGTTTAATGATAATTAATACCAGACCGTAAATTGAACCGAGAAACCTTAATTACTTTAACACCGTAACCCTTGATTTCGAACCTTGAGAACCCCGAACTAGAACCGAAACCCCTTAAGACTCTTAAGAGTGTTGTGATTCTGGATGTTTGTTTTAGCCAAATAACTGCAAAAGCTTTGCAGACATATTTTAGGCTTTTAGAGAGCCAGGTGCCAATCCAAAATTGCCGCCCTTTTCCTAAAAATAAATTAATGATAATATTATAAAAAAAAATGAAAAAAAAACTAAATAAGTAGGTAGGTACCTATCTATTTATTTTATATATCGCTTATTTTTTTAAATATATAATGTATAATGGCTTGAAGGAAAAAAATTGCCCTATAAATTTTGTGGAACCAAACGCTGCGTTCGACCACCCGCTCGCATGTCGACCCTTCCGCTGTAGGAAATGTAGAAGCCAGTCGGTGGTGTACATATATACACAAAAACGCAACCACAGACGGCGTTAATGGGCGTTTCCAAAGTTGCCGCACAAATAACAATGTCTTGCAGAAACGCTTTATGTCGATTATGTTAGGACACTGACACTTTGTCTTACGTGAGCGACGTCGGCGAAGCGATGAACGGCGCGCGCAACTCAAACGTATAAACGTACAACCAAAAAAAGAGTGTTTACGAACATTTTCACACACGGTTATACGTTTGAGTTGCGCTTGCCGCTCAACGCTTCGCGCGACTTCGCCCACGTAAAACGCCCCGTAATCCATTCAACTGACAGGTACTGAGTAAAAATGCTTTTCGACAACCTTAGTGCATCAGTACCAATAGGTCAAAAAACTTTTAAATTTGAGTATAATTATTAAATGTACCTATTTTTAAATATATTTTGTGTTAATTCGTCGATATTCCCTTTGGTAAGTGCTACCATTTGCCCGTACACAACATAGTGGGTGAATCATATACATATTTCAACATAATGCCGGGTCCACACTGGCAACATGTCGCGTGAGGTTGCCATGTTGCCAGTGTGGACCCGGCATAAGATTCAGAGTTTTACTAATTGAATTTATTGAGTATAAGATTTTTTTTAAATAATATTATAAAAAAAATATGTTAGGAACTTGTAAATCCAATTTTTGTAAACTATCAGATTATTATTGAATACCTACGTTAACTTTCTTGCACTTTCAATCCTTATATAGTAATATTATAGGTGTATCATGTATCTATAGTCTATGGGTGTATCTAATAAATTCACATAAACCTCGTTAATCGTGCCCACGTAATGGACAATAATTTTGCAAAATTCCGAAATACTAGAAATCGTCGTGATTTTGTGTAGGTACCTACCTACCTACCTATAAAGTTTTAGTTAGTGTTTTTTTTTCATTTTTGAATTTAGAATTTCTATTTAAAACAAAATTAGGACAGTTTATTTAAACTGTTTATGAAAAAAGGTTGTTTTGGATCCTAGTTAAGAAAGAAGGTTGTCTACAAGTCGTAATTATTATGTTAGTGAGATAAAATGAATAACATACCTATAAGTGAGTATGTTAATTATGTATCATTGATTTCCGACATTATGTTCGTGTTTGTGGGTGTGTATTAGTGTTGCCAACCGTACTATACTTACTAGAATTTGTAATATAATTTTTGTCCGCGTACTATGTACGATATAAAACAGGTATAGTACACCCAAAATACTATAATTTTGAATATCGGAAAAAATATGTAAAAAGTACTAAAATTTCGATATTTCCGTTCGATAAATCGGTGCAAAGTACTATATTTTGCAATATAAGAAGATTTAGAGAACTTGAAAAAAAAATTGCTCGAAAAACGTAAAAAAATCCCTTGACTGGTTTAAAATAAAATTTCTTGAATTCTTCGGTAAATATTTTTGGTTGGAAGAGGTAGGTACCTAAATAAAAATGGGTCTCGGAGTTTCTCAAATTCTCCGTTTTTTTTTTCTGAGAAACAAAAAACCTATACATTTTCAACAGACGACAATGCGTACTATATTTTTTCCCCAAATACTATAATTTTGGAGGCTCTGTACTATAATTCCACTTTGAAAATATGGCAACACTTGTGTGTATGTGGAAAAACGTCTGATAATAGTAATTAACTATTTCCACAATGACATCTAGCGGTGAAATGTCGCAACAATACCGCTGGAAAAACGAGGTTGTGAAAATTGTGAGGGAAATAATGACAGCTGGCAGTCGAACAAATGCGGCATACTCTTGCGGAGTGGGGTGGGGTGGGGTGTTAGGGGGCACAATTGTATCCAAGAATCGTAATGTGTCACGATGACAACGTGTAATCTTCTGCCAGCTAAAGTTTAGTATTGAAATAGGTACAATAAATGACACATAACTATACATCGTATCTTATTTCTTCCCTGTATTTTGTTACAGCATCGTTGTGTAGAAAAGGAGAAAAACACTATGACTTTGACATCACGTCCTGGAGTGAGGGCAGGGACTGATTTGAGGATTTGTGACGAAAGTATTGATGTAGTGGTTAATGAAATTCTACGATATGAAAATGCGGAATCCTCATAATATTATATACCAGGGGTCGGCAACGCGCCATCGGAGAATATTTGATGCGCCCTCAAGATACCATCAAATTATAATACTGTCACTTCACTAACAGGTTAAATTTCATAAAAAATGGTCAAGTTTAATGATTTAAATTTAAAGATGCAAGGAAAAAACACCACATTGCTGACATGATCAGTGCAGTAAATGCATTTAAATGTAAATTGGCATTATGGAAGACGCATCTAATAAAAAAATCATTATCACATTTCCCAAATCTTAAACGTATTATTGAGAATTTGGGAGAAGAAAACTCTATTTGTACATTATAGAAAGATTATGGATACTCTCGTAGAAGAGTTTTCTTCTAAATTTGAGGAATTTGTGTTATTAGAACCAGTGGTGACATTTTTTATAAATCCATTTAATATTACTGAAAATTATATACCCAGTATGATTTCGACATATTCTGAAATTAGTAATACTGGAGACCTAGAATTAGAAATAATAAATAGGCTGATATATACAAAATGATACTAGGTATATTAAAAGTACATTATAATGATAAAATGTTTTGGAATTTAGTCGAAGGGAATAGTCATCCTAATTTAAGACAGACTGTGCTCATACACACCCATTTTATAATTCATATTAACAATTTAAATTTATAATAATGTTGAAAATTTGAATCTTGGTTTATTGTTTAACCTTTTTAGTACGTATGATTATTTTTTATTTTAAAGCTTGGAATATTAGTTATACATATATTTTTTATGTTGATTTATGTCGATATGTATGTATCTTTTCTTAAATAAATATTAATTGATTGATTAATAATATGGTGTTTAATTTATAGAACTCCATATATTATTATTAATAATGCACAATTAAGTAATATTCATAGTTATAACAAGATTTTAAGTTCTATTGTGATGTTTAATAGTTACCATTGTTACCAACATTAAAGTAAAGTTAATATATTATGCGCCCCAGGCTATGCTCAAAATTTGTATTGCACCCTTCTTGGTAACAAGGTTGCCAACCCCTGATTTATACAAGTACCTAATACTAGGTACAGACCTACAAACTTATCTGAAGAATGGGATGGGGGAGCCACTGTCGAAAACTACCTAATCAAGACTCGTAACTGGACAAAATCTGACATTCGAATGACATTTTCAAAATGGCGTCCTATGGTAGTTCGTAGTTATTGCTGCCATCTTGAAAAATGACAGACGATTTTCAGTTATTCAACCATATCTCATTAACGGCTGAAATTATAGAAAAATATTTCAAATAAAAGTTGAAGAAAATAAGAAAACATTCATTTTTAAAAATAATATTTTTTATCGTATCTAGACAGTAGATTTTGAATTTATTTGAGTTTATTATAGTAACGTTTATGTTAAAACACTATTTAATTCAATGTCACACCATTAAAAAAAATGGATGAACATTTAAAATCAGCCGCAGTTTTCCAAGATTTCCGTAGTAAGGCATAGTTAGCAGTTATTGAAAACTAGTCCTATACATAATTATTCAAAATGTTATCTTACCTTACTTATCTTACGTTGATTACTTACAGGAAAAACATTTATTGTAAAAATCAACGTTTCGTGAAAAAAATATTTTGAAGCCGTAATAAAAGGCTGGCTGCTAAATCAATGCATATGTATAGGTATACAATCAAAATGCATAATATGCATAGTGCTGGTATCCAGTAATAATATACCAACTACTGTGATATGGCCGCTATCATGGAAGATAATCTGCGTATCTAAATACAATATTAAATTACTGATGAGTGATGAATGATGATGAATAATAATATTAATAATATACGTAAATAAATAATAAAAAATAATATTATATCTACAACAACTGGAGTGTTAGTAAAGATAAGATAACGATGATTAAACTCGATGACGTACCTGTCGAAACCACAGAACACAATAAGATAGAAGTGCAAGTGCAGTCGCCATGACCAAGATTTTGAAGTGGAAATTTGTTTATGACTTAATGACAGTCAGGCCATAAATTTTTTAAAATACAAAGTCTTCGGAATATCATGAAAAAATATCAATATTGAAAGTGAGTTTCGGTTAGGTACGTGACAAAAACTTTAACTTCAAGTGAATTTGAAGACTTCATTTTAATACATTTAATTGATAATTTATATTTAAAATAATCAATACGTATCTAAAAACATTTATATTTCTATATAAAATAAGTTCTAAAAATGCGTTTTTTGAAAGTTCAGTTTTTTTAATAGAAATTATTGTATTTCACGAAAAAAAATATCATTAAAATATAGTTTGTATATAGAAGGTGACGAAACGATTTTTCAAAAATTCATAGTTTTTATGCGTCTTATTTCTCATTTAAAACAGATTTTTATATAAAATACAAATTAACGTAAACTTGAAATCATTTTTTATTTATATCGATTTGAGGTTTGGTGTTGTAACTGTAACTGTATTAAAGCTTGTTAAAGTTAACATACTTGTTAAAATGTAATGATATAGGTATCTAAAGTGGAAAGTAGAAAAATAACAGGCGAAACATAATATTATTATGGTGTATGAGAGGAGTACCTAGTCGCTCTGGGAACACCACAGGTTGGGTCGCAGAACTGGCGCTTCGTTGAATTAAAAATATATAATATTATAATACTTATATCAATTTAGGTATCACTTATAGCAGGGGGGTGGCAAACTGCGGCCCGCGGGCCGCAAGTGGCCCGCCGGGTATTTTTTTGCGGCCCGCATTAGTACAGAAGTACAATCATTAATTGTACTTCTGATTACGAATAACTTTTTTATAATTTTTTTTTAAATATTGACAATTGATTAAAATTTGAAGAATTTGTTTGTATGTATTATCTCAGTACGTCTTCCTTGCGTCTCGTCTCACACTATGTAACCACTATTTTCTACGTTGAACATCGTGACACATTTAAATACTTTTAACTCCGCGTTGCAAGGAAAAAAATATATGCCCATGATAATATGGTAAAAAGTTTGAATCGATTTCAATTAAAACGCAAGTTATTCCTTCGACAAATATCGAATAACAACGTGGACCACTTTCCAATTATGAAGTTGCTCAATATATCAGAATATAAATTTGAAGAATTAAAATTATTAAAGCTCTGAATGACGATTTTTCACAAAGATTTGGTGACTTCCGAAAAATTGAGACAAGTTTAGCAATAGTACGCGATCCATTTTCAACAGATATTAATAGTGTACCGACAGAGCTACAACTTGAGATTATTGATCTGCAGTGTGACACTAATTTAAGAGAATTGCATCGTCGTGAAGAAATCTCCAAATTTACAATGCCCTTAATTCAGACAAATTCGACCAACTTAAAGATTATGCAAGAAAAATGTTCGTTATTTTTGGATCAACCTATATATGTGAACAAACATTTTCGATCATGAACCTCAATAAAAATTCTTTACGATCAAATATCTCCGATGCCCATTTACAAGCAGTTTTGAGAATTTCAACTAAAAAATTAACACCTGAATTTAAAAAAATGTAAAAAATGTAAGTACAACAGTTTCATTCTTCTCATTATTTTTTTTTGTAACGTTTATTTTTCGTGATAACAAATAGTGTATATCTAAAAATGGTATTTTACTCGCGGCCCGCCGCTCATTTTGAATTCTTGAATTAGGCCCTCCATCCAAAAAGTTTGCCCCCCCCTGACTTATAGAGTGACAGTTTAGCGTCCAGAACCACTGGTTTACGAAACGTTTTCAGTGACATCGGCTGAACCTTTAAAAAACGCAAATTAAAATTAATCGAGAACCATTTTATGTCATCAATGAAAAAGAACGTTAATTGAGTTTTTGTATGTTATCAATAGAATAATCAAGAGACCAAAATGTTGAGCCAATTACGAATTTAAACTGGAAAAGTGTATTTAAATCAGCCATTAGGGGAATGAAATAGGTAGGTACTTAGTGCTAATTCATTTTGATCATGTAAATTGTCAGTGGTTTCGTATTTACTTTACGTAGCGCTGAATTTATTTTTCGTAATCAATCTAGGTACCTATACTTTAAATTAATAAAAAAAAAACATTTGGAATTCAATTTATTATTCACCTTAAGGTGGATATATATATTACTAGAGTCTGTCTTCTATAAGCTGGCGTGCGGTTCCCCCGCTTCAGCATTCAGGACTGCATTCCCTCTAATTGAAAACTTGCAATAGTCGGACGCGATGGCACAATGTTCTCCGTCCGCGAACGACGTGACGTGAACGCCAGCTTATAGATAGAATAAGCTCTATGTGCGTTTTTACATTAAAGATTTAGGTACCTATTAAGCTTTGTATTTACACATGAGCGTGTTTATTTTTACTGGTCCGGGCACTGAAAAATCTAGTTGCGTCCGTGCTTGAAATTATATGAAAATTAGGGAAAAACATTTTATGCAGATAGGACGATAATTTGGAGGAAAATGTTGTATTTGGTCAGTCGACTGTCGGGGAGAACGAGGGAGACTTTCCTTCAATGGCGCCACTGGTTTTCCACGAAGGGTTGGCGCACACATCATTGCAGTCGTCGCATGATGCAGACAGCGTTAACTTGCGTTGGATTTGGCTGTGCATCTGCTGCAATCTACCGAGTTGTCTTTTTTCTAACTTACGGTTGTGTCGGCTCTGATCCTGTGATACCGTACAGGCGTACAATATTAGTTTAATGCAGCGGTTTCCAAGCTGAGGCGCGTAGTAGTTTAAAAGAGACACGAAAAGTTAAAAGTTTAATCCTCTATTGCTTCATATTATATCAAATTTCGTATAAAAATACTTACATTTTTTTTACACGATTTTTTTATAAGTACCTACATTTAAATATGTATATTGTACGAATCGTAGTAAATAACATAAAGCATTAAACTTTAATGTAAGTACGCAGAGGCTCCAAACTATAACTAATTTCGACTGTACACAGATAATTCAGGCAATCAATTTTTAGTAAAAAAAAAAATATAAATTTAAAATAGGTATATTTTTATAAAGGTTATGTATGAAGTTAGTTATACAAAATGTATAAAATTAATTTTCACGAGCTGCGTCATCCGTGTATCGTTATTTCGTTCTACAGATTTGCAGTTGTGTTGGTGTTCTTTGGTAGTATTGACACAGGGTGTGCATGAAGAATTACGGAAAAATAAGCATATTTTTATGACTTATTGTTTTAATAAAATATGGAATAAAAATGCGTACATTAGAACGTAGGTACCTGTATATTATTTACTTATACTGATAGTTACAATTCAATGAAAACATCGTGTATTATTATTTATTTAGTTGGGATTGGGAATATACAATGTTTTGGAATGTATGAATTAGCCTTAACAATATCATTATCGTTATTTAACAGATTAGTTATAAATGTATAGAGAACTAAACAATTAAATACAATTATAAAACCGTAAATACATAATTTTGTTGGCAATGTCATTTAATTATACATAATCATTAGGACTTCTGAGAACAATTACAAATGGCATTTTCAACTATAAGTATAATGCTGTCAAAGTAAAATAAATAATAGGAAGAACATAATTTCATACATTGGACACTAAAGATGCGCCCAGCTATATAGATAACCAGATAACAGTCACTATATGAACACACTGTAGACGACTCCAAAGAATGAGTTTATGACCTGTTTATGACCAGCGACTCTTAATAACAAAAGAAACTCCGCCCTTTATGCCCATGCACTGTACGTCTAACCAATTGGTGATAAAGTAATAATTGCAGGCGGTTCTAAGTAGGGTTTTATTACAGGCCTTAATGCATACACACAAATAATACCAATCCAGATGCGAAGCAATTTTAGCGTACAACAGTGACTCTGTAAAGTGCGTGGACTATACCTACTGATAGGTTCATGTTTTATGACTTTATGACAAGTTTGATCCCAACTCGCTAAATTTAGCCTGTGCGATAAGCCGTCACTAAATCTTAAAAATACAATCATACAGTGTAGCAAAGATTGTTGTAGGTATACCTACTTAAAGCTTCATATTTAGAAAAATACGCATTTTGAAACTTGTTGAGGGGTCGAGCGCCTCCTGTATTTCAAGAAAAACCGTTGCTGCCTACACATGCACGCCTTATCCAAACACAGAATGCTCCAAAGAAAATGAGTATTTTAGAGATGTCTACTAACTCTTAAAAGAATCATATAGGTATATTTAAATATAAGTTATCTAATGAAGGAATGAATGAGGAAGGTACAGTGTTTATATTTTTCAGTTCCGTACTCAGGCATATATTCACCCGAAAAAATCTTCCACAACTATCAATAAGCGTACCTAGGTAATATTAAAAAAAAAAATAGTAGACCCTCAATAAAAAATCGATCTCTTGATAGGTATATAATATATACCTGCTTACATTTTTTAAATACCTTCTGTAAATAGTGAAAACTTTTCTTCATATATATTAAAATCATTCTTATCACTTATATACTCATTTTTATAATAATTAATGCGAGTAAGAGTTAAATTATGTATATTATGTAGGTATTTATAGATGTAGTCAATTTAGTTTTGCTAAGCGGCTCTCGGTAATTTGTTTTTTTTTTCAGTAATATATCTACAGATTGAGAATATTATTATCTCCTTAGTATTTTTGATATCTTAGGTATCATGTTTGTGCCCATGGCTTAGAGAGTTCTTCTTCGATGGCGCTACAGCTCAAGTCGAGCCCTGGACTCCTCCACCGCCGTCCTCCAGCCGGAACGGTCCTCCGCACGTCTTTTCCAGTTCATGATTTTTAGCAACTTTTTGGCATCTTTTGTTATGTTGTCACCCCATCGTGTGCGTGGCTTTCCCACTGGCCTTTTCCCCCTGGGCTTCCTTCGAGGATCTTCTTCGGTATCCGTGACTCAGGCATGCGCTGGACATGGCCTGCCCAGTTTAGCCTCTGGAGTTTTATGAAGTTGGAGAGTTTTGAATCTTGGTATAAGCGGTATAGTTCCGTGTTGTACCTAATTCTACACTCCCCACCATCATTCATGGGTCCGTATATCCGCCTAAGGATCTTTCTCTCAATGTCTCTTAAAGAGTTAATACGTCCAAACTAATACGATGATAAGTAGGTTTTTTAATTATTACGTATACCTACCTAATATTAAAGAAGTTTCTAATTCATATACGTAGTTATCGAAGACTAATTGAACACATGATTAACATCGTAACCATTATGGCATTATGCACTTAATTGTCAAAACACTTGCCTTAATTAAATGAGTTAGACGTGTGGTTGAACCCACTCATTACAAGATTTTTCGAGGATTTTTCTAAATGGGAAATTTTATTGGGTTATTATAAGTTATGTATTTTATATATCGGTGTTGTTTGGGCATAACCAGATAACTGCTTTTTTGCTCATTTTATGTTGAGAGTAAAAATTGGGTCACTATAGTATTATCTTCCATTTGGTAATAACCCGACATCTATATTTCACTTAAAATGCTCAAAACGCTATTGTAATAATATGATGATAATAATATGTGAACAAAGACAGTGGTTAGTTTGGCCAAAACATGATCAAAGACCTTATCATAGTTTGATCACTGATAAGTGACCTTATTTTCCTAATTAGTGAAATAATTGACAATCTAAGTATTGTCATATTCTTCTTCCGTTATTTATTTTAAAATGTTTTTTTCAATTTTAAACAAAAAAATGAACTGAAATTTATGTGGGCAATTCAAAGCTTGAAATGGCTCTCCTGTAAATTCAACATTTTGCAGTTAACAGGTTATGTCCAAATAACACCGATATTTTCCTCTGGCTGTGTCAAGGGGTCGTCCATAGATGATGTGACACGATTTTGTGAATTTATAATAATACTTATAACTTTGTTGAAAATATATAGGTACTTACTTAATTAAGTACTTATTTATTTTATTCTCAGAAATTTATATTTTGTTGGCATTATGACATATATGACTTCACACTTACTGCAACTCTCCTAGTCCTATACCATTCTTCACAATAATATATCTGACTCCCTCCTCCTTTTACAATCTAATGCCACATATGAACGACTCCAACGGTAAATTGTATTTAAATGCGTGCCTCGTATTTCAGCCACTACCTATAATATTATAATATACCTATATGAACTTAATACCATTAATCATTTCGCTCCATCATAATGAATTTGCTTCAATATGGCAATATGAACACGTTACCAACCTGTTTTGTTGCATTTTGATTATGCAAAATATTACGTTACCTGAAGTTCGACACTGATTTTCCATTACATACCGGCTACCCACACTTTCGAAATGGATCGCAGTTGAAATCATAATATTAATATTATGGACATGCAAACACGGTGTCCGAACACGTCAAATTATTTTAGCGTCTTCATTCGTACGTAGGAAAAATAAGCAGCTCACATAAAAATCATTATTGGTCAGTGTTCGGTTAAACTGCTCGATTGAATCAACGAAACATGTACGGCAAACTTCGTGAATGTTCGTTCAATCGTCGGAAATACTCGGAATGATTATTGATCACGATACTGCCCATTTCCTTCGCCAGACAAAACAAGTCTAGTCGAAAGTGTAAAACTGTATGCGCATATAATTTTATAATAATGAAATAATTAATACAATAATTAATTAATACTTTAATGCGTCGACTAAATATGTTTTTAAATGAAACATAATAATTTATATATAAATAAATGTAAATAAATGTAAATAAATATGTAGTAAGTATGAACTAATGACCAAGGCATGTTTTTGTTTCTAAAAAAATGTGTTCAATAGGACACAGACAGACAGAAAAGATAATAATTATGTATGGAATTTTATTTTATAGCTATACAAAACATTTGCATGAAGATGCTAATTCACCTTTTATTCAATTACCTAAATATATTTTCCATATCGATAATACAATTATATCGGTATTTATTTTAGATATTATGTGTCATTAATTTTATACGGTTCTTATATTCTGGTAGGAGTTTGCAAGATAAATCTGCAGGTGCAAAACTAGTTCATTTTAAAATTAGACACTCAATTCAAATAAATTACTACGCCTAGTACCTTTCTGCAATAGATTAACAGATTGTTTTAATCTATTTTTTTGTTAGCGAGTATGCCTACATAATAATAGATGGCAGCCCAATATTAGATTTTTCATTATTATTCTATTTTGTTTTGACAGCTGGAGTTGTATGGCAACGCCCAAGAAAATGTTTTTGCGCGTCGGCCACGTACAGCGCCGTTGTGGCACGGCTAGAAACCTGGGTAGAGACCTACAAACTTATCTGGAGAATGAGATGGGGGAGCCACTGTCGAAAACTACCCAATTACGACTCGTAAATGGCAAAATCTGATGTTTGAAGGACGTTTTTCAATATGGCTTCCTATGGTAGTTCGTAGTTCCATTGTTGGCCATTCTCCAGATAAGTTTATAGGTCTGTAGGTAGGTAAATATTATTCAGCTATGCTTACACTCATCGACTAAATAATAATATTATACATATCTACAGATTATGAAATTTAATGATAATGAAATTCAAATTTAGAATAAACAATAATTTTGTTTTTCTTTCGCCAAAAGTACGAAAGTTATGTTTGAAATGCCAACGTGTTTATCTTAAAAATGTAACTTGTTGAGATAGGTCCAGGGCCGCCCAAGGTCAATTCGGCCCAATCGGGCCCCGCGTAAACTGTAATCTCGAGGGGCCTTTTGTAGGTAAAATTCCTTATTCGCTGTAACGTTTGTGATTTATAGTATTGTTATATGGATATTTAAACATATAAATCTATTCATAATATCTAAGTGGTAGGTATATTTTAGAATTTTCATGTGTCCTGATAAACACGCTCCAGTCCGCCTCCGTGGATTCATGGCTAAAAATAATTTATCTAAAGCTCCTAATTCGAGAGAGAGTTTTAGAAACCTTTTTTTTCTCGAAAACACGTAACATTAGATAACCATGTTAATATTTTCGTAAAATTATCAAGCGCTCCGGTTCGTAAAATTTTTCATTTCGAGCGCTACACGTGACCTTTTCGCCCCCATAAAGTGTGTACAGCTCTTTATCATACCTTGACTTCCAGATGTTTATTTATGTTTAATAAACTTTAATAACGGTTTAATAAATATTATATATCGTCACCGTTTTAGCAAAACCATCTATGTGTCACTTTTATCAAAAATGACTTTTAAATACCAAGTCATTCCTTATTTTTTTCTCTATAGGCCAGTAAAATGATCTATGTGTTGGGTAAACTCGCTCCGAAGTTATTTCAAAAAATAAAAAACAGCTATGTGTAAGGTTCAAAAACCACGGTTCACAAAAACAACTATGTGTATATTATAGTAACATATAGGTAGATGGTATTTTGATATCGAGAGTGTAATGTTTTTTACAGTTTGGCTACACATAGTTTGTTTCTATGTTATATGCTATGCATTATGGTCTTGCACGACGGTTTGAAAGATGCTTTCTAAAAAGAGAGACAGTAAATATTCAATAATTTCTGGAAGATGCCTACATGGTCAATAGGGTATAGGCGAGAATTAATTTAAAAGTTGGATAAACAACTACAAACGTCTCGATGACAGTGGCCAATTGAAAGCAACAATGACAGGTAATAAGAATCTGAATGAAGATAAATAATTGGTAGTGCAACCAAAAATCAAAACGGAGAGATTTGTGGAAAAATGTTACATTATGGTTGGATCTAATTCCAAAGTTCCCAGCCATTATTGCAGAGAAAATACCTCCAGGGTGTATGTGGAATCGTGTTTCCGATCCAAAATACAAATGCATGATGAATATAAAAAATGGTCTCTGGAAAATGGTCATAAAGCAGCAGAATATACTCCAGTATATTTACCACCAAAAAATCAGTATCCACCAACCACGTAATGATCAGTGTGCCATCACTGCCATCTGCTGTAGTTATAAAATGAAGAATGTTTCAGAAATGAAATACAATAGCCACATTATTAAAAAAAAAAAAAATATGCTAGAAGACCAAAAATGAAATGAAGGAGAGTACCAGAAGTATTACTGGACGGTTAGTAATCACAATGGATCTCCAAAGTGTGCTGCTATGTCCAAAACACAGGCACAAATGTATTATAAACAAATGCTGCAACTACACAATTTCACCATATACATTCTTCATAATGTATCTTCTAATGAATTTGTCTCATCTCATCGAAAGCAGGACAATACAATGAAATAATTCTAATATCGGATGGGTGTGGATATCAAAACCGAAATAAATTATTCGCTACTGCTCTAAGTTATATCTTTAGAGAGAAAAAACATCGAGATTCAACATCTTTTTCTGGAAAAAGGCCACACCATGATAGAGGCCGATAGTGCACATGCCACCTAAGAAAAGTATTTTAAGCCTCCAATATATTCACCATCTGATTATATAGCACGTATGTGGCTAGCAAGACCAAAACAACCTTATAAAATTAATGTCATTGATTTAAAATTTTTAAGAATTATGGATAAGATTAAATCTGGATTAAGTTCAATCAGACCAGGAAAACGAATCGGAGATCCTGTTGTATATATATTAAAATGTTACAGTATCTACCAGATGGAACAATCTTTTACAAACTCAACTTTATCAGTGCAACTTTTTGACTGCCTTTGTAATATATATAATGAATCATTGCCAATATCGCAGTCGAAATACATACACCTTCAGGAATTAAAAAGTGTAATAGAGAAAGATCACCACTATTTCTACGATAACCTAACATTTAAACCTGCTAATAGAAAGTAAACGAACTTATAAATATAATATCATCTCACTATTGCATAATAATTAATAAAATGATATTGCAATTTATCACTAACGCACTATGTATATTTCAACTATTATTTATGTAACAGTTTTTAATGAATTTATTATTACTCACATTTTGATGAATAAATTAAACTATGTGTATTTACAAAACGGTCAAAACAACTTATGTGACATCACAAACTGTATTTTTATTATTTTTGTATTAAAAATAAAAGATTTTTGTAAACAAAATAATAATCTTAGACCATTTTCTGATTATAATAAAGCATTCTTCATAATTTTAATGTTTAAATGTAACATTATTTTTTTATTCAGTTTTATCCTTCTCCTGCACAATTTGAGAAAGTGCACATAGATGGTTTTGCTAAAACGGTGACGATATACACATATATAATATAATATACAAGACAGTGCAATGGCAGTAGGTAGTGTATTCAGTGATATAAGAGAAACAAACACACAGGCTTTGAGAAAATCATATAGTAATTATATTATGACAATGTCATACTCATAAGTACTATTACGAGCAACCCGTAGTCTCGTAAACAATGGGGGGGGCTCGGATCCGGAGCCGGTAAAATAGAGAGTTGTGGGATTGAGGGTCAGCTTGTCTTAGGCCCCACAGTTTTAGGGGCCTCAATTTTCAACTCCTGCACCGCGATTTCCTAACTATCGACTCGTGTGTCAGCCGACGACATGACGTAATTGTGACGTTAGCCAATACACGCTCGAGGCATGCCGCCCAGCGCACAGTGCTCACCGTAGATATTATTATGATGAAACACCTATATGTGTATGGTGACAATGAATAACGCCGCTGTCTGACCAGCGTTATTTTCTCGAATGCTATTATCACTCCGGTAGTACGTCACAATGATGTCATATGACGTCATGTCGACCGGGAAGCTTGCACTCGCAATTTCTAACATAGGGCCGCTGGTAGCAAACTTTTCGACTGTTACAAAAATAGATATTTTAATGTTCGTGAACCTGTGATTTATTATCATGAAGAGAAGCCCACAGTATCATAAAAACGAATTTCAATTATAATAATTACAAGATAAAAAGAACTTTTTCTATACTTACAACGTTTTTAAATTTTCTGTTGAATCATATAAACTTGACTTGATTAGCTTAAACGATCAAAAAAAATTGTATTTAATATTACTGAAATGTCATTTTGACACTCATATTGATTTCCATAGTAACGCACGTATATATTAATAATTTCTTAGCAACTAATAACAGTGGATTGGAATACGGATTTCTTCCGAAATAACTTTTCATACAAAACAGAATTAACTGGAAATGAATTTAATTCTACTTAAAGATGGCTAAAAAAAATGCATTGGCATCGTGTTCTGATATATTCTAAAAGTTTCAAATGTCTAGCTAGCCGGGAAGTTAATTAAAAATCGATTGCAAGATTTGTACCGGACAAACAACCACCGGACAAATAAGAATACGACCTAATAAAAACGTTGTAAAAAGCTAGGTACCTATCATAATAACTGTGTATAAAGATAAACTACGGTCCAGACTATCGACATCTTTACAGGAGAACTAAAATAGTGATTTGATTAGTGGTATGTTTAGTGATAAGAATTAAGATGTCTTCCCACATATTTTTCTAATATATAATATTTATATTCTTTGTTTTGTGCTCTTTAAAATTTAATTTTTTTATTTTTTTTAATGCTCAAAATTGGGTTTTTAAAGTTTGCTTCTAGAGATTGTTTCTATAATTTCTTGTTTCTATAATTTATCATGTTATAGATATTAGATAGAGGACGAAAATATAATTTTTAACATGTTAATAACTCATTTTCACCAAATTTGGACGCAGTTTACCTCGAGCATACAATAATAATATGAAGGTGTATTGGAAAGAAAATATATATTATGAAAATGGGCAAAAGTTTCAAATCAAATCAAGAAATCATGATAATAATACGCGGAAGGATTGTATTGAATTATTGATATACTTACCTGCTAATATTGGGAAAGGATGTTTGTTGTTTTGTCTGAAATATAGTTTGGGAATTACTGAATTGCACAGTGTTCTCAAACGTCAACAATAGTTTTTAGATGAAATAATTATGTAAGTACCTACTACCTACAAGCCACAGTCACGGTCATAGACGTGACGTTTCTGTTATAATTATTTAATCGTTTTATGAAATAAAAGTAAATTTTACCTACTAGATTATTTGATATAAACACAACACCGAAACGTTCGAATGAAACATTATAATACGTACTTACATACGTGGTCTCCATTATACTTAATGGTTTTATACATTTTTTTATGTACTTACCTACTTATCTAATTCTAGATTTTTGTTGTTGAGTGGTTACGTCGGCATAATTTATGTAGGTAGCTGCCAGGGGCGAAGGCTCCATACTAGGCGATTATTTAAAGCAGCGGTTTCCAACCTGGGAGGCGCGCCTCCCAGGGGAGGCGCGATCTATTGCCAGGGGAGGCGCCAAAATCTTTTAATAAATTAATTTTTATACCATAATATCTACAAATAAATAAAACTTCATATCTTAACGTAACAGTGAAAATTCAGTGCATTAATGTTTATTTTAATATATAATACATAATACATATATTTAAATCCTATTAAAAAATATTTGGAGCGGAGAAATTAAAAAATGGCGCTTTTGCAAACGCTCTGTTTCGGTAATGCACAAAACGACCGCTGGTTGCATGAAAACAATAACCTCAAATTTAAATGTCACTCGTAGCCTAAAGTGTCAACTGAAGCGTGTAGGCAGGGTGTGATATTGTTTTTTTTAATTGTTTTTGACGTGATTTCTTTAATATAATATAACAATAATACATGTCTCCACTTTTAAATGATTTCTACGCCAGATATATTGCAGCAAACAAAAATCTATTTCCTGAGTTCTTGGTTAGTTTGCTAATGCATTTTTCATATTATTTTATTATTAGTAAAAAAAGTCGCCTGCGGCGCTGCTTTGTTTCGGGACTATTAAATATTTTAAATATATGGGTGAAAGATCCTGGCCTGTGGGCCCTATTCAGTATGTGGAGCCCATGATAGAATCCATTAATTTTTGTCAATGAACGATGATGAATTTGGTTGACTTCTATTAAAATTGATTGTGGTAATAAACAAGCTCATTCGTCGCATGAAAAAAAAAATATTAAAAAATGAATTTAATATACCTAAGTAAGTAGTAAAAACTTGTGTGTTAAAAAAGTGTCTGTATTATTTAATGAAATAAAGGGGGGGAGGCGCCAAGATTAGATTTTTTTTAAAGGGAGGCGTAGTAACATAAAGGTTGGAGACCACTGATTTAAAGCCTACCTTCTAAGAAAAATATATCTTCAAGTATTTGATATATATTAAAATAGTTAAATAACAAAGAGATTGGACTCATCTGTTTGTTAAATAAAAATATGTATGCAAAATATACAACAATTGAGTCATATATCGTCAAAATTTAGAATACCGTTTAATTTAGTTGAGTTTCGAATAAAAAATAAGTGGCCACAAGCGCCATCTATTTTTAACTGAATTAGCTTCGGATTCCGATCGACAGAATCCAAACTACATTTTGTATCGCTATGACGTCACATAACATCAAGCATGTCTGTAAATTTGAACCGAATCTATAAGCGCTACAGAATACGCTTACTGTAGGTCCTACACTCTTTAGGGATATGTTTATTGTCGATGTCTTTCGCTTTAAGCATATAACAACTACATTAACTACATAAAATGATTAAAAAAAATCTATTGCATTCAATGAGATAAGTATACCTAATTAAAAATTGATTTTAAAAATAAAAAAATAATTGTTTCTTGTGATGTGTGTTATTGTGTTGTGTACATATTCGTCAGTAGTAATATCGGATTATCTCCTTATTACCCGTAAGTATATCTGACAAGTATATTTTTTTCTCATACCTCCACAGCCTACCTCTTTCAAAAAGTCACCCTTCGCCACTGGTAGCTGCCACTGAGTTCCCTGGTAGCTGCCTATCATATTACAAATCCTACCTTGGAACACGTTGTAAGTTTACCTGCGCATCTAGTATATACACAAGGCTGCTATCTGCGGCTATAGAGGGTAGATTTTAGTATTTATGTATTGATGTATTATAATTGCTACAATGAGTTAACCGTCAAAACTGTAAATCACGCTCTAAAAGTTAACACAGCCAATAGAGGTGTTGTTGAAACAGTAATTTTTGACAGTTCAAACGGTTAACTTACTGTATCAATTAAACGCCTCAATACATATTATATTATGAAAAACTAACCTCGATAGCCGCTGATAGCAGCCTTGTGTATAGTATAAATGCGCTGAAAATGATAAAACAATTTTATTTATTGACACAATATTTGTGAGTATAAAATAATAAGTATATGAATACAGAATTACAATAATTTTTTTGCTACCGTAACTGTAAAAAGTAGGTGAGTAGGTAATTAATCTATAGCTATATTTTTGAATTTTGTTTTCTTCTTTTGATTTAAGCCGCGTTGACACGGTCCAAGTACGATCCAAGTACACTTGGACCGAGTGCCATCCAAGTGACAGGTCATACTAATTATTCCTATCCAAGCTAACTTGGATGAGTAGGACGCGAGATGATGGATGAGTAGAAATAATTAGTATGAAGATGTCTCATACGAATGCACTTGAATGGCACTCGTTCCAAGTGTAACTTGTATCGTACTTGGACCATGTCAACGCGCTTTTAGAAGCTATATTATACTTAGATGGCGGGGTATAATAGTTTTCAGTGGCACCTTCTAGATTTTGCTCCGCCCCTTCCCTCCGCATTAAAAAATCAATATGAATTATTACAGATATTTTTTCTGAATGTACCCCAAATCATATTTTTGTATGCGCGCCTGCACAATGGTGATATATTATTTATATCTATATCATTTGAGCTGACTTGCATTAATTCGGAAACTTGTAGCCGGCTAGAGATGATAGTAAGTACATACTGCGGGAAAACTACGAATTATATTTTAAAAAAGATTTTTTCGTTTATTAATATTTTTGACAGTAGATTTGGACCCCCTATCGTAGATGACAAAGAAACCTGTGTGCGGAAGCCTGTTATTATTTGTATGACTAGATACCATGATACTTACGTGGATTTTTATATGTATTCATATTATTACTTTCAATTGTGCGGTATAGATAAGTTCATACACAGTAAAACTGACGTAACTAAGTTGTCTTATCGCATTTTTTTAATTCTAGCAGAGAAAAAATAACGCAAATATGTATTTATTCAATGTAAAAATTGTGATAAAAATACGATATAATAATATGGTGTTGGTTTATGAATCCGTGACTGAATGTAGAATACAAAATCAATTATTGAAAATAATAAACTGTCGTTTTACTTAAATTATCACCATAATCAGTATGGATCAATCCACTTATGGATAAAAGCCTTTCCAAGCAGATTTCCTGTGCGTTCCAACAACCTCGCAGTCTAACTTTCTGACGTTTTCCTACCTTTTGCGTACCGCTGGATGACTAGATTCATTCAGCGATTGTCTCAATCTATGTCACTACAATGATAAGTGGGTATGGTATTCCATAATATGGAATATTCCACTTGAATTAAATATTATTTAATTCAAGTGAAGCAAATTGTGACGAATAATAAATTCTATTTTGCAATGAGTAATTTATTGAGTGGCTGAAGGCATAAGGGATCCAAGTTCATCGATAACCGAATTGAATAATTTGACTTCAACCAAACTATGCTACTGTAAATTCTATGTACTTAACTATTTTCGATATTATGAAAAAAGGGTGTTCCCAAACGAAACATCATTAGTACATATCCTAAGAGAAAATACTAATATTTCTTTAATTTTGTTGGTGTCTTTAGCCTTACTTAATTTGGTTCCTACAATGAAAGACAAAGTCACGCTAAGATAATTAAGAAGGCAGATTTTAAGGCTTCGATAAGTGACGTACCGTGGGGGTAGGCAGGTCATGCATTGCATAGGGGTGGCACATAATAAAGGGCGGCGAATGAAGGAACGAATACAAATTATTACAACTTTTGAGAGCGTGGGGATTTCCATAAAGCAGACGATGCGGTCAGTACATTAGAACGTTTCTACGTATTATTAGTTTAAAAAATAATCGAAGCTTAAAATACTGACAATGGTTATTGTAATAGATACCCATTATAATACATATTGTTATGGCGTTTACTGCATTGACAAATTATTCACAAGGGTGGCTTCAAACATGTCAGCACCACAGACCTCCACGTACCTAAAACCACTACTGTTTAAAAGTAGATTTCGTGGTAATGCTCTAATTGTCAGTAGGTATATGGTGAATAAGTTAATTTAAGATTTTTGGTGTAGATATTATTACCTGTTTAAGATAGGTGGTCAAAAATAAATACTTATAATAGGTAAGTACCTATGTACCTAATAAATTTGCAATCAATTTTCAACTAAAGATAGAGAGAGAAAGATAAGAGAGATAGAAAGAGAGAACGGCATTCTAAGTCTGCTACAGTGTTGCCAACCGTACTATAATTATAGTATTTGTACTATAATTTTGGTCCGCGTACTATGTACGATATAAAACAGGTATAGTACGCCCAAAATACTATAATTTTGAATATCGGAAAAAATAGGTAAACAGAACTAAAATTTCGATATTTTCGTTCTATAAATTGGTGCAAAGTACTATAATTCCGCAATATAAGAAGATTTGGAGAACTTGGAACAAAAATTGATCGAAAGACGTAAAAAAATCCCATGACTTTGGTTTAAAATGATATTTCTTGAATTCTTCGGTAAGCATTTTGGGTCGGAAGAGGTATCTAAATAAAAAGGGGTCTCGGAATTTCTCGAATTCTCAGTTATTTTTTTCTTAGAAACAAAAAACCTATACATTTTCAACAGATGACAACTTGTACGATATTTTTTCCCCAAATACTATAATTTTGCACTGAACACTGATCAGTGTTGCCAACCGTACTATAATTATTATAGTATTTGTACTATATTTTTCGTCTGCGTACTATGTACGATATAAAACAGGTATAGTACGCCCAAAATACTATAATTTTGAGAAATCTGAAAAAAAGTTGCCAATAGAAGAAAAACAACGTCAAAATAATACGTGACAAGCAAAATAAAAATAATCCCCATGTCTAAAAAAGGTGACGATAATTACTTAACACAGCGATTTCCAAACTGGGAGGCGCGAAAAGTTTACCACAATTAATGTTGCCACAGGTTTGCAGTTTGCAAATGCAGTTTATAAAACGGCCGCTAGTTATAAACTACACAAAAAAACAGTCCTATAAAAGGTTGTTATGAAAAAATGGAGACTAATTTTATAATCCCTCACTTCTATACCGTTGTGAAGCGCAATGACTATCTAGTAAAAAAAATCAAATAAAAGGGTCAAATTAATCAAAATGTTGAAATTTGAGGCAAATTTGTTTAGGAACGATAATTTTGTTGTTAAACTTGTCTATTTGGTTGAAATTAAAAAAAATGAATGAATAAATCAATCCAAGGACCACTAATGCATTCACTGATTTAAAACGACAAAGTGAAGGCATTAATAAAAAAATGGAGCTTAGGAAATCAAAATGACAAAAAGGTCGCCATGTCTCCACTTTTAAATGATTTCTACGCCAGATATATTGAAGCAAATAAAAATCTATTTACTGAGTTCTTGGTTAGTTTGCTAATGCACTTTTCACATTATTTTATTAATACCAAAAAAAGTCGCCTGCGGAGAATCCATTTATCAATGAACGAGAATTTGGATTGACTACTATTGAAATTGATTGAGCTAATAAATAAACACATTCGTCTAAAATTAATGTAATATAAGTAGCAAAACCTTGTTTATTTTTTTTTTCATTTTTGTGTTCGTAAGAGGGTACATTGTTTTTTTAAAAAGGTGTCAGTATTATTTATTTAAATAAGGGGGGGGAAACGCCTAGATTAGATTTTTTTAAAAGGGAGGCGTAGTAACATACAGTTTGGAAACCACTGACTTAACATTTGAATTTTGTCTAAATAAAAAAACAAGACGTTAATTACCCCACGTAAAATTTTTTGAAAATGCAGAAAATTATTGGTCACTCAACGCGTACTATATTTTTTGCCGAAATACTATAATTTTGAAGGCACTGTACTATAATTCCACTTTCAAAATATGGCAACACTGGTCTGCTGATGGGCGGCATTTTGCCTAGGGATGCCACTGGTTTCGATCGAATACAAATCACTTCTGATTCATGAACCGGTGAATTTTTGTATTCATAAATGGGTAGGTATGTGATTATGTAAAAACTACGTCTGTGACATTTTTAACTTAGTTCTCCCTTATACCCTCTGGAAACCTATCTCCTTAATTGTCCATTGTATTGATTACTTATCACTTATCATACAAATAAGTAAACATATTTTCACTATCGCGCAAATGATAAACTATCTAAAAATAACTATATTAAATAAAATTAATTTCTTATTGGATTGGTTCAGGTACGACCCTCCACAGGTACAGAAAAAATACAAATTATTTGGGTAAATGGAATACTTATCACTACGTCTTATGAAGGGTGATTTGGTTGTCGAACAGCCTTTTCAACGGGTTAACCCCACTCTTCTCAGCATTCTACGATAGGTACGCAAGGCCTGTGGCCACTGGAAGGCCCGTGGCACTCATGAACTAGTGCAACTATCTGGGTTGTCCAATGTTTGCTTTAATATTTTGATATTGATATTATGTGGGAGAGTGCTTGGGGGGGGGGGGGGTTCACCGTTGAAGCGACGAGAAGCTAGTAAGACGTAGTAGGCGTGGTAAAGGTGGAAGTCAATGGCCTAAAAATTCAATGATAAATAAATTATTATGGACAATTTCTCTAAATGTAACCCCGAACCATTTTTCTGTGTGCGTGCCTGTTTGGAACCTTGTTATTTTAAGCATTTTAACAGGTTCCGTTTCGGTTTTCTCAAGATTAAAAATCAATGATTCCGGTTCATATGGTTCGGTTCCGGTTCCATTTATAGCTATGCTACATACCTACAAACTTATCTGAATAATTATTGACGGGGGAACCACAGTCGAAAACTACCCAATCAAGACTCACAACTGGGCAGAATCTGACATTCGAATGACGTTTTCAAAATGGCGTACATACTTATGTCAGTACGTAGTTCCATTTTTGACCGTTCTTCATATAAGTTTGTAGGAATGCACTTAGATTTCCCAAACAATATGGCGGCATTTAACTTGGATGGGTGTTGTTTTAATGAAGGAAATAATTTGCTGTATTAGTAATATTATAATACTATAAAACTGTAGTGTAATATAATTTACCCACCTATTTTATGTAATACACTACCAAATAAGTACTTAATACTTATATTCTTGGAAAATCTCTCTATATTACAAATTGTGATTATTTTTCAGTGAAGTCTCAACTTCCGTTGTACGGCTGTCTGTTCGAACTGTCTGGTTTTCATGCCACCCTAGCTTCAAAGCGATCTTTTCTCTCTTTTCCTCTAATAAGCACGACATCCACGAGTGCGAAGAGCAACAGAAGTTTCCCAGTGGGGTATATTATAACGGCAGTGGAAAGCGGTGGGGTAAGGGGGGACAGTTTTGTAATGTGTTGGTGAAAATAACGTTCCGACCGAAGAAAGAGACAGGTATGTTTGTAGATATGGAGAAAAAGAGAAGGTTATACGAGAATTTCTAAATATTTCATAGAGATGAAAATTCGCCACTTAAATGAATATTTTGTTTGAAATCATAATTATTAACATCGCTATGATAATACTGCTTGAACGAAGCTTTTATTTTTTTTATCAGGGCAACACTAAAATAAAAAAATACCTACACAATCATTCAGATGATTGATGCTTTTTGAACATTGAAGGCTTTCATTAAGTTTAGTCTTTTAAAGGATAGGATAATACCATTATATGAATTAATATTATGTAGTATAGGTAATAGTTTGCCAGCGAGACATTATCCAAGAGCCAGGTGTTTACTGTCGAACAAGATCTGCTTGACTACGTGTTAATACTGTGAACTAACAAGCTCCTCTCATTTTTAACCGCACTTCCATTATAAACTAACAAGCTCCTCCTATTTATTCGACGACAGCGCCTTCCGGCTTGTACCTAAATCTTCTTGTTGGACAGTAGTCATAGGTACTTAACTGTCACTTGACAATAAATCCACCGTTTCGTGAGTAGCGACATCAATAAATAGTGGCAGAATTGAGAAATGCAAGTGATAGCTGTCAAAATAATCAAGTACTTATATCGTGCATATACAAAATTTACACAATTATTTTTAGCATAAATACGTTGGATATTCTTCCAGAGAGAGTCGATTAGGCAAGGCAAGGCAAGGCAGTCGAGGAGTCGAGAGAGCAAATTTGTGATCTGTGTTTATCTCACTTATTTGGTCGACTTGGGACGCCGGGCCCCCATGATAGAGCCCTGTCACCCCCCCTTGGCCATGCCTACATCTGATATAGGTACCTATAACTTGTACCACCTTGCCCAGAACTAAACATAACATAATCCAACCAAAAATACAACACGGCGCATGACCGTTGGGTCCTCTGTGCGAAGAAAAGTTATGTCCACTTGTAGGGAAGACATTAATGGAATGTTCGCAAAAGAAAGCTGACAGGTATGTATTGTATGAATACCTACTTATAAACTTATATAATATTATCGGCCTAAAATATATTTTTGATCGTCAATCCATTTTGACATCCCCAGGCGATTGGGAGGTGGAGCTCATGCCAAAGATATTTACCTCTGACCTTTTCTTTCAGCACGCGAAGGTTTTTGGTAGGAAAATTTGTTAAAGGTGAGCGGTGATGATTTTTTTCGCCCAATTCGGAGAAGATGATAGAGGAGTAAGCTTCAGACAGTGACGTCCCGTGGTGTTGGCAGACAATGCGTTGCATAGGGGCGGCACAATGAAGGATTACAACTTTTGAGAACATTGGCGACTCGGTCGCTCATTATGATGTATCTAGGTCCTACATCTTTTCAAATTTTCAAAAAAAATGTTTCGAAACTTTGTCAGTGCCACAGGCCTCCACGTACCTAAACCACAACTGATATATTGTGTGTATGGTTAAATCATATTATTATATTTAGCTCGAGTGTGTAATTCGTCTACCGTCTGGCATCTATGAGGCCATCCGTGGACACGTATGCGGTTTATATCCGTGTGCCATATTAAACTTATGATTTGTGTTCAAGAAAATATATTTTCACTAAAATTGTAAATGTAAGTGTATGGTATAAACGGATACGATCAGATGCTTATGATATACTTTGTGAAAATATATTTCCCTGAACAGAAAAGATAAGCTTAGTATGGCACACGGTTCGAAACCGCATACGGTTTCAGTCCATGGATGGCCTATATGGCTATCGACAATTATATTTGAGATGTATTCAGAAGTTTTTTGGACATATTGATCGTCGCGGACCGGATAACCTGGAGAGACTGGTGGTTTTGGATAGTCTCCAGGGAAGGCGAAGCAGATGCACTTGAGCGACCAAGTGAAGCAGCTCACTGGAGACAGCCTTCACTCTGTCCTGTGAGAAGCAGAGGATCGAGAACGGTGGAAAGTAGTGGTCGCTAAGAAAATGACGGAATTTCAAGGTGACTCGACTCGATTCTCAGTCATGAAACTAAGAAGAATAGATGCGATTCGTAAAGTTTGAGTGTTTATAATATTACTAAGTTGGTATATTATAATAATAGCCTATTTTTATTCAAAACATACAGTGAAAGGTTTTGGAGGGAAATCTGAACCTAGAATAACTTCAAGCTGAGTTACTTTATTTGTCCCGGCAATTGACTGGAAAAGTCGCTTTATAGTTTACAATAGAAATGGAAGTAAAAATCAACAATATTCTGCTGCTGGCAATTGGATTTATTCATGCCACGTATCATTGGACACTATTAGGTAAACAGAGTGGTTTTAGTTAGCCTCGCTATTCAGTTTGTGTAAACGGATTGTTTAAGGCGTGCGCCACGTAGGTCAAAATGGAGATTTTATTGTATTTTCAGAGCATAATCCTGGACATTCCTTAAACGTTGTTGATAATCTATTTATATAAGTTTGAAGCCTTGTTATCCTTTATATTTATTTTAAACATTTGATGACTGCATACAGTATTCTTATTACATAAAATGGTATTCTTTTAAACTTCTCGATCTAATGTTTTAGAATAGGTATAGGTAGTCATATTTCAGTACATCCATGTGCAGTAGTGTTAAGGCTTTTTAGATTTATTAATTTTTAAACGCATTTATAAAACTATTAGTAAAATTTATGTTAACATTATGTAGTGAAATATTTACGATAAAAAATTATATTTATAATCTCTGTGATCCCAAATTTGACGAGAGTTAGGCATTTTATTATTCAAAAAATGGGCACGATTAACACATTTGAAGATTATTCTAAAGATACTGATTATAATCTATGTCTCTGACCACTCAAATGTGATAAACATCCTACGAATAATGATTGTTTTATAATAATTATTGACCTAAGAATAGGGTAGTATTTTTTTGAAATACGCCATTTCTATTGGCATTTCCCAGTGGTTAGGCTACAACATACGGCCGTAGCCATAAATTGAGTTTTTTGTCGGTTAGGTACATGTTCAAACACGCGCGTTAACATGATCTTACTCCCTACTTCATTTATCGTTTGTATAATTTATATAACAAATCAATACAATAAAATAGGTAAAAACTCTATCACCTACCTATTAAGTTAAGGATGGCAATAAAAAATATAACAAACAAATCATGAATAGTTGAAATGTTTGTAAAAAACCATACTCCTTATCATTCCTATCAATAATAAATACACTCGATAAGCGTATAATAAATCGTCAAAACCTAATAATTAATAATATATCATTACTATAATTAGTAATAATTATAAACACTGAAAATACTACACTCAAGAGGTGTAAATTCTTCCTTTCTGGGAACAATGGCAACGCATTGGGAATTAATGGAGTTAACTAATGAGATAATATAATATAATCTTTACCTATGATATCAGTCTTTAAAAGTTATTAGTTAAACAATTAATATTCAATAATATTCTTACATGATACCGTTGCCCTTTGGCGAGTGTACACAGTGCCTGAAGATGCCGAAAGGCGAAACCCGGGTCGCAAAAAACGACTGAAATGGAATAGTACACAACTTAAATTCATTAGAATAATAATTATGTTAAACGAATAAAATGTTAACCGTGCTGGTGCGCCACTGCACTGATTGCATTTTTACCTAGATACATAATATCTAATAATTACAACGGCAACACTTCATTATAGTCAAAATTATTATCTATGTTTAACAAAATGAAGGTCGCTTGATACAAAACTACAAAACGTTGTTACACACCTACAAACTTATCTGAAGAATGGGATGGGGGAGCCACTGTCGAAAACTACCCAATCAAGACTCGTAACTGGACAAAATCTGACATTCGAATGAAATTTTCAAAATGGCGTCCTATGGTAGTTCGTAGTTCCATTTTTGGCCATTCTACAGATAAGTTTGTAGGTCTGTAATTTATTTTGTGTTTATTTCGCTATATAAATAAACAAATTTAATTTACGTTCGATTTTTGAATAATTAATTGTTCCTATTTCAAATTGAACCGATGTGTGTCCTCTGCCAACGCCCAAGCAATATTTTTGTATCGAGCGATATTCCCGCATGTCTGCTGGAGCGCTGTGATACGGCGAACGTCGAACATCAAGTAGGTACAGTGTTGCCAACCGTACTATAATTATAGTATTTCGTCTCTGTTCTGGCAGAACACACTAACTGGAGAATACTAGTTTTGAGTAATTTGACTTTGAAGTTGTTAAAATGTTTGAAATGGTCTATTATGTGAGTTTATTAAATAATCGTAAAAAGGATGACTTTAGAATAAAGACTGTTTATTTATTAAGAAGGTTTCCAGACGGTAAAGTGTGAAATTAGGAACATTTTGGTATAACTAACTCAATATTTCATTTTTTCTAATTAGTGTCTTCTGCCAGAACAGTGACGATTTGTACTATAATTTTGGTCCGCGTACTATGTACGATATAAAACAGGTATGCCCAAAATACTATAATTTTGAATACCGGAAAAAATATGTAAAAAGTACTAAAATTTCGATATTTTCGCTCGACAAATTGGTGCAAATTACTATAATTTAGCAATATAAGAAGATTTGGAGAACTTGGAAAAAAAAATGCTCGAAAAACATAAAAAATCCCTTGACAAGTGTGAGGCCTCAGTGCCAGCGTTCGGCGCAGCGTTGAGCGTTTTGCGCAACTCAAACGTATAACCGTATAAATGTATAATCAAAAAAAGACATTGTCTACGAACATTTTCACACACGGTTATACGCTTGAGTTGCGCAAAACACTGCCACTCAGGACGTACACTTAGTGTGAGGCTTCAGTGCCAGCGTTTGGCGCAGCGTTGAGCGTTTTACGCAACTCAAACGTATACATGTATAACCAAAAAAAGACATTGTCTACGAACATTTTCACACACGGTTATACGTTTGAGTTGCGCATAACTCTCAACGCTGCCACTCAGGTCGTACAATTAAGGTATAAAATGAAATTTGGTACTAGTCGGTTATCCTGGATACAGCGGCAAACACATTTTGAAAATAGCCGATATACTGGATTATTTGTTAAGATAACCTAACTTAACCTAACCTAAACTAACCCAAACTAACAAATAATCGAGTATATCGGCTATTTTCATAATGTGTATGCCGCTGTATCCAGGGTCAACGTATAGAACCTGAAATTTCTTGAATTCTTCGTTAAGCATTTTTGGTCGGAAGAGATACCTAAATAAAAAAGGGTTTCGGAGTTTCTCAAATTCTGCGTTATTTTTTTTTGCTGAGAAACAAAAAACCTATAAATTTTCAACAGATGACAACGCGTACTATATTTTTTCCCCAAATACTATAATTTTGGAGGCTCTGTACCATATACTATAGATACATCTAGACGCCACCCGTTGCATTGCTAAATGAAGCTGCGTGCCGTGCGTTTGGTTTGTGGGCGAGCGAACGCATTCGTCTACAAATGTTCGAGACCATAGACCATTTCGCTAGTGCTCGCCCAAAGTGCTCGCACTAGACGCTCAGAGTTAAAATATAATTTTCTATTTTTTTACGTTATAGAGTATTTTTAAGCGGTAAAAATGCAACCATTAGGTAAAGATATCCATAATTTAAGTTATTTTAAAGAAACACTAGGTCACTGATATTAAAATATATAATAATATACAAATAAATTATCACGAACATGTATCAACTTACCTATGAAACGTAATACCATCTTCTTGCTTATCAGTACGGCTACCATATTTTAATACAACACACAGAACCATCTTTCCTACTTAATTAACTAAAAATATTTACCACTGACTTTATGTTTAACACAAAAAATAGCAATTTAGCAACACGAGCTACGACGCTACGTGAAGCGATTCACCACGATTTGTCGGCGATACTTTTGGAAACTAACTCAAACATATTATGTAGACCTTTTATCTTACTCTAGCGCGTGTCGCAGAGATTATAAGGGTGCCGAATACTTTCTCACTCGCACTCATGCATCGTTTTTGTTCAGGCCTTGCTCTGTACTATAATTCCACTTTGAAAAGATGGCAGCACTGAGTAGGTATTGCGTGTCTACTCTGTCTAGTAGTGACTGGTTAACCACTGACAGTCGAATAATAATGATTTTGTTATTAAAATGCCTCCGTACACGAAAGTATTAACCGAAAGGTCACTGTATAAAATATTACCGATAATAAACATACTTGCAAGTATTTATAAATATATCTCAACGATAGCCTCTTTATTTATTATTAAGAGAGTTCATAATCTGGTCATAGAATAAAAATATTTCATTTGAATTATTGAGTACGTTATTATGGAGTGCTAAAACACATATTCTATTCGTGTGCATTTAAGCTGGTATGTGTGTACTTTACAACATATGTCGAGGGATTGCAATACCGGTATTTCAAAATCGGTATAATCATTCGTAACCTGAGCCCTAGTGGGGAACATTTCATGATGGAATAATAGTTTTCGGTGCCTATTTTTTTAATGTTTATCTACTAAAAAGTAGCTTATACGATAATGAAGAAATATAATTTGTTGAAACATTGAGCAAATTTGTTTGGTTTTACTTCATTCGGGATAAAAGAAATTAATGTGAAAAGTACAATAATCTAATAAAACATTAGGTAAGATTAGCAGTGGGCACATATATATATATATCTAAGCACACGTCTTCATATTCAGTGACGTCCCTAGACAAAATGCCACCCCTAGGCAGTGCCAAAATGTCGCCACATCTTTTTATAGTTAGGAAAATCTATGAGTTAGGTACAGTAATTTTTATCATCCTTTCATGACTCCAATATCTAAGAAATGTGTTGTATGGTGGATACATTACTAACATGAAAATATATTATTATACCACCAAATCTAATTTAAATGACATATCTACTTCAATAGACAATGTCAACGATTTCAGATAAGTAGGTACATTTAAAAATACGCCTGACAACTTCCAAAACTCTCGAGTAACTAGCAAATATATTAAATTAAGATAAATTTTAAATTATGTAAATATGTACCTACTTATAATTCAAATATTATTTGCAAATCTGCATGTGTTATTGCTGTTCACCATGGACTTTTTAATGGAAGGATATTTCCGTTATTACTAAGTTTAGGTAGCTATTGCTGTATAAATAATGATTCTCTTCGATTTGCCGCCCTTCGGGTAACTGCCGCCCCCAAGCGACGCTCAATCTTCCTACCCCCACGAGACGTCACTGTTCATATTAATATAAGTTTATTGAAACATTATTCGAAGAAGAAAGTACTTACCAATAGTTCAACTACAAGGTGTTTGTTAATATCAGTATCTCTACCGTATCTTACCTTTACCAATTTAAAGGTATGTCGTGTATGTACCAATTTAGATATAAGTATTTGCTAAAAAGCATTAATATTTTAAAGAGATTTTATCCAGATTAACGTATCTTAATTAATTAGACTCCTTTAATGTTATTGTGGTTTAAAATACAGTTAATCTGACTAATTATAATTTATTGTATATTTCAGCCGGTGCCAATTGGGACATAGATCGACAGAGTCACTGGATACGCCTGAGCTAGTCCAAGGTCTGGCAGGAATTACAATTGTCAAAATATCACCAGGAGGTTGGCATAACTGCGCCATTAGTAGTTTCGGAGACCTGTACACATGGGGGTGGAATGATAGAGGACAACTAGGAATATTCAATAATTCTACTTCTAAATCAAAAGAAATCAACGATGACCACTATGAAAGCTTAACTAAAAACGTGTTATCAAAAGCAACGATTGATAAGTGCATTACAAATAATGACGATCATAATAAATGTGATTTTGGTAGAAACTTTTTTCATAATATATTTCACGAATACCGATATTCAATAGGAACTACCGGTATTGGTATTTTCATTCGCTATTGCAATCCCTAGTAATACTCAGTGTCTCCCAAGTCTTTTGGGAAATTGCCGTTAAATACGCTTATGATACTTATTGTGAGATGTACACATAACTAAAGTACCGGTTAAATCCGCTAAATTAATTTACCTACTTATTCAATTTAATACCCGAGCTGTTATATAACTCAAATGCACGAATTGAAGTAAGTATTGCGATCAACGCATGTGATCTGCGCTCCGGTAAAACGCAATCTTAATTTCCATTGTGGTCGTGTGTGCGCACCCGCGTACGTGGGGTGTGAGCATACGTCATTTATTATGGAGGCGAGGACTTTGATTCTCTTTCTGAAAGGCTCCCCTTTATTTAGGCCTTTCAAATCTAAATTAGTGATTTACACACACGTAGGTATACTTGAGTGTTTTTTGGTAGGTAGGTATTTTTTCGTTAAGATTGCCTAAAAATACATAAAGTCTGTATTCTATAAACTGGCGTACACGTCACACGGAAAGCATTATGCCATCGCGTTCAACTGTTGCAAGTTTTCAATGGGTTGGAACGAGATGGATGCTGAAGCGGGGGGGGAAACCGGCACGCCAGCTTATAGAAGACAGACTGTAGATTTTTAATGTATTTCCCTCAAAATGCATAATAATACCTGTTTATAGGTACCTGATAATAATATGCTAGGATATCAGCATGTGTACGTAAAAGACAGATTCTTCTGGCATTGAGGCCACGACGAAATCACTTTGGAACAGTATAGTCTGACTTTAAAATAGCGATACCAACATATAAATGAGTCGGCGCACTGTCGTGGTATGCGCACATCACGTGCCTTTAATTACGTACATGGATAATTATTTAAGTATTTAAATAAAATGTAATATTATAATAGTCTAGTTACACTTTTATCAAAATATTAAACTGGACCGGTTTCATATTATTTAATAAAAATGGAATCAGTAGGTATTTATTATAAAACTGTCATTTACTCAAATTAAAAATACAATCCATTTCCACTAAGGCCATCCTCCCACGGCGCAACTTATGTCCGTCGGAACTGAAACTAAAATTCCAGCCAGTATCTAGCTGATGTTTTTCAATGGCGGCTCGCTGACGGCGAGACTGGAATCTCTCAGCTTCAAAACGGTCGCGAAGAGATGCGACATGCTAGTCGCGCGGTCTCTGAAGTTTCCAGTCACCGTAAAACAGTGGTACCAACATCATTAGATTTCGGTGAAAAATCATATTTTCTTACCAAAATTGGTTAAATGTTAATTGGAAAATCAAAATAACCTTATATAAACGCTGCAGCGCGCGTGTTGCCAGTTTTTGTACAACACGGTTGATAGTTAAGTTTGACAGTTTGAGGTTATGTGATTATTATTTCAACTGGGTTTCAGTGGCGCCGTGTGCGAAGCATCACATTGGTCAGTTTATGAGTTTCTTCATAAACCAGTTCCATCAGATTTCAGTTGCGCCGTGGGAGGATGGCCTAAGAATTGACAGTCAACACCATAAAATAAATTATATGGATAATCTTTATGTATATTCTATCTGGTGCATTATTCATTGATTATATAGGTTCGTCATACTTGAATAAATTTCGTACTTTTGACAAAATTAGTGTCACATTTTTTATTCAAATCCAAAAATGGGTCTGCAGAGTGAAACGAGCAAAATAAACAGTTTGGGAGACACTGAGTTTGCGAACTTCGACGTGCAGTGACGTAGGCGATGTTGCCATTACAGGCGAGTATTTTTCTACATGGATAAAATGTTTCATACGAAAGCGAAAATAAAAAAAATTTAAAAACTAAAAACAATATGACGCACCCACTGTATCATACTGGAGAATAATTAAGTGCAATCAACATAAATATTGCTGTGACCAAAAGGCATAGAACGCTGGAAGAGATAAAATGTGGTAATGCAAAAATGACTAGGTATTTTTTTTCAGGAATCAACATTTTCTGTGAGAGATATTTAGAAGTAAAATACAAGTACAATTTAAATACACTGTAATAGGTAGAGTACGTTTTATATCCTCTAAGAAATTAGACCAGTCCATCAAACGTATTAATAGTTTTTAATTAACTATTTCTTTTATTCAACGAATAATTTACAAGATTTAAGAATGTACCATTCTAATTATTGAACATACTTACATAATTTTGAAAAACACTTCTGAGAAAATATATTATAACCAATAGAAAAAATCTTTTTGTAAAAAGTAAGACACCCCGCAGGAATCGAACCTGCATATCTTGGGTTTACGCCCCGTCCGCGCATTATCCACTATGCTACGAGGTGACATACTAATCTTAAGAAAAGTTGAAAAAACGTGAATGTCTCATTATCTCAAAATGTCTTTACGCTAGTATGTCTTAAACGCATTTACAAAACCATTAGTAGAATTAATCTTAACATTATATAGTGAAATATTTATGATAAAAAAATATATTTTAGTAGGTATAATCTCTGTGATTCCAAATTTGACAAGAATTAGGCATTTTATTATTCAAAAAATAGGCACGATTAACACATTTGAAGATAATTCTCAAGATACTGACTATAAGCTATGTCTTTGACCATTCATTGCGTTTAAAAAATAATAAATCTAAAAAATCTTAACACCACTGCACATGGATGTACTGAAATATGACTATATTCTAAAACATTAGATCGAGAGGTTCAAAATAATACTATTTTATGTAATAAAAATACTTTATGCAGTCATCAAATGTTTAAAATAAATATAAAGGATAATAAGGCTTCAAAATTATATAAATAGATTATCTACAACGTTTAAGGAATGTCCAGGGTTATGCTCTAAAAATACCATAAAACTCTATTTTGACCTACGTTGGGCATGTGGGCGCTAGGCATAAAGCCCACCAAAGCAACGCTCGGTACGCTCTCTACGAAGTAGACCCCTCCCACCCGCGCATTACCCTTCACCATTGTAATAAGGGGCACAAGAAGCACAAAATAATTATTATTATCAGCGTCTCTCATAACAAAGCAATTAAATTTCTCAGGGCTTGTAATTAATATTCACGATGACATCATTCTACCAGCAAAATATCGGACACGCAATAACTAAAAAATGAGTTCACTTTTATTAAATAATGCCTTCTCGCCCGTCTATCGACGACGCTTCCAGAAGCGTGATTTTGCTTGCCGTGTTCAATGAATGGACTACGTTGTATTTCCGTTAATTCGTGCCGTTGAGAAGCCACACAACGGTGAATCATGGGGCGGACGGGCACAATGCGTCGTCAAAGCGTGTGCGCTGGCGTATTTGATTACTTTGTATTTTCGATGATTTACGCGCCACTTGTGATATTTTGCGCGAGTGCCCCACTCGCTGCGTTAAGTGGGTTTTACGCCTTAAATATCCGTTTTTGTTGTAAAAGATAAGAATCTGTTTCTGGCCTAATGTTTATCGTGTTTTTAGTGCTAGAAATGCAAATTGACATTATTTTATTTGTTGGCATACTAAAATTATGCTCCAACTTACGCATAGTAAACATAATATTATATCTAATCTCAATGGGTTATTACAAGTTTCATTTAAAAATCATAAAAAATCCACGCTGTACGGAAAATTGTGCCCCTAGAAGTTACCGAAGTCTTTCCACAAATATTTGACATTTTTAGACATCGTTTCTATAATATTATACATTTAGTTAGAACAAGGGTTTCTTTGATATAGATAAATAATAGGTAAGTATTTGGTTAACACTGCATACAAAGTGAGAAAACTTAATGATACGTATTACATTATTAATATACACAGATGGGTACAGAAGGTTTAGTATAAACTTAAAGTAGGTAATACTTACTTCACCCAGTAACTAGGTCGCGCCATTTTCCTTGGTCCATCGATATGACGTCTCGCGCCTCCGCCATATTGTGAGATTAAATAATTGTATAAATATTTATATTTTCCATAACATTTTGTGATACTTATTATCTTTGAATATACATCTAAGATGTAGGTATAGGTTGACATATTTATTTATTTAATAATATTATTGATTAAGTATACATGTACCTTCCCGAGTCGACATAAATACAATGTAAATAGGTAGCATAGCAACCATAGCACAGATTAATAAAATAAGCAATGCAATTCGAAACCCCCTCTCTAGTGTGCGCGCATGATAATCATAATATTATTATCATGACATAATATGGTTTCATATACTCGTACCTAGGCTAGATACAGTCACCAGAATAAGATCAATGCGTCACCGTTCAGGCAAAAGTCACCAACCCTAAAAACATAGTTTTGAGATATCGCAATTTGAAAGTTTGAAAATGCAGGAAAAATCAGATTTTAATGTTTTTAAGGTTTTATCTACATTAAATTATTTTCTCATGTCTTCTTAATAATTTCTTTAATGTAATTTTACTTTTTGATGCTAATTAAAACATCTGGAAGGTTTTGAAGGAGGCAAGGTAGCTCAATTATGGTTTGGTGACTTTTGCTTGTTATTAATCTGAACAATGTTAGCCAAAAGAAGGATCAGTAAAACTCACCATCCATAGTACCTATAGTGACTTTTGCTTGTATATTTATAACGAAGGATTTATTTTTTTTGTATAGTCAATAATGTCTATTCACCTATGACTTTTGCTTGTTAAGTTTTATCGAAAGTCATTTAGTGAAAAACAAATAATTCGGATTTAAGCAAAATTTTACTAACTAATGTACCGTGGTGAGTTTTGCATCTTAAAGAACATAATTTTACGCTTCGGGTGACAAACTCAACTCAAAACTGCCATTTTCAGGGTTGGTGACTTTTGCCTGAACGGTGACGAATGCTTATATTATCATTTCACTATCAGGTTAGGTGTCCTAATATTTTTTAAATATTAGGTAAGTATAATAATCCACAATTAAGCTGAAAAAAATAAACACCGTAATGTAAAAGTCTCGGTAATAGCAAAGAAGTCTTAAACTGGAGCTGTGAGTTGTGGCTAATTATATAATTACCTACTTATATATTTCATTTTTTTTTCAAGTATATCCTGGAAGGTCTTCGGCTCTTGCGTTCAATGCATGCGAACTACGTACGTGTGAAACGCATCCATCTTCATGTTAATTGAAACTTCTCGTCTATATTTTTGTGAAAAATTGAAAACTATGTGACGAACATAATCTACTTTTAGACAGTTGAAGGCATGCGTCTAATGCATACAATCCAAGGCATGCACTTGACTACTCGTTGCTGTAAGTTGGAAGCGAAGTTGTAGTATGAAACCACTCATGTAGGTATGGAGGATGGACAATATAGCTAATAGTGTACTTAAATCCTGAAAACTTATTTTGGTAACGGAGAAACAATACCAGCTGGATTGAAATTAGAGATCACACATAAATATTTGACTATAGACCAACTTCTATATTACTGCATGCGCTGACACTGTTACGTCACGTGGATTTTGCGCGCTAATACTATTATGTCACATGCTCTTTGCGTGATAACTTGCCAACAGATACTCCATCTCTGTCACTATTGGTAGGAATTAAAAGCTATCTTTTCGGTTTTATGTCCTCACAATACTTCTACATCCGCAAAGATGCATTTAAATGTTAATAAATCTCCACGCGATATCGAACACACACTGAAAAATGAGAGCTGGGTATGTAGTACGGTGAAAGTAAATGAAGGGGGAGGGTTTTAGTTTCAGAAACGACCGTCGTGACGTAGGAGGCTCGATATGAAAGTCGCATTGTACCTATGATTAATTTATGTCTCCAAGTATCCAAGCTCTAAGCAATTCATTTCATCATTCCTGTTCCTTGAGTCGTAACTGTGATAATTGAAGATTACGTCAAGGTAAGTGGATTTATTAGACTTTCTTAATTAATTATTATGAATTCAATAGATTTTAAAACTATTTTATTTTATCCGACATAAAAACATTTAAATATGTATTAGACAATACGTTTTTATTATCAAAGATCGTTACGAGGTGGTATAGGAAGTGACTTCTGTGGGTAGTTGAACTGTAATAGTTTGATATGTAGGATCATTGTTCATTTCTTCCATTTCTAACTCAAATATGCAGTTTTGAATACGGTTTTTGGCAATTGCTTGATTACGTTGGTTAAGCTTCCTGATTTGTGAAGCAACCATTTTGCCAAACATACTACATTCATCTTTTGTATTAAATTCCACGAATTGTATTGGTTTCTCTTCTTTCTTCTCAATTTCATCTCTTCTTCTTTTCGGGCTTCTCTTAATTATTCTTGGTGGACGATAATGGTTACGTTTTTTGTCAAAAGAAGGTGTAACCTGAGTATCTTCAGATTGAATATCCTGAAACAAAAAAATCATATTGTTTCATTAATACAGTCGGTTAATACAACTTGGTTATTACGAGGAAGATGGGACCGACTGAATTTGCTGGTTATAAGCGTTACTCGTTATATCAGAGAATAGGTATTTTTAAATGAGCGGTCACATAACACAAAAAGTAGAAAATAAAAAATCTGAAAACATCGTAAAAATCCCTGAAACAAGCATGGCATTCATAAACTACAAAAGAAGTTGTTTATTGTAATGAACGCTGGTAGGTACCTACAGACTTCACATTGGATTTTTCAACCATATGCGTGGACACTTTTTCATTATTGTCGGCGAAAACACCAATTGGGTAGGTAATTATATACTCAACTAGTTTCATAAACGTAATCCGACCCGGCGGCATCCTGTCCGATCTGATTTTATTGCTTAAGATCGAAATATTTTTAAACGATCGACACATTAACAGTATTTTAGCTCGGTATATCCGATAAGTTGCCCGTTATAAAAGTGAATAAATGTATGGAGAAAATCATAAACTAAAATGTCAACGAACGTTTCATCATTACATCCGAGATCGTTATAACCACAGATAATAAATAGAATACCAATAGGCTATATTCAATACGCCGCATGGTGAAGCAGGCTTTTGAATGTGTGAGTGTCCTACGAAAATGAAGCACGCATTATGCACGTGCAATATTGTGTGTAATACACTAACATTAAAGGAGCGTAAATGCATAAACCGAGAGCAGTTTTCAGTATTCGACTTTAAACGTATTCTAGACACGTGTGTAAGTTTAACACGATTCATCCTTACTCGAGTCGGTTACATGCTATCGCCTTACACGTTGTGTATTTCAGTTCCCATTATTTCTGAGTTCCCTGGTTATAACCGAGTTCGACTGTATGTAGATGTCGTTCATTACTAAATTGTCAATGTGCAATATTCATCTTTTTCTGTAGGTATATACAGTGACGTCCCGTGGGGGTAAGCAGATTGAGCGTCGCTTGGGGGCGGCAGTTACTCGAAGGACGGCCAATTGAGGAGAATCAATAAATATAATATGTAGGAATAGGTACCTAAACTTAGTAATAACGGATATATCTTTCCATTAAAAAAATCAGCTCACTGGTTGGAAACAAAATGTATTAATTAGCATAAACGGTTTAACAGGACTGTATTTTTTGTCGTCGGGTTCGCGATGTCTAGTTTACTTTCGTCTTTGGACATCACTCCTTGATGACCAGCAATGATACGTGCAGATTTGCGAATTATATTTGCATTATAGGTAAGTAGGTACATACTTAGGTACCTACCTAATTAATTTATCCAAATATTTTTCATTCATTTGTCATTCGCGAGTTTTGAAAGTTGTCAGGTGTATTTTTAAATGTATCTGAAACCGTGGACTCGCAATATTGTCTATTGAAGTAGAGATGATATTTTAATTTAGTTTTGTGGTAGGTACCTATATATTTTGTTAATAATATATTTCTTAGATATTGAAGTCATGAAAGGGTAATAAAAATACTGTATAATGGGGTGGCATTTTGACGCTGCCTAGGGGCGGCATTTTGTCTAGGGACGTCACTGGGTATATATCTGAGGTGTTTTCAAATTATGTATAGGTATTCTATAATCTACCTATATGAAGAATGTTACATTCTCAAAATAAATCTTGTGAATTATTCGTTGAATACAAAAATAGTGTAGGTACTTATATTTATAATTTTATTAATTCGCGAGCAACGTAGGTATTATTCACAAGAATCACAAGGATGTTTTGATAATAAGGAAGCAAGTAATGGAGAAATAGTCGAAGTGATAATGGGTAATTACTTTAATTAATTTTCTTTGACGTAGATGATGTAATCGATTCTTCAGAATATCTAAAAGGGGCCTCGAAACAGTTCAAACCAATCATATAATTACTATTAAATTTTACCAAAATTAAAAAAAAATGCGTATTTCTTACAAATTGAGTGGGCATAATCAAAGTAATAACAAAATCAATGCAACTAACATCAAAGAGGCCCATTACTTAACTCTCTTACTCTAACACATATGTATATATATATTGTTATGGGCCATTACCGTTATCTTCAACAATAACTATTTTTGGTACTGTTCGGTTAGACGGAATACAGCGGAAAACACATTTTGAAATTAGCCGATAAACTGGATTATTTGTTAGGTTAACCAAATATACAAAATACCTACATTGGTAGTTCAATTAATGGATTTTATTTTTTTAATTGTCGGGGCCTCAAAATTACTCAGTGTCACGGGCATTAAATAACTAAGTTCGTCACTGCCTAAGACGAATAATTATAATTATGTAATGCACTGGAACTGGAAAGAACACCAGCAGAGGGTTATTCTAACATATTATTTACCTACTACAAAACCAATAAAAAAGTGATAAGTATGATATTATGCTGTATTGAGGCAGTTGATTATCCCAGGAACTTAACTGTCAGGCATGACTTTTTTTCATGACCGCGTTAACAGCGAGCTGTCAAATAATGAAGTTGAATAGTACAGATGCATTTGGAATCAAGTAAGACGTGTTAACGGTGCTAAAAAATATTGTAGATAATCGCCTAGTTTGTGGAATTGCTCCGAGTGATATCCGTATTATTTTAGTGTAATAAAAATGAAAGATACGTGTTATAATACCGTGTTAACTATTTAAAATAGCCCTGCTTGGAAAAGTTCGTGTGTCGGCTGAAGGTTCCATATCAAGTCTAGTTAGATACTTACTTCATATTATTGGTCAGGGTTGGCGAATCTTTTTCCGTACGCGTGCCAAATTTTCCAAATATTATTTGTCGACTGTCTGACTGTTGGTTTTTTATGGGGAAAAAAATGAAAAAGTAGTTTTTGAGAATTCTATTAAAAAGGTTTAAAAATTACATGTTCCTGAGATTCTATTTTTCAACGTGTTTCTAGCCGAACACATATCTTTTATTCTTTGTATATTTATTTTCTTGTTTTCAAATTTTTCAAAGAGATCGTGGGGGCATTTTAAAAACGCTTCTTTCATATTATATTCCCCAGAACTGAACGGTTTTCCATTTTCACTGTTTGCCAGAATTACTACTACTAGCTCCACCAAGTTTTTGTTTCTTATGTACAGCCATTTTTGTGGGTGGCAATGAAATTGTTTGTTACTGTATTACTTTCTTTTACGCACAAATTGACACCGGAATTGCTTCGATCAGATGAGGCATTCTTTCGCTACAGTGGTCCAATGTATTGTAAATCGATCAAAATCAGAGGTTCGTGCTGCGGCTTCCTCCACCGCCTGATGAGGTCAGTTGCGATAATATTATGTATAATGCATGAAGCCTTAGGACCGATCTATGCAATATATATTTATATTAAACGTACTGCTTACATATTCTTGAAGCGTATTTGCCTGCTATTTTTTATACAATGCGATAAGTACTTACTTATGTCATTTTATGCATGAGTTTTTTCGTTTCCGTTTGCGCATCGATTAGTAAGTAAATATTACTTACTGGTTATATTATATTATTTTTAAATACTAATATTAAACACCGAAGAAAATACGCATGGCTATGTCGTCATTATTTTTTAATATTAAGTATAGGTACCTACCTACCTACCTATATATTTATTTGTAAAACTTTTTGGTTCTATACGTTTATCCTGGATACAGCGGCAAACACATTTTGAAAATAGCCGATATACTGGATTATTTGTTAGTTTAGGTTCAGCGCTCGAAATGGAAAATTTTACGAACCGGAGCGCTCGACAAATTTTCTGAAGATATTTACATAGTCATCAAATCGTATGTGTATTTTATAAAAATCAGATTTCTATTCTATGGCCTATCTAGCTCAGATGGTCAGCATTTTTTTTTCCACGAGACGGAGCGATAATTTTACAAATTTCACGAGCCGGAACGGCGCTCCGGTGCGTTCCGTTCCATTTCGAGCCCTGTTTAGGTTAGGTGTTATCCCAACAAATAATCCAGTATATCGGCTATTTTCAAAATGTGTTTGCCGCTGTATCCAGAATAACTGACTAGTACCAACTTTTTTGTAAAAAAATATTTTTTTCTCTTCAAAATAAATTCACGTGCCATGCAAAATCATCTCGCGTGCCACAGGTTCGCCAACGCTGATATAGGTAGTGAAACATAATATCATTAGGTAGGTATAATAAGTGAAAGTTCCCTTTTTAATAAGTACTTAGGTACCTACCTACCTAATATTTTTAATTTGTAGTGTTTGTATCAATTGAATATTGCACTCACATCATTGTTTTCTTCAAATATTATCTCGGTATCTTCGGTATTCACTGTACTATTATCGTCATAAACAGCATTGATGTGACTATGCGTTCGCGAGTCCTTCATGCCGCCGACAAGAAACAAGAGAGACTTGTAGGCGAACCAAGAAGCGTCTTCTTCACCTGCATCTTTAACTTTATGGTGTTCCTTCGAAAAGTATGATCGAAGGCTTTTAATTTTGTTTTTCACACCGTCAATAGTCATGTCGTATTTCTTAGCTAAAACGGTGTAAGCAGCCATTCTCTTGATGTTGCGCGTGTAGTTCAAGTCCGTGATGTCCCATAAGGCAGTATGCAACCTGTAGTCTTCAATAAAGGCAATCGTCTGTTCTGCCGACGCCGACGACATGATGAATAAAGACACTCAATGATTACAAAAATAGAACGAAACACGATAGAATACGATATTGCACGGAATGTTGAATATAAATCCACCGCTGGCGGAAGCATTTGCGCCACTGCGTGCGTCAGTGCAAATATGGCGTCGTTCAACTAGGGCCGTCAAAACGTATACCGAAATTTAGATACATCTTTCAATACTCTCTTGTAAATATCGGATCATTCGATACTTTTCAATTAATTTGAATATATAAATGCCGAATGGCGATTACCATGCATTAAAATATATCAGCGTACCTAGTTTTGGTACTGTTCGGTTATACGGAATACAGCGGAAAACGCGTTTTGAAAATACCCGATATACTGGATTATTTTTTGTTAGTTTGGGTTAGTTTAGGTTGGGTTAGGTTAGGTTAGGTTTGGTTAGGTTAACCTAACAAATAATCCAGTTTATATGCTATTTTCAAAATGCGTTTTCCGTTGTATTCCGTATAACCGAACAATACCCTAGTTTTTTTTTTTACATTTCAATTTCGACCGATATTATATAGACCGTTAAAAATATATAGTTTTGAATTTAATAATTTGACAGCTGTAGTTACCAACTCATACAATACCCGGAGTGTCATTAGTAACATGAAAATTTTAAATGTCTTCCAAGAGATAACTACGAGGTCATGTTGTGTTGTGGGGCTTATAATATGCCGGTGTGAAATGACATTTCCAAAGGTGAAATACGTTAAGTTTAGTGTTAAAATATACCGTCGGTATTTTGTAAAAAGGGTGAATTAACCAAAATGCTATTTTACAGGAGGATTTTTAACTTCTGACATTTATTTATTAATTACCTGTGGATGATTATAAATGTCTAACAATTTTTTAATAAAGCTTAAAAAGAATACTGTCCTTATAATAGGCATTATAAATGCCTAATACCTATGTCACATTCGCTTTTTATTCGTAATACTAAGTGAATATTCGCCCTTACGATTATCGTTTTTCAGTACTTTTCTGTTGATATACAAGTTTGCCGTTTTTACACAATAAAGCTAGTGAGGTGCATGTTGTTTTTTCATTAAAATCTCGATTTCGCCAAAATGATTGATTCGCTCTTTTTACAAAACACCGACAATACGTCGAGCACTCGATTTATTATCAAGTTGTATTTTGTTGTAAAGAATGTTTTCAAAGACAATTATTATTTGCAAATTCCACGAAACGCAAGGCTTTTAAATTAGAATCATTTAAGAAGAATTAATTTAAAAGTCCGCACCATTAGTGCCACATAGGTAATTTTGGATTTAAAAAATATCAACACCATCCGCAATTTACATTATAAGTTCAGCGGAAACAAATGAGTATTATTGACAAAAGTGTGCACTATTTTTCGGATCACGCAGTCTACCTTCTTTCAAAAGTCACTCTTAGCCACTGATAATAATTTAGTAGTATAAATATTATGCCATTATTATAGTTTATGTAATATTTAAAGTGTCGATACTTTCACTCAACGGGATACCGATACCAAGTATCGATAGTTTTTCTTTCGATATGCCGGCCCTACGTCCGAAAGAATTGAGGCATGCCTCGCGGGCAGTGTTGCCGTCTTTCTCGTTTTACGGTTGCAATTCTGTCTGTTCCTGTCCCTCTCTCGTGGTGATGTCCTACTCTTACCTTACAGAATTTCTCTTGTAGTAGGTAGGTATATTATCGGATTATTTGGATAACTATAGTAGGTAGGTAATAATAATATTGTATCGTTATTATTGTTAACATATTTGATATTACGTTATATTCACGATTAATAAATATAATACTGTAGCCGGTAACTAATTAATAGATCATGTTCCCCAATAATGTAATCTCATAATGGTTCGCACAACGCTGCCAACCAATGACATTGTCATTGCTGCCAACATTACAGTAAGTATAGGTACCTATTATTATTATTGTATTATTTTTGTGACTATGTAGGTATGTGACTATTTAGGTAAATTGATCTATATTTTTTGTTTGTCTCAAGATTTTCGCGTACGATAAATTAATCGTTATTATCTTTTTTCACATTTATCAATATTTAGGTACTACCAAATAGCTTGTTTTGGTTTTCTTATTCCTCGTTTCCTACCTAGGTACTTAAATACACCATTGAAGGGCCCGTTGCGATAGGGCAGGCAATGTTTCGCGCCAATACGAATTCATTTCGTAGCTGTCAAAATCAAAATTTTAATAGGTACTGTCTAACAAAATCTTCTTGGCTACGTGTTAAAACTGTGAACTAGCAAGCTCCTCCCATTTAGTCGACGACAGCGCCTTGTGACTTGTAGCTAAATCTTCTTGTTGTACAGTAGGTAAGTAGATAATTTTGATTGAAAATCAGAGCTCGAAATGGAATATTTTACGAACAGGAGCGCTCGACAATTTTACGAAAATATTAACATAATTATCTAATTGTATGTGTATTTTAAATTATAATTTGTAATCTCCACAATATGTAAAAAAATAATTTAATTAAATTGAATTGAATTAAAGATTGTAACGTCAACGAAATGCGCATTCAATATTGGTAGTATTTGAGGACATTCAGTGGGCTTTGTATTTCTTGAGTTTAATGGACGAACCGGAGCGCTCGACAATTTTACGAAAACATTAACATAATTACTTATCTAATTGTGTGTGTATTTTAAATTATAATTTGTAATGTCCACAATATGTAAAATTTAATTTAATTAAATTGAATTGAATTAAAGATTGTAACGTCAACGAAATGCGCATTCAATATTGGTAATATTTGAGGACATTCAGTGGGCTTTGTATTTCTTGAGTTTAATGGACGAACCGCCGTGCTCGATAATTTTACGAAAATATTAACATAGTTAATTTAATTTTATCTGTATTTCATAAAAATAAGTGTTAGATTTTTTGTTATATGGCCTATTTAGCTCAGACGGCCAAATTATTTTTTCCAAGAGACGGAGCGATAATTTTGGGAATTTTTTGAACCGGAACGCACCGGAGCGCCATTCCGGTTTATAAAATCCCAAAAATTTTGGCTCCGCCTCGTGAAAAAAATATTTGACCGTCTGAGCTAGATAGGCCATATAAGAAAAAACATTGACACACTTATTATTATAAAAAAAAACACATACAATTAGATATCTATGTTAATATTTTCGTAAAATTATCGAGTGCTCAGGTTCGTAAAATTTTCCATTTCGAGTACTGCTATTATTATTATACAATATTTTGTAGGTATTATTCGTATATTTTGCCGCTAAGTCATTAACGGCCCACATGCTCGTCGTAGGTCAAAATTGAGTTTTTATTGTATTTTCAAACCATGATCCTGGACACTCCTTAAACGTAATTTTGAAGCCTTATTATCCTTTATATTTATTTTAAACATTTGATGACTGCATAAAGTATTTTTGTTACATAAAATAATATTCTTTTAAACCTCTCGCTCTAATGTTTTAGAATATAGTCATATTTCGGTACATGAATGTGCAGTGATGTTAAGATTTTTTACATTTCTTAATTTTTAATCGCATTTATAAAACTATTAGTATAATTTATGACGAGATAATTTTAGTAAAATATTTACGATAAAAAATTATATTGATAATCTCTGTGATCCCAAATTTGACAAGAATTAGGCATTTTATTATTCAAAAAATCTGCAAGATTAACACATTTGAAGATGATACGAGTACTAAAGATACTTATTATAAGCTATGTCTTTGACCATTCAAGTGTGATAAACATCGTATGAATAATGATTGCTTTATAATAATTATTGACCTAAGAATAAGGTAGTGTTTTTTTGAAATACACCATTTCTTTTGTCATTCCCCAGTGGTTAAGCTACAACATACGGCCGTAGCCATAAATTGACAAACTATAATTGAAGCAGGGAGTAAAATGATATTGACGCGCGTGTTTGAACATGTCAATATATCAATATAATTTTATATCGTGAATATTTTACTAAAATTATCTCGTCATAAATTATACTAATGGTTTTATAAATGCGTTTAAAAATTAATAAATGTAAAAAATCTTAACACCACTGCACATTTATGTACCGAAATATGACTATATTCTAAAACATTAGAGCGAGAGGTTTAAAAGAATACTATTTTATGTAACAAAAATACTTTACGCACTCATCAAATGTTTAAAATAAATATAAAGGATAATTAGGCTTCAAAATTATATAAATAGATTATCTACAACGTTTAAGGAGTGTCCAGGATCATGGTTTGAAAATACAATAAAAACTCAATTTTGACCTACGACGAGCATGTACCCCCTTAATTGGTGCAATGCACCCTCTGCTTGGCGCGTCTACAAGATTACGTCAAGGTATATGAAAGATATACCCACGATGGCGGCGTGGCTTAAGCGTTGGCCTATTGCGTCGTGGGTCCCAGGTTCGAATCCTGGCAAGTACACATATTGTTTTTCAATTTATGTATGAGTCAGAGTATGGACCTAATAGGTTGAGCAAGTGGCTGACATCCATTTCTCGTAAAAACAAAATCTGTCAATACAAACCTCCACTCTGTGGAGGCCCATATGATTCTACTAGGATCGGATATGGTCGAAGAAGATATGGGTTTAGAATTTAGATAATTTATTGATAAATTTTTAAATATATTTTATTTTATCAGACATACAACTATTTAAATATTAATCAATATATTTTATTATAAAAGGTACAAAGGCCGCATTCTGGTATTAGTGGGTAGATGGTTGTGGATCAATCGGAACAAGTTGCAGGACTTCGTAGTGATCGTGGAGAAGCAGGTTACGTTATGGTATAGAAAGTGACTTCAGTTGGTAGTTGAACTGTAAATTTTTGATGTAAATGAGCACTAGGAATCTATTTCTTCCATTTCTAACTCAAAAATGTAGTTTTGAATACGAATTTTGGCAATTGCTTGATGGCGAAGGTTAAGTTTGCTGATTTGGGATGCAATCATTTTACCAAACATAGCACTTTCATCTTTTATATTAAATTCCACGAGTTGTAATCGTTCCTCTTCCTTCTTTTCAATTTCATCTCTTCTTCTTTTCAAGTTGCTCTTAGTTCTTAGTGAACTACCATAACTACGTTTTGTTTCAGAGGAAGGTGTAACCCGAGTATTCTTAACTTGAATATCCTGAAACAAAAGATAGTTCGGATTGCTTCTTTAATCATATGTGTTTACATACCGTTGAATACTAATTGATTGTTAATTATAACTATTCATCCTTTTTTCAGTTATTTGCGAACAGTAATGCAAAGCAATTTGATAAAAGTTTACCAAGCGATGGAATTTTCGTCACGGGATAGGTGCACAAGATGTTAAAAACAACGTGATACAACGAACAGAGAAAAAAATGGAAGAATTTTACAACTACAAAAGTACGGACAGGGTTGATGGCAATTTTATTGTAGAAGTTTATTGCAAACTATAGCTTTATTTATGTAAATAAATGTTGGTTGCCAAGGAGGTATTTTAGAAGATGGCGTATTTAAAACCACTGTATAATAAAAAAAAAAAATGTAAATAAAGACAGAAACGACGAAATTCATGCATAAATGACAGATCGCATTGTATAAAAAGTAGCAGGTAAATACTCTTCAAGAATAAGCATTATACCCCGTTTACACGTGCATGGATTTACTGTTGACAGTAAGTATTGTCGCGACCATAACAAGAAAAATGTATGGGTAAACATGTATTATCTTGCAGTTGCAAACTTGCATGCATGAATCAACAAAGTTTGGAAGCTTCTGAATTTTCATGTACAGTAGGGATTATTTCGATCTGCGCCTGCGCAGTAGAACGATAGTGGCGAACCTGCCGGCAAAAAAAACGATCTATACTTATTTTGAGGTTAACCGATTTTCACTACCTGTAAAATAGTACCATAAAATGACAACATCGCGTGTCGCTTAGGTTCTCTTGAAGAATGAGATTGGAGAGACACTCGGCACTTTTCCGTGTAAACAGTAAATTGTCACGATAGTTTAAGATACGCACTATTGCTGCCAGTAAATCCGTGCACGTATGCAGGCGCTATTTTACGTTTGTAAAATTAATGTAAATATATAATTTGTATAGGTCGGTCCTTAGGCTGTATGCGTCACACATAATACGTATTATCGCACTGACGAAATAGCTGATTGTTATTTTGCGTCAAATTTATAATCGCTTAAAAATAGAAGTAATAATGAAGAATCGATGAAGGAAGCGTGGTTAAAATGCTTCTACGATCTCTTTGAAAATTAAAAAAATAAGTAAAATATTATTCAAAGAATAAAAAATATGCCTTCGGCTAGAAACACGGCTAAATATAGAATCTCAAACAATTGTAATTTTCAAACGTTCTTAGGAATCTTTAATTTTTTTTTCATTTTTCTCAATGAAAAAACAGCTCGCCACACATAATATTTGGGAAATTTTGGTTCGCGTAGTACGTAAAAAGGTTCGCAAGCCCTGTTGTCGAGTGTAGACGCATTTCCTATCCTCGAAAGGAGAGGCGGCTGCCAGTCTCTAGAGCAGGAATGGCGAACCTTGACTTCCTGTGTGACACACGTGTAATGTTCTAATTGTATATTATGCAGAAGTCGAGTACGTAGTAGTTTTTTTTTTTAATTAATTTATATAAAATACCTACTGATTTTCATAAATTTATCGAGCTTTAATATGCGACTCGTTTTGTGATTAATCAATTAGATACGAAGGCGACACCCGAGGAACTAAACGTAAGTTTTATAGAATAGTATAAAAGTCTCATAAATTAGACTTTATATCTTTATACCATTTTATTATGGTAGGTAACTAATATTAACCTGAATTCGGGACGTGTATGTACCTATATCAATGATAAATTATTATTATTACTACGTAAATACAGCTTTATAGGTGTAACAGATTTTCTTTTATGAGAAACTATCTATTATTTGTAATATAACATTGATATGGTATAAACCAGTGGTGCACAAGCTTTTTGAAGGAAGGGCCAATTTATCCATTTTCTAATATTTCACGGGCCGCAAAGGGTAAAAGTGTTGAAAAGTAATGATATATTATACTAGATGAGATATACATTTTATGTTTTATTTTTAATTTAATAGTTAAGTACATAATTTTATCAGCAACTTCAATCACTCTCCACTCCGCATTACGTGCATATTTGCACGAAGAAAATTAGTTCAGACACGATTAATTTGTTAGAAAATAATAAAAGTATATACATAACTTTATACACGCACTATACATACATATTACACAAACAAATGTTTCATATACGAACTGTATTTTTTTGTTAAGAAAAGCGATTTTTTAATATCGATTCACAAAAGTCGTGCACTGACAAAATTCCTGGAGAACTAACACTAAAATGCGCGATTTGGAAACAATAATCTAAAAATAGACTGCACCTGCACCACAAACGGTGTGACTCATTGTAAAAAGATGAATTTCGGTCGCAAATCTATACCCGTGAAAATATAATCATATTAAATAATAAAAAATAGCATTAAGTGTTCTATCAGTGACGATTCAGATTATATAGTTATATACCGTTGCTACTGCATAATTTGTTCACATATCGAACACAGATTTTTATCATATTCAATGAAACATTTGGTGATGAAGTACTTGTTATTTTGGGCCGCAACAAATGCAGTTTCGGGTCACGTTTGTACACCACTGGCATAAACAAATCTATGAAACAATCCAAATCTCAATATTAGTTGCAAAAATAGAGGTTTACGTGTGATAAAATATTATTTTTGTAGCATGTTAGTTAGCTAGTTTTGTACCAAACTTGTACATATTTCACAACCGGAACGCTATTTTTAATTTGTCTACAAGACCGAGTGGAGCCCTCTAAAACCAAACGTTGCACCTCCCGATTATCACATAATACCTATTTCGTTCACTACGAAAGTAACTCATCGAAAGGGATATAATAATAATATACAAATGGTATTATTAACAAAGTTGTCAAGTGTTGGAAATTGGTTATATAACAAGAAAGCACTTATATTTTAATAAACCACCTATTTCTTTTATTCAAATGAATAATTCACAAGATATTGAGAATGTAACATTCCATATTATATTGAACATACTTACATAACTTTTGGAAACACTTCAGATAATATTATATACCTACCAACTAAAAAAAATCATATTTGAAAATAAATACGAACCTCGACGGGGTGTTTTCAAGTTATGTAGGTATGCTTATATTATTTTAGATTAGTCGTACCTATATATTAGTGTTATAACCAGGCTTAGGATTTTAGATATAATTGGAAAATATGTTATTAAAATTTCATAATTATGTGCTAAAAAACAAAAATATATGCTAAAAATTTAAGTGAGTAGGTATTACAATAAATCATATATATTTAAACAGTTTAATTTATTATTTATTTACAAACAGAAAACGCTTTATTACAATAAATAATAAAATGATGCTTCAAATTTTCGAAAGTGAAAGTTTGACGATTTGATCTTAGCAAATTTTTATAAATAAGTACAATGAAAACTATTTCAGAAGTAATCAAAATTGAAACATCTGAGGCATCTAATGGATTTTTCAAAACAGCTTTAATATTGTGCAGCGTTGGAAGGCCAGTATTTTTATTTAAAACACTATTTAATTTTGTACTTATTTTTATTCCAATTGGTCCGGAATATTTCTTATTTTAGCAACAGTTTTATTCAAAATATTAATTTGGACTTTGTAGATTTCAATTGTGTTTACCAGATAACCATAATGTGAAGTGACGAATATCTGAGGCTGAGTCAAAGATTACAATTTTTGGGTTTTGAAATTGAAAAATTGTGTTTAAGTATGTGAAAATATGTGCTTAAACCTAGAATTATGTAAAAATATGTAATTACTAATCGAAAAATATTTAAAAATAGGTGCTAACAAATAGGGCTTAGTTATAACTTATCGAATCACCTTTACGTTATTTAAAAATTATAGCAAAATTATAAATTGAACTTACGTCATTATTTTTTGCTTCAGGTATCACAGAAATTTTAGTATCTTCTATACTGATTTCTTCACAGTATGCAGGTGAGTACTTGTTCACAATAAACAACATGGGCTTATACGCGAACCAATAGTTGTAGTCCACGCCCGTTTCTGTTGCCTTTTTAACCCTATGGTGTTCCTTCGAAAAATACGACCGAAGGCTTTTAATTTTATCTTTTACACCTTTGACACTCAAACCATACTCTGTGCCTAACATTGCGTAAGCACGGTGTCTCTTTAATTTATTTAGATAACATTTGTCTGTTGTGTCCCATAACACACTATGCGTTCTATAATCTTTAATAAATGACAATGTATTTTGTGACGACATAGTGAATAAAAAACGCAAGCTCAATGATGATAAAAACAGTAAAAAATACGGAGCTGCACGAAATGTTGAACACAGTAACACACATCCACCGTTGGTGAATGCACGTGCGTCACTAAAATGGCGTCGTTCAATCTGCTGCATGCCTTTGCGCACGTAACGGTAACTCTCAGGATGTGTGCCACACAACGTTGCCAACTTAGCATAAAGTAGTGTTGCCATGTCTACCGAGATTTCAGTATCAGCTATTGATAGATATTTTGGTTAGGTTTTTTTTTATCAAATTGATATTTATATTGGTTAATATGGCTCTCATTACGCTGAGAGTGAAGAGGCGACGTTGGACCTGGCTCGGCCACGTGCTGCGGATGCCAGAAGAGAAGCTCAACCTGGATTGCCTGTTCTTCAAGCCGACCGGATTCCCGCGTCCTGGAAGACCGCTAAATACTATCTATAGAGTGTATACGGCGGAGCTACGGGATGCCGGTTTGACCTGCAACGAAGCGAGAAGACTGGCGAGGGACAGCCGAGTGGTGTCCATATGCTCCGACTAGTGGCGGACATGGAAGAAGAAGTAAATCACTTTTCATGTCATGGTTCTTTAACTTATGAGATTATAATATTATGCACACTTTAATTTTATAGGCTTACTTTTCCATTGTTCAAGTAAAATCGTTGAATTTCATAAATTAGTTTACCTACATACCAATTTACTGATATTTTTGAAAAAAAAATACTAAATTTAAAAAATATTACCTGGTATCACTGTTTGCATCTTTCTTGCCAGACATAGCTTAGGTACTTATATCGTTAAATCCAGGTTTTTTTGAACACCGTAAACAGCTTTACATTTTTCAAAAGAAGTTTTAAAAAAATACCGAAACATAATCCTACTAGGCTAAATACTGCGATAGTCATTAATTGGCTAGAAGAGGTAAAAAATCTTTACGTTCTGATTCTGGATGGAATAAAAAGGGTTTCAAGTTATACCTACACATTTATATTTTTTATAAAAATCGATGTTTTTAAAATAGATATAAAAAATATTAAAACTATGAATTAGTCAAAAATCTAAACGGTAAAAAATTGAAAACCTAGTAAACCAAAATTTAATAAGTACCTAATAAATATAACCATAAAATAATGTAATAATAACGTAACCTATGTACCAAATATGTGACAAATTCACATTTTTTTACAATTATTGTAAGTTTATCTTTGACTTAAAAATCTTTTTAATGTTTTATTTCATATTTATTAATTAATACAGTTGAAATTGTAAATTATCAAAAAAAAATCTCAAATTGCAAGCTTCGTATTTTTCCGATGGGTTCATAATATGATCCCCCTTAAGGGGATGTTCTACAGAATTGGCCTTGAGAATTGAAAATATGATTTTTTAACATGTGGTCCATAATATCTGGTCCACTAGTTAATATAAAAAGGTCTTGTCAAAGTTGTTTGTGTCAATAAATTTGCTCTATGACCAGTGCTCGAAATGGAAAATTTCACGAACAGGAACGCTCGACAATTTTCCAAAAATGTGTGATATTAGATATAATAATATCTGTAACATAAAAATATCTTTTAGTTTTACATGATGTATTTTTTTCATCATCATCTTCTCCCAATACGCTATCGGCTATAACAATTAGTGGTAACATACAAATATAGTCATTTTAGTTTACGAAATCGTTTTCTAAAAAATACATTAATAATTATACAAATATAAATAACTAAACGTATATGAATCTAATTGGAGTGGGAAACATTATTAAAATACATGAAAAAATAATAGACAAACTAATCACAATTTCCCATTGGTTTCTTTAGCAGTTTGAATAAAAATATGCAACTAAGAGTGGATAGAAATATGAGTGAAGATACTTCGGCTTAAACAAAATACATGCCGCTTTTTTCAAAGCTCTGATTTTTCATAAATTCGAAATATTTCGATTAAGGTAAACTATTTTTTAATCAAATTAAAATCCATCGTATACGAAAAAGCAAGGGCATGGTTTTTAATAAATTAATTAAAAAAATATCTAATACGCAAGTTTTACAAATGTAGCATTCTTTATTAAATATGAATCATTTTAAACAACCTCAGAAGTGTAGGTACATATTATTAGAAAAAAAATATTTACATCATGTGGACATGTAGGATAATTTATTCTAATAGGTTTCCAATGTTATAGAAATTGTTATATACAGGGAAATTTTGGATTCTGATTGATTTATTTAAATATTTTTATTTCGTATTGTACCTTAAACAATACAAAAAAAATTTAACATGCATACGATGTTCACGAATATGTATCTATATTAATTATGGAATTATTTGATTTACGTTATTAAATGTATTATTTTGTTAGTTTAACCATCAAAAACCCAGTTCATTCAACCCGAAAAATATCCATATAAAATTAAAACAATAAAAATATATGAGGAAATGATATATTTTTTTTGTCACTCAATGTAAAATATTATAATAGATTAGGATAAATAATTATTATATGGCGATTCCGTAACGTTGAGTAGGTAGGTAAAACAGCAAATACGTATGTTCTGGTCACAAGGAAAAGCATGACTGTATTTACTATTTAATATGAAATATTTTACCCCATTAGAAATTATTAAATAACAATTTAAGCTATTAAGTACCTACAAAGAGTTTTTAAACGATGTCAGAGCACAAGTTTTTCGGAAATTTAAAAATTTAGCAAAGCAGCTGCAATAGTTAGGTTTTTTCATGTATGCAATAATAATTATTTAGAACCCAACCCATCAACCTCGGTCGATCCAGTGCTGGATGAAGGCCTCCCTTATTTTATTCCATCTCTCTCGGTACCTACTTAGTTTTTCACTGCAAAGTATTTCCGCTGAACTTTATCAATTCATCAATAATGTAAGAAATATAAAAAATAAATTAGTGTAGAGCAGCAAAGCATGGGGGTTAGGTAATGGGAAACCAAAAAAAACACAACTTAAAATGATTAAATTTGGAAAAATAATGAGTCTAATTTTGTCGCTTCCTCTGATGAAAACGCTTATCATTGGCTGCATACAACTTAACCCAATGTTTACGGGCCGCACAAAATTGTGTTTTTGCTAATTACTTTTCAAATGCAAATTAACACGTTAATTACAAAATTAATTAAAAGGGCCCGTAAGCATTGGGTTAAATATTGATAAACGACCAATGAACGACCCCGATTGCATTATGAAATACAAAAACTATGAACGCGTCAAACCCATGTAAATTTCGCTAACATAATAATACGATAAATTGACAATTCGGTCAATTATGGTTGTCTATGGACAGATATAGTATACCTATCTCGATAGATACTTAGGTAGGGCACGTAGTTTTATTCACACTATTTTTACTATGTTATTTTTGTGCAATATTTAACAAATTAATTAAGTCATTTATAGAGTAAAGATAATACATGTATTTAATGTGTTTTATTTAAAATTTTAAAAGTTCCAGTGTGCATTATAACTATTACGTTATTAACTCACTATATTTAGGCAAGTACCTTAACCTTAACTGTATTAAAATAATATGTATGAACTTGCAAAAAAATAAATGTCTCGTTTTATAAATTAATACTACAGTAAATCTACATTCCAATGTTAAATAGCTTCCAACGTTTCCTTACAATCATAAAAACATTTTTTTTTTCAAAATAATTATTGTCCTATAACGTGCGACAATGCAATAAATCTTACCCAGTGCATTTCTTTGTATACAATTTTATTGTTTTATCACCATTGACGCAAAAGGGTCTGTCTATTAGTGCATTCAATGCCAAATTCGTTGAAAACAGTATTGTCTTGAAAAAGGTTAGTTCTCAAATACGTTGTCTTACATTTACTTTATCACTATTCCAAAAAAATTTAAGTACATTATGTACGGGTCATAGAAAATTCAGTGGTTCTAAACCAGTAAAATTATTTTTTAATAAAAAAAAATATTTATGTTTTTGTACCTTTGTACCTATCAATTCATTTTCGTAAATTTTAAATCTAAACCGGAACGTAATAATATTAAGTATGACGCTTGAGGATTTTACTAGACGACTCGCTGTCCGTCGGATATTTTACGAACCGGTACGCCATTTTCGAGGTTTTAACGAACAGGAACGCCATCCTTGGAAATCCCACGAACAGGAACGGCGCTCCGGGGCGTTCCGCTCCATTCCGAGCGCTGTCTATGACTCGATCCGACTCATATTTCATCAGGGCTGTCGAAGACATAAATCATATATATTTATAATTTTAAATTTTTATTTATAATATATATTATTTAAGTTTTGTGCATCTAATGCCGGGTCCACACTGGCAACAAGTTAAGTTGCTGGCAACCTCGTTAGATTTTACGATAATTATGATGATTATCGTAAAATTTCTTAAGCAATTATGGTAAGTATCGTAAAATTTAATGAGGTTGCCAGCAACTTGTTGCCAGTGTGGAAATGGCTTAATATCCACTGTGGTTCACGTAGTGGCATGGACCTGGGGTTAACTAATTCAGGAAGTCAACACCCATGATAGAATTTTTTCCAGTTTTGGTTGCATTATATTCCAAAACTCTTCTGTACAAATCGTTTCCGATTTTATAAATGGAAATTTCTAGGTGTACATAGTAAACAAACCTACGAATAAAAAAGACAAGAAGGAACATACTGATTCATCGCAGTAAAATCTGGCAATAAAATTCGCCATTTTGAAAAGCGACGATTTTGCGTAAACAAATATCACGTGGTCTGTACGTGTGCGGCAAACTTCGAATGTGTTTGTAATTTTGTGTATTTTATGTTTGTGTATCACGCATTGTCGGCCATATTTGCCGGCCTTTCTGATTGCCGTGATTTGTACACATCTTCCTTCCTGTCTTTTGTTATTCGTAGAAACAAACAGTATTTTTTATTAGTTATATGAAGTTGGCCTTGAATCTGTAATAAAATAATACACAATTAAAAGATTTTGAAATAGAAAAAAAACACATTTACAAGCTTTCAGCCGTGCTCACTCATGAAAGTCATTCGTCATTTAGATAAGTATATAAACATTTTGATGTTATCTTGCAAAGTGCGAATGTAATGTTTTCAAATAATTGATATGGATTAATTATACCATCGTATTATTTTCTCGAAAGCATAAACATACTATAATAGTATTTGAGTATCAACCTATGTTCAATTTGAATTGGGTTATAATAATAATATACCCGTATATACAGTGGCGGCTCTAGCATATTTTAGTAAGTGGGGTCAGATGGCGTGAAATATCATATGAAATACATATGATATGTATACCTAATTAATGTCAATCAAAACGTATATTCTATTTTTATTAATATTTTGAATTCTAACATTAATTGTGTGTACTTAAGTGATTTATTTTGTATAGTAGCTGTTGCTTTAGATTCTATAAATAATTCAAAGAAAACATACCTTTTGTAGCTATTACTTCATCTTCATATGCCTCCTGTGTCCGAAAGAGTCTTATAATTAAATTCTACTCTTCTATTTTTTAGTTTGGCGAACCGGTCAATCACTTTGTTGTTGAAATCAGGAACGGACTTGATGAATTCGTCTTCTATTGATAACATGGAAAGCGCATTCAGCCGTTCCTCTTCTTGAAGATGTTTTTATACGTTTCAGCGACGAAAAACACCTTTCTGATTCTGAAGTCGTCATTGGGATCGTGATAATAATTTCTAAAAGTTTGGTGACTTCAGTAAATATCTCTTTTACATTATTCTCGTCCAATGACGCTAAGAGACAAGCGGCGGATTTTACATCACTAGTGAGTTCGTCATGTCCATACAGAATTTGTAATTCTGTTCTTAATTTATTTTTAAGTAGAAATGGATAATATTTAACCGCTATATCAAAATCTTTATCGGGAATTTTTTTTGAAAAATCTTTGAAAAATCTCACATCCACCAATCTTGCAGCGGTAAGATGGTCAGTATTTGAAAATCTATCGCTGACATGCACAACAATGACATCGCATGCTTCTTTCATCACGCGTTTCAAATCACTAGTGGAAAAATTTCTTTTACATGTTAAATCAGCGTAGAGGTCTCCCAATTCATCCGTTTTCTCTCTTATTTTTAATATGGCTGCTTTAAAGTGTGTTATAGCTAAGTTTGCTGAAATATTATCTATGGAAACTTTTTGAAGTTTTTGAAATAAAATGTCAACTTCCGGCATAACTTGCGCGAAAAATGAAAGAAGGCAGCAGAATAACCTATCGTATAAAAGATTTAAGAGTCCACATGCTTCACTTAAAGTTACTGCATCCCACCCTGGATCTTCTTGAAATTTCAAAAAACACTCCCGCATCTCATTCAAATTTTCATAAACAGTGTTTATCATACGCCCAGAAAAATTCCACCTTGTTGCGCTAGGTCTTGGCATCCTCTGGTTCACAACATTGTCTAATAAACAGGTGCGTTTCGTGGACACTGAGAAAAATGATGAGAACCCAGAAATATTACCGAAGAATATTTTTAGTTCCTTGTGTGTTTTCGAACACAGTTGCTGCATTACAAGGTTCAATTGATGAGCGTAACAATGCACAAAATGTGCGTATGGGAAATCAACCTTAATCTGTGCCTGCACACCATTTAAATTTCCTTTCATTACTGCCGCCCCATCATAAGTTTGAGCTAATTTCCACATTCACTCAGTACTAACTTTATTTCTGCTGTCAGGCCACTGGCCGATTTATCCACTAGTTTAGAATACTGCACAAATCGTTCAGTAACAGTCCCAAGTTTGGTAATATACCTTAATATTATAACCAACTGTGCTTTACAAGAAACATCGGTTGTTTCATCCGCTTGGATTGAAACAAAATTCGTGGCAGATATCTCCTCTTTGAGGAGTTCTCTATGTAAATCGTACATGCAGTCTAAAAGCTCATTTTGAATTGTTTTTGAAGTCCCTTTAAATGACGGAGAATTTTCGTAATAGTTTTTTAATATTAGATCATCTTCACATAGTAACTGGAACACTGAGCGAAACACTCCCGGCTTCAAGGATTCGGAAGTCTCATCGCGGCCACGGATTCGAATTTCGCACGAACCACAAAGTCTTAACACAGAAATTATTTTTGAAAGTACATATCTATTTTTGTCAACTTCTTGATTATGGCGTTGAATATTACGCGCCTATATACACTGTCTAATTTTTCAACAATGTTTGATTTACCAAAAAGTTTTAATGTCACAGCATTTTTCATGTGAGACGACGAAGTTTCGTGTGAAGTTAGCCTCTCTGATAAATGTTTTAAATCTGAATAACCAGATTGAGCCCAAACAGTTTCACCACCAAAAATTAAACATGGAAAACAAAATAGTCTTTTTAAGGATACACTTGCAGTCAACCACGTTTTTTTTAGTAAACAATTCCGATTTAAATGTCAATTTTTTTTTTGGTTTCACTAGTTCATACACAATAACTAAATCACTAGGTTGGTGAGGCCCTAATCGTTTCACTTCTAGTTTATCTCCAAATGTCAATGTACTGAACTTATATTTCAATAAATAATCCACCTCATTCATCATAGTACCTACTTAATATTATTTATCGAAATTATTTTAGTAACGTGAGATGAAAACTATCTACAAATTTCAAAAATCAAATCTTAATCAAACTTCACAATACTAATAGGGAGTATGTATTAACAAATATAATTTAAAACTTATTTAAATAGATGGATGACCGTTAATCACTGACGTCTGACTGGCAAACTAAAACAACTTGTGACATATGTTGTATAATAATAATAATAATAATAATAATATGTACGTCAACTTTTACCTAGGTACTAACATTTTTTATGTAGGAGTGGGTATTTCTAGTGGCGACCCCTAGCCAGCACCAATACATGTACAGCTAAACGTGCATATGACGTGCTTAATGCTCTACACAGTCTCATAATTGCATTGTTTGCATAAATATTTGTTTTGATTTGACGGGGTCCATTCCAGAAGGTCCCGGCTACAAGGGAACTCGGAAAGTTCTCAGAACTGTGACCCGACATTATCGTTGTACGTACCTGCTACGTAGGTAGACTGAAGCATTAACAGGGTTGCGCCACGAAACAAAAATTAGGGATGGGTAAACGGTGCAAATAAAATATATACTTAATTAATTTATACAAAATCAATGTATTATGGTAGGAACGTATAACATGAATATCAATTGAATATTGATTATAGAATGATGATGAGGGGACCGGGGTCTGCCCCTAGGTACCCAAAGGCGCTACATTTCAAAACCAGCCAAGTCCACCTTTAGGTATTTTTGACTTTTTTGTGATTTGCGGAAGAACTAATGCCTTCTAACATTTATGCATTATCAAAACCATCCAAATCCGTCTGTATAATAAATAAATGGAAGCTAAATATGAACAGTTTTTTCAAACTCACCCATATCCACTGAAGTCATTTTATCACACTCAACCATGTCCATTCAGGCCAATCAGTGAAGGCGATTACAACAACATAGCCGTCAGTTGTTTACGAACCGTTGAGTGAGTGAGTGTCAATAGTGTCTTTTTCGACATTTTTTAATAGAAATCTAATATATAAAAATTAATATTTGTGTGTTTGTGTGTTTGTTTGTTCGTATTTAATGCGCAGCCATACCGCTCATCCGATTGCGATACAATTTTGTAAACTTATTGCTTGCACTTGCGGGAAGAGTATAGGCTATATCTAATATATAAAAATTAATATTTGTGTGTTTGTGTGTTTGTGTGTTTGTTTGTTCGTATTTAATGCGCAGCCATACCGTTCATCCGATTGCGATAAAACTTTGTAAACTTATTGCTTGCACTTGCGGGAAGAGTATAGGCTATACTAATATATAAAAATGAATGTCTGTCTGTCTGTATGTCTGTCCGTCTGTGTGTCTGTCCCGTATGCGTTCCTATACCATTCATCCGATTGCAATGAAATTTTGGTAAGTGGTTGTATGCATACCCATAAAGGTTTCTGAATTAGAAAAATCATCATCTTCTTCTTCTTCTTCATTATATCTTCTTTTATTCGTATGGTTCCTATACCATTCATCCGATTGCAATGAAATTTTGGCAAGTGGTTGTATGCACACCCATGAAGGTTTCTAAATTAGAAAAATCATCATCTTCTTCTTCTTCTTCATTCTATCTTCTTTTATTCGTATGGTCCCTATACCATTTATCCGATTGCGATGAAACCTTCATCAGTTGTTGTGGTAACACCCGCAATGGTTTTTGAATTAGTACAACCATCTTCTTCTTCTTCTTCTTCTTCTTCTTCTTCTTCTTCTTCTATTCTATATTCTTCTATTCGTATGCGTTCCTATTCCATTCATCCGATTGCAATAAAATTTTCGTTAGTAATTGTGCCTACACCCGAGAAGGTTTCTGAATTAGTACAACCATCTTCTTCTTCTTCTTCTTCATTCTATCTTCTTTTATTCGTATGGTCCCTATACCATTTATCCGATTGCGATGAAACCTTTGTCAGTTGTTGTGGTAACACCCGCAATGGTTTTTGAATTAGTACAACTATCTTCTTCTTCTTCTTCTTCTATTCTATATTCTTCTATTCGTATGCGTTTCTATTCCATTCATCCGATTGCAACAAATTTTTCGTCAGTAATTGTGCCAACACCCGCGAAGGTTTCTGAATTGGTACAACCATCTTCTTCTTCTATTCTATCTTCTATTCGTATGCGTTCCTATACCATTCATCCGATTGCAATGAAATTTTGATCAACTGTTGTGCTCACGCCGCAAAGGTCTCTGAATTGTTACAACTATTTTCTTTTTCTTCTATTCTATTCTATTTGTATGCGTTCTTATACCATTCATCCGATTGCGATGAAATTTTGACCAGTTGTTGTGAGCACGCCCGCGAAGAGTTCTGAATTAGTACAACCATCTTCTTCTTCTTCTTCTTCTATTCGTATGCGTTCCTATACCATTCATCCGATTGCGATGAAACTTTGGTGAGTTGTTGTGCCCTTGCCCGCAAAGGTTTCTGAATTACTACAATCATCTTTCTATTTGTATGCGTTCTTATGCCATTCATCCGATTGTGATGAAATTTTGACCAGTTGTTGTGCGCAAGCCCGCGAAGGTTTTTGAATTAGTACAACCATCTTCTTCTTCTTCTATTCGTATGCGTTCCTATACCATTAATCCGATTGCAATGAAACTTTGGTGAGTTGTCATGCGCATGCCCACGAAGGTTTCTGAATTAGAAAATCATCTTCTTCTACTATTCGTATGCGTTCCTATACCATTCATCCGATTGCGATGAAACTTTTGTCAGTTGTGTGCGGTTTCTAAATTATTATTATATAACATACAAAGTTTGTTGTTTGTTTGTTCCATCCAATTTTGATTTTTTTTTTACTACATATTTATAACATTAATAACATTTTCATATTTTGGATTCGATTTTAATTTAGTGTTCTTATGTTTGACCTTTACTCCTATTATAATTATTTTCATATTGCCATATTGTATTACACAGATATTTTAATATTAAAGAAATAATTACCTCTTATTATTTTTCAAATATCTAATATAAATATAACCACGAAGCGACCCCGTGCGAAGCCGGGTACTTCAGCTAGTAATTAATAAAAATAATGTTTCAAATATCAGAAGTGACCCCCGCTAAGGCGAGAAAACGAATAATTAAGGCAGAATCGACAAAACGCGCCAAAGATAGGGAAAATCGGTAAGTTTTATTCTGTCTAACCTGCATCCTAAAAAGCGTCCGGTGTCAAGCAGGGTCGCATTTGACATTTTCAGTACTGAGAATATAAATTTGGTTTTATACAATTCTAATTTATGAGACTTAGAACCCTTTGTACTTCTTAAAAAAACACACATATCAAACCTACTCCTTAATTAACTTAAAGATTTTAATAATAATTATTCGTGCATGTTTATTTAAGAGCGTACTTCAGTGAAACGGCAAATAATTTTCAACAGTAGGTGCGACGAAATTTCTCACTAGTCGCCAATCGCAGACGGAAAGTCGAGGTGTCCGCACGTCGATTTGTTTTGTCATGGCGTCGGATGAAAATATTCTTAAATCGTGTAAGGATGACTAAAAAACTTTACGTGTGTACTTAAAAAAGAAAACATGTCGGTGAATATACTATTATTATTAGTAATATAACAATAAACATGACATTAAATGGATGCATGTTGGATTTTTACAACAAATTATATTTCGTTTGGCGCGCGTCATTTACACAATACGCGCATCGCCTAGCCACGAATTTTTAGACCATGCCTCAACTGAAGTATACCCTTAAATATAGTTTGCTGTTCTATGCAGACGCCTCTTAAGTTAATAATACCTATTATATTGAGAAAATTTTATAAAAATAAATTTATGTTATCATCAACAGTTATTTTTATAATTTTGCCCTTTTTCATTTCCTAAGTCCAACCCAGAAGAATGACACAATCATAGCTAGTAAAATGGCTGCCACGGAAATATCAAAATAAGCCAAGTCCGCGTGGACTTGGCTTATTTTGTGACAAACTAAGCCATGTCCATATAAAAAATCCACTTTTTGAAGAATCTATGAAAATTACATGAAAACTAATAATGTGGATCTTATTAATTTAAAACATTATATAATCGCAATAATATAAACTTTCACCTTCATGACCGTGTACACGAAGAAACAAAAAAGGTGTTTTTCTCCTTTTCATCCATTATGGACATGGCTGAGTTTGAAATGTAGCGTCACATATATATCAATAGTATGTTTACTACAAAATCCACCCAAGTTATCAGTACAGTTTGCACAGGTTTGATTAAAAACTATGATGAAATTAACATTTTAAAATTATTAATTCATAATATTATTTTCACAGCCCTGTTTTCTGATCGGCCTACATCTTGCAGGTGTTCATAAAATAATAATAATGTTCAGCGGCCGACAATATCAATAATAATAATAATAATAATGTTTCGATGATTAGTGATTTTTGCGAAAAGATCGATTTAAATTAACATACTTACGACGCCGAGGTCCTTTTTATACTAAATTATATTTGAATGTCAGCTCTTCAGGCCTTCAGCTCCCCCTTAATTCACTTACGTTAGGGAGACTTTAGGTTTAGGTGGGCATTATTTTATAAATTTAAAATATAGGGTCTACTTAGTTCGTTTGTTGTACCTCCATGTACCTTTTTATTATGTTTTAATTACTCTGTTTTTAGACATATAATTAAGTACATAATAACCCGCTAATAAAATAATTAATTACATTAAATACGTACCGTTGCACGGTGACACCTATGTACAGATTAAGAAAGCTATGGCGTCTATTTCTCACAAACGAGATGACTGTCCCATCACGTGACATTGTCAAAACTTCTATAGGTAGGTAATTATTTATTTTCAATCATCACATTTTTCTACTATGTTACATTTTTTACACGTGGCTTAACAATAATTTGGAAAAAAATCGATGTTTCGGGTTATTAACCCATTCTCAGAATACGAGGAGATAAAACAAAAAAGATAAGGATAAGAGCATACGCGGGTAGGTACGAGATGGTAAAATTCTGATCTACGGTGAAATGTTAACACATTCAATAATAATTATTAACAGATTAAGGCGATCCGCTACACGACGAATGCATCCACTAAATCTTTCTTCTTAATAATTCTGTCTTATGGTAGAAATACGTAGGTACTCAAGTTTTGGTCTTATTTTTGGCACCCATCAAATGATTCTCTTACTATGCAAAGAGCCTACTGCGCGACGGTAGGAGGAACTATGCCTCATTTTAAAACGGGGTTATTCACATCTACCCTTATTCATACTTATGCGGCAGGCCGTGAGTGATGAAATACGAATCAACTGCTATGGGATTATCACTTCATGAGATGATAGCATATAAGCGAAATCGACCAATGCGATATTTCAGCTAAAATGCATAGTAAAAAAGAGAAAATGTAAAAACGAGTGCATCGTCCAAATACTCATTTTTGATTGGTTTTGGTATGAAATCTAAATTAAATACTTAAACGTAGGTATTTTTTATTGTCACTTTCGTGCTGAACTATTGATTGTAGCGACTTATTTTTCGAGTGAAAACATAAAGTTTTTTTTAGTAGGTAATACTTATGTCATTTACTATTTAGTTTTCGTACAAACTAATTAAACATTTTCCACAGAAATGCGCTTTGCCACTTTGGCGGTCGAATTACGATTGTATAATTGCGCCACCATTTTTGCAAGGTAACAATAAGAGCGACTTACATATTATTTCTGTCAAATTTCAGCTCCCAATCTGGGAAAACAGGCACGGCTTCAATCTCGACTAGTCAACTATCTAACTAGTTTTGTTTGTAATTTAAAATCTAACTAAATAAAAACCGATTTTGATGCTTCCATCAAACGAAAATAACAAGTTTATTTATTTATAAATGTCGCATTCACCTTGAACTTTTCAATTTGAACTACAATACATAATAGAGACAAAATATACTATTGTATATAGGTAATATAAAATGGTAACGCCACTGTCACACGACATTATGTAATTAAATTTCAACAAAATTGTATTAATGTCATGCATCTACCAAAGTGAAGGTTGCGCTTTGCTTTGATTGGTTTGATTTTATTTATAACTGTTGAAATAATATTTAATTACAAAACCTAGCAAATGCAGGCACGCACATAGAAAAATGGTAAGGGGATCCATTTCGAAAAAATATTATAATTTATTACTTATTCATTTTTTAATCCGGCAATAACAAAATCTAGCGAATGCCACTGACTTCCGCATTTACCTCGCCTACTACTCGTGGCTTCAACCGCGGACTCCCCCCTAACTTTCCTGGGTCAATTCCTCATACCCAGACACTCCAAAATGTGAGTATAACGATGAGCATATTGTTTGTAGCTATAACTGCGGTGGTCGCCCCACAAGTGGTTATCGAACGCGCGTGGCCTAACGGTCAAATTATTATTATCTTTAGTGTCCGTTTGCGTCGTCTGTGCTGTCTTGTCTTTTAGACCTTCTGCGTCAGAGTATTAAAACAAACATTGATTGCCTCAGATGATTGCAACAATAATTCGTGGTATCGCGGTTTTTGAAACAGTCATTGCGTGTCGTAGAATGCCGATTGGAGAGCGGCCAACACGTTCAAAATTTGCTTAACAGCTGGTAACGATCCTTAGTCATGAGGTCCTGATGAAGAAGAAGATGAAGTAATATTCCATTCACCTAAATGATTTGTATTTTCTTCGTTCGTGTGCGCAACTGACCAAATATATAGAAATATATGTAATCTAACGTAATATTGGGATTAATAATTAATTCGATATAATAAATAATATCTACGTGCTATGGTATAACTATAATGTTGATACGTGTGTAAGCGAAGAGAATTCTTTATTCATTGTTATGATTACGACCCCAGATAAGTTGGTAAAACAATAATACACTCATCGTAAATGATATACATACGTCAGCGTCATATACCTATATGAAAATTTTATTTGAATAAGCGTCGACTAATTAATTATGATATAGAGTAGTCGCATTTGGATACATTTATGTATATTCAATTATGAAGCCATCGACCCGTTAAAAAAAGATAGTTCTGTTGTTAAGGGGGGACATGCTCGTCGAAGGTCAAAATTGAGTTTTTATTGTATTTTCAAACCATGATCCTGGACACGCCTTAAACGTTGTAGATAATCTATTTATATAATTTTGAAGCCTTATTATCCTTTATAGTTATTTTAAACATTTGATGACTGCATGAAGTATTTTTGTTACATAAAATAGTATTCTTTTAAACCTCTCGCTCTAATGTTTTAGAATATAGTCATATTTCGGTACAAAACTGTGCAGTGGTGTTAAGATTTTTTACATTTATTAATTTTTAAACGCATTTATAAAACCATTAGTATAATTTATTACGAGATAATTTTTGTAAAATATTCACGATAAAAAATTATTTTGATAATCTCTGTGATCCCAAATTTGACAAGAATTAGGCATTTTATTATTCAAAAAATCGGCAAGATTAACACATTTGAAGATGATTCTAAAGATATTTATTATAAGCTATGTCATTGACCATTTAAGTGTGATAAAAATCTTATGAATAATGATTGCTTTATAAGAATTATTGACCTAAGAATAAGGTAGTGTTTTTTTGAAATACGCCATTTCTTTTGTCATTCCCTAGTGGTTAAGCTACAACATACGGCCGTAGCCATAAAACGACAAACTATAATTAAAGTAAGGAGTAAAATTATGTTAACGCGCGTGTTTGAACATGTACCTCACCGAATTTTTTTTTATTTTTTTTAAACGATACATGTTCAAACACGCGCGTCAATATCATTTTACTCCCTACTTTAATTATAGTTTGTCAATTTATGGCTACGGCCGTATGTTGTAGCTTAACCACTAGGGAATGACAAAAGAAATGGCGTATTTCAAAAAAACACTACCTTATTCTTAGGTCAATAATTATTATAAAGCAATCATTATTCATAAGATGTTTATCACACTTGAATGGTCAAAGACATAGCTTATAATAAATATCTTTAGAATCATCTTGAAATGTGTTAATCTTGCCGATTTTTTGAATAATAAAATGCCTAATTCTTGTCAAATTTGGGATCACAGAGATTATCAATATAATTTTTTATCGTGAATATTTTACAAAAATTATCTCGTAATAAATTATGCTAATGGTTTTATAAATGCGTTTAAAAATTAATAAATGTAAAAAATCTTAACACCACTGCACAGTTATGTACCGAAATATGACTATATTCTAAAACATTAGAGCGAGAGGTTTAAAAGAATACTATTTTATGTAACAAAAATACTTCATGCAGTCATCAAATGTTTAAAATAACTATAAAGGATAATAAGGCTTCAAAATTATATAAATAGATCATCTACAACGTTTAAGGAGTGTCCAGGATCATGGTTTGAATATACAATAAAAACTCAATTTTGACCTTCGACGAGCATGTCCCCCCTTAACTGAAGTCTAATAAATCTTGTAAAATGATAAGCTGGTATAATAATTTAAAAGGACGCTGACATGAACTGTAAAAAAAGTGTGAAATTATTAGACATATCATTTAGCCATAGGTACGTAAAAAAAGAACGAATTAATATGGAAAATGTATGAAATAAAAAAGTTTCAGAAGAACGATAATATTAATAACCAATACGTCATTCAAAACAGATATTGTTATATTTCAGCTTATCTGTTATTGCAAAGCGGTGAATTAACTTTATTCGTGATTTTATGGATGAAATACCTGCCATTAGATATGAATCATTGTTATAAGTTATAATATAATAGATATACCGCCAATTTGATTCAGGGATTCGTTATCTGTCACATTTGAAAAAGGAACGCCATTAAATTGTTCCCGCCTTTCTGATTCTGAATATTTCCTTTGTTCCCGTGTATGGATCCACGTTTTGAGGAAAATGATATGGCCACATCAGTAAAATTTCAATAGACGATCATTATAAAAAAAGCTTTTGAAGGTGCGATAATCAATTAATTATAAAATTATATACAACATGATTTTGTATTTATGCTGCCTTTATATAGGTACCTCTACTTCATATTCAATGTTGATATTTAATAAAATTTATGTAGGTACCTAGGTATATATTATGTAGCTCAACTCCGATTCCGTCTTTGTGGCTTTCCTTCAGTTATAAAAATGGTAAGTACATAAAAGATTGCGTTACATAAATGGCATGGTAAGAGACACAGAATATGGTGGTGGATCTAGGATCTAAGGAAATCGTGAGGCCCTGTACTTAGCCCAGTATAATAACTCCGACACTGGAACGTGACAAGGTGAATTAGGGAGTATATTTATTTTAAATATATGTTTTAATGTAGGTATATGTAGTATTGAATATAAACACTATACCTAAACACAAAAAAGAACAAACAGTGAAACAGTGTGCACACTCGCCAGGAGCAAAGCTATTTGTTTTCTATGGGTCGATTTCGCTCGATGGTTTTGATTTTTATTGAGAGTTTTTCGTCAGAGATCAGGAATTTTCGTTTACCACGCGTAAATAGTATTCACATAAAAATGCCATTAATCAGTGTTGCAAGCCCAAAAATCTTCTTTAAATGATTAGCTATCGCGTAAATTTGCAAAAAACAATACGTACGTACGAAGCCAATGCAAGAGTTACAGTAGGTTGCAATTAATTTGGTTATTTACGGACAAATCGAGAATATTAATTTTATATAGTCAGTGGGATACGGAAAGCATTGTAATTTACACATAAGCAAGTAAATCGTATGCATTACTAAATGTGGTTTCTAGTCTAAAATAACAAAGATTGGTAAATGTGTAAAGAATGTAGAATATATGATTGATTGTAGAACTATATAAATTTAGCCTGTGCAAAATCCATGCTCTCTCCCATGGACTGCCAGGGCTCTAGCCTGGGGGTCTGGGCTTAAGGGGGGCCGACATGACGGATCGACCAGCCAACTAAGATAAACACACATCACAAAAGTGCACTAATAGTAAAAAATGTCACCTGCTTCGCTATTTCACTTAAAATATATTGACATTTAAAATTGTGTGTTTCGGCGATGCAATTTTTGATTATTGCTTGTCGATATTTGACAACTCCATAATTCAACTGGGTGTATTAAAAAATCGCTAAAAATACCCTTAATTTTACCTTTTACCTCAAACACATTTTGGAATTAATACGCAACTCTAGATCTCCATACTGCCTTTAATATTAGCGATAGGTAAGGGGGGCGCCTAAGATCATAGCCCGGGGGCCCTTTTCAGGATGTGGGAGCCATGCTCTCTCCTGTCTGTAAGCATTCTTAGGTCTGCAGCGTATAGTTGACATTATTATCATTCTCTCTAGGTATAGGTCAAACTCTTTGATCTCGAGTCCAAATTAGTTAATAATAAAATATTTAATTACGTCGACCACAATACGGTGAGGCATAATTTCGTTTTTGAGTTGACGTGACCTTAGCGTTCCGTGCGTTTCCCGGCCGCGCCGCGCTCTCTGTGGTCGATAACTTGTACTTACTGTCGCCGCGCGCAGCGCTGCTCGTCTGCTGCGGGGAAATCTGCAACCAGACACACAGCTTTTTTCCCATCGGCGATATTGATTTCGCTTCGTGGCGGCGCAGAGCACGACTATTTTGTGTGTTTGATGTGTATTCATTACAATATTGGTTCACGTATGTCGTATCCGAGGCTTCTATGAACATGCTTAGACTTGACGTATCGACGTATTTGCATATTTAATCTAATTTGCTGAATTATCGACGATTCATGCAAGTTTCCAGCAAAAGCTTCCGTTTCCAGCACCTCTTTCCAGTCTAGAAGTACCCAAATACGTAAAGTTCTTGTCTTAAATTTATTCACATATTACTGTACCTAACCTTTTTATAAAGCACATACTTTGCAATAGATTCATTTATAAATTAACCTAAAAATACTTCACTAATAACCTAGTTATTTTTATCACATATACCTACTCCTACTACAATATTGCTCCGTATTTGACTTGCACAACTTCAACGTTCTATCGTATACATACAGTTTAATAATATTATATCGATTTCAAAACCATTTGATATAATTTAATCCAAATTAAAAAGTTATCTATTAAACTGATGTAAACAATGATTGAGCGTTCTCACTAATAATTGAGTACACTAATACTAATCCATCTCGCTTATTTAGTTCCATGAAGGTTGTTTGAAGTTTCGACCCTTAACTTTTAAAGTAGCTACCGTTACGATCAATAGAAGTTGTGCGCTAACATCATGGCCTTGAGATCTTTTAATAATAAACCACCCATCATAATTCTTACGTGGTTATATAAAATAGATAAATAATCATGTCCTTGCTTTTTCGTACAAGGTAGTTGGGAGGGTTAGTTGCATTGGTGTGTAGTTAATTATGTTTCTTCATTTATAGGTATCTTTAATTTTCTTTATGGCCAGAATTAAATATTTTGTGTGCCTAGTGTTCTTGTGTTGTTCTATTGTTTAGTATTTCGTAAGGTTTTTTTGAAGGTCAATTTCATGGTTATGCTGTCTACACAGAGTCCTGAGTGTCCATCGCTCCCTTTCTAGTATATGGCAGTCGTTGATGACATGCCACACAGTTTGAGATGTGTAGCCGTCACTTGGACAACAGTCATCGTCCCTTAATTTAAATCTTTTTAGATAGGCTCGCACTGCTCCGTGGCCTGTTCATGTGATATTTTTATGTTCCTGGTAGGAGTGATGGCAGAGTTTATGTTTGGAATAAATTTATGCGTTATTGATCCTGTGGCGGATGTTGTGTATCGGATGTTGTTCCGTAGCTCTATTGTGTCTTAGTTTAGTTTTTGTTTTGCGTAACTTAGGGGGAAGTGTGTGAAGGTTGAAGGTCTTTTATCTGTTGTGGCTTGTTTAGCGTATTTATCAGCTTCCTCGTTCCCGGCGATCCCTATGTGATTTATTTATTATCCAGAAGAATCTAAGGTTTGTTCCTATCATTCGAAATTGTGTTGATAGTGTTAAAATGTCTCTTACTAGTGGGTGTGTGGATGATGGGTTTTGGAGAGCTACCAGACTTATTATTATGTCTGTCAACCACGCCGAAGAAAGGGTTGCTTATAGAAAGCACTGGAGCATTTTGTATATTATGAAAATTATTATTAATAATGATCTGAAACTCATTTCGTATTACAGATTAACTTGTAACAAGATAAAAAACGGTCAACTGAGATTTATTTACCATAACTATATTATAATTAAAATTCCGTGTAGGTATTAGTATTATACGTTCATTATTAAATTAAAAAAAACAATACCATAACTCGTAAATAACAGGGTTGTATTTATCATAAGGCTAAAGCAGCTATCCAGGGACCTCGAATCGATAGAGGGGTCGGGGATAGTGAAAACCTTGACACAGATTAATGAGTTGTCCCCGAGTTAATAAATTTGGGGGTCAAAATCACGACAGATGTATGTACCTACTTAGTTACTTTTTATAAAACAAAATATTTACAATCCACAATAATTATTAATATAAGTATGAGGAAGAAACTGCTCCTGTTTTCAGTCACACGCAACAATCATTTGTTTTGCCAACGAAAATTAGATATCGTAGAGCAAAAAATAACATTAAATAATTATGTTTTTTGCCCCTTAAGGCTATACCTCAGTTGAGACACGGTCTAAAAAGATCGTGGCTAGGCGATGCGCGGATTGCGGGTCGCGGGTGCAAATGACGCATGCCGAACGAAATATAATTTATCATATAAATCCAACATGCGTCCATTTAATCGGCTATGCATATATGACGGGTGGTGGTGGGCACTTTAACGTATCTTCTATTAGTAACAATAATAATATATTCATTGACATGTTTTCTTTTTCAAGTAAATGGGTAACGTTTTTAGTCATCTTTACACGATTTAAGAATTAATACCTCCGTCACCATCACGAAACAAATTGACGTGTTCCCAGCTCGACGTTCTCTCTCCGAATGCCAGAGAGTCCAAAATTTCGTCCCCCCTATAGTTGAAAATTATTTGCCGTTTCACTGATGTATCGTCTGATGTAGCCTCATTTAAACGTAAATCTGGTCCTGGTAAATAACTAAAATTATACGGGAATAAAAGGCATTGTTTTATATTATTTTACACACATTTTATAAAATCTCGCCAACGTAGAGAATATCGCTTTTTCTATAGTTATCAAATCAAGCAATCTAAAAATGTTTTGGAAGCGCTATTAAGTATTATAATACGTTTCCCCCATATTATAATATAATATAGTACATACTTCAATCTGTCTGAGTGGGAGTCAGATCTTTTTGGATAAAAATAATGACCTTACATTATTTAGTGAGTGTTGGATGTGAACTCAGAACATCCACTTAAAACATTTTTGTTTAGATATGTGATATTAATAGATAATAGGGTGACTGCAGTGGCGCACCCAGGGGGGGGGGGGGGGGGGGGCAGGGGGCCTTGGCCCCCCCCAAAATATGAAAATCATCAGAATGATTTTACACATTGAAATCGAAAGCCAATAAACTATACCTTGGGCTCAGACAAACAACACGGCAAAAAATGATTTGTAATTCTCCAGCACCCTTTTTAGTAAAATTTCTTAGATTTTAATTTCTAACACAAAAATTTCGAAACACTAATGTCAGGTTTTTTTAGAAACCCGTTCCCTAATGAAATTCTCGAAGTGGTTATAGGTCATGGCTGGGGAGGGTTGACAATGCTCTAACCTGGGGGCCCGGGCTGTGGGGGGCCTGGCGTGTCGGGTTGACCAGATAAGTGAGATAAACACACATCATAAATTAGCTTTAAAAGTAAAAAAAGTCGCCTGCGGCGCTATTGTACTTCATGACTATGAACATTTTAATTTATAAAATTGTCCAATATATTTTCTGATTATTATGTGTCGATACTCGACAGCTTTCTTATTAAAGTAGATGTATTGAAAATTGACAATAATTCACTGTATAAGTACCCTCAATTTGAACTAAAACACAATTTGAAAAACGTTAATGTAGTATTTCACACTGCCTTTAATCTAAGCGGTGGATAGGGGGCCCGTCAAATACCCTAGCCCAGTGGTCGGCAAACTCATTAGTCAATAGAGCCAAATATCAACAGTACAACGATTGAGATTTCTTTTGATAGCCAAATTTCTTAAGCTTAAATTATATACGTAGGTAGTAAGTAGGTACACTGCTAATTTACTTAATAAACTTTAGTTAAAGTTTTAAGTCCTAATTAAGTTATAGGTAGGTACACTGAATAAAACTGAATATCATACGTAATAATGATCTTATTTATTAATATAAATTAAATTGTAAGTCAGGTATCCATAAAATTGAATCATGACAATGACTGACAAACTCAATGTGAATAATGGCCTTGCATCTCCTTATAAAGTTTTTATTAGATTAAGATATTATTTAAGTAATCTTTTAGCATACTAGGTACACACGTCCAGCATGGTCGCTGATGACACGCTAAACGGTTACCGCCACTATGCCTCCAATTTAATAAAAACTAGGAGAAACTGTACAAATATATCGCCATGTATTGTGAAAATATGTAAAAATATTTATATGAAGAAGAAAAATAGCCTATGGGACTAATTTACATTCTCCTCCTTGGGCCCCCCCCAATAATAAATCCTGGGTGCGCCACTGGGTGACTGAATCATTAAATTCTTTATTCTTCCGTGTGGATATAGCTCAACTTGACAGCGTTGGCGTTCTCCGACGATGTAAAGTCGAGAACTTCCTCTTACCTACCTGCTTTACACACTATGCACTTTATTAGCGCACCCGCAGAATCTTAATATATTCCACGTCAATGTCAAATAAATTAATTACTGTACAATATATTACTATTCAACAACATTTATTGGTCATCGCGCTAACTTGGACATTGTGGCTTCGAAATAGTATCATTCCAATTTTATGCCCCTCAAAGTTGGGTGTAAGACGCAACTGGATGACGAACATCTGGGCACCAAACACATTAATGAAATATACGTACATTAAGTCGGATCTCACATCCAAACTCGCCTCGTCTGCCGCACAGCCATAAATCAAATCTTCCAAGAACGTCGATCCGGTGTTGCATATGAAGACCGCGCATATTAGCTGTCTAGCGACAGTCGCACGTTATCTTCGACACGTATAGATATTTGGATGCGGTGATCGGCGAGCCGGTATAAGAATGACCAATTCGTAGGTGTTTGTATATGTCCTGGTGTCTTCAACTCGCAGCCCGAGAAGCATGCAACTTGTCGATTGCAACAGTAGATTTTTTTTTCAAATTAAAAAGTCGCATTCGATCAATCTGCGGAGCTCCATTTGGCAACGTGTGTTTTGTGAATGATGATGACGTCACATCGACGAGTTTTTGATGTGAGAGCTGGCTAAGTTTTGAACCAGCGAGTAGGTACATAGATAAGCAAGTCTGTTATAATTTGTCACTTATAATAAAGTCAGGTATATGGTTGTTGAAAAGACTCATGTCGATGGTGTGATTTCACATTCCAATGTTGCAATGAACTGCAGTGATATTGTGCAATAATGTTAACAAATTGGGCTAAGTAGGTATATCTATTCCGCAAACTCCACAATGTATTTCAAAGAACTTTTGATTGTTACAATATTATGTATATTGCACAATCTTTCAATATAATATAGATACGACGTACGTATTATTCGTAAGAAAACTTTTAAAAGGAGTTTGCAGCATCGTTAGAGCGGAAAGGTATCATGTTTAGTATAGCACATGGGTGGCCAACCTTTTCAGCAGCCGGGTCAGATTCTAAAAATGAGATTTCCTTTTGGGCCGCACAACCGATTTTTTTTATTATACAAAACAAAAAAGAAATATATATTACTAAAATAAAACATAAATGAGAATCAAACATATTTATTAGATTAGATTTTTTAAATAATAAAAAAATAAACAAAATAATATAAAAATAATAAATTTTAGTGAGAAGTTTGATTTTGTGTGGCAGAACTAAGTGCATCAATATCGATATCGAGTGAGGTTGTTCCTACATGCAAACAGTTTTCCAAATGCACATCAGTGATTTGTGTTCTCACTATGGATTTGGTATGCTTCATCCGACTAAAAAGCTATTCACACGTGTGTTTCCAAATAGCGAAGTCATCATTAGAGCATGTTTGTAAAATGCAGGATATTTATCCTTGTCCAAATATGTTTTGTAAAACTCTTCCAAACCAACCTGATGGAATTTCTCCTTTAACTGTTCATCGCAACATATTTCACAATGTTCCATTTGTAAATTTCCCGGTAATAGATTCACGTCTACGGAGAATGGCGTTGCAAATGCAGCAAAAAGCACACGGTGCTTTAATCTTGAGCCAATATTTGATCCCAATTTGTGAAATTAGCACATCTAGCGGTAGCATTTGATTTATTTTTATTTTTATTTTCTCACTGCTCCACGGGCCACAAGTTGACACCCATTGGGCCGCATGCGGCCACTCATGGTATAGAATATCGTGATATACTTATACATAGCATCCACAATAAATTTAAATAGTAGAGGTCCCGCACACTTGGGCATCTTCTTCGGACTATAGCATGTTTATGGTATATAAGATATTAAACTACAAAATAAAAAGGTAAATCTCAGATATGATAAAGAAAACTTATATATACATACTATATAGTGTTATCTATATATAACTTTAGATATGCATTATAAACAATCAATTAAAGTGAAGCAAAAAAGGGATCTAGGTACTAATTTTCATACAATCTGTGAAGTCTGTGTAATCTGTGAAGTCTGTGAAATATGTGTGTGTATACAAGAGACAAGAGATGGAGGATCAATTAATTATTCGTTGTTGTTGCAAAAAAAAATGCCACCTTTCACAAATTGGAACTTGTCTCTTTTGATAGGTAAACCACAGAAGACACCTGGAGAAGGTAAATAAGGTAAAGGAAGGTAAAGGAAGGTAAGAAGAAGGTAATGGTAAATCACAGTTTCTTAAATATTTATTCATATTTACTAGAATATATTAATAGTGTGACATGGGGGGGGGTCCATTTCGAATAAATATCCATAATTATTTATCATTTATTTTTAATGCGGCGGGCATTTTAACCCATACGGTTTGGAAAAATCTAGCAGGTGCCACTGACTTACACATTTACCTCACCTACAACGTCCGGGTATATTCCCTATACCCAGACACTCCTCATTTTGTGTTAGGTATAACTAAGGGTATTCACTTACGAGTTGTTGCGAGTTATCGCATCCACAAGTAGTTATCGAATACGCGTTCGTTTCTGTCGTCCGCGCTGACTTATCTTTCAGACATGTCGTATCGGAATATTAATACAAATTACGCCAGTGAGTGCCACAGGTATTACGTGTCGTAGAACGCCGAGAGGAGTGGGTCCAATCAGTTCATAGGCTGTTCGATAGCCAAATCATCGGAGTCACGATCCTCAGTCATGAAGTTCGTCCCCCTTGTATGTTCATCTGTTTAACTTAACTAGTAATTACTATTATTAGACTGGTGATAAAAATCAGAACAGCTTTACACCGTATGCCTTGTAAACATATTTTATGATTTTTTTTCAACGGTGCGCATTTGAATACTACGAGTATCATCTAAAAATGTATTGTATAGTTTTCAGTCAAGGTTAAAATATTTTTGTACTAGTTGTAATTATTTATTATTTTGACACTATATAGTATGTAAAAATGGTATATAAATAAATCAATGGTGATTACGACAAATATCTTATCTATGAAAAAAAAACACAATTTAAAATGTAGGAATATGATAAAATAATTATTATCTATGACTTCACGATGATGATTTACAATAAAATTATCATACAAATTTCAATGTCAGATTTTTCTTGCGTTTTTTTTTCAAATGGGACATGACGTGGTTTACAAACTGGCAACGGTGAAGAATGAACATCATTTATCAAGCGAAAAAGATTTTCCTACCATTTTTTTGGGCGAATCTCACACCAGTGAAAACTTTACGGCGTTGCGGTGATATATAAACATAGTGAGTGACACAAGCCATAAGCGACGTATAAATGACAACAAATCAATCATTTAATTGTCTATGATAAATTGATAAATTACAAACACTAACGCAATGTTCTATATTCAAATATGAATTCATTTAAATATATGTACCTACCTACTTTATGTTTTTTTTATAATTATCATTATATAGTCGAACTTGGTTATTACGAGGAACATGGGACCGACTGAATTTGCTCGTTATAAGCATTACTTGTTATATCAGAGAATATGTACCTATTTCTAAATGAGCGGTCACATAACCCAAAAAGTCGAAAATAAAAAATCTGAAAAACGTCGTAAAAATCTTCGATACAAGCATGGCATTCATAAACTACAAAAGAAGTTGTTTATTGTAATGAATGCTGGTAGGCGCCTACGGACTTCACAAACCTTAGATTTTTCAACCATATGCGTGGATACTTTTTCATAATTGTCGGCGAAAACACCAATTACGTAGGTACTTATACACTTAACTAGTGTCATAAACGTAATCCGACCCTGGCGGCATCCTGTCCGATCGGATTTTATTGCTTAGGGTCGAATTGTTTTTAAACGATCGACACATTAACAGTTTTAAGAAAATGTTTGACGATATTTTAGCTCGGTATATCCGATAAGTTGCTCGTTATAACAGTGAATAAATGTATGGATATAATCATAAACTAAAAAAGAATAGACCCGCTGGTGTTATTTGGTGTGTAAAATAGCAGATGTGCTAGTCATTATTTGAACACTTATGTGTATTTTGGTGGTAAAATTGAATGTTCAATAATTCAAACTTTTTGCGTGAAGTTATTTAGCTAATACAATAATTAAAGTAACATAGGTACCTATTGCTGAATCCATACTTTAGTATAGTTATTCGTCAGCTATTTTGGAAAACGTTTGAATAAAATATATAACTAAATTTAATATATTGTAAGTACTTACATTTATTATTATACTTAAAATAAAAATATAAGCAAGCATTCAGGTATTCAAATAACAATGATTCGCAGAAGAAGGTACCTACCTGAATAAACAATTAATAATTACAATAAAAATAAAACATATGCAAATTCCAACGGTATGTGTATATTGTTTTAGATTAAGTTTATCATATCACCATAATTAATTGTTAATGTTATTGTAATTATTATTAAAAATTTATAAATAATATAATATATAGAATTTTGTTATAATTATGATGTGTCCAGTGCCACCTTTTGGTGATTTAAGAAAAGAAATTAACATAAGCTTTTGCCAACTGACTGCATTTGAGGCGGAAAACATATTGTCCAATGAGAGTTTAGAAGTTTTCCATATGTTTTTATACTTGCACCGTTTTCCGCGTGGCGTCGCTGTATTTTATTTATTAAATAATAATGTTTATAGCTTATAGCAATATAGGACATAAATTAAATGAAACAACAGGTTGATTTCTTTAGCAAGTATCTTTATTTTATTTTTTTCATACATCTTATTTGGTTGAATAATATTTACAATACATTATAATAGCTTCGTTTTGTATCATATTAATGACTCGAGGGCCATTTTTAAATATTGCTTACTATCTAAATTATATTTAATGGTAGATTAATGCAAACCGTTCTTTCATACTACAAGTATTTTAAATATACCTCTAAGACAAACCTATCTTTGATATTCACCTAGTAATGCCATTTCAAAACTCAATATTTACTACGGCGATAAAATTCTTTATACTTTTAAGAGCCGATTTTATTAATTTTTTAATTTTATTTAGTACGTATGTCTTTAATTATTCTTGCCATGGTAAAATTAATAGAAATACATTTTACTGAAAGTAAATAAATTAATGTAATATTACGAACTATTTGAATTAAAATTGACTAAGTATACCTATATAATATATTTTAATATTTATTTGACAAATATTTTCGGAAATAAAAATATGATAGGTATCTTAAAAAAATGGCAGTTATATTATTGTACTAGCATACACTTGCATACAAACTGCATAATGTCATAGGTACTCTCAAAGTTGACCTCTGTTGTATGTACCTATAGTTTTACGTACTAATTTTTGTTAAGTTTGATATATTATTTTTTTTAAATCGTGTTGATATAATCATGATTTTATCGTGTTCAGTTATCGCGATAACTAATAAATAATCAGCATTAAATTCGTATATTTAGTCCTGCCCCAAACGAACTACAAATTTCTTCACTATTCTGGTGTGATTCGAGACGATTGTGTGTGAATTCACTTTCATTTTACGGCGTAGATCAACCAACAAATGTATTCGTGTGGAACAAGTCTTAGAAATAGTTGATTCAGTAAAACAAGTCACAAGAAACATTGCATTCATTTTTTATTTTCGTTAAAATTTTCATCTTATACCTATTAGTTAACAATACAACACATAATTTTAGTCACAGTCTGAAATATTTTCCATTTTCCCTATGGTTAATTCTTTATTATTTAGATATTACAACATTATGTTTATAATCTATTGGACGTTATATTTAAAATAAAAAAACAGGCTCAATCTATGACATAAAGTTACGATCTAAAATAGATGGCTAATATATTATTATGATGACTAATGGAATTGTTTCATTGTCAGTTAGATATATATTTAAGTATATTATAAATACAGGTAGGTAGGTATATTTACAAATAAATTATAAAACAATTATCTTTACAATACAATACTATAAGACTTATAGCGCCCGTACACGTGCATGAATTTACTGCCAGTAATAGTGCGTATATCGCGGCCATAACAAGAAAATGTACTGTAACATTGCCGACTTAAGTAGAAAGCCGATACATTCACAACGATTGGTCCTACTTTTTCCGCCCCTCCCGTTGTTGTCTATGGATGACCTGTCATTGTTCTATAAAGTGCTCATACTGACGCGTCTGTCTTGTTCACACAGGAAATGGTTTGATTTGGATAGATGAGTTACATGATAAATAATACACTAGCAATAACACACCTTCTACAAATGTAATGCATAAATCAATGCTACATATTTTTTGGAAACCGGAGAAGGACTAGTCTGACTTTGACAGCTGATGAATAACAGGAATGTATATTATTTATAAAAAACACTGATAGTTGATATATTTGATTTGAGTATTTTTTATAATTCAATTTGAAACGAGAAAGAGCGAATCAATGTGTCAAGCAATCTGAGATCTGATTTTGACAGCTGAACAGTGGACCACTCGTTGCTTGTGCAAAAAGATATGCTCAGGCTTTATTAATCAAAAGATCTCGCTGACTGTAAACATATTGTGTTATCCTGTAGTCGGCAAGATTGCATGCATGAATCAAAAAAGCTTCTGAATTATATCCCGTTTACACGTGCATGGATTTACTATTGACAGTAAGTATTATCGCGGCCAAAACAAGACAATGTATGGGTAAACATGTATTATCCTGCAGTTGGCAATATTGCAAGCATGAATCAAAAAAGTTTGGAAGCTTCTGAATTTTCATGCGACAATAGGATTTTTTTTGATCTGCGCCTGCTCAGTAGAACGATAGTGGCGAATCTGCCGGAAAAAAACGAACTACAAACTAATTTTCAGGTTGACCGATTTTCACTACCTGTCAAATAGTACGAAATAGTACCATAAAATGACAACATCGCGTCTCGCACACTCTTAAAGGATGAGTCGGAGATACAGTCAGCACTTTTACGTGTAAACAGTTATTGTCACGATAGTTTAAAATGCTGCTAGTAAATCCATGCACGTGTACATACGCTATTAATCACTGTCAGCAGTAAATCTATGCACGTGAAAAGGAGGTATTATTATAACTCTTAAAGTAAATACATAAAATCATTTTGTAAAATGTATAAATTTAATTGACTTCATAAAGCTGTATTAGATTTTTTTTAAGCTATTATAAAAGTTATAATATTGCATTGGAAATGTAGATTGTATTTAGCAAAATGGGGACAACACAATTAATCAAAGGGAACTTTATATGCAAAGATGATCCTGTTATAATAATTAGATTGTATATTGCTTAAAAGTAATTGACTAGAAAATATTAAAATTATCGATTTATCACTCCATTGACACTTAGTATTCATAATCCTTCAACCTGTTGTACTTACAGAAAAATAAAATATCGGGTCTAGGACGATTTGGAGCCGGGACAACTGGACGCCACGCAATTGTAATAATACAAAAATAAACGTTAGGTAGTTAGTTAAAGTAGTACTTTAAAAAAAATATTTAATATTATTATTTATGTTTAAATTATTATATTATGATTTAATAGTTGATGAGAATTTAAATATGCACATGTAAATATTGATTTAATCGTGCATATGTTTAAGTTCCAACGAAAAAAGAGTTTTTTATTTTATATGAAATGAAATGAAATGAAACTACAAAGTAGTCGATATAAACTGAATAAAATTCCTCGTCTACGTTCTGTATACATGTCTACGACAGTACGGTGCCCAATTGTCCTGTCGTCCAGTTGTTCCATTCCCTAAATATCAATCTAAATTCAACATTGTCATAATGTGGTTTGATACTGTACGTAGCGGAGGTAAAAGGTTTTGATTTAAGACGTCACACATTCCTTGTTCTTCATGTCTTATTTAAAAAAAAATAAGTCACATATCGCGACTGCATAATAATATTATAACCACATTGTGATTTTCACAGTACTCACTTTGAGACAATTATTGTAAAACACAGGTTAGAGAAACTTGGAAACACGGATCGCGATAATTGTCTATGTTGTTTTGTGGACCGTGTGTGATGGGGTCTAAAGTTGCCTAGAGTCAGAACTTACATATTCCAAAAATTGAGTTATGAGATAATCGCAAAAAAACACCAGCGCACTGTTTTTTTTGTAATTAGAAGAAAAGTATTGAACTGCCTTGAATATTCAGGTAGTCATATTCAATAAGTCAGTCGATTCACATTATTTGTTAAATATATGAATCAATGTTCATATTGAATCTAATAAAATTGGACACCGTATAGTACACGGCCATCTCTTTCCGATAAGAAAGCTCACGGCGAACTGTGCCACGGTGAAATGTTTTACGTACAATTTACATGTAACCCCTATCGCTAAGGATAAATGCAGTGTGAAGCTCTACAGTAGTGTTTTTGAAATAGTGTACGCAGTAAATTTAATGTATATATTCAGTGTTTTTTTTTTTTTTTTGTAATATATTTTAATACACCTATTACAATAATTATCAAGCAAATTTGTGATGTGTGTTTATTTCACTTATCTGGCGACTCACCACGCCGGACTCCTCCTAAGCCCGGGCCCCCAGGCTAGAGCCCCCCCTTATGGGGGCCATGCTGCAGACACATCGCACACTATAGAAAGGCCTCGATGACAAAACTCACATTATTCATTGAAAAATGTAAGTTATCACACCAACAGTCAACTTTGTCAACGATTTTCACATGGTTTAAAGTGACTTTTGATAGCCAACTATTTTTCTTTATATATTACTAACGCTTTTAGAATTATTTGGTATATTTAACTAAAAACATGACAAAATTGCAAAATGTGAGTTATGACTCTAGGTGACTCAATGATCAAGGACAATTTGCTAAGATAACATCTTCAATACTTTTTGATGGCAGATCTATTGCCGTATGTGAAGTATTTTTGATATGAAGAGTCTATTTGTGTCACTAGATTTCAAAATCAGCCAAGTCCATAATGGATGAATAGGAGAAAAACAGCCTTTTTGTTTTCTCAAGTACCTACACAGTCACAAGGGTTATAGTATGTATTATTGCGAGTATAGAATATTGAAAATGAAAAAAATTCACATTTTGATAATACAGAATTAATGTTAGAAAGCAGTAGTTCTTCAGCAATTCACAAAAATGTCAAAAATACCTAAAGGTGGACTTGGGTGATATTGAAATCTAGCAACACATTTTTAAAAACCGATAAGTCCCCGATTCAATACTTGAGGAAAAGGACGTTTTTGTGTTTTCAGAGTTAGTAATTAGGTTTAACGCTAGATTCCATTGCACTGCATTTTCAAAATATAACAATATTATATAAAGAAATGAAAATATAAATACTATTAAATTCTACAGGTTTTAAAAAAAAGGTTTTGTCGATACATATTTCGGTTGTAACACCATTATCAAGACTTGACCGAAATAGCTATCGACAAAACTTTTTTTAAAAAACCTGTAGAATTTAATATTATTTATATTTTCATTTCCTGTAAAATGGAATTCTACCAAGTAAATGCTAACTCAATTAATAATATTATATCAATTTTGATCAGCCAATGTTACTTTTATTGCAATAAATATAAGTAAAATAAAATTGGACGTATCAGCATATTATTATCTTTGTATCATTTTAATTCATCGATTTTCGTGTGTAATTTTCAGTTCAAGTTTTTAAACATGTTGACGGGGTTTTGAATTATTGTTTGAAAATACACAATATGGAAAGAATTTTTATTAGATTTTGACTATAGTATGTGAACTTATCGGTTTTTAGAAATATACGAATCATATAATAACGTCTGACTTGCATTTAGGATTTTTAGAAAAAAAACATATTACAACTAAACAAACTGTAGAATTACATTAATGTATCTTTAGCGAATTGTTTAGGGAGGACATCATAAGAATTTAACACATAATAAGCCGTAGAAAATAAAATCCTAATTTCAATAATGAAATATGACGTATTCATTTTACAATTTAATTAATAATATGAAATTGGCGATACAACACCCAATACATAATATACATTTTTGCATCATATACGATAGTTACGTGAAATTCTTACATTGCCTGTATCCAGAATGCAACGTTAGTGTAGGCCCCTTTTACATTAGAGGATTATTTTAAAAACTGTATCGGTCCCATTCCAGTAGTTATTTTTTGCTAAAGTGATAGAACAATGCATAGTCAGAGTAATAAAAAAAACTGCATACAGAGGTACCTACTAAATTCCATTATAATCGTCAGATTGGGTCACTATAATGTGGTTCCTTAAGCCCAATCGCACATCGAAAATCGTCTCGGATGGGAAATAGTCGTAAATAAAAACTGGACGCCATGCCGGAATAGTGTCGTTACGCGGCTAGTCGAAATGAATGATAAAGCAGTTCCTGCGCACGTACCAGTGCGACGTTTTGGTATTATATCAACGCTCTAATCTTTTGCTAGCGACTTCAGACTCATATGTCGCATTCGAGCTGTGTGCGGAGGTACATTAAATTACATGTGTTTTGTGAAAACCAACAAAATCATATCGACATGTTCGACGTGTTGCAGTCCAGACGAGTTTGGATGTGCGACCCGGCTAAAGCTCTGTATTACTAGTCAGTCAGTGGAACGAAACTGCAGTTCGATCGTAGTTATGTAGTTATGGATAGAATATTATTTGTAGAAAATGATCCCCAAGAATTTAGATCCAGAATAGATCATCTAGCAATCACATATGTAGCGCCTAGTTTCAAATCCCCCTAAAACGGTTTTTGAAACTTTTTGAATTAGATCATATGTATTTAGATGGATATTTTTGTTACCTATATGATGGCTAAAGATTGAACTTTAAAAAACGTCAAAAACCGTCAATACGATAAAAAATTAGGGTAAATTTCAAAACCCGCTAAAATGGTTGGGTGTACTTTCCAAATACCCCTAAAATGGATAAGCCGAAATACTCTTTAGAGTGGACAAATTAAATAATAAATACACAAAGTTCACAGATTTAATAGGTATGAGTTTTTCTCATTTTTCTGAAAAGTACCTAAAATCGTTTTAGGGAGTTTTGAAACTATGCGCTTTATATTATAGTTGATAGCGATTGACAGAATTGTATTTGATGTAGTAGGTACAGGGTGTTTTGGGAGGAATAATACATATTTTTGGAGGTGGTAGTACAGACAAAAAAGGGCTACACGTACTTTTTATTGCCAACATAGTTGAAAAATGTATTGGAGTCGAGTAATTTTTTTTAACAATTACGTATTTTCAACTATTGCAAACTATTCATGTATTTTATATCGTTAACATAAGCTTTAATTAATTACTCTTTTTATTCAACGAATAATTCACAAGATTTAAGAATGTAACATTCTAATTATTGAAGATTCATAATTTTGGAAACACTTCTGAGAAAATATCTTTTTGAGAAAAAAGTTATTTGCAAGTTCAAGAAAGCTACAACACTAATATATCTTGGAGTGATCCGTGACGTCGGTTAGTAATTAAAGTAATACCTACTTTGATTTAAAATACAAAAGCCGATAGCCAATAGTAGCTCAATTTGGAAAGCGCTGCAGAGAGTATTATAATAGCCATTGGTTAAAATTTGTCGTAATTAAGTATGTTACCTACCTTTAGCATAGTGGTCTATGTGCGTGGGCGCGAGACCCGAGAGATGCAGGTTCGATTCCTGCGGGGTGTCTTACTTTTTTTTCTATTGGTTATAATACATTTTCTCAGAAGTGTTTTTAAAATTATGTATGTTTACATAAGCAATGAGTCATTTGTCTATGTTTAATAACTTTTGTAAGGCATTTTATGGCTATCTCCACACACGTTGAAAGTCGGACATACTGCTTATTTATACTTAAACTTTTAAATTTTCAATTTATATTTAAAATTTAATACTCGGAATAAATAGTCTACATTGCCACCAGTTGCAGGTTCAGGAACTTGGGGGACCGAATCACTGACTTATTTTGAGCCCCCCCCACCCATGATACAAAACCTAATTAAAACCATAAATTCCAATATCCAAATATTATTGTAGATGAAAGCTATGACACATCATAATATTAGTGGCTTATTTTTGATGTGTACAAGTACGGATCTGTTTGAATGGTTATAGGGCAAGGGTGTTAACTAATTACAACGTTTTCATTAGGTCGTATTCTTATTTGTCTGGTGGTTGTTTGTCTGGTGGTTGTTTGTCCGGTGCAAATCTTGCAATCGATTTTTAACTAACTTCCCGACTAGCTAGATATTTGAAACTTTTAGAATATATCAGAACACGGTGCCAATGCATTTTTTTAAAATACTTTTAGCCATTTTTAAATAGAATTAAATTCATTTTCAGTTAATTCTGTTTTGTATGAAAAGTTATTTCGGAAGAAATCCGTAATTCAATCCACTATTATTGGTTGCTAGGGTTCTAACAACTAAATTATTAATATATAGTGCGATACTATGGAAATCAATATGAGTGTCAAATGAGTGTCAGTATTATTTCTATCAAATACAATTTTTTTGATCGTTAAAGCTAGTCAAGTCAAGTTTATATGATTCAACAGAAAATTTAAAAACGTTGTCTATAAAAAGTTTTTTTATCTTGTATTTTTATCTACTTTGGAGAAGAAATATCTTCCGCGTTCTACTTTTTTTCTGAAATTAAGGACATATAGGTATATTGTAATACATAATAATATATATGTATTCATAGTACCTATATAATAGATGTATTTTTAAACCAAAATATAATCTTACTAAGAAAATTAAATAAAGCGTTGTACATAGAAAAAATATTAACATAACTGTAGTTATTTTATTTTGAATACATACATTTTATTTTGAGCTTCCGGATGCTACAGAGCTTATATTACTTATCTTACATTGTAAGGTATCTACATTTTTTCTATAATTGAGGGCATGGCCCCCACAATGGGGGGGGGGCTGACAGGGCTCTAGCCTGGGGGCCCGGTCTCAGGAAGGGCCCGGTGCGGCGTCGACCAGATAAATGAGATAAACACAGATCACAATTATTTTGCTCTAATAGTAAAAAAAGTCGTCTGCGGCGCTATTTTATTTCAATATTATAATAATATTTGTTTGTACGATGCAATTTTTAACTGTGTGCCGATACTCGATAACTCCACAATTCGAATGGATGTACATATTAAAAATACACCTTAATTTTACCGCGTACACCATAGCGATACGTAGGGGGGCCCGCCAAACATCCTAGCCTGGGGGCCCGCTTCAGGATGTGGGGGCCATGATTGGGGGTGTAATTACTCAAACCATTTATCAAACACGTATGATTTCAAATTGTTCATCCGAAGTCATTCTGTACTTCGATTTTATAATTTTCATTTGCGAAAACGCTGATTCGCACAAGTATGTCGAACCAGAACAGGTGTACAAACTTTCAGCACATTTTAATAGATTTGAATACTCATCTGCTGGTAAATATTATTTATTATTGTTATATTGCTGTTTGGTTGTGAAAGAATTGGATAATTAAAATTTGGATAATAGAAATATGTATTATAAATAAAATATACGAGTACCCGGAGTACATATACTTTTAAATTATAAATAAATAAATTCAATATTTTTGGCGATCGACCTTATTAACACCCCTATTATAAGGCATAAGCCCTTTTTATATTAGTTGTAGGGATTTTTTATACTTTGCGTAATGTTTTATAAGTATCTACTCAATTTGTGAGAAATGGGCATATTTTTAAGAAGTAGATATAATTTAATAATTGTATGTCCCCTTTTAAATCCTCTTCCGCTGACTACCATATTCCAAAACATGGACGATTCCTCTCAAAATACTCTGTATAAGCATTGTTTTTGAAGTTATACCTCTTTTGACGCGTTTGAGAAATCAGATCAGAGTGTATTTTGGCGTGTGACATGTAACACATAATTGATTTTTTCACACGAAAAAAGACGCACTCGATTGGATTCGAACCACCGATTGTTAGGATATCAGTCGAACGCATTGCCTTTACGCCACGGTATGATACTGCAATCGTGACGATTATACATTATAATATTATCGTTTAGAATTGTTCCGTTGCCTAGGCAGCGAATTTGTTATTGTCGGCCATTTGCAATTCCTTACGTAAACAAACGATTAAACGTCAGAGTGACAGTTGCTACTAAAAAAACCACGTGAAACCATTATATAATTTAGTAATATAAGTAAAATTGTATAGAAATAAACCAACGGCGTTCCAATAAGCGGTCCTTTTTCTTCAGTGTGTAATTTAACAAGATAATTAAGAGCTAGTCAAAGAATCTAGTTTATCACAAGTTTTGTTTATATTTTGTTATGCCAAAGAAGTATAACTTCTAAAGCGCGTACAATAAGTACACACACCGATTTATTTTTTGTTAGTAAAAGTGGATATTATGTGTTTATTTAACACAGAGGTTTTCTAGCATCAATAATAAATTAATAAATAGTATAATTTGACTTGGTTTGTATTGGTAGCTTAACTACTTGCCTACCTGCTGCCACTTGCTTGGATGGGTCTCTTCATGATGAATAGCGGTGGGCTCTCCAGATCCTCAACAGCCATTGTTGTCATTATGTCTCGTTACTTTGGATGGGGTATCTTTTATTTACGGAACACGATAACGGATAGACGAAAAAAAACTTCAAGTAATTAAAATAAAATATTGTGATACGGCATATTTCGGCATTCTCAACAATTGCATAAAGGTGCATCTGCGCATAGGTAATGCAATCACTTCGTCTAATAACTCTACCGCTGATACCATTCATTGACACAATATTCAGTCAATTTCAGTGCATTGCTTAATATTCTTGTTTAATTATGTCGTAGTGCATGTCTCAGGAGTCTGCGGAGTCGTTGGAGTTTGGTGGGGGATGATCAGAGGGCGGCATCAGCATCTGTTGCTGCTGCAGTAACTTGGCTGCAGCTGGGAAGCCTCCGAGTTCGAATCCTGCTGGAGCCACTATTCCAGCGGCGCTTGCGGTACCTTGGAGATATGCAATTAGCCTAGAAAAAATGAATTAATTAGCTCAAGGTAGTTTAGACAATAACGCATCTCGTCTTTGAAAACGCAGATCGTTATGAGTATGGGTAGATATCAGTGGCGAAGGGTGGAGTTATGTTGTTAAGATCCGACATAAATAGTGCTAACTAAACTTTGTCTGTCAAACGTATTTGTTTTCATTGAATTTCAATTTCAGTTTATTCAATTTTTTTTTTTAAACATATTGTGGACATTACAAATTATAAGTTTAAGACGTTCACAACATGACATTTAGAAACAAAGATATATAACACAGTATTACATAAAAAAAGAGATAGATCAGTAGATGAATTAGATAGGTTCAAGGAAGTACACCGGGTGAGCTAAGCAAACCCTATTTTAAGAATTTATAAAACAACGTCCGCCTAAACTCATTCTCGCGTAGGTGGAATATATCAACACCCGAAGCAATTTCGTTGAACATAGTTATCGCCCTCCCAATTGGCATTACCAGTGGCAGGTTGGTTCTGCATCTTGGGAGAATAAACAACTGATGGTCTCTATCTCTAAGATAGTTATCAGGGACACAAAAGTCAACACTGCCCAGAATGGCAGAGTTCTCATTTATACCTCGTATGAGTCGAAAAAACTAAGTCTAAAAAACTTGAACTAAGACAACAATGTGTAAGTAGTGTTTATTGGTTTTTTATATTCAATTAAACCCTGCCTAATCCAAGTCATGGTAGATAATCGTAAAAAAATATTCGTTTATCTATAAAATATCTAAAATTATACCATTAAACCATATATAATGTTAGATATTATTTTATAGTTATAAGAATATTTTTTCGATTATGGTTTGGTTAGACAGAGTTTAATGAATTTTGAAAAACCAACCAATGCCATCTGTAATACTAATAAGTATCCTTAATCCAACGAAAATAAAATAAGTAGGTACCTATGATTCTAAAAGTGTGCACTATTTTTATCGAATTGGCCGTAGAATACGTTTACTATTATGGCTATGTTTAGGCAGGGTTTAATTCAATTTTAAAAACTAACCAGCACCATCTGCAAATTGTGTTCTTAGATCAATGTCTGACAAAGTTTAGTGGGCACTATTTACGATGGATCTAAGCAGCCTTCTTCCACCCTTCGCCACTGGTATATAATATCCTAAAACAGCTATCAACATAAATAACTCAAATATCACAAAACTGACAAAAATGTTTCAATACCATTAAACTGAAGTTATGTAGTTCCAATAATATAAACAATACAATTAATTGATAACCATTAAACAATCTGATGTAGATAAAAAAAAACAATTAGGTAAAATCTTCGTCTGGAAAGATGTTTTAAGAGTGCTTCCGAAAAAAATTTTGAATTTGTCAAGGGTTAATTTTTATTTTAGTTTAGAACCGCACATGTACATACATTGTATTAAATTGTATATATCTATGGTAGAGTTGCCATTTCGACAAAATACTATTGACATTGTAGAAAATTTTGCAAGAGACTGGAATAAGTTCATTATATTTTACTACTTTTCATTTACTCATTAAATCGTCGATAACAATGATGAGGAATATGTTGCTCGGTAGACTTTTTTTAAATCATAAATATTGCGAAGATTATGTTGGTATCAGGCTGTGAATGATTTTAATAAAATTAATCATAATTCGGGTTCTTATTTGTTTTGTGGATGCCAGCGGTAAACATATTTTGAAAAAAGCCGATATACTGGATTATTTGTTAGTTTAAGTAAGGTTGGGTTAAGTTAAGTTAGGTTACCATTCTTGAATTCATGAATTTTGCCAAAATCGGCTATGAAAATTGCCGCTGTTCCCGCCTGGCTTCCAGGAAACAGACATGTACCATAATTTGTTATGTTCACAAAAAAATATAATGAAATATTATTTATAAGTTGATATGTAGTTTTTTTACCTTCTCAATTCTTCAAGTGCGTTGGCTTGCATCAGAATATAGTTTTTGGCTAGGAGTAAGGTGGCGATCTTGGAGAGTTTCCTGACTGAGGGAGAATGGGCGTACGGTATCACACTCCGCAACTCATCTAAGGCATCGTTCTAAAAGAAGTGATAACATTTGAAACATATTTTTTCCAAAGCAGCGTTTACCAATTACTAATAGTCACAGTGACCTTTTAAATTGAAGGGTTGAAAGTCTATAGGGTCTAAGTGCCAACAAAATTCTATTACAAGTTTTTTTACTTCAATCTTTACTGCAATCTATATGACAAGCCCAATAAAATTCAGATTCATAACTATACCATTTTTGTCACACAAATACATTGACATAATATGGGCGGGGTATATGTACCGTACCCCTACTAAAACCCTGGCGAGGCGGGTGACCAAGTGTGAGTGATAATAATTCATTGATGAATCGCTCTTATACCTTTCTATGTATGATGCTGTAATAAAAATAGTACACATACCAAATCGTGCATTCTTCTTCTTTCCCTGGCATTTATATTAAGTCGCACACTCTTTCCCTGTCTCGCCTTCTGCTTTCCGCCCCCCATTCCTGGATTCACAGCCATCCCTCTTTGCGATTGCGGAACTCTAAAAATGTAAATTAAAAATAACATTTGGTTCGGAACATATTTTAATTCCTCAATTCGCCACGTATTAATGCCCTTTTTGGCATATATCGTGGCGTGGCAAAATGGAGAGCCCTTCAAAATTATGTTAGGAGCGCAGCAGAAAGACCCATGATCCTGGTCGTGTTTAGTATGTAGGTATACACAACAAGAGTGTCAAACTAAAAATTCTTAGTTTGACTTACAATAAATTGTAATTTATTAATTAAGCCTATCATTGGGTCTATTCTATACTTATCGACCGCTAAAGTGATAAAGTGATAAATATTATCAAACTTAGGCCTTAGGGTAGGTTTGTATCAAAGTATTAGCACTTATTATAACTATTACAATAAGATGTTTGTAATTGTAATTGTTACAATAAGTGTTAATACTTTGATACAAGCCTACCCTAAGTTGGATAATATTTATCACTTTATAACTTTAGCGGTCGATAAGACAAGTATAGAATAGACCCACATATGGGAGAGACACTTCTTTTCTTATTTTGAAAAGCAGACTGTAAAAGCCGATCGGCACCAAATGTACGGTGAACAGAAGATTCCGGGCACAAAAACTGCGGACAGAAAATTTCACATACAAAAATTCCGGACATAGAAAATTTCAGACACCAAAATTGCTGACCCAAACATATTATTCAGATTTAAAAAAATGTTTAACATTACATTTACCTATGTTGAAAGGATTATAATAATAATTAGTGAAATTTGTTGATTTTACCGATATAATTGAAAAGAATAATAATTATATTATAGCTTTTTTATTTTGTAATTTTTAAATGTGTTTATTGGTAAACGTTTACAAAATACTTATTCATGGACGTGCTTACTATTTATTCTCCCAAATATAACTCGTCATCTCAATACTAGATACGACTAGATAACTCCAGCGCTCGAAATGGAAAAGTTCACGAACCGGAGCGCTCGACAATTTTCTGAAGATATTACATAGTTATCAAATTTTATGTGTACTTCATAAAAATAAATGTGTTATTATTTTTTATATGGCCTATCTAGCTCAGACGGTCAAAATATTTTTTCCACGAGACGGAGCGATAATTTTATCGATGTCACGAACCGGAACGGCGCTCCGATGCGTTCCGGTCCATTTCGAGCCCTGGATAACTCTGATTTGGTTATTAGGGAAATTGAAATTTCAACTTTACTTGATTAACATAAATCTAGGCTATAATTATTATTTAAAATAAAAATGGAAAATTGTGCTTATTTTTAAAACTTAAATAGTGTTCAATTGAATGAAAAATATTGTAGATATATTATTTTATTTATTTAATGCATTTATGGTTTTAAAGTAATCTAATATTTTCAAACACAAAATTAATACAGATTCATTAACTTCTGACTTACCTAGTTTTATCATTTTGTAGAGAAGGAAATATATAATCATATTCAATAGCTATCTCAAAAACAGTGGAAATCATGTTACGAGTATCTAGTTGTAGTATTGAGGTGACGAACTTAATAAACTTTTACATTTACGGAATACGTTTTTACTTTTGGTTGGTGGTCAACGGCCGGTTTGGTGCTCAACGGCTGGTCGGCCCCAAGTGGACACATTGACGCCAGTAGATGTGTTCATAGCAAAAGTTGGGAAATGCCAAACTGCCAGCAAGTCCCATCTGCTGGCCTCCCCGCGGCGACCTCCGGGCAATGCAGCGAAAGCTGTAGCTAACAGCAGGGGGTGAAGAGCGAGTGACCGCCGCCATAAAACTCGCTTTCTGGCTAAGGGGAAGAAATCCCCGACAGAAAAACCCGGTCGAGCCGACTCTCAGTGACTCAGGCCTCGGGAGCGCTGGGCTAATCACCTTGCCTCCTTAAACGACACAGATTAACACAACACCTTCACAGCAGCCTCGGACGACAACCGGCTCTGTAAAACGACGACCTTGCATGGAAATGGACAATGAAACAGGTAGAGTAATCCTCTCTAACAACTCGAGTATGCGCATTGGGACATATAATGTTCGCACCCTGCGTACCCCCGGAAAGGACCTGCACGCCACACGCATCATGCACACCTACGGTGTGGACATCCTAGGGCTGAGCGAAGTGCGCTGGAAAGGAGCCGGGAGAAAGTTGATTGAGGGTTTCTCTATTGTCTACTCAGGTCAGGAGCAATATCATCGCCAGGGAGTGGCAGTATTGATGTCAAAGAGAGCGGCCCGTTGCCTCGTGAAATGGGAACCAATCTCGGAGAGACTGATACGTGCCTCCTTCAAGACGCCTGATAGCTCCTTGACCGTCTTTCAGTGCTACGCCCCACTGAGGATGCCGACGCGCAGATAAAGGATGCCTTCTACGATTCTCTCCACGCGGCAGTCTCCGCCATCCCCCGAAGAGACCGCGTGATTGTAATGGGGGATTATAATGCGAGAGTAGGAGCAGACCCGGTGCTTGGCCCCACGGTGATGGAACGACACGGCCTCGGTGACCCCAACGATAATGGTAAGCGGCTCGTAGAATTCGCCACTCTGAACGAGCTCGCCATCGGAGGCACTGTTTTTCCCCACAAAGATATTCACAAATATACGTAGACATCTCCCGATGGACGCACTAGGACGCAGATTGACCACTTCCTGCACAGCTTGAAGCACCGAAAAAAACTTCTCGACGTGTGTACTTACAGAGGCGCCGATATCCATAGTGATCACGAGTTACTCATTGTAAACATCCGAGTAAAACTCAGTCGCCAGGCGAGGCCTCCAAAGCGCGAACAAATTGACGTTGAGAAGCTCCGACGCCGCAGAATTTGGATTGACTTCGAAACTGCTGTACGAGATAGTGTATATCGTATCTACAAGAAACACATATCTGAATCCGACCTCATTGAGGCGTACTGGAGCCTCATAAAGAGTGCGATTGTGTCGTCAGCCTGTACCGTCTTTGGTACCAGAAGGAGTGAGCAGCCAAAGTGGATGTCTGACGAAACGTGGGTTGAAATTGGAAAACGAGCTAGGCTGAAAGCCTTGAGAGACGAGGAGACAGACCCCGACCGAACCGAGGATCGCCGGACTGACTACCAGACCCAAGACAGGGTAGTCAAACGATCCGTGCGGTTGGACAAGCGCAATTTTATGAACCGAAAAATTGAAGTGCCAGAGGAGCCAGCAAGCAGAAATGACACCAGGAAACTCTTCCGAATCACCTGTGAAGTCTGCGGCAGGCAACCACCGACTCCCGGAGTCATTCGTGGTCCCAGTGGAGCAATAAAGTCTGACGCAGAATGCGTCAAGAAGATTTGGAAGAATCATTTCTGCGGAGTGCTGAACCGCTCACCCCTTTGGATCCCTTTGACATATCTGTGGAAGCTTTACTTTTGGACATTCCCCGAGCGACCAATATTTCCGTTTGCCCGCCCACGCACACCGAGATAAAATCGGCTGTGAAAAGGCTCAAGAACGAAAAGGCACCGGGGGGTGACGGGATTCATCCTGAATTCCTCAAATACAGCCTGAGCGCAATTCTGCATCCTATGCTTCATCTGATGACAAAAGTGTGGAAAGAAGAGCGCTGTCCATGGGACTGGGTGAACGGTGAAATCATCACACTTCACAAAAAAGGTGACCCTCTAAGCTGCGACAATTACCGAGGCATTACGCTACTCAGTGTTCCGGGAAAGATTTTAGAACCGCTTAAAAAAAATCGGTTAGGTACATGTCCAAACACACGCGTTAACATCATTTTACTCCCTACTTCAATTATAATTTGTCAATTTATGGCTACGGCCGTATGTTGTAACTTAACCACTGGGGAATGCCAAAAACACTACCTTATTCTTAGGTCAATAATTATTATAAAGCAATCATTATTCGTATGATGTTTATCACACTAGAATGGTCAAAGACATAGCTTATAACCAGTATCTTTAGAATTATCTTCAAATGTGTTAATCTTGCCCATTTTTTGAATAATAAAATGCCTAATTCTTGTCAAATTTGGGATCACAGAGATTATCAATATAATTTTTTATCGTAAATATTTCACTATAATAATGTCAATATAAATTATACTGATGGTTTTATAAATGCGTTTAAAAATTAATAAATATAAAAAATCTTAACACCACTGCACATTTATGTACTGAAATATGACTATATTCTACGAGGGTGGGTCAATAATTCCTTAGAAAAAAGCATTAAAACAGTTTTTATTTTTGTATTTTTTTTTATTTCTCAACATAATCTCCTTGAAGCTCAATACACTTGGTTAGACTTTTCTAAATTTTTTTTAAACCGTCAGAAAAATAAGTTTTCGGAAGGTCCTCAAAATAAGCATTTGTCCGATCGATGACTTCTTCATTTGAAAAAAAACGTTGTCCACTTAGCCATTTTTTTAAGTTTGGGAAAAGGAAAAAGTCACTGGGGGCTAAATCTGGCGAATACGGTGGGTGGTCGACCAATTCGAACTTCAATTCTTCAATTTTAGCCATTGATCGTAAACATGTGTGAACACGGGCATTGTCCTGATGAAAGAGGATTTTTTTCCTGTTTAAATGAGGCCGTTTTTCTTCAATTTTGTTTTTTAGCTGGTCCAATAAAGATGCATAATAATCTCCTGTTATTGTTTTTCCTTTTTCCAAATAGTCAACGAAAATAATTTCACGTGCATCCCAAAATACAGTAGCCATAACCTTACCAGCTGATTTTACGGTTTTCGCCTTCTTTGGACATGGTTTGCCTTCGCAATCCACTGCTTTGACTGTTCTTTCGTCTCGGGAGTATAGTGGTGTATCCATGTTTCATCTACAGTCACAAAGCGACGAAAAAATTCATCCGGATTGCGTTGCATGAGCGACAACAGGGCTTTAGAGGCCACCACCCTATTGCGTTTATTGTCGACTGTGAGCAAACGCGGCACCCATCTTGCAGAAATATTTTTCATGCCCAATTTGTCATGTAAAATAGAAATGACGCTACCTTTTGAGATCCCTGTAACCTCAATTATCTCACTCAACTTTAATCTTCGGTCACTTAACACCATATCGTGGATTTTATTGATCATTTCTGGTGTAGTCACCTCTACAGGACGTCCTGAGCGTGGTTCATCCTTTGTTGATGTACGACCCCGTTTAAATTCATTTAACCAGTTATAAATAGTTGCAAGTGAAGGAGCAGATATGCCGTGAACTAAATCCAACTCATTTTTTATTTCGTTTGCTGTTAACCCTTTTATATTAAAATGTTTAATAACAGCTCTAAACTCAATTTTCTCCATTTTCCATTTTTCCATTTTCTACAAGCAAATTTTTTTTTTAAATGTACGAGAAACACACAACAACCCGACCAATCTGATTGAAACTTCGCAGCATACTGAATCGGTAGTGCCGCTGCATGAAAACAAACCGCTTACAGTACTAGTCGCGCCACCTGTCGGCTTTTCTAAGGACTTATTGACCTACCCTCGTATAACAATAGAGCGAGAGGTTTAAAAGAATACTATTTTATGTAATAAAAATACTTTATGCAGTCAACAAATGTTTAAAATAAATATAAAGGATAATAAGGCTTCAATATTATATAAATAGATTATCTACAACGTTTAAGGTATGTCCAGGATCATGCTTTGAAAATAGAAAGAAAGCTCAATTTTGACCCACGCTGAGCACGTCCGCCCTTAATATGTTTTCATTTTGTCTGCGGTTGATATTGATACATAAATAATACAAAATAATAATAAATGACATGAGTAGGTAAGTACATAATATAATGATCAACGTTTTTTTTAGCTCGTATTCTTATTTATTTTCTCCGGTGGTTCTTTGTCCGGTACAAATCTTTCAATCGATTTTTAACTAACTTCCCGACTAGCTAGACATTTGAAACTCTTAGAATATATCAGAACACGATTCTAATGCATTTTTCAATACTTTTAGCCATCTTTAAGTAGAATTGAATTAATTTTCAGTTAATTCTGTTTTGTATGAAAAGTTATTTTGACACCATTATTGGTTGCTAGGGTCTGGGGTCCTAGCAACTAAATCATTAATATATACGTGCGTTACCTACTATAGAAATCAATATGACATGTCAAGTACAAATTTTTTTGATCGTTTAAGCTAGTCAAGTCAAGTTTATATGGTTCAACAGAATTTAAAGACGCTGTATATAAAAAAGTTCTTTTTATATAGTTTGTAATTATTTATATATATTTTTAAATCTGAATATAATATGTTTTGTCCGGAATTTTCGTGTCCGGAATAATTACATGTACCTATATTCACCGATGTTTGGATACTCGGAATTTGCATATTATTTGATTTGCTGTGGTAGGTATATAGGAAAATCCTTCAGATAATCAATATTCGAGTAATGATCGTAGTAATCTACGCGATTATCAAAATATTCGTACGCAACTTCACAATAATTGTTTATCGTTTAAGATGGTATCCCACGACTAGTCTACTTACATGGTTTCCCAAACTTTTCCTGCGATGGAACACTTCGCAAATACTGAAATTTTATCTGAACACCTTGCTTATTTTGTAAGATAGGTAATAAATTTAACAAAAAAACAATAATTATTTATTTAATGATTATTTATAAAACATACACATACACATAATAATATGTGAATGAAGTTCTTAATGACTTCGATGATTTTGGGCCATTCAATTGCAATTATTCTTGATATCAGACAAAATAATATTAGAATATTGAATAATTATATCTGATGTGCCATCAAGAGCCTGTTCCTGGACTTTGACTTCATTCCAGCATAAATCAAGAAAATCCAGCTTCGCATAAATAAGTCGCCGTATACGGAAGTAAAACAATAATAGCTTGTTTTGGACACACTCGGGTAATCTTCTGATAAATTCGCGGAACATAGTTTTGGAAACCCTGCTAGAGTCTAGATTATAGATAAAATTCGTATATGCCCAAAAACAAAAGTATTTCAAATATGATATGTATATTTTCAAGAAAATCAGTGATTACTAGGTCGTAATTCATTATAATTTATAAAATGTGTTTATCACCTCATCTACAACTTGCTTAACGAAACGTGTTTTGCTCATATGGTGAGCTTTATTAAATTAATATAAATACCAATTTAAATGACGTCATAATAAAATTATCAACAATCTATATTGTATAGCTGATTGTTGGTGTAGGTCAAAGCATGGAAAATAATAATTGAGCATGAATGTGTCTTAAACATACCAGTCGTAGAAGCACACACATGAATGAAACAACTCTTCTGCAATCGATACATAGGTCTGGGAACTCGATTAAAGTCAATCAAGTACTACATCATATCTGCAAGGGTCTACAGAATATAACTCTGGACGTTAAAGGAACAAACCATAAGAAGGCTGGAGTGTTTCGACTTGTGGCAGTATTGGTAGATTATTTTGGATACACAGCCTCTACTAGTGGCTCAATGTCCAAGGCATTAGAGATCTGATGGTCCAGGATAGGGTGGTGTACTGTGAGATGGTTGCCAACCTTCGATAGAAAAAGACACCAAAAGAAGATGTCTGATCATGCGAACAGTTAACAATCACTCATAGAACCAGTTCTACAACTGCATAAACTGCGAATGTAGGCCTGTCGCTCATGGAGAAACTGAAACCCGACGAACTGGTTGCTGGTGAAACTCATAAACTGACCAATGACAGATGCTTCGCACATGGTGCTATTGAAACCCACTTGAAATAATAATCTCATAATCTCAAACTATCCAACACATTGTCTTTCCTACTTCATTCCAAGCTTTTTCCCCGTAATATCTTTACGGGAAATTCTGGCAGTAATTATAGTAATTATACAGGCAGAGATATTTCTTAACTTCTGCAACAAATTTTAAATTAAAAATCGGTTCGCCCATCAAGAGTACTTTTGACGTCTTGACTTGTTATTGCTTGTTCAGTTCAGTGCTGCCAATTTTTGGAAAGAAATATGATATTTCAATGAATCTACTGATATTAGCATCACTGTTTTATAGAGGACTGGAAACTGAGCGACTGGGAGACTAGCATATAGCGTCTCTTCAGTTTAGTCGCGAACGTTTTGAAACTGAGAGATTCCAGTCTTGCCGTGAGTGGAAGGCCTTACCAAATCGAAGTACTTAGGCGATGCTTTTGTTTGACAAACTTTTATTCATCTTCTTGTCGTGGATCATCCGCCGTTCGGTAAACGAATCCGGTAAATTTTAACTCAATGGTATTTTCATATAATATGTAAATAATAGTAGTATGTTGGTGGAGATTCTAACCTTTTTAAATGCTTGTCACTGGAACGGTAGTCGACGTGCGGAAATGGATATGGCTTAGGAAAAATCTTATGTATTATCATGGCCAGATGAAAACAGTATACATAATATTATGTCCGCATACACATTATACAATATACGTAACTCTACGTAACTATATGTATACAATCATTTGATACACAACGCTCATCCAGATCAGCATACATTTCTATTAACTGGCGGACCACATCGTACAACTTCTCTCCTAAATATCGCCATGCTACGGACATATTATGTATATTGGTTTGGGTCAAATATTAGAGTCATTACAAAACAAACCTGTGCGAGTGATGGCTAGGGCCAGGTTCCGGTCGATTCTCGTCATGCGGCGGTGGTTGAGTGGCCGGCTGCATGTTGGGGCTGGACTGCAAGTAGAACCCACCTAGTCCCACAGCACCGAGAGGGGTTCGTCTTCCTGCTCCGGGTACGATGGGTGGTGAATTTGCACCCTCTACTCCGGCGTTCACTGATCCACCGCCGCCGCCGCCCCACGACGAATACTGGGGCGGGTGTTCCATCTTGGGGAAACTGGTTAATAAAATCGTGGTTACATTTTTTGACAGTTAGCCAGCTCTCACATCAAAACTCGTCTCGTGTCCCGCACAGCCATAAAACAAACCTTTCGACAACGGAGATCCAGTGTTGCTTATGAAGACAGCGTATCTACCTAGCGACAGTCGCGCGTAGCCTTCGAAACGTATAGATATTTGAATGCGGTGATCGCCGGTATAGGAATGACCAATTCGTAGGTGTTTGTATGTGACTTCGACTTTTCGACTCAGAGCCCGAGAATGACGCAACTTGTCGATTGCAACAAAATATGTTTTTTTCAAACGAAACACTCGCATTCGACCAATCTGCGGAGCTCCATTTGGCAACGTGTGTTTTGGGAACAACGATGACGTCACATCGACGTATTCGACACGTTTTAGGCGAGACGAGTTTTGATGTGAGTGCCGGCTTAGATGTAACCATATTTATTTTATATCGCTTGTGGCTCATCTGTACTGCATAATAACGTGACATTATTTATTTATTTAAGATTGTGGACATAACAAATCGGTATTCAAGACGTTCACAACAAGAGATTTAAATTGAAAAATAGCTCCTAACCAAACAAGTTAAATAAAAATATATACTTGTCTAATGTAATAGCGAATATTACCCTCACAAGAGAAAAGGAAAAAACATAAACAATGTTAAGTTAAAATAAAATAAAATTTCAAAAGCAAAATATACAGCACATCACTGAACATGTATATGATTTGGGTAGCGCATTGACTAGTCTTACACACCTCTACTTTAAAAAAATCTACGATGTAGTTTTTTTTATTTATTTTTTAAAATATTTAGATTACTACAGTAAAAAAATGTAAATTTTATTTGTTCGATGAAGCATTAAGCCAACTATTTCTTGTACATGATTTTTTTTATTCATATATATATATTCATATTCATATATCATTCTGTGAGAGTTCATTTGTGTTTGACATATCAGTGAAAACGTTAGCTTATTTTAAAATTAGGTAGCATTCTGGTAGTCAAAAAAAGGTAGTTTATGCAATATAATAATGTTACGTATTTAATTATCTTTATTACTCTATCATTTCTGAATTATTAAAGATTGTATTTTCTGATGAACATGCATTTTATACTGAGGTAGATGATACTAAGAATATGACAAAATACATACAAAATATATTATCTCGTATATACATCTACTTACGCATTTAGTCATTGTTTAGCGATAGTATTATAATTTATTCTTTTTCATTATTAATATTAATTCAAATAAAGAATTTAAAATAATACAGTGTGCTAAAAAATAATGTCAAACCAGTTTGCTATATCTAAACCAATCAAGTGTTAAACTATTTTTTTTTATATTTATGTACCTATATATTACAACTAGATTTTTTATATTTATATTAATTGTATTGTTGTCTTATTCTAGAACAAACAAGAATATCCACCAAATACCTAGCTGACAAAAAAAATAAAAATAAAAACATTTTCGTGGTATGTACAGACAAATCATAAATAATAGGTACGTAAATTAAAGAACTACATACACACAAAAGTAAATTATTTTAATTGAATTTGCATAGCGGACGAAATTTAATATCTGCTATTTTTTGAAAATCAATAAGTAAACCAAAAGTACAAAAATTAAATACAATTGATTTTTAGTAAGTGTGAGATTTATTTATTAATAATAATAAATGCAACATAGTTTAATTGGGTATCGTGCGGTAATTATAGGGTTTTTATTTAAATTATTCATCAGGTATTACAGAATTGATTTGTAATTATTTATTTACATAACACTATTTTCATTCATTTTTAATTTCTATAACAAGCAATAGTTGTAAAATATTTTTACTATAAACGAAAAACTTGTAGGTACTTACGTTTGAAAACTTTTTCAATAATTTCTCAACCGGTTTAAAAGTAAACAGGCACTTCATTCATAAATTCAAAAACAATTTTCTTCACTTTAGATAACCCGCTATTGTAATATTTCATTATTATAATATATTTGTCTAAAGCATTATCACTTTTACCCCACTTAATTCTATATTACCGTAATACACACACGGATTAATCTTTTTGTAAAATGTAAATAACCAAACGGCATCACCGAATCATCTGACAAGTGTGGAAAAATACCCCTAAAACACGGGAAACTACACGAAAAATTATATATATATTTATTATTTTATGTAATTAATTTTATTATATGTTTATTTATTTAGTTCGCGTTATAATTTCGGCGGAGTTTAGTGTAAATAATTAAATATTTACGTAGAAATCGCGACGGGACGAGTGCAAGGGATGGCTATGTTCAAAGATGTCTACCGGTCGGCAGAGCGTGCGAGAGGGACGCGAGATCCCACGTTAAGGGAGGGTGGTAAAACAAAATAAATCTAGTACAGGGTGGCCCGCGATTATCTATCACTTAACTGTTGTGGGTTGGCCAGTAGTTGCGCCGGCGACCGCCACGGCGCCACTGCTTGGATGCTGGGCCCCCGGTAGGTGAATTTCTAGGGGGGTCTCTCATTGTGTCTCGCTTGCTCTCCCGGCCTCGCTTGGCGCGCTTTGCTAGGGGTGTCGGGAGGCAATTGCCACTGCTGATTTTCAGGGGAGTATTTACACGATTGCGGGCACTGCGACCTGCTTTCGATGACAACGTTCTAATGTTATAATCGCTAAACGATTTAATTGTTATTTATGAACATAAAAAAATTGAAAATACCTCATACATTATATAAATATAATATAGGTATTAACCATGTTCGATCCTAAGAATACCATATTATAGATTTTTTTTACGAGAAATGGATGTTAGCCACTTGCTCAACCTTCTGAGTCCTTACTCTGAGTCCAGTACACACATTGAAAAACATCATGTGATTTTTCTAGACTCGGAATTTGAACCGGGACCCACGACATGATAAGACGGTGCAGCAGCTGCTCGGCCATCGTGGGCGTAGATATATTATACTTAATAAGTAAAAATCGTTGAAAAATAATTGACGTCAGGCGCAACTAGATAAAACCCGCGACTATTGGATTCCGGCCAATGTGCTTTACCAAATATTGAGCTACCTGCGTCATAATAATTAATCACTAATATTCATAAATCTGAAGCGTTTTATATATTCCTGTAATTTGAATCATTGTACCAATAATAGGTACTTACCATAATTCCTAGCTGACGTCAGGAGTTCTCCAAAATTTTAGTCTTAACGTACTTGCACGTGCTAATAATTTGATAAACCATTTTTTATTCAACGAATAATTCACGAGGTTTAAGAATGTAACATTCTTTATAGAACGTACATAATTTCTATACTAGTTATTTTCGTCGTAATTAGATGAGATGCAGGACCGAGTCCCACCCGGCATCATATTTTTTAAAAGTTTTTTTTTGGCAGGTATAATATATATTTGAGTCGTCTATTCCTAAAATTCACCTTGTCCATTTTGTTTTGTTTTGAGATATTCACAAAGAACGTGTATGAAACCTCTACATAGAGAAAGAACCACTTTTTTCTTGGGCCATTGGGCGGGTACTTTTAATATATTAACTATAGAGCTTTTCCTATCAAACACTGTTGAAAGTTTTGTTTAGCATGATAATATACTTTCCAGTATTGAGCGAAAGTTTCAAAATACTCACTCTGTAACAATAGAAAAGATTTGAAAATGGCCACCAGACGGACAAGATGCATTTTGAAATTGGACGATGTTTTTCCACCATTATACTGACTGTTTAAGCTTGTCGGCTTATAACGTCAAAGACACATTATTTTTTAATGTGTGTATGAGTCAGAGAATGGACCTAATAGATTGAGCGAGTGGCCAACATACATTTCTCGTAAAAACAAAAATCTGTTAATACAAACCTCCACCCTGTGGATTCCCATATGATCTTATTAGGATCGGACATGGTTAAAAAAAATACTGACTGTAAAATACGTGTTTTGGAATTGTTTTATGTGTGTGCCCCTTTCAATTAGGAATACATATTTTTCAATTTATTTTTGGTTGGAATTGATGAATGGAAATGGGCGACTCAAATCGGTGCTTTCAAATCATGTGTGTTCAATAAAGAATGTTTCAATCTCACAACTTGTGAATTATTCATTGTATAAAAAAATAGTTAATATAATTTATGAATTGAGTTTATGACATGGTATTCAGCACACATTTTTCAAACACGTCAAATTTCAAGCAATTTCCAAATTCCAACTATCCCTTTCCTACTCAACATAGTTCATTTTATACCTCCACCTGACAGTATTGGCAACAGTAATTATATTATAACAACAATGTAAATTTCAGTATTCCCTTTTGATAAAGCTTACCACGTGAGCGACACGCGTGTTGTAAAGCAATCTTTATATCTTGGTGAATCAGGCAAAACAACTCATGTCTATTAAAAAAAATGATTGACATGATGGCATCACTATTTCCGTTCTAGCACTAATATTATAAAACTCCGTAGTATTGAGATAGTTATCTTAACTGACTGTCAATGCGAGAACTAGTCGTTAGACATTCATCCACCCTGTGGGTACATGGTTCGATTCCAGTGGTGAGTTCAGGGATCATAAATTCCAACTGCCAACTGCGAACTTAGTATATAATATATAAATGTATCTTTTCCTTAGAATCACATCTTGTACCCAACTAAACATAATTAGTATTGAAGATGACAGTGGCGACAGGTAATAATATCAGTGGTATATTTTATAGTGTTTATTTTATCTTTGATGTTAATTGTGGGGTTGGTATTATGCTTTGGGTAACATTTTATAAGCAATTTGTAAAACATATGAAAGTTTTTGTTATATTTCAAAAACAGCATGACTGGTTTAAACTGTTTCGAGGCCCCATTTAAAATTGTCTGACGAATCAATGGCGTCGTCTTCGCAAAATAAATACGCCGCTGTCCTGCTCCAAACACATATATATTGATTTTATAGAAAATACACGATTTTCCACAACTTTACAGAATAAACACATAATTATTAGCGATTTTTCACGATTTAAACGTAAAACGGATTTTTTAATATATATAAATTATCATAAAAACATTATGAGAGACTGCTATTTACCATTATAAACACATTTTTTTAATATGGTAATAACTCAATTTCAATATATTTTGACTTGCCGGAATTTAGAAAACTACATATTATTATATTACTACATTGTATTAATATAAGTGACTATCATTAAATTTGATATATTTTCATGCGACGTAATGAGGCAAAGAGACGTATCAGTGTAGTAAAAAGTGCAAAAAATTCCAAAGTTATAAAACGTATAATCAACCTCTCACATACTGAGAGTTTAAACTCATTCTTTGGGGTCAGGAATGCGTTCTACATTTTCACAATGTCACAATAAATTTCTCAGGTAACTTTCACTATCTATCTAGATAGAAGATAGAACGAAGTCATCGTAGGGTATTTTATTACATTGTTTTCTAGCCTCAATGGCTCTTGAACATTACATTTGGGGTCGGGGCTCCCCCAAATAAAATGTCGGGGATTTCAATGATCTCTATGGGGTACTTGTTATATTTATTTACTGGAAGTGTAAAGGTGGCATTTAGGAGTAGTGAACAGCGTCGAAAATAGATGGCGCTGGCTGTGAGAAAAATCAGAGATTTTCCAGTTATATGTAGGGAAATTTTCCACCGATAGATGGTTGTGTTATTGTTTTATTTCCTAAAAAGATAGGTACATATTTGATTTTTCTTACAATGCACAAAATGTAGACCGCGATTTTTTTTAAAATTTGTTTTTTACCAATAAATTCATAATGAAACTATAAAAAATGGATAACTAAATGGAAACTCGTATCTGTGTGACGTATGATATCTAAATAAAGAATATCTTCAAAGAAATAACTATTTTATTATTATTGTTAGTACAATCTGTATAGATTAATTGTTGTGAAACAAAGTTTTTTAATTAATTTTATTAGAACATATTTATGTTTAAATCTATTTCGGGATATAAATATTACAAAAAACTTAGTTTTAAAATTCATTATAATGTTCTACCATCTAAACGGCAGCTCATTTATTTTTGTAAATGTAGATTCCTACAATAAAGTTTATTGTCAGTTTTACAGTACAATAATTTAAAAAAATATTTAATAATTATTCTTCATTGGGGTGAAGATTATATTTTTATTTTAGTAATTTCAGGTGTAGCATATGGTATCCGCACATGCCATGCTTGTTAAAAAACTTTATTGCATATATTTTTGAAAATTTCATTTATCTTATATTATATTTTACATACCTAATTTAGACAATGGTATAATATTTTTTTTGACTTTCTACCCCTATCCTAAAAGCAAATGGACAATTTTGAAGCATATTTTTATAATTATTTGTCGAATATATTGCGCTGCGGATAATTAAAAATACTTTTAAATGCCTTATTGCGATAATTTTGATTAATCTCTACCACCATTTGATAGATGGCCTTGCACGCTACAAAATTTTGACAAAAAGCATATGCTTTACATTTTACTGCTTTCCCTTAGAAAACATATGCTCCTTCTTCAATTATTCGTCAACAGATGGCGTTACTGTGAAAGTTTTCCGACACTTTTCAAACTGGTAATAATGTTTCTCCATGTAGTTCTTACCGTTCGAACTTACTTTTTAGTACAAAATAAAATTTAAAATATAATTAATATACCTGCTTAAAGAATTTGGATATAATGAGTCTTATCAGTGTTGCTAACTGCCATTCACAAAAATATGCCTGATATGGTAAAAAAACAAGCTAGATGACGGAAAAATGCTAGATTAAAAAAAATAAAAATTGTCCAGCATTTCAAAAAAAAAAATGTCTTGATTTACCTACTGTAACACAGCACACACACACTCACACGTTTTATTCTGAATTTAAGAAGAAATAGGTTTAAAATAATACTATGTACGGTATACGTATTTTATTTATTATGGTACAGACATGAAATTGACAGAAATATCTTCCAGACAAATATTTATAACGTTGGTTCTTTATTTTTTGATATATTTGGGACCTTTTAAAATAATGGTAATAATCTGAAATACGCAGTATATGAATGTATATTCTAAGTAGAGAAGAATAAATTTATTTATTTCAATATCTATAATTGCAATAATTGAGGGACTGAGAATGATAGAGGTCCAAGTGCAGGCAAGTGCCAAGCAACTTGGGTAAATTTACTTCAAATTTACCTAATAATATTATTAACTGTTTACAATATTCTTGTCCAGCTCTCAAATGATATAAATATCAATATATATTCCAAGAAAATAAGTGTTGATATTTATGTATGTTTAGTGATTGAAGAGGACGTACATTTCAAGCCAATGCACAGGGCCAGGTGGCACCTGGGTGCCAGCCGAATATTACCGTCCTCCCACAAAAAAAGTATTTTAAGTGGAAATATAAAAACATTTTCCTTAACATATTCATATTATAACAAAAATATGTCATATTTTATTTACTAAATTTATATAAAAAAAAAAATTATAACGGGTAGCAATGCGAAATAAACGAATCGCGTACAATTTGAGAATAAAACAAAATAATGAAATTAATGATAATATTGTGCTGTCATTTTTCACTATCCGTGAGACAAATTGATTTTTCTTCAAATGTTGTACCTTCATCAGTCAGTTAATTTTCTAGCGCCCTGTCATACTAAAAATATATATTATTAATACTATCGACCGAAGGTACTTGATGGAATTTGAATTTAAATTCTAGTGGATTCAAGCTCTGTACTATTCCATTTAAGTCATTTTTTTGCGACCCGGGTTTCGTCTTTAGGCATCTTCAGACGTAGTGTACACACACCAAAGGTAAACACACACTGACAACGAACACTCTTAACTCTACCTTATATAGTAAATCAATACAATAAAGTCGGTAAAAACTCCATTACCTACATATCTAGTCAGAGGTCACAGAAAATACAATAAACAAATTATGAATAGTTGAAGTGTCAGTAAAAAACCTAATTAGTAAAAACCCTATCTTATTAATAACAATACACTCAGCATATTAATATAATAAATCGTCAAAACCTAATAATAGATCATTATTCATTATAAACAATAAAAATACTACACTCAAGAGGTATAAATCGTCAATTATAAGAAGAATAATTAATGGAGTTAACTAATGAGACGTTAGTCTTTAATAATACTCTTACATCCTACCTACTTTTATAAAAAACTACTACAGAGCTTGAATCCATTAGAATTTATAAAATATATGTTTTAACTAACGCTTTATATAGTATGCTATGACGCTGAACCATCCTATTGAGATTTTGAAATAGGTAATGCTTTACGGGTGCTATTTCAAAACTGGGAGGCGCGAAAAGTTTAACAGAAAAGAGGAAGTGAAAGCATTCATAAAAAAACGGAGTTACGGAAATCAAAATTACAAAAAAAATAAGTTCGACACGTTTGCACTTTTAAATGATTTCGCTTCAGAGTTAATATTGAAGCAATAAAAATCTATTTACTGAACAGCTGGATGGTTTGCTAATGCACTTTTTATATTATTTCGAAGATCTTGATTTTACAAATATCTCGTGGATGCAGAATCCATGTTGTCGATAAACAAGATGATGAATTTGGATTGATAACTATTGAAATGAAAAAATTGATGTGATACTTCATTGAAACAAAAATTTCAGAATGAAACCCTAGTTCAATTGTGGTTGAGTCGAAGTAAATAATAATATGTATAATACTTGTCAAAAAAGCAATGCAGGTAACTACTGTTAACATTCGTAATATCATATTTATGCGAAACGGAATTTTCTGCATTAGTTGAAATGAAATTCAAATATCCCGTTTAATAGTAGAAAAAAAACATTCTCCTCAATGACTTCTGGGTTTGATAAACTTTGTGCTAATAAACAAGCGCAGCAAATGGACCGGAGTGCCGTTCCGGTTCAAAAAATCCCCAAAATTGTCGCTCCGTCTGATGGAATAAAGTATTTGACCGTATGAGCTAGATAGGCCTTATAGCAAAAATCTAAAACTTATTTTTATAAAATCCACATAAAATTTGATAAATATGTTAATATTTTCGTAAACTTATCGAGCGCTCCGGTTCGTAAAATTTTCCATTTCGAGCGCTCTGCGCAGCCATCGTATTAAAAACAAATTAATTTAAAAATTAGTATATTATATTAATAATAAAACCTTGATATTATGTTTTTTTCATTTTTTGTATTAATAAATTTTTCCCAATTAAAATGTGTCTGTATTATCGGAGGCGCCAACATTAGATTTGTAAAAGGGGGGACGTAGTAACATTAAGTTTGGAAACCACTGCTTTACGGTGTGTCTGCATATAACTAGTTACGGATCGGAGATTTTAAACGCCTAAATAGGAATAAAGTAATATTTGTATATTTCCTATAACTCTTCGATTTACCACCTTATGTTAATCACCACCCTTCCGTAGTAGGCGCATATACCTCATCATATTTTCAGGTATGTAATTGAATAGAATATAGTTTTAATAAAAGCATCTAAAATGTGGTTTTCAGACTTTTGCCGCCCGGGTATTTCGCACCGCCAAACACCCTCGCTTGGCGCCTCCCTGCCAATGCTGTTATGAGCACAATAACAACAATTTATACTCATGTGTTCATGGAATGCAATGTTACAAAATACAATGCTTATACTTTTTGAAGATACTTCTTTTGGGGCGTTTGGTAGAGAGTGAAATTGAGAGCTGCGCGCGCACACCGTTACGAAAGTGCGCGACAGTATGTGGTTAGCTGCAAATCAGTCAGCTGTATACAAACGCAAGTTTGATAATAGAATTGTTCCGTTACCTAGGCAACAAATTTATTATTGTCGGCCATTTGCAATCCCTTACGTAAACAAACGATTAAACGACAGAGAGACAGTTGTTACTTTAAACATAAAACAACGATAAATATTTCTATAATTTAGTAATATAAGTTAAAGTGTATAGAAATAAACCAACGGCGCTCCAATAAGCGGCCCATTTTCTTGAGTGTGTAATTTAACAAGATAATTAAGAGCTAGTCGAAGAATCTAGGTTATCACAAGTCTTGTTTTTGTTTTGTTACGCCAAAGAAGTATAACTTCTAACGCGCGTACATAAGTACACACACCGATTTTTTTATACAAAGCAGCTATGAGGCACGCATTCATATTTGTGTGGTGATATGAAAACAGTTCCCAACTATTTTTTTTAGTTATGTAGTGTTGCTATATTAACGGAATAAAACTGTATCAATTGAATACCCATAATTTATGTTATTTGAAATAAGAACACTGTGATGTGTCAAATAATGACGTTTGTACTTATATATAAAAAATATTAATATTAATAACACATCTAGGGATTGGAATACCGAAAGAAAATATCAATACCAGTTTTTCGGTATTTCTTATTGAATACGGGTATTCGTTAAAACGTAAGTACCTAATTATCAGTAACTATAGCTATTACAATCTCTATAAAAACATTATGTTATAGAAAAAACCTACTTACCTACATTTATTATGGTCACATTAAAAATATGTATTAATCACAATATTGTAGAATCAGCGATTTTTACAAATAATTTGAATATATTGATAATTTGAACTAAAGCTCTCAAAAAAATAAGAGCTGCTGCAGAAAAAGCTTCTTCAATTCAACACTTGTAATAATAATAATATAAAGAATAATTGAACATTTGTCACAGATGTTTTTTATTTCAAAATAATATCAATACATGTGTTAATTTATCGAGACAATTTTACAAATGAGTACCTATAACTTATACACTCAATCGAATAGGAAACACAGTACAGACTAATGAAGGAATAACATTAAATCCATCGTCAAAAACGTAAACGAGTGTGGTTTCTTGATACCGAAAATTTCGGTATTTTGGATTTTTAAAACCGGTATGTCGGTATTAATAAATACTGGTATTGCAATCCCTAAACACATCTGTTTGATTTCCGGGGATGTGTCATTTTATGGCAGAATTTTCTCTCTTTTTATAGATAAGACGCCATTAATATTTATGAACGAAACAATACGGCGAAGGACAATACGCGCAAACACAGAAATGACATTTAGGGAGGATTGTCATATTAAATAATGAAGCACGTTTCCGAGAGAGGAATAATACTCGATCATCTTATTTCTGCTGAAGGATGACAGATGCGTCCGCTCTAATATGAAATGATGTTGCTTTTCAAGACTGCCAACATTGATCACGAAAAGATATTACATTTTGCGTTCGAGTTACACATCAGAATTTATTTACGTAATAGTATCGTACCTAATTAATTTATGGATAAATGAACTGACGACGCTCAGGGCTGCACAAATTTGAATGGGACTATTTATTAAAAACATATATTAAACATTCAGATAAAGTAAAACGAACCATAACTATATGCCTGCGATGGACCGATGATTTTAAATATGGCTGTAGTAAGTATTACATAACGAAAAAATTGTTTATTAAAATTATTTATTGAAATCGCAACAAAATAATCATATTTTTGTTATTTTACGAATAATTTTTAATTCTATTGCCAGTGATTAAAGGTTACATATGCTGATATTGTGTAATTGTTTATGTTTATATTGAAAATAATCAACAATATTCAAACAAATCCTGGAAGAGATTAAAAAAAATCAATTCAAAAGGTCAAACATTCGAACAATTAGATAACCATCATTACCTTATCGACTTGGCATTTTTGACGGATATTTGTGAAAAATTTAACAATTTAAATCTTGAACTTCAGGTTAAAATTTAAGATATAGCAGAAATGATTAATTCTATTAAAGCCTTGAAAGCTAAAATACAGTTTTTGATACCTACATATTTTTTCGAAAAATTCTCTTGTCTTTCTAAGGATGAAAAAAGTGATTGGTGAAAATATTTTTGACGTAAAATTATGTAGGTATTACTCATTTTAAGACGGTTTTAGAGCAATTTGAAAGTAGATTCGTTACATAATATTATTGCACTGATCTCATCGGGTGACGGGGGAAGCCGCGCTGCGACACTATGATTTTGATCGATTTACAATGCTTTGGACCAATCGGGCAATTAAAAATAAAAATTTCAACCAACAAGCCCGATGAAATTTATCGGTGGTCATTCAAATATAAACAGCTGCTTGTTGTTATAAACATAATCACTAAAATGAATAACCTTACAGTGAGTGACGGGGACTGTATGAAAGAAGCGTGGTTAAAATGCTTCTTTCATACATTCCCCGATTAATTATTTAAAGAATAGAATATATGCCTTCGGCTATGAACACGGTAATAATAAAACTAAATTGTGATTTTAAAACTTTTTAATAGCATTCTTAAAAACCATTCTCTCATTTTTTTCCCATGAAAAACTGCTCGGCACGTCAGACAACCTAGCGCTCGAAATGGAAAAGTTTACAAACCGGAGCGCTCGACAGTTTTCTGAAGATATTTACTTACATAGTTATCAAATTTTATGTGTATTTTATAAAAATAAGTTTGTTAGAATTTCTATTATATGGCCTATCTAACTCAGACGGTCAAAATATTTTTTCCACGAAACGGAGCGATAACTCGACCGATTTCACGAACAGGAACTGCGCTCTAGTGCGCTCCGGCCATTTTGAGCCCTGCGACAATCGAAAAATAATATTTGGGAAATTTCGGCACGCTACGTAAAAATGTTCGCCAACCCTGTACTAGACCACAATACAAATAAACGAATTCCGCCAATTGAATTGGAAAGTTAAAATAATTAAAATGTTGGATTCGATATAATTTATAATTCAATTCTAACTGAATTATAAATATCTAGGGTTTTGAATTTAAACTGATAAAGTACGTACAAACTTTCATTAGTAAATTCAATCGGGTTTAATCCTTTTTTGACGAGTTTTTCCCTAATTTAAACGACATAGCCGACTCTGATGAAATTGTTTTCCTGCGTAGCCCTGTTTACTAATTACCTTATTGTATAATCACCGAAATTAGATCCTCCCTTTTCTAGAAGCAAAACAAATTCTTACGTAATATTATAATCAGTGGCGGCTCGTGGATAAGATATTTGGGGGTGCTGAGGTTGATTTTTTTTTCCTTCTTCTTATTGTGCCATCCCCTAGCGGAGGTCAGCCACCATCAAGGCGATCTTATATTTGTCGTCTGCTACCCGGAACAGTTCGGTGGAGCTGCACTCGTATGGAGGAGGTTCTTAAGCCACGAAATGCGGCGCCGTCCTCTGCTACGCTTCCCATTGATCTTTCCTTGAATGACAAGTTGGGGAATGCTGTATTTTTGTCCTCTCATAATGTGGCCGAGGTATTGTAGTTTCCTGGTTTTGATACTACGTAGAACTTCTCGGTTCTTCCCCATTCGATTGAGAACTTCAATATTTGTCGCCCGGTCAGTCCAAGGAATTTTGAGGATGCGTCTATACAGCCACATCTCGAAAGCTTCAAGTCTCCGTGACATCTCTCTTTTTTAAGAATTATTAATAACCATGTCCTTGATTTTTCATACAAGGTGGTTGTTAGTAATTTTGAACAATCACAAACACCCAGGCTTAGAGAAAAACGCAATATAAATATTGTGTCCTGACCGGGAATCGAACACAGAACTCTCGGGTGGAAGGCATGCGCCTTACGCACTGCGCCACGAGAGCCGCATAAGCTGCGGTTGATTAAATATAAAAATAAATATTTATTTGGATTATATTTTACTATTAACATCAAAATTAAATATAAATAATTAATTATATTAATAATAGAATATAAGAAGTTTGCATAAATTGCTTGCAGAAATAAATTTTAACAATGTTAATAAATCATTATAGCTATATTTGCGTCACGTGCTCATGCGCGACGCAGAAACGGAGAAATACTGAAATCGGACTGTCTGATCCGCAGTACCGATTAGGCTTTCATTTGCGAGCATCGCTGCCCGCGCCCTTCCTTCGCCCACTCGAGAATATTGTATTGAAATCGGTACTGTGCAAAATCAAGTACCTACCGCGATGTATGATAATATTATTGGACATTGAATGTATCGATGCGCGGGCGAGCTGATTACACGCTTAATAATATTATATTTTCATATAATATACATACATTTATGTATATTATAATATTACATTCGTCTCAATTTGCTTGGGGGTGCTGCAGTACCGCAGTGCATATGGACGAGCCGCCACTGATTATAATGCATAAATAAGGCAAAAGAGGGCCTTTCTCGAATGCTCGGTGAAGCACTGAAAATGAGCTTCCTTTCCCCAAGAATAATAATATAACGTTAACGGAAATTTTCTATTTAAGAGATTCATTACGCACGGCCATTTGCAATTAGCGGCCGTTTCATCTCTGAAGTCATCTTTCCATTGAAGGTATTTCATTTTGCATTTAAATGATATTAATTATTAAAACGCACGCAAATTTTTAATACGAATCTGTCATCTGTTTTAAAATTTATGACGTAAAAAATATAAATCGCCTTTCTCTCACGATTAAAAATTATATACATAGTATCCTACCCATGGACCCAACAAGGGGGGCGCTTACAGGGCTCTAGCCTGGGAGCCTGGCGTGGCGAAATAAGTGAGATAAACACACATCACAAATTCGCTCTAATAGTAAAAAAAAGTCGCCTGCGACGCTATTTTCCTTCAATAATGTTATTTATGATTATGTGGTTGTACGATACAATGTTTAATTATATATCGACACTCAACAACTCCATAATTCAAACGGAGGTATTCAAATATACAAAAAAAATACTACATATACACATTGATTTTACCGCGGACACCATTTGGAAATGGCTACTGAAGAGAGGCACACTGCCTTTATCCTTAACGATAGGTAGGAGGCCCCGCCAAAGTACTTACTGCGCCTGCGCAGTAGAACGATGATGGTGAACCTACCGGTAAAAAACGAATTATTCCTTTTGAGGTTAACCGATTTTCAAAACGTCCTGTCAAAATAGTACTTACTATAAAATGACAAAATCGCGTCTCGCTTACTCTTGAAGAATGAGATTGGAGAGACAGTCAGCACTATTATGTGTAAACAGTTATGGTCACGATATTTTGAAATAAGCACTATTGCCGACAGTAAATCCATGCACGTGTACAGGCGCTATAATGGTAAGTATTTTGACAGTTGAACTGCGAGAGATAGCCCCTCAATTGATTTAGTATAATTTTCGTTATATTTCTCTGGCCAAAATACTAGGTAAATGACAGTTATAATAAAATAGGGAAATCTAGAATAACATTCTCATAATATATGATATTTTCTTAGTTTCTGTGCCGCTTCAATAAACTTCGAGCCTTAGTTACAAATTTACGACATGCGGATTGATTTTCGGTTCGCTAAAATCGACTCAATATTTCAGCGGAAGAATAAAATATGGGCTGAACGGCGCGGCAGTTACCGGAAGAGGAACGGAAGACTAAATGCATTTTATGCAGCGATATTTCAAGATAATCAAGATCCATTACTGGACTGCAGCTCTTGGATCGATGTCTTCAAGAGCACTTACTTGCAGTATATAGATTCGTGTCGCTTTGGCTGATGTAACATGTTAATATGGAATTGAGATCACTGCATATTTTTTGTGGTACTGCAGTAGTTTAGTAGTAGGGTTGCATTCTAACTTAATAATATGGTAACGGCCCACGTGCTCGTCGTAGGTCAAAATTGAGTTTTTATTGTATTTTCAAACCATGATCCTGGACACTCCTTAAACGTTGTAGATAATCTATTTATATAATTTTGAAGCCTTATTATCCTTTATAGTTATTTTAAACATTTGATGACTGCATAAAGTATTTTTGTTACATAAAATAGTATTCTTTTAAACCTCTCGCTCTAATGTTTTAGAATATAGTCATATTTCGGTACATAACTGTGCAGTGGTGTTAAGATTTTTTACGTTTATTAATTTTTAAACGCATTTATGAAACTATTAGTATAATTTATTACGAGATAATTTTTGTAAAATATTCACGATAAAAAATTATATTGATAATCTCTGTGATCCCAAATTTGACAAGAATTAGGCATTTTATTATTCAAAAAATCGGCAAGATTAACACATTTGAAGATGATTTTAAAGATACTTATTATAAGCTATGTCTTTGACCATTCAAGTGTGATAAACATCTTATGAATAATGATTGCTTCATAATAATTATTGACCTAAGAATAAGGTAGTGTTTTTTTGAAATACGCCATTTATTTTGTCATTCCCCAGTGGTTAATCTACAACATACAGCCGTAGCCATAAATTGACAAACTATAATTAAAGTAGGGAGTATGGCTACGGCCGTATGTTATAGCTTAACTACTAGGGAATGACAAAAGAAATGGCGTATTTAAAAAAAACACTACCTTATTCTTAGGTCAATAATTATTATGAAGCAATCATTATTCATAAGATGCTTATTACACTTGAATGGTCAAAAACATAGCTTATAATAAGTATCTTTAAAATCATCTTTAAATGTGTTAATCTTGCCGATTTTTTGAATAATAAAATGCCTAATTCTTGTCAAATTTGGGATCACAGAGATTATCAATATAATTTTTTATCGTGAATATTTTACAAAAATTATCTCGTAATAAATTATACTAATGGTTTCATATATGCGATTAAAAATTAATAAACGTAAAAAATCTTAACACCACTACACAGTTATGTACCAAAATATGACTATATTCTAAAACATTAGAGCGAGAGGTTTAAAATAATACTATTTTATGTAACAAAAATACTTACTGCAGTCATCAAATGTTTAAAATAACTATTAAGAATAATAAGGCTTCAAAATTATATAAATAGATTATCTACAACGTTTAAGGAGTGTCGAGGATCATGGTTTGAAAATACAATAAAAACTCAATTTTGACCTTTGACGAGCATGTCCCTCCTTAATACGATCGATTATTAGTTTTTGATGATTTATAATATACGCTTATCGACTGTATTATGATTGATAGGGTAGAGAGTTTTTTAAAAATACTTCAACTATTCCTAATTTGTTTGTTACATATTTTTTTTATTGTGATACTTGACTTAATAGGTAAGTGATAAAGTTTTTACCAAGTTTATTGTATTGAAAACATAATTCTGAAAACACTCATCAGAAAAAACACCCAGCAGGAATTGAACCTGCCTCTCTTAGGCTTGGCGCCCTGTGCATTACCACAATGCTACGACTGCCATGCTTAATTGTGACAAATTTTAACTATTGGCCTTTTTAGTAAGATTTTTTCTATTGGCTATATTTTCTCATGAGTGTTTTTATAATGTATTATGTAATTATGTGTGTTATGATTAGAATGGAACATTTAATTAATCGATTAAATCTTGTGAATTATTCGTTGAATAAAAGAAATGGTTAATTTACTGTATTGATTTTTTATATAAGTTAGAGTTAATTGTATTGTTTGTCAGTATGTGTTTGCCTTTCAGTGACTGTACACAGTGCCTGAAGATGCCGAAAGGCGAAACCCGGGTCGCAAAAAACGACTCAAATGAAATAGTACAAAACTTAAATCCATTAGAATTTAACTTAATATGATTGAAATGTTCTTCCACTTCTAAGCATGTGGGTTGCTAGTTTGAACCACATATATATAATTTGTTTGATGGAAAATATGGAATCATTCTTCATAAATAAGCCTGTCTATCAACCATCCATCTGATGGCGGTAGATGCGATGATATAAATCTGGCAGAGTAGGTGGAAAGTCTCCATAAAGTGCAGGCACATACAATAGTTTTTTTTAGATATTTAATTATTCATTTATTTAAGAAAACAAAACATTGTCGATTTAACAAATCTAAATTCAAGACGTGCAGAGTATGAGATTTACATTATAACAAATATTACCCTCACAAGAGAGAAAAAGAGAATATATACAGTCGCACTCGGTTATTACGATCACGGATGTAATGAGGAAACATTCGTTGACATTTTATTTTATGATTTTCGCCATACATTTATTCACTTTTATAACGAGCTACTTATCGGTTATACCGAGCTAAAATATGGTCAAAAATTTTCTTAAAACTGTTAATGTGTCAATCGTTTTAAACATTTCGACCCTAATAAATAAAATCCGACCGGACAGGATGCCGCCGGAATCGGATTACGTTAATAATATCCGTTTCCCGGCGTGCCCAATTATTGTAAACTCAGTAAATAGCTTACTGAAGATTCCGCGATATCCATTTTTACACATAGTCACCTATATCCGATGACGCAAACTCCATATAGTAGCTGACTCAATTACAATAATTATTTTCTAAATATTCTTTTCAGGATATTATTTTGATTGTGAGTACGTCAATAAATAGCGGATCATAATTCATTGGTCACTCGAATATAAGTTCCTGGTCTGTTAGTATATCAGCTCCGCACAACATCTCATCCTACCGAGATTCGGACCTCGGAACAGTATCATAATTCATAAGTATTGTAGCATAACTACTGTAACATATTCTTGTACCGACTGTTTATGCTGCAAATAAAACTCGCTCCTCCATCCATCGGAGCAATCACACACATCACGACTCTCCATATCTACACCTCCTGGTCATCCATAACAACATGGGTCACCCAGTGATGACCTCTCACATATGTACCTAACAATTTGAGACTAAAAATGACAGGGGACGGTATTCTAAGTCTTTATGGGGGCGGCAGGTTGCCTAGGAACGTCGCCGAGTAGAATTGGAGAGGACAAGGCGCGATTTGGAATACAGCAATAGCAAATAGAAGAAGGAAGAAATCAGCGTATCCATGGGTCGGACAGAATTGAGTAACTCTCCCCTTTCTTCGAATTACGGTATCATATCCTCGCTGGTGATGTAAAAGTGGCACAAGTACGCTGTGAGAATGCGCTACGGCGGAAGGCGAAAGTGATAAATGCCGCTCTCAGCCGAAAAAAAGTTCTTTTTTATTACGTTACGCGTGGCTCGCGGCGATATGTGGGTTTGCGGATATCAATTTGTACATGTCGGTACGAATGTGAGGCTCCCTGTTTGAATATCGGCGGAATATGTTTGCATAAACTGTAGGTATCTATTAAGTGCAACTCTTTTCGGTACTGTTCGGTTATCAGGAATACAGCGGAAAACACATTTTGAAAATAGCCGATAAACTGGATTATTTGTTAGGTTAACCAAACCAAACCTAACCTAACCTAAACTAACCCAAACTAACAAATAATCCAGTATATCGGGTATTTTCAAAATGTGTTTTCCGCTGTATTCCTGATAACCGAACAGTACCCTCTTTTCATTTTCCTTGCTGTCTTAAAGACAATTGAAGGCAAAGTGGTAGAAAAGAAAATATTTGTACTTAATCAGTAGGCTTACCATTATGAAACTCTAAACCAGGACACGAACGGGGTATAGAGCAAAGAAACAAATTTAAATACAAAAATTGTTTTAATATTAAAAGTATGTACAAAAGAAGAATGCAGAAAGTCTGCTGTTGTTTCATTCATTTTATTTGTATTAATTGTTTATATTATGTTAATTATTTATGCAATCATATTATTGAGTTCGAACTAAGTATAATATTTTTATTATACATATTATATTAACGAAAATTATAATTTATTAGGTGGAGTAGGCATGGACCCCATATCCTGAAGCGGGCCCCCAGGCTAGGATCTTTGGTGGCCCCCTACCTATCGCTAAAGATAACGGCAGTGTGACGCTCTACAGTAGTGTTTTCCAAATGGCGTACGCGGTAAAAATAATGTAGGTATATATTTAGTGTTTTTTGTATATTTTAATACATCCATTTGAATTATGGAGTTGTCGAGTATCGATATACAATTAAAAATTATATCGTGCAGCTACATCATTTAAAAAAATAACATTATCGAAGGAAAATAACGCCGCAGGCGATTTTTTTTGCTATTAAAGCAAATTTGTGATGTGTATTTAACTTACTTATCTGGTCGACTTGCCACGCCGAGCCCCTCCTTAGCCCGGGCCCCCAGGCTAGAGCCCTGTCAGCCCCCCCCCCTTGTGGGGGCTATGGAAGTAGGTACCCAGATTTAAACGATGTTGCTCTGTTGATTGAAATAGATTTATTTTAGACCACCCTCCACGTAACCTTGCAATTAGGAATAGATTTTTTTGAATTATTTGATGAAATCAGTCAATCAGGCGAATGGTATTTACTAATACACTAATACGCAGTGCGTACACACACAAATCTTGTTACTGTGTACAATATTGCAAAGTTACGTGGAAGATAATATACCTAATAATTGAATAATAATCAAATTTTACCAGAAAAAAGTCAAACAAAAGAACACCAAATTAAAATCGAATTAAAAAAATGGAAACTTTATCTTATTAAAAAATTCACAATTGGTTAGAATAGACCAATATCGTTAAGTTTGTATTATATACTTACTATGGATTCAGCAATTTAAATTAATACTCTCTGGTACGGTTGATAATAATTCTATCTGCTAGTAATTTTGATTCAGATGATGTTTTTTAATTTAAAGTATTTTTCAGTAAATGCCGCGATATATATTAATGTATATAATAATATTATAAAATAATATATATATATATATATATAATATTATAAATATAGAAATATTATAAATTGTGATATCGCTGTTACGGAACAATTAAATGAAAAACCTCATCTCTATTACGTAAAAGAAAAAATATAATCTGTTTTGACTCATCATAACCTCAGACAGACTAAAATACTTAACTGTACACCCTAATTGTATTATAACCGCTTATTATAATGATTTTGAAAATATAAATCTTTCATAATCCACGAATAAAGAGGAAGCCTATTATAGGATACAATGTATTTTTTTTTATTAATAAATCGGTAGTATAAAGTATTGAAATTAGAAGACCCATCTCTTTTCACGGATAAAAGTGTACAAGTGTGTATCGGTGTGAGTGTTTTGTGTTTGTTGCTAGTGTGAGTAACACAAAAGGGGTTCGCCACCCCCTTCAAAGCTGCTGGGGGTGAGTTTATAAGGGGAGAGTTCACAACAGGGTGGTATTGTAATTTTAGTAAATCGAATAAATAAATAAAGTTCGTACTTACGTACCTATGTTGGTAAATGTACTTTTATATTATGTACTTAATATTTTATAATATAATTTAATTTTTATTATTTAGGAAAAATTGATTTATTTGATAAAAAGGTCATTACAAAGTTTTACATGGAATATTTGAAGAAACCTGTTCGTTTCTACGATATCTGTTTTTTTTAATATAGCTTGAACTTCAACTATATTTTTTTTCGTTAATTGTCAATTGATAAAAAAATATTAATCAGATAAAATAAAACAACATATGTTGTACTTATTCGAAATAATTTAAAACACGACCAGGACTGGTTTCAGGAAATTATAATATGATAAGAAAGATTAAAGACGATTCTTATTAAATTATTTATTTATTTATTTGAAAAATATACATTGTGCACATAACAAATTATTAATTTAAGACGTTCACAACATGACATTTAGAATAAAAAGTACAGGTGAATTAAATTAGTAGAGAAAAAACAAACCAACAATAATTTTATAGCAAAAGAAATAAAATTAAAAAAAACATAATGATAATTCAAGAAAAATACAAATTGAAAAATAAAATAAAATTTTAATAACAAAATACATTCTTATTGCATCTTTAAAAATGTCTACATCTCTAGGGAGTGCATTGACCAGCCGCACAACCCTCGCTATGGATGCCAGGAAACAGCTTTCACCAAAAATAGGTCATGGCTAAGACCACGCATGTATAGACGGGTGCATAAAAATTCAAATTTTCCAGAATATCGGGATTGGAAACTATGCCACGTGAGAGCAGGGTAAAATGCTTTATTATTATTATTAAAAATTATGTAGAATAAGTACCTAACTTGATATGGTATATTATTAAATTTTAATAATATAATCTTTTTCATCAAAAACTGACAGATTGTACCTAAAAGTATTTCTTTCTTTCTTCTTTCGACCATGTCCGATCCTAATAGGATCATAATATGGGCCTCCACAGAGTAGAGGATTGTATTGACAGATTTTGTTTTTTACGAGAAATGGGTGTCAGCCACTTGCTCAACCTATTAGGTACATACCCTGACACACACAAATTGAAAAACAATATGTGTACTTGCCAGACCCAGGATTCGAACCTGGGACCTACGGCGTTATAGTCAAACGCTTAAGCTGCGCGGATTAAAAGTATTTGATACCCACTTAACTATATGAGAATACAAAATAAGTCAAAAATTAATAATTAATTAATAATAATAATAATTAATAAAGAAATCACTGTTGCCAAGCTAAATGGTTAAACTTTCATCTTTAGATTTCAACATTTGCAAAAAAATACTCGTATTTGACATAGTTAACGGCGATTTTTTTACGCAGATAAAATGGGCCACGTAACAGTTCAAACCAGTAAAAGTAGTATTTCTCACAAATTGCCAACAAACATGACCACTCAAACGGATACGTAGTTATACACACAAATAAATCACTAATATTATTATGATCACTGTCACCATAAATATTAATTGGATACATTTTTAGTTTTACTTGGTAGTTGGAATTCATGGTTTTTATTTTTTTGAAGGGCCTCAATATCAGGCCTCCGAGATCCCAAACCTGCAATTGACCATAGACTATAGACAGTGATGTCCCGTGGAGGTAGGCAGATTGAGCGTCGCTTGGGGGCGGCAGTTACTCGAAGGGCGGCAAATCGAGGACAATCATTTGGTACCTATATATAAATAGCTACCTAAACTTAGGAAGAACGACAATATATCTTTCCATTAAAAAATTAGGTATAATTATTTTGATTGTAATAATTTATGTAATTTAATAATTATCAGAATCCGTTTAGAAGGATTGCTACAAACAATACATTTTGTATTTAGCCACCTGTTTAATATTGCAATAAATTAATAGTTATGACTAGGCTTAGGATTCTTAGGTATTTAAATATTTTTTTGAGTGGCTCACAACAAAATATCAAAAATATCTATCTGTTTCAGACAATTTTGACACATTTAAGCCCTATTTGTTAGCACCTATTTTTAAATATTTTTGGATAATTACATATTTTAGGTTTATGCACATTATTTCACATAAACACAAAAACACAATAACACTAGTAAACACAATTGAAATGTTAGAATCATCTAAAAAGTCACTAGTGGAGCAAATTAATATTTTAAACAATACTGCTGCTGAAATAAGAAAATGTTCCTGGACCAATTGGAATAATACAAAATTAAAATACTGACTTCAAACGCTGCAGAATATAAAAGCTGTTTTGGAAAATCCATCAGATGCCTCAGATGTTTCAATTTTGTCTACTTCAGAAATAGTTTAATTTACATACGCAATACTAACATCTGTAGAAGTGGAAAGATGTTTTTCCATTGTGTAAAAATTTACTAGGATCAAATCGTCAAAGATTCACTTTCGAAAATTTGAAGCATTATTTTATTATTTATTGTAATAAAGCGTTTTCTGTTTGTGAATAAATATTAAATTAAACTCTTGAAATATATATGATTTATTGTAATATGTACGCACCTATTTTTGTTTTTTAGCACATAATTATGAAATTTTAATTATATATTTTATAATTATATCTACATATTTTAGGTACATATTATTCATTTTTTAGCACCTAAAAATCCTAAGCCTAGTTATGACAAATTAACAAGCCCAGTTTGTGTCTGGTTTCCAGCGAGGAGTCGGGGGATGAAGAACAAAGACTGACGATTTGGTCGTCATGGCAACGCCGCGCGCTTTCAGCACCCGTGCATCCTCCACAGGTCGGAGAGCGAATTCTTTTTAACCCGTGTTTGACCGTCAATCTTTTCACAATATTATTTTTCATATTTCTTCCTTATCTTGCAGTTATCACAAATAGTCCAAACGTATTTTTCAGAGTAACATATTAATTTATATAATACTAGCGAGGGTATAAGTCGGTTATGTGGAATACAGCGGCAAACACATTTTGAAAATAGCCGATATACTGGATTATTTGTTTGGTTAACCTTACCAAACCTAATCTAACCTAACCTAACCTAAACTAACAAATACTCCAATATATAGGGTATTTTCAAAATGTGTTTGCCGCTGTATTCCACATAACTGACTAGAACCCTATCGAGTACCCGGCATGCGTTGCAATGCCACTCAAAGAAAGAAAGTGTTTGTGTTTTAATTCTGTTTATTGAAGTGCTTTTGGATACACAATATTTTTTGTTTTTTTTTTTGTTGGAGTACGCACTGCTTAAGCCCGTTCGTCTGAAACAGATGAGTCATGGGAAGCAAGACTGGAACGTGCTTTTTAGTTTTTTTTTGAATTTTTTTTTTTTAAACTTTAAATTTTTTCCCAGAAAACTTTGCAGGTGTGCGCACAATAACTCACCAAAGTTTCATCGCAATCGGATGAATGGTATAGGAACGCATACAGGGGCAAACAAGCAAACAAATAAACGTTCATTTATATACTCGTAATATAGATTTGTTTTCAAGTGTAATCGTTTTTAGAAGCAGAAGAGTACGTCAGCGTCACTGCCCAACAGGTGGATATCAAGGTATCCTGCAACGTGTTTGACGGGATGGTCACCTACAGACAGAATAAATTGAACACGATCTGATTATAAAGCAAAAAAACGTCTTTTAATCATAATACCTTTCACTGCCAAATTTTAGCAATATGCCGTGACTAAATATATTGAAGAAAAACCTTTGTCTATGATTAAAATTAGCTACAAGTCATTTCGCATTCCTGGTGCATTCGTGAAAAAATAACACAGCTTGTGCTCTGACCTCAAGAATATAATGTGTTTAATCTTTGGTGATTCGTTTTATTACCAATAAACGTATTCAGTGACACACTGCGGTCATGTGTTAAGGCTTGTCAAAAATAAAGTAAAAAATAACGGAATAACACGAAAAAGTAACCTTCAAGAGTAGATTTCATAATGGAATTTCTTTTCGCCTTCGGATAGTAAATGTAAACATCGAAGAAGTTTAAAGATTATTATTTCATTCCACACAAGCGGTGGACAAGTGGTAATTTTTATGAAGTCGTAAGTCTTTGGTTCCAATCTTAAGATTGGAAGATTCACAAGTTATTGTTCATTGATGATTCAGGGTATTGGTTTATTAGGTTGAATAAGTGGCTAACATACATTTCTCGTACATCTTTACATTACAAAGCTGGTTGCGATTCCATTGGCGGGAATGCCTCTGATAACGTATTTATTATAATTATTGGTGCAAGTTGGTTATGGGGAAGCCAGCGGCAAACAAATTTTGAAAATAGCCGATATACTGAATTATTTGTTAGGTTGGGTTAGTTTAGGTTAGGTTTTAATTCTTGAAATTCATGAATTTTGCCAAAATTGGCTATGCCAATCACCGTGGTTCCCGAATGGCTTCCCCATAACCAACGAAAGATGTGAGTCCGAATACCACTCGTTCCAAGTTTTAATTTTAGGATTTTTTAAATATGTTTCTGAGATTTGATTGAATTTTTGCTACCAAGGTACGTCATTAGTATACGTTAAATAATATGTTATTTTACAGTATATAGATTTTCCCCATTTTCTTTGATACGTTTGGGTCACCGAGGGGTTAATGAATTGTCCTTACCAGAGGTGATCCTACAAAGAAAACAATACATTTTAAAGTGTAATGCGTTTGCTCTTATTTCTACTGATCGTATAAAATGTAGGGGCTTATAAAACAGCACACGACAGGTGACTGATCACTGCATTATTATTAAAATCAATACAATATTTGATACTAACATTCATATCAATAATTAATCGATAATATAATCATATAATGTGTATCAAGGCTTATATTATTAGTCAAGAAATTATCCGGCGGTGCAAACGTACAGATTTTAAATCGTAATTGAGTAATTTTGTGTTTAATGTTATTAGGTTGGTATTCGACGTGTGAAAATTTTGGTCCGGAATGAATGCGAAATTGCAATATACACCCTTATTGAACTTTAAGTGGATAGACATATTTTCAAATGTATTCAAATAAGTTAATTTACTCAGTCTAAATGTGGCAGCAGCGTATAATCGACAATAATATTATTATATAAGTACATCCACAAAATACGTTTTGAAATAGATGACGCAATCGATATCTCAGGAGATTTAAAGTGGGCCTTGAAACAGCTTAAACCAGTTATAAAATAATAAATAATAACAAAATCCTAACAATTATATCAAAACTTGAGTGTGAAATTACCCAAAGAAATAATAAAAATCTTACCTAATCTTTATGTTAGTTATTATATTTTACTTTTTTGTTCTTATTTTCGCAATTTTATCTCTTACAACACTGGTTTTATTCTTCATTTGGACCAATAATTGAACAGGTTAAATGAGAAAACCGATCTATTGTAGTAGAAGTTGCCACTAATCTTAACTTTGCATTCTGACTCTAGAGTGACCACGATGTAGGTGTAATTGTAATACATTCTAAAAATATTTTTTTCCCTATAAATTATATATTTTTTTATTTATTATTACATATAATATTATACACACAATGTATCAGTGTAGTAAAAATTGCAAAGTTATGGAGCGTATACTGTAGACTCTAGACTAATACAATTATTGTGATAGTAAGTGAAAAAAAATATATAAGTAAAGAAATCGTTTGTTATTTCAAATAATATTATATTATCATCAATTAATTATTGCAATGATAATGATTTATAATCAGAATCGAACTCACCTGTTGCGAATTGCTTTATACCTAAATAATATATGTACATACTTAGTTTCACAAGGGCAGCTTAAATTATAGGGGGATGAAATGAGTGAGTACCTACTTTGTCTTCTATTCTACGAGGAGCACCAATTCAAGTTAAGAGGAATCGAAAAAAGCGAAATAACATATTATTATAATAAAGAATAATTAACAAGATTTTATTACATACAGTTGAAAAAAATCGTTGTGATAATTTAACTTCTTGATGTTCTTTTCAGTATTTGAACACAATAATTATAAAATGGTTACATGTAAATTGTACGTATTACATTTTGCCGTTGCACAGCTCACCGTGAGCTGTCTTATCTTCGTGAAGCATTGCAGACAGTAATGTTCCAATTTTATTACGACTTGATACTTATGAGCACCTACCAGAAATTTACATAAGTAAATTATTATAAGACATAATTGTATTTATAATTTACTCACCTACCTACCTATTTTCTTCTGTCTTTCCCTTAATTCCGGCGGTTTTTATTACGTATTTTATTAAGACGTGAATTTGATATCAATACTATACAGCCACCTATTTCCGATACAACGGGTTTGGGTCGAAATCCCGAAGGCCGGAATCCCGAAGGCCGAAATCCCGAATGCTGAAATCCCGAAAGCCGAAATCCCGAAAGCCGAAATCCCGAATACTCAAATCCCGAACGCTGAAATCCCGAATGGCTGAAATCCCGAATGGCCGAAATCCATCAAAAAATGGGTTTTTTCAGATTGCGCAATTTTTGCAGGAGAGACAATTTTGTAGAACGATTGGGTTTTTTCTCCCTTTTAAAAATTGCGCAATTCGAGATTGCGCAATTATTGATGTTTGTATTTTTTTATTTTTCGGGATTTCGGCCTTCGGGATTTCGTCCGGCACCCCGATACAACACCTCATAGTAAAATATGATATGGCCAACTGCATACATACACATTTCTGGAACGTTATAGGAGAAGCTGCTGCCACAGTGCACAATCCAAAAAACCTCCCCCGATTCAAGAAAACACATAAAAATTAAGGACTCAGGTGTCGTGTGAAGGTTGAAAATAAATTATTTAGGGCATCTCTACAAGCTAAGCCTGAATGATCTGTAGACTTTGTACGAAATATGTATATGCCATTATGATTCCTTTCTTCTGTCTTCCATCTTAGATATTTCTGAACCTTTTTCAAGTTACCTATGTCATCATCATCACTCTGAATCTATTCACTGGTGGATGAAGGGCTCTCCAAGCTGATTCCACTTCTCTTGGTCCTATGCGATGCGTTGCTACCTACTTCCGCAGAACTTTTCATTTCATCGATCCAGCGGCCTCTAGGTCTACCTCTTGGACACCACTGGATAACTAAATTATTTGTCCAGCGATTGTCCCTTCTTAGAGCTATGTGTCCAGCCCCATTTCCATTTGAGGTTTTTTGCGAACTCTATTACATCTCAAACTTTTTTCTGTCTCCTTATCCACTCATTCCTCTTTTTGTCCTTTCGCCTTATGCCCAGCATGCACCTCTCCATACCACGCTGTGCTACTCTAAGTTTCTGGATCTCCTTTTTACTTAGGCTCCATGTTTCATACGCATATGTGCTTCCCGTAATCACCTATGTATTTTAACGGAAATTGATACTTCCTTAAATATTGTGTGGAAATATGCAGTCTTGAATATAAAATATTATATAACAAATTGATTAATTTCTAATGGATCTATGTTTTGTACTATTCCATTTGAGTCGTTTTTTGCGACCCGGGTTTCGCCTTTCGGCATCTTCTGTCGACCTATTGAATACCAGTATTAATACCGGTATTCGTGAAATATATGGGAAAACAGTAGTACATATCTATCAATAAATTTATATTTAATATAAATCTCTTTAAAATATTAATATTCAATAGCACATGCCATTACTGGTATCCAAGGACTTTAAAGGGTAACGGAAGTATACTAGACATCGCGTAACCCGAAAAAAACATACAGTCATATTAAACCTGTTAAAGTATCCTCCACGTAACTTTGCAATTATTGTACACAGTGGCAAGATTTGTGTGTAATACGCACTGCGTATTAGTGTATTAGTAAATGCCAGGCACCTGATTGGCGGATTTCATAAAATAATTCAAAAAAATCTATTCCAAATTGCAAGGTTATGTGGAGGGTAGTATACGTTAATTATTATATTTTGTGTCCATTTTCAATACCGAATATTTCGGTATCGAAAAATACTGTAATACCGGTTTTGGAATACAGGTATTGCAGACCATCATCATTATTATCATGATAACGTTAAAAACATTTAAATTTAATCTATGGTTCTCGTGATTAATACTTGAGATTCTGAACAATTTACAAAGTCAGCTCATAGCTCTTTCGTTATACTCCAATGAATAAAATCAAATAAATTCAAATGATACAAATTAAGTTAGTAGCAATCCGGCGAACGGCAGGTGAAATATTCTTTTCCGGAAAAAACCTGATTGCCAGGTCATAAGTTCAGGGCGTAAAGATGAAGCAGGCGGCAGGTGAAAAGATGAGGTGATATAGCCTTCTTACGCCCAAGCGCCTTCGACGAAACGAGAAATGTAAACAGACTCGCTGAAGGGCGGAATAAGGTAGGCGGGGCGGTTTTCATTACCGTCCCAGTTGGTAGGCGGAATACTTTTAATATATAAAAAAATGGCAAAGTATTTTCCAATGATTTACTTTTCCTAATGACATCGCAGTTATTTATGAAATCTTTTAATATTTCATGAATAAAGTATGAGATATTATTGTAACTGAATTCGTTCGATTAAAAATAGTAGAAAAAACGATTCTACAGTAATTTTAAGTTTAATCGCTAAAAATTCAGTTAAGATTTCTTTTTCGGCCACATTCACCCCTTAGTAGGAGCATATAGACACTACGAGGCGCCTCCAAGAATCCCTGTCACTCGCCAGTCTTCTTGTATCATTCCATGTCAAACCAGCATCCCGTAGCTCCGCCGTATACGCCATAGATAGTATTTAATAGCCTTCTACGACGCTGGAATCCGGTTAGCTTGAAGAAGAGGTAAGCCATGTTGAAATTCTCTTCTGGAATTCGCAGTGCGTGGCCGAGTCAGGTCCAACGTCGCCTTCACTCTCAGCGTGATGAGAGGCTGCTTGGTGCGCTCTCTTATCTCCTCGTTGCTCCTAAAGTCATACTACCGTACACCCAGTATTCGTCGCAAACATCTGTTTTCGAAGCTCAGTATACGGTTGCTCTGAGCCTTCGTAAGGTGCCATGATTCGCTACCGTAATGCAGCATCGTCAGAATGCAGGCGTCAAATAGGCAGCATTTGGTTTTGACCGAGTACAATCGTGAGTCTCGCACACTCCGCATTGAGTTAAATGTTGCTCCAGCCATTCCCATTCGCATAGCGAGCTCTCTCTGCAAAATGCCATCTCCCGTGATGTGTACCCCCAGGTACCCTCAGACGAAACCTGGATCGGGACAGGTGCTGTTGCATAAAACGTTGGTTTTCTTTGCGTTGATTTTCAAACTAACGCGAGACGAGTTGTCATGCAACCTGTCGATTGTCCCTTGAATGCCCTCGACCAACATACATGCCCACATGTTGTAAAGAATACTATAGTTTTTATATAATTTTATACATATACTAACATAATATATTTTTAAAATTCCGTTGCGGATGTAATTTTTTTGAAAATGTACTGACAAATAATTACAAGATAAAAAGAACATTTTTATATATGACATTTTTAAATTTTCTGATGAATTATAATGCTCAAATTTGTACTTGATATGAAGTAAATAAAAAACAAACAAACAAACAAATATAGAATACTAAAATGTCATTTTGACATTTCATTTTGATTTACATAGAATCGCACGTATATATTAATAATTTAGTTGATAGGACCACCCCCTTAGCAACCAAAAATAGTCTTTTACTTTTTACGGATTTATCTGAAATAACATTCCATTCAAAACAGAATTAACTGAAAATGAATTCAATTCTACTTAAAGATGGCTAAAAGTATTAAAAGAATGCATTGGCATCGTGTTCTGATAATTATTATATTCTAAAAGTTTCAAATGTCTAGCTAGTCGGGAAGTGTGGCCATATTTAGGGGGTATTTTTCGTTGTTTCAATTGTCTCGTCGAATTTGTTTTGATTGATTTAACGTGAAAATTTGTATGAAGTTGATTGTCCAAAATACATTACAATATACTATACGACTCCCACGCCCACGGTGGCCGCGCGGCATAAGCGTTGGACTATAAAGCCGTGGGTCCCAGGTTCGAATCCTGGGTCTGGCAAGTACACATATTGTTTTTCAATTTGTGTGTGTCAGGGTATGGACCTAATAGGTTGAGCAAGTGGCTGACATCCATTTCTCGTAAAAAACAAAATCTGTCAATGCAAACCTCCACTCTGTGGAGGCCCATATGATCCTATCAGGATCGGATATGGTCAAAAAAAAAAAAAAAAAAAATACGACTCCTATTATAACGTAGGTAATATTTTATAAGATATAGCGAAAATGAGATGTTTTTGGTTCTTATCGGTTTACAGGAAGCCAGCGGCAAACACGTTTTGAAAATAGCCGATATACTGGATTATTTGTTAGGTTAGATAAGGTTAAGTTAGGTTAGGTTTTCATTCTTGAAGGAAAATTGTTGTCTCCAATGCTCCACGAACAACCCGTATTTTTTTCATCTCGGTGCTATAGAGATGACCGTATAGTATACAGTCATCTCTTTCCTATAAGAAACTCACGGCAAACTGTGCTACGGTGAAATGTAATACGTAAAATTTACATATAAATTGTATTGATAATATTGTGCTGATATAAAAGTACTACGTAAGTACGAACATATAAAAATACAATATGATAATATCATATGCGTCAAGTTTTGCTACGAGCTAAAATCCTTGCGTCAGATGGAAACAACAAAAAATAAGCCCCCAGGAAGCGATTCCAGTTTGTAGTCAAAGTCAAGGTATAATAAAATACCGCGCTTTCCGCAAAGTCTGCGATGAACGAGTTTAAAATCAAAAGTCAGCCATGTTGCATTGTGGGCCAAATGTCAGGCGAAACCATTTTCCTGATTTCCCAGCACACAAAATGGCGGCATGTTCCATGTTTAAAAGTTGGCCGTAATGCTTAGTTCACACGTCCTTATAATATCTGCCACATACAGTAAAATATTTTTTATTATTTTGTTATTAATTACGGCATATATTTGTATCCAATGATATTGTATCAGATATTATGAGTTGCCGAGAATTATAACTCACATATTCAAAAAATTGAGTTTTGAGATAATCGTAAAAAACCACCAGAACAGAGTTTTTTTGTAATTAGACTAAAAGTATTGAATTCTCTTGAGTATTAATGAGTAAGTGAGTCGATTAACATTATTTTTAATATACATTATATAGTACTCATAAGGCTGCAGATACACATCACACTATGAGAAATAGAGCTCTCTATTTGGTTACGTTAGGTTATTATTCACTGAAAAATGTTATGACACCAACAGTCAACAGTCAAAAATTTTCACATGGTTTAAAGTGACTTGTGATATCCGAATATTTTTTCTTTATATAGATTAATGCCTTTAGAATCACTTTTATCTCGAAAATGACAAAATTACAAAATGTGAGTTACGACTGTAGATGACTCTTATATCGTTTGACAAGGAAGAGTAAATTAAGAATAGCAGACATTGTCGTGCCTTGTAGTTTTCCAAAGTGATCGTTAATCACGAGGAAGATGACGAATAAAAGATATAGTACTAACTATAAAAATATCCTCCTAATAATATTAATCTGATACGTTTGAAAGCATCTGTGTAATATAATATATAATAACTGATTATGTATTGATGATGTACCTAATTGATTTAACTACGGATTCTTAAATTATAATATATTGTGAAATTAATACATAATAACCTTTTAGTTTTATAAAAATTAAATTATGGCTGTCAATAAATTCTTTTTGGTCACACATAAGTTATATGATTTACCGTGATTATATTATGTAAATTGAGTATTTTAGAAGAGATGTGCAATTATTATAATATAAAATATCAATACTATCGACCGAAGGAACTTGATGGAATTTGAATTTAAATCCATCAGAATTTATTATGATAAAATATGGATTTTTATTACAATCGTACGGTCTTCTATCACTATATTTTTTCATAATTGTGTTTGGGTGTAGTATTTTTTATCTAAGTTATCATTTCCAAAAACTGTAGGTACCTATAACATTTTTTTTTTACAAGAGATTGTTATCAACCATTCGCTAAACTTATAATTTAGGTACTTACATGCGCTATATTCAAGCACATATATAATAATACTTACAATATATTATTATTATTCTGAGTTTTACAGACGGAGATTACGGAAATGCATCCAACGCTTCAAAAGCGAATGTCCTGTCTCTAGTAGTAACTAGGTACTCTCATCTATTGTAATTAAATGCTCTTCATATTTAATTAAATAACTGATTATATTAATTGTAATTAGTAAAAGTAACTTTCTTTAGCGTGATACGCGCAGGTTGTTCATAAAATGTTTCTGCAATATTTCATTCCGTGTGGACAATGCATAAAGAGCTTAAGATCTGCCGTGTCTGCCGTTATTGCGGATTTATTTGGTCCGTGCCGCCATATTTTATGGCAGCTGGCATTAAAAATGATTTGTAAGGTTGTCGTGGAAAGATGGCGCGGTCTCGAAATGGGCAACCAAATAATGTGGAACACGACCGAAGGAAAACCTAAAAGGGTTAATAAAATGGATTTACCGCTTTTATCATAGTTGTTGGTTAGTAGCATTAACTAGAGTAAATGCTTCATAACTTTGCACTCCGGCTCTAGGATGAAAATGATTCAATATATTCTAAAAATATTTTTTTTTATATATTATATTATCTGTTTATTTATTACTACATATTATATTATTATAAGTAAATATCATTTGATCTAATTTTATGTGATGTAATCAGGCAGAGGCGTATCAGTATAATAGTAAAGAGTGCAAAAAAGTGTAAAGTTATAAAACGTATACTCCACCAGAGAATAGCAGGTGTGTTAACATTACGTAGTGTGAATAAACACCTATAACGTAGAACCAGATGTAGAATTTACGTAACGGAAATAGCGCCATCACCAAATAGTGGCAGACTTGAGAAACGTACATGGCATGTGTCAAAACTGTTATGCGTATTGCACATAGATACAATTCAAGCAAATATAGTATTGTTAGGCTTACCATAATAATTATTAAACTTTACCTGGGCAGGAACCGGAGACAGGGCAAAGAAACAAGTTTACCCAAATATATACGCTACTACGGTCAATCATGACAACTTATTATTGACAATCATTCATATGGGGAACAGCAGCCGGGACAAAACACCAAACCGGTCGGGACGCCGGGAACAATGCGTGAAACCGGGACAATTCTGGCCAAACCGGGACGTATGGTAAACCTAAGTATTGTGTTTCGTTTATTCGCCTGCAAGATGAAATGAGTTCTAATTCAACTGAAATACAACACCATACTTACCCGAAATCCAGGCAAAGCACCTGAATATTTTGACAGCTGTCAGTTACGTTTTTTGATTTCGCCAGTATTTAATGTCGTCGCTCACTAAACGGCCGGATTCGACCGCCTAACGTTATACGGCAGTTAATTATGTCAAAGCATAATATGTCTCTTCTGGCTCGAACACATTACCGTCACGTCACGTTGAGATAAACATAGAAACGTTACGAAGAGACAGCACAAAACATGATGGTAATGTATTGGGACTATGACCCCCACATCCTGAAGCGGCCCCCAGACTAGTATAATTGGTATCTATCACTAGGTAGTGTGCCGCTCTATAGTGGCTTTTTCCAAATGGTATTCGAGGTAAAATTAAGGGTATTCAGTATATTTCAGCGGTTTCTTGCATTTATGAATACATATATTCACTTGAATTATGTAGTTGTCGAGTATCGACATAATAATAAAAAAAATCATTGTACAACCACTATTTTTTAAGTAAAATAGCGCTGAGGGTGACTATTTTTTACTATTAGTGCAAACTTGTGATGTGTGTTTATCTCACTTATCTGGTCAACCCGTCACGCCGGACCCCCAGACTGGAGCTCCTTTAACCCCCCTAGTAGGGGCCATGGTTGGGACCATTCGTAATTTAGGTACTATGTATTCTTATGGCATTAGGTTCCCAAACCAAATCGGTGAAAGTACGATATATTTACGGTGTCAATGTTGTAAGACATGGTTTTCCAAAATAAGTAGGACTATTATCCCTATATGGATACTAAAGGGATCTGAGTGAGGGGTGCTTACTGGCCACAAGACAAGTGGTTGGTGAGCACGTTGAGGTGCATGTGATAAAAAATAAGACGCTAAAATTGTTCGCAAACTTAAAAAATCAATAAAGGGTAGTTACCAAAAGTTTTGGTTGCAATACACTTACCTAAGCACATTCACGTTATAATGAATTGTGGGTTGTGTTAAGGGGGGACATGCTCGTCGAAGGTCAAAATTGAGTTTTTATTGTATTTTCAAACCATGATCCTGGACACTCTTTAAACGTTGTAGATAATCTATTTATATAATTTTGAAGCCTTATTATCCTTTATGGTTATTTTAAACATTTGATGACTGCATGAAGTATTTTTGTTACATAAAATAGTATTCTTTTAAACCTCTCGCTCTAATGTTTTAGAATATAGTCATATTTCGGTACAAAACTGTGCAGTGGTGTTAAGATTTTTTACATTTATTAATTTTTAAACGCATTTATAAAACTATTAGTATAATTTATTACGAGATAATTTTTGTAAAATATTCACGATAAAAAATTATTTTGATAATCTCTGTGATCCCAAATTTGACAAGAATTAGGCATTTTATTATTCAAAAAATCGGCAAGATTAACACATTTGAAGATGATTCTAAAGATATTTATTATAAGCTATGTCTTTGACCATTCAAGTGTGATAAAAATCTTATGAATAATGATTGCTTTATAAGAATTATTGACCTAAGAATAAGGTAGTGTTTTTTTGAAATACGCCATTTCTTTTGTCATTCTCTAGTGGTTAAGCTACAACATACGGCCGTAGCCATAAAACTACAAACTATAATTAAAGTAACGAGTAAAATTATGTTAACGCGCGTGTTTGAACATGTACTTAACCGAATTTTTTTTTATTTTTTTTTAAACGGTACATGTTCAAACACGCGCGTCAATATCATTTTACTCCCTACTTCAAAAATAGTTTGTCAATTTATGGCTACGGCCGTATGTTGTAGCTTAACCACTAGGGAATGACAAAAGAAATGGCGTATTTCAAAAAAACACTACCTTATTCTTAGGTCAATAATTATTATAAAGCAATCATTATTCATAAGATGTTTATCACACTTGAATGGTCAAAGACATAGCTTATAATAAATATCTTTAGAATCATCTTGAAATGTGTTAATCTTGCCGATTTTTTGAATAATAAAATGCCTAATTCTTGTCAAATTTGGGATCACAGAGATTATCAATATAATTTTTTATCGTGAATATTTTACAAAAATTATCTCGTAATAAATTATGCTAATGGTTTTATAAATGCGTTTAAAAATTAATAAATGTAAAAAATCTTAACACCACTGCACAGTTATGTACCGAAATATGACTATATTCTAAAACATTAGAGCGAGAGGTTTAAAAGAATACTATTTTATGTAACAAAAATACTTCATGCAGTCATCAAATGTTTAAAATAACTATAAAAGATAATAAGGCTTCAAAATTATATAAATAGATCATCTACAACGTTTAAGGAGTGTCCAGGATCATGGTTTGAATATACAATAAAAACTCAATTTTGACCTTCGACGAGCATGTCCCCCCTTAAGCAAGAAATTGATTTTATTTCCGTATTTCTTTTTAGTTAAGTATTGATTTAGTGTGGTTTTAAGTCTATTACTAATAATTACAAGATAAAAAGAACTTTTTATATACAACGTTGTTAAATTTTCTGTTGAATCATATAAACTTGACTTAAATTTGTACCTACTTGATAGAAATACTGAATAATGAAATGTCATTTCATATTGATTTCCATAGTAACGCACGTATATATTATTTAATAATTTAGTTGCTAGGACCCCCTAGCAACCAATAATGGTTTCGAAATAACTTCATACAAAACAGAATTAATTAAAAATGAATTCAATTCTACTTAAAGATGGGTAAAAGTATTTAAAAAAATGCATTGGCATCGTGTTCTGATATATTCTAAAAGATTCAAATGTCTAGCTACTCGGGAAGTTAGTTCAAAATCGATTGCAAGATTTGTATTGGACAAACAACCACCGGACAAACAAGAATACGAGCTAATAAAAACGTTGTAAAAACAGTAAATAACTCTAAATAATTGACCGCGAAAATTAAATTTCAGGATGCTCTTTTCAAATAGAGATGGTCACATATATACAATGGTGACAGAACGCTGGTTTTATCCTTCCAATTAGCTATTCTTTTTTAATATTATTGATTTGATTAAGTAGGTACCAGTAATCTTTACTATTTCATTTTAATATAATTAAATATTTAATTGTTTACATATTTATTAATTCTTCATCTAATTATTAATGTAATATAATATTACGTAACTGTGTGTTTGCAATAAAAATAATATTATTGGAAAAAATTAATTAACAGTTTTTAATTTCAGTTCCAAGCTTTTTAAAATTAAAATCTGAGAAATGAGAATATGCATCATCATCATCATTATCATAATTGGCTTAATGACCCAGAAAGAATCCTAGCCTCCTCCATCAACTTCTTACTTGTCCCCGTATTTTGTGTCCAGGTGTGACAGTTTAACCACCGGAATCTGGACCTGCTAGGCAAACTTCGACCGTCCATAATGCTATCCAGGAAGATTCAATATGATCATTAATTCAATTTTCATAGCTGGTTTTGGCAAAATTCATGAATTCAAGAATGAAAACCTAACCTTACCTAACCTAACAAATAATCCAGTATATCAGCTATTTTCAAAAATTGTTTGCTGCTGGCTTCCTATACAGTTTAAGCCGACAAGAAACGTGTTTTATTTAGAGATGAATTTTATGTCAGTACTATACGTCCCAAAGAGGTTGGACGGTCTTTAATATGCGACCATAATATATTTCCGATACAACATGTCACGGTGAAGTATGTATGATACGGCGAACTGCTTACGTACAAGTTTCCGGACACGATCCAGGATGCCCTATGGGAAAAATATTATCTGAAAATATTGGATAGATCCTGACGCCATCTAAGAGGGCTCGCACATCAGAACTCGCCGCATGCGTTTTACGGCGAATTCATCGATGTGACGTCATCGTAAACCAAGAAACAAACGTTATCAAATGGAGCTTCGCAGATTGGCCGATGCAACTGCGACGCTGCGACACTGCCTCATGCGTTGAGTTGCGTTGGCCAGAGCCTGCATGTCGACATCGGCCAATATCAACTCCACGCATGCGCACAGCCGCACAATCGGCCATTTCTCTCCAGACTGTCGCCGCGTTCGGAGCAGCCGTGATGCGGCGAATGTCGATATCGCTAGGCAGATGTGCGAGGTTGTATCATGGAGCACCGGCTGCCCGTTCTCGGAAGTTTTGATTTATGGCGGTCAGGCACACGAGGCGAGTTGTGGTGTCTGAGCCGGCTAAGAATCAATGTAAATACTAATTATTAATACCTTGATTCAAAATCACAGAAGATAGTCGCCAATAGTAATGAAATTTGATAACACTTCAATCGCATAGATTTTAGTTAATTTCGTTTTACTTATTTTTGTATTAGTTTCAATCAATTTTCTTTGAAAAGTAAGAATATCTAATGAGGTATAATAATAGTTTTTCTAAATTTCCTCCAAAAGAGTATTTTTTGGGAGTTTCATGGAGTTTTAAATGAAAGATTATTTTTTCAGTGTTGCTTTATGAATGATAAAAAAAAACCAATAAAAATAATGTTGCCGATTTTTGATTACTTGAATCGAAATTATTGTAAGAATCAAACGTACCTAATCTGAATGGGTAGTCTACATAGTTCTATAAGAACACGGAAGCGTAATCCACTACTAAAACTGAAATATAACAAAGCATCATAGAATCATGATGTCTACGACGACATACGGTGTTGCCAGTTTGGTATTTCGCTTATCGGACGCTGATTATTCCCGGCGGGTGTTTGCATAAGCCTGCATCCCTTCGCAGGGCTAAGGGCGGACGCCTTGCGGTCGGAGCCCCTACGGCGAAGCGATTAGGAAGCACTCGAGGTGGTAACCAGCGCCAGGATGGGGGACCCTGCTGGGATAGCTCAGCCAGGAAATGGATTAAAACGGATTTTCGCTCTGACCGATGCCTGCGACGTCGGAACAAAGAACAATCCCTCGCATGGCCCTAAGATCATGTTGGTAGGCAGAAGTGAATTGATTTGATTGGTTGCATTTTATTATTATTTATCAAGGTGTGATTTAATTTTATAATCAATAATTACAAGATATAAAGAAATTTTTACCACGTTTTTAAATAATTTAAAAACGTGGTAAAAATTTCTTTTATTCTAGAAAATTATTTTCTATCATATAAACTTTACAATTCTATGTATTCATAAAAAAATGTACTTGATAGAAATACTGAATAAATAAAGAATACTGAAATGTCATTTAGACATTTCATATTGATTTCTATAGTAACACACGTATATATTAATAATTTAGTTGCTAGGACCCCCTTAGCAACCAATAATAATAACTTTCCATACAAAACAGAATTAACTGAAAATGAATTCAATTCTGCTTAAAAATGGCTAAAAGTATTAAAAGAATGCATTGTCGCCGTGTTCTGATATATTCTAAAAGTTTCAAATGTCTAGCGTCTAGCTTAAGTTAGTTAAAAATCTTCAATCAATCCAATACAAATCTTGTAAAAACAAGAAAAAATTTATACTGGACACACAAGAGAATACGAGCTAATAAAACGTGGTAATAAACGACGTAATTCAACGTTTTTGAATTTGGAATTAAGCTGTCAGATAATAATACCTTTTTGTAGTAATATTATATAGATAGGTACTCGTACCTAGTGTCTTATTTGAAATTAATATCGAGTTTGTATCAATTTTATAATAAGTACCAATGTACCATAGATACTTGACTAAGTTGTTTTTAACAATGAATAATAACTACAAATTATACCTTTATAATATTAATTTCAAACACGTTATTATTGCATAATTATGAAACGAATCACACTTACACACTCACACACTCCTGGGTACATATCCAAAATATAATTTGTTCGTTTATCTGTCGAGAGTAACCTCCACTTTTATGAAACGGTCAACTAATATCTTATATAATAATACGAGTATAATATGAACCTGGTCAAAGCCGAGTATGAAGTACAATTAATAGAAAAGAGGAAATCATAGTCTTATATCATTGAGTTGAAAGCTGACTGTCTATAACTACTAAATTTTATTGATTAATAAAATGTTTTATATCTGTAACCTATAATTAATAGTAAACACCAGAGTTGTTATAACCAAATTTATAATATTAATACTATCGACCGAGGTTACTTGAGATGATTTATACGCCAATTGAATGTATTATTAGTGATTATGTATCTAATGATCTATTAGGTAGGATTTTTTATAAACACTTTGTAATTTTTTTAATTGTTATCCTTGAATTATTAGGTACCTACCGTTGATAATTTTTTTATCGACTTTATTGTATTAATTTATTATGTAAGTTAGAGTTACTTGTATTCGTTGTCAGTGTGGTTCCCCGGACCCCGGTTCTGGGGTTCGTTTATAGTTAAAAAAAAGAAAACAATATTCTCATAAGTGGATATTTCATTTTCAATTCCAATACCTACTCAAAAAGCAACGGTCTTTAATATATTTTAATCTATCCTTACCCGATAAAACCATCTGTACGCATTCAACCACATTAGTAAAAAAAAAAAATCGGTGTGTGCACTTATGCACGCGCGTTAGAAGTTATACTTCTTTGGCGTAACAAAACTAAATAAGCCGTTACTTGAGTCTATTAATATTACAGTAGATTAGGTTGATGACAATGTACGCGATTCATCTGTGTCTCATATAGCATATTATGATAATTGTAATGTAATTATTGTATTGGACCAAAACTCATCTTTGCCATACAGCGGTTATAATCGATTCAGAAGTGACCATGATGAATTAATAAAAAAATAAATTTTAATATATTTTTTGAATTATTTACCAACTCAACATTCACAAAATTTATTTATTTATTGATATATAATTTTACTCATAAATAATACTTACATAAATATTATAGCCTCAAATCTTGAGACACAATCTTTACAATGAAAAATAAATATACACTCCAATATAATGCATGCGCATGTACCCTTGAGACCGAAATGAATATAATCATAATAATAAATTATGTGTTCCATTCGTCATATGCCAAACGTGTTAAATCGGTGCGCACAACTTCGTCACACGCCAAAAATAAACTCTGATCTGTTTTCCCAAACGCGTCAAAAGAAGTATAACTTCAAAAATTGGCGCATGATATGCAAAAGGCTGGCCACCCCTGCAGTAGATAAACGACATCTAATTCAGAAAAATAGACATAGAGGCCTCTCTCTCGAAAAATTAGTTAAGTTCTGCGTGGAAGTAGGTACGTGGTAACGCATCGTTAAAATATTAGGTTATATATTATTAGGTTCGACTCACATCTTTTGGGTATTGCTCTAAAAAGAGTGAGTAGGTACGTACCTATATTATTTAATGTGCGAGAGGAATTTCCGCCCCACCGCCGAATCAAAATGCCTTTGTCGCAGAGAGTAACTACTAATGTAATATCCAACATCCAACGGTCGCCCCAGGCATCCAGTGTCATTGCAAGAAGTGTGGGTGTAGTTGCGGCAGGGCTGCACACTGGCCGGGATTTTCAGTAAAATTACCGGTATTTTTATTATTAAAATTTGATATATTATTGAAGTTATACCTCTTTTGGCGCGTTTGGTAGAGGGTGAAATTGAGAGTTACGAAACACCGTTACGAAAGTGCGACACCACAACAAAGGATTAAAGTCAGAGTGACAGTTGTTACTTAAAAAAAAAACAACGAGAAATTATTATATAATTTAGTTACATAATATAAGTTATAGTGTATAGAAATAAACCAGCGGCGCTCCAATAAGCGGCTCTTTTTCTTGAGTAAGTAATTTAACTAGATAATTAAAATATTAATATTAAATAATATTAATAAATACGGAATAAAGCAACAAGATCATTTTAAACCAGCGGCACTCCAATAAGTGGCCCATTTTCTCGCGTGTTTAATTTAACAAGATAATTAAAACCTTCATAATAATTTACGCCAAAGAAGTACTTGTAACGCGCGTACATAAATACACGCACCGATTTATTTGTGTGATGATTCACTTTAATTGCGACTTCCAATGCATCACTGACCAAATAATTTTCGAGTCGTTATTATAAATCTACTAGCTGACACGGCAAACGTTGTTCTGCCATATAAATTATTTCTAGTGAATATTTTGGTTGTTAAATAAAAAATAACGAATGTATCGTAAGTGTGTGGGGATGGGATCTATGACAGAAAGAGGAATAGAGCGCTGTAGATGATGACCGCCGATGAAAACAAAAAAAAAAACATCAACCATTCATTTTCTCAATTCAAAATGAGTAATGATGTTCATAATGAATGAATTACCTGTGACAGGATCTCGTTGTTTAATGTTTATGCAATATCCGTCTTGTCCCTTCCAGAAAATTAGCGGATATTGGAGAGCGTCCTATGAACGGTGTGTGTCAGCGATGAACTCCAGATTATTGTTTCTTCTTCGAATCACGATTTCTCGCGTCGATGTGCGGTCGCCAACCATGATTCCAGCAATGTCGTCAACAACAGTCGCATTGAATCGACGTACGTGCTCTCCAGCTGGTGTTTTATCAGGATTGATTACAATAGCGTGATTGTCTCTTTGCAATTCGTGCATGTGTGCTTTGAAGAATTTCAATAATTCATTGTGCTCATTCAACAGGGCGTCCAGTTTGCCGACGCGACGATGCGCCTGGCATTAGGCGAATTGAGGCTATTGTAGCCGCAACGTGCATCCACATGATTGATGTCCTCACCGCCGCGCCCATGAAGTAGATTTGTAAAAATGTATGTGGTTCGTTTGGCATTGGCAGCAATGAGCCTACTTTGTGGTATACTTGGCCTTTGATTTTGAACGTAGAATGGAATTGTTGACCATTTGCCGCAGTATTGTGAACTATTTCTGTTGTTCCGGACCAAGTCATTTGGAAGCATGAATTGAATGTGCGAATGGACTTCAGGAAAAGGTTTGAATCTGTAACCGTGCCGATGAGCAAGCCGTTCAATGGTTCTGGTGGTATCTCAATTTCTGGTGGTTGCACTTTTCCTGATGCGCAACACATCCCGGCTGACTCATGTTTGAATTTTAGCGCATCACAATGGGGACATTCTTTGTCCATAGCACCAATCAGCACTTTCGGATGAGCGGAATATTCAATATCTGGCTCGTACTCGAATGCGAGACGAAGGAACGAAGCGGATGTAAATGTTCGATGTACTTGTTGGCGTTGTCGGTCATTTGCTCTGCGTGTGTTAACTACGAACCGGCGCGCTTGGCTCCGTTCCAATTGTCGTTGTTGATTTCGTTCAGTTCGTGCCTCTTGTGATTGAGATGCACGCAATTGCGTCATTCTTACACGCACGTTTTTGTTATCTTGTTGGATTTGTTCGCCTGTTCTTTCTGCTCTACTATTTCGCATGTTTGTTGCTTTATTCGTTCGACGGCCTAAATGGCCCCCCTTGCGTCTTGCTGGCATTGTGCACTGTAATACACGCACATAAAAATAGATAAATTAAAATAAATCGTACAAAATTTTGCACGCACTGCGTTGTGATATGCCGAATGAAATGTCAAAATGACGCGACGCTTCTCTTGAATTCTTTTCGGACGTAGCGCCATCTATCATTCAACAACATAAATAATTTCGTTCTGTTTGAAATACGAACGACGGTTAAATTTGTTAATACAAAAAAAAAAAAATCGCGATTAAAAAATGGGAGGGTGGGGGTAGGAGGATGAAAATTTGGGGTTATAGGTATTTTTTTATGCCAAATAATAAAAAAAATACAAAAAAAAATTGTCAAAAAAATAAAAGAAAATTTTTCTGGATAGAGATACCGTAATCACTAAGCGGTATGAAATATACTTGTTGACCTATTCTCATACCTAACAAATATACATAAAAAAAATCATAAAAATCGGTCGAGCCATTTCGGAGGAGTTCGACCACAAACATCGTGACACGAGATTTTTATATATATAGAGAAGTAGGTTAAAGCCCGTACAGTTTCTATGTAGACACGTTTACTGGGCGGTCTATTCAGATACTGTAGTTTTGAAAAAAAGACAGCGTAAAAAACATATATACGCAATCATAAAATAATACTAAGAAGTGAGTCAAATATATAAATTAATTATAAAATATCGTTCATGATAACTCATCCCACGCAAGTTTTATTAACTTCGTATTATTTACCTATTGTATTTTTTCTTTCATTCTAATTTATACATAATATGTTATTTGTTTAAAAAAAATATTTACATCAATTATTCATATTATATTATACTTACGTGAATACATACATGCGTACATATTCTTAAATTTAATAGTGATTACATAGTTATTTTAGGGTTTTTAGATAGATATTGATGTTCCCTGGGGGTTGGCAGGTCATGGGTTGCCTAGGCGGGGCTCATTATAAAAGGTGGCGAGTGAAGAAACGAATACAAATATGACAACTCTTGAGAGCAGTAGCAGTTTCCACGAAGGAGAAGATGCTATCGCTTTATTAGAAATACATCACTTTGCCTAGGGTCATTACAGTGTACAGATGATCCGGTCTGTCATCCAGAGACTCCAGATGAAGAAATGGCCCTCTGAGACGCATTCAACAGTTATTTGGATATATTGTTCGGCGCGGACCAGATAACATGGAGAAATGGATGGTTTTGGATAGTCTCTAGAAACTCCAATATCTCAGACCACCTCTTCTCAAAGGATGTGACCACAATTTAATATGAATGGTAAATTACGTTTTTTGTTGGTTTTAACGTTCGTTTCTTTTTCTGTCGTATTTTATTTCAAAATTAGAGCAACCTGCCCAATCTTCGAGTATTATAGAAAAACCCTCTTTCACTATAAATACAATTATATGGTAATTAAAATTGAACATATCAGTTTAAATAATACGATTTTGTAAATCGTAATCATGATTTCAGCGCGACATATTTTGTGAAATTGTACATATAATATTATGTAGAATATGATTTTTTGTTAGATTTTTATCATTATTATGTGTGACTTATTTTGTTTTTAGATGCCTTATATATGACGTTAACCAAATGCCGTCTATTCGAAGCCTCTATTCTGATTGTGCTGCTTTACGGTAGCGAATCATGGTACCTTACGAAGGATCAGAGCAATCGTATACTGAACTTCGAACATAAATGTTTGCGACGAATACTGGGTGTACGTATGACTTTAGGAGTGGAGATAGGATAACAAATCAAGCATCCTCTCATCACGTTGAGAGTGAAGAGGCGACGCTGGACTTTACTCGGCCATGTGTTGCGGATGACAGTAAATAACTTCAACCTGGCATGTCCATTGTTCAAGCCAACCGGGGTCTTGGAAGGTCTCTAACTTCTATATATAGAGTGTATACGGCGGAGATACGGAATGCTGGCATGACCTGGAATGCCGCAAGAAGACTGGCGGGTGACACTCATAAAGGCGCCGTGTGGTGTCCATATACTCTAGCTAAGGGGCAGACATAGCTGAAGAAGAAGAGTACCTATATGAAGGACTCTTAAAATTATGTTGACAATTGAGTTGATTTTTTGTAAGAAGTAAAAAAATCATGAAATCAAAATATAGCTAAGATTTTTGTAAGCGTTCGATTGCCCGCGGCTTTTAAATACATAAAGGCATTCCCGATATGAGGTTAGGAATCGGAATGGTAGTGATCCCTGAATCAGGGTGGCAGTCCACGTAACACACCCTCTCCACAGTGCGTCGCAAATTTGAAAGCATTTGCAACCTTCGGTGTTCGGGATTCACCCCCCGGCGCTGGAATTATTAAAAAAGCTACTCACGCGTGGAGGACAGATTGGAAACAGGCTTCGTTTCATGGCTGTGATTAGTGAAAACGGTTCTTCGTTATAAATAATATATAAATGCCAAAGCTCCGTTTTGGTTAGCTGTTCTGTAGCCATCTTATGAAGTTATTAACATTAATACATATGCGCTTACAAGTTGGATCAAATTAAATCTACATGCCACCAAATACATTGAAAACATAATAATATTATAATGGATTTAAGTTTTGTACTAGAACTTTCAGAAGTTTTTTGCGACCCTGGTTTCGTCTTTCGGCATCTTCTGGCACTTTGTACACTCACCAAAAGACAAATACACACTGACAACGAATACTATTAACTTATTTAACAAATCAATACAAGAAAGTAGGTAAAAACTTTATTACATGCCTATTAAGTCAAGGATCACATTAAAAAAATATAACAAACAAATTATGAATAGTTGAATTGTTAGTAAAAAAACCTCTTACCTTATCAATAATAATACATTCGAAATTTGACACGAAAACTTAAATCCATTACAATTTAAATTCAAATTCTATCAAGTAGGTACCTTCGGTCGATAGAATTAATATTAATTTTAACTTTTAATTAATTATTAACATAATAATATGTTAGAAACAAATACATTTTGACATCCGTCGGATTCTGGCCAATGTGCTTTACCAATTAAAGTACTAGTACAAAAATAAACACGACAAAATTTACTAAATGCTATAGTTTTAAATTGCACGCATTATTTATTGAATGAAAAATGATTTAATTAAAACGGATATAATATAGTTATTTATATTTGTATCCATAATGATTATTCTTCGATAGTAGCTGTCTAGTGATTCATAAAAAATATGGTAATACATAACTCGTTAATCGTAATGTGTAAATTCAAGGCTTGAACAAAAACGAACCATAAGTACGAGTGAGTAAGCATTCTCGCACGCTCATATATCCTCACTATGCGTTAGAGTAAGATAGAATTTATACGGCTGAATTAAATATTTTTTTCAAAACGTCGCCGGTTAAAATGGACTAGAGACTAGACTGATTAAATTCATTTAAAAACTGCGAGCACGTGTTGCTGAGATTTATACAGTTAGTGGTTAACATATTATTGTGTAACTATGTTGTGTTTAAATTTGGTATCCGTACTGAGAAGCAACACGATGGTAACGTTTCATAGTTAAGTTGATAATAACAAAATCAAAGTTTTACTGTGCCTTATATGCAAGAAATACGGATTCACTTTGCCAAACAATTGGCGCTCTCTATAAATATCATGACTCTGAGTATAAATCGCCTTGCTTAATTACACCGTAACTAAATAATGTAAGAGTGGTTGAATTGGTAATCATAGAAAAAGCCATATTCTCTGCGTTGAGTGAATTGCTTATAAACAAAAAAAATGTTGTTGATTTGCTTACTTATCCCGGCATTGGGCCATAGGGCAAGCACAAACTCACGCCACTTCCCTCGTTTCCACTTCCCACGCCTCCTACCATGCCAGACCTGCAGCGCGTAGATCACTTATAAAGCACCGCTGCAGGTTGAGGGTGGGCCGGTCACGGCGACGAAATTTAAGAGGTCGTGCAACAAGGGTGCGGAGTGTCGCATGTGACTTACTTACTAATGTATTATTATTTGTTATTCTTCATCAAAATCATGGTTTCCTAAAGCTGCATGGTTCTGGGGCTGAGGAGCAAGCAAGCAATAAAAAATGTAGATCTTAAACCCATTCGCTGCGGACCTTTTAATTACCACATTTAAATGACACGTTAATTATATCTAATGGCCAACGACTCCAAACGCGCCAGTCGCGGTGTTAGCACTAAATGAGCTAAAACTATACTAAAAGAAATTATTAAGCATATTAATATGATTTCAGTTGCAAGTTGTTTTATTATCAAAGTAGCTTTATAGTAGTAATAGGAGAGAGGAGGGACCAAAAAATATTTTTGAATAATGTGAGTTGTACTACAAGAAGTTTGGGAAGACTCAGAGTCTAAATCAGTGTTTCTCAACCGGTGGTCCGCGAATTTTTGGCGTCCAAATGATAGACATTAACAAAAATATAGACTATTTCTCATACAGAAATGTTGCCTACTCACTATATGATCCACTTTCACTGGATGAGGAATATCCATTTCTTAGTTACAAAGCTATACAAAGAGTATCCTCATTTTCGGCTAAATATTCATGTGAGAAGACTCCTTCGGCCATGTCAGTCATAAAAACCAAACAGAGAAATCGAATGGATGTGAATGCAGCGCTTCGTCTCTCCGAACCAATGCTCAGGCCACGGATATCGAATATTATAGCAAAGAAGCAGCAACAGATTTTGTAATAATTTTTTTAAACCATTTCTTAAAATTCCAGAATTTCTAGTGTTAAGTTTATCTATTGACTCATTGACTTCTGATTATTTTAACTACCAATAAAAAAAAATATTATATTTTTTTGTATAATTTTGATGTCGTCTGTTTTAATGTTTTTTTTTATATTATTAAATTTAAAAAATAAATAAAATTACATTTTGTATTTTGAATTTTGAATTTGAAAAATTTACAAATATCTTTTAAATTTATTAACTTTTTATTCACCCGAGTAACGCTGTACTATTTATTACGATCGTACTCAAAACGTTTTTCCTCTTTAAGGTGCTCCGCAGGTGTAAAAAGATTGAGAAACACTACTCTAAATAATAATCTTTGCAATCAAAATGTTTATGAAATTACATTGAATCCGTACTTAATATGGTACCTACAACGACACAGATTATTAAATAAATTGTTGACAATAAATCTTTTAACACCACCTTACTTCTGTAGAGACCCATATTCTTGCTTAGGAACAAAATCGCAATTCATTGTACTCTTGTCAAAGTTTACAATCACTGACCTGTTGAAACACGTCCAGCTTTTCAACTCCGGAAAATGCGAGGTGGTAGTTTTGAATTTCCAACGTCGAAGAGTATCGGGAGGGTTGGGCTGGCAATGTACTAGATATCATTTGGAAGGCGAGGAATGTGGAGGAGGCTGGCGAGGAACGCGATGGGCATGTGAACTCGTCTGGTGCCATGGATACGTCAGCGTTAATGAGAGAAACGCAGAACCACAACCCCTGGATGTAGAGTGTGACACCAGTGGCTTCTCAAATAAACTTAGATTAGATCACATTTACTTATCTAAACAAAATATATAAATAAATCCACGATGCACTTCCTAAATATTATGATCTAATAATTGAACATACATAATTTTGAAAATACTTATGAGAAAATATAGCCAACAGAAAAAATATTTTTTGAAAAAAATTAGACACCCAGCAGGATCGAACCTGCGTCTCTTGGATATTGCGCCCTGTGCATTACTACTATGCTACGACTGCCATGCTTAATTGCGACAAATTTTAACTATTTGCATTTTTAATACCTGCTCATAAGCGCTCTCCAGATTGAGTTACGGTACGCGATTGGTTTTTGTATTCTAAATTAAAGTATTTATTACTTTAATTACTAACCGACATCACGGATCACTCCAATATTTTCTGTTGTAACTTACTTGAACTTGCTAATAATTTAAATTAATTATTTCTTTTATTCAACGAATAATTCAGAAGATTTTAAGAATGTACCATTTTAATTATTGAACATACATAATTTTGAATATACAACCAATAGAAAAAATCTTTTTAGAAAATATACCTACAGAAAAAACATATTACATAAATATTTTATATTATTCTTGTCATGTCTTTCGTGTTCTTGGTTGAAATTGCTAAGTTTTGATAGTATTGCTATTTTCTCATTGTGATCCATAAGTTTTTTCTGAATCCCTTTCTCCGATCACCAATGGTTTCTCCAGACTTTTCTTTTTCTAATTTACATACACACATTAACAATATTCACATTTGGTCCTCGTGACCGGTATGAAGTTAGATGAACATACTGAATAAAGCAGAGCTGAGCTCGGATCAGGAGCATGGAGCAATGGAACAATGGGGTTTTACCCGGAGCACGAGCGGAGCCTGAGCATCGTACATTTGTAGTGCTCCACTGCTCCGGATGTTTTTTTTTATTATTATTACATTTTAGTCCTAAAATCTATTATATTTGACACTTTCCAACACTGGAATTATTTGGAATACAGCAACACTGCCGAGAGATAAATAACCTCACTTTTTTGATAGAAGAGGCAGATAATGAAAAACGATTTGATGTCGGAATTTGGTCAAATAGAATTAACAATGAAAAGGACTAATGATAAACCTTATTTCAAAACTACTCTTTGTATATATATAATACCAATAAAAACCTTTTACCCGGAGCGGAGCAGACCCTGGGGCGGAAATGGAGCAAGTATTAGGGGAATGGGACGACTGGCCTCCGGACAATTGGACGCCGCACTGTCGTAGACACGTATACAGAATGTAGACGAGGTATTTTAATCAGTTTCTATCTACTACTTAGTAGTTTGAATTCATTTTACTCTTAACATAATGTATTCTTTATCGCGGATTGAGAATTACCATGCATAAGGCTTTATATATAATAAAAGACCCTTTTTTCGTTAGAACTTAAACATATGCACAATTAAATCATTGTTTACGTCTGCATATTTACATTCTCAACAACTCTATTAAATCATAATATAATCATTTAAATATAAATAATAATATTGAATATTTTTTTTTAAGTACCTATAAGTACCTAACGTCTATTTATTTTCGAATTCCGTAGCGTCCAGTTGTCCGGTGCCAAATCGTCCTAGTCTCGGAGCGGAGCAACTCAAAAAAGGTCCGCTCCAACCCTGAAATAAAGTCCACCATCGTTGATGACGTACGTTTGTAAATATGACACTGCAGTTCATTACATTAACGATTTTAGATTCATCTCTATTTTACTTTCGTACACAGTCAAGTATACTAACATGTATTGCGATGTGATTACAAGGTAGTGTCACACAAAGATTTTCAGCGCTTATTTTCAGTGAAAATTAATTAAATATTTTTTATGGTATTTGAAGCACGCCAATGTATCGACAGCCAATTCATTATGACGTTGCCAATAGATTGTCGCGTGGCTGTGTTTGTCTATCATGCAGTGACGGCGTTCGCCGGCGGGATGAGAGATGGAAGCTGTAATGATTTATTATTTGCTTTTGACATGAAAGAACATCGCGAGTGTGCTTACGAACCGATTTTTTATTACATCGAAGCGCGTTCGTCGGCAGAGTTTGCAATTTAATTGGATTCAGTTGATGAGAAGTTATGATATTTCGAATAAATAACATGTACATACAGGGGAAATAAAATATATATTGCATGTCGAGAGCAGGTGAGAAACAGTATTTTATAAATAACAATTAATTAATATACAGCCACGCGGCACAAGCGTCGGCCTATATAGTCGTGGGTCCCAGGTTCGAATCCTGGGTCTGGCAAGTACACATATTGTTTTTAAATTTGGGTATGAGTCAGAGTATATGGACCTAATAGGTTGAGCAAGTGGCTGACATCCATATCTCGTAAAAAGAAAAAATCTATTAATACAAACTTCTACATGTGGATGCCCATAATTTGATCATTTTAGGATCGGACATGGTCGAAAGAAATGAAAAATTTATATTTTATCAATTTAACTCTCTATTTTTGTCAGTCTCAGTCACTCCCGATTCACTGCCGGATTTACTTGGATTTGGATTGCTAAACGGCATCTCATTGGTGACTTTCACCACAAACTTAAATTTAATTAACCTTTTAATTACTTATTAATTAATTTAAATAACTCTCACAAAGGGGGGGGGGGGCGACAAGGCTCTAGCCTGGGGGGCAGGCGTGCTCTTAACCTTAGCGATAGGTTGGGAGCTTTCCAAAGTTCATGGCCTGGGGTCCGCTTTAGGATGTGGGGGCCATGTTGTCGACTGCAGAGAATTACAAGTTTTTAAATAAAATTCCATTCACACAATACAATATAAAGGATTATACAGTTAGATGCTGAAAGGTAACGCCAAGAAATTAAAAGTTAAACATGATCGATCTAGCTGTCGCTCTTTTGGACTTTAGGTACGAGTATCATGCGGTTTATCGACATCTAATCGAATAAATTACACCGCTGGACTTTTCTTTTTATCCATTCATAAATTTTGTAGCAATGACAAAATGGAATGAATGATTTAAGGAAGTGGAATTGTCTTACGCACGGCATTGTAAAATCCTCGGTAGAGTGAAGAAAACTAATATATACAAGTAAAAAACCACCCGAATAAGCTCGAACAACTAACTTTTCAATCAACAGTAGAACGCTCTACCACTGACTTATTGGATATATGGACCTGTGGATATATATTATGGATATAGATTATTATTATATCCGATTAGTAAAAAAGACTTTTGATAATATATTCTGCTGTGTTTTAACGAGTAAAGGTGCAAAACTACACTGCCAGTTGGGGTTGATGGTAGGACTTATTGCGCCTTGGAGGCTCCGGCAAATGTAATTATAAGGAACAATAATACACATACAAGTTAATTTGCACAATCACACAAAAACTCGGCACTCAACCAATGTCAATTTTAGTAATAACGAAACGGAAATATTTTGTTGAATTTTGTGTTTGTTATTTTCTCAAAATCAATCAAGAAATCCATTTTATTTTACTTACTTACTTTTAACGCACATGGCCTGACACACTCGCATGTTTTTAGGTTTATTCAATATGTTGAAAATTGTTTATTCAAATATACTAGGTAAATGAAATTGGAAAATACGAAATTATTTGATCAATCCATTTTTATTGCGTTACGTAACATTTGTAAATCCTTTCAAAAATTGCTATAAATCAACACAAAAGGTTAAGTGTTGCGGTAAAATTTTTCATTCCGTGCCGGCCATTTTGGCAAACGCTGTACTTGTACCTATTATTAATTCCATGGTAACTTACGAGAGATGAACTATTGTATTAATTTATTTTTATTTTTTATAATAAAAGCATATCCCCGGGGGATTTGATTATTTTCGATTTCATTTTTGGTAGGATTATTTGAATATTACAGAATAATAATTATTATAGTTATTCTGAAGCCGTTCTTCGAATCAGTATAATTGCTAACATAAAAAAAATTCTAGACTATCTAAAAAAACAAACTAATATTAATGACCTCACCTTAACATGACGCGCAACATAATACTCGTACCTACGTGAGCTGCAATGTTGCGCACTGTCCCGCCATATAGTGCGGCATTTCTATGTGACGCGGGATATGTTGCAAGTTGTCGCTTTGCAAGTGAGCGCATGGGCCACGCTGTTGTCCTGAGTAAGATGTTGGCGAGTGTAGACGGGTATGCAAGGTATCACTCAACATGAGTCACTCCAATATCCACTCTTCTTTCTATTTGTAGTGAGTAGTTATGCATTCACTACCTTTTCTCTCTCTTACATTTCGATAAACTACTCGTCAGAATAAATGGTACTGTTCGGTTAAAAGGAATACAGCGGAAAACACATTTTGAAAATAGCCGATAAACTAGATTATTTGTTAGGTTAACCTAACGAAACCTAACCTAACCCAACCTAACCTAAACTGACCCAAACTAACAAATAATCCAGTATATCGGGTATTTTCAAAATGCGTTTTCCGCTGTATTCCTGATAACCGAACAGTACCGAACACATATGTATGCAGCACTGACCAACACAACCTCCTCGGGCGACATTTCTGTTATTATGAGTCCTGGTGTGTACAATCAAAATGTTCCGCGACATTGTTCCCGAGACATCGACGTAGATGTTGAGCGTCATGTTCCACAACATGTTGCTCCATTTGTCTCCTAGTGAGTACATGGCTTTACTGTTTTATTGTTATACGGGTGTAGTATGATATTAAATTAAATGTTAAAATACGTAATATAAAGTAATATACAGTGCTTATGTCACGTGAATCCTTTCTAATTTTCTGTCTATATATGCAGGCTTGTAGAGTGAAGTACGGTCACAGCTGTGAAACAGAAATGTTCTGCAAAAGTACAATTTGAGAGAGGGCATACAATTTGATTTATCGTAGCGCTACTGGCCTAACCAGAGAGCTATTGCTTTTTCGTGGTTCTCTTTCGAATTACGAAAAAGATTCATTTTTGGTACAACTATATCTTCATACTGTTGCATTTATGTATATATTGCTAAAATTATAATATAATTGTTTCTTGTAGGTATTTACTGTAAATTTAAAAATCTCTAATCGAATTTAGAAGTGAAACACTGTTTCAGTCACTGACGATTCGATCCCATATCCTTATAGGTACTTCTCATGGGATTTCAGCCTTTAAAATAATTGAACACACGTCTCCGATCCCACAGTTTTGTGCAAATATACTAAGAAATTGCAACTAGGTAATAGAATTTTTATAATTTCCTTATCGTCAATCACGAAAATTGATTAACCATCTATAAATATACCTAAGTATTAGAATTCCACTTGTAATAGAATTATATAATATTCCACTAGTTTTAATTTCTCTTCATGAACACCGCAGAACTCTGAATCAGAAATTTTATTCTAAATTATACTAGTATATTATACAGATATAAAAGGTTTTAAACCACCGAAGTTTGGACCTTCCACTCGATCTGCGATTGTTCAATCTGATTTCAGTAAGCCCCTTGGCTCCATTCTTGCTTCATTGCCCGACCATCATATTTCTCTGAGGATACTACAACAAAAAGTGCGATATCCACCTTGAACACAGTAATATTTCATTAAAAATTGACAGTTTACGCAACAACAAGCAATACAGCTAGGGATTGCAATACCGAATGAAAATGTCAATACCGGTTTTTCGGTATTTTTTATTGAATACCGGTATTTTTTAAACATTAAAAAAACAGAAGTAAGTGCTTATCAATAAATATAGCTATTAAAATCTACATACCCACATTTATTATGTTTACATTTAAAAATATGTATTGATCATAATTATTGTAGAACTATTGATTTTTTACAAATAATTTGAATATATTGATAATTTTAACTAAAGCCCTCAAAAGTTCATCAAGTGCAAATCCCGGCTGCAGGAAAAGCTTCTTAAATTCAACGCTTGTTCAGTCAACAATAATTATAGAATAATTGAACATTTTTGTAACGCATGTTTTCTATTTCGAAATAATATTATGATAATAATTCATCGCAACAATCACTTATATAAATATATTTGAAGAAATTTGTTTTATTATTTTTTTCACCTCTATTGGATTCACTCAATATATTTGCATTTTGGCATCACATAACTTATAATTCATCTTAAAAAATTTAAACGAGTGTGCTTTCTTAATACCGAAAAATCCGGTATTTTGGATTTTTAAAACCGGTATTTCGGTATTGATAAATACTGGAATACCGGTTTTGAAATACCAGTATTGCAATCCCTAAAGACAGCAATTGTTAATTAGTTTTACGTGTTTTTAAATAGTTTTAAGACGAAAATCAATGCAAAGTTTATCTAATAGGAGAAGAAAAGCGATGATGTTGCGCTTGCTTATTATTTTAAAGTGTTAACTAACTATTATAATAACTTTATTGAATTTAACAATAGCCACGTAATTGTAATATGATCACAAAGCAGCATAATTACCGACCTCAATGCGGTTATCTAAGGCCACATGGATCGCAAATTGAGAGCGGGGTGTGAAAGAAGGCGGAAGGTTAAGAAGGGGGTGCCGATAGAGGGTGGAAAGGATAGGGAGGCGGCAGATTAATGTCTGAATTCAATATTGAGCGATTTCGAAGAGATTTCGAAGACGGGAGAGAACGATTCCATCGAATTGCATTTGTTGTAAATGTGATTTTCATAAGTTGATGAGCTTAGTGGAGTATATTTATGTAATACATCAGTCGTACATTATACGTTTGTATCCTTAGGAAGATATTTTAAAGGTTGACAACACTTTTATTTTCTATATCACTATTTCATTATGAGTATCAAATTTACAATTGTTTTTGGCTTGACTAATGGCTTTGTTGGGACTTTTAATAACCTCAATATAGAACTAACCTTACAATATTACCTTTGTATAATAATATACTATGTTTTTTTAATGAAATATTTATTTTATTCAACGAATAAGACACAGGATTTCAGAATGTAACCGAATGTGCACCGGGGTGCTCGATAATTTTCTAGAAAATATTAAAGTGTACGATTTTTTTTTATGTAATACCTACGTTAGACGATCAAATGCAATAACAGTCTTAAAATATCTGATATGCACTACTGCTAAATAACTGGGTAAGCAATGGTATTCAGCGCCACAGGCGAAAAACATCTGACTTTTTCGAAAAATGCTATCAAAAATTGTTATATTATTTTTCTTTCCTTTATCTGTCGCATATAAGTATTTATAACGATAGTTTAATTAGTAATATCTAGGGAATCCAATCCCGAGCCAAAATCGTGATCCTGGGATTTCGGGATTACGATTTGATGATCCCGGGATTGGCATTTTTTCAATAGTTAATATAATTTTTTAAAATATAAAACAATGTTGATAAAATCGGTCAAAAATAAATCTAGTATAATTTATACTAATTAAGACATTTATTGTTAATATTGTGGACGTTCAATCTTAGAAATACATAGGTTTAATGGAGTAAATAATATTGTAAATATTGTAATGTGAAAGTAAAACAGTTTTATTTATTTATGAAAAGATGACAAATACAAATACAAGTTCAATTAAAATAAAAAATGACAAATGCATTAAAAACATGGTGGAATCACTTTGTTAAAAGTGCGAAGCATTGTTTTTTCCAATCTTTATCATCTTTATTAATTTACAAGAAAGAACAAAAAAAGAAAGTTTTAGAAAAAACAAAATGAATTGGCAACACATCATGGGTAATAAATCAAACTTCATTCAAACTCAGTTTATTTCTAATGTATTTGAATGTTATTATAAGTATTTTTTCTGTTATATTTTCGTTTTTATTTTATTTTCCATAAAAATTGATAAAAAAACTCAATCCCGAAAATTTCGGGATTATGTTTACCAATCCCGGGATTCATAGGTATCGACAATAGTTCGGGATCCCTGGATTGGAATCCCTAGTAAAATCATACGATATCAGCTACAGACATTGAAAACATCGGAAGGCGAATCCTGGAATATTAAATCCTAATCTTATGGAATGATATATAACTCTAATCGCCTAAATACTTTGTAACAAAACAACACAAAATATTATTATTATCGTTTGTTGAAATACACCCTGTAAATGACATGTTAAATTTCCTAAAATGTAAATTAACGTAGGTAATGTTTTTCGAAAGAATTCCTGAACTATAGCGTCATTTTTAACTTTTCCACGAGACGGAGAATAAATTAATGGACAAATAAGACAGGAAACCAATAAATACGTACATACGTCGATCTGTTTTTACCCAAATTAAATTAATTAATGGTGATAGTTTTGTGTTCTTAAGAATTATTTTTTTATTAAAAATAATTTATATCATCAATTCATCACAGTTTCATGCCGCAGCCTGATTTATAGTAGTCCATGTGGTTGCATGTAAATTGTATGAAAAACATTTCACCGTGGCACAGTTCGCCGTGAGCTTTCTATCGGAAAGAGATGACCGTATACTATACGGTCTCCAATTTTATTACATTCAATATGAACTTTAATTCAATTTTCATAGTCGATTTTGACAAAATTCATGAATTCAATAATGAAAACCTAACCTAACCTAACCTAACAAATAATCCAGTATATCGGATATAAAATGTATTTGCTGCTGGCTTCCTGTAAAGTGTAAACCGACAAGAACCGTGTTTTATTTAGACATAAATGCCAGTACTAGACAACCCAAAGAGGTTAGACCGTCTTTAATATACGGCCATAATATATTTCCGATAGAACATTTTACGGTGAAGTGTAATACGATGAACTGCATACGTACAAGTTTCCGGACACGGGTCCATGTTACTTACCTCTAAACAGCCAGTGAATACAGTGAGCAAAGAAAAGATCTCATCTATTACGGTGACGGAATTACTTTACCTTTATCATTGCTTTACAATTATTTAAATGTATTTTAACAACGAGTTAATTTATTCTGAGATAGCAATCGCAATATTTTTAGCTTATAAACTGTTAATTATAAACCTCTTATTCTCTTTATAGTGTTATTGTTCTGAAAACTTTTTTTTTTAATGAAAATGAGATTATAGACGTGCTCTTAATCGTTGATTGAATTGGACAGACCATGATTGTTTGAATCTAGTCGAGTAGTCTATCCATTTCCGGGCTGTGAAGAACTCCGACAAAGTAACGTTACATGAACTCGCGACAATCCCTTTGAGGGTGCGAAACATGACAAAATGTCAAAACATTACCTACATGACTTGCATAAGGGTTGCATATTAGTCGTGCAGTGAAAGGAATATTTTACTTATCTTATATTAACTTTGCGTTGGCTCTATATCATGCGTGTCCGGAAACTTGTACGTATGCAGTTCGCAGTATCACACTTCACCGTGAAATATTGTATCGGAAATATATGGCCGTATATTAAAGACCGTCCAATCTCTTTGGGTCGTATAGTACTGACATAAAATTCGTGTCTAATTAAAACACGGTTCTTGTTGGTTTACAGGAAGCCAGAAGCATGACGATTACTGGAATATTTATTAGGTTAGGATAGGATAGGTTAGATTTTAAATCTTGAATAATTCATGAATTTTGCCAAAATCAGCTATGCAAATTGAATTAATGTTCATATTAATTCAAATAAAATTGGAGACCGTACATTATACGGTCATCTCTTTGTGCCACAGTGAAATGTTTTACATTCAATTTACATGCAACCCTATATTATGTGGGAATGTAGAAGGTTTGACAGTTTGCAATAATTCACAACGACTTGGATTATTATAATATATTCCAAAGTAATCTCAATTCAATTGAAATTTGGTGGCGCGGTAACAACCCAAAAATCTATTACGATAACCGTTTTCCTATAATTCGTAGTATTTTCCGATAATCTTTTCTCGAGGCATGTTCGCTTTCACTTTTTTGAAGCTCGTATGTCTCTTCTGCTCGCTTTTAAAGCATTTTTGTTCCTTTATTACGTGGGATAGTTTTCAATCCGGATGTTCTGAAAATTAAAATGTTATGTACCTACCTCTCAGTTACTTATTTAGTCGCAGCCATGATCTGTTCTGGACCAAAACTGATTCTTCACGTCAGGTTTATCGTTCACAAATAATTATTAATGGCGAGGGTTGAGCGGCTGATCCATGTGTCCCTCCAACTATACGTCATACCAGAGTTTTAAAATGATTATGTTGTATATTCTTGTATAACATTATTTACCGTGTTTATTATAACTTGTTTTACCAGTTGATTAAATTAATATCATATTGAATTGTCTTGAATTAATAATTTGTTCTTTAAATACATACATATTTATACGAGTATACGAGGAGGCGACCAAAATCTACATTAATTGTACACCAAATGAAAAAAGCAACATTTGCGAATTATTAGTTATTCATTTTCGTAAATCTAAATATTCAACATGTATAATTTGAAAACACTTATATAAATATAATATAAGCTCTAGACACCCAGCGGGATTCGCGCCCATGGACTTTACCAAGTAAGCTATGTACGTCCTAGATAATTGCGACCAAATTAACGGGTTACTTTTATAATTCTCTCTGAAGCGGTTTCTAAATTGCGTTAATTTTTGGTAGTCGGCTTTTGTAAGTACTTTAAATCAAAATATTAATTACACTAATATTATTACTAACTTGTATCAGGATCTCTCCAAATTTGAGTTATAACGTAGAGTATATGCTTCATAACTTTGCACTCCGGCTCTAGGATAAAAATACTGTAATATATTATAAAAATATTTTTATAATATATATTTATATTATCTATTTATTTATTACTACATACCTATATTATTACAAGTAAATATCATTTGATCTAATTTTATTTGAGGTAAAAGAGTGCAAAAAAGTGTAAAGTTATAACACGTATACTCTACTTGCATTGATAATTTTGATAGACGACATGGGTGCAGGTAGAGTTGGGTATTTCCAGAGAAAATCTCAATCTCGAGATTCGGGATTTCCCGAAATGATGAAATTTTGAATTCTCGAGATTCCCAGATTGGATTCCCAGATGGGATTTCCAGAAAAAAATTCTCGAAATAATGGGAAATTTGAAAAAAGCTTTTAAAAATCCTAAAATCAGTGTATAAACAGACAAATTCCAAAAAAAATATTTTTTTTTTTATTTATGTAAGAAGACAAACAAAATAGAAGTTGGAAAACAAAAATAAATCAAAACATTACTTATTGAAATAGAATTTCAAAAATACAGACTGTCAATCGCGTACGCTTTTGAGACACAAATTCCCTGATGTTGCAAAAATTGCGCTCATTTTGAGTCGGCTTTGGGTTAATTGTGTCATAAATGCCCCGATTAATCTTTGAACGTTTTGTGTTTTCTGTCCACTCTTTCGTATAGAAAATCGTTTTTTGAATTAATATTTGATAATCCCGAATCCCGAGAAAAGGTTCTCGAGATCCGGGATTTCCCGAAATGTTAAAAATTTCAATTCTCGAGATTCGGGATGGAAAATCTCGAAAATTTCTCGAGAATTCCCGTCGGGAAATTCCTGAAACCCAACTCTAGGTGCAGGTTTGAATCTCACTGGGCGTTGTCTTAAAAAAAAGAAGATTTTTTCTAGGTGTATATTTCTCTGAGGTGTTTTCAATTAAGTATGTTCAATAAAGAATGTTACATTATTAAATATTATGTATTACTCGTTTAATAAAAAGTTTATTTAATATTGAAATCTGAGAAACAGATCGCCTCCACTATAAACCATAGATATTTTATGTTTGGATATAAATAATAGTCGATTTATCGGCCATTTCTGTTTGCGATAAATCCGCCAACCCTGCAGCATCCATCCTCTCCCGCTAAAGCTTACTATTTACCAACTCGGCTAATTGGATTCGAATCACACCCCGAACAGTTGCCATGGGGAAGGGGGCCGAGGGGATGATCACGGCGGGGGTGGGGGACACAGCCGGGACGCGGACCCCTCTCTCGCCCAGCCTGATGTTCGTCCTCCCCCTATCCATCTAACCGCTCTGCATGTCTCTGCAAACATAATAAGCAGATGATTCAAAGCTGGAAATTGCGACCGGAGATAAAGTCGCACTCATTTTGCTTATCTCATGATACTTAGCCGCTGGAATATACACCTACAGAAGACTAAAATGTTGCCCTTTTAGGTAATGTTGCTTCATTATTACAATAATCACCATTATCAACAACCACTGTTTGTCAACTATCAGTTGGAAGAAGGCCGTTTTAAAGTTACTTATAGAAGAAATTTTGTAATAACCATTCCATATAAACAATCTATGACTGATCCGCGAATTTTGCGTAAAACGTCACATCGACAACTTCGATGTTGTTAACCCTCCTCTACCTCCTTCTCTTATATTCCATAGTTTCTTGATTTCGTATGGCAGTTAAGCGCGAAATATACTATGGTGCATGTCGCGGACTATCACGTGACGTCGCAGTAAGCTGCCGCTATGGGAAAAAAAGTATGTCGTTTTTCTTGGTGTTTAAAATGTAATCAGACTGATGCTCCCATCCAGTAGCACATTTTGAGCCAATAAACTAACATTATTAATTGGCAAAATCTGCCGAAATCTCCAAAACAACAATGAGGTCACCTCACGTTGAATCGCACTGCATCGACACGTGCGACGTTTTGAACGTTTTTATCATATTCCACATGTCTACACTTTTTCGAATCATGTCAACATCGCGTTTTTTCTGTTTTTAGCGGTCGGCACTATGTATTTTCTATAAAAATGTTGTCTATTATCTATGGTCTGCAGGTTAGGTTCTATTCAAAATATTATCTATGGATGTCATATCGCAAGTAATTTTAACGTATGCACACGTAGAAACTGTTAAAATGAATTGAAATTATCATGGATAATTAATAATAATTGAAATTACTAATATATTATAGTTGGCACTCTTCATCAGTGTCATTCTTCAGTGAATTTACAGAGATCGTGATCGTTAAACATATTCTGCAAAATGACAAAACCATAGACTAAATCGCCGTCTAGTCGCCGCGACAGCGTGACAGTAGGCGATATGCACATCAATTTGATCATAACTTTAGTCACAGAATGTAAATCTATGGAGTAAAAAAACGTTGTTGCTAGGTTACGTTGTTCTCAGAACTTTCTAACAGTCTTTGACTTTAGTTAAGCGTCAATGACATTGAGCTACTTTACGAGCTGCTTGTTGGCGAATTTAAAATCTGCCTATAAAATCGCCCAGTGTCATCATCGAACAAGCTAACAAGCAGATTGTAAACAATCTACCGAGAAAAGTTGAAAGCCCGTCAACTTTACACGCTACACGCTGGAGTGTGGGCTTACTACGTCTGCGCAGTAGAGCGTAGCAGCGACCTCCCGGTAAAAAATGAACTACGTTCTGTCAACATAGTCGCTAGCTTGTTGGCTTCTCAGCGAATGGAAAGTGTTATGTGTCATCATCACAATCGCATTAGCTGAATCGCCCGCTTTTAAATTCGCCAACAAACAGCTCGTAAAGTAGTTCAATGTAATTGACGCATTATGCATATTGAATGATTCAATTGTGTTTTTGAACAAAACAAAATTGTGTTTTTGCTAATTACTTTTCAAATGCAAATTAACACGTTAATTACAAAATTAATTAAAAGGGCCCGTAAGCATTGTGTTAAATCAAAATCAAAGTAGCTACTGTGTACTATACACATACTACGTATGTGTATAGTTTCATATATAAATATATGAATATCGATTTTATTTCTTCAATATTTTGAAACAAACGTTTAATATTTCGTTTGACATTGCTATTAAAAACCTAGATAAGAAACTAAAGAATAGATAGGTAATAAACATTTCATGTAAATCTATATAACATTAAAAAGTCATCATTAGTCTTTTGTTTTGTGAAAAAGGATTACAAAATTGCTATTTCTTTGCGTTTCAATGGATCTTCTTCTTTGACATGTACGGTGAATATCCATCTTTTATTTTAGAGTACAGTTCTTTATTTGAGTATGTATAATATCCGTTGATTTATTTTATTATAAAAACACCAGTTTTCTCCATTATTTATGTCAAACTCGAGAATACAACCAGCACCCTAGAAATTGACAACTCAGTTTGATTAATGGGAAAAGCTTTTTTTGATAGTATGACTAGTTGGACGGAAAAATAGCTATTTTTCCACTATTCCACTTTTTATAAACCACGTGCAGCACAATTTTTTAGATGGTAATTATTTTACATTGTTTTTCAAATGTTTTACAATCCATTGTCTAATGACATCGACATCGAATATGTTCATATCATACACCTATTTTATTAAATATTATTTCCCTTTGACGTTTGATCTAGTTCAGTAAATAGCGAACGGTGGAGGTAGGCTAGATCCGCCATACATGGTGCACATTAAGCTTTGTTAGTCATACGTATCTGTTTTTATTGAACTAAGACTACAATTTACAGATGGTGCTGGATAGTTTTTAAAAATCAATTAAACCCTGCCTAAACCAAACCATAAGTATTTTGGTATATTTTGGGCGATACGACAAAATTGTGCACACTTTTACATTCATACTTATTGGTTTTCGTTATTGTTAGTTCATTTTTATAAATTCATTAAGCCCTGCCTAACCACAATATCATCATCATCAGGCGGGGTCAATCCACTGCTGGATGAAGGCCTCCCCAAGCTTTCTCCAACTCTCTCGGTCCGGTGTCGTTCGCTGCTACGTATTTCCGCCGAACTTTACCAGTTCGTCAATCCAGCGGCTTTTAGGGCGACCCTGTGGCCGTTTCGTACCCCTTGGGTACCATTGGATGACGGCATTTGTCCAGCGGCCGTCCTTTCGGCGAGCAATGTGCCCCGCCCATCTCCATTTCAGCTGTTTGGCAACGTCTATTACATCGCGTACTCTTGTCTGCTTCCTAACCCATTCGTTTCTCTAACGGTCCTTTCGCGTGATGCCCAACATGCACCTCTCCATGCCTCGCTGTGTGACTCTTAGCCTTTGGACATCTCTCGTGTTGAGGGTCCACGTCTCGCAGCCATACGTGAGCACGGGTAGCACACATTGGTTGAACACCCTGCGTTTAAGACATAATGGTAGGTCACTCTTGAAGATACTCACCACAATATAATTGATAAAAATATTATTCCATCTATAAAATATCCAAAGTTATGTATGATTTAATTGCATAATTTTAGATATTTTGTAAATATACGAATATTTTTTGATTATTATCTAGTATGGCTTGGTTTCGCAGAGTTTGATTGAATTCAAAACCATCAATAAATTGTAGTCTTAGTTCAATGAAAACAACATATATTATGTATGACTGACAAATAAGTTTAGTGTGTACTATTTATGTCGGATCTTAACAGCCTACCTCCTCCCTTCGCCGCTGAATGTATAATATGCAATGAGAAATGTGTCACATATTTAATAAGAATAAACAAACATTGAATATTGGCAATCGCTGTACGTAATCTGTTTGAGTTTTCTGTCGTAAAGATTTATCGAGTCTCGAGTTGCATGTTTACAGAATAAAATCGCTCTTAGCAGAAGAAGTAACTCCATACATTTTAATTGAGTCAACGAACACAAAGCATCGAATTCGTTTTTCATTTTGCAAAAGACACAGTGTTTTCTTTCGGTACGTTTTCTTTAGAAATCTGTGGTTAATTATAATCGATTTGTTTCAATATTTTTAAAATTATAATACACTTATTATATTAATACTATTGACCGAAGGTACATGCTTGATGGAATTTGAATTTAAATTCTAATGGATTTAAGTTTTGTACCATTCTATTTGAGTTGTTTTTTGCGACCCGATTTCTCCTTTCGGCATCTTCAGGTATTTTGTATGCTCACCAAAAGGAAAATACACACTGACAAAGAATATAGACAAGGCGGGTCTCGTGGTGCAGTGCGTAAGGCGCTGGCCTTCCACCCGAGAGTTCTGGGTTCGATTCCCAGTGAGGACACAATATTTATGTGATTTTCTCAAAGCCTAAATGTGTGTTGTGATTGTTCAAAATTACTAACAACCACCTTGTACGAAAAAGCAAGGACATGGTTATTAATAACACTAAAAAAAGAAGAATACAGTTGTTAACTCTAACTTATATAACAAATCAATACAATAACGTAGGTATTCGTCAAATCGTGAAAACCTAAATACATTCACTGCTGACCAGTTAATTACTTTTTAAGCACCACATTTAAATATCATGTTAATATATCTAATGGCCAACTAACGCAAACGCGTCAGTCGCGGTGTCAGCACTAAATAAGTTAGATCATTAGTAATTATAAACAATAAAAATATTACACTCAGAAGGTGTAAATTCGTCCATTCTGTGAATGATGGTAGCGTATAAGGAATTAATGTAGTTAACTAATGAGATATATCTATGACATCAGTCTTTAAAAGTTATTAGTTAAACAATTAATATTCAATAATATTCTTTTATGATACTTACTTATTTTAATAATATTATTTTTTAAATATAACAAATCCAAAACAATAAGAATGGTTTTATGCAATGTATAAGATATAATTTTATTATAGTAATATTATTAAATATAAACCCTCATAAACATACATAAGGAAAAAATATTGGTGCCACACGGGACTCGAACCCGCTTCTATCGGACTTATTTAGCTACTTGCACTATACCTAATCACGATGAAATTATTCAATAACTATGCGCATAGGTGATCAAGTTACGTATATATCTGTGTTAAAAGAAACTTTCTACTTGCAATATTTTATAATTTATATGATGGGGTATTTTGTCGATATCTCGGAATAGCTTATAGGGGACAATGATTGAATTTACAACTAGTGCCATCAATTGTTGGACATTGCGATCTTTGATAGAATCATATTGATCAATACATTTATAAGGTTGTTAATTTTTTTTAAGTAGACAAATTCCACTTCGTAGAAACGAGGTTTCAAGTTATCTCCTTATACTTTTATATAAATTATGCTTTTTCTAAGATTTATATTTCAATAATGTTAGAAATTTAATAGAAAAAATAAACTTATAAAATAAAAATTTCCTTCAAATTTCTGGAAAAAGTTAAATTTTCCCATAATATTTTAAGTCGTAGCTTTTTGTTTTTTTTATTATTAGAGAGTTGGTTGTAAGTGTGTTCACCCGATCGGTACAAAAATTTCAAATACCTACTAAACTTGACTTATTTTAGAACCGAACACTTAGTATATAATTAAAATGTTAAATAATATAGTACTAATGATTGAATGAATACAATTGCACAACATGTATATCTTGAGTAAATTGACTTATAATGGTATATATTCTATAATATAATAAATAGTATTGGACATTCTGTAAAATGATGTCTTGTTTACATAATATCATCTATTATGACTATTTGCTATTTTAAAATCTAGGTAAAATATTTTGTTGTTATGATAATTATAACATTTTGTGAGTACACAGTAGGTATATTATTATTATTAATAATAATATTAGTTACATATTTAAATCTCGTTTCATAGTGGTGGCGTGAAAATTACTCCTAACTCATTTTTAAAAACTATAATATGTCACATATAATCGTATAAATCTTCAACACATGAGAACTTCAATTAAATTTCGATGCTGTTAATCTTAGCCGTAACGCTATCAAATTCATATAAATTGTATCATTTCAAAAAAACCTCAGAAACAAACCACTATAAAAAAAATGACCCAGTGGAATTAAAACTTGCGTCATTCAATATCCGGGTAAGTGATTTTATCCACTCAGCCATCGATTCAGCTGACTTCCTGCAAATAAATTTTAATATCGATAAAATTAAAATTAAAATTTTGCTGAGAAATGGCTAATGAGTTTTTGGTTAAATCTAGATAATGAATTATACAATAATATAGTTTATAGTTCGCGTGTGGAGTAATACATTTTTTTAATTGTGCCATCCATAAAAAGCGAATTGAAACAAGATGCATCTTCAATAAAAATAATCTTAGTTTTGAATAAAAAATATTTTATATTTGATTTTGTATAATTCGTCTATAATTTTAAGAAATATTATATTATTATATTTTAAATTACTAGAAAAAGAACAAGAAAGTATGAAGAAAAAGCCTAATCATTACAAAGTTTTAGTATCGACTGATTTAATAGGATTTAGTATTAATCATTGTCTAAGTCCATTCGGTAATTTAAAGTCATGGGAATAACAAAAAAGAAGTGAGACATACACTACTGCTTACTATTATACTTGTGATTATAGGGAATCCAATCCGAGCCAAAATTCTGATCCCGGGATTTCGGGATTACGATTTGACAATCCCGGGACCCCGGAACTGATCCCGGGATTGGAATTTTTTTCCATTGTTAATATGAAATTTTTACATTTACAAATAACATTGATAAAATCGGTCAAAAATAAATGTAGTATACTATTTAAGACATGTATTGTTAAAATTGTATACGTTCAATCTTAGAAATGCATGAGTTTATTGGAGTAAATAATATTGTAATATAAATAATAATGTGAATTTAATATGAGATTGCTGTTTCTGATAGTAAAGACTTAATAAATGGGTTAGCGAGATTTAAAATAGTAAAGCAAATCATGGTGCACTTATGGCCTTTCCGCTTCATAAATCTAATTAATCAGCCAAATATGAAACTGCCGTAAAACGTAAGAGATCATGGTGGAATTACTTTGTTAATAGTGCAAAGCATTGTTTTTTCCAATCTTTCTCATTTTTATTAATTTATGTGAAAAAATAAAATGAATCGGCAACTTACACATGGGTATAAATCAAACTTCATTCGAACTCAGGTTATTTCTAATGTAATTATTTATTAAAAGTATTTTTTCTGTTATATTTTTGTTTCTATTTTATTTTCCATAAAAATTGATAAAAAAATCAATCCCGAGATTCATAGGTATCGAAAATAGCTCGGGATCCCGGGATTGGAATCCCTACTTGTGAACACAGAACAGATAATAAATAAAATTTCCATAGGCAATATTCAACATACTACATTTTGATGCAGAGTTTTGAATGTGTGTGTCCTACGAAAATGAAACACGCATTATGCACGTGCAATAGTGTGTGTAATACACCGATGTTAAATTAGCGTCAATGCATAAACCGAGAGCAGTTGTCAGTATTCAACGTAATGCGGATTCTTCCTTACTCGATATCGGTTATCTGCTACTCCTCACCCGAGGTATTTCAGTTCCCATTATTTCTTAGTTCCCTGCTTGCAAAGATAAGCGGGTGCTACTGCACAACTATCCTCCAGATATCTTATCCCGAGTTTTATCTTCTGCTGGACACCCAGACTCTTTTCATTCCTCTTGACATGCTTGCCATGTGCCTATCTTCTCCAAGGATAGCCCAGGGGCCACGTGCCTACTGGGGTTCCTTCATAAACATTACGACGAGTTTTAGATCCATCGCATCTAAGAATGATAATAATTATCACATGGGACCGAATAATTTATGTTTTTTTTTGTTAATTAGATAGGACGCATGCGGCTAAATTGATAAAACACATTGACTGGTATCTGATGGGTATAGGTTCGAGTTCAGTCCGGCGTCGTATATATTTTTCGAGATTTTTTCTAATATATTTATGTAACTAGTATTATTAGCAACCGTAATACTTATGTACTTAGGTTAGTAATTGAAGCAGTAGGTACCTACTTTGATTTAATAAACAAAAACCGATTACCAATAGTAGCTTGATTTAGAAGAGCGCTGATGAGCAGGTATTAAAAGGCCAATAGTTAAAATTTGTCGTAATTGTATCTCACCTCGTAGCGTAGTGGATAATGCGCGGACGGGGCACCCAAGAGATGCAGGTTCGATTCCTACCTGTAAGAAACCATACTTTTTCAAAAAGATTTTTTGGTACAGTTCGGTTATAAGGAATACAGCGGAAAACACATTTTGAAAATACCCGATATATTGGATTATTTGTTAGTTTGGGTTAGGTTAAACTAACAAATAATCCAGTATATCGGGTATTTTCAAAATGTGTTTTCCGCTGTATTCCTTATAACCGAACTGTACAGATTTTTTATATTGTTTATAATATATTTTCTCAGAAGTGTTTTTCAAAATTATGTATGTTCAATTAATAGAATGGTACATTGTTAAATCTTGTGAATTATTCGTTGAATAAAAGAAATAGTTAATTGAAAACTTATGTATATTTCTGAGGTGTTATTAAATTATGTATGATCATAATATTATTTAGTCGACACTTCGTGCGACAATTCATTTCGTGCATCGTAATGAATCGAGTTCCAGTAAAAAAAAACGATTTTTAGTTTACCATTGTTCAAAAAATACGTGAAAAATAACCGCAGATGGAAATAATATCTCATGGATGCAATATAATAGATTAACGCGAATTCAAATCGCCAACTAAACCATGTGCGTGTACCAAGTATTCGCGGAGGGGGGCGTTTCGGCCAGGGGTAGCGGCCGTGGGGGTTCGCGATTCGAGGTTCGGGGCGCAGGGTGAGGAGGTGGCGGGTGTATACCCCGCCGCTGCCCGCCCGGGTCCCTCGGAGGCTGTATTGATCCCCGTTGCTAAGCGACGCGACCGCGTACCGCCCGCGCCCCCCGTCACTGCCCCGTCACGAGTATTTCATCCCCGGATGGTGGGGTGATCGGAAAGCGAAAGTTTGTAAATGGACTTTTCTCAATTGTATCAGTATTATAAAGTAAATGAAAGGTTTCTTGTTTTTTTTTAAACTGACCCTTCAACTGTGACCTCTTATCATAACACACCTTGTCTCTTCTAAGCGAGGGTTTGTAGTACATACCTTCCCACCGATCTTATTGAAGAACTTCACAATTCTGCCATGGTTTTTTGTTTTCCCAGATGACTGGCCAAATTTCAGTTACTCAACAGTCAAACTTTCAACCATACACCAGAACAAAACAGTGGGTATTACGTGGATCGACGCCTTGCCAGTTCCAATTGTGGCCTGTTAATTTTTTTTAAGTTTTTTGTGATTTTGTATTCTAATGTTTTTATTTTTAAATTAAATGTTTTTTTTTAACATATATTATCCCGAGGGTTGTGTTTTCTACTGAATACATCGATTTTGATATCCTCCTCAATCCACTTTATTAGATATAATAATATATTGTACTATATAAGTACTTCATTATTTACTTTTTTATTCCAGGGAATTTCCCTTTTAGTGTTCATTGCACAACTTTACCGTGTCCACCGGTAACTCAAATTGTACAATTTAACCAAATAATCAAACTACGCATCTCGCAATACAACATTGAATACGCCGTTATACAAGATACAACTGATACTGCAATCGGCTATTGTAGTATTAGTACAGGAATTTGGAAATATCTCCCAGTTCAATTACACCAAGTTTCAAATGGGCACAAGCTTTCTCTCTATTTATAATCTGTTAAATAAAACATTAAAATAAAAGTAGATAAATACACCAATCCGTCTAGAATGTAGGTACGTGACAAAATCATGTCTTTTCCATGTCAATACATCCCGGAATGGATTTTTGCATCTTCTACAATAGCTTTTCACTGTCTAAAGTTCACAGGTGTTCCCATAATACTTCAATTATCAATGTAAGTATCTGCCTACGAATGAATATTTGAAAAGAACAGCATCTATGATGTAGGATATTAGCTGCCCATATAAAGTAAAATACTTTTCGACGATAATTATTTTGATTCTATTTTTCCCACCTGACGCTGCTTTAATTAAACATAAATGGAGTGCTGAAGTCAAATCAGTTTCAAAAATTTTCAAGCCTTGGCTTATTTCCGTTTTGACATTCTTTTTTCCCAGGGCCTCGCTTACCGGATATCTTCCCTTGAATGAAAAGATTCAGAAGATGTTTCTCAGGATACCGCCAAAGGGATGTGGTGAAGGTATTTTACATTTAATTTAATCAACAGTGGATAATAGGTGTGTTTCTAGCATGTAAGAAGAAGTGAGAATCATTGATTCTTGAAAGCATACAAAGATGAAAAAGAAGAAGAAGAATAATAAATTAATAGTTTTAATAAGCAGTTATCGATTTTTTCCTGAAATTTTATCTCTATTTGGTTGAATGACATTCACCATCCTGGAAACATTTCTCCTGTTCCGACGCACATACTACGATGGAAGATTTACAAGGTGTGAGCACTAATTCAACTAGAAATAGCTTATTTTTTATCAATATAGTAATTATTTATCAATGAATGTCATTTTTAAATAGTTTTCGTTAAGCGATAAATGATGAGAAAATGCTTATGTCGGGCAATAAAAGAAGGATGATATTATTTATTCATTTTAGTTTATTCGATTTCTCACGATTTGTGTGTGTTATTACATTTATTTAGCTAGATAAAATAAATCATGAAGATATTTAATATAAAAAATATAATATATTATAAACTAATTATTTAATTTAATACTAAATAAAACACATTTTCGTCGTAAAATCTATAGAATAAACACATTGCCGAGGACTGTAACTGTTACATAAACCTTGCTTTTTAGGAATTTTAAAATACTATAATATAAAATAAATAATATTTTAATGTTTGGTTCATAATCTTGGCGAATGAATTTTCATATTAAAGTATATAATAATTGAATTAGGTCTCTCCAGAGTTGTAATATTCGATAAATTTTAGAATAAAATAAGTTTGAATGCAATGCACCATGAAATATAAAAATATAGGATTATTAATTTATGCATAAAATTAAAATTAATGGGATGTTAAATTAATGAAGTAATCACCTGTTTCTCTGAAGAACTTTCTATAATAGCGCCAGTACACGTGTATAGATCTACTGGTACCAATTAATATTGTATATTTGAAACAATCGCGATAATAACTCTATATACACGTAAAACTGTCTCGCCAATCTTATTCTTTAAGCGTGAGACGTGATTTTGTTAATGTGTAGTGCTATTTGACAAGTTATAAAAATTGGCAAACGTCAAAAATGTTTTGGGCGATGTAGTTCCTTTTTTCCGGCAGATTCGCCACTATCGTTTCACTACGCAGGCGCATATTATCTCACAAGCTACAACTGTCGCGTGAAAATTCAGAACTTTTTTGATCCATTCATGCAATCTTGCAACTTGCACGATAATAATATGTGTTTACACGTTCATTCTATTGTTATGGCCGCGAACATACTGTCAGCAGTAAATCCATGCACGTATAAACGGGGCATTAAGCAAGTACACATTTCAATTTGACGAAAGTCCTTTATGAACAAAGCGTCTCTTTTTCAGCATTAATATTATTAATACAAGCATTTATTTTTTATTGACAATGTCTTAAGCCAATTATGTTACCGACCCAAGTAGAAAGTACCATCATGGCCATTGCAGATATTCTTAACTGGTGTTTAAGAATTTCGACAATAATAATTGAATGTTATATTATATTGTAATTTCAAATAATATATCAATAATACTAAATTTGATTCATAGATAGGCTTACCATAATTATGAAACTCTAAGCCGGCACAGGAATGGGATATATGGCAAAGAAACAAATTTAACCACCAAAAATTGTTTTAAAGTATGTACAAAAAACGAATGCAGATCTTCTGCAGCAGAAATTTGAATTATTTTGTTTATTTATTTGTACCAGTCCGCACTTCTCGCTGAATGTACTTTTTTCGCATCCTTCCCCGCTGTCTCATCACATATACGCTACTACGGTCAATCATGACAATTTATTATTGACATTCATTCATACGCAGAACAGCCGGGACAAAATGCCAAACCGGCCGGGACGCCGGGAGCAATGTGTGAAACCGGGACGTATGGTAAGCCTACTCATAGATAGCATGAGGTTTCATCAAATTAAAATTTTAGATGTTCTTGTAATTGCTAGTCTTAAATTATAAATAAAATAAAAAACAATTTTCTTGGTTGTTGTATTTCTCGCTGATAATATTCAAATGCTTCCTTCGTTATAATATTATTATAATATATGGTTCTATACGTTTATCCTGGATACAGCGGGAAACAAATTTTCAAAATAGCCGATATACTGGATTATTTGTTAGTTTGGGTTAGTTTAGGTTAGGTTAGGTTAGGTTACCCTAACAAATAATCCAGTATATCGGCTATTTTCAAAATGTGTTTGCCGCTGTATCCAGGATAACCGACTTGTACCTAATATTATATATCTAGCAATATCTGCATTTCACCGTTCGCATTGCTAAATGTACTAAGAAGACCGTAGCATTCTTCAAATGTCAGTAGGGGGAGATTTTATAATATAAAATAATCTTTTAAATCACGCCCTAAAAACAAACAACGTAAGAAAAGCTTGATTTATGGTAGGTATGTGTGTATCATTTTAAAAAGCGGATGCAATCAATTAGTTTAAAAAGCCCGCGTCTCAAAAAGCCCGCCAAAGTGGCTGTTTCGCGTAATGGCTTCCACCCCACCGAAGATATTTTAAAATGGCCACTCGTCCCTTTGACAAAACGTCAAAGAGCACACCTAACCTATAATTTTCGCCCACGGTGACGTCCGCTTTCCGCGCCAAAGTATAACTTTCAAATATTCACCGGCACTGCCAACCGAAAGGATTCGCCTGCCAATGACAGCGGCTAAAAATGTCATCCTTCGCGCGGTTGGCAGCGCTGCGTGTGAACAGGACCGGAAAATTCATGGAAAAATCTGAACAGACGTCCATTTTAAAGGAGATATTAAATTCTTGACATGTCACACCTAGAAAAATAATAATGTGGTGCTTATTGTTAGGTACTATTATGTGTCAATATTTTATGGACAATAATAATAGCTGTCATATTTTTTCTTCATGCGTTCCATAATGACATTATAATACATAATGTTTACATTTCATTTCAAAAGATAATAAACAAAGCACTGGAGCAGACCCTTTTTGACTTGCTCCGCTCCAGGGTCTGCTCTGCTTCGGGTAAAAAGGGTTTTTATACAAATATTAAAAATAAATAAAAAATAAGTAGTTTTAAAATCACCATTTTCATTATTAATTATATTAGACAAAATACTGACAGCAAATCGTCTTTCATTATTTATTTGCATCTTCCGGCAATGTTGCCATATTTCAATTAATTCCAGTGTTGCAAAGTGTCAAATTTAATATTTTCATTGGATTTTATGGCGAAAATTTAATAATAAAAAAAACATCCGGAGCAGTGGAGCACTACAAAGTTTTGGTGCTTCGGCTCCGCTCCTGCTCCGGGTAAAACCCTATTGCTCCACTGCTCCGTGCTCCTGCTCCGAGCTAGGCTCCAACGCTCTGATAATAAAGCAGAGTTGAAGGTTTAGTTTGATTATACCATGAAAGAAAATCCAGTTTTCAATTCAATTTATTTTTCAACATGTTGTGGATGTTACAAATTATAAGTTTAAGATTTTCACAACATAATATAAAACATAATTATAAAGAAAAAAGTAATAAAGACGATAAAAAGTGAACATAAAAAGCAGTGAAAATACAATTATACATCTATTATAAAGTTCTAAGAAGTACGCCGAGTTTGCTTAGGAGCCCCTATTTTAAGAAAATGTGTAAAATAGCGTCCACTTGAACTCACCTCACGCAAGTGGAATATATCAACACCCGAATCAATTTGGTTGAATATAGTTCTCGCCCTCCCAATTGGAATTACCAGTGGCAGGTTGGTTCTGCACCTTGGGAGAATAAACAACCGATGCTCCCTACTTTTAACATAGTTAGTTATCAGGACACACAGCCAACACTTTCCAGAATGGCAGAGTTCTCATTTATACCTCGTATAAGTCGAAAAAATTACGTAGCTAAATAAAGATCTCTTCTAAATTGCAGACTGCAGTATGTAAACATAACTAAGAGAAAGTCAGTTGGATAAAGCCACGGATAGTGTCCATACAACCTCAAGTAAAGGAGTCTCAAGAATTTCTTCTGAACTATGTTGTATATTAATAATAATTGTTCACCTTTTTTCCCAATTTGGAACACTCGATATTTTCTATCAAAAGAAAGTCATTGTGTGAAATTTTGTGACCAATTTCAAGTATTTAGTTGTATTGAAAATATATTAGAAACATGTTTTAAGTATTCAGGTTTATTGTACGAAGGCCCCTACAGGTATCACCACCAATTTTCTGGGAATAAAATAAAAAAAATGTAATAGTATCTTCTAAAATGATTAAATTTCATATTTCCATTTATGCTGTGAAAGTGGATCATTTGTCAAACGCCAATTTGGTTATAAGTTTAACGACTTTTTTGCTCCCACGTTGTTTTTCACGTCCCCAATTTTGACTTTCGTAGTGTGTTGGTATGTAGAATGTTATTTGATTTATGAAAAAAAATACAAATATTTCGATATCTATTGCCTTAATACACTCACTGCGTACCTTTTAATTAATTTTTAATTACCACATTTAAATAACATGCTAATTGCATCTAATGGCCGTTTAACGGGGACATGGCAGCCGTATCGTCCGCGTCGAACGAGTTTTAAGGGTGTGTATCATAACGATACGTGTTTCGCTCACATCGTAAGCTTTATCAAATATGAGTATCGGTGTTTTCGTTGAAGTTATAATGTTATAATTATTTTAACACTATATGGTGGGGGTGGAAAGAAGCTTAGTGAAGTGGGAAAGGTATTATTGTTGATAACATTTCAAATTATAATTAACTAGTAGAGTAGGACATTTTAACGAGAAAATCTTAATAATGCGGAAAGGCTTAAAATTTTGTTTGTTAATGTGTTATTGCTAATAATATTTTTTATTTATTTCGTAGATTTCTAAACATTTAATTTATAAACCTAATTTATCTAATATTGAAAGCTCGTTGGGTTTTTCCGATGTATACCTGATCACAGTTATTACATGCTAATTCATTGATACCTACCACAACTAATGATTTTTTCCCTTTGCTATTTAGATAGTAGATATATCAAGTAACAAACCCATTGTATTTATTAATTAAAAAATACACATTGAGCACATAACAAATTATTAATTCAATACATTCACAACATGACATTCAGAATAAAAAGTACAAGTAAATCTACTAGAGAAAAAACAAGTTAGAGAAAAAAACAAAGCAATAAAATAATTAAATAAAAAACAACAATAATCAAAAAAATATATAAATGAAGGCAATTAAGCAATACAATAGAATTTTAAAAACAAAATACATAATGGATCGCTAAAAATGTCAACATCTCTAGGGAGTGCATTGACCAGCCGCACAGCTCTCGCTATTGGTGCCTGGTAAGCCTGATACGAGGAAACAGCTTTCACCCAAAATAGATCATGCTGCGACCACGCATGCAATTGACGGGTACATAAAAATTTTCCAGAATATCTGGTTATATAAAATATTATCATGAATGCCATATACTTACCTTAAATTTGCTTTTCTTAGTCATTTTGTAGTCATACCCTATAAATAGTTTTTTTTCCATTTAAAATGTATAACTCACGTAAAATTTCCTACAGTCATAGAGGTCCGGTGTGTTATCGTATTTGGACAATGATATCGCTGAAAAAAAAAGTACCATTTGTCGGGTGTTCAACAATTTATTATTGGATAGTTTGATGAAACAAATCGGTTTGTCTATATGTTTTAACAGTGTTTGAAAGATTCAAGTTTAGGTGAATCGCCTTAATATTATATTTATTTATTAATTAAAATGTAAAAGTAGATAAACATCATGCCGAAGTTTGTTACAACAATCGGTTTAATATTTTAAAATACGTTATTTTGTATGTTTTAACATTGCCGTCTCCAAGTACACGTCTGTACACGGCCAATATAACAAAACTGAAACAATATCTATATAGCTGTGCATAGTTTATGGGAGGTGACTGTAGGAAATAGGTATAGGTGGATATACATTCGTGTTATGTGTTGCCAATACTGTCGTCAAAGCCAAGTATTTGTCGATTCCGCACAGCCGTAAACTTAGGTTTTATTAGTTTGAACACGGGCCACGACGAGTATTTACAGCCACCGGATGGAGGGATGAAATAATGGCGACTTTTCACGTAGGTTTCCTCCACGCGCGTCAACAAAATATTATAACTACTGCAACATTTCAGTACTATTATAGGTAGGTACGTTTATGTTTTTGAAAACCGAACAATGGGCGCTCGTTTATTTCAGTAAACGCGATGTTGTCGCGATTTCAATTATTTCGAATGTTTGATTTTGTATGTTGGCAGACATGAGTTATTTAACGTATAATGCGATTTGGCAACTATGCACAAACCACTACATACTGGATATAAATATTATGTATGTAATTCTATTGACGATCATTTGATTTCATATTATATCCGCGACACGTCATGTATGGGTATCAAATATGCAGAACAAGGCTAAAATCCAGAAGAAGCTTTATGGCGACAACCATACCTATGACCGTCCCACCCGAAGAAGATAGACTATCCACATTGGAGGCGAACCTAGCTTCTGAGGGTCTCGAAGATTGGGTAAAGCCAGCAGAGTATCTTCCACCCGGAGCTAGTCTCGGGTACCGTACATGGAAAGCCCTAAGCAGACTGAGAACCATGGTAGCGCGCACTCGAGATAACATGGTAAAGTGGGGGTTCTCCGATGACCAAACTTGTGAGTGCGGTGAAATGCAAAGCACGGAGCATCTTTTTTCATGCAAGGCTGGCCCAGTAAGTAAGCTGCAATTCTGCAAGCCGAGGAAAATGGTGTTGCCTTCGCCAACTTCTGGAGCGACACATTATAGCTATTGAAGACCCGGCACGACGAAGAACATATTAGGTAAATGTAATAATGGAATTAAGAAATAAATCAAACCTTGCTCTAAGGAGTAAAGTAAAATAAAATCTCATTTTATTTCTTCATCGAAGCATAAAGATTTCAACTATTGGACGTTATTTGGAATAATAAAAATGACAAATAAATTAGCTACATGTCTTTTGGCAGTACATGCTCATTTGTTGCGAAATACGAACTTTCGTGCTATGAGATTTATTTGCGACGATTATACTAAAATTAAGACGTTTTGCATTTATATTACAAGCGCAAAATAAGATATTATAATATAATGAACCATCATTATTTAGAATATTTAGATATTTAATTATATCAATCGAAAATGACAATATATCATGGAACGTATAGTATTTAAAAAGTCAAAACATGCCACCATATTAGTAGTGCTACCATGTTTTACTGTCGCGAAGGCATAATATAATAATTCTTGTATATTTGTCAATCTCAACTACAATAAAAACTTACTGGAATCGTCACGAAAGTTTATAAGGATTCCTCTGGATTTTAAATACCTACTTCAAACATTCCACTAATGGTAACATATTGACTTGATTTTTCTGATCTATCTTTGAAATCAAAATCAACTAAGCAGGACTAGAACGCATCCATCAGAATCCAGGCGACAAACTTTACCAATTAAGTTACTAGCTCAAATACTACGCAGAAATTTTCTAACTTTGCATCTGAGGTGTTATATAATAGTTCTAAATCAAAGTATTAACAATTAGAATAATTTTACTTGAAAAGAATGTTATTCAATACATAAGATTTATGAATAAGTATATCATATGATTATGCCGATTAATATTTTTTGTTCCTACTTAAAGTTCTTTGTTCTATATACTTATATAGGTATCTCCCGGGAACCTTATAATCTGTGATAACGAATTCGATGACGTTTGCATCAAATTAAGTTTGCTCCGTTACTATTCGGCACGCAACATTAGCACCATATGATGTGATATAAACCATGTGTAATCTTGTGATCCATGGACGACACCCGAGAGAAAAAGCAGGTGTCAAGAGTGATGACGTGCCTGCCCCACTTACACCACCAGGTAGCATGGCCCCCATAAGGACAGTAAGACTGACAGGGCTCTAGCCTGGGGGACCGAGCTTAGAGTGGCGGGTCGACCAGTTAAGTGAAAAAACACACCATAAATTTGCTCTAATAGTAAAAAAGTCGCACGCGGTGCTATTTTCCTTAACGATTATTAACATTCAAAAATTTGGGGCTGTGTAATATAATTTGATGTGGTATGATGATTGATATAATAAAATTAAATAATATTTTTTTTTTATAATTAATTTATGTGTGTATCCTGACTGACAAAATTGCTTTTTATCTAATATGGCAAATGGTTGCATGTTACTTGGTTACCACGAAAGGAGATCGATTACCCTTAACCATGGGATTCCGTGCAATCCACTTGGGGAACACAACTGTAGAAAATCACACTGACCTTAGCGATAGGTAGGAAGCCCCGCCATAGATCCTGTCCTGGGGCCCGCTTGAGGATGTGGGGGCCATGTTGCCCGGAGTCCCTTATTGCCGACATCACAGACCATCCATCAATTAATCACTTTCAACTCCTGACTCCTCTGTTTCGGCAGAGTTTCAGTACACGAGTACAGAGGACACTTTATGTCATTAAAGATAAATGACGGCAGAGCAAGTCAAGATTCTTTTTATTTTCTAAAACTCCTTTAATGGTTGCTACATCAGTCCCGTGCAGCATCGCTTCGGGACAATGAAGTGTGGCACTGAAATCTTTTCATTCTGACACGTTTATAGTGTCATGGAAGGCGGCCGTACACAGACTGCGGCTGCATATACATGGCGGATGGAGATGAGGCAACTCAAATCAGTCAATTAATTAATGCCAATACACATTTAATAAAAATAACATTACCCAATTTAAACTTGAATTGTTCGCAAAATACTTCGTCGTACCGATGTTATCAATAATTTATGATGTACTAAAATATTTATGAAACATGGCGTCGGCTACATATTCGTCTTCGTTTACCTAAACGTCAAAACTGTCATAATGTTCAGGAAACTTGTCCAAAATTACGTAGCTCTCCGCTATAATTTTATGTATGAGATTGAAAGTTACGAGCGCCGATGGCGGACTGCGGTGGAACTAACAAAATTATTCTCGTGTATTATGCAAGAGCGCGAGCCCTTAAGGAATTAATTCTGTTTAGAAGGTCTTTCCCATCTCCCGCGTAGAGTCTGTGAACTTGCTTGCTTTGGGGAAAAACTCATCACGACTTCAAAGAGGAAATTAATGACACATTATAGCAAGCAATCTACACATTAATATTATTTATATTACGAAAGGCACGTATTTTATTTGTGCATGTAACCACGACGGCAAATTTTTCAGAATATTAAAGTGTGCTACAGTATACATCAGCAGCTAAAAACAGTAGGTACTTTTACACATATACACTATATATATACATTATATCTACACATAGGTACATCATATATATGTATTTACACATATACATTATATGGAAGCAGGGATCACGCACACTCTAGTGCACGCCTTGGGAAGTTGCTCCTGGGCTAACGGTATACTCGTGCATAACGGGTGTGGAGACGTCGCGGGTGGTGGAGGGAAAAGCAAGTAGGTACTTTTTCAAATAACCGCCCTCATTTAGAAAATATAATATTTCGATTTGCGATTAGTCAGTCAAAAAATGAAATTTTAAATTATAAAACTATTTCATAATATAAATGACACAATGAAAAAACTATTTAAATCCAAAGAAGAAAATAATACATTTTACAAAAACCCCATTTCAATTATCATAATAGATTTTGGGGTTTCCACTGTGCGTACTTCTTCCTTCTTTCCTATTATCAAGAGATTATATGTTTTATAATAACGTGTATATGTATATGTATGCAAACGTCGCTCTTAGAATACAAAAGGAATCCAATTAGCTAAGAGCAAACGTTGCTCGGAGTAATGTGTCAATCGTTACGACGAGAGATACCGGCTCGACTATTGGATTTTGCTGACAGTGCCGAAAGCCATGGCGTTTTTAACCGTAACCTATCATTCCTATTAATATTTTCAGGATTTGTATGGATGTCGATGGCCTCTTTTACCGATCGTGTGAAATATCCTTTATTCCGACCCAGCATCTTGGTTTCAAAGTAAAATTTGTGTCCTGTATCCATCGAGTGCTCGAAACGAACTACTTCAATTCGTTGTCTAATCTTTCATTAACATGCTTTTATACTACAGTTTTCGTGATTTCAAAAGAAATATAATGGATTCATGAAGGTTACGTTTGAGCAGCCAAGTGCCTCGTTACTATCGTTCACAGCCCCTTACTGTCCCATTTTCTTCCAGTGCCCCCAAGCAAATAGTAGCGCGTATTTTGGTTGTCACTGGTTTAGATAATAATTATAATAAAGTATCGCATGTTCACCGCAATTAATTTTAAATAAAATGTTGATAAAAATATTTACAAGCCAACCTAGATAAAATTTGTAATTATCAGAATATGGTGCCGAACTAGCTGCCTCTAAAATGCCCTGTAACGTTTGAATCGATGGGTACTTTTTTGCTCAACAGGCTTAGGACTACATTTTTGCCAGGTTTCAGATTCTACATTGGACAAAATATGACAGCCTTAATCAAGTAGCGGATTTAGGGCTGAAATAATAGAGGAATTGCGAGCTGGCGAACCTATATTATTAATATAATTGAAGTACCTGTTCGAAAGATTTGCCCTTTGACCAGCGTTTTAACTAAGCATTATTTTTTTTTTTTAATATTTATTGGTTATAGTTAATATTTCATATTGCTACATTAATATTTATATCCGCCCATTCATTTTATTCTATATAATATTTAAAACGGTTAAATTATTATACTATCATAATTTAGTTTCAGATCTTAATGTTTGAAGTAATTTAACTATATTTATATTTATCTGTACAATAAACCTCTGAACATTTCTAAGTTTGGTTGTATTTAGTGTTGCCAAGTTAATTTGAGATTATTTTTAACAGATTCTATTATGAATGGGAATATTATTATCTGTCGCATTAAGCCAAATACTATTCTGTAGAGTCTGGACGCTCGCCAGGATTTTATTACTTTTTCTTTCAAACAAAATAAATTTCACGTAGGTACAATCTTTTCAACGGAGTCGCGCTTAACTTTATATTGATCAATTTAATGATGTTAACTATCAATTGGTGATTTAATGTCTTTTGTAATATTTTAATTAAAATAAAATACAATGTGCACCTATCAATAGCGTGCGGTGTCTTTTGGGATTGGGCATGTTCTTCAAAGGCATAATATGCCCATATTTTGAAATTCAAGGTGTGTTTTGATATAAATACCGGTATGTCTCGTCGGATATTTCAATTTTTGGTTTACACAATTTATAATAAATACTCGTTGACAGATTTATAAAACAAATGCATGTAGTGGTTCTGTTATTAGTTTCTTACCAAACTATACGTCTACAATGCTATCTTCAACTAACGAGAAACTGTTTGCAAAACATGAAAAAGGTTTGGGAATCGATGGTGATAAAGGCGGCAGTAGTGGAGATGGATGTAGATGTTTATTGTCTCGATGCAGAGTACAGAGTAACGCGGTGAGCTAGGTGCTCAGACCGAGCCGCGATCCAGTAGTGATGGTAATCGGGACAAGCTGTGCTCAAGAAACGAATGACGAGTGTCGAGTGAGAAGTGAGGGTCAACTGTATCGAGAGACAGACTCGAGTGGAGTGGTTCTTATCAATCGTCCTTTTCTTTTTATATAAAAGCAATGAATACCTTACACGAGCCACGTTCGGAATGTTTCGGCGATCCTATTTCTTAGTGAATCAAAAAACTAAATATATTTTTATATATTATATCGTCATTGTACAGGCTCACTTTTCACCTAAGCGACAATTTGATGACAATGGATTTATTGCATACTCTTACACGAACTAGCCAAGTATCATAAATCCCAAAAATTATTTAATTTCAAAATATTTTTTAAGCCATTTGTAGCTTGACAAAAAAATATTCCAGTCAAATTCTGTAACCCTCTAAACGTAAGCTACTGATGTGTCAATAAAAGAAAATTCTTAATTTTTAATAAAATAATATAAACTAAATTATAAAATAATAAATAAATCCAATGCCTACGGTTCTTTCACTTCCTGAACAATTTGATATTTGAGGGTTGCAACAATTGGCTTGGATAGTGACGATATTATTAATATACCCCACGATGGCCGAGCGGTTACACAAATATTGTTTTTCAATATATTTTTGAACCCAGAGTATGGACCGACTAACATGAAAGTGACTAACATCAGTGATAACCATTTCTCGTAAAACAAAAATCTGTTTAGAAAACTCCGAGACGCGGTCCAGATCCACATAGGATTTTAGAGCCTATTAAAAATATGTAATATATATTAACAAAATACAATACGTACTCGTATACAAAAAAATTAAAAAGTTACTGGTTTATTTTTTTTTTTCTAGAGAAACTCTTAATATTTTGTTTTACGTGGTTCATAAAAATTTTCAGAACGTTTTTTTTGGGTCCTGACAAAACCACCCGAACCAAAAACGCCTGGACATTACCACCTAGACATTGCCGCCCAGACATTGTCGCCAAAATAATTTATAAAATTTAAAAAATATATTTTTTTACACTTAGATACACAAATAAAAAATAACATACAAATCTGATATAAAAAAAATATAAATTATTTAAAATTAATTTTCAATGTTATGTTCTAACTTCTTAAATATTCTAAATTAGAAATACTACCATACAAAGGCATTAACTAAGTGTTTAAAGCTGATAATTTTAAGTTACTCTCTAAACTCTAGTTACTTTACTAAAAGCTGCAACGGATTAAATCTCAAGAATCTCATCTAGACTGATTATCGTTAGTATGTAAATTTATATCGACACGCAATTCGAAAAACCAAAAAAGCACTTGTTTTATATATTTTGTATTCTTTGCAGGCGGTTTTATCTAGGTGGATTTGTCCAGGAGGTATTGACGAGCACTGGTACGGGCGCATTTGATTTGGCGGCAATATCCGGGCGGTTAGTTATAGGTACAATATATTTTAATAACAACGAATTTATATATTTTTATTAGGTGGTTGATCAAATAATATACTTGTTATAAAAGTTTATTTTCAATTACATACCTGTATTCAAATCGTATCGAAGTGATATTATAATTTTGAAATGATCATCGTATATAATGTTTTAAGGAAATGAATTTCGAAAATTCTTACGAGGCTATTACCATGACGACGTATCACCAGCCAGTATTGACACGCCCATATTTTCCACACCCTGGAGAGTTGCCATGGAGAGAAAATCAAAATTTAATGAATATATTTCAATATACATTTATAAGTATAAACAATATAATATATTATATCATAGGCTGTATGCCCTCGAGGAGTTTACTTTGACAGAGGGAATAAATAATATAAATTGATGTTTATAAAAAAAGCGAGGCTTTTGTGCCGGCAAAAGGAATTACTGGCGAGTCGGCTTATGTTAATTGAAATTCCCCGTTTCGAGGGGGACCCCCGTTTAATTTTCTTCCCATTTGATCTTGTTACAGTTTTATTTGTTGTTTCAAGGATTCTTCGAATGGAATTTGTGGGGTTCTCGAAGGTTCGCTTTTCCCGCGCAAAGAAAATGGTTTTATAAACTGTGTTCATTTAACTTCTTTTTGTTTCCGCTTTCAGCGAAAATCAACTCTTGCTTTGTTTTGTTTTAAGAAGTAAAGTTTCATAATTCGCTTAAAAAGATAAACAGATATTATTTCAGTATGGTGAATGGGCGATATTGATTTATATTCATGGATATTATCCATTATTTTACATAAACATTGGTAAACTTATTATGGGGAGTTTGGCAATCTTTTTCTTGTCTATGTATGAATGGTATGGCAAAGGAACGGAAGGCAATTGATGCTTTTGAGATATGGCGTTGGCCTTGAATGCTTCTTATTTCTTGGACGGAGCACAGGACTAACCAGTCAATCATCCAAAGACTGCAGATAAAGAAACGACTCTTGCAATATGAGACGAATTTTGCAGATTTTTGGACATACTGTCAGGCGCGGACCGAACAACCTGGAGAGACTGATGGTTGTGGGTGGCCTCCAGGGAAGGTGAAGCAGAGGAAGAGCGTCTGGAGCGATTAAGTGAAAGAGCTGCATTCTGCCCTGAGAGAAGTGGAAGATCGAGAAGGATGGAAAGTCTTGGTCGCTCAAAGGATGACGGAATTCAAATATGGTCACGATCCTCAGCCATGAGCGTACGACCAAGAAGAAGTATGATTATTTATTTAGTCTTTTTCATCCTCAATATCACCTCAAAATTCATAACTGTCTCTCCAGCTGATACGGAGCAAGCATGTGTATACCCACATTCCGAAAGCTTCAAGTTATCTGAGTGTTGTTTTTGTGAGCGTCGATCCGTCACATCAAAAAGACATATAATTTTAGTGTTGTAATACTTATTCGTTACTGTGTTTTTTTTTTACCAATTTATTGTAAAAATGTCGCAATTTAAATATAGAACTCTGGAAAAGTTTCCTTTAGTTTAGAAATGGTGCATTCAACTAGACCTTTTAAAGTTTTAATTATATTAAACATTCGATATTATCAAATCTAGGGAACATAAAAATGGCAAGTGCGCCACCTTCCAGGACTGTTTGTAACTGACTGCGTGGAAAAATATAGGCTATTCTTAAATATTTGTGTTGTAATTTCTAATATTTACGTCTGTATCATAATATACGTTAAAGTTTGTTAAGTAAATTAAACGTGCATTCAATGATTGTAGTCTTTAGGACATTCAGAGAGCTTTATATATCGTACGTAAAATGGGTTGGCCCCCATTAAATCATAAACTAAAATTGCCGTCAAAGTCCTGGTCTGTGGCGACTGTCTTTTGCATTTATTTGTTATTAATCTATTATCACGCCGAATATTACTCACATCATACGGAATTATGGAGGTTCGGTTCCTGCGGGGGTGTCTTGTTACTTTGATTTAAAATACAAAAGCCGATCGCCTAATAGTAGCTCCATTTAGAAAGCGCTTCAATGAGTATTAAAAAGGCCAATAAATAAAATTTGTCGTAATTAAGTATGACTTCTATTGCATAGTGAACTATGTGCGTGGGCGCGATACCTGAGATGTGAAGGTTCGATCGCTGCGGGGTCATACTTTTTTCAAAAAGATTTTTTCTATTGGTTATAATACATTCACGGTGGCCGCGCGGCTTAAGCGTTCGACTATCACGCCGTGGGTCTCAGGTTCGAATCCTGGGTTTGGCAAGTACACATATTGTTTTTCAATTTGTGTGTGAGTCATGGTATGGACCTAATAGGTTGAGCAAGTGGCTGACATCAATTTCTCGTAAAAAACAAAAAATCTGTTAATACAAACCTCTACTCTGTGGAGGCCCATATATTATGATCCTATTAGGATCGGACATCGAATAATAATATAATACATTTTATCAGAAATGTTTTCAATAATTAGAATGTTACATTCATAAATCTTGTGAATTATTCGTTGAATAAAAAATAGTTGTTTAAATATTTATATCGTTTTTCAAATTGTGTTTGATTTAGTGTTCAATGCGAATAGCTAACAACCATTCATCAATGTATCTATAATCATTAATTCAATAATAAATATATTTGCAAGATTAAAACACATAATTCGGAATACTAATAGAAGAAGAAAAAATGATGTCCCGCCTGACAATTGAATACAAATAATTACAAGATAATAAGAACTTTTTATATACCACGTTTTTAAATTTTCTGTTGAATCATATACACTTGAAAATTCTATGTATTAATAAAAACTTTTTATCGTACTTGATAGAAATACTGAATAAATATTATAGAATACAGGAATGTCATTTTGACCTTTCATATTTATTTCCATTGTAACGCACATAATAATTTAGTTGCTAGGACCCGCTTAGCATCCAATTGAATAGAGAGTAGTAAATATTATTTTTAACGAATTTTTTCCGAAACATACAAAACAGAATTAACTGAAAATTAATTCAATTCTGCTTAAAGATGACCAAAAGTATTAAAAGAATGCATTGTCGTCGTGTTCTGATAAATATTCTAAAAGTTTCAAATGTCTAGCAAGTCAGGAAGTTATTTAAAAAATTTGTACTGCACAAGAAAAAATCTGTACCGGACAAACAAGAATACGAGCTAATAAAAACGTGGTAAAATAGTTTAATTATAAATTCTCGCCGTCTCTTATGGCTATATGGTTAAAATAATTGCACAACGCTGTGAGCGACAACATCTTTTTGACGGCAGTAAAAAATCTGAGCAACTTTTCGCTTTGAATTTTTCAGTTTAAAATTAATTGCGAAAAAATATGTTGCAAATACTTGTGGTGTAAAATTTTCTAATCCCGATTGGTCAGACTAAATTTGTGTCCAAAAATTCACCCCTTTTTATGTCCATCTAAATCGAGATTGACAGACGGGGATGAATACACCCTAATCAACCCTTTTCCACGTTTTAAGCAACCCATATATGTACACGTATGTAGGCATATTTACTGTTTTAACCCATTAAAACGTAAAAATAAACACGTTATAATTTATTATGCACGTTTCTGCCATTAATCAAAGAGTGTGTATTTTAAAAATAGGGTAATTTTTAATTAAAATAAAAAGTACTTGTTTCACTCAATTTAATTAAGGGGGGACATGCTCGTCGAAGGTCAAAATTGAGTTTTTATTGTATATTCAAACCATGATCCTGGACACTCCTTAAACGTTGTAGATGATCTATTTATATAATTTTGAAGCCTTATTATCCTTTATAGTTATTTTAAACATTTGATGACTGCATGAAGTATTTTTGTTACATAAAATAGTATTCTTTTAAACCTCTCGCTCTAATGTTTTAGAATATAGTCATATTTCGGTACATAACTGTGCAGTGGTGTTAAGATTTTTGACATTTATTAATTTTTAAACGCATTTATAAAACCATTAGCATAATTTATTACGAGATAATTTTTGTAAAATATTCACGATAAAAAATTATATTGATAATCTCTGTGATCCCAAATTTGACAAGAATTAGGCATTTTATTATTCAAAAAATCGGCAAGAATAACACATTTCAAGATGATTCTAAAGATATTTATTATAAGCTATGTCTTTGACCATTTAAGTGTGATAAACATCTTATGAATAATGATTGCTTTATAATAATTATTGACCTAAGAATAAGGTAGTGTTTTTTTGAAATACGCCATTTCTTTTGTCATTCCCCAGTGGTTAAGCTACAACATACGGCCGTAGCCATGAATTAACAAACTATAATTGAAGTAAGGAGTAAAATGATATTAACGCGCGTGTTTGAACATGTACCGTTTAAAAAAAAATTAAAAAAAATTCGGTTAAGTACATGTTCAAACACGCGCGTTAACATAATTTTACTCCCTATTTTAATTATAGTTTGTCATTTTATGGCTACGGCCGTATGTTGTAGCTTAACCACTAGGGAATGACAAAAGAAATGGCGTATTTCAAAAAAACACTACCTTATTCTTAGGTCAATAATTATTATAAAGCAATCATTATTCATAAGATTTTTATCACACTTGAATGGTCAAAGACATAGCTTATAATAAGTATCTTTAGAATTATCTTTAAATGTGTTAATCTTGCCGATTTTTTGAATAATAAAATGCCTAATTCTTGTCAAATTTGGGATCACAGAGATTATCAAAATAATTTTTTATCGTGAATATTTTACAAAAATTATCTCGTAATAAATTATACTAATGGTTTTATAAATGCGTTTAAAAATTAATAAATGTAAAAAATCTTAACACCACTGCACAGTTCTGTACCGAAATATGACTATATTCTAAAACATTAGAGCGAGAGGTTTAAAAGAATACTATTTTATGTAACAAAAATACTTTATGCAGTCATCAAATGTTTAAAATAACTATAAAGGATAATAAGGCTTCAAAATTATATAAATAGATTATCTACAACGTTTAAGGAGTGTCCAGGATCATGGTTTGAAAATACAATAAAAACTCAATTTTGACCTTCGACGAGCATGTCCCCCCTTAAGATTAAGAGTGATTTTGTCTGCTTGGTACGTCATTTTCAACTTATCTAATTCATTTAAGGATGTTTCTGCTAGTCTAGGACGGTTCGGCGCCGAGACAACTGGGCCCCAGTATTAATATTATGATGCGGTATGTCTGAAATATAAGACAGCATGGAAAAATTGAACTGAGAGTAAAGATCCTAAAAAGTATGACTGTTATGACATGTCGGAATAACTCGTAGGTGACCAGCTGCGGTTATAGCTGCAGGTCAGGTCTATATCGCTATAGTCAAAGTTCGAAATATCTGGGTATGGGGAATGTACTCGGAATATGCGAGGATCCTCGGTTTAAGAGATGAGAAGCCATAGATAGTAGGCGGGGTAAATACAGAAGTTAGTGACACCTGTTAGATTTTATTAATTTTGAACACTCACCTTTTTCATAATAAATAAATAATAGATTTATTATTATCGAAATTTTTTCGAAATTAACTCCCCTTTATAACATTTTTCTATGTTCGCACCTGAGTATGTTAATTTTTAATCCTGCTTTTGTCATGCAACAATGTAGTAACATTTCACCGTCTCAGAAACTACACCACGGGATAGAAAGCATCACAAAACATTCTAAATAAAGACAGGACGAAGGTATCTATATACTATTGTTTTAAATTTAAAACATGGATGGTTATTTAAAAGTGACTAGCCACTGTCATCTTTAGATTAATAAAGCCTGAGCATAACTTTTTGCACAAGCAACGAGTGATCCACCGCCATACTATTAATTGATAAGCAACATGCAAGCAAAGTTTGGTATTCTATAATGACTGAAGAGTATAAATAAGTTATTAGTTATTGTCGTTTAGAATCGACTGTCATATTGACAAACGTCCTAGTGTATTATGATACTCGTATTATTATACAAAGTAGAAGTTTACTTAGGTTGATCGTCACTTCCAATTATTAATAACACCGAACCACTAAATCAGATGTACTCCAAGGTCTCCAAGATACTTAAAAACAATCTGAAAGAAATCTTAAACTAATAATACTCCGACATGTAAACACGACAGACGCGTCAGTTTGAGCACTCTATAGACAATGACAGGTAAGGTAGGACCGGTCGTGAAATGTATTGGCTTTCCTCTTCAGTCGGCAATGGACTAGCATATGTTTATTGAGGCATTAAGAGTTACAGTTTATATTGCCATTTTATTTAAAATTGTTACAGCGGTCTACGCAACATTGTCGCGACCGGTGTAAATGACTTATAACAATTCAATATACAAACTTATACAAAATAAAACAGTGGACTTTAGGACTTTGGAGAGACGACGGTGGTTAATATAAGGTAATTTTTGATAACCTGTCCCCAAATCCTACTATGGTCGTAACACGACACGAAACTGTACATTTCGATGGTAATGCCAGTTATTGCTCATATTTCGAATGCAATATGGTAAACTGTTCTAGTAATAAATGTTAATAATTTGAAAGAAGTATGCAATGGAAAATCTTTATTTATTCCAAACAGGTCACATTGCATTCGAATATAATCGATAACTACCGTTGGAATTCGCAATCCAGTGACACGGCCTGAATATAGTCGGCCTTACTTCGTACACAATGAAGTACTAACATAATATTACCTACACCATTTTAAGTTACCTACTTTTAAATTGAATAAAACACCAATCGCGCAGCGGCACAGTAATTTCATTTACTCCCATCTATTCTATACAGAAGGCTGCTATCAGCGGCTATCTTCTGCTATCGAGGGTAGTTTATCATTATTTATGTGTTGAGGCGGTTAATTGTTACAATAAGTTAACCGCCTGAACTGTCAAAAAGTGCTATGTTTTAGCAGCACCTCTCTTGGCTGTGTTAATTTTTAGAGCGAGATAGACAGTTATGATAGTTTAGACGCCCAACTTACTTTAATAATTATAATACCTCAATACATACATATGATAAACTACCCTCGATAGCCTCTGATAGTTGCAGATAGCAGCATTGTGTATGGAATAGATGCGCTGGAGTTGAGTTGCCCCATCTCCGCCCGCCATGTATATGCAGCCGCGGTTTGCGCACGGCCGCCTTCCATGACACTATAAATGTGTCAGAATGAATAGATTTTAGAGCCACACTTCCTTGTCCCGAAGCGATGCTGCACGGGACTGATGTAGCAACCATGCAACTTGCTCTGCCGTGATTTATGCGTACCTAAAGAATTATGCTTACGAAGAATTGCGGCAAAGAATGTTCCGGACAGCACTATAAGCAGTCTACTACTGATTATGACAATATAATATAAGTACCACCTGTGTGTAGTATTGGAGTACCTAGTGTATGTACCTAAGTATGTAATACATATTGCAAAATTAGTCCACTAGCGTATGAAATACACCGCGCAATATGTTACAATGAGTTACACGGTGCACAGGGGTTAACTCCCTCCACTTCAGCTAACTAATCACATCATCCGCATCACTGACTGTACCCGCTGTACAATTCCGTAATTAGCAATATCCAAATTAGCTCGTCCTAATTATAATTATTATAATCCTTTAATTCAGCTTCGAGGGGCAGTGAAGGGTTAACGCTACGTAATAATTGAATTAATATCAATTGAGGGTGCATGTTTTTTTTTTTTTAATTTTTTGTTTTAAAGAAGAAGACATTGAATTGGAGATGGTAATACAAAATACTATTACTTACTTACTAATGGCCACAGACCATTTAGGTACATGGCCGACTGCACAACCGTCTTTCAGGAACTTCTATCTCGAGCTCTCCTTCTCCAGTTGGTCATACCCAGTCTCTCTCCGTGCGTATTGACGTTATCATGCCGATATTATGTTATATATTTTTTTTAATAATGCATAATAATATGTATCGATACCCCATTGCAATAAGGAAATAACTCAGAATTTAATGGTTTTGAGTTCGATGTAGAAAGGTCATAATTCAGTAAAAAAGGGTCAAAAGTTTCTTCAATGTGTTAAAAAATCCAGCGCATTGGAGCGGAGCAGGAGCACGGAGCACTGGAGCAATGGGATTTTACCGGGAGCACCGAAAATTTGTAGTGCTCCACTGCTCTGGATGTTTTTTTTATTATTAAATTTTCGTCCTAAAATTCAATGAAAATAGTATATTTTGAGACTTTGCAACACTGGAATTATTTGAAATACGGCAACACTGCCGAGTGATAAATAAACTCAATCTTTTGACAGAAGAGGCAAATAATGAGAGACGATTTGCTTTCGGATTATGTACTGACGGTATGTTTAATAGAATTAATAATAAAAATGACGATTATTTTAAAACTACTTATTTTTTATTTTTTCAACATTTGTGTACATATTATACTACTTATTAAAACTTTTAACCCGGAGTGGAGCAGACCCTGGAGCGGAGCTGTAACTCAAAAAAGAGCCCGCTCCAATGCTCTGAATTAAAATCGAATAACCCTTTTGAGATTAATCAGTAATTCCGTTATACACTGAAATTTATTGGATAATTCCTTATTATGTATACTGTACAATTCCATTGTGCATTGCTGAATTCCACTTAACTAAATATAAAAAAACATAATTACACTTTTGTCAAAATCAAGGCTTTAAAATTAAAATGAGAATTTTTGCAAAAAATTCAAACGCCATTATCTTGGAACAAGGTTTTTTGAGTTGCTCCCCCATTGAACTATGGTATCGGTATATATTATCGGCTATCACAATAATCTGATAGTTTATTTATGTCATCATCATGACTGTCATCTCAGTTACTCTCGATCCACTGCTGGATGAAGGGTTTCTCATTGCTGTCTCCACTATTCTCACTTCTTAGACTTTTATTGCTCTTAACTTGATCAGGTATTTCATTGATCCGGTCATGGACCATGCATTTAAGAAGCTCAAAACTAATAACACAACGCGGTATGGATACATGAATGTTGAAGATAGCTCGCATGGATCGAAAAAAATGGGTAAGGGAGAAAACAAGGTCCGAGTGCCTATAGGGGTTCCCTCATAAATTTATGAAGAAATCTAGATCCATCGCTTCTAACAACGTAATAAGCCCCAGCTGAGTGTTCACGCCAGTAAGATATTGACTATATAGAGAAAGTTGTTCGCAGAGCTTTGCATTCGTATGGATGAGCCGCGCCGCCTTTGGTTTTCTTTAACCGGTTCAAGTATTATTTGGAATTTTTTGATTTCGAATACTTGGATAGCTTTCTGTTAGGTTAGTTTGTTAAATACTATTAGTAATAATGTTTTTTATTAAGACAACCTAGAAGGTAATCTTCACCACTGTTTACCGGATACTACAGTATGGAAGACGCCATTTCCAATATTGAACGTTCCCTCATTGGTTTACTTAAACACGCACGAAATCAACCAAGCTTTAAATAATATGAAACACGGACTTGGCGCTTTTTGTAATAAATCGAGAGTTAAAATATTTTTTTTCGTAGGGTTATGTCGCGTTTTGGAATTTATAGATCAATACATATTGTGTAAGCCTATACAAAGAATACGTGTGTATTTTTTTCTCGATTTTGACCACATGTGGAATTATCGCTTATTGGAATTAGACGCCTCATTTAATACTGGTTGGGTTAGATCGCTTTCCCACGTACCTCAAATCCCCAGATATTGTCACAAGACCAGGTGACCACCAGTCACGGGTCATTAGTCGACCGTGATTACGTTACATTTAGTATCTTCAAACAGCGGACGCGCCTGGGCTTGTTAAAGCTAAGCCGTCGTTAACCACAGAGTGACTCATCCAAAACGCATCTATTTGACATTCGTTGCTCTAAATCTGATACGGTTTGGGCGAAAGTCGCGTTTATCATCCATCCTGAACTTGTCATCAGCATTTATCCAAAAACCAAAGTGGAACCGCGATACTGACATTCCATCTGTTTATAATTGCGTGAGTGCGTGAACACCGAACCAGCTACAGCGCGTGCCAGCCCTCTTAACATAAAAGGTAAGTGTCTGACATCCTGTTTAAACTCCCTCCCCCTAGATCCGTTATCCACAAGCGTCTTTAAAGAACAGTCCACTGGAAAAAACGCAACCAAATACGAAATAAAATATATAATATGTTAACATCAATATTTTTTAAATTGACATGGGTACTCTTTTAATATATTAGATTGTATATTATTAAATTTATAATTATTAATAATATTGTATCATTTAAGATAATTGACAGTTTATATTACTTACCTTAATTGACATTACTCTCGAGGGTGTGTGGTATAGTAATTGACATATCATCCATTCTGTGTCAATTAACTATTCCACCATCTAATTATTTATTCACCATATTGTAGAGTCAGTCAGGCGTTGGATGTATTTCCACAATAATTGTATATTAGCGCTCTATGTATTTACTATTAATTGTCGTACCTACCTATGTATACGCATGTTATAATGCCAGTTATAGACGTTACTGCATACTTGAGCGGTATACTTAGACAATTTTGTCGAACAAGTATTTATATACGAATGGTGTTAATTTTCGCTTGAAATAATATGTCGCTGAAAAACAATACAAAAAATATGCGTCTGGTTTAGACTTGCGAATGTTTCGTTATACCATGGCCCTCACATCTGAAGCAGGCCCCCCAGGCAACAAGGCCACGTTGCCCCCTACCTAGGTTAAGGGCAGTGTGCTGCTTTACAGTAGCGTTTCCCAAATGGTATTCTGTGGAACCTAATGGTTAAACGTTTTCCGTGTATTTGGACGTTGGACTATAAAGCCGTGGGTCCCAGGTTCGAATCCTGGGTCTGACAAGTACACATATTGTTTTTCAATTGGTGTGTGTCAGGGTATGGACCTAATAGGTTGAGCAAGTGGCTGACATCCATTTCTCGTAAAAAAAAAAAAAAAAACAAAATCTGTCAATACAAACCTCCACTCTGTGGAGGCCCATATGATCCTATCAGGATCGGACATGGTCGAAGAAGAAGAATTATCCACCAAATTGCATCGCACACTCACATATTCTCAAATGTTAATATATGTGAAGTAAGATAGTACTATGTGTGACTTTTTTTAAAAACTGTTAAGCACTATTGAGCAAATGTATGTGTTTATCTCACTTAGCTAGTCGACCCACCACGCCGGTCCTCCTAAGCACAATGCCCCAAACTAAAGTCCTGTCAGCCCCCCCTCTCGTGGGGGCCATGTGCGCAAATATACAGTATATTATATTAAATTCTAACAATGTTATGTCCCTTGTACACGTTTTGTAAAAAGTCAATTTATTTTTTAATTTTCAATTTATTCAATTTCAATTTTTTTTTTTAACATATTGTGGACATTACAAATAATAAGTTTAAGACGTTCACAACATGGCATTTAGAAACAAAGATATATAAATATAACAGTATTATATAAAAAAAGAGATAGATGAGTAGATAAATTAGATAGGTACAAGGAAGCACACCGGATGAGTTAAGCAGACCCTATTATAAGAATTTATAAAACAACGTCCACCTAAACTCATTCTCGCGTAGGTGGAATATATCAACACCCGAAGCAATTTCGTTAAACATAGTTATCGCCCTCAAATAACATATTTAATAGCAAATTACATACATAATTATAACTTAGGCGAGTTTAATAAATTACTAATAATTAATATTGAGAAAGTATAGTTTATAAAGAATAAAATATTATATAGTAGCCGTGTTTCGAATTTTTTCCCTTACGCAGGCAGGTACTTTGATTACTTTTATTCAACTTTTTTCTATGTAAATTGAAAAAAGCTGAACAAATCTCTAATACTTGTTTTCCTGGAATATTCTTTACCGAGAAAAATCAGTCAAAAGACTTCAATCGGCTGAGAATAGATATTCAATAAATGTATTCTTCATTAAAAATTGATAATCTTCAAATAAAATTTGAGGATTTGTGATTTTATATTTTTAATCGGCTTTATCGTTTTTGAAAAGACGCCATTTTCCACTTGGATCATTTGTTATATGTTTTTATTCAGAATTAAATGTTGAATATATATAACTGCCACAAATAACCAATAACCCACTAGAAAAAAAATCATATTTGAAAAAAAATACGATGCTCGGTGAGATTTTGAACTAGTATAACGACTGGTATCGCGCCACTGTGCATTAAGCAATTATGCGACGAGCCTCCTATCTAATTGCGACAATTTGAAATAGTAGGTTTTACAACAAATGCTTATCAAATTGCGTTATTATTGACTATCGATTTCTGTGTATTAAATCAAGGAATATTAGTTACCTTAATAATTAATAACCGACGCCCGGCTCTCGCCAAATATTTTAGTTATAACGTCTACTTAAACTTGCTAACAATTTTTAATACGCCATTTATTTTATTCAACGAATAGGTAATTCACAAGATTTTGAGAATGTAACATTCCATATATTGAACATACATGACATAAACACACCACAGTGGGGCAATACCAGTGGTTATACGGGTTCATATCCCGCATCGAAAAGCATCGTATTTTTTTTTCAAATACTATTTTTTCTAGTTGGTATATCTGAGGTGTTTTCAAGTTATGTATGTTCAATAGTACTACGCCAGAATATTATATTCTCAAAATCTTGTGAATTATTCGTTGGATAAAAGAAATGGTTTATTAATAATAAATGTAATTAACTGTATCACAGATAGTGGCCATCGATATGTGATTGAATAGAATTTATTGGACTGCCAGAATAACAAATGTTCAGATACTTAAACGAATGAGAAAGGACCGAGAAGTTCTACGTTGTATCAAAACCAAAAAACTACAGATCGTTAGTCATTATTTAAGATGACAAAAGTAGGTACAGGATTCTCCAACTCATTATGTAAGTCATCTAAGGAAAGATCACGACGCCGAATTTTGTGGTGTAAGAACATCCGTGACGGGTCAAGTCCTGGGTAGGGATTCCTATCCCGGGATCCCGAGCTATTTTCGATACCTACGAATCCCGGGATTGATAAACATAATCCCGAAACTTTCGGGGTTGGTTTTTTATCAATTGTTATGGAAAATAAAATAAAAACGAAAATATAACAGAAAAAATACTTTTATTTAATAACAAATAACTACATTAGAAATAAACTGAGTTTGAATGCAGTTTGATTTATACACATGTGTAAGTTGCCGATTCATTTTATTTTTTCACATAAATTAATAAAAATGAGAAAGATTGGAAAAAAATAATGCTTCGCACTATTAACAATAATTCCACCATGATCTCATACGTTTTACGTCAATTTCATATTTGGCTGACTAATTAATGAAGCGGAAAGGCCATAAGTACACCTTGATTTGCTTTACTATTTTAAATCTCGCTAACCCATTCATTAAGTCTTTACTGTCAGAAACAGCAATCTCATATTAAATTCACATTATACTAGATGATACTAGATTTATTTTTGACCGATTTTATCAATGTTATTTGTAAATATAAAATTTTTATATTAACAATGGAAAAAAAGATCCCGGGATTGTCAAATTGTAATCCCGAAATCCCGGGATCAGAATTTTGGCTCGGGATTGGATTCCCTAGTCCTGGGTAGCAGACGATATATCAAAGATCACCCTGATGGTGACTTATCTTAGACATATTATGATGGCATAGGAAGAAGACAAATTAACTATAATCATCTTCTGTATATAGCTTATTTGGTTCCGATCCGAATTCGATATTTACAATTGCATGCCTTATAGACCAGCTCCTCAACCGAACGGATTCCAGTTAATTGTATTGTGTTACCCATAGAAAATCAAAATTAGATCTTATTTGTTGATTTTTCTTGTTTTCTTTTATCTTAGTTTGGACAACTTTATTAACTTCGGACTGCGTATAAAATGTCCAAAGTAGCGTATTTTATTAGTTCTCATTATTTAGATTATTCCAGTATTACAGTACTTATTATATATTAAATGTAGGTATAATATATTATACATACGGTATAGATTTGCTTAAAACAGGATATTTTCAATTTGGATTCCTACTTATCTTTTCTGAGTGATTTAGAGAGGGTCAAATATACCAACAAAAAAATTTTATGTCCGAATTCTACCCCATTTTATATGACATCTGCGCATCAACGTTATATTAAATTATTAAATACAATAAAAAAATAAAATGATTTAAATTATGCAAATTTACTTGACAACGAACAGATTATTTTGTTGTTTTATAATTTATGTATATTTTTATATGTCCGTTGAATCTGCATAATTTATATTCTATAACATCAAATTATTACTTATGCAGTTTTGTCGTACCTAAATATTATTAACATTATTTTTAATACAGAAAACAATTCATTTATCTTGAATACTTTCAATAAAATCAAATATATACAGATGCAACATGAAATATTGGACATAGAGCAACAACAGTCGTTTTTGGTTTTATTTATTTTTTAGTGATTATGTAAAATTATGTGCATGTCCACTTCAAAGCTTCTCAAAATATTGTAAAGTAAGTAAACTTAAAACGTTTTAATAGATAAATGCAATAAAATATTTTTTTAACTTTAATTTAGGGTCTAGGAAGATTTGGCGCCGGGACAACTGGACGCCACGCAATTCGAAATTAAATAGACGTTAGGTACTCGTACTTATAGGTAAAAAAAATATTTAAAAATATTATTTAGGTATATTTAAATTATTATATTATGATTTAATAGTTGATGAGAATTTAAATATGCACACTTAAATAAAGATTTAATCGTGCCTATGTTTAAGTTCCAACGAAAAAAGAGTTTTTTATTTTATATAAAGCCTTAGGTAATTCTCAATCCGCAATAAAAAAAACATTATGTTATGAGTAAAATGAATTAAAACTACTAACTAGTCGATAGAAATTGATTAAAATTCCTCGTCTACGTTCTGTATACGTGTCTACGACAGTGCGGCGTCCAATTATCCTGGCGTCCAGTTGTCGCATTCCCTTAATTTACATAACAACCGTTAACTCAAGAAAGATACACAAATATACGGTGCAATCATTTGTTTGAACATTTTGAAGTCAATTACATTTACACCTACAAACAGTAATAACAAATTGAATCTAGTTTGGACAGTTCACTTCGTAAAGTATTCTTTACTTCAAAACAATATTCGACAAAACCAAGCGTCGCTATGTTCATGAAACTGTAAAAATCCTTCAAATTTGGTTGTTTGCCAGTACATTTGCTCATGATTTCCATCCACAACGGAATACAAAAAAATATTATATAGTCAGTTGCATAAAAACATTTCAAATGTATTTACCAATAATATTTTATGCTATTACGAGAACCTTTAATACAAATAATTTAATTATTTAGATACAATACCTCTAGGGCCTAGACACATACGTAAATATTCTTGTGTGCCGCTAAAATTGTACAATAATTTAAATAGTGTGACGTGGGCGTCACAGAGTGGGAACAATGGCATAATAAAATACACTCTTTTATACAAATTTTCATAAAAGTAGATACATATAAAGGTATCTGTGGGTAACATGCAAAATCACCCTTATTCCAATGTTTTCAGTCCTTAGTCAATTTTCACTACGTCCATAATAATATGTATTTAAAAAACCATTCGACAGTAAAGTTAGCCATATACGACATAAATAGCACAAACACAGATTTGAAATAATGACCAATAATGTAATGCAGGTGGTGTTCACTATACAATCATATTCCGTTCAGAGTGTTCAGTTATAAAACGAACTAAGGCTAGTTTTTGAAACTTTTGAAATAATGCTACCCAGTATGTAAATAATATTATAAGGTAACTGTTTTATAAAAAAATATACAAGTTATGATATTCTTCAATATATAATATGGGCCAATTTAATTTTGATCTAAAAACTTGGAAGCCACCTTTTGTTTAAAAACATTGATTTTTCTGACAAATCACTAAGATTATTTAAAAAATGGCTTACTAAGAAAAATGCATGTATAATTCAACAGTAGAATACATACTTTAAAATTTTTCAATTATTATATTAATACTTTTATTAATAGTTTTCCTAGTAGCCCATTGCTATATCCTATATGAGGGTTTACATGCGAGGCTACAAAATAAATTAATAATGGTCAATGGTGTTGATATGCAACATTTATGTATATATGTATGAGAATGTATGGATGTAGATTTAGGTATGTATACGTGTGTATATTTATATATTACTGAGTTTATATGTACGAGTATATTAAAAAAAAAATATTATATAAAAAATATAAAAATAAGTACATACCATGTAGGTATATATTGAGTATTGGTTATTAACTAATGACTTTCAAAGACTAATATCTCATTAGTTACCTAACTCCATTAATTTCCAATACGTTACCATTGTTCCTATAATTGACGATTTACACCTCTTGAGTGTAGTATTTTTATTGTTTATAAGTACTAATGATCTATTATTATGCTTGACGATTTATTATAGGTAATATGCTTATCGAGTGTATTATTATCAATATAAGATAGGGGTTTTCACTAATTAGGTTTTTTACTAACACTTCAACTATTCATAATTTTTGTTTGTGTAATTTTTTATTGTTGACCCTTGACTTGATAGGTAGGCAATAGATTTTTTATCTACTTTATTGTATTGATTTAGTATATAAGATAGTGTTCGTTGTCAGTGTGTTTGCCTTTGATGAGTGCACGTGGTGTCTGAAGTTGCCGAAAGGCAAAACCCGGGTCGCAAAAAACGACTGAAATGGAATTAATAGTACAAAACTTAAATCCATTAGAATTTTCAATTATTATTTTTAATTTAAAAAAAGAAGTTATCTTTAAGCGTCGTTTCTACGAAACTACTCTAAGTGGATTCGGTTCCCTTTTGAACCGTATACTCAAAACTTTTCTGTTAACGGTATTAAACAAAAATGTTTGATTGTAATAGTTTATTTTTCACTTCACAGTTCATTTAGTTATTATATCAGTTGCTGAAAAGCACTGATCTACTTCAGTGAGGGGCATACATAATTTTAACACCCAATTTTACGTAAAAAATCAGGACGTAGTTCTCGCATCCGCGAAATTGATTAATATTTCTTTTGTACGTTCTTTTCATGAAAACCTTCTCAAATATTTCGATCAATCACGTGACTTTTATATTTTCTACCCTTTCAACCAAAGTATGGTACCTCTCCAGTTTTATCGGAAAGCCCGAAAAAATGCTCGCAATAAATCATAACGATCGTCAAATGCTCACGGATATTACTTCTGGATCACTAACGTCACGATCACGGATTTTTTCATAGAATTAATAAAACATAAATACAAGTAAAACAATACTAAAATTTATCTAAAATTATGTAGTGAATCCAACAGTAGCGAAGGGTGGAGGTAGGCTGTTGAGATCCGTCATAAATAGTGCACATTAAACTTTGTTAGTTGTACTTTTTTTTTAAACTAAGACTACAATTTTATTTACAGATGGTGTCGGTTAGTTTTTTAAAATCAATTAAACCCTGCCTAAACCAAACTATAATATTTTTGGTATATTTTAGGCGATACGACAAAATTGTGTACACTTTTTCATTCATACATATTTATTTTCGTTGGATTAAGAATTCATATTACACATGCTGTTGGTTAGTTTTTTATAAATTCATTAAGCCCTGCCTAAACCAAACTATTACACATAAAAAAATATTATTCTATCTATAAAATATTGAAAGTTAGGGTATGATTTAATTGTATAATTTTATATATTTTGTAGTTAGACCAGTATTTTTTGACTATTATCTATTACGGCTAGAGTTGGGTTTCGGGAATTTCCCGACGAGAATTCTCAAGAAATTTTCGAGATTTTCAATCCCGAATCTCGAGAATTGAAATTTTTAACATTTTGGGAAATCCCGGATCTCAGGATTCGGGATTTCTTTTTTATCAAATATTAATTGAAAAAACGATTTTCTGTATGAAAAAAGTGGACAGAAAACACAAAACGTTCAAAGACTGATCGGGGCATTTAACACAACGTTGACTCAAAATAAGCGCAATTTTTGCAACATCAGGGAATATTGTGTCTCAAAAGCGTACGCGATTGTCCGTGTTTTTTGAAATTCCATTTTAATAAGTAATGTTTTGAATTATTTTTGTTTTCCTTCTTCTATTTTGTTTGTCTTCTTACATAAATAAAAAATCATATTTTTTTGGAATTTTTCTGTCTTTACACTGATTTTAGGATTTTTATAGGTTTTTTAAATTTTCCCGATATCTCGAGAATTCTCGAGAATTATTTTCTGGAAATCCCGAATCTCGAGAATTCAAAATTTCATCATTTCGGGGAATCCCGAATCTCGAGATTGAGATTTTGTCAGGAAATACCCAACTCTAATTACGGCTTAGTTTTCGCAAGGTTTAATTGAATTAAAAAAAAATAACCAATACCATCTGACAATATCATTGTAGTCTTATTTCAATGAAAACAAATCCGTATGACTGACAAAGTTTAATGTGCACTATTTTTGGTGGATCTTAACAGCCTACCTCCACTTTTCGCCACTGGAATCCAATAATTACTCTCGTAATTATATGTACTAGTAAATATCGCAAATGTATTCGTATATGTGTTTTTTTTAGAATTATTAATAACCATGTCCTTGCATTTTCGTACAAGGTGGTTGTTAGTAATTTTGAACAATGATTTGAGTTGCCCCATCTCCACCCGCCATGTATATTCAGCCGCGATTTGTGCACGACCGCCTTCCATAACGCTATAAACGTGTCAAAATGAAAAGATTTTAGTGCCACACTTCCTTTTCCCGAAGCGATGCTGCACGGGACTGATGTAGCAACCATGTACCTTAGTGCTTAAAGAAAGAGTTTTAGAAAATAAAAAGAATCTTGACTTGTTCTGCCGTCATTTATCTACTAAAAATTTTGCTTATATGTTTTTGGTATACATATTTTTTGACATAATTGTATATATTGTAACCTAAACAGAAATTAAACCTGGAGCCCCTGTATGAGAAACCAGTGCCTTTTGCGTTGGACTACGAGGGCCTGTTCTTTGCTTAGGCGAATTACACTATGAACATTAGGTTTTTTTTTTGGATTCTACGATTTATTATAAATATAAATATATTTATAGAAATTATACCTACTGATCATAAGTTAATAATATAATATAATATTGATATATCGGAAATACCATAGAAAAGAATTTGAAGTACAAGTGTAGATTCATATTCCCCATAGAAATAAGTCAATCGTATGTTGCTGGGAATATTGGAATTGGTTTGAGATTAGCTTTGAGTCGTCAAAGAAAATGTGGAATCATAAAAATCGGCTGAGCACTTTTATATTCTTCCATACGATTCACATAGATATCCCAACAGAGTGGTGTAATTTTTTTATTATTTACTTGTATTAACTTCACTTGGGTTACGTGTGAATATAATATATATGCTTCAATGAGTTTTTCACCTATATACCGTGTACTCAATTCTTAACATTGCTACGCCGGTTCTTACTTATTTACTTTCTTCAACCATCCTACATGTCTCGCCTCGTCTCACGCCTACTGTCACGTAAGACCTGCAGCACGTAGATCGCTTTTGAAGCACCGCTGAAGAGTGAAGGAGGGTCGATCACGGCGACGGAACTCTTGAAGTTGTGCCACAAGAGCACGGACTATCACACTCTCTGGCGGCCTCCGGAACAGATGTCTCAACCACGTAAAGTGTCTCTTATGTGATTACTTCAATCACCAAGGGCAGCAGTGTCCGCTCATAACTCGAGTGTTTTTATTGCGATCGTATCAATTTACCCCTAAGATTCACAACCATACAAGAGTACAGGTAACACGCACGCGTTGATTTAACGACATTTGGTCTTCACAGAATTATTCAGCCTCGACCTCCATGCAACATCAAGTTGTCTGAATGCATCCCGCTACGCCCGTGCGGTTTCCAAGTTCACTAGAAAGATTAAATACTAAGTATAAACAGATTATAATGCAGTGATTAATGCATTCTACTAATATCTGAGAAAGGTTCGATGCTCCTAATGGTTAATTGTAAATTGAGTTGCCTAGAGTCATAACTCACATTTATTCAAAAAAATCGACTTTTGAGATAATCGCAAAAAAAAAACAACAGAGCACTGTTTTTTGTAATTAGATTAAAAGTATTGAACTCCCTTGAATATTAATGAGTCAGTGAGTCGATTTACATTTTTTTAATATATATAATACTCCTAAGGCTGCAGACGCATAGTGTAGAGCTAGGTCAGGTTAGGTTATTATTCATTGAAAAATGTGAATTATGACACCGACAGTCAAGTTTATCAATTATTTCCTCATGGTTAAAAAAGTGACTTGATATCAAACTTTTTTCTTTATATAGATTAATGCTTTTAGAATCACTTGGTATATTTAACTAAAAAATGACAAATTTTCAAAATGTGAGTTATGACTCTAGGCGACTCAATTGTATGCATATATTATACATTATGATCGTGAAATTTTTTCAAATAACAGATGGAAGCATGGCATTGAGACCAGATGACATGTTATTCGTCGATCATTTCACCAAGCAGTAATTTGTACGAATTTCAAAAACATTTGTATTTCTTTTAAATATATTTATATCGTATATATTTATATAGTTTCAATATGTAGTGATTTAATTAACTATTAACTTAAGGCTATACTTCAGCTGAGGCATGGTCTAAAACGATCGTGACTACGCGACGCGCAGATTGTGAAAACGACGCGTGACGACCAAAACATAATTTTTCAAAAAAATTCAACATGCGTTCATTTAATGTTATGTTTATTGTTATTTAAGTAATAATAGTAATATATTCATTGACATGTTTTGTTATTCGAGTAAAGACGTAACGTTTTTTAGTCATATTTACACGATTTAAGAATTAATTCCTCCGACGCCATCACAAAACAAATTGACGCGCTCACAGGTCGACTATCGCTCTCCGACTGGCAACGCAAGCGAAATTACGTCCCACCTATTGCTGAAAAATATTTGCCGTTTCACTGAATTATGCTCTTAAAGCATATATCGTTTCTAGCATATGGCTTCGATGACTGGACGAAGTAGAAAAAACATTCAGACTTTCGGTTTGTCCAACTGGTGATCCAAGGTAAGGAATATAATTTTTTAAAAGAATATATGCCTATATATATATACACCGTAACCGCTTATGTGAAATCATAAAAGTTGCAGTGCGAAACTATAATATACAAGTCCAATTATAAATGTAGCAGTACCTACCTACCCAGAAACTCGCCGGGTGCAGGCAGTGCTTTGAAAGCTCGCAGTAGAAATACCTGAAAGCTTTTACTCTCTTAATTAAGTTCCTTTTTTCAATGGTAAAATTTTCACCTCCGGGTAGAGTGGATTACTGTACAGTAAACGGAAGCACTGTCCAACCGAAAAGAATTTCACAGATCAACAATAAATTATTACCTACGATAATGGAAAACTAAGTTGCAATTTTAATATTATGACATATTGCTATTGTACAGAGTTGACAAGATAAGTTGGCCATTATTCATGGCTTATTTAATAAGTTAACTACGATTAATAATAAATGTAATGTAATAGTTAATTGAATTGATTTTTTTTTGAATGGACCATATCCGATCCCTAAGGTCATTATAGGACTCTAATTAGTATATGTTTGTACTAACAGATTTTTGTTTTTACGTGAAATGGATGTTAGCCACTTGCTCAATTTATTAGTTCCATACTTTGACTCCAAACACACATTGAAAAACAATATGTGTATTTTTCAGACCCAGGATTTGAATCTGGGACTCCTAAGCCGACACGTAAGCCGCTCGATCATCATGGGGTAATAAAAATCTTTTACAGAAAAAAAAATACGACACCCGACGGGTGTTGGAAAAGCAGACAGGCATGAATTCAGGGATTAAATAATATAAATATAAATGAATATTAAAATCATATAAATAAAAAGGATTTCAAGTTATACACTTTTATATTTTTTATAAAAATCGATGTTTTTTAAAATAGATATAAAAAATATTAAAACTACGAATTATTCAAAAATCTAAACGGTAAAAAATTCTAAACTTAAACTAAATTTTAATAATAAATATAACCATAAAAATAATGTAATACGAAACTATATGTACGAAATATGTGACAAATTCACATTTTTTTTTACAATTGTAAGTTTATCTTTGACTTAAAATAAAATCTTTTTAATGTTTTCAGATACATATTTATTAATTAATACAGTTGAAATTGTAAATTATGAAAAAAACTCAAATTGCAAGCTTCGTATTTTTTCCGCTAGGTTCTCTGTTGGCATATAGGATCCAGGAAACAAATACGTATGACTGACAAAGCTTAGTGTGCATTAATCATGGCGGATCTTAACAGCCTACCTCCACCCATCGTCAGTGATTTGTGCATGACACTTCGTTGGTTATTTTATGGATCTGATGGTCAATATTATTATGTGTATAATACATGTAAATTGTCATGCTAAATTACTAAATAATATTGACGTTTACTAAGTACCTACAATAGAGTTGCACTCGGTTATTACGATCACGGAAATAGCGAGATCTCGGATGTAACGAGTAAATATTCGTTGTCATTTTAGTTTATGATTTTTTCCATACATTTATTCACTTTTATAATGAGCTACTAATCGGTTATACCGAGCTAAAATATCGTCAAAAATTTTCTTAAAACTGTTAATGTGTCGATCGTTTAAAAGCATTTCGACCCTACGCAATAAAATCCGACCGGACAGGATGCCGCTGGAATCGGATTAGGTTTATGACACTAGTTAAGTGTCTAGTACCTACTTAATAAGTGTTTTCGCCGACAATATTGAAAAAGTATCCACGCATTATATGGTTGAAATTGCATGTAAAAAATCCAAGGTTTGTGAAGTCAGTAGATACCTACCAGCGCTCATTACAATAAACAACGTCTTTTGTAGTTTATGAATGCCATGCTTGTTTCGGGGAAAAATTCTACTTGTGTATTTTTGTTTGAATTGCGACTTTTTGTATTATGTGACCTCTCATTTAAAAATACCGATTATATGATATAGCGAGTAACGTTTATAACGAGCAAATTCAGTCGGTCCCATCTTCCTCGTAATAACCAAGTTCAATTGTATAATATGTAATTAGGTATAACTCAAAAAAACTTACGGGTCCTGGATTTTGGTTAATTACTATTGAAACTAGTACAAGACAAGGAGGTGTATCTACAATAATCCGGTAATGTACTCTCCTTAAAACATGGCACCGGAAGGAGAAATAGATTTGAAGGAATTTTATGGAATTGAAGAAAATGCCGCCATTGTAATAAATATTGTAAATAATTATGTGATCAATACGTCATTCCGGACTATCTGGCAGCACACACAGAGTCGGATCAAGGCTACCGTTCTAATGGGCTATATACAGAGGACGTTTCAAGAATTGCCGGGACAATTTTTTACCCGGTCGGACTCTCTCGGCAGAGCGGGGGCGCTCGGCTACGCAGATGGAGGGCCGGGAGTCTCTCACCCCCGGCTACGGTTGCTAGGCGACGCCCCCCGCGGCCCCCTTCCCCGGGCAGCCTCCGCTGGAGTCGGGCCCCGAATTTTATCGATCACCTCTCCTCAACAGGGAAGGACTTCGGGGAACCGAGCTTCCAGCGTTGGCCTAGCGCTAGATTAACAATCTACCTTACTTTCGCTGTGTAAAGATAATGTTTTCGTAGGTTGGCAAGCGTGTCTCCATGGATACCTCTAAGTACAGGTATAGTTTGTTATTGACGGAATTATAATATAAACAAACATAAACCATACAAACTAAATTAGAAATTTTATTTAGAGAAGACACTAATAGTATTAATATTATACTAGCTGAGCCAGCTGGCTCTCGCCAGTCTGTCTCGCTAGGTCTTGCAGACGGCTTGGCGGTATTGGATATTAATATAATTGTGAAGTATGCATAGGCGGCGCCATAATTTTCCCTTCGTCATAGATTTTCATTCACCTCAGACAGTTTGATATTTCGCTGATTTGACAGTTTTACGATTTGCAAGTCGTCACTGCCAATATAAATTCGGAGTCATATGCGTAGTCTATTCTGGAGTCTGGCCTTTACAATATCGTCTGACACCACTTCAGACTGATAGGCCTAGCAGAACAGCTGGCAATCGCCGATTGCTACTACTGACATTTTAATAGAATATACCTAATATGTTTATATATTTCACTTTCTCATTCATTCTTATTTATTTTCGTTAAACTAAGAACATACATTACACGTCATGTTGTTGGTTAGTTTTTTTATAATTCATTAAACCCTGCCTAAACCAAACAATAGTAGTTAAAATATTATTCTATCTATTAAATATCCAAAATGATGTATGATTTAATGGCATAATTTTAAATATTTTATAGACAGATGCGTATTATGGCTTGGTTTCCCAGGGTTTAATTGAATTTTAAAAACTAACCAACAACATGACGTGTAATGTATGTTCATAGTTTAACGAAAATAAATATGAATGAATGAGAACACTATCTGTAAATTGTAGTCTTAGTTCAATGTAAATAAATACGTATAACTAACAACGTTTAGTCTGTACTATCTATGGTGGATCCACCCTACCTCCACCCATCGCCACCGCAGGATAGTCTTATTTTTCATACATTTAGATTATTGCGATATAATACGTTTTATTTATTCAATGAGATCACTTTAGATCGCACCCACTATTTCTTATAATAAGTCTTTTAAGATACTCGTCATTACCACTCTGAAGGGGTGTGTCCATATGCTTTGCTTAGGAGCAAAAATGGTACTTTATTTTAAAATTCGTAAGTTCTTAATATACTAATGAATAAATTTCAACATGCTAAAATTATTATTTAACAAATTATCTTTGTGGGGAAATAAAAAAAAAATATTTTTATCATGTACAAAAATGGAAAAAGAAACAGGTAGGTACTTACTTATTGTACCTAATTGTGTCGTATAAAGGTCATAATCGACTATATTTGACTATAAGTATATATTTCACTTAGAAGAAATAAAAGATGAAATAGCAAACAACATGCATAATATCATTATCAAAAGAAACATTATTGCAATTTAATTTTTATTAATATTAATAGTTACTAATTATATAAAAGAAGAAGAAAGGTTACTGTAATTTTATATGTAATTATTATTATAAAATATATACCTAAACATTATTAATGTTTAATTACTTGTATTAAACGTCACATGAATTTCATTTACCAACGAAATGTAAAAATAATACAATTATTACTGAATCACGATAACTACCTATCTATTTTATATGGAAGTGTGTGATACTTCGACGTTGATCTGACAATAGTATCTATCCGACATTTATAGTCAATTTTTCAGGGGGTTCAAAAAACTGTTTTTGTCGGTATCAGTATTATTTTTATTTTTCAAGTGAAATGATTTAATATTAGTACTAAAACAGTCATTTAAAGATGTATGAAAATTGTAATGTCATAATAAAATAAATCACGCAGATAGATAATATTTCGTTTTAGTTTCTAGACACTTCGATGCAGATAGACACTATTTTCCACGTCAAATTTGAGCATTTTAAGATTTTTTTCGTAGAACAATAATATTTTCATTCGATCCGTCACCATTTTGTACAAAATACACCAATAACCTAGAATTTGCCAAAACTGCAGATAGATACTATTGTCAGATCACAGTCGACTTACTATAATATTGAGAAGAGCGTAATATGTACCTATATAATGTAGTTTCTTATTTATTAAGTCTGAAATTATTCAATTTATTGATGGAATTATTAAAATTATCTTCATCTTACAATAAATGTCTTGATTGAAATTGATTATTTATGGGTGCTAATAGAAATGACACATTTTTTCGATTACTTATTCCTGCAAATTCTAAATTTGAAATCTGATACGTCGAATGAACTTGTTTTGCGAAAGAAAACAAATGACAATCTAAGTCTGTTAGTTTGACAGATAAAAAGCAGTGACATGGTTTTAGATTATATTTTCGTAGTAATTAGTGAGGAAATATGTATTTATTTTGTGTTAAAACTCAAGAATACGCCAATGTGCTACTTACAGATTTGAATAATTTTGTGGAATATTAATTTAGAAATTTTGCAATATTGATTATATAAAAAGTATTAAACGACATTATAATCAATTTGAGGTACACGGACTGCAAGATGCGAAAATGTATGGTAACGGATGTAAAACGCGATTTAAAAACGATATTATCTGTGATTGTGTCGAGTTTTATCAGATTTGTGCCCGATTCAAATTGAAGTAAATTCTGGACTCTAAAAATTGAAGTGATTTCCTTTAATAATCAACAAAACGGTGTTTAAATAAAAAAGTTGACGTATTTTCCAAAATCTCTTAGGATAATAATATATAGGAGGCTAGCTGAGCCAGCTGGCTCTCGCCAGTCTGTCTCGCTAGGTCTTGCAGTCAGCTTAGCGTCCTAATGTATGGTATTGGATTTTAATAAAATTGTGAAGTATGCAGAGACGGCGCCGTTTGACATTTCGCTGATGTTTCACTTTTACAATTTGCAAGTCATTACTTTCGATATAAATTTGGCGTCATATGCAGAGTCTATTCTAGATTCACCATACCAGGCTGCCAGACCTAGCAGAATAGCAGGTAATTTTATTGCGATTCAATAATATAACGTCAATATTAATCTCACGCGTATCCCCTTGAGGTAATAGAAGAAGATTAGCCATATAAATTTTTTTTTTTTTTTTTTTTTAATTATTTTGTTTCATTATCTAAAAAAATGCTTGCAGCGATAGAATAATTTTTAAAAAATCAAATTTTGAATTAACTTTTTATATAATGTTTCCCGGTGCGGGACGTTCATATCGAAACAAATGTTGATAAAAGAAGAAACTCAGATCTGAGAGGAAGGAATTGGGTTAGAAAGGACTTCGTCTATATATGTATTGATCCAAACTGATTATGATAACGGCATTATAAATATGTAGGTATGTATATGTTACGCCTAATGTGTGAATTCGGCAGTAATTTTTCTGCCTAGTTCATGCATAGTGCAAATAAGATATTGGCGCTCCGGTGGTGTTTTTTCCAACTAAACCAAATGTGTCAAATGCTCATGCATTGGTCAATATAGATAGTGGCGCTCCGATGGTGTTTTTTGCAATTAATCAAACTAACCAGATGTCAAATGTCATTGTATATATAAAAATATAGCAATCAATAACTACAATGACGTTCATTTCCAATTACTATGCCCAAAAAAATCTAGAACTATAATATGATAACGGGAGAATTTTATTAAAAGGTATTTTCGCGATTTGATTTGTGCTTGGGTATCAGGCAATGGTCGATTGTTTGTTTGTGATAGTATGATTAAATTTGATAGTTTGTTGACAGTTGTTAGGTAACCTTAAAATGGACATTCAGTTAAATTTAGAATTACAAAACCTAACCTAACCTAACTTAATAATAATAATATAATATTATGTCCAATTATAACTAATAAAACCATCCGTATTAAATTTACTTTTTCTACTGTCATGTTGACAGTTTAAGAATTCTATACCCTGCCGAATTCACTCACTCGGCAGATAATTTGCCTAATTCATGAATAAGGCAAAGGGCTTCCATTTTTCATAAATTTGACAAAATTTTGCCGATTTCATGTAATACGCAATTTCACAAATTCGGTTCAGTTCAATTCATAGAACAAAAAATAGTGGAATCAGCTTAGCGATGTCTTCATCCAGCAGTGTATTAATCCGTTCTAATTATGATAACGATGAAATGAATATATTATTATTGTATAAAAATGTTTGATAAATGCAGCAATGTATATATGAAAGAGGAATAGAATTAGTTCTGAGACGGCTTCATCGAGTAGTGGATTGATCCTGGTTCATGATGATAATGAGGATATAAATGGGTAGATACATCAATTTTGATAGATATAGCAATTCATATGACCAAGAGGATTATTGGAATAACCTTCACCCAGCATTGAATCCTAATAAGCATAGTGACATATTATATTAATTCTAGTATAGTAATCACATGAATGGAAATAATGGATAATATGATGTAGGTACTTCATAGTGTGATTATGGGATGAAATAATCATAATTGACTTTTTTATTTGTCTATAAAACATGGATTTTTCTTTGGAATAACATTCATCCAGCAGTAGAATCCTAATAAGCATAGTGACACATATTAATTCTTCTATATAGTAACCACATGGATGCAAATAGTGGATAATAATATGACGTAGGTACTTCATAGTGCGATTATGGGATGAAATGATCATAATTGACTTTTTTAGTTGTCTATAAAGCATGCATTTTTCTTATATTGTGTAATAAAACATTTAATTCAACATTATATAACTACTATCTATTAATAAAATAATAAAAACGTTGTGTATTAATTACCTATAGTAAACGTCATTTTTAATTTACCTACCTACGTTGTCTTTGAATATGACAGCTAAAATAAAAGTATTTTGTCTATGGTTCAAAATGAAAATGCATGCAATTGCATACCGAAAATGATGCTCCGTCAATATTTTTTTAGGATAATTTGATTAATCATCGTAGTTTTATATGTAGTTTTAATCTTTGGTCACCATGATAATCGTTGAAATGTGGCCTTATCATTAGATTTAAATAAACTCATCGAATATTGCAAAGAGGCAAAGCAATGACGTACCGATTAATACATTGTGTGATTTGTGACAGGCAGGATTTTTCGAATTAAATATGGACAAAAATATATCTATAGGAAACGTATTTCTGAAAGTAATTGACTATTGTTTTTATGCTCGTCTATAGAGACATTAAACATATTATATGCATTATGTAATTAACGTAAACAATGAATGCTAATAGAAATGTCACATTTTTTCGATTAGGTATTCCTGCAAATTCTAAATTTGAATTTTGCCACGTCAAATGAACTTGTTTATATCACAAAAGAAAACAATTGAAAATCGATCATCTATTATTTCAGTTTGACAGATAAGTGGCAGTGAAGTGGTTTTGGATTATATTTTCGTAATAATTAGTGAAGAAATATGCATTTAATTCTTGTTTAATTTCTTAGTCCGCCAATGTGCTGCTTACAGATTTGAATAATTTTGTGGAATATTAATTTAGATTTCTGAATTTTCGATTATATAGAAAGAATTAAGCGACATTATAATCGATTTGCGGTAGACGAAAGGCAAGATGCGAAAATGTATGGTGACGGATGTAAAACGCGATTTAAAAACGATAGTATCTGTGATTGTGTCGAGTTTTATCAGATTGTGCCCGATTCAAATGGAAGTAGATTCGGGACTCCAAAAATTGAAGTGAATTCCTTTAATAATCAACAAAGTGGTATTTAAATAAAAAAGTTGACGTATTTTCCAAAATCTCTTAGGATAATAATATATAGGAGATACTATAATAAGAATACACACAATTTGAAAGCACCTCAAACATATACATACCTACTAGAACACTTTTGAAAAAAATACGACCTTTGACAGGACTTCAACCTGTAACAATTGGATTCGCGTCAGTGTGCTTTAACAAATTAAGCTATTATTTTCCTACTTAATTACGACGAATATAATTAGTAGTTAATACATGAATTACTTATCAAATTGCCCTAATGTTGACTATCGGTTATTGTGTTTTAAATTAACGTATCATCAATTATTGCACTAATTACTAATACTACTTATTTGTCACACCGGTTACAATCATTTATTATTCCTTATCCTACCTATTATTATCGTAATTTTTTTTAGATAAGTAATGCACCCACGGTGGCCGCGCGGCTTAAGCGTTGGACTATAACGCCGTGGGTCCCAGGCTCGAATCCTGGGTCTGGCTAGTACACATATTGTTTTTCAATTTGTATCTGTCAGGATATGGACCTAATAGGTTGAGCAAGTGGCTGACATCCATTTCTCGTAAAAACAAAATTTGTTAATACAAACCTCTACACAGTGGTGGCCCATATGATCCTATTAGGATCGGACATGGTCGAAAGAAAGAAAGAACGCACTAATATCTTATCTAAATGACACTTTCACTTCAATTTATAGTTACACTCTCAAAAGATCTTTTAAGAATCGCAGTTATCAATTATTGACACAGAAATCGAGTGTTTTTATGAGACTTCATGCCAATGTGTTAATAAATTTAATAGTCAATTGTTACTACCTTATAATACTGTATAATGTATAGAGATTTGAGAGGGGTACTATATTATCTAGATTAATGATGGCTAAACTATGGCAGGCGTGCCATTAGTGGCACGCCAATGTTTTATTTTGAAAAGAGAAAAAACCTACAATAATTTAAAGAAATACAAAAAGTTTTTCAAATAAAAATGTACCTATAAGTAAGTAGATATATTATATTTAAAAAATGACGATGACATATTGATGCGTGTTTTCTTCGGTTTTTAATATTATTTTTACCATTTGATGCGTGAACGGGAAGGACGAAAGTCATGCAAAATTGACAGATTGAAAATAAAAATATTCAACCAGCAAACTTGATGAAAATTATCGGCAATCGTTCAAATATAAACAGCTGCTTATTATTTTTCCTTAAACATAATCGCTAAAAACGGAAAACCGCTCAGTGATGGGTATAATAATATGAAAGAAGCTTAGCTAAAATGCTTCTACGAGCTCCTTAAAAATTTTGAAAACAGGGAAAAAATTATTCAACGAATAAAAGATTAGCCTTTGGCTAGAAACACAGTGAGAATAGAACTCAACACAAGAACTTAATTGTAATCTTTACACCTTTTCAATAGCATTCTTAAAAACTGTTTTTTCATTTTTTTCCCATGAAAAACTGCTCGACACGTCAGACAGTCAAAAAATAATACGTAAAAAGGTTCGCCAACCCTGATCTAGATCATGAATAGGTACGTCATATTGATACTCGGTATCGGAGTATTGCTAAAAAAATATTGAAATGTTTTTGACGTCCCTAATCATGAGTACTGTATGAACGACAATGATCCGGCAAAAAGAGTAATGTCCAGCAATCGAAAAGGTCGCACAAGAAACAAACAGGAATTTAGCCAATGCGTGTAGTGTCAAGTGGAAAGAATTGTTATAGGTAATCAAGACCCACCTCGGGTCGTCAATGTTCTAATGTTGATGATGATGAGGAAAATCATTCCAGTTGGGTTATTCAACGGATAAGAAAAATGAGAAGAACTAAAACTAACTAAAAATAGTGAAAGAAATTCTAAAAATATCACTAAGCTTTGCTTTAAAAAAAAAACAAATTGCGTCACAACCAACATTTTCAAAATCTTCTCAATATATAATAAAATTAATGTAGTCCCAAAAATATGATCCACTATTAACCACTTAATCAAAAAGGATTTAATTATTTTGAATTGTTTTCACCGTAGTTAGTTTTTGATGAACAGTTACTAACTATATTAAATAAATAAAATTATATGCTTAGATGAGATTTTTTAACGTAATTTTTTTTTTCTCAGGATATATTTTTTATTAAACAACTTTTCGATACCTAAATTCAATACGAAAGTAACTTTTTCATTAACTCTTCTTTTTTCCTACATTTACTTGACATTTAAAAATTAAGACTCAAAAGATTGTTGGATCAATAATGTTGAATACAATAAAGTGTTATTACTTAATTATTACGACGTATTCAAGAATATTTTGACTTGTTCCTTTATCCAATGTATTTAGTATGATATCATTAACTTTACTCTAATCAAAACTTTACTGTTTTGAGTATCACTAAAGCAGGAAATCATTGAAAATTGCCAACTTGCCATTTTTCTTGCCAGATCTAGTATTTTTGAATTGCGAAATTTTCATATGGCATTTATGGCGTTATATTAAACAATTTTTGACATGGAAAATACCTTAAAACTTCTCATAAAAAGGTTAGATTATTTATTACACCAGATTTGATTGAAAATTAACATGATTATCTTTTGTATCTTATATATTACCAATGGCAGTTTATATTTCTGGTAGTGCTCTATGATTTTTCTGACGACTTGGATATGGTCCATAGTGCTGCGTCCTTCTCTGTCCGGCTAGTTCTCTCGGTTGGTTCTCATTTAGTACATTTTGCAGACGGTTCGAGAGAAAATTTGTGAACGTTTTGTAGAGGATAGGTAATAGACTTACTGGACGATAATTTGCTAGGTCTTCTTTGTCACCTTTTTGAATAGAACCTTAGTTAGAGTAGCACAGCGTGGTATGGAGAGGTGCATGCTGAGCATAACGCGAAAGGACAAAAAGCGGAATGATTGGATAAGAAAACAGACATGGGTTTGGGATGTAATAAAGTTTGCTAAACACCTCAAATAGAAATCGGCAGGACACATAGATGGAATAAGGGACAATCATTGGACAAATCTAGTCATCCAGTGGTATACAAGAGCTACAAAACGTCCGCAATGTCGACCTAGAGGCCGGACGTGGCAACGCAGCGCATAGGATCAAGATAAGTGGAATAAGCTTGGAGAGGCCTTGATCCAGCGGTGGATAGATTCAAGCTGATGATGATTATATTACCAATAAAATATAATATGTTATATAACATATTATTTTAGTGATGACGAAATTTCGTATATCGACTGTAGAAGGAAAAAGAGGTGAAACCCTCAATTTTTTCAAAATAGGTTTTATTGCATAATGACGTTATACAAGACTAAATACACGTTGTGTCCAAAGGATGTAGACTGCAAATGCCATTTTATTATCTAAATTTAGCTAGCAATTAAAAAAAATATATGGAAATTGCGTTGGAAAAACGACTTACCTAAACATAATTTTTGTTGGTTTCTTTTTAAATTAACTCAATAATTAATATCAGATTAACGCTTTCGCTGCTGAAAAGATAATGAGATTTTAATTGCCCCCTTTAAAATGCACGTTAATTACATCGATCGGCCGCCTGGTCATTACGCGCCGTGTGCGTCTTCCGCGTCCAAAGTATTAAGGATATAAAAATCAAATTAATAATTATCATGCACTTCAAGTTATGTATATGTTGTATTTTAACTTTGACCGAAAACAATAACAAAAACGTTTTTGTGCCTCCTAAAAAATTTGATTTGTGTAGGTTACGCCCCTTTTCCTTTCCAAAGTTGATATTCAATGGTTTTTAGCTGTAGGTGTGATTTATTTGTTGTTGTAAAACAAATAATTATTCTTCAAGGTTTATTCTAGTACAAACCATGTTGAAACTTATGACTTATTTTTTAAATGTGGTATTTTTGTCATCTAGATTATTTTAGTACACTATCTGGTATATTTTTGTGAATGACAGTTGGAAACACTGGAATCGCTATACAATTGTTAATCTACACAAATGCACAACAATCAAAACCATTTTTGCACGTGTCCGTACAAACAATGTATAAATGAATATCTGTGATATTGGTTTTGTTGGGATTTGTCACTATTTTGTGTAGATATCGTTTCTGAAGATTGAAAACAAACCATGATTTTTGCTTCATTTGTAATTATTACATCACGCACATTTTAAGCCGCGGATAATCTGATCTAATCACGGACGTACAAAACGCTTGTTTTAGCATTTTTAACCGTTTTTTCCAGTCGTATATAATTAAACAAGGGTAATTCGCATTGATAAATCAGCATGCAGAGTAAAACAAATATAATTAAACTCGTGCCTTATTCCCCCTGGGGATATAGTATCGAATTGTTTAAATACACATTTTGTTTGCGTACTTTATTTTAAATGGTCAATATTGGGACTGCGCTCCAAATATAAGACCCCATGAGATTATTTGAAAAGGGTTTGTTTTATTTGTATTTCGTTTGGTCGCAGCGAATGCTCCTGCGAGCCAGTTGCTGTCTCTAACCAACAAAGACGTGCTCGGAGTTTCAAAGTAATAAACATACACAGGAAAATGTAATGGAAAAACTGAGGCACTTTTATTCGTTCCAAATAAACAAAATGCATTCAATTTATTATATTCTAGCATACATCTCTTAAAACTGATTTAATCGTAAAATTCGTGAACATATTAAATAAATAATATTTCCACCACAACTAACAGAGTAACAGTATGTAGATGTAGATATGAACACGTGTTATATAAATATATATTATATTAAGTGGGTTTATTTGTAGATTTGTTATATTAAAAAAATAATATTATAAAAAAATCGGTGTGTGTACTTGTGTACGAGCGTTAGAAATTATATTACTTTTACGTAACAAAACAAAAACAAAACTTGTGATAACCTAGATTCTTCGACTAGCTCCTAATTGCAACGGAACAACTTTTCTATCAAACTTGCATTTGTATACATCTGATTGATTTGCAGCTAACTTCATACTGTCGCGCACTTTCGTAACTCTCAATTTCACTCTTTACCAAACGCCCAAAAGAATTATAACTTCAAAAAGTAGGTATCATGTAAAAATATTATTGAGTATTAATTGTTCAACTAATGACTTTTTAAAGACTGATATCATAGATATATCTCATTATTTAACGTCATTAAATTCCCAACACGTTACCATTCTTCCCAGAATGGACGATTTTACACCTCTTGATTGTAGTATTTTTACCACGTTTTTCTTAGCTAGTAATCTTGTTTGACCAGTAGTTGTTTATCCAGTACAAATCTTGCAATCGATTTTTAACTAATTTCCCGACTAGCTTGACATTTGAAACTTTTAGAATATATCAGAACATGATGCCAATGCATTCTTTTAATACTTTTAGCCATCTTTAAGTAGAATTGAATTCATTTTCAGTTAATTCTGTTTTGTATGAAAAGTTATTTCGGAAGAAATCCGTAATCCAATCCACTATTATTGGTTGCTAAGCGATCACTTGCTTAGCAACCAATACCAATCTAGCACTAAATTATTAATAATATATACATGCGTTACTATGGAAATCAAAATGACATTTCAGTATTATACAATTGTATGTTTGTTGCAAAATAGCAAAAAAATGATTTGTCCTAAATTATTAATACCGAGAATTGTCAAGTTTATATGATTCAGCAGAAAATTTAAAAACGTGGTATATAAAAAGTTCTTTTTATCTTGTAATTATTATTGTTTATAATTATTAGGTTTTGACGATTTATACGCTTATCGAGTGTGTTATTAGTGATAGGTACGATAGGGGTTTTTTATAAACACTTCAACTATTCATAATTTGTTTGTTATATTTTTTTATTGTGATTCTTGACTTAATAGGTAGGTGATAAAATATTTACCTACTTTATTGTATTAATTTGTTACATAAGTTAGAGTTAACCTTAGTATTTGCCTTTTGGTGAATGCCCACCTGAAGATGCCGAAAGGAGAAACCCGGGTCACAAAAAACGACTCAAATGGAATAATACAAGACTTAAATCTATTCTTTTCTTTTTTTCTTTCGACCATGTCCGATCCTAATAGGATTATACATGGGCCTACACAGAGTGAATGTTTTTATTAACACATTTTGTTTTTACGAGAAATGGATGTCAGCTACTTGCTAAGTACCGTACCGTACCGTAAGCTTACCGTACTCTGACTCATATACATATTGAAAAACAATATGTGCACTTGTCAGACTCAGGATTCGAACCTGGGACCCACGACGCTATAGGCCGATGCTTAAGCCGCACGTACAACGTGTATTAAAAAATCTATTAGACTCTAAGAAACTGATAATCGTAAAATTCGTTAACATTTTAAATAAATAATATCCCCATCACAACTAACAAAGTAACAATTCAGGTTAGGTTTTAGATTCCTCTATCTGTCATTATTTTAAATGGCCGCTTTCTTACTTAGAGCACCAACCATACGACCGGCATCGATGATCATCATGGTTCTTTGCCGACTTTCTAAAAGGTTTTGTGTATACGTGTAGAACATACTAAATAAAATAATGCAGGGTAGCAGTTTCTTTTTGCTAACTCCCTCTACTTTTTCCATAGCACATTGTGTCGATAATTAATTACCGAAAAAGTCGTAGCAGAATGACAACGGGAAGAAGAATTTTCAACATCTCTAAGCACGCCCCTGTAAATTGTTTAGGCAATTAACTTTCACAATAATATATCCATGTACCTGTTTAATATAGCAGTGGTGGTGAACCTATGACACGCGAGATGATTTTGCATGGCACGCGTTCGAAGAGAAAAAAATAACTAATAATAATAAATGACAGATCGTATTGTATAAAAAATAGCAGGCAAATACTCTTCAAGAATAAGCATTACGTTTAATTTAAATATATAATTGCATAGGTCGGTAATTAGACTTTATGCGTCACATATAATATTATCGCACTAATTTCATCAGGCGGCGGGGAATGCCGGGTGGGAACCTCTAATTTTGATCGGTTATAATGCTTGACACCATTGTCGCAAGACAATGCCACATCTGATCGAAGCAATTCTGGTGTCAATTTGTGCGTAAATGACCAAAATAATTAACACATTAATAAAAAAAATCATTTCTGCCCACAAAAGATGACTGCACCAAATAAGAAACAAAAACTTGGTGAAGCAGGTAGTAGTAATTCTGGTAGACAGTTTCAAAATTGCTATGTTTTATGAGTGATATCTAGAACATTATCATTTTTGAAATTTTTAGAAAATTGACTTTTTAAAAACTATTTTTTCCCCATGAAAAACTGCTCGGCACGTCAAACAGTTGAAAAATAGTAGTAGGGGAATTTTGGCACGCGTACGTAAAAAGGTTCGCCAGCCCTGTAATATAATTTCGTAAATAAATAACGTATAATAATTTTCACAATATTACCTAATAGCCTGTGACAATAGTATCTAATAGCCTGTGACAATAAAGTCTTAATTTTCTATTATTCACATTTGCAAATATACTATTAATATAATATTATGACTTCTTTATTATATTGTCGAAGAAAAACTTCTTGTCCATGTATTAAAACTGTGAACTAGCAGTGAACGCCCCCAAATTTATCATTTTGTTTTACACTCCCGTGGTGTACGAATCTATCAATTTACGTAATTTGAAGCTTTTATAATAAAAATATGTCTAAAATGATCAGGAGTGTTGTTAGAATTATTATTAGTAAACTTTTTATTTATTGCAAAGAAGAAAGGAGTCACATTTAAAAGGATAGCCGACACAATGTTTAAACACGCCTCTAGCATGTGTTGCCGCCATGAGAGGTACGCCAATGAGAAGTCTTCTACATGCGACTACAGTGACTTCCTGTTATCGCCGATTTCTTGTTGTCTGACAATAAAGGCGTTTGTCTTATAAAGATTATGTTATATTTAATAACAAAATTATTGTCATAAAACTAAATTTGTAATAAAAAATAAAAGTAACAATACGTAGGTAATTTTGAAAAACCTCAGAAAAAATTCTAGAGTTAAGGTTAGACCAAGTAGGACTCGAAGCTGAAATCTTTTAATTGTCAGAGTGACTACCCTTCAGTTTATCTTCCTATATTTGGACTTCACCTTGTTTCCATCTTTGGTTGCTTTATCCGATGTAAGTTCAGTTATTTTTTTGTTATTGTCGCTCCATAAAGCTCTGAAAGCAAACGACTTTGAAACCTCTACTTCAACGCTACTAGTCATTATCCTCATCTTCAATCTTCTCTGATTACTTATAACAGTATGGCATAAGAATTGAAGAAGTCATCTCTTCTTGAACAAATAAATAATTTGGAAAAAAGAAGTACAGGTTTATTCAATATTAAAATATTAGTATATTTTTTCATATATGATACTAACGATCACTAACGATTTCGTTTAAGGGGGAACATGCTCAGCGTAGGTCAAAATGGAGCTTTTGTTCTATTTTCAAAGCATGATCCTGGACATACCTTAAACGTTGTAGATAATCTATTTATATAATTTTGAAGTCTTATTATCCTTTATATTTATTTTAAACATTCGATGACTGCATAAAGTATTTTTATTACATAAAATAGTATTCTTTTAAACCTCTCGCTCTAATGTTTTAGAATATAGTCATATTTCAGTACATAAATGTGCAGTGGTGTTAAGATTTTTTACTTTTATTAATTTTTAAACGCATTTATAAAATCAGTATAAATTATGTCGACATTATTATAGTGAAATATTTACGATAAAAAATTATATTGATAATCTCTGTGATCCCAAATTTGACCAGAATTATGCATTTTATTATTCAAAAAATGGGCAAGATTAACACATTTGAAGATAATTTTAAAGATATTAATTATAAACTAAGTCTTTGACCATTCAAGTGTGATAAACATCCTGTTGTAAGTGAGTTATTTTAGAGAATTTTCTTTTGATAAATCGAGAATCAAATTGTTACCAATAATACAGTTATAAGCTATGCAAGTGTCATAAATATGGGTCCAGTAGTTTTTGAGTCACAACAGAGCAAACTGACATAGAGGCATATAATTTTATTCTTAAGTATAGATGTAGGAATATAATAGTACGTATATGCCTGAAATACAATATTGTAACCAAAGAACCTTTCTTCAAATTCATGTATTCAGGGCTTTACCAGACATCGGAAACTTTAAAGCTGGCCGCAAGTTTTCTGTCTAGGCAAAGCTCACTTATTCGTACGAGTCCAATTTTCGTAAACTTACGGATAACTTTTTGAAAAAAATAAATATTACCAAGGGGTTTCATATGACTCCGCAGACAACGAATCTCATAATACGAAAAGTTTTTAATCGAAAATATTTCGTTATATAAGGGCACAAACTTATTTGCTATTTTTATTATTTTTATTCTTGGAGTAATGTGACTTTCTGGATTTTCCGTTTTTTTCAGTGATCGATAAACTATAAATAATTAATAAAATAAGTACTTTGTGCCCCTCACGGTTTATTGTTTTGTTTGATTGTTCATCTAAATTATATTATCTCATTGCATAAAAAAAACATATGTTTAAGGTTGTATTATTAATCCAATATATTTTTATCTTAGTTCTGTCAAATCAATCGTAGAGAAAATTAACCACGAATCAGGTTTAAAATGATTTTTTTAGTCCAATAGCGGTTTAATGTAAGTGTATATCCAAAGCGCTGATGCCACTTTGTAAAAAAAATCTAATATGATAAACTGCCATGAAGTGTTAATGTTGCCAGGATTTTATAATACGAGTACCTACGTTGATTTTTTTTTTACTATTCCATTGAATTTTTACCTCTGTTATTCTTCTCGTACCCCCATCACCATCAAAGAAATGTTTGCTTAATCGTCTCTGATACCCTAGAAAATTTTGGCAGAGCTGCAATCGTACCAATAATAATATCATCTAATTTAAAATGTAAGTTCTCGTATCATCATTTTTCAACAACATGTATAACCAAAATATTCTCCTCGTAATTAAAACTAAGGCAATGAATCAACTCTGCATACTAATTAATTGCAATCATCCCGATTGACAATGGAATATGAAATGTTGGACTTCAAAAGTCTACAGCATTTTTGATAAATATTTCCTTAGTAATTAGTCTTCACCACTGAGGTTACATATTATTATCAGATCAAACGATTCAATAACTATGTCTATCTTGAACGACAAGTGTCAATTGACGATGGTATGAATGATGAGATTGTGCGCAGAACCAAACTGGCATTGAGTGCATTTGGGCGCCTGAATTAATAGTATCTTCAAAAGTATCCCACTGTATCTTAAGCGTGAATTGTTTCACCAATGTGTGCTACAACGCTATGTATGTGAAACATGGATTCTTAATGTAAGAGAAATAAAATATAACAACTAGCGCAAAATGGCATAGAAAGGTGCATGTTGGGTATTACGTGTAAAGATAAGGAAGCAAAAAACCAATGGATAAAGAAGCAGACAAGAGTACGCGATGTAATAGTTGTCGCTAAGCAGATGAAATGGTAATGGGCTTAACTTGTCACTCGGCGGACAACCGCTGGACAAATGCTATCATATAGTGTTACCCAAGCGGCACTAAACTCCCACAGGGACAAAGTTCCGTGAATTTACGTGCCAGCAAAGAATTACTAGGGATCGAAAATAGTGGAGGGATCTAGGAGAGGCGTTCATCTAATAGTAGATGAATCCCGGCTGTCGTTTTTGACGATGATGATGATGATGATGATATATTATGTCAATGACACTCGATAAAATGTTTTGAATAGTCAATGTAGAGTCAATGTAACTACATAGGTACAATTTTATAGTCGCAAAAGAGAAAAGCTAAACATTTCACGTAAACACAGCACGACATCTCAAGCGAGAGACATTTTATCTCCGCTCCAGCAGTTACTAGACACTATTGAATAAGTGAATGTGTATTTGACGCCAGGTTGGCAAACCGGAAGCCGCCATTTAGGGCGGTAAAGGTGCGAGTTACAGGACTGGTTATCGCGCTCGCCGCCAGAGCGTGCCGCTGTTGGCCCACAGCCAACCGTTTCCGCCTCGCAGGTGGCTGGACCGGATAAAAACCCCCGACACTCCAGGAATAGGTATGTGATTTTTAACGTGCACTATTACCGGTTGGCTGATTTTCATTCGGTCGTATTAGCATATTTATGGATATTTTGGTAATTATTATTCGCCATACTGAAATAAAAAAGGTTTCAAAATAAACACATTTTAATACTAATTTAATATGTATAAGTACATATTATTTGAATCTAGGCAGCACTCTATAAAAAAAGTATCCACTACTGTAAAAAAAAATAGTTATTTGATACTATTTACTTACATTAAAGTGACCTAAATCCCACGGGTCGCTAAACCTGATTTCCACAAAATATGCCAAAACTCTCATTGATTAGAATTTAAATACAAGCAATCTAAGCAGATAGTACTAATATTGTAAAATTATGTTTTAAATTATAAATTTTTCGTCTATTTGTGCCAGTTTACAACGTTATTATTAGGTCGTATTCTTATTTGTCTGGTAGTTGTTTGTCCGGTACGAATCTTGCAATCGATTTTTAATTATTAACTTCCCAACTAGCTAGACATTTGAAACTTTTAGAATATATCAGAACACGATGCCAATGCATTTTTTAACACTTTTAACCATCTTTAAGAAGAATTCAATTCATTTTCAGTTAATTCTGTTTTGTATGAAAAGTTATTTTGGAAGAAATCCGTAATCCAATCCACTATTATTGGTTGCTAGGAAATTATTAATAATATATACGTGCGTTACTATGGAAATCAATATGAGTGTCAAAATGACAATTTAAAAAAAATGTTTTTTTTGATCGTTTAAGCTAGTCAAGTCAAGTTTATATGATTCAACAGACAATTTAAAAACGTTGTATATAAAAAGTTCTTTTTGTCTTGTGATTATTTTTCTTTAGATGGACTACAAGGATACCAAGTGATGCTTACACGAGTCACTTTCATTTGCCATGCGTCTTTTCAGGTCGAACCATCCTCTCATATATCCACCGAAAACATCATTTTGACATAATTTAAAAGAATCACAGAACGCTGAAATCTAATAAAACACCAACTAGATCAATTATTTAATTAACGAATCAATTTTCATACAATCAATGTCGCCAGTCTCAATAATAATTATCAATTGTATTTAAAAAAAAAATGTAGCAGCTTCCAAAGTGTTAACAGCCGAATAATAAAAAAAAAACGAAGAGTGAATTAAGGCTGTGATAATTGAGGCTAAATTTTCCCTCGCGAAGGTTTTTTTTATGTTGGCAATATGCTGTCCTTTGCTAAAACTAAATTGGACAAATGATGTACCTATGTAAAATTTTCTATATTTTTATATTGACATTTTATCAAAGTTTTATAATATTTTATGATGTGGTTTGTTACGTAGGTTTATCCGTATTGCAATATTACCTTAAATGCATAGTTACAAAAGAATTTTTTGCATATATTGCAATTGTATCTACTGTTTTAATCACATGTTAAATAAAGGATGTTATATTCATAAACTTTATGTATTATACATTGAATACAAATGAATGGAATATCAACAAAAAACGTTTAATAAACTATGTTTTTTATTCAACGAATAAGACACAAGATTTGAAAATGTAGCATTCTCTATATTGAATACACATAATTTGAAAAAATCTCATGCACATACACGTATAATTTTTTTCTTCAAAAATGATTTTTTCTAGTGTGTATATGCATGAGATGTTTTCAAATTATGTATATTCAATATATAGAATGTTGCATTCTCAAATCTTATGTTGTATTCGTTGAATGTAAAAAAATAAGTAGTTTATTAAATTATTAGCAAGTACGTTATAAAAACTGAATAATGGAGTAATCGGCGATGTCGGTTAGTAACTAAGGAAATAGTTGTTACCTACCTTAATTTAATATACTAAAACCGATAGCCAACATTATAACTTAATTCGATAAGCATTTCATGTAACAACTACTAGTTAAAATCGTCGTAATTTAATAAGATGCCCGGAGCTTAATTGGAATAGCATAATGGCGCGAGTCTAGAAGATGCAGGTTCAAGTCCCACCGGGTGTTGAATTTTTGTTCCACATTTTTCTAGTGTGTGTATATGTATGAGATGTTTTCAAATTATGTATATTCAAAAAACATTTAATTAAGATTTAGTAGAATTGTTTATATATATATTTATTATTATATATTGTAAACAATGTCGTGCGGTGTTCTAGAATCTAGAACGTTAAAGTGCACACTTTGAAACCCTATGGCTTCACCTTCAATACAAAATAATAATTACAGATCACCTTCAATACAAAAATATTAAACAAAAAATTAAAAAAAAAAAAAAACGAAAATACTTGCAACAGATTTGCGGCCAATTTCATCCCGCTCCTAGCATTTTTCTTTCGAGGCGATTAGTCACACTTTAAATTTGCTAAATACACTTCCACTCGAAAAAAGTTAATGCGAAAATTATACCCTAGTGGCAAAGTCACGACAAAGAGCGCCAACGCTACGGAATAGAATAAAAAAAAGCTTGCATTAAAAAGAGACAGAAATTAAGCAAATTTTTCTTGCCACTGGATTTAACGAGCCGTGGGTATTAGTCCCACGAGCTACCCCCGTGGAAGAAATGAAACTTCAAGTAACAATGTTGAGGTATTTTTATGCTAGCCTTGGTTGCAAGCAGTCTTGCCATTCTAATATTCCTAACAACTGATTGTCAGTTTAATTTAACGTGAGTCGGTATTAGGCTATGCAATCCAGTTTAATCTCGGATTAAAAATAAAGGCTAAGAATACGACCCCATTATTTCGGTTTTGAGAAAATAAATAAAAATATATTTTCTTTCATTTAATAAACAAAAATATTATATTTAACTTAGATTTTGAACACAAAGGTTTATACAATTTAAAACAACTCAAAATCATTTGGTGCTTACTGTGTGGAACTCGCACATCCATCGGATTCCATCAAATGTAATTAACTTTATTTTTATTAAACGAATAATTCACAAGTTAATTATTAGGCTAGTAAGTAATGTAATTAATACCTACTTTGATTTAAAATACAAAAGCCGATTGCTTATAGTGACTCAATTGAGAAAGCGCTTCAGAGAGTATTGTAAGAGTCATTAGTGAAAATCTGTCCCAATTATATCTAATTGCGACAAATTTTAACGAATGGCTATCAGATACCTATAGCATTGTGGTCGATGTACGTGTGCGTGAATCGCGAGAGACACAGGTTCGATCCCTGCTGAGTGTCGTATTTTAAAAGCAAAAAAAATCTTTTGGTTGTACCTATATAAGAAGAAAGAAGAAGAAAGAAGAAGAAGAAGTTTTGACATATATTCCATCTGATGTGTTTGACCAATTAAAAAATATGTATCATACTAATCACGCCGAAATCTAGGTTTTTATCTTTATTAAAATCACAAAAGATGGTTGCCAATATTATCAAAATTTAAGACGATACCTTGGATACTTGGTTGTTAGTAAATTTTAGCGTGACTAATATATGATAAGGATTGCTTAATTGGTCAATTACATTGGCCGGAATACATTGAATACAGATAGCGTCAAATCCCACTCGGCACCAACACATTTTCAAAGATATTTTTTTTCTGATAAGTATGTTTTTCAAATATTATAAATTATGTATATTCAATAACGAATCAGCTGCTTAATATGCAAACTAGCTAACTGAACTTTTGGCCAATAATGAGATTTTCGTCTGGGTTAATACAGGATTTCGCAGTTTCTTGGGCGATACTCAGCATTCGTACTAGAGTCACCAGAACCAAGGATAATAATAATATGAAAAAGTGAAATTACTCACACGGCCGAATTTACCATTATTGTGTGGTGTTGCATAAATAATTCATGACGATGTGGAAAATTACTTTTCACCATGGCGTACTGAAAAAAAAACAAATATTTAAAAAGGTACCTGCTTGAAATTGGGCTCTCATCTTCTAGAAAATCACGTAATCACATAATCACAAATTTTGTAATTTTTAACCTTTTGTCGTCCTATTGAATTAACTCCTAAAATTGTATAAACTTACCTGCTAGGTAACCGATGAGGTTCATGGACTTTTCCGGCCAATTTTGGGGGCTGAGCAAGAGTACCTTTAGTCCAAAAAAGGGTGAATAATTATTATAATTTTACACAGCAATAATTATTGTGTGTTGACTACTTTGGTTTACATCTAGTAACTTTCGATAATACTGCTCTGAGAGTTTCCATTGTAGTAAATTGTGAAAACTTCGAGTTTTTACCCAATTAAATTAGTTACGCAAGTACATTTTTCTTTTTAAATATTGTAATAAAAACCGTAAAATAACGAAAGAAATGGTAAAACAGTCCTTGAATTAAAATAAAATGTACTTTAAAATGTAGAGTGGCCGGTGATAATTTTCCCACGAGACATTCTACATTAAATATAAATACCAACTTGAACTGTGCAGATTTTTTTAAAAAGTAAAATTAACAGACATAATATTATAACTACGAACAGTGTCAGTTTAAAATACGTGGACGCTCCATGCGCTGACTGATTTAAGAAAAATAATTCTTAAATTATGAATTCATGTCAGGTATATAAAAAATCCGAAGCTACTTTTATAACCATGTTCGATCCTAAGAAAATTGTATAGGACCTCACAGAGTGCAGGTTGTATTGACAGTTTTTTTTTTACAAGAAATGGATATTAGGCAATTGCTCAACGTATTAGATCCATACTCTAGTTCATTTAAAAACAACATGTGAATTTGCCAGACTTGAGATTTGAACGCTATTAGCCAGGCGCGTAACCGCCCAGCCATCGTGTGGCTACGACTATGGCTTCACTCAGATATTAAATACACACGTATTTAATAACTGAGTGAAGCCATAGTCGTACAAGAACTTCTTGTCCACGTGTTAAAACTGTGAACTAACAAGCCTTTCCTGTGCAGTTAATCGCACTTCCGTTTTCAAATGAAGAACGCCCCCAAATTTATCATTTTATTTTACGCTCTCGTGGTGTACGAATCTACCAATTAACGTAATTTGGTTGCTTTTTGTAATAAAAATATGTCTTAAACGATCAGGAGAGATGTTAGAATTATTATTAGTAAACTTTTGGTTTATTGCGAAGGAATCGCATCTAAAAAAGAGCCAATACATTATTTAAACACGCGTTGCAGCCATGACAGGTACGTCACTGAGAAGTTTTATAATATATGCGACTACAGCGACTTCCTGTTATCGACGAGATCTTGTTGTCGGACAGTACTTAAATTATATTTAATTAATTTGCATGAACTGTTTGACATTCATACGTATCTATTTTTTCGTATTTTATGCCAGATTTGTAGCACCACTTGAAAAAATAGCATGACGTGTTATTAAGCGCCAAAGTGTTATAAATACCTAACATTGTATTGTTATACTGTAATATTTTTTTTTACATTTAAACCCATAATACCCATCTGTTTAGGATTGTTTGAACTTTCTGATGAAGCGATCGCCTCCTGTGCTTCAAGAAAAACCGCCACTGATGACAAAAGCTCCACAAGACTATATTAAGAAGGAGAAAGCCATCATCTATTACAGTTGTAGGATTATTAAAATAACTATTGTATAAAATCGTGTAATGTTCAGAAATACATCGCTGAACTCTCGTGGAAAGCTTTGAGACAATAGCAGAAAGCTGAGAATTGTTATATTTCCTCAAAATGTGATTCAAAGAGCTTAAATTTAAGCTCCCATTTTGCAGAGGACAAACTTAGCATCCCGAGGCATGGGAAACTAAATACGACAAATGAAACAAACATCACAACATCCAAATGATTTATTTTGTACTGAAATGGTTCTGTCATGAAATGATTTTAATTTTCCGTTTCCCAGTTAGTAACTGTTTTTATTATAAAATTATGTTTACGTAAACCTTGCCGCATGATGTGACCAAAGTATGTCAACTGTATTGTTTTTATTTATCTGGTTATTCATTTGTTTTTTTTTTTACCTAGATATCACCTATACGTTAATTATTGTAACTTCATAATTCCAGCTAATACGGAGCACGCGTCTATACATACATATTTCGAAAGTTTTCAGTGCATTGTTCTTGTGATAGCACATAGACTCTATAATATAATAGCAAAAGATATAGCATCATACCATTTTCAACCATTAATGATTGATATAAATAGCTGTTAGTGGGGGTTCGTCTTCATTGCGTATTTGTAATGACTACATAAATTAGGAGTATATATACGGCTTATAATTTCGTGAATCCCAGGTACGAGTACGAATCCTGGGTCTGCCAAATACACATACTTATTGGTTTTTCAATTTTTGTTTGGAGTCAGAGTATAGACCTAATAGGTTGAATATGTAGCTAACATCCATTTCTCGTAAAAACAAAAATCTGTTATTACAAACCTTTACTCTGTGGAGGCCCATATTATGTTCTTATTAGGCTCGGACATGTTCAAGAGAAAAAAATAAAGACATGTTACATCAGTGGTCAATTATATGTTAATTATAGTGGTAAATCAAAGAGATTGAAGGATTGAGGAGTCCAATCTCTTTGTGGTAAATATTGTTGGTGTACATATTGGTAAGATTGAGGGATTAATGAAGCCATCCGGGTTAATATAACTAAACAGAAATTAATAAAAATATACGTATTAAATATACATAATTTGAAAACTTCTCATCCATATACACACTAGAAAAAATCATTTTGTAGAAGAAAAAAAAATACAACACCCGACGGGACTTGAACCTGTATCTGCTGGATTCGCGCCAGTATGTTGTTCCAATTAAACTGCGAGCATCTTAGGTAATTAAGACAATTTTAACTAGTAGTTGTTACATGAAATGCTTATCGAATTGCGTTATAATGTTGGCTATCGGTTGTAGTATATTAAATTAAGGTAGGTATTAATTAATTCCATAATTACTAACCGACTTCGCGAATTACTCCATTTTATAACGTACTTATACTTGCTAATAATTATAATAAACTATTTCTTTTATTTCGGTTGTAACATCATTATCAAGACTATCTAATGGTGTTACAACCGAAATAGCATCGACAAACCTTTTTAAAAACCTGTAGAATTTAATATTAATTATATTTTCATTTCTTGTTCCAGTGTGTATATGCATGAGATGTTTTCAAATTATGTATATTCCGTATATATAATGTTACATTTTGAAATCTTGTGTCTTATTCGCTGAATAAAAGAAATAGTTTATTAAAAATATACATATTGACAAAATTATCACATCGAAGGTTTTAACAGCTAAGCAATGATATATTTGTTATAATTATATACTAAACTGACAATCTCCAGTATCATGCAATTTTACAAATTTTGTAAAATTGCATGATACTGCAGATTGTCAGTTTAGTATATAATTACAACCTTGGCGAGTTCTGATATAATACGTCCTTAAATACGGGGGGTACATCACTAATGTCTCTTTCTTGTTGGTACTTGAAACAAGATGCTTGTAGCTGGCTGAATGTGGGTAGATATGTCGCCTCGGGAATTGTGGCATTGTAGGCCCATAATAGTTATGCGCAGAAAGTGGTAAATGACTTGCCTCATTGAAATGGTGCCCTAATGTCGCCGATAAGAAAATGGGGCTAGCTGGTTTTGATTACAAACAAAGCGTCTCCTTAATAATAATAGCGTTTGTACCAGGGAAATTAAGTTTTCGAGTATTCTGACAGTCTTGGCAGTGTCAACTCTATTCTATTGAATGAAATCAGTCTTAGCATAATAATATAATATATAATTTTTGATACATATATATTATTCAAACTGATTATATTATAACAGGGATGTCAAACGTTTTTCTTCATATATGTCAAAGTAATACCAAATAGATAAAACTAAATTTATAAACAAATATGTCTTAAAAATCGGGAGCATCAGTTGTTTGTTCTCCCAAAGTGCAGAACTAACCTGCCATCAGTGATGTCAATAGGGATGGCAATAACTCTGTTCAAACAAATCGCTTCGGATATTGATTTATATTCTGCCCATGTTGTTTTATAAATTCTTACAATAAGGTCCACTTAGCTTATTCGGTATGCTTCCATGCGTTATATTTTTTTTATAATTTTTGTATATTTTAATTTACTTTTCCTACTGTTTTTTGTCATTATTTATTTCTTCTTCACACTGTTTTAAAACTATTTATTTATTACAACGTTTTTATTAGGTCGTATTCTTATCTGTCCGGTGGTTGTTTGTCTGGTACACATCTTGCAATCGATTTTTAACTAACTTCCTGACTAGCTATACATTTGAAACTTTTAGAATATATCAGAACACGATGCCAATGCATTTTTTAATACTTTTAGCCATCTTTAAGTAGAATTGAATTCATTTTCAGTTAATTCTGTTTTGTATGAAAAATTATTTCGGAAGAAATCCGTAATCCAATCCACTATTATTGGTTGCTAGGGGTCTGGGATCCTAGCAACTAAATTATAAATACATACGTGCGTTACTATGGAAATCAATATGAATGTCAAAATGACATTTCAGTATTATTTCTATCAAGTACAATTTTTTTTGATCGTTTAAGCTAGTCAAGTCAAGTTTATATGATTCAACAGAAAATTTACAAACGTTGTATATAAAAAGTTCTTTTTATCTTGTAATTATTTAAATGTCATGTTGTGAACGTCTTAAATTTATAATGTTCACTGTATGTGAAAATAAAATAATAAATTTGAAATTGAAAATTAATTTCCCGTGTAATTCTCTATGAAATCATGGTTAAAAAATATAATTATATCAAAAAGTGACTAATAGTTATCATGAATGGAAGATATACATTTTCGCCAGGATCGAGGGAAAAAAATGAGTGAATCACCTTAAACCTAAACTTTAACAATTTGGAAATCTTCTATGCAAATAGATTGGTTTTGGGAAAAATAAATCCGATTAACTTAGTAAATGCATAGATTTCGAATACGAAAGAGTTTGTTTAGTGTTTACTCAAGTTGTTTGCGCGGCAGCGAATATTTATTTTGTAATTTTCCACTCGTCAGGTCGCTTCGCCCAGTAAAATCGTCCGGACGACAAAATTCCTTCTTCTATTTTCGTTTTCGTTTCGATGAAGTCCTTTGTTTAGATTCTCCGCCCACTTATTTAAAGTAAACGATGCAATATCGAAACGACAACTGGATGGGAGCTTTGTTTATCAAAAAACAGACATGAATTAGTAATAAAAATAAACTCGAATTTAATACTGACAAAATGTGTGTGTATTAGCTTTTCGAAATCAAGATCTCTAATTATATTCAACTATAATTATGTCAAATAGATTACTGAAGCGTCAATCAGAAATGAAAGATCTTGGCATATTGTTTGAATCACGTTTATAATTTCGCTCACACATCACTTCAACGGTATTGCGTGCGAGTAAGCTTCTAGAATTCGTCATGAGACAAGCCAAGCCATTCAAGAATCCAAATGTTTTACGTACACTCTATGTGTCATTAGTGCGAAGTATTCTTGAGTATGGCTCCATCATCTGGAGTCCTTATGAGGTTTCCCATAAGCTTGTTTTAGAGCGTGTTCAGAAAAAAATTCTTCGACATAATTTATTTTAAAGTTTATAATTATTTTCCCTTTAACAGTTTCTCAAACGAGTATTTTCCAACTAACTTTCTTCAGGGCATGCTCGCCTTTCATTCTCTTAAAGCTCGTAGGTCACTTCTGCTCTTAAAGCATTTTTCTCTACTCTCACGTGGTATGGTTTCCAATCCTTTCTATTCTAGAAAATTTGAATTTTATGCACCCGTCAATTACATGCGTGGTTGCAGCCATGACCTATTTTGGGTGAAAGCTTTTCCTCATGTCAGGCTCACCAGGCACCGATAGCGAAGGCTGTGCGGCTGGTCAATGCACTCCCTAGAGATGTAGACATTTTAACGATGCATTATGTATTCTGTTTTTTAAATTCTATTTTATTGTTTAATTTGTATTTTTTTTTTTGAATCATTGTTGTTTTTTTTATTTTATCTATAAAATTATTTTTTGCTATGTTTTTTTTCTAACTGATTTACTTATATCTTTCATTCTAAATGTCATGTTGTGAACGTCCTGAATTAATAATTTGTTATGTGCCTAACGTGTCTTTTTTAAATAAATAAATAAATATTACATATTATTATATTTATTATTTGAATGGGGCAAAGACGCTGCATACATTGAAACCGATACTCCTCTGCGGGTTTCCGGTTTTCCTGTCGAGCTGGTGACTAGGTTAAGATACTTAGTTCCCACAATTACTGACGATATATCGACGTCTTCCCAGAGTCGTGTGGGAGTCAAGGCAGTGGCAAAGGGTGGAGGTAGGGTGTTAAGATCTGACATAAATAGTGCAAACTAAATATTATCAGTCAAACGAATTTGTTTTCATTGAACTAAGACTACAATGTATAAATAATAGTGTTTGTTAGTTTTTAAAATTCAATTAAACCCTGCGTGATCCAAGCCATAAGTAAAAAAATATTCGTTTATCTATAAAATATTTAAAATTATGCCATTAAACCTTAAAATTGAGTACCTGTAGAATATTTTCCAAAGAATATAAATTCATGAAGAATTCAAATAGTAAATTGGTAAAAATACTGACGTATGTGTGTATTGCGATTTGTGAAAAAGGAGCATACATAATTATTATGCGAATAAATTTAATTAGTATGGATAATTTTCAGAAAATAAAAAAATGTTTGTACGAATTTATTTGAAACATTAAAATGGTATATGTACCTAGTTAATGTTTTTATCATGGGTGGGGCTCCAAATTAGTCAATGCATCGAGCCTCTAGGTCACTGAACGCGCCACTGATTACAGCTAAGTTAATGCTGATTTCGTTGAAAAGAGTAATAATTTTAAAGATGTGTGGGACTCATCGTGTTGTGAATGAAGAGGTCGCCAGAAAGAATAGATGAGAAGTCGAGATTTGGTGGTTGCTCCGATAGATGGAGGAGCGAGTTTTATTTGCAGCATAAGCAGTCGGTGCAAGAGTATGTTACGGTAGTTATGTTACAATAATTATGATAGTGTTTCGAGGTCCGAATCTCGGTAGAATGAGATGTTGTGCGGAGCAATATAGAGACTGACATACTTACAGATATGGAACTTATATTCGAGTGACATGAATGAATTATGATCTGCTATTTATTGATGTACCCACAATTAAAATAATATCTTGAAAAGAATAATTAGGAAATCATTATTGTAATTGAGTAAGCTACTATATGGAGTTTGCATCATCGGATATAGGTGACTATGTGGAAAAATGGATATCGCGGAAACAATCTGCAGTAAGCTATTTACTGAGTTTACAATAATTGGACACTGCGTGAAATGAATATTATTAGAGAATTTGTAATTTCGGTAATATATTTAATATCGCCGATCTGCTGACACGAATTGAGTTGTTTATCACCATAGATAGATGTGAAATGTATATTAATGTTTTGAAATTAACCTTTTCGGGTCGGCTCTGTGTTGTCCCGGGAAAGATTTTGAGCTCACAAAGAAGCGCGCTGCGACGTGAAAAACAAAGGGAAATAAAAACAATCGGCTCGCTGGGAGAGTTGTTGGGCCGGAGAAATGTTTTTCCCTTTCTGTGAAGTAATTTGCAGTTGTGTGTTTGAAGGGGTCGAACGGGAAAATCACATCGTTTCAGAGCTCAATAAACGTTTTGCAGATTTCGCCGTTAGCTTTGAATAGGTTAACACATTCAATTCATACATATTTTTACCGTTATATTTTTCAATGCAATATTTAATAGATATTTGAATCTATTCATGGATTAAAAATATTATTGTTTATGTTATTACGTCAAATTTTTTTGATGAGGCTATAAATTTAACGTCTAAATTACTACTTTAGACAATAATTTTTTCACGTTTTCATTTCGATATGGGTGGTTCACAATAATTGTGGATCAAGTCCATCAAAATGGATATATTTGGACCTAAAGTTAAAACTACTTTTGTAAAATTCAGGAATGTTTTCAATGTATATACTTACCATATTTTGATAGTAAATGGATCAATTTAAATAAATAATCGAAACATAAAGTATATTCAGGCTTTATTAATATTAGCAAATACCTCTTTATGCTGCTGAAGGAACTGTCAAAATGGACATAATTCACATTTAATTTGATGTCTTATCAATACTAGTATTGCCATTTATGCGGAAAACTATAGAGCTACGATTGTGATATTAACACACAATGTAGAAATCTGTTTTATCTAGCCACTGAAATAAAAAATCGAATTTTATGAAAATTGCACTTGATCCATAATTAGTGTGACACCCATATATTATTAAATTTAAATTAATATTAAAAGGAATAAACAGAGAAATGGTATTGCATTTAAAAAAATACTGCTCTACTCAATTTGATATTTTTTCAAAAAACTATATCGAAGTTCATTTAGACGATATTTTCAAACAATTCAAAATCATAATTGTAAAACTTCAACACAGAACTGGCGTGCGATAATTTTTGGTCAGTTTCATTGGTTCACCACATATGTATATATATATATATATATATATATATATATATATTAGAATTATTAATGTCCTTGCTTTTTCGTACAAGGTGATTTGTTAGTAATTTTGAACAAGCATCCAGGCTTTGAGAAAATCACATAAATATTGTGTCCTCACCGGAATCGAACCAAGAACTCTCGGGTAGAAGGCCAGCACCTTACGAACTGCATTACGAGAGCCGCCGATTTACCATATATTATAGGATAATCCTTTAGACTAACTTCATATATTTGATGCATTATCAATTTCTCAGAGTAAAGCATTCGGGGCTATTCATTGGTGGGCATCTTAGTAGGTATGCAGCTAATGAGGTATCGACTGGAGTGTTTTTTAGCCAATAAGGTTATGATGTAAGTTTTCCCAAATCGAATATGGACTATAATCTTGGTTGTAAGTGCATTTCCACGAGCGCAGCGAAAAAATAAAACCTCATTGGTCGGTTCATTAAAAACTGTTCGATCTCCCGAGAATATTGAAACGGTTATTTTAGGTTAGGTTTCCGTACGTAGAATCATTTAAAAAAATCAAGATTTCAAGTTATATACATTTATATTTTTATGAAAATCTAAGTTTTTTAAAATAAATATAAAAAAAATATTGAAATTTTGAATTAGTCAAAACTCTCTTAATGACAGAATTGAAAACAATAAACTAAATTTTAATAATAAATATGACCATTAAATATAATGTAATAATAAGATGTCCTGGGTCCTGTGACAAATTCACATTTTATAATATTTATTTACAATTGTAAGTTTATCTTTGACTTAAAATAAAAATATATTTTTCTTTTTAAAGTATTCAGATACATATTTATTAATTAATATAGTTGAAATTGTAAATTATCAAAAAAATGTCTCAAATTGCAAGCTTCGTATTTTTCCGCTAGGTGCCTCTGGTAGGTAAAGACATTGCCTTAACCCTTAGTATGCTACGCAACGATATATCGTTGTTTTTGATAATGGCCAGAAATGCTAACAACGATCGTCGTTTTGCATTTGATGCGTGAAATGTTAAGTTAATTTTGGAACATACTACTGCTCCAGCGGTATGAAATATTTCTGAAATATTTAGTTTTATTGTTATGTAATATAACTTGATTTATATATGTTTTGTGACTGGGTAGGGTTAGAACTTATAACTATTGCATTTTTTTTCATTGCATCAGCATTTTTATAATAAAAGTATTAATTCCAAATACAAATTTCAGTTTACAATATAAATGCATTTCGTTTTTTATTTGTTTACAGTCAAATTCCGGGTGGAATGACAATTTTTTATTTAATTTTATACATTTGAAACAGTGGAAAAAGTATTTTAGAGCAATGTTTCCCTAAAAATACTAAAGATTATACTAAATCAGAGTCATATAAAGAGTTGTCACTATCACTCATGAGTTGATTATTATCCACAAATTCACTATCAGAATCGGTAGAGCTGCTAATTCTTCGAGTTCCTCGAAAAACTGCTATTATTTCGCTATCACTTTCGCTGTCCGTAATCATTTTGCAAGAATTAAAATTATAATAAAAACGAAAATTAATTACGAAACGTGTTTTCATAATATTCCGATTTCGCAGAATCAATTAGAGTGGTAAGGTGTCTAAAAATAATACAATACTTTAATTTATCGACAATTATTGGTAGCAATCCTCGACCGGATTTTGCACAACATCGTAGCAGCCAAAGGGTTAAGGTGACGCATCAGTGAAACGCCAAATAATTTTCAACTGTACGCGCGACGAAATTTTGGACTCGCTGCCATTCGATGAGAGAATGTTGACTCAGGAACACGTCACTTTGCTGCGTGATGGCGACGGGTCAATTAATTCTAAAATCGTGTAAAGATGACTAAAAACGTTACCCATTTACTTTAAAAAGAAAACATGTCAATGAATATATTATTATTGTTATTAATAGAACAATAAACAGAACATAAAATGGACGTAATGTTGGATTTATATAACAAATAATATTTCGTTTGACAGGCGTCATTTTCACCCGCCACACGCAATCCGCGCATCGCCTAGCAACGATCTTTTTAGACCGTGCCTCAACTAATGCATGGCCTTAAGCTTTCATAAAGTTCATAGACTAAAATACAATGCAAATTGTTACGCGATCTGAAATTCATGGCCAAAATTTTCAAAGGCATTATCGGCATTGTCGAAAGTACCATAGTTAATATTTAAGCTGTTTCGCGTTTTTAAGCAAGGTGAAATCTTTTGTGGTAGGCACTGGTTATTTCAAAAATCGAGTGCCACGTCGAAGGTAGGAAAGGATTAGGACGAAGAAGACACCGGTCGGATTCAAATTGAATCATAAAATTTTAAGGAAAAGAGATAGTTATTTAGATGAAGAAATAAATTAACAAAGAATATATTACCACCAGGATTTATTGTGTATAATATAGGTTTCCGGGCAAAAAAGGCTAAAAGAAAAGCGAAACCTCCCCAACGAAACCCACACGTATGTAGTATATTCCAATTCGCGCCGGAGCGGGCGCGAACCGCGTGGACTAATTAAAAATTCGAAACAATTGACAGGCGGGCGGTCGGCGAGGGCGGGAAATAATCCGCCGACCGGAAATAAAGCGCGTTCGAATATTGCGCGCCAAAAAAGCAACAAGAGCGCAGCGGGAAATGAGAAAGGTTGCCATGGCAGCGCCGCGCCGCGCCCGGTGTGCAAGCTCCGATGCATAAATTGCCGTTTATGAACACAAGCGCGCATAGAGTGGCATTAAATATATGCATATTGGCTTTAGAGAATGGAGAAATATGCATATTTCACCACAGTATCAAGGGACTATTAAAAAAATCCATGGAAGTAAAACTTAAAAATGACTATTTAAGAAAAAAATAACAATTTGAAAACACGTCTTAAAATTGTATTAATAAAACCTATTAATTTTAAGAAAATATCAGAAGGTTTCATTTGTGTACTTTTATTTTAATATATATTTATAAACTATTTCTTTTATTCAACAAATAATTCACAAGATTTAAAAATGTATCATTCTTTATTGAACATACGTATTTTGAAAATATGTGTGAGAAATATATAACCACTAGAAAATATCTTTTCGAAAAAAATGCGACAATCAGCAGGATTCGAACATCTACGCTCTTGACCACTAGGCCATACGTGTACTATCTAATTGCGCTAGTTTATTTAGTTGATTAAATTATTAGAAAGTGCAAGTGAGTTACCTATAATAAAAAATTGAAGAGATCCCGTCACCAAATTAAGGTACATAATGAATACTTTGATTTAAAATACAAAAGCCGGCTGTCAATAATAACGTAACTTAGAAAGTGTTAGATAGAATATTGTAAAAGTCATTAGTCAACCTAAGTCACGATCTTCAGTAACGAGGAATCAGACCCATTATTTTATGAAAAATCATCTTTAACGATGAAGCTCATTTTTGGCTTCGTAAGTAAGCACAATTTTTGCATTTGGAGTAATGAAAACCCGCATGCTATTCTTGAAACACCATTACATCCACAAAATTAACAGTTTAAGTGATTGTGTATAATTGGACTGTATTTTTTTGAAAATGAAAATGGCAATGTAATTACGGTCAATGAAAAACGCTACAGAAACATGATTACTGGTTTTTTTCTGGCATATTGTATTGGATGATTTTGATCTGGACGATATGTGGTTCCATCAAGATGGTGCAATATGCCATACGTGACACAATCAACTTATTGAGAGAACAGTTCAGCATATATATATCTAATTTAATAACCCTTATATTGATACAAGTTTTAATGATACGCGTTTATCGATGAAATAATAAAAAAAAGCAATTAATAACAATTCTCCAAAAATTCTTGAAGTTTCAAGAAAGTTAGAAATTTCCAAAGACTTTTGAGTTATGACGTATTTTCGTCATTATTTTTCTAGATGTCATAATATTTTTGACGCTAAGCTCTATTTTTTCGTATTGCTATACGGGAAAACTGGGAAAAACTTTTAATGATAAAAGTTTCTGTGAATCATTCCAATTAACGGCAAGAAAAAGCAATTATCGCATTTTTTATGGCGTAAGAAAATACGAATGTCTATTTTTCTGTCCAGGCTTTTTGTTACAAAAGGAAGAGGCAAATTTATATTATGTCATAGAAATGGCATATTATTAGAGAGCTTATCCTTTTACTAGAAATAATTCAAATTATCTTGTAAAACACTATTTAGAATAACCCAAGCTTTTCAGCAACAAATTTTATTTCTTTTCTATTAATATTTTTCTGTTTTCTATTTACAATAAAGCATCGCTTTTTATTTAGGACTTTTGGAATAAGAAAATAGTAATTAGCAAGCATTTTAAACTTTATTCCAAAATGAAATTTACCACAAACAAAAGGATGTTATTAATCCCAAGGAAGAAACTCAAGACATATAAACGTAAATAATGCAATATCCAATTAACGCCTGTCGTTATTTTTCAGCCATATTACTGTCCTCATATTATAGCAATTCGATAATATTACCTATTTTTCCCTGTCTAGAGAAGACGCCAGCTGTATTTGCACTATTTTATTATTATTACCACGTTTTTCTTAGCTCGTATTCTGGTTTGTCCGGTGGTTGTTTATCCAGTACAAATCTCGCAATCGATTTTTAGCTAACTTCTCGACTAGCTAGACATTTGAAACTTTTAGAATATATCAGAATACCAACCCAATGCATTCCATTTAAGTCGTTTTTTGCGACCCGGGTTTCGCCTTTCGGCATCTTCAGGCGCCGTGTATACTCACCAAAGGTAAACACACAGTATGTGTTTAGGTTTTTTACTGACACTTCAACTATTCATAATTTGTTTTTATTGTATTTTTGTGACCTTTGACTTGATAGGTAGGTAATGGTGTTTTTACCTACTTTATTGTATTGATTTATTATATAAGCTAGAGTAAAGAGTGTTCGTTGTCACTGTGTGCATACCTTTGGTTGAGTGTACACGGCGCCTGAAGGTGTCGAAAGGCGAAACCCGGGTCGCAAAAGACGACTTAAATGGAATAGTACAGAGCTTGAATCCATTAGAATTTAAATTCAAATTCCATCAAGTACCTTCAGTCGATAGTATTATTATTACAAAGAATATTATTTATTTTTATACAGCTACCTATTGAATCACATCAACAACCTTCTGGAATTACTATCAAGAATTATTATTTAACACAATATGGTGTTAGTTGAAAGAAAATATGTGTTAATATTGTAAGACGGAACCGGTCTTAAGATTTTATAAAATGTAGATAAAGATATTAAAAAATAAATAAAAATATCACGGTATATTTCTACTAATATATAAGGGTATAATAATCCGTACGTATGTATGTATAGTAGTATATCTCTTTGATTTTTAGCATGATTAACGTGAATGTAAAATTTAAAAATAACTACCTTAATAAGATTGAAAATACCCACGTAACGTCCAATTAATGCACAATCTACAGAATAGTCAGGTGAATCATCGATTCGATGTGAAAATGTACCTGTGAATATTGATGAAAGTGTTCATAGATGTGGCTGAAAACATTCATACATAATATAAAGGGGGGAATTTCTATTGGAGAGCTTTCACAAAAGTTTGGCAGCGGCTCGGAAACTATTTACGCAGAGGTCTCAAACTTTCCGCAAAGCGCATTTCGCAAATTACTCTGAAACTATTCATTTTATAACTAAGCTCTAAGAACATTATTTTGTAGAATCTCCTGGAATTCTTCGAGCAGGTAAAGCGAGGTAAAATCTCTTTGAACCAAATTATGTAGTTTGTAAATGTTTCAAGTAATAAACGAATCGAATTTAAAACTGTTTTTAAAAATATGTTTCAATAAAAATTTTGGTACAAGCCGGTTATCCTGGATACAGCAGGCAACACATTTTGAAAATAACCGATATACTGGATTATTTGTTAGGATAACCTAACCTAAACTAACCCAAACTAACAAATATTCCAGTATATCGGCTATTTTCAAAATGAGTTTGCCTCTGTATCCAGGATAAACGTATAGAACCGACATTTTATACATTTGAAGCTTTTTAAAATTGTATATTTGCGTTTAAATCTAGTAATATGACAACTGGATGATTTTGCAATCCCGACTTTATACCGACTTAGGCGACACAAACTTACGATTTGAACCATCAAGAAGTAAAGCGAATCTAATATAAAGTAGCTAAAAAAATATCAAGTGGCAAGTACACCTGTCAACATCTCTGATATCTTCACATAATTTTTGCTGTCCGTATGATTAGATTCGTTTTTTTATATTTATTAAAATATGCTTGTGCCTTTTCTCTCCCTGCCACTTTGCATTAGAGTAAAATCGGTAAACTCAAAGCTCACTCGAGAGCGTGGCGACCTCAGTCTCGGGCAAATGCTCCTGGGACATTACCAGGCATAAACAACTGTACACATGCTTCACATCAAATGCAGTGCCTCGTGATACGCTCGATTAAGACCGAGTGTGGTGCGGGGCAGGTTTGGTTTGGATGGCGTGTTTGTTTTGTCAACATTTTTGCATGTGATTTATTTCTGCAATATCAATTAATTTGATTAAAAGCACATTTGAACTTGTCTTACCTTTCTGTCAATCTGTCACAAATGAATTGTAATGACGTTTAATACTTTATATTTTCTCGATATGCTATAAGGTACAGCTTTGTAAGTAAGTAACAAACTATTATGAGAGTATACTGTAATTTATTTTCTTTCACGACTCAGTTAAAATAAATGGTTCCTTTGTTTTCGTGTGAGTTTATTTTTCAGATTTAGAATTTGTATCTTTTCCTTCGCCTTACTCCATTTGATGCATTTTCTTATAAATCAAGACAAACATACAGAAAACAATAAAACGAGGTTTATGGTTATACTCATTTAGAGTGTATGCTCCCATATTCCCATATTGCACTGAACTGAAAGGATATAACGGAATTATTCTGAACGAATCAATATTTCTCAGATTGTGAAATGTATTTAAATGAACTTTAATTGATACAATATACTATATAGGCCTTCAATGTAGCAAACGATCATCACAAATAGGTAATATAAAATATTCGCAATTGCGCAATCTTGTTGGTCGGTTTCCTTTTAATCCACTAAACGTAAGGCGTTACATATACTTGCCACGTGGCCGGCAGGCGTTGATAAGTCTGATGACTACAGACTTTCCAAAGAGTGTATATAGCTCATGATTATAGCAACGTCGCCGGTTGCTATCCATACAGATGAGGCCAAAGATTTGTCACCTGTTAGTTTTTTTTTTTAATTACCTAGACCAGTGATCGGCAAATCGCGGCTCGCGAGCCACATGTGGTTTTTTGGCCCCTTAGGTGTGGCTCTTCCACAAATGACCACGCACGGAAAAGAACGATAGAACAAAAAGAAAGATAGAACAGTCAACATGTTTTCGAATATAACCAACCAGCAAGTCGAAGATCTTAAATTGGTTGCAGCTTTATCAATAGCAGTTGACGAGTGTAACAAGATAAGTAAGTGTAACAAGATTAAGTTTAAGAAATTTGGGTCTCAAAAGAAATCTCAATCGTTGTACTGTTGATATTTGGCTCTTTTGACTAATGAGTTTGCCGACCACTGACCTAGACTAATATAACTAGACTATGTATAGTGTGTACCAGGGCTCGAAATGGACAGGAGCGCACCGGAGCGCAGTTTCTGTTCGTGAAATCGGTAAAATTATCGCTCCGTCTCGTGGAAAAAATAATTTGACCATTTGAACCAGATAGGCCAAAAAATAGAAAATATAACACACTTATTTTTATAAAATACTCATAAAATTTGATAACTATGGAAATATTTTTATAAAACTGTCGAGCGCTCCGGTTCGTAAACTTTTCTATTTCGAGCCCAGACTAACAATATAATAATAATCGTGGACTTAATGAATATAATTTTAAAAGATTTCTTAGGCCGAGGTGCATGGAATGCTACGAATTGACATACTTTCATTGCATCCAACTGATAAAGGTCAATGTATTTTTTTTAAACTAGACCTTTATTAAATAGTTTCCAATGCCATTAACATATATATACCACTATCTTGCTAGGTGTACTGTATCCGCAATGCGTTAATTATTGATTCAGTCAACCAACGATAATTCAATCGTTCAATGGTTGAAACAATTATGGTGACCCTCATTCTTTTTTTCCACCTACCTCCAATCCCTAGATATTGTCACAAGTCCAGGTACAACTCAGTTACGGGTCATCTGTCGACCGTAAAGGTAGTTACATTCAGTTACCCCGAGACAGCGGATGCACTTAGGTTTGTTAAAACTAAGACTCTATCGCGCCATGATCTGATACGATACGACCGAAACCGCGTTAACCACAGAGTGACTCATCCAAAACGCGTCTGTTCGAGCTTTGTTGCGCCAAATCTGATATGGTTTGAGCAATCGCCGCGTCTGTCATCCATCCTAAACTTGTCATCATCATTTATCCCAAAACCCAAGTGAAACCGTAAGAGTAACATTCCGAACCGTCCGTTTAGCAGTGAATGAGTGCGTGAACACCTGGCATCCTGTTTAAACCCTCCTAGATCCGTAATCCACAAGCATCTTCAAATTACAGTCCACTGCAAAAAGCGCAACCATAAAGTTTATATTACTGTCCGACAAGAAGATCTAGGCAATAACCAGAAGTCAAAGCTGGAGTCGAAGTACGACCCATTCGCTGCGGACCTTTTAACTAATATTTAATTACCACATTTAAATAACATGCTAATTATATCTAATGGCCACCTGATGGGGCTTGTTAGATCACAGTTTTAACACGTTATTTACACTTATTCAATTTATGTTGTGCCGTTTGCAAACTTTTATCATTGTATGACATTAAATTTTGCCTCAGTACCTCATGATTTTCGTACTTGTCATTATACTTTCGATGTTTAAATTTAACATAACTTATTTTATGCAACTAGGAATTACACTTTAACGTGTTTTTTTATTATAATATAAATAAATATTTTTTTCTGAAATAAATTAAGCTAATAATTGGTTTATAAACACCTGGAAAAGCGTATCTGTAGGTTCAATAACGAACGTTAATAAAGCCTCCGATAATATCTTCAGTTTCAAAAGCCGATTGGATGGCTGTTCAAGAGAGCAGTGCAGGAAGGCTTACATACTACTATGGCATGGAGTCTGAGAGTCGGTATGTACTCGTGCTTACTATAAAACATATAAATACTATGCATGTTGTGATAATAAAATTATGGCATTTCAAAACAATGAATAATAAAGATAATTATTAATATAATATTATCTCGTTTAAAATTGTACTGTCCAAAAGTGCCACATGTCAACATTATTGGATGTTGCGATATGCTAGTATAGTAACATATATCGACGAAAACGATAACTAAAACTCGCGGTCGATAATACAGATCACTGCAGCAAGAAGTTGTTAAGTTATTTTCATTTGAACGATCAGTTCTGTGTAATTACTTAATACTATCCACATAATGTAGTAGTGAAAATGACAAAAAATGAGAAACCACAAATTGGTAATAATCCCTTAGATAAATAAACAACTACAAATTGTTGACCCCGACGTGACTGCACTGTATGCATCGGCTGTCAAACTACTAATGGAGTATCTTATTATTTGTTTTCATTTATGATCCGGTTAAACTAAATGATTTCTTTGTTTGCGTGTCACTTTATTTTTCAAATTTAGAATTTGCATTTACGTATAGGTGTTCTCTCACATTATGCCTTTTAACACATCTCCTCCCTGTTTCAATAGATAAATGAAGACAAATGATATATTACATTGCAATTAAAGGAAATGCGAAATTAATTATCGGTATATTTTTGGTATGCAGAATAATTAATTAATAATAAAATGTCTTTAGATATTAAAAAATAATAGTTTACGCCATTGAAGTGACTATAAAAGATTGTTTCTGAGTTAACGGCTGTTTGGGATAAATTATCAAATATGAAAAAATGAGAAGTTTTTTTTTAGTCGGCGCTACATTTCAACATGCATCTTGTCCACCTCACGGAGAGGCTTCTTCTTTTTTTTTTTTTTACAAAAATGGATGCGTGCCAATTACTTATTCTTGTTGGTCTATGATGTGGCTCTAAACACATTGAAAAACAACATTATTGTGAATTTCTCAGACGCGGGATTTGAAACCGAGGCCAACGATTTTATAAGCGGACACAATAGCACTTCCACAAGTCGCACATCACAGGCATAGAAGGAATAATATGTAGTTAAAATAAATGTGGTGCGTAGAAAGTATTTATTAAAAAATACATGGACATAATATGCATTTAATAATGGCTAGATCAGGAAACTCAGAAATATTGGGAACTGAAATACCTAACGGGTGTGGAGTAACAGGCAACCGAAATCGAGTGTGGAAGAATATGCGATAAACTTAAACACGTGTCAAGAATAATTGCTCTCGGTTTATGCACTGACGCTCATTTAATATTGGTGTATTTGACGGTTGCAACACACACTATTGCACGTCTATAATATTGTGTGGTTCATTTTCGTTGGATACTCAAACATTCAAAACCCTGTGTCAAAAGGTAGTGTATTGGGGTATAGGAATTCCATTCATTAATCTGTTCTGTGGTATAAACTATTGTTTAATTTACATATCAATTATTGACAATGACCATTTAAGTGTACGAATACGAGACTAAAATATATTCATTAGGGATAATAATATAATGACTTTCCACCAATTAATAATAAAATATTATTTTATTTTAACTACAGGAGTGCACTGCGAAAAGTAATAGCTTAGCCAGGAACCGCACCACCGCCCTGTAGTTTTCCGATATTGGAAATTTTGCCGGGTTTGTGTTGTACGAACTGAAATATTTTTATGATAATCGTATTTATTCAACCATTTTACGAACACGTTACTATTAATTTTCAGTAATTATTTGCTGTAATCGATTTTATATTAATATCATATTGTATCAGTTTTGACTGTATCGTTGTATATAGTCAATATACAAGTCCGTGATATCCCTAGACAAATTGCCGCCATTGATCAGACTTAGAATGTTGTCCCCATTCATTTTTACCACGTTTTTATTAGCTTGTTTGTCCGGTACAATTTTTTTTTTGTTTGTCCAAGATTTTTAACTAACTTCCCGACTAGCTAGACATTTGAAACTTTTAGAATATATCACAACACGACGACAATGTATTTTTTTAATACTTTTAGCCATCTTTAAGCAGAATTTAATTCATTTTCAGTTAATTCTGTTTTGTATGTTTCGGAAAAAAATCGTTAAAAGTAATATTTACTACTCACTATTATTGGTTGCTAAGTGGGTCCTAGCAACTAAATTATTAATATATATATTATACGTGCGTTACTATGGAAATCAATATGAAATGTCAAAATGACATTTCAGTATTCTATAATATTTATTCAGTATTTCTATCAACTATAAAAAAGTATTTATTAATAGGTAAGTACATAGAATTGTCAAGTTTATATGATTCAACAGAAAATTTAAAACATGGTAAGTATATGTATTGTAATTGTAATTATTACATATTAAAAAATAAGAAAACTGAAATATACGACTTTGCAAAGTATCATACACTATTATACCCCGTTTACACGTGCATGGATTTACTGTGCACAGTAAGAAAATGTATAGGGAAACATGTATTATCCGGCAGTTGGCATGAATTAGCGTGTATGAATCAAACACGTTTGGAAGCTTCTGAATTGTTCTGATATGCGCAAGAAAGGTCTGCACCTGCGCAGTAGAACGATAATGTCGAACCTGCCGGTAAAAAAATGAACTACTCATTTTGAGGTTAACCGATTTTCAATACGTCCTGTCAAAATAGTACTATAAAATGACAACATCGCGTCTCGCTTACTCTTAAAGAATGAGGTTGGAGAGACAGTCAGCACTATTACGTGTAAACAGTAAGTTATTGTCACGATATTTTAAAATGAGCACTATTGCCGACAGTAATTCCATGCGCGTGTACAGGCGCTATTATGTAGGTAGTAAACAATGTGATTTATTCCAATAGTGTTTTATCTGATTCATCATAACTAGTATGGCTACACAGATTTAAATTACGAACGATGCAATGAATTCTGTATCACGAAACGTGAACTGGAAAGTTTTAAAGCTCGCAGTACGTAGCTTCCATTAAAAGCTCATTGGAATATTAATTGTAAGCCTCGCAGCCCTGTACGCTACATCGCTGTATTGGTTGTGAAAGCTCTCCAAATTCTCTCATTCAAAACACAGCCTACCTATCTATTCAGAATACTTGCAATGTTTGCTTTCAAACGCTGCTGGAGCTGGGATTTTACAGAATTATTATTTGAGTATTTGCTGAAATTTTATCCGGAGCTTTCGTTATGGTAATGCTGTATGAATAAAACGCTTTTAACGGCAAAGCTTTAAAAGCTTCGAAAACTACACTGGTTGTTTTAGTTATCATTATGGTGGCATATGTCTGTATATTTATAACTGTGTAAGCTCATATTATTAAGAATGCATTATTTTAAGATAAAGACCTTACTGATTATTAATTCATATTCTTTTATTTTATTATTTTATACTAGGAGACAAGGCTATCCAAGGATGTATGAAAAAATATCTAAGTCCTTGTTAATTATTAATAACTTTATGCGGGCTTCTTTATATTATTAGAAACGTCTCTTGTGTAAAATAATAGAGACATATTGCTGAAAGTCTTTCTATGAAGTTGGTAAAGGAAAATGTCATGTATATCTAACCATCACAATAATACAATACGGATGAATAATTTAATTAATAACTATTGTTACGTTCGTACACGAACGACAGAAACATTATTTTCATTTATTTTGTTAATCTTTCATAGCGTCATTATTTGACTTATAAATGATGTTTTTTTTAAACGGAATTGCCGTGCTCATTTTAGTCTTAAATTTTTGGAAAATGTAAAATTACATATAAAATGATTTTTATATTTTTTTTATTATAGTCTTCGTCGTGCCGGGTCTTCAACACCTACAATGTGTCGCTCCATATGTTAGCGAAGACAACACCATTTTCCTCAGCTTGTAGGATTTTGTCGAAATTGCAGCTTACTGGGCAAGTCGTCGGAGATTATTACAGTAAAGTTAAATAACAGTTATTTTGTTGCAGTAGTGAAACAGTTCACAACAGTAAAACAATCACAGAAACTAATAGGCTTGAACGCCTAACTCATTGAACTATCGGGGTATATTAATACGTTGACCCTTATTAAACCTATCTAACATATAAAAATTAATATTTGTGTGTTTGTGTGTTTGTTTGTTCGTATTTAATGCGCAGCCATACCGTTCATCCGATTGCAATAAAACTTTGTAAACTTATTGCTTGCACTTGCGGGAAGAGTATAGGCTATACTAATATATAAAAATGAATGTCTGTCTGTCTGTATGTCTGTCTGTCTGGGTGTCTGTCCCGTATGCGTTCCTATACCATTCATCCGATTGCAATGAAATTTTGGTAAGTGGTTGCATGTACACCCATGAAGGTTTCTGAATTAGAAAAATCATCATCTTCTTCTTCTTCTTCATTATATTTTCTTTTATTTGTATGGTTCCTATACCATTCATCCGATTGCAATGAAATTTTGGTAAGTGGTTGTATGTACACCCATAAAGGTTTCTAATGTAGAAAAATCATCATCTTCTTCTTCTTCTTCATTCTATCTTCTTTTATTCGTATGGTCCCTATACCATTCATCCGATTGCAATGAAACCTTCGTCAGTTGTTGTGGTAACACCCGCAATGGTTTTTGAATTAGTACAACCATCTTTTTCTTCTTCTTCTATTCTATATTCTTCTATTCGTATGCGTTCCTATTCCATTCATCCGATTGCAATAAAATTGTCGTCAGTAATTGTGCCAACACCCGCGAAGGTTTCTGAATTAGTACAACCATCTTCTTCTTCTATTCTATCTTCTATTCGTATGCGTCCCTATACCATTCATCCGATTGCAATGAAATTTTGATCAAGTGTTGTGCTCACGCCGCAAAGGTTTCTGAATTGTTACAACTATTTTCTTTTTCTTCTATTCTATCTTCTTCTATTTGTATGCGTTCTTATATCATTCATCCGATTGCGATGAAATTTTGACCAGTTGTTGTGATACGCCCGCAAAGAGTTCTGAATTAGTACAACCATCTTCTTCTTCTTCTATTCGTATGCGTTCCTATACCATTCATCCGATTGCAATGAAAATTTGATTAAGTGTTGTGTTCACGCCCGCAAAGGTTTCTGAATTGATACAACCATTTTCTTCTTCTTTTTCTTCTATTCTATCTTCTTCTATTCGTATGCGTTCTTATACCATTCATCTAATTGCGATTAAATTTTGACCAGTTATTGTGCGCAAGCCCGCAAAGGTTTTTGAATTAGTACAACTGCCTTCTTCTTCTTCTTCTATTCGTATGCGTTCCTATACCATTCATCCGATTGCGATGAAACTTTGGTGAGTTGTCGTGCGCACGCCTGCAAAGGTTTCTGAATTAGTACAACCATCATCTTCTTCTTCTATTCGAATGCCTACCTACACCATTCATCCGATTGCAATGAAACTTTGGTGAGTTGTCGTGCGCATGCCCACGAAGATTTCTGAATTAGAAAATCATCTTCTACTTCTATTCGTATGCGTTCCTATACCATTCATCCGATTGCAATGACATTTTGATCAAGTGTTGTGCCCTTGCCCGTAAAGGTTTCTGAATTAGTACAATCATCTTTTTCTTCTTCTATTTGTATGCGTTCTTATGCCATTCATCCGATTGTGATGAAATTTTGACCAGTTGTTGTGCGCACGCCCGCGAAGGTTTTTGAATTAGTACAACCATCTTCTTCTTCTTCTATTCGTATGCGTTCCTATAACATTAATCCGAATGCAATGAAACTTTGGTGAGTTGTCATGCGCGTGCCCACGAAGATTTCTGATTTAGAAAATCATCTTCTTCTACTATTCGTATGCGTTCCTATACCATTCATCCGATTGCGATGAAACTTTTGTCAGTTGTTGTGCGCACACCTGCGAAGGTTTCTAAATTATTATTATATAAAATACAAAGTTTGTTGTTTGTTTGTTCCATCCAATTTTGATTTTTTTTTTACTACATATTAATAACATTAATAACGTTTTCATATTTTGGATTCGATTTTAATTTAGTGTTCTTATGTTTGACCTTTACTCCTATTAGAAATATTTTCATATCGCCATTATTGTATTACAAAGATATTTTAATATTAAAAAATAATTACCTATTATTATTTTTCAAATATCTAAGATAAATATAACCACGAAGCGACCCTGTGCGAAGCCGGGTACTTCAGCTAGTAACTTATAAAAGACAATCGTTTATAATCAATCTGCTCAACCCCTATTTAAAGATTTCGAATATGGTTGAAAGATCAGAGAACATAATAAAAAGTTATTTTACCCTAGATACAAAAATATACAAATTTAATGCTTCAAATTCATTTTTTAGGATTTTACATTGGTAGATATGGGAGGGCAATAACTCTGTTCAATCAAATCGCTTCGGATGCCGATATATTCCACCTACTTGAGGATGAGTATAGGTGGGCGTTGTTTTATAAATTCTTAAAATAGGGTCCACTTAGCTCATTCGGTGTGCTTCATGCTTTATAATTTAAATTTTTTATGATTTTTTAAAATAATTTTTGTACTTTTTACTTTACTTTTCATACTGTATTGTTGTTCGATTTAAAATAAAACGCATTTTTTTTGTAGTACTTTTTCCACTTTTGTGTCCCTCTGAGGCGGACGAAACCGGTCCAAATTTATTTATTAAAGTGGAAAAAAATTGCGTTTTATTAAATCAAACAACAATTTAATGCAGTTTTCCACCATAAATTAACAGTTAACAAAATAAAAGAAATTTTCATACTGTTTTTGTGATAATGCAGATATTTATTTATTCTTTACACTGTCTATTTGTTTTTAAATGTCATGTTGTGAACGTCTTAAATTTATAATTTGTAATGTTCACGGTATGTAAAAAAATAAATAAAATTGAATTAAAATTTTAATTCATTTATTTGACAGATATTTGAATCCGGACTTCTCGTATACTAGTGCTTTACGCTGCCAACAGGGAAATGGTGTGCGGAAAAGTATTTTACATTACAAAATATCCATAAGAGTATCGTAAAGATAAGTCAGTTAAAACTTTAAAACGAAAAGCTGAGTTATAAAAGAAAATTGCCTCATATCTCAATTATAAGTTTCTCCTGCATCATTAGATTTTACTATTACATACTGGCTGTACGAAAGTGTGCTCCAATTTGTGGGAGCAACTTGTACTGAAGAGAAAATTTCATTTCATAACCCGAGAGGTGAGCATTATAAATATCGTTCTTTATTTCCAGTAAAGACAGTTCGCCGATAGGGGGAAATTTTTGATATGGGGTTTCCACCTCGAATAAGTAATATTGGCTGGACAAAAAAGAACCAAAAATAAATAAAACCTAAATAAAGTGCTTCGTTAACATTACAATTACGTACTATATGTAATTATATTTTATAACACCCACAATGGCCGCGCGGCTTAAGAGTAGGCCTATAGCGTCGTGGGTCCCAGGTTCGAATCCTGGGTCTGGCAAGTACACATTGTTTTTCAATTTGTATATGAGTCAGAGTATGGACCTAATAGGTTGAGCAAGTGGCTGACATCCATTACTCGTAAAAACAACAAATCTGTTAATACAAACCTCCACTCTGTGGAGGCCCATATGATCTTATAAGGATCGGACGTGGTCGGAAAAAAATGGTACCTTAATAATAAAGTCAATATTTTGGAGGTGCGAAGACTCAGATAGGCCGGTCACGCTGTTAGATGCAATTGATCCAGAGCTCTCCATAACGCTTATGAAGTGACCCCTGTAGGCAAAGAACCTCTGGGCCGTCCCCGGAGAAGATGGATGGATAACGTCAAGCGAGATGTGGAAAGACTGAGTGTGACCGACCGGAGAGGGAGAACTCGGTATAGAGATTGATGGGGGATGGTTTTGCATTCAGTCATGGATCTGAACGGTCTTCTGTAGATAAGTACCCTAACATTAATTATATTGTATATTATGAACTAGCGAAGGTATGCAACAATATGCCGCATGTAAAAATTATTGCGGTTTTCTTTAATAAATTGTAATAAATTCTAAAATTCTGATAACGTCCAATTATGTGATGAAAAATAATCGTCTTTAAATACTTAACTATAGGCTTAATTTCAATCCTTTCTATCCTTCTGGATTTATATACTACATATTATTCTCAAAGCCATTTTTTTTGCTAAAGCCATGATATAAGTGTCTTTTTCTCGCGGCATCCTCTATTGGAGATCCACCATCATTAAGTGCAATCTTTGCTTTGACGTCAGATATTTGGAAAAAGTTCGTTAAAGCTAGTTACAAAATGTGGTGTTTACTGTTATTTTTTCTTTTGAAACTAAGTTTTGGAATGCAATACTTTTGTCGTCTCATTATTATGGCCGAGGTAATGTAAGTTTTTTGGTTTTGATACTATGCAGAGCTTGTCGGTCTTTTTTTGTGTCACCGTGTACTTTTCTGGAGCAAAAAGCATCCACGACTACATCTCCGTTTGCTGCGCATTATAAAAAAAATGAAAAGAAAAGTGGTCAGGGTTAAACTTAACTTTTATGGTATAATGTTTCGTAATAAAATTTAATAGGAAATTTGAAATTTACGTCATTATCCTTTATCCAACTTTATTGATAACAAAAACATAAATTATTTTCTTGAATTTACACACAAAAACTATTAATCTCGCTGGTTGTAAGAATATAATATTGAGTCGGTACCTTGTATTTATATTTCACTGATGTGCAGTCCATTGATGCTATACGTGAGGAGCATCCCCAGACATAATCGATAAAGTACTTTGTAAAAATACTATGTATCTATTGTACACTTATATAATAATATGTATGTATGTATTTTTTGAATATCGCATACCTACGCAGTCAGCAATGCTACACACCATTAGGGGTTGCAATACCGAAAGAATAATATATCAATACCGGTATTCGTCAAAAAATATTATAGAGAGAAAATAAGTACCTATCAATAAATATCACTATTGAAATCTATTTTATAGCAACCTAAAGTACCCACCTACATATGTTATGTTGACCTTTAAATATGTATAGATCATAATAGATAGAACTGCTAATTTTTACAAAGAGTCCTACAAGAAAATCTCTCTCAAATTCAACATTTTTTGTTGGACGTAGAATAATTGGGAATATTTGCCACGAATATTTTCTTTTTCAAAATATGTTAATTTATTGCGATAGTTCTATAAGTATATTTGAGGGATTTTGTTTTAATATTACTTATTTAATTTTCAATATATTTGCGTTTTAACAGAATACAATCTACACACTAAATTTAATATACACTAAGTATGTTAGTACCTAACAGTGGCGAAGGGTGGAGGTAGGCTGTAAAGATACGCCATAGATAGTGTACATTAAACTTAGTCAGTCAAACGTGTATGTTTTTATTGAAATAAGACTACAATTTACAGATGGTATTGGTTAGTTTTTAAAAATCAATTTAACCCTGCCTAAACCAAACCATAAGAGTATTTGTATATTTTAGGCTATATGACAAAATTTTGCACACTTTTTCATTCATACTCATTGGTTTTCGTTGGATTAAGAATACTCATATTACACATATTGTTGGTTCATTTTTTTAAATTCATTAAGCCCTGCCTACGCCAAACTATAATAGATAAGAATTATTATTCTATCTATAAAATATCTGTTAGTATGATTTAATTGCATAATTTTAGATATTTTATAGATATATGAGTAATTTTTGACTATTATCTATTATGGCTTGGTTTCGCAGGGTTTAATTGAATTTTAAAAAACTAACCAATACCATCTGTAAATTGTAGTCTTATTTCAATAAAAACATATACGTTTGACTGACAAAGTTTAGTGTGCACTATTTATGGCGGATTTTAACAGCCTACCTCCACCCTTCGCCACTGGTACCTAACAATAACATTAAATTCATTTTCGAAAAACATAAACGTGTATACTTTCTTAATACCGAAAATACATATATTTCGGATTCTTGAAACCGGTATTTCAGTTTCGATAAATAATTGTATACCGGTATTGCAATCCCTACACGCGATACCGGCCACCTGCTAAGATTGAATTAGTTATAAAATCCTGACAGAGTAATAATATTATGAAGCAAATAGTAGGTATACCCATATTGTATATTGACAGTATCCCAACAACCAAAAGTCATTGCACGCCACTGGTATATATTAACGTGATCATGTTTTTTTTGGGCCCGGTTGGGAAACATTGTATAGACTGATGATAATGGAAATATGGTTATCGTAACTGTACGGTATTATATAAATCAATAATTTCTGCTTACGGAGGAAGTGTGAGTTGGAAAGTTATTAATAAGATCATCGTAAACATTGTAGAAAGATAGTCCCAGTCCGTTGCTGGAGCAACATCGCGTGGCTGATCAAGGGTTCTAACTGAGTGTACTAAGAGGGGAGGAGAGGTTAGCAACCCTCCCGGGCGGATAGCAGATACAGCTACGGGAGGGTTCATCCCCATTGTCAAACACCAGCAATGCCGCCCACCATCCCCCGGCATACCGCTTCCAGAATCTTTAGTGGATATTTTTCGCGATGCATGAGAGGTATTTGTATTAAATTCTCGTTTCGGAATATGTCGTGTGTGGAAGGCAATATTTTGTCTTTGTGTGATTTTGTATCTAATTCAAGAAATCATATTAAATTCTACAGATTAATGTATTATTTTTGATAGTTATTTCGGTTCACTATTGTACAATCGTAATATTAATTATTATTATCAAGAATATGTAGAAGTCATCATTTTTATCACTAAATAGAAATATAGAACATGGCAATAGTAAAAAATGTCTGTCAGACGAAAGCAAACGATTATAAGAAACGAAAAGAATAACAATTAAAACGTAGGCTATATGTAATGACTCATTACATAATATGATATTATCATTACTAATGAGTTCTAATATAATATGTTGGTACTTGTTGTAATGTATCAATTTATTTATAGGTATTAACCTTACGTCCCTAAAGCCGAGCGGTAAGTGTCGACTTAAAATGTTACAAGCTCCGAGTTAAAATCCCAGGTCTGGAAAATTCACATATTGTTTTTGCAATGTGTATGGAGTATGGACCTAATGGGTTGAGGTAATGGCTAACATCCATGTCTCGTAAACACTTAAAATATGTTAAGACAAACTCTACAGAATGAAACACGATGATGTATGTGTATTCGTCTTAATTTAAAAAAAAACACCAGAATAACCCCAATATGTCCAGTTTATTTCAAATATCATTGAAAGACAGTGATTTTTTTATTTTTCCAGTATGGCGCTAATTAGGTGCATGTATACAAATATTAGTAGTTATACGATTACAGATCCAATAATTTAATCGTAGGTATTAATTCTCACATTATAAAATCATTAATAGCATATTATGCAATCACCCTGTAAGTATTGTAAGTAAACATGTTGGGCTTTGTCTTGCGTACTTCCCGGATCTTTTCAGATGTTACGGTACTAAAAATTATCTATAACTCCTTAGTTAGAAGCAGACTTGAGGGTGGGTCAATTGTTTGGGCTCCGCATCAGTTGAAGTACAGCCTCATGGTGGAGAGGGTCCAGAATATATTTTTGAGACTCCTTTACTTTCGGCTGTATGGATATTATCCGTGGCTCTATCCGACTGACTTTCTCTTAGGTATGCTTACATACTGTAGTTTAACCTTTAAAAGGGATGTATATTTAGCTACACTTATGTGTGGCGTAAATGGAAATTCTGCCATTCTTGGTAGTACTGGATTATGTGTCTCTGATAATTATCTTAGAAATCGAGGGCATCCAAGGTGCAGAACTCACCTGCCATTGGTAATGCCAATTGGGAGGGCAATAACTCTGTTCAACCAAATCACTTCGTATATCGACATATTCCACGTGTGTCAGAATGAGGATAGGTGGGCATTGTTTTATAAATTCTTAAAATAGGGTCTGTTTAGCTCATTCGGTGTACTTCATTGTATCTAATTATTTATATTTTTTTGTATTTACACTTTTCTATTGTTTAATGCCGATCTATTTCTTTTTTTAATATATAATACTGTTTTAATAATATTTATTTTCTTCTAAATGTCATGTTGTGAACGTCTTAAATTAATAATTTGTAATGTTCACTATATGAGGGGGAAAAAATTGAATTTGAATTGTGTTTAGACAAATTATCAAAATTAATGAAAAATGCTAAGTATAAAAAACTGACTATACCTGTATTTTACAACGTTTTTCTTAGCTCGTATTCTTATTTATCCGGTGGTTCTTTGTCAGGTAAAAATCTTGCAATCGATTTTTGCTTAACTTCCCGACTAACTAGACATTTGAAACTTTTAGAATATATCAGAACACAATGCCAATGCGTTTTTAAACACTTTTAGCCATCTTTAAGTTGAATAGAATTCATTTTCGGTTAATTCTGTTTTGTATGAAAAGTTATTTCTTCACCATTATTGGTTGCTAGGGCTCTGAAGTCCTTGCAACTAAATTATTAATATATACGTGAATTACTATGGAAATCAATATGACATGTCAAGTACAAATTTTTTTGATCATTTAAGCTAGTCAAGTCAAGTTAATATGGTTCAACAGAAAATTTAAAAACGTTATATATAAAAAGTTCTTTTTATCTTGTAATTATTTAATACTCCGTGACCGCATATCAGATAAATACTACAAATCTATTATAAAATACGAATATATAATAAGTACATTGAATAGACGTATAAATGTGTATTAATTGTCTGCAATAAAACAAGCTTTGGGTTTTTTAAATACAAAATTATTGGCTTAATTTATTTCGTAGAGGGTCAATACTCATATTGTCCAGCGGTTAGGGTTTCTTTTTTAGGTTTTTAAACGTATACTGGAACCGTGATTTTGAATAACTAATACGAAGTAAATCCGATGTCATTTGTTATAGACTAGTGAGTCATTACTTATGACTATTTGAAGTTAATTATAATTAGTGTAATAATATACTGTTAACTAGTTAACGTGATTCAAATATATATTATTACGTTTACGAGATATTGGATTTACAATACAGCTATTGCTATGCGATAATACAACTAACACTAGTATCACCGTTCAAAACTGTATTAGACTAAATAATAAATATTATAATGATTTGAAGAAAAACCAAGGGTTGGCGAACCTTTTTACGTGCGCGTGTCAAAATTTCCCAAATATTATTTTTCGACTTTGACGTTCCGAGCAGTTTTTCATGGGGATAAAAGTAGTTTTTAAAAATTCTATTAAAATGATGATGTTCTAGATACCACTCACAGAACTTAGCACACATTATAGCTACTCTACTCTACTATATCACTTTTTTCAATTACACCAACATTTTGGTCCACCAATTTTGAACCTGTCTTCCAGAATTACTACTACTAGCTCTACCAAATTTTTGTTTCTTATTTGATACAGCCATTTTTTGTAGATAGAAATGAAATTATTTGTTTATTTATAGTTTGGTTCTTTACGCTCAAATGTACTCCATAATAGCTCCGAACAGATGAAGCTCTCGCTACAGTGGTCTCAAGCATTGTAAATCGATCAAAATCAGAGATTCGCAGCGCGGCTTCCCCCGCCGCTTGATGAGGATAATGTGATAATATTATATGTGACACATAAAACCTAAGGACCGACCTATGCAATTATATATTTACATGAAACGTAATAATTATTATTGAAGAGTATTTGCTTGTCATTTTTTATACAATGCAATACATCATTTTATTATTATTATGGATATTTTTTTTCTCTTCAAAATAAAACATTCGCGTGCCAAGCATAATCATCTAGCGTGTCACTAGTGACACTCTAGAATACTACTCTATAATACTTTTATTTAAATTACAAAAGCCGATTGCCAATAAGTAATAAACGCAATTTAGAAAGTGCTTTAGAAAGTGCTTTAGAAAGTATTGTAAGAAAAAACATTAGTTAACTTTGTCGCAATTAGATAAAGCACGTAGGTAAATCATAGTGATCAGTGCGCGTGGGTGTGAATCCCTAGGGGCGCAGGTTTGAATCCTGCTGGGTGTCGTATTTTTTCAAAAGATTTCTTCTAGTGGTTATATACTTCTCAGAAGTGTTTTCAAATTATATATGCTGTTCAATAAAAGAATCTTGTGAATAAAATTCGTTGAATAGAAAAGTAGTTTATTACATATTGATAATAATATGTTAATATTGTACGGAACCTATTGTTAAATTTTATATATAATTTGAATTGAGTACACAAATTTCAGGCATACCCAATAATATTAATAATATTATAAAATGTATTAGTTAATGAAACAACAAACCATTTGAATGCAATTAATTACCTACAATTTTCAACAACTATTTGCCCAAATAATTAATTGTCAAATATATTCGACAAAATGGCCGACAAGCAAACAGCTGATATTTAGCTGTCATACAACACTTTAACGGCCCACATGCTCGTCGTAGGTCAAAATTGAGTTTTTATTGTATTTTTAAGCCATGATTCTGGACACTCCTTAAACGTTATAGATAATCTATTTATATAATTTTGAAGCCTTATTATCTTTTATAGTTATTTTAAACATTTGATGACTGCATAAAGTATTTTTGTTACATAAAATAGTATTCTTTTAAACCTCTCGCTCTAATGTTTTAGAATATAGTCATATTTCGGTACATAACTGTCCAGTGGTGTTGAGATTTTTTACATTTATTAATTTTTAAACGCATTTATAAAACTATAAGTATAATTTATGATGAGATATTTTTTGTAAAATATTCACGATAAAAAATTATATTGATAATCTCTGTGATCCCAAATTTGATAAGAATTAGGCATTTTATTATTCAAAATTCGGCAAGATTCACACATTTAAAGATAATTCTAAAGATATTTAATATAAGCTATGTTTTTGACCATTTAAGTGTGATAAACATCCTACGAATAATGATTGCTTTATAATAATTATTGACCTAAGAATAAGGTAGTGTTTTTTTGAAATACGCCATTTCTTTTGGCATTCCCCAGTGGTTAAGATACAACATAAGGCCGTAGCCATAAATTGACAAACTATAATTAAAGTAGGGAGTAAAATTATTTTAACGCCCGTCATGGTTTGAAAATACAATAAAAACTCAATTTTGACCTACGACGAGCATGTCCCCCCTTAAAATATTTAAATATCATACTATATTTTGTTTTATATAATATGTCCATAATTATTTAATTAATTTAGCACCTTAGGCTTTCTTTTAGTATATAAAGGATATTCTGTAAATGCATCAGCACTTAATTAATGATAAAACATGGTATTATTACTCACTCTAGTTATATATGTTACACCGAATGTGCGAAATTGACTATTACATGAAATGGGCAAAATTTTGGCTAATTCATGTAATAGTCAAGCCTGTTGCCTTATTCATGAATTAGGTAATTTTTCTGCTGAGTACATGAATTCGCCACGGTATGGAATTCTTGAACTGTCAACATGACAGAAGAAAAAGTAAATTTAATACGGATTGTTTTATTAGTTATAATTGGACATAATATAATATTATTATTATTAGGTTAGGTTAGGTTAGGTTAGGTTTTGTAATTCTGAATTAAATTATTCAACTGAATGTCCATTTTGAGGTTAGCTATCAAGTGTCAACAAACTATCACAAACATTCAATCGACCATTGCACAATTGATACCCAAGCATGAATCAAATCGCAAAAATACTTTTCAATAAAATTCTTCCGTTATCATAATATTATAGTTCTAGATTTCTTTTGCGCATAGTAAATGGATATGAACGTCATTCAAATCAATGAGATTTGACACATTTGTTTAGTTGCAAAAAACACCACGGAGCGCGATCATCTATTTTGACCATAGATAATATAAATGTACATTTTGACCAATCCATGAGCATTTGATACATTTAGTTTAGTTGCAAAAAATACCACCGTAGCGCTACTATCTAATTTGTCTAAGACACGAAGTAGGCAGAAAAATTACTGCCGATTTCACGCACTCTCCAGATATTTTGTCTAATTCATGAATAAGGCAACGGGCTTGCATTTTCCATGATTTAGGCAAAATTTTGCCCATTTCATGTAATATTCAATTTCGCACATTTGGCGTAACATATATAATACTCGTATCCAGAACATGACTGATACGATGATTTATTAATATATTATTATGATATAGTGCCATTTGCATCATTTAAATAAATGATTTTATTATTGTATGACTGTGTGGAGTATCTTTAATCACTTAAATGGAGTTCCCCGTAACTATAACACCCCACCTGGACTCAGTGATGTACACTAATTTTAACAGAGTGAGTGACTTTAATGTTATCAAATAAGGAAAAAACTTTTCGGTCAGGTCGGCCAAGGTCCATTCGTTGAACATGATCAGTTCATTTTAGTCGAGAAATTTTAATGGTTTGGATTATGTTCGCTTCTTCTGTAGATTTCGCGGCACACTTTATCTTTATTCGTTGGTTCCATTGACGTCCCGTGGTGATAGGCAGATTTAGCGTCGTTTGTGGTGGCAATTACTCAAAGGGCGGCAAATCGAGGAGAATTATTTTGTAATTATATATAGAAATAGCTACCTAAACTTAGTAATAACGAAAATATCTTTCCATTAAAAATTCAGCTTAGGTACTGGTTGGAAACAAAGTGTATTATTAACATAAATGTTAAAATAAGACTGTATTTTTTTTGTCGGGCTTGTGATGTCTAGTTTAGTTCCGTTGCCCTTTGACATCCTTGGTGATCAGAAACGACACGTGCAGATTTTTGAATAATAAATTACAGTCTGACTTACTAACCAGACGCATTGGCCGTCAAAACTAAAGATGCAGGGGATAAATTTATATATCTTGTTAGTAATGTATCCATATAAAACATTTCTTAGATATTGGCCGGCCCTCTTTCACCCTGCAGCGGTGCTACAACAAAAGTTACTTACGTGCTGCAGGTCTGACATGGGGGGAGGCTCAAGAGTTGACGATGGACCGAGAGAAGTGGCGCGAACTTGTGCTTGGCATATACTTCAATGCTGGATCGTGACAGGATTTAAGAAGAAAAAGAAGAAGATAATATCTTCTTCTTCTTCTTGCATTCTTCAAGCATGTTGAATCGAGTCGAAATATAAAGTGCGTAATATTATTCCAAATAAAAACGATTTTTGGACATTATCTCAGCTGTTAATTAATTAATCATCATTTAATTTTAATGAGAATATAGACACTAATAGCATCTCTCTGATTAACTCAAATTATATTGGAAAAAACTTACTCGTTTTATAGAATGAATTTAAAACTGTCAAAAATTTAGTTTTTTCGCTCTCCTGAACATTTGTGATTTCAGACTTATAGCGGTTTTTCTGGGGGCCGTCGATATGCATTTGAGACTTTGACGTGAAGACCTGTTGAAATACGGTGCTGGAGGCTGATGAGTAAAATCAGCAGGCACTTCTTGGTTTGCTATGTCGGATTTGTTTGGCCAAAGAGACCGTAGTGAAGATAACAATGTGAAAAATCTCATGATATTGGATCAAGGGCGAAGAAAATGCGGAAAAGTTTCCTCCAGATAGATAGACCAAATCACGAATGCTACATTGCACATTGAAGCATAGAGCTAAATGTCGAGAGGGATGGAGCAAAGCCTTGGAGAATACTCCATCTAAGCCTGTAATTTAATATACTTCTATATCAATTTTAAATATTGTATAATTATCTCTATTAATGTATAAAAATGCCAAATATGTGAATTTATTTGAACTTAACTTGTCTTAATTTTATTATAACTACTGCATTTAACGATAGTTATATCAAAGAAAACACACCAGTATTATCCACTTAACCTAACTTCAGTTTATTATTCTAGCAAATTAAATCTTAATATATCTATATAAAAACAGAATCGCCATTTCAGAAAAAAAAATTAAAAAAATATATTATTACAATATGGTTATTAAGTTTATGGCATTAAAAATAGTGTCAAATAATAATCATTTTAAACATAATAAATATATATAAAATACCACTGAATAGAGACTGGAGATCTCTCAGTCAAGGCGGAATAAAAATATTAAATTATATAACCTTTAACATTTACGTGACATTCTACTGCGGTTGTTACTAACCGGGGTTCCGTGGAACTTAGGGCTCCGCAAGACTCTATAAAAACATGCGAAAAGTACAACTTGAAACTTTTTTTTGTAATATGGTAAAAATAAGCTTATTCTTATGTGCTTAGTTACTTATTGTTTTTTAATATTAATACTTTCGACTGAAGGTACTTGATGGAATTTGAATTTAAATTCTAATGGATTCAAGCTCTGTACTATTCCATTTAAGTCAATTTTTGGATGCCAAAAGGCGAAACCCGGGTCGCAAAAAACGACTTAAATGGAATAGTACAGAGCTTGAATCCATTAGAATTTTTATTGTTTTTTGTTTTTGATAGTCGTATTAGTATTGGACAATGTAGAAATATGTTATTATAACTCAGGTATTCAAAATGTAGACAATAAATGCAACAAGTACATACTATTTATATATAATATTAATAATTAATAAATACATTACAATTTACCATGGTAATAGTTATGGTACTAGGTTACAAAATGTGGCAGAAAATGCCGCTAATATAGTTTTTTTAGTAGAGTCCATATTGGGGACAAACTTTCTGCCTGCGGAGCTATATACATTATGTATATTTTTTTTGAACACGCAGGTAGTATTAGCCAACTAGATAGGGAATCCACGATATTTCACAAAATACTTCAAGAGTACCGCCAACCAAAAAACGTTGATAATCACTATTCTACAGCTAATCGAAAAATACATATTTTGTTTCATTCATTATACTTTCGATATGCGAAAGTGGTTTAGAATCCTACGATTTCGTTTCAACGTTACTAATTTCGAACATACATAATTTTGAAAAACACTTCTGAGAAAATGTATTATAACCAATAGTTAATTAATTGATTGTTTTCAATGGTGGTCTGGTAGTTACCTACTTTGGAACATTTGTACAGATCCTTGTCTTAACTCCTTCTGCCAAAATTTTTGAATTCTTCTAATTTATCAGAGCACGTCAATATATTTTCATTCTGAACTTGCATTGTTTTATTAAGTTCATCCAGGTGGCTATTCCACCGCGGCACACCTAACATCGTCTCGCGGCACACCAGTGTGCCACGGCATACCGGTTGCGGAGCACTGCTCTATACTACGAGGCGACATACTAATTGCGACAAACTTTAACTCTTGGCCTTTTTAATACCTACTCATCAGCGCTCTTCTAAATCAAGCTACTTTGGCAATCGGTTTTTGTTTCTTAAATCAAAGTGGTTACCTACTACTTCAATTACTAACTGACGTCACGGATTTCTCCAATATTTTTTATGATATAACTTCTGAGAAAATATAGTATAACCAAAAAAAAAAATGTTTTTGAAAATGCCGGGTGGCTTACTTTTTTCAAGTGTTTAAGTGTTTTTCAAAATTATGTATCTTCAATAATTAGAATGGTACATTCTTAAATATTGTGAATTATTCGTTGAAAAATATAAATAGTTAATTAAAAGTAACTAATTTAAATTTCAACGAGGAGTGATCGCTCTCCTATCAAAATTCCTACCTATTCAAAAATGCATACATTGACAAACCAATACACTTAACATCCCCTATTAATAAATTCATCAAAATATCCGTGTATATTATGTATTATACTATCTCCACCCTTAAAATATAATATATTATCACGATTTCGTATTAGTCAGAATCATGGTTTAACAAGCAGTCGTCAAATCTGGAATATTTATTACAGAGGTAAACTATTAATAAGACGAATTAATAGCAAACACAAATTATGTCAGTCTTTAATTTTAATTTTGAGTAATTTTTCTACAATTATAATAAAAACTCAACATCAGTTTTAACTTTCAACTTTCTACCACAGTGGTCGTAACTAAAAATAACATAAATCAAATGTAGGTAATATTTTCAATAATACAATTCTATTATTTTATAGTACATACGCATGTAGTATTTTTTCCACCTTATTCATTAACGATTAGTACCGGTTACAATCAGTTTTTAGATTTTTAATTACTGTCATATTGTATCATTTAAGAATATCCCATTGAAGCGGATTAAACCAGTCCTGAACATTATTATATTAAGTATGTACTTTCGAAAAGTAGCTATATTATATACGTAATCTCAAAATTCCTTGTAATGGCCGTGTGAGTATGTTGACATGCTCAATGAGAGAGGACCCATAAAATACAATACCTCGGCCACATTATGAGAGGACAAAAGTCCAGCAATCCCCAACTTGGCATGTACCTAAGGAAAGATCAAGAGTAAATGTAGCAGAGGAAGATGCGGCATTTCGTGGCTTAAGAACCTCCGTGATTGGTACGAGTGCAGCTTTACCGAATTGTTCAAGGTAGCATAGAAAAAAGCAAAGATCGCCTTTATGGTAACCAATCTCCGTTAGCGGATTACATACATAATTTGGAAAAATCTTTTTGAAAATCCATCAGATTTGCAACAATGTGATTTACCATTCTGCCACCTGTGGCTAACTTAATTATGATGAAATTTGCTAATATTCACATATATGAAATGCTTTGTAAATTGGCATTTGTGGTTCGAATCAAGGATTGATTCCTGCCCGGCATCATATTTTTATCAAAGATTTTTTTGTATATTCATATATAAGAAAATATTATGTATATTTAATAAAGAATTTTACTTCTTGTGAACGATTCGTTGAATGAAATAAAAATAGTTTACTGCATATTCTATATTATTTTAATTAATAAAATGTCCCGCTACAAGGAAATCGTTCCTAGTAAAAACGTATATTTATACTTATTAACTAAATGTTAAGTTATCTGTTAAATAAATTATGTTTAAAATGTTTTAATTAAGTTAAGATTTGCTAAAATGTAAAAATAAATGTGGGCCACAGGAAGATTTTTAAACGTACGCGCACCGCACAAATGGAAAATAATAAAATTATCATTGATATCCGGAAAACCCGGCGTCCCTCGCCGAGTTCGCTTCCATTCTACTCCGTTCCGGGCAAGGTTCCCGGCCGCAGCGCCCGGGAGTGAGAGCAGGGTGTGACGTCGGCGCCCCCGGCGTCCCGGCGCCCCCCGGCGTCCCGGCGCGAACCCCCGCCCACTCGCCCGACGCCGGTCGTCTGACTCCAGTAGACATTCGGGCGGCGACAGCGCACCACGCCGCTTCTCTATTGCCAAGTGCTTCGGACGCACTTTTTGTACACATTATTATAATATATTATCCATCAACGACGAGGACGTCTTTCGGGAAATACCGCGCCTCGCCGTCAGTCGATTAATAATCATCCCCGGACTCGAACCGGTAAATTTTCACGGTAATTACAACCCTTCAATACGAATTTCACCCCGGTTGAAGCACATCCGTAAAGTTTTTATCGTATTTATTTTACTTTATTCACGTTTAAAATTATGTAACTTTTCAATTTCCACCGTTTTAGAGAAGCAACATTTCAAATAAATCATACACACGGCTAATTGTCTAACACATTCCACAAAAACACCTGACGTAACCTACATTATTTCATAACTCAATAATAAAATTACTCTTTAATAACCTTTAAAAAACACTTATAATTTAGTAGTATTCAATATAAATAACTTCATTATATCAGAAAATGTCTTTCCGATTTGTAGATTTAGTAATAAATTCCTAAACAAAATCCCTTCTAATATTCAACATTTGACAGTATCATTATTAGATAACAGTGACATCTAATTAACTATTCTAGAAGTATTACAGCCTAGTCATTATCATCATGTTATGGATTTGACGTTTACTTATCTCAATTTGAATGCGTACAACTGAATATTGTAGTAACAATTAAATAACATTATGTACAAATATTTCATTCAAAAAAGTTAAATAAAATAACGGTTTATTAAATTAGAGTCTAATATCAGTACTTAAGTGGTAAATATCGACATTTTTGTTTTTAATAGTCCGTTTGTAACAGCTGTGATCTTATTATGAAAGTATTTATTAAAATATAAGTGGAAAAGGCAGTCAAGACTTCGTTGGATGTTCACCAATACTGGTATAAAGTTTTCTTTATTACAAATCAGTGATTTTATGCTATAAAATGTACGTAAATTTTCTTGTTTTTTGATTGCTAGAAATACACATGTTTGATTGTTATTAATCTGTATTTAAATAGTATTTATTACAACAAACTTTAGTTTGGTACACGGATGCTACGCCCACTTGTTTTGTACATTGTTTAATACTGAAGACATAGAACACAAATTGACTTATTATTATATTCGCTTTATTAAGTTAAAAAAAATGCTACTAAAATGATATTAGTCACATAATCAATAACCTATATTAGAAGCATTTCATCCTGGAACTATGAACAAATACGCAGTATAGATTTCTTTAAATTCCGTGTCAATGTTATAAATAAGAGTTATTCAACCGACGGTTCGCGTACATTTGACGTTGAAAATTTAAACTGTATTTTGTGTTTAAAAGTATTATGTAGCATTTAAAATATTGACATTATTATGGCTATGTAATTATTAGTCAGATTCCACAGTCAGCGATAATTTTTATTATAGTTTATAATCGGCCATGAATAATTATTGAATTTTTGTATTTTAAATATTAGTTATTATATGTTTTAAATGTGTTTGTATTTCTTTTATTGCTTTCGTGTAAATATATTTCAGTGCCGAAGGGTGGTGGTAGGCTGTTAAGATCCGCCGTAAATAGTGCACACTGAGCTTTGTCAGTCATACGTATTTGTTTTCATTGAAATAAGACTGCCGTTTAAAAACGGTGTTGGTTAGTTTTTTTTAAATTCAATTAAACCCGGCAAAGCCAAGCCATAATAAATAATAGTAAAAAAATACTCGTCTATTTATAAAATATATAATATTATGCAATTAAATAATACATAACTTTGGATATTTCATATATAAAATAATATTTTTTTATCTATTATAGTTTGGTATAGGCTAGAATTAATGAATTAAAAAAAATGAACCAACAATATGTGTAATACTGTGTTCTTAATCCAACGAAAACAAATAAGTATAAATGAAAAAGTGTGCACAATTTTGTCGTATCGCACAAAGTATACCAAAATTATTATGGTTTGGTTTAGGCAGGGCATAATTGATTTTTAAAAACTAACCAACGCCATATTTAAATTGTAGTCTTAGTTCAATAAAAACAACTGCGTACGACTAAGAAAGTTTAATGTGCACTACTTATGGCGGATCTTAACAGCCTACCTCCACCCTTAGCCACTTTACATTGGGGTACTAAAATAAAAATAAAATACTTTGAAGGTACGTCAAAAAAAAGGTTGAATAACACTAAACTAAACAATATAACAGTATAACGAAAAACAGTTTTAAATTAACTTATATCATTGTATAGACAAAACTTATAGTTATTTCGTTTGATAATAAACGCCGCTTTCATTCCCATTCCGATAACGTATTGTGTCGACCTGAAGATTTTTTTTTGACTGGTGACTTGACAATATATTTCTACTATAGATTAAGTAATAATACATAATAACTTCATTTGTTTTGTGTACGAACGAATAATCGAATCGGGCTCCGCTGATTAAGGACAGAAGACGACCGTCTTGGCAGAGGAAGGTGAGTGACAGTCTGTTATCATATCGATGTTAAATGAATGGCATTACTAATTAACGGCGTTGCTCAGGTAACGTTTGCAATGATAGCGCTTCCGTGTATCGATGTTGTTCAATTAGTTTGACATATTAATGGAAATATCTACTTGCATTTGGTTCTGATGTTATGTTAAAATTGCTACCCAAAGTTTTCAGTCAGTTCGAGTCATAATAATACCCAAATTCGTATGATCTAACTTAAACACTTTTTTTTAAATTTTAGCACTTGCATAATTTGAAATAACTGCAGAAACACACATATTGGAAAAATACTAGTTTTGTTACTGTATCATATTATAGGACTTGAAACCACGTCAGTTACAATAGGCGCGGTAAGTTTTACCGATCAACATATTAAAACAATTTGATTTCTAATAACGCGAAAATTTCCCAACAACTATACATTTGATGTGTTATATTAAATTTTGTTATTATTGACGACCGTATTTTGTAGTTTTAAATTAAAATATTAACAATACTTCCATTGAATCCTGGACGGCGACGGATATTCCAAAATTTTAGTTTTAACGTATACTATACTAATTTTAAAATTACATTATTTTTTTAATAAAATAATATTAATCAAGATTTAATAATGCAACAATACTTTCACTAGATACCTACATAAATTTTGTATGTTTAATGTTCAAACATCTACATAACTTATTTGAAAATGTGACAAAAAATAATGTAGTCATTCAGACATTTAATAGATGTTGATAAAGTGTCACAAAAAATATTCCGTAAATACACAAAGATTGATGATTTATTTTTCACCGCGATAATATGATATGTATAATACAACCCATTAAAGAAAAAATAATGATACAATAATTTATTATAATAAATTATTTTTTTACATTTATAATTTACACGATCGTGCAAATTTATTATTCCCGACGGATCAAATCTTAAGTTCAGTATTTCCATGTATGCCTAAATCCACCGTATATATTATGTTTTGATGTTAGTACTTGTCTAAATTATAATATTTTAGTTAAAAGTTTTAAGAGTTTTGGATAGTTATTCGATTTTGTTTAAATAATCAACGATAGGCCGGGGTATTCAGGTATATTGGCTATAGCGTAATACCCCTGACAGCCTATTGCTTCTCTTGTGGTGGAGTCAACTCTACCTAAAGTAAAACCCAATGTTATTCCTCTGTTACGTTTTACTCGTAAGTTATCAAAACCACCAGATTCTCTAGATTGTCTTGTCTATGAGGAGATATAATAACATTGCAGAATGCTTGTTGTCGACAGGCGTTCCTTTATTTTAAGTCTCTTGGATAACTGATCGGTTTATTATATTGTGAAATATATGCTTTTATAGCATTTATCATTAGTGCCATGTTTTCAAGGTATTAATTTCATTGCGCTCTATTCCTTTATTCAAGACTCAACGACATACAAAAATATGGATAACACTTATGTTTTTGACAAGCTTCATTATCGTGGTAAAACATGTCATCGTATCTTTGGAAAACTATATGCTCTTTATAATTTATATTTCATATCCGCCATTGCGCTCTACAATTAATTCAAATGTTCATTATTAATTAGGAATCATTTCAAAAGATTAGTTTAGATACGATTCATGATAAATTTATAAATTTGTATTCAACACATAATTTTAAAATACGTGTTTTAACCACACGACGAGGTTTATTAAGTATGAATACCATATTATGGTGGTGATAGATATGGAGTTATTTATACGTTTTATAAATTGCATTATCTAATTTTATTATTTACCTCATATACCACAGACCTCTCTAGCTGACCTAATTCTTTACAAGTATGTTTAACATGTTCTTATTAATCTGTAAATGCCTAATTGATATCTATCCATATTTTAAACATTAATAATTACAAGATAAAAAGAACTTTTTATATACTACGTTTTTAAATTTTCAGTTGAATCATATAAACTTGACAATTCTATGTATTAATAATTTAGGACAAATAAGGCTATTGTCAACAAATCATTTTTTTGCTATTTTGCAACAAACAAACAAATATAGAATACTGAAATGTCATTTTGATTTCCATAGTAACGCACGTATATACTAATAATTTAGTTGCTAGGACCACCACCTTAGCAACCAATAATAGTGTATTGTATGAAATAACTTTTCACACAAAACAGAATTAACTGAAAATGAATTCAATTCTACTTATATAAAAGAATGCATCGGCACCGTGTTCTGATATATTCTAAAAGTTTCAAATGTCTAGCTAGTCGGGAAGTTAGTTAAAAATCAATCACAAGATTTTTACTGGATAAACAACCACCGGACACACAAGAATACGAGCTAAGAAAAACGTGGTAAAATAGTGAAGTTATGTCGACACTATTTCAATTCGTACGTCAAATATTGAACGCTATACTATTCTAAATAATAATTATTGTCGATGTAATGAATTGAAAAAAGGTTTTATAATTAATTTGTTACTACCCTAAAAATAACGAAATAGGCCGAGCACTTATTATGTCACTACATTAATATGACGCGTGTATTAATTTTAATAGTAACAGAACGAGGGTAATATTTTGATAACCGACCAGGCTTCTTGTTATCGCCCTTTATCAAAAAAAGCGAACGTAATTTCGTTCGGTTTGACGTAAATATCGATTTTATCATTTAGCGCACAGATAAGCCGACTATCGCGACATGCAATGCCGACGGAAAGTAATACATATGCAACCAATGAATGACTACCTACTAAAAAGAAAGACAGATAATTTATATATAACAATATAATTATTGAATGCATAGTAAACAGTCCTGTCAAATGTATATTTATCTTTATATACTAACATATTATTATCAACATGATTTATGAAATAATGTGTGAAACAACTCATTGGTTATTACATTTTGCAACAAGTAGTAAGAATGTTGCACTGTTGTAAACGTTTATTAAAACAACAACTTGTTTTTTTCTTTTTTTTTCTTTATACAAGATAAAATCCTGTTTCATTGTTGCAAAACTTTTATGATCTGACGATAGATCATGCCAGTGCGTGTGTTTAACAATAAAAACTTCAAGGACATCTTCCCTTAAGCTGCTTCCGCTAGCAAACACTTTTTAGTCACATACTTCAAAATACTTTTAGATAAAGTTGGATCACAAGTATTAAATTTAGTATTAATAATGGGTTCTATAAAATTATTTATATTCTCGCGAATATTTTATTCAATGTTATTAAATTAACATTATTTTTGAAACGTTGCAATTTATCATTTTTTATAGGTATGTTAATAACGTATTAGCATATTATAATGTTATTTTATTCATTGAAAATATTGAAAACTATCAACAATAATTCAACAGGTGATAAAAACACCTAATCGTCTCATTTGGTCAAAAAGGCGTGGTTAAAACACTGAACACAAATGAAATGTCCTACCTTCAACATATTCGTCATATTATCTACATTCATGACTGTGAAGAATTTCTAATTATAAACACCCATTTTCGTGTGAGCATTATCAACTTAATAATAATAATATGTCATAAATGAAAATATTTGTCATGTTTTCTTCTTTTATTTTTCACGATGGAAATAAAATTGAATAAAATCACTCTAGCAACTTGGGTCTTCAACCAATTCAATTTTAAGGCCCTTTTCGGTATGGCGTTATCAGATAATATTGAATTGACACAGTTACTACGATTTTTTTTATTTATTACTTAACATCATTACCGGGTAACATCACATCAATACATATAATAATAAATGGAGAGCTTTCAATCTTATATTATCAATTTAAATAATCTTGTCTGTTCTATTATGTGAAATTATGTTACACAAGTTAATTAATATTTTATATTTCAGTTAATATAGACATAATATTTTAGCCTGCTTCTTAAAATGCTTTGCAATTAATAACTAAGAATTGATTAAGTGAGAATTTCTATTTTAAAATACTGTCGTATAGTCAAACTAGTACAGTGGCCTGAATACACTAACAATATAAGATATTAAGACATTTTGATATCAATATATATTATAGATTTAAACTATATCTACAACTTTTAACGTTTGTGTCTTCTTCTATTGAAGATCGGTTATTATTAAGGCAATCCTCACTTTATCTTTTATTGTGTTAACTGTCAATTCATGGTGGATATGAATTGTATTATTAATTTAATTTAATGACAACATTATATAGTACTTTTTTCACTTTGATTACTGCCCTAAATAGCTAAACTTATAATACTCGTAACCACGAAAATCTTCATTATTCATCAAAATAATCATTATTCGTAGGATATTTATCACATTTGAATGGTTAAAGACATAGTTTATAATCATTATCTTTAGAATTATCTTCAAATGTGTTAATTGTGCCCATTTTTTGAATATAAAATGCCTAATTCTTGTCAAATTTGGGATCACAAAGATTATAAAATATATATTTTTATCGTAAGTATTTCACTATGCAATGTTAACATTAATTTTACTAACGGTTTTATAAAAGCGTTTAAAAATTAATAAACCTAAAAAATCTTAACACCACTAGACATGGGTGTACTGAAATATGACTATATTCTAATACATTAGATCGAGAGGCTTAAAAGAATACTATTTTATGTAATAAAAATACTTTATGCAGTCATTAAATGTTTAAAATAAATATAAAGGATAATAAGGCTTCAAAATTAGATAAATAAATTATCTACAACGTTTAAGAAATGTCCAGGATTATGCTCTGAAAATACCATAAAATCTCCATTTTTACTTACGTGGCGCACGTGGGCCGTTAATAGATAAAAGAAACGAAACCACATGTTAATTATTCATTTATGAATACAATAAATAAATAAATATGTGATACTACAATACCCACTAGGCATTGATATTAATTCGTCGATGAAATAAAATAATCTATTTGTCATTGAAAATTTATTTATAATTTAGAATCAAATAAATATGAATAGAAACTTTAAAGACTGCTGCTTGAATGGAAACACGAACCCAAATAGTACGTGGGTATTGATCGGTTGTATAAATTAACAACACAAAAATAGGAGGGGTAACTTTCGTACTGCGATTATAATAAGCTTGCCTCAAACACCGCATGTATTTATTCGAGTACCTACGTGGCTTGTTTGATTTTGCAGGCTGACACTAAATTAATCATCAGCTTTATGGCTTAGGTATCTTTAGACTTTAAAATAATAATGTAATGCTGTTTGTTATATAGTGTTATATCACATATCAGTGGAGAAGGGTGGAGGTAGGCTGTTAAAATCTGACATAAATAGTGCATCCTAAACTTTGTTAGTCAAACGTATTTATTTTTATCGAACTAAGACTACAATGTGGTGATTGTATTAATTTGTTAGTTTTTAAGATTCAATTAAACATACAATTACACCATACATATTTTAGATACTTTATTGATTATGGTTTGGTTTTAGGCAGGGCTTAATGAATTTTTAACAAACCACCCAACACCATCTGTATCAATTCAACGAAAACAAAAAAGGATGACTGAAAAGGTGTGCACTATTTTTATAGAATCACCCTTAGCATACCTAAAGTATTATGGTTTGGCTTAGGCAGAGTTTAATTTTAAAAACTATCTTGCACCATCTGTAAATTGCATTCGTTGTTCAATGAAAACAAATACGTGTGACTGACAAAGTTTACTATGCACTATTTACGTAGAATCTTAATAGCCTACTTACACCCCTCGCCACTGACATATAGTCATATGTGTAAAGGTCTGTTGTTCATGCCTTCTCTCAAATTCTGTTGAATGACTTTTAAATTCTGCCGGAGTTTCCCTGATTTCAGCCCCTCAGTGCGCGCCAGAATATTGACAAGTCACAGTCACTGTTTATAATTTAGTAAACGCACATTTTTTTTTAAATTTTTCTAGGCTTTATATCGTCTGCACAACAGTGATTTTCCGTTATTTAATCCTGCCTTAAAGTACTGTTGAAGAACTTTGTAATTTTTTTCCGTTTAAATTTGGCGTATTGTACAAATACATACATCTTATTGAAAATTACAGAGCTAAGTTTCACTTTATATTATGACGTGTATGATGTGATCATAGTTTTAATATAAGCTTGAGTTTAACCATGGCAGCGGGCTTAGGGAAAGCAGAATAGATTTACTCAATTTATTCAAGTCCAAGAATGTGGTACATTAATAAGGCTACGCAACTACGGATAACGTAGGGTTCATTATTGATCAATTATTTAAATAAAATTATAACAAAAAGCTTGCACATTTAAACTAGCTCATGGACGAGACGTCATGTTAGATTTGTTAACAAATTATATGCAAGAATTAGTAGAATATCGATATTTCATTTGTCAATGCAAGATTACCATAATTTTTGAACAGTGCACATTTTTTATGTTCCTGCAACTGCAATTGCAAATCCAACTTATTACTTATTTACTTTAGTTAAATTGTACAGTAAAAAAATTCAAGCCAATATATTCTAAATGTGAAGTCAGTTTTATTTTAATTATGCACTATTTCTCATCGATTTTAACAACCTAAAATTTATAGGTAACTTACGTACTTTTTCTCAAAGTTTGAGAAAAGAAAAAAGCTATCAAATGATTTTGATCGTTCATTTTAGACAACAATCAACATCCGTCAACATAAGTGTATGTAGTATTATCCAAACACTATAGAATGTATTATAAACATTGAAATTTGAAGCTTGTGCAACTTAATTTTATAATATATATATACTTCAAATTCACATTTAACATAATTCTCCGTTAAATTAAACTGTTTTCTTTAATAAATAACACCATTTTTAGTGGCCTACAGTCCACACGTGAAATATTTACAAAAATACGATCAGATAAGCGATATTATTATGTAGTCCAGGTGTTTGGGCAAAGTGTTTCCTCAAAAGGTCAGTCTTACCTTTGACCCAGATGTTACAATGTTATGTGTGTTTGAACTCCACGTAATTTGTATTCATTATCATTGAAAAGCTTACATATACAATTAACGTAATTATAGATAATTTTATTATACAATTTGAGATACAACTAATTATTAACTATACTCATGTATTAAATTTATTACAGTCTTTTGTTGATAAGGAAAGTATGCGTAAATTGACAGTAAAATTAAATAATTAAATTTATTCCAAATCAATCGTGGTTATTCGTGATGATGGAGAAGTGAGAGTTTATTTATGGTTACATAAGTAAAAGGGTACAATCTGTACAATAATATAAATAAACTGACTGTACATATTATACTGAGATAGTAACGGGCCAGGTACTTAGATCCGAGTGACCTTTCCGATGAATTATTATTCGCTATTTATACATCAAAATAATATCTACCCATTATAATTTAGTACATAATTAGGTATATTAATCAAATCAGTTGCTTACTGTCATTTGCATCAATTGACATCCGAGTAGCCGACTATTGTATAAAATATTGATATCGCGGAAATAGCTATTGTACTATAATTTGACACTACGGAAATGCATATTAAAGAATTTGTAATTGTGGTACAATATTTAATATTGCAAATCAATCTGCTGACGCAGGTGATGAGTTGTTTATCGCCATAAAATAATAAAATATTATTCATTGATCAACATATTATTATGAAGAAAATATTTTGTGCACAGCAAAAAATCATCTCGAAAGCTTGCGGCCCGCGGGATACATGTTTCTCATTACTGGTATAAAACATATACTTCCATTCAGAATTATATTTTACAATATTTATATTATTGATTATATTAATCTGTACCTATTTTTTTTTGTCAACAGCAATTACTGTTTAGATAAGAAAATAAAAGTTGTGATATTTAATATTACTAATATCATAATATCAAATCGTCACCTCAATACTACAACTAGATAACTTGATTTTCACTGTTTTTGAGATAGCTATTGAATTATGATTCTACATATTTTCCTTCTCTACAAAATGATAAAACTGGATAAGTTAGAAGTTAATGGAAACTGTATTAATTTTGTGTTTGAAAATATTAGATAACTTTAAAATCATAAATACTTTAAATAAATAAAATAATAAATCTACAATATTTGTAATTAAACAAGCAATTTTCCATTTTTATTTTAAATAATATTTATAGCCTAGATTTATGTCATTCAAGTAAAGTTTCAATTTTATTTCCCCGATAAGGACTGAATAATAGTTATCTATTTGCAGTATTGAGGTGACGAAATGTTATAATACAAAAAGTCCGTAAAATCCCATCTTTCACTTTCTGAAAAAACTTTTTGGTAAAAACCGCATAAGAATCGATTATTATAAATATTCTACACTGGTGTTCTAATTTTCACCATGATATAGTAATTCGTTCAAAAGCTGAAAGTCCATCCATTCCGATTTAACTGAAAGCTATCAAAAATTCAGAAAGCTGTCGAGAGTGTAGCGGCTCGCTCGACGTGTAGGCAATGTAGGTAATGCGAAGGGCGGATTTCCCATGAATATTTAACGTCAAAAGCTCCGATTCCTAATAACATGTCATTTCGAAAATTGCCCACGAAGCTCTGCTGCCAGCGTAATTGTTTGCCCAACAATTCTGATTGTAATGAAACAAAGATTAGTTTATTTATTACATCGATAAATAGGTTAATTGATCTTTGAAAAATATGACATTATGTTACTGAAAATTAATTTTTAAATACTTTAGGTGATAGGGCTTGATACAGGGCTATTTGATGTCGGGCCTTGTTTAGGAAGCGGTGCGAAGCGGGTTTCAATAATCAATATTAGTTGTAGATAATGTTATTTTATTAAAGATCAATGTACAATATTCTTACAGCGTGATGATTTACAGGATCGTAACACATGTAATCTAGCAGGTATGCATAGTTTTCGAAGTAAAATAAAATTCGATAAGGTGCCTATAGCATTGTGGTCAATGTGCGTGGGCATGAATCCCGAGAAACGCAGGTTCGATTCCTGCTGGGTGTCGTATTTTTTCAAAAAAGATTTTTTCTATTGGTTCGATATTTTCTCAGAAGTGTTTTCAAATTATGAATGTTCAATAAAAAGAATGTTGCATTCTTAAATCTTGTGAATTATTCGTTGATTAAAAAAAACAGTTAATTAAAATGACGAGTAGATATTGACACGTTTACAAGCAAAATCCAAAAAAAGAAGGTGTCTTTAATTAAATTTTGCAGAAGAGTATATCTTATCACAGCTGTCTCTATCATACGGCTATATAATTTAGCTAACCTAAGAGTGGCAGAAATGGCAGGCACACCATTAAGTTAGGTTAGGTTAGGTTAGGTTAGGTTAGGTTAGGTTAGGTTAGGTTAGGTTAGGTTAGGTTTTCATTCTTGAATTCATGAATTTTGCCAAAACCATCTATGAAAAAGCTATGAAAGAAAATTGAATTATTGTTCATATTCAATCTAATAAAATTGGTAACCGTACATCATACCTTCTTGGAATTGGACAGCCGTATTTTTATTACTAATACAGGTTTTGAGTTTGCAGCCAATTACGTTTATTTGGCCGCCAAACAACAGTTCCGCCTAACGTATCAATCAGGGTAAATTGGCGACCTGAAATTGACTGAGGTGACAGATTTTGGTCAGTTTATTCTAAAATTGGCTCACTTAAAATCATCATTATTAGAAAGGTCTGTTAATCTATTCTCCGATCAGTTTCATATCATACTTTGCTGAAGATCGAAAATGTCAATTTACCTTTTAACTAATCAATTATTCATTCAGACAGTCTGTCCGTGAGAAACCGTTAATGTAATTTTTCGTCTAATTCTTAATTAAAACACATTCGTTGTGCATTTTTTTTTCCATATTTTAAATACGGAATAATACAATGGGCTTTTGCTGGACCACTCCCAAAAAATATTAATCAACTATTTCCTTTGTTCTGGTGTTTTTTAAGCTGTCTATGATACTGCACGAGAGGTGGAAATATACGAATTTCGGCGTTTCGTTTATTGAATTAGTTGCACTAGACATTCCGGTTTGTTGGGGTGCCAGTAACTGCAGCGAATTTATATTATTTGGGGCTTGCATGTATCTGCAGCTGCTCCGAAAATTTATTCCGAAATTATTAGGGTGACGCATGTTTCAATGTGACAGGACTATTGCCCTATAATTTTGATTTAACCAAATTACTGAACTCAGATTGTTAATTGGGTCAATTTTGCTTATTTAAAGCATGTTTGCATTGCGTTATTTTGAACAAGTAGTATATTTTATTTACATCATTATTAATTTATTGTAGTAGGACTTTACAACAACATTATAGTCTAAACTTCAAGTTATTTTAATATTTAAAGACTGTTTAATTACATATTATAATTATATTATATTCGTACATAATTGATTTATGTATTATAGTAACACTTTGTTAATTGTTTGTCATTAAGTTCTTTCTTGTTATAAACATATCATCACCCCAATACTACAACTAGATAACTTGATTTTCACTGTTTTTGAGATAGATATTGAATATGATTCTACATTTACCTTTCTACAAAATGATAAAATCAGGTAAGTCAGAAGTTAATAGGAACAGTGTTCATTTTGTGTTTGAAAATATTAAATAACATTAAAACAATAGATGCATTAAATAAATAAAATAGTATATCTACAATATTTTTCACACAATTGAACATTATTTAATTGTTCCCAATTAGACAAGCACAATTTTCCATTTTTATTTTAAATAATAATTATAGCCTATATCTATGTTAATCAAGTAAAGCTTAATTTTCATTTTTCCAATAATGACCAAATCAGAGTTATCTAGTTGTAGTATTGAGGTGACGATATTATGAAAAATAATAAAACGAATTTATACGGATTATTCTAAACTTGTCCAATATCATATTTTTAATTTTACTAAAATGTATTCTTGGCAAACAATTAAATTTGTAATATTTTAAATATTATAATACAATATAATTGATAGGTACAAATAATTAAAACACAATTTTAGTAATAAAAATAGAACGGTAAATGACATAATAATATAATGTATTGCATATTAAATTTAGCATGTGTATAAGGAAAAGTTTATTTTTTCTTTTGTGTTATGTCCACTGTTAAACGTCAAATATAGTTTGGGCTATCTTTTACCTGTCTGCCGTTGTCCACAATGGACATGGAGTCCATTCATTACTGCATAACTTTCTTGTTATAACTGGGCCTTACTTCCGGGAACCTCCATTGAATGACGCATCATTAGTCTATGTAATATACAAGTCTTATTTGTGCACCATTTGACTAAGTTCGAATAAATATGCAGTATATTCATATTCACACATATTGTTATAGTAAGGTTTATTAAACAACGTACATGCTAGACGATAGATTTAAATTAGATTATAGTTGTACTGAAATAATTATTCTACAGTAGCACCATGGGTACCGCTTAAAGAAATTGCAGTTTTATTTGAATTACTTGCTACGATGTCTGTTTCATTGCTATAGGTATAGTAGAACAACTTAACATTAAAATTGCGCAGATTGCGACTTCTTCACTGCGCACGAATTACGGAGGGTAAATTTAAATATTGTTACCATTATTATTTCCGACTGCTCTAACATGAAGCCTATTGCATCACTCGGCGTCGCTTTAACTACGTCATGTTTTATGTCAAAACTATCGAACTTCACGCTTACGTGGTATCTATATCTACGCCTACGATGGCCGCGCGGCTTTAACGTCGGACTATAACGTCGTGGGTCCCAGGTTCGAATCCTGGGTCTGGCAAGTACACATATTGTTTTTCAATTTGTGTAGAGTCAGAGTATGGACCTAATAGGTTTAGCAAGTGGCTGACATCCATTTCTCATAAAAACAAAATCTGTTAATACAAAAACCTCAACTCTGTGGAGGCTCATATGATCTTATTAGGATCGTACATGGTAAAAAAAATGTTTATAGTAAACAATACAAATATAACTTACTGCAAATTTATCTGCCAATATAGAATGATTTCAGTAGATACACCCAAATGTCTTCATTATAAAATTTAAATTACGGAACATTACTAAACTTTACCTGGTAGTACTACTACAATAAAATAGCATAACACAGTTCAAACAATTATAATAAAATATAATGACAATGCAATATAGTTTTATTATTCAGAATGAAATCAATTTCACTTTCGACAGCAAAATTATAGTCACCCTATACTTTCTATTATCACGCAGCGTTTCGGATTTATCATATTTTATCAAATGTATTTATTATATCAAATGAAGAAAAAAAACTACAGCTGGCAGTCTATTCATTTTGATAGCCACGCGATTTTCAAGCCCCCCTATTGATTTGCGTTCACAACAATGCTTATAAACTTATTTATTCTCTCACCAAACTTTATTCCGTGTAATACTGGATTATCAAAATATATTAGCATTATATCCACCAAGTTACTTTTGTCGTTAGCAAAATTATTTAAATTATATTATATATTATTATTATTTATATTAGTAAAGTTATTTATTGTTTATAATTTCGTCGATCCAATTCTGGGTAAAAGCCTACTTTTCTCGGTCTTTAAATATTTTCTGCCACGTTTCTTATCCCGAATTTGATGAGAACGTCGGTTTATCGAGCTTTAGGGAAAATCGTGGTCATTTAGTGCCGTTTAGGTAACACTGTATGACCGTATTTTTTCAGCAGTTGACCACTCACTGGGGTCATGTCAACCCCATCAGTTTGTGTGACGTCTATCTACCAATTCATTGATTTATTTTGTGGTCATTCCATGTTATATCCAATATGTATTTTTTAATACCACATCTGCTACCATTAGTTAATCGTTTGAGCGTGTTTGAATACACTGATGGATAAAAATCTTCTCAAGCTCTATCCACTCTTCACGGTTTCTTTTTCTTTGCTTCCACGTAATTTTATCGAATCTTAATATGTCGCCAATCCAATATGCCTTGGTGCGGCTTTTCGGTCATCTTAGATACCTTGAGTATTACTGGATTAACATTTTCTCAGAGCTCATCTAAAAATGTCTTACTTATTTCATTCTTATAGGCTTGTGTAAATGAACAAAAATATTCTAACATGTTATTTATTAAAAAAAAAACAATATTATACTTTTTTCAGAAGTTGTTATAGATACGACTTTCTGAAAAAGAGTGAAAATAAATATTTTTGTTGACTTGTGAACGTTTTTCCGTTTCCACCATATTCATACCTTAATTAATTGACTAAATATACATCCACGATGGCCGCGTGGCTTAAGTGATGGTCTATAGTATCGTGGGTCCCAGGTTCGAATCCTGGGTCTGGCAAATACACATTATTGTTTTTCAATTTGTGTGTGAGTCAGAGTATGGACCTAATAAGTTGAGCAAATGACTGACATCCATTTCTCGTAAAAACAAAATCTGTTAATACAAACCTCGACCGTGTAGAGGCCTATCTGATCTTATTAGGATCGGACATGGATAAATAGAAAAGCTCGTAGTCAATGTTCATTATTTTCTTAACTTCATTCTTCTGGGTTTTTATATTATTTAGTTTAGATTACATATTATTATGATAGTAGCGATGTCTACAGAATTATGAGAATTAAACAGACAACTACCTATCATTTCCATTTTGATTCCCAGGTCTAGATAATGATAAAAAAACCTTGATTGGCCAGACAGTGCGGTAAAAGCTGACATGTCCAATTTTAGCTTTCATCCATTTTTTTTATCAACATTTTCAATTTTAGCTTAGGTATTTTGGTAGAGCATTATTCATCAGTAGATTGACATTGAGTACTGCTGATGATGAGAATCTATTATACTTTTTTTGTGATTTTAACTGTTGCGTGTCGTAAGCGATAAAGAAACATTCCTCTGTGCCCAACTAAAGAAAATTTTTGTTGGCTGCCTTGAAGTTTTTACAGCGATTTAATTCGGCTGACAAATATTATTTTTCGTTTTGAATGTATTTTTTTTCAAGCATTTCAAACACACGATAAATTAAATTTCAGCATAGTTAACATATAAATAACACACAATTTTTTTATTACAGTCGTTCAGAAAGTGACTAGAAATGTCTATACTACACAATAGAAATCTAAAATTAAAATCTTAATAATAAAAAATGTATTACGTTAACTATATTTACTCACTTTTTTAGTGAAAAATATATTATCTAATATATTATATATATAATATATAATATCATTACTTGCGGCACTATAAATCGGTTACATGTAAGTTGTACGTATGTAGTTTATCGTGAGACACTTATTCGTGCGCCGCAGTACGTGAAACATGAGTTCGTATAACATTTTATCAAATGACGAGTTCTTCGTTGAACATTTCATCGTGGAATACATTTGTACGTATCTTACAAAATGCGGTGATAGTTTGCAAATAGTACTGTTCCAATTAGATTAACCCTAACTTAGTAAAGACATCTCATAAAATTTGCCACATGTTGTAGCATACGTACAAATTATACTCCACGGTGAAATGTTCAACGAAGAACTCGTCAATTGATTAAATGTTACACGAACTCATGTTTCACGTACTGCGGTGCACGAATAAGTGTCCTGCGGTGAACTGTTTACGTACAAATTTCCGGATACGCTATAAACCTTGATGCGTATTGGCCTTCTCTAAAAACGATCTCTATCCTTGATGATTCAGGTGTTCTCTTGTTATCACCACATAACAGATAATACATAGAATTCCGATTGGCTATATTCAATACGCTACATTTTGATGCAAGGTTTTAAATGTACGAGTTTCCTACGAAAATGAAACACGCATTATGCACTTGCAATAGTGTGTGTAATATACCAATATTAAATCAATATAATATAATAAATATAGTATTAATAATATAATATTAAATGAGCGTCAACGTCAATTCAGTTCACATTATTTCTGAGTTCCCTGGTTATCACGGTATGTATACATATGCCTCTTACTGATAAGTCCTATGGCATATATGCATGTGGCCTTTTCAGTGCAGTTTATGCATTTTTATATACAGCGTGATCTTTGTACTCTGTACCATACAGAAAGTAAAGCTCCTCATTATACTCTAACCTACAGATGCTATATTATCTATACTGATAATAAGATTGGAGTGTATGTCGTTGTTGTTTAGTCATAACTATAATGTATATGAATATATGAGACAAATATTGATGAAACTTGCAAAGCTTATATATTGATTAGATTGTCAGTACTGACATATGAGACTTTCATCTCGATTCCTAATATCTCATGAGAAATTTCTATAAAATAATGCACTTGCAACAATGTTATTTGAGCCGCGGGTAGAGAAGTGCGAGCCTAGAAATCGAGCAATTAATAATAACGAAACAGTGTGTGTGTACCTTTTCTGTATTTCACGCGGACGAAATTATGGATAATCGCTAGTATAGAATAAAATTTTATGGTATGAAAATAGTGATAGCTCTCTTGATTTTGCTCGGATGGTGATTTTTGTCATCTACACTTGATAAAGTTCACCACGTGCGCAAAATACGTCTCATATATTTTTATATGTGGTGAATACCATGTGAATACCACTTCTTATTAAAAAAAATAATGATTCAATCATTATTTGACAACCCTTAAGTTGATATTTCAGTATACAACCCTCAAAACAATACAAATACTTCATTTTCCGATCGTAGCTAAGTGGCTTTTAAGAATTCCATTCCGTAAAAATATTCCACGTCAAAAAATTCAATCAGCCCCAATTTTTAATCCATCATAAGGCACACCACCCTCCCCATTTAGAAATACGCATTAGCATCCTCCCCTAAAAAGCGTAATTAAAACTTTCTGACCGTGGAGACCTAACTTGCATTTGCATAATTCAAATGAACCCCCGCGAGACCCACTCGGGCCCGCTGGGGGTTGTTGAGGGGAATGGGGTTCGACGGTATATACGCAAACTTGACCCCAATATGCGAAGCCAGTTTGGATTAGGCTCGGAAATCCAGCACGGGCGAACATTTCAAGGTGACATGACATATACAATGTAAAATAATGTATAAAACGTTTCGTTTAGTATTTGAATTATTTTTTACTATGTACATATATGTTTAGTGTACCTATGACAATTGGGAGTGATTTTACACAACCTATTTTTTGAATTAACCATTGTTTAATTTTTGAAATCGCCTATTTCATCAAAATCTCGTGGATATTTGATTTAATAATAAGTATGATATATTGGGTTTTACTGGATGATATTCTGCCATACTTTTTTCGGTCACAATCTTCTCTCAAAGGTTGGCGATGAAATTGGAGCTAATTGTATCAGATCACCGAGGTATTAGACTTCGAGGTATTAGGCACCACTTATAAAAAGTGCGTAACCAACAAAATCCAACTTTACCTAAGGCTCTATCTACTGCCTTTAACATTTCTCTGTGTAGTGAACTATATTAAACTATAATTATTCTCACAATGCAAAATATAACTGAAGTATGTAGCGTTTTTATACATGGTTACTTGGTTTATTGATTCGTCTTAAAACCTTATCATTGGTAATGTAAAAAAATGTCATCTTATAATGCATGATATCTTTAAAGGCCCAGTAGCTATACATTACTTTCGCATAAGATAATTTATTTTTTCTGAATCTAGAGATAATAAAAAATCATTTTGCATATTATATGTTATTTTATATTATGTTGGGTATCTTTTGAATAAGCTAAAATTGTTTAGATCCGGTAACTTCCTGAATACGGTATAACATATTATTGTACTTAATAAAAGAAATTCATTAAATGTTATTGATAGACAAATGAGTATATTATTTAGTGATTAATTTTTAATATTATGAGGTATACCAACTGAATGAAATTAAAATTCATAATATTCCAAATTCAAATATTCTGTTAAGTAATATTCTCAACTTGGAATGGTATAAAAATATACGTCTGCACGTTGACACTGTTGTTAAATATTATTGTTATATTTAAATAATGGCATGGTGAAGATCGGTATAAAATTTGGCAACACATAATAAGTTTGATAGTGTATTATAATATATAATAACATATGAGAAAGCAAGCTGGTCGCATGACACACGCCGGACGCGTGCTGCCTTCAAAATATTCACCCCTTGCAACTATTCTATGTAATATATAATTTATATATCTACTCATAAAATATATGGATATATCCACACGTATTATCCGGCAACGCATAGCTTCCGATATATGTAGCTCCACAGTGTTAGGACCTCGAATTTAGTTTCGTGTGAATACTTAATTAATGTTTAGATAGAATTGAAACGTTGACGTGTTCACTTTCTAAAATTATGAAAACACATTGTGATTTTGTATTTAAATTATTTTTCAGTGTTAATAGTTTTATTAAACATACCAGGCACAATATGTATGTCGACGTAAATTATTATTTTTAATCATGTAGGTAATTAATATTATTAGTTTATTAAATTAATTGTATTGTTTCGTTTATAAATATAGTCCCAACTGAAAAAAAAATATATATTATTGGTATTAAAAGCTTAATTTTTTACTTTGAAATGTTAAAAATTATCCTCTATCTAAGTCAGTCTTTCTCAAAGTGGACGATAACGCCCCCTTGTGGGCGCTGGAGGCTTTCAGGGGGGCAGTAGAAGGCTCAATGAAAATCAGGGGGCGTTAAGGAAATCTAGAGGGTCGATGGCAGACAATTTCTATCTATAAAAATCCGACGGAATCTGGACACGACACCATTTGAGATGCGATTTACTACTAGAATGCTTGGAGTCCCGTATAGACGGCTAAATTAGAGTCGCTTACACATGTAATAATGTGGATGTAGCTTTTTTTCATGTTTTTTCTTACAAAAATTTTTGGTCGATCGCAGTGATCCCAACCCTATCCGAAAATTCATCATTCACATTAGGTATGTTTTAAATTCAAAGCCTTCTTTTAATGTTAATACTTCTAAATTTGATTAAGTATAATTTTTATTTCCTCTCATTGAAACATTCTTTGATCTCAGAAATAGGATATGGGTCACACCCTATCTATCCCATCCATATAATAATGCATGTTTAAAAATTATATTTGCAATATCTGTTTTTGATGATGGTAATGTAAAAAGGTTAGTTAAAAAATATGGGGGGAACTAGATTTTTTTTAAATCTCAAAGTGGGCGGTGGTCGAAATAAGTTTGTGAACCTGTGATCTAAGTAATATACTATTGAAGTAAGTAGGCACTTAATTAATTTGTGTTTAACGTCATTTGAATTTAATAGATCCTCTAGTAGAAGTAATCTAGTAAGAATTTTATTAAGATGTTGTAGATGTGTGTTTTTAAATCACAGTCAATTTTATTTGTGGTCGGTAGAAATCTTCCGACGCCATTGATTGTCTATGGCTGACGCAATAAATACTGAGCTTTATTATAAAGTTTTATATTAAGTAGGCAACTAAAGAAAATTAGTTATATTAAAACTACAATGTAATAATAACATTATAATATGTACATGTTCAAATGGAATTCCACCAATTTGATGCTACCTCAATTATAGTCTAATCTATCAACATACATTATTGAATAATAACTTTTATTTTAATATTTTTGAACATACTACTATTTAGGTATGATTCTTTATCGTATTGATATTACCGCGTATTCCAAATTTAAAATTCTGTATTGATTATTATGTGAGCTTTTAAATATTCTTTGTTAGTAACCTAGAATAAAACTAAAGTTGTGATTATATTGAGATGCATGTCGCGTACTGTCACGCTATCACGGCGACATATTTAGTCTGTTAAATAATATTTTGAACAGAATCCAACCCGCAGACCATAGATACTAGACAACATTCTTATAGAAAATACATACTGCCAACCGCAAAAACAAAAAAAAAACACGTGATATTGACATGAGTCGAAAATGTATAGGCATGTACGGCGTCTACTTCTTATGCGTAGGTATACCATTGATCTTTATTGGACTAATGGGAAATACTGTAAGTTTATCCTTTTATAGTGTCCCCAAGGTACTGTAGTTTTCTAGCTGTTATTTTTATTATAATTGTGCAGAACTTTCAACTCCTTGGAGTCGAACCAAGGACCTCCTAATAAATAGATACCAAACATGCTAAACTCTGTGTGTTTTACCGTGAGCGCATAATGAATAGTCATTAAACAATTATTTTGTATCGACTTTCTTAGAATTGCATTGGATTGTAGTAAATCGGAAAGCTATTTTAATATTAAAGCAGATACCTACATAAATTGTGTCACCAAGTTTCGTGGAAATTTTCATATGTAAATTATGAAGCTTTTTTCGACGACAAACTTGAATATGGTTTGAATATGCTTACTTGACCGAATATAATTGATAAGCTTTTCTTTTTCTTAAAATGCCGACCACCATAGATTGTAAATACAATAAGTTTATTTATTAATTAAATTAGTGTTTATATGGTAAAATATTTTATTTGACGTATTATTCGATAATTAGAAATACAAACAGTAAAATACAACGATCTAAAATACACTGTAATAGGCAACCATTTTATGATATTGGTAAAATAATAGAATTATTATCAGCCGTTGGACGCCATCGCCTTTCCAACTAACTTTGATGTCAAAGATCTTTATTTAATAGTTAAAAATATAACGTGTTATTCGTTTTAGTTTTTCTTACCGTAATGGTTATTAACCATAGATAGAACCGCGACCCAGGGCATTTTAGACGACTTCTCTACGAACTCAGCCGCTGTGGGTGCTAAATATTTTATAGTTAAGTGTTAATAAACTAATACGTGCTAAGAAAGAACTCAGTTCTTCAAATATAATATATAAAAACGGGAGACAACTAACTTTGCCGTGTCCAGAAACTAGTACTTATGCAGTTTGCCGTATCACACTTCACCGTGAAATGTATCGGAAATATATGGCCGTATATGAAAGACAGTCCAACGTCTTTGGGTCGTATAGTAGGTACTGACATAAAATTTAATTTTGAATAAAACACGGTTCTTGTTGGTTTACACTTTATAGGAAGCTGGCAGCAAACACATTTTGAAAATAACCGATATACTGGATTATTTGTTAGGTTAGGTTAGGTTATGTTTTCATTCTTCAAATTCATGAATTTTGCCAAATCAGATATGAAAATTGAATTAATGTTCATATTGAATCGATATTGATAAGAAAGCTCACAGCGAACTGTGCCACGGTGAAATGTTTTATATACAATTTACATGTAACCTAACTTTGCAGCGACTACCCCTTATTATTTACAGTCGTGCTAAGTATATGTATGATTATCTGCTAGTATTTAAAATAATAATGTGACATGATGTCACGCCTATTTCACTATAATCTTTTAAATTAAAATGTACTTAGTTTAATATAGACTGAACACGCATAATGACATTATTCAGTTATTACATACATAATTATAATAAAATGTATGTATTACATATCTAACAAATAAATGCAAACTCAATTAGAGAATAATTTATCACTGATGACTCAATATTATTTTAAAATACACAATTAAAATAAGAAAATTATGAAAAAATACGGTTGCTAAATTTTCTTTATCGTGTGCCATCCCTTATCGCCGGTCGGTCACCATAGAGGTGATCCTAACTTAATTGCTTGATTAAATTGACAGTTCAGCTGTGAATACGTTGCTAATAATTCTTTGGGTAATAAGCTGGAGAGTAGGTATTGATATTTGGTCTTTTCATAAAGTTGCCGAAATATTGTTGTTTTTAGTTTTGATTCCACGCATTACGAAATTTCAAGAGATTTTGAGGATTAATCTATGAATCCATATCTCAAAGGTCTAATATCTGTGTTATATGTATTTTTTTAGTGTATATACTTCTAAAATAATTGAGAATATTTCAGCAAACTGTACGAAGTGTCAGGTCTAAAAAATATCTAATTTTTAGAAATTCATTCTCTAGCATCTCAATCCTGTTTAAATTTTTGATCGTGTATAATTCTGTTGTTGTCTATTATCTCAAAATACGTTTTTATATTGGAAATATAAATGTAGGTAAATTTAAATGTAAATATTGAATATGAATTTTTAAGTAAACTTTACTATTCAATAATCAACGCGTATCTACTGTTATATGGATATGGCATTATTTTTAACATAATATTATAGACTAATTATCATTTGATCATGTATAGAAAAGTTCGTAAAGTTAATCGGTGTGTAATATTTATGACTAGCTATAACTCGCGACTGTTCACGTGAAATACTAAAATAAAAAGTAGACAGATAATATACAGAATGAAGAAATAGATTGATTAAAAAATATTGTTTCAAATCAATAAGATAGATAACGGTTCGATATAGGCGCACGGTTCAATTCCCGTACCTCACTTCACCACTCCACCGCTGATATCTGACCACTACGTAACCGTAATGAATTGTTGAAACCACTTTATTTTCAATTTTCAAGTTCTTGTGAATTTGGAACCTTTTATGATATCGAGATAGTAAAGTATATTAAATGTGTAGATACCTACTGATAATTTATTATATAGCCGGTTGTTTTTGAGTTATAACTGATCAAACATACGTTCAGACAAACAAAAACTATATTTAATCAATAAGTATCTTGGAAAAAGTCAAAACGGTGATCAAAAATGGTCACTACTAAACTGTGGCTAGCAATATAATAATATAATATATGAGCTACATTTCTTAATACATATCCATATTATTTTACAATACTATAACAACATTAGCATAGTAAAAATATATTCATAAACCAGCTGACTTTATAATTTTAATCCAGACATTTACAGTAATATGAGAGAGTAATAATTTTATTCTGGCTATCTGAATAAATGTCTATGTGTGTTGAGACGAAAATTTCAATACAATTTGGGGGAACCCCTAATGCAAGGGTGCCCCACGGGGTCATCGACCGTCGAATCCACCCTTATCAACATTTAAGGGAGGGGGAGACACATTATGCTATTGTAGTCCATTCACTCAGTCCGTTGCAAATTCTGCCGACGTCATTGTATATAGTTGCAGTGTGTTTAGAAAGTTGCAGTTTAAACCATCCGGCATACACGTCGCCGATTTTTAATAGATCATTGGTAAACTTCAGCCGATTTTTGTCCTTCATATAAGTACCTGTGTTTTTTTATAGATTTATTGACATCTTTGGCTAAACGTCGTCTGATTTTTCTCATTAATATATTATGTACCTGTTGATATTGAAAAATGTACTCTAATTTGCAGTCTTAATATTCAATTTTAATTTATTTATTTTATTAACATATTGTGGACATTACAAATTATAACTTTAAGACGTTCACAACATGACAAGAAACATTATTATAAAGAAGAAAAAAAAGTAATAGAGGCATAAAAATGAAAGTATAAAAAGAGAGCATAATATAATTATACATATGACCTATAGAGGTTCAAAGAAGTACACTGAGTTTGCTAAGAACACCCTATTTTAAGAATTTATAAAATAGCGTCCACCTACACTCACCCTCACTCAAGTGGAATATATCAACACCCGAAGCAATTTGGTTGAACATAGTTATCGCCATCCCAATTGGCATTACCAGTGATAGCACCTTGGGAAAATAAACAACTGATGTTCCCTATTTCTAAGATAGTTATCAGGGATACACCGGTCAACACTACCCAGAACGGCAGAGTTCTCATTTATACCTCGAATAAGTTGAAAAAATTACGTATCTAAATAAAGATCTCTTCTAAATTGCAGACTGCAATATGAAAGCATACCTAAGAGAAAGTCAGTTGGATAAAGTGACGGATATTGTAATTTTGTACTGAATTAATTGTGTTAATTACCTGTATAGAGGTATTTAGTAAATAAAAAAACCTAATTAATAATATTGGCTAAAAATATTTATTGATTCAGTTCAAATTTAAATACCAATGAATGCACGTTTGTTGCTATTCCAAATGAATGGTTCCTGGCGACAGGTATATTTATTTACAGTGGAGTCTGAATAATATATCGAAAAACAAATTCGGCGTTGCTAAAAACAATCCATTTGAAATAGTATAAAACATTGATCAATTATCAGTTAAATGGTAGCTCAATGGTAGTTAAATGGTGGTTCAATGGTACTTATATTTGTGGCTGTTATCGGATTCCTAAATCTCAATTATAATATTATTTATTAAATATAAATTTTTTACGTATTATCAGTCAGTACCGTAATGTTATGAGATAGCGGATCTGCAATTTCACAGCATTACGAATTAATGTTACTTATTTCATCATTATTTCAAAATATTATTTCATACTGTAAATATGTATAAATACCGGCTCAGAATCGATTGGACATCTTGCTCGATTACAAGTTTCCGTGAAGGACAACATCGCACCGAATTACCGTTATACTTATATATTATATTACATCGATTGTACCATTGTAGTTATTTGAATCAGTAAATAAATTGTTGCCTCCTCTATCATCACGAACTAGCACTACCGTCTTTCATCTGTAATACCTATCCTTCCGTCGCAGCAAAGCAACTACATATTAATTTGTTGATATAATCATGGGTTAATAACTTAAAACGGACTATATTAGCCAAAGCTATTAATATTAATACAGTTGAATTTTTTAAATAAACCATTAGTATTTATAAAATATTGTGTTTACAATGCAAATGAATGCTGAATCTCTTGATAAGAAGCCAATAGTACATATATATTCAAGTGATAAATAATATATTAATTTAAAAAGGTCAAAAGACCTATAATATACTGATGTGGTCTTTGATCAATTTATACTTGATAATTTATAGGTAGTTTTAGTATATTAAACAAAATATGTGTACACATAATTAACAAATCTTTAGAGACCGGTTCGTTTTTAGTTTCAGAATGGATGTTATTTCCCATGGGTGCACAGATTCGCTATGCCATTATTTGAAAATGGGGATAGACAGACATTAGATGCAATATTGCACTGCATATTATTAAGTGCAGTTTATACGCGTCTCGTACCATATGCATACTCATTTATGTTGTGGTTATTACAGTGTGTATAGTAAATAAATTTTACCAACCAAATAATAAAATGATTGCTAGTTACCATATCACACTCTATTTTATCTTGCAGTCTTTCAGTAGTATATATATTTACAATAATTATTTTGTTATACTGAATAATGAAAGTAATGAGATATGTTTCTTTATAATATTAATATATCAGAAATATTATACATGTCTTATTTTTCTTGTAACGTACTCTATTAGAGGTTGGTGACCAACAGGAAAATCTTCACTATATCGAGTGATAATATCAGCTGAACTGCATTTGTATAAATTACAAAGATTGTACCGTATACCATTGATCATCCCTTGAATAATGGCTTGAGAATGCTCTACGTTTGCTCTTTTATATTGTGGTCTAGGTATTGTAGTTTTATATAGTATATAGAGGCAAATAAATTAGTTATCCTGTCAATCAGAATGGTTTTTAGTATATGTATAAATATATTACACATTAGCCATATAAAATGAGATATCATACGTTATTTAGAGTTTTATTAGAGTTTATTTTTATCAACACTTTAAATACACTTTTTACTATCTCAATTTTTGAAACTGGTCACATTTCTCATTAACCCATGTCAATATACATTCAATTATGAGAATTTGGCTCTTTTAAAAGTTAATATAAAACAATTATATTATATCCACTTAATTTATAGTAAAAAATTTCCATTTTAATTACTTTTTTTTGATATTTGGTACAACGTTAATTGATTACCATATCAGGATCACATGTTTTGCATTTTTACCGTGCCATATAGATATGGTTACTATGAAATAATAGAAAAATCTCTTAAATAAAAATTAGTTGAAAAATATACATTGTAGAATTAGTTACTACTTGAAAATTGGTTAGAACATATTATAATTTTGATCCGATAAAAAAATAATTGGTAAATTATATTATTTCCATATAAAAATAATACGCTTTCAAATCAAATACAATACAATTATTTTTGATACCATCACCTCTCTAGATATTTTTTGAGTATCTCCTCTTCTGCTATTGACAGACACTCAAATCTAATATCAGCACTCAAACCTACAGCACCATGCTGCGTGATAATATGCCCCCACTCATTCGGTGTCTGCAACCTACCCCAATCTACCCTGGCGTAGAGAGAGTGGGATGGACTCCCTCAGGATATCGAGGGGGAGGTCTCGGCTTGTGATTTTCGACTTTCTTTTTTTTATCAATGTCAGAAGGGTAATACTGCTGTGGAACGTTCGTGGTGATTTTGTACATAATATAAACTAATAATATTGAAAATGTATATTATATTAAACATTTTTTTAAATATAAAGATGAACAATATTGAAATGTTTGATATAATTTAAAATTTTTGACTATTTGAACAAAAGTTTCAATAGAAAATGTAGAGAAAAACTAATTATAATAGTTTAAAATGGCTCTCGTTATTTATTCTTAGCTATCATACTCTCCTTAATATGTGCAGTGGGGAATTTTAGAGATTTGGAGGCCCGAGGTACCGAATACACAATAAAAAAAACCTCAAATTTCAACTCCCAACGCACATAGTAAAAATATCAATGTATTTATTTTCTAGAATAACGCATTGTAGCAAAAAAAATCATTTTTGAAGATGACAGTAATGACACATAATAGTGGTGTATTTCTCTGTGTGTAAGTATGTATCTGTTTCAGTGGTTATGTTATAGGCTCCTTTGATGTCGGTTGTAAGGATTTTATTATGCTTTGCCTAATATTGTATAAGTACTTAATTTGTGAGAAATACGCATTTCTTAAAAATATTCGTATTATACAATAATTGTATGACCGATATGAACTGTTTCGAGGCCCCTTTAAATTATTCTGATGAATCTATTCATCTGCGTCAAAGAAATTAGATTGTAAGATTAGTTTTTAGTTCAATGTAGTGATATACGTACATTGGCGATATCTACTAATTTTGATTTGAGACACAATACAATAACTTTACTAAGAGCTTCAACATCCACAATTCTGTTGAGACATGAAGAAAGGAGAAACGTGGTTAGCGGTGAGGTTGCAAGACATGAGCCATGAATACCTTAAAAGTATGTTCAACTAAATTTTTATATAAATAAGCCTCATGCTGTAAGCTACAACAGCTGGTATTGCAAAGGGGGCAGCGCTTAAAATGGAAAAGTTATCGAACCGGAGCGCTCGACAATTTTCTTAAGAGAGTAATATAGTTATCAAATTTTATGTATATTTTATATAAATAAGTAAGAGAGATTTTTTGTTATTTGACCTATCTAGCTCTAATGGTGAAATTATATTTTCCACGATATGGAGCAATAATTTTACTGATTTCACGAACAGAAACGGCGCTCCGATGCACTTTGGTTCATTTCGAGCCCTGAAAGGGTGCAACATATCGGATTTGCCGACAGTTTGGCATTATTTTCCAACCGTTTCTTATGACAATTCTTAAGATATATCCATTGCTGTGTATGTGGCGACTTGGCTCCGTACAATTATGTACTCCCAAATATATTCAAAGCTCTCGCTCATAGGTGAAATATTTATATACGAATCCCACCCTGTTCATCATATTTTTTCCAAGATTATTCAAATATATATATAAGCTATTTTAAATGTAATAAATGAGAATGCCTAAAATTGAATAAAGATAATATATTATTATTATCTATAGTATACTTATTGTATTTTTTTCATAATTAATAATTGTTCATTCATGATGTATCACAACGTTTACTGTAAAAAAAATGAATGAATACACTGTGCTTTATTTATTGAATTTTAATTGTAGGGTGGTATACAATAATTTTGGCTGGTTTAAATGTATAACCCGAATAATAAAGAATACTAATTGTGGTATATAATCAAAATAATTATCGTATTGGATGATTGAATGACAGTTATAATTTGTTGTTCTAAAGTAAAATAATGTTTAAATTTAGTATCAAAAATATATTGATTGTTTACGTATACCTAATTCAAAAAACTCTTTCATTATTCTATGTGGGCGTACTCACTGACATAAAACCGATCATATTTCTAATTATTATCGTCAACATGGTGTGCAAGTTATGTTTAGACTTTCGACGTCGATCGATGGCAATTTGGGCGTCGTTACGGTAGGCTCGGGACGTCGCGGCGACCCCCGACAGTTCTTGCGCCCATCCTCTCAGCTTTTTATACGTACAATAAAATGATGTTTTTGATTGTTTACCGTGCTTTACATGTGTCTACGCTTTTTGAATCAATTGTGTGTTTGTTGAATGTGTTTTTTTTTATTTGACTTTGTTGATTTATTGTTTTTATTTTTAGTTTTATGTGGAAAGTATACAATTTTGCACGACTTGTAGCAAATCAGGTCAGTTTATGAAATTTATAGGATCAGGGCTATACCTCAGTTGAGGCATGGTAAAAAGATCGTGGCTAGGCGATGCGCGGATTGTGCAAATGACGCGTGCCGAACGAAATATAATTTGTCATATAAATCTATGCGTCCATTTAATGTTCTGTTTATTGTTCTATTAGTAACACTAATAATATATTCATTGACATGTTTTCTTTTTCAAGTAAATGGGTAACGTTTTTTGTCATCTTTACACGATTTAAGAATTAATACTCCCGTCGCCATCACAAAACAAATTGACGTGTTCACAGCTCGACGTTCGCTCTCGCCAGCGAGTCCAAAATTTCGTCGCACCTATAGTTGAAAATTATTTGCCGTTTCACTGAAGTACCGTCTTAAGAGATATACTTTTATAAGTTTTAACTGAATTTATAGAAGTCTGAATAGGTTCTTGAATATAGTAATAACATATTGAAGTATGAAAAAAAAATCAACATATTATATATTTTTATTAGTGACAATGAGTTGACTGAAGGCCTCACCTGGTTCATTCTACTTCTTTAAAATCTGCCACGTCTTTCTAATAAAGTTTATTAGATTATCTATTACTATTCCAGCTTCAAAATGGTTCTAAGAATACAAGTCATTATTTATACATCGCAAAATAAATACTGTGAATTATTGGATACATTGCTATATACAATTTTCCTTAACCATTTAATTAATTGATTTCTTGCAGATAGATTATTTTTTTAATAAAAGCTATATATTTCAAAGTTTCTTGTAAATACTGATTTCATAAATATTACATAGGATCAAGAAAAAAAATCTACCGATTGTGATATGCTATGTATCCTTTTTATTGACAAAATATATTAACGTACATACAGATACTATTTTTTTTTCTATTGTGGGTACTTACAGGATTGGAAAATAACTAAGCAACCGTTAGATTGGAATATTATTGGGCACGCATTATTATACACGCAAATTATTACACTATAAGATATCACAGAATTCACGTCCAGCTTTTGACCGTTAGATCAACGAGATAGTTAAGTTATATCTGACAACTTGAAACTGCACAATTGAAACACTATCTTATTTTATTAGTAGGTGGTCAATCTTGCCTGGAAGTCAGAGTCTCCAATTAAAAAAACACGTGATTTCACATGTTATATAGATTAATATCATTTTCATAATCAGTAACAGGTAACCTATTTTCGAGAAATTACAACATTCTTGGATGTGGCGATATGCTAGTACTATACTTTAAACATCTGTAAAACTATTATAAGAGTATCCTATCATTTTTTTTTCTTTCACGACTCAATTAAAATAAACGATTATTTTATTTGCGTCTCAGTTTACTTTTATAATTTAGAATTTCCATTTACCTTATCCATTTTAATACGTTTTCTTCCTGTCTATTTTCTCATGCGTTACAGATAGATAGATAGACACTACATACTCGCTTAAATCATCTCTGTTAATAATTAATATCAATTTCTTCCTGTTGTTATTCATTGATTTGAGAATAACAAATGATTCGAATGTGTAATGGACTTCAAACAAATACGTACTGATTACTCAAATAAAATTTGATCAAATTAACATGATTCATACTGATATCTAATAGGACCAAAGGAGTGTAAATTTCAACCATAGCGACAAACATTACCTGTTCATTGGGTATTTCGGACAAGCAATCAAATGAGTCACTTTCTATTTGCGTTGTGTTTATAAAGTTGGAGAGGTGTATTTCGATGTCATGCGTTGTGTGGTGACGCATGGGCGGAAACAAAGGCGGGGGCTGCTCGGGTGGATGGCTGAGCACACGTTTCTACTTGTAGACCATCGCCGCCTTTCAATCAATGCAAATCGATTTTCCGTCACCGACAACGCTGTGATTAGGGCGGAAATAACAGATGATCGCGGAGGTTTTCAATATGGTTGTTTTGTCTATTAAAAGACTTTTTTTAAACGATATTCTTCATAGTTCTGACACATGTCAATATTGTGGTGTTTTTGTCTTTCATTTGACAGTATAATGATAAGATTGTTATACAACTGAATAATTTGATTTTGTACGTGGAACTTTTCAATTTAAATTTAACGTAAACTATAAACATTTTATAATGTGGAACAATAACAGAAACATATTTTAAAAATTCTGTGGAATTGGAATCCATGCAAAAATATTATATTAACTATGTATCTGAGCTGTCATTTCAATATAGCTCCAATAAGAAGTAATCTAAAAATGTATGAATGTTGATTTTCAAAATCATCCTCCCAATTACTCATTAACTGAAACTGATGAATAAAAACCCTTCCTTCTGTCTCCACTTTTCCAAGCCTTTAATCTGTCACTATCACATTTTGTTGTTTCGACCATGTCCGATCCTAATACGATCATATGGGCCTCCACAGAGTGGAGGTTTGTATAAACAGATTTTGTTTTTACGAGAAATGGATGTCAGCCACTTGCTCAACCTTATTAGGTCCACACTCTTACTGACACACAAATTGATAAACAATATGTGTACTTGTCAGAAACAGGATTCAAACTTGGGACCCACGACACTATAAGCCAACGCTTAAGCCATGCGGCCATAGTGGGTGTATCACTATCACTATCACGTACCCTTAATTAACTCGATTTCCTCGACGATAAAGTGAGATCTTCGAGTGATATAACTTACCCATCTCTATGCATTATATCATGTCCACAGTTTATATTTTCTCCCTTATGTATATTTTTTTTATCCTTGGGAATAATGCCCAACTTGCATCTTTCCATAGCGCGTTGTGTTATTCTTCATTTGTTACGTTATAAAATAAGAGTACAGTTAAATCACCATTTACAATGTATCTTAAAATATGTTTTTACAAGGTTGCTAGGCATTTACTTAACTTCTATGAATAAGTATATATGAGAGAAAAGGACGATCATTAGAACCTTATTTTCTCATCGTTTGATTTCAATTCATTGCATATACTCATGCGCCCAATTAATAAAACTAAATTTCTGTAACTTAAATTGGGATAATAAATGGTGTAAATGAAATACTCATCTCCTGCCGTACGTAGATATACCAAAATTCCATATTGGTGACCCCGACAAAATTTAATACGTAAGCTTATATTATTATTATTTTACTATACGTAATGAGTAGTATAAGTAAACAATTACCTGTTTGTAGATTTTGTAGATAAGTACTGCAACATTTTCCTGCTGATATTGCATCTCATTTTATAATGAAATTTCTACCACAAGTTAAGGGTAGCATTCTTTTCTCGTTCACAAAAGTACCTTTATTTTTGAAGAGTGTGCTCGAAAATGACGTGGCGGTCGTAATAACCCCTCTTCGAGTCAACCGGAAGTCAGGCTTTTCCAGCAACTTGAAGGTGGTCGAGGGTGAAGCATTCACTGCTGCCACCATAATAAAACACCTGATACATATTATTTATTGTGTTTTCATATGAGCAATATTTTTTATTTGCCCATTTCGCCCGATGTAGCCTCGATAAACGACCATCAGAAAGGATTATAATCTAAGCTATTATAATATTGCAGTGCTTCACAAAACAATTTTGCATATGAAATTCAATAAACTTTTTACTATGATAATAAACAGTTATTATGATAATATGATAATAAATTAATGAATTGGTATTTAAAGTTAATGCAATTTTCAATCTAAATTAATATTATATTGTAAAGACGTGGGTGATTCAATAATTTTCTAAATATAGAAAAAAACATCATTCCTATAAAAATGTAGGTATTTTTTGTAATATATTATAGAATATAATATTCTTTTTCGTTAAATTCACATTAATATTATAGTATTTTTTTTTTATAACGAGTAATCTAAACTACAGTTTAAATGGATATCATTGTATGTACCAGTGGTGAAGAGTGACTTTTGGAAAGAGATAGGCTGTGGAGATCTGAGAAAAAGAGCACACTTGTCAGGTATACTTACTAGAAATATGAATGTAATACGATAATAGTACTAATGAATACACACTAATGACAACGACACACTAATTCAATGAAACTTCAAAAACTCACTAACGACATAAAATTGTGCGATGAGTTTAAATTAGGTATGTATTTTTCAAAACATTTAAACACATCAAAAATAATTAGATAAAAATTACTTTTTATTTTAAAAAACAATCTGTATTTATTAATATGCTATTAAACGCCATAGAAATTTTTTTTTTTAGTTATCCAATTATTAATTATTTTGGATAAAGTGCAGTCATGATAACAATATTATGCGCTAAGGTTTTAGGTTCTGCGACAGAAGCCTACCATATTTCATATAATTCGATAGACTGACTGAGGTTAGGTTCATACGAAATAATATCAGTATTCCTTGACAAATAATCCGACATTTATTTACGTCAAGACTGTGGTATATATTTTTTAAAACCTCTGCAGATTGTTTTATAATCTGTATAACACATTCCTACATATTATACGACATCTGCCGTTAGTAAATAGAATTATTTTTATAGAATATAAAATAATTAAGTGATTATATAAATATGTAATGTGCAATTAAAAATATTTTTCTTAAGAAGGTAGGGTTTAAATAATCGCCAATAAATGGAGTCTTCGCCACTGGTAATACCTTTTACATATTGCCATTGTAATATATGGCTTTCGTGTAATTATGACTGACCTTTAATTTAATTTCCTGAATTTTAATTAATTTCACCCCTATTAAAATAGCTGACTTCCATTCCATACAAAACGTATTTTTTAAAGGCTTGGTAAATTTTCTATCATATTTTGTGTGTTCATGTATTTTCCATTGACTACAATAATTCTATATATATCTTGATTGTCACCCAAAGAGAGATTGGATGTTTGCCACTTCCTCAACATATTAAATACATGCTCTGTATTCAAAAAAATGTTTGTAAACAAGAATTTGTTAGACATGTGATTCAAACTGCCTTTGAAAGTGTACAAATTACTACTCGACCATCGCTTACTTGCATTTCCCCCCCCCCCCCCCGACCATGTCTGATCCTAATAGGATCATAATATGGGCCTCTACAGAGTGGATGGAGGTTTGTATTGACAAGAAATGGATGTCAGCCACTTGCTCAACCTATTAGGTCCATACCCTGACACACACAAATTGAAAAACAATATGTGTACTTGCCAGACCCAGGATTCGAATCTGGGACCCACGGCTTTATAGTCCAACGCTTATGCCGCGCGGCCACCGTGGGGACTTGCATTTTGCTTTGGATTATAGGGTAAACGCAATATGAAATTACTTTTCTCGGTCAAGTATCACGTTTGTTGTATCGCATGAATTACACTTATAGTATTACTGCAAGTTGATTAAATGTTGGTATTGATAACTACATCTATGTGATTGTACTTTAAGAGTACTTAATTTTTAGATGGCACTAAATAGACATAATATCACAACCTGCAAAGTCTCTATATCTTCTTTTCTTTCTAAAATATGATCCATTAACAGATATTTTGTTCCCGGTCCAATCATCTATCTAAATAATTAAAACAAGTGCAGATTTTAACGTATTACTAATAAAGTATAATAATACGAGTATAATTCTAATAATAAATATACACACTGCTAAGCATACTAAAAATACTCATATATTGCACAGGTCTAAATATAGTTCAAAGAATCGTTTACTTCCAAATCACTGACTTCGAAGCTAATTATCCCCTTTTCCACTCGACTCACTGTCTACAGTATAGTACCTATTTATATAGGGCCTATGTAGTTATTCACTAAGGACTATTTTTAAACATTTTACTTACTTTGATTTAATACGAAAGAGTATCGATATTTACTATTAAAAACTCAATACATTCTTGTCATGTGTAATCACTACTCAATATTATTTTGTTAACCAACATATGAAATCTGGTTTTTCTTACTGCCGATTTTGGCGCCTTAAGTCAGCTATAAATTTGGCCCATACATGTTAATTTAGTATAATATATTATCTGATATTTATTTATTCTATATATTTTTGTAATAAGTAACTAGCTAATAATATTTCAACTGTACATATGCTGGGCGAAATAGTTTAGTTTGGTACTGTTCGGTTAAAGCGGATACAGCGGAAAATGCATTTTGAAAATAGCCGATAAACTGGATTATTTGTTAGTTTGGGTTAGTTTAGGTTAGGTTAGGTTGGGTTAAGTTAGGTTAGGTGTGGTTAGGTTAACCTAACAAATAATACAGTTTATCGGCTATTTTCAAAATGCGTTTTCCACTGTATCCGCTTTAACCGAACAGTACCTTTAGTTTTTATTAAAAATTACATATGAAAACATGGGTTATAATCACTACTCGGTCCTGTGTTTGGACTCAAAAGTAAATTAGAATCACGTGGTTAAGTCCCCGATAGATTATTTTGAAGTTCGGAAAGAGTTAGCATATATTTGGATAATAGATTTTGATGAAAAAATATTCATTATGGTTTTCCAAAATTGCAAACCTCATCGAAATATTCACAAAATAAAACGAATTATCTACCACTCAATATAAATTCATAAATGTTTGTCTTGATTGATATTGCGAAAATCCACTTTAAAATAGTATAATACTACTTAAGTGAAACGTTAATCCTTAAATGTAAGATAAATTCAAAAATAAAGAGTAGCAAGGTGCATGTTGGAAATAACACGGAAAGATTATAAAAGAAACCAATGAATAAGAATGTAGCTAATAGTATGCAATGTCGTAGAAGTCTACAAGTTATTGAAACGTCAATGATTTGATTTGCTCCATCTCCATCCGTCGTGTATATCCAGCCGTGATTTGTGCACGGCCACCTTCCATGACATTATAAACATGTTAGAATGAAAATATTTCAGTGCCACACTTCCTTGCATCGAAACAAAGCATGCATCTTGGTGCTTAAAGAAATAGTTTATAAAAAAAAAATCTTGACTTGATCTGCTGTCATTTATATATAGTATCATGAGGTGTATTTTGTACCCGTGTACTGAATCTCTGTCGAAATAGAGGAGTCAGGAGTTGAAAGTGAAAGGGATCAGAATTTATTCCGTTGCATACGACGCAACAAACTTGAATGAAACGTCAGTGGGCCGGACATATTATTCGGCGAGTGGGTGATCGCTCGACAAATGCAGACATATAGTAATAATAAACTACCAGAGAGCTAGAATGGTATTGAAATTTTAGTCCTTCCCAATGAGGCCGTCATCCTGCAGTGGATCAACCCCAGTTAATAATAACGTACACTAAATTTAACATATATTGTATTAAAACGATAGCCACTTACTGAGGAAGGCAATAATTCATCCAGTATATATGCATTTAGGGTATCACAATAATAGTCGTTACTATAAATCATCGGTATTAAAAATTCTAATACATACCTATTTAGTTATGCGTTTAAAATATTATTTTGAAATGAAATAATAAAAATCTATTTTTTTTATAAAATAGTTGCAAAACACGTGAAAACTTCCACAGTGAGGTCTCGATTTGAATACCACTTATATAAATAATTGCGAACAGTATTTTGTGTATTAAGTGTCATTAAAATATTTTGTGACTAAAGACTAAGCAAGAAGTGGTTTTATGTAGGCATATTCTGAGCATGCGCAGTCCACCCCGTGTGACGTCAGAAACTTGCACTCGTGGCAAAAACACTCAGCCCTCACTATTGTTTCACGTTTGAAAAACTTCGTCTAACTACCAGTCTCACACCGCCACCCTCTACGACAGCGTAGACTCGGCGTAGAGTTTAGTTTCCCACATGTCTACGGCAGTGCTAATTGCACGCTTACTAAGTGCACGGAATGTCTGTAATTGTGGCTGCATTGAGAATGATGTTATTTATGTGATTTGAATGCAGGTAGTCGTCAGTGAAAATAGTGCATTATACCTACACATGTTTATAATATTTTTTTATGTTTCGTACTGTTAAATGTGTTTTTTTAAAGGTGAGTGATTTTTTATTAATGATAATTAAATAAGAGTTCATTTCTATCATAGAATATAAATTAAACACATAACAAATACATAATAATTTAATTACAACAGTAAGACGAACCTACTATATAAATTTGACCATAACGTATGGAAAAAAACTCGTGCATGTATCATTCATGTGACAAATTAATTAATAATATTATAAAGAAGTGCAAGTTATAACTAAACATTTGAATAAAATTACTCTTAATATCAGCTATAAATTATATTAATAATAACATTACCGTCTATTAAATTACAAAGTTTTTAACCATAGAATTTATTAACATAGTTAATAGTAATTATTTGCAAGAATTTAATTGACAAATGGATTCAGAGTTTAATAAATAAGAGAAATCATCTGAAAAATAAAATAATAAAATCACACTTAGTTATTTTTTCCAATTTATTTGTTTTCAATTTCAAAATATATCTGTCGTTGTTTACTTAATACACTCGCAGTGAAGTAATGGAGAGAGAACGCAAGCCAACAAAACATCGGTCACTGGATATTGTTTTTTATTTTATTTTGATAGAATATATCTACCTATGCAATATATTGAATAAATAGCCACAGAAAAGGGTCAAGTAATATTTATAAATTAAGTATAAGTAGGAGCTCATATGTGCTACGTTTCAGTGAAACTATACAAAAATAATGATTATCATCTTATGATCTAAAAATATGTTGTTAAATTAATGTTAATTCGATAAAGAATTATATATAGCAACTGCTTGAGGAATGTAATCATACATTGGTACTCAGAAAGCAATACATTATAATATAGCAATTGTATATACTTTTTGATCAGTGAAGAACTAAAAGATTCATACAACAATTGATCGTCACTGACTAAAAAAATAATCGTATTCCACTTTTTTCTTCACTTTATTCTCATTTTTACTGTCGTATTGATTATAGAATTCAATAATCAGAACGCATAGCTCGGAGAAAAGACAATCGTTATTCAAATTTAGACATCAAGGTATACGAAAAAACATGTCAAAAAGGCAGAGATTAATGAATGCTATTAGATTAAAGAAATACTCAAGTTGTGTGGAAGTAAGTGGAAATCCAACACATTATTAAGAGAAACGGAATTTTTTCGTTAAGTCTTCATTTGACAGTGGATTGATTCAAACCTATGATAATCATGGTTAAAAATTGATTTTCATTAAAGTATCTAGCATTTTTCAATGCAGAATTCCCGTTTGTTGTTGTGATTACTAATAAGCTCTGGCCTAACGCACTGGACTGAAGTTTTTTTTAATAAACTCAATACTGACTATATTAATTTTCATAATCCCATATGAGAAAAACTCATTCAATTCTTATTTGTCCAGTGGTGCATTCAACCAAAATCTCCTGCGGAAATATTACTTCCCCTAATTCTAAACGAACAAGCCATCTATGCAAGTGTTGGTGCGATTATGCCAGTCTGCGTTTCTCAGTACGTAGGGGTTGAGTTGCAGCGAGGGTCGGGGAGCCGGGGGGGTGGCTTATGACGTCACAATACACGTGATCTGTCAGCTGATAGCAATTCCCGGTTTACTAGTAACGGTTTCGATAGGCAATGTTTCCAGGGCGATGCCGCTATTTTATAACGCGTGTGTACGTATTTAATTGCAGTGACGTAGGTGATCTATTTTTGTAAAATAACTACCTACCCAATATAAATGATTGTTCGTTAATTACTTTGAGTTTTACCTTTAAATTTACCTAAGTGTTTCTATTTTTATTTCCATATCACAAGTCAACTATGTTACATTTAGTTGTTGTAGGTAAATTAGAAACGCGTGTTGGATATTAATTTAATGAAGTATACGCTACAAGTAAAAAAAAGTAAAGTAAATTACCATGTTCACCCCTCAGCAAATCATAGATGCTTCAACCGAGTTAACAAGACTTTTTTTAATAAGGGGTGGTCATTGACCATTCGCATAACCCAATGAGATATTACTCGGGATCATACACATATTCAAAAAACAACGTATTTTTTTTTTGTATTCAGCTAAAAAAAAAACCCGCAACCCATAGCTTCATAAACGTCTACTCTACTAATTCGGCTAGCGTGGGCATAAATACTGCTTATTTTACTGTTAAAATAACAAAATTATTTTCGAAAAAACGGTTTAATTGTTCAATAACATACGTTCAAATTACGATGGTTTTGTATTCAAATGTAATTAATTACAAAAAAAAATATTTTAATGATTTAAAATTTGAAAAAAACATACTACTATGTGTTAAAAATAACTGTGAATATAATTAATATTATTATTAACAATTATTAATTAATCATAGTCGACTAAACCGGTCCTGATAGTAACTAAAATTAGGTATTTTGTTTTAAGTTACGTACGTGGGTACTTAATATCAAAATTTTGTAGTTAAAATCGTTATTGGTTTTGGCATAACAGTATTTGGAAAATAAAATGTTTAAATTGATTTTTACCAGTTAATTTAAATTACGCATATAATAATGTATTTTATGTAAATCAATTATTATTAACAAAATTGAAATATATATAGCACCAACCTTCAACTAAACAAGATTATTTTTGTTGTGATAAAAAGTGTTTCTGTTTTTATTTGCATGTCTTTTGTTTACATAACATGTTCCAAAAAAATGTAAATGCCATCAACAATAATTAACAACTTGTCACCCCATTTTTCACTTATTGTAATAATACAATAGTTTTGAGTTAACAAAGTTGAAAGATTTATTCAAATATATGCGTTTTTGGTGAATATGAGAGAATATAATTTCAGAATATAAAATACCCATCCGATTCTAAAATAAAGCAATAATTGGTACTGAAGAGAGAACATAATTATTTTATAGAAGTTAGTTTTCCTTTACAACACGTTAGAAACAAGTTTATAAATAATATAATAATATGTATAGAAAACGAGATTAAAATCTACAATACATAATTATGAAAAATCCCATAGACAATTTAAACCATCTGGCATTCGAACTTACATCTTCCTTTCAATTTAATATGCAATCTGACGTTTTTCAAGATTCACAAAAAACCTACCAACTAAATTAAATTTAAATCATAATTTATAACTGGAATTGTCCATTTTTTAAATGTGAAGTCCTTCTAATTCCTATTAAGTAATTTAATTAAAAATCCATAATATTATATATTACAAAAAATACTATCACCGCCACTGTTATAAAATAGCCGACATGCGCGTGTGTGTATCGTTGACGTCCGTGTATTTGAATTAAGTTTCGTTCAGTAGGGTTACAACCCCTCGTAGCTGTGCGATTAGTATTTTTTTTAGTGGGGGATATCATACTCTGATAATAAAACTAGTACGCATTGTATACGCTGGAGTGAGGTCCGATGTGGAAATGTTGCAAGTTATTCGTGCGATTTTGTTTCAAACAAAGTAGAAATAATAATTATTCGAAAACAAAAATATGTTCCAATTTCAAAAAAAGATTACAATACAAGTTAAATTAACTGATACATTTTTTTATATCGTAGAATCAGTGAAATGTCGTATCGTGAGAAAATTAGTGAAATATTGTAGTAATATATTATTATTGCTTTCGTGTATAGAATGATTGTTGATTGTTGATGAAGATAATAAAATATCATTATATTTAAAATCTGTTTCAAAATTTCTGACGTATGCGTTTGTGATAAAATTAATTTTTTCGTATATTTTTTTACACTAAAAGTCGTCTTTGTATTCTTTAAGTGTTTGTGTTATAAATTAAATAAAATTATCTGATAAAAGATAATTCACTAACGGTTGTCCCATCACCATAAAGACAAAATAACTATCGACTAAAGACAGACATGTAAGGTTGAATTATCATCATCATTATACTAATATACTATATATAATATTTTTTGAAAATTAATTCACTGGTTATTCTGACATTAGATATTATTATATGTTTATAATTCATATTGATGATGTGTACTGTAAAACAATTTAAATTTGTCAAATTTAATTCAAATATGTTTTTTTTAATTCCGAAGCTCTGTAAAACCCTCATCATTGTTCGGAATGCTGAACCTTATCAAAAAGAATGAGCGAATGCTTTGGTATTACGCATATTTCTTGAAAATTATTTTGATACTTATTATTCTTTTTTTTACGTCAACCAGTTCACACTACTCTATATATTATTCAATATCATCCATTCCATTGGCTATTTCGAAAATATAATTATTCCATACCTTTACAACAATGATAATATAAATAATATTTAAAATTCAAATATTGTACAAATATTTTTTTTAAATGCAGTAAATCTTTATTTTTGATAGATACGAGTGAATGTCAGAATAACGACAATGACATCGCACGTACAAAATACTAAACTAGTACGAGATTAATATTTTCAGGAAAAACCACTTTTATGTTTAGTTTAGGTTTTTTCCTCACGAATTTTGATATATTATTGTCTACCTTGTGAAACTAACAGATACGATTTTTGTAAAAAAAAAAAAAAATGATTTTTACTGAATATATTATTACCTAATATTGAATTACTTTCTCTTTATAAGAAAGATTCTTGCATCCATAATACGTATAGGTAATCATGTCTGAAATTAATATTATAAAATATCTTCTAAATTATATCCATGGAAATTTTGAAAATATTATAAATACCAGCAATTGATGGCATTTTATATTGCGTTTGTTCTTTTTTTTCAAATTCCGGACGTCTATTTAAAATGAAAATTAGACAGTTTCTACCATTTTCTTAACAGATTTTTCAGTTTTCGACAATCACAAGAGATACGACGACGATATAATTTAATTTTAGTGCAAGCAATTATATTATGTATATCATTTAATTGGTAATACCTATTGTAGTTTTGTAGTGTATGTATCAATTAAATTTGTCGTTTTTTAAGGCAGTCTTCATAATATTATATTTAGTACATAAAAAATAGTGTGGCTCTATATTGTGATCTTTATTATGATAAAAACACGCTAATATCTTTCTCGTACATAAATATATGCAAAGGGAAGTATTTTATCATATTCAAACACTGTACGTACATGACGAAAATTTACATGTTCTTATAATATATATTTTCTATAGATATATGTTAAGACAAGGTTTTTTATCGCATGGAAACACCGTTCAGTATGGAAATATAATTCGTATTAACCGCAACCAACTTCCTGCCTGGTTTATTCGTACACTCAAAGGTGGTTGAAGGGATAGGTTCTACAAAATCACTGCTTTCAAACATACGGTGTAATACATTTTTGCAAGCTGAAGATTTTTTTTATAATACGGTAACTGAATAAGATAACGATTATCAAAATCTAGTGGGGGTTCTTATGTGAAAGTATGGTCAGCAGCGTTTTGAAGTTTTAACGTACATTGATAATATATTATTTGAGTTATATTGATCATAACTAAGTTATATTTTTTAATTTATTAAATTATTATGCAGTAAAACAAACAAATATTTTAACGATAAAATCACCATAAAACAATCTATGTGTATTTTTAAAACTAGTCATTATTTCATTATATTATAAAACACGCCACTTTTGCACTTTATTATGGTGTATTTCTGTATCGTCAAAATACATTAGATTTTAATTAGTACACACTAATATAAAAAATAATCATTACTACAAAATGACAATTTTGTCAAAAAAAATCTGTTGATACTCGTAGCTTAATTTTAAACCTATTACGATTTTATATACCTTTAAATATGCAATCTGATTTTGATGATGAATAATATACCAAATATTTTATTAAAATTTGAAATATTATAATGAGTGGCGTATTCTATAACGGATGAAGACCTTTCCAAGCTGATTCCACTTCTCTCGATCCTGTGCGTTGCGTTGCCACTTACTTCCGCATAATTTTGTCATTTCATATCGATCCAGCGGCCTCTAGGTCTACCTTGCGGACGTTTTGTACCTCTTGGATACCACTGGATGACTAAATTTGTCCAACGATTGTCTCTTCTTTGAGCTATGTGTCCAGTTCATCTCCATATGAGGCTTTTAACTAACTCTATCATATCGCAAACCCTTGTCTTCTTCCTTATCCACTCATTCCTCTTTTTGTCCTTATTTTGAAATTAGTAGTTAATACATTTATTATGCTCTTTACGGTATGTCATGTTTTAATTTTTTTTTGCATAAACTATTTTTTTAATTCAACAAACAATCGACCATTTTTGAGAATGTACCATTCTTTATAAAGATCAGTTATAACACATGATTGGTACTTAGATTCAAACCATAAAAGGCGATTTTCAATATTAAGAAAAATTGAGAAGCCTTCAGTAGCGTGACTATTACTTAATTTCGTCGTAATTGGGTAGAGTGCAGGTGGCTTAATTGGTAAAATACATTAGCCGGAATTCGATGGATGCGGATTCGAGTCCCATCCGGCACTGTACATATTTTTTGAAGATTTGTTCTAATATGTAGGATTTTAAGGTCATCACTGGTAACAAGTTGCTGGCAACCACATTAAATTTCGATTAAAATTATTTTTGGTCAATTCGTGAAATTTAATGGGGTTACCAGCAACTTGTTGCCAGTGTGGACACGGCACAACGTTACACACATTAGACTACCATTTCATACATGCATATTATGTTTACTATGTATAATCTGTATACATTTTTCATATTGTTGTTGGTGCCTTCAAAATAATTTTAAATAATCATTAATGCCAATCGATTATTCCAGAAAAGTAGACAAAGATAATAAAGAGCATCACGTTTCAGAACTAATAAAATTTGCTATAAATTTTTGTTTTATGCGCTTATTTTGGCACATACTTAACTACATAAATGCTTTAAAGGCATGTTCGTATTTCACTATGCCTACCCGTCAGTGCGTCCAAATATCCCGTAGTCAAAAATGAATGGTTTTCCAACCGTACCTACTGTAAGAATTATTAAAATAAACCCCATAAATCTATAAAGTATTTGATAGTTTTTGAACCACTTCTCTCGATTATGAAGTCTATATTGTTATTCAGACTGGCACGCAAAGCCTATCTTCATTTTCGTCGCAGGTTGTTGTATGGTGCCGCTGATGGCTCACACGCTATCGTCTTTAGACCTTCGACCAAGTAAGCCCCCACAACTATTATACTGTCTGTATGTTATATAAGCAGTAATGATTTTACTGTCATTATTATTATTCAAGGTGAAAATTATATTAAAATAATTATCAATATCTGTCTTTAAAACATACCGGTCAATATTATATTGTTAGTTTTTAACATTAATAATTATATAAATGTTTTCAAATTGTTAATTCTTTTCGAAAAACTATTATAATATTATGCTAACAAGAACACTGACAAATTTATTGTCGTTAGTCAACAATACCATTCTTTGTAAGTTCTCATTGTTAATAAAATTTGTGAACTAAACATTGTTTACCTCATTATCGCAATTGTAACGATAAGGGTCCACATGCTCAGCGTTGGTCAAAATTGAGCTTTTATAGTATTTTCAGAGCATAACCCTGGACATTCCTTGAACGTTGTAGATAATCTATTTATATAATTTTAAAGCCTTATTATCTTTTATATTTATTTTAAATATTTGATGACTGCATAAAGTATTTTTATTACATAAAATAGTATTCTATTAAACCTTTCGCTCTAATGTTTTAGAATATATTCATATTTCAGTACATCCATGTGCAGTGGTGTTAATTTTTTTTAGATTTATTAATTTTTAAACGCATTTACAAAACCATTAGTAAAATTAATATTCACATTATATAGTGACATATTTACGATAAAAAATTATAATCTTTGTGATATCAAATTGGACAAGAATTAGGCATTTTATTATTCAAAAAATGGACACGATGAACACATTTGAAGATAATTCTAAATATACTGGTTATAAGCTATGTCTTTGACCATTAAAATGTGATAAACATCCTAATCCTTTTTTTAAATCGGTAAAATTTAAAATCTCCATTTTGACCTACGCTGAGCATGTGGGCCGTTAATGGTAAATCATATAAATGAGGTCAATATTAAATATTAATGTTTGCATTTTGAACAAATTTGTTTAAAATCTATTTACTTTTATTTACATTGGAATATATATTCCAGTTAACAAAATTGTATATATTATAATATTTTAAATAATAGCGGACGCTAATTTTTATTAGTTGTTGCAACATTGTTAAGGTTAATTAGTCCGGAAAATATGAATTATCACGCACCTTGTTAGTTTTTTCACTTGTATGTCAAAGTTTGCATGAACAAATATATTTGAATAAAATTATATAAGTATTTAAATGATTTCATATTACTTACTTACTAACTTACAAGCACGGATATATTCTTATTTCAAAGCTTGCCGTATATGACGTGTTACATAGATATAACAGATATGAAGTTCTCATTCTGAGATTTTTTCATTAGACGATTTTGAGCGGGAAAAGAAATTGAAATGGTAAATTATATGAACTATCTATCAAATACTACCATTATTAAAAAAAATAAACGGATCAAACAAACGGGCTTATAAAACTTTATATTTATTTTTAAATTAACAATTCGAAATTGGCCACAGACCTTAAAACTAATGTTTGTTATTTCGGAAAGGTTTCAATTAACTATTTATTTAAGTTAATACAGCATATGTTACATAAATTGTCAATTGTTAGTCGTAATATGTTAAAAATATTGCACAAACCCCTAAAAATCATTTCAATTTGTGTATGGTAGTAGTGATTTCGTTGTTATATCTCTAGATACAATAACCTTTTAAAATGATCTTATATTAACACATAACATCAAGTAAATATAAAAATATGAATCCATATCAATCAACAACACGTTAACTTATATTATTACATACGGAATTGTATTACATTAAATATGTATTTATATTATCAAATATTATTTAATAATAATTATATTTATGTACTTATATCTATTCAACTTGCACACATCAATATTGATCGGTAATTTATTGTGACCCGGATTTTGCCTTCATGCTTTATATATTTAACCTATCTACGAATTATGGTGATCTTGTTCGAGTAAATAAAATACGAACATAGGTACATACTTTGATTTATTTACATTTTGTGCTTATTCTATAATATAATTACATATATTATATATCACATTTCTTTTGTGGTGCAGAAGTTCCATGCATGAATCTTAAAAGATTTTGTAACTAATTTAGGATTAATAATTTAAATGTTCTACTAATTTTCATCCCCTAAGTTAAAGTTGGAAAAAATATTTTTTAATGTAGTCATATATATTTCATATGACAACTAACGAATTTGACTACCCACTCAATATTACGTAATATAAGTAAAATATATTATGATAGTAATTAAACACCACCTGTTCAAGGTCAAACGTTGAGTATTGGATCAGATGAGAGTGTTTCTTCAATGGGTCATTTTTAAAAAGTAACGTTCTTCCAATGGTATACAAAATATATCAAATTGCAACCAACACACTCAAATTTACTATACAGTCATACACTGCCAATTTATCAGTAATGGTAATGGTCGGTAGAGTATTTAACTCTGACTATAAATAAATGAACAACATACCTACTATCCTTGCGTTCTATGTATTTACTATATTATGTAAGTCCATAATATGTTCTGTTTACTGCAGGAACTAGTTTGCTAAAGTTTTTATTTTAACGTCAATACGAAAAAACTAAAAATAAACTAAATCCATTCTTCTTCTGTGCAAAGCTGTCAGTTTTATATTATTTACCTGTAATAAAAATTGTTTCGCGCTTCCGTGACTAGAAAACTTGTAGCGTGTTGTTAACAGGTGACTTCCCCACAATTGGCAATGAGTTACTTACCTGTTTCAGTTTTAGTTGCGCCCGGATACTTGCGGAAAGTTATATTTGTTTTTTTTTTGGGGATGGAAAAATAAACAGCCATTGATTTTCGTCGAGGGTTTACACAGGCATCTATGACAGCATAATCAATATTACAATATTCCTTTTTACTTTATCACAAAGTTAAATCGGTTTACGGAAAATTTACATAATATTTAGTTAAATAGACTAATTTAATATATTATTATAATAGACAGAATAATTATTTATAAAAGTATCATATTATACAAGCATTATAATATTATGTACGTTTCTACTAAATAATAAATACAATAGTTCAAGTAAGTTATAACAAAAAAATCTTTGAGTGATCCGTAACGTCGGTTAGTAATTAAAATAATACCTACTTTGATTTAAAATACAAAAGCCGATCGCTAATAGTAACTCAATTTGGAAAGCGCTTCAGTGAGTATTAAAAGCTATTAGTTAAAATTTGTCGCAATTAAGTATGACTCCTATGTGGTCTATGTACTTGGGCGCGATACCCGAAATATGCAGGTTCGATTCCTGCGGAGTGTCTCATTTTTTTCAAAAAGATTTATATTATTAAAGATTATATTTTATATTCTAGGGTTTTTACCATTTATTTGTTTACTTTATGGCTGTTGTAGTATAAAAGTAATCCACTAGATGTAAACTAGAATCATTCAAAGAATACGCAACAATACATATTAACAAACTACGTTATTAATGGCGAATATGAGTAAACCAATAATAATTATTTTGTGATGTCATAGTAACATTAATTGTTAATGTTTTTCAATGAGTTGTGATCTGTCTACCTGTACCTGGGTACAGTTAAATCCACGTGTATTGCATACACAGTTTGGATTTATAATCAAATGATTTTGATTACTTTACAAACAGCTGGTACGTATGTTTATTGTGTATGTGTACTTATTTGTTTATATTCATGTTTATCATTGTAAAGTGTCACCAACTTGAAATGTTTAACTGACTGATTTAACAATTTTATATTTATAATATCTGCTTTATGGAATATTCAGAAGTTAATAATTTATTATAATTATTAAAGCTTAAATTCTTTGTTTATTTTTGATTGTCATTTACCCTTTACTGCATAGTGTCGCAAATTTGCGACATTTCAAACTATTTCGATATAGCCAATGCCATCTGTGTAAATTATCAAATACTATCCTTTTTCGATGCCTAGAAAACTGTTTTACCATAAACATCCTACTTTACCGATTTTGTTTGGACATTTCAAGAAATAAAGCATTTCTGCATTATAGTCCCTGCATTTCTGGTTTGACAGTTGACGAATTAGTATGTACGCAAAAATCCGTATTTGTAAATAAATAAAAAAAAATATACAGAGGATTGAAATTGGTTGAATAAAAATATCTACACATCAAATAAGGTGTGTACATTAGTTTTTTATAATTGTTTTCATTTGGTTTTGTATTTTGTCATACTAAAATGTAAGATTTCCAAATGTCATAAATCTGCGACACCACGCAGTAACATACAAAATTTAATGAAATTTTCGAAAAATATTTTTTTCATTATTTTTCCTTCATTCACAAGGCATTTTAATACCAATAAAAAATAAAATTTTTCAAAAAAAAAAATCATGCAGTAAAGGGTTAAATTTTACAGATTTCTGTAAAGAAAATTCAGAAATAGTATGCAGTTTAATTATTTTATTTGTGAGAATTACTTATTGCTCACTTCATTATTGCTTACTATTTGTGGAGAAAAAATCAGGGAAATATTCCTCTGATCTGCGGTTATTTTTTTTAATAAGGTCAACCGAATGACGAATCATATAAGTATACTATTTATGATGAGTGTGAAATAAATAAAACACAGAAAGTATAATAATTAAATCAAATAGATCTCGCCAATTGAGTTAAATTCACATCACTATTAATATTTTATTATTTAATGTTCATAATTCTGAAAACAACTTATTTTTTTATCGTATCAAATCAAGGAGAACCGTAATTGATCATTTTGGGATAGAAATGCGTGTTTATCTTTTATTTACCAACCTTTATTAGAAGAGTATTGATTGACAGTAGAATTTTTATTAATATAAGCGTCATTACATTGAATGTTATTATTTCAAAATCATATCAGATTTAAAGGATGTATTTGGTTGTGACTGTATACTTGTAAGAACTTTATGAACACTTAATAAGAAAACGGTGCTTTTATTATTACGTTCATAGTAGTAGAATCATCGTGTAGTGTAGACTTATATTTTTAGTGATATTATAGTCATGTGATTAGACGTCTTAGATGTTTGCTGCTTGTCGGAGTACTCGAAGATGGCCGTCAATTTTCGAGATGGTAAACATGGCAGAGATCATACATTGGAAGAAAAGAAGATATTATAACTCTGCAAGAAGAAAAAAGAAGACATACAGCAACACCTCTACGTCTAAAAAAGTCGTTCTCCTCGTGTTCACTGGTGGCGCCATTATGTTTAAATTAAATCATAAGGCACGCGGTGAATGCCAAGAGCAGACTTGATTCAACAAAAAAGAGTGCTATATAATATATTAATATACAATATAATTTATAATAAGGTATCTAATTTTATATACATATTATATTATGGATGAACTACATAGAATGGTACTAAAAGATGTAATATTGTATAGGTCTGTTACCGATAGTTGATGCAATCCACAGATACAAAATATATGTGTATTTGTGTATTTCTGTTTCAATGGACATTGATAAACGTCTATAAGAAAGTACTTAATACGCTTATAGCGAAAAGAGGACAACATGCGTATACCTTGATGTTTAGAATATTCCAGACGCTTTAGCAGGCTATTCCTTTTTTGATTAGTTCCTAAATCAAAACAAATAATCTCCTTTTTTAAAAGTCAATTTAAAAATTTGAAACACCTGTTTGTAAAGAATGCGTCTGTATGAGTATTGTCGTCGTCTCAACTCTGGATGTGAGATATATACATACAAAGTTTGAAGATACCTTAGAAGCATACCTACTAGATTTTTTGATGAAACATGACGCCGGATGGGTATCGAACCCATCCATCGGATTTCGGCTAATGGGTTTACAAATTCAGCCATCTGCTTCCTACCATATTACGACGAAATTAACTAGTAGTATATAATATAAATATGAAGCATTTTTCAAATTGCATTACTATTAATTGCCATTGGACTTTTTTAATTTGAATCAAGGTACCAATAAGAAGTATTTATCTTATTTCCTATCAGATGTCAAGATCTCTCCAAAGCTTAGTCATAACGTAGCACATTATTAAATTGTAATTAATTTTCAATAATAGGCGCGACGAAATTTTGGACTCGCTGGTAATCGGAGAGCGAAAGTCGAGCTGTGAACACTTCAATTTATTTCGCGATGGCGACGGGGGTATTAATTTTTAAATCGTGTAAAGATTACTAAAAAACGTTAACCATTTACTTGAAAAAGAAAACATGTCAATGAATATATTATTATTATTACTAAGAGAACAATAAACAAAACATTAAATGGACGCATGTTGGATTTATATGACAAATTATATTTCGTTCAGCACGCGTCATTTGCACAATCCTATATCAATATTATTATTGTTACTAATAAAACCGTTACAATAGACCGTGCCCCAGCTGAAGCATAGCCTTAATAGTTTTATAATACTGTAATTTAGTAATAATTAATGATTGCAATACCGTACAATATTTTCAATTCCAGGATTCTTGATTTAGAATGCCGGAATTGTTTCATGGGTTTATATCAAAGTATGTATGTGCATAATTTAAAGTAATTCCTTATAATCAATTTTACATTATTTAGAGACATATTTTTTTATATGAATATGGATATTTTTGACAGTTTATAATGTAGTTTTAAAAATGTCGTATCTCGTTGTCTTGAGAAAATAAATACGTTGTAATAATTATACTTATTTCATTTGTTTCCTAAATTTAACGTTTGTGCTAATGTAATATTATAAATATGTTGCACGGAGAAGGAAAATAAGAACTAAATATTCTATAAAACAACTGAGTAGAGAAATGGCAATTTTGATTGGAGAATCGTGAGGAGAAATTGGAAAACGATTATTTTTTAAGCATATTTTATGCGTGAAATAAAGAATTTAAAAATTATTATGATAATATTAGATCAGATATTTAGTAAATTTAGAATTCATTAATTTTCAGACATCTAATTGGTATGTTCATTTAACAAGACTATTGAAAATGTGCTTGGTTCTCATAAATGCCAGTGTTATTTATTTATTATAGGACAGACACATTATAATATAAATTGTCATTAATTTACACCAAGTAAACGCTGAATAATAGCGCCTGCGATGGCATGTATAATAATGGTAACATATCGCGACATGTCTGAGAAAATTCGACAAGACCATGGATCTAATTAGTTTAGCAAATGGTTGGCATCTATTTCTCGTAAAAAAATTGCTACGAAACCTCTTCGTAAGGCGGCCAAGATCCACACCGGATTGTTGAGATAATTTAAAATAAAAAAAACCGCAAAATATCTCGAAAATCTCACAATGTAATACAATATACATAATTTCATAAAACAATAGTCAAAATTTTTTATTACTATTATCATATACAAAAAGCAAGGTAATATATTATGAAGAAAAATACAATATTTATAGGTACTACAGAAATTTTGTTGTTTAGTTTTTATATGAATAATGAAAATATGTTTTTTAAACTAAGCACCATTCTTTGTATTATTTATCAAATATCTGTAGTATAATATAGTTTATTAAATGAAATCGTATAAACTATTGTCCGGCAACTTCATCTTGGCTACGTGGCAAATCTGTGAACTACAATCCCATCCAGTACAGCTAATCGAACTTCCGGTTTCATAAAATATTCATTGCATTTTTGACACTTCGTATTGGACGCATCTATCAATTTGCGTAATTTGAAGCTTTTTATATTCAAAAGATGTCTAAAACAATACGAAATGATATTCGAATTACTATCAGTAAACTTTTGATTTATTGCGAAGAAGAAAAAGAGTCGTATTTAAAAGGCGAGTCTATACAATACTTTTAACAAGCCCATTTTACGGGTTCCTGTCATGTCAGGTATGTCAAAATTCAGTGTTGTAATACTAGAAATATTTCCCCAAATACTGGAAATTATGTTTGTATATTATAAAGTTATATGTATCGTAATCTATTTTATTAATATTTTTAGACGTATAATAATTAAGTATAAATGATCATTAGTTAGTTAATGAATTGTCCTTGTATTTTTAAACCGATAAGTAGGTAGGTAGGTACATATTGTTTTAAAATTTATGTAAGGTGGATATAATTTAATTTATAGAAAATTATTTTCACAGTATGTGTTTCTACAAAAATTTTACTAAAAATACGATATAATGACATCATTTGTAAATTATAAAACATGTGATTGGGTCATCAATTTAATATTGAATATGTTATATCTTTCACTTCTACTTTTTTAGTCATAATTTGTGTTCTAGTTATTTAATTAATAAATACCTGCAGCAATATTATCAGTTAATGTGGGTTCAATGATACATTTCCTTCCAAATTCAATAATTACGCTGTATTAATTAACCTAATATAATATTAATAATTAAGAGGTGAAATTATTAGAAAAAAAAATTCTATTGATATTTATTGAACAATAATTAGACTTATAAATTAATGTACTTATAAACTTACTGAGAATAGAATTGATATAAACTTAAAACCTAATTTCGCGGGATATGTTTTCTCAAAAAATGACAACACTGTGAAATATTCTATTCGCGACAAGGGCGACTTCCTGTTGTCGCCTTAATAATGTTGTCGTACAGTAGATGAAAACTCTCTGTTTTACTGATAATAATTGTCAAAGGTAATATAGTTTTGTTCGGTAATTCGTTTTTGCTGTACCTATGTCCCCTGTAATTTACTGCCCCTAGAGTATTAAATTTACATGTTTGATTGGTGGAAGGGGTTTTATAATCTCCCCTTATAATATAATATCCACGAAGCGCCGATAAAAATTACATATCTGCCTAATCAAATAATGTAGGTATACCTAATGAACGATTCAGTTTTTTTTAGTTTTGTTTGTGTAAGTGTAGGCTTGAATGTTCATGTTAATAAAAAATATACACTATATCTATATCTTCCCATTATTGTACAAATTTAGATAAATAATTGGGCTGCATTATAATTCCTACAAATAGTTTGCTATTTGTCGGCAGTAGTAAAGTTATTTTAGATAATAAATACTATGTGATATTACAAAACGATAATTGAGTTGCCTAAAGTCATAACTCACATATTCCAAAAATTAAGTTTTGGGATAATCGCAAAAAACCACCAGCGCACTTTTTTGTAATTACAAAAAAGTATTGAACTCCCTTGACTAATAATGACTGAGTCAGTCAATTTATATTATTTTTTAAAAAATATATTATAATACTCCTAAGGCTGCAAACACATAGCACACCATGAGAAATAAAGGTCCCTGATTGTTTAGAAAGACCTTGATGACAGAACTCTATTATTCATTAATAATGTGAGTAGTGACACCGACAGTCAACTTTGTCAATGATTTTCATATGGTTTAAAGTGACTTTCAATAGCCAACTATTTTCTTTTTATAGATTAATGTCTTTAGAATCACTTAATATGAACGGTATATTAACTCAAAAATGTCAAACTTGCAAAACGTGAGTTATGATTCTAGGCGACTCAATTATTGTAGTGCCTACATTTTATTTCAGCGCAAATAAAATTTAACAACGTTGATTGGAGAATCTTATTTCGAATTTCGAATTATTTAAGTCTCAGACAATTGAACGAGTTACACTAGTGGATACATCTTTTTTTCATTGTTAAGTATCATAGCAGTCATAAATAAATAAATACACATAGAAACCATGACTTGTAATAAGTAGATAGGGTGATGTATATGTTATTTCCTTATTGGAAGATACTGTAATATTCTTTTCATTGTTGTTTAGAATTTTGTAGAATATAAGTAAGAAATTTATGATAGATACGTACACATTACAATAATATGCGAAAATTATTACAAAATACCTTTTTATAAAATCTGTTATGATAACGCAACGAGAAAAGGTTATGATAAGTAACGAAGCCCACTTCATTTTAATGGATGTCAATAAACATAACGGAAAATATTGGGAGATTGCAAATTCAAGAAGAATTATACATAGTTACACTTCACTAAACACACTGTAGTCACTACAGTGGTTTCCAAACTTTATGTTACTACGCCTCCCTTTCTAAAAAATCTAATCTTGGCGCCTCCTCCCTTTATTTCATTAAACATTATACAGACACTTTTAAAAAAAGTCAACAATGCACTAATACAAAAATGAAAAAAAAAATATTATAAAAATAAACAAGGCTTTACTACTTATATTATATTCATTTTTAATTTAATTTGTTTTGCATGCGATGAATGTGCTTTTTTATAAGCACAATCAATTTCAATAGTGGTCAATCCAAATTCATCATCGTTCATTGACAAATAAATTCTATCATGGATCAGGATCTTTGGCGGGCCCACCTACCTATCCATTTTTTTATGAATGCCTTCACATAGTCTTTTAAAATCAGTGAATGCATTAGTGGTCCTTGCATTGATTTATTCACTCATTTTTTTTTTTTTTAATTTCAACCAAAGACAAGTTGGACAACAAAATTAGCGTTCCTAAACAAAATGCCTTCAAATTTCAACATTATGATCTGACCCTTTTATTTAATTTTTTCACGAGATAGTCAGCGCGCTTCACAATAGTATAGACGTGAGGTTTTATAAAATTAATCTCTATATTTTCAGACAAGTTTGCAAACAACCTTTTATAGGACTGTTTTTTATTTAGTTAATAACTAGCGGCCGTTTTATATACTATGCAAATGCAAACTGCAAACCTGTGGCTACATTAATTGTCTTAAACTTATCGCGCCTCCCCTGGCAACTTCCGTGTCTCCCTGTTTGCTGTAGTATCGCTGCTGTAGTATGAGGCATGTACGCAAACATTTTTAAAGGTCCGTATTTTATTGAGAACCAAAATGGTGTCACAGAAACTAACAATTAGGAGAACATGCAACGGTCGATAACTTGACTGCACTACGTTGCAAACGCGATAAAAACAATAGGGTTTTTTTAAAGGGTTGGTCGTTTAATTTTCGTTTCGGAGACATGCACTGGTCACCAAGATCATCAGCTGATTTATAAGTTTCAGATCTTTTCAATGAGGGTACTTGAAAGGAAAAGTTTATTTGAATAAGCCATGTCATTAAAACAGGTAAATGATAACTTATTCTTATCATGCCATTTCCTATCGTTGGACTGCTACTATCCGGGCGATATGTGATCTTTTATCTCCTAACCGGAACTGTTTGGTGGGGTATCACACTAATGTCACTCACGGAAATTGTAAAGTTACAAAACGCAATAGGCGGCCATAGACGGACAGTTCTCGTAACAGGTTGAACATGCCAGTTAATACGTAATGGCGGCCATACAGTTATCTTTGGTAGATAATCTGCTGCGCCCATAGACGGACACTTTTTGACCTGCCAGATGTGTGCCAGGTTCAAACTGCCAGCGACCCCCTACTCCCGTGTTTTTGTAAAACTATTGGAATTTCAACTAGCCGAAAGTTTTCGGGTGACGTTGGCTAGCTGTGTTGTAAAATAGGAGTAACTGGCGCGATTTGGCGGCAAATTTTGACAGTTCTGTCATAATCTTCTAAGTTCGTTCGATAAGAAGTATATTATTTTTGTTGCGTATTAGTTCTTTTGCTACTCATATTATATAATTACGAATATTGTGAAGTATCAACTAGGTACCGTAAATAATATTTTCCACTACTTAAATACAAAAATATGTCTAGGTATCATGGAAACAGACGCCAACAACAATTAGTATACTATGAATAATTTATTCAAAATAAAAGAATCTGGACATATATTTACACAAACAATAAATTGTAATCATAATAAATCTAACAAAATCAATATCGTTCAATATACCCTACTTAAAACTAATTTAACTCTAGGTAGGTACCCCTGTGTATGATCTCCGCGAACATAACCTCCACAGTTTTTGACACTTATCTGCCACAGACAATAACTGTACGTATATGGGCACGTCTGTTGACAGTTCGACAGATTTAAATGGGGTAGTTAAACTGATCTGTGGTGTGGCCACTAACGTACAGTTATTGAACAGTTATTGTCTGTGCCATGTTCAACCTGTTACGAGAACTATCCGTCTTTGGCCGCCTAATGAAAGGCCACAGGTTCCGGACAACATTTGCCAATATCTAGATATTTATGATCGAAATATAAAATGGGATCGATTATCCATAGTAGCCAGAGGGGGGGTGGGGAAGCTTATCGATATTATTTTTGAAAATGGATGATAAAAAAATACTAGAATTAAATAAACATAATATTAAAAACTGTACAGTTATTACAATTTTTTTTAAATTATAGATTTACCAAATCAGATAATGATGTTTGTGCCATCCTATATTTGTAGGGAATGGGACAACTGGACGCCAAGACAATTGGACGCCGCACTGTCGTAGAACGTAGACGAAGAATTTTAATCAGTGTATCTACTACTTAGTAGTTTTAATTCATTTTACTCTTAACATAATGTTTTTTTTATTGCGGATTGATAATAACCATACCTAAGACTTTATATTTTCTCTTTTTTCGTTGGAACTTAAACATATACACAATTAAATCATTATTTATGTGTGCATATTTAAATTCTCACCAACTATTAAATCATAATACTTATAATAATTTAAATATTAATAATAATATTAAATGTATTTTTTTAAAGTAGTACCTGTAAGTATCTAACGTCTATTTAATTTCGAATTGCGTGGCGTCCAGTTGCCCCGGCGCCAAATTAGATTTCAGTTTGGAGTCAATGTCCTCGACTATTGCCATTTCGATCGTCGTATCTTTGCAAATTAGGATTGTCAGCGCCTATGGAAATATAATGGGAACAATTAAAGATTTGTATTTCTTTTACAAAATCAATTGCATCCTTTTCATTACTAAAAGTATTATCAATATCACCTGTCTATATTATAATATACCTTGCATTGTAATTGTAGTATAAATTTTCTATGTTGCAATACTTCATTTATATCATTACAATGCAAATACTTCGGTTCTGGTCCATGTAAAATTTATTCCGAAGTGTAGTAATTAAAAACAGAATACTATTCATTGATAAAGTATAATTTGATTGATAGTTTAACCATAATCAGCTGGTGTCGATCAACTGCTGGATGAAGGTCTCTTCTAACTCTTTGCACTCTTCTAGGTCCCTAGTCATTCTTAGCCACGCATATACATCTACCGAACTTTGGTACCCTTTGGTACCTCTATATGGCGGAATTTGTCTAGCGGTTGTTCACTCGCCGAGCGATATGTCCAGTCTATTTTTTATATTCAATAATAATAATATATGAAATAAATTAATAAACTGACCGAGTGAATCTTAAATTATGTTTAAATGCTTGAATTTTATGATTACATTGTGAAGTTTAGTGATATTATGTGCAATGCGAAATGACTTTAGAGGTAATTTCATCATTAGACTTAGGGGTATTTTTTTAACTTCACTTGTACCTATATATTAAATTAAAGCTTTATGTATATAAATAAATAAGTTTTATTCAACGTATTTGTACTCACTGTAGCCGAGTTAGTAAAACGCCCGCTTATGAAACCGTCACGTACCATGTTTTTTCAATATGTGTTTGATTGTGACCAATTTAATGTATATTTAGCACCCACGTAGGCCTAATACGTAGAACGGTCGACTTTGTATAAATACGAAGTCGTGGGATGAGGGTTCGAACCACCGGCTAGTAAAAAACGCATCTTGTTTTCAATGTGTATTTGATCCTAGTGCAAAGACTCATGGTTGGGCTAATAGATAACAGCTATTTAATATTATTTAGTATAAATTTATATATGTTTTTATAGCTACCACTCTTGAATCTATAGAGGCCTTTATGTTCCACTTATGAGCGATAATGTCAGTTCATATTTTACTTTATTATTATCATCTAGTTAATTGTTTTGAAAATATCATCAGTGTATTATTAATTAAAATGTATGCAATGCAATTAAATAGTATAGAAAAGAATATGGTAAAAATTTATACCTACTTATTAGGTAGGTAATTATTGAAATTAGGTCGTAACAGATTGAAGAAGACATAACTTTTTTTGGGAGTAGTCTATTTCGGAAAATATCTATAAGTAATATTTTTTATTGATTTGATGGCAGGAAGGGTCACCAAATCTAGCAAGTGTCACTGACTTCTACATTTACCCTGCCCGCGGAATACCGAACTTTTCCGGACACATTCTCCATACCCAGACACTCCGCACTTTATGTCTAGTGATAAATACCTGACCCAAGGATCTTCACCTACAAATTATTGCAAGCTGTCGCACCCACAAGTGGTTATCGGATGCGCGTGACTTAACAGTCATAATTATTAGGATCGTTAGTGTTCGTTTATATCGTTTGCACTGTCTTGTCTGTTTTGTCTTGACAGTACGCCTCAGATAGTCTCCTGACGTGTCCGTTGAGAAGCTGTTCGACAGGTCAAATCATCCGGGTCACGATCCTCAGTCATGAGGTCCTAACGAAAAAGAAGAAGTAATATGGATACCATTTAATAAATTTAAAAATGTAATTTTCCGTTTCTGGGAGGGGGTGGACTCGAAACATCCCGTTGCGTGTTTCGACCCACGCTTCTGGAGTGAAGTAAGTAAGTAACTGACATTGTTGCACAAAGTATCTAGTACATAATGATGGAGAATGCTAATCATGACGTATAAATAACTCTAAAAATGGAATAATTGGGTACGGAAATGATACGGTACGTGTATATGATATAATATAAACAAACCACATAAGCGTGAAGTTCGATAGTTTTGACAGAAAATATGACGTAGTTGGAGCGATGCTGAGGGCGAAACGATGCAATCAAGGCCTTAACAAAAACGAACCGTAAGTGCGAATGAGAAACCATTCGGCACGCGTATATCTTCGCAAGATGCGTTAGATTAAAATATAACTTCTACGGCTGAATTAAATATGTTTTGGAAAGGTCGCCGGTAAATATGGATTTGAATAATTACATTCATTTAAAAAACTGCCAGCATGTGTTGCTGAAATTTATTGTTTTTTTCTGTTAAATATAAAGTTAGTGGTAATTATTTTTATATGTTAAACTATATTGATTGTGTTTAAATTTGGTGGCTGTACTGAGAAGCAACATGGTGGTATAACGTTTCATATTTATGTTAATAATGATTAAATTATTGATGTTCTACAACACAGCTTCATTTTGCCGAACAATAGCCACTCTCTCTATGGTATTATTCTGAGGATGCAATAGATTCCGTGTTAATGTTAAGATTAGTCGGAAATAGTTTCGGGAACAATAATTCAATTTAAATTGTATAATTCGCATCCACTTGAGGAAGTTGCACTATAATAAATTTTAATAAGTAAATCATACATCTTCGTTTGGTGCTGTTACCAACTTGCAGTATGCCTCTCTATCCTGGAACAATCGTATCAGATCCCCAATACCTTAGATATTATTAAACAAGTTACGGAGGTTTTTGTAGCCAAGAGAGTGGGTGAGTTAGCGTAGCGTAGATCAGCGGTCGGCAAGCCAAATGCATTGGCGTGCCACAAAACAGGTAATTTAAAGTACTGGACAGTCAGCGTGCCACTGAAATAAATCTAGTAAATCTATTGTAATACAAATTTTATTTGACTATAATAATACTTCTTTTCTTTTTTTTCTTTCGACCATGTCCGATCCTAATAGGATCATATGGGCTTCCACAGAGTAGACTCAGAGTGGAGGTTTGTATTAACAGATTTTGTTTTTTACGAGAAATGGTTGTCAGCCACTTGCTCAACCTATTAGGTCCATACCCTGACAAACAAAAATAATACACGCTACATAAAAAACATCATACAAATAAGAATATTTAAACATTAGTGACTCCATTGAGTTTCAATTTTGGAAGCTAAAACCTCAATATTTGGTTCATAGTTTGAAGTTTTTAATAATATGCAGATTTCTGGATTTTCTTCAGTTAAACGATCTCGATACGGATTTTTAATATATTTCGTAATTGAGAATGTTTGCTCACAAAAGTACATTGTACCGAAAACACTGATTGATAAAAGAGTGATTGCGACTTTTTTCATACAATGAATTCTGTCTGGGAGTTTATTCCACGTTTTGATTATCATGTCAAGATAATTGTCTTCGTTTTTCATAATTTCATCTCTGGCAGTTTTGAAGTTTAATTTCCAAATCTCAGAATTGTTAAATTCGAATAACTCTAAATCAACATACTCAATGTTCAAAAATTCAAAATATTCTTTATCAATTTTGTAACTGTCTTTAATGTCAGGCTGGAAAATATATTTAAACATAGCTGAGTGTTTTTGTAAATCGTTAAATCTATTTATGAAATACTTCTGCAAAGTTGATATTTATAATCCATTACGGTACAGTTTTTAAAGTACCGAAAATTTAAATAAATCGTCATTTTCGAGGCTTGCCACCAAAAATTCTTATGCGTGCTACCTAGTGGCACACGTGGCATATGCTGCCGGGCGCTGGCGTAGATCATGTAACTTTTCTGCGCTTGATAATAAATAGCAAAGTTATACTTACTAAAAAGAACTCCTATAGCTAGCTGGATCGACGAAATAGTTAATTATTACAGAAGTACACGGCAATACAATTTATATAAACGAGAGTAATAGAATCGGTTTGAAAAGTCGTTCATTTAACGGTTGATTGATGATGAATTAATATTGGGTTTGGAAAGCATAGACAAATACAAGCTTTGTGTGACGTAATAAATCTATGGTACCTATCGAGTTTGCCCTTCGTAATAAGACAATGACTATTAGGAAGCGGTTTGAGTGTATGTCTTTCCGTTCGTGAAGGTGGGCGAAACCATTTCGCAGCTTCCGACGGCGAGCAAAGAGAGGGGCAAGTTAAACATTGGAGTAGGCGGGGATCTCTTCAAAGCCCTCTTGGGCGGGGCTGTTTTAGGCGATTCCAACACATAACATTAGTAGATATGTATAATATTGTATTGGCAAATAAAGCCTTGAGAATTAAATTAAAACGAAATCGCACTCCAGGAAATGAATATTTCGTTATAATGTATTTAATTAAATTTATTGACTGACATTTTAGTATTGTTATAGAATAAAGGTGAAGTTTACATAACATTGATGTCATGAAAAGCACCTGTCTGTATTTATATATAAAAAGCCTGGGCGTTTAAAGAATACATATTTATTTATTCATTCATATATCTTTTGTTTATTACTTCAACAAATCGGGGTTGACGAACGTTTTGAAATTAAAATTGAGATTTTCTTCCTAAATTTTCCGTAATTCGGATAAACCAACACCTCAGAAATACAACGTCCGACGGGACATAAATGCGTATCCACTGGATTTGTGCCAATGAGCTTTACTAGTTAAGCGACTGACATTCTATCTAATCACGACGAAATTAAATGGTATTTTTTTACATCTTGAAATACTTAACAAATAGCGTTAATTTTTAACTAGCACCTTTTTTGTTTTATATCAAATGCCTTAATTACCAACCGACGTACGGGTCTTTCCATACTTACACTCGCTAATAATAACAAATAACAGAATGTATATTGTATATAAAATTACTTTATATGAATAATGTGTTTTAAATAATAAAAATAATCATCATAATATACAATAAATGAATATAAAAAATAAACTAAATGGAATAATAAATAAGTAGTAGATATTATCTAGTTACTAGTAAATAAAATTAATATCATTCTCATTGTGGAACTAAATATAATTTCAGTGATTTTTTTTTTTCAAGAAACGGTGTTGTTTTATTTATTGTTATTTTAAGAGACGGCCGCTCTACCAACAACGTTACCTTGGGCATGGCCCCCACATCCTGAAGCAGGCATGAGACTAGGATTTTTTGTAAGCCCCTCTACGTATCGCTAAAGTTAAGGGCAGTGTTGATGCTCTACAGCAGAATTTTCCAAATGGTATTCCGTGAACCCACAAGATTCTGCGAAGTAAAATTAAAGATATTCCCGTGTTATGAAAGCGATTTTTAATATTTTTAAATTAATCCAAATAATTATAGAGTTATTGGCACGGATCGCGACCTCCTTCTGTGGTTGCAAAGTAATATGCGACCCCATGCCATATTAGATAAATAGTTATTATTATTAGAGTCATAAAATATAATACTAAAAATTATAATATAATACAATTTTATTATACACGTGAATTATTATTTAATTATATCGATCATCATTATTATACACATCAATTTTTTCGCACAACCTATGGACTTATTTAAAAATGTTATTACTATTGAAGTAAAATAGCGCCGCGGGCGACTTTTTTTTAAATATCAGATCCCACCACATCGGGCCCTCCCCCTTAAGTTTGGCCTCCAGGCTATCATCAGGGTTATGGCAGTGGATATATTATGTTAATTATTAATGTATAATGAAACGCTAAATTAATGTTTTTTAAGAGAGCAGCATATTATGGGTGTCGTCTGCGAGTGCGATGCTATAAACCATCGTAGCATGGATCCCGTCACCGTGACAGACCTTATTTCATTATTCAGTGACCAGGCCCACAATATAGTCAGGACGTAATACAAAACTAAAAACTTTGATGGTAGTGCTAGTATAGTTCATAAGCTGTTTGTTGAAAATGATTATTCATGTACATTAATATAAATGTTAATAATTTGAACGAAATAAGCAATCAAAAACCTTTGTTTATCGCATAAAAAAGTAGGTATAATGTAAAAGTATTATTTGTCTAACTAATAACTTTTAAAAACTGATATCATATATAATATATCTCATTAGTTAATTATATTAATTCCCAACGTGTTGTCGTTGTTCCCAGAATGAACGATATCGATACACCTCTTGAGTTTAGTATTTTATTGTTTATAATTTCTAATGATCTATTATTAGGTTTTGACGATTTATTATACGCTTATCGAGTGTATTATTATTATTGATAAGGTGTGGGGTTTTTGAACACTTCAACTATTCATAATTTGTTTGTTATATATTTTTTTATTGTGATCCTCGACTTAATAGGTTGGTGATAGAGTTTTACCTACTTTATTGTATCGATTTGTTATATAAGTCAGAGTTTAGTATTAGTTGTCAGTGTTTATTTTCCCTTTGGTGAGTGTACACAGTGGAAATAAAGAAATTCAAAAATATTCTCAAATGGAATAGTACAAAACTTAAATCCATTAGATTTTGCATTCGTAAATAATCAATAACTAGCACTACCATCGTAATTCTCGATTTAAGGCGACGGTCTGAATATAATCAACCTTAGCAGTGATGGAACAAAAAGTGATCTACGCACCGGAGATCTCATAATATGGCATCAGACACGACATGTGACGATGGACCCAAAAAAATTAGGCGACCGTGTACTTGCTTTATGCTTCGATGATACTGCCATAAGTAAATAAATATCTAAATAGTTTATATTGATGCGGTGGATACTGGGTGTGCGATGGTGGTATGACTTTAAGGAGCAACGAGGAGATAAGAGAATGCACCAAGCAGCCTCTCATCACACTGAGAGTAAAGAGGCGACGTTGGACCTGGCTCGACCGCGTGCTGCGGATGCTAGAAGAAAACCTCAACCTGGCTTGCCTGTTCTTCAAGCTGACCAAATTCTGGCGTCCTGGAAAGCCGCTAAATACTATCTATAGAGTGTATACAGTGAAACTACGGGATGCTGGTTTGACCTGGAACGAAGCAAGAAGATTGGCGAGCGAAAGGAATTCTTGGAGGTGCCGCGTGGTGTCCATATGCTCCAACTAAGGGGCGGATATGGCCGAAGAAGAATTATCAGAAACACATTGAAAATGCTTGACGTGGTACAATGCGTGTTACGTCCTATAATAGGGGCGTGAACGCATAGAGATATGGTATTGGCCACATCGTTAGATAACTGTGCGATTCGAAAAAAATGTCGTATTCAGGCACGGCATAAAATGTAAATCTAAATTCTAACATGTACAGTGTACATAATATGAGGACATACTCAGCCCCCGACTGCTTGCTCGTAAAACAAATGTTCTGCATTTCGCCTGGCAGTAGATGGATGTTGCCCTCTTCTTGTGAATTATTCCCTAAATGCACCAGGCCTGGCAACACCGATTTTTAACCCTTTATTGGCAATGGGGTGATTTTCGGGACGAAATTTACATTTTGTAGGGAGCTTGTGAAATAAATTTATGTTACGCGAGAACAGCGGTGGCGAACCTTTTATGCTAATATCAATATCTATTTGTATAAATTGGTGACGTACATAGAGGAACTTCTTTTCCCATCTAGAATCTATGTCAAGGTTCCTTTCATTTTTTTCTGGCCGTGTACTTTTTTCACCCAAAAAAAAGTTTCCACCTAAAGCCAAATTGAAGGCTTTTCCTTTCGGGATTTGTATATCGGGCCTTTTAAATTTTAGGTTCCAGGAAGTACCTACATGTTTTCCTCATATAAAATTTTTCGCGTACCAGCAAAATTTCTGTCCTTGCCAAAAGTGGCACGTATGCAATAGGCTTTCCACCGCTGTACTGTAAGTATAAGTATTCAAATATGTGTCAATATTTTACTACTTTTTCGACAAATATATTATCATACACGACACAACGACGATATTGGTTTATTTTTATTACAAAGTTTTTCTTAGCTCATATTCTTATTTTTTCGGTGGTTCTTTGTCCCGTACAAATCTTGCAATTGATTTTTAACTAACTTCCCGACTAGCTAGACATTTTAAACTTTTAGAATATACCAGAACACAATGCCAATGCATTTTTTTAATACTTTTAGCCATATTTAAGTAGATTTGAATTAATTTTCAGTTAATTCTGTTTTGTATGAAAAGTTATTTCGACACCATTATATCCTAGCAACTAAATTATTAATATATACGTGCGTTACTATGGAAATCAGTATGACATGTCAAAATGACATTTCAGTATTATTTCTATCAAGTACAAATTTTTTTGATCGTTTAAGCTAGTCAAGTCAAGTTTATATGATTCAACAAAAAAATTAAAAACGTTGTATATAAAAAGTTCTTCTTATCTTGTAATTAATATGACATTAATGTAAATACATTTAATGGTAAAGCATTATAATATGTATTTCAATAAAATAACACAATTAAAAAAAATCTATATCTAAAGAGTTAGATTACTTAAGTCCATAAAGAACACAACATATGCGGTCAAACGCAATTTAAGGTTTCATTCCCTTAAATGTTAATGTATCTCGTATATAGGGTACTGGTGGCGCTTTTAGCAGTGGACTGTATAATTTAAAGGTGTTGGTGGATGACGGATCTAGGGGGGGGGGGGGTTTACACAGGATGCCAGACACTAAACCTTTATTTTGAGAGGGCTGGCGCGTACTTGGGCCGGTTCAGTGTTCACGCACTCATGCACTGGTAAACGGACGGTACACTTTTGATGGATGATATATAACGTTGATGAATGGTGATAATAAATTCAAGATGGATGATATAGATGCGACGTTCACTCAAACCGTAACTGATTTAGTGCAACGAAGGTCGAATATATGCGTTTTTAGTCACTCGGTAGTTAACGACGGTTAAGCAATAATAACAAGACCGCACTTGACCGCTTTCTTAATGTCACTCGAGCTAACTGCATGTTATTCTACCACGGTCGCCTGATGACCCGTAATTGCTCGTTGTCTGGTCTTGTGACAATAATTGGGGATTGGACGTTGGTGGAAAGAAAGGATGAATGCGAATATTAATGGCCCAACTAGGTACATCTGTATTGTTGTAAGAGTTTTTGGCTTCTATTATGAATAGACTCAAAGTATTAATTGAGTCTAATAGCTAGTATGATATTTTAAGTACAAAAGCTGTACCTAATTAACAATTTTTTGGTTAAAACTGGACATAATACACTCTGGCTCTGATATACAGATTTAATAACGGTGTGATAATATCCCGTTGATTGCTCAAATTAACGCAAATACATACATCTAATACTATCGATTTCAGCACAATAAACTTGAAATTTTACAAACATAATATTTTACCATATTTCACTAATCACATAATAATAAAAGATTCTGTTAGACGCCAGTACTGTTCTCCGTTCAGTCGAGGTTTCCGTTTTCAAACGGCGTTGTATTTAGATGATCAGTTTAGTTATCCGTTCAGTCACAGTTAACAGTTCAGTTGGGAAACGGCCATGTACATATTATATTTACGTATTTTTTATTCACTAAAAATGAATATTATTTTTATAATAACTTTTTAAAAGTATTGGTTAGTATATAATACACTAATTCAATAGCTATATTTGAATAAGTAATCATATTTCAACCAAAATTAGAAATGTAGTATGAAAAATAACTGGACACTCTAAAAACGGATACGATAACTGACGGAAAATCCATATTATCTCGTCTCCGTTACGGCTTCAGTCTGTCGCTTCAGTTTTGTATTTACACGTTAGTTTAACTGACAGCTCGACTGAAACGGAAACTGATCGTTTAAAACCAACTTTAGTAAAGATATGTTAGGGAAAATGTTCGCATATTTCATTTAGTCAGTGATGTACGATACACAACGTTGAGACGCGCACACGGATTGTAGGTTGAGCACCACTAGCTTGTATTTAGTTTAATTAAACATCAATAATCAACATTTCTTTGCAAGTACATGAACGTCATAAATTCTATTTTGATCATCATCATCATTAATCATTTAATTAAGTAATATCATTACTTACCTTGATTTAAAGCTATAACGCTGAGAGCTTCTAGTTCATAGATGGACCACATCACTCACCGGAACATACTCGGTTGAACTGTACTTTTTTTTAATAATTATATTTCTCAGGTTTTTAAAATTATGTTTAGTTATGTGCCTAAATGTTTGTTATTAATGTTTGAAAATTCAATTAATAAGCTTTAAATAATTTTCAACTAAATCTATTTAATATGTCAACAAAAATCAAACATTTAAATTAAAATTGATATGGCATTAACATGAAACATCACACGCATCCTCCGATGGAAGTAACATAAAAGCCGCGATATAAATACATAAGTGATATTGATGAGAATATTCGAAAATATATTGAAAACTCCACCGATGTTGATAAATGAATAATTGTTATTTAAAAAAAATGAATATGGATATTCCTTTGCTTTATTATTCATTAGCAATTTTATTTTTCTAAAAAAATGCTTAATATTAAATCAAACTCCCCCCGTTGGTACAAGCGAATCTCACAACGACCACAGATTTACATCCCTTCATTGTCACAGGGGGTGATTTCCAAAACGAATCGCGCGATACATTATTCAGGTCGTGTTTTTATTATGCATATGTTTTGCATATTCCTATTTACATTCCTAGCGATGATTAATTGCAATGTCGTTTATGATATGCTTCTTTTGTGTAACTGTAAAAACGGGAGTTTTTTTATATTACTATTTGAGTGGTTATATGAGAAACGATGGGCTCCAGGTCTAATAATTTATGATATATTTTAAAACTGGACTTTTATGGATATAATATATTCAAATAATCAGTGAATTAAAAACTAGAAAGTTGTTATATGTGGTAACATGTAAATTGTACGTAAATTTCACCGTAGCACAGTTCACCGAGAGCTTTCTTATCGGAAAGAAATGACAGTATAATATAATCATCTCTATAGCACCGAGATGAAAAAATTACGCGTTGTTCGTAGAGCATTGCAGACAATAGTGTTCAAATTTAAATCTAACCTAACCTAACCTAACTTAACGTAACGTAACCTAACAAATAATCCGGTATATCAGCTATTTTCAAAATTTGTTTGCCGCTGGCTTCCTGTATACCGACAAGAACCGTGTTTTATTTAGACATGAATTCTATCTCAGTACTATACGACCCAAAGACAACAACATTTCACGGTGAAGTGTGATACAGCAAATTGCATACATATAAATTTCCGGACACGGACATACGTTGGCTACATCATGCGGCAACCCGAGAGATGTCAACTTTTGAATCTTATCATTCAAGGGAAGCAAGAGAGACGCTGTTAAAATATAACGCTTATTGCAACAATTACATCCAACGTATCGTCGCTGTAGGATTGGTTTGTCGAATAGACCAAATGTCAAATGTTCAGGTGACGAAAAACTAATTTCATTATCCTATATTTAAATACATGGAGGTGTTTAAATTATTATTTTCACAGCGTGTGAATGCTGTATTCATTACAAAGTAATTTAAAGAAAAAGATGGTTCTGGTCCATTTAGATACAAAAATCATACTGCATTAAAAGGTCGATTTCGACAAAAACGGATATTCGACAAACCAATCCTATAGCAACGGTATTCTAATTGTTATAATAAGTGCTAATACTTTGATACAAACCTACCCTAAGTTTGATAAGATTTATCACTTTATCGCTTTAGCGGTCGATAAGTACATAATAGACACACTAGACCCGCATGTTCGATTATTGCATTTTATTAAAAAAAAACAAATTTAGAGATTTTTTAATAAAACAAACAAATATTTAATTTATTATAACCATTTCCTGTTGTTTCTTAATACACGAACACCCTGTATAAAATAGTATGTAAGCGTAAATTTCCTCTGTAATTCACTGTATACAGAATCTCATGTAAGCTTGTAGCTATTTCAGAAAATACAACCACGTAATACCTATATAAGTTTAGTAAGTTGTTCCGTTAAAATTAATTCCAAGATTGGCCGTTGGGTTTCCAGTGCGCTCCGGGCGTCGGGTGTGAAGTTTGTTGTACGCGGGGTTTGTTCACAGATGGCATCCGAATATCTTCATATTAAACGTTCGCGGAAAATTTTGCTACTGGCGTTACACGGGGATGCATAGCTTGAAACATTGTTTTAAAATTAATAATATATCCAATAAATAATTACAAGGTAAAAATAACCTTTTATATACCACGTTTTTAAATTTTCTGTTGAATCATATAAACTTGACAATTCTATGTATTAATAATTAAGGACAAATAAGGCAATTGTCAACAAATCATTTTTTTGCTATTTTGCAACAAACAAATAGAGAATACTGAAGTGTCATTTTGATTTCCATAGTAACGCACATATATATTAATAATTTAGTTGCTAGGAACACCCCCTTAGCAACCAATAATAGTGGATTGGATTACGGATTTCTTCCGAAATAACTTTTCATACAAACCAGAATTAACTGAAAATGAATTCAATTCTACTTAAAAATGGCTAAAAGTATTAAAAGAATGCATTGGCATCGTGTTCTGATAAATTCTAAAAGTTTCAAATGTCTAGCTAGTTGGTAAGTTTGTTAAACATTGATTGCAAGATTTGTACCGGATAAACAACCACTGGACAAACAAGAATACGAGCTAAGAAAAACGTGGTAAAAAGAATAAAAAGAATATGTACTTATAGTGAGCAAATTTGATGGAAACTTATTTTTTCTCTACATTTTCATAATAGATACCTAAACACGTAGCTCTTGAAATAGAACATTTTATGTACCGGAGCGTCAGAAGTGATATAATTAAAATTTGTTCAATTCTTTTATTATCTACGACGAGTTTCTTATATGAAGAAAAATATATGTGAAATAAATGAATTTAATATTTTAATAATAATTATTCACGATCCAGAACCAGAGCTCTAACTAAATGGCCATAGCGTACCGGAGCGCAGCTACAGTTTATCAAATCCCCGAGGTGATTGCGAGGCTTGGTCTCTTGGAAAAAAAAATAAGCAACGGAGCAATAGTCTCTAAGAGTTAAAGAACCAGAGCTGTACTGTAGTCCACTCCTGTCCATTTTGAGTAATCTAAATATACGTAAATCAATACTTAAAATGTGTTTTTTAAACATTCCATACAACACGTCATCAAAAATACGTATGTTCCATTTCCTATTCACTTACATTACAATAACCTCATTATTTATAATCATAATATATATCATAATAAAGCCTCGATGACATTGAGCTAGGTACTTTACATGCTGCTTGTTGGCGAGTTTAAAAGCGGGCGAGTCTGTTAGTGCGATTGTGATGATGACACACAAAACTCTCCACTCGCTCAGAAACCAACAAGCTAGCGAGTTGAAACCATCATTTTTGGTACTATTTTGACAGGACATATTGAGTAGTTTATTTTTTTTTTACGGGTAGGTCGCCACTATCGCTCTACTGCGCAGACACGTCATATCCGCTCACACGCCAGAGTGTAGCATGTGAAGTAGCCCGGCTTTCAACTTTTCTCGGTATTTTTTTTACAATCTGCTTGTTAGCCTTGTCCGATGATGACACTTGGTGAGTTTACAGGCAGATTGTAAATTCGCCAACAAGCAGCTTGTAAAGTAGCTCAATTTCATCGAACTATTACCAATATTTTAAAGAATTACAATAGTTTATTTTAAATAGTGAATATTTAGGTACGTAGCTACATAATATTTCTTGTGTTTTTGCATTTATATTCTTATCAAATCAATTGCCAAATTGTTATCGAAAGTAGTTCTTGCACCTAATCCAATTGACCATTTTTATATATTATGTTAGGCTACTTTCAGTAGTTACTAAAATAAATCAGTATCTACAATCTACTTAAATTTCTCAATACTAGGGTCTTTTATAAATAGGGTTACAAAATGGTATCCAAAAGGAAGGAAGGTTTTCCATACGTTTTAGAAACGGTTCACCATTTCTCTGTAGACCTGCATACGTTCAAAGTAATATTTAAATTTGTTTCCACATACAGAAAAAAAACTTTGTTAGTAGGTATACATTATACTATGTATTACTGTACATGGTGTGTAATTATGTTCTCCCAAACCTTTTCTATGTAAGCTATGTCAGGTTTTCGAGATGTGGCGGTATAGATGTGTCCTCATAATTTTGTAGCTTAAGAACAAGTGCAGATTCACCAAACTGTTTCCTGTAGCAGACGATAGAGGGAAGATCGCTTTGATGATAGCCAACTTCCAATAAGGGATGACCTTAATTACTACTCGTTTAAAATCAGTTGTATAAACCTACTACAATGTCTTATTCTAAGTCATTTTTCCTCTACTCGTAAGTTTTCGTCTGATATTTAACAATACGTAATCTCTGAGATGACAGTGTGGCAGCAGATATGACAACACCAGTGAAATAGGAGAGTATAAGGCACTAGAAACCATAGCAACTAATCAACAATAATAACATAAGGACGAACGCTATAAACACGACGTGAATATAAATAAATGTTTGTTCGTCTGTCTGTTCCGTATGCGTTCCTATACCATTCATCCTATTGCAATGAAACTTTGGTGAGTTGTTGTGCACACGCCCGCGAAGGTTTCTGAATCAGTACAACCATCTTCTTTTATTCTATCTTCTTCTATTCGTATGCGTTCCTATACCAAATTTGGAAAATCCATGCTTCTCACATGGACAGTTGTATGCGGCCTGCTCACGCATTGGAAAACGTTCTGATTTTTTCATGTATGTACCAGACGGGAAAACAAAAAATATTGTGTATCCAAAAGCACTTCAATAAACAGAATTAAAACACACTTTCTTTCTTTGAGTGGCATTGCAACGCATGCTGGGTACTCGCTGGTATAATATAATATATTATTAAAGACATTGAAAATTAGAACTATTACTCTAAAATAGTATAATACAAATCGTAGACATATAAACACTGATAACAACCTTAGTATGTCTGTGCATATTTTCTAGTGGTACAGCTTGGTATAGTTAAAATTAGGTCTTTCAATCGTGGATAAACTAAAATCCGACGAACTGGATACTGATGGAACTCATAAACTGGCTAATGACTGGTGGAAAGCATCAAGCGCTATTGAAACCCACTTGTAATGATAATCTCATAACCTCAAACCTTTTTTTTCGACCATGTCCGATTCTAATATGATCATATGGGCCTCCAGAGAGTAGAGGCTTTTATTAACAGATTTTGTTTTTTACGAAAAATGGATGTCAGCCACTTGCTCAATCCATTAGGTCCATACCCTGACTCACACATTAATTGGAAAACAATATGTGTACTTGCCAGGCCCAGGATTCGAGCCTGAGACCCACGGCGTGATATTTCAACGCTTAAGCCGCGCGGCCACCGTGGGTATATTTATATTTATATTATAATATAAATATAAATATTCTGACAACCTAATTATACAGGAAAATGTATTTCTTAACTTCTGCCACAAATTTTTAATTAAAGTCGGTTCGCCCATCTTTAACTTTTGACGTCTTTACTCTTGACTTGTTATCGCTTGTTCAGTTCAGTTCAGTGCTACCAATTTGGTAAGAAAATAGGATTTTTCATCGAATCTACTAATATTGGCATCACTGTTTTATGGGAGATTGGAAACCGATAGACTGGGAGACTAGCATGTCGCGTCTTTTCAGTTTAGTCTCGAACGTTTTGAAACTGAGAGATCCCAGCCATGCCATAAATTAGCCGCAATTGAAATACATTAGCTGGATACTGGCTGAAATTTTGGTTTCAGTCTCGTCTTTTTGAGTATTCTCTTGAGCGGGTGGTCTTAGCGACGAAGAAAACTCACAGACATTGTCCTTCGTATCGAAATACTTAAATGATAGTGGGCTGGCCACTTTGTAGACAAATAATTTTTAGTACTAGTAGTTACTGGCACATCAACGTGATACATCAACAATACATTTCGAGTAACAATTCGACGGCCCGCCGCGCCTAGCAATTTAACTTACTAAACTCATTAACCTCTAGATAAATAAAGTACAGGGTGAACACCTCGAGTGTCAAACACGAATATAATGCAACCACGGTGTGCAATTGTGTGTGAGTGAGTGACCCGGTATTTACCAGAGCGCTCCAAGAGTCAGCAGTCCGAACCACATCCTAAGGCTTCGGCCACATAGGCAGGTACTTCGCTAGTGCTGAGCTAGGTGCTATGCTTGTCTACTAAAAACACTACTGCCACTTTGCACGCTACGTGCTTAGGTACAAATTCATTTGACATTTGGGAGCGCTCAAGTCAACAACGATATGTCACTCTCAAAACTAACAGAGAATTAAAGTTTAAAATTTTGAAAGTCGCAAATTCAAACTTGTTGGGTGCATAATGTCAATTCATCCCATGCGTCATTATTCATAACCTCAAAATATACGGTGTTTGACGTTTGTCATACTGAAGAAACATCCGCCATGGCAAACGCCACGACAATGGCAAAATCACTAGGTGACACAATATACCTAAAATAAAATAACCAACACGTTTATTCGCCGGGAGACTCACGAGGTGACTCATAATCACGTAGCGTGCAGTGTGGCCGTTGCGATAGAATAGTGTGCGTTCGTTCGCTAGGATATATCACCTAGCACATAGCCACCAAGCAAGGCACCTGCATATGTGGCCTTAGCCTAAAGCAGTGGTTTCCAAATTTTATGTTACTACGCTTCCCTTTTAAAAATATGTAATCTTGGCGCCTCCCCCTTTATTTCATTAAATAATTCAGACACCTTTTTAAATAGTCAACATCGTACAAATACAAAAATGAAAGGGAAAAAAATATAAAAATAAACAAGGTTTTACTACTTATATTATATTCATTTTTAAATTAATTTGTTTTTCATGCGATGAATGTGCTTGTTCATTAGCATAATCAATTTTAATAGTAGTCAATCTTTTTCTGTTTCCTAAATTACAAGGCGGTTATCATTTAAGTATATCAATTATCATAAAGGTCTCACATCAGATCGCAACGCATAACCACATATTTAAACTGACTAAAATTACTAAAATAATGTGAAAAGTGCATTAGCTAACTAACCAAGAACCCAATAAATAGATTATTTTTTAATAATATAATAATAATACTTATTTTTTTTAAATTTTGATTTCCAAAGCTCCAATTTTTTATGAATGCCTTCACTTTGTCTTTTTAAATCAGTGAATGCATTAGTGGTCCTTACATTGATTTATTCACTCATTTTTTTTTTTAAATTTTAACCAAATAGACAAGTTTAACAACAAAATTATCGTTCCTAAATAAATTTGCCTCAAATCTCAACATTATGATTTGACCCTTTTATTTAATTTTTTCATGAGATAGCCAGCGCGCTTTACAATTAATAGTATAGAAGTGAGGTATTATAAAATTAGTCTCCATATTTTCAGACAGGTTTGCAAACAACCTTCTGTATGACAGTTTTTTTATGTAGTTTATAATTAGCGGCCGTTTTTGCAAACTGCAAACCTGTGGCTACGTTAATTGTGTTAAACTTTTCGCGCCTCCCTTTGCAACACTACGCGTCTCCCAGTTTGGAAATCGCTGGCCTAAAGGTAAGTGCCTGGCCTTAAATAACTATCCTACACCGACATCCAAATCATCATAATACAGTCCACTAAATATCATCACCAAATTATATTATTTAGAATGTTGAATAACCTGTTTAGAAGATATTTACCTTACATATTATTATTATTATAAAATAGCTGAAACAGAATGGTGCCCCGGTAATAACTCTGACGTTGTTCCTGGCAGACACTAATTGCGAACATGTTCAACTATACTTTGTAAAAGTTGAAACGGTGACAACTTCTCTTACTTCAATTTTACGCACTTAGCAATGTTATCGTGCACTATTTTTAACAACATCATCATAAAATATTCAATAAAAACAAGTTCTCTAAAAACTAACATTATAAACTAATGGTGTGATTTTACTTACCTACGTGGAATGCAATGGAATTTAATATGTACATTCAAAATAAGGCGATTTTACTTATGGTAGGTATGATCGCCTAAACCAGGGGTTGGCAAACCATGGCTCGCGAGCCGCATGCGGCTCTTTGGGTATTGGTGTGCGGCTCTTTGCCAAATTCCTAATTCCTAATTTTTACAAAAACTATTGCAAAATTTACAATTTTTATTTTTTGTCATTATTTGTACACTTATTATATTATATAATGACATTATCGCGAGCCTAATTTTTCCTCCATGATGGTTGATGCAAAAAAGTATGATTGATGTTGTTTTAAATTCGCCCATTGCAAAAGTCGACAAATAAAATTTTTCTCCATGTGATATTGACACGAGCACTTTTGAAATACAATTTTATTGGTGGATTGGTGGACAAGCAAAGAGTAATGGAGCTCCAAATTTGTAGGTCTTGCCACCAAAATTGAGGGATAATGGAGAGAGAAAAATGCAATTGAATTTCACAACACAAGTTAATGGAGCGCATCAAAAGATCTACATAAGGTAGATACTACGATTTTAATACATGAAATAGCTTTCTGTACTCAAGTTACATACCAAACATACAGAAACTCTCCAAAGAAATGCAAGGAAGGTCATTCATTTCTCAATTAGTTTAGTTATAAGGAACGCGTTAAAATTGTAATTCATATTCTGTAAAAATTATATTTAAAATTTCAACAATAAAACCATATATTTAAATTAGTTTTATTCGGGAAAACTTCTTCACTTAATAAATAAACAATTATACAATGTAATTAATTCATTTAAATAAAAAATATTTATAAAAATATACCTACGTATGGCTCTAGATTTTTTTTAACTGTTGTGCCAATCATATTTGGCTCATTTGGTCTAACAGTTTGCCGATTCCTGGCCTAAACCAATGAAACTCAACCTTTTTTTTCTTCGGGCCAAATACATATATTTGTAAAGTAACGCGGGCCGCATCACTACTGGTGTGACGAAAAAAATCATGAAATCCCACCATTTTTTACAAAACATTTTTGAGATTTTAAAAATTATGCGTGTTTTTTTAAATTATAATGTGCAATAGTGCAACACTCTTATACCAGATCTGATGTGGACCATAATGGCAATCCTCTTCGGGTGTCGAAAAAGTCGAAACGAATCTCAAGATATACGAAATTCCTGATAATAATTGTGTTTCGGGCCGCACATAAAAGCTTAAAGGGCCGCATGCGGCCGCAGGTTGAGTATCGCTGGCCTAAACACTTTAAACAAATGCATCCACCTGCTATCTATGTGATCACCAATATATTATGATAATACAATAAGGAATAAAATCGGTTGCTTTAAATAGTAACCAAAAAATAATTAATTACATGTTTAACTAACTAACATAATATACAATATGCTTAATATACTATGTACTGTAACCAATACCATAATGTATCGTCAATGCTTATTTATAAGTAATATTTCCTAAATATTTCCGATTGATTTTTGTGAATTTGATCCCAAGACACGACCTTCAAACCATCGCCTTTGATCACTTAGCTATGTACCTGATATCAGTTGAGCGTCAGAGTATTAGCGAAAGGTGAAGGATTTCAAATGTAACTCTCACTTGTTTGTTGGCTAGGAGAAATATAATATAACCACTCTGTTAGTAAATAAGTGTGGTGTAATGTAAAAGTTTTAATTCAAATTAATTTGATCGGTAGTAACTAGAGTTGGGTATTTCCCGAGAAAATCTCAATCTCGAAATTCGGGTTTTCCCGAAATGATGAAATTTAGAATTTTAGAGATTCGGGATTTCCAAAAAAGAATTTTCGAGATATCGAGAAAATGCAAACCTGTAAAAAATCATAAAATCAGTGTAAAAAACAGACGAATTCCAAAAAAATATCATTTTTTTATTTAACTAAGAAGACACACAAAGTAGGAAAACACAAATAATTCAAAACTTTACTTATTAAAATAGAATTTCAAAAAACACATAGGTACTGTCAATGGCGTCTGAAAATCGCTTTTGAGACATGAAATTCCCTAATGTTGAAAAATTGCGCTCATTTTGAGTCGACGTTGGCTTAATTGTGTTGAACTAAAATCACACAATCGCACACATTCGATCTCAAGTTTTGTTAATTTATTTCAATTTCAAAAAATCGTTTTTCAATTATTAATATTCGAAATTCCGAATCCCGAGAAAAGATTCTCGAGATGCGAGATTTCCCGAAATGTTAAAAATTTTAATTCTCGAGATTCGGGATGGAAGATATCGAAAATTTCTCGAGAATTCCCGTCGGGAAATTCCCGAAACCCAACTCTAGCAGTAACTCGATTATATGTGAATAAATTGCATGATATCATTTACCACTTCACCGCAACTTCAAGCTTTCAACTTTACATCTAAACTTGCCTCGTTTGTCGCACAGCCATAAATCAAACCTTTTAGGAGCGTCGCTCCGGTGTTGCATATGAAGACCGCGCACATTTACCTAGCAACAGTCGTGCGTAACCTCTCAAAACGTAAGTATATAAATTTGGATGCGGCGACCGGCCAGCCAGTATAGGAATGACCAATTTGTAGCAGCACTAGACGTTTTTTTTAAACTAAAAAGTCGCATTCGACCAATCTACGGAGCTCCATTTTTCGACACGTTGCAGACGAGACTAGCCTTGATGTGCGATCCGGCTAAAGTTTACATTATGTACTGTCCGACAAGAATATCTAGCCGATGACTGGAAGTCGATGTAGTCGTAGTGCGATTAACTAAATAACAGGGGCTTGTTAGTTCATAGTTTTAACACGTGGACAACTTGTCGATAACCGGAAGTCGTTGCAGTCGAAGTGCGGTTAAAAGTAGGAGGGGTTTATTAGTTCACAAATTTAACACGCTGACAAGAAGATGTTGTTCGACAGTATGTATCTGATGAAATATTAATGGTTAAATATCTTCAATATGGGCATGCTTTCATAAAATCATAACTCCTGAAACATTCCGGAAACTCATTGGATTCTCTTTGATACTTATTTTCCGATTCTATTTGTAGATTACGCAAAGAAAGAATTTTTTTGAGATTTTATCAAAGGAAATATTATGCCTAAACAAATAAAAAAATCAGACGATGATCAAAGTACGGATGATCCGAAAAGGCAAAGTTAAAATGAAAATTACTTTTTAAATAGACGTATGGAAAAATGAATCGAAGTTTGGCCTTACGCAAAAGATTATAAAAGTAGATGATGTGAAAGAAGATTTTGTTTGATAGAAAATATGTTGAAATAAGTCATGAAAATTATTAATATTAAAACAGGTCAAAATCATAAAAGTTAATTTCAAATTCGCAAACTTAGTTTTGTTAATGTTGATAAGCGATTGGCATTATAACGAAGCTGTATTGATGCGGACGAAATATTATATTATATATCAGGGGTGGCGAACCTTTGGCACGCATTTGAAGAGAAAAGAAATATATATGATAATAAATAACAGATCGCATTGTATAAATCGAAAAATCGGTGCGTGTACTTAATATATGTACGCGCGTTAGAAGTTATACTTCTTTGGCGTAACAAAACAAAAACAAAACTTGTGATAACCTAGATTCTTCGACTAGCCATTAATTATCTTGTTAAATGACACACCCAAGAAAAAGAGCCGCCTATTGGAGCGCCGTTGGTTTATTTCTATACACTTTAACTTATGTTACTAAATTATATAATTATGTATCGTTATTTTTACTTTTAAAGTAACAACTGTCCCTCCGAAGTTTAATCGTTTGTTTACGTAAGGATTTGCAAATGGCTAACAATAATAAATTCGTCGCCTAGGCAACGGAACAATTCTATTATCAAACTTGCGTTTGTATACAGCTGATTGATTCACAGCTAACTTCATACTGTCGTGCACTTTCGTAACGGTGTGCGCGCGCAGCTGTCACTTTCACTCTCTATCAAACGCTCCAAAAGAAGTATAACTTCAAAAATAGCCAGCAATTACTCTTCAAGAATAAGCATTACGTTTAATGTAAATATATAATTGCATAGGTCGATCCTTAGGCGTTATGCATCATATATAATATTATTATCGCATTAACCTCATCAGGCGGCAGGGGATGACGCGCCGCGAACCTTTGATTTTGATCGATTGAGATCACTGTAGCAAGAAAATGCCTCGTCTGATCGGAGTCATTCTGGTGTCAATTTATGCGTAAAAAGCACACTAATTAATATAGTAACTATCATTTTTCTATCCACAAACATGGATTAGTGGACCGAAATGTATGGCGTCATTGAAAAAAATGATAAAACTATGTGTGGTATGTTCTGTGAGTGGTATCTAGAACATTTTCATTTTTAATAGAATTCTTAACAACTTTTTTCCCCCATGAAAAACTGCTCGGCACGCTATATAGTCGAAAAATAATATTTGGGAAATTTTGGCACGCGTACATAAAAAGGTTCGTCAACCTGTTATTTACGAGTATTATATAATATATTATATAACCTAAATTAAACAAAATGCCCTCACATTTAATTTCGTTTAATTCAATTCTGATTACACATGTACACACCAGTGGCGTACGGTAAATTTTACTTGTAGGAATTTTTAAAAAAAATCAAATATAATATATAACCATTATTTGCTATATGGGGCGTCTAATTACAAAAAGCGACAAGTCCACAATTCAATATTTTCGGAAAACAACGTTTTTATGTTTCAAGCTCCAATTATTGTTTTTAACGTGAGATTATTTTCTCCGTTGTATTTTATGTCGAAATTAGAACCAAATGGCAATTTGTTTCAGCCGATAAACTCTTAAATGTAATAAATATAGGCAAAATAAAATTGAACATAGCGCTATTTGTACTTTACTTTTTAATTTACGCCCTTTTCAATATTGAACGTTCCTTTATTGGTTGAATTAAACACAACCAAGCTTTAAATAATATGAAACACGGACTTGGCGCTTTTTGTAATAAATCGAGACTTAAAATATTTTTTTTCGTAGGGTTATGTCGCGTTTTGGAATTTATAGATCAATACATATCGTGTAAAATTATACAAAGAATACGTGCGTATTTTTTCTCGATTTTGACCAAATGTGGACTTATCGCTTTTTGGAATTAGTCGCCTCAATTAGATGTGATATTCCAGCTTGGTAATTCTGATATTGTATTCTAAAAATATGTACGTTTATCGTGTGCGCTTGGTAATCGAAGATCTATGAATCGATCCTGCTCACTGTTTTTGATTTTTATTTTGTTTATCTGGTAAATCACCACAATTTATCGTTAGTGATCAACCGAATTTACTACCGTGGAAATTTTCATGTAAGTACATCACGTAAAAAAGGTTCTCTTCAAGAATGAAGCCTTCTGTGTTTTTCTTATAAAAAATTAAATCAGTTCATCAAAGCTTGATGTGAGTGCTATTTTTGTATGCATTTTAGAAATCCTAGAGGTCATTATCTTGTCTCATTTTCATATATCTAGGCTCCATCTCTATATATAAGATATGTTACTTTAATATCTTTGGTTTAAACAGGGAACATGAAATAGTGGGTTGTTTTCTGGGTGAGACCTTCACAACGCTTAAATGTAGAGAATGAAGAAAACTTGGATAATTTTAAACACGTCATGATTTTCAATAGTTACGTCAGTGTCATAATTTGTATTAAAGTTTGTCACGTAATGGAAACAATAGTATTGGTAATATTTGAGAACACTTTATGTTTTTTTTCGTTATCGTTTCATCGTTGCAAAACAATAAACCGAACCCGGTTTCAAAGCCTTGGTACATGACGGCTGGGTTTCACATTTTTATCGTATTCATCTCGTCACTTCAATACTACAACAAGATAACTTGATTTTCATTGTTTTTGAAATAGTTATTGAATATGATTCTACATTTCCTTGTCTGTAAAATGATACAAATAGATAAGTCAGAAGTTAATGATAACTGTATTAATTTTGTGTTTGAACCATAAATTCACTATCTAAACGTAAACCACAGAGTAGGTACAGAGTAAGCCACCCAATTTGTAATAAAATAATATATATAAAATAATAAATAAATATTATATAAAACAACAAGTAAATCCAATACCCACAGTTTTCTTCACTTCCTAAACAATTTGATATAATTGAGGGTTACGACAATAATTGGCCTGTACAGTGACGGATCATAATTAAGATTAATCATATTTTATTTTAACATGGAACATGTTTTACTAATGATCTCCGACGCAAAAGCTTTACGAAAAATATACGTAGAATAACTATAGACGCGCAGCCCACCCGCGGCCCGCCCCGATTATTTTCATTTTACGTTCAGTACGCTACATACTGTGCGACGTATTGTTCGTCTGTTATTATTACTTTTTTAGTTTTATTATTGTAATTACATAGTTTTCAGAAAAGTAAAATTGTTTAATTCCTTTGAATTCGGTTACTTTGACAAATAAATTTTCTTTCAAACTTGGACAACCAGCATTCAGAAAATCAGTAGGCAAAGCATGTTCCATGTTTAATAATTTTAGCCATCAGGGTTTAAGTGACCATCATTTGAGGGACCCAGTTTTTAACTATTACCCTTCTTCTTCTTCCACGGCGCTACATCCCGGGGTAGGATTTGGCCTCCTCCACAACCGCTCTCCACTCACTTCGGTCTCTCGTCACACTTCTCCAGTTACCGGGTCTTCCTATATGAAACCAGACCACTTCTACGGCGTCAGCCCATCTCTTTCTTGGACGGCCTCTGGGTTTCTTCCGTTGGGGTACCCACTTCGTCATGATCCTTGGCGCTCAAACTTCAGGAATTCTCTCCACATGTCCCGCCCATCGTAGTCTTTGAGACTTACAGTATCTTATGATTGTTTGCTGTTCAATCAGCTCTTCCAACTCGTGGTTCATTTTTACTACGTTTCTATTAGCTCGTATTCTTGTTTGTCTGGTACAGATTTTTTCTTGTGCAGTACAAATTTTTTCTTGTTTGTCCAAGATTTTTAACTAACTTCCCGACTAGCTAGACATTTGAAACTTTTAGAATAATATATCAGAACACGACGAAAATGCATTCTTTTAATACTTTTGGCCAAATCTGTTTTGTATGTTTCAGAAAAAAATTGTTAACAGTAATATTTACTACTCAATATTATTGGTTGATAAGTGGGTCCTAGCTAGGGAATCCAATCCCGAGCCGAAATTCTGATCCCGGGATTTCGGGATTACAATTTGACAATCCCGGGATCCCGGGACTGGTCCCGGGATTGGCATTTTTTTCCATTGTTAATATACAATTTTTATATTTACACATAACATTGATAAAATCGGTCAAAAATAAATCTAGTATAATTTATAATATTTGAGACATTTATTGTTAATATTGTATATCTACGTCCAATCTTGGAAATACATAAGTTTAATGGAGTAAATAATATTAAATATATATATATAAATAATAATGTGAATTTAATACGAGATTGCTGTTTCTGATAGTAAAGACTTAACGAATGGATTAGCGAGATTTAAAATAGAAAGCAAATAAGCATGGCGTACTTATGGCCTTTCCGCTTCATAAATCTAATTAGTCAGCCAAATATGAAATTGCCGTAAAACGTATGGGGTCACGGTGGAATTACTTTGTTAAAAGTGCGAAGCATTGCTTTTTTCCAATCTTTCTCATTTTTAATAATTTATGTGAAAAAATAAAATGAATCGACCACTTACACATGGGTATAAATCAAACTTCACTCAAACTCAGTTTATTTCTAATGTAGTTATTTTGTATTAAAAGTATTTTTTCTGTTATATTTTCGCTTTTATTTTATGTTCCATAAAAATTGATAAAAAAATCAATCCCGAAATCCCGGGATTATGTTTATCAATCCCGGGATTCATAGGTATCGAAAATAGCTCGGGATCCCGGGATCCTGGGATTCGGGATCCCGGGATTGGAATCTCTAGTCCTAGCAACTAAATTATTAATATATACGTGCGTTACTATAGAAATCAATATGAAATGTCAAAATGACATTTCTGTATTCTATAATATTTATTCAATAATTCTATCAAGTACAATAAAAAGTTTTTATTAACACAGAATTGTCAAGTTTATATGATTCAACAGAAAATTTAAAAACGTGGTATATAAAAAGTTCTTTTAATCTTGTAATTATTATTCTGTAGTTCCCATATTCCAACGTGGGTCCAAAGATTTTTCGGATTATTTTGCGCTCGAAGACAGCTAATTTAACTATTACCATTGCAATGTTATTTGGAAGAAAAAATCAATGCAATGTAAAATAAAGTAAGTTAACTTTTAGAAGTTTATATTATCTACAACACAATGCCAATAATTCAAGCACCAAAATATATACATTATTAGGTATACATTTTAATGATACAAAAAAGAAACATGGTATGTGAAGGGAAATGATTGATCTCATATTAATATGAATTATTGACTACTTACCCTATTCAATATGTTTATTAAAAAAAACCGTTGTTAGGAGTACACTACTTGATGATTTGGCAAAAGTTGAGGATATCATCTCTAACGATCGTATTTTATTTTATTCCCAAAGCAATGCGATAAAATATTATTTTTACCGAGGCATTCTAACAACTGTTCAGAGAATCGAGGGTGAAAATATTTAGACTTTTCCCGGAGCGGTGGAAAATATTTTACTACGATTCCCAACATTACAAAAAAATTCAAGGCCGACTATATACTTAGGTCGTGGCACTGAAATGATAATTACAACAATAGTGCTACTTATTGATTACATTCGAATGCAATGCGGAATCCTAAATACAATTAAGTAGGTACTACCATTTAAATTATAATTGACTTATGTTTTGTCGTATCTGGAATTTTTTACGTAAACAGTTCACCGCAGGACACTTATTCGTACGCCGCAGTACGTGAAATACGAGTTCGTGTAACATTTAATCAAATAACGAGTTCTTCGTTGAACATTTCACCGTGGAGTATATTTGTACGTATGCTACAATATGTGAAGATGTCTTTACTAGGTTAGGTTAGGTTAGGGTTAATCTAATTGGAACAGTACTATTTGCAAACTATCGCCGCATTTTGTAAGATACGTACAAAATGTATTCCACGGTGAAATGTTCAACGAAGAACTCGTCATTTGATAAAATGTTATACGAACTCATGTTTCACGTACTGCGGCGCACGAATAAGTGTCCCACGATGAGCTGCATATGTACAACTTACATGTAACCATGTTTTCTACTATTTCATTTGAGTCGTTTTGGCATCTTCAGGCGATATACACACTCGACAAAGGTTAATGCACTCTTACGACGAACGAATACGATTAAGGCACCTTACGCACTGTCGACTGGTTTCTGGCTACCAGGTTGATGGCACACACGAGGCAGAAGAAAAGAAATCTGCGGTTACGCACATGGTTGCGACAACCGGCCGGTTTCCGGAGACTGAGCAAACAAGAGCGACTCATTCAGCTACCAGAGTGGAGGGCAACCAATAGGATAGCTTGATTATTATCACGCGTTCCTCACAGTACGAGCAATCATCAATGAATTTACCTCAAAGTAACCAATAATTTTTCTTCTGGCGTGATGAAAAGGTCGAAAAAACGACTAAAATGGAATAGTACAAAACTTAAATCAATTTCAATATAAATTATTCAAATTCCATTCTACCCTCGGTCGATAGTATTAATTTTATTATTATTAATTTCAATATTATGTAACAATAATCATATTTTATAGTCAGCTTTCCTTAATATTGCATTCGAAGTGTGAGAATACCTAGTACTACATACCAATGAAGTTTACAGTTTCAAGTCGTGGACCTTGTAAACAATATAGATTAGTTTTGTGCAACGCTGAAATTACGTGTATGTACAGTCATATTGTATATGCGGGTAGCTTAATTTTTGTATAACACATTGGTCGGAACCTGTGGGTCTATTCTATACTTATCGAACACTAAATTGATAAATAGTATCAAACTTAGGGTAGGTTTGTATCAAAATATTAGCACTTATTGTAACAATTACACGAAGCTGGTTTTTATTGTTGCAATAAGTGCGATATTTTAACAGCACCTATCTTGCTGCTGTTAAAATATCGCACTTATTGCAACAATAAAAACCAGCTTCGTGTAATTGTTACAATAAGTGCTAATATTTTAATACAAACCTACCCTAAGTTTGATAATATTTATCACTTTAGCGGTCGATAAGCATAGAATAGACCCACTGGTGGATATTAGGCACCAATATTTTTTCAAAATATTTTGTCTCTTGGCTCCTAAATATGTACATATATATTAAATAAATATTGTTTAAATTAGTGTAAAAACTACGGTTAGTTCAGGACGATACCGGACTTGTAGTTATTTTAATGTACCTTGCAATTATTAAGTACAAATAAAATTATAATTAAGTATTAAAACATTAGTGTTTTTATTATTTCTAATAACAAGATCTATACCGATCAAAAACATAATATATAAAAATAGCCACACGACGGTAAGAAAAAATGTAAAATGAACAACCTGGTAAAAAAAAAAACGTTGCATGACATCCGATGCTTACAGTTTTACGGCTCATCTTACGTGAGCGACGTCGGCGAAGCGTTGAGCGGCGCGCGCAACTCAAACGTATAACCGTATAAACGTACAACCGAAAAAAGACTGTTTACGAACATTTTCACACACAGTTATAAGTTTGAGTTGCGTTTGCCGCTCAACGCTTCGCGCGACTTCGCCCACGTAGAACGCCCCGTTAGAAACAATAATATAATGCAGACATCGCTATGTAGATACAACGAGGTGAGCTTTGAAACGGAATCGTAATCCTCAATAATGCAGAACATGCCAATGATGAAGAAGAGGAAAATTAATCACCCAGTAATCAACGCCCATGATGGCCAAGTGGTTTATACGTTGGTCTGGTCGGTTAATCCTGGATCTGGAAAATACACATATTGTTCTTCAATTTGTGTTTGGAGTCAGAGTATGAACAAGGTTGAGCAAGTGGCTAACATCCGTTTCTAATCAAAACAAACATCTGTTAATACAGACCTCCGCGCTGTGGAAGCAGATAAATTTTATGTGTATTTAATAAAAATAAGTTTGTTAGATTATTGATATATGGCCTATCTAGCTCAGACGGTCAAATTATTTTTTCCGCGAGACGGAGACATAACTTTACCGATTTCACAAACCGTAACGGCGCTCCGGAGCGCTCCGGTCGATTTCGAGCCCTGTGTGGAAGCCTATATGGTCTTATTAGAATATATAAATATAGTCTTCATTACTTATGTATTAAGCTTTGTGAAACGATGTCTCTGAGGGATACACCGGTACGACAATATTAGAGATAGTCGAGTTTGAAAAATAAGGTACCAGTCCTTTGAGGTAATGGTGATCTGGAAAAGGCGCTTCACGTGGTTCTGTCATCTGTTCGCTCAAGAGTGCGACGCTCGGCGTTCTTGTGGCACTGCCAAACGGATTCCGTCGCTGTAGCCGACGGTCCTTACCCTGTAACAATGCCAGAATGCGCTGCATGTATCACATGGCAAAAAACCTTCAAGTTCTGATCAAATTGAGGTGCATGTCGCCTACTATCGCGTGACGTCACAGTAAGGTATCGCTACGGGTAAAAAGTGTGCAATGTCGATGTTCTTGGTGTTTAAAATCTTATCAGACTGATGCTCCTGGGAATCCCGTAGCACATTTTGAACCTTTAAACTAACATTGTCAGTTGGCAAAATCTGCAGAAATCACCAAAATAACAATGAGGTCACCTCACGTTGAACTGCACTGCATCGACACCTGCATGACTCAATGAACGTTTTTATCATCTTTTACATGCATACACTTTTCGACTGTCATGTCAAAATCACGTTTTTTGTTTTTAGCGGTTGGAACTTTTTTTGTTTTAATAGTACCCACCACCACCCGTCATATATGCACAACCGTGGATATGCACGGCCGCTTTCTATGACGCTTTAAACGTGTCTGAAAGAAGTGATTTTAAGTGCTCATTCCGTCCCGATACGGAGCCGCACGGGACTGATGCTGCAACCATGCACCGTAGTGCTTAAAGAAGAAAGTTAAGAAAGAAAATGTTTGTTTTTGGACTGGCTCTGCTGTCCGCTGACGTTAAGCGCTTTGTGTACCCGCATACTGAGTATCACGAATTGAAATGGATGAGTCTACAGAAGAGTCGGGACTATTCGGCTTCCCATACGACGCTGCAAATTTCTCAAATGCCGCAAAGTTGGCCTCGGTTGCTACCAGATCTCCATGACCAATTAGGCCCGTGTGAGGACGAACCCTGGCAAACAGCTCCGCTCATTCGAATTCCATAAGCGGGCAATCCCAGAGGATGTGTTCAACATCTTGATGGTCATGCCCGCAGGTACAACCCATCTACTATTAAGCCAAACTCGTGGAGTCTGGCGGCGAAGTTGCCATGGCCGGTGAGGAACTGGCTAATCCAGTGCGAAGGTTGGAGTCTTCTAGTTTGGTGCCTGCAGAATACGTCTGGAAAAAACGGTAAGTGTGCCGGCCCTTAGGGGAGGCGGTCCACCTCGCCTGCAATGCCGCAAATGCGGTATTGTACACAATGTCACTTACAGTCTTCCTGTAAGGAACGTCCTCGGATCTCTGCGGTGGTGTCAGATGGACACCGGCGAGTGTTGTGCTGATCCCCACCAAGAGGTGGGTGATCGATCCTCTGACTTGGACGTGCAGATCGAGGGGTAGCACCCCCGCGAGTACGGCAAGCGCGTCAGTAGAAGTTGTGCGGTAGGCTTTGGTAAGCGAGATCAGCGCAAGTAGCTGGACTATGTATTTTCTGTACGAATGTTGTATATTATCTATGGTCTACAGGTTGGGTTCTGTTAAAAATATTATCTATGGATGTCATGTCGCAAGTAATTTGAATGTACGCACACGTAGAAACTATTAAAATAAATTAAAATTAGCATGAATAATTAATAATAATTCAAATTACTAATACATTAGTAGGCACTCTTCATCAGCGTCATTCTTCAGTGAATTTACAGAGATTGTGAACGTTGAAATATTTTGCAAAATTATGAAACCATAGACTAAATTTGTCGCCGTGACAGCGTGACAGTGACGTGACATGCACCTCAATTTGATCAGAACTTTATACTTACCCAATACTACTGCGTGATGAGTTTGAAGTAAGAGAGTATATTTTATCCCTCAGTTCTCTGCCGAAACCTGTATTGAATTATGCAGGTAGTTAGTTTGATCGAATACATTTACCTGTGTGACGTAAGCTGGAGTGTTAGTGAATGTAAGAGGGTACCGCGGTAGTAAAACATTTTAGGAGTCCTCTCAAACAAGACAGGGGATGGGGCTTGGGGAGGGAGAGTGCCGCTGGAGAGGATCGATCGTCGTTGGCATGGCAACGGCGTACTCTTTTATACCTCTCTTGAGCTCCCTCTCTATCTCTCGTTTACCCTTGCCACCCGGTACAGAGTATCTCGCAGCGGAGACGCGTGAAATTTGTGCAATTTATTTATTTTATCATTAATTGGTTATAATATTACCATTAGAATCCATAAGGGCAAATAATGAGTACAACAAACTACATATTATCAAAGATCTTCCTTCCAAAGGTCTTCCCGTCAGCATCCTGCAGTTCTGACAAATGTTAAACCTACCCGGTATATGGATATTTAGCATTATTCTACTCTGTTCCTAACAACTTATGAAAGCAGTCAGGATGCGACACAACGTCGGTTTTTTTTCATATCGACGGAAGAGGGTTTTATAGTTTTGCAGCCTGTTGACTGCCTTTTGAATCATCTAATTCAGGGGTGGGCAAACTTTTTGGATGGAGGGCCAAATTCAAGAATTCAAAATGAGCGGTGGGCCGCAAGTAAAATACCATTTTTAGATATACACTATTTATTATCACGAAAAATAAACATTACAAAAAAAAAATAATGAGAAGAATGAAACTGTTGTACATTTTTTTAAATTCAGGTGTTAGTTTTGTAGTTGTTATTCTCAAAACTGCTTGTAAATGGGCATCGGAGATATTTGATCGTAAAGAGTTTTTATTGAGGTTCATGATCGAAAATGTTTGTTTTTCTTGCATAATCTTTAAGTTGGTCGAATTTGTCTGAATTAAGGGCATTGTGAAATTTGGAGATTTCTTCACGACGATGCAATTCTCTTAAATCAGTGTCACACTGCAGATCAATAATCTCAAGTTGTAGCTCTGTCGGCACACTATCAATTGTATTGAAATCGATGTTCAACGTAGAAAATAGTGGTTACATAGTGTGAGACGACACGCAAAGAAGACGTATTGAGATAATACATTTACGAAACAACAAATTCTTCAAATTTTATTCTATTGTCAATATTTTTTAAAAAATATATAAAAAAGTTATTCGTAATCAGAAGTACAATTAATGATGGCAGGCCGCAAAAAAATACCCGACTGGCCACATGCGGCCCGCGGGCCGCAGTTTGCCCCCCCCCTGACTCAATTCCAGATTATTTTCATTCAAAATAACATAATAAAAATCTTATTACATTATTTAAATAAATACATATATGTAATACTTATTTCACATAATATAATATTTAATGATAATCAAGAGTGGTTCATTCACTTAAAAATATTTACTCAAGTAATACGAAAAATAATCAAAGTAGGTATTACTTTAATAATTACTAGATGCATGTTGGATTCCTGCGGAGTTTCTTACTTTTTTCAAAAAGATTTTTTCTATTGGTTATAATATAATATATTTTCTCTTATTTTTTCTTAGTGTTTTCAAAATGATGTATGTTCAATAATTTATTGTTCGTCGACAGTAGTTATTTCACTAGGGGCGGCAGGTTATATGAAAGTATGGTGAAGCCGGCTAGTGTGGCGAAAAAGTATGGTGGAGCGGGCTGGTAATCAATTTGTGGCAAAATTTGAATGTTAACATTATATTATATGGGTACATTATAATGACCAAAGTAAATCCTTTGTGATGCATTGAATTTTTTTTTATCGCGTCGCTATTTTTCGTAATTTATCGGCTATTGTTGGCCTGCTTCATTCAGCTGTATGAGAATGCCGATTCCTTGCCGCTCTTTTAATTTAGTACCTCTATGTTATTTCACCATACATTGATAATTATTTTAATATATTAAATAGACAGGATTCTCTGGCACTGGATTAACAAAGTCACCATTGCAAACTTGACGCAAACTAAAATGTATCTTACGTCAGAGGCATGTCGATCAAATGTTATCTCTATTAAATAATTCTATTTGCGTTACATTAATATCACCGCTATAACTATAGGTTATTGATGATACGGATTACACAACATATTTTATACGAAAGCCTTCGGTTAGCCAGGCATTAGATAATAATATTAAATTAAGACCTGGTGTCATAACCTTATCTGGGAGGCCATAACTCTGGATGATAATTACGAACCTGTGTTGTAAATGTATTGTCGTCAGCCATAGTAATATTCAAAGGCATTATGTAATTAATTTGGCAGGTACCTGTGTCTATATTATACAGATCTTTCTGTGTTAATGATAATTGTTTATATAATACAAATTTTCCTAATATAATTATTTTTTTTGTTATATTAATTTGGGATTATTGTTATACAATTATTTTCATATAAGAAACAGATAGTTACGAGTGCGTAACTAGTTTATATTATGAAAAAGTTATAAGCATTGGATTGCTCTTTTGAAAAATAATTATATTTTTATCTAACTCAAACTATTTAATTTTATTGATTAATTAATAAAACTCAAAATTTTTTAGTAGTTATTCAACTTTTAATAAATAAATCTGGACCGGTTTCGTCCGCCTCGGAGGGACATTTTCAACTGAATAATATTTATAAAACAGGTATTTACCAAAACAATTTCAAAAGGCGACAAAAATATACTATCAATTCATTGCATTATCCGTCCAATAATACTTTGTTAATAACAATTAAATTAAAATGAATGAGATTGGATATTACTATTTTATACTACATCATTAAGGACACGACACAAATATTTTAAAATTATTAACATAACACAAAACAAAATATGAAGCAATAAGTATTTACCATATCATTTCAAAATATCATCAAACAAATATTCATGATTAGTCAATATTATATTTAATAACAAAATAAAATTTGATTAACAATTCATTTACAAAATTTACAATAAAAAATTAACAATATTACCACTTGATGGACAAATGAAGAAAAATACGAATATAAACGAAAATTTGAGTCAAAATTAAATAACAAATAAAATAAAACAATAAATAATGCCTTTTATAGTGTTAACTGTCAATTCATGGTGGAACTGCATTGTATTATTTGATTAATTAAATAAAACACAATTATATAGTACTTATTCTACTGTTTGATTAAATTTTGTATCAGTTTGGTCCTCTTCAGGGGGACATTATCAGTTAAAACACAGGGATTCACGTCTTCAATTTGTCACTCGTGCGGCAGGCCGTGAGTAATTCAATATGAAATAAATAAAAACAGAAATTGTTTATACTTCCCTTTCAATGATTGAATGTTTCATTTTATATTACAATTAAATAGACCTATATTCATTTTACTAGATATGGTATATGATATGATCGACCAAAGTCCATCCCGCGGTCGACCTGTCGATCGTAAATGACGCGTTGGACAGGTATGGTTAAAATAATTAAAAAAATGTTCCGAAACATGTTTTTCCTTTGCCTACTGGTTGTTTTTCCGAATAAATTGAGTTCATAATTTCCAACTATAGGTGCGACGAAATTTTGGACTCGCTGGCGATCGGAGAGCGAACGTCGATCTGTGGACACGTCAATTTGTTTCATGATGGCGACGGAGGTATTAACTCTTAAATCATGTAAAGATGACTAAAACACGTTACCCATTTACTTGAAAAAGAAAACAATTCAATGAATATATTATTATTGTTACTGATAGAACAATAAACAGAACATTAAATGGACGCATGTTGGATTTATATGACAAATTATATTTCGTTAGGCACGCGTCATTTGCACAATCCGCGTATCGCCTATCCATCATTTTTTTAGACCATGCCTCAACCGAGGTATAGCTATATAATATAAGAGTCAGCGCACGAAATGGAAAAGTTTAAAAACCGAAGCGCTCGACAAATTTTCTGAAAATATTTACATAGTCATCAAATCGTATGTGTATTTTATGAAAATAAGTTTGTCAGATTTTCTATTCTATGGCCTAGCTAGCTCAGACGGTCAACATATTTTTTCCACGAGACGGAGCGATAATTTTACAAATTTCACGAGCCGGAACGGCGCTCCGGTGCGTTCCGTTCCATTTCGAGCCCTGATAAGAGTGTAACTAATAGTCTGCTGTTCATAATACAATTTGAGTATTATTCAACGATGGAGGTAGTTTTGATCGAATCTAAGCAAAAAGATAAAAAATATTGTTTCATTTTCCTCTTCTGTAAATTCTCCCTAAGGCTCTTTCGGATTTTCATCTATCTTATATACTATATTATGCGTAATTATTCTTCATTGATGTATTGTCTTACTTTTGGGTAATTTTAGAGTAAACTTTAGCGTAACAAACATTCTATGTAGTTTGAGTAGCAATGCTACAATTCCAATGAATGTAATTACATTTACGTTCCCAAGAAGAGAAGCGCCATTGTTCTAAATAACCACTGCATCTTGAAGTGAATATGAATTTTGAAATTGAATTCTGTAAAATGAATATTCATCCTAGTTACGTATGCAAGTATTACGGGTTCCAAGTTACGTTACGATAATGTTATTTCCAACAGAAAATGTCGTAGCACTTTGGATGCCTTTGGCCGGGAGGAAACTCACAGTGCTTCTAAAACAATTATAGCATCAACTTACACCTATAATTTTATGCATAAATAAACATCGAAATAATTCTTATAGGTGACTTTAAAATGAAATATTATGATTTATCTACCTGACTGTAATATTTTATTATAATTCTTCTGTATTTTCTGTTTTAATGTATTTTATTTATTTGGTCCATGCTCCGTTTATAAACAAATACCATAACATAAATAAATTGTATATTTGTCATATATTGCCATAATATGATACCTACCTCAAGCGGGCCCCCCGGCCAGGATCTTTGGCGGGCCCCCTACCTATCGCTAAGTTTAATAGCATGTATGGTTAGAGGTAAAAGTAAGGGTATTTCAATTTATGTTAAGCGATTTTTTTGTAGTTTTAATACATCTACTTGAATTATGGAGTTGTCGAGTGGTGTACAAAATAATAAAAAATTGCATTTTACAATCTCATTTTTTAAATCTTAACAACCTCTTCGTGATAAAGTGCCGCAGGCGACTTTTTTAACTATTAGAATGTGTGATGATCACATTTGTGATGTGTGTTTATCTCACACATCTGATTGACCCGCCACGCCGGGCCCCCCTGAGCCCGGGCCCCTAGGCTAGAACCCTGTCAGTCCCCCCTTGTAGGGGCCATACCTACAACTGCTGAAAGGCGAAATATGGGTCAGAACAAACTATTCGTATTGAAAATTAATACTATCAACTGAAGAGACTCAATGATACTAGATTTTAAACTCCAATTGATTCAGTTTTCACCTTTTCATTTGCATTATGTTTAGAAGTTATGTCAGATTGAGCAAGTATTTTAACCATTTGGTTACTTTACAATGGACAGCAGATGCAATAGATTGGGACTTGATTTCGGGGAGCGGTGTGGTAATTTTATACAATGTGTTTCACTTACAGTCGTTAACCAACTGAACGCGTTTATGCTTATATACTATTTTTAACATTCGACAACACATATATTTTTAGCGTTTTATATAGTTATGCAGTTGATTTTAAACATATCGAAAGGGGCTCGAGAGTACAACAAGTCCTCCGTTGCCACAAAAATAATGGTGTCAGTAATATTTTAAATATTATATTTACCAACACAATTATTTATAACGGCTATTATCTAAAATTGATCAGGTTGAAAAAAAAAACAAGGACTCGCTTGAGTGCTGCTCGAGTGCGTGGTTTTATTCAAATTACCGTTTAAATTCAAATTCAAATTTTTTATATATAATGAACATAACAAATTATAAATTCAAAGCGTTCACGACATGACATAAAGTAAGTGTTATTGATTTTTCAAATAAAAATACAGGGTAATGTGAGTATATAATACAATAATAAAATAAAAATATATAGAAGCACACAGAATGAACTAGTTTGATAGACCTTATTTTTTAAACTTATAAAACCACTTCTACCTATATTCACTCTCACGTAAGTGGAATATATCAGTATCCGAAGCGGTTTGATTAAAAATAGTTATTGCCCTCCAAATTGGCATTACTAATAGCAAGTTAGTTCTGTATCTTGGAAGAAGATGATTAAATGTGACGTAAAAAAGGCGCCAAATTTCAAATTTATTAAAATAACCGAGTTAATTAATGTTATGATTAAAATTATTATGAAAGTGACAGTTTGTAAAAAAATATCCAATACAAATTTTACGCGTTGGGATATATCTATATCAACAAAAAGAAAAAAGTGGTCCGTAAAGATTTCGTAGATGTTTAACAAGCTACGGCGTAGAGGCGTGCTACGGGGATAAGAAGAAGCAATCTGCGTAGACCCGATGCGATGTTATGTAGAGCTCGCTATATAAGCTAAATGAAAATTTCTACCGGAAGATAAATTCGTTTTTATGTTGTGTTGCGTTATTATAACGAAATTCTCCGAGCGTTTCCGGAACACACAAAGCAGGCTCAAAAAGAATCATTATCTCTTTTTGGGGTCATTTATAAAAGAATTTTATACATGAAAATATCGTGCACTGAAAGATAATGGCGAATATTGCTTTTAATATAATTAGAATGAGTAGTTAACGAAAAGGAACTTACTGTATATTTTCTCGTCATTTTTTTTTAAATGCGCCGGTCAATGGTATCAGAAGTGGGATCCGATGACAGTCACATAAATATATTATTAGAAAAACAAATCTTATAATATATCGAAATATTCTCTATAGTAAATGTAGAAAAATAATTGTATCGTCATCATTATCATCATCAACAGCCATCGCCGATCCAATGTCGAATGAAGGACTTCCCAAATTTTTATTTTCAATTTATTTCAATCATCGGCTTTTGACCGTTTAGCATCTCTTGGATAAAACTGAATAAAACTATCCATTGATTTATTTGTTTTCAGAGCTCGTTGCTATGTCTTATTATATTAATAATATCGACCGAAGGTACTTGATAGAATTTGAATTTAAATTCTAATGGATTTCAGTTTTTTATTATTCTATTTGAGTCGTTTTTTGCGACCCGGGTTTCGCCGTTCGGCATCTTCACGCATTGTGTACACTCACCAGGAGGCAAGTACACACTAATTCAGTGGAATAGTATAAAGCTTAAATCCATTAGAATATTATTATCTTATCATAGACTATTGGAAGTTACATCATCCACTCATTAATTTTCCTATTTTTATGTGTTATAACCAATGTGCGCCTTTTGGGTCTATGTTTTGCATGCATTCGCGAATCCTACTGGAAATACAAATTAGTTGAGTACATTACGATTGGGTCAGAATGGGAAGTTTCTTTTTAGTAATAACTCTAGAATCGAAATATACTCCACCCCTTAGTCCCTCGAACAATCTCAACAAACACCTCTATCTACGATCACTATTCTAGTTATATAATGCTCGAGACTTTTTCGGTTGTTTTTTATCGTTATAGATTTTTAGGTGTCCACCGCGTGTACTTCTTCCTTCTTTCCTTGACGTTTTGGGCTCGTTTCAGAGGCCATTATCAAGATATATGTGTTATGGTGAAGTGTAGTGTAGGTGTACAAATGCATAGGTCGCTCTAAGAATGCCAAAAGAAATCCGATTAGCTAAGGACAAACGTTGCTCAGAGTAATGTGTCAATCGTTACGACCAGAAATGCCGGATCGAATATTGGCTTTGCGAATAGTGCCGGAAGCCATGACGTTTTTAACCGTAACCCATCATCCCTATTAATATTTTCAGGGTTTCTATGGATTTTGATGGCCTCCTTTACCAATCGTGCGAAATATTCTTTATTCTATGATTCTACTATTCTAGTTGTTCGTCAACAGGTACCGCGTCCGGACCTCCCTTCGGAGGTCTGGACTTCCCTCTTTTATCTCAATGGAATATTATTTCTTCTTAGTTAGGACTTCATTACCGAGAATTTTTCTGTCAAACAGCCTTTTCAACGGGTTGGCCCTACTCCTATGAAATGAAACGTAAGACTAATGTCAGTGGGATACCTCTGGCACTCACGAATTGGTGCAACCACCTGAGGCATCCAATGTTTGCTTTAATAATTTGACGTGATCGGACGCATTCGATATGCACATATGAATGCGTCAGGTCGTAATAACTCGTAAGCGAGCACGCATAGTTATAGCTACAGGGAAGTTGTTCATAATATGAACTCAAAGTTAGGAGTGTCTGGGTATATGGAATGTACCCGAAAAACTGCGGAGGGGAATCTACGGTTTACGCGACGAGAAGCTCTAAGTAGTAGACAGGGTAAATACGGAAGTCAGTGACATCTGCTATATTTAATTAACCCCCTCCTATATCGCCATTTTTAAAAATCAATAATATATTATGATGAAATAGACCCACCTCATACCATTTATCTAGGGCATTCATCGTAAACATAGCATCGTCGACCAAAAATGTCGTTTGTTCAACGCGTGCGTGCTACCTGTACTCTTGTATGACTATGTGACATGGCATCTTACTAAGCTTCAAAGGTGTCGGCTTTTGAGCTTTGACAATCGATATTTCCACTGAATCTTAAGGGTACATTGGTACGACCGCGTTACAAACACTCGAGTTCATGAGCGGACACAGCAGCCCTCGACGATTGAGGTAATCATGAAGAAACGCTTTACGTGGCTAGTACATGTATTCCGGATGCCGCCAGAGAATGCGTCATTTCATACCCTCGTGGCACAACCTCAAGGGTTCCGTCACCGTAGCCGCCCCTCCCTCACAATTCAACGGTGCTACAAAAGAGATCTACGCGCTGCAGATCTGGCATGGCGGAATGCGTGAGAGTTGGCGATGTACTAAGGGAAGTATCGCGAACTTGTGCTTGCCCTATGCTCCAATGCTGAGGCATGACAGGGTGAAACAAGAAAGAAGAAGACATAATATTATTGTGACTTTTCTGATACATTTTGCAGGATTGAATAAAACTAACAAAATTATTTAGTTACACTGTATTTTCAAGTTACATCTTGTATTTATATATTACATAACATTGTATCACACCGCGTTTTCAATTTTCTAACAGTAGCGACGCCGTTCGAAAGATGTGCCTCATTTTCCTCTTCGGCTACGAATCGAGCGTTCGCTCTTGGAATCTAGGGAATTTTTAATATCCTTAAAATAGTGGCGGTTCTTATTTCCTCGTTTCACTCCAACCGATATTGCTTGCCTCCCACCCACTTGCGAAGCGAAACCCGAGTCCCTGACAACACAAATATGTAATGACAAAGTCGTTTTCAAAGCAAAGCACGAGAGCTTTTATAATACAATGTTTATTAGCACAAACAGCTTGTATGTAAGATACCATACAGGTGTACTGTAACAGAAAAAATATATATTTTGCTTAATATATTCAATATTAACGCTTGCTCAAATATAAATAGGTATTAAATGAGAGACAATGATAAATGGAATCAGTTTCAATCAATTATAATTAATAAGAATTGATATATCAATGGATCAGAGCCAGATTTACGCTTGGAAGGGATCCTGAGATACTTATAGTCAAATTCATATTAGAGGCAATAGAAAAATAATTTATTATAACGCATTTTATAAAGTGTTAAATATTTGTAATAGTACAAAAAATATTGCTTTTTTGTTGTATTATATAATATTATACCACACATCTTTCTACCAACGAATGTTTTGTATGGATGTACTTTAGCGGAATAGTACTCCAGAGCGTATGGTGCTGGCTTACATCTGGGTTTGATTCTCTGTGAGGTCATAATATCTTTAAATGATTTTCTCAAAGCCTGGGTTTTTTTAAAAACGAAGAACATTAAATTCAATAAAATAAATACATATTACTCATTTCCTTATTTTGGTAATACAACCCAGCATGGATTTTGGTCTCCTCCAGAATCCACATGTAGAATCCCTATCAGTCAGTTTGTATCTATTTTTCAACTACCAGTGCCTTGAAATCATCCATCTTGTGCGTGTTCAGCCAATATTTATGTCTTTACGAAATATGGTTATCGTTTAAATATTGTGCGTTTCATATTATTACACTTTAATATTAGAGTTTTTATTATTAATACTATCGACCGAAGGTACTTGATGGAATTTGAATTTAAATTCTAATGGATTTAAGTTTCGTTCAAATGGAATAGTACAAAACTTAAATCCATTAGAAATTAAAGTTTTTTTATGATATTTTCAAAATACACAATTTTGTAATAAAAACGCCATGATAGTTTGCATTCGTGTGCATAATATTATACTCTTCTTAGATATTTAAATTTATCATAAAGCCACTTATCAGTAACGAACCAGTAAAACATTACTTGAGTGTCTCCATAAATTATTTTAGCGCATCAAGAAATAATCCGGGTGAATTATGCAACCGACAAATAGCTTTCAAAGTTCTCGCAAGAAATCGCCCCCTCTGTGTTAATAGTTTGGAGAGGAATTTACAACTTCAGCAATAATTTATTATAATATGTTACATTTCGCATCAAACTATTATTTTTTATTCAATCTTTTTAGTCCATGTCCGAACTTTGAAATACCTTGAAGAATCCTTGTCTTCTTGTGCATTCCAGTTATTGCTAGCATCCCGTAGCACCATCATATATATTCGATGGATGGTATTAACCAGCTTTGCAGGATCCCGAATTCAAATCAGCTCAAAGAAAGGGCAGGTTAGGTTGGGTTAGACCATGTAGGTATTAAATAAAAAGAGGGGCAAGAAATCGGCTTTCTCATACAACTGAATGAAGCAGGCCAACATTACCCGACAACTTACGAGAAATAGCTACGCGATAAAAAAAATGCAGGGCATCACGGAGGATTTACTTTGGTCATTATAGCGTAGCCATATAATATAATGTTAACGTGGAAATTTTTCCGCAGATTGATTACCAGCCTGCCTCACCATACTTGCCTATTTCACCATACTTTCATATAACCTGCCGCCCCTAGGTTGAGACTCTGTTGAAGAATCAGTAATATGTGGCTGAGCCTGGTTCAAAATCGCTTCTTCACCTTTTATTTGTATGACTCGTTGTGTTAAAATAGTACCACGCCATTAATTTAATACTGAATATTTTTCTCACTGCCGTTTATCCCCGTTTATTGATGAGAGCCCTGAGTTAATTGATTTTGCGATAACATTACAGAAACTTAAACGCAAATTTTGGTACTCATACATGAAACACGTGTCACATAACAAGTTTTGTGAGTGTGTTAAAAGCAGAACGGTTTTTCTCCATTTCTTAAACTTGAGTGGTATAAAATCAAAAACGCCACTGTTTCAAAGTCATATCATTAGAAATCAAGTAAAATCGATGCTGGGTAATTCTAATACTTTATACGAACATGTGATGGTACAGAAACAAATATTTTTAAACTTGATATAATCCAAGTGACTAAATTTAATGATTTGGTAATGGGCAGTGGTGAGTTTGCGTCTCAACATTTGTAAGTAATATAGGGTGGCAATTTTACTAATTTCTTATGCTGTCTCCTAATTGCCTGATTTAAACAATGGTGGTTTTGAATGACGTCAATACGTATAGACACTGGTGCTTACATGTATACCCAATTTATAAAATCATTTTTCATGGTTTTCTGGGGATATTGCATTTCACCTGTTAAGTTGTACACATAGACAAGAATATTGAGAATGTTTGTAGGTACATTCATATGTCATTTTCAAATTTTTGTGGACAGTGGCGTTTTTGCTTTCATACATCTGACTTACAACAGTGACTCTTTGAAATGTTCAAAGTAGACTAAATAACTTTATAATTTTTAATTTATACAATGGTCAAAATAGTGCAGTTCAGTTCAGATGATATAATAAAACATATTATAATGTCCCTAAAAACACTTTCAAACTATGTCATTATTTTTATGTGCATATCTCAATGTGTAAGTGATAGAGATAAGCCATTTTGCTTTTAATCTACTCTTATATGATACCACTACATTATTTTTGTTAATTTTAAGATTGATAATTTATTCATCTGTATTGACCGCTGTTTCTGGCTATAAACCCATCGTCAAAATAACTCAAATAAATTCGATGCTTAAATTTAAACAGTTTGTTCATGGTCTATGTCAGGGTTTCCCAAACTATGTTCAGCGGAACACCAGTATTCCGCCAAACCTGAATAGGTGTTCCGCGACCATTTGGAAAGGTTTTATACACTGCAAATCATTTAAAGATCTTTTATTAAGTAGAAGTAAAATAAGTAAAACTAAAATAATTAAAGAATCTACTTCATATTGAAAGGCGAATGATAATCAATCTCCACTGATGTTTATGACGTCAAGTATCTAGATAGGTCATGGCTCCCACAAGGGGGGTCATGGCTGACAGACCTCTAGCCTGGGGGCCTGGGCTTGCGGGGGGCTCGGCTCGAGAGATCGAGCAGCCAAGTAAGATAAACACACATCACAAACATTTCGCTTCAAGCATACTACCATTTGATAATATGTGGTTGACAAGTCTTGTCAGTTTAACGACAGTTGCCAAAATTGTCAGAACGGTTAGCTGCGCTAATAAATAACCTACAAAATAAACTAAGTGTTTGGTTAAAATTTCCGGGTTTGCAAAGTGTTCCATTGCAGAAAAGGTTTGGGAAACCCTGATCTATGTAATATCATAATATCAAAATGAGACGGCAAATAATTAAGCGAGCAAACAATTGGTAACATACATTCTGATGAAGAATCAACAGTCTGAAATAGTTGTCAACATCTCATACTTGAAACTTTACAATTGTATTAAGTACTTGCAAAGTTAGTAGGTACAGTCACACTGAGGCGTATTATGGTACTTTACGGTTGATGGCAGAAAACTAGACCTCGATTTCGATTCAGGGGAGTGAAGTGTTATGTAGTTGATAATAGGCACTTCATTTACGGTCGGATCCGACAAAACACATTTATATTTTAATACTAATTTATACATTCGACAAAATACATTCACATTATAATTATACACGGCTTTGAAATTGATTTTTAATATATTTATAGGAGTTATAACAAGCTCTCTTGCCCCAGAGAAAAAGAAACAAGCCTGGAAAAGTTACATTTTGAATCGGATGCTCACTACCTCGGCGGAAGGACGGTCCCTTATCAGATCTTCTTCTCAATGTAATATGAGTGGTTCACAAGCATAGTGAACCAAGTCCATTCTGGTTATTTTTGGGTAAGCTAGGTTCAAACATAATATTTGAGTATTTATAAATCTGTAAGGGTGTGATTGCAATTTTGAAGTGTTATTTATAGTACATTTAAGTTATTATGTAAGGGAAATCAGGATAAGATATACTCAAAAATAACCAGAATAGACTTGGCTCACTATGCATGTGAACCACTCATATCATTATAGTGGTAAACACGTCATTTTTACAAATTATCATGAACTACCAACTGAACACCAAACACCAAACATCATGAACTGCAAGTAAACGCTGAATCTTTAGAAAAGTATTGCACTGTGTTCAATTTCAAAACCAAAAAATGCAAAGAAATCAAAATCCGTAAATGGAGCACATCGAAATGGTTGAATGGGCCCTAAAAGTTTATCGTGTGGGAGGTTTCCAGAAAAATGCTTGCTAAGAAAGTCGCAACATGGATTCAATGACCGTACCTACGCTGCAACTTTCCTCAATTTCATTTTATGATCAAAATATCTCCTTACTATATTATGTCCACTTAAGATATTCATTTTTTTGTCCCATTGGTAGATTTATAATAAATAATACATTATCTACTGTGGATGTTTCTCACTAAATTATTAATTATTTAAAAAAAACAATCAGTGATTTAGGGAGCCCGCAGTTTCCCATCCAGTTTATCAAGTGATGGAATCAAACAATACACAGATAGCTGATATACGTTATTATAATGTATTGGAGATGTAGTTGTTGTGTTGTGTTAACTACCCCGCTAATATAATATATTGAAACAGGTTGCATTCAATTGTGTAGATATGATATTTAACGGGTCTTTATAAAGGAAACACGCGTGTGTATTTTTGAATTTACAATTATTACTTTACACTTCTAGGGAATATTTGGGAATGGGACAACTGGACGCCGCACTGTCGTAGACACGTATACAGAAAGTAGACGAGGAATTTTAATCAGTTTCTATCTACTACTTAGTAGTTTTAATTAATTTACTATTACGATGATGTTTTTTTTATTGCGGATTGAGAATAATTACCATGCTTAAGGCTTTATATAAAAAGAAAAAACTCTTTTTTCGTTGGAACTTAAACTTATGCACGATTACATCATTATTTACGTGTGCATATTTAAAAAATTCTCACCAACTATCAATCATAATATAATAATTTAATTATAAATAATAATATTAAATATATATTTTAAAGTATCTATAAGTACCTAACGTCTATTTATTTTCGAATTGCGTCGCGTCCAATTGTCCCGGCGCCAAATCGTCCTAGACCCTGAATATTTACACGTCAGGATATACAAGAGTATATTAGTCTATGATGTACGAGTTCATAATGATACGATCTTTTTACTTTTACATTTAAGAACGGACGTGTGTCTCGTAAGAGTCGTAAGTATCCATCTATTAATTGAAGTTTTGTCTATGCTTTTTTTTAGAGCATAGACATGTCAGTTGCAGAGTTCAGTAAAACCTCTACAGTTGCTAACCTTAACTCAACATATAATAATTATCTATATAATTTTTAGTCTCGCATATTTAGACTGTTTCATTGTTTTAAACAGATACATATTCTTTTTTTATTCTAATACACACGTGCAGATACTGTTAGCGTTGCGGGCGAAAATTATGTCTAATCTATGGAATATAGGTACTAAACTTACTCTCAAAATTTGTGCTATTCGCATTAATTCCTTAATTTACCGCCTTCACGTAACACATAATCATATCACTGTAAGTTCCAACCCTTATTTGTCACAGGTCTTGAATTTATGTTTACTTTTCCATTTTATCTTTTTGAATATATTTTTGAAATTTTGATTTTGGTGTATCAAATGTTCATATGAATATCTCCAACAGAGAGCTTTCATTATAGCGCTCAAAATGGACTAGAGCATACTGGAGCGTAGGGATGTCAGTATCGTTATTTCAAAACCGGTATCCCAGTATTTTTCCATATCGAAATACCGGTTTTAAAAATCAGATAATACCGATATATTCGGTATTGAAAGTGTAAACAAAATGTATAAATTAACGTGGAAGGTTTAACATGACTGTATTTTTATCCGGGTTACGCGATGTCTGGATTACTTACGTTGCCTTTCACGTACTGTAAAATATTAATATTTTAAAGAGATTTATATACTTACTTATATTTATTGCTAGATACTGCTTTTTGCCATATATTTCACGAATACCGGTATTAATACCAGTATTCAATAAGACATACCGGTATTCGTATTTTCATTCGGTATTGCAATCCCTACATAGCACCGGTTCTTGAAAATTCCCCTAAATAATCAGTCCGTCCCGTTGAATCTATACATTTTTTAAAGTTTAATACGAAGCTTTTCGGAGTAATGCCATAAAATAATAATAATTATGACATCTCGATGAAAACATTTATGTGCCATAAGTTTGCTGGGCATTAAAATTTTACTGAGCTAGAAAGGCATATAACAAAAAATCTAGCACACTTATTTATGTATAATATTATACTAATCTGATAAGCATTTCATGTAAGAAGTACTAGTAAAATCGTCGTAATTATCAAACTTTGTTGGAAAAGCACACAGTGGTGCGAATCCAGCGATTACAGGCTCTAGTCCCGTCGGGTGTTGTATTTGTTTTCTAGTGGGTATAATGCATGAAATGTTTTCAAAATATATATACGTTCGAGCGCTCCGGTTCGTAAAATTTTCTATTTCGAGCGCTGGTTTTCAAAAGAAGAAAATATTCATTAAAATTGTTAGAATACAAATTTATTTAAGTAAACATTCACTTAGTTTTTAGTGTATTTTATAATAGATACTTATTTTGAGCAGATCAAAAGCAAAGCCAATTTTTCCTAGCGTTTATCATAAATTTTATCCATGCGTAAGTCGTTATGCGTCTTGAAATAAAAATATTTTCCTTAATCTCATTCCCTGCCATCTCTCGGCGCAGTATCAAAACATTCCTTACGGAGTCATCATCGGGCGGCACCTCTTGCCACCCGTCATCCGGTTCAGTTTCCGTCGGGACGCCCCCGCACTTGATTTATGCGTCGGTTCGGCCGCGGGAGGGCCGGGCGGGCGGAGGGGGAGTCCCGCCGAGATTACCTGCCCGGCCGGGACCGGTTTGGGCGGGAAGGTTGAAAGTGCGCGCGCAATTCCGCCGGCTCTCTTTCACTGGGACGGGATACTTCCGTCAGCTGAACAAATAATAATTATTATGTGTTTGCGGAGGGTTTCCATTTTTTTCGCATCGTCGAAAATACGCACGATAAGTAAATACTTATTTCAAATTGTGATTGTGTCATAGGGGATAGTAAAAAATTCAAATTAGGAACAAGGAAATAAGGAAATGCAGACCTAGAAACTTATCTGGAAAATGAGATGGGGGAGCTACTGTCGAAAACTACCCATTGCAGTTAATTAATCCCTCCAAACAAAAACCCGCCACGCACCACACTCGGTCTTAATCGAATGTATCACGTGGCCCTACATCATGGCCCCCACATCCTGAAGCGGCCCCCCCTACCTATTGCTAAGGGTAAAGGCAGTGTGACGCGCTACAGTAGCGTTTTCCATGGTATACGTGGTAAAATTAAGATGTATTTTTAGCGATTTTTTGTATTTTTAATATGTACATCCATTTGAATTATGGAGTGGTCGAGTATCGGCACACAGTTAAAAATTATATCGTACACTCAAATATTTAAATTATTAATAATTATTGGAGTAAAATAGTGCAGGCGACTTTTTTTACTATTAGAGCAAATTTTTGGTCTGTGTTTATCTCATTTATCGGTCAACTCGTCACGCTGGGCCCCTAGGCTAGAGCTCTGTCAGCCCCCCCCCTCCCCCTTGTAGGGGCCATGCCCTACATTGGCGATGTGAAGCATCTATTTCAGTTTTAGGCCGGGAACGCCCTAGGAGAAGTTACCCAGGACTAAGGTTGCTACGTTCAAAATGAGCTCTGACTGAGTTTAAAGAAGTTACTTTCTAATGCAAAGTGCCAGGGAGAGAAGAGCACAAGGAAATTATAAAAATAAAAAATCATAACAAAAATAATGAAGCTAATCATATGGACAGCAAAATTACGTGAAGAGATCTTCACTAGATAATTGGCCTTAAAACCACCCAATCACGACTCGTAACTGGCAAAATCTGACATTTGGATGTCGTTTTTCAATATGGCGTCATATGGTAGTTCGTAGTTCCATTTTGGCCATTCTCCAGATAAGTCTGTAATATAATCATCAACCTGATTCGATGTTATCACTGAATAGGACTTCCACGCCATTTCTCGGAGACTTAGTTAATTCCAATTCTCACGATCCTTGATCAATTTGTTTATCAACAAGTTTTTGGTCACTCTATGATTGTTAGCCAGGACCGTGCCAATAATGTCTGCTCCCCCTGTTTTTTTAGTGGAAACATGATAAAATAATTGTTATTTTATTGTCATTAAAATATAATAACTTAATATGTAAAAAATATGACCTATTTTATATAAGTATCTTCTTCGTCGTGTCGGGTCTTCAATAGCTACAATGTGTCGCTCCAGGAGTTGGCGAAGGCAACACCATTTTCCTCGGCTTGTAGGATCTCGTTGAAATTGCGGCTTACTGGGCAAGCCTTGCATGAAAAACGGTGCTCTATGCTTTGCATTTCACCGCACTCGCAGATTTGGTCCCCCACTTCACCATGTTGTTTCGAGTGCGCCCTACCATGGTTCTCAGTCTGTTTAGGGCTTTCCATACTGGCTCCGTGTGGGAGATGCTCTGATGGCTTTACCCAATCTTCGAGACCCTCAGAGGCTAGTATAGTAGTATGTACTTATATAAGTATTAAATAATATAACATTCTTAATCAAAATATAATACGCCATAAATCGATATATATTTATTGTATATATATATATATATGCCCATCTATCATCACTCATAAAATAATCAAATGATACAGAAGAAAATTGCACCGCAGGCAACTTTTTTCCACCATTAAGATCATTTCATGTAATTAAATAACATTTATTTCTTAATATTATTAAAAATACTTTTTCGAACTTTTGCCGTTCCTTGAATCTTGCCGCCCGGGTGTTTCACACGCCTACAACCTCTTGGCAGGTCCCTGCTCCTGGTCATGACGATCTTTATGTAGACTAAAAAATGTACATACATTCTTATTCAATAATATCTACAGGCAAAGTGCCATATCATCACGTCCGTTTCTTCCGTGTAGAATTGTATGAAAATTCAATACCTCCTGTATTTTATTTTTTCATAACTAGCCTTTTTCAGACGTCAGCTTTTTGGTTCTGGCGAAGTATTTTCTGGAAGTCCTATCAATCGTGGGTCTCTTGAATGTTAGAACGAAGAAGGTTAAATACTTATCTATCGTACCTTCAAAGACCTAACAGAGAAAGTGGAACAGTTCCATCAAGGGCAGACACAGTTATTTGTTTTTTCCCTAATGTACCTACAGTGGTGATGGGGATACTTGCTTTTGCTATGAGGCTTTCAAGATCATTTGAAAACGTCCAAGTCCTACGTACATTATACGTATCATTATTTGTGTTGAGTAATCTTGAATATACCAGCATTATTTGCAGTCCTAACAGGTCCGTCCACACAATTAAGTTGGATCGAGATTTCTCTACTTAACTCTCGATGACATTGAGCTACTTTACAAGCTGCTTGTTGGCGAATTTAAAAGCGGGCGAGTCAGCTAGCGCGATTGTGATGAAGCCACAAGCTAGCGACTATTTTGACAGGGCGTAGTTCGTTTTTTTACCGGGAGGTCGCCACTATTGCTCTACTGCGCAGACGCATAATCGGCCCACACGCCAGCGTGTAGCGTATAAAATAGACCGGCTTTCAACTTTTCTCGGTAGACTGTTTACAATCTGCTTGTTAGCTTGTTCGATGATGACACTAGGCGAGTTTACAGGCAGATTGTAAATTTGCCAACAAGCAGCTTGTAAAGTAGCTTAATGTCATCGACCCATTAAGGACATATGGATTCTTTCCTTATGATAATGATAATAACATGAATTTTCCGATTCGTTTTCTTCTGGGTATGCTATCAATGCAATCCTTGTCCACCCGATGAGTGATTGTTCTTTTAAGGCATTTATTTTTACTTCTTCGTGGGTTCATTTACAATCCTTATAGGTATACTTGAAAATATTAATTTTCATGTTCCCACTGATATCACTCGTAACTCTACGGTATTCATAATACCCCGTCGCAGGACGGATGTGATGTTTCATGATGCTGTGTATCGTGCGATTAACTTATTTGATGGCACCATAAAGGTTGATTTATTTTTTATTAACTATATCATGTTTGTGGACGTGTTAAATAGGTTAAATTTAAAATTGTATTTATCATTTTACTTTAATATCTACATAATCATATACGTTCTTTTCTACTTTCTTGTTATATTGGTTGTTATTAGTCATTTTTATAATTTATAAAACTTTTATAACTTTCTATATCTGTCTGTTATAATTTTTATAACAGACTTTAAGAATTAATTAATTATTTTTAGGCATGCCCAAAATTCATAGAACTAGTTTACCCTACTGAGTGTGATATGACGGACAGCGGTTTTTGAGTGTGGAAAAATATGGGATAAACTTAATCACGTGTGTATGTAATATCTAATTTTCAATAGTTACACCTGTATAATAATAATATGCATTAAAGTTTGTCAGGTAAGTGTAACGCGCATTCAATATTGGCGCGCTTTGTGTTAATTGGAATTTATGACCTAACCGCCATAAAGTATCTTGCTTCAAAACCTTAGCCCATGACGATGGCGTTTATATTTGTATCGTATTAATTTGTTCTGTGGCCAAACCGTACACCAGATCAAATACAGAGAGAGAAAAACAATATATATTTTTTGCCAGATGTGACCCACGGTTTCAGAGGCGGATGATTTAGCAACTACACTACAATGTATGTGCAAATCCCTTTTAGTTTGTTATTGTAGACTTATTATTATTATAATAATATATATTTGAAAATATTATCAAGAATATTCACACCTAGGATACGTTTACTCGAAAATCGATTTCGATTATTTATTTCGCCCATCAAACTACAAACTCTTACTTATCTGAATGGAGTGCGTTGCCAGAAATACTTGCGTCCCAGGAGACGCGGAGAGGGCGCCGGGGGGCGGGGCCTCCGGGTTCCCGGGAACGGCGGTTCCCCAGCCGGGCTCCCGGTGTGGGGGCCCCAGGGGTTCGAACCGGCAGTTACCAGGCAACCGGGTCGGCGGTAGTCGCCCGACCGGTTGCCAGCTACGCGAAAATGGTGGCAACCGTTAGGGAATGAAAAAAAATATATATACAGCGCTTCCACGTTCGCTGGATGTCCGAGCAGAACGTAAATACGAACCGAAATATAACTTTATGGAGGTGCATGAATTATCTATTATAGTATGTACCTACACATGAGACTGTGCTCATAGATAATAAGTTGAGTAAAACGTATCGTGATAATCAGTGACGTCCCGTGGGGGTAGGCAGGTCATGTATTGTTTACGGGCGGCATAATGGGTGGCTAACGAAAGAATCAATACGCATATTACAACTATTGACAGCAGTGTCGGGTTTCCATAAAGCAGATTCGTTAAAAAAAGCTGTCATAGTGTAAAAAATAATTAAAGCAATAAACTTATGGTAACCTTATAATTATTATTTTTCATATTTTTGTATTGCAATACACAATGGCAGCTTATCGCAAATGAAACATTTTCACAATACCTCAGACCTCCACGTACTTAAAAACACCGCAATTTGAGACCCTGTTTCGTGGAAATTCTGTAATTCTCTGTAGCTGATGACTAATAAAATAGGTTGAGAGCTAGCTACCCAAGAAAATTGCATACAATTTTAAACAAAAAATTAAAGGGGATGATGGTAATTCTGCCTTAGAGCGGCACTTTCACTAAGGATATCACTGGTCTTAATATGAGGATTTAACAAACAAACCATCGTGCATATCATATTTATATACATTTTCTACTCTAACAAGTAATGCTAAACGTTGTTAGATATTACGTCTTTGTCAAGGATTTTTTTTTATTCTGCGTACCATGTTCTACAAGTTCCAAGTCTAAGTGCTTCAGGCAGGGTTTTCATTTAAAAAATTATCGCTGCCAAAGTATAGAAATATCGGTCTAAAAGTATCATTTTTTGACGCTTGTAAAAACGGTTTTGTATGCATAATATGAGAGACACATTTTTTTGTGATTTGTCTACCCGAAACGACAGTGTACACAATGGTACCATCCACTTAGCGATCGTGGATCTCCCTTATTACCCCCTAACATTGTATTTAAAACACACCACGTGCACGCACAATGTGTGTGCATAATACAGATGAGAAACGCAGTTTGACTTCTGTTGCGTGTTATGTGTTCTCCTTCTTCTTCGTTAGCTGACAATCATTGACTGTAAACAAAAGTCTTTTATTGTTATCTTCACTCTGCATATGAGGCTACTATTTGCAAACACAGCTTATTCCAATATTGTTGAAAAGTTAACCTTGAATGATAATTTGTAAAGAAATTACAATTAACTATAAATTTTTAGACATTAGCCTCAAACTCGGCTTTATTACATACAGAATATCAAATCAAAATAACGCGAAACTTTCAAATGTGGCGTATTCTAAAAGTTGCAAAAACGGCTCAATCCAACTTTCGCTTTCAACCCGGCTTGATACAAAGATAACCGACTAAACGGCAACGACTTGCCTGCGCGGTATAGTTTGTGCAAAAAATACGGAACACTTTAACAGCGCTTTTCGGTTTGCGCGAGCTACAGTTTTCCCGTCCACGCACACGGGTTTCCCGATACAAACAGGTTTGCGCAGTTAAACTTGTGGTAAAGCATGAGCGTCTAGCCGGCGCTTTAAATGTAAATAGATTCTTCAATTTTGAATTGAATAAGTTTCCCTTATTTTCCTATTTTAAATGTACTACACTACAAATAAACTAAGAAAAACCGCAAATACTGTTCATATGAACCGCTTAAGGGAAAGCGTGGTAATTTATTTTTGGCGTAGAATTAGGTTCGGTATATTCGGTAAGGTAGGTCGCCAAACCACTTGGTAATAATACCCAAAATAAATATAACACAACGAAAATTATACAATTGTGTCCATTGACGGTAAATATCAGGATTTAACAGATCGGACCCTCAAAGTGGGCGTGACGGGTGGGGGAAAACTAGCCTCGATAACTGCGTTCCGACGACCATTTTATGTGCATAACTCCATGAGATCTCAACCGACATGAACGTCCACGTGTGTACCAACCATTTATTCAGAGAATACACGAAACAAATGTATTAAAAAAACACTTTAACTCTCTGATTCACTTCACTAGCACAATTTGGAAAGCGCTTCAGTGAATATTAAAAGCCATTAGTTTAAATTTGTCTCAATTAAGCATCACTTCTTTAGCATAGTGGTCTATGTGCGTGGGCGCGATACTTGAGAGGTGCAGGTTCGATTCCTGCGGGGTGTCTTACTTTTTTCAAAAAGATTTTGTCTATTGGTTATACTTATAATATATTATTTTCTCTATAAGTATTTTCACTAGTAAACCACTGATTTTTTTGCCATAACTATAATATGAACACTCATAATTATTAAGAAATAAGCTAATGTGAATTTCATCTGTTGTCAGATTCAAACCTGCATCCCAATGATCAAGAAACGACCATGATAACATCTGCACTATGGTGAGCGTAACGGGCCGAGGGGGTTGAATTCAGAATAAATTATCCACGCCACATAAAAGTAAATCGCAGTACGTTACTCACTTTATGAAAGAAATTTTCCGACCCCTCGCGCAAGATTAAACAATGCGAAAGCTTGACCGTTTTCTTGGGAGGTATTTTATGATATTTAAACACTGCATTGCACCAAAACTTGTGTGTCTTTTAGGGACCCTTATCTCCCGGAGGCGGACCCTTTCTCGAAACAATAAACAACAGAGGTTTTTCTCATTAAAATTGCGACCCGGCTGAAATTTAGGCGAGTTCAAACCGCCCGCTAACAATGCGCCTGAAAAAATTACAATTGAAATCAATACTCACTGGAAGCAACAATCTTTTGAAATATGTTGTTTAAATAAACTTTCTTTTTTATAGTTAATACTTATAATATAATATACATATTCACTTGCACTAGTGGTAGTAATTTACTTTCTCCATACTTTCTTCGCGTCAATGGACATACGAGTAGCTGACTATTGTATAAAATATAGATATCACGGAAATAACCTTTGCTTACTTATTGTACTATAATTTTATTTGACACTACGGAAATGCATATTCAAGAATTTGTAATTGCGGTAAAGTATTTAATATCGCCGTTCAATCTGCTGACACAGGTAATGAGTTGTTTATCCCCATAAATCATTTAATTCCAGATTATTTTCATTCATAATAATATAATAAGGATCGTATTACATTATTTAAAAAAATACATAATATCTAATACTTATTTCACATAATATATTCAATGATAACCGAGAGCGGTTCATTCACTTAAAAGGACATCCGAATACGAAAGAAGGGACATGCTCGTCGAAGGTCAAAATTGAGTTTTTATTGTATTTTCAAACCATGATCCTGGACACTCCTTAAACGTTGTAGATAATCGATTTATAAAATTTTGAAGCCTTATATCCTTTATAGTTATTTTAAACATTTGATGACTGCATAAAGTATTTTTGTTACATAAAATAGTATTCTTTTAAACCTCTCGCTCTAATGTTTTAGAATATAGTCATATTTCGGTACATAACTCTGCAGTAGTGTTAAGATTTTTTACATTTATTAATTTTTAAACGCATTTATAAAACCATTAGTATAATTTATTACGACATAATTTTTGTAAAATATTCACGATAAAAAATTATATTGATAATCTCTGTGATCTCTGCGAGTCTTGCCGATTTTTTGAATAATAAAATGCCTAATTCTTGTCAAATTTGGAATCACAGAGATTATCAATATAATTTTTTATCGTGAATATTTTACAAAAATTATCTGGTAATAAATTATACTAATGGTTTTATAAATGCGTTTAAAAATTAATAAATGTAAAAAATCTTAACACCACTGCACAGTTATGTACCGAAATATGACTATATTCTAAAATATTAGAGCGAGAGGTTTAAAAGAATTCTATTTTATGTAACAAAAATACTTTATGCAGTCATCAGATGTTTAAAATAACTATAAAGGATAATAAGGCTTTAAAATTATATAAATAGATTATCTACAACGTTTAAGGAGTGTCCAGGATCATGGTTTGAAAATACAATAAAAACTCAATTTTGACCTACGACGAGCACGTGGGCCGTTAATGCTATTTTACTAGCAAATATTTTATTGATGACGCAAAAACAAATTAAATACATTATTATTAAGGGGGGACATGCTCGTCGAAGGTCAAAATTGAGTTTTTATTGTATTTTCAAACCATGATCCTGGACACTCCTTAAACGTTGTAGATGATCTATTTATATAATTTTGAAGCCTTATTATCCTTTATAGTTATTTTAAACATTTGATGACTGCATGAAGTATTTTTGTTACATAAAATAGTATTCTTTTAAACCTCTCGCTCTAATGTTTTAGAATATAGCCATATTTCGGTACATAACTGTGCAGTGGTGTTAAGATTTTTTACATTTATTAATTTTTAAACGCATTTATAAAACCATTAGTATAATTTATTACGAGATAATTTTTGTAAAATATTCACGATAAAAAAATATTTTGATAATCTCTGTGATCCCAAATTTGACAAGAATTAGGCATTTTATTATTCAAAAAATCGGCAAGATTAACACATTTGAAGATGATTCTAAAGATACTTATTATAAGCTATGTCTTTGAACATTCAAGTGTGATAAAAATCTTATGAATAATGATTGCTTTATAATAATTATTGACCTAAGAATAAGGTAGTGTTTTTTTGAAATACGCCATTTCTTTTGTCATTCCCTAGTGGTTAAGCTACAACATACGGCCGTAGCCATAAAATGACAAATTATAATTAAAATAGGGAGTAAAATTATGTTAACGCGCGTGTTTGAACATGTACCTAACCGATTTTTTTTAAATTTTTTTTTTAAACGGTACATGTTCAAACACGCGCGTCAATATCATTTTACTCCCTACTTCAATTATAGTTTGTCAATTTATGGCTACGGCCGTATGTTGTAGCTTAACCACTGGGGAATGACAAAAGAAATGGCGTATTTCAAAAAAACACTACCTTATTCTTAGGTCAATATTTATTATAAAGCAATCATTATTCCTAAGATGTTTATCACACTTGAATGGTCAAAGACATAGCTTATAATAAATATCTTTAGAATCATCTTCAAATGTGTTAATCTTGCCGATTTTTTGAATAATAAAATGCCTAATTCTTGTCAAATTTGGGATCACAGAGATTATCAATATAATTTTTTATCGTGAATATTTTACAAAAATTATCTCGTAATAAATTATGCTAATGGTTTAATAAATGCGTTTAAAAATTAATAAATGTAAAAAATCTTAACACCACTGCACAGTTATGTACCGAAATATGACTATATTCTAAAACATTAGAGCGAGAGGTTTAAAAGAATACTATTTTATGTAACAAAAATACTTTATGCAGTCATCAAATGTTTAAAATAACTATAAAGGATAATAAGGCTTCAAAATTATATAAATAGATCATCTACAACGTTTAAGGAGTGTCCAGGATCATGGTTTGAAAATACAATAAAAACTCAATTTTGACCTTCGACGAGCATGTCCCCCCTTAAAGTATTCTGAATTTAAAAAAAGACAATTGATTTTATGAAGCTTCATAGAATATATTGAATAAATAGTAGTTACTAAATTTTACAAAAGGAATAAAAATGTTTTTATTATGGCTTTTGGTCAAAATTAAAATATACAATATAGGTACATAAGCCCTAAGTGCAAGGAGATAATTATTTTGGTGTTTTATGTTCCCAATCTGATATTAATTATTGACGTAATCATAATGACGTATCTTATTTTTAACAAACTTTTATTGTATTTAATCACTGTCCATATATTAGTATCTCTTCTTGGTCATTCCCTTATAGCTGAGGATCGCGACCATCCTAGAATTCCAAGACTCTCCACATCTCTCGGTCCTCTACCCCCAGTAAGCTTTTCAGTTGGTCACTCCAACGCGGCGACGCTATTTCTTTGCTTCGTTTTCCCTAGAGGCTACCCAAAACCAATAATCTCTCTAAATTATCCAGACCGCGTCGATAAAGAGCCGTTTCTATGTGTGGAGTCTCTGGATAATGAGCTGGTTCGTCCCTGTACTCCGTTAAAGAAATACGAAGCATTCAGCGCATAGCTAAAATATTGAATATTTTATATCATTTGACAATAGTTCAATTAATTAAATCCTCTGGGAATGTCCGAAAATGTGAAGATGCTCAAGTCGGTCCAACCAGCTGTTGGGTCCATCGGATCGTCCGATCCGGTTGACAGAAAGGTTGCAGACGTATAGATCTCTTCGCACGGTTTCCGTATTATTTTCGTTTTATTTTTTATACTACATATTATTAATTAGAATCATTTATTTTTATTAAATCAACGTGCATCTCTCTTCCATGGGCACATTATATTAGAAAGTCTCCTTAAACTTAGTCAAACCACACTTGAGTGCGTGGCCAAGACTTGGGTATCTGCCCCTGAAACATTCCTGGGCGTAAAAAAACTGCTGATGCTCCCACAACCAAACGTAGGGCCTCGTGATAACTCGAATCTCGATTAAGACCGAGTGTGGTGCGGGTCGGTGGGTTTGGAGGTATCTATGTTTGTATTATTCCTGATTATTATTAAATAATTATGTGGAATAAGTATTATGGATATATTGTCATTTATTTTATTTAATACAATGTCCATCCACCAATAAATGACAGTTAACACCATAAGAGTCATCATTGTCATGCGGGGTTTACACGTTGCTGGATGAAGGCGTCTTATCTACCGAAAACGGTTATTTTGAATCGATTCTCTTACTATTCAATGATCTAAGAAATCGAAGATAAATATTTTGAAAACACGGACCTACCAGACCTACCAGAAAAAATCTTTGAAAAAATAAAACGATGCCCGACGGTACCCATATCCTCCACTGGATTCGCGCCAATGTGTTTTTCTTATTAATTCATTGGCGTTCTATCTAATTAATACGAAATTAACTAGTAGTTCTACGTATTGAAATGCTTATCAAATTGTGTTAGTTTTTGACTATCGGCTTTTGTGTTTTAAATCAAGGTAATAATTAAGTGCACTAATTACTCCAAAATTTGGTTATAATGTACTTGCTCTTGCTAATAATTTAATAAACTAGTTTTTTAATCAACGAATAGTTCAGATTTAATAATGTAGCATTCTTTACATTGAACATACATAATTTGAAAATACCTCAGATCTTCTTATGTTGTCTTCAAATTATGTATGTGCATTGTAAAGAATGTAACTTTCTCATATCTCATGAATTAACCGTTGAATACAAGAAAATAATAATAGATTGTATATTAAATTGTAAGCAAATGCAAGTCCGTTATAACTAAAATTTGGAGTGATCTGCACCGCGATTTCCTAACTATCGACTCGTGTGGCACCAGACGACATGACGTAATTATGACGTCAGCCAATACACGCTCGAGGCATGCCGCCCGCGCACAGTGCTCACCATAGATATTAATATGATGAAACACCTATATGTGTATGGTGACAATGAATAGCGCCACTGTCTGAGTAGCGTTATTTTCTCGAATGCTATTATCACTCCGGTAGTACGTCACAATGATGTCATATGACGTCATGTCGACCGGGCAGCTGGCACTCGCAAGTTCTAACATAGGGGGCCTGGACGTCATTTAGTAATAATTATAGCACTTAATAGATACCTTGATTTAAAATATAAAAACCAACAGCAAAAATTAACACAATTCGATTAGCATTCCAATATTTAACTAATTACAAGATAAAAAGAACTTTTTATATACAACGTTCTTAATTTTTTTGTTGAACCATATAAACTTGACTTGACTAGCTTTAACGATCAAAAAAATTTGCACTTGACATGTCATATTGATTTCCAAAGTAACGCACGTATATATTAATAATTTAGTTGCTAGGACCCTAGACCCCTAGCAACCAATAATGGTGTCGAAATAACTTTTCATACAAAACAGAATTAACTGAAAATAAATTCAATACTACTTAAAGATGGCTAAAAGTATTAAAAATGCATTGGCATCGTGTTCTGACATATTCTAAAAGTTTCAAATGTCTAGCTAGTCGGGAAGTTTGTTAAAAATCGATTGCAAGATTTGTACCGGACGAAGAACCACCGGACAAATAAGAATACGAGCTAAGAAAAACGTTGTAAAATGACTAGTTAATTTCGTCGTAATTAAATAGAACGCCCGTGGCAAAATTAGCGCAAACTCAGTGGATACGGGTTCACGTCCCGTCAGGCGTCGTATTGTTTGTCAAACAATTTTCTAATGTGTATATAATATATGAGGTGTTTTCAAATTATGAATGTTATACCTATGTATGTAAGTCAACGTGGTATGGAGAGGTGCATGCTGGGAACGCGAAAGGACAAAAAGAGGAATGAATGGATAAGGAAGCAGACAAGGGTTTGCGATGTAATAGCATTAAATGGAGATGGGCTGGACACATAGCTCGAAGAGAGACAATCGTTGGACAAATCTAGTCATCCAGTGGTATCTAAGAAGTACAAAACGTCCACTAGGTAGACCTAGAGGCCGCTGGATCGATGAAATGATAAAGTTCTGCGGAATTACGTGGCAACGCAATGCACAGGACCGAGAGAAGTGGAAGCAGCTTGAAGAGGCCTTCATCCAGCAGTGGATAGATTCAGGCTGATGATGATGTAAGTTAAATCACCGCTCTCTGGAAACCCGTGATGTCATGCTCAGCTTAAGAGCGAAAAATATAATCTTAACTTTTTGAACCATTAAAAATGCTCCACAATCTCGTACTCCATGGGTCACGTTTTTTATAGCGGAGCAAAGGTTTAGAATTTTAATTATTTTGATGAAACTGTGATTTTTTCAACGAGAAGCGAAATATTAAAATTGTTTAGTTGCCACAGCTCTAAATAAATAGTCATTGAGTAGATAATTTAATAAAATAATAGTTTACCAATCTAATAATATTGCCAGTTCACGGAATTTAAGTTGACGTCATAGAGATTAACTCAAGTTTACAACGCAGGAATTATCACGTTGTTTGTTTCCAGGATCCTCTTCCAATCACGTAAGCTAAGATTTACATGGGTTTAAAATATCGTTAGTGTAAGCATCGCATACAGGTTTTAGGTCAACCTAATAAAACTCACCCACTGTTAATCTGACGTATCACGATGCGCACATAGATGAAGTGAGGTGTATGTAGTTGAAACACTGAATAGTTTTAGACGTGATACATGGAAATTCCATGGTGAATCCCGCTAATATTGTTACTAAGGAATCCAATCCCGAGCGAAAATTTTGATCCCGTGATTTCGGGATTACAATTTTTACTTCCATAGTTAATATAAATTTTTTATATATACAAATAACATTGATAAAATCGGTCAAAAATAAATCTAGTATAATTTATACTATTTAAGAGATTTATTGTTAATAATATGTTATACGTTCAATCTTGGAAAAACATAGGTTTAATAGAGTAAATAATATTGTAATATAAATAATAATGTGAAAGTAAAACAGTTTTATTTATTTATGAAAAGATAACAAATAAAATACAATTTCGATTAAAATAAAAAATAACACATTGTGTCGAAAAAAATTAAAAATTTAAGTAATTAAAACATTATTCTGAATAATATGCCCGAAGTAACCTCCAGAATAGCATTTTCTGGTAGTGCGCAATGGTTTACTTTCTACAAAAAGAAGACAGCTTAGGTGTAAATGGCTAAAACTGAATGTTTCTTGATTTATTTATTCTATTTCACAAATTCACTATTATTTACAATTTACTATTTACAAATTTAAACGATTTTCTTGTATAAAATTTCGTAAAATCAATATTGTGTTTAGTGTTTACATATTATATTACAATATGAGATTGCTTAATGAATGGGTTAGCGAGATTTTAAATAGTAAAGTAAATCATGGTGTATGGCCTTTCGGCTTCATAAATCTAATTAGTCAGCCAAATATGAAACTGCCGTAAAACGGAGATCATGGTGGAATTACTTTGTTAAAAGTGCGAAGCATTGTTTTTTCCCAATGTTTCTCATTTTTATTAATTTATGTGATAAAATAAAATGACTTGGCAAAACTTACACATGGGTAATAAATCAAACTTCGTTCAAACTCAGTTAATTTCTAATATAGTTATTTAATTTTTTTTATTTTGTTAACTGTCAATTCATGGTGGAACTGCATTATATTGTTGTTTTTATTTAATAAAACGCATTTTTTTATAGTACTTATTCTACTTTAATTAATATATTAGGACCGGTTTCGTCCGCCTCAGTGGGACATTTTCAACTGAATACATTTTTTTAAAACAATATTTATCAAACAAAATTCAAAGCGATAGAAATAATATAACAATAGGTACATAATAATTATCCGTCCAATAATACCATCCCAATAACAGACTAATTTAAAACTAATGAGGTTGGACATTAATATTTCATACTACGGCCAACAAATCTAAAAAATTAGCTTTATTAAATATGACTTCTGGCTTAGTGATAGATGAAGCCAGTGTTAAAAAACGCTGGGTTAAATTATGTTTCCTAGGAAGAGTGTCTGAGAATATTTCAAGAAAAATAGATAAAAAACTTTTCAATGTAACATTTTACAACACACAAAATTTAAATTCAATACTGGTGAATATTAAAGATAGATTAGATAAACTTAACCAAAGTGGAATTTATCTATTAAGTTGTGACTCTTGTGATGCCGAATATGTTGGACAAACGGGACGTTCTTTTAATACTAGGATCAAAGAACATTTTGCCTGTGCCAAAAATAGTAATGAATCTTCAGCTTTTGGAAATCATTTAAGTTTAAATAATCACTCTTTTAATATTAGTAAAAATTTTAAAATCCTGCATTTGAATGAGAAATCTATAAAATTGGATAAATAGGAAATCCTAGAAATTAATAGGTATACATTTTTGCCCAATTCTAATTTGTTAAATGATCAATTATATTTTGTGTCTTCTCCATTATTATACCCTATTTAATATTTGGGATTGTCATAACATAACTTTATTTATTGTACAATATTTATTATTTTAATTTTTATTTAATTTTGACTCATATTTTGGTTGTATTTGTTTTTTATTCGATCTCACTTCAATTGATAATATTGTTTTATTTTATTTTTTTAAAAAAAATTATTGTAAATTTTGACTAATCATAATTATTTGTTGATATTAATGTTATTGTAAGTGTAGATTGTTTCATATTTTGTGGTTTGTTAATATTTTAAATAATTTGTTTAATGCCCCTGGCGTAGTATGAAATATTAATGTCCAACCTCATTAGTTTTAAATTAGTCTGTTATTGGGAAGGTATTATTGGACGGATAATTATTATGTACCTATTGTTATATTATTTCTATCGCTTTGAATTTTGTTTGATAAATATTGTTTTAAAAAAATGTATTCAGTTGAAAATGTCCCACTGAGGCGGACGAAACCGGTCCTAATATATTAATTAAAGTGGAATAAGTACTATATAAAAAATGCGTTTTATTAAATAAAAACAACAATATAGTTATTTGTTATTAAAAGTATTTTTTCTTTTATATTTTCGTTTTTATTTTGTCTTCCATACAAAAATGATAAAAAAATCAATCCCGAAAGTTTCGGGATTCTGTTTACCAATCCCGGGATTCATAAGTATCGAAAATAGTTCGGTATCCCGAATCCCGGGATTGGAATCCCTAATTGTTACTATCGAGGGATATGATTTACCCAACAAATGAAATAAAAGGCACTAGACGGGATCGATCCATTGATCAATAGACCTTTCGATTGGAAAACGTGTACACCAGTGGCGAAAGGTGGAGGTAGGATCCGACATAAATAGTGCACACTAAACTTTATGAGTTAAACGTATTTGTTTATATTGCACTAAGACTACAATGTGAAGATAGTGTTTGTTCGTTTTTTTACAATGGTCAAAAAATATTCGTTTTTTTACAATGGTCAAAAAATATTCGTTTATCTAAAAAATATCTAAAATTGTGCCGTTAAACCATATATAATTTACTGGATATATTTTATAGATAGGTGAATATTTTTAACGAATATGGTTTGGCTTAGGCAGGTCTTAATGAATTTAAAAAAAAACTTACCAAACCATATTATTATAGTGTATTCTTAATTCAACGAAAACATTAAAAAAAATACTGAAAAAGTGTGCACTATTTTTGTCAGATCACACATAGCATACCTACCTAAACTATTAGGCAGGGTTTAATTGAATTTAAAAAATAACCATCACACTATCTGTGAATTGTATTCTTAGTTCAATGAAAACACATAAGCATGAATGACAAAGTTTATTGTGCATTATTTATGTCGAATCTTAATAGCCTACCTCCACCCCTCGCCACTGGTGTACACTATCGATTACGCTATTACGACCATCGAATAAGTAACATTTTTAAAATCTATATATAAAAAAAAACTATTATTATTATAGACGCTGATTTTTATAATAATTTTTGATATTGTTTTATAAATGCATTAGTTTGTGTTAGTATCGATAGATGGCAATATAAATTGTTTTTTTTTTGTAAATACATTTTATAAACAAAGAAAATTATATTGGGTTATATTGGGCATTTTTTATTTTACAACGTTTTTATTATGTCGTATTCTTAGTTGTCCGGTGGTTGTTTATGCAGTACAAATCTTGCAATCGATTTTCAACTAACTTCTCGACTAGGTAGCCATTTGAAACTTTTATAATATATCAGAACACGATGCTAATGCATTTTTTTAATACGTTTAGCCATCTTTAAGTAGAATTGAATTCATTTTCAGTTAATTCTGTTTTGTATTAAAAGTTATTTCGGAAGAATTCCGTAATCCAATCCACTATTATTGGTTGCTAGGGGTCTGGGGTCTTAGCAACTAAATTATTAATATATACGTGTGTTACTATGGAAATCAATATGAATGTCAAAATGACATTTCAGTATTATTTTTATCAAGTACACATTTTTTTTAACGTTTAAGCTAGTCAAGTCAAGTTTAAATGATTCAACAGAAAATTTAAAAACGTTGTATATAAAAAGTTATTTTTATCTTGTAATTATTTCAAATGTTATTGGCGACTGGGATTCTTGGAGGCGCCGTATGGTGTTCATATGCTCCAGCTGTAAGCTGGTATAAGCTGTTACTTACAATCCAAGTGATCGAGAATCGAAAGTAAGACAAAAACTTTCAGTTCTATTGGGCGTCTTTGCCAAACACACTAATTTTTGAGGTCTGGAAATATCTTGGGAGTATTCTGCTGGTGTCACCATACACTAACATTGCATGTGAGTGACAGGCAAAGAGAATTATATAGGAAAACTAAGTAAAATCAAACTGATCGAGGTGCTGGATAAACAGGTTTTTTTGCTCGACATATGGAAGACTTTAAAATATGTATTTGAACCGACATGGATAACTTTTTACTTTTCGTACACATTTCAGGACATTTGCAGAGGATGTGGTTAGCACCCTGCGATCCACAGCTATAAAGCTCGATGTAGGCTTATCAGCCAGACCATGCAGCTAGAAAAGCTTATCACCGAAATCCAAATAACCAGTCAAGAATTGAGGGGTGTATCTTCAAAGTGAACTTATTCCACTACTTGACGAAAATGAGTTATGAATGCCAGAATTTAAAGGATAAAATTTTGAACTATTATTTGTTGTATATTAGAACCTAATTGCATTTAATCCAGCAGAAAAATCAACTTTAAAATCGGTGTTAGTAACAAAAGTAACTTATTCCAATACAAAAAGCATATGTAACATCAACACCGTTAATACTTTGGACGCGGAAGACGCACACGGTGCGTAATGACCAGGCGGCGGATCGATGTAATTAACATGCATTTTAAAGGGGGCAATTAAAATCTCATTATCTATTCAGCAGCGAAAGCGTTAATTCACTCATATGGTAGTTCGTAGTTAAAGCGTTACTCTAAGTAACACTAGATCCTATAAAAATTCCCATTTCATGTGGTTTCTATATTATATACATTACACACACACCCACGGTGGCCGCGCGGCTTAAGCTTTGGACTATCACGCCGTGAGTCTCAGGTTCGAATCCTGGGTCTGGCGAGTACACATATTGTTTTTCAATTTGTGTGAGTCAGGGTATGGACCTAATAGGTTGAGCAAGTGGCTGACATCCATTTCTCGTAAAAAAACAAAATCTGTTAATACAAACCTCTACTCTGTGGAGGCCCATATGATCCTATTAGGATTGGACATGGTCGAAAAAAATTACATTATGGTTTAAAAAAAAAAAAAAAAAAAGCCTAATCCATGCACTACCCCGCAGCCGCAAGATATTACCATATCCAAAGCGTACCTACGTCGAGCACCAAGCCTGTGAGTTACTAATATTTGCAGGGTATACCTAGTGAACAGCGGCCGTCATGTGCGTGCGTAGTGAGTTTGTCATTTGTTTTGGAGGCATATCTCCAAACCTACTTTTAGGCTAACTTCTCGAAGTTCTCGTCTGGAAGTTGTGTGTATTTTTTGAAAAGATGAGATATGTTCATCTAAATATGGAAAAATATATTATAAGTAACAATAATTGTAAAGAATTGTACGTATTACATTCCACCGTAGCAAAGTTCTTCGTGAGCTTTCTTATTGGAAAGAGATGAAAAAAATACGCGTTGTTCGTGGAGCATTTCAGACAATAATGTTTCAATTTTATTAGATCCTAACCTGACCTAACCTAACTTAACAAATAATCCAGTATATCGGCTATTCTAAAAAATTGTTTGCCGCTGGCTTCCTGTAAACCGACAAGAGCCGTGCTTTATTTAGACATGAATTTTATCTCAGTACTATATGACCCAATGAGGTTAGACGGTCTTTGATATACGACCATATATTTCCGATACAACATTTCACGGTGAAGTGTGATACGGCGAACTGCATAGGTACAGATTTCCGGATACGAGATAATGATGGATTAAACCTAGGGATTGCAATACCGGTATTTCAAACCGGTATTCCAATATTTATCAATACCGGTTTTTTAAATCCAAAATACCGGAATTTTCGGTATTAAGAAAGCACGCTCGCTTACGTTTTTCAAAATGAATTATAAGTTATTTGCTGCTAGTGCAAATGCAACTACTAATGCAAATATTTTGAGTGAATCCAACAGAGGTGAAAAAATAATAAAACAAATTTCATCAAATACCTATATGTATATAACTAATTGTCGCGATAAATTATCAAAATATTATTTCGAAATAGAAAACATCCGTGACAAAAATGTTCAATTATTCTATAACTATTGATGACTGTACACGCGTTGAATTTAAGAAGCTTTTCCTGCAGCTGGGACTTATTTGCACTTGGTGAACTTTTGATGGCTTTAGTTAAAATTATCAATATATTCAAATCATTTGTAAATAATCACTAGTTCTACAATTATGATCAATACATATTTTTAAATGTCAACATAATAAATGTAGGTATGTAGGTTTTTACTATAAAATAATATTTTAAAAAGATTTTAGTAGCTATATGTATTGATAAGCAGCCACTTCTGTTTTTTTATTGTTTAAGAAATACCGGTATTAAATAAGAAATACCGAAAAACCGGTATTGACATTTTCATTCTGTATTGCAATCCCTAATTAAGCCCACTCTCATTAGTCATTATTATCATAAAAGTCTAGATTTATGTTTAAAAATTTAATATTATTAATGTATTAAAAAAATTGATGTTTTCCACCTGTACGCAAAAAGCTTTCCAACGCGATGAGTTTAAATCACTATGGAATAACCATGAAGAAAAAAAAACAAAAAAGGCTTTATAGCTGTCTAAGGATTAAAACCGCGTGCAAGTTTACGATCCAGAAGGCATTAGCGCTTTTATGGCTCATCTTGGTGCGACCCTGGCTCGCAAAGGGGCGGATCGGCGGTAGCAATTTAATTATAGTCCGCGCCTTATGACCCAGTCTATCTGGAGTATTTTTCTTTCCTCCCCATTGTACAAGATTTAAATTGTTTACGGTAGTTGGGTAACAATATCTACGAACTGGCTGACCAGGCTTGGATTTATTTTCACTCGATTGATATATCTGGATATTTATAATAATATGCTACGTCTTGGAACAAAAAATACAATTTAAGCGAGTATCTAAATCTTTTTTTATTAACGAAGTAAAGTGATCTTGTGTCTGTTTCTATAGCCCCCGATTTAAATTAAGTATTAAAAGTGTGGGTGTCATGGTTTTATGGATGAAGAAGTCGAGATTTGGTGGTTGCTCCGATGGATGGAGGAGCGAGTTTTATTTGCAGGGTAAACAGTCGGTACAAGAGTATGTTACAGTGTTATTTTACAATATACTTATAATACTGTTCCGAGGTCCGAGTCTCAGTAGAATGAGATGTTGTGCGTGAATGTGTGTTTTGATTTTATTTAATTGTTATTATTATTTTCTATATTCTCTTCTTCTCTCCTATGAGGGTAATATTTGTTATATTGTAAATCTCATGTTGTGTACGTCTTGAATTTAGATTTGTTATTTCCACAATGTTTTGTTTTCTTAAATAAATAAATAAAGTGATACTAACACTGAGATACTAAGAGATCGGGAACTTATGTTCGAGTGACATGTCCAATGAATTATGATCCGCTATTTATTGACGTACTCACAATCAAAATAATATCTTGAAAAGAATAATATTTAGAAAATAATTATTATTATAATTGAGTCAGCTATTTTATATGAAGTCAACATCATGGAGTTATCATCGGATATAGCTGACTTGTGGAAAAACGGATATGCGAAAATTATCATTGTCAGCTATTTAATAAGTTTGCCATAATTGAACACTACCGTAAATGGATATTAAGGAATTTATAAAATTTCGGTCAGTTATTTAATACCGCCGATCAATATGCTGACACGGATTAAGTTGTTTATCCCCTTTAAAGTATATTATCATATAAATTTAATATAAGGGAAGTTTACATATTATTTTAGATATGAAGCCATTTGAATTCTATCGCTAAATAATAATTATTTCAGTATTTTTAGTCTACACCTACCAGTGGCGAAGGGCGGAAGTAGACTGTTCAAATCCACCATAAATAGTGCACACTAAACTTCATCAGTCATACGTATTTGTTTTCATTGAAATAAGACTACAATTATTTACAGATGGCGTTGGTTGGTTTTTTTAAATTCAATGAAACCCTGCGAAAATCAAGCCATAATAAGAAATAATCAAAAAATACTCGTCTATCTGTAAAATATCTAAAATTATGCAATTATATCATACATACCTTTGGATATTTTATAGATAGAATATTTTTTTATCTATCATAGTTTGGTTTAGGAAGGTCTCAATGAATTTAAAAAAATTAATCAACAATATGTGTAATATACCTATATTCTTAATTCAAATAAATATAAATGAAAAAGTGTCGACAATTTTGTCGTAGGATTAAGGTTTGGTTTAGGGAACCAACACCATCTGGAAATTGTAGTCTTAGTTCAATAAAAACAAATACGTATAACTAACAAAGTTTAATGTACACTGTTTATGACGGATCTTAACAGCCTACCTCCACCCTTCGCTACTGACACCTATAGAATAAGATAAACAACACAATCCTTTTTTGAAATAATTCTAGGTTAACAGGACAAATTCAGTCATACAAACAAAACAAAAGAAAATCTATCACACTACATACATTTTTATTTCCCTGCTTGGTCCTGTATTGCCTGGAAGGCAGTTGAAACATTGTGACTAAGTTTCGGGCATTTTGGGTATACGACACACTAAAAGCAGTGTTATTTTTTGGTGAAGTATTTTGCACATACATAGGTGTTTCTGCAAAATGTTTCATGGTGCGTTCATTTGTTATGTGTCTCGGGAGGCGTCCCCTAAAACTGTATAATACCGCAGCTGATGCCCGCAGTTTCTCAGGAATGTATTATTTTCTACTTTATACCATTCATGTAAGAAACATTTTAGCACAAAACATGTTAATAAGAATTATACGTTGACCCTACTATATAATTAATAAAATAAGAACATTACATAACTTGAAAACACCTCAGATATATTCCTTCGACCATGTCCGATCCTAATAGGATCATATGGGCCTCTACAGAGTGGAGGTTTGTATTGACAGATTTTGTTTTTACGAGAAATGGATGTCAGCCATTTGCTCAGCCCATTAGGTCCATACTCTAACTCATACGCAAATTGAAAAACAATATGTGCACTTGCCAGACCCAGGATTCGAACCTGGGACCCACGACTCAATAGGCCAACGCTTAAGCCGCGCGGCCATCGTGGCCCACTAGAAAAAATACGAAACTCGACGGGATTGGAACCCGTATAATCATTGGTGTCGCGGCAATCTGTGCATTAACCAAGAGCCCTGGCGTCGGTTAGTAATAAAGGTAATTAATATTCCTTGATTTAATACACAAAAACCGATAGTCAATAATAACGCAATTTGATAAGCATTTCATGTATGACTTACTAGTATAAATTGTCGTAATTAGATAGGAGGCTCGTAGCATAAATGGTTAATACACAGATTGGCGCGACACCAATGGTTATACAGGTTCAAAAACCGTCGAGTTTCTTATTTTTTTTTTCAAAATATTAGTTTTTCTAGTGGGTATATATATCTGAGGTGTTTTCAAGTTATGTATGTTCAATATATAGAATGTTACATTCTCAAAATCTTGTGAATTATTTATTGAAAAAAAGAAAATTTTTAATAAAATCAGAACCTATACGAATGATGTATTGAATTAAACAAAACCCAAACACCCTAAAATGCAAAACTGTCTAAAACCCAACGCCAATAACGTCAATAAATGGACACGTCTGAAGCAATTAAGGGTAACAAAATAAGATTAGACAATAACAATGTCTGCAGTTTAAAAAAATAATGGCATATCACAAGACCACACATTTCATACAAAATGGTTTTAACATAAGACTAATAAAGAATATAATATCAATTACGTATGAATTGTATGCAGATTCAAGTTTTCCGCATGACAAAAAAATCTGCGCCAATGTCTTTTTACAAAATTTTAAGATAATTTAAGAACACGCAGTAATTGTACAGAATTAGAAAGTCTTAATCTACGAAGATACCACTTTTTACACATAGCGAAACGCATTGATTCTGAAAAGAAATGTCGATTTTTAACATTTATCTAAAGCTATGCTCAATTCAATCTCATGAGACTAAAAATCGAAATGAAATTGTTAAAAAATCAAAAGAATGGCGTTTGGATAAGAAATTAGTGTGTTTTAAAAAACATCTCTCGATACTAATAAATAATTTCAAGGATTATTTGGTTGACGTTTGAATTGTTTCGAATTTCAAGACAAATGAGTATAATTCATTTTTTATTTACAACGTTTTTATTAGCTCGTTTCTTGTTTGTCCGGTGGTTGTTTGTACAGTGCAAATTTTGCAATCGATGTTTAACTAACTTCCCGACTAGCTAGACATTTGAAACTTTTAGAATATACCAGAACATGATACCAATGCATTATTTTAATACTTTTAGCCATCTTTAAGCAGAATTGAATTCATTTTCAGTTGATTCTGTTTTGTGTGGAAAGTTATTTCAGAAAAATCCGTAAAAAGTAAAAGATTATTATTGGTTGCTAAGGGGGTCCTAGCAACTAAATTATTAATATATACCTGCGTTACTATGGAAATCAATACGAAATGTCAAAATGATATTTCAGTATTCTATATTTATTCAGTATTTCTATCAAGTACAATAAAAAGTTTTTTTTAATACATAGAATAATTGTCAAGTTTATATGATTCAACAGAAAATTTAAAAACGTGGTATATAAAAAGTTCTTTTTATCTTGTAATTATTTTGTTTTCTTTCGAAATTTTGTTTAACTTTTTTTTTTTTTGTGATTTTACCGAGGCTTTGACTGCGACTCGCTGTCATATCGCCTCTTCTCTTCTAGAAGGGGATCCGTCGATCAGGTCCTCACTCCTATTCTGTTAAATAACTTTACAATTTTGCCTAGCTCTTCCGTCTTACCCACCGCCAGGACACCCTTCAATTCGTCGACATTCTCATAGATATCTGCAATTTGCAGCTGTACTCTGTGAATTTCATATTTGGGGCATTGCAGTGCTATATGTACAATGTCCTCTAAAACATGACATTCATCGCAGAGCTGCGATTCGCTTCCTTCCATGAGGACATCAAATCTTTTGCCCATGGTGTGCCCTGTTCTTAGCCTCAGTATTAACTTAAGCTCATTCCTCGTCAAAGAAGACTCTACAAACCAGGGCACCTCTTTGTTTAACTTCAAAAACTAAATCTATCACTAGCAGGAAATTAGTATAGTATTAAAATAATGTAAGTATAGAACAAGTTGTATGTTGCCTCCACGTCGGGAGAAGTGAAATTTAATAATGTCCAATAAAGTGCCAATTGACCATTCAAAACATGGTAAAATACCGATGAGCTTATTATTTTTAAGAATAAAAAATCTTGTGTGTGTGGTGTTAGAACCCGAAAATCATGTCATTCTCACACCGAACATAATTTAAATACTAATTATTGATCTAACAGGAAAATTATTTTCACTCATTTCGAATGTGTTATAATTTAAAATATGTTTTATTTCAAGCTTGTTTACCACAAACTCGAATACCTCTTCGTAATCATGTTCGCCTGATTACTTTATAATACTTCGTAACTAGTTTGTGTATCAAATTATTTTATTTCAAGAAATTTTACATTACCACTGCTGAAGATGTTTTACATCAAAAATATAACACTGTATGAGACATAATAAAATTATTTATTTCGGCTCAAGTTTTCAGTGAGTCAGGGTTAAATCATTTTGCCTAGTTTGGTAACAAGTAGCCGAGAGGAGAACTGTTGTAAAAGAAAAACTAGGCAGCGAGGCTGGAAGGTAAATGGCCAATTCCAGGGCACCATAACGGCAACGATGGCAGGGGAGGCCGCATCCCTTAGGGGAAATTTCCAGAATAAACATTTTTTTGTAGGGGACGCCCCTAGTTGCGAAGACACGGAAATACTCTACTTATTTCTATGTTCTTTACGGCCCTTTGATACCTACGTAATATAGAAAAATGTGACAGGAATATTTTAAACGGAGTTAAATAATATTTCTAGTGTTTCTAGTGTTATTTCCTCCGCAGTATAATATTGGGAAAAATGCTTGCTTGTATCTAAATATGATGTAAATAATTCTCAGGTTGAAATCTCGTGACTAGACCAAATTCTTATAGTTAAGTTATGCTTGAAAAAAAAACGCACTCGATTGGATTTGAACCACCGATTGTTCGGTTATCAGCCGAACGCACTACCTTTACGCTACAGTATGATACTGAAATCGTGACGATTATACAATATAATATTATAGTTTAGAATTTTTCCGTTGCCTAGGCAGCAAATTTATTATACAGTAGGTATATTATTATAGTTTAGAATTGTTCCATTGCCTACGCAGCGAATTTATTATTGTCGGCCATTTGCAATTCTTTACGTAAATAAACTATTAAACGTCAGAGTGACATTTGGTACTTTTAAAATAAAAACAACGAGTAACCATCATATAATTTAGTAATATAAGTTAAATTGTATAGAAATAAATCAACGACGCTTCAATACGCGGCCCGTTTTCTTATGTGTTTAATTTAACAAGATAATTAAGAGCTAGTCGAAGAATCTAGGTTATCACAAGTTTTGTTTTTGTTTTGTTATGCCAAAGAAGTATAACTTCTAACGCGCGTACATAAGTACACACACCGATTTTTTCTTTCCTATACGTATACGTATGTAGCTGAACGTCAGATGCTTATCTTAAAAATAATATTTTTTTTCAGTGCATGTATTGGAGCAAGTAGTGGTTTAAACTACGTAGAAACCCGAAGCACTGACAACTTTGTAGATCCCTTTGTCAAAAATTTTCCTTTTCGACAAATTGTGTCGTCAAGATTTTTTTTCTAATTTGATTTATTGCTTACATATGCGCATCTATTATATACACAAGACTGCTATTGGCGGTTATCGACGGTAGTCAGCGATGCACGTCGCAAATAATTTATATTTTGTTTCATTCATCAACAGTAATGTCCCGTGGGGGTAGGCAGATTGAACGTCAGTTGGGGGCGGCAGTTACTCGAGAATCATTAAGTATATAATATAGAAATAGGTACCTAAACTTAGTAATATCGGAAATATCTTTCCATTAAAAAAATCAGCTCGCAGGAAACAAAATGTACCTATTAATTAACATAAAAGCTTTAACAGGACTGTAATTATTTTTGCTAGCAATTTGCGAGTTTTGGAAGGTGTCTAAATGTATCTGAAACTGTGGACTCGCAATATTGTCTATTGAAGCAGAGATGGCATTTAAATAAAATTAGATTTAGTGGTAATTATATTTTGTTAGTGATGTATCCATACAACCCATTTCTTAGACATTGGAGTCATGAATGGATGATAAAAAATAATGTATAATTAAAAAATGGGGCTGCATTTTGGCTCTGCCTAGGGGCGGCATTTTGCCTAGAGACGTCACTGTTCATCAGCGAAAAAGTGTCACGAAACTCCGCATTTTTTCTTGTTTCAATGATGTTTCAACTTTATCAAAATCTACTCGGACTAATAATAAAAAGGTTGAACGTAATATATCAAAAATATAAAACCATGGTCTTGGAACACTTCCAAAACAACTTTAAAGGACGCCAAACGTATATAATACCACGCTATATGCTCTCTCGACATTTGGACCAAATGTCGCTTGTTCAACGCGTGCGTGGTACCTGTGCTCTTGTATGGCTGTGAGACAACATGGCATCTTACTAAGCTTCAAAGGTCTTGGCTTTTGAGCTTTATTAATCGATGTTTTCGCCGTACATTGGTACGACCGCGTTACAAACACCCGAGCTCATTAGCAGACACAGCAGCCTTCGGTGATTGAGGTAATCACGAAGAGACGTTTTACGTGGCTGGGACATGTGTTCCGGATTCCGCCAAACAAAACAAACAAAAATTACGAATATAATAATAAACATAACATTAAAAGGACGCATGTTGAATTTTTATGACAAATTATATTTCGTTCGGCTCGCGTCATTTGCACAATCCGCGCATCGCCTAGTCACGATCTTTTTAGACCATGCCTCAGCTGAAGTATAGCCTTAAGCGACGAGAAGCTGTAAGCAGTAGGCGGGGTAAATACGGAAGTCAGTGACATCTGCTAGATTTGATTAACCCCGTCCTCTATTGTCATTTTTAAAAATCAATAATATATGATGAAGAAATAGACCCACCCCATACCATTTATCTAGATTCTAGGTCATTCATCGTAAACATAGCATCGTCGACCAAATGTCGTTTGTTCAACGCGTGCGTGCTACCTGTACTCTTGTATGGCTATGAGACATGGCATCTTACTAAGCTTGGAAGGTGTCGGCTTTTGAGTTTTGAGAATCGATGTCTCCGCTGAATCTTAAGGGTACATTGGTACGACCGCGTTACAAACACTCGAGTTCGTGAGCGGACACAGCAGTCTTCAGTGATTGAGGCACAGCCTCAAGGGTTCCGTCGTCGTGGCCGGCCCTCCCTCACTCTGGAGCGGTGCTAGAAAAGCGATCTACGTGCTGCAGGTCTGGAATGGCGGGAGGCGCCAGAGTTTGCGATGGATAGATGGAAGTGCCCTAATGCCCTAATGCTGGGTCGTGACAGGGTGAAAGAAGAATAAGAAGAAGATATGCTTTCTCAGTGAATTTTTAGTTATAGGGGGTGATGGAGGCAAAAGTTAGTACCAGTACAACAATAAGGAAATAACAAACGTCTCTACTTGCCCACTCAGTATTTATTTTATGAAAGTAAATTAAAAACGCAATTTTCCAGTGTTTGAGGAAAGCCTGTCTCGTTATAAATTTTCATAACGACATTGTAAAAATAAAATTGAGTAGCTTTCTGTGTTGAATATTAAAAAAATAACTCTCCGGTTTCCATTTTAATAACTCATCGCGCTGCTCGTGATAATAATAATTTTTCTCATTAAAAATTGTTCCCATATCTTTGAAGGCTATTTTTTTATCTTATTTCTATTGCCGGCGCGTCTTCCTTGGCGTTTTTTAATCACTTTGAGAGTTTTTGAGACGGAAAAGTTAACTTAAAATATGCGGTCGGAGTAATTGCCCTCAAAGAAAAGTGCTTTAATCACCGGTCTGTTAACGAGTTATAAAACTGCGGTTAAAAATGATTAATAAAAATTATAAGCGATAAATTAGCTTTATTAATACTACGCATAGTAATCGCATATAAACGCCACCTTTGCTGATAATATTTTAATCTTTTATTTCGATTTATACACACCAGTGATATCTTCAGATTTCAGAACGTATTTTGAATCAAAATGACACTTTCGTCATTATAATAAATACCATAATATTATAGCGGCATGACTTCGAAAAGAGACCCATAGATGGCGCGGCCCATTGACTGGATGCGCAAGCACTATGTATACGGGTTAGGATTTAACTCTATGTTGACTCCGTAATTGATATCTCTCCTCACAGTCTTAGGCATAAAGCCCACCAAAGCGGCGCTCGGTGCGCTCACTACGAAGTAGGCCCCCTCCCACTCGCGCATTACGCTTCACCTATGTAATAAGGGGCACAAGAAGCACAAAATAATTATTATTATCAGCGTCTCTCATAACAAAGCAATAAAAATATTATTAAATTTCTCGGCGGCTTGTAATTTATATTCACGATGACGTAATTCTACCAGCGAAATATCTGACACGCAGCAACTAAACAATGAGTTCACTGTTATTAAATAATGCCGAGGCGCCCGTCTATCGATGACGCGTCCAGAAGCGGATAAAATAAACAGCACGCGCTCCTTTTGCTTGCTGTGTTCAATGAATGGGCTACGTTGTGTTTTCGTTAATTCGTCCCGCTGAGAAGCCAAACAACTCGTGAATCATGGGGCGGGCGGGCACAATGCTCCTCAAAACCAATGTGCGCGGCCATATTTGATTACGTTGTATTTTCGATGATTCACATTGAATATGCGCGAGCACCCCGCTCGCCCGCTTTAGTGGGCTTTATGCCTTACAGCCAGTCAATTTAGTCTGATTAGCTCTGACCCTTTTGATCATACACGTCCTCTATTTTGAGACTAAGCACCTTACACTATCGAGTTTTGTTTCTAGTGATACATGTGGTATCTAGTTGTCAAATGTGATACTTACCTGCAGTGGCGCACCCAGGATTTATTATTGGGGGGGGGGGGCAAGGAGGAGAATGTAAATTAGTCCCATAGGCTCTTTTTCTTCTTCATATAAATATCTTTACATATTTTCACAATACACGGCGATATATTTGTACAGTTTGTCATAGTTTTTATTAAATTGGAGGCATAGTGGCGGTAACCGTTGAGCGTGTCATCAGCGACTGGCGGATTGGAAGTGAACAGCGACCATGCTGGACATGTGTACCTAGTATGCTTAAACATTACTTAAATAATATCGGCTGTGCTACCCGCTTGGTCTAGAGCAGTGTTTCCCAAAGTATGGTACGCGTACCCCCTGGGGTACGGGAAGAGTTTGGTAGGGGTATGCGCTGCACCGGGTTATGGCTACGCCTGGTGCAACAATCATTAATACAATATCCTTGCTAGAAGGTTTATCGCATGCGGAAGAAGAGCAATTGTTGGAATTATTAGCTTCAGACGGATTCTTGCAAATTAAATATAAGGAGTGTACTTAAACATCATTTAGGTTGCAAATGCAACATGTGTATCCAGCTTTAACAAAGACATTCCTGAAATACATCTTGCCTTTTCCAACTTCATATCTATGTGAAGTTGCTTTTTCAGCATTTGTAGACATTACATAAAAAAAGGAACGGCCTTTTGGGTGTGGAACCGCACCTCAGAATAAAATTAATAACCAATGAATGTTATTTTTTATAATCAAACTTTTATTTATATGTTATTATGAATGAATTTTATTTTTCGTTTATTATTATTTTGTTTATGTACTACAAAAGAAATATATAAATATATTTTGATTGTTATTAAAGTACTTATATGCATTTTTCTTTGACGAGGAGTACTCAGTGTTACGAAAATTATAGAAGGGGTACACAGATGTTGAAAGTTTGGGGAACACTGGTCTAGAGAGCTACAATATTTATGCCGAATTCCACCGAAAAAATGTTCTTTTGATTTACACCACCACCGTAGTGGGTGTAGTCGTTCTTTTCGCCGAATGTTTATCGTAGATTTTTGGTTTTTCAATATTGAGGTTCCAACATATTAATCGAAAATGGACAAAAAAGTATTATTGCATTTAAATTATACACAACCTACTCAATACAACACACCCTAATATCTCGTTTATCGGTCTTTTGTCTATTGCACTCGATGTACCTACACCATGGCCCCCACATCCTGAAACGGGCCCTCAGACTAGGGCAGTGGTCGGCAAACTGCGAATCTTTGGCCCCTTGAGTGCGGCTCTGCCACAGATGCTCTCAGCCATATTTGACATGGCTACAAAGAAGAAGCAAAGAAAATGGAAGAGGATAACCGTAAATGTAATGTTGAATAGAACGAGACTTCGCGTTTATTCAAAACTTAAATGGCTTACCGACCTGTATTTATGTGTCGGGAAAAATTGGCGCATTGAAATTTAGAAAGATACAACTAAAAACTCGTAATTTTGCGCTAAATATTCTGTCGATGATGCAAGGAAGAAAGCAGCTGAGGAGAAGAGTCAATAAAAATAAAGTTCTGTATTTAATTAGGTACTGAATAAAATCTGTCAACAATGTTAATATTGCAAGTTTTGTGGTTAGTAAAAAGATTTCCAAGAGAGGAAATCAAGAGTAAATTAAGAAATCGATTTATTGATGAGAACCTGAAATCGTGCTTAAAATTAAATCAACAACATACGAACCTGACTTACCCAAACTTTAGAAGGAGATGCAAGGCCATTATTCACATTGAGTTTGTCAGTCATTGTCATGATTCAATTTTATGGATACCTGACTTACAATTTAATTTGTATTATAAATAAGATCATTATTACGTATGATATTCAGTTTTATTCAATGTACCTACCTATAATTTAAATAGGATTTAAAACTTTAACTAAAGTTTATTAAGTAAATTAGCAGTGTGCCTACTTACTACCTACGTATATAATTTAAGTTTAAGAAATTTGGCTCTCAAAAGAAATCTCAATCGTTGTAATGTTGATATTATTTGGCTCTATTGAATAATGAGTTTGCCGACCACTGGGCTAGGGTATTTGACGGGCCCCTTATCCACCGCTTAGATTAAAGGCAGTGTGAAATACTACATGAAAGTTTTTCAAATTGTGTTTTAGTTCAAATTGAGGGTACTTATACAGTGAATTATTGGCGATTTTCAATACATCTACTTTAATAATGGAGCTGTCGAGTATCGACACATAATAATCAGAAAATATATTTGAGAATTATATAAATTAAAATGTTCATATTTATAAAGTATAATAGCGCCGCAGGCGACTTTTTTTACTATTAAAGCTAATATATGATGTGTGTTTATCTCACTTATCTGGTCAACCAGACACGCCAGGCCCCCCACAGCCCGGGCCCCCAGGTTAGAGCCCTGTCAACCCTCCCCAGCCATGACCTACACCACTCCGGAATTCGGGTGGACACCGAGAATTTCATTAGAGAACGGGTTTATAAAAAAACCTGACATTAGTGTTTCGAAATTTTTGTGTTAGAAATTAAAATCTAAGAAATTTTACTAAAAAGGGTGCTGGAGAATTACAAAACATTTTTTGCCGTGTTGTTTGTCTAAGCCCAAGGTATAGTTTATTGGCTTTCGATTTCAATGTGTAAAATCATTCTGATGATTTTCATATTTTGGGGGGACCAAGGCCCCCTGCCCCCCCCCCCCCCTTGATGCGCCAATGCTTACCTGAACTGCACTAATATTTAGGCGAGTTCATCTGGTTATTTGGTCGAGCGAGTCATCTTATCTTATTAATCTGTTTTCGTGTAACGTTTGATGTATTCTCTGTTATTATTGATTAAATCTCTGTGAACTCTGAATAAATACTAAACCAGAAGTGTTTTTATTTTATAAATACTATAAAAACTGGCGACCAACGCGAGCCCAAAGTGTTTCTATGTTATAAAATAAATAAAACCATCCTATAACTGGCGCCCATCCTATAATATTAAAAATCGAGTTTTTTATTAAACTTCATACGTTTCTCTATGTTTGTACCCACGTATCGAAAAATAGTATCTTCGTCAGTTACAACCCTCTAATCTTAATATTTCTTGTCGATTCCACAATTGGAGACATATATGCACAATCTTAATTACTAATATCGACTAGGTACACTGTAGAAATATCAATACAATTTTCAAACATAGATTTCAGCACTAATTTCCATAAACTAATGTTCCAAATATTATTTTTTTTATTTTTTTGTGGCTACTCACAATCTCATGTTTTATTTTTTTAAAACAATAAAACGATGTATCTATAGTCTAAGAATAAAACATATTTTAATTTAGGAAGAAAGCAATTTCCCAACTCAGAAAGTCGTGCTCCTGGAAAGCAATTAATTAAAATTATATTTATTTACATGTTATAATTTTTAAACGTTCACAATGCGATATGAAAGAAATAAAATAAGTTAAATTATTCAAATAATATTATATTATGTAGTTACATACGAATAAATAAAATGAAATTAACATATATTTTTGTACAATCATTAAAAATCCCTTAGCTTAAGGATATACATATTATAAAACAATGTCTACTATCTAAATTAACCCTGCGCAAGTGAAATATATATATTACCGAAACGATTTGATTGCACACAATTGTCATACCGATAGCAGGTTAGTTCTGGACCCTGGGAGAATAAACAACGGATACTTTCAAAACACGAATTGTGAACCAAATAAATTCAATATTTAGTGCCAAACCCAGCATTCTCTTATCAAAACGCATATTTGAAAATCGCTATTACAACCAAAGGCAGTAATCTCACTGTCCTTTTAAAAGCATACGCAGCAATCTCCATTTCAACCAATAAAATGATAGGGAATGTAACGCCAAAGGATGGCCGCTCCATACTAAACAGACAGTTGGCGGTGATTTTTGTTGGTGCTAATTTAAAATCTTTTTCACTAAATCACTTTACAAGTTATGAGGTTTAACTTAGAGTTAATTAACACACATCAAAGATGTCGGCAGTTTATAAAGTTTTATGGCAAACACAGCAATCTCCAATTTTGTAAGATGCAAAGGCAGCAATCTCCACCGCGTGGTAGCAAAAGCAGCAATCTCCCGGATTAAATACTAATTATCTTTTTATAGACATATATTAAAGAAAAACTGAGAATAAATTTGTTCCCTGATATCAACATACTAAAATCATGTATTTTTTTAGATTCCGACGAAATTTCCTTTAATATATTTTATAAGTTTTTGGGTTTTTTCTCAAAAACATAAAAGTGGGAGATTGCTACCTTTGCTCTTGTACCCCTCATATGGTCTCACCTAGTCTGCGTGTTCTTCTTCCCCCGTTTCCAGCGTCCTGAAATCGAGCTAAACATGACTGTACTACAATTCGGAAGATTTATATAAGTAGCTACCTGTTTAAAATTCATAGCGGTCGCTCAAAAGCGTAAAGGCTTATCCGCTCCGGATTAGGTCATTATTAATTGTCGGCTCCGTAATGTATTTGTTTTAAATATTTAACGGCAAGATTAGGGTGATTTATGCCGTTATCATTTTTGAAAATGCCGTAACCCCGGGCAAAACAAAATCCATTCCACTGAGTGATTCCTATGGCCCTTTCAAAATCATAACACTGACTAAAATTATATTTGCAATTGAACTGAACCAGGCTTAGGATTGTAAAATATTCGGAAAATATATAGAAAATAATTACAAGATCAAAAGAACTTTTTATATACCACGTTTTTAAATTTTCAGTTGAATCATTTATAAACTTGACAATTCTATGTATTAATAAATACTTTTTTTGTACTTGATAGAAATACTGAATAAATATAGAATACTGAAATGTCATTTTAACATTTCATATTGATTTCCATAGTAACGCACGTATATATTAATAATTTAGTTGCTAGGACCCCCTTAGCAACCAATAATAATGTTTTACTTTTAACGATTTTTTTCCGAAACATACAAAACAGAATTAATTGAAAATGAATTCAATTCTGCTTAAAGATGGCTAAAAGTATTAAAAGAATGCATTGTCGTCGTGTTCTGATATATTCTAAAAGTTTCAAATGTCTATCTAGTCGGGAAGTTAGTTAAAAATCTTCAACCGTCCAATAAAAATCTTGGACAAATAAGAAAAAATTTCTACTGGACACGCAAGAAAACATCTGTACCGGACAAACAAGAATCAAGCTAATAAACACGTGGTAATAATTAATAACAACTGTGAGAAAGATCTTTTAATAATTTAATATGTTAAAATATACATCCTTGTTACACCGAGGGATAATTATTATTTATTGTACAGCTTTAAAATGTTATCTTCTTCTTTTCGTTCCTTCTTCTATGATCTTCCATCTAACATCTTCGTATTCCTAGTCGGTCGTATCAGATCACTAAAGCCTTTAAAGTTGCGTAGCCAAGAGAATAGCCATCAACCTATCCCTCGATTATGAGGTGGAGTAAATCATAATTATAGTAGAAAATATGGCTAAAATGGGCATACCAATGTGCAACAAGAAGTTTTAGTCACAAGCCAAAGGCGCTGTCGTCGACTAAATGGGAGGAGCTTGTTAATTTAAAATGGAAGTGCGGTTAAAAATTGGAGTGGCTTGTTAGTTCACAGTTTTTAACACGTAGCCAAGAAGTTCTTGTTGGACAGTATCTTCGGTTATTTGGTCGTGTCGATATAATCTTAAACTAAGTAAAATATTATTGTACCATGTTAATAACTAACGAATATAATATTTACAAACAAAAAATAAAGTATGATACCTACTTGCTTACTTATATTATGTATTTTGTAAAGTTAATTAGTAAGTGAGTAAATTCGACGAATTTGTTTTTTTTTTTTTTTGAAATCGATTTATATTCTCATTTACGAGACATAGACAAGACGCGTCCATCTGGGTGTCTGCAGTAATTTACTGTCTGGAAGACAATAAACATCAGTCGGACCGATGAAACCAAAACCAAGGATAGTATTAGGAAGTAGTGATACATCCGTGATACCACGAACTGTAAATTATAAGGAAAAAACAGTATACATCATGGATTAACACAGTGGCAAAGTGTGGACTGGACAAGGACATATAATATTAAACCTATAAGTAATTAACATAAAATAAATTATTTCAAAATCGTGTAAACTTCGCATAATCTTTAAAAGCATAAATAAGTGATATATTTTTTTTAAAATATCTTACACAATATTTATATCTCCAATTTTAAAGTTTGTGATATCTACAGGCGTTTCGGGCTACAAACCCATCTTCATCCGAACCATCGTTCTAAACAGGCGAGCACACATGGGGGGCCTTATCCGTTTTTTATCGCTAGACGCAAAGTGTTGAGTGTCTGGGTATGGAGAATGTGCATGGAAAGTGTGGTGTTCCGCGGGAGAGGTATATTTGGAAGTCATGCTACATTTTGTTATCCCCACCTCTCTTACCGTCTTAAAAATCAATATAAGTACTTAATAAATATTATTTACATTTTCTTCAAAATGATACATTCATAATATGACACCCACCAACGTCACCAAATCAATAACAACTGTAAAATTAAGATAAAACTGGTAAACTGTAATCTTTCAAATATTTTTTCCTATCCGTTATTAAGAGCATACATAAGTGAAAGGGCAAATAATTTTCAACAGTAGGTGAGACGAAATTTTGCACTCGTAACCAATCGGAGACCGATAGTCGAGGTGTGAGCACGTCAATTTGTTTTGTGATGGCGTTGGAGGAATATATTCCTAAATAGTATGAAGATGACTAAAAAACGTTTCGAATGTACTTGAAAAAGATAACATGTCAATGAATATACTATTATTATTACTAATATAACAATAAACATAACATTAAATGGACGCATGTTGAATTTTTATGACAAATTATATTTCGTTCGGCTCACAATCCGCGCATCGCCTAGTCACGATATTTTTAGAACATGCCTCAGCTGAAGTATAGCCTTAACTTACGTAAAATTATGTCACTGATGTTCGTGAGTAGGTAGGTGGTTGCTTGAGTGACCGGAATCATTGCGTGGAGGGGTGTCTACGCGCGGCGAATAACAAAATTCGTGAATCTGTCAGAAATGCGGGGCAGGGCCGCGAATTATTTATGGCAAGGTTTATTCCCCATATAAAAAGAGAGCAATAGAAATTCATATGTTTATCTTTCAAAGTATTATTATTTTATATATTTGTATCACTGAACGAACAGAGTTTTTGTTACATACATATTATTTTACCAGGGAAATTGATTTAATACAACGCACATATAGTCAAAATACAGATAAGAAAACGATCCAAAGCTCAAATACAAACATAACATTTAAGGGGGGTCCTTATGCGTCAATGACATTGAGTTACTTTACGAACTGCTTGTTGGCGAAATTACAATCTGCCTGTAAAGTCGCCCAGTGTCGAACAAGCTAACAAGCAGATTATAAACAATCTACCGAGAAAAGTTGAAAGCCGGTCAACTTTACACGTTACACGCCGGCGTGTGGGCCTACTGCGTCTGCGCAGTAGAGCGTAGTAGCGACCTCCCGGTAAAAAACGAAATACGTTCTGTCAAAATAGTCGCTAGCTTGTTGGCTTCTCAGCGAATGGAAAGTTTTGTGTGTCATCATCACAATCGCAGTAGCTGAATCGCCCGTTTTTAAATTCGCCAACAAACAGCTCGTAAAGTAGCTCAATGTAATTGACGCATTATACCAACAGAGGCACCTAGCGGAAAAATACGAAGCTTGTAATTTGAAATATTTTGTTTTGATAAATTACAATTTCAACTGTATTAATTAATAAATAGATTTTTTTTAAGTCAAAGATAAACTTACAATTTATTATTGTAAAAAAATGTAATAAAATGTGAATTTGTTGCAGGGTCCCATGTTATCATTACATTATATTTTATGGCCATATTAATTATTAAAATTTAGTTTATTTAGTTTTCAATTTTTTAAGAGCATACATAAGTGAAACGGCAAATAGTTTTCAACAGTAGGTGGAACGAAATTTCGCAGTCGTCGCCAATCGAAGACTGACAGTCGAGGTGTGAGCACGTCAATTTGTTTGGTGATGGCGTCAGAGGAATATATTCTTAAATCGTGTAAAGATGACTAAAAAACGTTCCGCATGTACTTGAAAAAGAAAACATGTCAAAAAAATATACTATTATTATTACGAATATAATAAACATAACATTAAAAGGACGCATGTTGATTTTTTATGACAAATTGTATTTCGTTTGGCTCGCGTCATTTGCACAATCCGCGCATCGCCTAGTCACGATCTTTTTAGACCATGCCTCAGCTGAAGTATACCCTTAACGTTTAGATTTTTGACTAATTTTTATTTTATTTTTATAAAAATACTAGCTGAAGTACCCGGCTTCGCACAGGGTCGCTTCGTGGTTATATTTATCTTAGATATTTAAAAAATAATAAGAGGTAATTATTTCTTTAATACTTATATCTGTGTAATACAATATGGCAATATGAAAATAATTCTAATAGGAGTAAAGGTCAAACAAAAGAACACTAAATTAAAATCGAATCCAAAATATGAAAACGTTAGTAATGTTATTAATATGTAGTAAAAAAAATCAAAATTGGATGGAACAAACAAACAACAAACTTTGTATTTTATATAATACTAATTTAGAAACCTTCGCAGGTATGCGCACAACAACTGACAAAAGTTTCATCGCAATCGGATGAATGGTATAAGAACGCATACGAATAGACGAAGATAGAATAGAAGAAAAAGAAGAAGAAAATGGTTGTATCAATTCAGTAACCTTTCCGGGCATGAGCACAACACTTGATCAAAATTTTATTGCAATCGGATGAATGGTATAGGAACGCATACGAATAAAAGAAGAAGAAGATGGTTGTACTAATTCAGAAACCTTTGCGGGCGTGCGCACAACAACTGGTCAAAATGTCATCACAATCGGATGAATGGTATAAGAACGCATACGAATAGAAGAAGATAAAATAGAAGAAAAAAAAGAAGAAAATAGTTGTATCAATTCAGAAACCTTTGCGGGCGTGAGCACAACACTTGATCAAAATTTCATTGCAATCGGATGAATGGTATAGGAACGCATACGAATAGAAGAAGAAGAAGATGGTTGAACTAATTCAGAAACCTTCGCGGGTGTTGGCACATTTACTGACGAAAATATTATTGCAATCGGATGAATGGAATAGGAACGTATACGAATAGAAGAATATAGAATAGAAGAAGAAGATGGCTGTACTAATTCAGAAACCTTTGCGGGTGTTACCACAACAACTGACGAAGGTTTCATCGCAATCGGATGAATGGTATAGGAACCATACAAATAAAATATGATATAATGAATAAGAAGATGAAGATTTTTATAATTCAGAAACCTTCGCGGGTGTGCATACAACCACTTATCAAAATTTCATCGCAATCGGATAAATGGTATAGGAACGCATACGGGACAGACATTCATGTTTATATATAAGATATAGCCTATACTCTTCGCAATCGGATGAACGGTATGGCAGCGCATAAAATACGAACAAACAAACAAACAAATATTGATTTTTGTATATTAGATAAATGTGTAACTTGAATATTAGACGTGACAACATTTTTTGTTGAAACTTCTTTTAGATTAAGCGGCTTGGGCTTTCCTTGTTTTCCTAGTTTTACATAGGTAAATACTATTTTTGTAGGCATAAAATAATGCGTGTCCGGAAACTTGTACGTATGCAGTTCGCCGTATCACACTTCACCGTGAAATGTTGTATCGGAAATATATGGTCGTATATTAAAGACCACCCAACGTCTTTGGGTCGCATAGTACTGACATAATAATTCATGTCTAAATAAAACACGGTTCTTATCGATTTACACTTTACAGGAATCCAGCAGCAAACAAATTTTGAAAATTGCCGATATACTGGATTATTTGTTAGGTTAGGTTAGGGTTTCATTCTTGAATTCATGATTTTACCAAAATCATCTATGAAAATTGAATCAATATTCACATTGAATCCAATAAAATTGGAGACCATATAGTATACGGTCATCTCTTTCCAAAAAGAAAGCTCATGGTGAACTGTGCCACGGTGAAATTTTTTACGTACAATTTACATGTAACCAAAATACTAGGTCCTTCTTTGCGTTCACTTTCATTCATTTAGGCTCTATTTCTCTACAAGAAGTTTTCAACATTTTTTGACGAAACTAATAAAGTTCTAAAAACCATTTCTTTTATTCAACGAATAATTCATAAGATTTTGAGAAGGTAACATTCTATATATTGAGCATACATAACTTAAAAACACCTCAGATATATATCTACCCAATAGAAAAAAATCATATTTGAAAAAAAAAGCCCCGTCGAGCATCGTATTTTATTTTCAAATATGATTTATTCTAGTGGGTATATATATGAGGGGTCTAGGATGATTTGGCGCCGGGACAACTGGACGCCACCCAATTCGAAATTAAATAGACGTTAGGCACTTAAAGGTACTGTTAAAAAATATTTAATATTATTATTTATATTTAAATTATTATATTATGATTTAAAAGTTAATGAGAATTTAAATATGCACACGTAAATAATGATTTAATCGCGCATATGTTTAAGTTCCAACGAAAAAAGAGTTTTTTATTTTATATAGGCATGGTAATTCTCAATCCTGCGATAAAAAAAACATTATGTTTAGAGTGAAATGAATTAAAACCACTAGGTAGTAGATAGAAAATGATTAAAATTCCTCGTCTACGTTCTGTATACGTGTCTACGACAGTGCGGCGTCCAATTGTCTTGGCGTCCAGTTGTCCCATTCCCATATCTGAGGTATTTTCAGGTAATGTAATATGTTTAATAAAGTACTAATTTCAAATTGCTATCCTGTAAAGTTACAAATTATTGTCACTTAGCTTAGCAAACTCGTTATAAGTTGTAATATATTTTTCCAGTATAATAGATACCTTTTGCAATAATGGAATAAAAATTATTGAACCAACGATGCGTTATAATTTATAAATATATGAAAAGTGATGCTGCGATCGCGTGGAGTTCCGCTGTGGAAATCCCTAAACGCACGGGGATAGAGGGGAGGTTCCCGGAGGGATGCGAAGGGCGCACTAGGGCGGGAGAGGGTGGGAGAGGGTGGGAGAGAGGGCTGTGCGAAGTGTGGCGCGTGGGCGGCAGAAAAAGCTCGGGCGGGGTCGGGAGCTTGCCTTTAGTTGGGGATGTTTCTCGACCAGACTAAGCGTGCAGTATGTGCAAACTAGAACCTAGAAATGATTTATCGTCATCAGGAGAGCAACATTGAATTGAATGGCACCACCAAACCACACCCGGTCTTAATAGGGGGTATCACGAAATCCTACATTTAGTGTGAAGCATCATTTTTTCATGACTGCATGCTTTATGAGCACTTACCCAAGACTAAGGTCACCATGCACTCAAATGTGCTTTGACTGAATTTACATGACTTAAGTTGAGGTACCCATGGGAGAGATGAGCACGTAGAGGCAATATTGAAAAATGTAGTAAGTAACAAATTAAAGCTAATACAAAACTGACGAACATTCTAAATGAAGAGATCTTCACGTTGGCAGTATGACGCCGCAAATTTTCTAAATGCAATAAAATTGGCCTTTGCAGCGACCAAGTTGGACGGTCTGATGGACACAACAGCTGGTTGAACCGACTTGAGTAGACATTCCCAAATGATGTGGTTTGCATCCTGTATTTCTCCGCCACATGGACATGTTGAAAGGGTAACAAGACCAAGATTAAAGAGCCTGCCAGCGAAGCCACCATATCCAGTCAAGAATTGACTGGTGTAATGATCTGGAGTCAAAGCGGTTATCTCCATTCACCATATGGACAAGTGGAGAAAGTTTACCATAATATAACATGATAATGAGAGTTGTCTTTTTACCAATACCATCAGTGTGGTCGCAATAGTAGTTTGAGGCCAATACATTGTTATTCAATTCGAAATTTATCAATTCTGGTATTCACGCCAACTTCCTGCTCCTCTAGGAGAAGGCATTCGAAGAAAAGGAAGAACTACCTCTTCATCCAGCTCTTAAGGTAGTATTTTGTTTGTTAAATTAAAATTATGAATAGTCGTGTCTGGATAGATATTTTTCGTCTTTACAAACTGCAAATAGTTACAGCTGATATTAATGGCGTGCCCTACATTTTTATGGAAAGGGTATTAATATAATTTAATAATATGTTAACTGATATAGAGTAAGACCAAGGCATCATTCTTAATAATTAAGCAACTTGGCGATAAAAAATTTTAAAAAAATACCAACAATAGCTGTAGCACATAAAATTATAAATTTCGTATTCAATATCTTTGACTTATTTTCAATATCATAGTTTTTCTAGTAGGTATATGTAGGGATTGCAAAATCTAATGGAAATACTAATACCGGTTTTTCCTATTGATAAATATTGATTAATAATAAAATGCCTAATTCTTGTCAAATTAGGGATCACAGAGATTATCAATATAATTTTTTATCGTAAATATTTCACTATAATAATATCGACATAAATTTTACTAATGTTTTATAAATGCTTTTAAAAATTAATGAATATAAAAAATCTTAACACCACTTCACATGGTCGTACTTAAATATGACTATATTCTAAAACATTAGAGCGAGAGGTTTAGAAGAATACTATTTTATGTAATAAAAATACTTTATGCAGTCATCAAATATGTTTAAAATAAATATAAATGATAATAAGGCTTCAAAATTATATAAATAGATTATCTACAACGTTTAAGGAATGTCCAGGATCATACTTTGAAAATAGCATATAACCTCCATTTTGACCTACCTGTCCCCCCTGAAATGCACACAAGATTCAAGAAGTAGTTTAATATAGTGAGTTATTTGATCCATAAGCATGTAGGTGCCCTTCTTCAAATGCTTATATAAGTCCTGTCTGAGACAAATGTGCAAGCTATAGGACTGGTGTAGGTGACTTAAAATTCTGTCTACTTATGTATTTTACAACGTTTTTCTTAGCTCGTATTTTTATTTGTCCGGTGGTTCTTTGTCCGGTACAAAACTTACAATCGATTTTTAACTAACTTCTCGACTAGCTAGACATTTGAAACTTTTAGAATATATCAGAACACGATGCCAATGCATTTTTTAAATACTTTTAGCCATCTTTAAGTAGAGTTGAATTAATTTTCAGTTAATTCTGTTTTTTATGAAAAGTTATTTTGACACCATTATTGGTTGCTAGGGTCTGGGGTCCTAGCAACTAAATTATTAATATATACGTGTGTCACTATGGAAATCAAAATGACATTTCAGTATTATTTCTATCAAGTACAATTTTTTTTGATCGTTTAAGCTAGTCAAGTCAAGTTTATATGATTCAACAGAAAATCTAAAAACGTTGTATATAAAAAGTTCTTTTTACTTTGTACTTATTTTATAATAAGAAGGGGTGTTACAATCAATTGAATCAATGGTTGTTTAGATTTAAAAAACAGTATAATATTACATTATTATTGTTTTATTCAATACTGAATATACCTACGTAAAGTTTAAGAATATTGGAATCTTTATTATAGAAAAAAGACAAATTTAAAAAGCCTCTGAAACAAAACATATTTGAATATAAACGCTGATAATCAAATTTGAGTATCATCATGTTTGTAATGGCATTTACCTTGATTAAACAGAAACCATATTGCTTCCTGATTAGTGAAATTTGGAGTACCTTGGGCTTAACGTAAATATAAGAAATAAATTGCCATCGATGAGTTCTAGAGATGAAATAACTCATCCGAAAATTTAAAGATCTGAGTTCGAGTTCCACTTTTCCAATTTTTGCTAACGTGTATATTTTTTTGAAATAGTGGTTTTTTAATATTAAGTACATTATTTTGTTACAGACTTTAATAAGAGTCAAACATACACATTCACATCGATAGACTTCACCGTTGAAGACATGTGACCGAAAATATAATGTTATCTTAAGATTTTTTTCGTGTATGTAGGTAGGTATAACTTATAAGGTACCTAACGAAGAGAACGCACCATGGTTATTTCAACTGGCTCGGTATCAAGAGAGTATAAACCGGAATCACCTAAAGCGTCATAGATGCAGGTATATGGTACAACTAGAGTTGGCTATTTCCCGAGAAAATCTCAATCTCGAGATTCGGGATTTCCCAAAATGATGAAATTTTAAATTCTTGAGATTCGGGATTTCCAGAAAATAATTCTCGAGAATTATCGAGATATCGATAAATTTAAGAAAACATGTAAAAATCCTAAAATCAGTGTAAAAACAGACAAATTCCAAAAAAATATGATTTTTTTTATTTATGTAAGAAGACAAACAAAAGAGAAGTAGGAAAACAAAAATAATTCAAAACATTACATTACATTACAAAATAGAATTTAAAAAAATACAGACTGTCAATCGCCGCGTCTGACAATCGCGTACGCTTTTGATACACAAAGTTCCGTGATGTTACAAAAATTTATCCTCATTTTGAGTCGACGTTGGCTTAATTGTGTTAAATGCCCCGATCAGTCTCTGAACGTTTTGTGTTTTCTGTCCTTTCATATAGAAAATCGTTTTTTCAATTAATATTTGATAATAAAGAAACCTCGAATCCCGAGAAAAGATTCTCGAGATCCGGGATTTCCCGAAATGTTAAAATTTTCGATTCTCGAGATTCGGGATGGAAAATCTCGAAAATTTCTCGAGATTTCCCGAAACCCAACTCTAGGTACAACTACGGGATACTGGCATGGATCTATCTGAGAATAAACATAAGGACATGCAACTGATAGGGATTTCTAAACGAGCTGCGTGGTGTCCATAATAATTATGCTCTGGCTTGGGATTTAGAACTATAGATAGGTATACCATCATAAATCGTCAGGTGTGCGAATTTAGAACTAAACTCATCGTACCTATTATAAAAAGTATTGAATGATAAATGTCAAATTTTAGCATGTGGCGCCCTCACTCAGCAGACAACGTATACCGGTGGTACTATAGAGACATTGATTCAGAGCTTTCGACAGTATATATTTTTAGCTATCTTATTTATACTTTGCATGGATAGAAGCATGAAGTCTGATAAAATTAAAAAAAAAAGTTATGAAAACATAATAAAAATGTTACTTACCTTACTGTTACTTAGTTTTACCTACTGCCTACCATCAAAGCTGGAACGCCCACTAGTGGGCGGTAGGGACCAGGTTGACTATCCCTGGTTTAAAACAATAGATTTTGTCATCATTGACATGTTTTTCAGTGATTCTCTCTTATCTGATAGTCATGGTAAAAAAATCTGCACAGTTGACATATTGTCAACACTTATATATTATATATACGTTATACGGAATACAGCGGAAAACGCATTTTGAAAATAGTCGATAAACTGGATTATTTGTTAGTTTGGGTTAGTTTAGGTTAGTTTTGGTTGGGTTAGCTTAGGTTAGGTTAGGTTAGGTTTGGTTAGGTTAACCTAACAAATAATCCAGTTTATTGGCTATTTTCAAAATGAGTTTTCCGCTGTATTCCGTATAACCGAACAGTACCGATAAATATATTATGCAATGTGTATAATTATTATGTTGCATGCACGTCACTGCTAAAAGGGTGGTTTCGGAAGCTGGGGATACGTCAGGAGAACCGAGCTGAGGGTGAGTCAGATGGGGGCGGACGGGGTAAAACAGGGGAAGTGGGCGCGTGTGGTGATCAGGCGCAGAGTGTGAGCCCGGCGGGTGAATGGGGCGAGTGGCTCGAGTTCAGGGTTAGCTGGGAAGGGGGCTGATCAATATCTGACGGCTGTTGCCATGGCTACGCCGGCTGCTGCGCTCGCCAGACCGAGTGCCTCCGCACACTGGCGGAAACTAAAACCCCGCCCAGTTGTATTTTCGTTCAGCTGAGAGATCGTGTACCACCTACTCACTCACGGCTACTCGCTGTTTTCGTTCACAGAATGTTAATGTGTAAGTTTGTTGCAGTTTTTCGAAATAAATTTAAATATACGTCTTACCGTTAATAACTAGTTAATTATCTTGTCAAAACATTGTCAAATATGTGTATTATTTTGTGCAATCATCATTATCTTAAGTTTGAAGATCTTTTTAAGGATAGATAAACGTATTTAGAGCTCGGAATAGTATTCATTGTACTACTATTCAATTGTCCATACACGGCGATTTGTACTAAGAAAATTTGGCCGAAATCATATAGCCGATTCACTAATGGCATAAATCATTTAAATCGAAAGGAATTTTTATATATTACTAGCTGACCCGGCAAACGTTGTTCTGCCATATAAATTATTTCTAGTGAATATTTTGGTTGTTAAATAAAAAATAACGAATGTATCGTAAGTGTGTGGGGATGGGATCTATGACAGAAAGAGGAATGGAGCGCTGTCGACGTGGTTCGTTTGGCATTGGCAGCAATGAGCCTACTTTGTGGTACACTTGGCCTTTGATTTTGAACGTAGAATGGAATTGTTGACCATTTGCCGTAGTATTGTGAACTATTTCTGTTGCTCCGAACGAAGTCATTTGGAAGCATGAATTGAATGTGCGAATGGACTTCAGGAACAGGTTTGAATCTGGAACCGTGCCGACGAGCAAGCCGTTCAATGGTTCTGGTGGTATCTCAATTTCTGGTAGTTGCACTTTTCCTGATGCGCAACACATCCCGGCTGACTCATGTTTGAATTTGAGCGCATGCCAATGGGGACATTCTTTGTCCATAGCACCAATCAGCACTTTCGGATGACCGGAATATTTAATATCTGAGGAACAAAGCGGATGTAAATGCTCGATGTACTTGTTGGCGTTGTCGGTCATTTGCTCTGCGTGTGTTAACTACGAACCGGCGCACTTGACTCCGTTCCAATTGTCGTTGTTGATTTCGTTCAGCTCGTGCCTCTTGTGATTGAGATGCACGCAATTGCGACATGCTCACACGCACGTTTTTGTTATCTTGTTGGATTTGTTCGTCTGTTCTTTTTGCTCTACTATTTTGCATGTTTTTTGCTTTATTCGTTCGACGGCCCAAATGGCCCCCCGTGCGTCTTGCTGGCATTGTGCACTGTAATACACGCACACAAAAATAGATAAATTAAAATAAATCGTACAAAATTTTGCACGCACTGCGTTGTGATATGCTGAATGAAATGTCAAAATGACGCTTCTCTTGAATTCTTCTCGGACGTAGCGCCATCTGTCATTTAACAACATAAATAATTTCGTTCTGTTTGAAATACGAACGACGGTTAAATTTGTTTATACAAAAATAATAAAATCGCGATTAAAAAATGGGAGGGTAGGGATAGGAGGGTAAAAATTTTGGGTTATAAGTATTTTTTAATGCCAAATAATAAAAAAAATACAAAAAAAAAATGTCAAAAAAATAAAAGAAAAAATTTTCTGGATAGAGATACCCTAATCACCTAGCGGTATGAAATATACTTGTTGACCTATTCTCATACCTAAAAAATATACATAAAAAAAAATCATAAAAATCGGTGAAGCCATTTCGGAGGAGTGCGACCACAAACATCGTGACACGAGATTTTTATATATATAGAGATTAGAGAGAGGAAACAGGAATTTGTACTTTTTACCACGTTTTTCTTAGCTCGTATTCTTGTATGTCCGGTGGTTGTTTATCCAATACAAATATTGCAATCAATTTTTAACTAGCTAGACATTTGAAACTTTTAGAATATATCAGAACACGATGCCAATGGATTCTTTTAATACTTTTAGCCATCTTTAAGTAGAATTGAATTCATTTTCAGTTAATTCTGTTTTGTATAAAAAGTTATTTCGGAAGAAATCCGTAATCCAATCCACTATTGTTGGTTGCTAAGGGGGTGGTCCTAGCAACTAAATTATTAATATATACGTGCGTAACTATGGAAATCAAAATGACATTTCAGTATTCTATATTTGTTTGCTTGTTGCAAAATAGCAAAAAAATGATTTGTTGACAATTGCCTTATTTGTCCTAAATTATCGATACTTACATAGAATTGTCAAGTTTATATGATTCAACAGACAGTTTAAAAACGTGGTACTTATATAAAAAGTTCTTGTTATCTTGTAATTATTTTTTAAAGTAAGTACCATTTAAAACCTTCATCCATTTTAGTCATTCTTAATGATTCTTTGACTAACATGTTAATATGATTTTCTATATTAAAAGTCAATTTTACTCTTCAGAATTAATACATTGTAAGTAAATACAGAAGTACTCACACATCACGGTTATTACCAAATACTTGTTTTAAATTAATATACAATTCTTCTTCTTCTTTCACCCTGTCACGGCCCAGCATTGGGGCATAGGGTAAGCATAAGTTCGCGCCACTTCCCTCGGTCCATCGCCAACTCTTGCGCCTCCCGCCATGTCAGACCTGCAGCACGTAGGTCGCTTTTGTAGCACCACTACAGAGTGAGGGAGGGCCAGCCACAGCGACGGAGCCCTTGGGCTGTGCCACAAGGGTACGAAGTATCGCATTCTTTGGCGGCATCCGGAACACGTGTCCCAGCCACGTAAAGCGTCTCTTCGTGATTACCTCAATCACCAAATGCTGCTGTGTTCGCTCATGAGGTCGGGTGTTTGTAACGCGGTGGTACCAATGTACCCCTAAAATTCGGCGGAGACATCGATTCTCAAAGCTCAAAAGCCGAGACTCTTGATGCTTGGTAAGATGCCATGTCTCACAGTCATACAGGAGCACAAGTAGCACGCACGCGTTAAACAAACGACATTTGGTCCTCATAGAATACAGCCTTGACCTCCATGCGATCTCAATCTCTAATTATATACCAATTATTAAACGAAGTGTAGTGCCACTTATTTTTCTAAAATCTTACAAATTACAGCTTCGGCAAAGAAGTGATGATCGATTATTACACGTTTCTATCATATTGTCTTAGATTGTTAGTTTTAGGAGTAGATAATCTGTATGTATGTATACACATACAAATACTTTACATGTATTTACTTAGAACTTTCACTAACAACACCGCCAAGAAAGGATATAACATTTAGAATGGTGTCAGATTCTTGTCGTAGTTCAGGCGACTCCTTCGGGTGTTGGTGTTATTACTTTAAAATGACACTAACACTGTCGGTACCAAAGTGATTTCTGAAGATTTTTCAAAGTGAAGAATCTGTTCTTCCTATACCTATGTGTAATATAAATAATAAATATAGTACTAAGAGTCAATTATCTAATGAATCCAATAACATGATGTGACATCAAAAGTCACAGCTGTTTATGATTAACCCCGATGTGTGACGCTGGATGGAAAAAAATCATAGGAAGATTGTCTTCAAGGACCGAAAATGATGAGGATCTATTTCTGCCCAAAAAAAGGCCCACACCATATTATAAGACAGCGATTGCGTACCTTTTTATAGGTACTGCTATACTTTTATAATACTTTTTTATGCTTTAATTATTACTAAAAAAATTTGTATTATTGGTGTCAAGGAGAAGAGCTGGGAAAAAGTATTGACTAGAAACAGAATTACTCACTAAATTCAAATTATTAGGTACTTAAAAAAATGATTCAGTTATCATAAAAGAAAATTTCCTTAACCAAGAGTTTTTTTTTACTTTTCTAGGCACTTAAAAAAATCATAAATATTACCTATACCTATTATACCTACACAAAATGTTTAATTACCTGAATATAGAAAATTATGTTGTTATTTTTAAACTGCAAAAAATAATGAACCTAATCAGCGCATCAAAAAAATGCATTATTCTTAAAGTACCTAATGGTTTTGTAATACACAAGACTGCTGTCGGCAGCTATCGAGGGTAGTTTCTCATATGTTTGTATCGAAGTGTTATAATTACAATAAGTTAGCCGTCTAAACAGACAAAACTGTCTATCTTGCTCTAAAATTTAGCACAGCCAAGAGAGGTGCTATTAAAACATGGCACTTATTTTAACAATTACAACTAACTTATTGTAATTGTTAAAATAAGCTGCCGTAGCGGCCGAAAGCAATCTTGTGTATATAGATATATAGGTGGGTATATTCATAATTAGTAAATTAGCCGTAATAGTGCGAGAGAAGCGATTAATCACTGCAATTCCGATTTGATGAGTAAATGCTTTTTTTTTAAATTTAGAGTGATTAATTCAACTTTTTGGTACCTACTTAAACACCGAAATATTGTTGAAAGTGGGTTGGTTTAGTCCAATGGTCTACAAACTCAATTAGGATGTGAGCTACTTTCAGAAATTGACATCATCAGGTGAGCTACTCATATACCTATATTCATTCTTTACATTTTTTTATCATCGTCCTTTATCGTACCATACATAATATTATTATACTACTTAAAATAAATTAGGGCATAGGACTTCCAATAAAACATAAAATGCGTAGATACTTTAATTATTTATTTATAAACAAAATATTAATTGAAGAATATCTTGAAATAAGTGTGAGTAAAAGTAAAAATAATTAGTGAAAAGAATGGCATTCACTTTCTTCCACATTTTTTTTCAATTCTCGGTGAGTACCTACCTACCTTGTTACTCCCATCTGAATCCAATTATTATCAATTTGTAGGTACATCAGAATTCTGTGAGTCTGTTTCTACTTTTAACCACCTTCATAGTGGAAAACGTTGATTCACATAAGTAAGTACAACAAAAAAATGCCTTCATTTCATTACGGAGTCAAATAATAAAATTTTAGAGGCAAATTTATAAATATGATAAAATATCCTACGCGAGCAACCGAAAATGCCGCCGCGAGCGCCCGCTTGGCGAACACTGCTTTAGTCTTTTACAAAAATCAGCGTCCCAGCACTATTTTATCTAGCAGAAACTACTTCCAAATTTAAACAATTAGCATTTTGTTAGTTACTTCGAAAATCGCATAAATGACGGGACCTATCTGGAGCTTGCTTGCGGACACCTTGAGTAATAATTTAAGCTCATAAAAAACCTCCTTGATTATGCATAAACGACCCGAGAGCGGTAATCCTCGCATGAAAGAAAGCTGCATTTAGCACGGATCCCTGAGCAAACCTCGCCTTTTACGTTGGCACTTAATTTCACGAAAGAAAATCCCGTCAAGATTGTGTGCTCCCGCTCGGAGCTCGGCTCTGCGTCAATATTTGTTCGAAATCTCATCGCATTATAAAATGCCGGTGAACTAGTGACGCAGATCAGAGGAACGCTCCTGCGAGGTGAACGGATAAGCATACGCTGAGAATACGAGTTTCAGCGTTTCTCAAATAGATTTCGCACAAAGACGTTGAAGAAACCATTCTTTTGCCAGTTTAAATCAACATCTTTGTAAACTTTACCCACCTTTTATGTCATTCAAAAATTTAACAAAACAAAATAAGGCAATAGGATTTTTATTGTGATATTTACGTACGTTTTAGATACCTTTTTAAACAGAGCGTTGGAGCGGAGCTCGGAGCAGGAGCACGGAGCACTGGAGATGAGAAATGAGATTTTACCCGGAGCACCAAAAATTTGTAGTGCTCCACTGCTCCGGTTGTTTTTTTATTATGAAATTTTCGTCCTAAAATCTAATGAAAATAGTAGATATATTTTGACACTTTGCAACACTGGAATTATTTGAAATATGGCAACACTGCTGAGTGATAAATAACCTCACTTTTTTTTTACTGAAGAGGCAAATAATGAGAGACGATTTTCTGTCGGAATTTTGTTTAATAATGAAAATGACGATTATTTTAAAACTTCTTACTTACTTATTTTTTTAACATATTTGTAAACATAATATTATAATACTTATGAAAACTTTTTACCCGGAGCGGAGTAGACCATGGAGCGGAGCTGGAGCAAGTATTAGGTCCCGGAGCGGAGCTGGAGCGGAACAACTAAAAAAAGAGTCCGCTCCAACGCTCTGTTTTTAAATGCATCTAATAAAACTGTGATAGAATTAAAGTTCTTGAAGCATTTTCTCGATTACCTGATATTCTGAGACTCACGATAGACCGAATCAAAATAATTATTGGTACCCTACTTAGAATTTCTGATGCCCTATTTAAAGTATGGGTCTATCAGTGGCGAAGGGTGGAGGTAGGCTGTTAAGACCTGACGTAAATAGTGCACATTAAACTTTGTCAGTCAAACGTATTTGTTTTCATTGAACTAAGACTAAAATATGTAGGATTGTGTTTGTTCAATTAAACTCTGCCAACTTGAAGCCATAGTAGATAATAGTCAAAAAATATTCGTTTATCTGTAAAAAATCTGAAATTATGCCATTAAACCATACATAATTTAAAATATTTTATAGATAGAAGAATATTTTTTATCGATTGTGATGTGGTATAGAAGGGCTTAATGAATTAAGAAAAACTAACCAATATCACCTGTAAATAAGTATTCTTAAAAGTGTGCACTATTTTTGTCGGATTGGCCATAGCATATCTAAACTATTATGGTATGGTTTAGGCGGGGTTTAATTGAATTTTAAATACTAACCAGCACAATCTACAAATAATTGTATTCTTAGTTCAATGAAAACAAATAATTATGGTGTGAACTATTTATCTTCACCCCTCGCCACCCGTCACTCTTTCTACTATGAATTAGATTAGCCAGGGTTTAATTGAAATTTAAAAACAAACACTATCTACACATTACAACCTTAGTTCAATGAAAACAAATACATTTGACTGACATAGACATATATTTACTGTTACTACTAATCATTTCATGTCAACATCATAATATTTAACCTGAATCTAACCACTACTGAATGAAAGTTTTATATAGATGATTCCATTCCTCTCGGGTCTGTACGTTGCGTTGCCACTTACTTCCCCAGACGTATTTTGTTAACCCAGCATACGACTTTTTGGGCGTTTTCTACTTCTTGGGTACCACTGGATTACTAGATTTATAGAGTGATTATCTTTTTTCGAGCTATGTGTCCGACCCGTTTCACTTATTTAACAAACTCTAGTAACATCGTACTACCATTATTTCTATTTTTTGTAACAATATTTTATTCGTTGGATTGGTCTTTTGGTAAAATCGACTTAATTTTATCATGGTAGGTAACTACAACTGCAATTTATTTTAGGGGTCACGAATATTCAAAAAATGTTATTAATAATGAAGAAGTTTTCACAATACTTGTTAGCATAACTCATAACTCGACAACTAACAATGTAAAAAGGCGCCTTTTCTCGAACATGACGTAGGCGCTTCAATATGTTTTCATATTTCGCTTAGGCTATATTAGATACATACTTGTGAACTAAACTGTCCTTGTAATGTATCATTCACGCCTGCGCAATACATTAATTGTATACTACTTGCCTTTCTGCCTTTAGGCTCGTATTTTGTATCCCCTCAGTCTCAGTCGCAACATGGTTACACGTGCTGTAAGTACACTAGTATCAGTGGCGGCTCGAGAACTTTCTAGGTGGTGGGGTTTAACCATTAATTATTATTAAAAATACATACCTACCTACTTTCTCATCTACATTATAATATACCAAGCAAGCTACTTATAATAATTACATTTTATTAATGGGATCATTTTTACAATACTTCATCACATCTAAAAAGCGTGCTTAAAAATATTAATTTGATTAATAATACTGATTATTATAAAGACTTACCATTATCGGTTTTGAACAACGACATTCAGCGAGATTTTTTTACCCACATTGGGGTTATTTGAATAGTTCCCCGGTATGCGTTTACTAACGCTAATGCATTCGCACCATTTATAGAACGAGATTTGTAACCGCGACAACGGGATGGAACCGAATCATCCCGGTCAGCGTAAAATTGTATGATAGTAGTAAATATCGCTATTAACCACGGGCTTAGACGGATAAAATAAATAATTAAATAAGTAGTTCATTTAATCCTGTAATGAAGTTGGTATATTATGTCCAATAATAAAAATATCTAACGTATATTTTTCACATGATGGATGTGGGGATGATCCCTACGAACCCTTAAGGTAGAACCGCCAATGCTAGTATAAATATGTCAGATTTTTTTTTTATTAATCTGTACAATATAATATCAATCATCTGTTTCGAGCGTTAAATTTCTACGCCTACGCACACTTAACATTAAAAAAAAATTAATGCTAACAATATTTAAGGGGTTCCATAAAAGCTTTCCGTGAGTAATTTTAATTGGGAAACGCTGCAGTATGTAGTCACTTCGTACACAAGCGTGTCGACACATGCATATAGGTACTACCTTCATGCTTCGAATGTGCAGGGTCGGACTTAAAAGTTGTGATTTTTTGATTCTAGCTAGAGATTCTAGAAATCGAATGTTTTCGAATAAGTATTTGAATCTCGAAAATTTAGGGATTAATTAGAACTTACATAATACTCGTACTATCGTGGGCCGAGTACTTAATTGTTCTAACAGAAATTTTGTAACTTTTCACTAGAGCACTTTTAAGTTTTGGCACTTTGTAGTTTTATGAGCTTACATTTTTGTAACCTATAATTTTCAGGAAAAATGATAAAAAAATAAATATCCAGTATTATGAAAAAAGTTATTTATTCAAGAAAAAAAAACATGCTAAAACAATAAATAACAGAATATGGAAATTGTTGATAGAACAAAAATTACAATAAGAACGTACATAAGTGAAACGGCAAATAATTTTCAGCTGTATGTAGAATGAAATTATGGCCGCGTTACCATTCGGAGAGCGACAATCGAGGCGTCTGCACGTCGATTCGTTTTGTCATGGCGTCGGATGAAAATATTCTTAAATAGTGTAAAGATGACTAAAAAACTTTACGTATGTACTTAGTAAAGAAAACATGTCAATGAATATACTATTATTATTACGAATATTATAATAAACATAACATAAAAAGGACGCATGTTGAACTTTTATGACAAATTATATTTCGTTCGACTTCCGTCATTTGCACCCGCGACCCGCATTCCGCAGCATCGCTTAGTCACGATCTTTTTAGACCATGCCTCAGCTGAGGTATAGCCTTAAGTCTACACATATTGATAGTAGAATTGTTCTAACAGCATTTCTATGATAAAACTTAAGGAAACAACTGATAAAACAAAAGTACGAAACAACTAAGACAACCAGTTTAGAAAAAAATAACTTATTTTTAATATAATGGGGCTGCTTGACTATTTTTGTTTTTATTTTTTTGCACTATTTGTGAATACAGAGATTTGAGAATAAAGAGAATTCTTTAAAATATGATTTCATCAGAAACCTTTCAGCTGGTGGCATTTTAGTAATTACTTCAAGTCATTAACCTTTTCCAGTGAGAGTATGCACTTCTTGGGTTCTGGGCAGGTTTTGACTCCAGGAAGTTTGAAGATTGGGTTACTTCGTAAGATATCTCTTGACTTTAATGCAAGACGGACCATTTCCAAATTATCGTCGCTGCGATGTATTTTGTGACAAATGTTTCCTAAATTTTCCGAATTGTATTGTATCTTTCGTAGTGTTTAGTAAGTTATTCCCTTGAATACTAATTAATTAACTGCTTAGTCAAATAATTTAAAATGTTGCACAAGCCATCTCCAATTCGGGTCTGCGATAAATCCTTAACCATACAAATCTTACATAAGCTACTTACTATGTAGGAAAGCATACACTTTTATCCGTTACTGTAGTATAGAGATTGAATACACTCGTAGACCCATCGTAGAAGTAAACGTAGAGACCTTTTTACCTAAAGATGTGTACGGCTACCACTTTCCTTGTAGCTTAGAACTTTAAATGACTGAACTTTACTAAAATTCTTTTAAATCACTATTCTATAATATATGATAAAGGTTTATGTCATTGAGGAAGGTGTGAGTGGAGTCGTTCTTAATAACTTAGTACATGTATAAGTTCTCTTTTCGGGCAGTCGGAAAGGTTTTCATATGCCTTCTCATAAATAAAGTAACAGAGGTCTGTGACAAATCCGACTGCAATATGAACACTAAAAAGACCACATACAATAAGTCCACAATATATGACAAAACGTGCGAAGATGAAGTTCAGAGAGAGAGCACAATCTATTATATACGTGGGTTGCACTTATGAATCGAGAAAATCAGAACGGATTTTACATGACTGATAAAATTCATAGGCTATCATAACGATAATTATTGAGTGGTTCACAAGTATAATGAACCAAGTTCATTCTGGTTATTTTTGAGTAAGATAGGTTCAAACATAATATTTGAGTATTTCTTATTCTGTAAGGGTATGATTTCCATTACATAATAACTTAAATGTACTCAAACTAACATTTTAGAATTGTAATCATACCCTTCAATGACATATTTTACACAATTAAAAATACTTAAATATTATGTTTGAACATTGCTTATTCAAAAAAATCCAGAATGGACTTAGTTCACAATGCTTGTGAACCACTTAATACACACCAGTGGCGAAGACTCCATACTAGGCGATTATTTAAAGCCTACCTTCTTAAGAAAAATATTTTTAAATTGCATATTGACATATTTATATACTTAATCACTTCATTATTTTATGTTATATAAAAATAATTTATTTTGCCAATGAGAGATGTCATATATGTAGGAATGTATTACAGTATTACACAGTTTACAAAACAACTGCAAAGGTATTAAAAAATATACCACAGCGCGCTGTAAATAAATAATAAACGCCGCGACGTCTCGACGTAAATAAATCTCCGATTATGTGTGAAACAATTCTGAATTTTTTTCGTATGGACTTTACGTCTCATAACCTCTGCAAGTCTGCTGATTTGTACGAAATAAGGTAAGCTCCTATCGCAGAGCCTAAAACATTCGCGCATAATAATGTTGTCATGACTGCGCACTTTGTCCAAAATCATTAATAATTAGATAAATAAAAAAATAATTTCAACGGCGTTTAATCGAATATTAATAAATTTAATAAGTAAGTATAGATTATATAAATTTTATTTAATGATTTTTGGTTGGTATACATGTTTTGAAAAATACGTAATTTAAACACATCGCTCATTTTTATGTCGTCAATGAGTTTTTGAAGTTTCATTGAATTAGTGTGTCGTTGTCATTTACTAGTGTGCACCTATTCATTAGTAGTAAATATCGTACTATTCTCGTATGTATACCTGACAAGTGTGCTGTATTTATCATATCTCCATAGCCTACCTCTTTCCAAAAGTCACCCTTCGCCACTGATACACACTATACTACAGAGAAAACGCTTAGAAAACTTGAAGCTTTCGAAATGTGCGCTTACATAATAGATATATGTTTCTAATCAGCTGGATTAAAGGACAAAGTTTTACGAATGTCAAGATGATGTTTAGGAAGACAAGAGTCAAAGATTTAATCAATGGTATAGTTTGGCCACTACTACTTCTACATGTTATCATTCAAGGCAATATTTTAGGTAAGCGAGGGTCTGGCGGAAGAAGAACGTCTTGGCTCAAAAATAACAGAGAATAGTTTGTGCTCAGCACTTCATACCTGTTTAGAGCAATGAAAATTTAACCAATATCATCGTGAACACCTGATAATAGATACGACAAAGATTGAAGAAGATAATAATTACTTTATTAGCTAGAGTCTTAGAACCACCACCAAAATCACAACAGGGAACGCACTCTACTCCGTATTACTTTTAGTTTTTGCCCAGAGTAGATGCGCCGTAAAAAGCTCCTCATTTATTTACCATAAAATTAATTTTAAAAGCAATTAAGATTTCCTCTTTGAAACTGCTTTTTCGTAAAATTCGCATTTCTTTCAAGAATTTTCATTCCGTTCTCCTGTGGAGTCATATTTTTTTGAAAGCGCTGTTTTTTCTTTCATTAAAATAAAAGTCCAACTGAAATATTCTCGCAACTTATTAAAAAAGTATGTAATCGAGCTAAATACATGCACCTAGTAATTTAAAAGTTAAATACATACCTAATCATAATTTGAATCATAATCATTTGAATCATAATCATTAGTATGTAAATAAATGTATAGGTATATATAAACATTTAAATAATTAACTTTAAGGTAATGTCTTCTTGTAATAGTATGTACCTACATGATGGCCCCCACATCCTGAAGCGGCCCCAAGACTAGGATCTTTGTCGCCCATCACCAAGGTTAAAGGTAGTGTGACGCTCTACTCGATTTTAGTGTATGTTTAATACTTATACCCATTTGAATTTTGGAGTTTTCAATTAATGACGACAATTAAAAATTACATCGTGTAACCTCATATTTTTAAATATATCCACTATTAAAGGAAAATAGCTTTTATAATAGACTTTTTATACTATTATAGCAAATTTGTGATGTCTGTTTAATCTCAGTTTGGTCGACTCGCCACGCCGGGCCCCCCATGAGTCAGGGCCCTCAGGCTAGAGCCCTGTCAGTCCCCTCCCCCTTTGTGGGGACTATGCGCTAAGGATAAAGGCTGTGTGACTCTACAGTAGCGTTTTCCAAATGGTTTACGCGGTAAAATAAATGTGTATATTTAGTCATTTTTTCCTATTTTTTAATACATCCATTTGAATTGTGGAGTTGTCGAGTATTATACACAATTTAAAATTGTATCGTACAACCACATAATTTTAAATAATACTTAATATTATTGAGCAGGCGACTTTTTTTTACTGATGAAGCAAATTTGTGATATGTGTTTATCTCACTTATCTGGTCGACTCGCCTCGCCGGGTCCCTCTTGAGCCCAGGTACCCAGGCTAGGGCCCTGTCAGCCCCCCCCCATTTGTGGGGGCCATGACCAACATTATACTGAGATTCGTGAAACACTAACAATATTTTTTTTAGTATTTTCAGCAAATTACTTTTCGAATAGGTTTATATTGAAAACATCAAAAAATCATTATAGGCCACTGTTAGCACTACACAAAAAGCCGATTAGCACGGAAGGACTTTAGTATGTTCAGGGCCGGATTTAAAGGGACTAAAGGGATCCCCGAATTAATAGGGACCACGGATCCTGAAAAATAAATGAAAATAAGTAGTAGAAGAAGTAGACGTCTCTGCGTCAAGCCCGACAAAATGGGTAGACACCTTCATTCAAATAGAACAATATTAAAATCAACTGCAACAATTTACGGGCAAATCAAATATATTGAAGAGGTATTTTGTTTACAACTTGAGCATGCGTAATAAAAATTATGATTAAGGCCTTGTCCACATGACACGTTTTTCGCCGCGAGTGCATGTGGACATCTCAATGAGGTCACCTACACCTCGACCGCAGACGACTTTGATTAGATCACATGTACTTGGAATGAGCGCGAGTCAAAACGCGCCATGTGACAAAGCCTATGAAGATATAGGTATGACGTGTATTATGATTTTTGAAATAATTTTTTTTGGCCCCCCAATTAGTATTAGCCCTGGGTCCCTTCAAGTATAAATACGGCCCTGATGATGTTATAAAGATGATAAAGACAATTTAATAAAAAAGTTAATAATCATGTCCCGTGCACGCCTTGACTATCAGGTGGACTAATCATGGAACGCGGCAGAATTCTTCTGCCTCGTTGTCACCAGCACCCACAGTTGCGGATACCAGTAGAAAGTACGTAAGAGGCTTTAGACTTTAGGGTTATAACGCGCCGTGTTTAAACGCTTAAAATAAAAATTTCAGGATAACCAGTGGCAGTTTTAATAACGTAAAGGCCTGAAGAACTGGCAGGTTTGGAGACCCCCTAGTTTTACCTATGCAAATATTATCATTTTATTATAATTTGTTGGACACTTATAATTTTTTTTTCAATCTACGATTATCAAACTTTCTGAAGAAGTGACCATCATTTGCGAATGGAAAACTGCCAATTGGTAATGCTAGTTTTCTGTCGAGGATCTCAATTAGTATTATTGGACGATCTCCTCTAGGCCACGTATTTCAATCTTAATTTTTTCGTGAATCCATAGATTTTTACATAAATCTAAATAAATATTGCATAATTAAAATACATTGTTATTGTAAAATTAAAATATTACAGGCACATTATACCAAATGCTAATTTTAACAAATTTAAAATCATGTTATTAATATCAGCGAATTTGCTAGCTTTGTCACCATTACACCGCTAAAAGAAAACTAACTAGTTTGTTGTTACTTACTTAAGCTTTGGGACACTATGTACAAAGAAAGCTCTCCGCCAAATCCTGTTTCAAGTTTCGAAAGCTTTTCTTACGCTACATTATGTACCACTGTATATTACGTAAGGTAACTATATACATGCATACTACATGTAGATCGATTTAGCCAATTTACGTTGCGTCGCTTAATACCTGTTCCTTATTAAGCATCCTTTCAGAGGAACCTGCCAACGACCACTGGATTTAACTGTATTAAAGAGCGTGGTCTGAAACCTTTTCGCTTCACTACAGACAGGTATTATTTAGTAATCTATAATCTTAGGATTTAGTTTAGCTTCTAAAGATATTATCAACACTGTCTATTTCCTGTTACCGAAAGCTTATATTGATAAAGGTGTGTACTTATGTATGCGCGTTAGAAGTTATACTTCTTTGGGCCTTTGGCGTAACAAAACAAAAACAAAACTTGTGATAAACTAGATTCTTTGACTAGCTCTTAATTATCTCGTTAAATTACAGACTCAAGAAAAAGGACTGCTTATTGGAACGCCGATGGTTTATTTCTATACACTTTAACTTATTACTAACTGACGTTTAATCGTTTGTTTACGTAAGGAATTGCAAATGGCCGACAATAATAAATTCGCCGCCTAGGCAACGGAACAATTCTAAACTGTAATATTATACTGTATAATCGTCACGATTGCAGTATCATACTGTGGCGTAAAGGTAGTGCATTCGGCTGATAACCGAACAATCGGTAGTTCGAATCCAATCGAGTGCGTTATTCTTCGAGTGAAAAAATAAATTATGTGTTACATGTCACGCCAAAAAAACACTCTGATCTGATTTCCCAAACGCGCCAAAAGAAGTATAACTTCAAAAATAAAAAAAAACATATTGAAGTAGAATTTTGTTTGCTGCCTAATAACAACTATCAACCACTGGAATGGGACAACTGGACGCCAGGACAATTGGACACCGCACTGTTGTCGACACGTATACAGAACCTAGACGAGGAATTTTAATCAGTTTCTATCTACTACTTAGTAGTTTTAATTCATTAATGTTTTTTTTTATTGCGGATTGAGAATTATCATACCTACGGCTTTATGTAAAATAAAAAAAAACTCTTTTTTCATTGGAACTTAAACGTATGCATGATTAGATCATTATTTACGTGTGCATATTTAAATTCTCACTAACTATTAAATCATAATATAATAATTTCAATATAAATAATAATATTAAGTGAATATATTTTTTAAGTACCTAACGTCTATTTAATTTCGAATTGCGTGGCGTCCAGTTGTCACGGCGCCAAATCGTCCTAGCCCTCAACCACGTACATGTTGTATTTCTTTAAGGTTTCACTTTGTTTCCATTTTAGTATCACATATAGATGTGGCTGTCAACGGATTCCTGTGACCCAGATCTCAATTATTATAATATTATTTATTAAATATTATAGCAGGCATAACTTCGAAAAAAGACCCATAGATGGCGCGGCCCATTGACTAGACATCGCAAGCGCTATTTAGACAAATTAGGATTTAACTCTATATACAGCGGCGTAACTTCGAAAAGAGACCCGTAGATGGCGCTGCCCATTGACTGGACGTCGCAAGCACTATATAGATGGATTAGGATTTAACTCTATATACAGCGGCGTATCTTCGAAAAGAGACCCATAGATGGCGCGGCCCATTGACTAGACATCGCAAGCGCTATTTAGACAAATTAGGATTTAACTCTATATACAGCGGCGTAACTTCGAAAAGAGACCCGTAGATGGCGCTGCCCATTGACTGGACGTCGCAAGCACTATATAGATGGATTAGGATTTAACTCTATATACAGCGGCGTATCTTCGAAAAGAGACCCATAGATGGCGCGGCCCATTGACTAGACATCGCAAGCGCTATTTAGACAAATTAGGATTTAACTCTATATACAGCGGCGTAACTTCGAAAAGAGACCCGTAGATGGCGCTGCCCATTGACTGGACGTCGCAAGCACTATATAGATGGATTAGGATTTAACTCTATATACAGCGGCGTATCTTCGAAAAGAGACCCATAGATGGCGCGGCCCATTGACTAGACATCGCAAGCGCTATTTAGACAAATTAGGATTTAACTCTACATTGACTCCGTAACTGATATCGCTCACAGATGTCACAGTCTTACAACCAGTCAGTTAAGTCTGATCAGCTCTGACCCTTACAGGTCCTCTATTTTGAGACTAAGCACCTTACATTATCGAGATTCGTTTCTAGTGATAAATGTGGTTTCTAGTTGCAATTGTGATACCTACCTGAACTGAACTAAACCGTTGGCAAGTTCATCTGGTTATTTGGTCGAGCGAGTGCGGTCCTCTTATCTTGCTAATCTGTTTTCGTGTACCATTTGAAGTATTCTCTGTTATTGTTGATTAATCTCCGCTAGATGCCTCTGGAGTCTGGTCGGTGGTTAAGATAAACATCTCTCAAATTAGATAGGCCTCTACCTACCTCCAAATTGACGATTGGAAAGGATGTTGTTACAGATAAATAAATAAATGAAACAAACAAAAATACCTTTATTCAAAATAAAAAAGCAATCACAATAATTGTAAAAAATACATTTTGACACAGCAATTTTTAATATAATATCTAAATGGAATTTCCAATACCAAAAAGTAAGTAGGTATCTATAAGATATGTCGGGGGAATATGCCTAATGGGGGAAGACGCCAAAGCTGAAATAATTTATTCGTCCATTGCTACAAATTGTCGGTGCAGTAACGATTTTTAGGATCGACAGCTTTGATCCTGTTCAATTTTAAATTAAAAAAATACGGCTATAAAACGAGGGAAGTACCTACCCATTTTTTTTGTGGTACTTTATTTACAGTACATTTACTCAAAATATTCTCTAATTTCTTTTATTTTGTTAACTGTTAATTCATGGTGGAACTGCATTGTATTGTTGTTTTTATTTAATAAAACGCAATTTTTATGTAGTACTTATTCCACTTTTAATCAAGGGACATTTTCAACTGAATACATTTTTTATTCCTATTTTTTACCTCATTAGTTTTAAATTAATCTGTTATTGGGAAGGTATTATTGGACGGATAATTATTTATGTACCTATTGTTATATTATTTCTATCGCTTTGGATTTTCTTTGATAAATATTGTTTTAAAAAAATGTATTCAGTTGAAAATGTGCCTCTGAGGCGGACGAAACCGGTCCTAATCTCTTGATTAAAAGTCGAATAAGTACTACATAAAAATTGCGTTTATTAAATAAAAACAACAATACAAAATATTCTCAGCATGAGATTTGATTCATAGTTAAGTTCAGTTTCATTGAATAATACACTATTTTTGGCATCACATCTTACTATTTGAGGTGATCTTGCACACCGGCGTTATTATATTTCTGTCCTTGGCATCTTACCTACAAATGGGGGAAGATGCCATTTCGAATATTTTTGGTCATTCACTATCTCAGTTCGTAGTATTTTGCAAAGCCTCATCTTTAATCATTATTGCATTGACATTAAAACGTATTTCTGTCATTAAATAAAAATTCTATATTGTAGTATTGAAGCGTAATCAACCTTTCTGATGTGAGTTAATTGAGTGACGAAGAAAACTATTGCGTCATTTGCAATGGATATTACTTTGATAAAGAAGACCCAACAGTTGATTGGATTGCATGTGTAAGATGCCAACAATGGCTACATGCAACAAGCATGTCCAATCCGGATATTTGCGACCTGTGTACTAAGTCTTAATTTTTTTAGTTTGTGGCATCTTCCTCCGACAAAGTGGGGGAAGATGGCATTTTTAGTTTTTATATTTTTCTATATTGTTCCAGTTCATTTTTTAATAGTATTGCTGCTAAATATTATAATAAAGTGTTTTTCTAATATAACTATGTTTTATTTTGAATATAAATATATTATTTTACAATCATTAATCCGTGAAAGTAAAAATTAGGCATATTCCCCCGACTTACGAGGGTGGGTCAATAAGCCCTTAGAAAAGCCGACAGGTGGCGCGACTAGTACTGTAAGCGGTTTGTTTTCATGCAGCGGCACTACCGATTCAGTATGCTGCGAAGTTTCAATCAGATTGGTCGAGTTGTTGTTTTTTATTTTCGTACATTTAAAAAAAAAATTTGCTTGTTTACAAAAATGGAGAAAATTGAGTTTAGAGCTGTTATTAAACATTTTAATATAAAAGGGGTTAACAGCAAAGGAAATAAAAAATGAGTTGGATTTAGTTCACGGCATATCTGCTCCTTCACTTGCAACTATTTATAACTGGTTAAATGAATTTAAACGTGGTCGTACATCAACAAAGGATGAACCACGCTCAGGACGTCCTGTAGAGGTGACTACACCAGAAATGATCAATAAAATCCACGATATGGTGTTAAGTGACCGAAGATTAAAGTTGAGTGAGATAATTGAGGTTACAGGGATCTCAAAAGGTAGCGTCATTTCTATTTTACATGACAAATTGGGCATGAAAAAAATTTCTGCAAGATGGGTGCCGCGTTTGCTCACAGTCGACAATAAACGCAATAGGGTGGTGGCCTCTAAAGCCCTGTTGTCGCTCATGCAACGCAATCCGGATAAATTTTTTCGTCGCTTTGTGACTGTAGATGAAACATGGATACACCACTATACTCCCGAGACGAAAGAACAGTCAAAGCAGTGGATTGCGAAAGGCGAACCATGTCCAAAGAAGGCGAAAACCGTAAAATCAGCTGGTAAGGTTATGGCTACTGTATTTTGGGATGCACGTGGAATTATTTTCGTTGACTATTTGGAAAAAGGAAAAACAATAACAGGGGATTATTATGCATCTTTATTGGACCAGCTAAAAAACGAAATTGAAGAAAAATGGCCTCATTTAAACAGGAAAAAAATCCTCTTTCATCAGGACAATGCCCGTGTTCACACATGTTTACGATCAATGGCTAAAATTGAAGAATTGAAGTTCGAATTGGTCGACCACCCACCGTATTCGCCAGATTTAGCCCCCAGTGACTTTTTCCTTTTCCCAAACTTAAAAAAATGGCTAAGTGGACAACGTTTTTTTTCAAATGAAGAAGTCATCGATCGGACAAATGCTTATTTTGAGGACCTTCCGAAAACTTATTTTTCTGACGGTGTAAAAAAAATTGAGAAACGTCTAACCAAGTGTATTGAGCTCCAAGGAGATTATGTTGAGAAATAAAAAAAAAATACAAAAATAAAAACTGTTTTAATGCTTTTTTCTAAGGAATTATTGACCCACCCTCGTACCTTATAGATATTTTTTCATACTTTGACTAGTTTAACCTTTCAGTCAGTTATTTAAAAATGGTTTGAAGAGATCTAGTGGAACCCTTACATTAAATTTCACATACAATACATTTTAATGATAACTGAATTGCAAAAATATAGGAATAATCAATAAAACAATAATTTAGTGTATATACTAATCTAAAAAAACACAATACATCAAGAGATAACTCAGTAGTACTTATATGACTAAATATTGTTATTATTAGGTATGATACCAAAGTATTTTATGATTTAAATGATTACCTACCTAACAAAATTAGACACCTTATGATAGAATGAATGTTATTAAATTATTATAAAATAAATGATGTACCAAAATAAATCGTGCCCATTCAATTCGCAATTAAAATCGTGTCTTTTTTTGAAAATATCCGATCCTAATAAGATCATATGGGCCTCCACAGAGTGGAGGTTTGCATTAACAGATTTTATTTTTACGAAAAATGGATGTCAGCCACTTGCTCAACCTATTAGGTCCATACTCTGACTCATACACAAATTTAAAAACAATATGTGTACTTGCCAGACCCAGGATTCGAACCTGGGACCCTCGACACTATAGAGGCCATTGTGGGTTAAAATTGTGTATCCAGATTAAATTTGTCCCAAATGTAATTTTATTAACAAAAAAATTATACAATTAATTTATTTATGTTCTCGAAGTGATCAAATACTTTTAAAATTCCATATTTACTGGTTATGCAAAAATGAAATGAGGGTTAAACACAAAATCTAAAATTTAAAAAACCTAACCATTTTTATATAAAAAATATGACCTTGGGTTATCTGGGTTAAAAGATCTTGGGAGCACTAAACTAGAGGGAAGTGGCTTTGGACAGACCTGGATAGAGGCAGATGCTAGAGAATACCAAGACCTACATACGGTTGTAGCGTCAAGAAGAAAGGAAAGTTATATACTTAATGTAGATTTTAGATTATGTTTGCGCGATACTACACATTTAAGTATTAAACTATTTTAATCAGTCAAAAATGTATAATTTTATATTAACGCATATTCGAATCATTTGGATTAAAATTCCACAGCAAATGTCAAACAGGCATAGGCTGACAGAGAAATGGTACGGGGGGAAATGGTACATTTCGAAAAAATTCACAATTTAATGATTTATTATTGATTTTTTTATGGTTGCAGAATGGTAGGGTTAAACAAATCTAGACGATGCCATTGATTTTCGGGTACATTAATCATACCCAGACACTCTACACTTTGAGTCTAACGATGAAGAGCTGACCTGTAGCTATAACTACGGATGCTCCAATGATGATACAAGTTACTGCGACCATGCGTTATTTTATTCTATGTTAATTAACATTGAAACAAATTGCGCCACAATTCAAGTGTAATAAGTTATTTTTGTGGGAAAAGAGAATGAAGATAGTTTAATCCAAGTTGAAAAAATAGTTGAACAAATTTTAGGGATGTAAACCTACTCACTATACTACTAAAGCTGCTCGACAGCCCTAATCATCCGGGCTACGATCCTCAATCATGACGTTGCGACGAAGAAGAAGAACTAAAATGCCATTCATTTAAATACTTTTTTTTTTTTTATTCCGGACCTAATGACCCTCCTCTTTATGTTCGCACCTGAGCAGACAGCCTTCGGTCAAATGCATTTGTGATTAAAAATACGATAGAAATAAAAGTATCATCGGCAATAATGTAAAGTAACTGCACACTTCAAAAGTAGTTAGTAGAAATGAATAATAAACAGTATTAAATTTAAATACAATGCTTTTTAATGAACAATAATATGTCACGCTAGTGGACGATTTATGTTGGTACATGACGTAGTCTATATGAATTTGACTACAACGATAAGTGCGTAGACATGACAATGACTTAGTAAGGAAGTTGAGAGAGAAGAGCGACGCCTCTCATGACCCAGTGGTCTGGCTCACGCTTGGTGGGTAAGCGCACGCAGATGATGTAATTTGTGGAGTGGCCGGTGGTGGAAAGAATTCCTCGCCTCGCGCCCGTCTTGTACAGGGGACAGTCGTAGAAGAATCCATCCGCGATGTCAGCTCGCTTCATTGGGACCAGCCATATCTAAACAAACAGTAAAGATTTTAGTTGAATGAGTAGGTACCTTCATTAATAATCATAATCTTCATGAGAGAACAGGTAGTGAAAATCGGTCAATTTGAAAATTTATACGTAGTTCGTTTTTTTGCTGGCAGGTTCGTCACTATCGTTCAACTGCGCAGGCGCAGATTGAAAAAATCCTACTGTCGCATGGAAATTCAGAAGTTTCCAAACCTTTTTAATTCATGCATGCAATCTTGCCAACTGCAGGATAATACATGTTTATCCATACATTTTCTTACTGTCAGTAAATCCATGCATGTGTAAACGGGGTATTCATCTATAACAGGGATGGCCAGTGCGTCGATCGCGATCGACGAGCATCGATTGCGAAGGTATTTTTGGTCGATCGCGGACATAATAATATATTGTACTATATAACTATTGTAACTATGTAAAAATTACAGTAAAGTTAATGTGTACTTCATTTTTTTAGAAGTTAAATGCATAATAATTATTTATTATTGTCATCAATTCGATTTTTTCGTATTGTTATTTTTTATATGTATAAAATATCTGTTTTCAAAATACATTAAAACTATTTTTAATTCTGTCTTACTTTTTTTAATAAAAAGTAAGACAGTAAGTTTCCTGGGTGGGGGGGGGGGGTGGTTAAATTGGATTTTTATTGTTCTCGCATGATATAATTATAAGCGATATCAGTCGATCGCCATAAATAATTTTATCGACTAGTCGATCCTAGATTTAAAAAGTGTGGCCACCCCTGATCTATAATACTCGTAACACAATCAAAGATATTTTATGTATAGCTCATTAGGCTCAAGAGGATTACACATAATATAAAAATTAATTTTATTGTATAGTATGAGAAAGTATGCCTTTCCAAATTTTATAACATTTAAAATACCAATCTATTTCCTGATCAACCTTTTCAATACAAAGAATAACATTGTATGCCTTTATTATGATGATACTGACCAATTCTATTGAGACTTTGAGAGAATGCTTCTCAGTATTTTTTTATACACTTATTATTCATAAGCATAAATTGGAGATTTTAAACTCCTAAATAGGAATATATTATTATGTTACTTTAAATATAATTTGGATTTATTCATTTTCGATTTGCTACCTATCATCAATGCACAACTAGGGATTACAGTACCGAATGAAAATGTCAATACCGGTTTTCGGTATTTCTTATTGAATACCCGTATTACTTAAACATTAAAATACAGAAGTAGGTGCTTATCAATAAATATAGCTATTAAAAACTTTTTAAAATATTATTTTATAGCAAAAACCTACATTATTATGTTGCCATATAAAAATATGTATTCATCATAATAATTGTAGAACTAGTGATTTTTTACGTTAAAACAGCTTAACGTCCGCGGACTCGTATTTGAGTCCTTGAAAAACATAGGGTTACTGTCCGTGGACGCGTATATGCGTCCTACGTCATACATTACATTCTATTGAAAAAATACTGGGTTATAATTGAGTTTGCTTTCAAATGTCGATGAGAGATGGTGGTGTACACATCAACGTATTATTTAACAAAAAATTAAATATTATTTTTACTAAATAGTTTTGTAAAAATAATGCTAGATGGTACACTGACGTGTGTGAGAATAACACGTGCCTTTTCATTATAATATTTTTGTATTTTTAAATTTTGCTGGTGTAGTTCACTGCTTAGCGAGGTTACACAATAATATGCGTAATACATACAAGCATACGATGCATATGCATAGCGTGCACCTAGGGGCCCCATACGCAACATCGTAGTATTGGTTAGCAACACTTTGCGTAGTGATTTATGACTAGGCCGAACCATATGGCAATTTTTTATGGTGCTCCGAGTCATTCCGAAAACAATTATTGACGTGTTTATGGGGAAGTTGATAATAGTATCGTATGACCTATTCAAACGTGGCAGAGGTTCTCAACATATGTTTACGAAACAAATTAAAAAATATTTCTTTGAAATATATTATTTTATGTTACATAGCAGATATAAATTTATGGGTCATAACTGTTAGGTTACGTAAGTTTTATTGCGGTAAAGATAGAATCTATCCATTTAAACTATAATATAATTTGTACTTACCACTCATTTGGCATCCAGTTTTTTGGGTCACATAACAAACACATATTATTGTTTATAAAATTTTCTAAATATGTTTCATCTCCTCCGCCCATTTTGAGGTGAATAAAAATAAAATTTATATATGAAGATTACAATCATAAAAGATTAGCAAGAGAAGAGCAATTTTCGCGACGTTTTGACCGATAGTTCAGAAGAGACTAAATACAATTTACTTATATAGATTGTATAAAAACTTATAAGACACTACCCAGATTTCTTTAATACCTACTAATAAGAGTAATATGAACCTATTATTTCTCAGAATGACTGAAAAAAATAAGGAAACAAACTTACATGGGGATGGGGGTGAATCTGCAACAGGGATGATTGATTTGAGAAGCAGGGATTTATAAACTTTGGGTATTTATAATATGATATAACATTATCGTATTTGTTCGATTCATCAAAACAAATATGGTTTCAAGTAAAATAATCTATTTACAGCTAAATTCTTGAGAATAGTGTACTTTTTCATGGTTTAAATCGTTCTAACTATCTGGGTTTCACCTTTCGGCATCTTCAGATTCAATATAGGTCTATCGATGACGTAAACACAAGTTGCAATTGTGTATTTACCAATCAACCCATAAATGATAGGTAGAATTTGTTATTATCCATAATTTATTTTTTTATGATTTTCTAAAATATTTGTATTCTACAATTGTATTGAAAGAGTTCATCCAATTCAATTCTCACACATATGAACATAAAAACAAAGAAAACAATGTGAAAAAGTAGATTTTACATATTTAAAAAAAAGACCTTTCAGTAGATTTAAGTTTTTTTCATTACACCACATAAAAATGCAACCCACAGATATAGAACCACTGCTCAAATGGCATTGATTTATGCGGCGAAGTATCTGGAAGCCATCAAATCAAATTCGGTTAAGATATCTCAATTGGTTTACAAGTTATAGTGAATTTAGTGAAATGGCAGTTTTTTGCAAATTTTTTGCAAAATCGCCCGGCCGCCAGGTGTAGTTCAATAAAAAAACATGCGGACATTAAGCTGTTAATATATTGATAATTTTAACTAAAGCCCTCAAAAGTTCATCAAGTGCAAATAAGTGTCCCGGCTGTAGGAAAAGCTTCTTAAATTCAACGCTTGTACAGTCGTACAGAAATACCGGTTTTGCAATCCCTATGCACAACATAATAAGTATTATATTTTCAAGATAACATCCAGTTTCTTCTTCTTCGATGGCGCTACAGCTCAAGTCAAGCCCCGGCCTCCTCTACCGCCGTCCTCCAGCCAGAACGGTCCTCCGCACGTCTTTTCCAGTTCCTGATTTTTAGCAGCTGGTTGGCATCTTTTGTAATGTTATCACCCCATCGTGTGCGTGGCTTTCCCACTGGCCTTTTCCCCCCTGGGTTAACTTCGAGGATCTTCTTCGGTATCCGTGATTCAGGCATGCGCTGGACATGGCCTGCCCAGTTTAGCCTCTGGAGTTTTATGAAGGTGGAGAGTTTTGAATCTTGGTATAAGCGGTATCGTTCTGTGTTGTACCTAATTCTCCACTCCCCACCATCATTCATGGGTCCGTATATCCGCCTCAGGATCTTTCTCTCAAAGCACAATGACATCCAGTTTATATAATTGAAATTCATATAATAAACCACTTCTTTTATTTAACGAATAATCCACAAGATTTGAGAATGTATATATCGTCTCTGTTCTAGCAGAACACACTAACTGGAGAATACTAGTTTTGAGTAATTTGACTTTGAAGCTTTTAAAATGTTTGAAATGGTCTATCATGTGAGTTTATTAAGTAATCGTACAAAGGATGACTTTAAAATAAAGACTGTTTATTTATTAAGAAGGTTTCCAGACGATAAAGTTTGAAATAAGGAACATTTTGGTATAACTAACTTAATATGTAATTTTTTCGAATTAGTGTCTTCTGCCAGAACAGTGATGATATATAATCAACATTATTAACACAATTTGATAAGCATTTCATGTAAGAGTTAAAATCATCATAATTAAGTAGGATGCCCATAACTGAATTGGAAAATCACACTTGCACGAATCCAGCGGTTACAGGTTCAAGTCCCGTCAGATATTGTATTTTTTTTCTAAAATGGAATTTTTTCTAGTGGATGCATGAGATGTTTTAAAATTATGAATATGAAATTAATATATTTTTAATATTAATATTTTATTAAATAACCAGTATTTTGTCACCCCCTGAATTGCCCAGATGTTGTGCACCTCCAATATCCCTTGATTTAATTAATTTTAATTACCAGAATCAGCATTTCACATCATTATCAGACCAAGCAACATTTTAGATACTTTGAGATAATTTTGAATTAGATACCTTTAAATGCACAATGCCTACTGCTGTACAGCCATGACATAAATATTACTCTCATTAAGATCAATAATGTAAATTTTACACTTACAATTGGAAATTTGTCATACAATACGTTGGGCAAGGCTTCATCTAGAATGCGGTTCTCTTTGTCCCAACGAGCACCCTCCAAGAAAAGGCCACTCACGTAGACTCCCTCTTTTGGATTCGTCGTTAATTTACCTTCTTTCATTACCTTTGACAAATAATTACATATATTCAAATGACATCTATTTTTTTGTTTATAGCTATTTTGTTTTTACAGTGACAGTGAACAAGATTGTACAGGCAAGTAATAGAAAAAATAATAAAGCAATCTCAAAATGAATATAATAATACTATTATAATTATTATGTAATATAGAGAACTTACAACAAAGTCATATGCCAGCTGATCAATCGGTATCTGATACTTTCGAGCGTAGCTCTGCTGTGCAGCGGTGAGGAAAGCTTGAGGAAAGTAAAATCCTGAGAGCCAGAATATTACCGGTGGTCCATTGGTGTACCATGCCTGGAAATTGAATAATTAAGGCATGTATTTTCAAATAAACTCAATATTGGTAGTAAACGATGACTTTTTTGTATATCAGTTTTAATGTTAGTTCCTTTTTCCATCATATTCTATTTTTAAATAGAACAATTTATGCCCATTTTTAATAATAGCCGATCAATCCTTTATTGCAGTGTTTCCCAAAGTGTGGTACGCGTACCCCCTGAGGTAAGAGTTTGGGGGGGGGGGGGGGTACGCGCTGCACCGGGCTATACAAACCGTTGAATAGACAAACTCATAAAAGTTCAGTGGATGTATGTGGCAGCAAATAATTAGGAACCGAGAAGAGTGAAAGGAGCTAGAGGAGGCCTTCATCCAGCAAGGGATCGACCCCGGGTGATAATGACGATTATATTATAGGTATATAATATATAATCTTTCTTCTTTCAACCATGTCCGATCCTAATAGGATCATATGGGCCTCCACAGAGTAGAGGTTTGTATTAACAGATTTTATTTTTACGAGAAATGGATGTCAGCCACTTGCTCAACCTATTAGGTCCATACTCTGACTCATACTCAAATTGAAAAACAATATGTGTAGTTACCAGACCCAGGATTCGAACCTGGGACCCTCGACTCTATAGGACGGCGTTTAAGCCACGCGGCCATCGTGGGTGTTAATATATAATGGTTGATGTTAAAATGATAGAAAACCCTTTAGCAAAAGGAAATAAAGAGATCATAAAAATATATTGAGTAAATAGACATTTTTTTTTCAATAAAAATATTAATATTACATCGTGTATTTCCTATTGATGAAACAAAATAAGTTATCTGCCCCGCCTGAATTCCGGTCTAAATGACCAATATTCAATAAACACAGGACAAGCGTCCATTTTCGAAATAGTAAATAAAATATTGTTTTTTTTTTTTGACCATGTCCGATCCTAATAGGATCATATGGTGGGTGGAGGTTTGTAATAACAGATTTTATTTTTACGAGAAATGGATGTCAGCCACTTGCTCAACCTATTAGGTCCATACTCTGACTCATACACAAATTGAAAATCGAAACTATAGGCCGGTGCTTAAGCCACGCGGCCATCGTGGGTGTTGTTACCTGTATAATATTTTGGTCAAAATAGGTCGTAAAAAGAGCCGCAATACAATGTATCTCGATCAAAGAACATCACCTTCACTCAATAAAAACGTGTTCAGTAAACCTCCGTCAATACGAAGACGGCTAATTCTCAATTCTCCATAATCGCGAAAAAATATAAAATCAATTTAATTTCGAATAATTTCAAAAAATTAGAACAGAAAAAACAGGTTTTAACATAGGTACATTTTGTATTTCGTATTTCGATTTTCTATCCCGTCGATTTAGAATTAATTTGGTTTTACTATAAAGACTGTGCAATAAACGTAATGTAGAAGTAAATTATACCCCACCTGTAAAAAGTTAAGCCTCTCCAAGAAGTCTTCCACGTAGCTGGAGAAGGGCTTCAGAGAGGGGTAGCTGCTGCTTGCCCAGATGTTGGGAATCTTCCCTCGCACCATACTTACGAGGACTTCCTCCGTTGACTCCGTCAATACACTTACTCCTGTATTTTGAAGTATATTTCAGAATGATGTAAAGAAACAATTTATAGTTATCTACAGTAGTGCTTCGCAACCGGTGTGCCGTGAGACGATGCTAGGTGTGCCGCGGTGCATTAATTAAAAAAAAACACAAATAATTTTGTATATTATACAATACCTACTTACTTAATAGCCAAATTTGCCTACATGAGTGGTAATATATTTGAGCACCTGCATGAACTTAATAAAACAATGCAAGGTCAGAATGAAAGGAGATAAGGATCTCTACAAATGTACCAAAGGACCTCCCAGATTACAATTGAAAACAAACGATTTATTTTGGATCTGTCTCAAAAACATTTAACTTTGCTGCAAAAGAAATTTCATCATTACTTTCATACAATCAATACAACTGGATTCGAAACCCTTTGGCAACCAGTGCCGAAAATTTTATAGAAGCACTTTCACTTGGTTGAATTGAGAAACGACGGGACGCTAAAACTGAACTTCGCCGATGTTCCATTGGCTATTTTCTGGATTTCGGTTAATAAAGAATAATCTCGGATTTCCGTTTTTCGTCATTTTAGAGTATGTGGGGTCCATGTTTTGATGTATAAATTGTTTTACGTGTGGTGTGCCGCGGAATTTCGGGAAGACCTTTAGTGTGCCGTGGGTGAGTGGGCACGTAATTTAAATATATATGAAAAATCCAGGAATTAAGATGGTATAGAGTTGCCAGATACACGAAATCTTTCTAAAAATGTAAGGCTTCGGCCACATAAGTAGGTGCTTCGCTAGTGCTGAGCTAGGTTCTATGCTTGTCTATGAAAAACACTACTGCCACATTGCACGTTACATGCTTAGGTACAAATTAATTTGACATTTGGGAGCGGTTAAGTCAACAACGATGTCACTCTCAAAACTAACCAGAAAGCTACTTCTCACAGAGAATTTAAGTTTAAAATTTCGAAAGTCTCAAATTCTTAAAAACCCGTTGGGTGCATATTAATGTCAGTCAATTCATCAAATGCGTCATTATTCATAACCTTAAAATATGCGGTGTTTGACGTTTGTCATACTGAAGAAACATCCGCCATCTTGCAAAATCACTAGGTGACACAATAAAAATAACCAACACGTTTGTTCGCCGGGAGACTCACTAGGTGACTAATAATCACGTAGCGAGGCGCGAAGCGTGCAGTGTGGCCATTGCAATAGTATAGTGTGTCCGTTCGCTAGGATATGTCACCTAGCACGTAGCCACCAAGCAAGGCACTTACCTATGTGGCCTTAGCCTAATTTATATTTATAATTTTACAAATAAGTATATCTTTATTCTGAAAAAAAATAATGTCCACTAATTTATTTTTCAATTTTTATTTAGGTTTTCCATATTCTTCGAAAATGTCCGCGCGTGAGTACAGCTGAGAACGGTGTCCTCAGCTAGGTTCTGCGAAATGTGTCATTTGTTGTGAGTGAGAATTTTCTTTTGCTTGAACCTCTTTAGGAATACAGTAGGTATTTAAAAAAAGGTTGAACGTGATCAATTTTTATTAAGCAATGAAATCACAGGTATTATTAAAATACTTCTACTAGATAATAACATAAACACAACCTCCCTGACACCAAGGAGGGAGCTTGCGTCAGACAGAGGGGAGTGGAATTGTTTTCTGGATGTAACACCAATGATGAAGTAGTAAGTCCATATGTCACCTTGTATAGCACCAATGACAGCTTTTAAACTGTCAATGATGACGTTGAGCAACCTTGTGTAGCGTGCTGCCTCTTGTACCAACACAATGGACATGGGAGTCATCTGAGAAGGATCAATATCTCCCTCGTGAGACGTCCCGGTCAGCACTTGTGTCGGAAGTTTTGCAAGGACTTCTTCTGCCATTTTCAGCGCTTTCTCTTCAGGCGTTATGCCCACCACACCGGACATTTTCGAATCCTGTAGTCATAATAAATATATTTATGAATTAAGTAGGTACCACTATATTTGAGTGAAGACAAGTGACAACAATAATGAAAAAAATGGGAGAATTAAGCGCGGAATATGTTGTGGTGCATGTCGCGTACTATCACGTGACGTCACAGTAAGCTGCCGCTACAGGAATAAAGTATGTGATGTCGTTTTTATTGGTGTTTAAAATGACATCAGACTAATGCGCTCCCATAGCACATTTTGAACCTTTAAAGTTAGGGGTAGTCAGGGGTAGCCAACCTTTTGCATACCATGCGCCAATTTTTTTTACAGACGAGTTCAAATCCGCCATACAATAAGTACATTTAAATCAGTTATTGGCGACCTTGTTTTGCTTTTAATCAATTTCATGGATGAATTAGCTTGTTCACATCCGTATGTCGATCCAAAGCGACATATATAACTTTTTGCAAATTTTCTTAGCTCTGGGAAATGTTCACATGGTAATGAATGCCAGAAATTAATTATGTCAGAAGCATTTTATCTGGAAAAAGCTCATCAAATTTCATTTTCAATAATGAATTTGTTTTTGAATCAATCAGTTCCATTTGTATGTTACTAGGCATCTGCATTACATTTTGTTCACTAAGTGAAAATGGGTTCATAAATGCGAACATACAGTTTTCTTCTTTAGCAAAATCATGAAAACGGCTTTCAAATGACCCTTGATTTTTTGAATATATTTGGTCAAATTGCTATTATCTGCAGCACATTCATTCTGCTCTTTCAAGTGTGGAAATTGACTCAAATCCTCATTTTCTAACTGAGTGATGAACAGTTTTAATTTCATTTTATATCAACTAATGCTATTTACTAAGCCAGGAAATAATAATTTATTCTTGCATTGTAGTTTTAAATTTAGATCATTGAGATGGCTAGTAATATCAACTAAGATGCGCAAAAGATGCAATGCGCCACTTGTAATCATCCACCGCTGCTTTAAACGAACATTGTCAGTTAACAAAATCTGCCAAAGTCACCAGAAAACAATTAGGTCACTTCACGCGTACCACGCAGCATCGACACAGGTAAAGATTTTTGTAAAGTAAACCTGTAAACGCTTTTTATATAAAATCAATTCGTCACCTCAATACAACTAGATAACTCTGATTTGGCCATTGTTGGGAAAATAAAATTTAAACTTTACTTGATTAACATAAATCTAGGCTATAATTATTATTTAAAATAAAAATGGAAAATTGTACTTATCTAATTGGGAACAATTAAATAATGTTCAATTGTATGAAAAAATATTGTAGATGTATTTTATTTATTGAATGCATTTATGGTTTATACCTAATATTTTCAAACCTTTATAATTAATACAGTTAATAAACAGTTAAAGTAATATAGACTTAGGTACCTAGCTTAATCATCTTGTAGATAAGGAAATGTAGAATCATATTCATTAGCTATCTCAAAAACAGTGAAAATCAAGTTATCTAGTTGTCGTATTGAGGTGATAAATTAAATGTGATGTTATAAAATTATTAATACTTCTGCGACCAACAACAGAATTGCTTAGTGATTGACCAGTAGGTCATACTTGATGAGTTCTATCGGCTATTTTTCATGCTGGATCAATGTAAAATCTTGTTAGAATATTAAATGTAAAAAAAAACGAGATGAAATATTATATTATCAACTATTATCATTATTCATTGAATTTTAAGCTGCACGTGAAATATCCAATAAAATTAATGAATTAACAAAATTTGTGGAAATAATCAAATAAATAAATAAAAAGCTGCAGTTAAACCCTCTTATGGTGTTAATACACCAGCAAACTCGCATATTTGACAACTCATGCAGATTGTCATGAACGATTGTCAACCTTCAATAGACTGAACGATTGAGCTATCAACGCGATCATGTTGAAGCATGATTTGATTATTTTAAAATGATTAATATCTGTTAACATGTGACCAATTTGTCGATTGAGTCATGTGTGAAAAAGAGAAATTATTCTATTCTGGTCACGGCGCGACCAAATGAACATTCCAAAATGACATTTCACAATTGGGGCAGACTTAGCGTGGATCATTGGATCTGCGAGTCTGCTCGTGTTATTTAGGTATTACAATCTAAAAAAAAGTATCAATAAAACTCCACTTACCAAATATATTTTCAGCAAATCCTTAGAGGGCATGTAACACAAAATAATGATGAAATAATAATACATAATAATATAAAATGTAATAATTTAAATACAACTACATACCATATCTTCCGAGTTAGAATATTTTCAATGTCGGCCAACTCTTATAAAACACAAAAAAGGGAAATTACCATTTTAACTTCTAAAGAGAGTATAATATTAACTTGCCATAAGTCGTAGTCTATATTAAGTGACTTATTTTTAAACAAGAAATGGTTGTTGTTCATAACCCATTAGATCCATGCTCCGAATCTAAATGCACATTGAAAAACAACATATGAATTTGGCAGATACGAATTTCAGAAGCAAACATGTTGCCAATCGATCAACGCAAAGCCCTACCGCCAACTTTATCATAGCAAATTATTCGTTTATAATTATGTCAATCTCCAAAGATTATAATTTGTTTTGGTTTATGGTCAGACATTGAAAATATTCAAAATATAATATAGTCACTGTCATAATGATGTCTGTTAATACAAAACCTCCACCCTGTGGAGGCCCATATGATCCTATCAGGATCGGACATGGTCGAATCAAAAAATCATAATGATGTACCTGTTAATTCCTACAAATATATAATAATATTGTTTCAGTCAATAAAAATAGATAATCATGTTGGACAGTTAGTTCATGAGTGCTTGATTATGACAGCGACTGCACATACTTGATTCGTTTAAATAACTATTGTTCATTAAGCAGTGATTGTAAACTAATGAATATTACGTAAGTAATAAATTTGACTCACCGTCCGTCCGATCCTGATTTGATAAGAATGAAAGAAGCGCATGGAAGCAATAATTACAACAGTTACTATAATGTATTGGGTACACCAATTGAGATACTATTTAAAAACATTAAACGAGAAATGTTACATTTTATTAGAACAGTAGTTGAAACACAATGAAAGTCTGTTTTGAAAAATCTCATGGATTACCCTTTAAAAAATCCATTATTTTTAATAATATAGCTACTTCCCACTTACTACAATTAAACTAAAGCCGGTACTGTTCGGTTATACGGAATACAGCGGAAAACGCATTTTGAAAATAGCCGATAAACTGGATTATTTGTTAGGTTAACCTAACCAAACCTAACCTAACCTAACCCAACCTAACCTAACCTAAGCTAACCCAAACTAACAAATAATCCAGTTTATCGGCTATTTTCAAAATGCGTTTTCCGCTGTATTCCGTATAACCGAACAGTACCCTAAAGCCTTGTTTTCATTGGTAGAGTACTTTAACAATAATAAAATTATTAACCATCTTTCAACCTAGTAGTTTGGGTGGTAAGTACGCTAGTATACTCTAAGTTTAATGCTAGATTATGATATCAACATAACGATAAAAGTAACAAAACACTTATTTTAAAGTTAATTTTATTGCTAAGTACCCACACATGTTCTTGCTCGATGGTTTTACACTCATTAGAACACGTCTCAACGTGTGTACTACCTCGCTTGATGCTTTTTTGTTCGATGCGAAAAAGATTCAAGGTCCGTAATTCTTGTTCGATGTTCAACAGAAATTCGCTTGAGCATGTCTCTACTCGTAGCGCATTGACTGAGCATCTTGTGCCGAGCTGCTCGAGCGTGTAGACACAACGACGAGCTTGCTTCCAAGTCAACATGTTCGATCGAGCGAAACCGTCGGGCAAGTACGTGCGTGGGTACTTAGCATATAGCTACAAATTTATATCATTCACTACACTATTCCTAGAATAGACTGCAGGTCTATTCTAGCAATGTCAAATTTACGAGTATTAAAGCAGAATTTTCCACCTGCATACATTGCATTGCTAAAGGAATAATGGATAATCATACACCACCAGAATAGATGCCAGAGTCTATTATGTATTATGACATTTCTCCCAATTAAGCATGTAATAAAAGAAATTTAAAAAAACTTTCTCCATGTGATGATAATACCCCGTTTTACACGTGCATGGGTTTACTGTTGACAGTAAGTATTATCGCGGCCATAAAAAGAAAATGTATGGGAAAACATGTATTATCCTGCAGTTGCAAGTTTCTAAATTTTCATGCGACTGTAGGATTGTCTCGATCTGCGCCTGCGCAGTAGAACAATAGTGGTGAACCTGCCGGCAAAAAAACGAACTACGAACGAATTTTCAGGTTGACCGATTTTCATTACCTGTGAAATAGTACGTAACAGTACCATAAAATGACAACATCGCGTCTCGCTAACTCTTGACGAATGAGATTGGAGAGACAGTCAGCACTTTTACATGTAAACAGTTATTGTCACGATAGTTTAAAATACTCACTATTGCTGCCAGTAAATCCATGCACGTGTGCAGGCACTATAAAGCTTTTAAAATTAAGTTGAAAATGGTCTAATAATTAAAATTCTTTTTCTAGATTCATTTGTAATAAGTTTACACTAATCATATATTTTATGAAAAATAGAAAAATCAACATCATACATAAAATAAAACTAACTAATATATCATTGCGGTAAACTGAAAAAATCACTCGCGCTTATAACTTTACTAACCTTTTCAATGCCTCACGACAGGCTGCAGATTTAGAGTGACAAAACTATTACTAAAATCGCTGTAATACCGATAATGGCTTAGTATTTAATAATTATTGAATTATAAATATTGAATGTCACTGTCTGTTTATTTCTTTAGATTATGCAAATCAATCGACAGTGGCTAGTAATTTAAATTTAAAGTTGGACGAGATAACTCGCAAAATTTGTATGTGCGGCATGTCGATCACGGCCTCATAAAGTAAGAAAACTCGCTGAAGGCATTGAACCGGTTAAATGTGAGCAAGCGTTTCAATCATGACGATTCCTGGCACGTGGCACATGTCAAAATAAGTGCAGGGCAAAACAAATATTATTAAAAATTTATCACCAAGGTTGCGATGAACAAGGGATACCGGTAATGTGTATGTAAGTTATAAAAAAAATTAAGACAGGCTGTCATTTTTTTTTGAATTTACATACAATGCGTTCAAGTCTGCCAACGGAGATAAAATTAATTTTCCTGTAGTTATCAATTCAACCATAAAATCATATTCCTCTCTCTACTACCTCTCTGTGATGGAGTCTATTACATGTATGTAATAATATTTCTCCCTATAAAGTGTCCAAAATATAATAAATTGTACTAAATTAAATAGATTGCATTATGACCTGCGTAAGAACTGCTGTATTCAGAAGCTGCTCCGCCTCCCTAAAATGCTTAGTGATGTCGGCGTTGTCATTCATCCCAAAGACTCCCGGAGGCGCAGTGATCGGAAGCGATCGGGTGAACGAGATGAAGTCAAGATACTCTTTCAGATCAGGGGCATAATAAATACCTAGAAACAATTAAGTACGTCTTTAATTAGACAACGGTAATCTAATGATAGTCATCATCTCAAGAATTACAAGTGCCTGCAAGGTTACAAAAGCTAAAATGATTGCCAACGGTGGGAAGGAATACAATGACTCGATACACTTGAACAAGAAGTGATATGGGTCATCCAAAAATGACATTACATGTTTTAGGGTATTTTTCAACCCCGCCCTATTGTCACCTTTCATCACAAACTATTTTAACCCCTGTCATGTGTTTATAATTATGTAACATTTTTGAACCTCCTCTTCCCGTTCATTAAACTTCATTTGTTGAAAATTACCAATTTCAGTATAATGTGGTCCCAGATTATTTTATTCTCAGGAAATAACTGAGCTTATATTTTGTTATTATGTCGTGGGTCCTAGGTTCGAATTCTGGGTTGTTATTTTTCAATTTATGTTTGGAGTCAGAATGTGGACCTTATAGGTTGAGCAAATGACTAACATCCATTTTTCGTAAAATTTTTCACCGACATCCAATTTTTACTAGGTGAACACTTGTAGGCCAGCTATTTTCAGAATAAAATAAATCCCTTAAAAACATGAAATAGGAACAGAATGATAAATATTTGTGAAAACTTACCAAATCAATATGTTTCTCGAGTTTATCGTGAATATTTTCACACTAAAATGATAAATATTGTTAAGAAAATATACACAGAAGTCATGACGTTTACAAGAACGCACGAGTTAACTCATCCATGCATGACGCAGCATACATGCTTTGACGAGTTAACTCGTCTCTGGCAGTGATCAAGTATAAACCTACACACTATGGAGGCCCATATGATCCTATGAGGATCGGACATGGTCAAAAGAAGGTTTTTATGACGTCACATTTTCTACAACCCCCCCAACCCTTCTAAGCCCTCCATCATAATCGCAGTATATCACAGACCCCCTCTCCCCTTTAGAAAGTGATAATATATGGATGACCTCTATAGTATGTGTTGTAAGTTTTGCATGATACCTGACGGTTCAAATGAGTATTTCCTTTGAGACAGCAAGTCAGAGTTGTAGAATTTCCTCAAGATTGTGTTGAGGCAGCGGCGATCCCAGTCATCCGTTACCCTGCCTCCGTAATTGCATTCCCCGGTAAGGTATCGGAGAGCCACGTATTGGACATCCTGCAAAAAATCATTCTACTTCAGAAAAACCAAACCTACATATGATAATTTATTCCTAATCCCAAAATAGATCTTCAGAGCTTTGCAATACGTTTGAAGTGAAAATATACAGTTAGAGGCAAAAATACATATCCAGTTATATAATTTATTATAGAAAGATTATTTATTTTCTATCATGGCGTAAGTCAAAAAAATGTTTGTGTCTTGTTAATCCTTTATATTTGTTGAATAAAAAAAATAGTTACTTAAAAATTATTAGCAAGTTCAAGTAAGTTACAACAAAAAATCTTGGAGTGATCGGTGAGGTCGGTTAGTAATTAAAGTAATACCTACTTTGATTTAAAATACAAAATCCGATCGCCAATAATAGCTCAATTTGGAAAATGCTTCAGAGAGTATTAAAAGCCATTAGTTAAAATTTGTCACAATTAAGTATGACTCCTTTAGCATAATGGATAATGTGCATGGGCGCGATACTCGAGTGATGCATGTTTGATTCCTGCGGGGGTGTCTTACTTTTTTCAAAAAAAAATTTTCTATTGGTTATAATATATTTTCTCAGAAGTGTTTTCAAAATTATGTATGTTCTTTATATACCCACTACGGAGATTCCGTGTAACCCCAGGGGTAAGCATACTTTTTCTTCTTAGTCCACATCTGCTGTTAGGTCTTAGTTGACTGAAAGAATCCCTGTCGTTCGCCAATCTACTCAAGTCTTTGTACATCAGAAAGACACAAGAAGACTAGCAAGGGACGCATACACTAGATTAGAAACTAACATAACCTAACACTTTTTTTTTATGTGTTAATATTTGCCTTACTTCATATTCATTGAGGAACATATTCAATTGCGTGATACTGATTTTGAGGTCAGTCTCGTTGAACTCGTAAGGAATGTTCCATCCTAGAGGTCCAAACTGTCGCCTCTCTTGCACCACAGCGTGGAAGAAGCATAACGAGTAGAGCAGCTTCTTAAAGTTCTGGCTTTGCTTGTTTCCTTCAAACCATTCCATGCTGGTTATCGGATCGCTTTGGTAAGACCTTATTATGTTGGCGCGCAGCCCTGTATTAAATATACCGGCAAAGTTAATAACATAATTAAGAACATGGTCCAAATATCTTCAATGAACATTTAAAATTCTACTACGTATTGATCAATTTTTCATGGTCTATGAGCCAATTGGGAACACCAAAAATTAAAGCACGAAATACAACAATGAGCTCTGTGATCTGTACAAAGATTGCTGGGAAGTTCAATCAATTAAGAATGGGAACCACGCTGGTTAGGTTAGGTTAGGTGCACCATATAAATAACAATGAACCGGAAAAATAATGTCAAACAATCAAACAGAACGCAAAATAAGAGACAGGTCAAAAATACACTGGCTAAGTGTGACTGCTGTAATAAATGTTCGTTATTTTTGCCACACTATTTGGCGTATGTCTAAACACTCTATAACATAGTTGGAAAAAAAACAAAGTTTCTAGAGGAGGACATCACCCACAACGGATTGTAGTAACAATAATGACATAATATGAATATTTAATTATAATGAAATTAAAATTAACTTACCCGTAGGTGGCTCATTGGTCATTTTGACACCATTTTGTAATACAAAAACTGGAAAATGTTCACTGGGGTAAGATGTTAACCAGAGACGGAAGTCAGGGTGTGTAGTATCAGTTTGAAAACCTTCACAAATCTTCAAATAAAAAAAACAATTGATTTAATATTGTTGAAAAAACAAAGCTAGATATTCAAAATTTTCTGCTTTTATAAGACCATGCATGCACTATAACCATTAATTTTATTATTATTGGTTGAGACGACTTGGAGGTGAGCATCTCACCGGTGGGCTAGCTGTGGTCAATGAGAATTCGTAACGTGTGGTTTCCAGCCGAAACACGCATGTGCAGGCATCCTATACAAACACTATAAAAAAGGAGACCACGCCATTTCGCTACTCATTACTAATAATAATTGTTTCTCACCTTTTCCAATGTAGGCATCCAGCTCTTTGCCAAATGACAATTCTGTAGTATAACCCAAGTACCGCTTTTCATTCCTTCTTCAATCATCTTAACGGCAATGGGACCCTGACCTTGGCCCAACGATAACGAAAGAAGCCGCGATATACCAAATCCCTAAATCATGAAGATTTATATGTTGAATAAATAGATAATGATAGTGTTATGACAACTGTTTGAAACAATCAACCTTGAAAGTCATTTGAAGAATAATAAATAACAGACCTGGTCATCGGCAAACTTGAAAAGAGTGCCCATGGGATCCGATCCGGGAGTCAGTATGAAGAGAAGCGGTATGCAGCAGTGGGAGTCGCGATACGATGAGACTACGTCAAATGGTGGAGGCTCAACATACTCTACGCCCATGGATTCTGTAAAGTTTTGTCGTCACATACATTCCAATATTAAAAGAATATACATAGATTAATCAGTAACAGACTGTTACTGGTTTTTGTGATAGATAGATATACTGTTATCTGCCATATAAGCTAAGAGTCGGTAACATTCTCCGACTTATGGACCATATTCAAGCTTTGGTGTTCGTAATTGATCCCCAACTGAAGATCATTATTTAAGCCGTTAGAAATAAAAAAAAAAATTAGGTAAGGGAAGGCGCGCACACAGAAAAATGGTTTGGGTGGGGTCCATTTTGAAAAAATATCCATAATAATTTGTAGTTGATTTTTAAGGGGTGGGGTTAACAAAATCTAGCAGGTGCCACCAACTTCCACATTTATCCCGCACACTGCTTATAGTATCTCATCATTTCAACTGTAAACCCATACCCAGATACTCCACACTTTGAGTCTTTACAATAAACACCTGAACTGTAATTATTACTAAGGGTGCTCACTTACAAATTATTGTGAGCTGTCGCATCCACAAGTGTTTATTAAATGCGCGTGGCTTAACAGTCATAATTATTATTGGATTCGTTATTGTCCGTTTGCGTCGTTCGCGCTGTTTTGTATTTTAGACTTGCCACATCCCATATGGTTGCACCAATTCATAAATGCCATGGGTCCTGTAGTTGCCACAGGATCCGGGTCACAATCATCGGTCATGAGGCAGACGAAGTAATATTCTATTCACCTGGATATTTTGTATTTTTACCATTCCTAGGGGAAGGTCCGGTCCCGAAAATTCCCCCTTGTGTGCGCACCTGGTAGTGGGTAAACAGAATAACATAGTGAATTATTGATCATACTTTCAACAAATATTTGCACGGCGGGCACAATCTTATCCTGTCGGATGCACCTCATCACAAGGAGGCTCTGAAAGATGGTCAATTTCTTCTCCCACGGAGATGGCAATGGACTATCTTGAGGTTCTGGCAATTCCACATACTTTCTCCACACATCTTTGTCACTTGTAATAGAATTGGTAATGCCGTGGAAATCTTCAAATTCGTCCAGCCTAAAAATAAACAAACTTTGAGCACACCAGTAATGTTGAACAATGCAAATTATTTCACATTTTAAATTCATTTGTAGCAGACTTTACACTTATGCTCCGAGACTTACTTAATATGTACAAGCCTAAAAAAGTTCAAACGTAAAGTAAGTTCGTTGGTGAACCTACTTCGAAAACAAAAATGTCACATGACTGTCAAGTTGTTTTTTCAACATCTACTTTACAAATTAATGAAATATACATAATATATATATATATAAATAAGCTTACCACACTGAAATCACATGTGACCAGGTAGAGACCTTTTTTTTAGAATTAATAATAACCATGTCCTTGCTTTTTCGTACAAGGTGATTGTTAGTAATTTTGAATAATCACAAACACCCAGGCTTTGAGAAAACCACATAAATATTGTGTCCTCACCGGGATCGAACCCAGAATGCTCAGGTGGAAGGCCAGCCAGTACACCACGAGTATAGAGACCTTTAGGCTACCGGTGTAGTTGGGTATTGTGAAAAAAGTATTTATACAAGTGTACATACCAAAATACTTTATTAATAAAATTAAACAAAAGTATTCCACGCATGATGTTTTTATGAAAACCATTATTTTTACCATGTTCGATCCTAAGAAGCCATATAAACAGATTTTTGGTTTTTTTTTACAAGAAACGGATGTTAGCCATTTGCTCAACCTATTAGGTCCATACTATAGGTCCAAACGCACACTGAAAAACAAGAAAAACATTCGAGCTCTGAACCCACAATATAGACCGACACCACCACTCGGCCATCATGGGCATATTTATAACTACAAATTTTTTTTTTATTCAACATGTCCCATTATGTTGTACAAAATATAAATAAATGGGTTACGTGCATGGCCACACAAAGGGGAAACTGACAGGGCTATAGACTGGGGGCCCGGGCTCATGGGGGGCCCGGCATGGCGGGTTGACCAGATAAATGAGATAAACCCAAATTTGCTTTAACAGTAAAAAAAAAAATTGATTACCGTGTCGACACTGAACAACTCCATAGCTAAAATAGATATATTAAAAATAGAAAAAAATGCTAATAATACACTAAATAGGTACCGTTAATTTGATCTGAAACACAATTTGAAAAACGATAATGTTGTGCGTCACACTACCTTTAACCTTAAAGATAGGTAGGGAGACCGCCAAAGATTCTAGCCTGAGGGCCCGCTTCAGAATGTGGGGGCCATGGTTACGTGACTAAAGTGAATTGGGAAACCCAGACCTAAGAGACATTAAAGCCACTCTAAAGTCATTGAGTCAACAAATACCTTCAACTTCATTGATGTTGATTGTGCCCCACTTACTTGCACAATTCCGCCCAATCCTGAGATGTTATAAAGTCAACCGGGCTGTTCGCCTCCATCTTCGAGTGACCTCCGGCGAACAAAAATACCAGCTCCGGCAGATTCAGTTTATTTTCATGTAACATGATGCTCACAGAGAGCAGCAGGGAAAATATTATCTTGTCCTAAAAATCAAAAAGAAAATTAACTCAGTATTCTTCTTCTCTCGATGTCGTCTTCTATCTAAGTTTGGCGACCAACTTGCGGTAGATATTAATTACACTTTGTATTTTTGTTTATGATCATAAAGAAAGCAATAAGAGAAAGGTAATTGCAAGAAAACTGGTTAGCTACAGGGGTTTAAGAAGGTGCCACGCGGTGTCTACATGTTCTGACTGAGGAGCAAAAAGAAGAAAGAAAGTAGAATTTAGAAAACAAGTTTTGTGATAAAGGTATGGGTTAGAGTACGATAGAATAAAGTATAAGTTTTACTGCCGTAAAACCACTTTATCAGTGAACAGCCGAATAGTGCAGTGTGTTTTGACCGAACTTGTGTTTTTGTCAAAAATTAAAATAATAATTGTTAAATATTATATTTTAATGGTTGATTTACAGTCATGGCAATTTGTAATGTATCGAAAATTAGTATCCGACCTATGAAAAACAAATACGGTATTATGTTTTAATACAGTCGATCATCCATTATGCTGACCATGATTATTCAGATTATTCATTATCTGGTTTACACTATGGTCATCAGCTTTATATGATTACACATAGAAAAGGCTGCATATAACGGGACAATATTATCTCTCCAGTATTATTTCATATTTCAGAGTAAAACCCCGTTTATACATGCATAGATTTACTGCTGACAGTATGCGAATAACAAAAAAATTCACGTGTAAACACGCATTATCGTGCAAATTGCAAGATTACATGCATGAATCAAAAAAGTTCAGAAGCTTCTGAATTTTCACACGACAGTTGGATCATGCAATATCTGCACCTGTGCAGTAGAACAATAGTAGCAAACCTGCTGATAGAAAAATGAACTACATCGCGCTCTACATACATAACTCATTTTGAGGTTAACTGATTTTCACGACCTGTCAAATAGTACCATAAAATGCATCTCGCTTTCTCTTGAAGAATGAGATTGGCGAGACAGTTTGCACTTTTACGTGTAAACAGTCACTATCACGATAGTTTAAAATACACACTATTGGTGCAAGTAAATCCATGCACGTGTATAGGCGCTATAATGCTGTGTTCTCATAAGTTGATTTTTGTTGCTCAACTTCATGTTGAATGTTGAAAAAGAAATCGATAGAAATGTTACCATATTATTCAGATTTAAGTTGAAGAGATAATCGTAATCAAGACAGTGTCAAATGAATTTGTTTCATTAATAACAGATGAAGACATCATAATTAGTGACGCACGACACTCAACTATATAATTGCATGCAAGTAGAAACAATTTTGACATGCCGATACGAGTTATTATCATTTTGGTTACTTTAAGCCAGCAGTCCCCAACCGGTGGTCCGTGAGAGAATTTTGGTGGTCCATGGAGTAATTTTGGAGTTTTTTTTTGCAATTTTAGCCTTATTACGTTGTCAGTACCATATTCAATATGTTAACTGGTTCTCTGCCAAAGCGAACTAGTTCGCGGATATGGCCGGGCATACAGCGCCGGCCATACAAAAAACGCGAACTTATTCGCCTGTCTTTGAAGACAGAATGCCAGTCTCAGGCGTTTGTTTTGAATAATTTAAAATTCAGAAGAATACTCGTCCAATAATGAGACATTTAGCATATGATTGGTAAGTGTTTAAGATAAACTTTCAATATAATGCAAAAAAAAAATAATAAGGTTTATTTTTGCTAAAAAATTCGCGGCCTCTTACTTGCTGCCATACAAAACCTTCTGGCACAGATCAGGTAAGAGGAAATAAATTGAATAAAGTTTGCTGTTCGGGATAAAATAAAATGTAAATATCGACACACTGATATTATTATTTATAATTCTTGGAAACGGCTAATGTCGACACACCACTAAACTTACAGTTGCTCACTGATTCTTTCTGTCGTTATTATCCAAAGGAAAAGGTTTCCAGACACGGAAATACGTGGTTAATAGATCCATTTACGACGATAATCGATAATTGTAAATTGGACATAAAAGAAAAAGAAAGCCTAATTGATCTATCATCCGATGATAGTCTCAAAAGTAAATTCCACTCGTCTGTATTAAGATCTCATTTTTGGCTTTCTGTAAAAAATGAGTACCGAGTGTTGAGTGAAAAGGCCTTAGAAATTTTGATTCCATTTACAACTACCTACATATTTGTGTGAAAAGACATTCTCATCAGTCACGGCAATTAAAATCAAGTACTGCAGTCGGCGCGAAATACAAACGGCTATCCGTGTTGCAGTAACGTCATTGGAACCAAGAATCCAACAGCTTGTTTCAAACAAGCAACAACAAAGGTCACACTGATTATCTTTCTGTTACCTGTAATTAATATATTATGCACCTCTATATCGACTTAGATTTCATATTAATTTAATAATAATTGTATTGATTCTTTTTATTAAAATGAAATTTAAAATGTTTTTTTGTATTTATCGTAATGAATATCTGTGTTAATAAGTTTATTTATTATAATTCTTTTATCATTATATTGACATATTAAACAAGTGTGGAAAAAATACGTGGTAGTGGTCCGCGGGATTCAAGATTTTGAGTATAGTGGTCCGCGAGGTACAAAAGGTTGGGGACCGCTGCTTTAGGCAACCAGTTGACTCGAATGATGATTAACTATTGAATCAATTAAAAGTAGAAAGGACCTCAACTTCATTCAATTCAACTTTCACTTAATTGACTTTCGTCCCTCATTCAACATTAAACGAGAAATTGACAAAAACTCTTTGAATCTCTCTTTCATGAAACAAGGTTTTCAGGATATAGTACAAACTAATCCTCAGTAAGCAATCTGCTGACCATATTGAGAGCCAATTCACTAAAATATTTCATATTTACCTTTTCAAATAAGCTGCGGCATATATTTTTGTACAACGAGTAAGTGAAATATTCCGTCAGGTCTTTCAAGCGTTGATTGATGTCATCGACTCGATCCGTGTTCTCGATGGCAGACGAGAACAAAGTTTCGAACCATCCCAACGAATATTGGTACATCGGGTCGATATTGGACAGCTTTTCTGTTAAATTTCAGAAAAGAAGGAATACTTTAATACAGGCATGCCCAACCCGCACCCCAAGGCCCAATCAAAGTTTTCAGCTTTTTATATTTTTTAATTTTGGTATTCATACGATATAAAAAAAATCTCGTAAATTTACCACATTTATATTATATTTTGTGAAATTAGATCTTTCTTGTTATGCTGCGTGTTAGTACCTGTTTTTATGCTTATGCCGGCTCCACACATTCCGTACTTAATAGTGACTGTAAAGATTTTTTTAAATATTCTAATAAAGTCACAAAAATTAATTAAAAAATTCGCATTTATGCAAAATTATGAGAAAATGCTCAAAATATTCTTAACTCCGTTTAACGTGGAGGAGGAATCAGCGGCCCCAAATTTACAAATGGGGCTAATAGAACCGCAATCATGCAAAGTAAAAGTGCATGTTCAAAGGGAATAAGCTTGAGTTTTATCAGAAATATATCCTCGAAGATAAATTTCCAAAATTAAAACGAATGGCAATGTGCATTACAGCAGCATTTGGGACTATATATCGCTGCGAATCGTTCTTTTCGAAATTAAATGTAATAAAAACGAAGTGTCGCAGCAGGTTGCTAGATAAAAACACGACCAATCAATTGCGATGAACGTTGACCTAATTACCAGTCAATATGAAAAAGATATCAAACAATATACAAAACAAGTGTCACTTTAATTATAAGGTAATAAAATATTTTGAATAAGTTCTTTGTCTTATTTTTTTAGATGTGTGGCCCGGCCCACCTAAGCTCAGTAATATATTTTTTTTTGGCCCATCAAACGATTTGGGTTGGGCACCTCTGCTTTAAAAAAACACATGTGACAAACGATAATAAATTGAATAGAGTAATGATTACCAATTAAAAAGAAGAGTACTGTGGAATGCTCGGCAATAGAAATGTACTCCGTCCTGGCTTTATCAATCTCAATCTCAGTCTCGGCAGCCACCACTTGTTTCTCGCTGATCTCATTGGCCATGGATTTTGACGAGTTCAATATCTGTCATGGAAAATTTTATGCAAAATATTTAAAACATCAACATAGATCTGAGTAATTTAATTTGATTTTTTATTAATATGGAAGAAATATAATATCGATCATCCAGTTCATTAGTCAGACAACTCCAAAAAAATGAAATTTGAGTTAAATATGCAGTTTTGTGTAAAATTTTACCTCTACCTGATTCAGTACTCAGATATCTCCAAAATTCCACCAAAAAAATGCTAATGCTGGTAAACTTCTAAAGAATTAAATGAAATGTTGATATTGTCTGGTTCATTAAAAGAGTATTTCTAAATGTCTTCTCTAAATGTGTCTAAAAGTACCTAATCTTTAAACACCAGCTGTTGATAAAATATATAAAATTCGGGCATAAATCAAAAATATTTGATTTTTTGGTGACCATTAGAATATTGCTTTTGCTATTATCTCAAAACTAGTTATTTGGAGTTGTCTGACTAATGAACTGGACGATCTATATATACGTTGTCCGTAAAATAAGGTCTCCAAGGCGCTGGAGTTGCGAGGAACGCTTTAATGCAAGATCCGGCAACACTGGTGTGTAGCTTGGTTCCTCGTCTACAAATCCCTACCACTCCGAGCTGTCTACGATACTTAGTCTTGGTTTGGTAGCCGTTCGCGATGGAGCTTTCACTCGCCGCTACCGCCAGGTGTGAGTTATGTATCGTTTTTTGTGTGCTAAGGACACTACGCATATAGAATTTTATCCACAGTTATGTGAAGAGTATGCACAACAGTGTATGGACGTCAAAAACATGCGAAAATGGTGCAGAGTTTAAAAACGGACGTACAGACGTCCATGATGAACAGCGTGCCGGACGGCCATCGGCTTCGGACAAAACGATTGCAAAAGTGGAGAAGTAATGCTTGAAGATCGACGGGTGACGATTCGGGAGCTGTGCAAATCGATCCCTGATGTCAGTAAGACTATTATTGACAAAATTTTGACAGAACATTATTTGCATTATCACAAGGTGTGTGCAAGGTGGGTCCCCAAAATGCTCACCGAAGATCATCAACAGCAACGAGTTGAAACGGCCCGCGAATTCCTTAAACCAATTTGAATGGGATAACGTCACACACCCCCCCTACAGCACGGACCTAGCACCAAGTGATTATCATCTCTTTCCTGTGTTGAAGTCACACCTGGGTGGGACAAATTTCAGGACCGACAAGGAGTTGAAAGAGGTTGTACGCTACCTGCACGCTGCGACGGGAGAGTTCTATGACACGAATATACGAAAAATGCTTCGATCGCAACGGAGATTATGTGGAAAAATAGTAGAAAGTCCAGGCTTTCCAACAATGTCATTGCAAATAAACATGTTTTTCTTTGTGAAAAAAAATGGGGACCTTATTTTATGGATCACCCTCGTATATTATAAGTTGAATACACTACAAGAATTAATTACAGTAATAAAGACTAACCTGAACGGCTGCTTCATCTTCCAATAACGTTTCTGATGTTGATAGAACCTGTAAAAAAATATATATATACTTATTTTAAAAAGTACCTTGGCAATAGAGGCGAAGGGTGGAGGTACCTCCACCCTTCACCACTACTATGTAGACATAATAAGTGAATTCTATTTCTTCCAATGTTACTATAACCCAAATTGAGCCATGACATCCTCAATAATTCTCTTAAGTCACTAACTAGCAGTATCTTATTCTACAGGTCTTTCTCCATTCTTCTTTCAAAATTTCACATCATACTTGTCCACGTATGATTCCATAAGAGTCAATTTACTTCAAATACTTCATAATGGGTAGCTTTATCTATTCGGGATCCAATATCACCTAGGATAATAATGAACTCTCTGAAATACGCCAACATTTGATATTAGTGAATTGAACATGATATATACATCGGGTCTAGAACAATTCGGCGCTGGGACAACTGGGCGCCACGCAATCGAATGAAATTCGAAAATAAATAGACGTTCGTGAATTATAGATACTTTAAAATATACATGTAATACTATTATTTATATTTATATTTAAATTATTATATTATTATTTAATGCTTGGTGAGAATATAAATATGCACACGTAAATAATGATTTAATTGTACATATCTCTAACTTACAACGAGAAGAGAGTTCTTTTATTTTTATATAAAGCCTCAGGCACGACAATTCTCAATCCGCAATAAAAAAAAACATTTTTTTAATAGCAAAATGAATTAAAACTACCAAGTAGTAGATAGAAACTGGTTAAAATTTCTCATATACTTTCTGTATAAAATCGTAACGAATGTCTAATTATTTCATTTGAGTGCGGCACCCAATTATCCCGTTGTCCAGTTGTCCCATTCCCCATACATCGAAGTTCAAAAATGCCCAAAGAAATATCAAATGAAGACTGCCTGAAATGATAGTTACGTATAGTTAGTTGAAATTTGACTAGGTCTTGTGTCCATCAACAAAAATATTTATGAAGTTATACTTCTTTTGGGACATAGTGAAATTGAGAAACCGTATTGAGAAATCGTTACGGAAGTGGAAATGACGTCGGCTGCGTAATCAAGGTATACCAACGTACATTTGCGAATTAATATACTGTCCTGTCATGGTGGCCGCCTGCGCTCATAGATAAAAGACGTATATAATATACTGCGCCCCGCCAATAATCATTTATTTATTTATTTATTTAAGAATACAAAACATTGTGGACATAACAAATCTAAATTCAAGACGTACACAACATGAGATTTACATTATAAGGCAAACATTACCCTCACAAGAGAGAAGAGAATATAGAAAAAGAAATATATATATAATAACAATAATAATAACAAAAAAAAAAAATGATCAAAACATACTTAAGTACAATTTAGTAAAGAAAAACATAATTTTTGAAAACGAAAAACATACAATTTTATACAGAAAAATACAGTTTCAAAAACTCGCTAATGGTGCCTGATAAGCTTGACACGAGGAAACGGTTCCAATCCAGATATTTTAACTTGAAAAAAAACATGTCGAGCGGATTCGAACCGCCGACCTTTAGCTTGGCAGCCGAACGGGCTGTCTTCGTGCTATCGCTTGCCGCAGCGATATTGACAATTTTATGATATAAATATTACCTCCTGCGAACGGTTGCCAACTGTAGTGGTTACGCAAAAAATTTAATTTTACAACATCGCAGTAAGTCGCAGTAATTGAATAAAAATTGAATTGAACTTCTGTTGGCGTGGGTTTTTATTATATACCGTACCTATCTGTCATTTTCTCGACATATTGCGTTACCTATGAACATTATAATATTTTTAGGATTAAGAAAAAAAATTTTCAAGTTAATACTTCAAACAATAGTAATAATAACCAAGTTCAAGTGTATGTTGAAAGTTAAGTAGTTAATATAATTTTTTTAAGTTATACTGGAATATAGTGGAAATGAAGTCAGCCGCCGCGTGATCGAGATATACCAACATACCAATATAACAGTCATTGTCGGCCATTTGCAATACTTTACGTCAACAAAGGATCGTCACAGTGATAGTTTTTACCTTTTATATAATTTATTTAGTGATATAAGTTAAAGTGTATAAAGTGTGTTAAAGTGTAAAAATAAACCAGCAGCGCTCCAATAATACTAGTTTTTGTTTTGTTACACCAAAGAAATATAACTTCTAACGCGCGTACATAATGATACCAAATACAACCCCTCACGAAGAGACGTCGCCAATCCCATATCAGAAACCTTACATAAAACAACGACTACCGTCCTGTAAAATCACTATATGCCCCGCAAGTTTGCAACCCCTGATGAATGTTGACAAATCCTGCCCGCAAAGAAACAGTATTACAAAAGTAAATAAATGCACCCTCGAAGTGTGGAACAAAATATACCTGCAGGCGAAGCTATGGCCGCGAAAAGCAGGGTGACCCCGCAGAGACGACAAAAAGATACCGTTAGGTTGTCGTCGTACATGCTCGAAGCCTACCCCCTTGCATCTCCCACTTGTAAGTACCCCTCACTCTGAGGAGATTTAGATATTTTAAAGATCAGTACGATTTCGCCCGCGAAGCCAGGAGACACGTCTCCCGCGCCCCCTTTGTCTTTCGGAGGGGCCAGGCCGCCTAGAAAAAAGTAAGCTCCACTCGTCTCGATTTTACAAATCAGTATACCCCTTGTAGTATTCCCATGTTAATAAATAATCGTATAACCCCTCCCCTCCCCTACCACGCAAGAGCGAAATAAATAAAAAGTGAACCAGTGTTAAGCGCGTGAGAAACAAAAATGAATCGAGCCCAGAAATAACGACAGTGTGGTGCCTAATCTAAGACCTCTTTAAATGTAATTGTAATAAGACCAATGCTTGTCCATGCTTTAGTGTAATAAAACATAATTCTGCGCGGAATTATAAAATAAACATCTGTGTTATCAATTTGTGCCCGTTATAATATTGTCTCTCACTCACCAATACATCGAAGTACCTACCCGAATGAAGGACTATATAACACACACGTGAGTCGAAAAAGGTATTAATAAGTATACACACCGATTTTTTTTTTCTATTATCGTAGCCAGTAACTAGAGAAAATGCCACGTCAGTGTGAACGATTGTCATGTAAATTTTAATTATTGCCTTATTTGAAAACGACTTCATGAAATACCCAGAACCACAGTGCGAATTATTTGTCTATTTGCCCATTAACAATATTGAAATTATTCAATCATCACCGTTAAAATTTTAGATTCAATCTCCTTGAGCATTCTCTTATGTTCGGCTCCCTGAATGGTGAGCTCCGTCTTGGCCTGCTGCAGTTCAGGTCTCTCCTGCGCCACCACTCTCGCCAGAAGTTGACTGGTTAAACCCTCTGTCCCCAACATGAAATTCACCAGGGTTACTCGAACCCCTACTTCGGGCATGTAGTGAGGGTTGCGCAGCTTCGTAGAGATGTAGAACCTCCAAGGAATAAAAGAAATATATTATTACCTATTATATAAACTAAAAAAAAACTTTGATATCACACTTAGCAAAAATGTAATGACTGCGATAAACAATGATGCATTACCTGAATTCTTTGTTATATTCCACAATATTATCGCCAAGCTTAATGTACATGGCACCGCCTTGCTTGAAAGTTTGCTGCTGCAGTAAAGGTTCCAGCATGGGATCCAATTCCTCTCCCACATTTTCAAGCAGAACCTGAAGAACCATTTTAGAAATCAACTGGTAATGCAAATCTGTGATTATGATTGCTTTCACTTCTATCCAAAAATACCAATTACCGTCGTCATGACCAAAGACATTGCAAAAAACCCTTGTTATGTAGAGACGAAACTTTAATATAATATGAAAGTGAAAGAATTACTAAAGATAATGATTAAATTATTTGCAAGTCACTGCATCACAGATTCATTAGTGGTAACCTTACATTTTTGTGCTTCAAGATTTGTTTGTCACGGGCGCTAAGTAATGTAAAAGAAGTATTATTAAATGTAAAAGAAGTATTTAAAGAAGTAATGTAAAAGAAGTATTTTTATTTAATAATTATTTTTTAATATTCACATGAACAATCACAAAAATCGCAAACAGTAGGTATATCTTACGTATTTATATTATTAAAAAATATCAATATTGGGTTACTATTTTGTATATAACTGCCATCTTTCAAAGCGCAATTGGTATAGAAGTATTTATAGAATATTAATTTATCTATGGCTACCAATTCAACCACATTCATAATATGATTTCTTCCGGTTATAGTCCGAGCTCACAGTTATCTAACAAGCATGCTCCCTAATGCAATTCTAGAATATAACTCAAAGAATAAAGAACTCATAGAATAAATAATTATCAAAATACATAACAATATGTTTTGAGGGCCTATCACAAATTATGTATATTGAAGAATGTCCCATTCTTCAATATAATTCTAGTATGTATATAATATTCAGTCTCTGATAAAACATGATTTTTTGATCTATTTATATGCTCATAATGTTGTGTACATAATATCAGATTAAAATAACCAATGGGTGTCATAAGTCTTACAGGTTGGCCAAACTGCACAGCATTCTCTAATACCCTCGCGAATTCCGGTTGAGTGAGTCTCACGATGTTGAGGTGGAAAGGTTTCTCCATGTTTCGCACCCATCTATTTGACTGGCCTTGCGGATCGATCATTAGTGGCCATCTCCTGGCAGATCTTAAATGATAAGAACTCATTTTAGATTGAACGTCATATGTACGAAATAATGAAATATCAAAATTCATTGCGGCTATAAAAAGAGTTTATTGGCGCCATATTTCAATGAGCAAAAATATTGTGGAATCACCATTATGTGTTGTAATACAAAAATAGTGAAGCAGACAGCGCTGAGATCCCAAGGACAAATCATAGCAAGCTACATACAAAAAAAACTTTCGATTATCACAATCCTTTGTTTGCATGTGCTAGTAGAAGATTCGACATACTTGTATGCTATATTTGAAGGGTGTCGGGAGAAAACAATGATAGTCACATTTTGTTGTATTTTGAGTTAAGTATGCAATGTGTTAGCCAAATACAGTTAATAAGAACACTGATAATTCTAAATTCGCTGTAAATCAAAATTTTCGCGAAAAATAAGTCCCTTGAACATTATTTTCATATAAAACCATACCTTTAATTCGAAATTATTTCCGAGTCCTGGCATATAAAAATGTTCAATAAATCGACATTAAGTACACTATTTCATGAGCCAGTCATTGAAACCAGTCATTGACTTTTAAAAAAAAAATCATAAACTGCTTATTTATGAAGGTAATAAAAATAATCTTAACATTTTTTTATGACCCACTAGCTGAAGTACCCGGCTTCGCACAGGGTCGCTTCGTGGTTATTTATCTCAGATATTTAAAAAATAATAAAAGGTAATTATTTTTTTAATATTAAAATATCTGTGTAATACGAGGGTGGGTCAATAATTCCTTAGAAAAAAGCATTAAAACAGTTTTTATTTTTGTATTTTTTTTTTATTTCTCAACATAATCTCCTTGGAGCTCAATACACTTGGTTAGACGTTTCTCAATTTTTTTTAAACCGTCAGAAAAATAAGTTTTCGGAAGGTCCTCAAAATAAGCATTTGTCCGATCGATGACTTCTTCATTTGAAAAAAAACGTTGTCCACTTAGCCATTTTTTTAAGTTTGGGAAAAGGAAAAAGTCACTGGCTAAATCTGGCGAATACGGTGGGTGGTCGACCAATTCGAACTTCAATTCTTCAATTTTAGCCATTGATCGTAAACATGTGTGAACACGGGCATTGTCCTGATGAAAGAGGATTTTTTTCCTGTTTAAATGAGGCCGTTTTTCTTCAATTTTGTTTTTTAGCTGGTCCAATAAAGATGCATAATAATCCCCTGTTATTTTTTTTCCTTTTTCCAAATAGTCAACGAAAATAATTTCACGTGCATCCCAAAATACAGTAGCCATAACCTTACCAGCTGATTTTACGGTTTTCGCCTTCTTTGGACATGGTTTGCCTTCGCAATCCACTGCTTTGACTGTTCTTTCGTCTCGGGAGTATAGTGGTGTATCCATGTTTCATCTACAGTCACAAAGCGACGAAAAAATTCATCCGGATTGCGTTGCATGAGCGACAACAGGGCTTTAGAGGCCACCACCCTATTGCGTTTATTGTCGACTGTGAGCAAACGCGGCACCCATCTTGCAGAAATATTTTTCATGCCCAATTTGTCATGTAAAATAGAAATGACGCTACCTTTTGAGATCCCTGTAACCTCAATTATCTCACTCAACTTTAATCTTCGGTCACTTAACACCATATCGTGGATTTTATTGATCATTTCTGGTGTAGTCACCTCTACAGGACGTCCTGAGCGTGGTTCATCCTTTGTTGATGTACGACCACGTTTAAATTCATTTAACCAGTTATAAATAGTTGCAAGTGAAGGAGCAGATATGCCGTGAACTAAATCCAACTCATTTTTTATTTCCTTTGCTGTTAACCCTTTTATATTAAAATGTTTAATAACAGCTCTAAACTCAATTTTCTCCATTTTCCATTTTTCCATTTTCCACAAGCAAATTTTTTTTTAAATGTACGAGAAACACACAACAACCCGACCAATCTGATTGAAACTTCGCAGCATACTAAATCGGTAGTGCCGCTGCATGAAAACAAACCGCTTACAGTACTAGTCGCGCCACCTGTCGGCTTTTTGACCCACCCTCGTACAATATGGCAATATGAAAATAATTCTAATAGGAGTAAACGTCAAACAAAATAACACTAAATTAAAATCGAATCCAAAATATGAAAACGTTAATAATGGTATTAATATGTAGTAAAAAAAAAATCAAAATTGGATGGAACAAACAAACAACATACTTTGTATTTTATATAATACTAATTTAGAAACCTTCGCGGGCGTGCGCACAACAACTGGTCAAAATTTCATCACAATCGGATGAATGGTATAAGAATGCATACGAATAGAAGAAGGTAGAATAGAAGAAAAAGAAAAAGAAAATGGTTGTATCAATTCAAAAACCTTTGCGGGCGTGAGCACAACACTTGATCAAAATTTTATTGCAATCGGATGAATGGTATAGTGACGCATACAAATAGAAAAAGAAGAAGATGGTTGTACTAATTCAGAAACCTTTGCAGGCGTGCACACAACACTGGTCAAAATTTCATCGCAATCGGATGAATGGTATAAGAACGCATACAAATAGAAAAAGATAGAATAGAAAAAAAAGAAGAAGAAAATGGTTGTATCAATTCAAAAACCTTTGCGGGCGTGAGCACAATACTTGACCAAAATTCCATTGCAATCGGATGAATGGTATAGGAACGCATACGAATAGAAGAAGAAGAAGATGGTTGTACTAATTCAGAAACCTTCGCGGGCGTGCGCACAACAACTGGTCAAAATTTCATCGCAATCGAATGAATGGTATAAGAACGCATACGAATAGAAAAAGATAGAATAGATGAAAAATACGAAGAAAATAGTTGTATCAATTCAGAAACCTTTGCGGGCGTGAGCACAATACTTGATCAAAATTCCATTGCAATCGGATGAATGGTATAGGAACGCATACAAATAGAAGAAGAAGATTGTTGTACTAATTCAGAAACCTTCGCGGGTGTTGGCACAATTACTGACGAAAATTTTATTGCAATCGGATGAATGGAATAGGAACGCATACGAATAGAAGAATATAGAATAGAAGAAGAAGATGGTTGTACTATTTCAGAAACTTTTGCGGGTGTTACCACAACAACTGACGAAGGTTTCATCGCAATCGGATGAATGGTATAGGGACCATACGAATAAAAGAAGGTATAATGACGAAGAAGAAGAAGAAGATGGTTTTTATTTTTATCTCACACACGTATTGTTACCTAACCAGCTTGCAAGTATGACATTGAACAGTGCGCTATTGTGTTTGTTACCAATAAAAATGAGTTCTAAAAATGTTCAAAAATGGGACGGATGTATGAACATACCCTGTTTTCTCGCAATCTTGTAAGTACCTTGGTACAAGTAAATTATGTATTTAATAAGTAAATTATGTATTTTTGTTATTCTGTTAACAAACCTAACCATGACATGAAAATGATTGATATGTTTTATTTAAATAATTCCCTATATCTTTTATTCAACTTTAAACTTTAAAATTCAATTATCTCAATAATTACATCTGTGGACGAAGATTGTTTTCTCCCCACACCCTTCAATTTTATGTGTATGTGAATCCTAAATTCAATACTTAGACACAGGTGGCTCTGTTGGTATTTTTTTAACCTTTGAAATGTCTTTAGGTTATTAAAATCTATTTTTCTTAAGAAGGTAGGCTATAGTCGCTTATTGTCCGGCAACTTCATCTTGGCTACGTGGCAAATCTGTGAACTACAATCCCTCCAATACAGCTAATCGAACTTCCGGTTTCAAATTAGGAACGCCCCCAAATTATTCATTGCATTTTTGACACTTCGTATTGGACGCATCTATCAATTTACGTAATTTGAAGCTTTTTATATTGAAAAGATGTCTAAAACAATACGAAATGATGTTCGAATTATTATCAGTAAACTTTTGATTTATTGCGAAGAAGAAAAAGAGTCGTATTTAAAAGGCGAGCCTATACAATACTTTCAACAAGCCCATTTTACGGGTTCCTGTCATGTCAGGTATGTCAAAATTCAGTGTTGTAATACTAGAAATATTTCCCCAAATACTGGAAATTATGTTTGTATATTATAAAGTTATGTGTATCGTAATCTATTTTATTAATATTTTTAGACGTATAATAATTAAGTATAAATGATCATTAGTTAGTTAATGAAATGTCCTAGTATTTTTAAACCGATAAGTAGGTAGGTACATATTGTTTTAAAATTTATGTAAGGTGGATATAATTTAATTTATAGAAAATTATTTTTACAGTATGTGTTTCTACAACAATTTTACTAAAAATACGATATAAAGACGTCATTTGTAAATTATAAGACATGTGATTGGGTCATCAATATAATATTGAATATGTTATATCTTTCACTTCTACTTTTTTAGTCATAATTTGTGTTCTAGTTATTTAATTAATAAATACCTGCAGCAATATTATCAGTTAATGTGGGTTCAATGATACATTTCCTTCCAAATTCAATAATTACGCTGTATTAATTAACCTAATATAATAGTAATAATTAAGAGGTGAAATTATTTGAAAAAAAAAATCTATTGATATTTATTGAACAATAATTAGACTTATAAATTAATGTACTTATAAACTTACTGAGAATAGAATTGATATAAACTTAAAACCTAATTTCGCAGGATATGTTTTCTCAAAAAATGACAACACTGTGAAATATTCTATTCGCGACAAGGGCGACTTCCTGTTGTCGCCTAAATAATGTTGTCGTACAGTAGTATGGAGTTTTCGCTACTGACAAAATAAATACTTAGGTTACTTGCTGATAAAATAGAATTATTTGTTTTTAGGTATCCCTTTAGTTATAGCTCAAAATCTTTGGAATAAGTAGAACAATTTAATCAAATTAGACCCTAAAAAAATTCTATTCTAAAAAATTTCAATCTACCAGTACTTTTGCAGTGATTATGGTGGTCCACAGACTTACTTTATTATAATACCACTTTCAATGCTGAAGGCATCAGAAGGCAGTCCATCTAGATTCCATTGCTGAATAGTCACCGCATCACCAAGGACGTTCCTCAATTGAAAGTCGGGACTGGAATACACTCCCAATTTATTGCACATCGTTGTCCACTGTTTGATTTGAGACTGACGGAACGATGTTGTGAATGGACCGAGGTATGCTATCACACCAGCCGATATCAGGATATTTCCTTAAATATTTAGAAACAATGCCATTTTTAATGACCATCATGTAAGAAAATATATAATATGGAAAAATAGCAGGAGCAAGTGGACTGTATGAATGGGGTTTTTAACTGTAATCAGATATAAAAGAGGTTCATGAGTGGGAGGCACCAACGTTGAAGTTGGATAATGTACAACTTATAAAACAGCAATCACATGCTAGGACTCCTGGATATGTATCAGAAACCTGATTGTATTAGATAGTACTTGCAAAAGCAATGCTATTTGCTCGGAGGTCATTTTTAAACTGTAGCACAGTGGTATCCAAACTTTATCGTAAATAATAATCCTGGCGCCTCCCCCCCACTTTACTTCATGAATTAATGATAACACCTTTTTAAATAGTCAAAAATGTACTAATATAAAAATGAAAAAAAAAACTTAATTATAAAAATAAACAAGGTTTTACTACTTATATTGTATTCATTTTTAAATTAATTTGTTTTTCGTGCAATTGATGTGCTTGTTTATTAGCACAAAATGCTCTTTTTCTACTACACGGGACCGATATTTTGATTTCATTGCAGCCAATGCAGGAAATCGCGTTTCGCATAAATATGATGTAACAAAATATGGTAGCAGTACTTTACTTACAACTTGCATTACTTTTCTTGACAAAGTATTATATTATTATTCTTCACTTTGATTCAACAAAAATTTAACTAGGTTTTTTGTTTCAATGAATTATCGCATGATAATTCCATCAATGTTTCCTTTTCAATAGTAGTTAATCCAAATTTATCATTGTTCATTGACAAAATAGATTCTATCATAGGCCCCACATCAGGAAGCGGGCCCACCTACCTATCGCTGAGGTTAAGGACAGCGTGGTGCTCTAAAGTAGTGTTTCGTAAATTATACACGGGAGTTATCATTTAAGTATATCAATCATTATATGGGTATCACATCAAATTGCAATGCAAAACCACATATTTAAAATATGTAATAGCCCTGAAACACATATAGTAGCGCCGCAAGCGACATTTTTTTAATAAATTAAGTAAATTTGTGATGTGTGTTAATCTCACTCACCGGGCCCCCAGGCCTGAGCCCTGTCAACCTCCCTTGAGGGGACATGGATTCTATATCCCCACGAACTTTGTAAAATCGAGATCTTTTTTTAATTAAATATGGTGAAAAGTGCATTAGCAAACTTTCGAAGTGCTCAGTAAATAGATTTTTGTTTGCTTCAATATATCTGGTGCAGAAATCATTTAAGAGTGGAAACATGACGAACTTATTTTTTTTGCAATTTTGATTTCTAAAGCTACAATTTTTTATGAATGCCTTCCCTTTTTTTAAGGCTATAGCCTCAGTTGAGGCATGGTCTAAAAATATTGTGGCTAGGCGATGCGCGGATTGTGCAAATGACGCGTGCTGAACGAAATATAATTTGTCATATAAATCCAACATGCGTCCATTTAATGTTCTGTTTATTGTTCTATTAGTAACGATAATAATATATTCATTGACATGTTTTCTTTTTCAAGTAAATGGGTAACGTTTTTTAGTCATCTTTACATGATTTTAGAATTAATACCCCCGTCGTCATCACGAAACAAATTGACGTGTTCACAGCTCGACGTTCGCTCTCCGATTGCCAGTGAGTCCAAAATTTCGTCACACCTATAGTTGAAAAGTCTTAAATCAGTGAATGCATTAGTGATCATTGATTTATTCATTCACTTTTCTAAATCTAAATCGTCAATTTCAACCAAATAGAAGTTTAACAACAAAGTTATCGTTCCTAAACAAATTTGCCTCAAATTTCAATATCATGATTTGATCCTTTTAATTCATTTTTTCACGAAATAGCCAGCGCGCTTCACGATAGTATAGAACTGAGGTATTATAAAATTAGTCTCCATATCTTCAGACAGGTTTGCAAACAACATTTTATAGGACTTTTTAATGGAGTTTATAACTGGCGGCCGTTTTATAAGCTATGCAATTGCAAACTGCAAACCTGTGGCTACATTTGCATTAAACTTTTCGCACCTCCCAGTTTGGAAATCGCTGCTGTAGCAGGTGTGATGCAAAGGTGGATTAAACACCAATTGAATTGCACTGAACTAACTCAAGTGTTTATTGAGTTATTGTTGTATACGGTACGAGGATGAGGAAGGTAGAATGTATATAATTGACTCAGCATGCAAATTATAACAATAGTTTTATAATAAATTTGAAGAGAAATGAGAACTAGTATTTTATAAATATTTATTTGAAGAATATAAACATGGATCGCCAAACTAAACGGCCTCACACCACACTCCGTCGTAATTGAGTGTATCATGGGAGCCAACGTTTAGATATAAAACATCAGTTTTTTTAAACCTGAGAGTGTCTCAGGAGTAAGTTACTGTCATTTCCCTCCATTTTCGAAAGTGAAAACACGCTGTCACTTTTATTCCTTGTGGTTTTCGTCTGGATTCGGGACTTGGAGGTGGACAAATAACACACAGGAATTGTGATCAGAAACGATGAGTTTTATTTAGGTTAATATATACTAATGGGGACATTTTTAATAATTTATTTTATGCGGAGGACGAAACGTGCGTGTATACGATTTGGCTGTTTGCAGCTTTCTCCCGCGCCAAAAAATAACGGCCGCTTACAAAGCGATCCAATGCCGCGTTACCAATATTAAATTTTGCCGGCAACCATGTACAACGTTGCCGGTTTATTATTACTTATTTTCTTAATCGACCCTTACTATTTTGTAGGCTTGATATCGATTAGGGCCTCTCCAGATTCACAGAGACATTCCTAAATGGGGGCCATTTGGGAATGTAACATTACCCAAGACTAAGGTTGCCTTGCATTCGAATGTACTTTGACTGAATTTACATTGACTTCTTTAATAAAAACATACGCATGGGAAAGAGGAGCATTAAGTACTAACTGAGCGTCTTACATGGGCGAAGGCGATGCGAATGCGACGCGACGCGGCGTAGCACGTAAATATCAAAAACATGGAGTGGCCTATGTGCAGATTACGCCTGGCGAGCGATGCGAAGCGACGTGATCAGTTGGTTTGATATTTTTCACTCATTGAATATCTTCATTTTTATGATGAAATTCTCCATGAATATATCTTTCTACATAATATTATATAATTGTTATGTGCCATTCAAATTACGTAACTATAGTGAGCCAACATTCCAGTGGCTTCGACTGAGGCTGGAAACAATAAGTTCATTGTTTTACATGTTAAATCATGTTTCATTTTTGGTTTCTTGCATCATCAATATTATTCCTGCCTAGTGGCTATCCAGTAATATAAAAAACACTCTTTAGTTGGACTTCTAACCAGAAACACATCTTGTAATAATATTCAAACTTTATATTAGTATACGAGTAAAGGTGTTGTGTGATTTTATGTTATAAAGTGGAAAATAAAGGACAACATTAATTTTAATTAATAATATCTTTTAATAACTCCAACCCATAACATAATATTACGATGACCGCGTGGCTTAAGCGCTGGTCTATAATGTCGAGGATCCCAGGTTCGAATCCTGGATCTGGCAAGTACACATATTGTTTTTCAATTTGTGTACGAGTCAGAGTATGGACCTAATAGGTTGAGCAAGTGGCTGACATCCATTTCTCGTAAAAATAAAATCTGTGGATCCGGTGGATCTGGCGATGCCGACTGGTGACAAGCCACGTATGACAACGTTGCTGCTTCGCATCCTTATATCGCTTCAAACTGCATCGCAATCGCGTTCGCATCGATTTCGCCTACGTAAGACGTCTCGTAACAAATATAAAATTAAGAGTAGGTAATAATATAGAAAAGTATTACGAAAACAAGGCTAACTGACAATAATTCTACGTGAAGAGATCTTAATGTCTGCAGAATTGGCCTTTGTGGTGACCAGGTTGAATGGCCCGATGGAAGCAGACAGAATTAAATACCTGTCAATAGTCCATAGCTATCTCGTAGGGTTTGAGCAGCTGCAATCCAGCGAGTTTTCTCTCCTCCGAGGCCTTTGAGCAGCAACTCGGCTCTCACCAGCTTGTTCCCGCAAGACTCCACTTTCAAATCCATCTCTCTGTGCTGTCTGTTCTGCTCTTCTAAATCTTTTTCTAAAGCTTCCAGTTTATCTCTTACCTGGAGAAGGGTACAAAAACAATAGATCCTAGGTGCATGGTCATCATACTCATCATCATTGGCTCTACAATGTGATGTGGATTTTTTTAAATGTAAAATTTGACAAACAGTCTCACAATTCATCTTCAATCAGTGCCAATTCACCGTCCATTCAGACTAACCTCTCATTCTTTCTTATTCTTTTCTCACCCACTACTTACCTTCTAACTGTTACAACTAAGATAATATTATGTTTGTTAGGACATTATAATTATGTAAATATATCTGTTCCACCGAAAAATTATTACTCAAAAGAACACCGCATCTATTATATACACAAGACTGCTTTTGGTCGCTACGGTAGCTATTTAGAATAGGCTTGTATCAAAGTATAAGCACTTATTGTAACTACAGTCGAACTTGGTTATTACGAGGAAGATGGGACTGACTGAATTTGCTCGTTATAAGCGGTACTCATTATATCAGAGAATAGGTATTTTTAAATGAGCAGTCACATAACAAAAAAAGTCGAAAATAAAAAATCTGAAAACCAACATAAAAATCCCCGAAACAATCATGGCCTTCATAAACTACAAAAGAAGTTGTTTATTGTAATGGACGCTGGTAGGTACCTACCTACAGACTTCACAAACCTCGGATTTTTCAACCATATGCGCGGATACTTTTTCATTATTGTCGGCAAAAACAACAATTAGGTAGGTATTTAGACACTTAAGTAGTGGCACAAACGTAATCCGTCCTCGGCGGCATCCTGTCCGGTCAGATTTTATTGCTCGATTAACGATCGACACATTAACAGTATTTTAGCTCGGTATATCCGATAAGTTGCTCATTATAATAGTGAATAAATGTATGGAGAAAATCATAAACCAAAATGTCAACGAAAGTTTCCTCATTACATCCGAGATCTCGTTATGTCCGAGATCGTAATAACCGAGTTCGACTGTATTACAATAAGTTAGCCGTCTAAACAGTCAAAACTGTCTATCTCGCTTTAAAATTTATCATATTCAAGAGAGGTGCTGTTAAAACATAGCACTTATTGTAACAATTACAACTAACTTATTGTAATTGTTACAATATAAGTGCTAATACTTTGATACAAACCTACTCTAGATAGCTACCGTAGCGGCCGAAAGCAGTCTTGTACATAGAATAGATGCGCACAAGTAGGTATAATAGAATTCGCTCTTTCAGTAAAAGTATGTTACGTGTGGCATGGCATACCTCCTTCAGTTCTGCTTGTTTGACTTCCAAGGCTGCCATTGCATTATTATAAATGCCTTGGGCTTCTGCGAGAGCCTGTTTCTTGGGCCCTACGATCTTCGCCACCGTGTCGTACTTTGAAATGGCAATCACCCATTTGCACATACCTGAAGGAACCAAACATAAAACAGTTTTGAGTATTATGTAAAGTGAGCTTCGTGGCGGTTTGTTGAAATATTGAACAGTGATATTCCAGAACACACAAGTGGCTATGGTTAGTCGTTTCAATTGGCAACAGTCTTCAATAACCATTGTTTTATAAACCAATAATAATTATTAATAATCAATAAAACCTCGTTAATAAGAACACGGATAATTCGAAATTCGCCATAATTCAAAATTTTCGCGAAAAATCCCTTGAACATCATCTTCATATAAAACCATACCTTTAATTCGAATTTCGTAATTCGAAATGAGTCCTGGCGTATAAAAATATTCAATTAATCATAATATAGTACACTATTTCATGAGCCAGACATTGAAAATTGTGACAGACTTTTCTTAAAACATCATAATTTACTTATTTTATGAAGGTAATAAGAGGCAAGGATGGAATTGTATTGGAAATTTGGTAGGCACATCTATGATCGTAAACGAAATTAATGAAAATCAAAAAAAAAAAATCCAAATTTTAATATTTTTCTCCCATACATTTCATAATTCGTAATTCAATTTTTTTTCGATTTTCGGTCCCGTGAAATTCGTATTAACGAGGTTTTGCTGTACTATGTATCTCCTTTACTTTGTTGACAAAAGTAATGTTTCATAACTCCCATTGTTAGATGTCTCTAGCAGTGGCAGCCGTTGATTTCTTAATTCTTTAGATTGGAGATGCATTTATTAATTCAACATATCGCATTCGAAGTGATTATTCAAGCAAGAAGCACTTACCCGTGATAAAACAAAGGATGTTTTATCACGGGTAAGTGACACAATTCTGTATGGGAATAAGTCAAACAATATGCAAGCAGGGTGAAAATGTTGAAAATCATTAACACTCCAGAACTCATGGGGCTCAATACGTATGTGACTCGTATAAATATAAAATAATTTAGCTCGAAAAATAATATGAAAGATATGTAGGTACACAATCATCCTAATAGGAACAAATTTTTAATAAGCCATATTCAATTAACATAATTAATAACCATAGACACCTATTTGCTCCATTATATTTAACAAGAATCATGAGAACAATCCAAATGAATGAATCTCTTGATCAACGCTTAGAATATAAAATTTTGGGACCACTGTTTATACATAAAAATATAGATTAATGCAATAGAATTCTACATAATATTATTTATTAATACATTACTGACATTAAATATAGTTAACTTCACGATACGAATATTTATTTTATAAAATTGTGAGGAGTGCAGTGCACTTGAATATTACCAGAGGTCTCTAATACCCAGTACACTCCCTCATCCGCATTTCGTGAGATGGAAGAGAAAAGGGAATAATAAACATACCTTCAGCTGCCAATGAAACCTGCTTCATCTTCTCAGGCACAAACAATTCATCATTCAATATGGTGGTGTGGAGCTTCTTTATAATAGGCGGAGGAATGTTATCTTTGTCAAAGTATCTCAGCCCGTCCAGGAACTTGATGTCGTTGAGCACCTTCTTGGAAGGGCCCCAGTAGTCCTCAAATGTGCCAACCGCACCAGATGGGTTGCGTATTTTGTCCGGTTTCACATCCTGAGAAAATCAAATTCACCTATTCACAACAATCTTTTCTCAAAATATTTTTCCACTGATGAATTTTTTTTAATCAGTTATACCTTTAGGATGCAAATGGCCTCCATTACAAGTTTGATTCCTTTGGGCGGGTTCTTCATGGTTTTGATGAAAGTAATGTCCGCAGGAGTGAAGGTCTTAAGGGCGGCAAGCGCCGCATTCATAATCGGCATCGCCTCTTCCAAGTCCGCGTCACATTCATCCTTGATCACCTGCGCTGCTTTCGCCTGTTCATAGTAAGAAGCAAAATATTATATTTACATAATTATATCATTACTGACATAAATTATAATAATTACTATTGGTTTGATTCACTAGAATATTTTAATGATCCAGGGCCTTTAAATCTTTCTTAGCCGCAATCCAGATCAGAATAAGAGTTTTGGTTTCGCGATCCAAAATTTTCTATTATCCAAAATTGAGTTTTTTTAGCTATCCTTACAAAAACCATAAATTAAAAAAAAACCTTAAAAAAAAATTAAGTTCAGACATTTGTAATATTGCATTACTGTTGAAAATGTTCCGCGACCCAATATACCATGCAACATCTGCACCTTTATTCCATTGTAGCCACCGCAAGTGGATAGTATTAATTATTGCGACGGGATTATTAAGTTGATATTATTTTACTCTAGGAAACAGGTATTTAACAAAGATGTTGAAAAAACATTCTTCTATAAAGGTGGAGCAGGTAATAAAGTTACTTAAACTAATGAATAAAATTGCGGATTCATTTATATCAGGCTTCACACTACTGCCCGTAGATAATATTTATCAAAGCAGCATTGACATAAAAACGCCTTATAAGCTCAGAGACTTTTTGTATTAAATGAAAAATTATTAATTAATTAGCTAGCATCAGTGATCTGTTAGGACTGGCTAAGAATAGAGAGGACAGCGATTTGGTCGCCAACCTTCAATAGGGGACGGCATCAAGGGAAGAAGATTAATTAGATGACCAATCGCAAATAAGAGAATGCAAGCATGTACCATTTGCATTTGTTTTAAACAGTGCAGTGGCGGCTGGTGAAAGGAATATTAGGGAGTGCAAAAAAAGATTCACCTATTTATACAAGAAGTCCATCCTCCGATTTTTGGTTTTTGAAAATACGTCGATTACACAAATAAGTCCGACATTGACGATATCATTTTTTTTTTGATACTTAACATCGCAAGAGCATTTAACCTATCTTGAGACACGGTATTTCTCAAAAATTACTTTTTAAAGTTGAGAAGCAACGCTCACTTTCTACTGAAGTCATCGGTATTGTACAAATTATTTGCAATAGCTTAATGCTTTCACTAAACCCTCCGAGTAAATTATTATTCGTGAATAGCTGTAAAATCGTATGTTGCCATTGCCGTATTAAAATCTATATTGGAAAATTTTTATGGTAATCCCAAAATTTTTCAGTAAATAACAATTTAGATATTACTAAATGACCATGGTATTCAAAATGATCTTTAGCTCGGTTCACTATAGTATCGCATACATCATGACATATCACAGAATGTGGTAGATCATTCGGTCGGCGTGTTTTCGTGGGCTGAATTTATAACGTATTATTTTCCCGAATATTTTGAATAGCAAGTGTAAAATGTTCAATATCTTTATTAATCTCTAATACATCTTTTGATCTCGATTGAAGTTGCTTAAAAAGTATATCGCAGTAGGGTTATAATTTTAGCAACAAAATCTAACCAATAATTAAAATTATCATCGTTTAAATATTGTAACAGCATTCCAGCTTGATTAATAGTATCAGCGCCTAAATTTACTGATTCTAAAATGTGCTCCATACACTCATTTAACTGTTCGCGATAAGTGTGCACAACAGTTACCGTTCTTATATTAAAATTCCACCTCGTTGTCGGTGCTGATGGTATTTTTCTATTAACTATTTCTTTCAAAATATCATAAGATAATAATAATAAGATTGGGGTAACAATGTATGAAGAGCTTTTATCAAAGCCTGTGCACCACCTAGTCGCCCGCTCATAACGGCTGCACATCATAACTCTGCCCGATTAATTGGGTTTGTTTAATCTCGAGAAGTTCGAGTTCTTTGAAAATTTCAGATTGATACCAGATGGAAATCTCCCACAGGAGACTACCTCAAAGGGCGGACCGAACCATCATATTTCCCAAAATACCACAGCCTACGTCCACTCTTCGCGGTGATCGCAACCCTCGGCCGAGCGGAAGCCCGCCAATTACCAACCGACCGCCAACGACGACAATAACCTGTATCGTATCTGTAACGACTACCCTGCAATACGATGAAATAAACCAGCCTTGACCAAATACCCCGTGCGTTTCTGTCCCCCACCCCCGCTTTGACCTTGACGTTATCACGGCCTGCCATCTCCGCTTCAGAGCGCGCAGAAGGCCGGTGATAAGTTGGCGCCCGGTTGGTAATTGGCGGGCTGCAACGTGGTGTCGCGGGCTTGGCTGCTGGGGCTTCGCATCCGAGGCGATGCTCGCTGTCCGATGGGAGGTAGGGTCGGGGCTTGCGGCTTGGCGTGCTGCCGATGTCAGATGTGGTCTTTTTGGCGGGCTGTCCGGAATGCTGGCTTGGCTTCGCGTCCGAGGCGAGCGAAGGCAAGAAGAGATTTTGCGGTTGATGCTGTTGGTTCGGCGGTTGATGTAAGAGAGATGCTGGCTGGTCGACGTATCAGGCAAGAGAGAGCTTTCGCGCCCATCCAGATCCAACTGCCAGATTCGCGGCGTCCTGTTTTTATCCGTCGGTCGGGAAGCTCCCTGTTTTACCGACGGATTGACTAGTGGCGGTGCGAGCGGCCGTTTTTGATAGACCGCGTCTGTTTTGGCGGGAATTTGACGAATTTGAATTTCAAGGAGACGGGTTCCGCTCGGCCGAGGGTTGCGATCACCGCGAAGAGTGGACGTAGGCTGTGGTATTTTGGGAAATATGATGGTTCGGTCCGCCCTTTGAGGTAGTCTCCTGTGGGAGATTTCCATCTGGTATCAAGATGGTATATGATATATTATGGTGTATGATCTTTCGGCGTCATAAATTTCCAGAAACGTTCATGTTTTGTCCGCGTAATTCATACCTACCTATCAAAACTAGTTGTTGAGTTATGGCTACATCCGTGGTCTCATCAGCCTGGATCGCGATAAACTTACTTTGCGATATTTCATTGCAACAAGCCTCTAAAATTGAATCTAAAATATCATTTTGAATTGTTTTTGATGTATTCTTAAAAATATTATTGCTATCTAAATGTTGTTTCATTGCAATATCAATTTCCGAGACGAAGTCAATAAGCCCTCGATACACCCGATTATTCGATACAATTATTTGAATCTACGGATTCATCGTGTCCCCTCAAAGCTAATTCAAATGCCCCGCAGAATTTCACACAGTCAATCAACCTGTATAAAATATATCGATTATTGTCGACGTGTTCATTAAATTTTTTCACTGACAGATGATACCTGGCGTCTAACTGAGATCGAATATCTAATGCTCCCAACACTGCAGGTTGCATTTCATTTAAAATATGCTTTTCAGAACTACTGTTTTTTTTTACTTTATCTGATAGGTGAAACAAGTCTTTCACCCCAGACTTGGACCAGTTTGATTCACCTGTAAATAACAGACACGGAAAACATAAAACAGTATTTAGATATGAAGAACCGCATAACCATGGCACTTTTGTATACATTTCCACGTTAAATTTTCGATTAATCACATGCCTTTAACTGTACACTTTTGAATTAAATTTAAACTTGGTGTAGGGCATCCCACAGCCTTAATTTCCAGTCGTTTTGAAAAATCGCGACAATAATTGTCTTTAATATATTCAACCGAAAACGTCATTATTCACTCACTAGCCAATGCTGTAAATAGTTAATGAACTTTCTAGTACAAAAAAGGTACGCGAACTGACCAGTGACCTCGAACATTTCAAGGAGATATTCATATTCGGTAATGTTCGTACGCAACAGTCCAAGCAGTGATTCGACGATCTTGAGCCGAAGGACAACAACATATTAACGGTTAAAATATCCCATATTTGAATGCGTCACGAACGATTTCATTATGAAATTCCTATTGGTATGAACGTCACAAATAAGTTTAAGGCAGTGTTATGTCGAATATGCACAAAAAGTTTAAAAATGCGATCTCGGAACGGGGTAGTATTTTTTGCAAGGAATGCGCGGGAATTTTTAAATTGGCTAACTCATATACATTATTTTAGTATTATATTTAGGATATCGTCTTTTAATCTTAACACGGAGGTACACTGCACTTGTGCTCCTTTACAAGAGCCGTCCCTGAAACAGTGTATTCAATGCTGTCAACAAAAAGATCAAAGGTTTTAATACAAAGAGTTCAAAAGACTCCCCGCTTTATTAGTCATGTGTTTCATACTCAGTACCACCATCTTATGTTCGTCTGACATAGTGTAGAATTGTAGATTGTCGATGAGAGAAAGTAATGAATTCAGCATAAGAAACAGACCTGTTCATCGGCAACTTCTTGATCAGCAAGAACAGTCTCTTCGACAAGAGCCACCCCCTCTTTCTCGATGAGAACTTGCGCGCTGGTCTCGGCCACAGCGGCCGCGCCCGCCGCCAGTTGCGGCTGTAATTCTTCAAGAGTCACTTGCAGAGCGCTCACCGAAAGTGCTGCCGCCTCCAGTTGCTGTAGGCCAGCCAAGTATTGCTTCTCGTTGTTCACAACCTCTCTATTGAATACAATAGACATTATCTTATTCCTTTTATGAATAACAGATTAAATTTGATAATAACTTTTATAAACATCCACAGAATAGTTTCTAGCAACACAACATGCCCAACATGCACTTTACCATGCCATGTTGTCACTTCAGATATAACACATGAGCAAGAAAGATTAAAGTTGTGATTATACTGATGCACGTCGCATACTATCATGTGACGTCACAGTAAGCTGCAACTACGGGAAAAAGTGTGTAATATCATTTTACTTGGTGTTAAGAATGTCATCAGACTGATGCTCCCATCCCGTAGAACATTTTGAACTTTTAAATGAACATTTTCAGTTGGCAAAATCTGCCTAAATCACCAGAACAACAATGAGGTCACCTCACATTGTACCACACTGCATGGACACCCAAAAAAATATAAAATTTTTATTTTTGCTTAAAAATTCGCCTCTCTCTCAAATTCCTCTCACCTGCCGCCATAAAAAACTTCCCGGCATAGATCAGTATTCTATAATATCTACTTACCGGTGACTGTTTGCCAATTATTTCTCTCTTATCAATCGAGCCATTGTGAATAGACCTGTTCAAAATTCTTTTTCTCTAATAATACTACCGTAATTCGGTAGTCAGATGGCAGAAGAGCCCATCTGTCAATTTCGAGAATTTTGAGGAGAGTAATAATAAGATTTCAATTTAGTCTAGCTAACAAAACATTGGAGTGATATACACAATATTTTAGTATTATTTAACCTGTTTGACTGTTGTTTCTTTAGTTTGAGAGAAAAAAATATGCATATTCATTTTAACTGATATATTCGATATTACAAGGCAAATGGGCCCTTTTGCCATCAAAATGTTTTTGCAATTGTAACAAATGTCTCATTTTTTCTTATTCCTATGAGTATTTAAATAAAGAAATTTTTTAAGAAATAGTTTTTACAAAATTGTATCAATCCCTCGGTATAAAAATGGCCATGTCTTTTGACTTTGCTTTATCTATCCGTGCGTGGTGTGAATCACACTCCATATGCGTGTGCCTAGCTCTAGAAACTTGTGGCATTTGGTTTGTAATCCACTGACAGATGTATCCTTTTGCCACATTGAAGATTGATGTATTTTAACAATGTTTTTAGAAGATAACTTGAAAATAGAAAAAATGCAGATGGACCCTTCTGCCACCTGACTACCGAATTATTAGATTACAAGTAAATGAATATTAATTATTATCGAAACTAAATCTTTCTTTTCTGAACCTATGTAATAAATCCTTATAAAGCCAGCTTAAAACAAAGCAGATAGAAATGGATCACTTACATTCTCTTGGAGGTGAGCAACGATTTAAAGAGATAAATCAACTCCAGGTAGGCGGTCGGAGTGACGTAATTCTTCCGTCCCAGGCGGACAAAGTATTGCTCCGAAAGCTCCTGTGTGTCTGTATGATACATCTGACACATCCGGATGGCGGTATCTCTCTCCACCTCTGTCAGCTCGATGTCATTCAGGAAGTGAGTGGCCACGGCCAACAATGCATCTGAAGGCCATTCCTTAAACAGGCAAATCCATTAAAATGAATTAAAAATGCCATTCAGTAATATTCACGACCCTCAACAATGAAAATGTCTTAAATAAATAAATCAGAGATCATACACATATTGAAACATAGAAACCCAAAGCATCAGACACTCTACCATAACACTCCACCATGACTACTAAATAATATGTTTATTATAGATGATTTGGTAAAAACTCAGATACAAATAGGTTTGATTTTTTCGCTGCGCTCATGGAGACGTTCTTACAACCGAAAATCGTACATTGTCCACCTACAGTTTAAGCAAACTTAATATTAAATCTCATTGGCTGAAAACTACTCTATACTAATAATAATAATACACCAACCAATGAATGGCTCTGAATGCTTTGCAAACTATCCAGAAAATGTGTACGCTTCAAATATATGTGAATTTAGCTAAAGGCCTATCCTATATAGTAAATCAATGATCCGATACATACCTGTCAAAAAAAATCATTTAAAAAATCTTAAACCCGTGTGAATTTGGCTTGAACCCACATCTATTACAATTTGTACTCGAGAAACAATATTCATATCTAACTACACATAATATGAGGTGTAATCTTTCATGATTTTAAACCGAGAGAATAATAACTGATTCATATTATGGTATCGGAATCTCTCCAAATTTTAGTTTTTGATGTACCTGCACTCGCTAATAATTCTTAATGAAATTATTTTGTATTCAAGACTGTTTGCCTAACCCTGTACAATACCCACTATAATAATAAGACACAGACTCACTTGAAACCAGTCGATCGTGCAGCAGTTGACCATGGCAGGAAACTTTCTAATTCTGGTTCGTAACGATGTTCCGGCAGGGCTCATGGCCAGCACCATGTGTAGCTGCTCACGGACGATATTCACAAAGAGACCGTTCAGTGCCGGCAGCGTTCCGTCCGTCTGCAGGGACTTGTCTCGTTGTTTGTCTATCTACACAAGAAGTTAAAAAAAAATTCCCACTTGTATCACAATAACAAGGTATTGTGTAGGCTAAAAAACCATTCAACCTACACAGAGCGGAGATTAATCACAAGCAATATGTAGGTATATTTATACAAATTTTCTCTTCATGCGTTTACACCTACTATGCTATTGTAAAATAATTTTTGTCGATTTCAAAATATTCTAAATAAAATATAACAGAATTTTTTACATAGGTATCTTTCAGTAATGTTCAATTTCTTTTATGTGCTATTAAAGATATGAAAAAACAATCACGTAATAAATGTATTATTGTATTTTTACATCCAGCAGTATTGTAAACAATACAGAATTGTAAACATAGCAGATATTGTAGAATCAATGACATTATGTTTTCACTTACCACTCTCATTCTCTCACAAATATCTGCTTTTTCTTCAGCGTTAAAAAGATTTGGAACTTCGCCAGAATTCAAAATATTATTGATATCCTCCAAAAATCCTTCTTCCTTTATCTAAGAAAATAAGAAATGTATTTTATTATACAAATCTCTAAAAATAACGAGGATTACTCTGTTTTCTACAAAGCAACATAGCACACACATATAACATTCAAATGTTGGCAAATCTCTTCGCAACACATACTAACACTACAACACCTAACCTAACCAAATCTAATTTCTCCGCGGACACATTAAGTTAAGTTTAATTAACATACCTGTGATTCGATAAACAAAAATATGACATGCTGATCCGGCATACTGGCCTTCCTTAGAAGTGATTTCAAATCTTCACGCCATTCGTGGTTGCCATACTGACGGCTCATCTCAACCTTAAAATGAAACATAATGATCAAATACATACAATCGATGCTTAATAAGCCGAGAAGAGATAAATCAAATTAAAACTCTAGCCTTATATGTAGGTACTGTAGTTATTATTATAATATAACAAATAAAGTAATAACTTGGAATAGCTCATAATCATTGATATGTGCAGCAAGTCTCGTGAGAGATTGTCTTCCAGATCCTCCCAATCCTATCAGCAGGGCATGAGATCTCGGTCGAGCAACGATTCGACAGATTCGACACACATGCTCTACCGCAAACCTGTAATAGAAGAATATTTAAAATATCTATACTGCACCATATTCACTACAGACTCAATCGCTCATACGCTATGATATCTTCATACTTTGTGATCTTTTCCATTGTTGTTCACATTAAATTTTAATTTCAATTAATAAATTTTATTAATTTCAATGTAGGTACTGTACTCTCTCAGTAATCCACCACCCCAAAAACCAGACAAGTGTCCAATTAGTGCATACATACAACATTATATGGTAAAAATTAAAAAAGATATTTCGTAAAAATAGTTTTTTTTTGAGAAATTTGTACTAGCAAATTACGGTTTTATTTATAATCAAAATCAAGTATTTACTAAATTATACATATTTATTAACTAAATATTAAACATTAAATCACTTGACACTTGTTCAGTGGGGCAGATATTCTTGAATGGCTTAGGATTCCTGGCTTTCCATATGACCAAAAGCTTCAGTTTGTGTGTCACGGTTGCATTGGAGCACAGCATAATTGTGATGCGGTCCTTGGGCACTTTCCTACCAGGTACATTACTTTCTTCGCGATGAACGTACGTTTTACGAAGGAGAAGTTTCCAAAATAAACCCGTCTCATCTGCGTTGTATACTTGTACGCGGCGGACTACTGAATTTGACAATCGAATACCGGCGAATTATAGACCTTGATTTTGTGTTTTCAACTAGTAAAAATAACGGCAGATTATAGTAGTTGTCAGATAATCGAGTGGCGGATTACTGAGAGTGTACTGTATTATTTAATGATGCATTAAAACACATTATTATTCTTGTTTGGGGATGATGAGGTGTGGAGAGAAGGTAGTCGTTGCTTGGTGGTTTCGAGATGTGAGTTTATTTATCGATACAAGAATAAATAAATACAATGATAAAGATGACAGAGTAATGTTATAATCGCGTGTATGGATGTGCTAATGAGATCGACTGTATTATTGAACTGACTAGCGATGTTAATATAACCGAGAGACTAGACTAAAAATGAGTAGTGCGCCGAGTGACGGACTCAATGTGGGTAGTGCTCTGAGTGATACTCGAGTAAAGTGACGATTTATGGATTGTCCTTGCTATTTATACAAATGCATACATTACAAGAGACATTATCGCAAATAAACAAATCATAATAGACCCTATTGATCTACATAGTTATGATTGAAGAAATGCTGACATCGCTTCCGCTTTATTGTTTTGTTTTGACAACAAACCATACATATTAAAGTGTGTTACCCTTGTACTGCTGAGTGGTATAATTGCTTTACTTGTATCAACTGTCAAGTAAAAATATATCATAACAAAATGTTCAATTCAGTGAACGGGTTAGTCTCAATTCTACAAAAATGATTGTACAAACAGGTCTAAACAGGACAATAATTAAAAGTTAGTGCAATGTGCAATCAAGGGTGCGTCTCAATATGCAATGTGTGCAGTACATAATATGGGCAACCGAGTAAGAGGCAGGCATTGGCCTCCTCTAGAATTATTTATCTCTCTGCGCCATTTCCTCATTGATTCGGAATAATACATTCATTAATTTTCGAGATGTTCGTATATACTTGTACACAAAAGAAAAGCCACAAGCGTTTCAATATAATTTTAGATTTACTCAATCAGTCAATTGAATGATTCCATGAATGATTATTAAATGCGTAGATTTTGCAAAGTGAAGCGTCAATTATTATTCATCGATGGATAACCAAATACACCAAATCATTATTTAAAATATTTAGATAAAAACTCACAAATATTGCGTATGTCATAATACATAAAAATGAATCATCAAAACTGTTATAAACGTGACTTTCATGGTGACTTTCAATGTACCGACATAAAGAATATTAAGTTTTTAAAGTTACCAATTCAGTCAGAACAAAAATATTGAGAAATCTCCATCAAGTGTTGTAGTTCACAAGACTTTCTCTAGTTATAGTTATAATTAGCAGAGTTCTGTCACGAATATCATCGGTAAGGGATCTTGGCATTACGTTTGAGAGTAAACTGACATTTATTAGCCATATAGTTACCATTTGTAACAAGGCGCTTAAAATGTTGGGTTTCGTCATGCGTACTTCCCGGGTCTTTTCGGATGTTACGGTATTAAAACTTTTATTTAATTCTTTAGTTCGAAGCAGACTTGAGAGTGGGTCTATTGTTTGGGCACCGCATTAGTTGAAGTATGGCCTTATGGTGGAGAGGGTTCAGAAGAAATTCTTGAGACTCCTTTATTTGAGGTTGTACGGATACTATCCGTGGCTTTATCCAACTGACTTTCTCTTAGGCATGCTTACATACTGCAGTTTGCAATTTAGAAGAAATCTTTATTTAGCTATGTATTTTTTTCGACTTATACGAGGTATAAATAAGAACTCTGCCATTCTGGGCAGTGTTGACCTGTGTGACCCTGATAACTATCTTAGAAATAGAGAACATCAGTTGTTTATTCTCCCAAGGTGCAGAACCAACCTGCCACTGGTAATGCCAATTGGGAGGGCGATAACTATGTTCAACGAAATTGCTTCGGGTGTTGATATATTCCACCTACGTGAGGATGAGTATAGGTGGACGTTATTTTATAAATTTTTAAAATAGGGTCTGCTTAACTCATCCGGTGTATTTCATAATTAATATTTTTGTATGTACATATTTCTACTGTTAAATAACATATTATCTATCTCTTTTTTTTATGTCATGTTGTGAACGTCTTAAACTTATAATTTGTAATGTCCACAATATGTAAAAATAAATAAATTGAAATTACCTGAACAAGACTAAATTCATCGGTTTCTTCGTCATGTTATTGAATTCAAATAAGAATGAGTCGACAGTTTTCGTCAGATGATCCATCTCCGTCACTTCCATATAAAATCTCGTATCGGCTTTAGGATTGGCAAAGTCACAATAAATAAGTTTGCGGAGTTCGACATCACTGATCTAAAAATACCACACAATAAATTATTAAATTATCATTCTATGTATAACCCCACCAAATGCACTTACTGAAAAATATTTGGTGGAGGTTATTTACCACCACCAAATGTTTAAATGTAGTATGAAAAAGATTCCCGATTACCTTCTCATCACGATTTTCCAATAATCTTTCCAACATGTCATCAAAGTTTTCATTTAAGCACTTTGTTGTAGCAGTTCTGAGGGCTTCCACGAGCCAATCTTTGTCTTCAGAATCAATAAGGCGATCGGAAAACACTCGCAAGCATTCGTGCACCCACAGTCGCTTCATCGCCTGCAGGGTTTCTATTACTTCAGGAACGGATAGGAGCACACCCTGTTATAAAAAAACATAACTCAATTAATTACCCAATGTCAAATAGCATCAATTCCACAGTTAGAGAAAGCGTTATCACAAACCTGGATGACTCTTGAAAAATCCCTCAAATTAAACATGTAGTGGGACTTTGATGGCGTTGGTAATAGATTGAGTCGGCAATTTTTGTATACTTCAAGAGTGGCCGACACCAATTCACTGATGCATGGATCAAATTCTTTTGAAAACCCTCTGAAATATTGAGAACAATAATTAATATCAAGATAGATTTTGCACGACTGTATAGTAATGCCAAAGGGTAGAGGTAGGCTGTGGAGATCTGACAAAAATAATGCACACATCTTTGTCAATCATATATATTTGTTTTCATTAAACAAATAATACAAATTAAAGAAAGTTTTTAGAATTCAATTAAACCCTGCCAACGAAACCATAATAGGTAAAAAATATTTTTCTATTTATAAATTACCGAAAATTATGTATGATTTAATGCCATAATTTTAGAAATTTCATATATGTAAGAATATTTTTTATCTTCACCTCTCTTCCACCCCAAACACACATTGAAAAACAATATGTATATTTGTCAGACCCGGGATTCGAACCTGGGACCCACGACATTATAAGTAATATATATATGTATATATATATCATGGGCAACGAAAACAAATAAGTATGACTGACACAGTTTGGTTTGCACTATTTATATAGAATCTTCACAGCCTACCTCCACCCTTCACCACTGCTATATAGCGATTGCACAAAACTCTTGCATTGACTGTGTAAAGGAACAAAACATTGTTTTATAAATTCATCAACACAGGCAAAAGCACTAAATGTAATTCATAAAAAAGCTGCCGAGTAATAAATAAATAAAATCATTAGTGAACATGATAAATATTGGAGTATGAACCTTGTATCCAAATGCCAGAGCATAATCTTGCTGAATATTAACATGAGAGTCGAATCGTCGAACTCGTCAATACATAAAAATCCAAAATGTCGAGTGAATCTTGGAGTCACACCTTTCGTACCAGGTGTCGGCTTGCTCATTGCACACATAAACTGAAAATAAATAATTGCAAGATAAAAAGAACTTTTTATATACCACGTTTTTAAATTTTCTGTTGAATCATATAAACTTGACAATTCTATGTATTAATAAATACTTTTTTTTGTACTTGATAGAAATACTGAATAAATATAGAATACTGAAAATGTCATTTTGACATTTCATATTGATTTCTATAGTAACGCACGTATATATTAATAATTTAGTTACTAGGACCCCCTTAACAACCAATAATAGTGTTTTACTTTTTACGAATTTTTTCCGAAGTAACTTTCCATACAAAACAGAATTAACTGAAAATGAATTCAATTCTGCTTAAAGATGGCTAAAAGTATTAAAAGAATGCACTGTCCTCGTGTTCTGATATATTCTAAAAGTTTCAAATGTCTAGTTAGTCGGGAAGTTAGTTAAAGATCTACAATCGTCCAATACAAATCTTGGACAAACAAGAAAAAATTTGTACTGGACAAACAAGAATTCGAGCTAATAAAAACGTGGTAAAATGAAAATACAGTGAGTATTTATCAAAAACCTCAAAGTATGTTTGGTTATAAAAAAAATATGATAAACGGAACAAGGAACAAGGAAAAGGAACTCATCTTAAACAAGACTAAATATAGATAATATTATATCTCAACAACAAGTGCATATAGACCAGGGGTTGGGGAAGTGTGATTGGGTGGTAAATAAATAATAAATTTCTCTCAAGGTAAATAATAATGAATTACTACAAATACTTAAAAAACCCTACATGCTGTAATAAGAATTGCACACATGCGAATTGTGAAACTAATGGTTACACAATGGGGTATGAAGAGATGCATTATGGGTATAACGCACAGAAATCAACAAAGAAATTAATAGGTAAGGAGGGAATCAAAAGTATTGGGCACATTGCTTGATAAACATATCATTGTTGGATAAATTTCATTATCTGGTGGTACCCAAGAGAATATATTAAAAGATCTAGAAGGTAACCAAAATTCCGCTGGAATGATAAGATAATTCTGTTTAGAGCATGAACGTGGCAATGAAAGGATTGAGAAAAACGAAAACAGCATGGAACGACCTTCGTCCAGTAGTGAATCGAGAGTGGCTAAGATGATGATGCTACACCATTATAGGATGAAAACTATAGCAACCATACCACTCAGCATTACAAATGTGACACACTTCAATATTTATGATTTGTTGTCAAAACAAAACAAAGTTGCGGAAGCGATAGTCAGCATTTCCTCAATCATAGCCTAGATCAATAGTGTCTATTATGATATATTTAATTGTGACAATGTCTCTTGTAATGTATGGACTGTATTTGCATAAAAAGCAAGGACGATCCATAACTCGTTACTCATCACGAGTCCAGTCAATCGTTACAGTCAACCGTCATTCACTCGAGTCCAGTCTCATGGTCCGATTAATCTCTCGATAACATCAATCTCATCACTACATCCTTACTGTGATTATAACATTACTCTGTCATCTATATCATCATTGTATTTATTTATTCTCGTATTGATAAATAAACTCTCTTCTCAAAACTTCCAAACAACTACGACTTTATCTCCACACTCCTAATCTTCCCCACAAAATAAAGAAACATCAACAATCAGCACAAAATGTAATAAAAATCTTCATTATTTAATTATTCCCACATAATCAAAGTGGGCACGAATGGATAAGATTAAATCAAATGTTTTACCTGTATGTCAATAAGTTTCATGGCAACATTATCCTTGCGGTCGTACCAGAGTCCTTGATCCAAAGCCTGGCGGAGTACTTCGATGGGAGGCTGAGCACCGTACGTCTCTGCTTGCGGCATCGATACATCATCAACAAAGACAACGCATTGAGTACCAATGGGTGGACCGAAGACACCTTAAATATTATACATATAAACAAAATATCATAACTATATTTGATGAAATGGGCTAATTGCCTTATCACAAAATTGGCTTAACAATTTTGTTTGTCTAATAATGTTTATTCGAATATGTTTTATGGGTCATTCCAGCATTGGTCAATTGAATTAAAATCAGAAAAATCTCTCAATCATTGAAAATCTAATAGAAATTATTTGGAATGTTTTTATACCAATTCACAACAAACAATCATTGAAAAGAATATTATATCGGTAGAAAGTTCTCCAATCTGAGATATGCAGCATTGCTCATTGCAAAATCACCCGTACATAATATGATAAACTTGTTCCACCATGTTGAAATTTATGGGCCTAAAGATAATCATATCCAAGATAATAGTGATGATCATAGATCATAATAATACCATGCAGTAACCTAGTGTGCTGCTAACAGATGCAGTGGTGGTCAGTAAATACATATTTATGTCGAGTCGAGCATCTCTGACAAAGGTGGAGGGAAAATCGATAGCAAAAGATGAATAAAAATAGCGAAAAATGCTATGTCGAAATTGCAATCAATATGAAAAACAAAAACATTACCAAAGCAATTAAAATCTGTCTAGTAAGATCTTTTGTCTTCCCATTTGTAAATATGACTCGGAGGTGGACTGCTGAGACTTTCGTGATTGATCAAACGAACCAATGATTCCATCGTTAGTGAACTCCGGATATTCCTCAGTTTATCCGCACAGTACTCTCCATTTTTTTCATCATAATATAGTCATCTGGGAAGATGACAATCTGATGATATAATGCGATATTCGATTTGAGTCTGTATTCCAAGAGGGGTGAAGCTGAGCTGTGTAAAATACTTCCAGATCACCAAATCATCCGAGTCACGATTCTCAGTCATGAGACCCTAATTAAGAAGAAGAAGAAGACTAACCTTTTTTGCGTTTGTCCAGCTTTGCCATGATTATGTCTTGCGTCTGATTGGCGGACGTCTGCGCCGAGAATCCCATTGTAAATGCTTTGTAGATTTTCGTATCAGCTTTCTGCATCAGAAAATCCTGCAAAAACAGAGGGACTGTTATTATACCATCATAAATCATCCGATATTCGAATTAAGAACTAAACTCGTCATTGTGTAAACAGTATTGAATAATAATGTGGCGCCCTCAATCAGCGGACAACTTATAACTTAACTTACAACTACTTCAAATGATGCTCCTAGACTGCGAAAATTATGACTTGAAGTGTCATGGCCACCGTCGTGGCACTGCGATATATTATGAAAGGATTGCCAGTATTAGGAGACTTTTTTTCCCTACTTTGGTTCAGAATATGCTACTTACCTACAATGAAAGACAATACCAGACGACAATATTTTTCCAATCTGTCGGGATATTTTATAACGTTTTTATTAGCTCGTATTCTTCTTTGTCCGGTGGTTGTTTGTCCAGTAAAATCTTGTAATCGATTTTTAACTAACTTCCTGACTAGCTAGAGATTTGAAACTTTTAGAATATATCAGAACACGATGCCAATGCATTCTTTGGTACAGTTTGGTTATGAGGAATACAGCGGAAAACACATTTTGAAAATACCCGATATACTGGATTATTTGTTAGTTTTGGTTAGTTTAGGTTAGGTTAGGTTTGGTTAGGTTAACCTAACAAATAATCCAGTATATCGGCTATTTTCAAAATGTGTTTTCCGCTGTATTCCTCATAACCAAACTGTACCCATTCTTTTAATACTTTTAGCCATCTTTAAGCAGAATTGAATTCATTTTCAGTTAATTCTGTTTTGTATGGAAAGTTATTTCAAAAAAATCCATAAAAAGTAAGACTATTATTGGTTGCTAAGGGGGTGGTCCTAGCAACTAAATTATTAATATATACGTGCGTTACTATGGAAATCAAAATGAAATTTCAAAATGACATTTCAGTATTCTATATTTATTTGTTTGTTTTTTATTTACTTCATATCAAGTACAAGTTTGAGCATATCGAGCATAATAATTCAACAGAAAATTTACAAATGTTGTATATAAAAAGTTCTTTTTATCTTGTAATTATTTAGTTATATGATAACACTGAAATGTCAATGAATATCTATCTACCTATCATTGCAGTGACTCAATCGTCAACCTTATTTATAGGCCCGGCCCAGTGAGCTCATTTTTATTTTTGTCTTCTTCGCAGTACCTAGGTTATAACACGACTTATAATCCTCCTGCTACATACCACTTTTTAAGACTTTTTGCATTATTAATACGTTTAAACACTTTAGATGAAATTGCAGCACTCACAAATAACGAACATCAAATGATTGCACGGCAAGAGGAATGAAGAGAAAGGGGCTAGGGAGAATTGTAGTTCTCAAAACGGCCACGCTTCACGTTATTCTTGCCGCAGTTTACATCCATATCATACTTATTTGTAGAAAAATTTCAATAATAAAACTATTTAGAATATTATTTAAAGTAAGTAATTTTTAATTATGACAATCTATTTGTTTATTCTAACGATGAGAAAACTTTTTAAAGTTTTGTAAAGGTACGCAACTTCTATGAGATAATCACACAAATCATCGAAACCATCATAATGTAATGAACTCTTAAAAAATGTGCCACACCCAAAGCATGTGACCTTAAAATATTTAAATATACCTAATTTATATAAACCCTACTTGTAAATTTAATGACATCAAGTCTGACAACATAACATACATACCTACTACAGATTGTTTCATGGAAACTCTATTATGAATTATTCTCCCGTATTCTTCAATTATTATAAAATCTATCTTATTCATTGTATTGCAATTATTGAAAGTGTAAATTAACTTTTATAAAAATATAATAAATACATAACTAAAAGTCCTAAATAAATTCGTAATGTTTATAACAAGCTTATAAAACAAATTATTCTAAAAATATATTAGTTAATTATAATGAAAAAAATATCTCACGATGATGTAAGTTGACTTTCCGGTTCCTGTTGGTCCCACCATCATAACCGCCTTTTTGTGATGGACGAGGAGCTTGAAGAGTGCCAAGTAGCGGACTGTATCGAGTGTTGTGACAATAATACTGTGGGCAGCCGTGTCACGGGATATCGGCGGAGCGCTTATGAGATCATCGCTCCAAGGCTTCCACTTTCCTTTACCCTGTCGTACAAAATAAGAAAAAATTATTAATCCTCGGCAAAACCTCGAAAATCACAAATGCCTTCCTTTCGGAATTTGTACAATACATAATATGGTGTGAGGATGTTTCAAACTTCCGTCAAGAAAAAATGAGTATCATCTTAACCACTTAAATCAAGGAAATAACATTAATACATTAATTGATTTATGGATGATGTCAGATTGGTCCAAATTTTTGTTGTCCCATTATTGTACTTGCTTTACTAATTTTGTATTTTCAATAAAGCATGCTGCATTCTTAAGTTAAAATAAATTGCCATATTTGATAGTATAGCATAATAGTGCCTGTACACGTGCAAGGATATACTTGCAGCAATAATGTGTATTTTAAACTATCGTAGTAATAACTGTTTATCTAAAATAACGACATTTTTACAAGATATCACAGCATTGCTAACTATGTATCGTTATTACAACTAAACTAATCTACAAGTACGATATATTAATAAACATAGGTAACTACCTTTGAATTAAAATTCATTATCATTCATATTAACGAATGATACAATTTTATGACGTAAACAACTTGTCCTGTATGGATAATAATAAGGAAAATCTTTTTTTGTCAGGGGAGATGAAAAAAAATAACCTAACGTAACATAACATAACCTGCCTACTAAATCTATCATTTGTATAGTAAAACTTATCAAACAAAAAGCATTTCCCTGACAGAAAATAGTTTTCCTTTAATAATTACATTTTTGACACAAACCAAATACCTAATGTTAAAAACGTGTATAGGTAAATCATTCTGCAGTGGCACCATAGGCGATTCGTGCGTGTATTGAATTACTTGCGACAATGCCTGTTTCAATGCTAGCAAATAATACCACTACAACTGCAAGCCGCATTTGTCGTACCCATGGTGCCACTGTAAAACGATTTACCTATATTTAAGATTCTTATGATAGTTTATTATACCATACAGAATATTAAATATAAATGACAACAAAAAACAAACACGTGAAACTACAAAATAATATGTGATACCACTGGATTATTCATAACAATACAGCAAAATACAGTCAATTTTTAAATACGTTTCTTGGCATAACAGGTTATATTTCCACGCAGCTGGATTTCTCAAACGCTTCCTTTATTGTCCTAGTTGAGATTCCGTCACACTAACTATGGAAACATTCATTATTAAAAATAAAAAATAGTAAAATAGTCGGAGCAAAATTACGACCTTCCTCACTTAACGTTTTGACGTTTGTACGGAGATTAAAGCATTCGTGAAGAATCATGATTTAAATTGCGGCGTCCGATTGGCCGGTGATGCAGAGAGGGTTTTACCAGAATAACTTTATTTTCAGAGTGGGTTTAGTCCGCCACCTCGATATCTATTTTGATTTTTTGAAGAAACAGAGAGGAATTTAAAACTCTCACCTAGAAAAGAAGAGAGATCTTACGAAAGAGCTCCTGCGTACATTCAAAACTATTTTTTTTTTAAATCGCCCAGAGCGGGTTTTGTAACGCTACGCCTCATATAATATAACTGACAATGCAGTAAGCATTAACCTCTTTAATGTATCTGTAATCATAGACCAAGCCGTCCTTTGGTATGGAGAATATGTAATTTTTCTCCGGTTTTTTAATGGGAAATGGATAGCCAAAGGTATCTTTAGTGCTCTGCGGGAATTCCTTCTCCAGCAGTCCTCGAAACATGAGATCAAACTTGGGGCGGCTGGTGGCTTCCAGGGTCGCACCGATTGACCAAATCGCCGAAAAGAAGAACACACCCTACAAACAAACAATGATTATACCTAATTAATGGCTTACATCGACTGGCATGTAAGGTTTTTTGGTACTGTTCAGTTATACGGAATACAGCGGAAAACGTATTTTGAAAATAGCCGATAAACTGGATTATTTGTTAGTTTGGGTTAGTTTGGGTTAGTTTGGGTTAGTTTAGGTTAGGTTAGGTTAGGTTAGGTTTGGTTAGGTTAACCTAACAAATAATCCAGTATATCTTTCTTTCGACCATGTCCGATCCTAATAGGATCATATGGGCCTCCACAGAGTGGACTCCACAAACCAGTTTATCAGCTATTTTCAAAATGCGTTTTCCGCTGTATTCCGTATAACCGAACAGTACCGGTTTTTTTAGTATGACGTAATTTATTTATTTTTAATAATTTTTACATTTGAACAAAGGATGTCGATGGTCGTTTTGCGAATTCATTTGAAAACTTTAGCCCTTATACACGAGCCCGTGACATAACCACGGTCATCTGACCACGATAATGTTTACAATAATACTCTTATGGTATTAATATATTTTATGTGGTGATCAAATTTTATTTTCTAATATGAGAGAAGAAAAGGTATCATAATGACATACACCCAATCCTCTTTTTGCACGGGGGATATGTACCAAAGACTACCGTACAAAACAAAACCGTGTAAAAAAGATAAGGTGCCCATACAAAAATGGTAGATGGGTTCCATTACTTAAAACCATCACAAAATATGAATTCTTGAACTCAAAAATAAATCGAATTTATTTATTATTTATAGATAAAAATATTTATACATAAAAATACAGATTTTTCAATTTAAATTATATTTATCATAGAGAAATACATTCATTCAGTGTCGCTACTTGACGATAAAAGTGCCCGTTTACTGCTGTTTTTCGCTTACGAAAAATCACTCTCATTGCTGGAAATATTTAATGACGCTAACGCCGAAGCACGCGGCGCGTGTCTCGTATTTAACCCGAAGTGACTGACTAGTGGCGCCATGTATGTACGTATCTATGTCTGGGCAGCATCCGATGATAAAATTTCTATACACCAGTGGTATGCGGTCCATTGTAATGCAATTTTTTAATAAATATGTACATACATACGTATTTTTATTCAAAATAATCGGTACTTTTTTAAACCGTGTTATTTCGAAACCGTGCAAAAGAAAGCCATGCAAAAAGAGGATCGGGTGTATACGTCTTTCCTAGAAAGTCTAGAGATTATTAGGTTAAGGTCACAAAGATACGATAAATATTCACACAGCACTTCGGCTCTTAAATATTGTTAACAGGTAGGTACTGTTACTTATTTTCATTATTTTCTCATGTCATATTGTGAATGTCTTGAATTTATATATGTTCACCAGGTATATATATACATATTATTATATAATATAAAATAAATAAATAAATTTTAAGTACAGAGAATGAAAAAGAAGTTATATCGATAAATACTTTATATGTATAATTGCAAAAGACTGCAGTACTACCATCTGAATAATTTATACTCCTCGAAAAAGAGATGCAAATATCATGACTGAGCAATCCAAGGATTTGGTTTCGGAAAGACCCGTTCTCATTATTTCAGTCAGCGTTCTCAAAGGTGGAGATTACTGTGATGATTGTAAACCTTTGTAAAGGAGATAGTATTTTCATAGTAAGAAAAAGTAGATTGTACATTTTGCTTCTACTGACCTCGAGTTGTGCCCTAACGTCTAGTTCACTGCGGTTAACCATGAACTTCTCATCGAGAAAGTCGTCCATAAACGAATCAAACACATTCATTGCCGCTTTTACAAGATTTGAATCTGAAGTCGTATACATCTCCTGAAAGCACATCACATTACATTAACTAAAATGAATTGATAGGTGGAATACCTACAGAATGAGGACAGGCAACGAGTGTCAATTTGGTGAATGTCGCGACCACTCACACAAAATACAATGTTACCACACAGGACCCAGTGACATGGCACGTGGCACAAAAATTGTTATTGGTGGTATTGATTCGAAATCATTATGTTTCGTTTCCAAATAAAAATATATACTTATGTTCTTGATCACTTTCTGAGATAATAAAAAGCGAAAATTTTAAAAAACATCTGCTCTGATGATAACATCTTGATTAAACTGCGGAGTGGTATCCTCCCACTACACCACCAATGAATCTTTCATATAAGAAGCCTAGGCTCCTCACCAAAGGTTCATTGATATTAATTAATACTGAATGTGATTTTACCGTACCTTGGCACCTCCAGACCTAAGTAGCCAGAGTAGCGGGGGACAAAACCTGTGAAAGAACTGGCGAATGTTTTGCTTGTTAATGTTGTGTAGAGCTGGCGGTAATGTGTTCAGCCAAGAGTCGACCAAAGGCTCCCAACCCAGACCGCAGGGTTCCATGTAGATCATTCCACACCGCGAAACCTGAAATAATCAACACTTACCATTAAACGAATGATTCAATCAAAATCATAAGTAGGTCAATAACTGTATTGTGTGATGACCAAATGCTGGTTGCTCAAAGCATATGTATGGCCATGAGATATAGTATCAGACCAAAGTGGCCGGCCCAGCCTTATACTTCAGCAATGCTACAAGAGCGATCTACGCGCTGCAGGGCTGACATATCGAGAGACATGGGAGATAGCGCTGGACCAACAGAAATGTCGCAATTAGGGAACTCAGAAATAATGGGAACTGAAATACCCAACAGGTAAGGAGAAGCAGGCAACCGATCTCGAGTAAGGAAGAATACAGGATAAATTTAAATACATGTCAAGAATATGTCATACGTCGAATACTGACAACTGCTCTCGGTTTATGCATTGATGCTTATTTAATATTGGTGTATTACATACACTATTGCACGTCTATAATGCGTGGTTCATTTTCGTAGGACACTCGCACATTGAAAACCATGAGTTAAACTTTACTCTATTGGTATATTGCCTATCGGAATTCTATTTATGTATTATCAGTTCTGTGGTCGCGATCTAGTGTAACAAATGATAGTTAGCAGATATTTCATACTTGCATGCGTTTATCATACGTACGCGCTGCTAATGTGTGCTAAGGTAATATTAATGTTGATCGTCTAAATCTCTTAATAACCTCAAAAAAATTAAGTCGAAACATAATTAATATTCACCGTAGCGGGTGAGGCAGCTTCCAAATCCATCGGTTCAAAAAACAAATTAGTTGTTGACGCCAGTTGGATGATTTCTCCGCTCATCAGGCATAACTTTTTATTGTCATCAAGCACCGTGTTGAGATTCTCAATCCATATGGCATCCACCGGCCCATCGAATACCAGCCATTTTCTAAAACGAATTAAATATCTTTGATAGTTTACAGAAACAATGTTAAAAATATATACATTAAATTTAAAACTCTTTAGCGAGACGTTATCATACCTATCATGTGTTGTTGAAACTGCAAACGCTCGGTAGCTGACGGCAAGTATACCATCAGACCATTCATGAGACACGGTATCGAATTGACCATACAGCTGTCCCATTGTGATAGATTTTGGATTGATTATCGTATACTGAACTTTATTTTCTGACATGAGGCCCTTAAAATAAAAAAAATGTTTTATCAATGGTTTGTCACCACAACACACTATTTTTTAATTATTTTTCTTCTTCCGCCATATCCGCCCCTTAGTTGGAGCATATGGACACCACGCGGCGTCTCCAAAAACCCTGTTGCTCGCCGGTCTTCTTGCTTTGTTCCAGGTCAAACCAGCATCCCGTAGCACTCTATAGATACTATTTGGCGACCTTCCAGGAATCCGGTTGGCTTGAAGAACAGGCAAGCTAGGTTGAGGCTCTCTTCTGGTATCTGCAACACGTGGCCGAACCAGGTCCAACGTCAGCTCTTCACTCTCAGCGTGATGAGAGGCTGCTTAGTGCATTCTCTTATCTCCTCGTTGCTCCTAAAGTCATACCACCCGCACACCCAGTATCCGTCGTAAACATCTGTTTTAGAAGCTCAGTGGTTGCTCTGAGCCTTCGTAAGATGCCATGACTCGCTACCATAAAGCAGCACCGTCAGAATACAAACGTCGAATAGGCGGCATTTGGTTTTGACCGAGTACAACTGCGAGTCCCAGACACTCTGCATCGAGTTGAATGTTGCTCCAGCCATTCCCATTCGGATAGCGAGCTCTCTCTACAAAATGCCATCTCCCGTAATGTGTACCCCCAGATATTTGAAGCTGTCGATGCTCTCTATGTTTTGCACCTCGCTATTCAGGCATTACCAAATTTAAACTGCTTTTCCCTTATTGCTATGGTAATCATTCATCCTCTACTTTACAGGATAGTCTTTTAATTTAGCGCTGTGCCCTTTAGATTTATTTTTGTTTCAAACTGAAACTTACGTTTGTCGTTTATTACGAAATTAGTATTTAAATTTTGCTATAATTTTAAAAACATAAAAGTCCCTAAAATACTGCAAACCTCTATTACCTTTTCATTGCCAGCCAATTTTTACTAGGCGGACACTTGTAGGCTAGCTATTTTTGGAATAAAATAAATCCCTTTAAAAATTAGGAACAGAATGATAAATATTTCTGAAAACTTACCAAATAAACATGTTTCTCGAGTTTATCATGAATATTTTCACACTACGATGATAAATATTGTTTAGAAAATATACACAAACAGTTTATTTAGAAGTAATGACGTTTACAAGAACGCAAAGGTTAACTCGTCTATGGCGCGAGGCGACATAAATGCTTAGATGAGTTAACTCGGCTCTAGCAGTGATCGGCTCCAAAGAACATATATTCTTTCAGGAGCTTTAAAGTATCTTTATAAACTAATATTATATTATTTAATTATTAACTAATATTATATTAACAAGTCAGCATAAGTACTGCATGAATTTTTGAGATTATAACTATATTGACCATACCCTTTCGCTGACAAGTCCCAAAGCGACGGCCAGAGCTTGATAAGTGGAAGTTTTTCCAGAGAATGGATAGCCGACGATCATAAGACCGTGGCGGACGAGGAGCATCTCGTATATCTGCAGTGCCTTCTCCACAATAAATGGTGTGCCCTGCAAATTCATCTCCGTGCATGCATCCTGGAAACATGTTACGACGTGGGGAAGTCCTGGCAGTGGCATTTCTAGCCCCGGGAATAGATCAGAGATTATACCCTAAAACAATAAAATATTACACTTTACAGGTGACTATAGAAGTGTCCAAATTAGGTACTAATTGATACATTGTACCAATATATATGTGTAAAATATTAAAGTAATAACTCCTTACCAAGCGATCATTTAGTAGTAACCTTAAAGATACGAGTGGTAAACAGTGTTGCCAACTGTTTTTGACAAAAACATGCCAGACAGGGGTAAGAAAACAGGCTATTTGACAGGAAAAAACGCTAGGTTTTATCAAAATAAAATTTAAAAAAAATAAATTTAGTCATTCTACCAAGAACAAAGTCAATACCTTTTCTTTCGCGTATCGTAAAAAAGTAAAAAAGATCGGAAAAAGTTCTATACGCGTAAAAACCTCGCATTTTAACACAAATATGCCTATATTGTGTCAACGGCGTATGTTGTTTTATTTCTCACGCTACTAAAATATGTACCGACCTACCTGCATTAAGGAGGTATCTTATAGTCAGAAATTTGATGGACATGAAAATAAATAAACTACATATCTGGCGTATTTACAGCGCATTTAAAGCTGTTGGAGGCATCAAAAAATGTTAGTAAAAATGCCACAAGCCAAATGCGTTTTTTTGCAAGCTAGATGCCTATCAAAAAATGCTAGATCTGGCAAGAAAAATGCTAAATTGGCAACTCTGGTGGTAAGGTGATCAAGAATCAAAAGCAATCAAAAATGGATATTAGAAAATAATAAAATATTTACTCGTCTGTACACTTAATCCTTTTGACCTGCACCGATTATTTATTAACTTATTTATTATTTAATTGCTTGTCGCAACATAGTCTTAATTCATTTAGACATGTAAACATGTGCAATACAGTGTAGTATATGGGTTAAATAAGGTGGTGACATCTTTAGGGACTGTGGAAACCTCAGAATAATTACATTCAAAATTAAAATAAACACGTCACAAATATCATTCAAAATTAATAATAATGAAAAAAATACACGCCGAGCAAGAGAAAGCGATACAATAGGCTTGATGTATGTACAATACCAATCGTAACAATAATCACATCTTCCCTCCATAATTCATGTCCACTAGAAGAAATCGCATCTCACCATGGTTAATGTAATGTCAAAATAATCTGAAATGCAAAATGACTTAAGTTAATCTAAATAAAAGTATATGTCGATGAAGTCATTTACCATGAACAACGGCACATCTTGATTGAGGAATTTGGGTAAGTTGACATCCTTTATTGACCGCAGTACAATAATATCTTCCCTCTCTTCGGGATAGCGCAGTTTCAGGGCTGCAGCCGCTCTCAGCACTGACTTTACAGCTCGCATACCTAGAAATTAACGCAATAGAAAAATAACCAACAGCAAATTTAACGACTGCCGTGTTTTATTAGGTCATAAATTGTCGATGCGTGAAAACATTTTGGGCAATAGCACCTGCTCCGAATGAGATTTCCCTCTGATCAGCAATGGGCAAGAGCTTTAAATATATGATGGTTCACACGTCACGGGAGGCACTTTAGGAACAGAGCTCGCTATATAAATCAGAATGTCTCGAGCAACATTCAACTTAGACTGAAACTTCCAGTTTCTTGTACTTGTTCAGAAGCACAGAGTAATAATATAAAGAGACTGGGTATTGTTCGGCTATATGAAGCCGTGTTTCTTGCGTATAACCACATAGTAGAATCTCAATTTTATTATTATTAACTTAACTATGAAACGTTATACCATCATGTTGCTTCTCAGTACAGCTACCAAATCTAAACACAATATTGTTTCTATACACAATATAATTTCATTATACACAATATAAATTCACCATATTTTTTTCTACATACTAAATTATTTAAAAATAATTACCAGTAATTTTATATTTAATACAAAAACAATAAATTTCAGCAACACTTGCTCGCTGTTTTTAAATGATGATTCAACAACCAAACCAATATGTACTGGCGACATGTACAAAAAATATTTAATTCAGCCGTAGCCATTGGCTATCTTCTTGAATTCATTGGAGTCTTAACTGGTCTGTACTTTCTTTGAACCAATCAGATTTCAGCGTCTTGTTAGATATCATCCAAAGGGAGTATAATATGCATGACTTAAAATAAGACAGAAAAAGACTGGCGGGCGACAGGGATTCTTGAAGGTTGGGGTAGTAACTGTAGCAAGTTGGAAACTTGGAATTTTTCACCTAGGCTATAGTTTGCCGTATGGCAACTTAAAACTACACCAGGAAGCACTTTCTCCACAACTCTTGGTACCAGCAGTTCGCTTCTCGTTTCTATCTCCAATACGCATCCAATTAATTCTTCAAACTTAACTAAACATTGTAAACTTCTTTCGGATAATAAATGAGAAAACTTAAAGCCTTTGTTTCAATTTTATAACCTCATTTCCAGTATAAGTAACCTATAATATCCCATATAATCATATACTCCACCTAAGGAGAGGACTTGGATATATAAGAAAAAGAAGAGTTAATTGATTACCATAATCATAATGAGGTTGAGATGACAGTTGCTCAGAGCAGAGCCGATACGTGGCAACGATTTTCACAGCCAATGGTTTAGCGTTCAAGTATCCCGAGGCATAGAGCTCGATTTCCGATATCAGAACATAATCAGGCACCATCATGGCTACTGACCGGAACAGGGCCTGAAAAAAAATGAATCAATATTATACAGCAGAAAAAACATTTTATTTCACATCATAAGTGGAGAAAGCAATGCAAAATGTTTTTTTACTTTAAGATTATCAGGTAGCTCGGATCTTCCAGCGTATCCTGGATTCATGGTGATGAAAACAGCACACGTCTTGTCCAAGTTTAATTGAGTTCCCTCAAAGATGAGCTCTGTCGCACCAGACACTAGCCCTCTCTGTATACTCATGATCTGCTGGGCCACCACTGACAGTACTTCTAAATCTATTCTGTTGAACTCGTCAAAGCATGACCATGCTCCACATGATGCGAGCCCCTGTAAGAAAACATATTTTATTATTATCAAATCTAAACAATTTTGATGTCAGTATAAAGTAAAAATCTCAATTTAACTATTAATCTCGACAAGAATTGCTTTAATCGTATTAAAAAATAATGTAAAGTTGGCAGGCCAATTAAACATGTGCCAAAATAGTCTTAGAGTCATTTACATCAAAAATTCCAAGAAGCCAATGTCAAAGACTGGATAAAAAGCGAATAGAGGAGTCCAAGCTTCAGAATTCAATAAATCAAGGAAGAAAATTAAAAAGCCTACGTGGTATGATCACAAGAGGTTGAGCAAATATCTTCGATGTGACAAGCAATCCTCATTAAAAAAATCTACATAATTGGACTACCTTGTAAATACAAATTATTTCAGGAAGTTGTTAAAACTGTCCAATTTTCGTTTGAAATGTAATTTTTTTAAATGAAACAAAAAGCAAACACTATATAAAATGATGATTCCTCATATTTACGAAGTTTACTAATTTTTCACTTGCGTGAACACGAATTTCGATGTATTTTTGGATTGATTTTTAAATGATTAAATAATATGTTATGGTGATACCAAATGAAGGTATCCCTCGGGATACCACCGCGACGCAGCGGACCGAAACATCGGCTTTCCCAAAAGAAACCACAGCCTGCCGCAGCCTACTTCCACCTCAAAGTAGAAAACAAGCACCACTACTTCTGCTAACTTCATTAAATAATTATTACGAACAGCAGTATTTTTTTAAATATAATATAATGGCCAGCAATGGATATGCGAGCCAGAATCGATGCTGCGGGTGGCAGGTCCGAAAAATGGCGCTACGCAACATCGCCGTTGGCAGCGCCGCGATTAAAAAGGGAGGCTCGCTACCCGCACGCCAACGAAAAATGCGCCTGCTCTATCCGAACTTCTGCCCTCTCTCGTCTCGACCATCGCCCAGTGGGGACCCCTCTGGGGTAGCAGCGAAACATTCGCTTAGGACGCCGTGACGCCATCTTGTCAGCCACGCGTGTACCATCACTCAGTGACGCCTTGACGCGATATTTGCATTTCTGCGTATCTCTGCAACTATGCCCCCGCGGCCGTCCCGCTGACTTCCGCTGACCGCCCAGCCCATCGCCGCATCCCGCGATCCCAGAATCTGTACCACGTGCTTTGCGCCCATCGCCGCCTACCACGGTCTCAGAATCTGTGCCCCGTGCTTCGCGTCCGTGACAATGGATACAAGAATCTTATAAAGCCATCTATTCAATACATAAAACTGCTGTCGGCAATTATCGAGGGTAGTTTTTCACATGTTTGTATCAAAGTATTATAATTGTTACAATAAGTTAGCCGTCTAAACAGTCAAAACTGTCTATCTCGCTCTAAAATTTAGCACACCCAAGAGAGGTGCTAGCAGTCTTGTGTCTTACAAGATAGACTGCTAATTTAGAAATAATTAATATTGATTTACTTTACTCTTATCAATCATATTACTCACAATTATTAATCAAAAGTGATAACTTTATGTCTTGACCAGAAATTACTTAATATTTGTACCACAGTTACATAACCAAAACAGACTAACACAAAGTGTGCCAAATTTTTGATTTCAGAAACAAGGTCTTCAAGTCTAAAAGCTAGTAAACATGAAATAATTTTACGATAATTTTATTCTAATTGAGTTAGCGCAGTACGTACCTTGAAGAATTTCCCCAAAGCAATATAATCCAACCCATCGGAGCAATTGAAGACTACACATTGCTTTGCGACTGCCTTCGCCAAGTCTTTGCTAGTCTCTGTTTTACCTGTTCCCGCCGGACCCTCCGGTGCTCCACCTTCAGAAATCAACATTAAATTAAACATTCTCACCAACCACAAAAATAACTTTTAAACACATACAACATCTTCTGTACTTATAGGTACCTACTTGTTTTAGATAGCGTGATCTCTTTTTATTCAGATCCTTCAGATTTATGCAAATTAACTATCTCAATCCCTCCATCTTTTGGGAGGTCTGCCAGGAAAACTACGGCCAGCAGGTTTTCTGTCTGACATAATATGTGGAATCCTACGAAAGCACTGGGCGAAAGCACTGGGCGAAAGCACTGGGCGAAAGCACTGGGCGAAAGCACTGGGCGAAAGCACTGGGCGAAAGCCCGTTCTTTTTATGTGTCCATTTGAGAATTTTCAATTTCACAAATTTGTTAGATCTGCTCACTTTTTATATGAACAATAACATAACATTTAACATATCATTTATGAGTACAATGCGCATCCACTTTCCACTACAGTTTCAAACGTTTTTCACAAAAGTTATATAATCACAGAAACTATAGATAAAACAAATCAAGAGTGACACGTCTGCCACTATCACAGACGCCATGTGCCACTGATTACTAAGAGAGATGAAGCCAACCGCAGAGAATACTAGCCAAGCTGTGTAGAAGGCTAGCCAAAATATAACTGAAACTTACTTGCTCGTGGAGAAAGATAGCCTAAATGTGAGAAAGGTGGTCTAAGTGTGGAGAAGGCTATCTGATAGCCCTAGTCACGATCCTCAGTCAATGAAATACCAATGAAGAAGAATACAAGTATACATTTGCAAATATTAATTATTGCACTTACCTAGGTGCAAATGTAATGCCCCAAACAAAGTCCGGAAACATCTGTCAGTCAGGGGTGTCACCACAAGTCGGGATGTATTACCCAAATATTCATATCCGTACATCAACTGAGAGTTGATCATTTTAGTGGCCAGTTCCGTTGTTTTATCATCTTGTTTCTGACAAAAACAACAAAAAGATACAGTAAACAAAACAGTAAATAACTATTTTTGCTAGAGCGAGCTTATATTAACAGCATTTTTTATAACAAATTGCTCAATGGGCTAAAAACTATGATTGAATCAATTTCATATTTTAAAAAATAAGTGTTATTTTTGACAGAAGCAAGACTTAGTTTCATACGAGTCCTCTATTAACTTTTCCACTGTGGGGTAAATACAATATAGATACAGTGTTTTACACAAGTTCTTTGTTATTTTGATCTGTTATGAATGAGACAAGATAACGATACACTGCTGATTTGGCATGTATTTCAAAATGAATAGACCGCTGAAATAACATTAACATAAACTTGTAGATATTTGTCATATTATATGATATTTACTCCTTTGCATGTCTGTAATTGAGAACAATTTCTTGAAAATGGAAAACTCTTGCGTTTTTTTTTTAATTTTTGGTGTAAACATCTGTCGATTGCCCAAATATACATACCTCCCAATAGTATCGAATTTGGCATAACCAATTGAAGTCCTTTTCTGAGCAAACCTTTTTCTCAATTAGCTCAGATAGGACATCTCTTGCATGAACGTCCAATACAACCAATGCCCCTGAAATATGTACAAGTGAAATTTTCACATTAAGTTTTAAAATCAATTTCATACGTTGATAACAAAATTAATACCAATATTTTATTTGGATGTTGTTAAATTTCAAACCTATTAAGCGCGAATTATATTATAGTGCATGTCGCTGACTATCATGTGACGTCACAGTAAGCTGCCGCCACGGGAACAAAGTGTGTAATGTCGTTTTTCTTGGTGTTTAAAATGTTATCAGACTGATGCTCCCATCCCGTAGCACATTTTGAACGTTTAAACTAACATTGTCAGTTGGCAAAATCTGCCGAAATCACCAGAACAATGAGATCACCCGACGTTGAACTGTGCTGCATCAACACCTGCATGACTCAATGAACGTTTTTATCATCTTCTACATGCCTACACTTTTCGACTGTCATGTCAAAATGACGTTTTTTTTTGTTTTTAGTGGTTGACACTATGTATTTTTTCTATAAGAATGTTGTCTATTATCTATGGTCTTCAGACTGGATTCTGTTCAAAATATTATCTATGGTTGTCATGTTGCAAGTAATTTTAATGTACGCACACATAGAAACTGTTAAAATTAGTTTAAATTAGTAGGAAGAATTAATAATAATTCAAATTACTAATACATTTTAGTTGGCACTCTTCATCAGTGTCAATCTTCAGTGAATTTAGAGAAATGGTGATCGTTCAAAATATTCTGCAAAATGACGAAACCATAGAATAAATTTGTCGCTGCGACAGCGTGACAGTAGGCGACATGTATGCAACATGCACCTCAATTTGATCAGAACTTTACACTTTTGTAATATTAATAACAAAATAGCAGACAAGAGCCTACATGCATAATATGGTAATCAAGTAGGGATCACAGTCGATTTTAAACAAGCGATTGCTTAGTACGTCAGTTTGTGCGTTACTGTAGTTTGTATGTTACATTTCGTTGAGTGACAAAGTCAATCTGTAAGCAAAGCAGGGATTTTTTTTTTTTTGTAGAATTATTAATAACCATGTCCTTGCTTTTTCGTACAAGGTGGTTGTTAGTAATTTTGAACAATCACAAACACCCAGGCTTTGAGAAAAACACATAAATGTTTTTGTCATGACCGGGGATCGAACCCAGAACTCTCGGGTCGAAGGCCAGTGCCTTACCCACTGCATCACGAGAGCCACCCAAAGCAGTGATTGGTTGATATTATGAACTAGGCGTATCAATTTTTTTAAGAATCTAGTAAGCGGGCATACAGTGGAATGGCATTGGATAAAGGGAAAAACCACGGCAACAACGTATTGTTTCCTGTTTCAATGTATAAACTAGCTATATCTTTTTAATTTATCCAATTTGTATTAGTAATACTAATGTGGCACGATAATAATGTGAGTTCACTGTTATTTTTTACCTAAAGTGATACGATTCTGAAGGCTCAGTTTCCCTCGAACCAAGTCGACTATTTTCGATATTTGATCATTACACTTTTCAAGGTAATCCATCATCTTTTGTTCACTAACTTTCAGAGCGGCTGTCACTTCTGCCGTCCAGTAAGTCATGGCGATGCATTGAACCTTGAAACAGAGAGTGCCAACAGTTAACAATAGTGTGCCTGTAAAACAGGTATTAATATTTCTTATGGCATACCCTTCACCGGAAATGGAATGTGTTTTTTTATAGCATGAACTAACCTAACATAGAACACCACAATATTGTTGTAGCCTAACACATCGTATTATAAACATTCTTAATCTATTAAGTTAAACTTCATTGGGTTATGACGGTGGCGAAGCTCGATAGTAAACGATTATTAGATTATTTTTTTCTAACCATGTTCTATTCTAAGAAAAACTTAAAATATGGGCTTCTACGATGTAGAAGTTGTATTAACAGATTTTTGTTTTTACGAGACATGGATGTTAGCCATTTGGTCAACCTATCAGATCCAAACTGAAACAGATTCAATATTTATTAGTAAAAAAAATCATTTATTAGTGCTAATGAAAAATAATATAAATCGATTTATATGTGTACATATTTAAATCAAGCACAGCGATATTAGTCAATTAATTGGTCAAATATAAAAATACCCTCAATTCCTCAGCAAATTGCAAACGACTCGGCAATAGCTTGCAAAGAGATGTAGTTTTACATTAATATATTATTAAGATAGCGTCATTCAACAAAGCGATAGTCTAATAGGTAGGTACCACCACATACCGTCTGTCCGGCCCAATGCAGCACCCATTCTACTCTTGGCTTTTCTGCATAGTCATCAAACGCTAAAGATACTGTATGGTGTACAGACTTTTTCATGCAGTCTTCAAGTTCCAAGAACCATTTCTCTACCTTAAAGCACAAAGAAATTCAATAAACGATAAAATTGGCCCAGTATCAAAACAAAATAATTAATTAATCATTCAAATACCTGTCCTCTTGCAGCGATTGTATTGATGCTATAGATCAACGGTACCACTTCGCCTTCTGATGATTTCATATCAGTGATGAATAGGTCTTCGGTGAAATTCAAAAGCGCGATACCTTCAAAGCATTTTTTCAAGTGTGGCTGTACTCTAAAAACATAAACATTGATCACTTGTCAAAAATATTAATGAAATATCTTTGATAATCAGATATTCAGATAATCCCAATGTGAGGTCTGGTGCCATTTTGTTTATATTTTATCTTCTGAAAAGAATGCGGCTTGTAGAAATTGTTCAAAATTAACTCCCGACAAAACGCATAAACATGATGAATTTGAGATAACAAGCCGAATCTGTTAAAGCTGACATTAGTCACAGAATGATCCACCAAAACAAACATACAGTTCTAAAAATACAAGACACTATAGGATTTTTAAATCTTGCTTTTTCATTTGTTAAATTTACTAAACTAATCATTTAATAGTGTCGAGAAAACCAGTGATTTGTTACATTTCACGTATGTTAGTAAAGTCGGCTCTCACATCTAAACTCGCCTCCTGTACCGCACATCCATAAATCAAACCTTCCGAGAATGGCGATCCAGTGTTGCTTGTATAGACCGCGCACATCTACCTAGCAACAGTCGCATGTAGCCTTCAAAACGTATAGGTATTCAAATGCGGTGATCGGTGAGCCGGTATAGGAATGACCAGTTCGTAGGTGTTTATATGCGACCAGGCGTCTTTGACTCGGAGCCCGAGAAGCATGCAACTTGTCGATTACAACAGCAGATGTTTTTTTCAAACGAAACAGTCGCATTCCACCAATCTGCAGAGCTCCATTTGGCAACGTGTGTTTTCTGAATAACGATGATGTCACATCGACGTATTCGACATGTTGTAGGCAAAATGAGTTTTGATGTGAGAGTCGGCTTAATTGCAGTTTTTGGGGTAAGTAATATAATTTGATGCATTCTCACCGGGTAGGGTCCTTTGTCTCAGATAAAATTTCTAACAGTTCATCATTTGACAGAAAGAAGAATCTGTAAAAATTAAAACAACAAACTATTATTAGCTGTTTGTATCAAATTTATTGTAAATAAATTATAAGCATATCATAATAGCCTACCTTGGGAAGAACAGTCTCTTCTTCTCGAGGTATGCATTCAATCCTCTCTGAATGATTTCCAATAGATTGTTTGACTTCTTCAATCTCTCCAGCATCTTTTCTATTTCTATGACGTCTAATACTCGAGGCTCCGCAAACACTGCTTTCATTATTTCCCGCCACATCTAAAGACAAATAAATTATTATAAGCATACATTAGATGTGTATTTTTAATCAAAACATACATTGAGAAAGAAATTAATATTTTATTATGCAAGCGTATTACAAAACCGAATTGTTTCCAGTTAACAGGTTTGCTGCCACCCTATATAATTTAGAATTGACCCCATGTGCCAATCCACGAAAACGTAAAAATAGGTCAAGGTAGACGAAAATAAGTGATGACTATGAATTCATAATATTTTTTTATTAGTCGATATCATGTAAATACGTCGGTAAAATATAATGTCAAGGCTCGGAGCCCCCCCCCCTCCCCCGGCACTGCCACTTGAACTTGAAAGTGAACTGTATTTGTTATAAATAATTTGTGTTATAACAAGTCGTAAATTATAAAATTTTTCACAGTTATGCATTGAAAACATTTAAGTGGGTTTTGTGAATGTTGCCCTTGTAAAATGCTCCAAAATGTTATGATACGCAATTTTGTTTTATGATTTTTTATGGCCTCTCAGATAGAACGAAATTTATTGATTCCCTAATTGCTTTTATGGGATTTGGTGCCACCATGTTATGAAAACTATCATATTTCAAATCAATCCATTTGAGTAACACTGATATGAAGACCAACTAATATTTTCTTTCAACAGTGAGTGGCGTGCTTGACTAAAAAACTTTTTATCTTTATAAAATCATACTGAAAAATATTCTAAATAACCTAATGCTGCCACTGCTGAACATATGATAAATGATAATGATAAGTGGTAGGTAGGTAGGACCTTATAAAACATAGGTGCCGAAAAATGTCTATAAAAAATCTAATAAAGCAAACCTGTTAAACGATAAATAAATAGATATTGTAGTTGTTGTTTTTGGCTGAGAGTCAAACATAATAATATCTAATAGGTATTAAAATGCGAGTCATATCTGACGGCCCTGGTTTCTCCACTCCAACTCACAAACTCCACAATATACGAAAAATGAGTTATGAATGCAGCAATGTTCTTTATATTCACACCGTCCATTAAAAGTATGATGTAACATTCTAAGCACACAAAAACAAATGTGAAAATACGATTTATTTTCAAAACTAACATTCTCCATCTTTTTTATCCACAGATATTTTGTATTTCTAGCCAAAGTTACCATTTTTTTTATCACAGCCCATTTCTTTATCGATAATGCATTGAATACAATAATAATCACACTATTCATTTTACACCCACGATGGCCGCGTGGCTTAAATTCCGGCCTATAGAGTCGAGGGTCCCAGGTTCGATGATATGATCCTAATAGGATCGGACATGGTCGAAAGAAAAAAGATTCATTTTAAATTGTACAGAGAAAACTGTTTTTTTCAATTTGCCAAAAACAAGCATTGACGGAGATTGTGAGTTATGAAACCAGAGCTCTCCTATTCACAGCTGTGTAATGTGATGTAATTAAGTTTATCAGTTTATCAAAATGAATATACCTTATCGACAGCGCCGAACCTTCTCCCTTCTTCGGGCATCTGTTGTTGAATGTCAGGTGAAGAGAAAATGGGCTCCAGATACATCCATGTGGACTGGACGTGCAGCCACTCATCCATGATCTCCTGCAGCAGCTGCAGCTTTTCCTCCCACGCCCTGAATCAAACGACATGTATCACAAGAAACCATGTACTTGAAGGCATTGTGATTAACAGTATACACAGACACAACCCGCCTATTACTATACCACATTTTATTGCTACCTTGATGAATTCATTCATTGTGCATTTCCCATGGCCAAATAGTCAGCACTTTGAATCTAACAATGAACAGATGGCTAAACCCCAGAACCCGGCGAAACCTGTTACACCCACAAGTGTTTGTTGTGAGAGCATTGCCTAATTATCAAAAGGAAATAAAGAATATTTATTAAATGTAGTTACAACTTACAGAATCGTTACTTCAAAAGGCTTTATGTACGGAGAATTCTTCATTGTTTGAGTCTTTACAATATGATCATCGAGAAGCAACTGGATTTCATCGACACCCGATAAGATGTAAGTGCCGGAATCCCTATAATAAATGTGCGATATTATTATATTGTATTATGACATGCCTATACAACTATTCAAACAAATTTTACATTATTTAGATCAGGGGTGTCAACCTGGTCCCTACCGTCCACTAATGGGCGTTCCAGCTTTCATGGTGGGCGGTAGGGGTTTCAAAAACATTTACATTTTGTTTTCATAAAATTCCCCATGACACATTGATACCAGATGAAGGTCTCCCACAGGAGACCACCTCAAAGGGCGGACCGAACCATCATATTTCCCAAAATACCACAGCCTACGTCCACTCTTCGCGGTTATCGCAACCCTCGGCCGAGCGAAGCCCGCCTCAACCGGAAATTTAAATTCGTTATAATCCCGCCAAAACAGACGCGGCCTACCGATAGCGCCGCCACCGGTCAATTTGTCGGTAAAACAGGGAGGTTCGCGACCGAGAGCGGGATGACGCCGAATCTGACGGTTGAACATGCGCGAAAAGCTTCTACTTCGATTGGCTGCCGGACAGCGAGCATCATCGCGAAGCCAAGATACATATCCTGCCAAAAGGACCGCGTCGGCAGACTTCTCAAGCATCTCCAGGAAATAAAGGACCACATCGGCAGCACGCCAAGCCGCAAGCCCCGATCCTATCTCCCATCGGACAGCGAGCATCGCCTCGGATGCCAAGCATCAGCAGCTAGGACGCAAAGAAGCCACGTTTGCAGCCCGCCAATTACCGACCGACCGCCATGACAATAACATGTAACGACTTAAAATAAACCAGCCTTGACAAAATACCCCGTGCGTTTCTGTCTCCCACCCCCGCTTTGACCTTGACGTTATCACGGCCTGCTATCTCTGCTTTACACGCAGAAGGCCGGTGATAACATGAAACATAGAAACGGCCCATGAAGTTACCTGATCTTTCCCAAGCCGAACTCCGCTACTCCTTTGGAAATCTTGCAACTGACTACTGAAATTTGGATTAAATTTGGATTCTCACGGCTGAAGGCTCGTGGAATCCATGGCCAATACTAACATATTAAATTTAGGGGCGCCACACGGCCTTACATCTGTGAAAGATGAATCAAGACAAGTGTAGAATATGGGAATAATAAATAAAAGAGCGATTGATACTTGACAGTAACTATGTTATGACAAAGAAAAGGAATTTATAATACATTAAATAGATATTAGGCGGCTCGGTACTGAAATTGAAATGGCTAACTAGACCTAATTAAATACACGCGGCTAAGTTTTAAAAGAAGTACCTAATCAAGAATGGTGGATCAAATAATAAGTTTCCAACTGGAACGACAACAGAGGCTCTCGACATGACGGCGCCATCGTACTCCGTTAGTTGACGTCCATAATTACTATCGGGTAGACCCTACCGGAGCACGACTATTCTGGAAGGCAGAAAATCAAAAAGCCTCTTGAAAAAGATTCTTGTGTTACACCACGAGACCTGATGTTTTCGCCGGAAATCCAAACAGCGGCATCTATGTTCCTTCGGCCGAACGCTCTTCCAAGTCGACTAACAAATAGTGTTGCCAGCGGATTAAAGTTGGTTATGTTTGTTTTAAACATAACAATGTTTCCGAAAGAGGAGACCTTCGTTTGTTTCTCACAAAAATTGAGCCAGATACCCAGTATTTAGTTTCATTAATTAATTACATGTAATTTCATCAGACTTCATGCCTCTATGTATCACATGTATAAATAAAAAGATGGATTTAACAACAGTAAGTTGTTTTATAAAGATTTATTCAGCCAAACTTAGCGAAAGTCTGACATAAAGTATTTGGTAAGTTTTTGGTAATTTGGTATTTAAATAACACGCGTTAGACCAGAACTGTGACAATCTCCTCATAGAACAATCTTTCTCTTGTCATGGCTTTACCTGTAGGTCAACATTACAAAGACAAGTTCCTCCCACTCATTGATCATCTTATCCAAGTTTTTTTCGAGGCTATTTTCTTTGGTGGCCGCCTCGGAAATGGTTTCAAACTTGGGGATGTACTCCGTCAGGCCGTAGTCGATGATCTTCTCCAGCGTGAGGCTGTCATCGATGGTGATGGGGAAGCCGACGATCTCTGAAACCTTTTCCCAGTGACGCACCTTCATGCCGGGATTGCCTAGGGTCTGAACCACTGGTAGATGCTTGCGGAAGTCTTCTGTTTTCAGTCTGCCAATAGAAATCAAACAGTAGAATATCTCAACTATGTACATTTATCACAATTTTTTGTTGTACACAAATGCTGTATGTTTAAAGATTTGTTTTAATTAAATTTTTAAAACTAACCGATACCATCTGCAATTAGTTCAATGAAAACAAATAAATATAACTGATAAAGTTTAATGTGCACTATTTATGTCAGATCTCCACATTTCTATACCGTAAAGGCATAAGGAGAAGACTAACAATCATACTAGACGGTGGCCGCGCGGCTTAAGCGTTGGACTATCACACCGTGGGTCCCAGGTTCGAATCCTGGGTCTAGTAAGTACACATATTGTTTTTCAATTTGTGCGTGAGTCAGGGTATGGACCTAATAGGTTGAGCAAGTGGCTGACATCCATTTCTCGTAAAAAACAAAATCTGTTAATACAATCCTCTATTCTGTGGAGGCCCATATGATCCTATTAGGATCGGACATGGTCGAAAAAAAAAAGACTTCCTTTAGAAGGATCTACAGTCGAACATGGTTATTACGAGGAAGATGGGACCGACTGAATTTGCTCGTTTTAAGCATTACTCGTTATATCGTTATATAACATTTTTCACGCCACATTCTATTTAAGCATAGAACATAAAATATCTGAAAACCATCGTAAAAGATCCCTGAAACAAGCATGGCATTCATAAACTACAAAAGAAGTTGTTTATTGTAATGAGTCGCCAGCGCTGGTAGGTACCTGCTGACTTCACAAAGCTTGGATTTTTTACATGTAATCTCAACCATATGCGTGGATACTTTTTTAATTTTGTCGGCGAAAAGACCAATTAGACTTAAACTTAGACACTTAGTTAGTGTCATACTCAACTGTCACTGCGACATTAATAAACTGTCACTGCGAGTAGTAGTGTTCGTACCTTTTCGGCCGATTTAATATTATTTATAGTAGTAATTGTGTTTGTGTATAAATATTTCGTATGCATAAAGACGTATTGTAACAAGATCATTTTAATCGTTAATCTAAAATTCAAGATCAATCATCGTTTTTGTGAAATTAAGAAAAGTTTGCTTCAAAGTTATATTACAGTATCAATATCGATATTTATGTGTCAGTGCTTAGTCAGGCCAAAAGTGCTTAATTGACGTTATTACGCTCATTAATATTTAATTAGTATCTACGAAATAACTGAAAGTGTTGATATTGTTTATTGTGTTATTATTATCTGTCATAAAATTTAAACTACTTTACCAATTTAAAATTTAAAATGAATACAAAAATGGAATTGGTTCAATTGGTCGCATTATTAAAGTCAGCTGTTGACCGAGTGGAAGCTCTTCAGAATGTAATCGCTACTGGATTGTGTGACAAATGCAGCTGTCACCTGGAGTCCATTTCCTTGGAGCAGCCATCGACTATTACCACTGCTGTGCAGCCAATCTCTTCGGTCAGTCCAGTCCCTGCTGTCCGTTCTAGGACAACAGTCATTACAAGGTCGAAAATAAAAAATTTAACCATGAGTAAGCCACCTGTCGCTTCCAGCGGTGCGGCAAAAGTTAATGTAGTGGCCATACCGGCCACACCAGCCAAGACAATTTGTCGCAGTCAGCCGGCACTGATGATAAAATATGGACCACGGTGGAAAGCAGCAAACGTCAAAACATCAAGTTTACCACATCAGCTGTTAACATTAGAGGTACCAAATCAGGCACTGCCTCCTGCTCTGGTATCGAGAAGACGAAGTTAATTCACGTTTGGTCGCTTCATCCTGATACTACCGTGGAAGCATTGACTAGTTTTTTAAATGAAAGTGTAGCTGGTGTGAATATATCTGTACATAAACTTCTAACAAAGAAGAATTATGCTTCGTTTAAAGTTGTCGTTCCGGAGTCGGATGTAACCAAATTTATTATACCCAATATTTGGCCTGTTAACTCGGTCATAAGCGAGTGGCAGTGGAAACAGCCTTCTCGTAGTCCGAAACTGTGACATCCAAATAATATGAATTCATTTCAGAAGCTAGATATCTATTATCAAAACGTTCGGGGTCTTCGAACTAAGTCCGTTGATCTGCGAAATGCTGTTCTAACATCTGACTTTACAGTCATATGTCTGAACAAACTTGGCTCAACGACTCAATGTGTGATTCCGAGCTGTTTGATGAAAGATATCTGGTATTTCGTTGTGACCGTAGATTTGGACAAAGAGGTGGTGGCGTTTTCATTGCTGTACGCTCCGACCGAGTAGACAGTATATCTGTTGTTGACTGTCACTTTGCTGCGGCTATTGACTTCGTTATTATTCGATTACGGTGCAATGGGTCATTTTTCACTGTTTGTTGCATGTATTTTCTACCGCGATCGTCTCGCGATGCATATAATTCGTTCTTTTCATACTTTGAAAACTTGCCAGTTGATATTGTATAACCATCATTGGTGATTTCAATTTGTATTCATCCTCGACAAATGTCGATCTGGAGTTTGCTCATTTTTTATCCTGTATGAATCTCAAGCAGTTTTCAGAGATTAGCAATGTGAAATCGCGAGTTTTGGACTTAGTTTTGGCGGATGCAGATTGTTGTGTACCGGTACATGCCTGTGCCGACCCACTTATACATGAAGATGCATATCACCCCACGCTCTCAATAGATTTGCCATTAAATTCTTTACGGTTCACAAATAATCGTATTCAATATCATAATGTTGGAAATGGAGACAGTGAATGTACTGAATCGAAGTATATTAATAATAGTTTGTGGAACTTCTTTAAGGGCGACCTATTGCATATGTATTTCAGAATGTTGATTGGGAAATTTTATATTCGATTAGTGACGTCAATGCTGCAGTGAAGGTATTTTACCAATATATATAATATAATGTATTTGACAAGTCATTCTTTATAAAAAAATCATCGGGCTCTTCGCGCAGCTACCCAAAATGGTTCAATTTTGATTTTATGAAAAACATACGACTAAAGCACTTGCATCACAAAAAATGGAAGAAAGCCAGTGACGTCCCGTGGGGGTAGGCAGATTGAGCGTCGCTTGGGGGCGGCAGTTACTCAAAGGGCGGCAAATGAAGAGATTCATTAATTTGGTATAGGCATATAGAAATAGCTACCTAAATTTAGTAATAACGAAAATATCTTAAATTAAAAATTTAGTTCACTAGTTGGAAACAGAATGTATTAATTAACATAAAAACATACAAGTCTGTATTTTTTGTCGCGATGTCTAGTTTACTTCCGTTGCCTTTCGACGTCCTTGGTGACCAGAAATGGCACGTGCAGATTTGCAGTTTAGTGCAGGTTTTGTGAAGAAAAAGCGACATGGATTGTCCTCAATTCATCAAGATAGAGCAAATTATATGTAAGAAACCACTGTATTACCAACGTCAAAAAATTCCCACTTTTGGGGGGAAAATATTTATAAATTAAATTTTGTATACTCAAGTATATGTACATACAACACATTTTTTAGATATTGGAGTCATAAAAGAAAGGGTGATAAAAATACTGTATAAAAATGGGGCGGCATTTTTGCGCTGCCTAGGGGCGGCATTTTGTCTAGGGACGTCGCTGAAGAAAGCGAAGTGTCTCAGCGATTATATTTTATTTTCTAATCTGCACAGGAGTGTGCATCGTTCCATCGGTGCTGCGTATAAGTCATATATTGATGGTATCGGGGGGAAGTTAACGTCAGATCCTAAATCATTTTGGAATTACGACTCTTCTGCACAATTATCATCTATGTCTCTGGAAGGTAATGTTTTGAGTGGCTCCCAGTCCATTGCTAACGGTTTCGCTCAATATTTTATGTCTGTCTATTCTAAAGCTCCTTCGATATTGCCCACACCTAACCCGGATAGTATTTCATCTTCCTGGCTAGTACTAGATATTGGTCTTCTGGATGAGACTTGATACCGCCTAAACCATGGCATCCTCAGAGGATCCAAGGCCATGAGGCCTGAATCATCATTGGGCTGATTCATGCAAACATGAACAGATCGACTGCGAGTCAAATTTCTAGCCCGTAAGCTTAGATGTATGGAAATTTATAGTCACCCTTTTGCAAGTTCTATAAAATTTAATAGAATCAGTCTAGCCCTTAATATAAATAAAATCCTGCATTTTTTTATACCTACATTAATTCTATAAGCAAGCCAAGTAAAACCTAGCGTCATTATAAATTCTATACTTAGTCAATTTTAAAAATACTTAGAAGCAAGCTGTAATTTTAAAGCCAATCAATAGCAAACGATTTTGTAGTTACCTATATAACTTAAAACAATTGTCAGCACAATATTTTAGATGCCAAAAATAGTAATTATTAATACCTATCATTTTTTAATATTATTACCTACATTTCATCCAATTTTGACCAATAGGTATTAAATTTGTACACTTACCTATATAAATATTGAAAGCAAAGTTCCCAGCCATACAATGTACCTAATACCTAGAATATCTGATTTGAGATTATTTTGAAAAAATATGTGTTTGTGTACCTAGTTCAAATATTCTGAAATATGAGACCTGAGGTACCTACCTACAAGCCAGGTACATATGCCAGAGGCTGTTTTTGTCATTTTTCAGAGATAGAATAATAAATTGTGAATTTTGTTTGTGGTGAATCACCGTGACCGTGACATTACATCATCATCAGGGGGGTCCAGCGCATCATCCTACACCCCCCCCCCCCCCTTTCGGAGGTGACAGACTGACATGATGTATGCTTTCTCTCGACTATATCCAACATCCTCAGTAGGTCCTGATGGTATCCCCCCTTGGATTTAAAGGGCTGTCATAAGTTGTTAACTGACCCCCTACTATATTTATTTAATCTCAGCCTAAGTACTTCTGTCTTCCCAGATTGTTGGAGCCTAACCCGTATTCGTCCGGTGCACAAAAAAGGCTCGCGCTATGAAATAATAAATTTTCACCCGGTGGCTGTTCTATCTGCACCAGCTAAATTATTTTAGTCTATTTTGCATAGGTATATTTATAAACATATAGACGATCAACTGATTGACGCTCAGCATGGATTTCAATCAGCTCGGTCAACAGTTACAAACCTTATGACGTATACTGAGTACATATCTCATTCGCTGAACGTAAATTGTCAAGTGGACGCAATTTATACAGACATGTCAAAGGCTTTTGATCAGGTAGATCATGATATTCTCATTAACAAATTAAGTGCAGTAGGTGGATCTATAAATTTTATCAACTTTTTCAAATCTTACTTTTCGCATCGCTGTCAATATGTGGAGTATGCAAGGTGTAGATCTGACGTCTTTCAAACTTATGCAGGTGTTCCCCAAGGATCAAATCTTGGCCCAATTATGTTTCTTATATTAATTAATGACATTGTCAATGTTATAAATGGAATCCAGTTTTTACTCTTTGCAGACAATTTAAAATTATATACGTCGTCAATTCACAGTGAATTAGATTGTCACATATTACAAAATAATTTCAATTCAATTGAAATTTGGGAGAAAAAAAATAAACTCGAATTTAATACTGATAAATGTGTGTGTATTAGCTTTACGAAATCAAGATCTCCAATTATATTCAACTATAATTATATCAAATAGATTACTGAAGCGTCAATCAGAAATTAAAGATCTTGGCATATTGTTTGACTCACGTTTATCATTTCGCTCGCACATCACTTCTACGGCATTGCGTACGAGCAAGCTTCTAGGATTCATCATGAGACAAGCCAAGTCATTCAAGAATCAGGAAGTAAGATCATGATAACGCGCGTGTTTGAACATGTACCGTTTAAAAAAAAGTTTTTTTTTCGGTTAGGTACATGTTCAAACACGCGCATTAACATGTTCTTACTCCTTACTTCAGTTTTAGTTTGTCAATTTATGGCTACGGCCGTATGTTGTAGCTTAACCACTGGGGAATGCCAAAAGAAATAGCGCATTTTAAAGAAACACTACCTTATTCTTAGGTCAATAATTATTGTAAAGCAATCATTATTCATAGGATGTTTATCACACTTGAATGATCAAAGACATAGCTTATAATTAGTATCTTTAGAATTATCTTCAAATGTATTAATCTTGCCCATTTTTTGAATAATAAAATGCCTAATTCTTGTCAAATTTGGGATCACAGAGATTATCAATATAATCTTTTATTGTAAATATTTCACTTTAATAATGTCGACATAAATTATACTGATGGCTTTATAAATGCTTTTAAAAATTAATAAATGTAAAAAATCTTAACACCACTGCACATTTATGTACTGAAATATGACTATATTCTAAAACATTAGAGCGAGAGGTTTAAAAGAATACTATTTTATGTAATAAAAATACTTTATGCAGTCATCAAATGTTTAAAATAAGTATAAAGAATAATAAGGCTTCAAAATTATTTATATAGATTATCTACAACGTTTAAGGATTGTCCAGGATCATGCTTTGAAAATAGAATAAAAGCTCCATTTTGACCCACTCTGAGCATGTCCGCCCTTAACAGTGTGTAATAATGAAAATGAAAAAGATTTGTGTATAATAAATCCATTAAATAAATCTAGGAATCTAGGTCACATGACATCAAAACAACATAATATTATAATTGTTATTTTTAATTAATACTATCTACTAAGCAAATCCAGTGCATCGCTTCTATTCTATACACAAGACTGCTTTCGGTCACTACGGCAGCTATCTAAGGTAGGTTTGTATCAAAGCAACTATGTAACAGTACCTCTCTTGGCTATGCTAATTTTTAGAGCGAGATAGACAGTTTTGACTGTTTAGACGGCTAACTCATTGTAACAATTATAATATCTCAATACATAAATACCATAAAGTGATAATATTTATCACTTTAGCCGTTGATAGCCGCCTTGTGTATAGAATAGACCCACATAGATTGGTTTAAAATTAGGCAACTTTTAGTAAGTACCTATGCCATTTGCACTGACTGGCAGAGGCAAATTGTCTGTTCTGAAAAAAAATACAATAGTAAGTAAAACACTCTGCTACTGCAGCTGCGAGAATTCTGGAAATTAGCTGAAATTCTCTGGCCATCTACTTCTGAGTATTTTTGTCTAGACTGTAGTTTATTTAACTTAATTTGAGCTACTATGGCCAAAAATGATTCATATGGAAAATGTTCGTTTTAATTTTCATGTCGGACTTCCATTTCTAACTTTAATTAAAATTTCAACAGTGACCATCTCCAAAGTTATGGCATATCAAAAAATATTCCATCATCATCATCATCAGGGGCGCGACAACTTGGTGTGGGTCCTGGCCTCCTCCAACAGCTCCCTCCACCTGTCCCTATCCAGTGTGGCCGCTTTCCAATTTGGTACCTCCAGAATACGGCAGTCACTGGCAGCTCCATCTAACCAGCGAATCTTTGGCCTCCCTCTTCTTCTACGTCCTATTGGATTGCTGGACATCACTCTCTTTGCCGGTTCATTGTCATTCATACGGTTCACATGACCTAGCCATCGCAGTCTCCCAATCTTCATTGATTGAACTGCGCTGCAATCTTGGTACAGCCCGTAGAGCTCAGCATTATATCTTCTCCTCCAATTGGTGCCATCCCTGATCGGTCCATATATACGGCGGAGAATTTTTCTTTCAAAGATGTTCAGGGCTCGTTCATTTCGCAGAGTTAATGTCCAAGTTTCCGATGCGTAGGTGAGCACTAGCTTTACAAGTGTTTTGTAAAGAGTGCTTTTAGTTCGACGAGATAGTAAGCGGAACTTAAAATGTCTTAACAGACCAAAGTAGCATTTATTCGCAGACATGATTGACCAATACCTAACTTTGGTGCGACTTCTCGTGGTGTGACATAGACAGGCATGTATTTAGTTTTTGCCTCGTTTATTTGTAAACCCATTCTTTTAGCAGAGGCTTCTAGTGCTGTGAATGCCTTTTTCAGCGCCAATTCTGATATGGCAATGATGTCGATATCATCGGCATACGCCAGCAGCTGCACAGGCTTAGTAAATATCGTGCCGCTGCCACGGGCATCAATCTTTGCATCCCGTATCGCCTTTTCTAGCGCAATATTGAAAAGAAGGCATGCCAGAGCGTCATCTTGCCTTAGGCCATTCAGTGAAAAAAATATTCCAATAATAAGTAATCTGTAAGAAGTACCTGACATCGTTTGCAAGCTGATGGGCAGCCGGCGTGTCCGCGAATGTTTTCTCCAGCTTAAAAACTGTTTTATAATAGTAATTGACGTCAGTTTCAATATTATCCGGTTCAAACGACCCCACCTACGGAGCACAGATAAGAGTGGTACTATTGTAAACTAAACAAAACAATAACGTAAATAAACAACAACGTAAACAAAAAAATTTATTATTTGCATACCTTTGAAGTCATCCAATCGTGGTTTTTCCTTATGTACTCGTCTGCGCTATCGTACAGTTTCTTGTACGGCATAAGCTTGTCACTGAGTTGTTTTCGTAGAGGGTATTGTGATAGCTCCCACCCGAATGACGCCTCCTCCTCGTTGAATTGATCGATTTTCGTCAAGGCGATACTTAACCTTAAAGAAAAATATTAACTGAACAATTTATTACTATGGCCAAACCTGAGCCAAACGAATGGCCCTACGATACAAAATATTTACAAATCTTTGTGATGCTGCAGAAAACCATGGCTAAATTGTATACTAAATATTTGTAGTGAAGTCAATATTTTCATTTCTCTTAATTCTCTCCTAAACCGTCATAATGATAACATACAAGAAATTAATAGGAGAAGCATATCAGTGAACAAATACTACTTCGGTGTATTAAGATATTATCCAAAGTCCAGCTTCTGTAAAAAAATAAATAATAGAGAAGATAAAATGCTACATTCACTGTTGAGAATTTAATTACCCCATTTAAATAACATGCTAATTGTATCTAATGGCCATCTAATGTCCATGCGACAGGCGCGTTGTCAGCGCTAAACGTGTTAAGTGGATCAATTAATCAAGATCTGGTTAGGTTATGTGCATCATATGAATTACGACGATCTGGTAACTATAGTAATGTCATGCCATCCATTACGGCGCAGGCAAAGAAAGCAGACGAGGGATACCGAATTAGAAACCAGCCACTTTGGATAAGGACGAAGTTACATTCTAGCAATTAGAGCTATCAATAATTGTACTTGAACTGACTTCTCGTTCAAGCGGCAGGCCCTGGTGACATATTTATGCAACTGTTCCAGGTCGCCCCAATATTGAAGTTCTTCCACCTGCTTGGCCATCATAGAGAGGTCACCGATAAATTTACTGATTCGAACCTTCAATGCCTCTTGGTACTCGATAGTTTTCTCTTGACAGATCTGTCGACACTCCTCTAACATGCTGGGCATACGACCGTACCTGAAATAATTAAATAATTATAATAATGGAGGCAATAAGAACTATTATTATAATAATTATTAAAATGTTCATAAACGATTTTCAAATAATATGTCACATTTATTGATATTATCTTCAACCCCCACCCCCAATTAATACATGAATATCCTTTACATTTTATGAGTTTTTCAGGTTCAAATCACAAAATCGTAAACTGCCATATTTTAGAGCCGTTACCCCCTTCATTGAGAGGCATTTACTTTATACATGTTCTATGAAAAACAATCAACTTACCATTGAAACGTGTTATTATTTGCTTTCATTTCGAGCTGAGTGAACGTGGTGTAGTCGGAAAGAAACGTTATGTACTCCATAATATATTTTAATCTCCCTTCCATCTCAAGAAGAATATTATCTTCGACAACGGTGCTGTAAAGCTTTAAATCCATCAGGGCAGCCGTATTCGCTGGAGCCGTTAAGAGTATATTGGATATATTTAAATATTCTTCACCAAACCTTAAAAAATTTACGACAAATTACTATCTCAACTTTATTGTTTTACAAAGTTTGGACTTTAGCTAGAAGCTTTCGAGAAGCTAAAAGCTTTTGAGATGTGTCTATATTGGTGTACTGTGAAGATTTCTCGGGCTGAGCTGCATACTTCTGCCATATTTTCAGCAATGAGAAGTTCAATTCACTTCAGCTCAGGAAAAAAAGGAGAATAATAGAGGCGCAGGAAAAAAAAAATTCGTTTGACTACGCAACCTACATAAGCGATTTGATGTCCAAGGTGTGAACCAATATGACAGACCCAGCATAGGGAGGTGTACTGCAATGTGGCCGCCGACTCAAAAAACAAAGAATAACACTAGTGAGCCTTATGAACTCTAAGTATAACAACGCATGATGGGATATATTATGGAATGTTTGTTGTGATTGGATTGGTAGCTAGAGGAAAAATGTTCTGGTAATATGAATGATTGTGAAAAGGATGTTAGTCGAGAGTACTGATTTTATTATCAGTAACTAACATGCAAGTTGCCGACTATCGCTTTAATCAAATGACATGTTTCATGATCGGCACAGTCCCGGGCTTTGACCAAAGATCAATAAAATCACTCACTCTTTAACCATTGTCTGATAGTTTTCAGTCATTCTGCCAAGCAATTGATTTGCAAATGAGGTTGCCGCATTTTTCAACGCCGTCATCAGATCGCCTCGTTGCATTTTATACAATCCGACCACGACCACCTGCTGCAACTTCATCGGTATCTCAAAAGTTATGTCAACGAACTTCACGGCTAAGTCACAATATTCCTTGAACGAGTTCGGAGGATCCGCATCTAAGAACTGTTTAACTTCCAACCTTGTCTGAAATTATAGAAGAAATCCACAATAAACTAATCAGCAAAACATTGCCTAAAACGCTTGCTTTGATAGTATGGGTAGCAGGTTCAGTTACCATGACTGAGTCAAACTCACATATTGTTTTTTTTAATTAATACATATTGTGTGCTAGGATTCAACAAATGGTAAACCCTCATAAAATGGTAATTTATCAAACGATGATTGATTCTTCCTTAGTATATTATAAACTATCGATGGCATTTTGGATTAACATTTGATGACAATGTTTCCAGTTTCAAAAAAGGTCACACTTATTTGTTTATCAGTGCATTTGCAAAATAGCAAGATCATTTGTGACTTCAAAACAGTTTGTATACAAATCATTTTACAAATATTTTCAGATACTAGATAAAGTAACTAATGAAAATATCAGATCATCAATCAGTTACCTCTCCATTTATAAGAGAAATGTAGTCATCAAAATCTTGAATTCTCAATTCAGGCCCAATTCTCTGGTCTTCTAACATATCGTGGACCTTCTGTTTACAGTCTTCGATGTATTCCATATCGATCACAGGCTGAATAAAAAAAAGGTAATTAAAAATGGTATTTTGCATATTATGTTAACCTTTTCCCATGCAGTCCACTCAGTGGACCGTATATAAATTTGGCATTTTAAGGCATTTTAAAAGCTAATTGATTGCTTCAAAAGGTAAAGTATATTTTTGAATATTGTTTAGTCATCGTTTAACATTTTATTCTATGTATATCACATGCAATTATCTTATAATCGTGTATAATAATAAGACATCAATAATTGTACGTCATAACCAAACCACGGTGTGTCTCAATCTGTTTTAAGGGGGGACATGCTCAGCGTACGTCAAAATAGAGCTTTTATGCTATTTTCAAAGCATAATCCTGGACATTACTTAAACGTTATAGATAATCTATTTACATAATTTTGAAGCCTTATTATCCTTTATGTTTATTTTAAACATTTGATGACTGCTTAAAGTATTTTTATTACATAAAATAGTATTCTTTTAAACCTCTCGCTCTAATGTTTTAGAATATAGTCATATTTCAGTACGTCCATGTGAAGTGGTGTTAAGATTTTTTATATTTATTAATTTTTAAAAGCATTTATAAAACCATTAGTGAAATTTATGTCGACATTATTTTAGTGAAATATTTACAATACAAAATTATATTGATAATCTCTGTGATCCCAAATTTGACGAGAATTAGGCATTTTATTATTCAAAAAATAGGCAAGATTTAGTCATTTAAAGATAATTTTAAAGATACTGATTATAAGCTATGTTAAAATACATAAACATATATTTATGATAAATATATTGTATCCCCAGAAAAATCTACTTTCATACATATTATGTATATGATAGGTACCGTAATTTAATACTCGTGTATTTTTCTAGATACTAAACATAATACTTATAATAAAACAATCAATAGATTTACTGAGGTGGGAGATAACGGTGTGAAAGATCCCTTACTTGAAAAATTGTACTGAATTCCACACCACCATAGAGGTACAGTACAATGGCGGGTTTTTTTTAAATCTGTGGTTTTCCTTTTAAGCTTATTTCACAGTACTACGTTTTAACTTAATTTTCTAAGCATAACATATTATACAAACTACAAATGACTATATCTACATATTGTTATCTAATTAAAATTTAAATGGAGCCTCAAAACTTTATATAATATAAAACAACCGAAATAATAAAACTACCTACTATTATATTTCTAAGAATAATACTCACTCTCTGAAATGCAAGATATTAAGAAAAAACATTACCTACATAACATATACAAAATACATAAAAACATTTTATGCAGGTGATTGAGGTATTTTTTCTATTTACATTTAGTCAATACCATTAAGTACGGACGATATCCATAATGGTAAACCTACCAAATAAAATGAATTGATTTTACAGACAAGGGGTGCAGAGAAATACTGTTATATTATGTTTATACCTACATCAGATTGAAAATGATAACATTTTTATAATATAATAATATTATTTGGTACTTACTTTAAAAGCAAAATTAATAATTAGTAATCTTAAAATGTATTACTCCTACTTACCTAAAATTCACTGATTATAGGGACATAATAATATGGAGTTAAAATAATATTATAATACCTACATTGAAATGCAACAGGTTCACTATAATTAATTATTTACACAGGTACCTACTAATATTATTTTGTATAAAATAAAAAAGATAAAAATAAATATAAGTAAGTAATTATTATTCATTGGACGAAACCAACTGAAAGAAAGCAAGGCGGTTCGTACCACGAAAAAGTCGTGAATATTATTGAAAATACTAGAAAACATTTTCTGCGACTATTGTATACCTATATACTTCATACACAAAAGAATAGCTAGTTGTATTTAAAATGCATGTCCTGACTAAATATTCTTTTCGGGCAAAAGTTATTATTAGTAATTTATAACTACAATATAATTTATTATAGACGAAAAAGATGCAGGTACTCATACGCACAAAGCAAACCGACTGCACGCTGTGCTTTTTTGTTTAGGTCACTCGAGGTAGGTATCTTTTCAAATGCACATGTTCCACAAACTGATGTATACTTTACACACCTTGTAACAAGGGTCTGTATTTAAAATCTGGGTAAAAAGGAATTTTATGACCTGCCCGATGATACCGGCCCTTCCGGTGAAGTGTTTTGGAATAAACGCCTTATGAAGCGAAGTTAACATGATAAAATTAACACTAATAACATTACATTAAGGGTTATTTTGGCATTTACCGTCAGATGCATTTGAAAAATTTATACTTCAAGGCTCGTCATATTATGGGAGGCTTTGGCCGAGCGCATCTGTCACATAATTAAATAGAACAAACACATAAATTGCTCTCGCTGTTCTAACAAATAACATTTTATAATAGTGTCTCACTTTACAAAACTATTATGTGGGTTTCTCTAACGTATATCTTTCTACATAGCCCTATAACTGTCTTATCAAAATATCGATCAGACTTTCGAATTTTGATTAATTTTACATAGAAAACATTCAATTCAACTACTTATACATTTCTATTATTATGCATAAGCATTTTATCTACCAATAGCTAAAAGTAGATTTTTCTATACATAATAATAAGTGGGGTATCTATCATTTTAGGACCTAAACAATCTGCGAGATCTTCACGGCAACAGAAGTGTTAAATAACATTTTTTACCAAATAAAGAGATTCATATAGGTATCTTATCTGTATTAAAACATTACATTTTCAAAACGTTTTTAGTGTAATTGAATTGGTAGCCATAGAAAAATAATTACTATGCCTATACATAATATGTATAATATATACTATAGGACGAGGCCCTGAGCCAGGGTCTGTTTCTTATCATGATGTGGCATAGGGCGGTTTCAATAATCAATAATTATGACAGCGGAAACAATATTTAGTAAAGAAAAAATACATTTCCGTTTACAATCTTCAAGCAATCTAGCAGATTTTAACTGGGAAAGGTCTCCGGCAACCGTGATAACATTATTAATAACTCTTCTAGACACCATATTTCACATAAATTATCAGTTTTCCATGCTTTTATACATCGTTTATTAATGGTTCATATGTCCGAAAATAGTTTTTTCTTTGGAGTTAAAGACGTTTAAACAAATCGCTTTTAATAACGGTTATTACTCACGTTTGATTGATCGCATTCTGGCCAACAAATCTAAAAAAATAGCTTTATTATATGTGTCCTCTAGCTTGGTGATAGATGAAGCCAGTATTAAAAAACGCTGAGTTAAATTGTGTTTCCTAGGAAGAGTGTCTGAGGATATTTCAAGAAAAATAGATAAAAATCTTTTCAATGTAACATTTTACAAACGGGACAATCTTTTAACACTAGGATCAATGAACATAAGTATCTTATCTATGATGAACATATAGCCTGTGCCAAAAATGGTAATGACTTTTCATCTTTTTGACATCATTTATGTTTAAATAATCACTCGTTTAACATCAGTAAAAATTTTAAAATCCTGCATTTGAATGAGAAATCTATAAAATTCAAAGAGATTGGACTCATAAAATTGGTTAAACAGGAAATCCTAGAAATTAATAGGTATAAATTTTTGCCCAATTCTAATTTTTTAAATGATCAATTATATGTTGTGTCTTCTCCGTTATTATACCCTATTTAATATTTGGGATTGTTATAACATAACTTTATGTATTGTTTTATTTATTATTTTAATTTTTATTTAATTTTTACTCATATTTATTGTATTTGTTTTTGTATTCGATCTTACTTCAATAATTGATAATATTGTTTATTTTATTATTTTTTTATATATTTTTATTGTAAAATTTTGACTAAATCATAAATATTTTTTGATATTAATGTTATTGTAAGTGTCGATTGTTTCATATTTTGTGTTTTGTTAATATTTTAAAATAATTTGTTTAATGCCCCTGATATAGTATGAAATATTAATGTCCAACCTCATTAATTTTAAATTAATTTGTTATTGGGAAGGTATTATTGGACGGATAATTTGTGTAACTATTGTTATATTATTTATGTCGCTTTGGATTTTGTTTGATAAAATATTGGTTTAAAAAAAATGTATTCAGTTGAAAATGTCCCTCTGAGGCGGACGAAACCGGTCCTAATTTATTGATTAAAAGTGGAATAAGTACTCCAAAAAAAATTGCGTTTTATTAAATTAAAACAACAATATATTCTCAGGCCTAGAGGCCCAAGACAGTCCCCAATGTAGTTTAACAGTAGTATATTTAGTAATAAAAGTGAAATAATCACAAACAATCAGCCTTTGAGAAAATCACATAAATATATTGTGTCCTCACTGGGAATCGAACCCGGATGAAAGGCCACTGCACTACGAGAGTATCAATCGACAGTTCAGACTCAATAATTACAGTGTGTAAAACAACCCTCTTCTCACATAGTTTTGTATTAGCTGACGGCGGAGAATTTCAAGAATCTGCGGCATGCCTTCCTGAAATGTGGCCGGCTCACGCATTTTTATTTCTGTGTACGTCAGGCTAAAAATTCCCAGAGCAAAAAAATGCAATATTTTTGTTACAAATTTAATGAATGTATAATGCGAAACACCTTGAATCTAATTCAACCTTTTTCGGCATCACTTTCATATTTCATAAATATGAAATAATAGTCATCTTTGTAAGAGATACCTTTAAGCAGACTATGTCACCAGAGTAATCCTGATATAGTAAATTTTCCAATCTCGGGATAGACTTGCAAGCTTCTATCAATGATGCATAGGTGAACAATAAAACTTCTCGGACATGTTGGAAAGGGGGCTCAAACGCGATCGTCTCATTTATGAATACTACGTTTATAAAAAACCCTTGATTGATTCCCTAAAAAAATAAATACAGAATTAATTTAACAATACATATTAAGTAATTATATCCATTGTTAGAGTTAAACCATTCGAATTTTTTCAAACTGTGTTTCCTCCATCCTTATGATACTACCTGCCCATCTTAAGCATACTCCCTTAACAATTTGTACTATTCTTGGCTTGATAAACAGGCGATAGACTGTGGTCAGCAGTATTCCTCGTAAAAGCATATAAAACATTTACATACCAATATTAACTCTATTTTAACGAAAATGCGGTTAGTGCTATTTATTTTATGAGGACAGTATAGCGACCAGCGGCGGCTTCTCTAACACCATGCATGTGCGCTGCACTCCTTTTTCCCAAACATCTCTCAATGTGCAACAATGCTATTCATAAGTCATCACTCGTTTATCGCAATTTAATCCATGTAAAGTACCAAAAGCATGCCATTGAAGCACCCATTGAACAGTAATCGAAAACTAGCGCTGTGGTGAGCGACCTAATATTGATCTTGGTTTGAAATTCATATTACACTGTGTAATAACAGTTCAACCCGACACGACGTGAAACCCATAAACAACTCATAAATACACAAAATTTTATGGCCTTTTGAGACGCAGCACAAAATTCGACACAGAAAAAAACAGTTACGCGGAAAAATGTAGTAACTGAGATTTAGCAGGATTGATAAAAAATAGATTTTTTTCATTTAAACCTCATATAAATTCATTGAAAATAGGCTGATATTGAATACAAATTGATTATCAACACAAACATTATGGACACGATCCTTAAATCGTTATATATTTGCAAATATTTGAATATAATTTATAAAAAAATAATATCTTAGTTACCATGTTCTTTCTCAAAGTGAGTGAATTATTATAACAGACTAGCTGAAGTACCCGGCTTCGCACAGGGTCGCTTCGTGGTTATATTTATCTTAGATATTTAAAAAATAATAAGAGGTAATTATTTTTTTAATATTAAAATATCTGTGTAATACAATATATCAATATGAAAATAATTCTAATAGGAGTAAAGGTCAAACAAAAGAACACTAAATTAAAATCGAATCCAAAATACGCAAACGTTATTAATGTTATTAATATGCACTAACAAACCAAAATTGGATTAAACGAACTTTGTATTTTATATAATACTAATTTAGAAACCTTTGCAGGTGTGCGCACAACAACTTACAAAAATTTCATCGCAATCAGATGAATGGTATAAGAACGCATACGAATAGAAGAAGATAGAATAGATGAAAAAGTGGTTGCCTCAATTCAGAAACCTTGGCGGGCGTGAGCACAATACTTGATCAAAATTTCATTGCAATCGGATGAATGGTATAGGAACGCATACGAATAGAAGAAGAAGAAGATGGTTGTACTAATTCAAAAACCTTTGTGGGCGTGCGCACAACAACTGGTCAAAATGTCATCGCAATCGGATGAATAGTATAAGAACGCACACGAATAGAAGAAGATAGAATTGAAGAAAAAGATGAAGAAAATAGTTTTATCAATTCATTAACCTTTGCGGGCGTGAGCACAACACTTGATCAAAATTTCATTGCAATCAGATGAATGGTATAGGAACGCATACGAATAGAAGAAGATAGAATATAAGAAGAAGATGGTTGTACTAATTCAGAAACCTTCGCGGGTGTTGGCACAATTACTGACGAAAGTTTCATCGCAATCGGATGAATGATATAGGGACCATACGAATAAAAGAAGAAATAATGAAGAAGAAGAAGAAGATGGTTGTACTAATTCAGAAACATTTACGGGTGTTACCACAAAAACTGATAAAGGTTTCATCGCAATCGGATGAATGGAATAGGAACTCATACAAATAGAAGAATATACAATAATACAAATAGAAACCTTTGCGGGTGTTATCACAACAACACTGGCGAAGGTTTCATCGCAATCGGATGAATGGTATAGGAACCATACGAATAAAAGAAGATATAATGAAGAAGACGAAGAAAATGTTTGTACAAATTCATAAACCTTTGCGGGTGTTGGCACAACCACTGACGAAAGATTCATCGCAATCGGATGAATGATATAGGGACCATACGAATAAAAGAAGAAATAATGAAGAAGAAGAAGAAGAAGAAGAAGATGGTTGTACTAATTCAGAAACCTTTACGGGTGTTACCACAAAAACTGATGAAGGTTTCATCGCAATCGGATGAATGATATAGGAACCATACGAATAAAAGAATACATACATAATAAAGAAGAAGAAGAAGATGGTTGTACAAATTCAGAAACCTTCGCGGGTGTTGACACAACCACTGACGATCGGAATCGGATGAATGATATAGGGACCATACGAATAAAAGAAGATATAATGAAGAAGAAGAAGAAGAAGAAGATGGTTGTACTAATTCAGAAACCTTTACGGGTGTTACCACAACAACTTATGAAGGTTTCATAGCAATCGGATGAATGATATAGGAACCATACGAATAAAAGAAGATAGAATGAAGAAAAAGAAGAAGATGGTTGTACTAATTCAGAAACCTTTACGGGTGTTACCACAACAACCGATGAAAGTTTCATCGCAATCGAATGAATGGTATAGGAACAATACGAATAAAAGAAGATAGAATGAAGAAGAAGAAGAAAATAATGATTTTTCTAATTTAGAAACCTTTATGGGTGTGCATACAACCACTTACCAAAATTTCATCGCAATCGAATGAATGGTATAGCAACCATACGAATAAAAGAAAATAGAATGAAGAAGAAGAAGAAGATGATGATTTTTCTAATTCAGAAACCTTTATGGGTATGCATACAACCACTTACCAAAATTTCATCGCAATCGGATGAATGGTATAGGAACGCATACGGGACAGATACACAGACAGACAGACATACAGACAGACAGACATTCATTTTTATATATTAGTATAGCCTATACTCTTCGCGAAAGTGCAAGCAATAAGTTGACAAAGTTTTATCGCAATCGGATGAACGGTATGGCAGTGCATTCAAAACGAACAAACAAACAAACAAACCCACAAACAAATATTATTTTTTATATATTAGATGTCATACTTTTAACAATGTGGCGCGGAGTTTTATTGCTTTTTGTAGACGAAGTAACTGACGCCTTGTCGAGAGTCGAAAAATACGTACCTACCTATTCAAAACAATCGACAGTTAAACTTTTTTTTTAAATATTGTCTTCAAATATTTATTTACTTACAATACAATTCAGTATGGTTTCTGTCGTTGCGATCTATGGTCCGCTTTTTTAGGTGTTTTGTCATGTTATTTCGATAATTTTGTTCATAAAAATAAATTTTGAATAAAAGATTCATAATAATACATATAATTATAGTTTAATCAGTGAAGTGTATGCGTCTTAAAATGATGTCGGTAAACGTAGACTTTATCAATAATAATAATAAGAGTCAGAATAAAAAAAGGATGGTCCGATGACATCTGTGTGAAATCATGACGAAAAGTGTTTTTCAACCATTAAAATAATTAAATCGTCTTTAAGAAATACTTACCATGAATCAGGACAGACTTAACTGTCTACCTATGTTAAGCATTGAGAAAAAACTTTTACAAACAGTTCCAGACTTTAATGAGAAGTGATTGAGGTGTTCGCTAAACAGAAACAACGCTGAATTGATAATCTTTTTAAATAAGGTAAGAAAATTTTTAGTGCACCTCCAATGAAAGCAATTTTGGAAACCACCGGCCGCCACTGATAGCGACCAAGGTTAGTATAGGTAAGAATAGCTAGATTTATATTTACCCCAATATCCAGAATGTAATTAGTGTATTCTTCAATGGATTTTAAGCACAACGTTTGCAGATTATATGTCATTATACTAGAGAGACAATCGTAGAAGCTTTTCATTTTCTTCGGTTGATTTGTGCTCGGAATTAACTTCTTTTTGCTACCCTAAAATAATTTCACAAGACCATAAGTAAGATTACCTATTTGAAATTGCATTCAAACATAAAAACAAGCAGGACCAAAGTTGAGACAATTATTAATTTATCAAAGTTCTTTGATTTCCATTTTTTTTCTGCTTTTCAAAATCGGCTCTTTATTAAATTATCAACATCAGATTGGCAATACTCTGAGCCAACACCACATTTCACAGTTGATAAGGATACACTCATTTGACCCGTGACAACTGACCACGGTCGGTCTGTAACACAATTGGCTTAAGCACATTACCGACCTACGCTTTTCTCTTTGGAATAGTTGGGAATTAATTGTAATTAAGTCATAGATACTTTGAAAACCCTTCAAATATATACCTAATAAAAAAAACTTGAAAAACTATGCATTTGATGGCCGTACGTTTTGATCACAGGTGTTCTACAAATCACTTCATGATTCGTGTATAGATAGGGTTAAGAATAGACTACTAAAAATATTGATAAATAAAAAAATATCTCTACTACCTGCAGGAAAACATTTTGAATGGTTAGCAGCCATTGATTATTCAAAACCGAAATGGCACTTTCAATATGATACTTGCATATAAATTGAAAGTCTGTTACTGCATATGCCTCCTTCGCTTTGACTATGTCCTGCATGCTTACCAATCTCAGATCGCTGCAAGAAAAATAAACATTATAATATTTAATAGGTACCCCGTTTACAAGTACATTAATTTACTGCTGACAGTACGTATTATCGCGACCATAATAAGAAAATGCACATGTAAACATGTGTTATCGTGCAAATTGCAAGATTGCATGCATGGATCAAAAAAGTTCAGAATTTTCACGCAAAAATTTGACTGTGTGACATTTGCACTCGCGCAGTAGAACGATAGTGGCGAACCTGCTAGTAAAAAAACGAATTACATCGCGCAGAGACTCATTTTGAGGGTAACCAATTTTCACGATCTATCAAATAGTACCATACTATGACAACATTGCGTCACGCTTACTCTTGAAGAATGAGATTGGCAAGACAGTCAACACTTTTACGTGTACGATTACGTCAACGATGATTATCGAGATATTTTCAAATACTCATTATTTGTAGGATGTTTCAGTTTCTTTAGAATTATCTTCAAATGTGTTAATCGTGCCATTTTTTGAATAATAAAATGCCTAATTCTTGTCAAATTTGGGATCACAGAGATTATAAATATATTTTTTTATCGTAAATATCTCTATATAATCTTAACATTAATTTTACTAATGGTTTTATAAATGCGTTTAAAAATTAATAAACCCAAAAAATCTTAACACCACTGCACATGGATGTAAGTACTGAAAAATATGACTATATTCTAAAACATTAGATCGAGAGGTTTAAAAGAATACTATTTTATGTAAATAATAAAAAAACTTTATTCTTTACTATAAATATAAAGGATAATAAGGCTTCAAAATTATATAAATTTAATTGATTATCTACAACGTTTAACTCGTTGGATGTGGACGACACGGATGCCGTGTCCCCGTTAAAAAGCCATTAGATGCAATTAGCAAGTTATTTAAATGTGGTAATTAAAAATTAATGAAAAGGTACACAGTGATTGTGTTAAGGAATGTCCAGGCTTATGCTCTGAAAATACCATAAAATCTCCATTTTGACCTACGTGGGGCATGTGGGCCCTTAACACCATGTAAAAATTAAGAAACACAAAAATAAGGAAAAACGGGTTACCTTCTGGGTGTGGCTGTAAGAAGGTGTAAATCTTCAGTGTGGAGAAATATGGGATAAACTTAAACACGTGTTGAATAATATATTTTCAATATTTGCATCTCTATCATAATATGACATATAAAAGTATGCCACATAAACGAAACACGCATTCAATATTGGTAATATATTGAAGCACTCAGTGGGCTTTGTATTTCTTGCGTTTTATGGCCTAGCCGTCATTAAGTCATAAGCCAAAACCTACTTCAAAATCTTGGCCTGTGGTGACTGGCGTTCACATTTCTATCTTATTAATCTGTGGTAGAATCAAATCCATGCTAACATTAATTTATCATTAAATTGTCCAGTGCCCCATAACGTGAATAAACTAAAAACAATTCAAAGTGTTGTTTCAATATCACCCTACCTTTAAAATTAATGTGGAATGCTCGGCAAGAAAGACTACAGCCGGCATCATCTCTGAAAACAATGAGATTTATTTATTGAACTTTGAAATTGAATTACTTGAACTGTTTCCACCAAATGTCCAAGACTTGAGCTATGCAAGGATTTATGCTGTGAAGGTTTCTCTCGAGGAAATGTTTTGCAGTCTGTACCCGACTCAGCCATGACGCGTCGCGATCATTCAATTCCAATCGCTCGCTGGTCACATTTTCCTCCAATGATTCTTTCTAAAAAATTTGATATATATAAGTAGACAAAATTATTAGGAATTGCCTACTATAACCATATTACAGTCCGGTGGCGACGGGTGGAGGTGGAGATCCGACATAAATAGTGCACACTAAACTTTGTCAGTAATATAATATATTTGTTGTCATTGAACTAAGAATATAAATTGCTTTTACATATAAAAAAAAAAACAATATATTTATTATTTTTTTCACCACATTAGTTTCTAGCAAACTTTATATAGATAGATCCTACAGTTTAAAGGTATCTGAGCCATCTTTTTAATTAGGGTCCATTGTAAGACATTTATTTAACAACTTAACCCTCATCCAAGGGGTAGAAATAAGTAAAATAAAGACATCCATGACTACAAAAGGCACTGATAGGATCCAAAAACATAATATGTTTCATTTAAAATATAAAAAAACTGATCTGACTAAGGTTTGAGCCCAGTCCAGTCTGCGTACTACATTGTTAGTCCAATGTATGCCTACCACTCAGTTATGTTATTGGGTTACATATAAATTGTATATAATATTATGTGTCGCTAAATTTCAAAACCCGCTAAAACACTTTATGGAAATAATTAAGATATATTAAGGATATATTATAATATATCAATGGATTCGTTTTTAAAATCCATACACTAAAATTGTATCGCCTCTTTCGAAATCCGCTACGATCGACTGTCATCTGTGAAACAAAATCAATGCGTCTCTCAATTCCCGCTGTAACACTACGTGTAACATTCAAATACTTTTTAGTTCAAAAAGTTTTTAATGATTTTCTCAAAATAATGAAACGGCAAAATACTACATTATAATATTTTGCCGTAGCACAGTTCACCGTGAGCTGTCTTACTGGAAAGAGACAGTAATGTTTTAATTTTATTAAAATCAATAAGAACATTAATTTGATGTATTGATTGGTATCAAATATTTGATTATAACTTGATACTTACGAGCACCTAACAGAATTTTATATAAATTATACGATATGATTGTATTTCTTATTTACTTACCTAACAATTTTCTTCTATCTTTCCCTTTTTCTTTCTATTTTGTATTTTATTTAGACATGAATTTGATCTCAATATTATACGGCGATCTATTTCATATACTCTCACGGTGAACTGTGATACGACCAACTGCATAATATGTGCAAATATCCGGACACAATGTTGCTGAGGTGATTGTTGATAATGAAAATAGCGCGATCTTATTAAAATAATAATCATTTTTGTTATTACCGTGTTTCGGTCACGCAGGACATAATCTATAATCGCTTTCTTCATACTCATCATGTAGTCTTCTCTCATTTCATCGGTTTCTAATAGCAAGACGTATTTCCATTTCTTCAATTTAGGAGAGAGCAGATTATGAACTCTATAATATAGATATGAATATCTTTTCAATGTCATTGTCATGCGAATTTTAATCTTGTTTGAGTAAATGTATGTCTCAATTCTGATGGAATGCGTATGTTAATCTAAAGAATATACAAAAATGATAATAGATTCTAATTTTCTCAGTGGGCCTTCCTCGTTGCTGACTCCAAAGACTCTCCATTAAGCTGCAGAATTTACTCTGATACTCACCTTTACTTGCGAGAATTTTCCAGCTATTCTTCGGTATAGTCAGCAGTGTTTCCCAAAACATGCTAGCAAAACTTTAAAAGCATTTAATTTACCGGCTTATCCATCTCTTGGTGAATAATTGAGGTGCTGAAGATTAAATGACTTATAAAGTAATGATTTCCTTAAAAAGCCTATTACATAACGTTTGAACGCATGAACTCAGGATTTCGAAAATGGTCTTATGTTACGCTTTTCGCAGGATTCCTCAAAGTCAATGTTGAAACCGTCTAATGCGTACTGATCTCTCTTATTAACGATTGTTTAATTCACTTCCCACTTACCTGATCAGAATTTTCTTATCCAAAGGTGCAACATGCACAGCTTCGATGCCGTGTTTCAAATAGTAATAATGGCGCAAGACTTGATTCACATGAGCCGAAGGAGTCTCATCTTTTTCTTCGGGAAGCTCATCGTGGACAATCAGATTCAAGATTTTCTCTCGGAATTCCTCTCGGGCCTTGCATAATTTCCTATATGACTGCATTGCTGAAATGATTTGTCATCTTATTTATTTGCAAGCTGGAAACCCATCCGAGGACTTATAACAATTATTTTTTTCAATAGAAAGATATTCAAAATATAAGAATATTAGATTCTTAATATTGAAAATAGATAATTTTGAAAAACCTCAAAAACATATGTATCAGAAAAAATCGCAGAAAAAATCGTAGAAAAAATGTTTTTTTTCTAGTATTTTTTCAAATAGTTTATTTTTTTAAATTTCGGTAACGTTTTATGAAAAGAATCGAGAATTCTAAAAACACTATCACAGCAGAATGTCTACATTTTGCTTAGGCCCTGTTTCTATCCCATATTGTAAAAAAAATAGAAAAACATTAATTGTACCAAATGAATCTTTCATTTGGACGAGAAACTTTACCAACAAATCAAGCCACTAAAGTGTGAAGAGATCCTATCTGAGATGTTATCTAAGAATCTAAGATAGTACCTACCAGCTAAACTATTTTGTTAAATAAAACTATTTTTTGTTCAATAAAATACACGAGATTTATAAATATACCATTCAACAATAATCAACATAATTCGATATCTACCTACCTTAACTATTGTTGAAGCTTCTAACCTAGATTGCGAAGGATGTCGGTTCAAGTTCCATTTGGTATAGGTAGATAATTATTATGCTCAATGAAGAATGTTAAGAACATTCTTAAATCATATCTCTACTTATTGAGTTATTTAATATAATAATATACCTACCTTATTTTAGTGAATGATAAGTTAAAATAATTTTAACACTAACCATTTTCATGGTGTCTCCGTCTCGGTGCCTCCTTTGGTCTCAGAGTAGATGGTTTTTTGGGGGGACCGGTTAAAAACAGCAGTTCTTTGGGTAGTGTATACAAATCGGATCTTGGCTTAAAGTCTTTGGGTAATTCCAATTTTGGCAATTTTAAAATCGTTTCACCCTCCAAAGTTATAGACTTTCTCATAGTAGATGGATTTTTGGGGGGAACGGTTAAACACGACTGTTCTTTCGAAAGTGAAAACAAATGGTCGTCTCTAGGCGGAAAGTCTTTACGTAATTTCAATTTTGGCAATTTAAAAATCGTTTTGCCCTCCAACGTTATGGATTTTCTCACAGAAGATGGTTTTTTCAGGGGAACGGTTAAGCACAGCGGTTCTTCGGGTAGTGAAAACAAAGGTTCGCCTCTTAGCTGAAAGTCTTCAGGTAATTTCAATTTTGGCAATTTTAAAATCGTTTTGCCCTCCAAAGTAAAAGATTTTCGTTTCTTGGGTCGTGTTTTATTAATCTTTACTGTGTGAAACATTTTATGGCCAAAAAAATAGTTGAAGTACCTATCACCATTATAGAAAATTTTAGGTAAGTACCTACCTACGAATAATGAAATGTGTATTAATAGAAACTTAATGCGTCAATTACATTGAGCTTCTTTACGAGCTCCTTGTTGGCGAATTTACAATCTGCCTGTAAAGTCGCCCAGTGTCATCATTGAACAAGCTAACAAGCAGATTGTAAACAATCTACCGAGATAAGTTGAAAGCCGGTCAACTTTACACGCTACACGCCAGCGTGTGGGCATACTGCGTCTGCGCAGTGGAGCGCAGTAGCAACCTCCCGGCAAAAAAATGAACTATGTTCTGTCAAAATAGTCACTAGCTTGTTGGCTTCTCAGTGAATGGAAAGTTTTGTGTGTCATCATCACAATCGCTGTAGCTGAATCGCCCGCTTTTAAATTCGCCAACAAACAGCTTGTAAAGTAGCTCAATGTCATTGACGCATTTTAAATTTTTCGACAATAGACTGCAGTCTGCACACTTCTCTTCAGTGTTGCCAACCGCACCATAATTTTGGTCCGCGTCATATGTACGATATAAAACAGGTATAATACGCCCAAAATTATTTTTCTATAATCTAAGCCCAAAATACTATAATTTTGAATATCATGAAAAATATATAAAAAGTACTAAAATTTCGATATTTTCGTTCGATGAATTGATGCAAAATACTATAATTTCGCAATATAAGAAAATTTGAAGAACTTGGAAAAAAAATTGCTCGAAAAACGTAAAAAAAGTCCCTTGACTTTGGTTTAAAATCAAATTTCTTGAATTCTTCGGTAACTATTTTTGGTCGGAAGAGGTACCTAAATAAAAAGGGGTCTCGCCTATTGTCTAAGGGTCTCGCAGTTTCTCAAATTCTCGGTTATTTTTTTCTGAGATACAAAAAACCTATACATTTTCAACAAATGACAACGCGTACCAGTGGCGCACCCAGGATTTAATATTGGGGGGGGGGGGCAAGGAGGAGAATGTAAATTAGTCCCATAGGCTCTTTTTCTTCTCCACAGCCTAATTTTTCGTTTATCGGTCGTTTGTCTATTGCACTCTGTATACCTACACCATGGTCCCCACATCCTGAAACGGGCCCCCAGGCTAGGATATTTGGCGGGCCCCCTACCTACCGCTAAGATTAAAGGCAGTGTGAAACACTATATTAACGTTTTTCAAATTGTGTTTTAGTTCAAATTAAGGGTAGGTACTTATACAGTGTTAATACATCTACTTTAACATGGAGCGGTCGAGTATCGTCACATAATAATCAAAAAATATATTGCACAATTATATAAGTAAGTAAGTACCTAATTGAAAATGTTTATGGCCATGAAGTATAATAGCGCCGCAGGCGACTTTAATACTATTAAAGCTAAAGATGCATGTTTATCTCATTTATCTGGTCAACCCAACACGCCGGGCCCCCAGGCTAGAGCCCTGTCATCCCTCCCCAGCCATGACCTACACCACTCCGGAATTCGGGTGGACACCGAGAATTCTTTGACAGTTCCATTAGGGATTGGGTTTCTAAAAAAACCTGACATTAGTGTTTCGAAATTTTTGTGTTAGAAATTAAAATCTAAGAATTTTTTCTGAAAAGGGTGCTGGAGAATTATTATAAATCATTTTTTTGTGTTTTTATTTGTCTAAGCCCAAAGATATAGTTTATTGGCTTTCAATTTCAATGTTCATTCATGAAAAATCATTCTGATAATTTTCATTTTTGGGGGGGGCCAGGGCCCCTTGGCCCCCCCCTGGGTGCGCCACTGACGCGTACTATCCAACAAGAAGATTTAGGTACAATCCAAGGGCTCTGTCGTCGACTAAATGGGAGGAGCTTGTTAGTTCACAGTTTTAACACGTAACCAAGAAGTTCTTGTTGGACAGTACTACATTTTTCCCAAATTCTATAATTTTGGAGGCTCTGTACTATAATTCTACTTTGAAAAGATGGCACCACTGCTTCTCAGCAGCGATGCACTCCATAATCATTGCTGTCTTCAATCATGTCCGTGTGTATTCGTATTTTCTTTCTATTGAAAAGAGTCACTAACTATCTATACATATAATATAGACTTGCTTTTGTATACGGTGTCAGAATATGTAATGTAATGCATTATTTATTTCAATAATGCACATTTGAAATGCATCCACGTAGGTACTTACCTTACTATAAAATATAGAGTACCTACTTATTATAGTTAGTCTAATGAGCAATTAAAGTTAAATATCATTGCAAAATTCTGAAGCAGCGTTCAAGATAATAATAATATTATCCCAAAAGTTATCACAATCCCTACGAAGTTTGCAAAATATATACAAAATTCAAATTGATTGTTGATAAACAAAAGAAACAAGCTGATCCCAAACAATGGCATGAACAAGTGAAATCTGTGCAGGAATTAATTATTATGAATAAACGTTTACTAGAAATAATAAAAACTTACTAGATATTAATTATCCTTATGCAATAATAAGTAATCCAGAGAAGCACACTGCACGAATATCACCACTAAATTCATAATAATTCACCAACGATCACTATTTATAAAGTTTTAATATCTTAATGTGACGTATGAAATAAATTCAGGAGAACCCTTCTGCATGAAGTTTCTTCCATAAATAATATACTTTTGTTTCTGCAATTCAAACACAACGATAACGAAAGAGTCGTTATTTGATTGGTCATATTTTGAATCATCTGCGTTATCCTATTGGATAAAGAAATGCAATGACTTTTTGCGCATGCGCATCTTGTTGGCGGAACAAATTCAAAATTTTAACTGGAACATTAGTTTCCAGTGTGGGCGGAAAACGATTGAAAACAAGTAAAATATTTTGCTCATAAAAGAAAATCTGACGGTTACAATATTGTACCTAAATTTAACTATGTACTATGTATAGAATTAGAGATGCACACAACGTTAATTTTGAATTAACCCTGACCATATTTCTGTAGATAATTTATTGGTTTGAATAATAAATTACAATACTTTCAACCAAAAAATAAATAAATATATACTTATATATATTTGATCGAAACTTCGTTTTAAGTACATACAATATTTTCCTTTGTTATCATTATTATCAACCCACTAACTTTTATCGTACTACTACCTAGTGATTCATTGTAATTATGAACCTACCTAATTTATTTTAATTTGTCAATTGCATGTTTTTCATTACCTATTGTAAAATCTCATTTCATCATAAAAAACTAAGGTAAAGTACCAGTAGTTGACCTTTTTTCTGCCCTTCTTGCCTTCTTAAGTGCCCAAAATAAGAAACGTAGACGCGGAATTGCTATAAATTGTAAAGTTTAGACTAGTGAAGCCATCTGTGGTCAGATTGAGGAACTAACACATCACCATATGTCATAGGAGCGTCATAGCAGCTATTTAAAAACAACACCTCACGCAGTAAGTATTTTATTTTGTTAAGTAAATTGTTAAGGATATCAGTGTGATACCTCCACGTTTCTACGGGCATGGAGGACCCCTTAATAGTAAATCACGAGCGAAGATATGGATGCCACATTCATGTTTCTCATATCCCGCCAAAATCCTTCCATCGCCGTTTTATGCATAAAATGCTCTTTAGTAATCAACTATAAATGTTGCTTCTTTTGGGCTCAATTCTTAGAAATCTCTGTAACTTTCAGTCTGCCTGCCAAAAAGGTAGCTTGGACGACCCTTACGGTAAAACCCAGGCAAAAGCCAAACATTCGCCGCATGCAAGAATGATAGAGAGGGGTGGTCGTTCAGGGGTAGATTGAAAGAGACAGCGATAAAGCTCAAAAGAAGGAGAGCTACCCGCAACACGGCAGGTAGAAAGTTAGTTAGCGTAAGACTCCCAAACGCGACAGGCTGTGTGCCCTGTGGAAGCTTAATTTTTAATTGACAGCCTAGGCGCCCATTTTTAATAAATTTAGGGCTGTTAAAAATTTATAAAGTGTGAAATTGTTAATGTGTAGTAACATTGTGTTGTTTATGTAATGTGTGTTGTGTAATTTTTTTCGTGAACCTAACTAATTAGGTAATAAAACTTTCGGCAACGATTGGTGCTACGAACAACGTGCGTTCATCATTTTTCCATCCCGTCAATCCTGCATTTACCCCCAACTGTCAAGACCTACCGTGCACTGAACGTGCTCTACCGGACTAAAAACCAGCTACTATTGACCGCCTTGAACTATTCTGAGCTAGTCGAAGGGTGGAAGCTGGTCGTGTGGCTCGCGCGTTCTGCCGACGGCACGCTACGAGGGCGTCATTGACGCCCGGTTGACCGGAGAGTCGAGCTCTGAGGTCGGATCGGCCGTGCGGCCCCGACTCCCCTCCCTACCCGGACTTCCGGGGTGTCAAGTTTGGCGAGCCCAACGTGGACCTGTGACAGTACTTGTCATGTTGGCAAGCATCTGTCAGAAATAGGGCAGTGAAGAACTGAAGGAGCTTCACCGAACCGATATCCTGAAATGAAGAGTCAGTGCTAAATTCAGTGTTATAAATTTAGTGTGCTTAAAGTATTAGACAGTTGACGTGGACAGTGACATTTTGACATTTGTGACAGTGGGAGGACGGTTGTTGTGGTTGACGACTGTAATTTTGACGCTTGTGGTGTTGTGATCGTCCGCCATCTTGAAAATGCTGAGTCTGTTGACACCCGCCATCTTGGATCGGTTGTGAGTGTTGTTATTTGTCGCTTTTGACAGCTGTCATCTGTCAGTTGGACATATTTTATTTTTTCAAGTTTATATTTTTTCTGTTAATTTTGCAATACTAACAATTGTCAGTGCGTGCAAATAAGGATCAGTGTCACTAATAATAAATTTTAAATACTAAATTTTATTTATAACTTTACGATGAATAACTGCGATACGGACTTGATGGAAGTTATCGAATGTACCGTGCGGTGTATCTGCGAGAAGACGGCGCGGACCAAGAGGGATGCCGGCCACGAAATGTCCGTGGAGAGGCGTGGTACGCCATCGCGGCGCGGATGACGCGGTGCCAGACCGCCACCCAGCCGGTTAGCGCCTAACAGGCCCTAACTGGAGAAGATGGAGGAAGGAGACCCCCTACGGAGGAACGACCAGGCCAATATAACACTTTAATTTTAATTCATATTTCATATTGTTGTTTATTTTCGTATTGTAATGCTTGTGTATTATTATCATTGCTGTGTATGTCTTATTGATGTGTCATTTTGTTGTTAGACCTACAATTTAACTACAGTATATGCCGCAGCTTAGTACTACATTAACCGATGTCGTCAAACACGACGGAATAAAATAGATTAATTAAATATCAATGACCTTATTCACTCAATTAAGATGAGATGAGAATGTTGAAAATGGATCCTAATTATCATTTATAAATCTACCTTGGCCAGGTTGATGACTCTGTATTGCGTATTTAGTACGGAGGGATGGTGTACTAAGTATGATAAGATAACCATGAATACTTATTTTCAATTTCTAATTTTGTTTTCTAAGCACATTTTGTTAATTGTATCCCATAAATTTTGCCTAGTTTAATTTACCTACTGACGGCTCATGTATGAACGTATATGAATGCAATGTGAAGTAGTGACGGTCGTTAGCGAGGAACGTTTGTTAAGGAGGAATGGAGGTATTGGGATGGACTGCCGTGGACCGACGGAATGGGTTTTAGCTACGCGCATCTTCTTGCGGGGCGGTTGACTAGATGATGGCGCCGTCGGCTGGTTGGTTGACTCGTTGAGGTAGGACCGTGTCTCTCGATCGGGGATTGATCGAGGGGGCATCTGTCGTCTATCTGTCAGGATTAAGGTGGGCTCACGAATGTAGTGACACTGAGCACGTGTGCCAGTGTGCGCGATAGAGTAGTGATGCGGCGGGCGTCGGTGTGTAACGAATCTGTTCGCACCAGATACGCCGTAATTGTGTTTGTATTTTATTTGTATTTTCTTTGTGTCACGAGTCAATAGTCGATCGCGGCCGGATATTCTAGTAATGGGTGGTGTGTCCCCCACAACTGTCCCGTGAGTTGGTGTCGTGTGATGAGGGCAGATTTTTGAGGTCTAACGGACGTGAATCCGCAGCATCTCTGTGATAACTTAGCACGCGTAGTTGATAACGACAGGCCTTCAGCCGTATCAGAAAGGATGTATGTATGTACGCATGTAGATACGGGTGATGAATATAGGGTACGATTTTTAGTGTGCGCGTTCGTTAGGTGGTAATAGAGGTGTTAGGATGAGCTGCCGCGAGTCGACGAGATGAGTCTTAGCTACGCGCGCCATCTTGCGAGAGCCCACTGTGGAAGTAACTTGCATCTAGGTAATGGTACCGATTGTGAGCGGGAGACTTGACGTGACGCGTGTGTCGAGAGGAAGCCTAGATCGCGAAGGGTAGTGCCGGCGGAGTGATTCCGCCGTGCATGAATGGGTAGCGAGGCGAAGCTTAATTTGTTTTTTTATTGTGGCACCTTGGTTTTGTCTTCTGTCGGGAGTGATTGATTGAGGGGCGCCGTTCGTCACTCCGGCGAGTGTGTGAGAGGCCGGCTCGTACGCCTTCGGTAAGACCCTCTCACCCTTGTGTGAGAGTCCGTTGGTAAACCTATGTCGGCACAGACCCTCTCACCACCGCAGGGGCCGATTGTCGACTCTTCGTCGAGATACGACTGGCGGAGGCCAGTATTGAGGTGTATTTTTATTATGTGTTGAGGGTCCCTTATCGATCGGTGCCGGATATTCTAGTAATTTGACATGCAAGGTCGGAATGCCACAACCCTCTCGTGAATTGTATATCGCTGAGTGAGGATGAATCTTTAAGAGCTAGTGGACGTGAATCCGAAACATTGTTGTGAAAACTTAGCGAACGTGATAGATAACAATGGGCTTTCAGCCGTGTCAGAAAGGGCGACACATCAGCATTCATTCGCTTAGCCGCGAGACAGAATGGCGTCGTTGTGTCTACCCGAATTATCAGAAAATCTAATTTCATTTTAATTTTTTTCCAAAATAAGTAGTTGGGGGTGAAGTAGCAAAGTAGTGCAGTAGTGTAGTGTTGGAGTATGCGTTGAGGATAGGCCTTCAGCGGAGTTAAAACGGGCGATGCTCCACCATCTACTCTTTCGAAGGAGAGTGGACACGGGTGGTGCGGAATCTACCCTTATAGTTAGAAATTCAAGGTATTTATATAAAGGTGCAAGGGGAAGCCTTCACCAAGAAGGATATAAATCGAGGAGGTTTCAGACCACGGAAATCGGTAGGGATAGCCACCGTAGACGTGCGCGACCTAAAACGGTGCGTAGAAATGAACAGGTAGAAACTAAAATAGCACGGACTGCCGCCATACGAGTCGAAAACGTCGTTGACGCAATCGCTCGCAACCTAGCGATGTGGGTACTTCAGTTACTCGCCTTCTTCTTGCGGTTCGAAACGTAGGTAGGAAGCTTGCATCAGGGTCACCTCATGGCGGAGGGACGAGTTTTTAAGGTTTTATACTTTGTTTATTGATTGTAATTGTGGTTTTCATCCTAGTTATGTCTTGAATTTCTGTTGTGATTTAAAAATATGTTGTTACTAGCGTAGTGAGGCAGGAATGATAGAGTTCTACCCAGAAGTCGATTGCTGTTAAATTGTCTTCTTTTTCTTTTATTGTAATGTGTAATAGATGTTGCTTTGTGATTATGCCTGTCAAAACATAATTTCTCGCAAATGTAGCGTCACCGAGTAAGAATACCGGTGTGCGTAATTGGTAGCGAACTGAAGGTGATGAGCCTGTAACGATGTCGTTCATGCCAGATTCCACCTTGTAAGATTGTGCTTTGTTTTTGTAACCGCTACTTAGGTGACAGGATATACTGAGGCTGGTTATCACTGTCCACCGCGGGGGCACTGCAGCGAGGTATACTCTGCTGGTGGTTGAACGATGGGGGGCGATGTTCACGCTCTGAGCATGTGGGCAAGGGATCGACCACGCAAAGGTCTGTCTGAACCACTCGCCTCAGCTAGGGGCGTCCGTCGACCCTCCCTCGGGATATGAACGGTGGGGGATAGTCTCGTTGGTAAACCCAAAGTAACGGTAAACGGTTGGGTGTTGCGACCAAATGGCGAGGACCCAGAATAACCGTGTGTGAGTGCTGCTTAGTGCTTGTTTATAACCATGAAAGTTGTAAGCTTAAAATAGAAGTCGCGAATGTAGCTGCGTCATGGAGACTCGTGACGTGTGCGAAATGTAGCGAAAGGCATTGTTTAAAAAAAAAAAAATATTTTTGTAATGGAAGAGGGTCGTTATTAATAAGATTAATTAATAAGCTCTTCAAGCAGGATACGGGGGCGGACAATGACGTCCGGTCTTGTAATGTAAATTCCTTATAGATACGAATTATATTTCATGTCTGAAAAAAAAACTATGTGAACTTAGGTTGCTCATGGCGACGCCCCGATGCCTTTCTTGAATTGTAATGAATTACTTGCGAGAATATAATTTTAAACTGACCCTAAGAAGGGCCCGTTATATGTAAACTTATTGAGTTTGGTCATGTCACCGTCAATAAAGTAAATGGGGCAAGGAGCACACCGCTGTGTTGCGGTAATACGAGCGAGGATGGAGGGACGATGGCGGGAAACAGAATGGGCACTTCGCTCGAATCTGAATGGGGCCGCTTGATACCTCCACGTTTCTACGGGCATGGAGGACCCCTTAATAGTAAATCACGAGCGAAGATATGGATGCCACATTCATGTTTCTCATATCCCGCCAAAATCCTTCCATCGCCGTTTTATGCATAAAATGCTCTTTAGTAATCAACTATAAATGTTGCTTCTTTTGGGCTCAATTCTTAGAAATCTCTGTAACTTTCAGTCTGCCTGCCAAAAAGGTAGCTTGGACGACCCTTACGGTAAAACCCAGGCAAAAGCCAAACATTCGCCGCATGCAAGAATGATAGAGAGGGGTGGTCGTTCAGGGGTAGATTGAAAGAGACAGCGATAAAGCTCAAAAGAAGGAGAGCTAGCCGCAACACGGCAGGTAGAAAGTTAGTTAGCGTAAGACTCCCAAACGCGACAGGCTGTGTGCCCTGTGGAAGCTTAATTTTTAATTGACAGCCTAGGCGCCCATTTTTAATAAATTTAGGGCTGTTAAAAATTTATAAAGTGTGAAATTGTTAATGTGTAGTAACATTGTGTTGTTTATGTAATGTGTGTTGTGTAATTTTTTTCGTGAACCTAACTAATTAGGTAATAAAACTTTCGGCAACGATTGGTGCTACGAACAACGTGCGTTCATCATTTTTCCATCCCGTCAATCCTGCATTTACCCCCAACTGTCAAGACCTACCGTGCACTGAACGTGCTCTACCGGACTAAAAACCAGCTACTATTGACCGCCTTGAACTATTCTGAGCTAGTCGAAGGGTGGAAGCTGGTCGTGTGGCTCGCGCGTTCTGCCGACGGCACGCTACGAGGGCGTCATTGACGCCCGGTTGACCGGAGAGTCGAGCTCTGAGGTCGGATCGGCCGTGCGGCCCCGACTCCCCTCCCTACCCGGACTTCCGGGGTGTCAAGTGGATGTAAGCATATGGCAATTTAATGTTTTTGACTTCATAATATCAAGTTAATGCATTACGGGCAGTCATAATATTGAAGTATCGAGATCATCTTTAGTTTTTAAGTCATATTTATTAGGAAGCAAGTTTGTGGGGGGTCGACTACTCAATAAATTAATTAAAATTATATCACTTAGTTTTGAACTATTTTTACATTCATAAGTGTGGAACGAGGATTAATTATTAATTAGAAGTTTCCAGGGTAGTTCTATCCAGTAGATGAGCTAGGGGTCAACTACTGACACATCATATGGTCAATTACTGTTTTTTTTTGTGTTTTCAGCACTTTTTCGTCGAAAAAAAAATTCTTGAATTATAGCCCTGAGGCCTGAGGCTGGCCGCAGTAGCCGTGGGGCTGTCACACCAACGAAAGTCAAAAAGAATTCCTCAAGAAATTTCCGAAAATGTCGACTTTTTCCATGGAACCCTCAAACTGTGATAGTACCAGGAGAATCTGAAAGTGTGCCTTCAATGGTTACATCAGAGGAACGCAAGCGGTATTTAGAGAGAGGACTGCAGTTTCTGAGTAAAAACATTGATGAGGAAAAACTTTAATCATTCCGCAAAAACAACGAACCTGATTAAGATGACAAGTCACTGTTCGCACAAAAGTAAAAAATGAGTTGGAAAATATCACTACACCTGAGCCGGTCAGCCTCATCAATGAGGCATTGCAAGAAGAGAAATCCGATGATATGATGTCTTTGGCCGCCTGGAAGACAATGTATTGTTATGATGTTTCATTTCCAATCGCTAGGGCATCTGTGGCTGGTCTAACGACTTGTGATGGTGATTTGTCTCCAATCGTCAGTGCACCTGAGGCTGGTCTAACGATTTGTAATGATGCTTCATCTCCAATCACCAGTGAACCGGTGGCTGGTCTATCAAATGTTTCTAGTCCATTCACGAGACATTTTCCCTCCCCGGTAATGGGGAAGAAAAGTTCAATAAAAGGCGACGAAAAGGGCGAAAAGGGAAAAAATCCCTACCATTGTTTCCGATAAACTGTGCCAGGAGTTTTTCCTAAATAAAAAGAGGATGAAAGAAGAAATGGAACGGTTGAAAAAAGAACGAGCTGCGGAGAGGCAAAGAAAGAAAGAACTGAATGAGCAAGCAAATGGAGAAAATAAAATGGGGAAATTGAAAATGCATTTTCTTCTGAGTCTTCTAACCCATTTGATGAAAGTCTAGTGATGAAAGCTTTAAGCCGAAAACTCGATGGCTGCCCGTTATGAAAGTCATTAATAAACATTATTTACACAACATTATTTATTACAACATCGATGCAAAAGTGCGGGAGACTATAGAAATGGCCAGAGCGGCCCGATGTACTTATCTATGAATGGAAGCGGTAGTATCCCACATAAATGACCCGACACAAGTAAGCAAAACTCGTAATATTTATTCAGTACTGAGCCTATGCGTTACTATGTAGTATGTATTGATACCGGGGGGAAAGATGAACTCACATGTCTTCTGGGTAGATGTCCTGATCCGGTATCACTTCGGGTTGCAGGTCATGTGTGGACATCAGGATACATAATTCAAGGTAAAACACGTCTTTGATTTGACAGTCCCACGTGGAACTACATTTATTTACGCTAGGGCATAGGCAAACATTGATTTTACATCTAAAGAGGTCTTAAATTAGTTACCGCACTGTCTTTATATTAGGGGTCGGTTTATCATTATTATCCCGCGCACTAAGCACTGATTCACTTTTTCGCTCACTAGGGAATTGATTAACTTTCGTTGGGTTTTTGCGCGAGTCACCGATTGGTACTACAACGATTACGGGTTATTGACGATTGATTTAAAAATGGGCCGGGAGCGTCATTAATTGCGCGGGGGCACGCCTCACGCCCCTCCGGCGTGAAACTTATTTCATGTTATCGCTTTGGTAGGTAGGTCCGGACTGACTTTTCTTTTCAAAAGCATCTTTTAATTTTGGCGGTCCATTCTACGGAGGGGAAGAGAGAGGGGAAGGTTACTGAACAACGGTACTTCACTTGGCCGCTCGATCCCGTGCTAGGTAAAAAAAAATATGCACCCTTGTCCCTCGTCGGCACGCTGCTTCCGCCGACAGAATGCGTTTTGCCATTATTATTACGTGGATCAGGGAAGCTAAACATTTAGCCGGGGGCGTTTTGATTAGGTTGTGGATTTGTGATTTGAAACTGCGGACCAAGGGTTTTTTTCGTCTGGTGACAGTATGTACTTAGTAGCTAAAATAAATTTAGTATTTTTGTATTTTTACTTTGATGAAGTAACTAATTTTGTACCTTTTGTTACCCAAACAAAGTTGATGATTAGCTGTCAAACAAAATCCTCTCCTATGCAACTTGTTCCTGAACCGCCCATTACTATTTGATTCAAATTGATTCAAGTAGCTATGGGCTAGAGTGGGAACAGGAAGCCCTGTGGCAACTCTGATGAAAGGTTTGCCATGAAGCCCCCTGATTAGACACGGTCAACTATTGAAAAATATAGTGGTCAACTACTGGAACTTTCAATTTTTTGGATGGTCAACTAAAACAGTAACATGGTTTTGAAAAATTGAACACATTTTTTTTAACAGACCCTTTTTTAATTTTTGTCTTATCATATTAATTAAGACATTTGATCCATTATGAGTAGACTTGCTTTGCCATCATTCGGTCTAATGCTAAACGTTAATCATTATTTTTGTTGAATTTTTTTCTTAACTGGTCCAACTACTGGTACGTTTATCTTACCGGCTGAAAATACACAAATAAATTAAGTATTGAATTATTTTAGGGCTCGAAATGAATTGGAGCACAGTTCCGGTCCGTGAAATCCTTGTTCGACCTCGGAAAAATTGCGCAGGATTGCGATTTCCTAACTATCGACTCGTGTATGCGACAAAAGTTGGTATCGCCCGTTTCATGCCGTATACTATTATAATATCTATTCGTTCATGAATCATTAAAAAAGTCATACACTGCTTTTGATCGGCAGATAAAAGGAAGAAAATAGGTTAATACTAAGTTTATTATATGTAATGGAAAGAGCCTGTCTTGCGACACTAACCAATTTAGGTGCCCTAATCTTTATTAGATGTGCCTGTTTTGGACTGATTTTGTGTTTGTCCGTCAAATGGAGTAGATTAGAAGTATACTTACCTTTTTACAAAAATATTTACGAGCACGCTTCAAATATTTTCGAAAAAATATCAAGCTCTCCGCGGTTTGTATAGTGTACCATTTCGAGACAGTGTTGCCAGCCGTACTATAATTATAGTATTTGTACTATAATTTTGGTCCGCGTACTATGTACGATATAAAACAGGTATCGTCATCAGCCTGAATCTATCTACTGCTGGATGAAGGCCTCTTCAAGCTGCTTCCACTTCTCTCGGTCCTGTGCATTGCGTTGCCACGTACTTCCGCAGAACGTTATCATTGCATCGATCCAGCGGCCTCTAGGTCTACCTTGCGGACGTTTTGTACTTCTTCGATACCACTGGATGGCTAGATTTGTCCAACGATTGTCTCCTCTATGAGCTATGTGTCCATCCCATCTCCATTTAAGGCTTTTAATAAACTCTATTACATCGCAAACCTTTGTCTGCTTCCTTTCGCGTTATGCCCAGTATGCACCTCTCCATACCACGTTGTGCTACTCTAAGTTTCTGGATCTCTCTTTTACTTAGGCTCCATGTTTCACACGCATATGTGATCACAGGAAGCACACACTGGTTGAACACTTTGCGCTTTAGGCACAGTTGAAGGTCACCTTTGAAGACATTATTCAGGCGGCCAAAAGCACTCCAGCCTAGCTTTACTCTGCGAACAATTTCATCAAATATACACCCATCTATAGACACTTGTTGTCCCAGATAGATGTAGCTTTTCACCTGTTCGAGCTGAGTGCCATTGATGAGGATCTTTTTTTAGCTCGCAAAGCAATTGAACATGACTTTCGTCTTTGTTAAATCTATTTTCAAACCTACTTTGTTGCTTACTTCAGCGAGTTCCTGCATTCTGTTTTGGAGGTCTTCTGAGTCTTGCGAGATAATTACTATGTCATCGGCAAAGCGCAGATGACTCAGTTATTCTCCATTTATGGGGATCCCTTTGACATTCCTGTCAAGTTGCCTGAATAAGTCTTCAAGGGTAGCTGTAAATAGTTTAGGTGAGATTGTATCACCTTGTCGGACCCCTTTGCTGATAGGAAATCTGCGCGATGGTTTATGTAGATTGACAGATGCTGTTGCGCTACCGTATATATTATTGAAAATATATATATAGCGCCCAGGGATTCCTTGTTTTCTGAGTGCGTCGAGTATTGAACATTTATTTATCCAATCAAACGCCTTCTCATAGTCTATAAAACCCATGCATAGTGGCAGTTTGTATTCCTGGCACTGCTCTATGATTTCTCCGACGTCTTGGATATGGTCCATAGTACTGTATCCTCCTCTAAATCCGGCTTGTTCTCTCGGTTGTTTCTCGCCTAGTACTTTTTGCAGACGGTTTGAGAGAATTTTTGTGAAGGTCTTGTAGAGAATAGGGAGTAGAGTAGACTTATTGGACGATAATTTGCTAGGTCTTCTCTGTCACCTTTTTTGTGAAGAATGACAATGCTGGAATTTTTCCATGCCTCTGGGACATCCTCTTTGCGTACGCAGGCTGTGAACAATTGTGCAAGTACTTCATTTGCATCCTTTCCCGCTTTTTTGAGGATAATCTATCGTTAGACCGTCTTCCCCCGGGGCTTTCCCACTTTTCATGTAATTTAAAGCATGGGTTACTACCCAGGATGTGATTTCGGGAGTATGGTCTTCCAAATTTTCATTTCACTGAAGGTATAAGTCTATAGTCGTATTGTCAGTGTCATCACTGTCGAGATCGCTGTAGAACTCATCAACTTGGCTTAACAAGTGTTCCCAATTATTTCTGATGATAGAACAATCTTTTGCTTTTAGTGCTCCGTTTTCCTATCGCCAAGTATTGCTTGTTTTTGTTTAAACTTCTGCCTGCTTTCACAATTGCTTGTATGAGGTTTACATATTGAATTTATGAAGGTCTTCTCTTATCTTCCTTCGGAGAGTTTTGCAAAGTGATGAAAACTCCATATCGTTTTGTGCCTGTCTATCGCTCTTAGTTTTCCTTCTCTGCTCCATAAGATTCAATGTTACCTTCGAAAGCTTGGTGGGAGGTGTGACTTCCGAGCTTTTTACGCCTGTTTTTTCGGCACATTGTAGACTGATATTCGTTATATCCTCCGCGTTGGATAGAGAAACAGTTTCGTTCTCATCTAAGAAAGCCGATAGTGCATTTTTGAGTTCATCTTGGAATTCAGTATTGTTCTGCAAGTATATTCGAGCATTTGACTTCTTCTGCAGTTTGGATCTTTCTGATATGACGTTCAATCTTATCTTACATCTCACTATCCGGTGATCGCTGCCGGTGTTAAACCGATTGATCACCTTACAGTTTAAAAATGTAGGTATATTTTCTGTCAGTGAGGATGTAATCGATTTCGCTGGTCCTTCCTGACGAGCTTCTCCACGTCCATTTACGTGTAGGTTTATTTTGAAAAAAGGAATTCATGATGTGAAGATTGTTGGTTTCAGCAAACTCCACAAGCATGTCCCCTCTACCATCCCTTGAGCCAGGGTTTCCCAAACTATGTTCCGCGGAACACCAGTATTCCGCGACCATTTGGAAAAGGTTTTATACACTGTAAGATATAAGAAAAATAAAAGATAAAATAAGAAAAAAATAAAATAAGAATATTAAAATAAAAAATAATAAGACAAACTAAAATAATTAAAGAATCTACTTCATATTGAAAGACGAGTGATGATCAATATCCACTGATGTTTATGACGTCAAGTATCTAGATAGGTCATGGCTCCCACAAAGGGGGAACTGACAGGCCTCTAGCTTGGGCTTGGGCTTACGGGGGCCCCGGCGAGAGAGATCTACCAGCCAAGTAATATAAACACACATCAAAAACATGCACTAATAGTAACAAACTGTCGCCTGCGGCGCTGTTTCATTTCAAACATATTAACATTTAATAATATATTAACATTTAATAATAATATGTGGTTTTGCCATACTTACAATGTTTGATTATTGTCGATATTTGACATGTCTATAATTGTGCGTATCAAGATAAAAGTGGGTGTATTAAAAATACAAAAAATCGATAAAAATACCTTTAATTTTACCTCGAACACCATTTGGAATATGCAACTGTAGATCGTCACATTGCTTTTAACCTTAGCGATAAGTAGAGGGCCCGCCAAAGATCCTATCCTGGGGGCCCGCTTCGAGATGTGAGGACCATGATCTAGGTACAGACGGAGGACCATCTTTTCTCACACCGTGCGCATGAAAAAGAGACAAGAGAGAGGACAAGTCTTGTCAGTTTAACGACAGAGTTGCCAAAATAGGCAGAACGGAGATAGACAGAACCTACAAAATAAACTAAGTGTTCTGTTAAGTGTTCCATTGCAGAAAAAGTTTGGGAAACCCTGCCTTGAGACATGTCCGAAATGTCCGACTGCTACGTCATCTCTTTGGTATGACCCAATACGTGCATTGAAATTTCCTATTATGATGTTGAAGTGGCATTTACTTTTATTTTTCAAAGATGTTATTTCCTGCTGTTATAAAACAGGTATAGTACGCCCAAAATACTATAATTTTGAATATCGGAAAAAAACATGTAAAAACTACTAAAATTTCGATATTTTCGTTCGATAGTTTGGTGCAAAGTACTATAATTTCGCAATATAAGAAGATTTGGAGAACTTGGAAAAAAATGCTCGAAAAACGTAAAAAAATCCTTGACTTTGGTATAAAATGAAATTTTTTGAATTCTTCGGTAAGCATTTTTGGTCGGAAGAGGTACCTGCCTAAATAAAAAGGGGTCTCGGAGTTTCTCAAATTCTCCGGTATTTTTTTTTCTGAGACACAAAAATCCTACATATTTTCAACACATAACAACGCGTACTATATTTTCCCCCCAAATACTATAATTTTGTAGGCTATGTACTATAATTCCACTTTGAAAAGATGGCAACACTGTTTCGAGAGCTTTAACTGCATTAATTACGTGCAAAATGTACAGACAGGTACCGAATACAATAATTACCGTCTATCAATAACAGTAAATATTATGTGATTAGTTTATAATATTAATTGCGTCTATATACCTAATCAACTTATAACAGATAATAATCGCAGATCTTCTTCTTCTTCTTTGGCCATATCCGCCCCTTAATTGGAGAATATGGACACCACGCACCGCCTTCAAGAATCCCTGTCGCTCGCCAGTCTTCTTGCTTCGTTCCAGATCAAACCAGCATCACGTAGCTCCGCCGTATACACTATGTAGATAGTATTTAGCGGCCTTCCAGGACGTCGGAATCCGGTCGGCTTGAAGAACAAGCAAGTTGAGGTTCTCCTCTGGCATCCGCAGCACGTGCCCGAGGCAGGTCCAATGTCGCCTCTTCGCTCTCTGCGTTCTCTTATCTCTTCGTTGTTCTTAAAGTCATACCACCGCAAACCTAGTATCCGTCGCAAACATCTGTTTTCGAAGTACAGTATAAGGTTGCTCCGAGCCTTCGTAAGGTGCCATGATTCGCTACCGTAAAGCAGCACCGTCAGAATTCAAGCGTCGAACAGGTGGCATTTGGTTTTGACCGAGTACAATCGTGGGTCCCAGACATTCCGCATCGAGTTAAATGTTGCTCCAGCCATTCCCATTCGGATAGCGAGCTCTTTCTACAAAATGCCATCTCCCGTGATGTGTACCCCCAAGTATTTGAAGCTGTCGACGCTCTCGATGTTTTGTCCGTCGCTAATCAGAGGGAAATCTGGATCAGGACAGGTGCTATTACACGAAACGTTGGTTTTCTCAGCGTCGATGTTCAAACCAACGCGAGATGAGCTGTTATGTAACCTGTCGATTGTCTCTTGAATGCCCTCGATTGAGTTGTCGAATAGGACAGCGTCATCGGCGTATTCCATGTCGTATAGCTTCACCATGGGGGTAACAGGTATGCCTCGGTCGGGTGGTATTGACTTCCGTAGTATGAAGTCAAAGAGGACGATGAAGAGAAACGGGGCAAGGACACAACCCTGTCTGACTCCGGTCGTGACCCCGAACCATTCCTTGACAGTGTCTCCAATTCTGACACAGCATTCGCTATTCTCGTTCAGGCATTTGATTATGGCAATGATCTTGGGAGGGATCCTATATGCTCTCAGTATCCTCCAGAGGGAGGGGCGGTGCGGACTGTCGAAAGCCTTCTCATAATCTACAAAGCAGCAAGCCATAGGACTGTTCAGCTCATGGCTCTGCTGGAGAAGACATCGAAGGTTGTAGATTTGGTCAGCACTCCGTAGAAATGATTTTTCCAAATCTTCTTGACGCATTCTACGTCAGACTCTATTGCTCCACTGGTGCCACGAATGGCTCCGGGAGTCGGTGGTCGCCTGCCGCAGACTTCACGGGTAGATCGATCGAGTTTCGTGTTGGTTCTACCACAATAGAGAGGCGCACCAGCATGGGCTGTCCCCAGGGCTCTGTCCTCGGTCCCATCCTCTAGAACATGCTCTTCGACGATCTCCTTAGGATCCCGCTTCCAACCGATTGCACTGTCATCACCTACGCTGACGATGCGCTGCTGTTGGTGGAAGCCGACAGCAGGTAGAAGATTGAGAGTGCCGTCGGCGAAGCCTTAAAGTCAATTGAGGCGTGGGGTAAAGTAAGCAGACTATCTTTCGCACCTTCCAAGACAGAAGGCATTGTCCTGAAAGGACCGGGACGACTAAACTGTAAGCGGCCGCCCACAGTCCGCTTCGGTGACACGAGAGTGAAAGTGTCAAAGATCGTCATCTACCTGGGCGGCCAAATGGACACTATGTTAAATTTCCATCACCATGCGTTTAACCAAGTCTATAAGGCTGGAAGGGCCTTCCAGAGGGTGGGCCGTATGGCTGGTGATGGATGGGGTTTAAAAGTAAGGGCGCTTAAGATCGTCTATGGCGCCATTTATATGGGGATCGCCGCCTACGCTGCTAGTGCGTGGTGCTTGCGTATCCCGAAAAGTGTCAAACTTAGAAGCACTCTTTTAAGCGGACAGCGCAGCGCACTGCTTTCCATAACCGAGGCCTACCGAACAACTTCTACGGCCGCGCTCCCGGTCCTGGCCGGCATTCTCCCACTAGATCTGCACATACTGGTCAGCGGCGCGTCAACGATGCTCTTCAAATGCGAGGAGGCCGTTGTTGGTGACTTTCACCTAGCCCCGCCTCCTCGGCTTGTTGCTGAAAAATTAACCTCGTTGAAGCGGACAATACGTCTCATGACGCTTGACGCGGCGTGGAAGACCTGGCAGCGACGGTGGAATGAATCAACCAAGGGCCGGCACACATATATGTTTTTTTTCCAAATATTAAATGGCGATTGGAGATAACCAAATATCTGACTCCTGACCATCACACCATTCAATTTGTGACTGGACACGGTGGGTTCGCTGGCAAGCTCTTTGAGCTTGGACTTGTAAGCCGTCCGACATGTTCATGCGGAGGGTAAATTCAGGATGCCAACCACATCCTCTGGGAATGTCTTAGAATGTGCTCCGAACGGGAGGAGATGCTCAGGTCGGTCCAACCAGATGTTGGGCCCATCGGGCCGTCTGACCTGGTTGCTACTAAGGCCAATTATCTTGCATTTAATAATTTTGCGGCGTCTTACTACGGGCGTGAAGATCTCTTCACATAATTTGTGCTGTCCGTATGATTAGCTTCATTATTTTGTTTTATATATACTAGAATCATTTTTATTTTCATAATTTCCCTGTGCTCTTCTCTCCCCGGCACTTTGCATTAGAAAGTAACTTTAAACTCAGTCGGAGCTCACTTTGAGCGTAGCAACCTTAGTCCTGGGTATCTTCTCTTAGGGCATTCCCGGCCTAAAACTTAACTAGATGCTTCACATCGCCAATGAAGGGCCACGTGATACGCTCGATTAAGACCAGGTGTGGTGCGTGGTGGGTTTTGGTTTGGAGGGATTAACTTCAATGTCTTTAGAAGAGATCGAGACTCCGGAACAGGCCTCAGGCAGGGAGGAGGCTGCCTCCTGGAAGTTAGAAGTATGGAAGGGTTGCAGGCCGAACGTTTTCGTATTTTGGAGACTTCTAACGAGGACCTTTAGGTTAAACTAGCCTGTAACGGAGAAACTGTCTACGTTTGTGTCGTATATTTTCCTCCAGCAAGTGAAGTGAAGTGGAGGCATATAAACTTTTTGTTGAAAAAATGTTATCTAGTATCGTCGTATTTGGGGATAGGGGGTTATTGTGATGGGAGATTTTAACCTAAACTCAGCGCGCAGCGGTGAAAGGGTCAAGAGTGAACTGGAATTTCTGTGTGCTGTTTTTGGATTTTCCCAGTACATTGATATTCTTAACTCTAAAGATGGACTTCTAGATAGGATTTTCAGTAACGCTATTTTATCAATTTCGCGATGTACATTACCTTTGATACGAGAGGATGTGTACCACCCTACATTGGTTTTTTTACACGTATTTCATGCGATTCGCCCGCTGCGAACAGAAATTCCCTCACACGAAGCTAATTGGTACGGGAGATGGAAGTTTGATGGTGGAAATTTCAAGCTGCTTTACTCTTTAATGAGTGAAGTAGATTGGAGTGAGTTGCATGAGATTTTTGATGTGAATGAGGCGGTACAATACTTTTATAATGTTGTATATAATGTGTTTAATCAATGTTTTTCGAGGAAGTCACTATGTCGAGGTGGAAGACGATATCCGAAGTGGTTTTCTCGGGAGACATTAGAGTCAAACACTACTATCATACAGCCTGGAAGGCTAAGCATGGTCAGCATGACTATGAAATGTTTGGCCTTTATCGTATGAGAGTGAGACAAGCTGTTCGGCTGGCCTATCGAACATATATGGAATCGGTAAAGGATTGCATTCGCGAAAATCCTAAATCGTTTTGGGATTATATAAAATCATTAAGAAAGGATGGTGGATTTGCCAATTCGATGACTTGGAAGGGCGAAGAGGTGACTGGACATAGGTTGGCAGAAGCATTTGCTGGTCATTTCAGGTCCGTCTACGCAAGTAGTACCTATTCCGAATTTGGATGTCGCCTCAACGTCAAGAAAACGATCATGGAAAAACTCCAGCTAATTGGATTGTCTGATCGATTTCTCAGGTTATTCGGGAGTTATTTTAAGATCGTCAACAATACGTATCGTACGGCCTTTATCAGTCACAGACATTTGAAACATTTTCTGGTGTGCCTCAGGCAGTGGCGCACCCAGGATTTAATATTGGGGGGGGGGGGGCAAGGAGGAGAATGTAAATTAGTCCCATAGGCTCTTTTTCTTCTTCACAGCTTAATTTCTCGTTTATCTGTCTTTTGTCTATCGCACTCGGTGTACCTATACCATGGTCCCCACATCCTGAAACGGGCCCTCAGGCTAGGATATTTGGCGGGCCCCCTACCTACCGCTAAGATTAAATGCAGTGTGAAACACTACATTAACGTTTTTCAAATTGTGTTTTAGTTCAAATTAAGGGTACTTATACAGTGAATTATTGGCGATTTTTAATACATCTACTCTAATAATGGAGCTGTCGAGTATCGATACGTAATAATCAAAAAATATATTGCACAATTGTGTAAGTAATTGAAAATGTTCATGCCCATGAAGTGTAATAGCGCCGCAGGCGACTTTTTTACTATTAAAGCTAATTTATGATGTGTGTTTATCTCACTTATCTGGTCAACCCGAAACGCCGGGGCCCCCATAGCCCGGGCCCCCAGGCTAGAACCCTGTCAGCCCTCACCAGCCATGACCTACACCACTCCGGAATTCGGGTGGACTTTGACAGTTCCCTTAGGTATTGGGTTTCTAAAAAAACCTGACATAAGTGTTTCGAAATTTTTGTGTTGGAAATTAAAATCTAAGAAATTTTTCTATAAAGGTGCTGGAGAATTATTCATTTTTTTGCCGTGTTTTTATTTGTCTAAGCCCAAAGGTATAGTTTATTGGCTTTCAATGTCAATGTTTAAAATCATTCTGATAATTTTCATGTTTGGGGTGCCAGGGCCCCTTGCCCCCCCCCCCCCCCCCCCTGGCTGCGCCACTGGTGTACACCACTCCGGAATTCGGGTGAACACCGAGAATTTTTTGATATTTCCATTAGATATTGAGTTTCTAAAAAAACTCGACATTAGTGTTTCGAAATTTTTGTGTTGAAAGAGGGTGCTGGAGAATTTCAAATCATTTTTTTGCCGTGTTGTTATTTGTCTAATCTATTGGCTTTCAATTTCAATATTTTTGGGGGGGGGGCAAGGCCCCTTGCCCCCCCCCCCTGGGTGCGCCACTGGCCTCAGGGCTCAAACTTATTTATAATTGACATAGCATTGGTAATTAAAAATGCTATGTTTTTGTTGTTTGCTGATGACTTGAAACTCTTCATGGAAGTTGTCACCTTGGATGATTGTCATCAACTCCAACTTGATATAGATAATATATTAGATTGGGGCAGGCGTAACAAACTGGACTTCAATATTGATAAATGCAATGTTTTATCGTTTACTTAAGCCTCACGAGTATTGTTTTTCCAGTATGTGATGCATGGCAGAGTTCTCTCGCGAATATCATCTGTAAGAGATCATGGAATTACGTTTGACAGTAAACTGACGTTTAGTGGTCATATTATAGATACCATTTTGTCAAAAAGGCGCTAAAGATGTTGGGCTTTGTCTTGCGTACTTCCCAGGTCTTTTCGGATGTTACGGTACTAAAAATTCTCTATAACTCCTTAGTTACAAGCAGACTTGAGAGTGGGTCTATCGTTTGGGCCCCGCATCAGTTGAAGTACGGCCTTATGGTGGAGTCCAAAAGAAATTTTTGAGACTCCTTTACTTTCGGCTGTACCTATGGATATTATCCGTGGCTCTATCCGACTGATATTCTCTTAGGGATGCTTACATACTGTAGCTTAAAATTTAAAAGGCATCTTATGAAAGATACCTGCAATAAGTGTGATGTCTTTGCAATGCAAGAGAAAAGTGTCATAACAGAGGCTTCTTGTAGTGTTTTGGTTGAAGAGTGTATAAAATATCAAAACTCTTGTAAGTACTTGCAAGATAAAATGAGAAGTGACTTGATGAATGCCAAAAATGATCCTGAAACTATTACGTTCGATTTAGAAAAAACTTTACCTCTACCTCGTATACCTACAAACATTGTTTTCTACAAAAGACAGCTATAGGTATATAATCTTGGCATACATATCGGGTCGAATAATAAAAGCTTCTGCAACGTTTGGGTTGAAGGACAGGCTGGAAGAGGTGCTCAGGAAGTGGCATCGTACGCCATTAGTAATATGCAAAAACAAAGAAAGGGCATCCATTCTTTGTTATTCTCCCACGGTGCAGAACTAACCTGCCATTAGTAATGCCAATTGGGAGGGCAATAACCATGTTTAATGAAATCGCTTCGGATATTGATATATTCCACTTGCGTGAGGGTGAATTTAGGTGGACGTTATTTTATAAGTTTTTAAGATAAGGTATATCGAAGTTCACTCTGTGTGCTTCCATCTATTTTTATTTTATTTCTTTTCTTATTTTATTACTTATTGTATTATTAACTCACACTTCTCTGTATTTTTATTTTTAAAAATTATTAACACTTATTTTATGTCATGTCGTGAACGCTTTGACTTCATAATTTGTTATGTTCACTATATGTAAGATAAATAAATTTGATTTGATTTGATAGCTGACTGACGCTCAACATGGTTTCGATCTACTCGATCAACAGTTACCAACCTCATGGAGTACACTGAATACATATCTCATTCACTAGACAATCATTGTCAAGTTGATGCATACGGATATGTCAAAGGCTTTCGATCGAGTTGATCATGATATTATCGTAACTAAACTGAGTGCAGTAGGCGGATTTATTAATTTTGTAAATTTTTTCAAATCTTATTTTTCGCATCGTTGTCAATATGTCGAGTACGCTGAGTGTGCATCTGAAGTCTTTCAAACTCTTTCAGGTGTTCCCCAAGGATCAAATCTTGGACCGGTTATGTTCCTCATATTTGTCAATGATATAGTTAAAGCCATGGATGGAGTAGAATTTTTACTTTTTGCAGATTTGAAATTATATGCACCAATTCGCAATGAGTTTGGACTGTTGCATATTACAGCAAAATCTCTGTTTACTTGAAAGTTGGTCAATAAATAATAAATTAGAATTTAATACTGACAAATGTTTTTGTATTACTTTTTCTAGGTCGAGAACCCCGATTAAATATAATAAATAAATATATGTTATGTCAAAAAGTTCATTAAAGCTTCAATCTGAGGCGAAAGATCTTGGGATAATTTTTTCATTCTTCATTATGTTTTCACTCGCATATAACTTCTACAGCTCTACGTGCAAGTAAGCTTCTAGGATTCATCGTGCGACAATCCAAACCATTCAAAAATCCAAATATATTGCGTACACTCTACGTCTCATTAGTGCGTAGCATTCTTGAATAATTGAATGGGTCGATTATGTGGTGTCCTTATGAGGTTTCCTATAAGCTTATTTTAGACTGCGTCCAGAAGAAATATCTTTGATGTTTTTATTTTAAGACATTTAACGATTTTCCTTTCGATAATTCGTCAAATGATTATTTTCCGACTGCCTTTCTACAAGGCATGCTTACTTTTCACCCTCTTGAATCTCGTCGGTCTCTTCTGCTCTTGAAACACTTTTGCCTGTTATCGCGAGGGACCAATCCTGGTGTCCTAATGAATTTGAATTTACATGCACCTGTCAATTACCTACGTGGTCACAGCCATGATTTATTCTGGATCGGAACCATTTCCTCGTGTCAAGCCTATCAGGCACCATTAGCAAGGGGTGCAAGATTAATAAATGCGCTCCCTATAGACATAGACATTTTCAATGATGTACTTTGCATTTAGTTTTTGAAACTTTATTTTTCTGTATAAAATTGTATGTTTTTTCCTTTCAAAAATTTTGTTTTTCTGTATTAAATTGTACTTTGGCATGTTTTGATTTTATTTTATTTTTTGTTATTATTATTATATTTTTTTTCTATATTTTCTTTTGTGAGGGTAATATTTGACTTATAATGTAAATCTCATGTTGTGTACGTCTTGAATTTAGATTTGTTATGTCCACAATGTTTTGTATTCTTAAATAAATAAATAACGTTTTTTAAATTGTAAATTTATCATTGACATAAAAAAAATATTTTTAATGTTTTAGATATGTAGGTACCTAACGTATTACTTTAAATTATAAATTGTCAAAATAGACCTCGTATTTTTCCGCTAGATGCCTCTTGTTGGTGGCGCGTTCACCTTAAGATAAAACATCTCTCAAAGTAGATAGGCCTCTACCTACGTCCAAATTGACGATTGGAAAGGATGTTTTTACAGATAAATAAATAAATGAAACAAACAAAAATATTTTTATTCAAAATAAAAAAACAATCACAATAATTTTAATTGTAAAAAATACATTTTGACACGGCAATTTTTAATATTGAAATGTCTAGATGGAATTTCAAATACCAAAAAGTATTTCTTCGCATTGACTAGCTTAATTTTTCAGTCAGTTATTTAAAAATAGTTTGAGGAGATCTAGTGGAACCCTTACATTAAATTTCACATACAATACATTTTAATGATGACTGAATTGGAAAAATATAGGAATAACCAATAAAACAATAATTTTGTGTATATACTAATCTAAAAAAAAAACACAATACATCAAGAGATACCTCAGTAGTATATGACTAAATATTGTTATTATGTATTAGGTATGATACCAAAGTATTTTATAATTTATATGATTACCTAACAAAATTAGACACCTTGTGATAGAATGAATGTTATTAAATTATTTGTAAAAATAAATGATGTACCAATATAAATCGTGCGCATTGAATTCGTCATTAATATTGTGTAACCAGAGTAAATTTGTCCCAAATATAATTTTATTAACAAAAAAATTATCTTGGAATTTTGAATTATACTATATTAATTTATTTGTATTTTAGTAGTAATCAAATACTTGCGAAATTTCATATCTTCCGGTTATAGATAAATGAAATGAGGTTTCTAAATATAAAATACCTCACCATTTTTATATAAAATATGACCAAGATGGTGGGATAGTGTCAAGTTGGATTAAAAGACCTTGGTCGCACTAAGCTGGAGGGAAGTGGCTTTGGGTAGACCTAGATGGAGGCAGGCGCTGGAGAATACCAAGAACCACATGCGGTTGTAGCGTCAAAAAGGAAGGAAAGTTATATAATGTCGATTTAAAATTGTTCATGCGCGATACTACATATTTTTAAGTATGAAACTATTTTAATCAGTCAAAAATGTATGATTTTATATTGCATCTCCCATGTGTAAAAGGTTACCGACGTATGTTCCAGATTGATTAAAATTTCATAGCAACTGTCAAACAGGCAGACGGAAAAATGCTATGGGGGAGGTCCATTTCGAAAAAATCCATAATTTTTACAATTTATTATTGATTTTTCAGTCGCAGCCAGGTCGCAGTCGATGGCATTGATTTTCGGGTAAATTCATCATACCCGGACACTCTACACTTTGAGACTAGCGATGAACAGCTGACCTGTTGTACCTATCTATAACTACGGATGCTCACATACGAGTTTACTGCGACCGTGCATTATTTTATTCTATGTTAATTCACATTGAACCAAATTACGTCACATTTTCAAGTGTAATCAGTTATTTTTATGAGAAAAGAGAATGAAAATATAACATAACAATATATTGATAGTTGTATTGGCCCTGGTTGAAAAAACAGTTACACAAATTTTAGGCATGTGAACCTTCTATACTGCTAAGACTGCTCGACGGCACTAATCATCTGGACTACGATCCTCAGTCATGACGTTGCGACGAAGAAGAAGAACTAACATGCCATTCATTTAAATACTTTGTATTTTTTCATTCCTGGGGAGATCCGAGCCCAAGGTCACCCCCCCCCCCCAGCCCGCCCTTGTGTATGCGTCTAAACAGGCAGCTTTCTGTAAGTACTTACATACTTCAAAAATAGTTAGTAGAAATGAATAATAAACAGTATTAATTTTAAATACAATGCTTTGGAATGAACAATATGTCACGCTTAGTGGACAATTTATGTTGGTACATGACGTAGTTTATATGAATTGGACTACAACGATAAGTACGTAGACATGATAATGACTTAGTAAGGAAGTTGAGAGAGAAGAGCGACGCCTCTCATGACCCAGTGGTCTGGCTCACGCTCGGTGGGCAGGCGCACGCAGATGATGTAATTTGTGGAGTGGCCGGTGGTGGAAAGAATTCCTCGCCTCGCGCCCGTCTTGTACAGGGGACAGTCATAGAAGAATCCATCCGCAATGTCAGCTCGTTTCATTGGGACGAGCCATAGCTAAACAAACAATAAAGATTTTAGTTGAACGAGTAGGTACCTTCATTAATAAATTCTTCATGAGAGAACAGAGTACTGTTATTAGAGCTTTCTTTTAGAGTTCATTAGTCTCAAGAGTGATTACACATATAAAAATCAACTTTCATCAAAGTATGTAAGTATATTGTTTCGCAGAAACACATTTTTTTTTAAATGTTTATCAAAAATAAAAAATGCAACTAAGATAGTTTTATTTTATTCTATCGAATAAATTTATGAGAAAATATGCATTTTCAAATTTTATTACATTTAAAATACCTATCTACTTCTTGATGCCTTTTCAGTATAAAGAAGAGAAAGTGCTGTTCACTATTTTTTTACACACACTCATAAGCATAAATAAAATTGGAGATTTTATACTCCTAAATAGGAATATGTTATGTTCTTTTTAATATATTTTGAGTTTATTCATTTTCGTTTTGCTGCCCATCATTCATATCAATACACAATATAATATTATGTATTTTATTTATATTTTCAACATAACATTCAGTTTATATAATTGAAATTAACATAATAAACCACTTTTTTATTCAAAGAATAATTCACAAGATTTGAGAATGTAACATCCTATAGCCAACATTATCAACACAATTTGATACTTAAGCATTTCATGTAATAACTACTAGTTACAATTGTCATAATTAAGTAGAATGCCCATAGTTTAATTGGAAAACCATACTGGCGCGAATCCACGGCTTACAGGTTCAAGTCACGTCGGTTGTCGTATTTTTTTCTAATGATATGCATGAAATGTTTTAAAATAATGTATATGAAATTAATATATATTTTATTAAATAACCGCTATTTTATCATCCCCGAAGCGTGCCGCCCAGATGTTTAGCACCCACAATACCAGAATCAGCACTTCACAACATTGACAGACCAAGCAACATTACTTTGAGACAGTCTTGAACTAGGCAGCATTAATGCACAATACCTACTGCTGTACAGCCATGACATAAATATTACTCTCATTATGATCAATAATGTAAATTTTACACTTACAATTGGAAATTCGTCATACAATACGTTGGGCAAGGCTTCGTCTAGAATGTGATTCTCTTTGTCCCAACGAGCACCCTCCAAGAAAAGGCCTTTTACGTAGACTCCCTCTTTTGGATTTGTCGTTAATTTGTCGTCTTTCATAACCTTCAACAAATAATTATATTCAAATGACATCCATTTTTTAAATAAAAAGTTTCCATAAATACGTTTTTTAAGTTTATAGCCATCCCGTTTTTACATTGACAGTGGACAAGATTGTACCTACAGACAAGTAATAGAAAAAATAATAAAGTAATCTCAAAATGATTATAATATAAAAATTATTATGTATAGAGAACTTTACTTACAACAAAGTCATATGCCAGTTGATCAATCGGTATCTGATACTTTCGAGCATAGCTCTGCTGTGCAGCGGTGAGGAAAGCTTGAGGAAAGTAAAATCCTGACAGCCAGAATGTTACCGGTGGTCCGTTGGTGTACCATGTCTGGAAATTGAATAATTAAGGGATGTATTTTCAAATACCAATATGTTGACAACTCAATATTGGTAATAAACGATGATGTTTTTATTACATATTGGTTTTTTCCATCAATGTTAGTTCCCTTTTCCATCATATTGTATTTTGAAATAGAACAATTTATGCTTATTTTTAATAGCCTTTATTGAAATAAATATAACCAGAATAAAATTGGACATAATATTAGATATTGATTTCTTAAATTAATTTATCGGTTTCCATATTGTCATTAAATTAGTTTTTCATATTGTTTAAACGGGTTATGTGTGAAAATATATATAGAAATTGTACATTTTGATCAAAATATCATAAAAATCAGGGCTTTTTTTTTTTTTTTTGAAAAAAAAGGTGCCGGAAAACTCACTTCTTGCCAAACTTCTTGCCAAACTTCTTACCTACTAAAGAAAACTATATTCAAATACCATTTAAAGCAAGGCCTGAACAAAAACGATGCATAAGTGCGAGTGAGAAAGTATTCGGTACCCTTATAATCTCTGCGACACGCGCTAGAGTAAGATAAAAGGTTTACAGATCTAGGAGATGTTTTGCTACGATGTAGCCGGAAAATCTTCGCTTATTGCTTAACTAAGCGTCGATAACCGTGTTGCTAAAATTGCTATTTCTTGTGTTAAACATAAAGTCAGTGGTAAATATTTTTAGTTAATTAAGTAGGAAAGATGGTTCTGTGTGTTGTATTAAAATATGGTAGCCGTACTGATAAACAAGAAGATGGTATTACGTTTCATAGGTAAGTTGATACATGTTTGTGATAATTTATTTGTATATTATTATATATTTTAATATCAGTGACCTAGTGTTTCTTTAAAATAACTTAAATTATGGATATCTTTAACTAATGGTTGCATTTTGACCGCTTAAAAATACTATATAACGTAAAAAAAATAGAAAATTATATTTTAATTCTGAGCGTCTAGTGCGAGCACTTTGGGCGAGCACTAGCGAAATGGTCTATGGTCTCGAACATTTGTAGACGAATGCGTTCGCTCGCCCACAAACCAAACGCACAGCACGCGGCTACATTTAGCAATGCAATGGGTGGCGTCTAGATGTATCTATAGTCTATGATTTAAAGCAACTTTTCCTATGCTACGAAGCGCATAAAAAATTAAACAAACAACTAAAGTTGTAAAAAATAAAATTGTAAAAACATCATATTATATTTGAATAAAAGTATATAGTGATTTCCGGGGTCTAACGGGGTAGTGCATGCGTACCGCACGACACTGTATCCTGATAGTATCGCATAGCCTCTCCTACTCAATTCCTATCTCTACCTCCACGTGGTGAACCCTGGAAACCTGAGCAACTACACCTAAGATCAGGTAGTCAACCCTGGTGGAAGGTGTAGTCAGGGCTAACGGAGAAGGAAGAAATAGCCCTCCGAAAAGGGGGTTGGGCGTGGGGCTAACAACCTCATCCCGTAAAAAACACATTGTTACGAAACCACAACAACAGCCTCGGTAACCGGACACTAAACTCAGACAACCTGGCAAATGCTTTAAGGAAATACGATTTGGAACATGGAATACATTATCACTCTATCGACCAGGAGCACTTAAACTCCTTACAGAACAACTCATAAAATATCAATGTGATATTACGGCCCTACAGGAGATGCGATGGATAGGTCAAGGAGTGATGGAGAAACGAGACTGCACTATACTCTATAGCTGCCATGATAGTGAACATCACTTTGGGACTGGATTCATTGTAGCAAACGAGTGAAACATTTAATTATTGGGTTCGAACCAGTCAACCCAAGGATCATGCGACTACGAATTAAAGGAAGTTTCTTCAATTACTCATTTATAAGTGTACATGCCCCTACAGAGGATAAGTCGGATGAGGAAAAAGAGGACTTCTACGATGCATTAGAAAGCACGTACAACAGTTGCCCAAATCACGATGTGAAAATAATACTCGGTGATCTAAATGCTAAAATAGGACAGGAGGAGATCTACACTGCCATTGTCGGAAAACATAGTCTTCACAATGAAAGTAATGACAATGGTACCCGACTAATTAACTGTGCAGCGTCACTAAATATGGTTTTTGGTAGCACAATGTTTCCCCGTAAGGATATATATAAGGGAACTTGGAAATCCCCGGATGGGTGCACAATAAACCAAATAGACCATATTTTGATAGACAACAGGCACAGATCGGATCTAACGGGCTAATGTAGACTCAGACCATTTCCTAGTGTGTGGAAAAGTTAGAGCAAAGATCTCAAACACCAAAAAGGAAATGGGAGCAAGAGCAAAACCCTTTGACACAGAGAAACTGAAGATTCCGCAGGAACTGGCTCGGTACCAGGAGAGCTTGAACAGTCACCTGGGGTGACAGAGGAGCGACAATGTTGAGGTTCGAGACCATGAAGAGGTGAATCAACACTGGGAAGAGTGCAAGACTGCCATAGTATCCTCAGCTAATGATACCTTAGGACGCCGAAAAACAGGTGAACGATCAGAATGGTTTGACGAAGATTGCCGCGAAGTCACTGCGAGAAAGAATGAGGCTTACTTAATGATGCTACAGAAGAAAACACGGGCATCAGACGATGAATATAAAAAGCGCCGGCGTGACGAAAAGAAACTACACAAGAAAAAGAAACGTGATTATTTAAAAAAGGAAATGATCCTACTCCAAGAACACTATAAAGCCCAAGAAAGTCGGCTGTTCTATAGAAAGATAAATAATGTTAGGAAGGGTTTCAAGCCTCGTATCACAATGTGCAAGGATGACAATGGCATGATACTCACAGAAAAGCACCGTATTCTTGCCCGGTGGGTGGGTTTCTTTGATCAACATTTAAATACCCCCCATAATGATGCCGACAACACTAACATTAATACTCATGACCAGGAATCAGTACAAAGTGGCATGGAGGTTAACGAAGAACCACCGACATTAAATGAGGTAAAAGGTGCTATGTCAAGGTAAAAAACAAACAAATCGCCTGGAATAGATAACCTACAGTGAATTAATAAAATGTGGGGGAGAAAGCCTGCTCAAACATTTGCATAGACTAATCCACCAAGTATGGACTTCAGAAAAGATGCCAGAGGAGTGGAAGGATGGGCTGATTTGTCCCCTGCACAAGAAAGGAGATCAAATAGAATGTAGTAACTACAGAGGGGTGACACTCCTTAACTCTGCATATAAACTGTTGTCGATTCTGATATTCCAGCGGCTGGAACCCATTGTAGAAGGAATACTCGGGCACTACCAAGGAGGCTTTCGACGAGGGAGATCATGTGTTACTCAAATATTCACTCTAAGGCAGATTCTAGAAAAGACCACAGAATTTAATATTAACACGTATCACCTGTTCATCGATTTTAAGTCAGCTTATGATAGCATTAATCGATACCGGTTATACGAAGCAATGCGAGAATTTGAAATTCCGACGAAAATAATTAAACTTGTAGAGATGACAATGACACCAGTACAATGCCGGGTAAAGCTTCAAGCGGAAATATCCGAGCCATTTGTATCACTGAATGGCCTAAGGCAAGGTGACGCTCTGACATGCCTTCTTTTCAATATTGCGCTAGAAAAGGCGATAAGGGATGCAAAGATTGATGCCCGTGGCAGCGGCACGATATTTACTAAGCCTGTGCAGCTGCTGGCGTATGCCGATGATATCGACATCATTGCCATATCAGAATTGGTGCTGAAAAAGACATTCACAGCACTAGAAGCCTCTGCCAAAAGAATGGGTTTACAAATAAGCGAGGCAAAAACTAAATACATGCCTATCTATGTCACGCCACGAGAAGTCGCACCAAAGTTAGATATTGGTGCATACAAGTTTGATACGGTCGACAGTTTCATATACCTTGGATCTCTTGTAACTCGACATAATGATATTACAGAAGAAATCAACAAGAGAATCATGTCTGCGAATAAATGCTACTTTGGTCTGTTAAGACATTTTATGTCCCGTTTACTATCTCGCCGAACTAAAAGCACTCTTTACAAGACACTTGTAAAGCCAGTGCTCACCTACGCATCGGAAACTTGGACATTAACTCTGCGAAATGAACGAGCCCTGAACATCTTTGAAAGAAAAATTCTCCGCCGTATATATGGACCGATCAGGGATGGCACCAATTGGAGGAGAAGATATAATGCTGAGCTCTACGGGCTGTACCAAGATTGCAGCGCAGTTCAATCAATGTAGATTGGGAGACTGCGATGGCTAGGTCATGTGCACCGTATGAATGACAATGAACCGGCAAAGAGAGTGATGTCCAGCAATCCAATAGGACGTAGAAGAAGAGGGAGGCCAAAGATTCGCTGGTTAGATGGAGCTGCCAGTGACTGCCGTATTCTGGGGGTACCAAATTGGAAAGCGGCCACACTGGATAGGGACAGGTGGAGGGAGCTGTTGGAGGAGGCCAGGACCCACACCGGGTTGTCGCGCCCCTGATGATGATGATATAGTGATTTCCATGGCTCCCACATCCTGAAGCGGGCCCCCAATCCAGAATCTTTGGCGGGCCCACTACCTATCACTAAATGGCAGTGTGACGCTCAATAGTAGCGTTTTTCAAATGGTGTTTGAGGTAAAATTAAGGATATTCAGTGTATCAACAAACATTAACCAAAAAATGCAACTATACAACCACATATTTTAAAATGTTAATATGCCTGAAGGAAATTGGCGCCTAATTTAAATTGAAGGACCAAAAAGTGTCAAAGGTGGTCTGACGAATTCGATCAACAAAAGTCTTGAAACTGTTTTGGTCTTCAACAAAGCTCTTATTGTGGTAATAATTAAATTCATTTGCAAAAATTCGCGTTCACATTCACGTGAAGAAATGGTAATAGAATTCAATGCATATATCAAACGCAATAGTTTTTCAGATACCTTTGTCTTTTCATGAGATGATTCAGGAAAATTAACTTGTACTATGTAAGTACAAATATTGTTTCGTCTAGTTGCTTTTGAGACGTTAAAAATACCATTAAAAAAGGTACCGGAACGCCGTTCCACCGCGTTACATTACAAAAAAAGCCCTGTAAAAACTCAATGGTACACAATCACTTTGAATTGAAATATATGTACTACATTCATTATATCATATTATATTATGAGACTGCTGTCATACAGGGGTACTAAACGTCCACAGGGACACCCTAAAACCCGCTGGATAGACCAACACATAAGGTTCGTTGGATGTATGTGGCGGAAAATAATTAGGAACTGAGAAATGTGGAGGTAGCTAGGGGAGGTCATCATCCAGCAGTGGATTGACCCCAGCTGATGATTATATTATATGTATAAATAAATAAGGGTTGAGTTTGAAATGATAAATAATCGTTGCTGGTCAAGACCCTTAGCAAAAGGAAATAAAGAGATTACAAAAATATATTGAGTAAATAGACATTTTTTGCTGAATAAAAATGGGAATATTATATTGTGTGGTTTCTTATTGATGAAACAAAATAAGTTATCTGCCGCCTGAATTCAGGTCTAAAATGACCAATATTCAATAACAACAAGAGAAGCGTCCATTTTCGAAATAGTAAATTGAAATTAAAATTATTGTCATGTAATATTTTGGTCAAAATAGGTCGTAAAAAGAGCGCAATGCAATGTATCTCGATCACGCAACATCACCTTCACTCAACGAAAACTTGTACAGTAAACCTCCGTCAATACGAACACGATTAATTTGAAATTATAATATAAAACCTAATAGCGATTTTTTAAACAAGTTTTAACATAGGTAGGTACATTTTGTATTTTGTATTGCGATTTTCTATCCTGTCAATTTAGAATTAATGTGGTTTTACTGTAATGACTGTGCAATAAATGTAACGTACCTAGAAGTAAATAATACCCCACCTGTAAAAAGTTAAGCCTCTCCAAGAAGTCTTCCACATAGCTGGAGAAGGGCTTCAGAGAGGGGTAGCTGCTGCTTGCCCAGATGTTGGGAATCTTCCCTCGCACCATACTTACGAGGACTTCCTCCGTCGACTCCGTCAATACGCTTACTCCTGTATTTTAAAGTGTATTTCAGAAAGATGTAAAGAAACAATAATTTATAGTTGTCTAGAGTTTACACCATTTCTCGGTTTGTATGAATCATAACAATGCCTTCATTGAATAATAGTCTGCACTTACTACATACACTCACAGTGGATTAGTGGAAGACTGTCCGGCTCTAAGGTCATGGATCGCAATTTCGAATCTCACATCTGGCCGTAAATGTTATTAAATATATATGAAAAATGCCAGAATTAAGATGGTATATAGTTATAAAAATATAAATATATATAAACTAAAATATTAAATAGACTAAACAAAATACGCGTGCTCGCGTGAGTACAGCTGAGCACAGTGATCCTCAACTAGGTTCCGCGAAACGTGTCATTTGTTCTGAGTGAGAATTCACTTTTGTTGAACCTTTTTAGTAATACAGTAGGTATTTAAAAAAAGGATGAACGTGATCAATTTTTAAGCAATGAAATCACAGGTATTATTGAAATACTTATAGTAGATAATAATATAAACACAACATCCCTGATACCAAGGAGAGAGCTTGCGTCAGACAGATGGGAGTGGAAATGTTTTCTGGATGCGGTCAAAACCCAAATCGAGCTGAAACACCAATTATGAAGTAGTAAGTCTATATTATGTCACCTTGTATAGCACCAATGACAGCCTTCAAACTGTCAACGATGACATTGAGCAACCTCGTGTAGCGTGCTGCCTCTTGTACCAACACAATGGACATGGGAGTCATCTGAGAAGGATCGATATCTCCCTCGTGAGACGTCCCAGTCAGCACTAGTGTCGGAAGTTTCGCGAGGACTTCCTCTGCCATTTTCAGCGCTTTCTCTTCAGGCGTTATGCCCACCACACCAGACATTTTCGAATCCTATTGTCATAATAAATATATTTGTCATTTATGTGAAATAAGTAGGAACATACTACCACATTTGAGTGAGGACAAGTGACAATAATAATGAAAAAAATGGGAGAATAATAGTCACAAATAATTATTTAAGAGTTGATTAGCAATAAAAAGATTATAATATAGTATTAACAGTCATTATCAAAATAACAGGTCAATAAAATTCAACAAACTAATAAGACATAAATAATAGTTGACCTGAGAATAGCCAAGTTGTTTGTTGCTGCAATTAACTTTTTACTTAAAAAATTAGTCATAAGACCTACCTAATATTATTTAGATATTCTTCTGTATACTACTAACATATTCAAAAAATCTTTTAACTCTCTAGCTTCAGAGTGGATCAGATTGCAACATTATAATTTTATTACCTAAGTTTAACTAAATATAGTTTTCATGAAACCGAGTGTCCGCAACCACTGTACTTGAAACAGACACGGCTACTAACCATGTGATTCGGCAAGTGTCACAGATAATGTTGTTACCTGTAAATGTTTTTTTATAATATAAAATCAATTAAACGTGACGTTATAAAATTATTAATACTACTGCAATCAACAACAGAATTGCTCAGTGATTGACCAGGAGACCCATACTTGATGAGTTCTATTGACTATTCTTCATGCTGGATAAATGGAAAATATTGTCAGAATATTGAATGTCAAAAAACAAGATGAATTAATATTATATTATCATGTCAAATATCCAATAAAATTAATGAATCAACGAAATTTGTGAAAATAATCAAATAAATAAATAAGTAGCTGCAGTTAAACCCTCTTATGGTGTAATTGCACCAGCAGACTCGCATATTTGACAATTCATGCACGATTATTAACCTTCAATACACAACGATATAACTACAAACTCCATTGTGTAGACTTGATTGAGTTTTTAAATGACTATTATCTGTTAAAATGAACCAATCGTCGATTAAGTCATGTGCGAAAAAGACAAATCATCCTATTCTGGTCACAACCAATGTTCCCTCTAATGTGCGGGCGCACACCTACCAAAATATGTCCGCACACATGTTTTCATCCACCGCACAGTCCTCACACAAAAATATTGTAAAAGAAAGTTTCAACCACAACAAAACACAATAAAAACTACCCAACATACAAATGTATACTTAGATTTAATATAAATATAAAAAAACCTTCTGCAAGTTTAGTATTTAATATATTTTATCAGCGAATACTTTTTTTTTCTTTATTTCCTATTTTACCACGTTTTTATTAGGTTCTTGTTTGTCCAGTATAAATTTTTTCTTGTGTATCCTGTCCAAGCAACTAAATTTTTAATATATACATGCGTTACTATGGAAATCATTATGAAATGTCAAAGTGACAAATCTATATTTATTCAGTATAAATCTATCAAGTACAAAAAAAAGTATTTATTAACACATAGAATTGTCAAGTTTGTATGATTCAACAGAAAATTTAAAAACGCGGTATATAAAAAGTTCTTTTTATCTTGTAATTATTTTTATTAACTTCAAAAATTATCGTTGTTAGTGTCATTATTATAATATAAAATCACTGAAATTAATAAATATCTTTAATTTTACAGCACCGGATGACACCAACTCTAGTTACGCCACTCAGATGCGTTGATGATCCGCACACACGATGGAAAAATTAGAGGGAACATTGGTCACAACACGACAAAACAATTCAAAATGACATTTCACAATCGGGGCAGACTTAGCATGGATTATTGGATATGCAAGTCTGCTCGTGTAATTTAGGTATTACAACCCAAAAAAAAAAGCATAAGATGCATCAATAAAATTCCGCTTACCAAATATATTTTCAGCAAATCCTTAGACGGCATGTAACACAAAATAATGATGAAATAATAATACACGATAATATAAAATGTAATAATTTAAATGCACTACTATATTTTTCGAGTTATAATATTTTCAATGTCGGCCAACTTTTATTAAATATAAAAAAGGGAAGTTTGCTATTATTTCATCTTCTAATAAGAACATAAAATGGAGTTCCACATGTCGCAGTTTATAATAAAAGACTTCTTTTTAAATGAGAAATGGTTGTTAATCATGCACTCACAATCCATTAGGTCCATGCTCCCGATCTAAATACACATTATGAATTTGGCAGATACGGGTTTCAGAAGCAGACGTGTTGCCAATCAACCGAGGCTGAGTCCTACTGCTAGCTTTATAGCAGTAAATTATTCTTTTATAATTGTGTCAGTCTCCAAAGAATATATTTTTTTTAGTTTATGGTCACACATATTACAGTCACGGTCATAATTATGTACCTATCAATTCCTATTAATATAATATAACATTGCTTGAGTCAATGAAAATAAAAAAATCATGTTCGGCAGTTCATGGGTGCATCATTATGACAGCGGCTGCACATACTCGATTAATTTAAATAACTATTGTATGAATGTAGCAGTGATTGTAAGCCGATGAATATTACGTAAGTAATAAATTTGACTCACCGTCCGATCCTGATTTGATGAGAATGAAAGAAGCGCATGAAAATAATAATTACAACAACAAGAGTTACTATAATGTATTGGGTACACCGATTGTGATACTATTTAAAAATATTAGAACAGCAGCTGAAATAGAATGAAAGTCTAAGTCTAGTTAATTTTTCAAATATAGCTACTATTTATTCCCGCTTACTACAGTTAATCTAAAGCCTTATTGTCATTGGTAGAGTATTTAACAATAATTACTAACTATTACTCTACCAGTGAAAACATAATTGGTAGAATAGAGTAGTTCGGGTAGTAAGTATGCTAGTATATCGTCGGTGTTTTGTAAAAAGGGCGAATTAACCAAAATGCTACTTTACAGGAGGAGGATTTTTAACTTTTGACATTTATTTGTTTTTTACCTGTAGATGATTATAAATATCTAACAAGTTTATAATAAAGCTTAGAAAGAATACTGTCATTATAATAGGTGTTATTATATAATATTTTAAAAGGCCTAATATGTCACATTTGCTTTTTATTTCGTAATTTTAATTAATTTAATTTTAGTCGATTATCGTTTTTAAGTACTTTCCTGTGGAGATAAAAATTCGCTATTTTTACACAGCAAAGCTAGTGGGGTACATATTGTATTTTCATTAAAATCTCGATTTCGCCAAAATGGTTGATTCGCCCTTTTTACAAAACACCGACGATATTCTACTGCTAACTCTACCAATGAAAACACCTATCCGGAAACTTGTCACTCTTCACCGTGAAATGTTGTATCGGAAATATATGACCGTATATTAAAGACCGTCCAACCTCTTTGGGTCGCATAGTATGTACTGACAAAAATTTCTTATCTAAATAAAACACAGTTCTTGTCGGTTTACACTTTACAGGAAGCCAGTAAGTAGCAAACAAATTTTGAAAATAGCCAATATACTGGATTATTTCGCTGGTTTGGAGGTAAAACTCATTATGTGCACTTTTGGCCAAAATGAGTTTTTTCATTATATCCACTAATTTTTACGATATCTATTGCTGGAAAAGGTCACTGTGACGATAGCTATCCTATTAACGGAAAAAAACTGGGGAAGAAATCATTATCAGTACCTATTTAAGATTTATGTTCAGGAAAAAGTCATTCCCGCACATAATGATTTTTTCCTGAACTGTAAACATGTATATAAGTAAGTTAGTGAGTGTATTATCTGTGGTTTGCATTGTTTATAACTATCATCTTGTGCCAACTGTATGTTACTGGTTGATTTTTTGTATAAGATGAGAATAAATGCTACTTATACTAAATAATCAGAATGATGGTGTTAATAAGTTTAATTTAAAATACTGCCTGAACGTTAAAAATGTTATGCATTTCAAATGGACCAATTAATACAGCTTTAGCTGGATTGAGCCAAAACTGGATCATTCAGAAACAATGACCGAAGAGGGTAAAAAAGTCCAGCCAATAAAGCTAGTGAGGCAAACATGAAACTGGTTATCGATCACATTAAGAGTTTCCCTTCGTAGACTTAACAGCCGCGTACGATACAGTTAACCATAGAATTCTGCTGAGTAAACTTTACATTTACAACCTCCTGAATAATTTCAAAATAACATGAGTGATTGAAAAGCTCCTGGCCAACCGAAGATTCTTTGTAACACTGGATGGAAAACGCAGCCGTTGGATAAAACAACGGAACGGCCTTTCACAAGGTACCGTCTTGGCACCCATACTGTTCAACGTTTATACTAATGATCAGCCAATCGGAGTCAACACAAAACATTTCCTCTATGCAGATGATCTAGCCGTGTTATATTAAAGCATTAGCTTCGAAGCGATTGAGAAACAGCTTAAAGATACATTAAGCGATTTAAAGACTCAATCAACTTAAGCCAAATCTAGGCAAATCACGGGTAGGAGCGTTCCATCTCCAAAACATGGACGCAGGGAAATTGCTTGATGTCGTTTGGGATGGGGTGCATTTAGAACCCACAAACAGCCAACAAATACCTAGGAATCACCTTAGATCGGACGCTGTCCTATAAGCAACACTGCATTAATACTAAAATGAAGACACCAGCAAAGAACAGTATCTTGAGAAAGCTAAGCGGTAATACGTAGGGAGCTCAACTACATACACTCAGGGTCTCAGCTCTTGCACTATGCACCTCGGTGGCCGATTATACCTGTCCGGTATGGCACATGTCTGCGTACACGAGACATGTGGACTGCGCTCAACGAAACCTGCCGGATCGTGACGGGGTGCTTGAAATCCACGCCTGTCATTAAAGTTCACGTGCTTTCAGGAATAGCCTCCCTCTAATCCGACTCCAAACTGCAGCCCTAGTTGAAAAGGCAGCCTAAAAGAGAGTGCGCGACACGTCATGCATGGGTATCACATGTGCAAAACAAGGCTAAAATCCAGAAAAGGCTTTATGGCGACAACTATACGTCTGACCGTCTCACCCGAATAAGATAGACTATCCGCATGGGCGGCTAACCTAGCCTCTGAGGGTTTCAAAGATTGGGTAAAGCCAGCAGAGCACCTCCCACATGGAGCCATTCTTGGGTGCCGCACATGGAAAGCCCTAAACAGACTGAAAACCATGGCAGGGCGCACCCGAGATAACATGGTGAAGTGGGGGTTCTCTGAGGACCAAACCTGCGAGTGTGGTGAAATGCAAAGCATGGAGCACCTATTTTCATGCAAGGCTTGTCTAGTAAGCTTCAACTTTGACTTGATCTTACAAGCCGAGGAAAAAGATGTTACCTTCGCTAACTTCTGGAGTGACACATTGTAGGTATTGAAGACCCAATACGACGAAGAAATTTAAAATTAATAAGCAATAGGAACATAGATGAAAATGTAGAGCTAGTAATGTGGCTCCAAATTAAATGTCTACGTTATGAGAAAAAATTACCTGGAATTATCCAATATCGGTATAACCATACAGGACATTTTATTACATGAAAATTTATGCAGCGGGAAAAGGGAGATGGAGTAATGTTATTCCACAATTAGTAGGTGCATATCAATCCATATTACCAATATCTAATTTGAAAAAAATAGATCTTATTAAGTTTTGTAAAAACGGTGACATTCCGGAAGAGCTAAGATATTGGTATGAAAATTTACCATCTATATTGATCGCGACACATTAGAGACATTACCAGAGCCAGACGTTTTGGAAGACATTGTCGAGGAATAAAGAATATTTTTTATTGCTGTTTATTTTACCTCAATTTATTATAATTATTGTTTTGTCCTTATTATCATCACCAGTGTATTATTATTGTGAAATAATTATTATTAATCTCAGTGTATGTTTAATTGTTTTCAATTTGAATTGTTACTAATTCCTATTTTGATTAAAATAAATAATTTTTATTCTTTAGTACTTAGTAGTAGTCTTAAGTACCTACTAAAAGAGAATCCAAAACAATAAAAAACATTGCGAAACCCTTGCCAAAGTATTGACATACTATCATTTTACTAACAAACATGTGTGTGGAAAAACTCATTATGTACAAAAACTCATTTTTTTAAATGTTCCTAATTTTTTTATAGAATCTGATTACCTTCAATGTATTCTCTGATTTTTTATACATTTTATACAAAAAGAAGAAAAAATGTTAATTTGAAATTGGATTTTTAATTGCAAAAAATATGTTCAAACCTCATTATCTCAGAACATCAAAATGTAACATAATGAGTTTTACCTTTAAACCAGCGATTTGTAAGGTTAGGTTAGGTTTTCATTCTTGCATTCATGAATTTTGCCAAAACGAGCTATGAAAATTGAATTAACGTTCATATTGAATCCAATAAAATTTGAACCCGTATAGTATACGGTCATCTCTTTCCGATAGAAAACTCACGGCAAACTATGCCACGGTGAAATGTTTTACGTACAATTTACATGTAACCATGAAAACAAGGGTTAATGCTAGATTATGATATCAACATTACAATAAAAAGGTAACCAAACACTTACTTCAAAGTTAATTATATAACTACCAATTTATATCATTCACTACAGCAGGTCTATTCTAGGAGTGACAATTTAAGAGTATTAAAGCAGAATTTACCACCTGCATACGCTGCATTTCTAAAGAAATAATGGATAAGCATACACCACCAGAATATATGCCAGAGTCTATTATGTATTATAACATTTCTCCCAATTAACCATTGTAGGAAACTTTCTCCATGTGATGATAAAGCTTTGAAAATGAAGGTGAAACTGGTTACTGAGTCTAATAATTAAAATAGCTGCAAATCTTTAGCTTGATAGATTCAATTGTAACAACACTTATTATCATATTTATGATAAATAGCAAAATTAACATCATACATAAAATAAAACTAGCAAACTGAAAAAATAATATATATATTGATTTTGTTTAGTTTTGCAAAAAAGAATCTAGTTTATTCCGCATTTCCACACCTCACGATATTACTATGGCAGTATCTGACAGGCCGCAGATTTTTAACGACACATGTTGAATGTAAAAGCTCTTACTAAAATCGCTGTAATACCAATAATTTGTGGCTTAGTATTTCATAATTATTCAAACAGATGTCACTGTGTGTTTAATTTTTTAGATTATGCAAATCAATCGACACTGGCTAGTAATTTGAGTTTAAATTCGGACGAGATAACTTGCGAAATTTGTATGTGCGGCCTGTCGATCACGGCTTCATAGAGTGAGGAAACTCACTGAAGGCATAGAACCGGTTAAATATGAGCAAGTGAGAAAGATCGTATGCACGTTATTTCACTCATTATGACAATTCCTGGCACGTTGTGCATGTCAAAATAAATGTAATATGTATGTATGTTATAAAAAAAATCGATTGCGATTTTATTTAAAATTTACAAACAATGCGTTCAAGGCTGTCAACGGAGCTAATATTAATTTTCCTGTAGTTCCCAATTCAACCATAAAATCATATTCCTCTCTCTACTACATCTCTGTGATGGAGTCTATTACATGTATGTAATAATATTTCTCCCTATAAAGTGTCCATAATATAATAAATTGTACTAAATTAAATGACAGCATTACGACCTGCGTAAGAACTGCTGTATTCAGAAGCTGCTCTGCCTCCCTAAAATGCTTAGTGATGTCGGCGTTGTCATTCATCCCAAAGACTCCCGGAGGCGCAGTGATCGGAAGCGATCGGGTGAACGAAATGAAGTCAAGATACTCTTTCAGATCAGGGGCATAATAAATACCTGGAAACAATTAAGTACGTCTTTAATTAGACAACGGTAACCTAATGATACTCATCATCTCAAGAATTACAACTGCCTGCAAGATTACAAAGCTAAAATGTTTGCCAACGGTGGGAAGGAACACAATTACTCGATACACTTGAACAAGAAGTGATATGGGTCATCCATAAATGACGTCACATGTGTTTGGGTATTTTCGACCCCGCCCTATTAGCACATTTCATCACCAAATATTTTACCCCGTCTCTAAATTATGTAAGATTTTTGAACCTCCTCTCCCTTTCCTTAAACTTCATTTGTTCAAAATTATCAATGTCAGTATAATATTGTCTCGGATGGAGTCAGAATGTGGACCTTATAGGATGAGCAAATGACTAACATCCATTTTTCATAAAAACAAAAAATTGTTCCTTTTCACTGCCAGCCAATTTTTACTAGGTGGACACTTTGTAGGCCAGCTATTTTTGGAATAAAATAAATGCCTTAAAAAATATGAAATAGGAACAGAATGAGAAATATTTGTGAAAACGTACGAAATCAACATGGTTCTCGAATTTATCGTGAATATTTTTACACTAAAATGATGAATATTGTTTAGAAAATATACACAGAAGTTATGACGTTTACAAGAACGCACGAGTTAACTCGTCCATGGTCTGACGCGACATACGTGCTGACAAGTTAACTCGGCGGCAAGTTATGACGTCACATTTTCTACAAGCCCTCCACCCTTCCTAACCCCTTCATCACAATTGCAGTATATCACAGACCCCCTCTCCCCATTAGAAAGTGATATATAAATGACCCCTATAGTATATGTTGTAAGTTTTGCATGATACCTGACGGTTCAAATGAGTATTTCTTTTGAGACAGCAAGTCGGGGTTATAGAATGTCCTCAAGATTGTGTTGAGACAGCGGCGATCCCATTCATCCGTTACTCTGCCTCCGTAATTGCATTCCCCGGTAAGGTATCGGAGAGCCACGTATTGGACATCCTGCAAAAAATCATAATATTTCAGAAAAACCATACCGACATAAGATAATTCCTAGCCCCAAAATAGATCTTCAGAGCTTTACAATATGTTTTAAGTGAAAATATACATTTATACAATAGATATACCAACATAAATGGTCTGCTATTCGAATTTGGAACTATGCTTATCACAGTATAAAAAATACTCATTGATATTCCAAGTTTTAGCATGTAACGCCCTCACTCAACAGACAACTTATACTGGCAGATCAGTGGCGAAGGGTGGAGGTAGGCTGTTTAGTTTCAAAATAAATAGTGCACACTAAACTCTGTCAGTCAAACATATTTGTTTTCATTGAACTGAGGCTACAATATGTAAAGGTCTTTCAATAAGGACGCTCGATTTTTAAATGTTCATAAATGACATGTTGTTAAAGTGACATCTGACAAACTTGTTGTGAATTGTTTAGTAGTGTATGGCAAATCACCATGGAAGGTTGTAAGTGTTGAACAACGTGTGCAAATCATCAAATTTTATTGTCAAAATTAGTGTTCCGTTCAAGAAACGTTCCACGCAATACGTGATTTTTATCTTCGTCACAATTGTCTTACCGAGTCGACTATTCGACGTTGTCAAAAATCAAAATTGTTGGATTTGGGGCGATACCAATCCACACAAGATACACCAGCACAAAATGCATCCCAAGAAAGTCAGATTGGTGCGGATTTTGGTATGGCGGAATCATCGGTCCGTACTTCTTCCAAAACAAAACTGGTATTGCCATAACCGTCAACGGCGAGCGCTACAGATCGATGATAAGCAACTTCTTGTGGCCTAAACTGGATAATATGGATACCGATAACATGGTTCCAACAGCGCGGCGCTACGTGCCACACAGCGCATGCCACGATGGACATTCTGCACGAGCGATTCGAGGGTATGGTTATCTCGCGCGGTGACAACGTGAACTGGCCACCAAGATCGTGCGATTTAACGCCTTTAGACTTCTTCCTTTGGGGCTATCTTAAATCACATATCTATGCAAATAAACCGCAAATAATTGTTGCCCTCAAAGTCAACATAACGAACGCCATACAGCAAATTTAGCCAGATTTATGCGACAAAGTCATCGAAAATTGCACCAATCACCAACCAAAGCCGCGGCGGACATTTGAACGATGTTATATTCCATACTTAATGTCATAAAACAGTGCTGTCCAACTTCTTTTAGGGCGCGGGCCATTTTTTCTTTAGCAAACGTTGTAGTGTTATAATGAAATGTTTTCATATTTTAATGTATTACGGGTAATTCTCTCCCCAATGTTTGATGAAAAATTTGCTGTACAGCTAGCGTGCCACAAAAAAATTTTGGCGGGCCACCAGTTGGACAGCGCTGTCATAAAATAATCTTTATTCTCATCATTCAATCTCAAATTATTATTTTTATAAAATTATTTATTTATTGAAAATACCAATAGTAATTTAAAAAAGTTAAAATGAAGAAATAAAAATGTTATTTATCACTTATTAATTTTAAGTAACTGAAGGTTTATAATAATTACAAGATAAAAAGAACTTTTTGTATACAAGGTTTTTAAATTTTCTGTTGAATCATATAAACTTGACTTGACTAGCTTAAACGATCAAAAAAATTTTGTACTTGACATGTCATATTGATTTCCAGAGTAACGCACGTATATATTAATAATTTAGTTGCTAGGACCCCAGACCCCTAGCAACCAATAATGGTGTCGAATTAACTTTCATACAAAACAGAATTAACTGAAAATGAATTCAATTCTACTTAAAGATGGCTAAAAGCAGGGCTTTTTTTAAAAAAAAAGGTGCCGGAACTCACTTCATGTCAAGCTTTTTACTAAATAAAATTATATTCAAATGTCACTTAAATGAAATTTAAAGGAGCTATGCCACGAAGCGAACAAAAAAAGGTTGATTTTTACGATAATTTTTTATTTTAGTCAAAACAAAGCTACAGAAACAATAAAATACATACATTATATTTGAAATATATTGTACAAATAAGACTAAATAAGACTAAATTTAAAATATAATTGTAAATACATATGTAATGTATTTATTTATGAACTTGAATAAAAGTTTAGAGTGATTTCCAAAGTTTTTTCCTATTCTCGTCTGATACATCATCTCGATTCCTTTTCTTAGTGTTAGAGTGTAAGGCCGAATGTCTTCCTCTAAGTAACCACCTATCAACATATTTTGAAGGATCGAAAAGTGTCAAGGGTGGTCCCACGAGTTTGATGAACAAGAGTGCCGAAACTGTTTTAGTGTTTAACGAAGCTCTTGTTGGGGTAATAATAAGATTCATTTGCGAAAACCCCCGTTCACATTCACTTGAAGAAATGGGAATAGAATTCAGAGCATATACCAAACGCAAGAGTTTTTCAGAATATGTCTTTTCGAGAATGTATTTGCGAATCATTTCTCGTTCATCTAGTTGTAGCCTGATCGAAATGTTTCTAATTTCCATCTCTCCAAATGTCAACCGATTATCAATGTCTTCAGGCCAATATTTTTGGTCAAGTACGCGAGCCCAAAGTGCAAACTCAACATCTTTATTATCTAGCAGCCTTTTTTCAATTGACGTTTTCAACGTGGAATAAAATATTTTCGGATCAATAGGAGGATCATTTTTAGAAACTTTTTCGTGAAGTAAAACTCCACGAAAATGCAGATTGCTTATAGCAGCTGCAGCACATTTATAATAGGGTCCAAAATTCTGTTTTCTTTCTTCATAAACGAGTTCATTTATTTTTCGATTTGCAATGTACTGTACGACAACATTATTTAGGCAACAACAGGAAGTCGCTCTTATCGCGTATAGAATATTTCACAGTGTTGTCATTTTTTGAGAAAACATATCCCGCGAAATTAGGTTTTAAGTTTATATCAATTCTATTCTCAGTAAGTTTATAAGTACATTAATTTATAAGTCTAATTATTGTTCAATAAATATCAATAGAATTTTTTTTTCAAATAATTTCACCTCTTAATTATTACTATTATATTAGGTTAATTAATACAGCGTAATTATTGAATTTGGAAGGAAATGTATCATTGAACCCACATTAACTGATAATATTGCTGCAGGTATTTATTAATTAAATAACTAGAACACAAATTATGACTAAAAAACTAGAAGTAGAAAGATATAACATATTCAATATTATATTGATGACCCAATCACATGTTTTATAATTTACAAATGATGTCTTTATATCGTATTTTTAGTAAAATTGTTGTAGAAACACATACTGTGAAAATAATTTTCTATAAATTAAATTATATCCACCTTACATAAATTTTGAAACAATATGTACCTACTTATCGGTTTAAAAATTAGGAAAATAATTAGGAAAAAATAGGACAATTCATTATCTAACTAATGATCATTTATACTTAATTATTATACGTCTAAAAATATTAATAAAATAGATTACGATACACATAACTTTATAATATACAAACATAATTTCCAGTATTTGGGGAAATATTTCTAGTATTACAACACTGAATTTTGACATACCTGACATTACAGAAACCCGTCAAATGGGCTTGTTGAAAGTATTCTATAGGCTCGCCTTTTAAATACGACTCTGTTTCTTCTTCGCAATAAATCAAAAGTTTACTGATAATAATTCGAACATCATTTCGTATTGTTTTAGACATCTTTTGAATATAAAAAGCTTCAAATTACGTAAATTGATAGATGCGTCCAATACGAAGTGTCAAAAATGTAATGAAAAATTTAGGGGCGTTCCTAATTTGAAACCGGAAGTTCGATTAGCTGTACGTAGTTCACAGTTTTGCCACGTAGCCAAGATGAAGTTGCCGGACAATAAAGGTTCACATTGCGATTTTGTAGGTCCAAACTAAGTGCCGACAATTCTTGGAGAGGGTCGCACATCAATGCTAGATCCAATAAAAATGCTGTTGATGTTATTTTATTCTTTAAGCCACTGTAAGTACACTTGTCATTTTTATCTCTTGTAGGGTCATTCATCGCTTCTTCAAAATGACGCACAAGGGATTCATAATTATTCCACACAGCCGAAACTGAACGAAAACTAGATGCCACCCATCGGGTACTTAAAACTCTTCTGATTTTCAGTACCTCAACGCCTAGTGATTCTGCACATAAATGCAACTCTCTATTATTTTTCGGCGACGCGTGGTATAAAACATAAAGTTTATCAATAAATGATTTGAATCTATTGATCCCTGAAATTTTCTTTACAACATCACTTACTGATAATTCTAATCTGTGATTAGTACAGTGCCAAACTATAATTGAAGGAAATTTTTCTGTCAGCAATTTTTTCACTCCATTTTTAGAACCTAACATCACAGCAGCGCCGTCACATGCAACCGAAACTAAATATTTTTTTAAATATTCTTCTGTCATCCCATATAAATCAAGAGATTGGAGTAATGATTCAAATATTCCTTTTGCCGTTACGTCTTTAAGTTCAATCAAATCCAAAAACAAATTAATTGGTGAATTCATTCCAACACTTTCGACACAGCATCGAACATACACAATGAGGGTGGTTTTTTGGCTTATGGTGGTAGACTCATCAATTATCAAAGAAATTATATTTTTCGATTGAACAATTTCTTTGAAAACATTTTTTCTCATTTCATCACATATATGATTTACAATGTTAATACATGCGTTAGTGGAATGGAGAATATGACCCATTTCGATCCCATTTAGTTCTTGGAGATTAATTTCATTTTCAAACATATTGAATGATTGATTTTCCTTAGCTACTTTATATGCAGTTCGAAAAATGTTTGCTGTTATTACTTTTTCGCGAGATAACGATTTTAAAAAAGTATTTTCAATCTGCTTTTTTTTGGCTTCAGAAATGATTTTTAACGCTGCTTTGTGTGCAATAGATCCTCTGTGATCGAAAAAAAAATTTCGAAGTGACCCAATTGTAGCTTCCTCTCTTTCCCAGAATACGTGATTTCATTATTGGCCCATTCTTTGGATATTTTCATTCCCATTGTCGTTTCAGTTCCAAGAGTTCCAACGTTTCTGCAAATTGTGCAGCCAAGTTTCATTTTGTGTACGTTCAACCATTCGTTTTTTGAGCAAAAAATGGTTTTTTTGATCTAATGACCAGCAGTCTGGCCAATCGTTTTGAGTTCGACCTTGATCCCTGAGATCAGCTCGAGATGATTCAGGAACATCTACATGTACCGATATTTCCATATCTTCTGTCATCGTTTCTGTTACTGTTTTGAGCTTTTTATTTGCGGAATCGGCGCCGCTGCCGGTGGTTGAGAAGTAACAGGAAATTTTTTTCATATTTAAACTTGGGGTTGCACTAAATAATATATAAAATAGTTGCACAACACGTAATCGTAACACAAACTGACTAAACAAATGTAAATAACAATATACGCAGATGCCGCCATGCGATAAACGTCAAACTGTCAAAATCATAATACGCAAAGAAATACGTATGAAGCTAGTTACATACGCAGGTTTGCTATTTAAACTATATGGTTACTTCACTAACACTAACACGCCAACATTCAAAATGGCTTCCACCTGTACCTTATTTTATCATTTTAACGAATTATTATTGTAATTACTTAAGCGCAAATATTTTTTCGTTTAATTGATTTTGAAATAAAACCGTGAAAAAAGGTGCCGGAACGCCGTTCCACCGCGTTAAATGGAACAAAAGCCCTGGCTAAAAGTATTAAAAAAATGCATTGGCATTTTGTTCTGATGTATTCTAAAAGTTTCAAACTTCTAGCTAGTCGGAAAGTTAGTTAAAAATCGATTGAAAGCTTTGTACCGGACAACTAAGAATACGAGCTAAGAAAAACGTTGTAAAAATAAAATTGTTTTTTAAAACTATTAAAAATTTGTTTCAAACTTTTACCCACTAAGCAAATATTTTTTTCAAAATTATACACTGATGTAGATAGTGTTTGTTAGTTATTAAAATACAATTAGACCTTGCCTTTTCCAAGCCATAGTAGATTATAGTCACAAAATATTCGTTTGTCTATAAAATATCTAAAATTATGCCGTTAAACCATACAAAATTTTAGATATTTTATAAATAGAAGAATATTTTTTATCGATTATAGTTTGGTGGGGCAGAGCTTAAGGGGGTACATGCTCGTCGTAGGTCAAAATTGAGTTTTTATTGTATTTTCAAACCATGATCCTGGACACTCCTTAAACGTTGTAGATAATCTATTTATATAATTTTGAAGCCTTATTATCCTTTATATTTATTTTAAATATTTGATGACTGCATAAAGTATTTTTGTTACATAAAATAGTATTCTTTTAAACCTCTCGCTCTAATGTTTTAGAATATAGTCATATTTCGGTACATGAATGTGCAGTGGTGTTAAGATTTTTTACATTTATTAATTTTTAAACGCATTTATAAAACCATTAGTATAATTTATGACGAGATAATTTTAGTAAAATATTCACGATAAAAAATTATATTGATAAACTCTGTGATCCCAAATTTGACAAGAATTAGGCATTTTATTATTCAAAAAATCGGCAAGATTAACACACACACAGCTGAAAGAATCCCTGTCGCTAGCCAATCTACTCAACTCTACTTTGTGCATCAGGAAGACACAAGAAGACTAGCAAGGGACGTATACACTAGATTAGAAACTAACCTAATGATACACCCCTGTTACAGGCGGGCTTCTCCCGGTGTAAAATAATCATTTAGTAGCTATAAGTCGAAACGTAACCCTGACCTCTAGAAACGGCTTCATAAAACATCTAATCTGATTCCTTGCTCAACCACGTAAGTATTTTTTATTTATAAGTAAGGGCCTTCGTCCGTTGTGTGAAAATGACATATTGGGCGGAGGTGTAATTAAGATAAATTTAATTTAATTTAAAAAGTATAAATGATGATGGATGAAAGCGATAATTTTAAGACTAAATATAAGTATTTAAATATAATAAATTTTGCCGCGCTTGTCGGCAACGTCCAAATTTCGACGCGCCTGCGCCAGGGTCAGGCTCGTGATTCGCCGAATCAAAGATCACGCGATAAAATTTGGCCAATCACGAGAGTCCTTTTTGCTGGAATGGCGTGGGTACGCGAAGTTTGAAAAAGAAAAAAGTAATTAGTAAGCGTCCCCTTTCCGATAGGATAGGACCTGCGAAACTTATTGTTAAAACAAAATATGTAAACGTTTAAAGAAAATGTAAAATATAAGAAGACCACGTTACGAGCACGAAAGACCGTGTTTTATTTATACTCTAACCGTTTGAATTTCTTTTTTTGTGAATCCGGGGTTCGATGGACACCTGAGCTAGCCGCTGGAACCCCGGGGATCTCACTAACCTAACTCTTTTTTTATGTATTTAATATTTGCCTCACCTCATATTCATTGAGGAACATATTCAATTGCGTGATACTGATTTTGAGGTCAGTCTCGTTGAACTCGTAAGGAATGTTCCAGCCTAGAGGTCCAAACTGTCTTCTCTCTTGCACCACAGCGTGGAAGAAGCACAACGAGTAGAGCAGCTTCTTGAAGTTTTCGCTTTGCTTGTTTCCTTCAAACCATTCCACGCTGGATATTGGATCGCTTTGGTATGACCGTATTATGTTGGCGCGCAGTCCTGTATTAAATATACCAGCAAAGTTGATAACATAATTATTGAGAACATGGTTCAAATATAAATAATACTTCAACGGACATTTTAAATTCTGCTACGTATTGATCAATTTTTCATGATCTATGAACCAATTGGGAACACCAAAAATTAACCCACAAGATATAATGATGAGCTCTATAGTCTCTAAGATCTGATTAAGAATGGGAACTACACGGGTTAGGTCATGTGCACCATATAAATAACAACGAACCGGAAAAATAATGTCAAACAATCAAACAGAACGCAAAATAAGAGACAGGTCAAAAATACACTGGCTAAGTATGACTGCTGCATGTTCGTTATTTTTACTATGCTATTTGTCATATGAATACGTGTATTAATTAAGGCGCTAAGTACCAAACTAATAAAAACTGTCATTTTTATAGAAAAATGTTCTACATACCAACGCCAATAACTTCGACTATAGTCTAAGTGCCTCAAGCAAGTCAAAAAAATACAGCAAAATAATTAAACCTGCCGACGTTGTAAGTCCGTTGGCGTGTTTTATTTATAATGGAGTAAGTAGCACTGCAGTGGTCAACGGCATTCAATATAAAATAGCTGACGATGGTGTGTTGACTCTTGCGAGTTCTTAATACCTAAAATTATTGAAGCTGCCGTGATTGCTTCACACTGTAAAACTACATTTTTCAAAAGGTCTGCTTCATGAAATGTTACTCCAATGACTCAGTTTTTGTAACTACAGGCAATACTACTTTTTGGTACTTAGAGCCTTATTTAATACACGTATTCATATTATGTCTAAACACTCCATAACATAGTTGGAAAAAAACAAAGTTTCTAGAGGAGAACAACATCCACCACGGACTGTAGTAACAATAATGACATATTATGAATATTTAATTTATCTAATAATATTGAAATGAAATTTATCTTACCCTTTGGTGGCTCATTGGTCATTTTGACGCCATTTTGTAATACAAAAACTGGAAAATGTTCACTGGGGTAAGATGTTAACCAGAGACGGAAGTCAGGGTGTGTAGTATCAGTTTGGAAACCTTCACAAATCTTCAAATAAAAAAAAAACAATCAATTTAATATTGCTGAAAAAACAAAGCCAGATATTCAAAATTTTTTTAAGACCATGCATGCACTATAACCATTAATTTTATTATTATTGGTTGAGACGACTTAAAGGTGAGCATCTCACCGGTGGGCTAGCTGTGGTCAGTGAGAATTCATAACGTGTGGTTTCCAACTGAAACACGCATGTGCAGGCATCCTATACACTATAAACACTATAAAAAAGGAGACCACGCCGTTTGGCTACTCATTACTAATAATAATTGTTTCTCACCTTTTCCAATGTAGGCATCCAGCTCTTTGCCAAATGACAATTCTGTAGTATAACCCAGGTACCGCTCTTCATTCCTTCTTCAATCATCTTAACGGCAATGGGACCCTGACCTTGGCCCAATGATAACGAAAGAAGCCGCGATACACCGAATCCCTGAATCATAAAAATTTAAATGTTGAATAAATAGATAATGACAGTTTTATGACCACTGTTTGAAATAATCAATGTTGAAAGTCATTCGAAGAATAATACATAACAGACCTGGTCATCGGCAAAATTGAAAAGAGTGTCCATGGGATCCGATCCGGGAGTCAGTACGAAGAGAAGCGGTATGCAGCAGTGAGAGTCGCCATACGATGAGACCAAGTCAAATGGTGGAGGTTCAACGTACTTTACGCCCATGGATTCTATAAAGTATTATAGTCACATACATTTCTCAACAATATTAAAAGAATATAGATTAATCAGTAACAAATTGTTACTGGTTTTTGTGCCAAGAGTTGGTAACCTTTTCAAACTAATGGACCACATTCAAGCTTTGGTGTTCATAATTAGTCCCCAACTGAAGATCGAAGAAGTAGGAGATATGAAAAACAAAATGCAGTTTGTATATAAGTTTGTCTCCTTACTTAATGTGAATTTCCATCCTAAGCCAAATTATCTATAAGTATCCACTTTAAAACCTGATCTACAAATTCAAAATTAAGTAATACAGATATTTATCAGACATTCTGGAAGAGAATTTATACTTTATAATTTAATATGATTTTTAAAACTCATGGCCGAAAATGATTGTTCTGCGAAACTGGTTCAAAAACATTTGTATTCCCCTTGTGTGCGCGCCTGGTAGTGGGTAAACAAAATAACATAGTGAATTGATCATACTTTCAACAAATATTTGCACGGCGGGCACAATCTTATCCTGTCGGATGCACCTCATCACAAGGAGGCTCTGGAAGATGGTCAATTTCTTCTCCCACGGAGGCGGTAAAGGAGTATCTTGAGGTTCTGGCAAATCCACATACTTTCTCCACACATTTTTGTCACTTGTAATAGAATCAGTTATGCCGTGAAAATCTTCAAATTCGTCCAGCCTAAAAATAAACAAACTTTGAGCACACCAGTAATGTTGAACAAAGTCTAATTATTAAATTAGCTGCAAATTATTTCACATTTTAAATTCATTTGTAGCAGACTTTACACTTTAGACTTGCTCCGAAATTTATTGTGTACAAGCCTAAAAAAGTTCAAACGTCAAGTGTGTTCATTGGTGAACCTACTTCGAAAACAAAAAATGTCACATGAAAGTGTCAAGTTGTTTTATCAACATATCATATCACAAATTATTGAAATATATTTTTTTGCAGTTGTGGGGTTTTGAAACGAACTCACAGAAAGCTTACTATATTGAAATCACACGCTCTACCTTTAGACCACCGGTGTAGTTAAGCTCAAACGTATAACTGAGTGTGAAATGTTCATAGACAGTGTCTTTTTTTTGGCCATATCACACACGGTTATACACGCCGCTGCTCGCCCGACCACTTTGGCCAAGCGCTAAGAAGCCATATTAATAGATTTTGGGTTTTTTTTACAAGAAACAGATTTAAGCCATTTGCTCAACCTATTAGGTCCATACTATAGGTCCATACTATAGGTCCACACACACATTGAAAAACAACATTCTTTTCAGACCCGGGATTCGAACTGTGAACCCACAATATAATAAGCCGACACTACCACTTGGCCATCATGGGATATTTATAACTACAAATTTTGTTTTTATTCAACATGTCCCATTAGGGAATCCAATCCTGAGCCAAAATTCTGATCCCGGGATTTCGAGATTACAATTTGATAATCCCGGGATCGCGGGACTGGTCCTGGGATTGGCATTTTTTTCCATTGTTAATATAAAAATTTATATTTATAAATAACATTAATAAAATCGGTCAAAAATAAATCTAGTATAATATATACAATTTAAGACATTTATTGTTAAAATTGTATACGTTCAATCTTGGAAATACATAAGTTTAATGGAGTAAAAAATATTGTAATTTAAATAATAATGTGAATTTAATAAGAGATTGCTGTTTCTGATTTAATGAATGGGTTAGCGAGATTTAAAATAGTAAAGCAAATCATAGTGTACTTATGGCCTTTCCGCTTCATAAATCTAATTAGTCAGCCAAATATGAAACTGCCGTAAAACGTATGAGATCATGAGGGAATTACTTTGTTAATAGTGTGAAGCATTGTTTTTTTCCAATCTTTCTCATTTTTATTAATTTACGTGATAAAATAAAATGAATCGGCAACTTACACATGGGTATAAATCAAACTTCATTCAAACTCAGTTTATTTCTAATGTAGTTATTTGTTATTAAAAGTATTTTTTCTGTTATATTTTCGTTTTTATTTTATTTTCCATAAAAATTGATAAAAAAATCAATCCCGGGATTCATAGGTATCGAAAATAGCTCGGGATCCCGGGATTTGGAATCCCTATGTCCCATTACATTGTACAAAATATAAATAAATGGGTTACGTGACTAAAATGAATTGGGTAACCCAGTGACCTAGAGACATTAAAGCCCGCTTTAAAAGTCATTGAGTCAACAAATCCCATCAACATCAACCCCACTTACTTGCACAATTCTGCCCAATCCTGAGATGTTATAAAGTCAACTGGGCTATTTGCCTCCACCTTCGAGTGACCTCCGGCGAACAAAAATACCAGCTCCGGCAGATTCAGTTTGTTTTCATGTAGCATGATGCTCACGGAGAGCAGCAGGGAAAATATTATCTTGTCCTAAAAATCAAAAAGAAAATTAACTCAATATTCTTCTTCTCTCGGTGTCGTATTCTATCTAAGGTTTGGCGACCAACTTGCAGTAAACATTACACTTTGTATTTTTGTTTATGATCGTAAAGAAAGCAACAAGAGAAAGGTAATTGCAAGAGAACTGGTGAGCCACATGGGTTCAAGAAGGTGCCACTCAGTGTCTACATATTATTACTGAGGAGCAAAAAGAAGAAAGGAAGAAGAATTAAGAAAACAAGCTATATATTAAGGCATGAACAAAACTGGCGTATGGGTGCGATGTTTCTACGTCTAGTTTCTTCTAGTTTTCGGAAGCATCCCATTTTATAAGACATATCTAGGTGAGCAACGTTTTTCAACTCAAGCTATAATTAAAAATGATAAGCAGTTGTACTTGAAGAGTCTAGAATATGAAGTTTGGGTTTCTCTTTCAAATATCAAACCAAAATATATAAAACTTTTACATTCATTAAAACAAGCTTCGGTATCACATTAATTAGGTATTATATTGATAATACATAAACATGGAATATAATACATAGAAATACATTTAGTTCTTCCTCATGTATTATGTATATTTAATTAATTATCAAATAAAAAAACATCAATTAACGTAATTTTGATGCATGGCCCCAACAAGGGGGGGGGGGCTGACAGGGCCCTAGTATGGGGGCCCTGGCTCAGGTGGGGGGGGCGGCGTGGCAGATCAACCAAATAGGTGAGATAAATACAAATTACAAATTTTCTCTAATACTTAGCTAAACAAAAGTTCTACGTTGGTACTAATATTTTTTAATATGCAATTCTGAGATGTATGTATTAAGGTGACGCATCAGTGAAACGCCAAATAATGTTCAACTGTACGCGCGACGAAAATTTGTACTTGCTTCGCATTCATGAGAGAACGTGGAGTCGGACGCACGTCACTTTGCTGCGTGATGGCGACGGGCCAATTAATTCTAAAATCGTGTAAAGATGACTAAAAACTTTACCCATTTACTTTAAAAAGCAAACATGTCAATGAATATATTATTATTGATACTAATAGAATAATAAACAGAACATAAAATGGACGTATGTTGGATTTATATGAGAAATAATATTTCGTTTGACAGGCGTCATTTTCACCCGCGACCCGCAATCCGCACATCGCCTAGCAACGATCTTTTTAGACCGTGCCTCAACTAATGCATGGCCTTAATAAATACAGAAAATCGCTAAACATACAATGAATACCATTAATTTTACTCGAACACCATTTGAAAAACGCTACTTTAGAGTATCACACTGTCTTTAACCTTAGCGATAGGTGGGGGGTCCACCAAAGATCCTGGCCTGGGGATCCGCTTCAGGATGTGGGGTCGATGTTTTGATGTATAAATTGTTTTACGTATGGTGTGTTGCAGAATTCTGGGAAGACCTTTGGTGTGTCATGGGTGAGAAAAGGTTGCGGGGCACTGCTTTAGAGTAATACCGTGTTCCCATAAGTCAATTTTTGTTGCTCGACTTCATGTTGAATGTTGAAAAAGAAATTGATAGGAATGTTCCCACATACAGATTTCAGTTGAAGCGATAGCCGTAATCAAGATAACGTCAAGTGAATTCGTTAGTTCATTAACAAAAGATGAAAACGTCATACTTAGACTTCGATTTCTATAAGTTGGCGTACACGTCATCGCATCTTATTGAAAATGGAGTAGGCGGGGGGCGGACGGAGATCAGTGTTAAGATGCTGAAGCGGGGGGAATTTAGTTCTACTAGTTCATAAAAGAACCACGATGACGTGTACACCAGCTTATAGAAATAGGTCTCTAGTGATGTATGACACTCAACTATGTAATCGCATGCAAGCGGAAACAAGTTCGATATTATACAAATATAGTTATTATCACTTCGCTTTAGGCAAGCAGTTCGAATGATGATTCACTACTGAATCGATTAGAAGTAGAAAGGACCTCAACTTCGTTCAATTCAACTTTCACTTTCACTCAATTGACTTCGTCTCTCATTCAATATTGAACGACAAATTGACAAAAACGCTTTGAATCTCTTTTTCATAAAACAAGGTTTTCAGGATATAGTACAAACCAATCCTCAGTAAGCAATCTACTGGCCATATTGACAGCCAATTCACTAATATATTTCATATTTACCTTTTCAAATAAACTGCGGCATATATTTTTATATAAAGAGTAAGTGAAATATTCCATCAGGTCTTTCAAGCGTTGATTGATGTCGTCGACTCGATCGGTGTTCTCGATGGCAGACGAGAACAAAGTTTCGAACCATCCCAACGAATATTGGTACATAGGGTCGATATTGGACAACTTCTCTGTAAAATACCACAAAAGAAGGAATGCTTTAATACTTAAAGAAGAAACTATTTCTTTTATTCAATGAAATTCCCATTGTAATGAAATGACCATTCTAATTATTGAATATACATAATTTGGAAACACTCATGAGAGAATATAGCCAATAGAAAATATCTTTTTTGAAAAAAGTAAGACACCCGGCAGGAATCAAACCTGCGTCTCTTGGGTATCGTGCCCTGAGCATTACCACTATGCTAAGACTGCCATGCTTAATATGCGAACTATTGGCCTTTTTAATACGTGCTATTATTATTATCAAGTTCAACAACAGAAAATATTGGAGTGATCCGTGACGTCAGTTAGTAATTAAAGTAATAAATTCTTTAATTTGGAATACAAAAACCGATCACCTACCGTAACTCGATTTGGAGAGCGCTTATGAGCAGGTATTAAAAAGGCCAATAGTTAAAATTTGTCGCAATTAAGCATGGCAGTAGTAGCATAGTGGTAATGCACAGGGCGCGATACCCAATAGATGCAGGTTCGATTCCTGCCGGGTGTCTTTCTCATGAGTGCTTTCAAAATTATGTATGTTACTTAAAGAAGAATTAAAAAAACACACCGTAACAAACGAGAATAAAATTAATAGTAATAGAGTAATGATTACCTATTAAAAAGAAGAGTACTGTGGAATGCTCAGCAATGGAAATGTACTCCGTCCTGGCTTTATCAATCTGAATCTCTGTTTCGGCAGCCACCACTTGTTTCTCGCTGATCTCATTGGCCATGGATTTTGAAGAGTTCAATATCTGTCATGGATAAAAATATTTAAAGCATCAACTTAATTTGATTTTTTTATTAATTTGGAAGAAATATAATATATGTATCGACTGTAGAAAGGAACAAGGGCGTAACCCTTAGTTTAAAAATAGGTTTTATTGCATAATAACATTGTAGATGACTAAATACACATTGTGTTCAAATGATGTAAGCTGCAAATGCTGATTTATTATACAAATTTAGCTAACAGTTAAAAAAATGGAAGGAAGTGACAAGGGATAAATGACTTAACCATCATTTTTGTTGATTTTTTTTTAATTAACTCAATAATTAATATCAGATTAGAAATATAAAAACCAAATTAATTATTAATTATCATGCATTCATGGTCATGTCTATTTTGTATTTTAACTTTGACCGAAAACCATTACAAAAACGCCTTTTTCCTTTCCACATTCGAAATTAAGAATTAATTATAGTAATAGTGACTAACCTGAACGGCTGCTTCATCTTCCAATAATGTTTCTGATGTTGATAGAACCTGTAAAAAAAAAAATATATATATATATACTTAGTTTAAAAAGTACCTAATGCAGATATTATAATATTAAGTGAATTCTACTTCTTCCAAAGTTTCTATAACCCAAATTGAGCCCTGACTTCCTTAATTCTCTTGAAATTCGAAAATAAATAAACATTTGTGAATCATAGATACTTTAAAAATATACATCATGTAATACTATTATTTATATTTAATTATTATATTATTATTTAATACTTGGTAAGAATTTAAAAATGCACACGAAAATAATAATTTAATTGTGCATATGTTGAAGTTGCAACGAGAAGAGAGTTCTTTTATTTTTATACAAAGCCTCAGGCATGATAATTCTCAATCCACAATAAAAAAACATTATGTTAAGAGCAAAATGAATCAAAACTACTAAGTAGTAGATAGAAACTGATTAAAAGTCTTCATCTACTTTCTGTATAAAATCGTAACGAACGTCTATTTATTTCATTCGACAGTGCGGCGCCCATTTATCCTGTCGTTCAGTTGTCCCATTCCCCATAGATCGAAGTCCAAAAATGCTTAAAGAAATATCAAATTAAGACTGCCTAAAATGATAGTTACATTTATAGTTAGTTGAAATTTGACTAGGTCTTGTATCCATCTATTTTTTTTCTATTATCAACGCCGGTAACTAGAGAATATGCCACGTCAGTGTGAATGATTGTTTTGTAAATTTTAATTATTGTCTTATTTGAAAACGACTTCATAAAATACCCAAAACCACAGTGCCAATTATTTGTCTATTTGTCCATAAACAATATTGAAATTATTCAATCATCACCGTTAAAATTTTAGTTTCAATCTCTTTGAGCATTTTCTTGTGTTCGGCTCCCTGAGTAGTGAGCTCCGTCTTGGCCTGCTGCAGTTCAGGTCTCTCCTGCGCCACCACTCTCGCCAGAAGTTGGCTGGTTAAACCGTCTGTACCCAACATGAAATTCACCAGGGTTACCCGAACCCCGACTTCGGGCATGTAGTGAGGGTTGCGCAGCTTTGTAGAGATGTAGAACCTCCAAGGAATAATAAGAAATATATTATTACCTATTATTATAAACTAAAGAGTTTGATATCAAGTTAAGCGAAAATGTAATTACTGCGATAAACAATGATGCATTACCTGAATTCTTTGTTATATTCCACAATATTATCGCCAAGCTTAATGTACATGGCACCGCCTTGCTTGAAAGTTTGCTGCTGCAGTAAAGGTTCCAGCATGGGATCCAATTCCTCTCCCACATTTTCAAGCAAAACCTGAAGAACCATTTTAGAAATCAACTGGTAATGCGAATCTGTGAATGTGAATGCGAATCACTTCTATCCAAATACCAATTACCTTCGTCATGACCAAAGACATTGAAAAAAACCTTGTTATATAGAGACGAAACATTAATATTATAATACACTATAAGTCACTTTGCATCACAGATCCATTTGTTGTAAGCTCACATTTTTGTGCTTTAAGATTTGTTGGTCACGGGCACCAAAAATGACATACATTAATGTTGCAAGCGTAAAATAAGTATTTTTATTAAATGATTATTTTTTAATATTCACATGAACAATCACAAAATCTCAAACAGTAGGTATATCTTACGTATGTTATTAAAAAAACATCAATATTGGCTTACTGTTTTGTTTATAACCGCCATCTTTCAAAGCGCAATTAGTATAGAATATTAATTTTTCTATGGTTACCAATACAAACACACTATAAACGTTGATCAAGTGTCATTATACAAAAAATTCATATGAATCCTTCCAGAACTCACAGTAGTCAAACAAGCATGCTCCCTAACGCAATTCTAGAATGTAACTCAAAAAAATGCCAACAAATAACGGAACTATTGTAACTAATCTCCCTGATTTTGGTAGAATAAATAGAATTAATAATTATCAAAATGACAATATGTTTTGGGTGCTATCCCAAATTATGTATATTATTCAATGAAGAATGGGACATTCTAGCCCCCAAAATATATTGTCATTTTGATTATAAGCTCATAATATTATAATGTCAATGTGTACATAATATCAGATTGAAATAACCAATGGATGTCATAAGTCTTACAGGTTGGCCAAACTGCACAGCATTCTCTAATACCCTCGCGAAATCCGGTTGAGTGAGTCTCACGATGTTGAGGTGGAAAGGTTTCTCCATGTTACGGACCCATCTATTTGACTGGCCTTGCGGATCGATCATCAGTGGCCATCTCCTGGCAGATCTTAAATGATAGGAAATCATCTTAGATCAAACGTCATACGTACGAATTAATGAAATATCAAAATTCACTGCGGCTATAAAAAGAAACTATTGGTGCCTCTATTATTATATCGACACCTCCTATGTAAAGGTAGGAACTGCATTTTTGGCTATTTTGACTTAATTGATATCGAAAAAAAAAAACAAAAAAATAATTAAAATAATTAATAGGTATAACAAAAAAATTACGAATCCAGCATTTAAATGAACGTTGTCTTCTTCCACGGCGCTACATCCCGGGGTGGGATTTGGCCTCCTCCACAACCGTTCTCCACTCACTCCGGTCTCTCGCCAAACTTCTCCAGTTACCGGGTCTTCCTATATGAAGCCAGTCCACTTCTACGGCGTGAGCCCATCTCCTTCTTGGACGGCCTCTGGGTCTCTTCCGTTGGGGTAGCCACTTCGTCATGATCCTTGGCGCTCTAACTTCAGGCATTCTCTCCACATGTCCCGCCCATCGTAGTCTTTGGGACTTACAGTATCTTATGATTGTTTGCTGTTCAATCAGCTCTTCCAACTCGTGGTTCATTTTTATTCTGTAGTTTCCATTTTCCAACGTGGGTCCAAAGATTTTGCGGAGTATTTTGCGCTTGAAGACAGCTAATTTGTTTTCCTCGTTTTGAGTTAAGCACCAAGTCTCACAGCCATAAGTGACCACTAGCCTTATAATTGTTTTATAAATTAGAAGTTTACTTCTTCGGCCTAGAATTTTCGACCCCACCAGTCGCTTGCAGGCATGCCAGCATTTATTCCCGGAGATAAGGCGGATTTTTATCTCCTCTGCTGTTTTATTTTGGGTATTTAGGCTGGATCCGAGATACGTGAACTTGTCCACCCCTTCATATGCATGCTGTCCTATGTCTATATTCTGCAGCGGTACCTGATCGCGTGTGCTGACCATATACTTAGTTTTTGACTGGTTTATTTGCAGCCCAGCGTTTTCTGCTTTTATTTTCATAGTGCCACCATGGTCGATCATCCCCTGTTTGGATCTGCTTGTAATTACTATGTCGTCAGCATAAGCGCACATCTGCGTTGTACTGTAATCTACCCATCCTCTTATGTTGGTTTCACGAGCTATGGATTCCACCACAAGGTTAAATACCATAGTGGATAGCGCATCCCCTTGTCTCACACCTGATTTGATTTTGAAGCTTTCAGTTTGCTCATTTTGCACAGTGACAACTGCTTGAGTATCCGTCAGTGTGGTCTTTATTAGCCTTACTAGTTTTAAGGGAATTCCCAGTATTTTTAGGCTTTGCAGCATCTTATCCCTATTCATGCTGTCGAAAGCTTGTTTAAAATCAATAAACAGGTGGTGGAGTGTAAGGTTGTATTCGTGCGCTTTCTCCATAGTTTGCCTCATGAGATGGATGTGATCTATGGTGGATCTATTTGGTCGGAAGCCGCATTGGTATTCTCCCAGGATATCCTCACCATAGATCATTAACCTGCTATACAATACAGATGAGAAAACTTTATAAGCTGTGTTTAGAATTGTGATCCCTCTGTAGTTATCGCACATTGTTTTGTCTCCCTTTTTCAGAATAGGCACGATTATACCCATCTTCCATTACTCAGGTAGAATTTCTTTTTCCCAAATATTGAGAATTATCCTGTGGATATTTGCTTCCAGTGTTGAGCCTCCACTCTTTATCAGCTCGGCTGTTATCCTGTCGGTTCCAGGTGCTTTATTGTTTTTCAGCGTTCTTAATGCTTTTCTTACTTCAGGCAGAGTAGGCTCATCAATAAATTCCTCGGCAGTGTGGTACAATACTTCTTCTGTTTCCTCATGATCATTACTATAAGCCCGATTTAAAAGTGTTGTGAAATAGCCTTTTCCATAATGTCCTCTTTTTCGATCAGCATTTGTCCTTCACTATCCTTACAGGAGTTTAATCTGGGTTGATAGGATTTCGTTAGATACCGAAGTCTTGTAAAATTTTCTGGGATCATTGTTTCTTCTTTGACATTCCATATCTTGGAGTATTCTCTTGAGCATCATTCGCTTTTTCTCTCGACAGAGCTTTGTTGCAGTTTTTCTCTTTTCTTTATAAGTTTCGTAATTTTGGCGCGTTTCCCTTTGTAGGCATTTCTTCCTTGCTTCATTTTTTTCAAACAGTGCTTGCCTGCAATCATCATCAAACCATCCTGCATCTTGCAACGTTGTGGTGACATTAAAATTTATTGAAATCGTACAACTGAAAAGTTACCATTTTGCAGTTCCAACTTTATACGTAGGAGGTGTTGATATTATGTGTATATAAATCCTAAATTCAATACTTAGAGACAGGTGGCTTTATTGGTATTTTTTTACCTTTGAAATGTCTTTAGGTTTTTAAAATCTATTTTTTATCTAATTTTAATCTATTTAGAAGGTATACTTTAAATCAGTGGTTCTTAACCGGTGCACCGCGAAGCACTGGTGCACTGCTAGCTTGTTGCAAATGCACCGCTAAAAAAATGATAAAAGCAGAAAAATCCGCGAAATGGTGCTCCGTCAATGGTAGACTCATTTAAAGGATTTATTACGCTCGCAAAGACAAGAAACCCTAATATTATATCTACGCACTGTTTTTTTACACAGGGAATCTCTACTTTCGAAAACATTATCAGCAACACTAAAACCTGTCAAGATCAAGACGTTTAAAAACACGCATTTAAAAAAAAACTTTGCATTTTTATGGAAGCTAAGTACGAATGTTTGCTTTTTCACACTGCGGGTTCTAGGGGTAAAGGTTAATCTTTTTCCAAAATGAAGATATGGATGATTTTGTAAAATGTCTTCAGAATGATGATTGGTGTGCTAAAATAACGTTAACACAAGCATTCAAGGAAAAAACGAAAATTTTTGTCACCTTGTCAACGGATAGTACTTTAAAAATTAAATTTTCTTAAATAACTATGGAGGAATTTTGGATTTCTGTCCAAGATGAATATCCAGCTCTCTACATGAGAGCACTGAAAATCACTGACAGTTTTCAACACATTTTTGTGTGAGCTCGGTTTCTAAACTAAAATAAGAGAAAGACTTACGAATTTAGAGACGACTTACGAAGAATTGAGGGTAGCTACTAGCTATATCAAATATTCGACCTAATATTTCAGAAATCTGCAAAATCTGTAAGTTCAGGTCTCACATGAATTGATTTTCACATTCAAAAAAAAGGGTAATTTAAGTTACAGTTTTTCCATAATAAATTATGTATACATATATCTTTTCTTTAATATTTTTTTTCTTTGGCTGTTATGCAATCTGTTTAATTTATAAATAGAGTTATTTCCCCATAATTTTCTTTGTTTTCTGACCGTTTGATTTTGGTGCACCGCAATTTTTTCTTATGATCAAAAGCGCACCGTGACTTTGAAAAGGTTAATAGCCACTGCTTTAAATAGTAGCTTGGTATGGAGTTTTCACTACTGACAAATACTTAGGTTACTTGCTGATATAATAGAATTTTTTGTTTTTAGGTACCTATCTCTTTATTTATACATAGCTTAAAACCTTTGGAATAAGTAGAACAATTTAATCAAATTAGACCCTAAAAAATTCTATTCTAAAAATATAAATTCTACCAATACTTTTGCAGTGATTATGATGATCCACAGACTTACTTTATTATGATACCACTTTCAATGCTGAAGGCATCCGAGGGCAGTCCATCTAGATTCCACTGCTGAATAGTCACCGCATCACCAAGGACGTTCCTCAATTGAAAGTCGGGACTGGAATACACTCCCAGTTTATTGCACATCGTTGTCCATTGTTCGATTTGAGACTGACGGAACGATGTCGTGAACGGACCGAGGTATGCTATCACGCCAGCTGATATCAGGATATCTCCTTAAATATTTAGAAACAATGCCATTTTAATGACCATACATGGAGCGACTATGAAAATATATAATATGGAAAAATAGCAGGGGCAAGTGGACTGTATGCATGGGATTTTTAACTGTAATCAGGGATGAAAGAAATTCATGAGTGGGAGGCACCAACCTTGAAGATCGATACTGTAGAACTTATAAAACCACAATCGCACGCTAGGACTCCTGCGCATCTATTCTATACACAAGACTGCTATCGGCAGCTATCGAGGGTAGTTTTTCATATGTTTGTATCAAAGTATTATAATTGTTACAATAAGTTAGCCGTCTAAACAGTCAAAACTGTCTATCTCGCTCTAAAATTTAGCAGTCAAGAGAGGTGTTATTAAAACATAGCACTTATTGTAACAATTACAACTACCTTATTGGAATTGTTAGAATAAGTGCTAATATTTCGATACAAAAATAAGAAAAACTACCCTCGATAGTTCCGATAGCGGCCAATAGCAGTCTTGTGTATAGAATAGATGCACTGGATAATGGATTGTATTAGCTGGTACTTGTAATAGCAATGCTATTTGCTCGGAGATAATTTTTAAACTGTAGCAGGTGTGATGCAAAGGTGGATTAAACACTAAATGAATTGCACTGAACTAACTCATGGGAAAGAGGAGCATTGAGGACTAACCCAGCGTCTTACGTGGGCGCAGCACAGAAATATCAAAAACATGGAGTGGCCTACAGACGCAGGCCTACAGTGCAGATTTCGCCTGGTGAGCGATGCGAAGCGGCGCGTGGCTTCAACGACACGATCAATTGGTTTGATATTTTTGCGCGAATTGATTGTGGCGGGCGGTGGATACTCATTAAATATCTTCATTTTTATGGTGAAATTCTCTATGAATGTATCTTTCAAAATATATAATATTAGTTCCACATCTTCGAGATAGATGTTTCTGTAAAATGTTGCATTTAAAATATGAGTTTTCAAAAAAATCCGTGACTAGATTTTAGCAATGCCGACTGGCGACAAGCCACGTAGGACAACGTTGCCGCTTTGCATCGTTTTGCTTTATATCGCTTCAAACCCCATCGCAATCGCGTTCGCATCAACTTCTCCTACGTAAGACGTCGCGTAACAAATATAAAAATGAAAAGTGGGTAATAATATAAAAAAGTAAACAAAAGAAAACAAAGTTAATTCAAAACTGACAATAATTCTACATGAAGAGATCTTAATGTCTGCAGTAAAATGTTGCAAAATTGGCCTTTGACCAGGTCGTTTGGCCCGATGGGAGCATACAGAATTGAATACCTGTCAATAGTCCATAGCTATCCCGTAGGGCTTGAGCAGCCGCAATCCAGCGAGTTTTCTCTCCCCCGAGGCCTTTGAGCAGCAACTCGGCTCTCACCAGCTTGTTCCCGCACGACTCCACTTTCAAATCCATCTCTCTGTGCTGTCTGTTCTGCTCTTCTAAATCTTCTTCTAAAGCTTCCAGTTTATCTCTTACCTGGAGAAAGGTACAAAAACAATAGATCCTAAGTGGATGGTCATCATACTCATCATCATTGGCTCTACAATGTGATGTGGACTTTTGAAATGTCTTCTGTGGTTTCTCACAGTTCATCTTCACTCAGTGCCAACTCATCATTCATCCAGACTAACTCCATTCTTTTCTCACCCACTACTTATCTTCTAACTGTTACAACCAAGATATGTTTGTTAGGACATTATAGTTATGTAAATATCTCTCTTCCACCGAAAAATTATCACTCAAAAGAACAGCGCATCTATTTTATACACAAGACTGCTTTCGGCTGCTACCGCAGCTATCTAGGGAAGGTTTTTATCAAAGTATTAGCACTTATTGTAACAATTACAATAAGTTAGCCGTCTAAGCAGTCAAAACTGTCTATCTCGCTCTAAAATTTAGCATAGCCAAGAGAGGTGCTGTTAAAACATAGCACTTATTTTAACAATTACAATTAACTTATTGTAATTGTTACAATATAAGTGCTAATACTTCGATACAAACCTACCCTTGATATCTGCCATAGCGGCCGAAAGCAGTCTTGTGTATAGAATAGATGCGCACAAGTAGGTAATACTAGAATTCACTCATTCAGTAAAAGTATGTTACGTGTGGCATGGCATACCTCCTTCAGTTCTGCTTGTTTGACTTCCAAGGCTGCCATTGCATTATTATAAATGCCTTGGGCTTCTGCGAGAGCCTCTTTCTTGGGCCCTACAATCTTCGCCACCGTGTCGTACTTCGAAATGGCAATCACCCATTTGCACATACCTGAAGGAACCAAGCATAAAAACAGTTTTGAGTATTACGAGGATTGTCCAAGAATTAAAGACCTTTTTCATTTTAAAAATTAGGAAAATTTTATTTATACTTTATCATTGATTTTCTTCAACAAAACGTCACCAATTGAGGACCTCTCCCCTCCTCATCATTAACACTCGTTCTACCACTCAAAACTCAGTACACCACTTCCTAACAATCCGCTGGTTCATCACATTACCATAATTGGATGTGAGACGACAATGGATTTCAACAGGGTGGACTCCCTCCTGATTGAAAAACCGAATGATTGAACGCACCTTGTAGGCGGCAGAATTCGACAGCGGAGCGTCTATCTCAAACGGATGCAAATGTCATACTGAAGCAGCTACCGAGCCGGCTCACCACTCGTTCTAGAGAGGGAAGTCTACGCTATACGCTATTGCTGCCATCTTTTAAGAAATAACATCCGTTGTGCCAAAAATGAATAAAGGTCTTTAATTCATTCTTGGACAACCCTCGTATATAAAGTCAACTTCGAGGCGTTATGTTGAAATATTTAACAGTTACATTTCAGAACACACAAGTGGCTGTGGTTGTGCCTAAGTTGTTTCAATTGGCGACAGTCTTCAATAACCATTGTTTTATAAAGCAATTATTAATAATACTAAGTATTTCGTAAATCTGGTGGACAAAAGTCATGTTTCATTACTCCCATTACTAGATGTGAAGTTACGAATAGCAATATTTATCTTATAAAATTATGAGGAGTGCAGTCCACTTGAATATTACCGGAGGTCTCTAATACCCAGTACACTTGCTCTTCCACATTTCGGGAGATGGAAGAGAGAAGGGAATAATAACCATACCTTCAGCTGCCGATGACACCTGCTTCATCTTCTCAGGTACAAATAATTCGTCATTCAATATGGTGGTGTGGAGCTTCTTTATAATAGGCGGAGGAATGTTATCTTTGTCAAAGTATCTCAGCCCGTCCAGGAACTTGATATCGTTGAGCAACTTCTTGGAAGGGCCCCAGTAGTCCTCAAATGTGCCAACCGCACCAGATGGGTTGGGTATTTTGTCCGGTTTCACATCCTGAGAAAATCAAATTCACCTATTCACCACAATCTTGTCTCAAAATATTTTTCCACTGATGAAGATTTTTTAGTCACTTATACGTACCTTTAGGATGCAAATGGCCTCCATTACAAGTTTGATTCCTTTGGGCGGGTTCTTCATGGTTTTGATGAAAGTGATGTCCGCAGGGGTGAAGGTTTCGAGGGCGGCAAGCGCCGCATTCATAATCGGCATCGCCTCTTCCAAGTCCGCGTCACATTCATCCTTGATCACCTGCGCTGCTTTCGCCTGTTCATAGCGAGAAGCAAAATATTATATTTACATAATTATATCATTACCAACATATAATAATAATTACTATTGGTTTGATTCACTAGAATATTTTAATAGCCGCAATCCAGATCAGAATAAGAGTTTTGGTTTCGTGATCCAAGATTTTTTTTTATACAAAATTGAGTTTTTTTAGCTTTCCTTCCAAAAATTTTCAAATATTTTTAAATTAAGTTCATACATTTGTAATATTCTATTACTGTTGAAAATGTTACGTCATGAAAATGACCCAATATACCATTCAACATCTGCACCTTTGTTCCATTGTACCCACCACAAGTGGATAGTATTAATTATTGCGACAGATTATTGAGTTGGTATTACTTTAGTTACACTAGGAAACAGGTATTTAAAAAAGATGTTGAAAAAACATTCTTCTAAAAAGCGGAGCAGGTAATAAAGTTACTAAAACTAATGATTAAAAGTGCTCTTAGATAATTTTGTCAAAGCAACATTGACATAAAAACAAAAACGCCTTAGAAGCTTAGTGAAGTTTTGTATTAAATGAACAATCATTAATTAATTAGCTTGCATCAGTGATCTGATAGGACTGGCCAAGGATAGGGAAGGCAGCGATTTGGTTGCCAACCTTTAATAGGAGACAGCATCAAGGGAAGAATAATAATTAGATGAACAATCACAAATAAGAAAATGTAAGCATGTAAGAGATGTCACGGAGGCTTGAAGCTTTCGAGATGTGGCTGTATAGACGCATCCTCAAAATTCCTTGGACTGACCGGGTGACAAATGTTGAAGTTCTCAATCGAATGGGGAAGGTCCGAAAGTTCTACGTAGTATCAAAACCAGGAAACTGCAGTACCTCGGCCACATTATGAGAGGACAAAAGAACAGCATTCCCCAACTTGTCATTCAAGGAAAGATCAATGGTAAGCGTAGCAGAGGATGGCGCCGCATTTCGTGGCTTAAGAACCTCCATGATTGGTACGACTGCAGCTCCACTGAACTGTTCCGGGTAGCAGACGACAAATCCGAGATCACCTTGATGGTGCCCGACCTCCGCTAGCGGATGGCACAATAAGAAGAAGAAGCATGTACCTAACCAAAAAAGGGGATCAACGATCGGTCACTATTTGCATTTGTTTTAAACAGTGTATTCAGTGCTGTCAACATAAAGATCAAAAGTTTTAATACAAAGAGTTCAAAAGACTCCCCGCTTTATTAGTCATGTGTTTCATACTCATTACCATCATCTTATATTTGTCTGACATAGTGTAGAATTGTAGATTATCGATGAGAGAAAGTAATGAATTCAGCATAAGAAACAGACCTGTTCATCGGCGACTTCTTGATCAGCAAGAACCGTCTCTTCGACGAGGGCCACTCCCTCCTTCTCGGTGAGAACTTGCGCGCTGGTCTCGGCCACAGCGGCCGCGCCCGCCGCCAGTTGCGGCTGCAATTCTTCAAGAGTCACTTGCAGAGCGCTCACCGAAAGTGCTGCCGCCTCCAGTTGCTGTAGGCCAGCCAAGTATCGCTTCTCGTTGTTCACAACCTCTCTATTGAATACAATAGACATTATCTTATTCCTTTTATGAATAATAGATTAAATTTGACAATAACTTTTATAAACATCCACAGAATAGTTTCTAGCAACACAACATGCCCAATATGCACTTTACCATGCCATGTTGTCACATCTGATAAAACACATGAGCAACAAAGATTAAAGTTGTGATTATCAATTCAGTTTATTTATTTTTCATATTGTGGACATTACAAATTATAAGTTTAAGACGTTCACAACATGACATTTAGAAACAAAGAAATATTATTAAAACAGTATTAGGTACTGAAGGGTATGGGTTTACGTAGGGCGTTGATTTACACTTTTCCACTTATTAAAAACATTGATTCAGGGACATTACGTAAGTATATTTCCCTTGACAAGTAACAATTAATTATTAATAACATTTGTAAACGCACACTTTGGCGCAAAGAGGTAGCAAATCGTATTTAGAGGCGACGTTCAAGGCTCAAGGGTAGATTACCGACTGACCGTACCTACTCTCGACCCTTCGTCCGCCCAGAAACAGATAACGGTAACTTTCTTTTTCTTTGTTTCGCTGTGCATCCTGGTCTAGCCTTGACTCATTTACAATTACAATAATATCATTATATTCCCAACTCTGTCGATTGGAGGATTTTTGATGGGGGATTTAGGCATTATGATATTTGGTATCAGTACATAAAAAAAGAGATAGATCAGTATTAAGTTATTCAACAGTAGAAATGTGTAAATACAAAAAATATTAAGTATATAGGTACAAGGAAGTAGGTGCACCGGATGAGCTAAGCAGACTCTATTTTAAGAATTTATAAAACAACGTCCACTTATACTCATCCTCACGTAGATGGAATATATCAACATCCGAAGCGATTTGGTTGAACAGAGTTATTGCCCTCCCAATTGGCATCACCAATGGCAGGTTAGTTCTGCTCCTTGGGAGAACAAACAACTGATGCACCCGATTTCTAAGATAGTTATATTGAGATGCACGTTGCATACTATCACGTGATGTCACAGTAAGCTGCAGCTACGGGAAAAAGTGTGTAATATCATTTTACATGGTGTTAAAAATGTTATCAGACTGATGCTCCCATCCCGTAGCATATTTTGAACCTTTAGATGAACATTGTCAGTTATCAAAATCTGCCGAAATCACCAGAACAACAATGAGGTCACCTCACATTGTACTGCACTGCATCGACACCTGCATGACTCAATGAACGTTTTTTATCATTCTCTACATGCCTACACATTTTCGATTCATGTCAAAATCGCATGTTTATTGTTTTTAGTAGTTGGCACTAAGGATTTTCTATAAGAATATTGTCTATTATCTATGGTCTGCAGGTTAGGTTCTGTTCAAAATATTATCTATGGATATAATATGGCAAGTAAGTAATTTGAACGTACGCACACGTAGAAACTATTAAAATTAATTGAAATTAGCATGAATAATGAATAATAATTCAAAATACTAATGCATTAGAGTTGGCACTCTCCATCATAGAATTTACAGAGGTGGTGATCGTTCAAAATATTCTGCAAAATGAAAAATCATAGACTAAATTTGTCGCCGTGACATTGAGATAGTACGCCACATGCATCTCAATACAATCACAACTTAAAGGCCCTATGTGAATACGTGGGCTTATGCATTATGCATTACATTGAATGGACATTATTATAAAATATTAGACGGGTTCCCATTACAAATATTTACACAGCAGCCTAAAATGACAAACCTGTCTTCAAAGCAATATTCTATAATATCTACTTACCGGCGACAGTTTGCCAATTATTTCTCTCTTATCAATCAAGTCATTGTGAATAGACCTATTCCAAATTCTCAAGTAATTATTAGATACAAATAAATGAATATTAACCCAATGCTTACGGGCCGCACAAAATTGTATTTTTGCTAATTACTTTTCAAATGCAAATTAACACGTTAATTACAAAATTAATTAATAGTAAGCATTGTGTTAATTATCGAAACAACATCATTCTTATCTGAACCTAAAACCCAGGCCACACCGGGCAATTCTGGTTGCACAGCCAGTTTCGCGACCAGACCAAATGTATGCAATTACATGGACCATGCCACACCTGGTTGCCCAGTAGTTGCGCAACTAGTTTAGTCGGACGACCAGTAAAATCTCATTCTTGCGTTCGGTCTGGTTGCCCAATCTCTCTGGTCGGGTGATCGGTTGCGATGCATGAAATCATATAGTTATCTATTGAGCGCCGCCACACTAGGCGACCACTGACCAGTCGCTGGCAGTCACGCCGCTGAGAGAACGTATTTTTTGCTGCTTCGACATCCATCTTGAAAGTGAGCGGATTATTGGCCGCCTCCCTGGTTGCCTGCAAGTCGCCCGGGAGACCACAGTCGCGTGACTAAGTAAGTAATTTATCTAAAGTGACTAAGTAATAAATCCTTATAAAGCAATCTTAAAACAAAGCAGATATAAATGGATCACTTACATTCTCTTGGAAGTGAGCAATGATTTAAAGAGATAAATCAACTCCAGGTAGGCGGTCGGAGTGACGTAATTCTTCCGTCCCAGCCGGACAAAGTATTGCTCTGAAAGCTCCTGTGTGTCTGTATGATATATCTGACACATCTGGATGGCGGCATCTCTCTCCACCTCTGTCAGCTCGATGTCATTCAGGAAGTGAGTGGCGACGGCTAGCAATGCATCTGAAGGCCATTCCTTAAATAGGCGAATCCATCAAAATTAATCAAAAGTGCCATTCAGTAATAGTCGCGACCCTTATAATCGGAGATCACACACATATTGAAACACAACATAGAAACCCATACCATCAGACACTACTATAACTTCACCATGACTACTGAATATGTTTTTGGTAAAAACTCTGATATGAGGTTTGATTTTTTCGCTGCGCTCATGGAGACGTTCTTACAAATGAAAATCATACATTGTCCACCTTCAGTTTGGGCAAACTTGATATAAAATCTCATTGGCTTAAAACCACTCCATACTAATCAGGTGATACCTCATTGGCTGCTTACCGTTTAATAACAACACAATGCACTAATTATTAGCCACGTACTGACTACGCGTGCAAATTGCTATCGCAGCTACTGCGTTTTTCTGATTCATTGACTTTTTTGATTGAAAGCAAAACAAACAAAAATCTAAAAGGTTTTCGGTTAAAAAAATATACTTATAAACATATAATAAATATACTTATAAACATACAATATACTATAAGACTTGATTTTTTCCTTCTGAATGATCCCATCAAAGACTCAATCTTCTTTTTCAGATCCACTACGGGATGGTTCATTTCCCGACTTATACTTCTCCATCCATCTCCACTCCGCGTATTCTGAACATTGCGAGGCATCTTTGAGCATCGACAAAAACCGACAATGCTTGGATCGGCCGCGGCAACGCTTGGTCAGTCAGTACACGGCTATTGACCAATGAATGGCTCTGAATGCTTTACAAACTATCCAGAAAATGTGTACGCGTCAAATATATGTGAATTTAGCTAAAGGCCTTTCCTATATAGCAAATCAATGCTATGATATGAAACGATACATACTATTGCAATCCGAAATCGAGAAACAATATTCATATCTAACTACACATATGAGGTGTTTGTCAAATTTTGTCAGTAAAATTAACCATCTATTATAATTATAAATCGAGAAAATAATAACTGATTCATAGATGGTATCGGAATCTCTCCAAATTTTAGTTTTTGATGTACCTGCACTTGCTAATAATTCTTAATTAAATTATTTTGTATTCAAGACTGTTTGCCTAACCCTGTATAATACCCACTATAATAATAAGACACAGACTCACTTGAAACCAGTCGATCGTGCAGCAGTTGACCATGGCAGGAAACTTTCTAATTCTGGTTCGTAACGATGTTCCGGCAGGGCTCATGGCCAGCACCATGTGTAGCTGCTCACGGACGATATTCACAAAGAGACCGTTCAGTGCCGGCAGCGTTCCGTCCGTCTGCAGGGACTTGTCTCGTTGTTTGTCTATCTACATAAGTTAAAAAAAAAAATATCCACTTGTATCATAAATAACAAAGTATTATGCAGGCTAAAAAACCATTCAACCTACATAGAGCGGAGATTAATCATGAGCAATATGTAGGTATTAATACCTTAAAGAACTCACGTGTACGTTGGTGGAGTCTTTCATAGAGCATTATTTAATGTTATGAAAGTGAGTGACATCATAGCGGGCACAATTAGTTATAACACAGAAATTTTATTTATAATTCCGCTCAGAATTACGATTTATTTATACTAAAACATAGACAAGCATTGGTAGTATTACATTAGGATAAACATTGATTTTTAAAACGGTTTGCCGAGAACTTTCACTTCGCACAGCCCTGGCATTTCAAGGGTAGGTTTGTTTTTGTCACATTTCACAGTATTCACTTGTTGTTTCACCGGACAACTTTTATTTATTACGATCTTGCGTGGTAGGGGTTATACGAATATTTATTAACATGGGAATACTAGACTGATTTGAGAAATCGAAACGGGTGGAGTTTACTTTGTGATGATGCATCCGCTGCGTGGGGCCCACCAGTCCCGCGATTATCTTTCTACCTCCAGGGTGAATTCCAGACTGATCAATTATTTTCATTTACCCTCTTGTAAAATGCGGGAGAGGGGCTTACGGGGCGGGTTACTTGTTGAAGCTCCAAAACCCTTACTGTAAATTTAGCTCGGTGCCCTTCTGAGAAATTCTAGGTTTAGAAGCACATAGAAATGAATGTGCGTCGCCTCACTCTGACAAATGCGTTTCGCAATAATAATATTATTTAACAATAATTATCGGGGGTTGTCAACTTTTGCAGGGCTGGTTATTTATGATTGTTCTTGAATTTGTGGTTAGATTACTGATTTGGAATTTGAAACGTTCTTGTGCTAGGGGTTTCGTTTTGTAAAAGTATATATATACAAGTTTTCTCTTCATGCGTTTACACTTACAATCAAACTCGCTTATTATGATCTCGGACACAGCAAGATCTTGGATGTAATGAGGAGACATTCGTTGACATTTTGGTTTATGATTTTCTCCATACATTTATTCACTGTTATAACGAGAAACTTATCGAATATACCGAGCTAAAATACTGTTAATGTGTCGATCTTTTAAAAACATTTCGACACTAAGCAATAAAATCCGATCAAACTGGATGCCGCCAGGGTCGGATTACGTTAATGAGACTAGTTATGTGTCAAAGTACCTACCTAATTGGTGTTTCGCCGACAATAATAAATAAGTATCCACTCATATGGTTGAAAAATCCAAGGTTTGTGAAGTCCGTAGGTACCTACCAGCGTTCATTACAATAAACAACTTATTTTGTAGTTTATGAATGCCATGCTTGTTTCGGGGATTTTTACAATGGTTTACAGATATTTTATTTTCGACTTTTTGTGTAATGTGACCGCTCATTTAAAAATACCTATTCTCTGATATATCAAGTAACGCTTATAACGAGCAAATTCAGTCGGTCCCATCTTCCTCGTAATAACCAAGTTCGACTGTACTACGAGGGTGGGTCAATAATTCCTTAGAAAAAAGCATTAAAACAGTTTTTATTTTTGTATTTTTTTTTTATTTCTCAACATAATCTCCTTGGAGCTCAATACACTTGGTTAGACGTTTCTCAATTTTTTTTAAACCGTCAGAAAAATAAGTTTTCGGAAGGTCCTCAAAATAAGCATTTGTCCGATCGATGACTTCTTCATTTGAAAAAAAACGTTGTCCACTTAGCCATTTTTTTAAGTTTGGGAAAAGGAAAAAGTCACTGGGGGCTAAATCTGGCGAATACGGTGGGTGGTCGACCAATTCGAACTTCAATTCTTCAATTTTAGCCATTGATCGTAAACATGTGTGAACACGGGCATTGTCCTGATGAAAGAGGATTTTTTTCCTGTTTAAATGAGGCCGTTTTTCTTCAATTTTGTTTTTTAGCTGGCCCAATAAAGATGCATAATAATCCCCTGTTATTGTTTTTCCTTTTTCCAAATAGTCAACGAAAATAATTTCACGTGCATCCCAAAATACAGTAGCCATAACCTTACCAGCTGATTTCACGGTTTTCGCCTTCTTTGGACATGGTTTGCCTTCGCAATCTACTGCTTTGACTGTTCTTTCATCTCGGGAGTATAGTGGTGTATACATGTTTCATCTACAGTCACAAAGCGACGAAAAAAATCATCCGGATTGCGTTGCATGAGCGACAACAGGGCTTTAGAGGCCACCACCCTATTGCGTTTATTGTCGACTGTGAGCAAACGCGGCACCCATCTTGCAGAAATATTTTTCATGCCCAATTTGTCATGTAAAATAGAAATGACGCTACCTTTTGAGATCCCTGTAACCTCAATTATCTCACTCAACTTTAATCTTCGGTCACTTAACACCATATCGTGGATTTTATTGATCATTTCTGGTGTAGTCACCTCTACAGGACGTCCTGAGCGTGGTTCATCCTTTGTTGATGTACGACCACGTTTAAATTCATTTAACCAGTTATAAATAGTTGCAAGTGAAGGAGCAGATATGCCGTGAACTAAATCCAACTCATTTTTTATTTCCTTTGCTGTTAACCCTTTTATATTAAAATGTTTAATAACAGCTCTAAACTCAATTTTCTCCATTTTCCATTTTCCCATTTTCCACAAGCAATTTTTTTTTTAAATGTACGAGAAACACACAACAACCCGACCAATCTGATTGAAACTTCGCAGCATACTGAATCGGTAGTGCCGCTGCATGAAAACAAACCGCTTACAGTATTAGTCGCGCCACTTGTCGGCTTTTCTAAGGACTAATTGACCCACCCTCGTATATTGAACATAAATAATTTGGAAAAATTATATTATAACAAATAGAAAAAATCTTTTTTAATCCTTTCTATGCCGCAATTAGTTAATTGATAGTAATTAACGTAAGAATCGGTGTAATTAAGGCGTCCAAAGACGCTCTGGGCACTTAACCGGTTAAAAAAGTAAGACAACCCTGCAGGAAACGAACCTGCATCTCTCGGGTATCGCGCCCACACACATTGACCACAATGCTAAAGGAGTCATACTTACGACAAGTTTTAACTGATGGCTTTTAATACTCTCTGAAGGGCTTTCTAAATTGAGCTACATTGGCGATCGGCTTTTGTATTTTAAAGCAAAGTAGGTATTACTTTAATTACTAACCGACATCACGGATCACTCCAAGATTACGAGAAATTCTCGTGTTCGAACATGTACAATGTTTTTTTTCAGTATATTAGGGCATTTATTGAAGATTTCTGGATTTAAATGTGTTAAGAGATAAGTTCGCTACAGGGTGAATATATTAGATAGCAGGGATTCTTACGAACCAGTATAAAATATTGGATTTTAAAAATATCATACATAAAAAATAGTACAGCATTTTAAGTATTATTTTTAATTTTCTGTTTGTGACATCTATTGATTGAATCTTTAGTCCAATATTTCGTAAAACAGTTCCCTGCACAGAATAAAATTATGTATTCATGTTTCTGTGATAGAAAAAAACTTCAAAACTAATAATATCAAGGTTATTAACCTTTTTTTTTTATCGGCGTTAAGAATGAACATCTGTTAAAATATTTTCAAACCTTGGAAGTGATTTTAGATACAGGATAATTTACAGGGAACAGTTTTATTAAAAATTATCATATTATATTTTGAAGTTCGGAACAGAAAATCGTAACTTTTGAAACTTAAGAATAAATTCGCAAAATTTCACTTATTGCTAGAAATGCGAAAAGTAAGGCATTTGTTAATAATTTTCAGATATTTTATGGGTTATCATATGAAAATAGATTACCCTATATAATACAAGCAGTTTTTTTAATCTTTAGGACGTAATTGGTTTTTTATTTAGCACTAAAATTCTGAAGAAAAATAAATGAAAGTTTTTATTTATTGATCTTTGAACCTCCCTATCTCGCTTTAAATATATTTTTTGTCTTTTCTGTCTTTTAAATCATATTCCGACCATGTCTGATCCTAATAGGATCATATGGGCCTCCACAGAGTAGAGATTTGTATTAACAGATTTTGTTTTTTACGAGAAATGGATGTCAGCCACTTGCTCAACCTATTAGGTTTGAAAAACAATATGTGTACTTGCCAGACCTAGGATTCGAACCTGAGACCCACGGCGTTATATTCCAACGCTTAAGCCGCGCGGCCACCGTGGCATTAGAGCATCCTTTTTTTATTCATGTTAAAAAAATCAAATGATTCAAACACATACTTTTTGAGTTATTAATATTTGATTGATGACAAAGTCAATTTTGTATTCTATTTTGAGTTTTAATGTTATTGTAAAATAATTTTTGTTGATTCCAAAATATTCTAAATAAAATATAACAGAAATTGTTACATAGGTATCTTTAAGTAATGTTCAATATCTTTTATGTACTATTAAAGATATGAAAACATAATCACGTAATAAATGTATTATTGTATTTTTACATCCAGCAGTATTAATTATTGTATACTGAGCGAGGGCGCTATAAATGCTAATATTTCAATTATTTGGCTTATCATTATATGTACTGTGATAGACTTAATTCCAAATTACGAACACCGGACAACTTATGATGGTATATCTATAACTATTTAACTGTACAGTTTTATTAAATATCTCGTAAACAATACAGAATTGTAAACATCGCAGATATTGTAGAATCAATGACATTATGTTTTCACTTACCACTCTCATTCTCTCACAAAGATCTGCTTTTTCTTCAGCGTTAAAAAGATTTGGAACTTCGCCAGAATTCAAAATATTATTGATATCCTCCAAAAATCCTTCTTCCTTTATCTAAGAAAATAATAAATGTATTTTATTATACAAATCTCTAAAAATAACGAGCATTATTCGGTTTTCTACAAAGCAACATAGCACAGACATAAAAAAATTGAATGTTAGCAATTTTCTTCACAAACATATACACCTAACCCAGGGGTTCTTAACCGCATGTGCGCCCGTGGAACCATTTTTGTGAGCCCCCGGCAAAGTATTAAATAACGATTTTCAATACAGACAGACATTACTAAAATTGCTAATTCCATAGCGAAATTCCTCAAGAAGACACCAAAAAAAGTACCTACCCTCTTTTGAAAAAAGGAGCTTACAAAATTAAATGCTGTTCTGGTTCCACATATTTGTGTGAATCTTTATTTTCCACCATGAACATAATAAAATCAAAAGCAAGATCTCGACTTACTAATACCAAACTTGATAATTGTTTACGATTGGGATTATCATCTTACTCTCCTTACTTTGAAAAGTTAGTAAGTGAAACGCAAAGTCAAAGATCGCACTAATAGCCTGTGTTATTTTGAATATTTTTTTTTACTTTTTATTGCATTTTATCTCTTTTTATTTTCTATATGTAACTGTATGGGTGTTTCATGCTTCTTTTGTAAATGCCCTCACAGGCGTCTAAATATATAATCTACCGATATAATAAAATAGGTACATATGTAACACATAATACTCTCTTGTTTTTTAGAAATCCGATGTGCGCCCGCCACTATTATCCCAAATCTCAAATGCAACCACTACCGCAAAAAGGTTAAGAACCTCTGACCTAACCTAACCAAATCTAATTACTCCGCGGACATACTAAATTAAGTTTAGTTAACACACCTGTGATTCGATAAACAAAAATATGACATGCTGATCCGGCATACTGGCCTTCCTTAGAAGTGATTTCAAATCTTCACGCCATTCGTGGAAGCCATACTGACGGCTCATCTCAACCTTAAAATGAAATATAATGATCAAACTTACATACAATCGATGCTTAATAAGCCAAGAAGAGATAAATCAAATTAAAACTGTAGCCTTATACTGTAGATATTATTATACTATAACAAATAAAGAAATTACTTGGAATAGCTCATAATCATTGATATGTGCAGCAAGTCTAGTAAGAGATTGTCTTCCAGATCCTCCCAATCCTATCAGCAGAGCATGAGATCTTGGTTGAGCAACGATTCGACAGATTCGACATACATGCTCCACCGCAAACCTGTAATAGAAGAATATTTAAAATATCTATACTGCAAATATTCACTATAGACTCAATCGCTCACACTCTATATCTTCATACTTACTGGTCTTTAGTCTCTAGCGGAAAAATACGAAGCTTGCAATTTGAGACATTTTTTTGATAATTTACAATTTCAACTGTGTTAATTAATAAATATATATCTGAAAACATTAAAATTTTATTTAGGTAGGTATGGTCCCAATATTGAAGCTCGATTTGATATAAATAAAAAGGATTTCAAGTTATACACATTTATATTTTTATAAAAATCGATCTATTTTAAAATAGATATAAAAAATATTAAAATTATGAATTAGTCAAAAATCTCTTATGTGAAGCTTCGAAAACTTAATAAACTAAATTTTAATAATAAATATGACCATAAAAGATATGTAATAATAAGATGAGGTCCTGTAAAAAATCCACATTTTATTACATCTTTTTTACAATAATTGTAAGTCTATCTTTGACTTGAAACAAAAAATATTTTTCTTTTTAATGTTTTCAGATATTTATTTATCAATTAAGGGGGAGAGGCATACCAGCAGAGAACCTAGCGGAAAAATACGAAGCTTGCAATTTGAGATTTTTTTGATAATTTACAATTTCAACTGTATTAATTAATAAATATGTATCTGAAAACATTAAAAAGATTTTTTATTTTTTTTTAAATTTAAAGATAAACATACAATTGTAAAAAAATGTCTTAAATTTTAATTCGTTGCAGGGTCACATCTTATTATTACATTATATTTTATGGTCATATTTATTATTAAAATTTATTTTAAGTTTTCAATTTTTCGTCATTTAGATTTTTGACTAATTCATCGTTTTAATATTTTTTATATTTATTTTAAAAAACATCAATTTTTATAAAATTATAAATATGTATAACTTGAAATCCTTTTTATATATATCTATATAATATATAGATATATATAAAAATAAAAACAAATAAAAAATAGTCACAACACTTTTTGATCATCTTTCATCGTCTTATATAATATATAAGTAATTGATGAAAGACGATGAAAGATGATGAAAAAGTGTTGTGACTATTTTTTATTTGTATTTCGGATTCAATTTGCGTATACGGAGTGTTTTTTATTTACGATTTTAGTTTTACAAATTTTATGATTCAAAATGGATGAAATTGACGATTTTGGTGAAATCGATAACCTTATCGAAACAGTTGAATCTGAAGACGATGGAAGTGATGATTCGGATGTTGAACTTGAAGAAACTTTGGAAGTGGATGAAAGTCAATATACCACATCGGAATCCACTGAAAGACGGACATTTGAGTGGAAATGGGATATGTTTGAGCCGCGCACATTTTGTTTGTATGTTTTGAACCGTGCTTCGAAATTTTCCATACACTAGAAAATATTTAGTGATTTTAATGTGTTTAGTGTAATTTAGTGCTATCAGTATATAATATATTGACATTTTACAAAAATACTAGGAAATTTATTTTTAAAAATACTAAAATAGAGAAAAACTTTTTCGCCGAACTTCAATTGAGGTCTCATGTAAGTGCATGAAATTTAACTTTTCACTGATATTTAATTTTTTTTATAATATATTTAATTCGGCCCTGGAGAGTATGCCTAGTACTTTCAGCTGGGCTGTTAAAAGGTTAATGGACTGACTGGCGATGTACTGAGATATTAATATAACCGAGAGACTGGAATCAAGATGAGCAGTGCGCCGAGTGACGGACTCGTCGTGAGTAGTGCTCCGAGTGATGGACTCGAGTGGAGTAACGATTTATGGATTGCCCTTGCTATTTATACAAATGCAGTTCATACATTACAAGAGATATTGTCGCATCATAATAGTCCCTTATTGATCTAGATATGATTGAGGAAATGCTGACTATCGCTTCCGCTTCTTTGTTTTGTTTTGACAACAAAACATACATTTTAAAGTGTGTCACCCTTGTACTGGTGATTGGTATGATTGCTACATCTGTATCAACTGTCAAATAAAAAAATATCATAACAAAATGTTCAATTCCGTTCAATTCCACACTGCGACTGAAAAATGTTTGTAGAAACAGGTCTAAGCAGGACAATAATTAAAAGTTGGTGCAAAACGCAATCAAGGGTGACGTGTGAACATGCAATGTGTGCAGCACATATAGGCGACCGAGTCAAGGGGCAGGCATAGGCCTCCTCTTGAATTATTATTTATCTCTCTGCGCCATTCCCTCATTGATTCGGAATAATACATTCATTAATTTTCTTATCTATTTTAGATTATTAAATGCATAGATATTGCTTAGAAAAGTGTCAATAATTATTATTCATCGATGGGTAGCCAAATACACCAAAACATTATTTAGAATACTTAGATAAAAATTCACAAATATTGTGTATGCCAAAATACATAAAAAATGAATCGTCAAAACTGTTATAAACGTCACCTTCATGGCTGCCATCTTTCAATGTACCAACATAAAGAATATTAAGTTTTTTAAAGTTACCAATTCAATCAGAATAAAAATATTGAGAAATTTGAGAAAGTGTTATAATTGTAATTGTTCATAAGACTCTCTCCAGTTATAGTTATAATTACCTGAACAAGACTAAATTCATCGGTTTCTTCGTCATGTTATTGAATTCAAATAAGAACGAGTCGACAGTTTTTGTCAGATGATCCGTCTCCGTCGCTTCCATATAAAATCTCGTATCGGCTTTAGGATTGGCAAAGTCACAATAAATAAGTTTGCGGAGTTCGGCATCAGTGATCTAAAAATACCACACAAATAAATTATTAAATTATCATTCTATTTAACCCCACCAAATGCACTTACTGAAAAATATTTGGTGGAGGTTATTTACCACCACCAAATGTTTGAATGTAGTAAGAAAAAGCTTTAGGATAAAAATTGAAAGTCAGTTTAAAGAAATGTATCTATATCCTGATGCTGAATACCTCTGCTACACGGAATTACATTGGAACATGTAAATGTCTGAAAGCGATTGAAGACACATATCCACATTCCAATGTAGTTCCATGTAGCGTAGGTACTCAGCATTTACCCACTAACAAAATATTTTTTTCAAAATAAAAAGGATTTCAAGTTATACATAGTTATATTTTTTATGAAAATCTATGTTTTTTAAAATAGATATAAAAAATATTAAAACTATGAATTAGTCAAAAATCTAAATGCTAAAAAATTAAAAACTTAATAAACTAAATTTTAATAATAAATATAACCATAAAAATAATGTAATAATAATGTAACCTATGTACCAAATATGTGACAAATTAACATTTTTTTTACAATTGTAAGTTTATCTTTGATTTAAAAAAACAAAAATCGTTTTAATGTTTTCAGATACATATTTATTAATTAATACAGTTGAAATTGTAAATTATCAAAAAAAAATCTCAAATTGCAAGCTTCGTATTTTTTCGCTAGGTTGTCATATAAGATCCCCCTTAACATATTGATAATAAAATGTCAAAATGTTATTTTGCATATTAACCTCACTTATGTATATTTGTCTTACTTAGGTTAAAAAGAGCCAACGGCACGCGGTCTTCCCAAGTGGTCACCCATCCATGTACTATCTGTGCCCAATGTTGCTTAACTTCGGTGATCGGACGAGAACCTTAGACCGCTCGACTGGTAACATTCTGCGTTACACTCGAATTTTGTTCACAGAATTTTATTTTAATGTCACTGCGAATGGTAAAACACATACATGTTAAAAAGATTCCCTATTACCTTCTCATCACGATTTTCCGATAATCTTTCCAACATGCCATCAAAGTTTTCATTTAAGCACTTTGTTGTAGCACTTCTGAGGGCTTCCACGAACCAATCTTTGTCTTCAGAATCAATAAGGCGATCGGAAAACACTCGCAAGCATTCGTGCACCCACAGTCGCTTCATCGCCTGCAGGGTTTCTATTACTTCAGGAACGGATAGGAGCACACCCTGTTGTAAAAAAACATAACTCAATTAATTACCCAATGTCAAATAGCATCAATTCCACAGTTAGAGAAAGCGTTATCACAAACCTGGATGACTCTTGAAAAATCCCTCAAATTAAACATGTAGTGGGACTTTGATGGCGTCGGTAATAGATTAAGTCGACAATTTTTGTATATTTCAAGAGTGGCCGACACCAATTCACTAATGCATGGATCAAACTCTTTTGAAAACCCTCTGAAATATTGAGAACAGTAATAAATTTAAAGATAGATTTTGCAGAACTGTATAGCATTGGCGACGGGTGGAGGTAGACTGTGGAGATCTGACAAAGATAATGCACACATTGTCAGTCATACTTATTAATTGTTTTCATTGAACTAAGAATATAAATTGCAGAAGGTGCTGGTCAGTTTTTAAAATTCAATGAAACATTGACATACTAATAATAAAGGTAGGTTATGGAGATCTGACAAAAATAATGCAGACTTTCTCAATCATACTTATTTGTTTTCGTTAGACTAATAATACAAATTAAAGATAGTTTTAAGAATTCAATTAAACCCTGCCGACCAAACCATAATAGGTAAAAAATATTCTCCTATTTATAAAATATCTAAAATTGTGTAACGCCATAATTTTAGATATTTCATAGATGGAAGAATATTTTTATCTAATAAGTAATAACCATTGATATACTACTGGATGAATCATATGCTTCTTAAAATGACGCCCGATTTTCAGCGACTCGGCCAGTGTTAAAACTTACTGTTTTAATATCAGCGGACTTAACTCGATATAAGCTCACTTAATATTTGTCTCGAAAACGACCTGGCAATAATTATGGGTAAGCCCGATCTAGCTTGCATCTTTCTCTAACTAATAGTCAGCGCATGACGACTTGCTCTGTCCGCTCAGACATGAATTTTTGGTAGCTTGCAAGCTTTGGGTTGCAGACCCTTAGGGTCACTATTCCAAGAATGCAAATTTAGTTTTACAGCTAGGGCAATACGGGTGAAATTCGAGAATCCATGTTAACGGTCTTAACGCATTATACCTACAAGGAAATATTATAAGACGATATTCGTAATATCTTTTTGTGGTACATTTTTAAAATGACACTTGTATGGGAACTCCTCATCTAGTAGTATATCAATGGTAATAACACACAACAATATATATATTTGGTCAGACCCAAGATTCGAACCTGGAACCCAGGACATTATAAGTACCTAATGTATATATCATGGGCAATGAAAACAAATAAATATGACTGACAAAGTTTAGTTTCCATTATTTATGTCAGATCTCCACAGCCTACCTCCACCCTCCACCACTGCTATATAGTGTTGGTTAGTTTTTCCTGCCTAGTTTTGGTATACTTTGGACAATAAGACAAAATTGTGCACACTTTTTCATTCATACTTATTTTTTTTCATTGGATTAAAAATGCATATTGGATGCAAATGATTTTTTTTTTAATTCATTAAGCCCTGCTTAAGCCAAACTATAATAGAAAAAAATATTATTCTATCTATAAAATATCCAAAGTAATGGATGATTTAATTGCATAATTTTAGATATTTTATTGATAGACGAGTATTTTTTTACTATTATCTATTATGGCTTGGTTTTCGCACAGTTTAATTGGATTATAAAAACTAACCAAAACCATCTGTAAAATGTAGTCAATGAAAACAAATATGTATGACTGATAAAGTTTAGTGTGCACTCCTTATGGTGGATCTTAACAGCCTACCTCCACCCTTTGCCACTGCTATAATATAGTGACTGCACAAAACTCTTGCATTGACAGTGTACAAGAAAAAACATCGTTGTATAAATTCATCAACACAGGCAATGCAAAAGCATTAAATGTCATTCATAAAAAAGCTGCCGAGCAATAAATAAAGTACTATTTAAAATCATTAGTGAGAGTGATAATTAATATTGGAGTATAAACCTTGTATCCAAATGCCAGAGCATAATCTTGCTGAATATTAACATGAGAGTCGAATCGTCGAACTCGTCAATGCATAAAAATCCAAAATGTCGAGTGAATCTCGGGGTCACTCCTTTCATACCGGGTGTCGGTTTACTCATTGCACACATAAACTGAAAAGAAAATCAAAATACAGTAAGTATTTATCAAAAATCTCTAAATATGTTTAATTATAAAAAAAATATGATATACTGGATTCGAATGTAAACCAATTATTTAAATCATCTTAAACAAGACAAAAGATGCATACAGACCAAGGGTTGAGGAAGTTTTTTGGGTGTTACCAAAAAATTATTTGTATTAAACAATATTTACCCCGCCCCCACCAAATTCCTAACTAAACATAAAGAAACCCATTAAATGAATAACAATTACTAAAAATACTTAAAAACCCTACATGCTGTAATAAGAATTGCACACATACAAATTGTAAAACTAAGATCATTCGCTCATGGAGAAACTAAGATCCGACGAACTGGTTGCTGATGGATCTCATAAAGTAGCCAATAACTGATGCTTCGCACACGGCGCTACTGAAACCCACCTGAAATAATAATCTCATAACCTCAAACTTTCAAAAATAGATAAAATATATAACATTAGTGAAATCATGGTTTATTTTACCAACGTCATTAGTGTGTAGGTATTTTATGTCAATTTGTTTCTAATAAAAATAACTAGTTATAATAATTAGCAAAGTAAAATTATTCGTGTATCAATATCGTTCAAATATACCCTACTTCAAACCAATTTAAACACTACTCCTGTGTATTATCTCCGCGAACCTAACCTCCACAGTTTCTGACGTTTGACCCGCCACTGACAATAACTGTACATATGTGGGCACATCTGTTGACAGTTCGAAAGATTTAAATGGGGTAGTTAGAACTGGTCTGTGGTGTGCCCACTAACATACAGTTATTGTACAGTTATTGTCTGTGCCAGGTTCAAACTGCTACTCAAACTGGCCGTATATGGGCACCTATACAGATCATTGTTGGACAAATTTCATCATCATGGTACCCAAGAGATATTAAAAAATCTAGAAGGTGACCAAAATTCCGCTGACATACGTAGCAATGAAAGGATTGAGAAAAATGGAAACAAGATGGAACGACCTTCGTCTAGTAGTGAATCGAGAGTGGCTAAGATGATGATGGCATATCATTATAGGATGAAATCTATAGCAATCATACCACTCAGCATTACAAGTGTGACACACTTCAATATTTATGTTTCGTTGTCAAAACAAAACAAAGTGGTGGAAGCGATTGTCAGCATTTCCTCAATAACCTACATAGTGTCTATTATGATTTATTGAATTGTGACAATGTCTCTTGTAATGTATGGACTGCATTTGTATAAATAGCAAGGACGATTCATAACTCGTTATAGTCAACGGTCATTCACTCGAGTCTAGTCTCGCGATTAGATTAATCTCTCGAAAACATCAATCTCATCAGTGCATCCGTACCGTGATTATAACATTACTCTGTCATCTTTATCATTATATTTATTTATTCTTGTGTCGATAAACTCCCTCCTCAAAATTTCCAAGCAACTACGACTTTATCTCCCTCCACACACCTCATCTTTCCCACAAAACAAAAGAACATCAACTTGTGAGAGTAAAGCAAATTAAGGTGACGCATCAGTGAAACGCCAAATAATTTTCAACTGTACGCGCGACGAAATTTTGTACTCGCTTCGCATTCATTGAGAGAACGGCGAGTCAGACATACGTCACTTTGCTGCGTGATGGCGACGGGCCAATTAATTCTAAAATCGTGTAAAGATGACTAAAAACGTTACCCATTTACTTTAAAAAGAAAACATGTCAATGAATATATTATTATTGTTACTAATAGAATAATAAACAGAACATAAAATGGACGTATGTTGGATTTATATGAGAAATAATATTTCGTTTGACAGGCGTCTTTTGCACCCGCGACCCGCAATCCGCACATCGCCTAGCAACGATCTTTTTAGACCGTGTCTCAACTAATGCATGGCCTTAAGTAATAAAAATCTTCATTAATTACTCCCACATATACATATTTATTCAATCAACGGGCACGAATAAATAAGATGAAATCAAATATCTTACCTGTATTTCAATAAGTTTCATGGCGACATTATCCTTGCGGTCGTACCAGAGTCCTTGATCCAAAGCCTGGCGGAGTACTTCGATGGGAGGCTGAGCGCCGTACGTCTCTGCTTGCGGCATCGATACGTCATCAACAAAGACAACACATTGAGTACCAATGGGTGGACCGAAGACACCTTAAATATTATACATATAAACAAAATATCATAACTATATTTGATGGAATGGGCTAATTGCCTAATCACAAAATTGGCTTAACAATTTTGTTTGTCTAATTATGTTTATTCGAATATGTTTTATGGGTAATTCCGGCATTGGTCAATTGAATTAAATCAAAAAAATCTCTCAATCGTTGAAAATCTAATAGAAATTACTTGGAATTTTTATATATCCAATCTACGACAAACAATCATTGAAAAGAATATTATATCAGTAGACAGTTCTCCAATTTGAGACATGCAGCATTGCACATTGCAAAATCACCCGTACAGATGATAAACTTGCTCCACCGGGTTGAAAAATAAAGCAAATTGGTGGGCCTAAATATAATCATATCCAACACAAAACTGATGATCATTCTTCTTCTTCTTCTTTGCCCATATCCGCCCCTTAACTGGAGCATATGGACACCACGCGGCGCCTCCAAGAATCCCTGTCGCTCGCCAGTCTTCTTGCTTCGTTCCAGGTCAAACCAGCATCCCGTAGCTCCGCCGTATACACTCTGTAGATTGTATTTAGCGGCCTTCCAGGACGCCGGAATCCGGTCGGCTTGAAGAACAGGCAAGCCAGGTTAAAGTTCTCTTCTGGCATCCGCAGCACGTGGCCGAGCCAGGTCCAACGTCGCCTCTTCACTTTCAGCGTGATGAGAGGCTGCTTGGTACGTTCTCTTATCTCCTCGTTGCTCCTAAAGTCATACCACCGCACACCCAGTATTCGTCGCAAACATCTATTTTCGAAGCTCAGTATACGGTTGCTCTGAGCCTTCGTAAGGTGCCATGATTCGCTACCGTAAAGCAGCACCGTCAGAATGCAAGCGTCGAATAGGCGGCATTTGGTTTTGACCGAGTACAATCGTGAGTCCCAGACATTTCGCATCGAGTTGAATGTTGCTCCAGCCATTCCCATTCGGATAGCGAGCTCTTTCTGCAAAATGCCATCTCCCGTGATGTGTACCCCCAGGTACTTGAAGCTGTCGACGCTCTCGATGCTCTGTCCATCGCTAATCAGAGGGAAATCTGGATCAGGACAGGTGCTATTGCACAAGACGTTGGTTTTCTTCGCGTTGATTTTCAAACCAACGCGAGAGGAGTTGTTATGCACGGATGATCATATATCGTAATAATATCATGCAGTAACGCAGTATGCTGCTAGCACACAGATAAATAAAAATAGCAAAAAATGCCATGTCGAAACTGCAACCAATCTGAAAAAACAAAAACATTACTGAAGCAATTAAAATCCGTCTACTCGAAGGCGGACTGCTGAGAGTTTCGTGATTAATCAAACGAACCAATGATTCCATTGTAAGTGAACTCCAGATTCTCCTCAGTTTATGCACACAGTACTCTCCATTTTTTACAACGTTTGTATTACCTAGTATTCTTGTTTGTCCAGTACAAATCTTGCAATCGATTTTTAACTAACTTCCCGACTAGCTAGATATTTGAAACTTTTAGAATATAATATCAGAACACAATGCCAATGCATTCTTTTAATACTTTTAGCCATCTTTAAGCAGAATTGAATTCATTTTCAGTTAATGCTGTTTTGTATGGAAAGTTATTTCAGAAAAATCCGTAAAAACTAAAAGACTATTATTGGTTGCTAAGGGGGTGGTCCTAGCAACTAAATTATTAATATATACGTGCGTTACTATGGAAATCAAAATGAAATGTCAAAATGACATTTCAGTATTCTATATTTGTTAGTTTGTTTGTTTTTTATTTACTACATATCAAGTACAAGTTTGAGCATATTGAGCATAATAATTCAACAGAAAATTTAAAAACGTTGTATATAAAAAGTTCTTTTTATCTTGTAATTATTTCATCATATAGTCATCTGGGAAGATGACAATCTGATGAGCTAATGCGATATTTGAGTTTAGTCTGAATTCTAAGAGGGATGAAGGTTAGCTTTGTAGAATACTGCCAGATCGCCAAATCATCCGAGTCATGATTCTCAGCCACGAGTTCCTAATGAAGAAGACTAACCTTTCTTGCGTTTATCCAGCTTTGCCATGATTATATCTTGCGTCTGATTGGCGGACGTCTGCGCCGAGAATCCCATTGTAAGTGCTTTGTAGATTTTAGTATCAGCTTTCTGCATCAGAAAATCCTGCAAGAACAGAGCGTTTCTTATAGATATATGTACCATCATAAATCGACCGATGTTTGAATTTAGACCTAAGCTCATCACAGTATAAAAAGTATTGAATAATATGTCAAATGTTAGCATGTGGCGCCCTACTCAGCAGACAACTTATACTGGTAGATCTATACATAACCCTACCTCAAATGATGTTCCTACATCGATATCATACTTATTTGTACTAAATGTATAATAAATGTTAGCACTAAATGAGTTAAGTAATTTTTAATCATAACAATCTATTTGTTTATTCTAGCGATGAGAAAACCACAGAACAGATTAATACATAAATAGAATTGCGATAGGCTATAACCCAATACACTACATTTTGACACAGGGTTTTGAATGTGTGAGTATCCTACAAAAATTAACCACACATTATAGACGTGTAATAGTGTGTGTAACAATTTCAAATCCACACAACGAGAGCAGGTATCAGAACGAAATACAAGCGTACTCTTAACACGTGTTTAAGTTCATCCTATATTTTTCCACACTTTGTCGATATAGGATTAGTTTGTCGAATATCCGTTTTTGCCGAAATCGACCTTTGAATGCAGAATGATTTTTTGTATCTAAATGGACCAGAACCATCCTTTTCTTTAAATTGCTTTGTAATGAAAACAGCATTCATATGCTGTAAAAACAATTTAAATACCTTCATGTATTTAAATATAGGATAATCAAATCTGTTTTTCGTCTCCTGAACATTTGACATTTGGTCTATTCGACACACCAATCCTACAGCGACGACTTGAGATCGGTTGCCCGTTTCTCCACACCCGTTAGGTATTTCAGTTCCCATTATTTGGAGAAAAGTCTTTAGAGTTGTGTAAAGGTAAATAACTTCTATGAGATAAACACATATATCTTCGAAACCATCATAGTGTAATGAACTCTTAAAAAATGTGCCACCCCTGAAGCATGTGACCTTAAAATATTTAATATATAAACCCTACCTGGAAATTTAATAATCAGTCTGACTCGCATACAAACTACACATTGTTTCATGGAAACTCTATTATAAATTATTCTCCTGCATTCTTCAGTTATTATAAAACTTATCTGGTAATTTAACTTTGATAAAAAACTAAGTTTACTAAGACTAAAAGTCCTAAATAAATTCATAATTTTTATACATACTTATAAAACAAATTATTCTAAAATATATTATTTAATTATTATGAAAAAAATATCTCACGATGATGTAAGATGACTTTCCGGTTCCTGTTGGTCCCACCATCATAACAGCCTTTTTGTGATAGACAAGGAGTTTGAAGAGTGCCAAGTAGCGGACTGTATCGAGTGTTGTAACAATAATATTGTGAGCAGCTGTGTCACGGGATATCGGCGGTGCGCTTATGAGATCATCACTCCAAGACTTCCATTTTCCTTTACCCTGTCGTACAAAATATGAAAAAATATTAATTCTCGGCAAAACCTCGAAAATCACAAATGCCTTCCTTTGGGAATTTTTACAATACTATGGTGTGAGAATGCTTCAAAAATTCATCAAGAAATGACCATCATCTTTACCATTAAAATCAAGGAAATAACATTATTACATTAATTGATTTATGGATTATGTCAGATTGGTCTAAATTGAGCCCATATCCGGAAAACGAGCATTATCGCGATAACGCTGTTTTTGGTAAATCGGTTTAAATTACGCGGCATACACCTATGCATGCACTCACCAAATATTACTTTTATATTCTAACAATAGGTGGCAGTAGGCAGTCCAAACTGACCACGCGTTGCACGCTGTTTATTCGTATACCATAATATCTATGCCGTACACGACACACAGCCCAACCAACTTATCTGAATAATGGTCAAAAATGGAGCTACTAGAACCCATATGGACGCCATATTGAATGTCAGATTCTATCCAGTTGCGAGTTTTGATTGGGTAGTTTTCGACTGTGGTTCCCCTATCAATTCTTCAGATAAATTTGCGGCACTGTACACACAATTCGTGCTTACGGACGTTCGCAGCATTTCCATTTGTTGTTGCGATAAATATTTTTTTACTCTTCAGAGTATAATCTATTTGTTCTAAAAAAGGCGTGTCATTGATGAAACTAAGTGGGCTTGCACATCAGAACTCGCCGCATGCGTCTTACGACAAATTTGTCGATGTGACGTCATCGTAAACCAAGAAATAAACGTTATCAAATGGAGCTTCGCAGATTGGTCGATGCAACTGCGACTCTGCAACGCTGCAACATGCGTCGAGTTGCATTGGCCAAAGCCTGCATGTCGATGTCCGGCGAATATCGACTCCGCGCATGCGCACAGCCGCACAATCGGCCATTTCTCTCCAGACTGTCGCCGCGTTCGGAGCAGCCGCGATGCGGCGAATGTCGATATCGCTAGGCAGATGTGCGAGGTTGTATCATGGAACACCGGCTGCCCGTTCTCGGAAGTTTTGATTTATGGCAGTCAGGCACACAAGGCGAGTTGTGATGTGCGAGCTGGCTTATTCTTATGTCAAAAACGAATAGTGGTCAAAATTATAAAACTTTTAAAGAAAAGATTATCAAGAAAATATACTTTGATGTATGTGGGTAAGTGCTGTCAGAAGTTGTGCAATATATTTTTTTCAGCCATTGAACAATATAATTTATTTTCCAAGTTTTGGGAAATGGGAAATAAAATCCAAAGGGATGCAAAGTAAATAGAAGACATTTTGTCTTGTTTGCTTTTTGTGAAGCCAACAAAGTGCTGATTGGTTAAAAAATATATTGGAATTTATCCCAATGAATGTTGGAAATGGACCTGATGTAGATATCACTGCAAGTGACTCACTTAGGGTAAAGGATGTAACCATCAAAATCAGAGTTGTACGATTATTTTATATTATACGGAAAAACAGCGTTAAATTTGTTACCGTATATTTTATTATAAACATGGTGGTTTATCCAATAAAGTTTTTTTATTAATAAACCGTGTTCTCAATTACTCAAACTACCTTTATTCATCAGAATTAAATATTTTTGATGCTGTGTATCTCCACAACAACCAACTGGAATGTTTAACCGCCAATATCTCTGAACAGTGTTTTTAAGATAATGCTCGTTTTCCGGATATGGGCTCAATTTTTGTTGTGGCATTCTTGTACTTGCTTTTCTAATTTATGTATTTTCAATAAAGCATAAAAGCGCCTATACGCGTGTATGGATTAACTTGCAGCAATAGTGTGTATTTTAAACTATCACGATAATAACTGTTTACAAATAAAAGTGCTGACTGTCTCGTGAATCTCATTCTTCAAGAGTAAGCGAGACGCGATGTTGTCATTTTATAGTACTATTTGACAGGTCACGAAAATCGTTTAACTTCAAAATGAGTCTGTGAGGTGTAGTTTGTTTTTTTGCCGGCAGGTTCGTTACTATCATTCTATTGCGCAGGCGCAGATGTAGAACAAATCCCAACTGTCGCCTGAAAATTCAGAAGCTACCGACCTTTTTTCAAACATATTTACACGTGTATTTCTTGCTATGGCCACAATAATACGTACTGTCAGCAGCAAATCCATGCACGTGTAAACGGGGTATAATATTCTATGGGTTGCCACAGTGTGGAGGTTATATTAACAAAAACAATGTGGGTAATGGTTGTAACGTAATTTATTCTCGTACTCTGGAATAAATACGTTATGAACATGGATGGCAACATTTTGCCTCAGAAATTTAACGCGGTTAACATGCCAGACTGAGCGGCATGGATCTTGACGTTGGTATTCCTGCGCGTGGGACGCCGATTACGTGCGCGTGGATATCGCGGCAGTCATCATCCGGAGGGGAACCAGTGAAGTCCAGTTTTGAACGAATCGTGCGTGCCGGTCTCGGACGCCAGCCGCACAAGATGGACGTCGATTCTCAACCGGTATTTATTGTATCACCTTGTTTAGGATTAGCTTCTTGTTTTTTTAATCTTTAATAACTCCTCACAGAAACTCTAGTTCTCGTTGTATTATGTATGGCATTTGTTCGATCTCAATTGTAACCCTTTATTAATATACTTTGGCGGTTGTGCCGCGTGATAATATTGCTACTTCTTGTTTTTAATAAATCTAATGTGTCCGGTCTCGGAACCTATTAAACCAATCTTATTATTTTAATTCTTTGCCTTGATTTGTCCCCCGTGTATGGTACGCGCAGTTGGAGGAATCTGGGCATTGATGGCGCCCTCTTACTATTCATTATAATTACCTAACATTCTTAAAAGGAGTACTGGAAGCTTGAAGACATTATGAACATATGCAACGGTCTCCACGACCAAGTAAATAAGTAGGTTTGCTTCTTACAGGGATTTGGGGTCATAGGCTTTACCGCTGCATTTGTTTCTGAGCTAGTCGGATGTTTAACATTGTAGGTACACACACATACACATATGTGTTTTTTATAATGTTACATGGTTGTTAGCCATTCTCTCAATCCATTGGACTGAATCAAACATACATTGAACAAACAACATGCTTTTTTGCCAACTGTGGGATCGAACCTGTGACATGCTGCTTCAGAGTTGGACGCTCTACCAAGTGACCATCGTTAAGTGTAGGCCACATTTTTAGTGATTTTTACTATTTTAATTAATCAATAAGAAAAAGTAATTTAATTATATAATATGACTGACAATGCAGTAAGAATTTATACCTCTTTAATGTATCTGTAATCATAGACCAAGCCGTCCTTTGGTATGGAGAATATGTAATTCTTCGCCGGTTTGTTAATGGGAAATGGATAGCCAAAGGTATCTTTAGTGCTCTGCGGGAATTCCTTCTCTAGCAGTCCTCGAAACATGAGATCAAACTTGGGGCGGCTGGTGGCTTCCAGAGTCGCACCGATTGACCAAATCGCCGAAAAGAAGAATACACCCTACAAACAGACAATGATTATAATGAATTGATGGCTCACATTGACTCGCGGTGTAAGTGTAAGGTAATTTTCATACAAGATTATTTCTTTTTAATATTTTTTACATTCGAATAAAGGACGTTGATGGTAGTTTTGCGAATTATTTCGAAGACTTTAGCCGTTATACACGAGCCCATGACATAACCACGGACATCTGATCACGATAATGTTTACAATAATACTCTTTTATTGTATTAATATATTATTTTATGTAGTGATCAAGAAGAGTGTGCAAGAACAACGATAAATGGCACATTTGCAAAATGTTGAGGAATGAATAAAACGTAAATAAAATTATTATTAACGGATTTTGTTAATGTATTTTATTTCAAAGATGTAGTTGTTCATACAGGGAACACAATTCAACAATAATTTATTATGAAAATAATCAAATTAATTAAAAAATCATAAATAAAAATACCTGTAGGAGAATAATAACAGCATGTGCCTTATAGCGTTGTTCTTGTGAATAATTTTTTTATACGAGAACAACAATGGACAGTATGTGCCGTACAGCGTTGTTCTCGTGCATGATTAATCAACTAAGGATTAGTCTAAGAAAATAGGTCATGTATTTGTGACATTCATCATTATTCTACTCATTTCTTTTGGAGGTTGTTTCCCTGGTATTACGACTCCTTTCTTAGAAGTATAATATCATTTCCCAGCAAGTGTTTTTCTTTTAACATCCTTCCAATCTTGTATGTTTATCTTGCATTTTCTACTCCTATTTAAATGATTTAAGCCACCCGGCGACAAAAAACACCACTCGGGTCCGCCATGTTTGTACTATTCATCATTATTCGTGGGTAAAATTCGATATTTATCGTTGTTCGTCGGTAAAGCAGTTTTTTACCAACTAGATTTACCATCTAGTGGTGTTTTTAATACTAAAACACATTCATTCACAATGTTCTATTCATAACTCACTTACGCCCAAAGTGTGCCATACATCGTTGTTCGTGCACACTCTTCATAATGTTATTTTCTAACATGAGAAAAGAAAAGGTATCATAATGACAAATACGTTTTTCCTAGAAAGTCTACAGATTATTTAGGTTAAGGTAGATTTAATAATTTAATTACAATAACTTAGATACGATACATTCTTAATTTTTGACCATCACACAGCACTTTGGCTCTTAAATATTGTTAATAGGTACTGTTACTTATTTCCATTATTTTCTCATGTCATATTGTGAATGTCTTAAATTTGTAATTTGGAATGTTCGCCAGGTATATACATATTACTATGTAATCTAAAATAAATAAATAAATTTTAAGTGAAGAGAATGAAAAAGAAGTTATATCGATAAATACTTTATTGCAAAAGACTGCAGTATTTTGAAAACTACCATCTGAATAACTTATTATACAGGGGAAACTCCTCGAAAAAGAGGTGCAAATATCATGGCTGAGGAATCTAAGGATTTGGTTTCGGAAAGACACATTCTCATTATTCCAGTCAGCGGTCTCAAAGGTTGAGTTTACTGTGATGATTGTAAGGCTTTGTAATGGAGATAATACTTAATAAGAAAAAGTAGATTGTACATATTGATTCTACTGACCTCGAGTTGTGCCCTAACGTCTAGTTCACTGCGGTTAACCATGAACTTCTCATCCAGAAAATCGTCCATAAATGAATCAAATACGTTCATTGCCGCTTTTACAAGATTCGAATCTGAAGTCGTATACATTTCCTGAAAGCACATCACATTACATCAACTAAAATGAATTCTCAGGTGGAATACCCACAGAACGAGGACGAGCAACGGTGCGGGTGTCAATTTGGTGAATGTCGCGACCACTCACAAAAAATACAATGGAAACTTATAGTGCAAAGTTCAAAGGTTGTGTGGGGCGGCATTCTGCCAGCGGACGATTTCTTTACCACGCAAAATTCTTATTGGTGCTATTGATCAGAAATCTTTATGTTCCGTTTCCAAATAAAAATGTAAAAAAATATACTTATGCTGCTGATCTAGTTTCTGAGATAATTAAAGGCAAAAGTTTGAAAAAACATCGGAGTGGTATCCTCCCGCTACGCCAACAATGAATCTTTCATATAAAGAGCCTAGGCTCCTTAACAAAGGTTCATTGATATTAATTAATACTGAATGTGATTTTACCGTACCTTGGCACCTCCAGACCTAAGTAGCCAGAGTAGCGGGGGACAAAACCTGTGAAAGAGCTGGCGAATGTTTTGTTTGTTTATGTCGTGTAGAGCTGGCGGTAATGTGTTCAGCCAAGAGTCGACCAAAGGCTCCCAACCCAGACCGCAGGGTTCCATGTAGATCATCCCACACCGTGAAACCTAAAACAAACAACACTGATTATTAAACGAACAACCAAATCAGAATCATAAGTAGGTCACCACTGTATTGTGTGAAGACCAAATGCTGGTTGCTCAAGGGGTATGTATGACTATCAGATAGAAGCTAAATGTACTAAGTGTTTGAATTATGAAAATTGATATTTCTGCCGAATTAGAGAAATATATTAGTAAAGCCACATCACAAGCGCACACTAGAACTCGTAACCAGACAAGGTGGCAAATCGCCATGGACTCTATCATCGTGACCAACCCTGCCATAATTTTCAGGAATGCTACAAGAGCGATATATACGCTCCAGCACATCTATTCGATACACAAGACTGCTGTCGGCCGCTATCAGCAGCTATCGAGGATAGTTTTTCATTTTTTGTATCAAAGTATTAGCACTTATTGTAACAATTACAGTAAGTTGGTTGTAATTCCGTACCTATATGGCAGAAGCATATAAGTCATTTTTTCGCATTTTACAGGAGAAGGTTTTTAAGGTTTAAAGAAGTGTCACAAATCAGGATATGAAGAAAATTGGATTGTTTAATGTTATTATTATAAAAAAACTAGTATAGTTTTAAAATATATTTAATAAAATAAGAAAATCAAGTAATTCAATGAGTTATTGAGCATTTAATGACATATGAGGTTTTGGCATAAAAATATTTTCAACATTTTGACATATCATTTACAATAATACATGTTTTAGTATAGAAAACTTATGAAATTAAAACAAGAGCATGGAAATTAAATGAAAACATGATAAAATTAAACTAACAGTGATAATAATAATTGGTAAATAGTTGTTTAAGAGTATTACTTATAGTATTTATATAAAAAAATTAACAGGTATTAAAATTTATATCAAATGGATGATAAACCGGATCTATCAATGGCAATAAACTGATGAAGTCATCTTTCTTAGATTGATTAATTGGCAGAGGACTGTTATAGCATTGCTTAATTTATTAACAATATTCCTTCTTTCTCTTGTTGTATGGCGTAAATCAAGTTAAAGAAATGGGTCATCTTCGTTTAATGGATATTTAAATTTTATTAAACCAAACTCCTTCTGATACCTGAACCATCTTATTTTGTTCCAAACGATATTTTCTCCAACTGTATTAATTTTTCGCTTCACCAGTTGATTAAAAAGAAGGCTTAAATAATTGTAAATCTCATCCTGAGACATCTCTTTAACAATAAAAAATTTCTTGCCCCTTACTGTTCTAACAAACTGATACCAATCATGGGCAATATTAATTTCTATGTTGGAAGTTTTCTTGGCTTTTTCAATTCGTGAATGGTCAGTGTCACATTCAAGTCACGTATAGCCTGGGAGCAAATATTTATGATCCATGACCTGGATAGTTGGTAATCTATATATATATAAAACAAAGTCGGGTTAGTTACACCATTTATAACTCAAGAACGGCTGGACCGATTTTTATGATCTTTGATTTGTTGGATTTTTCTCCGCCCCGAATAGCAGAATAACTATTAAAACATTGGATAAATCACGGAACAAATAAATTATGAAGAAAATTCATTTTATCATACATTTTGTATCGAACGGCTTTTGACTGATATCGATGAATTTAAAAGATGGAGCTCGCGCATACGAAAACAAAAGAAAATCACAAAAAAATTAAATCCGTATACAACGCCATCTCTGATACATGACAGAAACAATAAACAAACAAACAAAAGAAAGTATGAACATGGCGTTTTTGACAGTTGATTCAGTTCAGCCTCAGATAATACCGAAAGACTTTGTTGTAGACAAATAGCGATTTTGATCGTGATTTTCAAACAATAAGTTGCCTTCTAAAATGTTCACTTTGTGAGGTTATCAAATTTGTGAATGTGCGCATATCGATAACTGCTTCATTATGTAATTTTGAATTGTGTGATTAATTTTCCAGTGTTATTTACAATGCCGCGAGCCAGAAGATCTAATCTATCTATCTATATAAAACAAAGTCGGATTAATTACACCATTTATTTTTTAACTCAAAAACGGCTGGACCTATTTTTATGATCTTTAATTTGTTGGATTTGTCTCCGCCCTGAATAGCAGAATAACTATTAAAACATCGGAAAATTCACAGAAAAAGAAATTATGATGAACATTCATTTTCTTATACATTTCGTATGAAACGGCTTTTTTGATGATGTCTATTGATGATATAGAACTGATTGACTGATTTCGGTGAATTTTTTTTGTTCGTCTCGGCCTCGAGAAGCTTCCTGCGCATTGGAAAAGTAAGAAAATCACAAAAAAAATCCGTATACACCGCCATCTCTGATACATGAGTATTACAATTCAGTAAAGTACATCAAATACATCTGCAAATATGTCACCAAAGGCAGCGATATTGTGGTTTTTGGCGTTCAAACTCCCAATACCAACGATGAAATCACGCACTATCAAGTTTGTCAATATGTGAGCTGCAATGAAGCAATTTGGCATATTTTCTCATTCCCCATTCATGAACGTCATCCCACTGCTGTACATTTGGCGATGCATCTGAAAAATGGTCAACGAGTTTATTTTAATGCATCGAATGTTGCTCAACGTGCTGTAACACCTCCAACGACAACATTGACCAGTTTCTTTTCAATTTGTCAAAGCGATCCGTTTGCACGAACGTTGCTCTACTCTGAGATGCCACGTTATTACACTTGGAATGCTTCATCGAAGAAATTTCAACGTCGGAAGCAAGGCGATGCGGTTCCTGATCATCCGGATGTGCATTCTAATGATGCTCTTGGTCGCATTTACACAGTTCATCCGAAGAATGACGAATGCTTCTACTTGCGGTTGTTGATGGTATGATGGAAAACGATATTCATTGGGACATGAAAATCGCTGTAGCAATTGTTTCTGCATCTTCAAGTCAGATACGCACATTATTTGCTATCATTATTTGGACATGCTTCCCATCAAATCCACCTGAACTGTGGAACAAGTACAAGGATGACATGTCAGAAGACATTTTACATCGAATTCGTGTCAGTTCAGAGAATCCCTATCTCGAGTGAATGAGGAGATACATAACCAGGCTTTGCTTTTGATCAAATACATGTGTTATCTCATGTGCGGCAGTTTATTAGTCAAGTTAGGAATGTCAACGCCACATAGTGGAATGAATGACGCTTTTAATCGAGAATTGGAATGTGAACGTGGATATGATCGAGATGCATTGAACCTATCGGTTCGATCGAATGTACCAATGTTGAACCCCCAACAGAAGGAAGTGTACGATACGTTAATGAAGGCAATTGATGATGGAAATGGTGGTTTATTTTTCCTCGATGCGCCTGGTGGAACTGGGAAGACATTTCTCATGTCTCTTCTCATTGATTTTGGCCATTGTTTGTGCGAGATCCGAAATTTTTGTAGCAGTTGCTTCTTCTGGGATAGCGGCCACATTGTTAAAAGGATGCCGAACGGCTCATTTAGCGTTGAAATTGCCATTAAACCTTCAAACGACTGAAACACCGACAAGCAGTATTGCGAAACACTCAGCAATGGCCAAAGTTTTGGTAGCAAGTAAAATCATCACTTGGGATGAATGCACAATGGCGCACAAATGCGCATTGGCAGCACTCAATCGAACTATGATAGATCTGCGCAATTACTCAAGATGTTTTGGAGGCGCAATGATTCTACTATCTGGCAATTTCCGCCAAACACTACCAGTCATTCCAAGATCGACCGCTGCCGATGAAATGAACGCTTGCCTCAAATCATAGAGTCTGTGGCGCTATGTGAAGAAACTTCAGCTGACGACGAACATGCGAGTTGCATTGCTAAACGATCCATCTGCCGAAGATTTCTCTAAGCAATTGCTGACTATCGGTAACTGCCGTATTCCTGTCGACGAATCCAACGGATTGATTTCCTTTCCGCTGAATTTTTGAAATTTCGTCTCAGCGAAGGACGACCTCATCAATAAATTGTTCCCGAACGTCATTGCTAACCACAAAAATCACAATTGGTTGAGTGAACGAGCAATTTTTGCGGCAAAGAACAAAGATGTGGATCACTTAAACTTCACAATTCAAAATCAAATCGATGGTCCAATGCATTCCTTCAAATCTATCGACTGTGTAATAAACGAAGACGAAGCAACCAACTATCCAACTGAATTTTTAAACTTATTGGATTTGCCTGGCTTGCCACCGCACAATTTACAACTGAAGATTGACTTGGTAGTTATCATGCTTCGAAATCTGAACCAACCAAAACTATGTAATCTATTTCATTTTGATTTGATTTTTGCACATTTATTGAACTTAATTCATTTTGAGTATTTTAATTCAGCTAATAAGTTAACACAAGATTAGTGATTCTGAGGCGGTACGAAGTTCGCCGGGTCAGCTAGTGTACTTATAAAGTAAGATAGAGCTGCAGTTATTATGTTATTTTTATTTTGTCCCGGACAAGAATCAGAGGATGCAATAACACTTTCAACAGTTGGACTTAAGGTATTCAGAAGACTTTAAACAAAACGCTATTTTGTTGGCTCCCTTTCTTCTCCCCCAGCTATTCCCTCGTGCCACATATAACATGAGGTTTGGTTCGATGTGCAATTTCTTACGGTCAAATTATATGTGTACAATTGCTTTTTACAGTCCACTATATTTGAGTTAAGAGAAGGCATGGTAAACACTGCTGCAGGTCGAATGCTAAAAAAGCAATTATACCTTCAGATTGGAGAGCTTTGGTCTTATCTTTTTTTTTTTAATTCACAGCCTTTATCTGCCACTTGCAAACTTGTCGATTTCCAATTTTTGTTTTATTTGTAAATCTGTAGCACATTTTAATTGAATATTGTATGTATCACAAGTTTTTCGTGTGTTTTTGCTAGGTACCTACTTTAAATTTATATCCGGTGTTTTTAAAAATTGAAGCATACACACTATATGACATAGGAATCATATTTTTTTCCGTTTGCATATCACAGTACATTTCAAACATTTTTGATATGTTTAGCTGCCCAAACAAGTCGCACCCCCAGTAAGATACTGTCGTAAGTCTGAAATGGGCGTTTTCGAGTTATGGATGTGATTGGATTCGTATTTTTTTTTGCTATTTTAATAAAATACCGTCGTATCTCAAACTCAAATAGTGTCAGAAAGAAAGCACTTAATACAGTACATTACTTTCCGAAAACTGTTAAATCGATAATAAAATAGTGTTGTAACTAAGTTACGACAGTATTTTACAAGAAGCTTTCTAAAAAACTAAAACAATACTTTTCAAAAAAATACTGTTGTAACTCTGTTACTACAGGAAGATCTTGAGATACAGCGTAATTTTCTCACTAGTTGCATGGATATTATTGTTCCAAAGTATTCAAACAAAAAAACTGGAAGCAGCAGAGGCTGATCTGAGAGGTGATCGAGTAACATTATTTGCGTGTACAGGCGTCTAAATTGTATTTAGATGGTACGAGGGTGGGACAATAATTCTTTAGAAAAAAGCATTAAAACAGTTTTTATTTTTGTATTTTTTTTTTATTTCTCAACATAATCTCCTTGGAGCTCAATACACTTGGTTAGACGTTTCTCAATTTTTTTTAAACCGTCAGAAAAATAAGTTTTCGGAAGGTCCTCAAAATAAGCATTTGTCCGATCGATGACTTCTTCATTTGCAAAAAAACCTTGTCCACTTAGCCATTTTTTTAAGTTTGGGAAAAGGAAAAAGTCACTGGGGGCTAAATCTGGCGAATACGGTGGGTGGTCGACCAATTCAAACTTCAATTCTTCAATTTTAGCCATTGATCGTAAACATGTGTGAACACGGGCATTGTCCTGATGAAGGAGGATTTTTTTCCTGTTTAAATGAGGCCATTTTTCTTCAATTTCGTTTTTTAGCTGGTCCAATAAAGATGCATAATAATCCCCTGTTATTGTTTTTCCTTTTTCCAAATAGTCAACGAAAATAATTTCACGTGCATCCCAAAATACAGTAGCCATAACCTTACCAGCTGATTTTACGGTTTTCGCCTTCTTTGGACATGGTTTGTCTTCGCAATCCACTGCTTTGACTGTTCTTTCGTCTCGGGAGTATAGTGGTGTATCCATGTTTCATCTACAGTCACAAAGCGACGAAAAAATTCATCCGGATTGCGTTGCATGAGCGACAACAGGGCTTTAGAGGCCACCACCCTATTGCGTTTATTGTCGACTGTGAGCAAACGCGGCACCCATCTTGCAGAAATATTTTTCATGCCCAATTTGTCATGTAAAATAGAAATGACGCTACCTTTTGAGATCCCTGTAACCTCAATTATCTCACTCAACTTTAATCTTCGGTCACTTAACACCATATCGTGGATTTTATTGATCATTTCTGGTGTAGTCACCTCTACAGGACGTCCTGAGCGTGGTTCATCCTTTGTTGATGTACGACCACGTTTAAATTCATTTAACCAGTTATAAATAGTTGCAAGTGAAGGAGCAGATATGCCGTGAACTAAATCCAACTCATTTTTTATTTCCTTTGCTGTTAACCCTTTTATATTAAAATGTTTAATAACAGCTCTAAACTCAATTTTCTCCATTTTCCATTTTTCCATTTTCCACATACAAATTTTTTTTTTAAATGTAAGAAAAACACACAACAACCCGACCAATCTGATTGAAACTTCGCAGCATACTGAATCGGTAGTGCCGCTGCATGAAAACAAACCGCTTACAGTACTAGTCGCGCCACTTGTCGGCTTTTCTAAGGACTTATTGACCCACCCTCGTAAATTAACAATTGCTGAAATGTATCGGTTATACAAAAAACAACAAACTGACAGCAATATGCCATTTGGAAAAGAACATTATTATACGCATCCATATTTAATAAAGAATTTAATATTGGCTTCTTTAAGCCTAAAAAAGATTTGTGCGTTGAATGCGACCTATACAATAATTCTTCAGCAGAAGAAAAAGAACTTGGAGAAAAGTATGAGACACATCAACCTGGAAAAAAGAGACAAGGGATGAAAAGACCAAAGACGTAGCAGAGTCCCGAACTAATGGCCAAAATAGCGTCATTAATGTAGCTGTATATGATTTGCAGGCTGTTTTACCGCTTCCTTGCAGAAATGTGTCAACTTTCTATTATAAACGAAAGTTTGGCAATGTACAATCTTACCGTCTATAATATCACTGAAAATATTGCAAACTGATACATGTGAGACGAGAGTCAAGCTGCATGAGGATCCAATGATATTGGTAGCTGTGTACTCGATTACAATGCATGTAAAAAATATCACCACAATGAGCATTTTATTTTTTAAAGTGACAATTCTGCCGGGCAGAATAAAAATAAATACATTACTGCAATGTATTTATATGCCACCTGGAATTTACAAAAAAATTAAACGATCTCTCATAAGTTTTTGGTCACCGGGCATAAACAAAATGAAGGCGATATTGTCCATTCTACAATTGAGCAGCAGAAGACTAGGGCTCTAAAAAGTGGACCAATATTTGTGCCCAGCCAAATGATTACCATTGTACAAACAAGTAAGAAAACAGGACAACCATACATAGTTAAACCCATGACGACAAATAATTTTCTCAACATGAAAAAACTAGCAGATGAAATCGGTAAAAATTACAACACGGATGAAAATGGAGAAAAACTTTTGTGGCAGAATATTAAAGTTATAAAAGTAGACAGAGACTATCCATAAATTATTTTTTTTAAAACAAGTCATGAAGAACGTAGGAAATTGAATGTTCGACAACAGCAAATAGGTAAACCGTTACCAATGGATGGTCTCAATTTATCCAAAGCATATCATGAGTGGCCAAAAATAACGACAATTAAAAAGAAGGATTTGCTTTCTCTCTGCACCGCTAAACATCGTGAATTTTATTATGATTTTTTTGCTTCTCTTCCAAGTGATGTTTAAAATTTAAAAATCGTATGTAAAATTTTTATTTTCTCATTAAATAAAATAATTAAGTATTTTTTTGTTGTTTTGAACTAATAATTGTATTTTTCTTTTTTTTCAATAAATCTTTATAGATTGTACCATAACCTAATATTTTGAAAACCTTCCTTTATGCCGGCGCTCCATTGGCACGCAAGTCAGACGATTTACAGTCTTCGGACTTTTTTTTCGCGTGGAGCACCCCAGGTCTGCGGACTTTTTAATCCGCAGACCAGGCTCGTTGGATTTCAAACATGTTTGATATTTTACCTCCGAGTTGCCAGACTTCGTCCGTCAATCGCAATGCAAATCGATTTGACATTAATACGCAATCATTCGGAACGCAAAAAAATCTGTAATTGTTTTAAACATTTTCATTGATTTATTTGTTAATTTACACATTATAAAATGAGAGATTTACCAATTATTTTTTTATTTGTATTTATGAAATTCATAAAAGAAAACGTAAATCTTGTGTTGTTTTCACTGCTATATGATTTTACGCAAGTCTACATATAAATATCACAAAATTATAGGGTTATCAGAAGACATTACGATAATCGCAATTTTTTACTTTTGACAGCTCGACTTTTTTATTCGTTCATTGATCAGTAGCAGGGCATAGACAAATCGGACGATTTATTGTCCTCGGACTTTTGGCTCGCCAATGGAGCGCTGGCATTACAGTGCCCAACAAATTAGTTGAAATTATTAGAGTGATGGTAGGGAAATTTGCATAGAAAGTATTGAGTTGATTCAAATTTTACCATGAAATTTTCAAATATCCTAATAAAATACAGTCGTAACTCAGAAATATTCAAATATCTCCGTTTGTATATGTTTTAGAGAAAAATGATGAATACAGTTGAAAATAGATCATGTTTTTCCATAAAAATGAGTAATAATTTTTACATTCAGACTTTTTCTGTATTTACAAAGAATATTTGAAACTTCAAATGGCTCTCCTGCAAAATGCCAATTTTTGACTTACTACAGTATCTTACTGGGAGTGCGAAGTATTCTTTGGATGTGCGACGACGTGAATAATGACTTTCATGCTTAGGAAAGCTTTTTATGTGTGCAGTAACTTCTTCCCTTTCGTTTGTTTTCTTGTTTATGGGTTCGTGTTTTCCACGATTATCATTACCAATAAATCCTGTATCTTTACTTTGTTTGCAGTGATTCCAAAGACATGTTGAAACATTTTTTTGCATACTTCATATTCCAGTCCCTCTGTATGGCTAATTTTATAAATTCAATAAAGACAGCTACCAAAAATGCAGAATACCATAGATAAGTACTGCGCATGCGTAATTTTATAATATGCCAAAAGGGTATATGTCAGACATAATATATGCTTTTGCCTTGTTAGAGTTTGAAATTTTATATTATGCAAAAGCGTGTATGTCAGAGATATATGCTTTTGGCTTGTTAGAGTTTGAAATTTTATATTACGCAAAAGCGTATATGTCAGAGATATATGCTTTTGGCTTGTTAGAGCTTGACATTTTATGGCATGTATTGTTTTTCCAAGTCGTTTTACGAGAAATCTATAGGTTTTAGAGATATATGCTTTTGCCATAACATAAAGTAGGCATTTTTTGACATATTGGCATTCAAATCTCAAAATCGACTTATATGCTTCTGCCATATTGGTACGGAATTATTACAATAAGAGCTATGTTTTAACAGCACGTCTCTTGGCTGTGTTAAATTTTAGAGTGAAATAGACAGTTTTGACTGTTTAGACGGCTAACTTATTGTAATTGTTACAATAAGTGCTAATATTTCGATACAAAAAATTAAAAACTACCCTCGATAGCTGCCGATAGCGGCTGATAGCAGTCTTGTGTATAGAATAGACGCGCTGGGCTGATATGTTGAGAGACCTGGGAGATAGCGCTGACAAATAGTATGAAAAATGATAGCAGATATTTCATACTTGCATGCGTTTATCACACATACGCGCTGCTAATGTGTGCTAAAGTAATATCAGTGTTGACCATCTAAATTTCTTAATAACCTCAAACAAATGAAATCGAAACATATTTAATATTCACCGTAGCGGGTGAGGCAGCTTCCAAATCCATCGGTTCAAAAAACAAATTAGTAGTCGACGCCAGTTGGATGATTTCTCCGCTCATCAGGCACAACTTTTTATTGTCATCAAGCACCGTGTTAAGATTCTCGATCCATATGGCATCCACCGGTCCATCGAAAATCAGCCATTTTCTAAAACGAATTAATAATCATCGATAATTTTCAGAAACAATGTTAAAAGTTTGTTACATTAAATTTAAAACAGCTTAGCGAGACGTTATCATACCTATCAGGTGTGGTTGAGACTGCAAACGCCCTGTAGCTGACGGCTAGTATACCATCAGACCATTCATGAGACACGGTATCGAATTGCCCATACAGCTGTCCCATTGTGATAGATTTTGGATTGATTATCGTATACTGAACTTTATTTTCTGACATGAGACCCTTAAAATAAAAAAATAATTTATCAATGGTTTGTCACCACAACACACTTTTTTGTTATTACAGTACGATGTAAAATAATGAAGTATGTTTTCACACTTCTTAATTCCACCATTTCCTTTAGCATTATGTAAGATTATAATATGGTTACATGTATATTGTACGTAAAACATTTCACCATGACACAGTTCACCGTGAGCTTTCTTATCGGAAAGAGATGACCGTACACTATACGGTCTCCAATTTTATTAGATTCAGTATGAACATTAATTAAAATTTCATTGCTTATTTTGGAAAAATTCATGAATTCAAGAATGAAAACCTAACCTAACCTAACCTAACCTAACCTAATCTAACCTAAACTAACAAAAAATCCAGTATATCAGCTATTTTCAAAATTTGTTTGCTGCTGGCTTTCTGTAAAGTGTAAACCGACAAGAACCGTGTTTTATTTAGACATGAATTTTATGTCAATACTAGACGACCCAAAGAGGTTGGACGGTCTTTAATATACGGCCATATATTTCCGATACAATATTTCACGGTAAAGTGTGACACGGCAAACTGTATACGTACAAGTTTCCGGACACGAGATTATATACTAGTGCAGTGGGAATGAGCGCCCGGAAAATAATTACCAGATCTGTTCGAAAAAATTATAATTCGAGACAACCTCAAATCAATGTCAGTTCAAATCAATCAGTACACTTTTCATATGCTTCAATGGATGTTTACTTCAGGCATTAGCAAAATGTAAACTGCTCTTCCCTTATTGCTATAGTGATCATTCATCCTTTATTTTTACAGGATAATCTTTTAATTTCGCATTGTGCCCTTTGATTTATTTTTGTTTCAACTGAGACATTTGACGTTTATTACGAAATTTCTACTTCATTTTTGCTGTAATTTTAAAAACATAAAAGTCCCTAAAATACTGCAAACCGCTGGCAGTGAAAAGGATAAATCCCTTTCACTGCCAGCCGATTTTTACTAGGTGGACACACTTGTAGGCCAGCTATTTTTGGAATAAAATAAATCCTTTTAAAAATATGAAATAGGAACAGAATGATAAATATTTGTGAAAACTTACCAAATCAACATTTTCTCTAGTTTATCATGAATATTTTCACACTAAGATGATAAATATTGTTTAGAAAATATACAAAAACAGTTTATTCAAAAGTTGTGACATTTACAAGAACGCAAGAGTAAGCTCGTCAATGGCTTAATGCGCCATGCTTTGACGAGTGAACTCGGCTCTGGCAGTGATCAGTGATTAATCGTCAGATTCTGAAAGGGACATTTTCGATTCGGTGTAAAATCTAATTCTGAAGGGAAAGCTTTTATTTCGCTCCAAAGAACATACATTCTTAAAGGAGCTTTAAAGTATCTTTATAAACTAATAATATATTAAACCACTGTACTTACTAATAAGTTAGCATAAGTACTGCTAGAATTTTATTTGACTGATATTATAACTATATTGAGCATACCCTTTCGCTGACAAGTCCCAAAGCGACGGCCAGGGCTTGATAAGTGGAAGTCTTTCCGGAGAATGGATAGCCAACGATCATAAGACCGTGGCGGACGAGGAGCATCTCGTATATCTGCAGTGCCTTCTCCACAATGAATGGCGTGCTTTGCAAATTCATCTCCGTGCATGCATCCTGGAAACATGTCACAACGTGGGGGAGTCCTGGCAGAGGCATTTCCAGGCCCGGGAATAGATCAGAGATTATACCCTAAAACAATAAAATATTACACTTTACAGGTAGGTGGCTATAGAAGTGTCCAAATTAGGTACTAATTGATACATTGTACCAATATGTATGTGTAAAGTACAAGCGATTATTTAGTGGTACCTAACCTTAAGGCTATCCGCTCAGGCAGAAACTAAAATCTGACGAACTGGTTGATGATGGAACTCATAAACTGGCTAGTAACTGATGGTTCACACACGGCGCTACTGAAACCTAATAATTTCATAACCTTGAACTGTCAAATCCATTGTCTTTCCTACTTCAATCTAAGCTTTTTCCCGTAATATCCTCCCCGGGAATATTCTGACAGCCTGTAATTATACAGGCAGGAGTATTTATCAACATCTGCCAAATATTTTAAATTAAAAATCGGTTCACCCATCTTTAACCATTGATTATTTATTGCTTGTTTAGTTCAGTTCAGTGCTACCAATTTTGGTAAGAAAATATGATTTTTCATCGAATCTACTGATATTGGTACCACTGTTTTATGGGTGATTGGAAACTGAGAGACTGGGAGACTAGCATGTTGCGTCTCTTCGGTTTAAGTCGCGGACGTTTTGAAACTGAGAGATTTCAGTCTTGCCGTCAGCGAGCCGCCATTGAAATACATTAGCTAGATATGTACTGGAGTTTCTGTCTCGTCTTTTTTGAGTATTCACGTGAGCGGATGGCCCAAGAATATGAGTGGTAAAGAATCAAAAATGAATATTTTAATGGTTAAAATATAATAGTAGAATAGTTAATATTTAATCGTCTGTTTACTTAAGGCTATACCTCAGTTGAGGCATGGTCTAAAAAGATCGTGACTAGTCGATGCGCGGATTGCGGGTCTCGGGTGTAAATCAAGCATGCCGAACGAAATATAATTTGTTATATAAATCCAACATGCGTCCATTTAATGTTCTGTTTATTGTTCTATTAGTAACAATAATAATATATTCATTGACATGTTTTCTTTTTCAAGTAAATGGGTAACGTTTTTAGTCATCTTTACACGATTTAAGAATTAATATCCCCGTCGCCATCACGAAACAAATTGACATGTTCCCAGCTCGACGTACTCTCTCAGAATGCCAGCGAGTCCAAAAATTATTTGCCGTTTCACTGATGTATCGTCTTAATCCTTTTGACCTGCACTGATTATTTATTAATTAACTTATTTATTATTTAATTGCTTGTCGCAACATAGCCTTGATTCATTTGGACATGTAAACATATGCAATACAGTGCAGTGCATGGGTTAAATAAGGCGGCGACATCTTTAGGGACTGTGGAAACCTCAGAATTATTTCATTCAAAATTAAAATAAACACGTCACAAATATTATTTAAAATTAATAATATGAAAAAAAATACACGCGGAGCAAGAGAAAGCGATACAATAGGCTTGATGTATGTGCAATACCAATCGTAACAATAATCACATTTGCCCTGCATAGTTCATGTACACTAGAAGAAATCGCATCTCACCATGGTCAATGTTAAATCTTTCCAATATACAAAATAATCTGAAATGCAAAATGACTTCAGTTAATCTATGCAAATACAAAGTCGATGAAGTCATTTACCATGAACAACGGCACATCTTGGTTGAGGAATTTGGGTAAGTTGACATCCTTTATTGACCGCAGTACAATAATATCTTCCCTCTCTTCGGGATAGCGCAGTTTCAGGGCTGCAGCCGCTCTCAGCACTGACTTTACAGCTCGCATACCTAGAAATTAACGCAATAGAAAAATAACCAACAGCAAATTTAATGGCTGCCGTGTTTTATTATTAGGTCATAAATTGTCGATGCGTGAAAACGTTTTGCACAATAGCACCTGCACCGAATCAGATTTCCCTCTGATCAGCAATGCAAGAACTTTTAGTAGGTACCTATCTGGTGGTTCACGTCACGGGAGGCACTTTAGGAAGAGAGCTCACTATTCAAATAAGAATGTCTCGAGCAACATTCAACTTAGACTGTAACTTCCAGTTTCTTGTGCTCGGTCAGAACCGACCGACACAAGCGACGTGTACATAAAATATTTAATTCAGCCGTAGAAATTCTATCTTACTATAATGCATATTGCGGAGAATATAAGCGTGCTGAATGCCTTCACACTCACACTTATGGTTCGGTTTTTTCAGACCTTGGTCAGAACTAAATTCTGCATGTTCAACACTCTTGTATTCTGATGGTCCTGCTTTACAGTAGTGAGTGACATCTTGTGAAGACTCAGAATAACTGTATGCTGAGCTTTTAGAACAGATTCTTGCGGCAGATACTGGTGTGACTATGTCATTAATGAAGAGATAAAAGAGCTGAGCATGTAGCCTCTTGTCACATCCAAGGTGAATATGCGACACAGAACCTGGATTGGCTATATACTACGGATGCCTCGAGAGAGTCTCGTCTGGTCTGTTCTTTCTTTGAGGCAATCGAAGTGCAGCGTCTTGTTAGATATTATCATCCTAAGGATGTATAACATGCATGACTTAATAAGACTGAAAAAGACTGGCGAGAGATAGGGATTCTAGGAGGTGTCGGGTAGTAACTGTAGCAAGTTAGAAACTTGGAATTTTTCACCTCACCAACAGTTTGCCGTATGGTAAGTTAAAACAACGCTCGTATTGATTACCTACACCACCAGAAAGCACTTTCTACACAACTCTTGGTACCAGCAGTTCGCTTCTCATTTCTATCTTCAATACGCATCCAATTAATTCCTCAAACTTAACTAAACATTGTAAACTTTTTTGGAATAAGAAATGAGTAAACTTAACTTAAATTCAATTTTATAACCTCATTTCCAGCATAGGTAACCTACAATATCCCATATAACCAGATTCTCCACCTAAAGAGAGGACTTGGATATATAAGAAAAAGAAGAGTTAATTGATTACCATAATCATAATGAGGTTGAGATGACAGTTGCTCAGAGCAGAGCCGATACGTGGCAACGATTTTCACAGCCAATGGTTTAGCGTTTAAGTATCCTGAGGCATAGAGCTCAATTTCCGATATCAGAACATAATCAGGCACCATCATGGCTACTGACCGGAACAGGGCCTGAAAAAAAATGAAGCAATATTATACAGCAGAAAATACATTTCTCATCATAGGTGGAGAAAACAATGCAAAATATTTTATTACTTTAAGATTATCGGGTAACTCAGATCTCCCAGCGTATCCTGGATTCATGGTGATGAAAACAGCACATGTCTTGTCCAAGTTTAATTGAGTTCCTTCAAAGATGAGCTCTGTCGCACCGGACACCAACCCTCGCTGTATACTCATGATCTGTTGGGCCACCACCGACAACACTTCTAAATCTATTCTGTTGAACTCGTCAAAGCATGACCATGCTCCACATGATGCGAGCCCCTGTAAGAAAACATATTTTATTATCGAATCTAAATATTTAAAAAATCTCAATTTATCTTGACAATCATTATTGCTTTAATCGTTTTTAAAGATAATTTAAAGTGAGCAGGCCAAAGAAACATGTGTCAAAATAGTCCTGGAGGTCAGAGCAAAGACTGAGAATGAGCTGGGAAGATAGTACCAAGAAACATTCCAGGAAGCTGTAGTATATCAAAGACTGGAGAAAAACTGAGGAGGCCATGTTTCTATATGAAATCAATCAAGAGAGAAGGTTAAAACAGCTCTGAAGTATGATCCCAAGAGCTTGAGTAAATATCCTCGATGTGACAAGCAATCCTCATTAGAAAATCTGTAAAGATATCTCCACACCAAGGTGGTAACTAAAAATTGTCGAATTTTCGTTTAAATTATAATTTCAATTTTTTTTATACAAAACGAAGAACAAACACTATTTATATAAACTGACAATTTCTGGTTTATATGAGGTTGGCTAACTTTCCGTTTTCTGTCTTTTAAATACAAATTTGATTGATTTTTGAAATGATTAGAAATGTTATGATTACAAGAATCTTATACACAGGTAGATATTCTAGAGAACAAAATGGAATTTAAAGATAGACCGATGATAATTTGTTACGTTTAGGTGAAGTAACCACAATTACACAACCAATACAGATGAGCAATAAGCCATATTTTTAACTTCAGCAACAAGGTCTATTTTTGGAAAAGTTTTTAAATCTAAAAACTAATAAACATGTAGTAATTTTGTGAAAATATTTTTCTAAATAAATTAGCGCAGTACATACCTTGAAGAATTTCCCCAAAGCAATATAATCCAGCCCATCGGAGCAATTGAAGACTACGCATTGCTTTGCGACTGCCTTCGCCAAGTCTTTGGTAGTCTCTGTTTTACCAGTTCCCGCCGGACCCTCCGGTGCTCCACCTTCAGAAAGCAACATTAAATTAAACATTCTCAAACAACCACAGAGGTAGCTTTTAAATATATACAATGACACCTTCTACTTATCTTTATACTTGTTTTAGATAGTAAGACCTGTTTTTATTCAGGACCTTCAGATTTTTGCAAAGTAATCATATCAAACCAGCTAGCTCTCCCGGGAAAACGACGGCCAGCAGGTTTTACGTGTAACACAATATGTGGTATCCTACACTGGGCGAAAGCCCATTCTTTCTGTGTCCACTTGAGAATTTTCAACTTCACAAATTTGTTACATATGTACACTTTTTATATGGATAATAACCTAACACTAATAATATATACCAATTACGAGTACAACGGGCATCTACTTTCCACTACAGTTTCATACGCTTTCACAAAAGTTATATTATCAACAGAAACTATAGATAAAACAAATCAAGAATGACATGTTTGCCACTATCACAGACGCCGTGTGTCGCTGATTACTAAGAGAGATGAAGCCAAACCGCGGAGAATACTAGCCAAGCTGTGTAGAAGGCTAGCCAAAATATAACTGAAACTTACTTGCTTGTTGAGAAAGATAGCCTAAATGTGGGAAAGGTAGTCTAAGTGTGGAGAAGGCTATCTGATAGCCCTAGTCACGATCCTCAGTCAATGAAATCCCAATGAAGAAGAATAAAAGTATACATTTGCAAATATTATTTATTGCACTTACCTAAGTGCAAATGTAATGCTCCAAACAAAGTCCGGAAACATCTGTCAGTCAGCGGTGTCACCACAAGTCGGGATGTATTACCCAAATATTCATATCCGTACATCAACTGAGAGTTGATCATTTTAGTGGTCAGTTCCATTGTTTTATCTTCTTGTTTCTGACAAAAACAACAAAAAGATATAGTAAGCAAAACAGTAAATTACCATTTTTGCTGGAGCTGTATATTAACAGCATTTTTTATGACAAATTGTTCAATGAGCTAAAAACCGTGATTGAATCAATCTCATATTTAAAAAAATAAGTGTTATTTTTGCCAGAAGCGAGACTTAGTTTCAGACGAGTCCTCTATTAACTTTTCCACTGTGGAGTAAATACAATATAGATACAGTGTTTTACACAAGTTCTTTGTTCTTTTGCTCTGTTATGGACACCGCTCATTTGGTATGTATTTCAAAATTAATAGACCGCTGAAATAACACTAAAAGAACTTCTAGATATTTGTCATATTATTCGATTACGTCAGTTCCAAAGTATAACAAGTCAAAAAATAACAGTTTTGAGTTAAGTATGAGGAAATGCTTAGAATACCAATATCTACCAGTTCCAAAATGTAACAATGGATTATTTTTAAATGACAGTGGTTATTATTCTTTATAATTATACATTAATCCTGTGTAACCTAATAATAGGTCAAAATTCTTTATAACAATAAAAATACTACACTCCAGAGGTGTAAATCGTCAATTCTAAGAAAAATAATTAATCTAGTTAACTAATGAGATATTAGTCTTTAATAATACTCTTACAAGGTACCTACTTTTATAACATTATTTTTTAACAAAAACAAAATTATACATATAAACTCGCTACATATTAAATATTTTTCTTAGAATTGACGATTTACACCTCTTGAGTGTAGTATTTTTATTGTTATAAAGAATTTTGACATATTATATTAGGTTTGACGATTTATTATAATAATATGCTGTCCAGTGTATTGTTATTAATAAGATAGGGTTTTTACTAATTAGGTTTTTTATTGACACTTCAGCTATTCATAATTTGTTTATTGTATTTTTTGTTATAACCTCTGACTAAATAGGTAGGTAATGGAGTTTTTACCTACTTTATTGTATTGATTTACTATATAAGGTAGAGTTAAGGGTGTTCGTTGTCAGTGTGTGTTTGCCTTTGGTGAGTGTACACGATGCCTGAAGATGCCGAAAGGCGAAACTCGGGTCGCAAAAAACGACTTACATGGAATAGTACAGAGCTTGAATCCATTAGAATAAACAACTTCTTTTGTAGTTTATGAATGCCATGCTTGTTTCGAGGATTTTTACGATGGTTTTCAGATTTTTTATGTTCTATGCTTAAATAGAACGTGGAGCGAAAAATTTTATCTAACGAGTAATGCTTATAATGAGCAAATTCAGTCGGTCCCATCTTCCTTATAATAACCAAGTTTGACTGTATAAATATATTTTTTAGATAATCCTAGTATTTCATTGACATCATGATTTTTGAGTTGTTACACTTTGGAATTGAGGTATCGCTATGATATTTCCTCCTTTTTTGGGCGAAGTTTTATGTTTTTTTTTCAAAATTTTTGGTGGAAACGTCTGTCGATCGTTCAAATATACATACCTCCCAATAGTATCGAATTTGGCATAACCAATTGAAGTCCTTTTCTGAGCAAACCTTTTTCTCAATGAGCTCAGATAGGACATCTCTTGCGTGAACGTCCAATACAACCAATGCCCCTGAAATGTACAGGTGTAATTTTCACATTAAATTTTAAAATCAATTTCATATTTGCTGCAATGTGTTAATTAAAAATTATGTGATTGTTGATAAGAAGGTTAATACAAGTATTTTATTTGCATGTTGTTAAATTCTAAACCTATTTTACTTTTATAATATTAATAACAAAATTGCAGACAAGAGCCTACATGCATAACAACGTTGCACCTTCAAAATGGGCTATGTAAATAATATATAAAATTGTATGATAATTCCTTCTATACTATCTATACCAAGGAAAAAATATAATGATTATGATAAAATGTATTCTGGAATTGCTTTAAAAAATATTTCGATGTCATAGGCGACAGGTATTGTAATTCGCACTGTTTTTAGCCTCTCCTGTAAAGTTTTGAAAATACATATAGCCGATTTTGAAGGCACAACGACGATAATATGGTAATCAAGTAGGGATCGAGATTGTTTAATACGCCAGTTTGTGCGTTACTGTACGATTGTCAATTATGTTACATTTCATTGAGTGACAAAAAGTCAATCTGTAAGCAAATGGTTGATATTATGAAATGGGTGTATCAATTTTTTTAAGAATCTAGTCAGCGGGCATACAGTAGAACAATAGTAGTGGATAAGGGGAAATAACTACGGTAGGAACTCGCTATATCTATTTAATTATACAAATTTGTATTAGTAACTACATATTATGGCATGGTAATAATGTGTGAGTTAACTGTTATTTTATACCTAAAGTGATACGATTCTGAAGGCTCAGTTTCCCTCGAACCAAGTCAACTATTTTCGATATCTGATCATTACACTTTTCGAGGTAATCCATCATCTTTTGTTCACTAACTTTCAGAGCCGCCGTCACTTCTGCCGTCCAGTAAGTCATGGCCATGCATTGGACCTTGAAACAGAGAGTGCCAACAGTTAACAATAGTGTGCCTGTAAAACACGTATTAATATTTTTTATTACATACCCACACCGGAGTATTTTTTTTATAGCATGAACTAACCTAACATATACACATAACACTACAATATTGTTGAAGTCTAACCCATCATATTATAAAAATTCATAATCCATTAGGTTAAGCTTGACGGTGGCGAAGACTCGATAGTAAAACGATTATTTTTTTGTAACCATGTTCGATTCTAAGAATATCATAAAATATGGGCCTCTACAATGTAGAAGTTGTATTAACAGATTTTTGTTTTAGAAATGGATGTTAACCACTTGTTCAATCTATTAGATCCATAATCTGGGTCCAAGCAGATATTGAAAACTGAAACTGATTCAATGTTTACTAGTAAAAAAAAATCGGTGTGTGTACTTATGTACGCGCGTTAGAAGTTATACATCTTTGACTTAACAAAACAAAAACAAAACTTGTGATAAACTAGATTCTTTGACTAGCTCTTAATTATCTTGTTAAATTACACAAGGACAAGAAAGAAAAAGGACCGCTTATTGGAACACCGTTGGTTTATTTCTATACACTTTAACTTATATTACTAAATTATATAATGGTTTCTCGTTGTTTTTATTTATAAAGTACCAACTGTCACTCTAACGTTTAATTGTTTTTTTAGGTAAGGAAATGCAAATGGCCGACAATAATAAATCCGCTGCCTAAGCAATGGAATAATTCTAAACTATAATATTATACTGTATAATCGTCACGATTGCAGTATCATACTGTGGCGTAAAGGTAGTGCGTTCGGCTGATAACCAAATAATCGGTGGTTCGAATCCAATCGAGTGCGTTTTTTTTCATGTGAAAAAATGAATTATGTGTTACATGTCACACGCCATAAATACACTCTGATCTGATTTCCCAAATGAAAATGATGCGCCAAAAGAAGTATAACTTCAAAAATCATTTATTAGTACTAATAAAAAATAATATAAATCGATTTATATATGTCCATATTTAAATCAAGCACAGTGTGAACATATAGTGACATCTCTATAATTTAAATGGAATCTATGAATTATTTCGATTGTAATTCACACATTTAAAATAAATAAACCAGTAGTCAATTAATTGGTCAAATATAAAATTATCCCCAATTCCTTAGCAAATTGCAAATTGCATTAATATACTAAGATAGCGTCTCTAATAGGGATTGCAATAACGAATGAATATATCAATACCGGTATTTCGGTATTTCTTATTGAATACCGGTATTAGTGAAAATATATTATAGAAAAAAGAAGTAAGTACTTATCAATAAATATAACTATTAAAATTTATTTAAAATGCTATTTTATAGCAACCTAAAGTACCTACCCACATTTATTATGTTGATCTTTGTAAAGAAAATACTATAAGTCTCGGATACAGAAAAATCTCTGTGAAATTCAATGTTTGTTGGATGTTCTATAAACGTTGTATCAATAGTTATAAAATAATTGGAAATATTTGCCACGAATGTTTTCTTTTTCGAAATACATATTATGTTAATTCATCGCGACAATTCTATAAGTATATATGAGGGATATTGTTTTAATATTATTTAACTTTTGTTGGTTGCAACTCAATATATTTGCGTTTTGGCAGCATAAAACTTAATTTAATATAGGTACAATACAGACAATACAGTAGTAAGTAATGAAATAATAACATATAGATACATGTATGCTTTCTTAATACCGAAAATACCGGTATTTTAGTTTGAAACCGGTATTTCGTTATCGATAAATAATTTAATACTGGTTTTGAAATACCGGTATTGCAATCCATAGTCTCTAATAGATAGGTACCACCACATACCGTTTGTCCGGCCCAATGCAGCACCCATTCTTCTCTTGGCTTTTCTACATAGTCATCAAACGCTAAAGATACTGTATGGTGTACAGACTTTTTCATGCAATCTTCAAGTTCCAAGAACCATTTCTCCACCTTAAAGCACAAAGAAATTCAATAAACGATAAAAGTAGCCCAGTATCAAAACAAAATAATTAATTAATCATTCAAATACCTGTCCTCTTGCAGCGACTGTATTGATGCTATAGATCAACGGTACCACTTCACCTTCCGATGATTTCATATCAGTGATGAATAGGTCTTCAGTGAAATTCAAAAGCGCGATACCCTCAAAGCATTTCTTCAAGTGTGGCTGTACTCTAAAAACATGAACATAGATCTCTTGTCAAAAACATTAATAAAATATATTTGATATTTTAAGATGTCTTGAAATTTAATATTCAGATAATCCCAATGTGAGCTCGGTGCCATTTTGTCTATACTTTATCTCCTGAAAAGAATAACGCTTGTAGAAATTGTCATTCTAAATTAACTCCCGACGAAACGCATAAATCATGATGAATTTGAGATAACAAATGGATGAGATATTGAGAAAACAAGCCGAATCTGTTAAGGCTGTCATTAGTCGCAGAATGATCCACGAAAGCAAACATACAGTTCTAAAAATACAAGACTTTATAGGATTCTTAAATCTTGCTTTTTCATCTGTTAAATTGAACTAATCATTTAATAGTGTCGATTATGTAATCCTGTTCAGATGACCTGTAATCAGATTTGTTATATTTCACTTATGTTTCCACATAAGTATAAGTGGCAGTTTTTGCGGAAAGTAATATAATTTGATGCATTCTCACCGGGTAGGGTCCTTTGTCTCAGATAAAATTTCTAACAGTTCATCATTTGACAGAAAGAAGAATCTGTAACAATTAAAACAACAGATTTAGCCCATATCCGGAAAAGTAGCGTTATCCTGAAAACGGCGTTCAGAGATATTAGCAGTTAAACATTTCAGTTGGTTGTTGTGGAGATACCTATCATTGAAAATATTTAATTCTTTTGAATAAAGGTAGTTTGAGTAATTGAGAACACGGTTTATTAAACAAAAAAACAAATGTTTATAATAAAATATACGGTAACAAATTTAACACTGTTTTTCCGTATAACATAAAATAATAGTACAACTGTTTTTGATGGTAACATCCCTAAGTTTTTAATCAGAGTCACTTGAAATGATGTCATCATCAGGAAATTCATTTTCAACATTTATTGGGATAAATTCCAATACATTTTTTAACCAATCAGCACTTTGTTGGCCCCACAAAATGCAAATAAGACAAAAATGTCTTCGCATTCTTTGATTTTATTTTCCAGTTCCCAAAACTTGGAATATAGATTATTTTGTTCAACGGTTGAAAAAATTGTATTGTACAACTTCTGACAGCACTTACATATACCAAATACATATACCAAAGTGTATTTTCTTAATAATCTTTCCTTTAATAACATTGACTACTATTCATTTTTGACGTCACAATTTGTTTCATCAATGGACATTTTTAAAACAAATAGATTAAGATTTTATACTCTGTAAATAATATCGAAATTACAAATGGAAATGACGCGACCATCAGCAAGCACGAATTGTGTGTATGTAGTGTCCGCCGTACACTGTACGTCATAGATATTATGGTATACGGAAAAACAGCGTGCCCCACGCGGTCAGTTTGAACTGTCTACTGCCACCTATTTTCAGAATATCAAAGTAATATTTAGTGAATGCGTGCATAGGTGTATGCCGCGTAATTTAAAATGATTTACCGAAAAACAGCGTTATCGGCGATAACGCTCGTTTTCTGTATATGGGCTCAATTATTATTAGCTATTTGTATCAAATTTATTGTAAATAAATTGTAAGCATATCATAATAGCCTACCTTGGGAAGAACAGTCTCTTCTTCTCGAGGTATGCATTCAATCCTCTCTGAATGATTTCCAATAGATTATTTGACTTCTTCAATCTCTCCAGCATCTTTTCTATTTCAATTACGTCTAATACTCTAGGCTCCGCAAACACCGCTTTCATAATTTCCCTCCACATCTAAAGACAAATGAATTATTATAAGCATACGTAACTTCCGCTCGCAGTCGGAATATAGCGGTCTCGCGACGCAGCGCCCGTGTGGCTTCGCTCTTAGATGGGTATTTTCAATGCAAACATAAATTGAGAAAGAAATTAATATTTTATTATGCAAGGGTATTAAAAAACCGAATTGTTTCCAGTTAAACGATAAATAAATAGATAGATATTGTAATTGTTGTTTTTGGCTGAGAGTCAAACATAATAATATCTAATAGGTATTAAAATGCTAGTCATATCTGATGGCCCTGGTTCCTTCACTCCAACTCACAAACTCCACAATATACCAAAAATGAGTTATGAATGCAACAATGTTCTTTATATTCACACCGTCCATTAAAAGTATGATGTAACATTCTAAACACACAAACTTCTATTTAAAACAAATGTGAAAATACAATTAATTTTCAAAACTAACGTTCTCCATGTTTAAATTGAAGATATTTTGTATTTCTAGCCAAAGTTAACATTTTTTTTATTACAGCCCATTTCTTTATCGATAATGCATTGAATACAACAATAATCACACTATTCATTTTCAAATTGTACTGAGAAAACTGTTTTTTTTAATTTGCCTAAAACAAGCATTGGCGGAGATTATGAGTTATGAAACCAGAGCCATCCTATTCACAGCTGTGTAATGTGATGTAATTAAGTTTATCAGTTTGTCAAAATGAATATACCTTATCGACAGCGCTGAACCTTCTCCCTTCTTCGGGCATCTGTTGTTGAATGTCAGGTGAAGAGAAAATGGGCTCCAGATACATCCATGTGGACTGGACATGCAGCCACTCATCCATGATCTCCTGAAGCAGCTGCAGCTTTGCCTCCCATGCCCTGAATCAAAGGGCACGTGTCACAAGAAACCATGTACTTGAAGTCACTGTGACTAAGCCACCAGTGGTAACAATACCTTGCAGACAATAATTTCCACACTCCTTGTATTGGACATCCGCAAATACCGCATAGCTTACGTTGACCGGATGCATATTCCGCTCGTATCCCGCCTATTACTATACCACGCTTTATTGCTTTCTTGGTAGATTCACCCACCTTCCTTCGTGCATTTCCCATGGCCAAATAGTCAACGCTTTGATTCTAACAATGAACAAATGGCATGTCCCGGCAAAACCTGTTACACCCACAAGTGTTTGTTGTGAGAGCATTGCCTAATTATCAAAAGAAAATAAAGAATATTTATTAAATGCAGTTACAACTTACAGAATCGTTACTTCAAAAGGCTTTATGTACGGAGAATTCTTCATTGTTTGAGTCTTTACAATATGATCATCGAGAAGCAACTGGATTTCATCGACACCCGATAAGATGTAAGTGCCTGAATCCCTATAATAAATGTGACATAATATTATAAATTATTACATTGTATTATGACATGTCTATACAATTATTGAAACAAATTTTACATTATTTAGACCAAAAAGTTTGGTCTATATCTAGAGGGATTCATATAAACTTGATGGTGTAGTTGAATATGGGTAGCTATAGAAAAAATATTATATAAATGCATTGATAATTAATAACAACATAAACATGATGATGGCCTTTTTTGATGATTTGCTTTAGTTACTTACTTATATACTGTTATTTGCATCTTTTGTGATTGCTCATCTAAATATTCTTCATAAAATGATAGTTTGTTGCAAGTATTCATTAAAAACTTGTTTTATCGGTTGTAACACTAATGTAATGCGTTTTATTTCAGGCTCTGGTTAATAGGCCCAAAATTACAAAAGTGCAAAGGGTATTTGCTAAAAAAAATTTGCAATGTGATATGAGTTGCAACTTATTTATACACAGCGCTCGAAATAGAAAAGTTTACAAACCGGAGCGCTCGACATTTTTCTGAAGATATCAACATAATTATGTAGTTGTCAAATTTTATGTGTATTTTTAAGTGTGTTAGATTTTTTGTTATATGGCATATCTAGCTCAGACGGTCAAATTATTATTTCCACGAGACGGAACGATAATTTTACCGATTTCATGAACCAGAACGGCGGTCCGGTGAACTCCGGTTTATTTCGAGCCTTGTTTATACATTTATCTCAGTAGCCTTATGGCTTTGATTTAAACTTTATTTAAATAATACGCGCTAGACTAGAACTGTGACAAACAAAATGAATCCTCATAGAGCAATCTTTCTCTTGTCATAGCTTTACCTGTAGGTCAAGATTACAAAGACAAGTTCCTCCCACTCATTGATCATCTTATCCAAGTTTCTCTCGAGGCTATTTTCTTTGGTGGCCGCCTCAGAAATGGTTTCAAACTTGGGGATGTACTCCGTCAGACCGTAGTCGATGATTTTCTCCAGCGTGAGGCTGTCGTCGATGGTGATGGGGAAGCCAACGATCTCTGAAACCTTTTCCCAGTGACGCACCTTCATGCCGGGATTGCCTAGGGTCTGAACCACCGGCAGATGCTCGCGGAAGTCTTCTATTTTTAGTCTGCCAATCGAAATCAAACAGTAGAATATGTCAACTATGTACATTTATTACAATTTTTACCACTGACCTTTCTCCACCGATAGCCGTCATAAGTAACGAAGCTGTTTCAGCCAGCTGACATCGCAACTCTTAACAATGGGTAATAATAAGAATGAAGAAGAGTTTTGTATAATAAATCCATTAAATAAATCTAGGACTAGCAAAAACATCAAAAATTACGACTCGTAATGACATCAAAGCTTGTCACATGTAATGCATCAAAACAACATAATATGAATACGTGTATTAATTAAGGCGCTAAGTACCAAAATAATAAAAACTGACATTTTTATAGAAAAATGTTCTACATACCAACGCCAATATCTTCAACTATAGTCTAAGTGCCTCAAGCAAGTCAAAAAAATACAGCAAAATAATTAAACCTGTCGACGTTGTAAGTCCGTTGGCGTGTTTTATTTATAATGGTGTAAGTAGCACTGCAGTGCTCAACGGCATTCAATATAAAATAGCTGACGATGGTGTGTTGACACTTGCGAGTTCTTATTACCTAAAATTATAGAAGCTGCCGTGATTGCTTCACACTGTAAAACCACATTTTTCAAAAGGTCTGCTTCATGAAATTTTACTGCAATGACTCGGTATTTTGTAACTACAGGCAATACTACTTTTTGGTACTTAGAGCCTTATTTAATACACGTATTCATATTATGATTGTTATTTTTAATTAATTCTATCTAGTAAGAATATCCGGAGCATCGCGTCTATTCTATACACAAGACTACTTTCGGCCGCTACAGCAGCTATCTAGGGTAGGTTTGTATCAAAGTATTAGCACTTATTGTAACAGCACCTCTCTTGGCTATGCTAAATTTTAGAGAGAGATAGACAGTTTTGACTGTTTACACGGCTAACTCATTGTAACAATTATAATATCTCAATACATAAATACCATGAAGTGATAATATTTATCACTTTAGCCGTTGATAGCCGCCTTGTGTATAGAATAGACCCACATTTTTTTTTTTTTTTGTTCTGAAAAAAAATACAATAGTCAGTAAAACACTCTGTTACTGCATGCGAGAATTCTCGGAATTAGCTGAAATTCTCTGGCCAACTATTTCTGAGTATTTTTTGTCTAGCTACTAAGGCCAAAAATGATTCATATGGAAAAATGTTCTTTTTAATTTTCATGTCCGACTTCCATTTCTAACTTTAATTAAAATTTCAACAGTGACCATCTCCAAAGTTATGGCATATCAAAAAATATTCCAATAATAAGTAATCTGTAAGAAGTACCTGACATCGTTTGCAAGCTGATGGGCAGCCGGCGTGTCCGCGAATGTTTTCTCCAGCTTGAAAACTGTTTTATAATAGTAATTGACGTCAGTTTCAATACTATCCGGTTCAAACGACCCCACCTACGGAGCACAGATAAGAGTGGTACAATAAAAAAATTCAAAAAATAAAACAAAAAAGTAAATTTTATTATTTGCATACCTTTGAAGTCATCCAATCGTGGTTTTTCTTTATGTACTCGTCTGCGCTATCGTACAGTTTCTTGTACGGCATAAGCTTGTCACTGATTTGTTTTCGTAGAGGGTATTGTGATAGCTCCCACTCGAATGACGCCTCCTCCTCGTTGAATTGATCGATTTTCGTCAAGGCGACACTTAACCTAAAAGAAAAATATATATGAACAATTTATTACTATGGCCAAGAACAAAATAATATTGGATTCAATTAAGACGAACATATTATTGTGTCGCATCTTGCCATGTTGAAGACAGTGTTCACACAATGGCTACAGTACAGGATGAACGAGTCGCATGGTTAAAAGGTTGAATTTCAAAAAGGCAGAAGGTAAAGAAGGCTTTGTTCTACTCATACTCGTTTTGTTGAATAATTTTGATTTGGATATAAGGATGGAGTGACCGAGTGAAAGAATCCATTGGTAAACCAGGCATCTAGCAAGGTTGACCACAGTACCTATTCTGAAGTGATCACAATCCTCAGTCATCAGGGTGATGATGAGGAAAAGATAAGGATGAAACCTGAGCCAAACAAATGGCCCTACGATACAAAATATTTACAAATCTTTGTGATGCTGCTGAAAACCATGGCTAAATTGTATACTAAATATTTGTAGTGAAGTCAATATTTTCATTTCACTTAATTCTCTCCTAAACCGTCACAATGATAACATACAAGAAATTAATAGGAGAAGCATATCAGTGAACAAATACTACTTCGGTGTATTGAGATATTATCCAAAGTCCAGCTTCTGTAAAAAAATAAATAATAGAGAAGATAAAATACTACATTCACTGCTGAGCATTTAATTACCTCATCTAAATAACATGCTAATCGTATCTAATGACCATCTAATGTCCATGCGACAGGCACGTTGTCAGCGCTAAACGTGTTAAGTGGATCAATTAATCAAGATCTGGTTAGGTTATGTGCATCATATGAATTACGACGATCTGGTAACTATAGTAATGTCATGCCATCCATTACGGCGCAGGCAAAGAAAGCAGACAAGGGATACCGAATTAGAAACCAGCCACTTTGGATAAGGACAGTCGGAGAAAATTATCGGATGGACCCGATGATGATCTGTGCATGCTACATTTTAGCAATTAGAGCTATCAATTGTACTTGAACTGACTTCTCGTTCATGCGGCAGGCCCTGGTGACATATTTATACAGCTGTTCCAGATCGCCCCAATATTGAAGCTCTTCCACTTGCTTGGCCATCATAGAGAGGTCACCGATAAATTTACTTATTCGGACCTTCAACGCATCTTGGTACTCGATAGTTTTCTCTTGACAGATCTGTCGACACTCCTCTAATACGCTGGGCATACGACCGTACCTGAAATAATTAAATAAGTCAGATATTAAAAAAATAATATTATAAGAACTATTAGTTATGCAATCGGTAATTTGAACTACAACTTACCCAAGTTGGGTGTTATTCCACAAAGAATTTATGCACATAGCTCGAAATCATTATGAATCACAGTAAAACCATTTGGTTGGGCCAATTATGGTGGCCTTCATTTCTTTTTTCCTACCTACCAAAAATCTCAGTTATTGTCGCAAGACCAGGTGACCAGCAGTCATGGGTCATGAGTCAACCGTGATTAAGTTTACAGCCGCCAGTTACTTCAAGACAGCGGACGCGTCTAGGCTTGTTAAAGCTGCCGTCATTAACTACAGAGTTATTCATACAAAACACATCTGTTCGACATTTGTTGCGCTAAATCTGACACGGTTTGAGCGAACGTCGCGTCTATCATCCATCCCGAACTTTTCATCATCATTTATCCCAAAATCCAAATGAAACCATGAGAGTGACATTGCGAACGAACCATCCGTTTATCAGTGCGTGAGTGTGTGAACACCGAACCAGCTCCAACGGGCACCGGCCCTCTCAACACAAACCGCAACCACTATTTAAGGGAGAAAAAGCCGAAAACTTTGTAGAAAAGATGTTAATAATTGTATCATTAAGGAGCCCTATCTGAAGTTTGCGTTTAACTTCTAATAAGTGGGTACATAATATTATATTTTTTTTTTAAATAGTTTTTCAACATACTCAACATAACAACATAGTAATAAAATTCGGAAGGTAGTGTCAGTGAAATAAAATTGATTTAATCTATCGACTGTATTGATAACGTAAAAAAGGGCCTGTTGTAACAACACTCGCTCACTGTTTGTATGAAATGTCTGATCTTGAGACATAACACGTAAACCTTTATTAATACATACTGCACATACATACTGTTAGAACCTGTTTTGTTTTAGATTCTGTGGAATTTGGGCAATTATTTAATACTACTCTTCATCTTTTCTCATATACATGATTATAATTATTAAAATGACCCATTTTTCAATAGCATGTCACATTTATTGATATTATCCTCAACCCCCCAATTAACAAATGAATATCCTTTACATTTTACAACTTATTCAGATTCAATTCACAAAATCACAAATTGCGCTTCATTGAGATGCGTTTACTTTATACATGCTCTAAGAAAATCAATCAACTTACCATTGAAACGTGTTATTATTTGCTTTCACTTCGAGCGGAGTGAAAGTGGTATAGTCGGAAAGAAACGTTATGTACTCCATAACATATTTTAATCTCCCTTCCATCTCAATTAGAATTTTATCTTCAACAACGGTGCTGTAAAGCTTTAAATCCATCAGGGCAGCCGTATTCGCTGGAGCCGTTAAGAGTATGTTGGATATATTTAAATATTCTTCGCCGAACCTTAAAAAAATTGGGAAAACTTACTATCTCATGTAGATTTTATTATTTTACAATGTTTGGACTTTATTTAGAAGCTTTTGAGATGTGTCTATATTAGTGCACTATGAAGATTTCTCGGGCTGAGCTGCATACTCCTGCCATATTTTCGGCAATGAGAAGTTCAATTTACTTCAGTTCAGGAAAAAAATAGAGGATATCGGAGGCACAGGTAAAAAAAGATTCGTTTGACTACGCAACCTACATAAGCGATTTAATGTCCAAGGTGTAAACTGATATGACTGACCCAATATACGGAGGTATTCTGCAATTTGGCTGTTAACTCGAACAATAAAGAATAACTCAAGGGAGCCTTATGAACTTTTAGAATAACAACCAGTGATGCCAACCCTACTATAATTATAGTACAATACTATAATTTTAATTCTAAAGTTAAGTCTAAGTTCTTAAAGTAACTAACAAACGACTAGACAAGATTACTCGTGCAAGCTGCCGACTATCGCTCAAATCAAATCACATGTTTCATGATCGGCGCAATCCCGGGCAATATTCTTTGACGAAAAATCATTAAAGTCACTCACTCTTTAATCATGGTCTGATAGTCTGCAGTCATTCTGCCAAGCAATTGATTTGCGAATGTGGTTGCTGCATTTTTCAACGCCGTCATCAGATCGCCTCGTTGCATTTTATACAAGCCGACCACGACCACCTGCTGCAACTTCATCGGTATCTCAGAAGTTATGTCAACGAACTTCACGGCTAAGTCACAATATTCCTTGAATGAGTTCGGAGGATCAGCATTTAAGAACTGTTCAACTTCCAACCTTGTCTGAAATTATAGAAGAAATCCACAATAAACTAATCACCAAAACATTGGCTAAAACGCTTGCTTTCATACTATGGGTTGCGGTTTCAGTTACTATGACTGAGTCAATTCACATATGTTTTTTCAATCAATACATATTGTGTGCTAGGTTTCAACATAGGGCAAACACAAATGGTAAACCCTCATAAAATGGTAATTTATCAAACGGTGATTGATTCTTCCTTAGTATAATATCGTGTCCGGAAATTTGAACGTATGCAGTTCGTCGCATCACACTTCACCGTGAAATGTTGTATCAGAAATATACATATATATTTGGGTCGTATTAGTACTGAGATAAAATTCATGTCTAAATAAAACATGGTTCTTGTCAGTTCACAGGAAGCTAAAGCATACATATTTTGAAAATAGCCGATATACTAGATTATTTGTAAGGTTAGATTAGGTTAAGTTAGGTTAGGTTAGGTTAGATTGCATGCACGTCGAAATGCATCAGATTCATCCTTCACACTAGATAAGTTTTAAATTCAAAGCCTTATTTTAATGTTAATAAAAATACTTCTAAATATGATTAAGTATGAGTTTTATTTCCTCTCATTGAAACATTCTTTGATCTCAGAAATAGGGTATGGGTCACACCTTATCTATCCTATCCATATAATAATGCATATTTAAAAATTATATTTGCAATAACTGTTCTTAAAATATCGCAACGTAAGTAATAAAATATGGGGGGCACTAGATTTTTTTTAAATCTTAAAGTGGGCGGTGGTCGAAACAAGTTTGAGAACCTGTGATCTAGTATCTTCAGATACTAAATAAAGTACCTAACTAATGAAAATATCAGCTCATCAATCAATCAAGAGTTACCTCTCCATTTATAAGAGAAATGTAGTCATCAAAATCTTGAATTCTCAATTCGGGTCCAATTCTCTGGTCTTCCAACATATCGTGGACCTTCTGTTTACAGTCTTCGATGTATTCCATATCGATGACAGGCTAAATAAAAAAACAATCGGTAATTAAAAATAGTATTTTGCATATTATTACCAAATAGTTTGGACTTAAACTAAAGAGATTCATATATCTTATCTGTATTAAAAGATGACATTTTCAAAACGTTTTTAGTGTAATTGAATTGGTAGCCATAGAAAAATTACTATGCTGTATACATATTTATGTATTAAATTATATTATCGTCACTGTTCTGGCATAAGACACTAATTCGAAAAAATGACATATTGAGTTAGTTATACCAAAATGTTCCTTATTTCAAACTTTACCGTCTGGAAACCTTCTTAATAAATAAACAGTCTTTATTTTAAAGTCATCCTTTTAATAGACCATTTCAAACATTTTAACAACTTCAAAGTCAAATTACTCAAAACTAGTATTCTCCAGTTAGTGTGTTCTGCCAGAACAGAGACGATATGCTGTATTATATTATGTTGTGAAACGTCTATAGGACGGGACCCTGAGCCAACGTCTGTTTCTTATCATGATGTGGCGTAGAGCGGTTTCAATAACCAAGAATTATAATAGCGGTAACAGTATTTACTAAAGATAAATACATTTGCGTTTACAATCTTCAAGCAGTCTATCAGATTTTAACTGGGAAAGGTCTTCGGCTACAGGCCAAATCCAAATGCCCCAGGTTTAAAGATACATTAAAGAATATATATATATGTATACATACATATAATGTATTCTCAGGCTTAGAGGCCCAATGACAGTGCCCAATGTAGTTTAACAGTAATATATTTAGTAATAAAAGTGAAACAATCACAAACAATCAGCCTTTGAGAAAATCACATAAATATATTGTGTCCTCACCGAGAATCGAACCCGGATGAAAGGCCACTGCACTACGAGAGTATCAATCGACAGTTCAGACTCAATAATTACAGTGTGTAAAACAACCCTCTTCTCACATAATTTTGTATTAGCTGACAGCGGATTATTGCAAGAACCTGCGGCCTGCCTTCCTGAAATTTGGCCGGCTCACGTGTTTTTATTTCTGTGTACCTCAGGCTAAAAATTCCCAGAGCACAAAAATGCGTTATTTGATACAAATTTAATGAATGTATAATGCGAAACACCTTGAATCTAATTTAACCTTTTTCAGCATCACTTTCATATTTATGATATATTATGAAATAATAGTCAACTTTTTGTAAGAGATACCTTTAAGCAGACTATGTCACCAGAGTAATCCTGATATAGTAAAGTTTCCAATCTCGGGATAGACTTGCAAGCTTCTATCAATGATGCATAGGTGAGCAATAAAACTTCTCGGACATGTTGGAAAGGGGGCTCAAACGCAATCGTCTCATTTCTGAATACCACGTTTATAAAAAACCCTTGATTAATTCCCTAAAAAAACAAATACAGAATTAATTCAACAATGCATTATCTACATAATCAGAGTTATACAGTTTGAATTTTCGCATTGCACTGTTTTTCTTCCATCCTTACGATACGACCTGACCATCTTAAGCTTAGCTTAACTACCTTAACAATTTGCACTATTCTTGGCTTGATAAACAGGCGATAGACTGTGGCAAATCTGCCTATTATTTTGAGGTCAGCAGTATTCATCATAAAAGCATATGGGGATATACAACTTAATCCGTGTTAGCATATTGATTGGCGATATTAAATACATTACCGCAATTACAAATTCTTTAACATCCATTTTCCGCAGTGTCCAATTATGACAACCGCAGTAAATAGCTTACAGCAATTATTATTTCCGCGATATCCATTTTTCCACATAATCAGCTATATCCGATGACACTATATCTGATGAATGATAAATATTCTTTACAAGATATTATTTTGATTGTGAGTACCTACGTCAATAAATAGCGGACCATAATTCATTGGACATGTCACTCGAATATAAGTTCCCAGTATGTTAGTATCTCAGTCTCTGTATCGTTCCGCAGAACATCTCATTCTACCGAGATTCGGACCTCAGAACAGTATCATAAGTATTGTAACATAAATATTGTAACATTCTCTTGTACAGACCGTTTACGCAGCAAATAAAACTCGCTAATCCATCCATCAAAGCAACCACCAAATCTCGATATCCTCATCCACAACACCATGACCCTCACAAGCAAATAAAACACAAAATGTACCAATCTTAACTCCATTTTAACAAAGATACGGTTAGAGCTATTTATTTTATGAGGACAGTGTAGCGACCAAGGTTAGTGTAGGTAAAAATAGCTAGATTTATATTTACCCCAATATCCAGAATGTAATTAGTGTATTCTTCAATGGATTTTAAGCACAACGTTTGCAGATTATATGTCATTATACAAGAGAGACAATCGTAGAACCTTTTCATTTTCTTCGGTTGATTTGTGCTCGGAATTAGCTTCTTTTTGCTACCCTAAAATATATTCACAAGACCAAAAGAAAGATTATTTGAAATTGCATTCAAACATAAAAACAAGCGGGACCAAAGCTGAGATAGTTTATTTAATTATTAATAATGCACAGAGTTTTTTGATTTCCATTTTTTCTTCTGCTCTCCAAAATCGGTTCTTTATTGAATTATCAACTTCAGATTGACACACGTCATCATCAATCATCGTCATCGATGACCGTACATTTTAATCACTGGTAATTTACTAATCATTTCATGGTTCGTGTATAGGTAGGCTTAAGGGGCGGCTGAAGAGCTCCGTATTCAAATATAATTTAGTATGAAATCGACCTCGGCGTCGTAGGCACGTTAATTTAAATAGATCTTTTGGCAAAAATCACTAATCATCCATCGGAGATTTTATTAAAAAAAAAAACATTATTATTAGTATTATTACTATTGTCGACCTTCTACATTATTATTATTGTGGACAATCTTACATTATTATTTGATAAACACCACCTGCACCCGCTGATCAGAAAACAGGGCTGTCAAAATAATATAATATTTGTAAAATGTTAATTTCATCATAGTTTTTAATCAAACCTGTGCAAGTACATACTGATAACTTGGGTGGATATCGTGGCAAACATACTATTGATATATCTACGGGTATATTATTATTATAACCCAATTCAAATTGAACATAGGTTGATACTCAAATACTATTATAGTATCTTTATGATTTCGAGAAAATAATACGATGGAATATATTATATAATCCATTTTGGTTGCCAGTTTTTACTGCGATGAATCACTGTGTTCCTTACTGTCTTTTTTTATTCGTAGGTTTGTTTACTATGTACACCGAGAAATTTCCATTAATAATATCGGAAATGAGTTGGAATATAATGCAACCAAAACTGGAAAAATTCTATTATGGGTGTTTACTTTTTGAATTAGTTGACCCCAGAAAAACAGGTACATGCCACTACGTGAACCACAGTGGATATTATGCCGGGTCCAAATTGGCAACATGTTGCCGGCAACCTCGTTAAATTTTACGATAAGTATGATAATTATCGTAAAATTTTTTAAGCCATTATGATAATTATCGTAAAATTTATCGAGGTTGTCGCGCGACATTGTTTTGCGCCAGTGTGGACCCGGCATTAGATGCACAAAACTTAAATAAAATATATTATAAATTAAATTTAAAAAGTACAATATAATTAATTGCGTCGGCAGCCCTGTCAGACACTTTTTCTAGTGACAGTCATTTTTTATAGTCATTTTTTATATGCCCGCCAGTCCGATGGATTAATAAAAAAATAATGTGTCTAGTGACTGTATGTTAATAATTATTTTTAGGCACTCTTAATATAATATATAATTTCGCCCATTGGCTTTACCTACCACTTCTTTCACTAGTATAAAAGTGAAGTTGCGCAGGCAATAAAAAGTCACTTTCTTTTTATAGGCAGACAGTAAATTCTACGTTTTAAAAAATATGCATTAGAATTAAACAATACCTATTATTTTTAATATGTAGGTCCTAAACATTACAAATAAGCACTATTCATTAGTAATGTTTTTTGGATAGCACATGAAATAAAAATGTAGGTTGATATGTATGTCAACATCCTTCGTATGTTTAGTTGTCGGACAATTTCAGGTTAAAAAGTTATTAATATATTATTAAGTTTATATCGTGGCCAACACATAATCAAAAAAGTTATCATATCCATCATATCAGTTGCAATACTTCCCACCAAAGAACTGATAAACATATTGAATTTAGTAACATTAAATGTTATTAGTAAATTTATTAGAAAATAAATTTTATTAGAAAGTACTATTTTTTGGTCACCCCATAGCTTCACTTCACAAGCTTCACTTGTAGGGAGTTTATTGAGACAAACATTGGCAGCAACCTTTTTATATTAACTAGTAGACCAGTTATTATGGACCACATGTAAAAAAATCATATTTTCAATTCTCAAGGCCGATTCTGTAGAGCGTCCTCTTAAGAATAGACTACTAAAAATATTGATAAATAAAAAAGTATCTTTACTACCTGCAGAAAAATATTTTGAATGGTCGGCAGCCATTGATTATTCAAAACCGTAATGGCACTTCCAATATGATGCTTGCAAATAAATTGAAAGTCTGTTACTGCATACGCCTCCTTCGCTTTGACCATATCCTGCATGCTTACCAATCTCAAATCGCTACAAGAAAGATAAACATTATAATATTTCTCACAATTTTATTGTATCACCACCCAAAAATATATAAATGAATAACATGTCACCATGTACATGGTTCGAATCTGATCCATGAGATGGCAGTATATAAAATAATTAAATAGAAAACTAGCTTGATTGACAGGTAATAGATAATATGCTTCACATATGCCTAATGTGACCATTAATATTTTCCTCAAAACCTCTACTAATTTTTAGGTAATATTATGTGTATTCAACAACATATTTACAGTACATACGTACAGAGCGGAGAGCCGTTCGCTCGGCAGTTCGGTGCCTGACAAAATCTGTGATAGAATTATTTCCTATAGAAATCCAATAATCCGGCATTTCCGACAATCCGGCATAGGTGAAAAAATATGGGTGCCGGATTACCGAGCGTCTACTGTACTTATTTGATTTTGATTTCAAATAAGAATGAAATTCTTGGCAGGACTTCTTAAAATCTATGTACTTTGGTAATTAACATTGCTTTAAGAACTGCGACTTACAACTGTGTTTTTTCGATCGTCCACAACTTATTCATAAGAAAAGAGACTTTTATCCTGGTACATTAGTGCCGGGTAGAATTCAAATTCAAATTATTGGTGTGAAAGTGTTTGAACAATTCCACCCAACGATTTTCAGTTGAAACATTCCCAGTGTTCCATTCTGTTACTTTTTGCGGTGTGATGTAGTTATAAATATGTGAATACTCGTCAAATACTTCTGTTTCTTGGTTATTTATCAATACCGGTTTTAAAAATCCAAAATACCGGAATTTTCGGTATTAAGAAAGCACCCTCTTTTTCACGTCTTTGAAAATGAATTATAAGTTATGTGCTGCTAAAATGCAAATATATTGAGTGAATCCAACAGAGTTGAAAAAATAATAAGACAAATTTCATCAAATATATTTATATAAGTAACTATCGTGATGAATTATCATAATATTATTTCGAAATAGAAAACATCCGTGACCAAAATCTTCAATTATTCTATAATTATTGATGACTACAAGCGTTGAATTTAAGAAGCTTTTCCTGCAGCCGGACTTATTTGCACTTGATGAACTTTTGAGGGCTTTAGTTAAAATTATCAATATATTCAAATTATTTGTAAAAAATCACTAGTTCTACAATTATGATCAATACATATTTTTTAATGTCAACATAATAAATGTAGGTCTGGAAGTTTTTGCTAAAAAATAATATTTTAAAAAGATTTTAACAGCTATATTTATTGATAAGCACCTACTTCTGTTTTTTTAATGTTTAAGAAATACCGTATTGATACTGGTATTCAATAAGAAATACCCGAAAACCGGTATTGACATTTTCATTCGGTATTGCAATCCCTACGTGGGTTGCTCTCTTTCTGAAAATGGGATATTTCGGCGCCCCGAAGCTGTGCTTAGAGATAACGAGATACAAAACAGGGCGTATGGTCATATTTAGGGACCGGATTTATATGCTAGTGCATGTTTTGTTAGGGTGTATGCACACCTTTGAAAGTTGCAAAGAAATTCGTTTTGAAAGACGCAAAATTCAAAAATAAAATTTTATTGTGCATTTATATGCATATTTAAGACGTTAGAGCATATTTGAGACAATAGCGCATATTTCATAAATAAATGCCTATTTTAGGAGTTTAGCGTTTATAATTTCAGTTTTTTTTTTAATTATTTCATCTAAATATAACAAAATTAGGTAGATAGTATAGATGCATTTGCATTTTTCAATGGCATCTCCGAGCTGCAGATTTATCAGAAAAAGTGAAGTCAAATCAGGCACCTTTATTCAAATTTTGTCCTCTATCCACCTCTGTGGACATTGAGATCGTTTTCCGCATATAAATAAAATACTATAATAAAATATGCGGAAAAATTTAATCTGAGAGCACAATATTGAAAAAAATATTTTAAATATTAAATATTATAAAATATTTTTTCGGACAAAAAAACAGCAAATAGTAATAATTAGGAATAGGTTCTAGTTAAGTGTGTCATTTTTGTTTTTTAAAGTTGTGTTTAGTTTATATTGCATTTCATATTCAATTATATGTACTTAACTTTATATTGATTATTTGTGTTTTTTTTTGTTATTGTATTAATTTGATTACGATTATTAATTTGTTATTCGATTTTTATCAGTAATATTGGGCGAAGTGGTTATTTTTTCCAAAAAAAATGTCAATTTTTAACTGCATATTTCTTCGGTTTTAGTGCATCTTTTAATGATTTTAAGTGCATATGTGCATGCATATAATCATGTTTTTTGTTGCATATAAATCCGCTCAACTGTGTGTTGAATGTGTTGAATTTCGTTCAACTATCTCTTGAATGAAATCAATCGATGAGTGGGAACTATATTTCAACCATGTTGATTAACTTGCAAGTTGAATTGAACGAAGTTGAAGTCCTTTCTACTTGTAGTCGATTCAACAGTGAATCGTCATTCGAGCCTTTGCCTACGGTAACCAAAGTGGTAATAACTCACATCGGCACGTCAAACCGGATTCGAATTACATGCGATTACATAGTTGATTATCGTGCACAACAATTTCTGAATTAAGTATAGCGTCGTCATCCAAAAAAGTTTTAAAGTAGTCAGACGAAATGACATTGACAAACTATCATATTTACCTGACGCCATCTTGTCTCATTTCAAATTGATATATTGTGAGAACATTCCTTTCAATTTCTTTTTCAACACCAAAAATTGCCACATGAAAATGCAGCATTACAGTCTCAAAGTAATATTTTAACACCGTGTAGAAATCAAGAAACACAAAAATAAGGAAAATTACCTTCTCGGTGTTGCTGTAAGAAGGTATAATTCTCGAGTGTGAATAAATATGGGATAAACTTAAACACGTGTTGGAGAATATGATATTTTCAATATTAGTCTAATATCATAATGTATTAAAGTTTGCCACATAAACGAAACACACATTCAATATTGGTAATATTTTAGAGCACTCAGTGGGCTTTGTATTTCTTGCGTTTTATGGCCTGACCGTCATTAAGTCATAAACCAAAAACCTACTTCAAAGTCTTGGTCTACGGTGACTGGCTTTCACATTTCTATCTTAATCATCTGTGGTAGAATCAAATACGTCCTAACATTTTATCATTAAATTGTCCAGTGCCACCATAACGTGAAATAACTAAAATTCAAATCATTGTTTCAACATCACCCTGCCCTTACCCAAACCTTAAAATTAATGTGGAATACTTGTCAACAAAGACTACATCCATCATCATCTCTACACACAATAAGATATTTTTATTTATTATTTTTCTTATTGTTACTTGAACTGTTTCCACCAAATGTCCAAGACTTGCGCTATGCAAGGATTTATGCTGTGCAAGTTTCTCTTGAGGAAATGTTTTGCAGTCTGTACCCGACTCAGCCATGACGCGTCGCGATCATTCAATTCCAATCGCTCGCTAGTCACATTCTCCTCCAATGATTCTTTCTAAAAATTTGATATATATAGACAGAATTATTAGGAATTGCCTACTATAACCATATTACAGTCCGGTGGTGAAGGGTGGAGGTGGAGATTTGACATAAATAGTGCACACTAAACTTTGTAAGTCATATAATATAAATTGCAGATAGTATTGGTACCTACACGACATACAAGTATATTTTTATTTTTTTCACCACATTAGTTTCTAGCAAATTTTATATAGGGAGATCCTACAGTTTAGCCGGCTATCACATCAAAACTCGTCTCGCCTACAATTCATCGATGTGACGTCGTCGACAATCGACAAGTTGCTGCTTCTCGGGCGCTGAGTCGAAGACGCTATGTTACATACAAACACCTATGAATTGGTCATTCCTATACCGGCTCGCCGATCGCCACATTCAAATGTCTATACGTTTCGAAGGCTACGCACGACTGTCGCTAGGCAACACTGGATCGGGCTTCTCGGAAGGTTTGATTTATGGCTGTGCAACATACGAGGCAAGTTAAGATGTGAGAGACGACTTAAAGGTACTTCAGCAATCTTTTTGATTAGGGTTCATTGGAAGACATTTACTTAACAACTTAACCCTTATCCAAGGGGTAGAATCAAGTAAAATAAAGACACCCATTACTCCAAAAACATTGACAAGATCAAAAAATATAATAATACGTTTCATGTAAAATATTGAGCCCATATTGCTAGTCCAATGTATGCCTACCACTCATCTATATTATTGGGTTACATGTCAATTGTACATATAATATTTCGCCGTAACACAGTTCACCGTGAACTGTCTTACGACGTGAAAGAGATAGCCGTATATCATTGAGAAAAAAAATATGCGTTGATCGTGGAGCATTGTAGATAGTAATGTTTCAATTTTATTAAATTCAATAAGAATATTAATTTGATATATTGATTGGTATCAAATATCTGATAATAACTTGATACTTACGAGTACCTACCAGTATTTTATATAAATTATACAATATTATGATTGTATTTCTAACTTACTTACCTAACAATTTTCTTCTATCTTTCCCATTTTCTTTCTATTTTGTTTTATTTAGACATGAATTTGATCTCAATATTATATGGCATCTATTCCCGATACAACATCTCACGGTGAACTGTAATACAGCCAACTGAATACATACAAATCTTCAGACACAATATGGTTGAGGTGATATTTATTCAAATAATAATCATGTTTCTTATTACCGTGTTTGGGTCACGCAGGACAAAATCTACAACCGCTTTCTTCATACTCATCATGAAGTCTTCTTTCATATCTTCGGTTTCTCTTATCAAGATGTCGTTCCATTTCTTCAATTTAGGGGAGAGCAGATTATGAACTCTATAATATAGATATGAATATCTTTTTCATGTCATTGTCATGCGAATTTTAATCTTGTTTGAGTAAATTTATGTCTCAATTCTGATGGAATGCATATGTTAATCTAAAGAATATAAAAAATGATAATAGATTCTAATTTTCTCAGTGGGCCTTCCTCGTTGCTGACTCCAAGGACTCCCCATTAAGCTGCAGAGTTCACTCTGATACTCACCTCTACTTGCGAGAATTCCCCAGCTATTCTTCGGTCTATTGCAGTGTTTCCCAAAACATGCTAGCAAAAGTTTAACGCATAAAATTTACTGGCATGTCCCACTTTTCATGAGTAATTGAGATCCAGACGATTAAATGACTTCAAATGAGTTTGCTGAACACTATTCTTGTTTTATCAAGTCACGATTTTCTTACGAAGCCTATTACATAACGTTTGAACACATGAATACGTGTATTAATTAAGGTGCTAAATACCAAAATTTTCAAAACTGACATTTTTATAGAAAACTATTCTACGTAACAACGCCAATACTGTTGACTATGTGCCTTAAGCAAGCCAAAAAATACAATAAAATATTTAAATCTGGCGACGATGTAAGTCTATTGGCGTGTTTTATTTGTAAGAATGTAAGTACCACTGCAGTGGTCAACGGCTATCCATATAAAATGGCTGACCACGGTGTGTTGACACTCACGAGTTCTGTTAAAAAACGTCGCCAAAAAGATTAAGGAAGTGTACTCCACAATTAATAGTAAAGTGATTCCCGCCAAAAAACCTCGAAATTCTGAGGTAAGTACATTTTTATAATTGTTTCACACAATCAATCCGCTAATTTGTCAAGAAAGCGCTAGTGATGCGCATCGTTATAAATGTTATAATATCGATATTAAGCAACTTTTTTTTTAAATACATTTTTCTTCTTGGTTTGAAATTCAGAATATTAAGTATATTATAGCCTAGTCCCTTTGCACTCCTTAAAAAAACACATTGTCTCCACACTTAGAAAAAGCCGTGTTACTCTATAGCAGCGATTTCCAATCTGGGAGGTGCGGGGTGTTGCTAAGGGAGGCGCAAAAAGTTTAACACAATTCACTTAAATCCAGAAGCCATATTTTCATACAGTGAAGTGACGTGACAAATATTTATTTGAATATGTAGATGTTGAATTTATTTAAAATTTAAATAAATATATATAATAAATATATTAAAAGATTGTTTGAAAACCTGTCTGAAATTGAATATATAAGTCCTTAGTAAAACCTTGTTTATTTTTTTTTCATTTTTGTATTAGTACATTGATGACTATTTAAAAAGGTGTCTGTATTATTTAATTAAATAAAGGGGGGGGAGGCGCCAAGATTAGTTTTTTTTTAAAGGGAGGCGTAGTTACATAAAGTTTGGAAACCACTGCTCTATAGTCTCTAGGGTCATATGCACATCGCCGAAATAAAACGCAGAATGATTGTATTAGGACTAGGTAAATACAAAACAAAAACCTTATTTTGTTAATTGATAATATTTTGCCCATCTCTATTGAAAATGTCATCAGTGTTACTTAGATCCCACCAGCATCCATGAGTTAGTACTTAGACCTTAAAATAAGATTCTTTGCGTGGTACTTACACCGTGACCAGAAATGTCAATTTCAAAGCTATGTACTGTGGAATTTCAAAATAAATTTAAGTTTTAAAATTATAGAAGCTGCCAAGATTGCTTCATACTGTGAAACTACATTTTTCAAAATGTCTGCTTCATACAATTTTATTTGACAAATCAGCATTTTGTAGCCACAAGCAAAACTACTTTTTGGTACTTAGCGCCTTAATTAATACACGTATTCACATGACTTCAGGATTTCTAGAATGGTCTTATGTTACGCTTTCCACAGGATTCCTCAAACTATCTTGAAATCATCTAATACATACTGATCTCTCTTACTAACTATTGTTTAATTCACTTCCCACTTACCTGATCAGAATTTTCTTATCCAAAGGTGCAACATGCACAGTGTCGATGCCGTGTCTCAAATAGTAATAATAGCGCAAGACTTGTCTCTCGTGAGCCGAAGGAATCTCACCCTTTTCTTCGGGAAGCTCATCGTGGACAATTAGATTCAAGAGTTTCTCTCGGAATTCCTCTCGGGCCTTGAGTAATTTCGTATATGACTGCATTACTGAAATAATTTGTCATCTTATTTATTTACAAGCTAGAAAACCCATCCAAGGACTTGCAACAACTAATTTTTGCCAATAGGAAGATATTGCATATAACTAGGTATACAAGATATAAGAATTACTAGATTATTAATATTGAAAATACATCATTTTAAAAAACCTCAAAAACATACAATCAGAAAAAATCATAGAAAAAAAAGAGTGTTTTTTACTAGGTACATAGTATTTTTTCAAATCATGGACTTATTTTTTTAAATTCTGATACTTAACATTTTATGAAAAGAATCGAGAATTCTAAAATCACTATCATAGCAGAATGTCTACATTTTGCTTAGGCCCTGTTTTTATCCCATATTGTAAAAAAAATAGAAAAACATTTGCACCAAATGAGTCTTTGCAATCTGGAAAAAAAGCTTTACCAATAAATCAAGCCACTAACTCAAAATACTATTCACGCAGAAAGTTTGAAGAGACCCAGATGTTATCTAAGAATCTAAGTTAGTACCAGCTATTCTATTTTGTTAAATAAAACTATTTTTTGTTCAATAAAATACACAAGATTTACAAATATACCATTCAACAATAATTAACAAAATTCTATATCTACCTACCTTAACTATTGTTGAAGCTTCTGACCTAGATTGCGAAGGATGTCGGTTCAAGTTCCATTTGATATAGGTACATAATATTATGCTAAATGAAGAATGTTAAGTACATTCTTAAATCATATACTTATTGTGTTATTCAATACAATAATATGTCCACCTTATTTTAGTAAATGATAATATGTTAAAATAAATTCAACACTAACCCTTTTCATGGTGCCTTCGTCTCGGTGCCTCCTTTGGTCTCAGAGTAGATGGTTTTTTGGGGGGTACGGTTAAACACAACGGTTCTTTCGGAAGTGAAAACGAATGGTCGGCTCTTGGCGGAAAGTCTTTATGTAATTTCAATTTTGGCAATTTTATAATCGCTTCGTCCTCCAAAGTTATAGATTTTCTCAGAGTAGATGGTTTTTTGGATGGAACGGTTAAAAACAGCAGTTCTTTGGGAAGTGAAGACAAAGGGTCGGCTCTTGGCTGAAAGTCTTTGGGTAATTTCAATCTTGGCAATTTTAAAATCGTTTCGCCTTCCAAAGTTATAGATTTTCGTTTCCTGAGTGGTATTTTATTAAACTTACCTGTGTGAAACATTTTATGGTCTGAAAAACAGTTGAAGTATCACCATTATAGAAAATTTTAGGTATGAATAATGAAATGTGTAGATATAGAGAAATTAGATGGTACAATTTTAATAGAAACTTTAGTTTTTAATCCAAACACATAATTTCATTGTCTGAATCATTCATAAAAACAATAATTGTATTGTAGTACGTATTTGCAATATTCTGTCACATTAATTGTTGGCCACACAAACGGCATTTTTACAACATTTTTCTTAGCTCGTATTCTTATTTGTCCGGTGGTTCTTTGTCCGATACAAATCTAGCAATCGATTTTTAACTAACTTCCCGACTAGCTAGACATTTGAAACTTTTAGAATCATAAAATCATATAAATCATCAGAACACGTTGCCAATGCATTTTTTTAAAGGGCGGCTCTCGTGGTGCAGTGCGTAAGGCGCTTGCCTTCCACCCGAGAGTTCCTGGGTTCGATTCCCGGTCAGGACACACAATATTTATGTGTTTTTCTCAAAGCCTGGGTGTTTGTGATTGTTCAAAATTACTAACAACCACCTTGTACGAAAAAGCAAGGACATGGTTATTAATAATTCAAAAAAAAAAAAAAAAAAAATACCTTTAGCCATCTTTAAGTAGAATTGAATTCATTTTCAGTTAATTCTGTTTTGTATGAAAAGTTATTTCGACACCATTATTGGCTGTTAGGGATCTGGGGCCTAGCAACTAAATTATTAATATATACATGCTTTACTATGGAAATCAATATGACATGTCAAGTACAAATTTTTTTGATCGTTTAAGCTAGTCAAGTCAAGTTTATATGGTTCAACAGAATTTAAAACGTTGTATATAAAAAGTTCTTTTTATCTTGTAATTATTATGTTTTGAATTTTCCAACAAGAAACTGCACACTTCTCAGCGATACACTCCATAATCTTTGCTGTCTTCAGTCATGTCCATGTGTATTCGTATTTTCTTTCTATTGAAAAGACCCGATCACTAACTATCTATACATATAATATAGACTTGCTTTTGTATACGGGGTCAGAATATGTAATGCAATGCATTATATATTTCAACAATGCACTTTTGGAATGCATCCACGTAGGTACCTCATGGGTCGATGACATTGAGCTACTTTACATGCTGCTTGTTGGCGAATTTACAATTTGCTTGTAAACTCGCCCAGTGTCATCGTCGAACAAGCTAACACGCAGATTGTAAACAATCTACTGAGAAAAGTTAAAAGCCGGTCTACTTTACACCAGGGGAATATATCTTCCATACAGCGAACGTGACCACCTAATACATCAGAAATACTCAGTCATGATAACAGATGGCAGGACGGTCACATACAAAGTCGCAATCACAGAGTCAGTTCAATCACCAATCACAGCTCAGCCATGGCTTATCCAATCAACACTCGAGCTGCAAGACTATTCTTGTCACTGATGTAATGTCATTGTTTCAAATCTCATGTAAGTTCTACATGATATTTTCAATACAAAAGCAATCGAGTTAATATTGGTGCAAATAAAATTAAATATAATATAATGTAATATTGATGTTCGGCGGTATTTAATATTGATAAGAGGTGTTGCAATTCAGCAGCTGACAAAGTAAATGAATGGGTAAGTCTACTTTTATAATATTATTATGTTTATATTATACGCTCGTATGTCACTTGAAAATTCTTTGCAGTCATGGTATCGAAATAATGATAGTAGTACCTACTACCTGGTAGCGACCTATTGTAATTTTCACGTTTGCAAATCTACCAACGCAAACATAAAAAATAGGTAGGTATATAAAGAAGGTTACGTTTGAGTAAATTACGTACCTACCTATATTCTTTTTTTTTTTTTTTGACCATGTCCGATCCTAACATGGGCCTCCACAGAGTGGAGGTTTGTATTAACAGATTTTATTTTTACGAGAAATGGACGTCAGCCACTTGCTCAAGCTATTAGGTCCATACTCTGACTCACACACAAATTGAAAAACAATATGTGTACTTGCCAGACCTGGGACCCTCGACCCTATAGACCGCCGCTTAAGCCACACAGCCATGTGGGTGTACAAAATGTCTATATTATATTTGCACATTCTTACAAAAGTATAAATGGCGACCATTGTTTCAGAATCTACATCAATATGTTGTCGATCGTTGGGGTTTGACTGCGCAGAATAACAGCAAGCGATGAAAATTTATAATGAAACACATTATATGAAATAATTAATGAAGTCATCAATCTGACAGGAAGTGCTGACAAATAATTTCCATGGTGGGAGTGCGTTACTATTATTATTATTACATAATTATGTCCTCATAAATTTATGTTGTTATTCATAATTTATCAATATGATTATCATTGCAATAAATTGTACCTATCTGAATTGAAATATCGACTTAACTTTTGTCACAATTTCGTTTTTATAATTATAAATATTTTTTTGGGTTCGGATCTATCGTTCTGTCATACTCAAAACTTCTAGTCACGCCAATAGATGGTGCCAATTATAGGGGACATCTTCTTAGATGGAACTTACGAAACTAATATATCTATATATTATATATATATATACGTCTGTTATCTATGCTTTACACGCTACATGCCGATATGTGTCTGCGCAGTAGAGCGATAGTGGCGACCTCCCGGTAAAAAAACGAACTACGTCCTATCAAAATAGTCGCTAGCTTGTGGCTTCTGAGCGAGTGGAAAGTTTTGTGTATCATCATCACAATCGCACTAGCTGACTCGCCAACTTTTAAATTCGTCAACAAGCAGATTGTAAAATAGCTCAATGTCATCGACGCTTTACTATAAGATCTAGGGTACCGGAGCGCCGTTCCTGTTCGTGAAATCGGTAAAATTATCTCTCCATCTCGTGGAAAAAATAATTTGACCGCCTGAGCTAGATATGGGTGCTTTTTACTGGTTCTCCGTCATCGTAATCTGTCAGTCGCCATTTTGTATTTTAGCTATCTTTTTGTCATCGAATTATAGTACGCGGTCCAAGCCATTATAGTATTTCGGCAAAAATTATAGGACGTGTATAAAATGAAAGTTTTTTGTTTGTCACATAAACATAACGAAGAATTCGAGAAATTCCGATGCCCTGCTTTATTATAACACCTCTTACGACCGAAAAATGCTAACACCGGCCGCCGTCATTAAGGGGGAGACGCATGCCAGCAGAGAACCTAGCGGAAATATACGAAGCTTGCAATTTTTTTTTTTTGATAATTTACAATTTCAACTGTATTATTTAATAAATATGTATCCGAAAACATTAAAAAGATTTTTTTATTTTTTTTAAACTTAAAAATAAACTTACAATTGTAAAAAAATGCAATAAAATGTGAATTCGTTGCAGGGTCAAATCTTATTATTGCATTATATTTTATGGTCATAATTATCATTAAAATTTAGTTTATTGAGTTTTAGATTTTATGTGGTGTAGATTTTTGACTAATTCATCGTTTTAATATTTTTTATATATATTTTAAAAAACATCGATTTTTATAAAAATATAAATGTGTATAACTTGAAATCCTTTTTATTTATATCAACTCGAGCTTCAATATTGTGACCATGCCTAAAATAAAATTTGATATAAATAAAAAGGATTTTAAGTTATACACATTTATATTTTTTTTTTAAATCGTTGTTTTTTAAAATATATATAAAAAATATTAAAACGATGAATTAGTCAAAAATCTACACCACATAAAATCTAAAACTTAATAAACTAAATTTTAATAATAAATATGGCCATAAAATATAATGTAATAATAAGATTTGACCCTGCAAAGAATTCACATTTTATTACATTTTTTTACAATTGCCAGTTTATCTTTAAATTTAAAAAAAAATTAAAAATCTTTTTAGTGTTTTCAGATACATATTTATTAATTACTACAGTTGAAATTGTAGATTATCAAAAAAAATCTGAAATTGCAAGCTTCGTATTTTTCCGTTAGGTGCCTCTTTTCGCCTCTAATAGTATAAGCATCCACCTTAACTGTCACGTTAGTTTTTTAGAGTAGGTATACAACACAAAACCACGTCCATAGATTAATATCGCACACTGAGATCTTATATTATTTATATTATACACCTAGATTATACTTACTAAGTACGTCCCTCGCTTCACGTTATTACGATTTGCTGTGATTGAAGTACGAACATTTTACGGAACTTTAAACATCGCAACATATCGAGGATATACTGACAGAAAGCATTAACTCATTAAAACAAGTTCTGAGATAATCGCAAAAAGGACTTTAATTTCTTTTTCAAAGCGTTCTCCCACATAGATTTTTTTATGATTTAAAAACATTTTTTCTACATTATAAAGACTAACCTTTATGGCAAACACAATATACATGTTACAAGTCCTATATTTTATATACGCAGAACGCATTAGGTCATTATCATGCTTTCTATCAGAATAAAAAAATAACAATATGATTTAATAATGTTTCTATTTTTTCACCATTATATCCTATGCCTTTGTGCGTTTTACCAGGACGTAGAGCGTAAAATCGTATACATTTTGGCATTTAAAACAGAAAAACAGCAAAAACTTAAATAATACGTTCTGTCAGTATACCCTCGATATGAACCCCTAACCAAACTGGCGAATTCATTTAATAAATTTTTTCAAAATTGTGGTATTTTTGACGTACTATACTTTTGTAATAGTACGCGGACGAAAATGTAACTTTTCGAATAGTACGCGTACCAAGATGTACTATAATTATAGTTCAGTTGGCAACACTGCGCTCACTAACGGACAGTGTTGCCATCTTTTTCTATGCTGATTATAGTACAAAGGCGTAAGAATTATAGTATTTCTGAAAAATATATAGTGCAGGAACATTTTTCGTTTTGAATCCTTTAAAATATTATAGTATTTTGGTATATTTGGCGTAAAATTATAGTATTTAACATTTTCCGCGGCATTAAAATTATAGTATTGTACTATAATTATAGTACGGTTGGCATCACTGCTGACGGATGACAGCGAACGGTGGCGGAGAACCAGTAAAAAGACCCAAAAATATCTTCAGAAAACTGTCGAGTGCTCGGGTTCGTAAGCTTTTCCATTTCGAGCACTGTTTATTATAGTTAGTCTAATGTACAATTAAAGTTAAATACCATTGCAAGATTCTGAAGCAGCGTATAATAATTAATAAAGATTTGCAAAATATACACAAAATTCAAATTAATTGTCGATAAACAAAAGAAACGAGCTGATCTCAAACAATGCCAATGAAATCTGTGTAGAATTTATGAATAAACACGTTTGCTAAAAATAAGAAAAACTTACTAGATAGTCTCCTTTTTCAATTTAATAAGTAATCCAGAGAAGCACACTGCACGAAATATCACCACATAGTATATTATTCTATGATCTCCACTAAATTAATATAATTCATCAATGATCATTATTTATAAAGTTTTAATATATGCTTCATAACATGAGTGTGTGTTGTGACGTATGAAATGTCTCTTCAAAGTACAATAACAAAAGAGTCGTCACCTGATTGGTCATATTTTGAAAGATGTGCGTTATCCTATTAGATAGAGTAATGCAGTGACTTTTTGCGCATGCGCATCATGTTGGCGGAACAAATTCAAAATTCAACTCTACTATCAGTTTCCAGTGTGGGCGGAAAGAGTACCTACCTAAATAAAAAGGGGTCTCGGAGTTTCACTGATTCTCCGATATTTTCTGAGAAACAAAAAACCTATACATTTTCAACAGATGACAACGCGTACTATATTTATTCCCCAAATACTATAATTTTGGAGGCTTTATACCAGTGTTGCCAAAGAGATTAGACACCGTGCAACGTCTTTGAGTGTTGCCAACCGCACTATAATTACAATGTGTACTATAATTTTGGTCCGCGTACTAAGTATGTACGATATTATAAAACAGGTATAGGTAGTACGCCCCAAAGAGATTAGACTGTGCAATGTGAGTGCAGAAAAAACAGGCGTAAAAAGCTCGGAAGTTACACCTCCCACCAAGCTTTCCAAGGCAACATTGAATCTTATGGAGCAGAGAAGGAAAACGAAGAGCGATAGACAGGCACAAAACGATATGGAGTTTTCATCACTTTGCAAACCCTCCGAAGGAAGATAAGAGAAGACATTCGTAAATGCAATGTAAACCTCATACAAGCAATTGTGAAAGCCGGCAGAAGTCATTAAGTTGTTAAGCCGAGTTGAAGAGTTTTACAGCGATCTCTACAGTGATGACACTGACATTACGACTATAGACTTAGATCTTTAGAGAAATGGAAATTCGGAAGACCATACCTACTCCCGAAATTACATCCTGGGAAGTAACCCATCCTTTAAAATTACATGAAAAGTGGGAAAGCTCCGGGGAAGACGGTCTAACGATAGATATCCTCAAAAAAGCGGGAAAGGATGCAAATGAAGTGCTTGCACAATTGTTCACAGCCTGCATACTCAAAAAGGATGTCCCAGTGGCATGGAAAAATGCCAGCATTGTCATTCTTCACAAAAAAGGTGACAGAGAAGATCTAGCAAATTAAATAGAAATGTTCAATACTCGACGCAATCAGAAAACAAGGAATCCCTGTGCGCTATATAAATATTTTCAATATTATACCTATACAGTAGCACAACAGCATCTGTCAATTTCCATAAACCATCGCGCAGATTTCCTATCACCAAAGGAGTCCGACAAGGTGATACAATCTCACCTAAACTATGTATAGCTACCATTGAAGACTTATTCAGGGAACTTGACTGGAATGACCAAGGGATCCCCATAAATGGAGAATACCTGAGTCATCTACGCTTTGCCGACGACATAGTAATTTTCTCGCAAGACTCCGAAGACCTCCAAAGCAGAATGCAGGAACTCGCTGAAGTAAGCAACAAAGTAGGTTTGAAAATAAATGTAACAAAGACGAAAGTCATGTTCAACTGCTTTGCGGGTCAAAAAGAGATCCTCATCAATCAATGGATCTCAGCTCGAACAGGTGAAAAGCTACATCTATCTGGGACAACAAGTCTGAGCCGAGCCACGCCGGGCGACTCTGGTCTCGAGACCAGTCGCCGAGACCAGACCGATGCATGCAGTTATATGGAACATGCCACACCTGGTCATCCAGTAATCGCGCAAGCAATAAAGTCGCGCGATCAGTAAAATCTCGTTCGTGCCCTCGGTCTGGTCTCCCGGTCTCTCTGGTCTCTCTGGTCGGGCGATCGGTAGCGATGTATGAAAACATATAGCTATGTATTGAGCGCTGCCACACTAGGCGACCAATCGCCGGCAGCCACGCCGCATTTTTTGCATAATTGCGTGTACATTCATTATTATTATTATTATTGGCTGCCTCTCTGGTCGCCAGCAAGTCGCCCGAGTAAATCGCCCGAAGAGACCAGTCGCGCGACTGGTCTCGAGACCAGAGTCGCCCGGTGTGGCTCGACACTAAAATGTCTATAGATGGATGTATATATTTTGATGAAATTGTTCGCAGAATAAAGCTAGACTGGAATGCTTTTGGCCGCCTGAATAAAGTGTCTTCAAATAAAGTGACCTTCCACTATGCCTAAAGGGAAAAGTTTTCAACCAGTGTGTGCTTCCCGTGATCACATGTAAAACATGAACCCTAAGTAAAAGAAAGATCCAGAAATTTAGAGTAGCACAACGTGGTATGGAGAGGTGCATGCTGAGCATAACGGACAAAATGAGGAATGAGTGGATAAGGAAGCAGACAAGGGTTTGCGATGTAATAGAGTTTATTAAAAACCTTAAATGGAGATGGGCTGGACACATAGCTCGAATAAGAGACAAACGTTGGACAAATCTAGTCATCCAGTGGTATCCAAGAAGTACAAAACGTCCGCAAGGTAGACCTAGAGGCCACTGGATCGATGAAATGATAAAGTTCTGCGGAAGTACGTATCAACGCAATTCACAGGACCGAGAGAAGTGGAAGCAGCTTGAAGGGGCCTTCATCCAGCAGTGGATAGATTCAGACTGATGATTATGATGATGATGCCCAAAATACTATAATTTTGAATATCGGAAAAAATATGTAAAAAGTACTAAAATTTCGATATTTCCATTCTATAAATTAGTTCAAAATACTATAATTTCGCAATGAAGATCTGGGAACCTGGGGAAAAAATGCTGGAAAAACATAGAAAAAGCACTTGACTTGGTTTAAAATTAAATTTCTTGAATTCGTGGGAAACCGTTTTTGATCGGAAGAGGTAGGTATAGATCTCTCAGCCAGAGTTGGTGCGACACAGATACGAAAATATGTTGTGTATTGGTGAATTTCTGAAGAATACAGTATTCTTTTACAGGCTGTTCCTTTTTTGAATGCGGCTGTGTCACTGTGTGAGTATTCGGCCGCCTCAACTTTGGTTGTGCGATCTATACCTACGTAAATAAAAAGGGGTCTCGGAATTTGTTCTTCCGTTATTGTTTGTGAGTATCAAGAATCGTATAAAATTTCAGCATATTATTCTTATGCCAACGCGTACTATAATTTTGGCCGAAATACTATAATTTCTTGAACCGCATACTATAATTTGGTCTCAAAATGGCAACACTGCTTTGTACTATAATTCCACTTTGAAAAGATGGCAACACTGCTGCACAGGCCACAGCTGCAAACAGTGTTGCCATATCTACTGAAATTTCAGTACATAAACTGAAATTTTGGTCAGGAAAAGAAGAAATTATGATATTTGTGATGAATAAAAGTCACTTTTTACATGATGTTTTAAATGAAACTTGTAAGATTATGTCAATATACACGCTTTCACTAAACATAATCGTTGAATTTCATACATTTTTGTCATCCTACCGATATTTTGAAAAAAAAATCAAAAAATCTGTATTTTGAAAAATTTTGTTGGCAGCACTGCTGCAAAGTATAATATTAGTCTGACAGCTGTAATCTGCATCATTTTCTTCATTTCTTGGAGAAAATACAAAAACAATTAATTACAAATTGCTGACTGTACCACGGTTAGTGAATAGCGACAAAATTACGCCCAACGAGCTGGCCTATCCTAATGAGTAATTTTGTAGAAAAATTTAATTGAGTCGATCCAAAATGAAATATTAGGACAACGTTACCTCACTTATCCATCCAATAACGTCAGAATCAGAGTTAACTTGGAAATTCTTATTACAGAAAACAGAGATCGTGGCAGTTGGTGTGAAAACAATGAGTTATTGTCATTTTAACAATATTATTATCTCGTTCCTATGGTGACATTGGTTGCCTAGAATAAATTATTATCTGATTTGAATTGTATTTTTCTAACCTAGAATTTTGACCTAAGTGTCATTCATAGATCATTCGCCACTATAATGAGATTTACATTTTCATTCTGATTAGCATGTTTGTTTTGATTTTACAGATGTTTACGAATTTTCTCCGAAAATTTTCCACCGGAAAAGTGTTCAGGGCAGCAGAGACCACATCATTGCTTGCAAAACTTCGTAAAACCACTGGATATACCTTTGCCAATTGCAAAAAAGCTCTAGAAATACACAACAATGATATTAATAAGGTACAAAACATTGTAATTACCTATACTGACATTTTTATTTGCCACTATTATTTATTTTTAATGGTTCAGTGAGTAGGTAGTTTGGTGTTCATCAATTACTACATACTGGACTTGACAAAGATTACCCACTTCTAAGTGTATTCTTAAATTTTAAATGAAGTACCAATGAAATAATAAGGCTCTCACTAGTCACTACTATTCCATAATTTTTAATCATTGTCTTACATAGTATAAATTGGCAGAAGCGTGTTTCCATGACGGATCCAATTCGTGAGAAAATTTAAAAGGGGGCATCCTAATGCCGTGTCCATACTAGCAACAAGTTGCTGGCAACCTCATTAAATTTTACGATAATTATCATAATTATCGTAAAATCTAACGAGGTTGCCAGTGTGGACCCGACATAAGAGTTAAAACCTGCCACACCCATAAAATGAATATATTATTATACCTTCATTATCGTAATTCACATATTTCTGTTCAATTCGATTGTAAATTGGTCGGGGTACTCTGCTGTAAATATGTACTAATTATAGGTATATTATGATTTGTCAGAAAGGAGACTGTTTCAATTAAACCATGTTTGTATAATTTATACAAAATAAAAATTGTTTGAATGCATGGATTTATTTAGAAAATTAAAACTAGATTGTTAATTTTTTATCGTAGGCGTCCTCAAAATCAGTGAGTCGAGCCTCCGCGTCACTGAACGCACCACTGTAAATTGGTGTAGCATACATTCATATTGATGAAGTCTTCTTTGAATCAATTGTGACGCTTTGGTGTAATATTTAGTCAGGGCTTGAAATGACCGGAGCGCCGTTCCGGTTCGTGAAATCGGTAGAATTATCACTTCATCATGTGGAAAAAATATTTGCTGGTGTTTTCGCCTACAACATTGAATAAGTGTCCAATCATATGGTTGAAATTGCATGTAAAAAATGCAAGTTTTGTGAAGCTATTAGGTACCTACCAGCGCCGGCGGCTCAGCACTTCATTACAATAAACAACTTCTTTTGTAGTTTATGAATGCCATGCTTGTTTCGGGTTATTTTTACGATGGTTTTCAGATTTTCTATGTTCTATGCTTAAATAGAACGTGGCGCGAAAAATGTTATATAACGAGTAATGCTTATAACGAGCAAATTCAGTCGGTCCCATCTTCCTCGTAATAACCAAGTTCGATTGTATTATATTGTTTAATTAAGGTTTAGAGAAAATAAAAATAAAATCCCTGCGGTGGCTGAGTGGTAACTTGTTGGCTTATAGATGGCAAATTCACATGTGGTTTTTCAATATGTGTTTGAACCCAGAGCATGGACCTAATTGGTTGTGTAATGGGTCAACACTCTATTCTCATAAAACAAAAATCTATTGAAAAACCTCTTCGTGAGGGAACCCAAATCCACATCGGATTGTTGAGCAAAAAAATTAGATAATCTCATAATATGGACTGTATATTGCAATTTTCATTCATTCAAATCACATTTTTCAATAGTTCTGTAAATTTAATAAAACTTGACTCAGTTCCTCCCATGAGATATGATGAAAAATATTAATTCATATCTACTTTAATTTCCAGGCTGAAGATTGGCTCCATAAGCAGGCCCAAACACTTGGCTGGTCGAAAGCTACCAAACTGGCCGGAAGGACGACCGGTCAAGGTTTGGTGGCCGTGCGATTCGATGGCACCCATGCAGCGCTCGTGGAAATCAATTGTGAGACAGACTTTGTCGCCAGAAATGAAAAATTTCATTCCATGATTGAAGAAGCGACAAACACATGCTTTAAATTTGCTCACTCTGGACTCAAAGCTAAAGGCCTGCTTACCAAGGTATGAGAATTAAAACACAATTTGATATTCATTAAATTTTTAAACTATTTTTGTTTTTAAAAGTAAATCGCACGATTTACAAAATATGTAGAGCATTCTTTATTCAACATACATTATTTAAAACACCTTAGAAACATACCTATTGGAGAAAATATTAAATTTATATCTTGAACTTGAACCCGCATCTATCAGTTTCCGACCAATGTGTTTTATTAACTAAGGCCCCTTACGCACTGTCGATTGGTCTCTGGCAACCAGAAAGTAGTACTGGTCAGCACAACACGTGTTTAAATGCTTTCCTTTCTTATGCCTCGTGGTTGCTGTTTACTTGATTGCCGGAGACTGGTCGACAGTGCGTAACGGGACTAAGAAAACTTTTCAATACCAATCACATCAAAATTTACCAACAACTATGAGTACAAATTCTGTTAATATCGTCGACAATCTTTCATAATTTTTAATTAAGGTATTAATTAACCGTTGATTCGTAGGCAATTATTATAAAAAATATTTTTTTCTAATGCATTCTATTATATTTCTGAAGTGTTTAAAATTATGTATGTTCAGTAACAAATGCTAAATTGTATTGTGCATTGAACAAAACATAGTCTAATTAAAAATATTTGTAATAAATGTTTATTTTATTAGAAATACAGTATTCTCTCAGTAATCCGCCATCCCAAAAACCAGACAAGTGTCCAATTAGCGCAAACGGCGGATAGTGCACACATACAAAATTTGTTAGAAATTAAAACAGGTATTTCGTAAAAATAGTTTTTATTGAGAAATTTGTATGGCGTAGCAACTTACGGTTTTATTTATAATCAAAATCAAGTATGTATTCAATTATACATATTTATTAACTAACACATATTAAACAGTAAATCACTTTCACTCAACACAACCAGTTGTTCAGTGTTGTTTGTTTTTTTCCTAAACATTGGAAGATTGATTATATGGCATCTCGTAATTTATGCAGCACGATGAGTGTGTTGATGGTTGCATTATTTTTCTCTGTCCATTTAATGGTAATGTCAATAACAGCTGGTGCATCTTCTGATTTGACTGTATGATCTGCAGTCGGTTGACAATTATTGTCTTCATCCTTAAAATTTAAGCCTCTTGATATATTTATGAGTTCGTCTTCAGTTAGAAGTGGCGTATACTCAGTACTTTCTGCTATCCATCCTTCGAAAACATTTTGCGTTAGCTGAGTTTTCAGGTGCCCTCTGTATCAATTCTTCTCATGAAACTAAGTCTTCCAGTTCCCAGTTTTCATCATCTTGATTCATGGAGGGCCACAGCTATAGTTCCACTATGAAATTATTGCTCATCTCAGTAGGGTTTTCGATGCCTTAGGTACGTTAAATACAACGGCAGACAGGTGGCATAGGCACGCGGCGGATTACTAAATTTGACATAACGAATACTGACGAATTATAGAGCTTGATTTTGTGCTTTCAACTAGTAAAAATAACGGCGGATTATAGTAGTTGCAGGATAATCGAGCAATGGATTCTGAGAGAGTACTGTAGTATGTACTACAATAATTTCTTTACAGCTAGAAATTATAGTTTATAATCCTTCTGTTCTGTAAAAATGTCTTCATTGATATTTAAATAGATTTTTGGTTTACTTTTTTCAATATAATGTGTGTAATTAATTTTAGATGTGTTTGGACTCTGAAAGATTGGGAGCTCTCCACGCGCCCAATGGAAAAACTTTGCTTGAAGAGTTAGCCTTGATGATAGGAACCGTTGGTGAAAATGCAGTTCTGCGTCGCGCTGAATGCTGGAAAGCCGCCCCCGGTCTCAAACTCACAGGGTACACTCACCCAGCCCCGCCACACCAATTAGACTACTCCGCCGGTAGATACGGTGGCCTGTTGGCGTACACAGTCGAAGAGGGTGCAGCCGATGCAACGGTCATCGGCAGACAAATTTGCCAGCACATCGTCGGGATGAACCCCAGCAAGATCGGCGACGAGAAGGAAGACAAACCTAACAAAGAGGTCGATGAAGAGTCCTGTCTTATATATCAAGAATATTTATTGGACCCCGCACAAAACATCTCGCAGATATTGAAAGATAATAAAATTACCGTTCTAGATTTTGTTCGCTTCGAATGCGGCGAGAGCTTGGAATTGCCGCACAGTCAACCACTTGAAACTGTTCAAACCTGTCAGTAGTGTTCCATTGCAATACGATCTTAACATAAGACGGACTCGTCCAAAAATGAACTAATTAATAATAAGTTTTATAGGTATTTGAAACCATAACATTATGTTATTCAAACTACCTAATGAGGCATTTCAATCCATTTTGGATAAGTCCGAATAGTTTTTATTAAATTTGAGCTGTTTGAATGATACATCTTCCAAATAAAAAATTAAATGATTTGAATGATATTATAATACTGGTCATTGTAATATCGTCGCCGTAGATGTCAAGGGAGTGAAGCCACAAATTTGGCGAAAATGAGTTAAGTACACAAAAGCATTTTAAAACCATCAAAGATGCCGTGGTCAATGGATTTGAGCCACAAAAAGCCCTATGTATAAGTATTTTGTAAATTACCAATAGACCTAGCACACATACATTAAAGCAGTCAATGACGACAAGCCGCATAAGTCTTTTGACTTTGACTGTGGCCAGGTACGCACGCCTCGGCTCACATTCGACAATGATTTATAGTGTCTTCTTGCTCTAACTCAGCATAAGAAACAGAAAACTGAGTTTAGCGTGTCGGGTTATTCACGCCAGCACCTGTATCGTGTCATATTATTCATACTAACATTGTGGTCGGTTTATTTGGTGATCTTCTTTTTTCTTTGGGTTTGCGACTGTAAGCGTTTTTATTCAGTGTATTCAGTGTGATTGTTGTATTCAGTTGTCACAACGTTAATGTTTCAGGAACTTAAACTTCTGAAATATCGGAGAGCAACCATAGTAACAATCCTGTACCATCCATCCCCACTCCTACAGATCAGACTACAGATGATTTAAGTAGAAAACACAAGCAAACCCAAAAATGTGGAAGCGGAATTCACAAAAGATATTGAGAATGACAGGCAGCGAATATCAAAGCAGATCCGGAAAAAAAATTCGAGCAAGGGCGATTAGAAAAGTTAACTGTAAGTGCCATTATAAATATGCACATCCAAAATAGGAAAACCACAGCGGGAGCAAATGTTGGCCGACTATCTGAGTCTGGATTCCGAGAGAGCAAGATGGGCCTTCATTGGTAGCAGTGTTAATTGTATTCCAGTGAAACAATGGTACCATGGAGACTGCACCAAACGAGAGCATACCTTGCAATACTCTGTGATGTGTAATCAACAGAGAGCCCATGTGTGCAACAGTTCTTTTTGGTGACATATGACATCTCGAGCAAAAAAGTTGAAAATGCTATGAAAAAGTTGACTCCTTCAGGTGTCACTGAGATAGATCGGAGAAGTCACAAAGAACCGCCCAACAAAAAATCAGAGGAAGTGAAAAACATGATCAGGGACCACATCAAATCGTTGCCCGTAGTTGCTTCCCATTCCTGCCAGAGCAACAGTAAGAGAAAATACTTGCCTTCTGATTTGAGCGAGACTTGTATCTACATGGAATATGTAGAGTATTGCAAGAAGCCTAATGTCGAACCAGAAATGCACAGCTTCTACAAATCGATCTTCGTCACAGAATTTAAATACGGCTTTCACACTCCTAAAAAGGATCAGTGTGACTTTTGTACTCAGTACAAGAACAAGGCAGACGAAGAGAAGGCAAAAGACGAGGAGGAATACAAACTCCACTTGACTCGAAAAGAGGAAGCAAGAGAACACAAAAAAATTGACAATGCCCAAGCTATGTGTGATCCAACAATTAGTTGCTTTACCATGAATCTGGAAAAAATATTGTTGACTCCAAGTTTGCAAGTAGGACTGTTGTATTATACCAAAAAGCGATAACCTACAATTTCACAGTATATGACCTGACTACTAGACAAGCGACAAACTACATGTGGCATGAAGGTGCAGGTATAAAGGGTGCTTCGGAGGTCGCCACGTGCCTGTGGAAGCTCTTGGTTTCAGTAGGCCCCAAAAAAGAACTAACTCTGTATTCGGACACAGTTTCAGGTCAAAATCGCAACTCAGTTGTATCTACAATGTTCCTACGTGCCATGACACAGCTGCCCATCAACACAATAAACCAAAAGTTCATGGAATCCGGGCACTCAGAAATGGAGTGCGATTCTGTGCACTCCACAATAGAGGCCCGAGGAAGGAAAGTGGACGTGTTCACACCAGAAGGATGGTACATGGTCGCCCGTACCGCGAAAACTAGTAAACCCCACCATAAGGTTGTGGAAATGGAATATTCCGACTTCTTGGATTACAAGAAATATTACAGTCAAGTGATGACCAATAAAACTCAGTCGAAAAATGGAGACAAAATGAAGTGGCTAAAGGTAAAGTGGTTCCAATATCGCAAAGGTGAACCCACGACTATCTATTATAAATACCAATTGAGCCAGAATAACTTTGAGTCGCTACAAATCTAGCAAAGACGGCATCGATACGTATCTGGGCTAGAAGTACCAAGGCTGTACAGTTCCAAACCTAAAATTGACCAAGGTAAACTAAAAGATCTGTCAAAACTATGCCAAAAAGGTAGCATTCCGTCCACCTATCACGACTTTTATAAAAAGGTGGAGCCTGAAGATGGTCCAACTCAGAAAGCGATGGAGATGATTAAAATGTGTGTCTAGTTTTATTGTAACTAAATTGTATTTATTTTTTTGAAAAGCTAACTTTTTGTTTAGAGATGAATCAGTATGTTCACATACTGAATGAAATTAGGTAGATTCTAGGTTAAGGTGGGCACCATAAAAAGTCAATAATAGACTTTCCTTTAGAGTATATCCACAAAATGTTAGTGCTTTGTCCACAAATTCTCAGTGGTCAACAGGCATAAGAGGCCTAACTCTTTTGACTACCGCACAAGTATGCCAACTTTACATGTCAATTCAGTGGTCAAGAGATATAACACACATAACTTTTAAAATACATTTTTTTTTAGTTATTCATTCAAAATAATAAAAAGATAACATCACAAAGTATCTATGTTCAAAGTTTCACCATTCTATCTTTAAAAATAAAAAAAGTTCAAACATCAAATGTTACTTTTTTTGTCACACAAAATCTTTGCGCGCCGATTTCTCAGCTTTATGATTTTGTGGACTGGCTCCCTTGACATCTACGGCGACGATATTTGTAAAATGAAAGATATATTATTTTGTAGTTTTATTTGAATACATTCACAGGAATGGGTGAATTCTGTAATAGAATTTTCAGGCATGTCTTTATTGTTTCATTCTCTGGAATATAAAAAATATCTTTCACAAATTGTTGTAAATTCCTCTCAAGCAATAAATATCATATTATTATGATATCCATTTATGAAACATTGTAGATTGAGAATGTTGCAATTCAGTTGTCTGTTTCCAATATATATATTATGTAGTTATTTATTACATTTCTGATTAATAATATGCTAATATGCTAAATCTCTACAAAAACCAATTAAAGTTCATTCCTAAATTAACTTTTATTAAAATAAGTGATTGCTTTTATATTTTTTGCATATAAAAATGACAATTACATACAACCAGGGCTCTTTTGTAATGTAACGCGGTGGAACGGTGTTCCGGCACCTTTTTTCACGGTATTTTTAATGTTTCAAAAGCAATTAGACGAAACGATGTTCGCGCTTACATAGTAGGTACAAGTTAATTTTCCTGAATCATCTCATGAAAAAACATATCCTGAAAAACTATCTCATTTGATATATGCATTGAATTCTATCACTATTTCTTCAAGTGAATGTGAACGCGAATTTTCACAAATGAATCTAATTATTACCCCATTAAAAGCTTCGTTAAGACCAAAACAGTTTCGGTACTTTTATTCATCAAACTCGTCGGGCCACCTTTGACACTTTTCGATCCTATTAAAATACGTTGAACGTTGGTTACTCAGTGGAAGACATTCGGCCATAGACTCTAACACTAATAAAAGGAATCAAGACAATTTGCCAGACGAGAATTGGACTGAACTTTGGAAATCACCATTACCACCACAAAGGGGCTGACAGGGTTCTAGCCTGGCCTGGGAGATTGACTAGATAAGTGAGATACACGCACATCACAAATTTGCTCTAATCGTGAAAAAATCGGCTGCGGCGTTAATTTCCTTCAGGCATGTTAACATTTTAAAATATGTGGTTGTGGAATTGCATTTTTTGGTTAATGGTTGTTAATACACTGAATACCCTTAATTTTACCTCGAACACCATTTGAAAAAAGCTACTATATAGCGTCACACTGCCTTTAACTTTAGTGATAGGTAAGGGGCCCGCCAAAGATCCTGGACTGGGGGACCGTTTCAGGATGTGGGGGCCATGAAAATCACTATATACTTTTATTCAAATATATGTTTTTACAACTTTAGTTGTTTATTTGTATTAATGGTTGTTTCTTTAATTTTTCATGGCGTAGGAAAAGTTACTTTAAATGATATTTGAACATAATTTTCTTTAGTAGTTAAGAAGTTTGGCAACAAGTGCGTTCCGGCACCTTTATTTTTCAAATAAAAGCCCTGCATACAACTAACAGAAACTTGCTTCAGCGAGTTTGATAGGGAATCCACAGAGGCAGCGTCCGTTTCTTTAACATCTAGTGTTGTGGAACATTGGAAATAGATGACTTTATCACATATTGTCAATATTATTACAATGTTGCTGTGTTTATTGTTTTCATAAATACTGTTGTAGATGGTTAATTATTAATAGCATTAGATCATATTTATTTTATTTAAAATATATTGTAAATGTTTTATACCATGTGTTTCTATTATATCCCCATAAAATAATTGCCAGCATATGTTACACTAAGGTGAAGATTCAAAATATTAATTTAAAACAACATTATATTTATTAATTGTGATTTAAAACAATATTTTTTTTAAGAAAAACTCATTTTATATTGTAGACAGTAAGTAAATATTACAATAATTTATATTTTAAAAATACACACATACACAAGTAATAAAGCTTGGATATTAATAATATAAAATTAATGATACATATTTATAGTATACTTAAGCATTTTCACAATAGGCAGAAATATAAAAATAGGAATATTAGATGATAGTACCATTTCTAATGTATAAAACAATATTCTTTGATTTTCCATCCCTGCAAGCTGCTAAATGATGTTCGAAAATGTTATATTATTCTGAAGTTTTGTTTACCAGATAATCACAATTAAATACCCATTACTATCCTTCAAATAAGAGATTTATTGGAAAAGATGAAATTTGCGTTGTGGCACGTATGTCAGCGGTGCCTCAACATAGAAGAGCTGCTTAGGTATAGGAATTTGAAAGAATGATAGTCTTTATTATTCTTCATTGGTTTTTAATCAGTGCTTCTTATATATAATGATAATATCATGCAGGTGTGGGGCATAAACCTCAATGGTCAAAATCAATATAGAAATTAAAAATAACCCAGCAAATGATTGTAGGTATATTTCAATAGTAGATTGTGTAAGGAGACAACTTTGCAGTAATCACTGATTTTTGATTGGCCACTTTAGTAAAAGATACAATCATTGAAAATCACCATGAATAGAGGATCTTCTTTTAATAATAAAATAATGGAGATCTCTCCCATTGCAGCGGATGGCTGACATCAGAAAGTAGACAGGTGGTGGGTATGGGAGTGGAGGGTAATACGAAAGTGTATCCAACAACGGGTGGAAACAGGCTGACAAAACGAAGTATGTAGGTATCCAATAATTTTGATATGCTTTCACAATATAGTTTTCATTTTTTTTGTTTGATTTCTTCGATTATTTTTACATTTATATCTCTTAATTCTTGGTCTTCATTTCGGTGATGACGATTTTTCCATAAAAACTTTCGACAGTCTTTCTTGAAAAACGTTGATATTTCATTGACATCATGGAGGAAGCCTTGGTGACTCAGGATTGAAATGGGTAATATATTTAAAGCCAATGATTTCTGCTCCCTCACATTAAACCGACTTATTATAATAGGATAAGCTGTGCATCTGCATGGGCACATAATTCTGGCATTTCTTTCCATCGCAATTATTAAAAAATATTGTCAAATAAAAATATTAAAAATATTTTCAAAAACAAATGAAGGCGAAAAACATGCAAATTATATAGGAATTTCAGTATAATAATGCTATTACTTTTTTTATTAAATGGTTGTTGTATTATTATTTTTTTACCATGTCCGATCCTAAGTGGAGGTTTGCATTAACAGATTTTTGTTTTCACGAGAAAGATATATGTTGGCCACTTGCTCAACCTATTAGGTCCAAACACAAATTGAAAATCAATATGTCAGACCCAGGATTCGAACCTGGGATCCACGACATTTAAGCCGTCGTGTTCGCCGCCGGCCATCGTAGGAATGGAAAAAAGAATAATCCGAAGGTCTATCTCGTTAATTATTAGCCATAAAGTCGAATAACCTATTCATAATTTTTTTAATAATTCCAATTCATAATACCAACAACAGATGACATCTGCGATAAAAAGTGGTCAATACACAAAAATATCAAAGAAAACCTTCAAACGTGAATTTGTTTCAGCATTTTCATAGGGAAACCAAAGAAGGCTCCATCTCTTTTAATACATCTATGCTCCATCTGAAGGAAGTTTCAACATCTTTATCAATTAAATATTGTTTAGTAATGTCACAATGACTATTAATAATTGTCGTAGTGATTAGGTAATATTTTTTTAATAATCTTGTGAATCACTCCGCATGTGAAATCATTGTTCTGAGAAGACGGAAGAACGAGTGACAGGGATTCTCCGCTGGAAGCTTGTAAATTAAACCATTTGAAAAAATCGTTATTTTTATATTAATTATACTTGAACATTTTGATATCTCGAAACTACTTCCCCAATCAAAATTTGTCGCCAAATAAAATTACAAGACAGCTAATTGCCACTAAATACTCGCCCACTTTTAGTAACCTAATCATATTAACGGCCCACATGCTCAGCGATCGTCAAAAGAGATTTTATGCTATTTTCAGAGCATAACTCTGGACATTTAATAATCGTTGTAGATGATCTATTAATATAATTTAAATTAAAATAAGCCTTATTATCCTTTATATTTATTTTAAACAGTAATTGTTGATGACTGCATAAAGGATTTGTATTACATAAAATAGTATTCGTTTAAACCTCTCGCTCTAATGTTTTAGAATATAGTCATATTTCAGTACATCCATGTGCAGTGGTGTTAAGATTTTTTATATTTATTGATTTTTAAAAGCATTTATAAAACCATTAGTAAAATTTATGTCGACATTATATTATTATTACCTATTTACAATAAAAAATTATATTGATAATCTCTGTGATCCCAAATTTGACGAGAATTAGGCATTTTATTATTCAAAAAATGGGCAAGATTTACACATTTTAAGATAATTCTAAAGATATTGCTTATAAGCTATGTCTTTGACCATTCAAATGTGATAAACATTCTACGAATAATGTTTGCTTTATAATAGTTATTGACCTAAGAATAAGGTAGTATTTTTTTGAAATACGCTATTTCTATTGGCATTCCCCAGTGGTTAAGCTACAACATACGGCCGTAGCCATAAATTGACAAACGATAAATGAAGTAGGGAGTAAGATCATGTTAACGCGCGTGTTTGAACATGTACCTAACCGAAAAAAAAATATTTTTTAAAAACGGTACAGGGCTTAATGAATTAAAAAAAAACCAACAACATATTGTGTAAGAATGCTTAATTCATTGAAAACAAATAAGTATGAATGACATTTGTCGAATCGCCCATAACATATCAAAACTATTATGGTTTGGTTTAGGCAAGGTTTAATTCATTATTTTAAATAACCAACACCATCACTATCAATTTTATTGTAGTCTTAGTTCAATAAAAACAAATACGAATGACTGACAAAGTTTAATATACAAAATTTATGTTGGATTTTAACAGCCTACCTCTACCCTTCCCCACTGGTGGGGGCCATGCGGTAGGTACATTGTATAAAATTGGATGTTTCGTATTAGGTCGATTTACTCATTTTGGTCACTGATACAGTTATATTCGGTCAATCCTGAGCACCTGCATTAGTACCTACTTATCTACAGGTGCGCCACACAGAACAGTGATAATAAATTTAATATAATTCCGATAGGCAATACTCAATACACTATATTTTGATGCAGTGTTTTGAATGTGTCAGTATCCTACGAAAATGAAACACGCATTGCGCTCGTGCAATAGTGTGTGTAATACACCAATATTAAATGAGCGTCAATGCATAAGCCGAGAGCAGTAGTCAGTAGGGAATCCAATCCCGAGCCAACATTTTGATGCCGGGATCCCGGGATTGGCATTTTTTTCGATAGATAATATAAAATTTTTATATAATTACAAATAACGTTGAATAAAATGTCTGGTGGGTATAACTATTTATACTATTTAAGACATTTATTGTTAATATTGTGTTTGTTCAATCTTGGACATGCATAGGTTTAATGAAGTAAATAATATTGTAATATAAATAATAATGTGAAAGTAAAACAGTTTTATTTATTCATATTAAAATATAAATATATATAAAATATTGTCAACACAATATTATATACAATACATATTATAAAAAAATAAAAAATAAGAAAATTAAACAGTTAAACAATAAAACATTATGTATAGTGTTACTGAATAGCAAATTTCAAGGCGACCGCCATGTTGTGGCTAAACGTGTAAACCATTTACATAGTGGGAAAATTTTATGAATCCCCACATAATCAAAAAATCTCGTGTGAGTATGTATCTTCGTTGACAAATACTGTGTTCCTGGGGGCCCGAGCTCAGGAGGGGCCCGGCGAGGCGAGTCGACCAGATACGTGAGATAAACACACATCACAAATTTGCTTTAAAGTAAATAAAAAGTCGCCTGCGGCGCTATTTTCATTCAGTAATGTTATTATTTAAAATTATGTGGTTGTACGATACAATTTTTAACTGTGTATCGATACCTGACAACCCCATAATTCAAATGGATGTATTCAAATTAATTAACATATTTAAAAAAAAAAACACTAAATTTACACATTAATAGTACCGCGTACATCATTTGGAAAACGCAACTGTAGAGTGTAACACTGCCCTTATCCTTAGCAATAGGTAGGCGGCCCGCCAAAGATCCTAGCTTGAGGGCTCGCTTCAGGATGTGGGGGCCATGTTCATAATATTATGCCTGAAATACCAATAATTGATCATGATTGATAAAAAAAATCAATCCCGAAAGTTTCGAGATTATGTTTATTAATCGAAAATTGTCCGGGATCCCTAGTTGTCAGTATTCAACGTATGACGTATTCTTGACACGCGTTTAAGTTTATCCCGGGTTTTCCTTACTCGAGATCGGTTACCTGCTACTCCTTATCCGTTAGGTAGTTCAGTTCCCATTATTTCTGAGTTCCCTGTGCACACAATAGGGGTAGTTGGGTCCGGATTATATATTATATATTTTTAAAGGGACCATTTTTCTGTGTGTGCGCCTGCTTATCTATCAATACTGGAGAAACCTGGAACTTAATTTTGGATTATATTCTGTTGAATCATCAAATAGTTCTAAAATACACCGCCAAAACGCCACCATACTCTTGTCACTAAATATATAAACACAACAATGCGAACAATGTCAACAACACGAAAAATTGCCGAGCGTGGTTCCGGTTGCGGCCGACATCTACAATATTGTAATTATTATGATCAGGCACTTTCAATTTTATATTTCATCATGGGATATCCTTTAATCTAGCCACTCAATTAAATTATTATTAATAAAAGTATCCGAAGACACGGTAATTACCTTTTTATCACACCGCTGATCATGATTACATCAGCGCACCTATTCTATACACAAGACTGCTTTTGGTCGCTACAACAGCTATCTAGGCAATCACGTACCGTGGTAGTTACCCAAAGGGCGGCAAATCGAGGAGAATGATTAGGTATATATAGAAAGCTACCTAAACTTAGTAATAACGGAAATATCTTTCCATTAAAAAAATCAGATCACAGGTTGAAAACAAAATATATCTATTAATTAGATAAGTACCATACAAATTTCAACAGGACTTTATTTTTTTGTCGGTTTCGCGATGTCTAGTTTACTTCCGTTGTCCTTGGACGTCACGTTCTTCACAGTCACTCGCGAGTTATGGAAGTTGTCAGGTGTAATTTTAAATGTACCTATCTGAAACCGTAGACTCGCAATATTGTCTATTGAAGCAGAGATGGCATTTTAGTTAGATTTAGTAGTATAGGTACCTTGGTACCAGGGCTCGAAATGGATCGGAACGCATCGGAGCGCCGTTCCGGTTCGTAAAATCGGTAAAGTTATCGCTCCGTCTCGAGGGAAAAATAATTTGACCGTCTGAGCTAGATAGGTCTTATAACAAAAAATCTAACACTTATGTTTATAAAATACAAATAAAATTTGATAACTATGTTAATAACTTCAGAAAAATTTCGAGCGCTCCGGTTCGTAATCTTTTCCATTTCGAGCGCTGCTTGGTACCTATATCTTGTTAGTAATGTATCCATACAACAGATATTATAATTCATAATATATATAATTCTTAGATATTGGAGTCATCAAAGGATGATAAAAAGTACTGTATAAAAAAATGTGGTGGCATTTTAGCACTGCCTAGGGGCGGCATTTTGTCTAGGGACGTCACTATATCTAGGGTAGGAAAGTATCAAAGTATTAGCACTTATTGTATCAATTACAATACGTTAGTTGTAATTGTTACAATTAGCGCTATGTTTTAACAGTACCTATCTTGGCTATGCTAAATTCCAGAGCGAGATAGTCAGTTTTCACTGTTTAGACGGATAACTCATTGTAATTGTTTCAATAAATGCTAATACTTCAATACTTTCCTATCCTAGATAGCTGCCGTAGCGGGCCGCAAGCAGTCTTGGGTATAGAATAGCTGATGCGCTGAGCAAATTGTCAAATAGTATCATAAAATGACAGCATCGCGTCTCGCTTACTCTTAAAGAATGAGATTGGAGAGACAGTAACCACATTTACGTGTATACAGTAAAGTTATTCTCACGATAGTTAAAAAGTAAAATACGCACTATAGCGGGCAGTAAATGTGTACAGGCGCTATAATGCTACTTTTTCAGGCAATGTTGATAGACTCATTTTCAAATACCTTCTGCATTGTGAATCCTGGGGCGAATTCCGGTACGTGAATGCAGTAAGCGCTGATAGATTGTAAAAATACGTGTCCAGAAAATTTACGTATGCAGTTCGCCATATCACAGTTCACCGTGGGCTGTAGTATCTATCGGAAACTGATGACCGTATATCATCGAGATAAAATTCATGTCTAAAACACACTTAAAATACGTAATAAAACCCACTGGAATACAAAGGATAGACGGAAGAAGATATGTACCTAGCTAACTATATTAGAAATACAATCATATTATAGTATAAGTATATTTATATAAAATTCTGAATGATTCAAAAATAAGTTAGTAAGTAGGTCCTCGTAAGTATCAAATCAATGGGTACAATTCAGTTATGAGGAATACAGCGGAAAACACATTTTGAAAATACCCGACATACTGGATTATTTGTTAGTTTGAGTTAGTTTAGGTTAGGTTAGGTTAGGTTAGATTTGGTTAGGTTAACCTAACAAATAATCCAGTATATCGGCTATTTTCAAAATGTGTTTTCCGCTGTATTCCTCATAACCGAACTGTACCAATCAATGTTATTATAGAATCTAATAAAATTTGAGCATTATTATGTGCAAATAAGCGTCACATCTAAGTGGTTTTGTAATATACACAACTTAATTCACGGTGAAATGCTCCACGAACAACTCGTCATTTTTTTGTTTCAATACTATTTATTATAATATTTCAATATTAACCGAGATTACGATGTGTTGGTGGTGTTTGTTAGTTTTTTTAAATTCAATTAAACCCTGCAAAATCCAAGCCATAGTAGATAATAGTCAAAAAATATTGAGTTTAAAAAAAACTAACCGACACCATCTGTAATATATATTCTTAATTCAACGAAAACAAAAAAGTATGACTGAAAAGTGTGTCAGATTGACCATAGCATACCTAAACTATCATGGTTTGGTTTAGGCAGGGTTTAATTGATTTTTAAAAACTAACCAACACCATCTGGAAATTGTATTCTTTGTTCAATGAAAACAAATAAGTATGACTGGAAAAATTTAGTGTGCACTATTTATGTCGAATCTTAACAACCTACCTCCACCCCTCGCCACTGCTATATGGCTATCCCTTTCTGATTATAAGCTCACGGTGAACTGTGCTACGGCGTACTGCAAAATTTATATGTAACCGTGAAAATATTGTGCATTATTTATGCTTTGGAACTTTCTGACGTAACTATACGTTTTTTGCGATAGAAAGAAAACGGCCAAAAATAAAATTCGTACCTATAATACCCGAAATAATGTGTCCCATTAAAATGAAAGTGGATATGTTATCTAAACTACAATGACAGCTGGCTATCATTTCTTCCAATTTCACATTGTTTTCTTAACGTAATTGTGTCCGCTACAATTTTAGGGTTTTCCGTTAGAGCGTGGGAAATTTTCAAGCGTGAAGACACCAAAAATGCCGGCTATACGTAAATAAAGTGTTGGCTTCGGAATGTGCATTGTAATCATTGTGGTTACCTACTGTCAAAACAATTGCACAATGACTAAAAAATGTCGGGATCCATCTGAGAGATTTTGTCGTAAATGACGTGAGAAAGTTGATTATCTGAATCTTTTGTCACATTAAAATGCCTAAAATATTAATGCCTGTGATTATTCTGAGTACGCAGTACTTATTTGTATTTTTCTGTAGTTATGTATATAAAATAAATTTTTATTATTTATTATATTGTGTGTTCATGAATTCACGATTATTTACTTTCACAATAATACATGTTCATTATTATCAACTTAGAAATTTTGATAATATATAATATTAAATAATAATAGGTAACCAAAGATGTTTAATGTTTTTCCAAATGAAGCCTTCTTTGGTTTTATTAAAAATCACTAAAGGCAATTTCAGTTTGACGTAATTGTCACTTTTATTTTATGCAAAACTATCAGAACCTGAAGCTCTTTTTTCAGTACGAAAATTAACTGTCGTATTTGACCTTTTTTGTCAAATACGTTCATACGTTTAGGCTTGATCACAATGTTAAAAGAATTTCTTCATCACCTTCGGTAGGTATCCTACTTTATTGTTTCTATAAATATATCTCAATATAAAAATATATCTCGATATCCATTACCAGATCACTTCACCGTACTTCAGCCAATACGGAGCCCAAACAATATGCCCATTCTCAAGTTTGCTTCGATTAATGAATATCCGTAAGTACTTACTTATAGAAAAATAAAACATTGAAAACGAGTTTAGTACCAAATCAGACGTGCACACATACAAGTGAGATGGAGGGGGGCCATTTCGAATATAATATTTAACTATTATAGGTTTTAAGACGGTGGGGGGGAGCGGGATAACAGAATCTAGCAGGTGCCACTGACTTCCGCATTTACCCCTCCTACTATGACATATAACTTTTTGCCGCACTTTGGAAATTTCTCGCACTTTTCGGCTACATTCATCATACCTAGACACCCCACACTTCGAGTCTAGCTATGAACACCTAGTTTGCAGCTATAACTACGTATACGCACCTACGAGTTATTATAAATGGCTATCGAACGCACGTGGCCTAATGGTCATAATTATTAAGATCGTTAGTGTCCGTTGTTTTGTCTTTTAGACATGCCGTATCAGAATCTTAACACAGACCTTGCGTGCTGTAGAGTTTGATTCACCTAAAAAAACTTCCTGGGGGACCCAATCCCCCAAATAGGAAATTTAATTAGCTTTCATTTTTATTTGAAACATTTTTTCTACATGCACCGTTTCCAAAATATAAGCGAAAAACCAAAAAATAGTACCTTTCAACCCCCTCCCGCCTTTAGCTCGCCTCCCAGGGGCGGGGACTTTTAGTATGTTTACCTACTAACTACTCCTAACAAAGTCCTGAAGTCAAAAATTCTCGCATATTCCATGCACAATATATTATTCATTGACTGGACTAATTCTTAAGTCGGTACTTCAGTGAAACGGCAAATAATTTTCAACTATACGTGTGACGAAATTTTGGACTCGCTGGCAATCGGAGAGCGAACGTCGAGCTGTGAACACGTCAATTTGTTTCGTGATGGCGACGGGGGTATTAATTCTTAAATCGTGTAAAGATGACTAAAAAACGTTACCCATTTACTTGAAAAAGAAAACATGTCAATGAATATATTATTATTGTTACTAATAGAACAATAAACAGAACATTAAATGGACGCATGTTGGATTTATATGACAAATTATATTTCGTTCGGCACGCGTCATTTGCACAATCCGCGCATCGCCTAGTCACGATCTTTTTAGACCATGCCTCAACTGATGTAGGTACAGCCTTAAAATTACAGCAATTGAAAATTCGTGCGTCGATATTTTTGTGTTTATAAAAAATTTAGGCTAAAGGGACATTTTCCAAGTGGATTGAAAGCCTCTGATAGTCTGATTGATATTTCAAATGATTGTAAAACCTGTGCACGGATGGCAGGGGGGAAAAAAGTGAATATTCCAAACATGTTGTCAGTAATGCAACTGGAGTTAGTGCGTGCGACCATTCGATCACCTGATCATTAATTAATGTTTTATCGAAACGGCGGATGATTAAGACGTTTTCTAATCATCATTATTATTACCTTTTGTTTCTCGCCAAGTTGCAGTATGCAAAGTATTCACAATGAATAATTGCAACAAGACGAACGTGAGTGCTGCACTTTCTTACATTTACATAAAATTAGCTTATTACTATAATAAGTAGATATCTATTGTGATCAGTGATGATGCACTTTTCTCTAATATAATAAAATTAAGGTAATTGTACCGCAGAGGTGGACAGTGGAGCTTTTTTTTTTTTTTTACAAAAACAGTTTATTCCATCCAGACAATTATAAAAAATACCTTTTTCTGTCGGCGCATCGGCTTTTCGATCCAAAAATCGTTAATTGAAAATTTGAAATTTTCATACATTTTGATACACCATTATCACAAACTAAGATTATATGAGGTAATATTAGGTTGGGGTAGGTTAGATTATGTTAGGTTAGGTTAGGTTTGGTTTGGTCTAAAAAGAAAGTTGCAAAATCTCATGTTCACCCTGCGGCACATTTACCAAAATTAATATCATTAAAATATCCATAATATAACCATCAAAAAACTGTTGTGTGTATTACTCGTATAAGGTATTTACAATATTCTCTCTAATTTTATATTGCATCTGCGAGCAAAAAAAAACTGGTTCACTGAAGCGGGCCCCCAGGCTAGGATGTTTGGCGCCCCCCCCCCCCTACCTAACGCGAAGGATAAAAGCAGTGTGACACTCTACAATAGCGTTTATGGTGTACGCGGTAAAAATTAATGTTTAAATTTAGTGTTTTTTTGTATATTTTAATACACCTATTTTAATTATGGAGTTCAGTATTGATACACAATTAAAAATTGTATCGCACAACCACATATAATTTTAAATAATAATATTATTGTAGGAAAATAGCGCCAGGCGACTTTTTTTACCAGTGAAGCAAATTTGTGATGTGTGTTTATCTCACTTGTCTGGTCGACTCGCCTCGCCGGGCCCCTCCTGAGCCCGAGATCCCAGGGGTGCATGATGGTAATAGTGCCACAGATGACCGCATGACCTTTTATAACTTTCTTTTTAGACCAAAACCAACCTAACCAGACGCCTCAAGTAGTTCAGAGCGTAAGGCGCTGGCCTTCCTCTCGAGAGTTCTGGGTTCGATCCCGGTGAGGACACATTATTTATGTGTTTTTCTCAAAGCCTGGGTGTTTGTGATTTTTCAAATGGCCACGCCGACTTGATATCAACTAAGGCCAACTTTGAGGCATTCGAAAAATTTGCTGCGTCATATTATGGAGGACGGAATAATTCCGATCCCTCCTTAGATTCATCACTGTCAACTCCTGACTCCTCTGTTTCGGCAGAGTTTCAGTACACGGGTACAGATGACACTTCATGTCATTAAAGATAAATGACGGCAGAGCAAGTCAAGGTTCATTTTATTTTCTAAAACTCTTTCTTTAAACACTAAGGTGCATGGTTGCTACATCAGTCTCGTGCAGCATCGCTTCGGGACAAGGAAGTGTGGCACTAAAATCTTTTCATTCTGACACGTTTATAGCGTCATGGAAGGCGGCCGAGCACAAACCGCGGTTGCTTATACATGGCGGGTGGAGATGGGGCAACTCAAATCATTGTCCAAATTACTAACAACCACCTTGTACGAAAAAGCAAGGACATGGTTATTAATAATTATAAAAAACTTAACCTAACTTAACCTAACCTAATCTACCCCGACCTAATCTTAGTGTGTGATAATGATGCATTGAAATGTGTGAAAATATCAAACTTTAAATTAACAATTAATTATTGGATAGAAAAGCATCTACGCCTACAACAGAAAAAGGTATATAGCATAATTGTTTACACGTAATAAACTGTTTCTGCACAAAAATTGGTCATGCGGTCATCTGCAATAATATATTATATAGGTAGTATTATAAGTAGGTAATATAGAAAAATATCAGAATTGAGATGTCATGACATCCTGATGGAAAAACTCCAACTTATTGGATTGTCGGATCGATTTTTGAAGCTATTCGGGAGTTATTTTAGGAACCGTCAAGAATACGTATCGTACGGCCTTTATCAGTCACAGACCTTTTACACATTTTCTGGTGTCCCCCAGGGCTCAAACTTAGGGCCGTTGCTGTTCACGATTTTTATAAATGACATAGCATTGGTAATAAAAAATGCTACGTTTTTGTTGTTCGCTGATGACTTGAAACTCTTTTTGGAAGTTGTCACCTTGGACGATTGTCGTCAGCTCCAACTTGATATAGATAATATATTAAATTGGGGCAGGCGTAACAAACTAGAATTCAATATTGATAAATGCAATCTTTTATCGTTTACCAGAGCCTCAAAAGTGTTGTTTTTCCAATACTCGATGCATGGCAGAGTTTTGTCACGAATATCATCTGTAAGGGATCTTGGCATTACGTTTGAAAGTAAACTGACATTTATTAGCCATATAGTTACCATTTGTAACAAAGCGCTTAAAATGTTGGGCTTCGTCATGCGTACTTCCCGGGTCTTTTCAGATGTTACGGTATTAAAACTTTTATTTAATTCTTTAGTTCGAAGCAGACTTGAGAGTGGGTCTATTGTTTGGGCACCGCACCAGTTGAAGTATGGCCTTATGGTGGAGAGGGTACAGAAGAAATTCTTGAGACTCCTTTACTTGAGGTTGTATGGATACTATCCGTGGCTTTATCCAACTGACTTTCTCTTAGGCATGCTTACATACTGCAGTCTGCAATTTAGAAGAAATCTTTATTTAGCTACGTATTTTTTTCGACTTATACAAGGTATAAATGAGAACTCTGCCATTCTGGGCAGTGTTGACCTGTGTGTCCCTGATAACTATTTTAGAAATAGAGACCATCAGTTGTTTATTCTCCCGAGGTGCAGAACCAACCTGCCACTGGTAATTCCAATTGGGAGAGTGATAACTATGTTCAACGAAATTGCTTCGGGTGTTGATATATTCCACCTACGTGAGAATGAGTTTAGGTGGATGTTGTTTTATAAATTCTTAAAATAGGGTCTGCTTAACTCATCCGGTGTACTTCCTTGTACCTATCTAATTCATCTACTGATACCTATATCTCTTTTTTTATGTAATACTGTTATATTTATATATCTTTGTTTCTAAATGTCATGTTGTGAACGTCTTAAGCTTATAATTTGTAATGTCCACAATATGTTAAAAAAATAAATGAATTGAATTGAATAGAGTTGTAAGGTAGGTACGCGAAAACTTTTTAAAAGCTGTCATCCATAGTTTGAATTTTTCACAACTTTGTATGCGAATGTTTATATTTATGTGTGTCATACGGTAAAACGGGGTGTATAGGAACGTTTTCAGGTTTCAAATTAAATTTAAACTCTATGCTGTATGACTGAAACGCTAAATTCGCTTGCCAAAACTTGTATCTTATTCAGCAGTATGGTTTGGTGAATGGGAACACTCAATATTCACTCGCCATCAATGTTTTCCCAAAATTATGATCTGTTCCTATTCACCAGCTAAACGGGATCAGTAGGAACGGAGAGTGAAAAACAACAAATTTTATTGAAATACATAAAGAATTATTTATTTAGAAAATGGAAACTGTATTATTTCTTTAATCAGTGGAATAGCTAGAACAAAAATAGGTACTTACATATTTAATTATGTTCTGTTCATTCATCGACATAGACACGTTGGTTCGACAAAGTTTTTCAGACCTGCAAAACATGCGAATCGCAACAAACTTTTTCACGTCTGATAAATAACAAATGGTCAAGTTTCCCGTCCTATCCGAGTTTCCGAAAGGCAGAAAAATAAATTTTCTGTCAAATAACATACATATTGGAACGCAAATGATAGCATTTTGGCAATTGCACTACTCTGAATCTTTTTACCGGGAACTGTTCCTATTCACCCCGTTTTACGGTACTTTATTAATTCATGGACGCTGATTCGACTCATTTCTCATCATTTAAATTATAGTTACGTAACTATAATAGGTATGCAAAATGGGTAATTTGACATAAATATTCAACTATTTTTTTAATTTCTGTTCCTTGCGTGTTACTTTCACACACATAATTATATTATATTAAGTATATTATATGCCTTGAAACAATCATAATAGTTCATAAAAAAAACGTTAACCGCTAGTAACTTTTTTAATAAACATTAATCTATACATTCAGCCAGCAAACACAATAAGATAGTTTCTTCGAAATTTCAAATTTGAAAGATTCATTTTTGATTATTGATCCTGACAAGCTTTATACTCTCAATAATATTATCTATGATTTAGTTACCTATTCGTTGTATTTTTTATTCAATACAGACTAAAGGCTTTATTCACTACATGGAATTATATTATTATTACATTAAATGTAATGATGATTACCTATTCAGGTCGATAATAGAGTATTCATATTATTATCTACCGGTACGAGGGAACCGTTATATATGAGAAACACCACTAGTGATGAATGGTTGATAAAAATATAAGTATAAAAACGGCTTCTCTTAATTCAATCAATCTCTCTTTATTCTCCAATAAAGTTAGCGGTTATCACGTAAATAATAATATTATTTAAATAGCATTCAACGTAATATTAAATCAATTTAAGTGAATGCCGGAAGAATTTTCTTCCGATAATAATTATTTTCACTAAAGCTATTTTGTTTTATTGCACATTTCCAAAGAAAGAAATTACCTATTTCTACGTTATTTTGATAAATTAAAAACCACAAACCATGTAATATTATTTAAATTATATAATAGCAATAATAATTATGCCAGGTTGTCATGTAGGTACCTTTATTATGTGGTAGGAAATATAGGTATATGAGCGATCACGTAATGCAATTAAATTTAATATTACAGAACATTGAATTTACGTGTTCAATATATTGTTTTCTAGAATTCTTGTACACAGTAAATACTATTATTTAATCAGATTCGTATTAGAATAATAAAATAATAGGTCATATTCACAGAACAGATAATAAATAAAATTTCGATAGGCTATACCAGCGATTTCCAAATTGGGAGGCGCAAAGGGTTGCAAAGGGAGCCACGAAAAGTTTAACACAATTAATGTAGCCACAAGTTTGCAGTTTGCAAATGCTTAGTTTATATAACGGTCGCTAGTTATAAACTACATAAAAAAAACAGTCCTATAAAAGGTTGTTTGCAAATCCGTCTGAAAATATGGAGACTAATTTAATAATACCTCACTTCTATAGTATATTGTGAAGCGCGCTGGCTATCTTGTGAAAAAATGAAATAAAAGGGTCAAATCATAATCTTGAAATTTCAGTAAAATTTGATTAGGAACTCCCATGTATAATTTAGGAAACACTACATTAGAGCACCACACTGCCCTTAACCTCAGCGATAGGTAGGTGGACCCGATAAAGATCCTGGCCTGGGGGTCCGCTTCAGGATGTGGGGCCCATGATAGAATCCATTTGTCAATGAACGATGATGAATTTGGATTGACTACTATTGAAATTCATTGTGCTAATAAACAAGCACATTCATCGCATGAAAAACAAATTAATTTAAAAATGAATGTAGGTAATATAAGTAGTAAAACCTTGTTTATTTTTATACTTATTCTTTCTCCACTTTTGTGTTATTAGTACATTGTTGACTATTTAAAAAGGAGTTGTATTATTTAATGAAATAAAGGGGAGCGAGGCGCCAAGATTAGATTTTTTTTAAAAGGAGGCGTAGTAACATAAAGTTTGGAAACCACTGGGCTGTATTACTAATACAGTAAATTTTGACGCAGGGTTTTGAATGTGTGAGTGTCCTACGAAAATTAACCACGCATTATAGACGTGCAATAGTGTGTGTAGGTAATACACCAATATTAAATGAGTGTCAATGCATAAACCGAGAGCAGTTGTCAGAATTCTACGTATAACGTATTCTTGATATGTGTTTAAATTTATCCCGTATTCTTCTTTACTCGAGATCGGTTGCCTGCTTCTCCTTACCATTTAGGTATTTCAATTCTGTTACCTGGGTTGTATTTTTATCGAACTGAAATCACCTCGTTACGTAATTGTTATCAAATTCTATGATTTCTCTAACCGTAGTTGAATTTTCATTAATTAAATTAATTCACCTGAAGTAGTGCAAAATTCGTCACAAAATATCATATCTGCATGAAAATAAACAGATGAATTTTAAACATTATTATTTATTTTGTAAATCTTGATTCAGATTGTTAATTTGCCTTATTAATTTTCACTTCTACGAATGTTCAAAAAAACAACTATTTTAACAGCTGGCAATTATTGTATTGTGAGTTTGTCACATCCGCTCAAAGGAAATCTTTCACAAGTTGCGTTTTTTCAATTGAATAATAAATAATGCAATCTGAAAAACTGCTTATTTCTTTTTTATATTTTATTGTCGGCGACAATTTATATTATTTGTGGTAAGCGAAGTGAAGTGACGATTGCCATAATACGGTTAAAGAAGTCATTTTTATTAATCGAGCAATTTGTCGCAGTTTTATTTCGAGAAAGTGAGGTCAATAATCCAAACTTGAGTCGAACCGCTCAGAGGATAGTAGTTTAATAAGGAAAAACAAAATTATCTGACATTCCCTCGTTTGACGTTATTTTCTCAGTGGCGTGATCAAGTTTATAAATTATTAAACACTACAAATTATGAAACATAAATTATTGTACCCCTACCAATCGTTAAGATTAAGGGCAGTGTAATGCTCTACAGCAGCGTTTACCAAATGATATTCTGCGGAACCCAATAGTTATCGCATGATAAACTTAATAGTATATATACCGTGTATTTTTAGTGATTTATTTATTTTTATTTAATCATGTACTTATATCAATTATCATAGCGTCGCCCCAAAAGCAAAAGGGGACAGTTTTGAGTTATGAATGTAGTTTTTTTCGTATTTTTTTTTCTCTACATTATAGGCAAAGTGGCATTTGTGGAGCTAAATCCATGAAATCACAATTTACGAAATAAAATAAAGGTCGCTTGTATATTTGTAAACTAATCTTCAATTAATGTATAACAAAAACGTAACATGTACTCGATTTTGCCCGTCTATGTTCAGTGGCTATAAAAATAATAGGTATAAGAAAAGGGTAGGTACTATGTGTAATTATTTTTAAATATGTAAAGGCCTTTGCACAAAAAAAAGATTTTTTTGCAGAAAAGGGGCTCTTGTTAAAAAAAAATCATATTTAAAAATAAGTCACCTGTGCTCTGAATTTCATTTCAAAATATTTAGAAATAATAAACTTAAAATGCGTTTTTCTCAAAACTCTATTTTTGCACAAGTGCCCGTTTGCTTTTGGGGCGACGATAATACCCCATCAAATCGCATCGCATAACCACATATTTAAAAACGTTAATTTTCTCGAAGTAAAATTGCGTACCAAATTTTTTTTTACTATTAGAAAAAATTGTCATGTGTGTTTAGCTCACTTAGCTGGTGAACCCGCTACGCCGTGCCCCCAAGCTAAAGCCCTGTCAGCCCTCCCTCTTGTAGGGGTTATTATGTATCATACATAATGTACCATCACAGTATTTAACTTGAACAAATAGTAGTATCAATTTAAATACCACCGGTCAAACTTTCGTAGCATCCATCAATAAGGGTTTCAAATGATTTGTACTTTGTAGGTACTTATTTTGAGGCCCGATGGTAAAAATAGCTATGCAACAATATCTATTCACGGAACATTGTTTATGTGTTAAAATATATTGTTAATAATCATCGTCATCAGTCTGAATCTATCCACTACTGGATGAAGCCCTCTCCAAGCTGATTTCACTTATCTCGGTCCTGTGCGTTGCGTTGCCACGTACTTCTGCAAAACTTTATCATTTCATCGATCCAGCGGCCTCTAGGTCTACCTTGCGGACGTTTTGTACCTCTCGGATACCACTGGATAACTAAATTTGTCCAACGATTGTCTCTTCTTCGAGCTATGTGCCCAGCCCATCTTCATTTGAGGCTTTTAACGAACTCTATCACATCGCAAACCCTTATCTGCTTCCTTATCATTACATTAGGAATATACAATTCGAAACTCAGAATAATGCATGCTTTACTTTCAGCACTCGTTACGTCTCGCACCCTATGAGTTTAGACCGTGGCATGACGAACGAGAAACGCCATTCAAATTTATTGTGATTGCGTCCCTAGAAGAAACTCTCAAGACTGTAAACATTGTACAATCTAGCTAGAAGATAGAACATACAGGTTTACCAATTTGACTTCTTATAATGTTAATTAATCCCAACGGTGGAGTAGACCCCATGTGCCACGCCTAGAATTTATCGTATGATGGTATTTCAAGTTATGTTTGATCCAGAGCAAGAAGCCAAATGGGTTGGTTGATTGACTAACAACCATTCTCCGAAAGACTTATATATTAATAAAACTTACACTCTGTTGAGAGCTATTTATGCTCTGCTTGGAAACAATTAGGTATGTTAATTCATATGTATGGCACTTCGATCGAACTCAGGTGAAAAATTACCACTTTTCTATGTTTCCCAGAAAGGGTCTTTTAAGCTACGCCTATGGAATATACCGCTACTGTCCTCAACAGAAATACGATAAGCAATGCATACCTAATGGATCATACCATATAATATCGTATACTATATTGATATATCTAAGAAATTGACACCACTGACATATTTTCTCATTTCTCATTTCTCATTATCTATTATTTATTTTGAAAGAACTTTTCTTCTGGATCGAATGATTATTTTGCTGAAACTTTTATTAAATTATACGCGGTAGAGTCAGTCGTGCATGTTTCACTATAAACACATTATCATTAGAGGCACTCATTGCGATTTAAGTTTCGATAGTATCTACCCATATGAGTAAGATAGTATGTTATAATATTACATACTATATTATTAATACCTACTTTCAAAATAATTGAATTATTTTGAACGCATTTGACAATTTGACATTATAGTGAAACGCAAAAGAGCGCATGTCTAAAAACATACTCTTTTTGCCATAGCAAATGTTTAATGAATAAAATAACATTTCAATAAACTATTTTTTTTATTCAACGAATAAGACACAAGATTTCAGAATGTAATATTGAATATACATACTTTGAAAACATCACATACATAATATTTACACTAGAAAATTAAATAATGGAGTAATCCGCGACGTCGGTTACTAATTAAGGAATTAATTGATATCTACATTGATTTATTATACTAAAACCGATAGCCAACCTTATAACGGAATTCGATAAGCATTTCATGTAACAACTACTAGTTAAAATCGTCGTAATTATCTAACGCGCCCGTACTTTAATTGGTGAAACATACTGGCGCGAATCCAGCAGATACAGTTTCAAGTCCCGTCGGGCGTCGTATATTTTTCTACAAAACGATTTTTTCTAGTGTGTATATGCAAGATATGTTTTCAAATTATGTATAATTAATAAAATAACACGTAAATCTTTTAAAATATAGATAATTAATATATTATGCAAATACAAGCTAAATAGTTTTAGATTAGTTATCAAATGTTCAGATGTTTTTTTAAAAGTCAAACGAAATATCAAAAGTTTGCGTTAAAATAACAAATATGAACTGTAACCGTGTGTTTTTTTTTATCGTACTTATATTGCAATTATGTATTTTAGCTATTTTGTTTTTTGATTCATTTATAAATGAAATTCTGTGCCAATTTTGTAATAAAGTCGTGTCTTCTACCTTCCTTCTATTCCAACGTTTATTCCTTGAGAATGAACTGTGCTACGAGCACGAAACGTCAGATATGCATATGACGATAAATCACCAAGACAATGCAACAATCGTGAAAGTTTCAAACAAAATACTTACACGTTTTTCGTGTCAATCAATTACCAATTAATGACACATTGTCTTATTCTTACAAGTTAGCACTATGTTTTTGATCACAGGGTCCATGACTTGTTTATCACACAACAGCGACAGTGCATGTCCATATATTGACTTTATTGCCTACTCGAAAAAAGTGAGAATTTCCCAGAGAAACTATGGATTAATGAACCATAGCAAAAAGAGGAACTTCATAACGGATATCCACAACCTGACGTTTCTAGAATTGAAAACAAATATATGCAAGCTTAATTTCACTAAAAATATTTACGAGTATGTTAAACATTTATCAGTAGAAAATCGTAAATGGTTACTTTTTATAAAACAGGGTCTAATTATTATGATAAATTATTTTTATCAATAAATCGGGAGATTGTTTTGCATAATGCTATTAATGTATTAAAATAAATTTGCATGTGTAAGTCTTTATACACGGCTCACATAACAATGAACTTAACTCATTAACGTCCAAACTCGCTACATTATAGATTTATTATACTTATCTAATAAAATTACAAGATAAAAAGAACTTTTTATATACCACGTTTTTAAATTTTCTGTTGAATCTTATAAATTTGACAATTCTATATGTACGTCCTGAGTGGCAGCGTTCGGCGTAGCGTTGAGCGTTTTGCGCAGGCACTGAGGCCTCACACTATGTATTAATAAATACTTTTTTTTGTACTTGATAGAAATACTGAATACAAATATAGAATACTGAAACGTCATTTTGATATGTCATATTGATTTCCATAGTAACGCACGTATATACTAATAATTTATTTGCTAGGACTGGACACACAAGAAAAAATGTGTACTGGACAAACAAGAATGCGTGCTAATAAGAACGTGGTAAAATAGATCAAAATATCATGAAATAAACAAAGCCGGTATGTAATAAATTGCTGATTCCATACGAATCGTTCGATTTATCTCGGGCGATTTTACGTATAGATAGATATAAAAAAAAAACAAGTTTTCAAAAAACTAGCCTTATGCTTATTAGATACATTACTATTTATTGGTCGTTGAATTAAAATAACGTACCGCTATGAGATTTAGAATAATTTATCAACGCAATGCATGTACACACTACACCAGGGGTAGTCAACCTTTTTATACCTACCGCCCACTTTTGTATCTCTGTTAGTAGTAAATTTTTCTAACCGCCCACCGGTTTCACAGTAATGGTGATTTATAAAGTAGGGAAGTAACTTTACTTTATAAAATGTATCAAGCAGAGTTACAGCTAGTTAAAGCATATAATAATAATTAAATACCAAATACTTTATGTCGGACTTTCGCTAAGTCTAAGCAACTTACTGTTGTTAAATCTATCTTTTTATTTATACGTTGCATACATGCAATCTGCAGATAGATGCATGAAGTCTGATGAAATTACATTTAATTAAGTAATTAAATTATTAATGAGATCCTGATGCATTATCTACTGTTGAGATAAATTCTTTTATGGAGGGTATTATTATCGTATATTTTATGAAAACATAAAGGAAATGTTTTTAAAACCTCTACCGCCCATCATGAAAGCTGGAACGCCCACTAGTGGGCGGTAGGGACCAGGTTTACTACCCCTGCACTACACAGTTGATTTGTATCTACCAAATAACATTGTAGTTGATGACCCAACTAAACCATCCTGGGTCTGACAAATACACATATTGATTTGCAATTTGTGTTTGGAGTCGGAGTATGGACCTAATAAGTTGAACAAGTGGCTAACATTAATTTTTCGTAAAAACAAAAATCTGTTAATACAAACGTCCACCCTCCTCTGGAGGCCCATAATACATGATCTTATTAAGATCGGACATGGTCAAGAAACTACACCCGCGTCACATAACACCCGGTCACGGGTATATCACGGAACCCTACGTTGGACACGAAGCAACAGTATTTTATTATGTCTGGAAATATCACAGGAGCAGTTAACTAAGACTGAGGCCGCCATGCACTCAAGGGGGCTTTGACTAAATTTATCAATCGAGTGCGACATATGCGTCAAATTTAATAATAATTTAATAAATCTTGATCAAAGTTAATAAATAATTTTAATTAGATAATTTTAACATATTCTGACAAATGGTAGTTTTGTGGGTCTGAATAAGTTAAGCAAATAATATGAATAATCCCCGATATGTACGTCAGATCGATCTCGAAAACCTCCAATGCATGAAATATTAGACGATGCATCTCAAAAGAGGCATGCGCGCTTTCTAAGTATGAGAATGCTTAAGAATTGCTTCAGTATTTTATTGAATTTAAATGTTTTACATCATAAACTAAGGAATGTAGTGATTATTGCTAAAACATTAGCCGCAGAAAATACCTCGACGTTTTCATTTAACATTAGTTTTTTTTTTCGATAACACATCGTGGCGTGTTTTCATTATTGTCGGACATGATTGGTTCGGTATAATCATCGGGAAAGCGAAACCGGCACTCTTCAGATGTAAACATTTCGAAATAAAAGTTACAATGCATATATTAATGCATTTTTTCATGATTGTAAACCTCTCACTAAATTATATTGGAAAAACACACTTTAAATAAATAAATAAATAAAACAATTCAGACGTAGCTAAGGCTGATTGTAATATCAATAGTATCAATGTAAAGTAGTTACCTAGGTACTGTTAGGTTAAAAGTTTGCAGATGTATGGAACAAAGTTTAAAACGTTACACGTTAAAAAATAAACTAATCATGTTTTTTTTAAATCGTTAAAGTTGGCAATTGTTTGGGACATGTTTATATCACTTATAACTAAAATCTAAAATATTATCTAAACAGTAAACTTTACACGCATCTTGAATATTTAGCCCAAAAAACAATACAATGTTTCTCGGAGTTCTAATTAGGTATTGTTGAAATTTGAATTATAGTAGGTACCTATCTATTCAGCGAAGGTCGTCGTTTGTGTGTTATAATATAAATAATCGAATACGACAAAGCGCCAACAACTTATCTATTAGCGACATCTTTTTGTGTTACAGAATCAAAATCTGAATCACGTCACCCATCAGACAAAGTGGTCCAATTCAATTGTATTTTTATAGGAATTCGGGAAAAAATCAGCCTCGAATTTTCAGCGGTTGTAATGAATTATCACAATGCCTGATGATGTTATGTTATGCAAACTACCGAAGTCGTGAATTAAGTCTGCATATTATTTTACCTCGAACTATGATTATTATATACGTCATAATTTATTGAAACCAAATTTATTACGCGCTTGATTTTCTAATTACATTGACCAAAAAAATTGTCAGTTTTTATAAGATGTATTTTCAATTCTGTGCGATATATGCACTTTACTTGTCTTCTTTTTGCAATGTTTTCTCCGATCGAACGTTGGTTATATTGATTATTCAAAATTATTCTCGAAAAATCGTCAATGAGATTATCGGGAAATCGAGAAATTTTCACCAGACTTCGACTTCTCATTCAGAACGGAATTTGCTAAATTTGCCGATTATTTTTATTTTGTTGACCGGAAAAGGTCTCGACTTTCAATCAGAGAGGAATTACTAAAAATGACGGTTAAAAAAAATGACCGATCTTTCGAGAATCTCGAGAAAACTATTGCGGGTAGTTTAATTTTAACAAAAATGCAGTTAGATATTTTTAAGTTAATAAAATCGGCATTCGATAAGAAAGATATGGTTACGTGTAAATTATACGCATTACATTTCACCGTAGCACAGTTCGCCGTGAGCTTTCTTAGCACCGAGATTTAAAAAATACGCGTTGTTCGTGGAGCATTACAGAGAATAATGTTCCAATTTTATTAGATCCTAACCTAACCTAACTTAACTTAACCTAACCTAACCTTACAAATAATCCAGTATATCGGCTATTTTCAAAATTTGTTTGCCGCTGGCTCCCGGTAAACCGACAAGAACCGTGTTTTATTTAGACATGAATTTTATTTTAGTACTTAACGACCCAAAGAGGTTGGACGGTCTTTAATATACGACCATATATTTCCGATACAACATTTCACGGTAAAGTGTTGAAACATTTCCGAACACGGAAAGATATTAGGTACTTTTGTTCTGCGAGAACTTTTGTTTTTCACACAGTGATGTAGAAGGGAATGAGACAACTGGGCGCCGCACTGTCGAATGAAATACATATACGTTCGTTACGATTTTACCCAGAAAGTAGACGAAGAATTTTAATCAGTTTCTATCTACTACTTAGAAGTTTTAACTCAACATTTTGCTCTTAACATAATGTTTTTTTTTTATTACGGATTGAGAATTATCATCCCTGACGCTTTATATAAAAATAAAAGTACTCTCTTCTCGTTGGAACCTAAACATAATATGCACAATTAAATCATTATTTACGTGTGAATATTTAAATTCTCATCAAGTAATAAATAATAATTTAAATATAAATAATAATAATCATATTAAATATATATTTTAAAAGTACCTATAATTCACGAACGTTTATTTATTTCTGAATTTCATTCAATTACGTGGCGCCCAGTTGTCCCGACGCTGAATCGTCCTAGACCCGATGTAGAATACATTAATAATCTTTCCAACAGATTCAGCTTTTACATGGTGGTAATTCATATATCGAGTTTATCACTGACTTATTCACCATACATGAAAAATGCTTTACTTAGTGAGGGTAGAAAAGTGTATGTGTATGTAGGGAAGGGATAGTTGATAAAAAGTCATAATTCAGAAGAGGGAATGGGATTTTTTATGATAAAATCTTGAGGATTGACAAGGAACTTATTTTCAGTAATTTTAAACTTTTAATGTCATTTTTAAGTCTACATTATTCGAATGTTATCGAATTTACTGTCTATACAAAGTTTTGATCACTTTCGATTGAGCATTTGTCAGATTCTTTCACATAAACTTAAACGTAAATACTCGAAGTAGCGAAGGGTAGAGGTAGACTGTTACGGCCATCAATAGTGCACACCACAGAACAGATAGTAAATAGAATTCCGATAGGCTATATTAAATACACTACATTTTGATGCAGGATTTTGAAGGTGTGACTGTCCTACGAAAATGAAACACGCATTATGCACGTGCAATAGTGTGTACTATTGGTGGTGGATCTTAATAGCCAAGTCCACTCTTCGCCACTCGGGTATTCTCTAGGTACTTTAAAATTATCAGTTATTCATTAATATTCAAACACACAATAAACAACATCTTAATTTGCCCAACGTGTGGCGCTCGACCACTAGGTTTAGAAACATTCTGTCACTCGTCCATTGCGGGAGCTAGTTAATAAATTACCTGCAATATTTTATTGTTTCTTGAAAATAAAATTGAGTAAAAATATCTAGTATTTTGACAATCACATCCACTAAACTTTGGAACTTTAACACTGCTTGATATAGCTCACCATGTGACTAGTGACGTTCCTGGACAAAATGCCGCCCCTAGGCAGGGGCAAAATGCTACCCCATTTTTATACAATATCTTTTATCATCCTTCTATGATTCCGATATCTAAGAAATGTGTTGTATGGATACATTACTAACAAAATATAATGACCACTAAATCTAATTTTATTTAAATGCCATCTCTGCTTCAATAGACAATATTGGAAGTGCATGGTTTCCTGGTATGGCATGGCATAACTTCCAAAACTCGCGAGTGACTGGCAAAAAAATTTGATACTTAAATTAATTAGGTAAGTATGTGCCTACCTGTAATATTAATATAATTCGCAAATCTGCACGTGTCAATGTTGGTCATCAAGGGCGTGGCATCCTAGGACAACGGAAGTAACATAGACATCGCGAGCCAGACAAAAAAAACACTCATGTTAAACTTTTCATGTTAATTACCTAATACATTCTGTTTCCAGCCAGTGAGCTTATTTTTTTAATGGAAAAATATTTCCGCTATTGCTAAGTATAGGTAGGTACCTATCTATATATTCATAATGATTCTTCTCGATTTGCCGCCCTTTGAGTAACTGCCGCCCCCAAGCGACGCTCGATATGCCTACCCCCACGGGACGTTACTGCATGTGAGAGAATACTAACGTAGTCAAAGAGCATATTTTTTTAATTACCTGCTCTATAGGTATTCATACATTTATTATATTTCGATACTTCGCCCAAATAGCTCTTCGGTGAAATGGCTTGAGAGTGCACTCACATGTTTTCCAGCTTTCCGTATCGATTTCAGTACCTAGATACTTATTACCTTATTAAATAGTATCGTCTCGATTCTATAATAATTTGTATATTATAAGTTATAAAACTAGATAATTGGTATCTAGTTACAACATTGTATTTCAATTATTGCCATAGTATACAGTTATAGGTGAAAGTCAAACCGACAACATACAGATATGTATTCAGAAAACAAACTCGATCTTCCAGTTTTAAAATCAGATTTTTTTTATTATTACTGTTAGTTATATTTTATAATATAGAAATAGCAAGTTGGTAACATGACGAACGAATAATAATTATTATTAGACAATTAATAATTGGCAATAATAATATAAAGCATGGGAGTAAAAAGACGATGCGGTAGGGGGTCGCAATATTAAGCCTCGATAAAACCATAACAAAAAAGGTTACATATAAATTGTTAGTAAAACATTTCACCGTGAAAAAATATACAATAATCAGTTACGTCCCCCAGCCAAAGTAGACTTCAGTAGTAGATCAGCATTTCCACGAAACCTACTGTCAAATAGTTTAAGGTACGTGTAGGTCTATGGCGCTGACTGGTTTGGAGACACCTTTATAAAAATGTTGCCTGTATGATAAACTGGCAATACAATATAAAAATATTGTAATGGGTATAAAATACAACAATATTTATGATTTTTTTTTTAAATATTTTGATTATTTTTTAAACTAAGTTGTTAATATTTTATAATGAAGCGAAAAATTGCAATTATTCCTTCATTTTCCGCCTCTATGCAACGCATTACTAGCCTACCCCCTCTGTACGTCACTGACAATAATAATATCTATATCTATTTGCCATGTACATTTAAGCGCACTCGCGCACATAGGCGGGGGGGGGGGGGTTCAAACAATAATACCATTTTTTATATAATAAGTAAAGTAATATAGGTTAACAATATTCATAACTAAAGAACTCATCGACTTGAATACGAACATAGGTTGATAGGTATATATTTCGACAAATCTGATGTATTTCTAAGTGGTAAGTGCAGCGCATATGAGAGCCAAGTGGGTGTTTTATTTATGCGATCGCGCAACAATGACGCGAACTCGTTCACATGCAAATTTACGTGCGTCAGATACAGCGATAAGTTATGCTTTACAGAGAGACAGAGGCAGATAAATCAAGACAAATATAATATAATGTAATTATTACCTATGGAAAAAAATTAACACCAATTTATTAATGTTGTTATAATACGTTTATATTACTTAATTGTTAAATTAAAAAAACATGCATATAATTTATTGTCATTAATGATTTTTTGTGAAAATTCATTTTGCAGCACCTAAATTTTATTGCATTTTTTTTTGTGAAAAACTATTTTCCTCTATTGTGTCAAATACAATCCACCTCTGTGATTACATTAATAATACCCCCATGTATTCGATCTCATTCATAAATTCACTTAGAATGTTTTCAATTCAAGTATTCCCATCGGCTAAGTATCTAACGAAGTAAATGCAATTTTATTGCACCCACTGAGAGACTTGCCGTAACAACAATCGCATTCTCCACAACACTCAGAAGAGCGGAGGGTACCTCAATACAAAGCCAGTTGTCGACGATCAGTGGAGGCTGAACTTTGTTGTGTTTTTAATTAACTTGTGCATATAGTTATTTTAAGAAAAAAAAATATTGTCCGCATTGACGAGTCCGCAAAAGTATCTAAGTTTCAATTAAGTAATTTAAAACTTCGTCGTGTGTCGATGACAACCATGAATCAATAAGATACTTTAAAAGTAAATTTATAATAATACATATTACAACGTTTTTCTTAGCTCGTATTCTAATTGTCCGGTGGTTGTTTGTCCGGTACAAATCTTGCAATCGATTTTTAACTAACTTTCCGACTAGCTAGACATTTGAAACTTTTAGAATATATCAGAACACGAAGCCAATGCATTTTTTAATACTTTTAGCCATCTTTAAGTAGAATTGACTTCATTTTCAGTTAATTCTGTTTTGTATAAAAAGTTATATCGACACCATTATTGGTTGCTAGGGCTCTGGGGTCCTATCAACTAAAATTATCAATATATACGTGCGTTACTATGGAAATCAATGCGACATGTCAAGTACATTTTTTTTTGATCGTTTAAGCTAGTCAAATCAAGTTTATATGGTTCAACAAAAAAAATAAAAACGTTGTAAATAAAAAGTTCTTTTTATCTTGTAATTATTTTTATAATAAACCGCAAAAATATTTTCTTCGTCTGATGAAAACAATCTTGTATCATAATTTTATGTATTGTATACATAACTACTTAAAAATAATATGTATGTTGTATGTTTTTCTCTTGCCCTCTCGGTGAGAAGTTAGATTTTCTGAGTTTAATGAGTTACAAGAAAGCCTTGTAAAATGTATGATATCCATCGCCCTACACCGGAGTCTTCATCATATGGGAATTTTGACACAGTGTTGTTGCCAATCCACGGTTAGTGGTTATATAATGCTAGTACTGAACTATTCGTAGAGATTATCTACCCATAACGTCTTCTTCTAACGCCACTCTTGTCTCTGCTACTGCCGACTGTCTCTGATTATGTACATGAAGGATATATTTTTTCTGCTTTTTATAGTTTTTAAATATCGAAGGGCCATTCATATATGACGTCACGCTTTAGGGGGGGTCTGATATAATGTGATGCTTTGTGACAAAGAGAGGAGTGGGGTCAAAGAAAATGTGATGTCACAAATTAAATAAAAATATAAAAGGATCTCAAAACTCTGGAGATCGGGGATTTAAGGATAAATATTTAAAATATAAATACATTTATACAGGGTGGTAAAAGGTTATGTGACGAAATTTGATGATGGGGGGGGGGTTAAAAATGGTTTAAATCGTGTGACGTCATATGCAGACGGTCCCTTAAAGTGGGGCCACACCGGCAACAAGTCGCGCGACAACTCGTTAAATTTTACGATAATTATCATGCTTATCGTAAAATTTAACGAGTTGTCGCGCGACTTGTTTTCGGTGTGGCCCCACTTTTAGTATAACAACTGGAAAACTATAGTATCTCGGATATATTATGAGAAAACAAATAAAAGTACAGCTTCCCCAGCTGTCAGCAGCATCAAAAGAAAGATCAACAGTATCTATACGTAGTAGAGGAAGACACCGCATTTCTTGATGCAAGAATCTGTGAAATTTATATAAATGAAGCTCTATAAAACTGTTCTGAGCAGTAATCATTAGAGTGAAGATTACAGTGACGTCTCGTGGGGTAGGCAGATTGAGCGTCGCTTGGGGGCGGCAGTTACTTGAAGGGCGGCAAAACGAGAAGAATCATTTGGAATATATTATATAAATAGCTATAATTATTATTTTAAAAATTCAGCTCCCTGGTTTTGTCGGGTTCGCGATGTCTAGTTTACTTCCGTTGCCCTTCGACATCCTTGGTGACCAGAAACGACACGTGCAAATTTGCGAATAAATTACAGTCTGAGTTATTAACCAGTACGCACGGAAGTTGCGTTGATCGTCGATATTAAAGATGCACCCTCCTCTTACAGAGCGTCCCACCTTCCTCTCCGGGTCCACGATTTTAGTCTGTATCGAAGCGTCACGCCGCCATCGATTATCGATTTAATAATGCCTAAACCTTTGCGATCTCAAACTAAACATTCCATTACATAATATATTAGAACATATTTCTTAAGTATTGGAGTCATGAAAGGATGATAAAAATTTCTCACTAAAAGCAAGTATAATTTCATCTAGTAGAACAATACTTATTTATGCATATTATAAAATATATACATAGTGGAAACATTCAACTAGTTCAATCGATATCCTTTCTCCGTCAATAACTATTATGGTTGTCGATCATATCCAATCTGTTCTGTGCATATAAGTAACTCTACATGAATAACGCAAAAAAGCGTGAAATGGCTATCTTTCATAGCCGAGCGCATTCTGTTTTATTAACCGGCCGTTCCGGTGGATCGGGCGCCGACGGTGACGGGCACCTACCGCTAACGGCCAAGATGGACCCTCAGTTTGAAGTCAGCCGTCGCCGAAGGAGGAACAGTTTTCTCGCGCCGCGTGCTCAGTCGCAAACTAACAACAAATAAGTCAGTTAGTAAAGTTAGTTCATCAGCTAACCTAACCTCAAAACGATCCGGCCGGCGAGTCCATCCGGCGTGACCGTCCGTTCATTGTCTATTCCCAGTGTTTATTGGGTCAAAATTGTTCGCTCGTGAATCAAGATCCGGTCCGGAAATATTACTGTTGTGTTTTGTTTTTTTTTGCCCCCGCGAATGTTTTAACGTGCTTCCTGGAGGATAACGGAAAGAAAGAAAGGAGCCGCCGATATGCATATCTTGGAGATTGGATTTTCTGACTATGTAAATACATTTTTTTAGTATTCAAACATAGTTATTTGTTTAGTCACCAATTATTGTATGGAGGTACATACGTTCATTATCTACTTACCTCAATTTTATTATTTTATTCCTCGGCTATCTTAATATGACATACCCCATCTTGCCGGTGCCGCAGGCGAAAAAATTCCTGCTCTCAGAGATGAAATTTCATTATTTGCCGCTCCTTAGAATGTACCGCCTCTAATAAATGCATTATTTACCTACCTATACCGACCGCCACTGGTCACTATGATAAAAAATAGTTAAGCCCACTTTTTCTTTTGTAATATACATAGCGGCTTATGCGTCGGCCTATAATGTCATGGGTCCTAGGTACGAATCCTAGGTCTGGTAAATGCACGTATTGATTTTAAATTTGTGTTTGGAGTCAGAGTATGAACGTAATAGGTTGAGCAAGTGGCTGACATCCATTTCTCGTAAAAACAAAAATCGGTATATATAAATACAAACCTCCAGTCTGTAGAGGCCCATATGATCTTATTAGGATCAGGCATGGTAAAAAAAATTGCAGTTAACTATAAATATTTGTGTATTAATTTTGGTATTATTAAATATTAAAATCTGGCGATAATAAAAGCGGTTTAATTTGTTTTAACAAAAAACGTGCAGTATGCTTACCTTCAGAAAGCTTTTTCGTGAGCTTTTTCTGATAGATGTGTCTATTTTACATCATAAATACAAAATCAAATAAAAATATTATTCTATATTACTTTATCATCATCAGACACTCTATATATCATATTATCTTCTTAAAAACAACTATTTTCACTTTTCAATTCAGTCTAATACACCACAGTTATTGGTAGCTACATCTAGAGTTGGGTATTTCCCGAGAAAATCTCAATCTCGAGATTCGGGATTTCCAGAAAATAATTCTCGAAAATCCTCGAGATATCGGGAAATTTTAAAAAACCTGTAAAAATCCTAAAATCAATGTAAACACAGACAAGTTCCAAAAAAATATGATTTTTTTATTATAGACACATAAAATAGAAGTAGGAAAACAAAAATGATTCAAAACATTACTTATTAAAATGGAATTTCAAAAAACACGGACAATCGCATACGCTTTTGAGATACAATATTCCCTGATGTTGCAAAAACAAAAGAAAATCGTTTTTTCAATCAATATTTGATAATAAAGAAATCCCGAATCCCGAGAAATTAAAAAAGAAAATTTCAATTCTCGAGATTTGGGATTGAAAATCTCGAAAATTTCTCGAGAAGTCCCGTCGGGAAATTCCCGAAACCCAACTCTAGCTATATCTACCTAGTCAGCGAATTTTTTAACTTTTTTTGGACTTATAATGGTTAAAATTGCTCGTTTAATAATTCTCTTCGTCGTTCCATTATCCCGTATGCCTTAGTCTGCACAGTCTCCAAATCAGATAATGATATTGCTTCGAAGAAATTACGATAAACTCAATCAATCAAAGAGTTTAATGAATCCTGCTAACTTCTATATTTTAACATTCATTTTTACGATATACGGGGCTCCAACCTAATATTCACGCACTTGCAAACAGTTCAGAATTGCATCTTCTCCTACAACTACAGCGGTCTCTGATGGCCTCTACGGCGGAGAATCTTTTTGTCCTAAAATATTTACGGCTTGTTCGTTTCCCAGACATATTGTCCAGGTTTCCGAGGTGTGAGTGAGTATTGAGTATTCAAGTATTTTGTAAAGCATGCGTTTAGTTCGGAGACATAAACTACTGCTGTTGGCAATGCAGGTATATCTGACAGTGGCAAAGGGTGGCTTTTGGAAAGAGGTAGGCGGTGGAAATCTGAGAAAAAGAGCATACTTGTCAGGTTATACTACGAGAAATAAGAAGATAATACGATATACTACTGAATAGATACACACCAATTCAATGAAACTTCAAAGACTCATTGCCGACGAAATTGATTTATACACATCAAAAACCATTAGATAAAATTTATTTTTATTTTTAAAAACAATCTATATTATTAATATCCAATTAAACACTATAGAAATATATTTTTTAAATTACATAATTATTAATTATTTTGGAAAACGTGCAGCCATGACAACTATATTATGCGCGAAGGTTTTAGGCTCTGCGATAGAAGCCTACCATAGTTCATACAATTCGATAGACTGACTGAGGTTACATGACGTAAAGTCCATACGAAAAAATATCACCATTCATTTATTTACATCAAGACAGATGGCGCGCTGTGGTATATTTTTTTAAAACCTTTGCGGATTGTTTTGTAATCTGTATAATACATTCTTACATTTATACGACATTTATTGTTGGTAAATAAAATTATTTTTATAGAATATAAAATAATCAATTACATAATTATATAACTATATAATATGTCAATTTAAGAAGGTAGGCTTCAAATAATCACCTTTTATGGAGTCTTCGCCACTGATATCTGAGTGGATGAAATCGGTTGTGACCTAAATTGTGTGGATTAAGAATTATGATTGAACTATTTTTTTCCACCAAGATAAAAAGTGAATGTAAGTTAACACAGATTAGTTTCTAAGCTCTATCTATCATCGTGAGATATGAAGTAGTGCGTAAGCTCTATTTCAGTTAATTACGATATAATTGACAACAATTATTATTCTTCGCAACATTTATATTATTATATTATTATTATACCAAGCATGGTTAATAAATGGTAGAAAATGTCTCAATAAATATAAAATAAAATCTATAAACTAATTATTATAATTAACGTGATATACACACCATCTAGATAATGTATTTTCTATAAATACACGGACATGGAAGTCTTGCAGGTGATGTAAAAAAAGCCTAATTGAAATTCAAAATAGATTTGTTTCATTGACGACTTTCATAACAGCTGGTATTCCTGAAAGTCATTAATCTGCGGCGCTATTTTCCGTTCATCTCTTTTAGGTCCAAACTGGATTAAAAAATATTCTTTTAACGTACTAATTATAACCTAAGACGGGCACTTAAATTATTATTTATTCAATATATTCTCCAACAACAGAAAGTATATCGATATTCGCTTATCACAATGTATTGTAAGATAATTTTTTAATTTTGATGATATGGGGAAGTCGGTACTGTTAGTCGAAGTTTTGGATAGAATTTTTGATCCAGGATTTTAGGATTAGAATTTTTGATCCGATTCCTGAATCATTTAATTCATGAAAACATATTTATAATCTCAGAGTAATAATATAAAGATAGTGTGTATTATTCAGCTACTTATATGAAACCGTGTTTCTTGCATATAACGCACAGTGGAACTTCAAATTTACTATGAAACGTTATACCTACCATCATGTTGCTTCTCAGTATGGCTACCAAATTTTCACATAACATAGTTAACTATATTATCGATGACCCAGTATTAAACAGTAACAACTCAAGAAACGTAGTTTTGAGATAATTATGTTTTAATATTTTGAATATTTTACAATACACAAGATTTGACAAGTTTTAAAAGGATACATGTCAGAATTTTATTTATCTATTCTAAATTGAAACGTATGGCCAATCGCCAGTTTTAAATGGAAACAATTCGAAATGGATCTGTACAAAACTGGTGTTGTTTAAAAGTTTGTAAAATTTCATATGGGTTTTTTGGCTCTCAAGGTATCTAAATTATTTTTTTCGAATTGTCTCTGTACAAAACCTACAAGACTTGTTACCGTTATGTTATGTTCGTTGTTACATCGTTATGTTCTACTAAATTACCTAAAAGTAATTACCACTAACTTTATATGTAACACAAAACAATAAATTTCAGCAATACGTGCTCGTAATTTTTCAATGAATGTAGTCATTCAAACCAATATTTTCCGGCGACGTGTACAAAAATGATTTAATTTACCCGTAGTAATTCTATCTTATTCATATTGCGGAGATTATAAGCGTGTCGAATGCTTTCTTACTCGCACTTATGGATCGTTTTTATTCTGGCCTGGTTTATGATATCTTCTATTGTACATTTGTTGTGGAATCCTGGACATTGCGAGCGAAAGAAAAGAAATTGTTAGACATATTTGAGATATGGTACTGGCAACGACTGTGAAGGGTGCCCCGGAAAGAACACAGAACCAGTGCCTCGATACTGCACGACTTGCGGATCAGCGAGAGGGTCTGCTCTGTGTGCCTGCTTCATATTCTATGATTATTTGGAAATTTGGTTGACTGTCGGCCTAAAACCCTTGAAAGATTAATTGTTTTGGGTCTTGTAAAAGGCAAACATCAATGAGATAGAGTGACCAAGTAAAGGAATTCATTAAAAAACTACAGATTTATTACTAAAGAAGAAGGGGATAAGGGATCAAAGCCCAGGTGCTCCATAACCTAGGTTTTTTTTATATTATTAAGTCCTTGCTTTTTCGTACAGGGTGGTTGTTAGTAACTTTGAACAATCACAAGCACCCGGACTTTTATAAAATCACATAAATATATTGTGTCGTCATCTGGAATCGAACCCAGAGCTCCCGGATGGATAGCCAGCGCCTTACGCACGGCACCACGAGAGCCGCCCATAACCTAGGATTATCCAAAGTCTAAGTCAATGAATCCATTGTAAAACTGATAGTATCCACCATACAACTTCCAAAGGTTTATTCAGGTTGGAGAAGAATGATCCAGACCTCTGAAATACTTATTCCAGACATTCCAGAGTGATCATGATCCTTTGTCATGAGAGTGACGGTGTGGAAGTAAAATTCAAGATATTTTCGATATTTTTCTTAGTAGCAAAAAAGCTAATTGGTGTATTATTATAAACATTATTATTAACTACAGATACATACTTACAATTATTTTGTATTATGATACACTAGGAATGGAGTTGTATGGCAATTTAAATGTAGTTTCCAAAATATAATAGAAACCTCAGAGAATAAATAAGATACACACCGACTACCTATATCAATTTGAAAATGGTTGATTCAAAACTTCTTTTTGAAAATCTGATAATAATCGTATAATAAAAATAAAATGATAACTGCTAATTTTACTTTAAAAAAAAAACAATGTTTCACTGAACAACTTTCTAGATAACGTAGACGTTATTTTGCCATTAATATTAGATTATATGAACAAAAATCGCAATTTCTATCAATTTTAATATTTTTTGTAACTAACATTATGTTATAAGTATTTGCTCACTGTTTTTGTTAACGAGGTTATTTTTAACGGCTCCGAACACTTTTCGCCACATATATTGAAAAAAATGTATAATTAATATAATACTAAATTCGAAATTGGTTCGAATCCTGGGTCTGGAAAATATGTATATTGTTTTTGAATTTGTGTTTGGAGTCAGAGTATGAACCTAATAGGTTGAGCAAGTGTCTAACATCCATTTCGCGTAAAAACAAAAAAAAACTGTGAATACATAACCTTCACTCTGTGGAGGCCCATATTATCTTATTATTAACGGACATGTTTAAAAGATAATTAACATACCTGCATAGTTACACAGTGGAAATGAATTAAAAACTTCCAAGGGACAATATTATATAATAACAAATTTTATACATAACTTAACACAAGTAGATATACTCGAAACAATTTTGACAAATCCGGAAAATGTTAATTACAAATGATTTTTTTTTTCAATATACACGGAGAAGAATTTTCCGGGCACTATTAATAAACAATATACTCTATTTAAACTAATCGACAAAATGAAAACTCAAGTTTTAACACGAAATCAAATTTTAATATCAATATAACATTATAAATTACTGGTATAATTATTGGTACCTACTCTGTTACCATTTTCCAAACATTTTTTTATTCTTTGGCCATATCCTTCCCTTAATTGGAGCATATGGATACCACGCGGCACCTCCAAGGATCCCTGTCGCTCGCCAGTATTATTGCTTCGTTCCAGGTCAAACCAGCATCCCGCAGCTCCACAGTATACACTCTATAGATAGTATTTAGCGGCCTTCCAGGACGCCGGAATCCGGTCGGCTTGAAGAACAGGTAAGCCAGGTTGAGGTTCTCTTCTGGCATCCGCAGCACATGGCCGAGCCAGGTCCAACGTCGCCTCTTCACTCTCAGCGTGATGAGAGGCTGCTTGGTACGTTCTCTTATCTCCTCGTTGCTCCTAAAGTCATACCACCGCACATCCGGTATCCATCGCAAACATCTGTTTTCGAAGCTCAGTATAATACGGTTGCTCTGAGCCTTCGTAAGGTGCCATGATTCGCTACCGCAAAGCAACACCGTCAAAATGCAAGCGTCGAATAGGCGGCATTTGGTTTTGACCAAGTACAATCGTGAGTCCCAGACATTCCGCATCGAGTTGAATGTTGCTCCAGCCATTCCCATTCGGATAGCGAACTGTTTCTGCAAAATGCCATCTCCCGTGATGTGTACCCCATAACATTTCCAAACATAGTCAACGATAAACCTTGTCATATCGTAAAAAAATGATCAATGTCCTATTTTTTATTGAATGTTAGTAGAGAGGTGCTACTAACCTTTTTATAGTAGTTAGTAATATAACGGCAAATTGTATAAGTTATAAATTGTATTATAAACTAGTAAGAGCTTACACAAATAACGTTGATAAAATCGGTCAAAAATAAATCTAGTATAATTATTTATACTATTCAAGACATTTATTGTTAATATTGTGTACGTTCAATCTTGGAAATACATAGGTTTAATGGATTAAATAATACTTTGAAAGTAAAACAGTTTTATTTATTAATGAAAAGATAACAAATAAAATACAATTTAAATTAAAATAATAAATAACATATTGCGTTGAAAAAAATTAAAGATTTCAGTATTTAAAACATTATTCTGAATAATATGCCCGAAGTAATCTCCAGAATAGCATTTTCTGGTAGGACGCAATGGGAATATTCTGCAGGCACCAAACTAGAAGACTCCAACCTTCGCACTGGATTAGCCAGTTCATCACCGGCCATGGCAACTTCGCCGCCAGACTCCACGAGTTTGCGGGCATGACCACCAAGATGTTGAAAACATCCTCTGGGATTGCCCGCTTATGGAACTCGAACGTGCGGAGCTGTTTTCCAGGGTCCGTCCTCACACGGGCCCTATTGGTCATGGAGATCTAATAGCAACCGAGACCAACTTTGCGGCATTCGATAAATTTGCAGCGTCGTATGGGGAGCGGGATAGTCCCGACTCCTCTGTAGACTCATCCATTTCAATTCGTGACACTCAGTATACGGGTACATAGGGCGCTAAACATCAGCGGACATCAGAGCCAGTCCAAAAAATTAAAATAAATCTTTCTTAACTTTCTTCTTTAAGCACTACGGTGCATTGTTGCAGCATCAATCCCGTGCGGCTCCGTCTCGGGACGGAATGAGCACTTAAAATCACTTCTTTCAGACACGTTTAAAGCGTCATGGAAAGCGGCCGTACATATCCAAGGCTGTGCATATATGACGGGTGGTGGTGGGAACTTTAACGTAGTACGCAATGGTTTACTTTCGAAAAAGGAGACAGCTTAGGTGTAAATGGCTGAAATGTCTAACTAAATGTTTCTTGATTTATTTATTCTATTTGTCAAATTCACTTTACGTATGTTACCTGCATCGTACATTTATTTCAAATGTAGTTATTTGTTATTTATATAAGTATTATTTCTGTTATATTTTCGTTTTTTTTTGTATTTTCCATAAAAATTGATAAAAAAAATCAATCCCAAAAGTTTCGGGATAATTTTTACCAATCCCGGGATTCATAGGTATCGAAAATAGTTCGAAAATATTAGTAACACACATGATAGACATTTTTTTTAATCCATATTTTGGCGCTTGTATCATAAGTCTGTGGTTTCAAACGCATTGTAATTAATTCGCTGAAATGTTTTCATAGTAGTGGCATTATCTTTGACTGACGTGTGAACAAGAATATTTCACATACGAACATTGTCTTGTATCTTCGTGTAAAAAGACATTAATGTAACGGAATACCTACAACAAAGATGAAGAAAATTAAGCGAAAGCAGTAGTAATATATCACGACTTTTCGTGACACCACCATTTAGAATCGTGCAACATATTATAGCCTATGTGAACGTGTGATGCTGCCTTGTTTTATTGCTTGGGTTACAGTAATATTAAATATAATATTCCTCGATACCGATATATAGTTTAATGTGTATTATTAGTTAGTAACTACGCCAAAATCCACAACTAAAACACCCGTTTCTAAAAGACATGCATGCTTCAACTTTCTAGCCTCGTTGCCAACTAGACCCGCCCCAAGAGACGTAACAGACCCTCGTCCAAAATCACAAAAAGTATACTTTTAATTGATATCTCAAGGTGATACCTTGATTTGATAAACATAAACCGATAGCCAACATTATTACCTACCACAATTAGATGATTTTCATGTAATAACTACTAGTTAAATTCGTCGTAATTAAGTAGGATGCCCGTAACTCAGTTGAAAAAACACACTGACGCAAATCCAGTGATTATAGGTTCAAGTTAATTTTTTTGAGATGCGATGCTTTGAAATTCATCATCAGTCTGAATCTATCCAACGCTGGATAAAGGCCTCTCCAAGCTGATTCCACTTCTCTCGGTCATGTGCGTTGCGTTGCCACGTACTTCCTCAGAACTTTATCCTTATTTTATCGATCCAGCGGCCTCTAGGTCTACCTTGCGGACGTTTTTTACCTCTTGGATACCACTGGATGACTAAATTTGTCTAACGATTGTCCCTTCTTCGAGCTATGTTTCACACCCATTTCCATTTGAGGTTTTTAACGAATCTATTTTTAAATTATTTATGTTTAATTAGTTGGTACCTATTACAGCTAAAACATTAATATTTTGTATTATGAGCTTTGTGTTCTATTACAGAGTTTTTGGAAAGGGGTCGGATGGGATTATATCATCGCCTGGCCAATCTTTGATTTTTTGCTAATTAAGTACCATCTCACTTTTCTTCTCTAAATATTTTGAAAAATAAACGGGTTTTGTTGCCACCCCCTAATTGCGACTGCCCTCGTACAATGCACATTCTTCACGTATAAACTGAGTGGGCCTGTTTCCAACCATTCACCCACACGTGTCACAAAATATTACATATATTAAATATATACATAATATTTTAATATATATAAATATATATATTAAAATATTACATTTTCCTACCAAATAGCTTATTTTCGTACCCCATCTGACATGTTTTTGTCAACGCCAGTTGGCAACGCTGATTGTATCCCTATACACTGTGAAACTTTGTGTATATAATAATAAATCAAAATGTTAATGTACCTACCTAACTGAAATTTAATATATATAGCTACGCCACTGCTCTGAATGACTTTACTGATTACCAGTTTTAGCAAACTATTAAGAGCAAATTGTATTTTCTTTAAAACACATTACGTGTGTAATTAAATAAAAATAAAACAAATATGTGTACGGCAAAAAAAAAACTAGAAGCATTATGCATGACAGCGCATCGGTAATGAACGTCGGCCATAAGATTTATGAATATCCGTCAGGTGTTGACTGTTGCAATAATAGCTTTATAAGCTACTTATCGTTCAAAGACACTCTGTCTTGTTGAACTAATTAAATTGATAAAACGCGACATCGTGAGTCGCAAATCATCATACCGAAGCGATACAATGTAGCATATGAGAAAAAAATTAATAAGTACCTAGGTATTTCGAAATTTAAAAAATTTCCTTTTTGTAACTTGTGTGAAACAAAATAATCACAATATGCTACGAGTAACATAAAATAAACAAAATTCTTTTTTTTACCATGCCCGATCTTTCTTAAAAGATAATAAATGGGCCTCCACAGGGTGGAGGTTTGTATTAACGGATTTTTTTTACAAGAAATGGATGATAGCCACTTGTTCAACATATTAGATCAATACTACAAACTTAAATTGACAAACAATATGGATATTATTTGCCAGATCCACAAAATAACATAATATAAACTGGAGAAATTAGAATTAATTCATTATTTACATCAGTGATTTCTAACCTTTATGGGTTGGAAAAACCTTTCTAATATTACTATTGTACATCTTGTAGAACCCTTTACTTGAGTTACTCATTGGTTCGATTGGAGTTAAAAACAATTAATAACAAACATTTTCATTTTACTTCTAGCTAATAGGCTGTAAACTGTGGATTGTGTAATGTAGTTACGCCTCTGATACTGTCATATATATGTATTTAATGGCTAGTCCATATAAATAAACTTTTTACAAACATTGGTATAAATACATTTCAAATGTATATCATCTACGAAATGTGCAAATTCAAACACACAAGTGTGGCCATAATTGGAGGCTTTTTCTTTTTACTACTCCCATAGTAAGTAGCAACGCGTGGTCTTGCGGAATGTCGTATTAATTAAATCGTGCAAATTTGTACAATATGCGTTATCCAAACTACATGTTGATAGAAATGTATGCAGGTTTGGACACGTGCTAAGTTTCAAACAAATTGGTCTAGACTACGATGAAACATTTAAAGCTGGCGATATTTTTAGTTTGGCAAAAACATAACTTGCCGTAAATAGTTGACAGGGCACTACGTTTCCGTTATTTTTATTCTTCCAAAATAACACGGATATCACTCGGAGCAATTCCATAAACAATACAGTTATCTACAATAATTGTTAGCACAATTAATACATCTTATTTGATTCCAAATGCATCCCATTACAATCTACAATTGGACTTTTTACTCAGCGAGATTTGACAGCTCGCTGTTAAAAAAATATCAAGCCTGACAGTTAACTTCCCAGGGTAATTAACTGCCTGAATATCACATAATTATATCAGTTTCGTTATTGATTTTGGAGTTATGTGATACCCTGATGCAGCGCTCGAAATGGAAAATTTTACGAACCGGAGCGCTCGATATTTTTACGAAAATATATAAGAATGTTATCTAATTGTATTTAAAAAAAAGTGTGTTAGATTTTTTTTGTATGACATATCGCGCTCAGACGGTCAAATTAATATTTCCACGAGACGAAGTGATAACTTTGGGTATTTATGAACCGGAACGGTGCTCCGGTGCGTTCCGGTCAATTTCAAGCACTGCCATGCTGGTTTAAGTATAAATACACGACATCGTCCATTTTTGACAGTAACCATGATAGGAGTATACAAAAAAATACATTGTTCAATGCATAATATTTTAGTAAAAGAAAGAAAAGAGCTTTTAGTGGTGGATATATTCAAGAATATAATTTAAAAATTTATATATATACATAGTCGTATTGTAACACCTGCTATTCCTTTTTTATTGCCGTTCGAAATTTGAAACCTGAGTGTTTTACCAACGTAATATAATCCAAAATCCATAAGGGTAAACGGATTGTTTCAAACTATTGATTTTGAATAGGGAGGGTAGTATTAAATATCAGTAAGTATATGAATTAGGTATTTTAAAATATGAAGCTAGAAATATTTAAACTACATTTTATCTATCTAGCTATAGACAGATGTACATCTAATTATTTAATTTAGTGAACAGAATCGTCGTAATTATAAAAATATTGCCACTTAATGATTGCAATCCTGGGAAAAATGGTCGAGTAGGGATTTCGGTATTAGAATATTCGTAATCCGGCAAGTAGGCACTCCATACCATAATTATACAAAATCATTATATTAATATGCTATATTGGCCGAGCGGTTACCGCATCGGCTTATAATGTTGTGGGTCGATATGAACGTTACAAGTTGAGCAAGTGGCTAACAACTATTTCTCGTAAAAAAAATCAAAAATCTGTTAATACAACCTCTAGATTGTAGAGCCTTGTATGATCTTCTTAGGATTGATCATGGTAAAAAGGTGATAGTAATGCCAAGGGGAAAAAGATTCACACCAACTGATAATATTGTATGGTGTATTTTTACGCAATGTTTCCTTATTACTCTGTCACAGACAGGGAACGCTATAGTTACAGTGTTACAAACTATCAGCCCAGTGACGTCCCGTGGGGGTTGGCAGATTGGGCGTCGCTTGGGAGCGGTATTTATTCGAAGGGCTGCAAATCGAGGAGAATCGTTAGGTATATGTAGAAATAACTACGTAAACTTAGTAATAACGGAAATACCTATCCATTAAAAAAATCAGCTCACTTGTTGGAAACGAAATGTATTAATTAACATAATAGGTTTAACATTACTGTATTTTTTGTCGGGTTCGCGATGTCTAGCTTACTTCCATTGTCGTTGGACGTCACGTCCTTGATGACCAGCAATGACACGTGCAGATTTGCGAATTCTATTTGAATTATAGGTAGGTACATACTTACCTGATCTAAAATTTATCCAAAGATATTCTTGCCAGTCACTCGTGACTTTTGGAAGTTATCATGTATATTTTTAAATGCATCTGAAACCGTGCACTCGCAATATTTTCTATTGAAGCAGAGATTGTAATAAAATAAAATTAGACTTAGTGTTAATTATATTTTGTTAGTAATGTATCCATACAATACATTTCTTAGATATTTGAGTCATGAAAGGATGATAAAGATACTGCATAAAAAATGGGGCGGCATTTTGTCTAGGAACGTCACTGTATCAGCCACTGTCACGTATATTTTTTGAATGAATAAAAAACCGCTTTCGTTCAATTTCATTGTCTGCTTATTTTTCGAGACACAACTGTCAAAAGTTTGCGATCATTTTAGCGGCGGTCTTCAATTAAACATACTACGCTTTAAAATACAATATCAAATGTTTTTTATCGGCAGTGACGTCCCGTGGGGGTAGGCAGATTGGGCGTCGCTTGGGGGCGGCAGTTACCCAAAAGGCGGCAAATCGAGGAGAATCATTAGTTATAATATATAGAAATAGATACCTAAACTTAGTAACAACGGCAATATCTTTCCATTAAAAGATTCAGTTCACTGGTTGGAAACAAAGTGTATTAATTATGTATTATAAAAGTTTTAGCATAACTTTATTTTTTGTTGGGTTCGCGATGTCTAGTTTATTTCCGTTGTCCTTGGACATCACGTTCTTGGTGAATAGCAATGACACGTGCATACATAGTTTAAAATTTATCCAAATATGTTTGCCAGTCACTCGCGGGTTTTGGAAGTTGTCAGGTGTATTTTTTAATATACCTAAGTATCTAAAACCGTAGACTCGCATTTCTATTGAAGCAGAGATGGAATTTAAATTAGATTTAATGGTAGGTACCTATATATCTTGTTAGTAATGTATCCATACAATAGATTTCTTAGATATTGGAGTCATGAAACGATAATAAAAAGTACTGTTTAAAAAAATGTGGCGGCATTTTGGCACTGCCTAGGGGCGGCATTTTGTCTAGGGACGTCACTGTTTATCGGTTACAATTTTTGCCCCGCTGATTAATTACAGGTATTAGCGCAGACAATAATGTTGCAATTTTATTTCCTTATCATAATTGGATAATCAACGGAAACCAAACAATCTACGACTGTAATTTTGATTGTTTCCACACCGAAATGGGTCAAAACCATGCATATCAAATCCATTTTATATTGCATTTGATCAAAAGCGTAGTTTTGGAGTTACCCGCGCGTAAATGACTTGATTCTCTTTGTAGATATAAGCTGAAAATTATTACTTATTAGGTATAATATTTTCTGATGCTTCTGAAAAGATAAGACGCCATTTTATCCGCGCAACCAATTCGATAAGTAGATTTCCAACACAAACATAGTGTTGTGTTCACATGAGCATAACTACGTATGTAATAAAAATATTCAAACGAGCATTAAAACCGAATCAGTTGTATCTAAAACATTAATATTGCTGTATACTTTATTATTACGGCCGGACATGCTCCATGGCTTCCATATGATACATATAAATATAATATAACACAGATGATGAATGGATAGGTATATTCCAATCTAGATTTCCCTTGTATTCGACCTAAAACAGATTAACAAACAACAATAGGTAATAAATTTATTTCTGTAATTAACACGACATACCGACCTCTAGCTCTATATTAATGAATTCTTAAACATAATTACATGGGTTAGGTTAGAGTCTCTAGGGGTCGGCAAACTTTTGACACAGAAGAGCAAAAATGAATTCAAAATTTTCAAGAGCCTTATTAGATTGTTAACTCTCTTTTACAAAAAATCCCTTCAAAATCCACGTGTCCGGAAACTTGTACGTATGCGGTTCGCCGTATCACACTTCACTGTGAAATGTTGTATCGGAAATATATGGCCGTATGTTAAAGACCGTCCAATCTCTTTGGGTCGTATTGTACTGAAATAAAATTCATGTTTAAATAAAACATGGTTCTTTTCGGTTTACAGGAGGCCAGCAGTAAACAAATTTTGAATATAGCCGATAATATACTTGATCATTTGTTAGGTTAGGTTTTCATTCTTGAATTCATGAATTTTGCCAAAATCAGGTATGAAAATTGAATTAATGTTCATATTGAATCTAATAAAATTGGAGACCGTATAGTATACGGTCATCTCTTTCCGATAAGAAAGCTCACGGCAAACTGTGCCACGGTGAAATGTTTTACGTACAATTTACATGTATCTACCAACAATCTAAGCATTTTTTAGCATACCCATTTTTTTCCGTCTGAGCGGTTTTATGAAATTGGCGATGAATAACTAAGTTCTTTTGTTACAATGCTATTGATAAACCTAATTCCTCGTTCCATGAATTCACTAAAAACGCGATTTTTATGAATTAAATCGATCTGCACGTGCAAAATCTTTTAGCTATATTTTTCATTCAATCTTGGGGACCGGACCGTACGCGCGTACCCAATCTGAGCGGGATTCCCGTACCCCTGGGTAAGATGGTTAAAAACTTCGTTTTTTATGAATCTTCAAAAAATATATTATAGTCATACCTACTATTTTCAAAGACTACACTGGATAATGAATATTAATTTTCGGGATATATATGCCCAATGAATGAATGGTTTCATCATAATATTAAATTCATGTGAATCATTGGTACCGTATCAGATACCTACCTACATACGAAGCTGTTTTAAAACCTTCGTCAGCCCTAGGAATTGGTTTTAGACGAAAATTGATCCCCGCGTAACCAAAACCGATTCATATTAGGTACTAAGTAACGAAATATTAACTCTCACCAATTAAAACCGGAATTGTATTTAAGTATTGAAATTAAATACTTCCCTTACACAAATAACCAAAGATTTTGCTTGCTGCAGAATTGGTCTTGCTTAAAAGTTAAAATTAAGGGGGATATGCATGCCAGCAGAGGCACCTAGCGGAAAAATACAAAGCTTGCAATTTTAGACATTTTTTAATAACTGTATTAATTAATAAATATGTCTATGAAAACATTAAAACTTTTTTTTTAAGTCAAAGATTTTCGCATTTAATTTGTGTATGCTGATTTAAGCTTCAATGTAATAGCAATCCATCATTGTAAAATGATGTCATTACCCGTCCAATGTCATCATCAGCTGTGGCGTGTCTAGATTTACTCTCATAAAATATAATATATACATAACTAACTATATACATTATGAAATGGCAGTGAAGTTCATCGACTCGGCAGTAGGTAATATAAAAGCCTACAGCTCGGAGATAATATATTTCAATTATTATTAACATTTAAAACATGTCACGAACTGCATGACCGCTGTAGCGACATATACCTAATCAATATTTTAATCTAGATTAAGCATGCCAATAAATCTAACACACTTGCACTGTCAAGATAATTACTTATCTACCATTTTATTTAAGAGCTTTTTAATAAACTATAGGATACGTAACATAATCTCCACTCTGCACTACTGCTCTACCACTATATTCTTCGCGTAATAACTGAATTCACTAATGCAAAAAGTATGTAAATTTGTACTCACTTAAATTATTTTTAAGTACCATAAAAATAATGCGTATCATTTTGTTTCTGTTAGAATTAAGGTCGTAGGTACATCAGTTGAGGCACGGTCTAAAAAGATCGTTGCTAGGCGATGCGCGGATTGCGGGTCGCGGGTGCAAATGACGCCTGTCAAACGAAATATTAGTTGTCATATAAATCCAACATACGTCTATTTTATGTTCTGTTTATTGTTCTATTAGTAACAATAATAATATATTCATTGACATGTTTTCTTTTTAAAATAAATGGGTAACGTTTTTAGTCATCTTTACACGATTTAAGAATTAATTAGCCCGTCGCCATCACGAAGCAAAGTGACGTGTTTCTAGCTCGACGCTCTCTCACTGAATGCGAGCGAGTCCAAAATTTCGTCGCGCCTACAGTTGAAAATTATTTGCCGTTTCACTGATGCGTCACCTTAAGATTACACGAAGTTAGGCTATGTACGGTATTCTAATACCTCAGCAGAACCGACTCATTTATAATTTTTATAATACAATATATCGCTTAAGAATATCACGGTTATTTGTTACATTCTTTGATTCAGTGCATATTATATTCTTCTTTCCTTTATATTTAGAACTTGGTATGAATAGGCCCATGGCCCTCACATCCTAAAGAGGGCCCCCGGCCAGGATCTTTGGCGGGCCCCCCTACGCAATCGTTTTCAAAATTGTGTTAGAGATAAAAGTAAGGGCCTTCAGTGTATTTTTAGCGTTTTTTATTGTAGTTTTGATACACCTACTTGAATTATAGAAATCTCGAATAGCAACACAAAACAGTCCAAAATTTGCACCGCATATTCTCATGCCGTGTAATAGCCTTTTTTATTATTATAGCAAATTCGTGGTGTATGTTTATCTCACATATCTGATCTACCCGCCACGCCGGACCCCTAGGCTAGAGCCCTGTCAGCCCCCCTTTTCCCCAAAAGGATTTAAAGTTATAGGGGAAGGTTGCAATCATTGGACCAGTGCTTTCATTGGACCACGTAGGTATATCAGAAATAAAAGACGTTAGAAACCATCAGTGACCTCACAAAGCCAGCTTTCCATGCCTCTTCCGCGCCTCTCTTATTTCAGTCTCGTCTTGGAAGTGGTAAATGAGTCACGTTCGTTGGTGTATTCATCGTGCATAAAATATAACAATCAAGTAAAACTAAAACGAATGTAAGTATGATTCTATTAACTAAATTTGGTTGTACTTACATCAATTATGTTAGGTAATTTATTACTATTTGCAACTATGATAATAGTTGTTACGCTAATACTTTGGTTTTTTTGTGAAACTTATTTTTGTGACAGCACCCGTAGTTGCTATCATTGGACCATGGGTAACCTCTACCATTGGACCGGTCCAATCATGGGAACGATTTTATAACATTTTTCACATTATATTCTTTTTGCATTCCATAATGGCGAAGAGAGGTAATACTATACCTGGAATGAGCCCAGCATGTCATTGGCATTACAGGCATTAAGGAAAAAAGAAGTAGGTTTGAACAAGGCAAGTCAAATGTTTGTAGTTCCAAACGAAGACTAGATGGAAGCAATCCAAAAGTCAAGGAATAAATTCAGATAGTTGGTTCCGAAGGTGACCTACCATTAGAATTATTAGAGACAGAGCTTTGCGAATACATTCTCGAGCTTGAAAGTTGTTTGTATGGTATCACTCCAGTAGATGTCAGGCGATTGGCATTTCAATTTGCTGAGCAAATTAATATAAATAGATTTAATAAAGAAAAGCGAATTGCAGGTAAGAAATGGTATTACGGGTTTATGAAGCTGCTTCCAAATTTGAGCCTACGACAACCGAGAGTTACTTCATTCAACAGAGCTACCAGATTTAATCAAGCTACAATTAAAGACTTTTTTGATAAACTTCAGACATCTATGGATATGAATGACATTAAGGATGCTCGGCGTGTATTCAACATTGATGAAACGGGTCTCTCCAACTTGCAGAGAAAACCTAGAAAAAAATTGGCATTGAAAGGTAAGCACCAAGTTGGAGCAATCACTAGTGGAGAACGTGGCACAACGACCACAGCTGTATGTTGTGCCAATGCCTATTCGTTCCCCCGCTTATCATATTTAAACGGAAGAGAGCAAACGATGAATTGAAAGATGGAGCACCACCTGGTTCAATATTTGCTTTCAACCCAGACAGTGGCTATATTAATAAACAAATATTTTTTCTATGGATGCAACATTTTGTGGAGAATGTAAAGCCATCTCCAGAAAAAAAAGTTTGGTTATACTGGACGGTCACACAAGCCACACCAAAAACTTGGATGCAATATATGTGCGAAGAGATATGGTGTAGTAATACTTTCACTTCCAGCACATACATTCCACAAATTGATGTGTCATTTTATAAGCCGCTGAGTAGTTATTACATAGATGAAACCGAAAAATGGCTTCGTCAAAACCCTGGGAGATGTGTGACGACATTTCAAATATCTATGCTCTTTGGAAAAGCCTATTCCAGGGCTGCTTCTGTCGGTACGGCTGCAAATGGCTTTCTGAAGACAAGCATTTATCCTCTGCATAAAGATGTATGCCAATGATGGAAACTTAGTGGTCCAATCAAGGAGCATGTGGTCCAAAGACGGCAACAAATTTGGTTTTCCTGTTAAATCTCAAAAATGGTTAATTTTATTGGACTGATGCTAAGTGTATACATAATAAAGTAAATAATACATTGAAATGAACCATTTGTTTTATTTTATCAATAATATTTGATGAGTTACACCATCACAAAGTTAAGTGGTCCAATCATAGCAACCTTACCCTACCTACCCATTTCTATTTTTTTTATAAAAATCGGTGTTTTTTTAAAATAAATATAAAAAATATTATAACTTTGAAGTCAAAAATCTAAAGCGTAAAAAATTGAAAACTTAATAAACTAAATTTTAATAATAAATATAACCATAAAAATAATGTAATAATAACATGCCACAAATATGTAACAAATTCACGTTTTTTTACAATAAAATTGTAAGTTTATCTTTGACTTAAAAAAAAAATCTTTTAAATTTTTTCAGATACATATTTATTAATTAATAGGTACAGTTGAAATTGTAAATTATCAAAAAAAAATCTCAAATTGCAAGATTCGTATTTTTCCGCTAGATTCTCTGTTGGCATAAGGATCCCCCTTAAGAGCCGTCGTTCCTACATAATTAAATGTTGAAAATGTTAGATATAATTATGAGGGGGGGGGGGGGGTATATTATTAAAACTTGTAAAAAACACTAATCCAGCACTACACCACTGACCGATGCGTGTTTAATTCCACGTTTATAATACAGTTAGCTATGTTTTGGAATTAGATGTTAATGGGATTTACGCTTCACCGATTCCCCTTGGGACGTTCTGTATTTTAGACAGCTGTCTCCGCTATGCCTACAAATAGGACAATATTTAATACATAATAACATAATTATGTACCTACATGTTTAATTATTATTACACATATTTACAAAAACATAGGTAGGCACTTACCAAATTATAAACCTACCTACCTAACTGTCTACGTATACTAACAACGAGTCCGGAAACTTGAACGTATGCAGTTCGTCGTATCACACTTCACCGTGAAATGTTGTAGTATCGGAAATATATGGCCTTATATTATAGATTGTCCAACCTCTTTGGGTCGTATAGTACCTACTGACATAAAATTAATGTCTAAATAAAACACGGTTCTTGTCGGTTTACACTTAACAGGAAGCCAGCAGCAAACAATTTTGAAAATAGCCGATATACTGGATTATTTGTTAGGTTAGATTAGGTTAGGTTTTCATTTTTGAATTCATGAATTTTGCTAAAATCAGCTACATATGAAAATTGAATTAATATTCATATTATTGAATCTAATGAAATTAGAGATCGTATAGTATACGGTCATCTCTTTTCGATAAGAAAGCTGACGGCGAACTGTGCAACGGTGAAATGTTTTCCGTACAATTTACATGTAACCAACTAACAATAATTGGTTAAGCATTGGATAACACAATGTCTAATAACATGAATTGATTAAAAGTAATGCCAATGATATATATAGGGGGAAAATATACTACATAACTAGTGCTTTTAAAAATAAATATTAATGCCAGGTTTTACGAATGACCGCTCGTTGATCTCTCCGTGTGAAAGACCAAATAAAACTAAAATAAATGTTTCAAAAATTGTTAAAAGCATTTAATATCATGTCCCCGCATCCTGAAGCGGGCCCCCATGTCAGGATTTTTAGAGGGGCCACCTGCCTTAGCTATTACTAAGTTTAAGTACCTAGCTATTTCAATATACATATACCTAATGATTCTCCTCGATTTGCCGCCCTTCGATTAACTGCCGCCCCAAGCGACGCTCAATCTACCTACACTCACAGGACGTCACTGAATGTATCAAATCAAATTTATTTATTTTACATATCGTTGCTTAAGAAACAACACCGCGGAAGTCAATTAATTAAAATTTTCAGGGGAAACAAAAAACGTCTCAAAAAATTGAAAATTGATACCTTTTAACTTATTTTTTTTGTGTTTAGTTAAAAAAATGTTTTTTTTTGAGATTTTTTCAATTTTTTGAGACGTTTTTTGTTTCCCCTGAAAATTTTAATTAATTGACTTCCGCGGTGTTGTTTCTTAAGCGACGATATAATGAACATAACAAATTACAAATTCAAAGCGTTCACGACATGACATAAAATAAGTATTAACAATTTTTAAAATAAAAATACAGAGAGATGTGACTTAATTATACAATAAGTAATAAAATAAGAAAAGAAATAAAGTAAAGCAACAAAAATAAAAGTAGATGGAAGCACACAGAGTGAACTATCGACAGACCCTATCTTAAAAACTTATAAAACAACGTCCACCTAAATTCACCCTCACGTAAGTGGAATATATCAAAACTACATGATTTGATATGCAAACTACAATATATTAATTAACGCATTTTTTTTTGTTTCGCAGGATGAAGTCGACGATAGTGTCCATGGAGTCATCGACCCCATGTTCCGGACTGTTCCAAGGGAAAACACCACATTCCACGTGTGGAAAGTTGAGGTATTCAACACTTTCTTAATTTTCATCCAATACCTTACTACTTTAAGCTGAGAATTTAAAATAACATTATTGCTTCACGAGCTATGTAGCTTCGTTCCAATTTTATTTTCATTAGTGAGATGCCGTGAAATTGTCGGCGAATCTATAAAAAAAAGTTTGTTTGTCGTTGAAATTTCTGACAACTTAATAAAAATAAAATATGAAGAAACTCTTCGCTGTGTTCATAAAATAAGTATTTGCGATAGATAATTACTTTTCTTAAAAATCCCTAAAAAACTTTACAGTAAGTTTCACCGCAGATAATCCATATTATTAGTACAGTTGTTTGATTGCCAAATTCGTTAGATATTACAATGGATGAAAACCATCGCATAATATTTGTTTTATTATTTATGTTTCCATAGCATATTAAATAGATATAGAAGAAGAGAGTAGCAAATTCGGCCTCCTTATTAACCCTTTATAAGACACTTTTTTCATGAGTAGGTAACATCTTCCAAGCTTAATTAAATATCTTTAAAAAGCGTATAATTTTACCACTAACTGATTGAGGCAATACCAGGACAATGCGTATTCAGTGGTATATATTATCTACCATACTGTATTTGTTTAATAATTATGTTATTATTACGTATATAAAATAATAAGCATTGCATTTGTGATTCTAACGTTTTGTTTTTACATACATGTTTTATTACATTACCTAGCCAATTAAATTATATTTTTTTCCGAATAAGTTCAATTCTAGTGAGATCAATTATTATCTTTTGACAAAGTCAGTGTGCTTTTCTAACGCTGGTATATATATATATACCTACCACCAGCGTATTTGGCGGTTATTTCTAAACAAAGGCCAACTTCACACTGGATGGTAGACTGATCTAACAGTGTACGTTATTGCGAATGCAAGGCCCATTATTAAAACAATATTATAGGAAATAATATAGACCTTAATGCTGGTGGTATATTAATTTACCACTTTGTATGAGGTGTTCTATATAGGGTTAATAGGAATAAGACCAAGTTAATGGTTGTCGATCGGGTCTATCAACAGCAAGTATACTCTAAAACTTAGAAACAGTGGACGAGTTTGTATATCTGGGATCGACCATTAGTGGAGAAGGCGGATGTGAAGCGGAGATAAGAAGGTGCACACAGATTGCAAATAATGCAATGACACGTCTTACGACTATATGGAAGGATCGGGGAATTTCTATTGCCACAAAAATGATGCTTGTACAAACATTGTATACGGAGTCGAGTCATGGACCCTGAAGGCAAGAGAGCGGAAAGCAATTGATGCCTTTGGGATGTGGTGTTGGCGTCGAATGCTTCGTATTTCTTGGACAGAATACAGGACGAAGCAGTCAATCTGCAGTGTTTTAGACATATTGTCCGGCGCGGACCGGACAACCTAGAGAGACTGGTGGTTTTGGGTGGCCTCCAGGGAAGGCGTAGCAGAGGAAGACCGTCTGCCTGCTAGAGCGACCAAGTGAAAGAGCTAACTGGGAGCACCATTTATACTGCCCTGAGAGAAGTGGCAGATCGAGAAGGATGGAAAGTCTTGGTGGCTCAGAGGATGGCAAAATTAAAAAGTGGTCACGATCCTCAGCCATGAGTGTATGACCAAGAAGATCATATATTATTTGCATTGAACCTTCAAACTTGATTAACTAAAAACTAATAAATTGCACTTAGAACAAGTTAAAACTGGGATAACGATATTTAATTCATCCATGACAACAGTAACAATAAATAAACGTATATGTATATCGTACATCGTTGTGGCCCCATATACCTTGGTTGTGGCCGTGACTGGACATGAACTAAATTAATTATGAATTAAATAGGTATTTCGGTAATTTATAAATTATTTACTTAGGTAGATATTCAAAATTCAACCAACATAGTTGAATAAAAACGCTAAGAAATTTGTGTTGTTTTATTTGCCAAGTTTTAATGTCATCGACTTGGCTAAGTAGGTAGGTATACTGTAAAAATAAAGTAGCCGAGGAATGCATCTTACAGAAACCGCTATCTGGATGAAAAAACTAACTAAAAAACTAAAATGGCGTTTTTGCGACATCAGATCGATGCATTTACTGTACACCAGTGGCGTAGTTAGCTAGCGTAGTAACAATTTGATAAAATCACGCAAAAGCCCTCCCCGTCCACCACGTGGACTAATTTATAAACAAAGACGAAAGTCATGTTCAACTGCTTTGCGGACCAAAAAGAGATCATCATCAATGGCACTCGACTCTAACAGGTAAAAAAACTACGTCTATCTAGGTCCTTCGATAACACGTGTCTATAGATGGATGTATATTTGATGAAAATTTTCACAGAGTAAAGCTGGGTTGGAGTATTTTTGGCCGCCTGAATAATGTCTTCCAAAATGATCTCCCACTGTGCCTAAAGCGCAAACTGTTCAACCAGTATGTGCTTCCCGTAATCACAGATGCGTGTGAAACATGGACTCTAAGAAAAAAAGAGATCCAGAAACTTAGAGTGGCACAACGTGCATACTGGGCATAGCGCGAAAGGACAAAAAGAGGAATGAGAGGATAATGAAACAGACAAGGGTTTGCGAAGTAATAGAGTTTTCTAAGAGCCTAAATTGGAAATGGGCTGGACACATAGCTCGAAGAAGGGACAATCGTTGGACAAATCTAGTCACCCAGTGGTACCCTAGAGGTACAAAACGTCCGCAATGTAGACCTAGACGCTGCTGGATCGGTGAAACGATTAAGTTCTGCGGAAGTACGTGGCAACCCAATGCACAGGACCAAGAGAAGTAGATTCAGCTTGGAGATGCCTTCATCCAGCAGTGGATAGATTCAGGGTGATGATAATGAAATGCTGTACATGGACAGAACCAAATAGTTTTAATAATATGACTGAAACAGAACTATGTCATTTGTGGGTTTATCGATGCATGGTTGAATATTTTTTTTTTTAAATAAAACAATAAACTGATTAAACTGAAACGCAAACGGACAACGGTACATATCGTGTGATGTAATTTATTATCAATTTAAAATAAGTTATACGACAAAAATCATTGCGTGTGGCACAATATTTATTATTAAACTATTTCAGATTTATAAACGATTTTATTCTTAACCTACATAATGTTATGTGAACTATTTATGATTTATATTGTAATAAATCTGTATTTTGTTCGTTAAAAACAAATATCCGATTGCGACATTGGGCCATTTGTCGACTTGGTCCTAATACTTTGCGTAATCTTGCGAAAAGCTACCCCATTGTCGTACTTTACTGGTTACTAATCTAAAATTTAGTTATTATGTTTTATCAGAATTGAGTGTAAAATTTCTTTTTTTTAGAAATCAGTGTCTATGTGTGTATGTGAGAATGTGTTTAGATTGTGATAGAAAATTTGAGTTTCAGTTTGCCTGTTGAGTGTTGACCCACGATAGACGAGCGGCTATAATGTCGTGGGCTCCAAGTTCGAATCCCGGGTCTGGAAAATACACATATTGTTTTTCAATTTGTGTAATAGAGGTTGATCAAAATGGCTAACATCCATTTCTTGGAAAGACCAAAATCTGTTAATACAAAAACCTCCGCTCTGTTGAGGTCCATATTATTATTTATTTATTTATTTAAAAAGAGTATTATGGCATTACAGCGATTGGCCAACGCGCCATAATCTATTCTAATATATAAAAATCAATGTTTGTTTGTTCGTATTTTATGCGCTGCCATACCGTTCATCCGATTGCCATATAACTTTGTCAACTTATTGCTTGCACTTGCGCGAAGGTTATAGGCATAGTAACTTACAGTAGGTCTTAATGAATGTCTGTCTGTCTGTCTGTCCCGTATGCGTTCCTATACCATTCATCCGATTGCAATGAAATTTTGGTGAGTTGTTGTGTGCACACCCGCAAAGGTTTCTGAATTAGAAAAAGCATCTCTTCTATTCGTATGCGTTCCTATACCATTCATCCGATTGCGATGAAACTTTTGTCAGTTGTTGTGCGCATACCCGCGAAAGTTTCTAAATTGGTATTATATAAAATACAAAGTTTTTTGTTTGTTTGTTCCATCCAATTTTGAATTTTTTACTACATATTAATACTATTAATATCGTTTGCATGTTTTGGATTCGAATTTAATTTAGTGATCTTTTGTTTGGCCTTTACTCCTATTAGAATTATTTTCATATTGCCATATCGATGATGCAGATCACAAACCTTCTATGTCAAATTTTTCGATTTTGACTTTATGGTACGAGTATCAAAAAATCAACAAAAATTTAACGGATCTGTTGAACTTTACCTCATATGTCAAAGAGAAATATAGCCCAGTTTATTGATCTTTTAATTAAAACTCCTATGTCATGTTCATCGTATTATGCTGCACAAACCTCCTACATGATGTGAAGTTGCTGCACATTGCTTCTATATCAGTCCATTGTATGAAGCTATCAATGAAGTTTTACAAACAAAACTATATACAAAAAGATTTATTAGAGATAAATGGGTTTTAGGTCTACGTTTTTTATAATATAAACCCAAATAATGAGTTCCTGAAGTAGAAAGATCATGCGATTAGCATTGTAAGCAAATTAAAATCAAGAATTTTCGGTATGTACAAACCTATACTTTCAGATTCTGTTCAAGATAATGAAAATATTCTATCGACTGAGATAATAGGAAGGCATATATTATCAATGATGTAAAGAGAAACAAAAGCAAAGTGCATGGAAACGAAATATATCTGCAAATAATAGAGTGAAAGAACAGGAATATCCGGACCGAGTAAGAGACAATATTAGTAAAAAAAACATACTGTAAAAATAAAAACAAACGAAAGCTTGGTCCACGTTGCATCTCACAAGCATGTGTTTCAAGAAACTCGGGAATTTCGACCACTTTTGGTTGGATATGTCATGGCCACAGAGAAAATCATACGTTTCTTTACTAATAGATTGTATAGACCCCAATCAGAAGCTATGTAAGAACTCTGGATGTATGTAGAAGGGAGTATATCTATTACTACTACTTAAAGATAAAAGAGGAAAGAAAAGAAGTTTGCCGATAAATGTTCTGTAATACTTTCACCATACGAGTTTAGAGTGCTAGAAATTGGGCTAAGAATGCCATTCACGGGATACCAAAACCAGCAGTGCAAGGACAATGAGCGAAATGTTGATACTAAGAAAAGATATGCTGCAGAATTTATCGATTCACTACCAAGAATGAAGTCACATTACTGCCGTAGGGATCAATTAAGACTCTTTCTTCAACCAATGTTTCGTTAGAAAATGGGTCTTTATCGAGTTTACAAAGATAGATGTAATGAAACATCAAATACATAAGGCATTGTCACAGTGTACATTTGATGAAGTTCACTCATAAGAAGACTTAGAAGCTCCGACATTTTCATCTCTTGATTAATCACCTAACGAATCTCATATTAAATTAGAAACCAGTCCATTTAAATATTGAGCGATGGGTGCGTGTATCGAAATAAGAACAATATTCTTGCAAAGTTAATGCACTCCTCGAATTGGCAGTAAAATATCAATTCGAGATTACCTACTCAAAAATACTTGGAAGTTGGACACACGTAAATGGAAGGAGATTCTTTACATGCTGCAATCGAAAGAAAATTGAAGAACAGGGAAATTTATCTGCCATCTAAGTATGCAGTGGCTACATGAAAAGCCATACATATGTCATTTCCTTATAGAGTGCACTATGTAACTCATGATGTTTTACTTAACTATAATGTTGCATTGATTCAATACAACCATTATAATAAATTCAATACAATGCAGTTCCACCATGAATTATTGATAGTTAATAATAAAAAAAGTAACTATAATGGACTAGTGACTTCGATACACGTTGGTAAGACTAGAAACAAAAAAAGGGATCCAATTGTTAACGTTGTGTGTCACTTGGCTTACCTTCCAAATGGGAAAATCCAGTACACAATTAATTTTAGTCATGATCTTAAAGAGCTACCGAGACGACCGAAGATCATAACAGTTCCAATTGCTTATCCAAGATTGCACGGTTCAAGTAAAAATATCAGCAACAAGTTCAAGCACCTTCAGGAACTAAAATGTCCAAATCCAAAGGACTTTCACCATTTTTATGACTCTTTACCACATTTATAATTTAAATATGTTAGAATTTTAAAAAAAAAAGCTTCATACTTAACATAGTTGGGTTTGATTCTGTTTTGTTTATGTTTGGTCATTTAAAAACATGTACATTAGTTAAATATACATTATTTTTTATTTATTAATTAATTATACAGCCATTCAATATTTAACTCCTATGTCACGCAAACTGTTTCATTATTTTTTAAATAAAACTAATTTACTTTTCTCATAAAATGTAATGTAAAGGAAAACCTCCTTTGTCAAATATTTCAACAAATCTGAGTGCACAATACTTCTATGTCATGATAAATGTAATACGGTTTATATTAGTTATAAATAAAATTATACAATCATTAGAAAACACAAAAACATTACACTTTGGGTATTTTTTTTTTTAATAAAAGTCTTACATTATCAAATAAATCAGTTTAAACCTTCCCCTGTAAAATCCCATTTTTTGACTAAGAAGGTTTGTGATCTGCACCATCGATATTAGATATTTTAATATTAAAAAGATAATAACTTATTATTATTTTTTAAATATCTAAGATAAATGTATCCACAAAGCGACCCTGTGCGAAGCCGGGTACTTCAGCTTGTACATAATAAAATACAAATTATAAGAATGACTTAGTTACAAATAACAACCAATATAACAATAAAGTATGTGCTTATGTACATGTTAAAGTAAAATGATAAATACCTAACATTATAAATTTAACCTATTTAACTCGGCCAGAAACATTATATAGTTAATAAAAAATAAATCAACATTTATGGTGCCATCAATCATGATCTTATTAGGATCGGACATGGTTGAAAAAATATTATATTATTCTAAATTAGCCCCTTTTTAAATATGAGAATGTGTAAGAACGGAAATCTGAAAAAATAGAAGGGAAGCTAGAAGTTCTCGTTGAAGCCGATCAGATCGGAGAGGGGAAAATTGAAAAAGGTTTTTTTAGAAACACATAGTGCCAGCACGATTTTCTCATAGGGGTCCAATATTTCTAGCTACGCCACTGCCCAGTTTCCTGTCATCTTTTTTATAAGGCCCATCATTCAAACCTATAGGTCAAAATGGATCTGATGGTAGTGAGTATCATAATACCCAACAACTTTGTAATATTCTCACGATTAAAATACCTATGTATTAAGTAACCATTGCTTCCTAGTTTATGATAATTTTCTTCGCTCTCCACAAATATTTCGACGGTCCCATTTAGCACGCTCATTGTGATCGGAATTTGTCAATCAGGAAGCCATTTCAGTCTTTTGTTATAGGTACCTGCATGCCTAGTATTTAAAATAAAGTTATCGCTAGATTGGTCTCCTCTCCTGCAATTCTGACAGCCGCGGTCCGTGAAATTGTATTTAATTGCAGACAGGGCCGATCTGGCGCTACTATTGCCTCGGTATTTTTATTTCGTGTATCTATTTAAAGTAGATAGGTATCAAGATATTTATGGTAAATTGCACGAAGGTCTTATTACGAAACCGTCTGCCATATCTTTATGGAAAACATGTAATTATGTGGGTACCTGCGTTACAAATACCAAAACAAATAACGTCATATTCACATACCGCAAACTTACCGATTTCGAAACAGGGGGTTCAAATAAGAATTCTGCTGGTTGAATAAAGTTAGTAAGTATCATTTCCATTGTGAAATAAACAACTTAAATAATTTTTATATTGTACGACGAGTATGAGAAAGTATGAGTGCGTGTAAATAAGTCCTTACGTACCTCATGGTCCCCATAAGGGGGGGGGGGGCTGACAGGGCACTAGCCTGGGGGCCCGGCGTGGCAGATCGACCAGTTAAGTCAGATAAAATTCAGATAAAGTCAGATAACACACTAAAAATTTTGCCTGATAGTAGAAAAAAGTCACCTGCTGAAAGAATATTACCATTTAGAAGTATGTGGCTATGTGATGTAAAGCGATGTGATATGATGATGGATATAATTAAATGATAATTCACGTGTATAAATTTATTTTAATTATTTTAGTGTGTTTCCTATCTAATAAAAATGGCTATTTATCAAATATATTGAAGGTCGCATGTTACTTGACTACCACAAAAGGGGTCGCGGTCAGTGCTCCATAATTGAACGCCGAGAGCCGAGAACTCAATAATTCAAGTGGATTTATATAAAAATACAAAACATCAATAAAAATATACGCCCTTTAATTTTAGTTTACGGGACCCTTGAATTCCATTTGGGATACCATTTAGAGAAAAATAAAATGTACTGCGCATAACCTTAGCGATATGTATGGGGCGCCGCCAAACATCCTGGCCTAGTGGCCCGCTTCAGAATATGGGGCCATGACGTACCTACTGGGACTTGTCTTGAGGTCGTGCATTGTGCATGCATAATGCTCAGTTTCAGACCAGTGAGATTCTGACATTTAAAATAACGCCATGGCAAGCAGGTTATCGTATAGCTATAGACACTCATACGATGGGTCATCGTATGGCTATACTACGAAATTGCTCGATTTGTAAAACCTTTCAGTGAGCCAAAGAAGGGAAGAAGCTGAAAGATCTAATAATGCATGGTGGTATTTGACGGGGATTCTGGCCCTTCAAACTTTCAAATTTTGGAGCAAATACTATAATAAGAGTGGAGTATCTACCCTTTAAAAAAGACATTCACACTGGACGATCCGTGGAAGCAATATCCAAGGAAACGTGCAAAAAGGTTGAAGGTTTAATTTCAAGACATAGACGACTGAAAGTTTCTCGAATAACTGAAGAAATATGCATGTCGGCAGGCCGGTACAGTTTGGCAAATAATTCGTAAAATATTGGACAATATATCCAAAACTAGTGCGAGATGTGTCCAGTGAATGTGGAAACCATTTTACAAGAATACTAGGCACCAATGCTGATAGAAGAACTAGGTGCTGCTGGTTTAAATAACCGTTTTATCTAGAAGAAAAGTCATGAAAAATTCATGTTGTCCCTTCACGACAACGCACTAATATAGATGTGTTAACAAGAGTTGAGGCGAAGCATTACTCACACAGACGCATTGTGTACAAAAAGGATGTTTCAAACTTTTAAATCGACATGAACGTATACGCATGTTGTCCTCTTTTCGCTAGAAGCGCAATAAGTAAGCGTATGCAAGACAAACGGCTATTTCTCGTAGATGTTGTGCAATGCCCGTTCATTTAGAAATGTACCAATACACACAATCTTTCATATCTGTGTTCGCACCAACTCTGGCTGAGAGACCTATACACAATATGTTTACAAATGCGCAAGATAATATCGCGTCTTCAGATTTTGGCGAAACTATCTTTCCATCTTTTCGGAGGTCTGCCGTGAAAATGGCGACAAGCGGTTTAGTTTATCTTTCCCACGTGTGCATTCCGGAATTTCTTCCCGTATCCTCGACTTCGTAGTTTTCTCGGAATTGTGTAGCGTAATATTATAATTATCATATTTTTTACAGAACCAATTCGTCTCTGTGCTAGCTCCTGCATATAAATTAACATTGTATTTACTATATATCTACATAAATATTTCACAGAATAGAAAAAATAATAGAGACGTGTGCTATTTCTTGATCTTAATGGTTTTCTTGTTGAAAACAATAGAATTATTTTTATCGCATTAAATATTTATTATCATTTTCCGTTTGAATTCGATATTTAGTGAAAGTGGCCGCCAACAATGTAATATTATGTTTTGCGATAAATGATTTGAATTATGATTATATCAAGATATTTCTAAATCATACAAATCCGTTTTAAAATGGCATTGAATTTTAAAACGCTCATTGTAATAAATAGGCGATGAATGCAAGATTATATCGAAATAAATTAATGGTGACCATCACGCAATTTTAACGCTAACGACAGTCCGACATCTATGAAATAATTTTCTAAGACAATAGGATTTATTCATTTTATTCCATTGCAAGCTATCAATAATTATAATAATAGGTACCTTTCAATTGTTCAACAGTAATTAAAAAGAAATTAACGTTATTATTGTTGCGTCTATATTATTTCAGCTTTCACTATTAATGCGTCAATTTTATTACATTGAGCTACTTTACGACTTGTTTGTTAGCGAATTTACAATCTGCCTGTAAAGTCTCCCAGTGTAATCATTGAACAAGCTAACAAGCAGATTGTAAACAATCTACAGAGAAAAGTTGAAAGCCGGTCAACTTTACACCCTACACGCCGGCGTGTGGGCCTACTGCGCATGCGCAGAAGAGCATAGTAGCAACCTCCCGGTAAAAAAACCAACAACGTTCTGTCAAAATAGTCGCTGGCTTGTGGCTTCTCAGTGAATGGAAAGTTTTGTGTGTCATCATCACAATCACAGTAGCTGAATCGCCCGCTTTTAAATTCGCCAACAAACAGCTCGTAAAGTAGCTCAATGTAATTGACGCTTGAATAAAGATAAAAACAAATTATGAAGTTTTTGGGCCGTAATTTGGAGACCCCTATTAGAACTTTAAATTAGATCATGACTTTGCACAAGCTTCAGAAACATAGACGCTTAAAAATTAGAAAACATATTTGCTTTCCGAGTAAGTGTTCCAGCCACTAAGTTATAGAGCAACATATTTCCTTGCAGAATTTGTCCAAAGCATATTATTATGTACAATCTGAGAGTTTTTAAAATTAACAGGCTACCATCTTTGTAATTTTAAACAAAGGTTTATGAAATTTAATAATAATACTCGATCAATGACATATTACGTTACCTATGGTTTCCAGAACTCATCCGTCGTGTTGCTGCCCAAGTCTCAGTATGGAACCTTCTATGACGGAGATTGTTACATTATATATGCATCCTCCATCTACGGACATCCAGCCGGACCAACTGTCATTGTATGTACATTTTGTTTTTACTGTCATAAAATAAATGTTGATACTGTACCCAACTGTCATTTTATTTAAGATAGTTAAATGTTATATACATATTAACATCCACTAAATTGACTCCTCTTCGGGGATTAGGCCGAAACTAACTTCTGATGGTATTATATCAAGGATATGTAATATCAATATTACATTTTATTTAAATAATATCGTAAATGTCCAAATATGATTAACTGTAAGATGGTAACATACCGTCGCTATAGGATTTGTTTCCCGAATAGACCAAATGTCAATTTTACAGGAGACGAAAACAAATTTCATTGTCGTATATTTAAATATCAGTAGATGTATCGATCATTCTTTCTACACTGTATGATTGCAACATTATCTAAAAATAGATTCCAAGAATAATATACTGGTATAAATCATTAAATGCACAGAAAATGCATTTTATTTACAAGTACTCACTGTGGATATTCGGGAAATTTTTAGCGCTCTCTTAGAATAGTGGATATTCGGGACAAAACATGGACGTTCGGGATTTAAGACCGGAGCGTATTGCTGCACGGCCCACGGATTACTGAGTGGTCAAAAAGTACGCGCCTCAAATGTTATATTTATTAACACGATAATTGTCACTTCTACTATTTAAATACTTAATGATCGTAATTACCCAAGTTCGTATGTAATAATAACATGCGGCAATCGCTTTTTCGGTTTTTTTAGGATTAAGTAATAAAATAGTTTTTAAGTAATTAACTATTTTTTTTATTGAACGAATAATTCACAAGATTTAAGAATGTACCATTCTAATAATTGAACATACATAATTTTTAAAATCACTTCTGAGAAAATATATTATAACCAATAGAAAAAATCTTTTTGAAAAAAGTTAGACACCCAGCAGGAATCGACCCTGCATCTCCTGGGTTTACGCCCCAGTCCACGAATTATCCACTATGCTACGAGGTGACATACTTATGAATACAAACTTTAACTATTGGCCTTTTATTACCTGCTCATCAGCATTCTTCAAAATCAAGCGACTATCGGCAATCGGTTTTTGTTTATTAAATAAAAGTAGGTATCTACTACTTCAATTACTAACTGACGTCACGGATTTCTCCAATATTATATGATGGTACTTACTCGTACTTGCTAACAATTTTATATTAATACTTTTTCCAAAAAAAAAAATCTATGTATATATATATCTATATTATATATATATATATTTCTATAATTAACAATTAAACTTATTACAAACCACCAAATAAATATTATATATTTACTATTGTAAGGAATAACAACACAAAATAATAGCACGTATAAATTAATTACCATTGGCTGCTAATATTAGATAGGTACCAATATCCTAAGTATATAATATTCACCAAATAAATAGTTACTAACATACATATTAAATTAAATTAACTATCAGCGCATTCAAAAATAAATAATAGCGTCGCCTTTATTTTCATAGAAATACCTAGATTAAAAGTAAAATAAAGACAAACAATGTTTGATTAATAATAATTTGAAATAATAATTATTTTTTACGTCATAGTAGTTGGCGGGTCACACTGTAGAATTCATATAACCGTTGGGATTTTGTGTCATTTATCAAAACAAAATGCAGTTATTTAGGTTAAAATACTCACTTCCATATCTCAACTCTAAGTTCAGGGCGAACTGGTGATGTATCAGCTATGAATGATCTCTTCAAATTTGATGAATTCACTATTAAAACAATAGTAACTTTAAAAACAATATCAATAAGACGAAATTTGAAAGAGCACTACGGAAGGCCGAAAAATATGAAAGTGGGCGTGATTGTTTTAGAGCTAGACAGCGTGAATGTGGGAGCGAGATGCACGGCGTCAGCGCGGTTTGATTGGCTTAAGTCATATTCGGGAAATAAAAACTCAGCCAGAAATCTACTTCGACCGAAATTAACTTGGATATTCAGGTATGAATAGTTGGACATTCGGGAGAACACCACGGAGTAATTGTAACTTAACATGGCGTATTCGGGTTTTTTAAAAAAATATCTCTGTTCCTAGATAAAAATATATTGTTTTTATAAATGATTTCGGTAGAGTTCGATAAAAGAAATTGAACTGCATTAAAATGTCGACTTCGACAAAAATGGATATTCGGGAAACAAATCCTATAGCGACGATACCTTTACCTACATATTCTGCAAGTGAGCCATTTAAAAGAAGATCACACTGACGCTGAACACCGAGAGAGGGCGACGATTATATCGTATCGTCAATTGCTGCTACCTGAAAATTATTCCAGAGTCGGGAGCTCGTATCTCGCTGGGTGGGCCATGTTATTTTAATTCTCTAATGCTACTTTAATCATTGTAAAGTAAAATATACACTGTCTATTAGTGGTTCTCATGTGCAGCTCTGGTGGCCGTATGCGGTGACCAGAGGATTTTGCAGCAGGCCACCAACATAATTTTCAGTATTTAATTTACTGGGCTAATGTTAAATATGCGTTATTGGAAATGAGTCATGACCAAGTACTTAAAAACCATTTTATTAATACCACCAAGAATTAAGTGAATTCAAAGAATTGGCAATGATTACTTAATTAATATTGTCGATTATTCCTATTACTGTATACCTACTGTGAAAGATCATTCAGTGTAATGCACTTCATAAAAAACAAATATCGAAGCCAATTGACAGATGTGAACTTAGAAGCAGTCATGCGGGTCGCATTGGAAAAAAGGAGTATTGAGGAATTTCCATTTGCATTATTTTTTTTATATAAATAGATGTACTAAAATGTTCAAATGTCTTTTATTAAATGGACTTGTCTATAAAGAAATTAATCCATTATTTAGTAAATGAAATTTAGCTTTATTTTTTTCAATCACACCAAAAGTGAAATTTGGTGCGGCCACCAGACGTTTCCATAAAACTGTCAATGTCAATTGTGGGGCCACAGTTAAATTTCATGTGAGAACCACTGGTCTAGATCCATAAAATATAAACTATTCTCCACCCAAATTGTCGATTATTGAATTCGCCACCCCTCAGCCCTAGCAGTAGATACCTACTAGTCATAACTACAATTTCACTTTGTATTTACAATATTGCATCAATTTCAACATTGCCAAAAGTCGTTATTTGCCTAATATTAATATATTTAGTAAGCAGTTTTGAAAAACTATAGAAAACAAAATTTCTAACTTCAACTTTATTCTGAGAAAAATTCGAGTAACGGCTGTCTGTTTTATAAAGGTACTATTTTCATTATATTAAAATAAAACTAATTTTGTCTATTAGTTGTAACTAGTGTTAAACTCTGTCTGTCTGTATTAAATTTGTTGATTGAACTTTCAATTCAGAGTAATCGCAGAAATATATTTAAACTATGGATTATTAAAAAATTACAAAATATTCCATTAAATGTAAACAGCTATGCTACGAGGGTGGGTCAATAATTCCTTAGAAAAAAGCATTAAAACAGTTTTTATTTTTGTATTTTTTTTTATTTCTCAACATAATCTCCTTGGAGCTCATTACACTTGGTTAGACGTTTCTCAATTTTTTTAAACCGTCAGAAAAATAAGTTTTCGGAAGGTCCTCAAAATAAGCATTCGTCCGATCGATGACTTCTTCATTTGAAAAAAAACGTTGTCCACTTAGCCATTTTTTTAAGTTTGGGAAAAGGAAAAAGTCACTGGGGGCTAAATCTGGCGAATACGGTGGGTGGTCGACCAATTCGAACTTCAATTCTTCAATTTTAGCCATTGATCGTAAACATGTGTGAACACGGGCATTGTCCTGATCTGTTTAAATGAGGCCGTTTTTCTTCAATTTTGTTTATTAGCTGGTCCAATGAAGATGCATAATAATCCCCTGTTATTGTTTTTCCTTTTTCCAAATAGTCAACGAAAATAATTCCACGTGCATCCCAAAATACAGTAGCCATAACTTTACCAGCTGATTTTACGGTTTTCGCCTTCTTTGGACATGGTTCGCCTTTCGCAATCCACTGCTTTGACTGTTCTTTCGTCTCGGGAGTATAGTGGTGTATCCATGTTTCATCTACAGTCACAAAGCGACGAAAAAATTCATCCGGATTGCGTTGCATGAGCGACAACAGGGCTTTAGAGGCCACCACCCTACTGCGTTTATTGTCGACTGTGAGCAAACGCGGCACCCATCTTGCAGAAATATTTTTCATGCCCAATTTGTCATGTAAAATAGAAATGACGCTACCTTTTGAGATCCCTGTAACCTCAATTATCTCACTCAACTTTAATCTTCGGTCACTTAACACCATATCGTGGATTTTATTGATCATTTCTGGTGTAGTCACCTCTACAAGACGTCCTGAGCGTGGTTCATCCTTTGTTGATGTACGACCACGTTTAAATTCATTTAACCAGTTATAAATAGTTGCAAGTGAAGGAGCAGATGTGCCGTGAACTAAATCCAACTCATTTTTTATTTCCTTTGCTGTTAACCCTTTTATATTAAAATGTTTAATAACAGCTCTAAACTCAATTTTCTCCATTTTTGTAAACAAGCAAATTTTTTTTTTAAATGTACGAGAAACACACAACAACCCGACCAATCTGATTGAAACTTCGCAGCATACTGAATCGGTAGTGCCGCTGCATGAAAACAAACCGCTTACAGTACTAGTCGCGCCACCTGTCGGCTTTTCTAAGGACTTATTGACCCACCCTCGTATTTATTTTATTAGAAAAGAGATGTGAAGAATGCCAAGTTTGAATCGCACATTCACTTCTGGTTGGGAGGTCGAGCGACTCCTGACAGTTTGGGTGCTGCCGCTTACAAAGCCGTCGAGCTGGACACCCATTTGGGAGGAAACGCAGTTCAGCACCGAGAGGTTCAGGGACATGAGAGCGCCAGACTCAAGTCATACTTTAAAGATGGCATAAGGTACGTTTAACCATGTCAATTAACTTTAAATTTCTAATACATCACTCTGATTCACTAATACATTTCTTATAAAAAGTCTACTATTGTGTGTATTATTTTGCTCTTTCTTCTGTCATATGACAGGATAAATAATAATAAATCAAAAAGATATTTATAATTAAATTACTTTTTAATCAAGACTTTTTATAACAGAATTTATAATTTATATATCTACAAGATTTAAGAATATTTTAAACATAAAGAAACATTCATCATTACAAATACATACGTAATTTATTTGAACAACCCTCAGAAGCATATCTATAATAAAAATACTTGAAAAATCATTGGACCAAGTAGGATTTGAAACCACACCTATCGCATGTCAAATTGGTATAATAATTTTTGGAGATATCTTGACGCCATCTGTGAATCAAAGTTAGCAATGGTGATGCGTAGATGCGTATTTATTTCAGACTATCGACTTCGATAGTACCTACTTGAGCGTTTACCTTTATTGGTAGAGCACCCACACGCCATGCGATAGATGTGGATTCAAATCCCACTCAATCCAAAAAAAAAAAATTATGATTTTTCTAATAAATCTTCCGAGACTCATTCAAGTTATGTAAAAAGATTTTTTTAATTTTATTTCTAGAATTCTTCGGAGCAGAGGAGATCTGAAGACTCGTCTATATCGAGTGATCGGCAGATGCCCTACTCTCTATGAGCTTGAAGACATTTCTTGGAATCACTTCTGCAGTAGTGGAATCTTCATTCTGGAGACACCAGAGACAATCTTCATGTGGGTTGGCAGAGCTGCCAATGTTGTTGAAAAACTCCATGGAACCAAGGTGTGTATATTATATTAATATCTACTTCATATCTTGAGATAACAACCCTACATTTATAACACACTAATAATTGTAATATTAAAAAAATATAATATTTTTGTTATATAGAAATATTAAAACTCCTTTTATTACACTATTATCGTAAAAATTCAGACTATCACAGAGTTTGGAACTATTACCAAGAACGCTCAGTTTCTTGGAATGGGAACATGTCAACTTATTTACATACAAAGTATAACTATGCATAGAGCCCTAAAGTCTAATCTGTAAAATGATTGAATTATGTAAGTAATATGTAAATATTATGTAAATAAAAACGTTCTCTATATTACAGATAGCATTGAAAATGGGAAAGGCAACCAGTCGGAACCAGATGGAAAGGCCATTGGTAATTTTGAATGACGGCTATGAACAAACATTAAAAAATGACAAAAAGACAATGTTTCAAAAATATCTAAACTTACAAGACAGACGAGTGAAGACAACCGAAGAAGAACTAAACGGGAAAGACAAAATGGACACCAAACATGTCATCAGACTTTACAAATGCTGTCACACTCTAACTAAATATCGCATTGAAGAAATGAAACCAGGACCACTCACGCAATCTGATTTGAATTCAAATGTAAGAAATAGTTTATACTGTCTGACAACAAAAAATTGACAATAACAGGAAGTCGCTGTAGTCGCATATAGAAGACTTCTCAGTGACGTACCTGTCATGGCAGCAACGCGTGCTAGAGGCGTGTTTAAAGGCTCGATAACATTGGGCTACTTTACAAGCTACATGCCGGCGAATTTACAATCTGCTTGTAAACTCGCCCAGTGTCATCATCGAACTAGCTAACAAGCAGATTGTAAACAATCTACCGAGAAAAGTTGAAAGCCGGGCTACTTAACTCGCTACTCACTAGCGTGTCGGCCGATCTGCGTCTGCGCAGTAGAGCGATAGTGGCTAACCTGCCGGTAGAAAACGAACTACTCAATACGTCCTGTCAAATAGTACCAAAAATGACGGTTTCAACTCGCTAGCTTGTTGGCTTCAGAGCGAGTGGAAAGTTTTGTGTGTCATCATCACAATCGCACTAGCTGACTCGCCCGCTTTTAAACTCGCCAAACCAAAAATTTACTAATAATAATTCTAACATCATTCTTGATCATTTTTATTATAAAAAGCTAAAAATTACGTAAATTAATAGACCCGTACACTACGGGACCGTTAAATGAAATGATAAATTTGGGGGCGTTCCTCATTTGAAAACAGAAGTGCGATTAGCTTCGTGTAGTTTTAAGATGTGGACAAGAAGTTCTTGTTCGACGGTAGAGTGACACATACCCAAAAATTATGTCACAGACAGTTCAAGAGTCGATGAATTAAGTTGAAATGACCTAAATCGATTAAAAAAATTCAAAAAATTTTATACATAATAGGTTTTTGACAGATTGATTACTTGCCTTCCATTTATTGCAATTCAAATCCAAAATTGAATGTGATTTCATTACCTACTAAGGTATACTTTGTTTTATGACTATTGAAAACAAAAATTTAATCAGTCAGCCGTGTACGTTATATATTCAAAAAAATATTATTTGTTTTGGTTGCAAGTGAAAAATTTCAAGTCAGGGAGTCATAAGCTAAGGATCACCTGTACCTATATTTCATTATTTCTCTTTAACTGTCTCAAACGGACAAATGAAATAAAAGTTTTTTCAATTCTGACTTACTAATTCTGATATTTATATAACTTTTTGGACATGCATAGTTAAAATGATGAATAAGTTTTAAATTACAATAGTTACATAATAAAAAAATATATTTAAACTTTATTTATTATAGCAAAATAAATGGTTCATTCAGTTTTTGGCTCCCTAATTTTGTAGATAACTTTGTATAGTCAGAATGCCCACAGCATCCCATAATATAATGGATAATTCAACAATTTCTATGTTACAGGATGTTTACATACTTGACAATGGAGTGCATGGAATTTGGATCTGGGTTGGTAAAAAAGTAACCCTCAAAGAAAGATCTGAAGCAATTAGAAATGCGAGGGGCTTCGTGAAGAAGAAACATTACCCGTCGTATACCCCAGTCACCAGGGTTCCCGAAGACAACGTACCCTTGGAGTTCAAAACGTTGTTTAAGTCATGGAAGAATGCCGATGTCCAGGCCGAGGCTAATGGTAATGACATTTAATTATTTTCGCCACAGTGAGATATTAATAAATCAAAAGATAAATCCAAAAAACCGGTTGTGAAAGACATCAATGATTATTCGTCGTGATCACAAAACAACAAACCATTAGGTCACTATGCATAGTCATACTAATGTGAATAAATGCGCTTATGCATTAGGTATTAATTTGATTAATTATATGTAATTAATCAAAGCAAAGAGTTAAAAAAAGATCTTCAATACAAATAATTTGTATGGTCCGTTCTAAATATAGGTCTAATCTCTTTGGATAAAATTCTATTAATGGTATGTAACTATGATAATCGTTTCCAGCGCGAGTCGCCAAGGCAGCAACGACAAAGTTCGATGCGCAAACGCTGCATCACGCAACGTGGCTAGCAGCGCAGACGCAATTGATGGATGATGGAACGGGGGTCATCAAAATGTGGCGAGTGACGCCTGCCGGACTAGTTGAGATCGTCTCTTCTGTTCTGGGTATCTTCTTCAGTGCCGATTGTTACGTCATCCTCTACACATATCACCATCCCATGGGAGAATCCAGCATTATTTACTATTGGACAGTGAGTATTCATTTATCTGCTGGTAAAATTTTGTTTGGTTGTCTTATTTGTATCGTAAAGTTTGACTAAAATAATGATTGTTGATTTTTCAAAGTTCAGTAGTTTGATTATAGATTTTTTCAATATGGCGACATCACAGAAAATATAAGGTAGGAACTGAAGCAATAAACAATTTAACAATAGCATTCAAAAATTTTGCACAAATTTTCATTTCAATTTAAACTCTTAATTCTTGAGGAAAATACTCAGAGTGATAATATAAAGAAAGTGTATTGTTCAGTTATATGAAGCCGTGTTTCTTGCCTATAATGCGCAGTAGAATTTCAATTTAATTATTATTAACTTAACTATGAAACGTTGTTCCATCATATTGCTTATCAGTTCGGCTACCAAATTTAAATACAACATAGTTAACCATATTTTCTACTAAATTAACTAAAAATAATTACCACTAAATTTATATTTAACACAAAAACAATAAGTTTCGGCAATACGTGTTCGCAGTTTTTGAATGAATGGGAGTCATTCAAATCAATATTTACCAGCGACGTGTACGAAAAATATTTAATTCAGTGGTATAAATTATATCTTCCTCTAACGCATATTGCGGAGAATATGAGCGTGCTGAATGCTTTCTCGCTCACACTTATGGTTTGTTTTTGTTCAGATCTTGGGAAAATATGTTTTTTTAGTCATATAATTCAACAATGCTTAATTCAATTACACAATTGAATATTAAATTAAACCTGATGTGTATGGAATTAAAATAATATATAGGTACTTAATCTTATGAGACAAGTGAAAAAATCATTTAACATCTGATGGCATCAATAACACAAAAGATTGATTAGGTATAGAATTCTTCATCATCCCAGCACTGCAACCCTACGTGGGTCTAGGTCTCCTTCAGCATATGCCTTCATCCAACTCTGTCCAAAGCCATTTCCTTCCAGTTTAGGACGCCCAAGGTTTTTTAAATTCAACTCGACACTATCCCTCCATCTACAACGAAGTCGACCAGGTCTTTGTTTGCCTTACAGCTTTCCGAATGTCAGTTTCTTTCTCATGCTTGACTTGTCCATCCTATGTACACAGCCCAGCCATCTAATGCAGCCCAACTTGATGGAATTTACAACGTGCGGACCCCCGTACAAAGCGTACCTTCGTATCTTCGTCTCCACCCCATCTGTGTGTCATTAATGAGTCCGATGATACCACGCAGCAAATGAGCCAAATACTCTGTCCATTCTTTTAGTTAGGTATGCACCAGGTCTCCGAGCCATACATGACAGTTGATATAGAATTGATTTAGTATCAATATTGTCTAGTGTTGCTATCGCTGACGACAGTGTTTATATTGTTTACGTTGCATCGGTCTATTTGCTCATATCCCCTTCTCACTCTTACTTGTGACCTACTCGAACTATTAAATCGTATTACTTAGCAATGTGGTGAATTTATAGTCAATTGTCCATTGTTCAAATAATGTATTTTCTTCCAGGGAAACTCCTCAACGCCAGACCTAAGAAAGTTGACGGAGAAAGGAGCAAAGGAATTACACAGCAAGCTCGGTAGAGTTCCAATGAATGTAAGTTAAAACGGTGATATAGGAAATATTCATGGATGTTTTGTTGATTTCAGAATAATTTTTTTTTGTATTGATTTTAGGTTCGAGTTATACAAGGAAAAGAACCCGCACATTTTCTGCAGATATTTAAAGGGAGGATGATAACCTTTGTCGGAAAGGCAACAGATTGTGATTGTAAGTATTTCAGAATCTTTTATCATAAGCAGTTTTTTTTTATATAATATATTTGAACTAAAGGCAACACTCATTCTGGATATATTATTCACTCTAGGTGTCTGACTACACCAGTAGTGTGGCGATATCTATAACAGTAATTATTGCTTGGAGGTACCTATATGAAAGATTTAAAAGGGTATGCGGTACATATTTTAAAAAAATATTTTACTTTATCAGCAATTCAGTGGTGACTGCTTACTGGCAGCTCTTTTAATATTTTCTTTTGAAATTGTAAGTTATTATTTACTAACCCTACTGGCAGGTAGACAGGTCATGCAATACTTAAGGGCTGCACCATAGCCCCTACAACAGGGGGGGGCTGACAGGGCACTAGCCTAGGCGCCCGAGCTCAGGGCGGGTAGATCAAATATATGAGATAAACACATATCACGAATTTGCTCTAATAATACAGTCGCCTGCACCGCAATTACACGACATGAGGTTGTGCGGTGCAATTTTTTACTGTTTTGTGTTCATACTTGACATCTCCGTAGATGCATCAAAACTACAAAAAAATAATCGCTGAAAATAGACTGAAGGCTCTTGCTTTTACTTCTAACACAATTTTTAAAACGCTACTGTAGAACGTCACACATGCCATTAAATATAGCGATAAGTAGGGGGAGCCCACCAAAGATCCTGGCCGGGAGGCCTGCTTAAGGATGTGGGGGCCATGGGCGGCACATTCTAAAGGGGGGACAAATTAAGGAAGGACTATGAACAATGAAACTTGAGATGAAAAAATCAGAAATTTTAATATTTGTTCCAGAAATAATTAAATCAGGTAATGAATTGACATAAATCTGAGACAAAAAAATAGTCAGGAGCAGCATTTTAATCAATTTTACTAAGTGTGTGATTGCTTACTGCTATACACATCTCTTTTGTAATTTATCTCTTGAGACGTAAATAAGTGTCAGCCAGGTAGGGATTCCCCGAGAAGTTAGGGCAACACTGATCTATAAAAATAGTAGTGCTGCATAAAATAGTGTAAGGTGGGTCGCATATACAATTAAATATTGAGTGAAATTTGTTGCTTGCGACACCAGCTGTTTTACATTACTTATTTAATTTATTAGGTTACATGTGTTTTTTGAATACCAACAAAATCACATTGACATATTCGACGTGTTGCAGTTGAGACGAGTTTAGATAAGTTTCCACATAACCAATTCAATATCTATTTAATATATCCAATCCTCAGTCCTCACCATGGCCCCCACATCCTGAAACGGGCACCCAGGGCAGAATCTTTGGTGGGGCCCCCTACCTATCGTTAAGGTTAAAGGCAATGTGACACCATACAAGCATTTTCCAAATGGTGTTTCAGGTAAAATTATTTAGCGATTTTTGAATTTTTGAAAACATCTACTTGAATTATGGAGTTGTCTAGTATTGATACACAATATTCAAAAATTGTATCGCATAACCACATATTTTAAAATGTTAATATCTTCGAAGGAAAATAGTAGGTGACTTTTTTACTATATGAGCAAATTTTTAATGTGCGTTTATCTCACTTATTTGGTCGTATTTATCTTATCAGGCTAGAGCCCTGTCAGCCCCCTCTTGTGGGGGCACATCGTCATGAAATGCTTTAAGCTAGGTAAAAATAAAAAAGGCCGGAAATTTTGTAAAACACACTGTATGTAATAAATAAATGAAATTTTTGAACACATTACATAAATATTAAGCACTAATTTAACAGCCAGCGGCGTAGTACTCCGCTCACCGTCTCACTTCCTGGTACGAGTGAGTGGGAAGTACGCTCGGGAGGCCCGCGGGACGGAAGTGGTGGAAGGGGTGTCAGGGGGAGAGGGCAGCGCCTGCTACGTCCTGAGGGGTGGCGCTCGTTGCTGGGTGTGGTGCTCTGCGGGGGCCACAGGAGACGAACGGGAGGTGGCCAAGCAGATGGCCGCCGCCGATCACAGTCTGGTCATGCAAGGTAACTCATACTCGCTAGAACTAAACAAACATTGTGACAATACATAGTTTTTATAACCTCGGAAACATACTTATTCAAAAAAAAAAATTGACTGGGATTCAAACTCGAATCATTCACTGTATGAATGAATGCTCTCATCCCTTGAGCTATCAATCCATCTATGACACACGCAAATTATTGCTAATAACTATGCTGTGGTGTTTATTAGATATTTCAAATTCTGCTCAGGAAAGGGAAACAACTTTTTAATTGAAATCAAAATAATATTATTATTAAGGGATCATCCATAAATGACGTCAATTTTTTTTGGCTATTTTAAGCACCCAAAATCCTTAAAAAAATTAATTTCATTTCCTGAAAAAGATTTAATATAGTACGAAAACTTTACGGAGATGGGCGGCGGCTTGGCGAACTAGATCCCCTCCTCTCGCGTTTCAGTATTCATTCCCCTCACCTTGAACGCATTTGACGTTTCTTAGTATCAGTCATTTAGACGTGTTAATAATGGCAAAAGTTTTGAAAAGTAACAGCAAGAAGTTTATAAGTCATCTTATCTCCTACTGTGAAGAAGAAAAACGATAAAATAACCTCATTCGGCTCTTCAACAACGTTATCGAAAGAGTTGCCGCGATGACAACTACAAAACACACTTAAAATTTTATTGTTGCCTTATAAAATTTATCCTAAGTTATTGGGAAAAAATGTATACCAATAATTGAAATTTGCGAAAATATATACCTATTTAAGGAAGTGGGAAATAATATCTTGTAATCCTGGCAATACTTCGAAATCGAAAACTATAGATAAGATCAAGACGAGCGCCACCGCCAGGTCTCACGTTAAAGTTTTCGCACTATAATATTCAATATTTCAGGAAAAAATGAGTTTATATCTCGTCAGTTTTGTGACGTCACATATTCTACAACCTCTTTGCTACAAATTGTCATGTTCCGTCAGACGCCATCCCCCCATTAGGAAGTAACACCATATATGGATGACCGTTAACATGATTTATAAATGTAGATTTGATTGGATTATTTGTCAATGTCAATTATTTGTCAATGTCAATGCTAAACATACAGTATTTAAGAATGTCAGTTTTGAAGAAAGTTAAGCAAACATCGAAAGATTTTAATCTATGGAAACAAATGAAGAATAAAACAAACATGTCTAACTTGTTTTAAAGTAAAGTTAATTAAGCTAATACGGTTTTCAAAGATTCTTTTTAGCTATTTATAAATTATATTACCAAGTGCAAGGATATACTTACAATTAGCAAAAAATGATTTAATTAATAACACAAATACGATGTTAGAAATTGAAAAGAATAACGTAAAAAAGTCTTATTTATGTACAAAATCTGTTTTTTTTAATGTGGTACTTTATTGTTCATGGAAATGGTTAAATTGAAAATATTACTAGATTTTTTGTGTTTAGTAAAGCCTCAATTACATTGAGCTTCTTTACGAGCTGTTTATTGGCGAATTTAAAAGCGGGCGATTCAGCTACTGCGATTTGATGATTACACACAAAACTTTCCATTCGCTGAGAAGCCACAAGCCAGCGACTATTTTGACAGAACGTAGTTTGTTTTTTTACCGGGAGGTTGCTATTGCGCTCTACTGCGCAGACGCAGTAGGCCCACACGCCGGCGTGTAGCGTATAAAGTTGACCGGCTTTCAACTTTTCTCGGTAGAGTGTTTACAACCTGCTTATTAGCTTGTTCGATGATTACACTGGGCGACTTTACAGGCAGAATGTAAATTCGCCAATAAATAGCTCGTAAAGAAGCTCAATGTAATTGAGCCTTAAGTAATCAAAATTCCTTATGTTTGACATAAGACCTTTTGAATTAACAACTGGCAGCACTGTCACTGACATAATATGTTCGAGTGTTATTGGTATGGATAAATTATCACAGGGGCCTATCTACAATAACAGTTTTGACATAAACACAAATAAAGATTTTTCTACTATGAAATTCATTAAATAAAACACTCTTTTTTAATCTTATAAACGAATATATGTACGACATAGAGCATTGCGTCACCAATAAATATGATTACAGCATTATCAAAACCAAGGCTAACTCGAAACATGCATTTATGTAGTTAGGCCTGTAATGCTGAGACACCAATTTTGAACAGGAAAGATACTTTTACAATTTTGTTTCTATTTTTTTTCATACAGTAGAAAGAGTAGGTAAGTAGAAATAGTTTTTTCCTAGCCAGAAAAGTAAGGCTAAGAATATAAGGTGTTTTTGCAATTACAATGACGATAAAACTTTCATGACTTTTTAAAGAGATATCAGTACCTTTACACATGTTTTAAGCGTTTGGCTATTAAACAATGTAAAATTATTTACAATTTGTTAAGAACACAGAAGTTTGGCATATATTTATTAAGCTTGTCTTGTGACATGATACACTGGACATTTAATTCCTATAATGGACAAATATATTACTTTATACAATAAAGCGTATTTTGGTACGTTAATAACAATTATTATTTACAAGTTGTCTGTACTTTATGATTTTATTAACAATCCCAATTGTACATACCTTTAAAATTAGATGAAACGCTTTACAGGAAAGGAGAAAGCAGACTTTTGGGACGCTCTGGGGAGTAAAAGAATGATTCTGACGACCGACTCTCACCGAGAGACCGAAGATATCCTACCCGCTAGACTTTTCTACGTTTCTATTGGCTTGCCAGGCTATTGTGAGTACGGTTATATTGAAAGCAAAGTGATAATTACATTGATTTAATAGTAGATACTATTATATAATTGATACACAAAAAAATCTCTTACCTAAATTCCACATGACGTATCCTTTAGTTTATTGCAGATCCAATTGATTCGCACGCAAGCCAGAATAAGCATAAAAATTATTTGTACATTCCTACTTGCTGAAATTGTCAATAAATAAAACTATACAAAGAAGAATAATATAATTATTAATGAAATAAATGCTTTACACTTTTGTCAAAATGTATCATTATTCATTTTGACAGTTTAATTATTGTTCCGGGAACCATATATATATAACAATCCTCAGTCGTGGGTCTCAGGTTTGAATCTCAGGTCTGGAAAATTCACATCTTTTTTTGGAACCAGAGTATATATAGACCTAATAGGTTGAGCAAGTGGCTAATATCCATTTCTTGTGAAAACACAAAATCTGTTAATACAAGGTCCATATAATCCACTTTGAATTGCACATAATTTTTGTTTTTTTTTATTTATTCCACGGATACCAACTAAACAACAAATTAAGTGTCATGGCAACCTCCACTCCCTATGTCACTTGCCCTAAGGATGCTGTATCACTGTCTACACAGTCCAAACACCTCGATTTTTATTTAACATCTTTTCCCTTTCTGTCTATTATTAAAAAGAATATCTTCAAATAAAATCATCTTTTCAAAAATTCCCATGTTTTACTGGTTCATGGATGTCATAAAATAAATCATAATATTGAGGTTTATTTTTAATTTCCAGTTGAAGAGATAGTCTCTTACAGCCAAAGCGACCTATCTCCGGAGTACATAGCTATATTGGATGCCCACTGCTGCCTTTATGTATGGACTGGTTCATACAGCTGCCCAGTTGGTAGAGACACCGCTGTTAATATAGCCATCAAGTATTTGAAATTAGGTAAACAAATAATAATTTTATCTAAGAAAATTCAGAGAATATACCATACATTTAAATTTATCAAAGCTGAAAAACCTTATTCCAACTGGAATATTCTAATTATTTTAATTATGTTTTTATTCAATACTAAACAATACAAATATACAAAAAATTTGTGAATGTAGGATTCCTTTAGTTCAAAATAAATCATTTTGAAAAACCTCAAAAACACACATACATGTTAGGAAAAAAAGGTGGATTGAGTGGGATTCAAACTCTCATCTTTCACTGTCCGGATGAGTGCTCTTATCCATTAAGCTATCCATCCGTTCACAATTCATGTAAATTATTATTAATAACTACACCATCCGAGTGTTTCAAATGGCTAACTTTGTACTAACACGGTTTATAGATGACGTCAGGAGTAATCCAAATTTTACTTATCATTTCCTTGTACTAATAAACTGTTAATAAAAGGTAAAAATGGTAAAAAAAGAAATGTAAGATTATTTTTATTGAAAATACATAATTCTGATTTGGAAGTGAACTAGATGTGTTCAACCATTGCCGAACCTAGAATTAGCTATTTAAATAAAATTTTCAATTATTTGCACAATTATCGAAGATTATATTTTTTTATTATATTTTATGGATTTAATATTAATACTTTCTATTATACTTTCATAGATCCCTCCGGAAGAGATGAAAATATTCCAATCTTCATTGTTTCTCAGGGTAACGAACCACCAACCTTCACCGGATTTTTCCCCAACTGGGATACAACTCTGTGGAATGTAAGTAAAAGTTTGAGTAAAAAATTGCGTAGAAATCGATCATCGTCGTATTATTTAAGGTAGATACATTATAATTTACAGCGATTGAATAATCGTGTTCTCTACACTTACTACGCAAGTACATATTGCCAGTGCGAGTAATGTTAATGATTTATTAAACCGTTAAAAATCTCAAGTAGAAAAACGAATCTCCCTTGAATAAACTACCTAAAAGATAACAGTAAATCCTAGGAAAATCAAAAGGTAAATCCTGAATATAAGGATTGTTGGTGGACTACAGATTCAGTTCAAATCCAAATTCTGTAGCGTAAACTTTTCTCCAGAAACACATGACATTCCAAAGATAAAAAAACATCTAAAAATACAATGGATGGCCGACGAAGGCGCGAAAGCTGTCACTGTCACATGGCCACATCACAGCGCATGCGTGTTAGGACGAATCGGTATTTAATTACAGCGGTTCGATACAAGTCCATTTACACGTGCGCTAGTTTTTTTAACATGTACCAACATTACATATTTTTGTAATATGCACATATTTTTCGATAACTAAAGAGCTTACGCAACCAAATTTCTTTTGTTATTTAATGAAATGCTCAATTACTCAAATACCACGTACTTTTCTTTACTAGGGTCATAAATCGTACGAAGCAGTGAGACGGGAAATTGAAGGTAAATCAGGCGCCGAGACCAACGGCTACTCCAACGGGACATCGGAAACTTCGCTCTTCGACCAGTATGACAAGTACCCGCTGTCTGTTCTACGTGGACCCCTGGATAAACTACCTCCCTGCATCGATCCACTTTTAAAAGAGGTACGAGAATATACATTAAAGACTGAAAGGTGTTAATAAAGTGAAACTTATCAAATTCGAAATTTATAAACCTCTTTATCCCCACCATATTTCAGGAGGGATGTGGCCTCATCTACTGGCTGTCTCTCAGCCATCTTTAAACAGTAATTGTCTAAATTGTCCTTTGTAAAGTTGGTCTGTATCGGTATTTATCTTTCATAAATGTATGTTTGAAAAGCAGCAGTCACACAAGCACAAATATTTCAACAGTCGTAATAAGTTGACGGATATAATATAAATTGCTTTTAAAATCTGATACAGACTTGCGGTCATGTTGCGCCAAAATTTGGTTGAATTGTTTTATAGATTCAGTTTTTATTTCCATTTCAATCTCTTTTTTATCATAGCTAAATCAATTACTATAACTAGACAACATAAGCATAGCATTTTTGTAGTTTGGATGGGTTCGCAAGTTTTTGGTCAGTTACGAAAACAGCAGCCCGTATTACACGTAGCAATTCGTTAAAAATACTTTCAATATGAATTATTAAATTACTTACAACATAAATCACGCATTACTATGACATCTCATCTGATTCTCTGTTCGCCATCACCCGACTCCGCACCAATGTTTAACATCAAGTTTTCCATGTGTATCAATTTCTAAATCACTTGCCCTATAAGAATCTTCAATATTTATATTGTGCTCACAGAATTTTTTCCCATTTATTCGGAATGTGATTAAGCAATAACCGATCAAAAATTTTATGATGTCATATCTATCGTTTCTTTGCCTTCCCGTATTACTCTCCGAATGGTGCTAATAGGTAGGTCAGTTGCTTCGTTTGCCGATTTAACAATATTATATTTCAAATTGTACTGTTTTTTCATCACTTAAATATTCGGTCACATTAAAAACAATAATTTCTCGTGCTTGTCTTTGCGAAGGTTTTTTGTAATACTCCGATCGAAATGGGGTATTCATTGTAAAACTGTAAATATAGATACTATTGTATCGTTTAAAACAGACTTTTCACACAAAGACGCAGCGTTTACACACCTAGCATATGCGCACGAAAGTGAGTGTGCTTCTGCGCAGGTCCGTGCTTAAGTTGTTTAGCTATACTAATTTTCGAAACACAAATTTTTCATTTAAAAAGATGACTTTTGTAATTGGATTACATCACATGTCACGATAAACTACAGAGAGGTTCGCACTCTACAGTTTCCTGAGCACTGATTTATAGTATATCCAGGTTCTAAATAATGTGTTTTAGTGTGTAATAAGTTTTTTTATTGTGCGTAGTGATAATCCCTAGGACAAACTATCCTCTTTAATATAGACTCACTATTGAAACAGAGTTCATATTATTCATAAATATTTTCCATATGATAAAGTTTTGTTTTTAGATCTATGACTTCAAATAATTGTTTTTTTTTTCAGCTATATCTCACGCATGACGACTTTGTTTCTACATTCGGCACATCATACAACAAATTCAAAATGCTTCCTGTCTGGAAACAAAAGGACTTCAAGAAAGCTGCCGGACTGTTTTGATGAATACTATAATACCTTGTAATCTCAGATTTCGCAGAATACTTTTTAGTTTTAAGCAAAACGTTTCCAGGGCTTATTATCCAGCTTACTGCGAAAGATTTAAACTAGAGAGACGTTGATGATATAAATATTTACGTTTGATAGTTGATCAGGAAATAATATTTCCACTGCTGTTATATGAACATAAATTTTGTTTTTACTGTGATGTGATCTGTTTCCGAGCCCTGCTAAACTGAATAATTTAAAAAATATATAAGTACCTATACATATTTTTATAAGTGGACTATTTTTAATGTAATAATTATAAAAAAATACTGTTTTATAAGTAAATATATTAAATATCAGTATAATCAACAAATAGTCTTTAAATTTTATCGAAATATTGCATGTTCCAATAGAACATCGATTATATTAAATAAAAACTTAACCCTTAACAGTTTAGAATAAATTTGTACTCTCTTTTTCTTTTTAGGATTGATAATAAATATAAATAGGTATAGAAGTGAAACAATCACAAACATCCAGACTGAGGAAATCACATAACATATGTGACCTCACTGGGATCGAACCCGGAGCCCCCTAATGAAAGGCCAGCGCCTTACACACTAAATTTCGAAGGCCACCGACACGTGGACTTAAGTGCATGGCCAATTGATAAAGAAAACTCCAAAGACAGATTATCTCAACGCTTAAAACATGTAATATTTTAGCAGTTGTTTGAGCATTGATACAGCATCAGATTGGAATGCCAAAGCAATTATAAAGCATGGCAAAATGGCACTCTCTACATCATATGATAAAATATATTGCCTCCAGCATATTATTCTGGCGTAGCGCATTCTTGTTATTATGCTTCACTCCAAAAGGTCTTCTTTCCATGTCTGCAGTTACTGTTGCGCACAGAACTCACAGACCCTAGCGGTGCGACAATTTGTTAAATGTCACAATCAATAGAAAAGATACACAGCTATCGTAACTTTTTTTATTATTGGTGCTATCGATGTGAAATCTTTACTGATTGCGACTTAACTGCGGCGTGCGGACTCCTTTTGTGTGCGTTGAGCGTATCACATAAGTTCTCCGCTAGAATTAAGCAAATTCCACACTTCACTTCGCCGGTTTATGTGGGCTCTTTGGCTTACCGTGTTGAGTTGGATAAAAAAATAAGCCAATCATTTATTTTAACATGTTATTTATTATTTAATGTTTACATGCTTGTTGTCACTTAGAATTAAAATACAATTATTTATTAATTAAAATTCTTTACAATATACAAGGTTTTGTAAAATTGAATAAAATAATTTTCATTTTCAAAACATAACTAGCATTTCTGTCACTGATTATTTAACTTTATTAGGGACTGTAACAGAAACATGCCGTGGGATGTCTTCATTAGTTATTATTGTGATACGACGGAGCGTGCCCAGACGACCCGTCGTAAAATCATAAGTAACACAGCATCAAAGTACAAAATGGAAGGAACATTATTCTCTAAAGATTGCCACCCAATTCAAAATCTATCGTAAAGCAGTAAACTGTCATTGCAAAGATATCGTAGCGACACGATTGATCGTACTTCAACGCAAATGTGAATAAACTGTATCGTAAGAATAATGACAATACAAAAAATATAATATCAGTGGCAAAATGTAGTGTAAGTAATGTAATTACAACTCTAAAAACTAATAACACCCTGATAAGAATAAATGGTCTGAAATTATTGATCAGTAATCATTACTAAAATTTGTATGAACAACTAGTGTATACAATGTAGAAAACAATATTTCAAATAAACTGAACATACTATTGTCAGTATAATCGCAATGCTGTGAATAACCGGTTTTTGAAAACGTGGGTTTGCTTTCATGTAATGCCATGAGTATATTATGATAACAAGGTTTCTTGTATGTCCGTTTTTTTATTCATCTGTGGGGTATGGTACTTTTGCAGTTTTTTTTACGAATTATTCGTTGATTGTATGTTACACTGCAATCATTTCTTATTCTCTATTTGGCGTCGTAAACAGTTCACTGTCTCCGTGCGGTAGTTACAATCAACGCCGAAGCTACGACATCTTTGCTGAATGTGTTTTTTTCTTAATTTTAAATTTGAGTAGTGACAATTAGTATTTCAAGAACCGATGATTTTATTTATAAGGCACTATCGTCAACAATCCATTGAGCATTAGCAACGAATGCCGCCCCGCCCACTCATTGCTGTCATCTTAAAAATTATCATTATAACATTAAATTGGCTAGTTTCCGATCCAGCGTATTTTAGTTGTATTATCCATACTAAAAAGCATATCTGAACAGCGTCGACTAAATTATTATTACAACAGCGTGTTAAGAATGCTCCAGCAGCCTTATTCCAACTAAATAACACTCATAACACCTAAAATAACAAAATGTTATTTTTCATGATCCGAGATAACAACTTTATGTTATGTACATATTCACTGTGGTAGTGTGCTACTTAAATTGCAAGGTAGCAACTGTTAAACAAAAATATTCACTTATTGATGTACAACATAACCTAAAAAATGGTGGCGCATGCGTAATGCACTGTAATCTGACGTTTCTCCCATTACTTTGTTAATATACACTAATGTAGAACGTCATTCCGGCAATGTCGGAGTATAATATGAATAGAATTCTAGATAATAACATGTTATATACACATTATATCGTAATTTATTGAAACAATTTAAGTAATAACATCTCGCAAACAAAAAATGTTAGTATGTAATGTAATTGGCAGGGTTGATTGACCTAATATCACAGGCGACATAGCTCTTAGAATATATGATAGTACTAAAATTTATTTTGATTTTTAACGATTTTAGAGTTAAGGGTTACGTTGGAATAAAGCTGCAGAATAAGCTAAGCATAAATTAAAACAACAGATAATGTAAATAAGAAGGCGAAACACACACATTCAAAATGGCAACTAAAAGTAATCGCATTCGAATGTCATTGGCCGTCGCCGACTGGCGAAATTCAAAAGCTTTAGACCTATTTTTGGTAGTAATAATAATAATCATAGTACCTATTATTTATTATACAGATGTTAACGATGATTTGACAATAGAATATAATGAAATGCGGCATACAAATTAAATGAATAAATATACAGAACACTAATATAAAAAAAAATTTAATTTGTATAACAATAATATGCAATACGGTTTTGCAAGGAATGTAAGATATCAGAAACAATAATTAATTATTCACTCTGTACAAAAGAAAAAGCCGTGATGGAAATTCAATAAAACGCTCTACACACTCCCCTAAATTAGTATTAGTTTTAGTTATTGTGAGTCTATCCATTCGAGTCCAAATAAAGTGTGATTACTGATCAGTCACACAGTGAAATGTCAATCATAAATTACAGTCAAATTTTCTAGACCTAAATTGCATTACATCCATAGACAAAAAAAAAATGGCTGACGAAATTTCTTTTCAGACACTCTGCAACTCAGATATTATGCTGTTCTAAATTTGAATATTTTTTTAGGAATAAAAAATAATATTCTTTACAGAATTTTAACCTCAATGCATTTATAATATTTATGGCTGATAGAATAATATACACTATTTATCAATAATATTTGAAATATAATGACTGTGAATTTTGAGACTTACTGGATTCAAAACATTCTTAAATTTCACTATCAAATCCTGAAATGAAACGGAAAAGAAATAATATTTATCTAACTGGGTAGACATAAAGCAGCACCGGTCTACTTCCAAATGTAAAAATCTAATTTAACAAAACTAGTAATCAAACATGCGCTCTCCAAAATGGGTTACCATTACAATAATATAATACAAAGAATACTAATGATTAATAAATCAGCTGCCGTCGGGCACAACCCTGCCGATTGTTTAATAGTCCTGGAAGTATCAGTTGACTGAAGAATAAGCGAAATACTTACAAAATTAACATTACACTTAACGCTAGCAATTTTTTTATATTATACGGGTATCAAAGAATCAATCCAATACTGAAATAACGTTACATTTTTTTTTAATAATCTATACGTATAGTGATCTTTTAAATACACTTCTTGATGCTTCACTAATTTGAAACGTGATATAATAGTAAGACAAGATCATGATAGTAACAAATAATGAAAAATAAATAAGTACTAAATAAAAAAAACTTACAATTTATTATGGATTACTTTAAATAAATAAAGTTTCATAAATGCTCTCAATTCTCAATAAAATGCAATGTAGTATATTTAAAAAAAAAACACAATCTGATAAAAATTAATATTGAATCTAGGAAATTACTACTGAATCGATCTGTCAAATTACCTCAATTAATTAATATTGAAATTCTTTTATTTATCGAAGACCAAAATGAAATTTCTTTTCGGAAACCTTTTTTTTAATGAATTAAATTAGTTGAATCGTCTATTTAACATTACGTAAGTTAACACCAACAAATACTATCTACAAAAATATATTACCAAAACAGTTACCGTTTCTTCTCGGATGTTTAAAAGTGGATATAGTTACGACAGACGGAACTGAGAAAATTATTTCAAGATTCTTTCTCGCCTTAGATAACCGAATCGTTCATTCGAAAACATGAAATACCCTGTTACAGTCCGGGTATCGAACCCGGACACTATAATATGAACCGGTCAGCATTTTAGGCAAGTGTAAATCATGCAGAATATTATGGATTATTAAAATTGTAAGTCAAATATTACATCACATCGCTATTCTACAATATATTTTTGTATTAATTATTACCAATATTTGCGTCATAAAATATGTCGCATGACGCACGTATTAGGAGTGGTAATAAAATACAGTAAAACATTTCTAATATTATTTTGATGGACTAACCAAAATTGTTATCACTACCACACAGTGATAAGAGAGTTGTATATTATGTGATTTGATTGTTTACCTATCTGTAAATATCTAAATCGAGACAAAGATATCAGAGTTAGACTATATTAATGATTCACCCAGTGTTTCCCAAACTTACATACCCCTTTGAAGACAGATTTTTACCGACAGCTGATTGAAAATTTTCCTTTCAAAATCAGATGTAAGGATTTTCATCTCATATCAGTGATATGACGTATAATAATATGCAACATCATATATTCTTAATTGATTTAACAAAATATAGTATGTTCTGCATACTATTCCATACTTAGTACCGTACATGGTACACAAACCAAAATTATAGCACAAATGCAGTAATTATTATAGTATGGTTGGCAACAATGCGTGATTCACTGATAAGTCACCTGGCTGGAATGTTTTGACTGTCACCGAGCGCTCTCTTTAATTCCGTTCATATCGCGCAACAAATAAAGTAAATATTCGTATGAAGATGTATGAAAGTTCGGCCGCGTATGACTTCAATTTTTTTACATACCCGTGGGTGTACGTGTACCACAGTTTAGGAAACACTGGTTCAGCGCATTACTACTTAAACTAGTCCTCAAACGCACCTGTAAATAATAGTTTGCTAAATCATAGTATAAAATGTTTTTTGTCAATACTTTAAAAAATTTAGAGAGCTTTCAAACACTTAAATAATCACATACAGCATTTTAATTGTTTAATAATAATTAATATACTAACTCGGAAATATCATTTTGTTGTCTATAAGAAATATCCAATAATCGGCGTCATATAAGGTCCAGACTCATTGGCTAAATTCCTAGAGTGGCCGGTGTCATAGGAAAACCAGTATTAAGTTTCACCATTGGGACGAGGACGTCGACAACGGTCTCGGCGTAATGTGGTTTCTGCAAAATCAATCCCAACATTCATGAAACTTCCCGCCGATCAAATCAACCCGTAAATTATTAAACAATGTCATTTAAAGGTACAGTAAAATTAACAACATTTGGCACAAACACACATACTGAAGGTGACATCAAATAACATCAACTCATCACCACCATATCTAATAACTTATAGTACATATAGGTATACACATCTGTATGCTTAGATACGTTTCTCTCTTATTATTAGATATTCATATTCAATACCTAAGCATAGGCCTTTTATCTGTAATATATAACAATTTGGCAAGGTCAAAATCAGGATTCGTGAATCATGTTTTTATTTAATGATAATTTGTGTTCTTGTAAGATTACAATGAAAACATATGCCTATAATGACTTTTTCAATACACACATATTCTTCTGGGCAAACATTTGATTGATCAGGGTGTGTTTTCCTCTTCAGAAATAAATGAGCAAATATTTTTTAAGTCTAATTTATAATCATCATAGTTTCGTAAATTGTGATGTATGAAATTATGCGAATGAATAAATTCACAACAGAAACATGACATTTGTCATAAGTCACTTGAAATGAGATTGTAAAACAAATCATTTATAGTAAAATAATTGTGAAATATTAATTAAAATAAAATACGATACATCGTCGGTCTAAGTGCAATGAAAATGTTCGGGAGATAAAAAAATCTTGTTTTTTGCTTTCTAGTCATTCGAATGCGGTTCATACGCAATATTGCCGGTAATGAATTAAGCCGATAACTAGAAAACTATTGGTCGATTCTGATATTTTAATACATCAAACAAAGTGTCTCTTCACATACACCAGAAAAAATCTTTTTGAAAAAATACATCACTGGGATTTGCGACCATGTGCTCTAACTACTAAGCCATCCGTTTCCTATATAATTGCGATGATTTAATTATCTGGATTTAAGTTACTAAAATATATAATGTATTTATTTTAATTCTTTCCACCACGAATTAGAATCATTAAAGCAATTGTGAGGTATGTCTTGTATGTCATCGGAATTACAATCTATTGATGGATTTATATCTACACCCAATGATATTTTGTATAACATTACATTTGAGATAATGAGTTGAAATGTTACCCTGAAAATTCCGTCTACGAGAATTCAAACACATTTAATTCTAATCATAAAATTTGCTACGAATTGTTTAATTTATTTAGGTCCTACACTAAAAATTCTTAGACCAATGATTAAAATAAGAGAGAAGAAGGGGGTAGGGGGAGAAAAACTGTCATTAAATATCATGTAGGAATGGTTGAATTTAAATGTTCATTATTTCATATAACTGCCAAATGAAACATGTCGTTGATTCCATATAATATGCCCTAAATCCAATTGTAATTTATTTAGAAAAAAAAAATTGAAAACAAGAATCATTGAAATTGATTGACGGTGTAGTATTATAGTACGAGAGTTCGACAAGAATTTACAAAATCTGTTTCATTAATACTTGTATTGAACCGATCACTAGAGATTCCATAATGTAATCTATCACTAAATGCTTTATGCCAATTTTGTTTAAATAACGCATTAAAGGCCATTTTCTGAGGAATATCATTGAATTAAAAGTCACCAGGCAAGATATTGTACTACTCAATATACCCAAAAGTGATAACTTATCAGTCTATTATAGATTTTAATTTGTGTATAATGATATATTAACTTTTGTATATTCCCTACGCTACGTTATTATTAATCGTACTCATAAGATGCTTAAATTCTATCGGGGTATCATCGAACGAATTTCAAACAGAATTATTGCACCGTTACCATATCATATTGCCCATTTTTTTTTTCTTTAATACATGACACAACACTTTACGGAAAATGAAATTCCATCACCGATCCAAAGAGTACAGTATACAGAGTTTGTTATACCCGACGCAGATCGGACACGTTGAGAGAAATGTGTTTAATTTTGTTATAATTAATTGAGCAAAGGATGCTTCTATTATTTCATCTATCTTTCCGGACACCACATCGAAATAACAGCGAGAAAATAAATTGTCCTCCTCCACCGTCAATAATTATTCATCTGACATTACACAATATATAGGTACGTAATATTATAACACAAACAGTTAGTTGAACATAGATTAAGAATCTAATTCTCAATGACTAAGACTTTCACATTTAACAATGGGCAGAAGGGATTGGATTTTTATCAATACTGGCAACACAAATATTGAACGAATCACCTATGAAACTGTTCATTGAATGTTTTCATATTTTGTTATAGTAGGTAAATATAAAAATAGGCCATACATATGGATGAACATAGTTTTTGTACAATATACAAATTACAAATAATTAAGCACAAGATATATATATTATATAAAAAGCGTAAGATTAAAAATAAATAATGATAAACTAATAAAATGAGATATCGATCGTGGTCGATTTCGATGAAAGCAGGAACAAACGATAATGATCATTATTCACAAAAGATTCGATTAAATTAAAATTAATATTATAAAGCGAATGCAATATTTTGAAGCGACTCCTTAATAATATTATTTTAAATTTTAAAGCTTCAATTTTGAAAAGTAATAAAATATAAACATGGCCACAAGCGTTTCTGTTAACAGATGATCGATATTTTGCGAGTCATATTCGACAAACACAAAGAAAAACCATGACAATGTAAAAGTGGCAACAAAATACGTATATAATTCAATCAAAAAATGTACAATATATTTAACGAATCAAATACAATACCACTGGAATCATAAGAATTTGAAATACTGCAATTTTTAATAGTAATAATTTCATGATATATTCGCATCTTCGCACAACACTTTCAACAATAATTATTTGACAATGATTCAAATCATTGCCGTTTTCCCAATCAACATAAAAAATTGTAGCGGAAGAATTTCTTATGATATTCTGAAAGTAATAATATATTTGTAGACAGGTAAATACATAAAATGAAAGTTGTATAAACTGTAGTATGTAATAAACACTATAAAATACACTGTAGTCCGTATCGAGTGGAAACCTGTTTAAAATTACCACATCATGGCAACAGTTCACGAATTCTCTTGTTTGAATTTTTTTATCACAGTCAAACCTGATTAGCTCTGCAAGAATTGTTTGTAAAGGTTTCCACTCGACACAAAGTCTTGACACGGTGTCGATTGTAATAAATAGGTGTAATCAGGTGGGGGTGAGTTATGTAATAGGCTGTAGTGTCCCGTTAGTGGGGGTGGATGCGGTAGAATTGTCTCCAGTGTCATTTGTTAGCGAGGGAGGCGTTAGCGGGCAGCGTGGCGGCGCGCTGCGAAATGCTCATGTAAGCCTTCAGCGATGAGCGCGTCGACTCCCTGTCATCCACAATCCACCATGAAACCAACAAGTTTAATCATTTTACACTTCACACCTAACCTAACCTAATTGAACATCGAGAGCCTACGCTAAACAGAAAAAATGGAATGACGTGAAAATGACATCAACATAAAGGTGTTGAGGATTGAACAAATACAAGTGAACCGGTGACGACATTGAGTAAATCGGCTTAAAAGTCAAATATATAATATGATATTAATAAATGATTTCTTTTATTCAATGAATAATTCATAAGATTTTGAGAATGTAACATTCCATATTATATTGAACATGCCAGTGGCAAATGGCGAAGGGTGGAAGTAGGCTGTTAAGATCCGCCATAAATAGTGCACATTAAACTTTGTCAGTCATATGTATTTATATTCATTGGAATAAGACTACAATTTATAGATAGTGTTGGTTATTTTTTAAATTCAATTAAACCCTGCGAAACCAGGCCATAATAGATAATAGTCAAAAAATACTCTTCCATCTATAAAATATCTAAAATAATGCAATTAAATCATACATAACTTTGGATAATTTATAGTTATAATAATATTTGTTTATCTATTATAGTTTGGTTTAGGCAAGGGATAATGAATTGAAAAAAAATGAACTAATATGTATATGTTTTCTTAATCCAACGAAAACAAATAAGTATGAATGAAAAAGTATCCACAATTTTGACATATCACCGAAAATAGACCAAAACTATTATGGTTTGGTTTAGGCAGGGTTTAGTTGATTTTTAAAAAACTAACTAACACTTTCTGTAAATTGTAGTCTTAGTTCGATAAAAATAAATACGTATGATAACAAAATTTAATGTGCACTATTTATGGCGGATCTTAACAGCCTACCTCCACCCTTCGCTACTGGAACATAAGATATATACCCACTAGAACATATCATATTTGAAAAAAATACGAAATTCAACGGGATTTGAACCCGTATAACCATTGGTGTCACGCCAATCTGTGCATTAACCAATAATTATGCTACGAGCCTCCTATCTTATTACGACAATTTAAACTAGGTCACACATGAAATGCTTATCAAATTGCGTTATTATTGACTGTCGGAGGTATATCTGAGGTGTTTTCAAGTTAAGTATGTTCTATATATTATGATATTATAAATCATACACAATCAAGATACTGTAAATACAATATGGTTCTCAAATGATTCATTATTATTATGCCGAGATAAAACATAAATGGAATATAATCCAATGTTAAGTATAAATGCTTATAACTTTTAATACAATATAGTTACATGTTTGAATCCTGTTTCACATATGAATAAGTATAAATGCTTATAACTTTTAATACAATATAGTTACATGTTTGAATCCTGTTTCACATATGAATATGTACATGATGAAGTGGCAATTACTCCTAATCTTCTACTCAAGTACTTGTGTTGTACTAGTTTAATCCTCAGCAATTTAATTTTAGCTTAATGTCATCTTCGCATTATAATTCTATTTACCATTTTTTCTTCTACCTATTTAATGCTGAAAGCATTGTTCAATTAGTATAAGAATACTAACCGCGATTAAAATTATTTAGAATTCTTTTTGTTTTATTGTGTCAATATAGGCAGGCAGAAAAGTTACATAATTAGATTATTTTCAAGTTAACTAAGCAGCGTGTTATCAATAATTATAACTTGGACGGCGTTATGCATTTATTAGCGCAGGATTTCTCAACATTTATCTAATAACAACACGTTACATAAGCATGCCACAAAAACAAAAATATGAAAAAATAAAAAACAGTGATTTTAGAAATTTGTAGTCTCAATCATTATAATTAGCAAAGTTTTTGAGTATAGTCAAATATTTCATGACGCGCCAGTGCATCGTGACACGGCAGTTGAGAATGACTGTAGTAGCATTTATTGAATGGTAGAGACTAGACCGTCAGATAATATGCTAAATAAATGTGCCGAATATAAATTACAAATTCCAATAGAAAGTTTTACCATAAATATAATATATTTATTAAACAATATTTACGGAAAATTAAAATAAATATAGTGTAAAATCGTATCACAAGATTATTCAGGCCTATGCCGCATGCTTATTTAAATTCTCTATTTTCAACCTATTTTGATTCGCAAATGTAAAATGATAGTACAGTCATCAATATGGTAGCAATACAATTTGCAGTTGCTACTATTATATTTATATACAGTTGAACCTCGAAATAACAGACTGATATTTTACGGTCTGTTATATCAAGGGCTACTGTATATTATATTAAGGATTCAATTCAATACCTAAGAAAAAACAAAACCTTAACGCTAATTATCTCAGTTAATAGAGGATGTCGTTACATTTGTATGTTAATGCATAACCCAGTCCAATTGTTAATCTTTGTGATAGAACTGAAACACAATATATTAATAATTATTGAGCTAGTCAAAATTTTTGGCTGACTTTATATTAAAAGCTCCTGAACTTATGAAACACTTTTTGACAAGCTTGACACAATGTTTATATGTAATATGTAAGAATCTTAATAAAAAAAAGTTTATACATATTAATTAATTAAAAAACCAAATTTAACAAAATTATTTACAGCAGACTGATATACTTTTTTATTTGTGCATTTCAAAGATAGTGCAAATTTTTTTTTTAATAAATAACTCATGCAATGACATTTAATTTAGATATCAACATGCAGAGAGTGTAAATAATATGTACATAATGTATTAAATATTTTTGGTGATAACATAAAAATAAGGTAATTGTGAGTTGATCACGAAAGGAGTACATATAATTCACTATTATGGGAAATAGTTTTAATAAAATTCTTATGTCGCATAATCGTCGCTGTACAGGCAAAAGTCACCAGAAATGACAGACTTCAATCAAATAATATGTCACTCAATGTTTGTTCATTAGGTGAAGCATATGGAAACCACGCGGCACCTCCAAGAATCCCTGTTAATCCACCATATATACTTTGCGGATGGTATTTAGCAGAGTTCAGAAAACTTGAAAAGGGGTAAGACTCGTGAGGCATTCGTGGCAAGTAGTGATTGAATCAGGTTCGACGTAGCATCTTCACTTTAGATATGACAAGCGGCTGTGTGTTTTGCTTTCTCATCTCCTCGGGAGCAATAGTCATACAGTTGCTCCGAGTCTTTGAAAGGTGCCATGACTCATTGTAAAGCAGCACAGTCAGAATACAAGCGATCAACAGATGGCATTCGATTCTGACCATGTACAGCTAGAGTTGGCAGTTCTGACTGACATTACGCATTGATTTATATGCTGTTTCAATCATTCCAATTCAAATAGCGACTTGTCATCAACGCCTACCAATATGCCATCATCCATGATTTGCCACCTGATATTTGAAATTGTTCATTATCTCAATGTCCTGTATGCTGCTGATAAAAGGGATGTTTCAATCACGACAGGTGCCATTTCACGTAATGTTCTGGCTTTCTTTGGGTTGACTTTTACGCCAATGAGAAGACAAATTACTCTAATGAAGTCTCTCGACTATTTCCTGAATGCCCTCGATAGAGTAATCGAATATGACACCATCATCATACTCAAGGTTACACAGATTCATCGTGAAGAAGACAACCTTTATATGTACAATGTTAGCCCATCAATGATTATTATCTCAAAACAAGGGCCCACACAAAAAGGGGTTTTCGGGAACGGAAAAAAATACAATTATATAAGTGAATGTACATTACTTCTTCTTCGTCACAACCTCATGACTGAGGATCGTGGCCAAGATGATTTGGCTGTCAAGCGCCTTCTCAATGGGGCATCCAATTTTTACTTCAATATTTCAATGCGATATCTAAAAAACGAGATAGCGCAGATAACACAAACGGACACTAACAATCCAAATAATTAAACCATTAAGTGTGTGGATGAGACAGCTTGCAATAGCTTGTAGGTCCTCCTAACATCCTTAGATATACCTGCGCATCTATTCTATACACAAGACTGCTATCGGCAGCTATCGAGGGTAGTTTTTCATGTTTGTATCGAAGTATTATAGTTAGCCGTCTAAACAGTCAAAGCTGTCTATCTCGCTCTAAAATTTAGCATAGCCAATAGAGGTGCTGTTAAAACATAGAACTCATTGTAACAATTAAAACTAACTTATTGTAATTGTTACAATAAGTGGTACATAATACTTCGATACAAAAATATGAAAAACTACCCACTATAGCTGCCGATAGCAGTCTTGTGTATAAAATAGATGCGCTGCAGGCCAGGCGGTTACTTCTAGACTATGTTCAGTGTCTGGGTATGAGGAATGTACACGATAAAGTGTGAAATTCCACGATTGAACCAACGAGAAACTGTGATTAGTAGGCGGATAAATGTGGAAGACGTTTCCTCCCGCCGCCTTAAAAATCAATAAAAAAATGCCCCCCCCAATCTTTTTTCTCTGCCTGCCTCAAAACCATGTTTCTGCTATAAGTGACTTCTAGCTGAACAACGACAATATTTAGATGCTTTATAAAAAATGGTTGGATGTAATAAAAAAAAATCTAATTCAAACAAACACATGTACACAGCAATCTTACATGGAGGATTCATGTATGTACGGTTTTAATACATATTCGTCATAATTTAATTTATATTCAATATTTACATTTTGTTTTGCTTAGTGTGCTTAAAGCATACATAAAATATACCTGTGAGTGCATGTACAAATAAAAAAAGCAATATTATACAAAGCCCATATGGCAACAGCAATAAAAATAGCTTTAAAACAAACTGATTGGCCGGAAGACGATAAAATGTCATTATAAAGCTATATATTTGTCGATAAGCTAAAAAAATATAGCAAAGCAAGATGCATTAAAGCCGATCCACGCCTTACTGCACATATGAATCATGTAACTTCTTACTATGATACCAAAAACAATGTGTGATTCAAATATTGAAAAGTAATCCTTATAGTAGAGCACCGATTAACCAGACTCGAGACTTCGAGTAAAATCGAAAAACAGAATTATATTATCTTCATAGACGTAGGTATACATATAGGTATCATCTTGACCTTCAAGCCATCTTCCAGTGCTTCCTGCGCTTCGAAGGCTTCAGTATTATAACAGGATCTTGAGTCTTTTTTTAAATATTAATTTCCCCCTCACCAGCATCTTACCCATAGAGGTATTAAATAAAAAGAGGGTCAAGGAATCGGCTTTCTCATAAACTGAATGAAGCAGGCCAACAATAGCCGACAACTTACGAGAAATACCGACGCGACAAAAAAAAATGCTGGGCATCAGGCTTGGCCTTTTGGCCGTCATTATAACGTACCTACCCATATACGTGGAAGTTTTGCCGCAACTTGATTACCAGCCTGCCTCACCATACTTTTATAGGAACATGCCTGCTTCACCATACTTTCATATAACCTACCGCCCCTAGATCTTACCAGTCTTTGATAATCTATTTATGTTAAGATCTGGAATCCTGGTTCATTTACATCACATTTTTTATATCTTCATCATCATCATCATCATCAGGGGCGCGACAACCCGGTGTGGGTCCTGGCCTCCTCCAACAGCTCCCTCCACCTGTCCCTATCTAGTGTAGTCGCTTTCCAATTCGGTACCCCCAGAATACGGCAGTCACTGGCAGCTCCATCCAACCAGCGAATCTTTGGCCTGCCTCTTCTTCTACGCCCTATTGGATTGCTGGACATCACTCTCTTTGCCGGTTCATTATCATTCATACGGTGCACATGACCTAGCCATCGCTGTCTCCCAATCTTAATTGATTGAACTGCGCTGCAATCTTCGCAGAGAATTTTTCTTTCAAAGATGTTCAGGGCTCATTCATTTCACAGAGTTAATGTCCAGGTTTCCGATACGTACTGAGCACTGGCTTTACAAGTGTCTTGTAAAGAGTGCTTTTAGCTCGGCGAGATAGTATGCGAGACTTAAAATGTCTTAACAGGCCAAAGTAGCATTTATTCGCAGACATTCTTTATATCTTCATAGTATCCATAAAAATTTTGTAGTATTTTTATTGTTATGCACTATGAAAATGATTCCAGATGTGAATTGTGTAAATGTGTAAAAAATTACAAAGATAAAAGTCAACGTGGAAGATGCTTTTTGTACATATACTTGAATGTTTCAATCACGCTTAAAGCCACTAGCTGCAAAATTGGTAACATTCGGAGACAAAAAATATCCAGTTAATCGGCATTCTACTGTATGTATTAAATTATTTATCCGCTCCTATGTTTGTAGGCATAACTTAAAGACTTAGATCATATCTCTAATTATATTGGGTTAAACGGAGGCACAAAGAGAAACTATGAATGTAGTAAGCATGCACACTGATTAGTAAGCAGATATTTACAAAACATAGTAATTTGAAAAATATAACAGATCTACAAAGAGGAAATCTACAGGGAAATGTCACTACCAACACCTCGTGCAATAAATAACAGATTTCTACAACATACATAATAAATTTATACAATCGAAGAAAATTATAGGGGAAATGCATTTTGATTTATCAATGAGAGTAGGGCGTCATGTAGTTAGATATGTACATGTATAATTGTCACATCTCCATCTGTGTCCAATACTGTTTGCTTGACAGACTGAGATGAAGGGTCAAATGACACTTAACGAACAAATCCATAAATTCTGTTACCTTTTAAAATCAAGGATTACTTATAATATATATCAACAGTGCTTAGCCAAAGCGTTAGAGACAATTTACAACTTGACAAGTGAACAATTTGAAAAAAGAATTTTATTGGCTCTATTATATTATATTTTTCACCAACTGCCCTTCCAAAATATAGTTGTAACTTCATCACGGAATAAGTATTACTTACATACTTTTGGGACTCCGAAAATGACATTCTAAATAATCTAACCCAATAAATAACTTCCCTAACGCCTTTTCGGCTGCAATATTTCCAATATATATTACAGTAGAACCTCGATAATTCGAAAAACGATAATTCGAATTTCGCCGTTTTTCGAATTTTTCGTAAATTTTAACCCCCAAGAATCATTTTTCATACAAAAAGTTTGTTATAAATCGAAATTTTCGTTATTTCGTAATTCGAAATGGAATTTGGTCCCAAAGGCCATTTTTATCCATATAAATCGAAATAAATGATAGTAAAATACTTATTTTCTTGGAAAGTAATAAATTTAATGACTGCAATTAAGTAGGCAAACACCTGCAAATTTACTGATGGGAGGCAAAACCCAAAGTTGAAGTTGTGGAAAAACCCAAAAACTCCTAATGTACTATGACATATCCAAGCATCAATATTATTATTATTATTATTGCAGGGGATGTCAATCAAGGTACATTTACTTGTCATTCAAGTAAATTCAGAATCCATTATTTTATTAATGTGAAAAAAATGTTGTTTTACAAGGTAATCTTAGCACATGGCCACTAAATGGTTTTCAGTGAAAAAAAACATTTATTTACGAAATTTCGTAATTATTAAGTAACTAACTTGTGTCATTTTTTTATAACTGACAGAATTACGTTTTTAATATGTATTTTAATAAACAATGAGTTTCTTATCTTTTAAAATTTGAGTTGATAACAACTGAATGTTTAGATTAAACTGGCAATAATGAATACACAGTGACCCTTTGTTTGACAGGACTAGTTCACTAATTGACTTAATGAATTCACTTGACATTTTTATTACTGTTTATAGGATATTAAAGAATTTTATTTTAAATATAATACACACCTACATAGGTACCCGTTTTTACTGTGAATTTGTATGAATCTAGATTAGATTTTCGAAAGGAACAACATTCTTATTTAAGAATTTGTATTCTTGGTAGGTACCTATCTAACTGGATGTCTGATTACTCAGTAATTAGTGCTTAATTACAAAGTGTAAAAAACACATATTTCGAACTAGTTCACCATTGAATTACTTTTTTCACTGGTAAATACCACGTAACACTATTTTTCAATACTGCATCGTCTCCATACAAATTTACGAAATTTTTTTTTTTTCGGAAAATTCGATTTATAGCGATTTTCGCTAATTCGAAATCAAATTTTCAGGGTCCCTTGGATTTCGAATTATCGAGGTTATACTGTATAAAATATAATATATCTATATCATTAATACTATCGACCGAAGGTATTGATGGAATTTGAATTTAAATTCTAATGGATTTATTGTATTGATTTTTTATATAAGTTAGAGTTAATAGCATTCATTGTCAGTGTGAATTTACCTTTTGGTGAGTGCAAACAGTGCCTGAAGATGCCAAAAGGCGAAACTCAGGCCGCAAAAACAACACAAATGGAATAGTACAAAACATAAATCCAATAGAATTTATATATCTAAATATTTTTTAAAGAGGGTGACTTGTATTTGAGTTTTATTTTTTGCATTAGGTCACAGATTATGAAACATCCAAAATATATAATTAAATGAAGCAGTTTAGGGTGTCATTTTTCTATGACGTTAGCCGTAAAAAATGAATCCAGCTTACCTTATCTAATCTAAATGAAAATTGAAAGGACAGATATCACATACGCACATAAATGAAATCGAAATGCATTTCTCTCAGACATTGAAATATGGACTACATGCATAACCACAAAAATACAATGTTCTAAAAGCCTTTGTACATATCCCCTATTTACAAGGCATCGGACAGCAGTTGGTGTCGTGGAAAGAGCGGGAGTAGAGAAGCACTGACCTTGGGGAGACGCGGGCGTTGTCCTGCGAGGCGTGCGCTTTGTAACCAAAGCGCTGCACCTTGCGCGAGAGGCGCGCTACCCAGTGACGCTGCTCGTCGGGCGTACCTGCAAGCACCAGGAGCTCGCGCGCGTACGACGGATCATAGTGCAGCTTGCACGGCGCGATTGAATCCTCGCTGCGCCTGTCCAGGTGCTCCGAATGAACTTTTATGTGACACCCTGTCATGACAACGAAATATATTAGATTACTTTTTAGTCGCTGAAGATGATTTAAGAATGCAGAATTTTTCTTTTTTTAATTTATGTCATCAACTCCCCCCACCCAATTTGACGATTGGTTAATATGATTCATCTAAACAGTGAGCCTAATTGGTAAAATAAAGAATATATTAAATTACAATGGAAAAAAATCAGAGAAAATGGTAAATGATTTAATAAATACCCAATTGATAAAAAAAATCATTTTTTGAAGAACCGGGAAACGTCAATTCTATAATATGGAACTAAACCAGAAAAAATTATATCTCATCCAAATAATCAGGGTTTTTAAATTGAAAGATTTAAGCAAAATTCAAAAGCCGATATCATGGGAAAAGGTTTTTTTAAATTCATGGTACCCCGACTAATGTATTAGAGAAAGAATAAAATGAATGTTCACACTCACTCTTGCATTCAAGTGCTGATGGTGGTTTGAACATGTGCCAGAGGGGTTTGGGGCAGACTTCGCAGGTAGTGGGCATGTGGTAGGAGATCTGCAGGAACTCGTGCCCCTTGCGGGTGACTGTTCCGGGCCTCTCATCCGTGTGCTCTGACTCTCCTTCCCCAGCCTGCCCCCCTGTCCCAGCCCCGGCCGCGTTCTCTCCCCCTTCGCCAGGGCGGCGGGCTTCTCCCTCTCCTCCGTACAGGAGCTGGAATATCCGTGGGATATCTTTGGCGTCCGCTCGGATCACGTCGCCTTGCGTAACTGAACGAACGTGGAACACTTTACTGTAAACATAAATAACATGCATTAAAATTTGGTTCCTGTAAAATTTTTGAACACCGGTTACCTACCCAAATTAAAAATAGAAGAAACATTTCATCAAAGGGTTAACGCGGTACGTAGAGGGGGCCTTGTGAACTTTTAGTATTACAGCAGATGATAATGATTCTGCAACGTTTTTAGTGTGATTGAATTGAAAGCAACAGACAAATTAATATGTTGTGTGTTTGCGCATTGAAACATGCCACAATCTTTAGAAGCTATTTAAACATACAAATTATATTATCTGTATTTGACGTTTCGTACATATAAAGTATGGTATTTTTTTTGTCATTACATAATGGAATATGAGTGAAACTGCACATATTTTTGTTAGATTTTGACATGTGTGACTTTTCAAATTAGACGCTTTTTTTATTTAGATATAGTTTTAGTTTTCAGCCCAAATTTAGTTTTCAATCGATTCTAGAGTAAGTTCTGTTCAACGTCTTTGTATTTTAATAATTATGAAAACAATTTTATCTCAAACATCAAATATTCCTTTAAAACGCATACATATATGATTCAAAAAATCTCACTTTAAATCCAATATGAGCACCGGATCAGTGTTTTGCTTGTCGCTCTCCGAATTATAGAATATAATTTTTCTGGAGCTGACGACGACGTATTGCTTCTTCCAACCGTGCCGTCTGATGTTTTGCTTGGAAGGGACGGAGAGCCACCCTTCCAGGATGGCCTCCTGCCCACCTTCTTCCGCCTCCGCGTCTGCTGATGACTGTGACGCCGTTTCGCTGGTGAGCGCCGCAATCTTCTCCTTCAGCTGTTCGATCTCCGCATCTTTACCATCCGCCTGCACAACATAATAGATTCATGAACAAGATGTCATGTTATAAAGGTTCGCCACTGTTATAGACTAAACCACGACTAAAAAATAATGTTATTGGTTAACAACCAATTGCCCAACATATTGGGTTAATGCGATGGATCCAAATACATAAACTAGAACCAGCTGAGGAGTTCGAGCACACACGAAACCCACGGTTTTTAAAATCACTACTGCCACTGCTACCTACACTGTGGATGGTAAAAAAAAAATACCTGAATAATAGAAAAGCTACCATTTTATATGAGACAACAATTTTTAAAAATTTTAATATTAAGATTTAATAAAAAAATAAATAAAGAAAGAAGAAAGGAAGAAATAAAGAAAAATTAATGAAAGGCTTAATATTATAATAAAGAGTGAATTGATATGAATGAATGACCTCCATCTGCAGTCGGAGCCTGCTCTGTGACTCCTCGAGCACCTGCTGCTGTAGGTCTTGTAGGTCCTTGTGCTGCTTGGCCACCAACTGATCATACTTCTCCTTGTCTCGCGTCAGCTCTTGCTGCAGCTTCCTGTAGTCCTTGTCTTTCCTCGCCGACACTTTGCTCTTTGTTTTGCCTGTCGCATTTATGTCTTTCCTGTTATGTCAATCAATCACACAATTTATAAGATGACATCATTTATAAGAAAGCGGGAGCACATAAATTTTAACTTGGAGTAGGTAAAATAACGATCTAGTGTTGTATCATTCACAAAAATATGCCAGATACGGTAAAAAAAATAAGTTGAATAAATTTTGAAAAAATGTTTAAAAAATTATGGTCATCATACAAGATTCTACATTTTACATTGTTTTTACAAGTACAAAGATTGAAAAATAATTTGGTATTTTACAACTAATAAAATAAGTACTAATAAATTAAAATTTAATTTAAGTAAGAAATATTTTGTGCGTAACATTTATTTTATTTAAGACAGAATGTACATAATACCAGAATGTTGATGATGTTCAACCATATTATCTGGTATATTTTTAAGCTGTTTGCGTTGTTGAAAAACGCTTGATTTAACACGATACACTAAATGCGAATTTTGTATGCCTATTCAAAAATGTAGATCTGGCAAGAAAAACGCTAAGTTGGCAATGCTGATGAGGACCTATAACAACTAAAATAAATTATGATACACAAAATTATGGTTCATGGAAAATGAAAGATAGATATTTATTTATAAGGATTTTCAACAATTTCTTTTGATTACTTTATGGTTGCTGCATTATTCAGGAATAGATAGAAAAGATTCTATGGCAGACACACTCCAAACTATATTATCAAACAATGTGACCAATACATAGTCAATGTAAAGTCATACTGTTTATTAATATTATAATCATTAATGGTATTCACCACTGATTGTTTCACTTATATTATCGATTACACTACTGTTTCACTACACTAATGTCATTGGGCATCATGGCCTGTTGTAGTGTTTAAAAAAAACCACGTGATATAAAGATTGCTTTATGACACGTGCTTCTCTCATGTGGTGAGCTACACCGAGTATCAAAATTTATATTTTTAGCACTTTAACATTTTCAACGTTACACATGCCTTTGCTCTGCGTGACAGTGTTTCTGTTTTTTGTGTCATTGACAAACTGCCACCATATGAATATAATATATATTATGTATAATATAGTCAGTCGACGCCTTGGATTTTCATTTCATATTTTCAAATTGAGTTATTAAACACAAAGCGCCTGTCTGCATCATATCTTTGTGCCGTAAAAATATTATAAATCCAAATAGGGTATTTGAGAGATTATTGTCTCATTTAAATACTTACAAAACTGGACATACAACATCTGTGCACTAATACATTGGTATGATAATATATACTATAAAATTCACGCATAAAAATTGCCGGGGTATAGTTGGATGTTACATACCTATTCAAAATTTCAGCTAATTTATTGACGGCCTGCTGCTTGAGCATGGATTCCGATTTTAATTTCTTGGTTAACTTTTCAATATCCTCCTGCGAGACAGTCATGTGCGCCAGTCTCTCCTGTGTCATCAGCAGATTCCTGCGCACGTCTTCCAGATCCTGCACAATATCACATTATATCATAAACAGTGCAAGACAATGCTAGTCTGAATCATCAAAACTCTTTTTCTCATAAGATGAATATCTAATCAATATAAACTATTATGAGTATCATAGGCTGTCTTCAGAAGAGATTTCGTAAAAGATTAATTTATGAGAAATGGTTGTTGGTTATTCTTGTAGAGAATAGCTAACATAAAATTACTGAGTCAACATCAACATTAGAATCTACCACATGGCTTTCTGTGATGTTGGAGACGGTATACTCACAACAGTTTCAGAGATCATAGAAATATCAGAGAAGGTCAAGACTCAAGACCCTCTCAGGATAATGTTACGTTTGTACTGAGAAATAACAAACATACCTTTCTCTGCTGTTCGAGCGCCATGCTAGCCTGTTGCTCTCTCTCCCGGAAGGTATGGACAGCGTTTTCTTTGCACGACATGTCGTTGCGGTGCTTGCTCATCACGTCTTTATACTCCAGCTCTTTCATAGTCTTTTCTTTCTCTAAGTCCGCAATTGTTTCTTCCGCTATTGATCTATAAATGTGCCACATTGTAAGGAAGTTTCCATAGTTCATAACAAAGAGTGGCGGGAACTCTAATAGAAATATGATAAATAAGCGATGATGTAAGAGATGACCTAAGCGTATTAAATTTTGTGTTTTTGAACAGTCATCATTTGGAACAATCTAAATTATTAAAGACATTTGTACATACATACAATCTGGGTGGTATGCATGCGTTGAAATCCAACAATATATTGTAATTTAGTAAAGCACACAGCCATGATTGCAACGGTTGTAGGTTCAAGTCTGATATGGTACAATTATTTTACGTCTTCGAAATCGCTCCCTTGTGGGGTCTTTAAAGTCAAAGCTCCAAAATTATCAATAGGATACAGTGCAAGAAGGGGAGCGAAAGATAAACCCGAATTTTGTCAGTCTGTAAACTTCAGCTTACGCAAGGGAGGTATTTGTCTCAACGAGATTGTCTAAAACTCCTGCATTTGTGAAGATCTGTTACAATTTCTGAAAGTTATAAATGTTTCAGAATGACTCAGAGCACACACATCCTGGCGTGTGTCTGCAATCGAGATCGTTCTTTTCTTGAGTGCTTTAAAATCTTTTAGATCGTCTTTCCGGAACTTGGAAACATGGATTTAGGCAATACTTTTATAGATGTAATAATTGTAAGAAATCTTAGGGTCGTTTATGCCCTCTGTATCATACTTCACATACCATAACCCTGTACTCGTGTTGAATTTATAACTTAGTCCTGAATCTAGGGCCATAAACAGATTGTTATCACATCACGTGCACTCATAACAATCAGAACATTCAATAATAAAAAATGACAACCAACTTAAACATTGTGTTAATGACCCATCATTTGCAGCTCTTTTCCAAAAATCACTAAAAATTAAGATACATACATATTTGAGATCACACAAAGTCTGTTTCTGCCTTAACCGTCGTTTCATTTTTATTAAGCTGCATTGGACGTTCAAACATACACCTGCCTCCGCAACGCTGTCTGATGTGGAAAAATCGTTTTGTAAAATTAAACTTTTTGAATGCCTACTTACTTTCATGTATTTGGAATCATTCATTCCCACACTTACATTAAATTTGTTATGTTATGACTTTCAAAGGGCTACATGAAGGTACCTATTATTTTCTTTCTAACTTAAAACCACAATCAATGCACAGCAGATTAAAATGTAGATGAAAATGTATCACTAACCTTGCCAGGGCTTCCGAGTCGGCTCTAGCGATGGCGATTTGTAATTGATGAAGTAACGAGACTCGCATCTCTTCAAACTCCAGTCCGGCTTTCGTTTTCTCTTCAAGTTCCGTCTGCATTTCCGTCGATTGCGTTTTGTACAGTGTCGAGAAATAACGCTCCGTTTCAATCTGCTCCTGCATCTCTTTGAGCTAGAAAATAAGATCACAGATCACAAATTAAGCCAATCGCCCATCGAATTTTACAGTGAATAGTGTTTGGATGATAAATCATAAATACCTGAATTTGTTCAAGGGAAAGCGCCGACTTGGTAGAGACGAGATCGGTCTGCATCGCTGCGACAACATTCCTCAGTTCTATGAGTTCTTTCTCTTTAAGCTCCTTGTTTGTTCTCAGGGTCATGACTTCAGCGTGCATGGCTGATAATTCAGCGGCCAACGACTTCCGTTTCACTTGCTCTTGTTCTAAGGCTGCCTGCAATCCTAAAACCTGAAATCAAAACCGTAAATTATAATTTCAAAATATTCACAAAAATAATGGACCTAACTTTTGCTCTGACCGATGAGATTTTATTTTCAATTAGTTACATCAAACCTTTACGGGATTAATTAAAAGTGTTTCCTATAATATATAATGTTTTTCAAACTAGAGGAGTGGAATATTTCAGTATTTGGAAAAGACTTGGGAGGAGCCTTGATAATTTTTTTCAGATTTCAGACCTGTAGAATTAATAAGTTTGAGAGTTTCTGTTGTCTGTGAATAGCCCTGTCTATATTCGTGCATTTTTTCATTCGCTAGATGAACGAATACAATCATGCATACCGTAGCACGCACAGTGCCTACCTTAAACCGGTTTCAAAATGGTTGTTTTTCGTGATGAAAATGTAAGCACATGTAGCTCCATCAGCGACGGATTTCTGTTCAGCATCACGTCAAGGTTGCCAACTGAATGATTCCGCGAAAGGATTCACATTGAAAAATGTTCTGTGTACTATAGTTTTTTAAAATATCATATTTTTAACATCTTTGCGTTAAATTGAAAACTATTTGACGTTCAAGTATAGACAGTTGATGCAGTGCGTTCCACAGATTCAACCTAAAGCATTTGCAAAACTACTCGGTGTTAAAACAAGAATTAAAAAGTTGAAATGATCAAATGTAGACATGGGCTATAATATCAATGTTTCGGTCCATATAATATGTACCTAATTGGATGGAAACTAAAAAAGAACTAACTCAATAATTATTCCATAGATATTACGATCTCAATCATGTGAAAATTACTACGATAAGTATGATATACTCGTACCCAATAATTTAAATAAGTAGGATGCAGTTTGTATTCACGAACCTTTTCTGTTTCTTGGCGATGTTCGCCTTCTAGTTTCTGTAACCGCTGCTGAATCTGTCGATAGTCAACGTTTAGCATGGACATTTGTCTCTCTTTTTCCTGCCAATTGAGATCTGCCTTCTGCCTGCAACCCTTTTCCTCGTTCAATTTGGTCTGCAAAGCTGCAATAGATAAAACATGAAAATTATTCAAATGACATAATAATAAAAACAGTTTAGTTAAAAGGACATGTAATTAAATAAGAAGAGAAACATAAAAGAGTGCAAATAAGAAAGAAAAGAGTTCTACCTCGAAATATCTTATCCATTCGACCTAGCAGTAAAGAGTGGCATGCAAAAATAAAAACATGAAAATTTAAAAATGGATCTTTCAAGTTAATCATAAAACAGAGATCAATAAAGGGAGAATATTCACCTTTGACGAGCTCCAGATTTGCCTCCTCGTTGGAGAGCATCTGAGAGTGATGGGCGTGGTGGTGGGCCCGCACCTCCTGCTGCAGACGCTGCTCGGTGGCCTTTAGTTCCAGGGCCACACCCGCCGTCTGTTTCTCCTGGGCGGCAAGCCGTTCTGCCAGTTGCCTTTCGGAAGTCTCCGCTCGCACCAGGCGGACCGAGATCCTATTCAGCTCCGCCTCGGCCGCACCCAGGAGGGAGTTGGCCTCGCGAGCGGCTTCGCCCGCCTCTCCTTTGGCACGCCGCTCCCCCTCCAGCTCCTCGGCCAGGATGGCTCGGTCGCGCTCCAGGGCCGCCTTCTCCGCCCCCAGCCCGCTCACGAGACCAGCCGTCACCCGGTCCGAGGCCAACTTGGCGGCGCTCAGCTCGGCCGCCTGCTTGCGTAGCCGGGTCGCCAGCTCCGCCTCTGCCTTGAGCTTATCTTGCGCGTCAGTGAGCTGCCTCTCCAGACAGTTGATCTTGTCATTGTGCAACTGGTTGTTGTTCATCTCCCTGGTTCGTTTGTTCTGCTCCTCCTCGAGGCGGCGGTTGGTATCACACACGATGCCCTCTAACTTGCGCCGCAGCTCGCTCTCCGCCTCTGTCTTGCGCTGCGCCTCCTTGAGGCCGTGCCGCACGTGCGCCAGTTCTTTTTCAGAATGCGCGGCTGCTTCTTTAGCCTCCGTCTCCCTTCGCGCTGAGTCATCCAACTGCCGCTGCAGACTCTGGCGCCGCGCCTCCAGCTCGTCCCGGGCATCCCTCTCCCTCTCGAGCAGCTTCTCAAGTTGGATGAGCGCCTCGGAGCCGTGGAAGCCACCATCCACCTGCAGGCGGTCAGAGGTGTCTACGCTGTCAGGGGAACGCGAGCATAGTTGGTAGTCCCCATTGTAAGTGAAGCCAACGAAGGGCAGGTGATTGCCCACGAAAGCCTTGGGGACAGGGAATAGCTCGTCCAGGACATCGGCCTTGTCGATATCATCAAAGTTACGGGCGTCATCGTCGCCCGACAGCTCCGGAACGACCGGCGGAGCGGACTCCCGCAGGTTCTCAAAACTCCACTGGTCGTTGGCGAAGAAGGGATGTTCTTTGATCTCGCCGACATCGTTTCGGCCGAGCCGCTTGGTACGATCTGTGAGAAACCCTCGGATGAGGGCCTTGGCATCTCGGGAGACTTCTGCGTCCTCTGGAAAAGCGAGCGAGTTCCGGTAGTCCATGATCTTGCCATAGGTGCCCACCAAGCTGGTTGCATAGAAAGGTGGATCACCGATGAGCATCTCATATAGAAAAATACCGACGGCCCACCAGTCGCACTCTCTCCCGTACACACCTTCACCGTTCTGCGACTGCAGAACCTCCGGGGAGATATAGTCGGGGGTGCCGACAGCATTACTGGCGCGCACCAGTCCATCGGGCCCCATCCGCATGCAGGTGCCGAAATCGGCCAGTTTTAAGTGGCCGTGCTTATCTATCAACATGTTGTCCGGTTTGACATCACGGTGCACGAATCCCATCCCGTGTATCACGTCTAGCGCCAGAACAATCTCCATGGTGTAGAACTTGGCCCACTTCTCGGGGATGTCGTAGTTGGACATGAGACTGACCAGATCCCCACCGGGCATGTAGTCCATCACCATGTAGAGGTACTTGTGATCCTGGAAGGCGAAGTGGAGCTTTAGGATCCATTCGGAGTCGGCGTGTGCCATGATGTGCCTCTCCTCCCAGAAGAAGGTAGAGTCGGATCGTTTGATCATTTCCACCTTACTAAGCAGTTTCATGGCGTAGACCAGCCTGGTGGACTTCTGACGGACCAGCTGCACCTCCCCAAAGGCTCCCCTGCCGATCACCTTGATGAGATCGAAGTCTGTTGCCTTCATCCGCAAGTCGCATATCTTTGATGCCAAGTTTTCATCTACAAGAAAAAATCAGAATTTTATTCAGAACTGTAACAACCAACAAAAAGACAGTCAATCGTCCTGGAAATACAGGTAAAGGGATTGTGAAACGTATCCGAATGTATGGATGAAATTTCTTAATTGGATCATAATCATCAAAAAAATTGTTGGACAGTGCCATTTTCTTGCAACTATGGTGATCCCTGACTATGATTGCAAACAAAAATGAAATTTTGAGAACTATCCACGAATGTGTTAATAAATATTGTTTACAGCAGGGGGGGGCAAACTTTTTGGATGGAGGGCCAAATTCAAGAATTCAAAATGAGCGGCGGGCCGCAAGTAAAATACCATTTTTTGATATACCTACACTATTTATTATCACGAAAAATAAACATTTTTTTAAATTCAGGTGTTAATTTTGTGGTTGATATTCTCAAAACTGCTTGTAAATGGGCATCAGAGATATTTGATCGTAAAGAATTTTTATCGAGATTCATGATCAAAAATGTAGGTTGATCCAAAAATAACGAACATTTTTCTTGCATAATCTTTAAGTTGGTCGAATTTGTCTGAATTAAGGGCATTGTAAAGTTTGGAGATTTCTTCACGACGTGCAATTTTCTTAAATCAGTTTCACACTGCAGATCAAAAATGTCAAGTTGTAGCTCTGTCGGTACACTATCAATATATATTGAAAATGGATCGCGTACTATTGCTGAACTTGTCTCAATTTTTCGGAAGTCACCAAATCTTTGTGAAAAATCGTCATTCAGAGCTTTAATAATTTTACCATAATCTTCAAATCTATATTCTGATATATTCAGCAACTTCAAAGATGGAAAGTGGTCCACGTTGTTATTCGATATTTGTCGAAGGAATAACTTGAGTTTTAATTGAAATCCATTCAAACTTTTTACCATATCATGGGCATATATTTTTTTTCCTTAAAACGCGGAGTTAAAAGTATTTAAATGTGTCACAATCTTCAACGTAGAAAATAGTTGTTACATAGTGTGAGACGAGGTGCAAGGAAGACATACTGAGATAATACATTTACGAAACAACAAATTCTTCAAATTTTAATCTATTGTCAATATTTTTAAAAAAATTATAAAAAAGTTATTCGTAATCAGAAGTACAATGATGGCGGGCCACAAAAAATACCCGGCGGGCCGCAGTTTGCCCCCCACTGACTTCAAAACACTTATTTAAACCGTGTCTGGAAACTTGTACGTATGCAGTTCGCCGTATCACACTTCACCGTGAAATGTTGTATCGGACAGTACTGACATAAAATTCATGTCTAAATAAAACACGGTTCTTGTCGGTTTACACTTTACAGGAAGCCAGCGGCAAACGAATTTTTAAAATAGCCGATATACTGGATTATTTGTTAGGTTAGGTTTTCATTCTGAATTCATGAATTTTGCCTAAATTAACTATGAAAATTGAAAATAGGAGACCATATGGTATACGGTCATCTCTTTCCGATAGAAAGCTCACAGCGAACTGTGCCATGGTGAAATATTTTACCTACAATTTACATGTATCCATTTAAACAGATTAATGCACAACTGCTTTAAAAACTATGTGGATTCACCGGTCATAGAAAATTATTTATCATTCTGAAAACTATTTTATGGCCATAATATGTAATATTTATAAACATGAGAGAAGAGACGACACTTATCAGTTGAAATGTTTTATTTGCATATAAAATAGTAAGGCGAGTGCTATAAAATTGAACTAGGTAACTAAAGCCCCCATTGTTGCAATTCCTTATCTATAATTGATTGTTGGCCTCAAGTCAAGTCAGGAGAGGTTAAACTAAATTAATATCTTGGCTTATTTTATTTTATTCAATTAAATATTCATAAACTATGCCTCGAGCATGGAATTATTGTAGACTTTCTTCTTCATTCATTTGGTGTGGAATAAATGTGGACAAATCTTTTTGAAAAGCCGAATTATAAAATATAATAAAAAACCTGGCGCAGACTGCGGTAATAGTGCCACAGACGCCCACATGAGCTTTTAAAACTTCCTTATTAGACCAAACCCAACCTAACCTAACCTAATCTACCCCAACCTAATATTATAACCTAACATAATCTTAGTGTGTGATAATGATGCATCAAAATGTATGAAAATATCATATTTTAAATTAATAATTATTTGATCAAAAAGCAGGCGCTGACAGAAAAAGGTATTTAATATAATTGTCTACATGGAATAAACTGTTTTCGTAAAAAATAAATTATAAAACCTCATGCGGACATCTGCGGCACTATAACCCAGACTGCTGGACAGTATCATAAGATTACCACAGCATCATTGCCAATATAATGCGATTGTATTAATTTGGGCACAGATTAAAGAATTTGCAGCAAAACAATACAGAAACACCGTTTAGTGCAAACAAAATGCTTAAATTTTTGGAAAAGGGTTATAAAAATATAATTTTAGGAAAATGTATATCAGTTGTGAAATACACTAAAAAAATCGGTACAGTTCGGTTATGAGGAATAAAGCGGAAAACACATTTTGAAAATACCCGATATACTGGATTATATGTTAGTTTGGGTTAGTTTAGGTTGGGTTAGGTTAGGTTAGGTCAGGTTTGGTTAGGTTAACCTAACAAATAATCCAGTATATCGACTATTTTCAAAATGTGTTTGCTGCTGTATTCCTCATAACCGAACTGTCCCAAAAAATCATACTCGACTATTGAAAAAGAGATAGCCTTTGAGCCCTTACTTGTTAACATACAACATGATAGCTCAACCGATGAAGCATCTTCTAATGATGATTTTGATATGGAAAAGAGTTGAGGGTGCGTCTCCTAATATCATGCGTTCATCTGTGGGTAGATTTATCTTAAAATCGTGTGGGTACCTACTTAATGAATATTAAACAGTGGCTGTAAATTTACTGACTGTGAATTAGTTACACATATTGTACATAAGTAAATCATTAGCGAAGGGTGGAGGTAGGCTCTTTAGATCTGCCATAAATAGTGGACATTAAACATTGTTATTGAGAATATTTTTTAACGACAGTCCAAATAATAATAATTTACCCATTTTAATCAAGACAACATTCCAAAAGACCACATGTCACTACTTCCAATGAAACAATACAAACTTTCTCCCAAATATAACCACACTGTTTATTTATCAGTACCTACAATTCTATTTGTTTTCCTTTTGCGGCGGAATACAAAAATGTATATTGGTCTGGACGAGGTTTTTAAAATATGATTTTAGTATGCTGCTGTTTAGTTTTTATATATTTAAAAACATTTACAATATCTTAGTGTGCATTCCAAAAGAACCATGTGGTTTTACGAGAATTTCGACTACAATTGATAAAATTTCTTATTTTATTTTATACATCGGTCATCACTAGGGCTATATTATAGGTACCCTAATTGACATGCAGCACTGGAAATACAATAAGTGATGGGTACTTACAGCGACTGGTGTATGCTTCAACATTTTTCATGCGCCTTATAGCCGGATGGTCACAATCGGCAACCAGAGCAGTGACGGTATCAAGGAGGCAGTCGACATTGCCGGTGGAACGAGCATCTGTCAGATGCTCCTCCAGCACCCGCAGCCTCCGCCTCCTCTCCTCATCCATTGGCTTATCCATCCTCATTTATGTCTGCTTCGCTTCCCTGTCGTCGACTTATACTAGCTCCGATTTGAAGGCATTTCCCTAAAACTTCAAATCCAATTCGGCAAATACACAAATACGTAAGTATGAGGTCATAGACTGTTTATTCAAGCTGTATTGGCTTGTAAAATAACATTGTTCAATCGCGAGATAATGAGAATGATGCGACGAACACAAAGCGTGAAAATTAACAAGACGATGCGGAATTGTTTTCGGAGATTCCGATATTGCAGTTGAAAATAAACTTATTACTTGTATTCATGACAGACAGGCTTGTAAAATATGACAGTCACAGCGGAAGGTGGGTCCTTGTTCGCAAACTTTGATCTCGATCAACTTCGCGGACGGTGCTGAAGTATTTCAATCACACGTAAACACAGTTTCTCGATATTATTATTGTCTTACCTTTCTTCCTTTAGGGTTAAAATCATCAATAATTATAATATGTAAAATTAGTTAAAAAATGTTCTACTGATAAACCGCTACCATCTAAACCACAATGAAGCTAGTAAAAAACGGCGCTTGTATCTTTGACGTCAACTTCACTCCGGTTTAGTGTTGCCAACAGTACTATAATTATAGTTTGTTCTATACAAGTATTTATTTTGTACTATAAACGATAAGATAGATATTATTATTATAAACAATGACATTAATATGGACGAACCTTCTGGGACACTCACTTTTTTGTCGGGTCTGCCAAATGGCATAATCTGTTCTAACGCCATTACAATAAAGGTGATATTGCTATAATTTCCCGATTTTTTTTGTCGGGTCGTCGAATGATTCGGTTCGAACGGGTTCGCTCAAATAGACATTGACACTATAAACACTGTTCTAACGCCATTACAATAAAGGTGATATTGCTATAAATTCCCGATGCGTGATATCACATTATGGAAATTGCGTGACGTCTACCTATACGTGTGCGAATGTCGCTATGCGCGAATTTACTTGCTAGGTACTGTATTGAATGCGTTGTCCATTAATAATGTCATTGATTATAAAATAACCAAATAATATAACATTCAAATGCGGAAAAATTTTAAATGTGACTTTGAAAGGAAAATTTATTTCGAATATTGTTTAAGAGAGGCACCGTCCAATCTTTTTAATCAGGAGATAGGTCATTTCAAAAGATAAAAAGACTAAAAGTACCTATTATAACGGCCCGTCTTAGGTAAGCCCTTTCGGCGGCGCGTTGAGCGGCGGGCGCAACTCAAACGTATAACAAAAAAAAAGTCTTTGTCTACGAACATTTTCACACACGGTTATACGTTTGAGTTGCGCGCGCCGCTCAACGCTTCGCCGACTTCGCGCACATAAAACGCCTAGTAATAGAAAAATCTCCAAAATATTCCGAGGACAACGTCATAATAATATGTGCATACCTACTATAACTTGTTGCGAAATACCTACTACAATCTTTCGTTTATTATTTTGGTAAACGGAAGATTCCGGATGCGAAAATTTTATTGCGGACACAGACATAAGTACTTACTCGGATTTAAAAAATATTTAACATTGATTTTTTTAATGTAAGAAGGTTGGGAAGTGCTGAGTAGGCTACTCACCTTATTTATTATTATTATTTAAAATTATAATAAAATTAACATTCAATTTCAACAGCAAACAATTTTTTCGTAGTAGGTAGTACCTGCCAACATATCTATAATGGAACTTGTGCATACTATTAGATTTCTTCTTTTTTTTTTTAATTTACCATGTCCGATCCGGTACTGTTCAGTTATCAGGAATACAGCGGAAAACACATTTTGAAAATGGCCGATAAACTGGATTATTTGTAAGGTTAACCTAACCAAACCTAACTTAACCTAACCTAACCCAACCTAACCTAACCTAAACTAACCCAAACTAACAAATAATCCAGTATATCGGGTATTTTCAAAATGTGTTTTCCGCTGTATTCCTGATAACTGAAGAGTACCGTAGATACTATTTCGAACTGCTCTTACATGAAGAGTACTGCATCGTTTTCTTCGTTTTCTCCAACTAGGCGTCGCTCCAACTACGGCAAATGTTCTATCAAAACTACCGAACTTCACGCTTCTGTGGTATGTTTAAAGTAATAAAAATCATTATTATTGTACAGAAATTCAACCGGCAGGTTAGCAGCGTAACTGTAAATATTGAGACTCTATGTAAAATTCATACCACACCCCAGTGTTTCTAAAAATAAATTTCGTTCAAATTCGAGTACCTACTACCTACCTACTTTTTATAAGCTTCCTTCCATTTTTTCAAATTTCATTTTTTTCTTTGTATCGGTACCTATAATAATAGATTAATTAATAACTATCAAACCGAGATTTAGAGCCCCCGGCTGTGCTCCAATATTCTGCATAGGTACTCTTGCGATGAGGTAGCTGCTATACCTAGATAGGTTAGATGTAAGTACCCACAGTAAAAATAAAACAATGATTCGGTTGGTCGATGGTGAGCGAGCGGATGTTTAGCCCTACTAGTGCCACTAATTACCTGGCAGCCGATGTACTCGTAGCGCTGACGACGGTATACGTATTCGTACGCATCAATCCACGAACCGAATCATTGTTTTGCTTTTACTGTACCTAACTAGGTATCTATGTCACTGCGACAGGGTGATAGGAAATAGAACATAATTATTTTCAAATTCGAATAGGTAGCTTTTTAAATAAGTACCTATTCATTAATCGTTTTTATTGAAAGAAGGAAAAAAAATATGTAATACGTACTTACCTAAAGAATGATTTTTATGGAAATAATTTTCTTTCAAATAATACAACTATGTACTATAACTCTACTTTCAAAAGATGGCAACACTATTATGAGTTTGTTGGTGTTGGGATACTGAGTCAGTGTTGCCATTCGTACTACAATTATAGTATTTGTACTATAATTTTGGTCCGCGTACTATGTACGATATTATAAAAAACACGTATAGTACCCCAAAAATACTATAATTTTGAATATCAGGAAAAATATGTAAAAAGTACTAAAATTTCGATATTCCCGTTCGACAAATTGGTGCAAAACTATATTTTCGCAATATAAGAAGATTTGGAGAACTTTGAAAAAAAAATTACTCGAAAAACATAAAAAAATCCCTTGACTTAAAAATCCCCTGGTTTAAAATGAAATTTCTTGAATTCATCGGTAAGCATTTTTGGTGGCAAGAGGTACCTACCTAAATAAAAAGGGGTCCCGGAGTTTCTCAAATTCTCCGTTATTTTTTTCTGAGAAACAAAAAACCTATACATTTATAACAGATGACAACGCGTACTATAATTTTCCCCAAATACTATAATTATGTAGGCTCTGAACTATAATTCCACTTTGAAAAGATGGCAACACTGAATCTGACGTTCGTCGTTCTTCACTGTTCCGAGTTTGTCTATTATTGCCAATAATGAAATTACTTCGATAAAATTTTCGATAATTTGGACAGACATGTCAACAAGAGTAAAAATAAACTGAAATTTGAAGTGGGTTCAGAGCGACGCTCCATTATAATATGAAGTAACTTGATAAAAGCCCAAACTTCTGCATCTATATACCACTGAAATCTATTTTAGGACATTTAGGAGTAAATTTCAGTCATCGTCGTGAAGGTATGAAGCTTTGAGATTTTTGTTTCTGTCTGTTTTGGTTCGTGTTTACTCGATTAATATTTTGTGTATGGAAATAATTATATTGTTATCTAATAAAGTATATAATAATTATGGTATAGATACAGTACAACATATCGTTTTTGTGGTCAAGGTGTTTTCAGACAAAAACCAAACCAACACCTACCTAATGCAACTTACTGAAAAACAATCCAAAACCCAACACAACCTACTTATTTTTGGGTTACAGTGAGTTGTGTTAGGTTTTAGATCTGGTTTTTGGTAACAAAAGACCACATTCACAAAAACGATATACAACATACAGCCGTAGCCATAAATTAACAGACGATAAATGAAGTAGGTAGGGAGTAAGATCATGTTAACGCGCGTGTTTGAACATGTACCGAACCGAAAAAAATCGTTTTTTTTAAACGGTACATGTTCAAACACGCACGTTAACATGATCTTACTCCCTACTTCATTTATCGTTTGTCAATTTATGGCTACGGCCGTATGTTGTAGCTTAACCACTGGGAAATGCCAATAAAAATGGTGTATTTCAAAAAAATACTACCTTATTCTTGGGTCGATAATTATTATAAAACAATCATTATTCGTAGGATGTTAACCACATTTGAATGGTCAAAGACAGATTATAATCAGTATCTTTAGAATTATTTTCAATTGTGTTAATCGTGCCCATTTTTTTTAATAATAAAATGCCTAATTCTTGTCAAATTTGGGATCACAGAGATTGTAAAATATAATTTTTTATCATAAATATTTCACTATATAATGTACCGTAACATGTTTATGTATCATTTTAGATGGCTGAAAACTCATCATGCGACTGGCAAATATCTTGCAAGGAAGTAAAGCAACGAGGAGAGCACCTGCTTCAATCGGGACAATGGTCTGACTGCAGGTTCTTGGTTGGTGCAGAACCTAATCAGGTTGAAATCAAAGGACATAAGCTCTTCCTAGCCATGGCGTCGCCTGTCTTTGAGGCCATGTTTTATGGTGGATTACCTGAGCACAATGATCCCATTCCTATATTGGATGTACAACCGGAAGCTTTTAAAGCACTATTAGAGTAAGTATTATACTTGTTCAATCAACAACAACTACAAGCAACAACTACTCTTTACCATTTCACCCGAAAAGCAGATTTAGCTTCTGAGTGCCATTTGCATTTCATTTCCAACAAAAGAAATGGCGTATTTCAAAAAAATACTATCTTATTCTTAGGTCAATAATTATTATAAAACAATCATTATTCGTAGGATGTTTTATCACATTTGAATGGTCAAAGACATAGCTTATAATCAGTATCTTTAGAATTATCTTCAAATGTGTTAATCATGCCCATTTTTTAACTAATTCTAATCTATTCTAGCCCTAATTCTTGTCAAATTTGGGATCACAGATTAAAAATATAATTTTTTATCGTAAATATTTCACTATTATAATGTTGACAACAATTTTACTAATGGTTTTATAAATGCGTTTAAAAATTAATAAATCTAAAAAATCTCAACACCACTGCACATGGATGTACTGAAATATGACTATATTCTAAAACATTAGATTGAGAGGTTTAAAAGAATACTATTTTATGTAATAAAAATACTTCATGCAGTCATCAAATGTTTAAAATAATTAATATAAAGGATAATAAGGCTTCAAAATTATATAAATAGATTATCTACAACGTTTAAGGAATGTCCAGGCTTATGCTCTGAAATTACCATAAAAGCTCCATTTTGACCTGCGTGGCGCATGTGGGCCTTAAGCCTGGTCCCATACAAACTTATCTTGACTGTAACACTTTGAATTTGACTAGGTGATTTTGTTGGCAACACATGTAACTTCATGCACCTACTACCGCACACAGTGTGAATGAGACATTTTTTGTTGAAAAAAACGCACGATGTTGCATGCAATATATTTTAAACCACAGTGTGAATTTCGCTTGTGTTGGTACAAAATGTCGCCGCATAGAGTCAATATTATTTTACAGCGCATCACTCACTTTTCAACCTAGTACGTACAATTGCCGCTGTTACCCCGGAAGGCCTGTCAGTGTCAGATCACAAGAGAACAAAAATGTTAAATGGCATTTCAGGTTGCAAAATATCCTTCCAATAATTGTAACGCCGTGCATGCGTATATAATTAACATTTAATTTAGCCAATATTTTCACCTTCTTAAAAGCCAATACAAAATCACTGTTTCTATGTCGGTTGTACACGTGTCCGGAAATTTGTACATATGCAGTTCGCCATATCACACTTCATTGTGAAATCTTGTATTGGAAATATATCGTCGGTGTTTTGTAAAAAGGGCGAATTAACCAAAATGCTACTTTACAGGAGGAGGATTTTTAACTTTTGACATTTATTTGTTTTTTACCTGTAGATGATTATAAATATCTAACAAGTTTATAATAAAGCTTAGAAAGAATACTGTCACTATAATAGGTGTTATTATATAATATTTTAAAAGGCCTAATATGTCACATTTGCATTTTATTTTGTAATTTTAGTCGATTATCGTTTTTAAGTACTTTCCTGTGGAGATAAAAATTCGCCGTTTTTACACAACAAAGCTAGTGGGGTACATATTGTATTTTCATTAAAATCTCGATTTCGCCAAAATGGTTGATTCGCCCTTTTTACAAAACACCGATGATATGGTCGTATATTAAAGACCGTCCAACCTCTTTGGGTCGTATAGTACTGACATAAAATTCATGTCTAAATAAAACACGATTATTGTCGGTTTACACTTTACAGTAAGCCAGCGGCAAACAAATTTTGAAAATAGCCTATATACTGGATTATTTGTTAGTTTAGGTTAGGTTTTTATTCTTGAATTTATGAATTTTACCAAAATCGGCTATGACAATTGAATTAATGTTCATAATGAATCTAATAAAATTGGAGACCATATAATATACAGTCATCTCTTTCCGATAGAAAGCTCACGGCGAACTGTGCTACGGTGAAATGTTTTACGTACAATTTACATGTAATCGGTTGTACAATGATGTTTATCCGTTTTGACAGGAGGTCGCATCATATCACTGCTCGAGCTTTGCGCGCAAGAGAGATTTGCAACATTATGGGTAGTTACGATGTATAGCACCTAAATACGGTTGTCAAGATACCAAAATATTTTGTGAATTCAGTTATAGAATCCTCTGCATTTGTTTTGTTCCTAATTAAATTGTCGTTTCTGTATCCTATATCCGTATGTTTAATTTATGGATAATATTTTCTTTCAGATATATATATACGGATAATATAAATATCAACTCTTTTGATAAGGCTTGCGAGTTATGTTACGGAGCCAAAAAATATATGTTACCGCACCTAGTGGAGCAATGTACAAAATATCTGTGGTCAGATCTCAATCCAAAGAATGCGTGTAGAGCTTATGAATTTGCAAAACTTTTCGAAGAACCAGTACTTATGGAAAAATGCTTGCAGGTAATTTCTTGGAAATTTTAAATGGATGGAAAAGGTGACATCTTACGTAAATTAGTACATGGGTAGCCGTTTATATTTCGGGAATTGGCAACACTGGTGTTGCTAGGTGCAATTTGACTTCTGTATTTTGAAGTTTGACATTTTTAACGAAAAAAGTACTCAGAAAGTTTTAACAAACGGACGCTTTTTGTTTTTTTTAAATTCATATGAAAAATTTATCTCGGCCAAGAATTTTACTATTTTTCACAACTTTCGACGTGGATTATTGCGGGAACAGTGCATCGCTGAACTTAATGCTTTATATGGCAATGAAGCACAATCAAAAACTACGCTATATTGCTGGTTTAATGAATTTTATCGTGGCCGTCTTTTGCTCACAGACGAGCCACGTGAAGGTTGTCAAAAATCGGTTGTTTCTCCAGAAAACATCGATGCTGTGTGTGAACTGATAATGCAAGATCGTCATGTGACATACCCTGAGATTTAGGCATCCCTGGGCATTAGTAACACCAGCATGTATATTATGATTTTCCATGAACATTTAGACGTGAAGGAGCTATGATCGCGTTGGATCTCGCATAATTTGACAATCGCATAAAAAAAGGCGCGTGTCAAGATTGTTACAGGTGACGAATCTTGGATCTATACGTATGAGCCCAAAAGTAAACAGCAGTCGACCGTATGGGTCTACCAAAATGAGCCTAAACCAACAAAAGTTGCTCGCACTCGAAGCACATGGTCGCCTATTTTTTTGGAAAAACGGGCCATGTCGCAACTGTGCCTTTAGAGCAGTGCTCCGCAACCGGTGTGCCGCGGTACATTGCTCCCAAAAAAAAAAAAAAATTTTAAGACAAGGATCTCTACAAATGTACCAAAGGACCTACCTTTGAAAACAAATAAATTAATTTTGGATCCGTTTCAAAAACATTTAACTTTGCTGCAAAAGAAATTTCATCATTACTTTCATACAATCAATACGACTGGATTTGAAACCCTTTTGCAAATAATGCCGAAAATTCTATAGAAGCGCTTTCCCTGTAAATTCAAGAGGAATTGGTTGAATTGAGAAACGACGGGACGCTAAAACTGAACTTCGCCGATGTTCCATTGGCTATTTTCAGGATTTCGGTTAATAAAGAATATCCTCGGATTCCGACAAGGCTATCGCAGTTCAGCTCCCATTCAAGTTTTTCAACTCAAGTTATAATTAAAAATAATAACTAGTCTTGCTTGAAGGGTCTTGACCGACGGCTTCGGGTTACTCTTTCAAATATCAAGTCAAAATATATAAAACTTTTACGTTCATTGAAAAAAGCTAAGTTATCACATTAATTAGTTATTGATAATACAAATACATGGCAATCTGTACATTTAGTTCTTCGTCATGTGTTATGTTGTTTGTATATTTAATTTTTCATCAAATAAAAAAACATAAACTAATGTAATTATGGTGCATGGCCTCTACAAGGAGGAGCTGACAGGGCTCTCTGGGGGCCTAGGCTCAGGGGAGGCTGGCGTGGCAGGTCAACCAGATAAGTGAGATAAACACAAATTACAATTTTGCTCGAAAAAAAAAAAGTCGCCTGCGGCACTATTTTACTACGCTGGTATTAATATTTTAAAACATGCGATTGTAAAATACAATTTATTATTATGTCAATACTTGACACATAATAAAATTATTCTCAACACGACAGCCAACCATAATTCAAGTGGATGTATTAATAAATACAAAAAATCGCTAAACATACAATCAATACCAATATTTTTCCTCGAACACCATTTGAAAAACGCTATTTTAGAGTATCACACTGTCTTTAACCTTGGCGATAGGTAGGGGGCCCGCCAAAGATCCTGGCCTGGGGTCCCTCTTCAGGAAGTGGGGTCCATGTTTTGGTGTATAAATTGTTTTACGTGTGTGTGCCGTGGAATTCTCGGAAGACCTTTGGTGTGCCGTGGGTGTGAAAAGGTTGCGGAGCACTGCTTTAGAGAATTGTAGAACAGTCAATTCTGAATGGTACACAAACATTTGTTTGCCAGAAGTTTTTGGTGAAATAAGGAAAAGCAACCGTCGGCGTCAAATCATCCTTCATCAAGACAATGCGAGCTCTCACACATTGGCTCAAACATGCGCCTATTTGAGCACTCAAACATTAAATTGATGGATCATCCGCCGTACAGCCCCGATTTGGCACCAAATGATTCCTTTTTATTCCCGACAGTCAAAGATAAATTGCGTGGTCAACGATTTTCTACACCAGAAGAGACGGTTGATGCATTTAAAAACTATGTTTTGGAGTTACCTTCTGCAAAGTGGCAAAAATGCTTTCCAGATTGGTTCAAACGCATGGAAAAGTATATAAATTATCGTTGAGGATATTTTTAAAAACAATAAAATTGTTTTCATTTATAAAAAAATTGTTTTTGTTTGTTGTTCCCGAAATATAAACGGCTACCCTCATAGTTATATTACTTTGCATTGGGTTGAGGAATTTCATGTTTTATTAGAACAAGAGGAAGTTTGCAATTGTAAATTAACAAGCGCAATTTCATGTTATTAATAATTGGCACTTATTGTCGAACACGAACTTCTTCTCCACGTGTTAAAACTATGAACTAACAACCCCCCTCCTGTGCCGTTAATTGCTTCTGTGTTCAAATGAGGAATGTCCCCAAATTTATCATTTCATTTTACACTTCCGTGGTGTATGGATCTATCAATTTACGTAATTTGATGCTTTTTATAATAAAAATATGTCTAAAACGATCAGGAGTGATGTTAGAATTATTATTAGTAAACTGTTGGATTAATGCGAAGAAGAAAAGGAGTCCCATCTAAAAAGGGAGCCGATATATTATTTAAACATGCGTTGCCGCCATGACAGGTGCGTCACTGAAAAGTCTTCTATATGCAACTAAAGCTACTTTCTGTTATCAACGAGATCTTGGGACAGTATTTCCCAATATCGTCAATTTATTTGTTATTCTACAGTGTTTTACTGTCATGAAAATGTTAACTCGCACTAATATAATATAAATTTTTTATTGAAGTAAATCTTTAATGCGGTTGCTTAAAATTGGTTGAAAGCAAGACATTTTAGTCAACATTTCATCACAAATATTATTAATCAGTAAGCTCCCTTACTTTTAGGGTCTACGACTTAACCCCTTTTTTATTTTATGTTTATCAATAATTTGTTCAAAATGCAATAGATATTATGATTGACTAGTCAGCTATTTTTTTTAATGAAAGAGATATGATGCGTGTGATGAAATCATTTTCAGATAATTTGCACGCAGACAGAATCGGTCCTTTCGCAAACCAGTTTTGAAGAAGTAGAGTTGGCTACCTTAATCACCGTTTTCGACCAGCCTTATCTGAATATCGACAGTGAGCTGGAATTGTTTGATGCGGCGGTGCGGTACAGCAATGCTCAAGCCAACGGTCATAACCAGCCGTCGAGCGTTCAGGCACAAATGGCCAACCAGCTGCAGCAGTCGGCGTCGCAGACCTCTTGCAACGGAGACAACCCTCCGCCTTTGACTCTGCCGCAGCGTGAGGAGTCCACAGCTGCAGTGATCCAACCGGAGATAGATGTGGATGACCATCAGAAGGAATGTGTTGCCGGGCCGAGTAAACTCCAACCCATTGCGCCTCCAGGTGAAATCTTTTAATATGTAAATGGAAATAATAAAAAATTGTGTGTGCTTGTGACTTTTTTAGATTTTTCAATGTTTCTTGAGAAATTTCTCTTTACTATCCATTTCTTTCAAGAATTTTAACTTTTCCAGCAGAAAGTTATTTGTAAAATGTTTTACAAATTCCATTGCGAATTAGCCCATCTGGCCCAATCTATCTGCAAATTTAACTGATTCTGTTTCAAATCAAATTCTAGAGCAAAACTTTTTGTTAACGGAATTGTTATCACTGTAATCCATTCCAACAAAGGTTATCCGCATACTCACAAAGTTACTCATCATTTACCATAGTATTTGTAATATATTGACATATTTTGTTAGTAAATATTAAATTGGTAAACTCCACAAATATTTGTGATTTTCTTACCCATACAATGACTGCCATTCTTTATGTTCATTGTGATTACTTACTCGAGTGTAGTTATAATAAATTTTACAGGATTTTTCAACTTGGTGCTTATCTACTAATAGTAACGGATTATCTTATCATTCACCCTGCAAATTGGCAAATAAATGTCATAGTAGAAGTACGAAGTTCTCTGCAAATTAACCTGCAATGTGAAGTCACTTGTAGCTAACTTAATCGGTGTACCAGAGGTCCTTTCTTTGCTTAAATTTCATACATTTATGCTCTATCTCTATAGAAGGTTTTTTTTACATCTTTAACATAAATATCTATAGTTTTTTTTGATTTCATTAGCTTCATGATATCATCACGTCTCTTGATATCAGTGTATTAATTCAGTTCCTGTTTTATTTTCATTTGTTTATGCATTACATACTCCAAATGAAATATTTTCATTTACAATATATAAGGAACGTCATCCTTTCCACTCAAATATGTACAGACAATGTGGATCTCCCCGGCCTGAAGATACCGTAGCAATTTTTTTAATAGAATCGGTTGTTAGTTATTCACTCAACTGATGGAGTCAATGTCTGGGATCCGAACACATATTCATTTATATTATTATATTATATTTATACAAATAATAGTATTTTCGATGGATTTAAGTTATTTAATATCTGTTACTTAAATATAATTTTATATGAATTCAAAAAGCACTTGAAATGTTACTGAGATTGACGTTTCTGGAAAATATAATAGACGTTCATATTGTTTCTTTAAATAGCTTTAGAAGGCTCATCGTCGCCGGCCCCCGTGCTGTCAATTCGGAATGCTCTGCAGAAGATCCGCTTCTTGACATTGACGCCGCAGCAGTTTGCAGAGGGGCTGGACCGGTGGAATCTGCTTACACAGTCGGAGGCCTTCAGCATCCTCATGAACATCTCCTCGCCCTGCTGCTGCGTACCTATGCCCCACGGCTTCTCCACCTCCAGAGACATCAGGCGCAAGTCCATATTCAAACCTGTGAGATCATTTTCCTATTAACGTTTCTCATTCACCATCTCTATAGATTTAGCGGCATGAATCATATGGTGTTCGAATTTAGAACTAAACTTATCATAGTATAAAAATATTGAGTAATATGTTAAATGTTACCATCGAATCGGAACTGAACAGAAAACCGGAACCAAACCGGAAAAAATATTAGTTTTTTCGGTTCGGTACATGTTCCAACACGCACAAATACATAAATGTATATGAAATAAATTTTATAGTATAGGTTATTTTTCATTTGAAATCTGTGTGTCAAATTCAGGGTGCAAAAAAAATATTCACGATCGTCGCATCTCGACATAATTCTCATAATAAATTATTTAAAAAATTTAAGGTTACGGTATATCATACAATCATACAAGTAGGTACCATAGAATGTTCTAAATTATGGTAAAAATTAAATTTTAATACAAATAAAAACATTTCGAAATTAATCACTCAGAGCTGAATCGAAAACCGGAAAAAACCATTATTTTTTTTCAGAACGAAAACCGGTACCGAACCGATATATATTTTCGAAGCCCGGTTAAAAATGAATTTTATTATTCCAAGTTTTCACTACACCTAATATTATGCATGAAATGAGATTCACATGTAGAATAGTTTCATGTGCATAGTTATAAACATAGGTACTTATGTAAAAACTGCTCTCAGCATAATTCGAATTTTCAGCAGAGCGTAAAGAAAAGAGGTTAAGGTTTCTGATTAACTGAATACTATCCGGTAATCGTTTTGTTAGAAATATATTACCTAACCAAAAAAAGTGTGAAAACATTTTTAATGTTTAAACATAGATGGTGCCCAAAGGAGTTCCGTATATAAAATATGAGGACTGCATTCTGACTTTTGATATAGGTGTCGTTTAGAACAGTGTCTATCTCGTATTAATTTTATCTCCATAATAAATATTGCCATTTTACAATATTCTCCAATATTGTTTTGTATATTGTTTATATTATTCTCCAAAGGCAAAATTGTTTACTGTCTGCACATGAGCAGGTTAGGAGGGATGTTAAACAATGATTTCTCAGGCATTAATAGGATAGAATTTATGGGCACGTTCCCATCCCTATTCACAAAAAAGACTGTTTTATTAATTACTTCCTCAGAAATATACCTACTAATTATTTAAGCTTCTCGGTAGATGAGTTCTCAACCAAACAATGCTCATAATTGAATAGTGATGATATTGTACATAATTCTAATATTAAAACATATTTTATGTACATATTTTAAAAAACATTGATTTTTATAAAAATATAAATGTGTATAACTTGAAATCCTTTTTATTTATATCAAATCGAGCTTAAATATATTGGGACCTACCTAAATAAGATTTCATATTATAAATAAAAAGGATTTCAAGTTATACACATTTATATTTTTATAAAAATTGATGTTTTTTAAAATAAATATAAAAAATATTAAAACTATGAATTAGTAAAAAATCTTTACGAGGAAAAATTGCAAACTTATAAGATGCGGTCCTGTGACAAATTCACATTTTATAACATTTTTTTACAATTGTAAGTTTATCTTTGACTTAAAACAAAAAATATTTTTTTTTTATGTTTTCAAATACATATTTATTAATTAATACAGTTGAAATTGTAAATTATCAAAAAAATGTCTCAAATAGCGAACTTCGTATTTTTACGCTAGGTGCCTTTGGTAGGTAGAAGCATCCCCCTAAAAATAAAATGCAATATGTGAGGCGATTAGTTTCAATGTCTTTAACCCCCATTTTTACGTTTAGTATGTTTCTTGTACCTTTCCAATGTAAATGTTAAATGGAATTAAACCGAAGGTTGATTGCTAAGTCATTTATTCACCAGCCGCCTCGCCTTATTTTAAATTTTATGACTGATTTAAAAAATGATTTTTATTGATTTTTATGACATTAACACAGTGAGTGCTCAATACACGACTGGCGTGTGACCATTAGATACATAACATGGTCAGCAGTGAATGAGTTAAGGACTTAATTTCGTATTCGCTTTTTCTAATTGTTTGCTAATATGTCTGCAAAAGAAATATTCTCCTAAATGTGCTTGATGGTTTTTTACGATTATGCGATGACTCGCTACTGTAAATCAGCACTGTCAGAATACAAGCATCGAACAGTATTATTTAACGCTGTCATTTCTGTTGGTCAATGGTATAATATATCTTATCTGATTTGAACATCATATGATCTGTCTGTGTATGAATGTGGTTGTTATTTTCATAGCAATGTTCAAATTGAAATGTTTTGGTTCGTATTGTATCCCTCGTTTCGGAACGAATGCCCATCGCCCCTGCTTAATATGTAACACTAATCCAACACCTCATGGTTGAGCCATAGTGCCTCTGAAGCCTCAGGTGCGGGTTCGAATCCCACGTTTGTGCAAACACCACTATATGTTTTTTTTTAATGTTTGTTTGACCGAGAGCAAGGACCCACTGGGTTGGGTGAATGGCTAACAACCATCAGTATTGTCATAATTGAGATGCTCCTAAAGGCAAGAAATAAGAAAATAAATTTAAAAAAATATCTTCATAGTAATTTTTCTTTCGAGAACAAAATCAGTATAATTTACAGAATCTTAAAAATATTTACATACCAATGTTTAATTACAATACCATTTTCAAGTTTGAAGTCAATTTGTTTAGCGTCCACTTGGATGATTTGTGTCTTTAGCCCCTCGATTAATATATGTAATTAACACATATGGCCAGGTCAATAAGAGAAAACGAGGAAGAGGAAGAGGACAAGCAAGAGGTAGAGGAACATTGTACAGTGCCAGTGGTAGACTAACACAGACCGAAAGGGACCTGAAGGGGGCCAGACTATTTTTAAACAGAGTTTAAATTAAAAACAGCAAGATTTCAGGAGACTAATTTCAAATTTATAAACTGTGTTCACTTCGATTGCGTTGTTGCAATAGGTTATAAGAAAATAAATTTTATGTTTTTGAAATGTGATAATTTGATGAAAAAGTTGCTGTCCACGTAAAGTGATCTTGATCTGATAATATCCGTCACACTCGATCGTTTGATCTCAAAATCTCAGGACGATTAATAAGTTTGAGTTAAGTGGAACTTACATTTTTCCCGTTATTTATGTCTAGTTTCTGCAGTCCCGTTATATTTTTTATTATACGTTATGTTTAGTACATTTAATTCCCGGTTTTACATTTTTATTTGTCGAATTTTATGTCTGAAATACATATTCAGAATTCAATTAAATTAAAAATTAAATTTATTTTCTTTTTGTAAGTACTTTGCGCATTCATTGGTGGTATTTTTTAGACTTGAATATTAATCACAAGTTTCGTTTGTATCGTTTATATAATTTTTACATTTCATTTCTTTAAGTTGTTTCATGTTGTTTTTTTTTCGTTTACATCTGTTCAAATGCCAAAACAATTCAAACCTTCAAATTAATTTATAATATTGAAAGGAATTTTTATATAAACAAGCCAAAAATAATCACCAAACCAATTTGAATGATTTTTTTATTAAAAATAAAAATATTTCTTTAATTTTTCAATACTTTCCATTTATATAATATTATTCCCACTGTATTTACATTGTTTTTGTAAGTCCCTTCAAAATCGTAAAATCAGGGTTTCACTGTAAATATTGTGGCTAGTTTCTAAATACAAAAAACATTATCAAAATAGTTTCTAAGAACAATATGAAGACTGCAATCTTTATTAATTACGTTTTATGTAATGCATGTAAAAATTATATTCCATTTTGTGGTATTTACAAGATGGTTTTATTAAGAATATTTATCTTTTCATCATAATAACAAAATCTGTTGGCTTGAATATTGTTTGAAAATATAGGTCTTATTGGATGTAAATCTTGAATCTGACAAACATTAATTGAAGGCGTGTCCCTCGACAAGGGGTCTATGTACAAAAATTAAATTGGCCGGAGAGAGGAAATGCTTCAGACATGTTCCCATACAAGCGATGAATGGTAACCAACGGTGGCTGTGGTCAGTGGTTTTGTCTGCTCGCTGTCTAAATCGGAGTGAAACCATATTTAATTAATACTATCAATTACGCATACTTGATGGAATTTGAATTTAAATTCTAATTGGTACGATTCCATAGTATGTAATTTTTGCGACCCGGTTCACCTTTCAGCATCTTCTGGCATCACGTACATTCACAGATGTCAAACGCACACTGACAGTGCCTAAAGATGCCGAAAGGCAAAACCCGGGTTGCAAAAAATTACTCGACTATACAAAAGTCGGACAGGACTCAGAATAGTACAAAATTGAAATCAATTAAAATTTATAACGTTAATTGTACCTTTCCTTCGAAAATTTTGTATTCGGTTTTTAGGCTGTCGTTGTGTGTTCCTCCTACCTCTCTCCTCGACTTTTCGGCTCATTGTAGAGGTCACTTTCAAGAAATGAGCGCAAAAACATAAGGAAAGAAGAAGGAAAAAAGTGAACACATGGTGACAGTCACAACCAACTGTAAAAGTGGTACTAGAAAAAGTTTTGGCAAAATTTCAAATGTTTTCTCCAATACTGAAAGTACTATTTGTCGGTCAGTCAGTGATTCCCAACCGACTTCCGCGAGAATTTTCGAAAGCAAGGACTGGGACTTAATCCTTTTTGGTAAAGAATAGAAAATAGATTTATCATAACCTCTGTCAATGAAGGATTTTGAAAGTTTAGCTATATTATATATTTTTATAGTTATTATTGAAGTACCTACGCGACTGTTTTGCTTCCGTGGGGAAATTTTGTAGCTGCAAGGCACGGAGGAATAAAAAATGAAAAAAATATAATGATACCGGATGTTCTGTTTTTATGTTTCTGGCAAATCGCTTCAAATTTGTAATCCTAATGTTACAGTTTGATACAGTATTTGTATAGTGACAGTGTTATATATTTTATAGGCTTGCTCATTATCGTTAAATCAAAAAAGGTATCCGAATATTATGTATGTAATACAACTTTTGAGAGTGGATTCGACCGCAGCACTAATAGATTATCGATATTTGCATGCCATTACCAATTAAACATAATTATTAATTAATTAAAGGTTTTAAATTTTTTTTTGTTAACTCTACAATATTTGAATTATTTAGGTTGATAACTTTGGGCTATAAATCCATCTTCAGAATGCTGGCAACTCCCAAGTCATCACAGAAAGATAGGTGTGTTGTGAACATAGATTATCACAACGCAGCGTCAGCTTTAGGTTTTGTAAATTAGTGATCTTATTGTCGTTCTGATGATCGGCTTATAGTCCAAAACAGCTGTCGAGATAAATATATAAAATATAGAATTAACAAAAAAAAAACTGTTTTAAAACTATTAAAACTTTGGATGCATTTTTTAAACAATTCATTTGTGATTTACTCCTCTGGACCTTAATATGCATCTGGGTTGGGGTTCCCTGAGATTTATAAGATCATTGATTATATTATACCTCGGTGTATATTATATTATATATTCTTATGCCCATAACACGACTGATTATTTTCGAAATGCTATCCACAAATACATCCCAAATACCGGGAATGGTGATTTTGTATATAGAGTTTGTTCTTTGTTTTAATTTTTTGAATTTCGAACTTATATAACTAAAATTAGATTATTTGAGCTAAAATATTTGGTAAATCTTATGAATAAAAAATTGGCTTGGATTTGTGAGATTTATAAGATAAAACTAATTCTGAAATCGCAAAAATGATAATTCTGTCTTGGATTGTCATCCATATTAGAAACTCTACTATTGTTTGTGTGTACACTCTCTCCTTTGTATATATATTTTTACCCAGTAAATACTCGTAAACCTAATATTTTAGTTACAAGTAAATATTAATGCAGATAATATACAGTATATTATAACCTAAATCCTCTCAAATCATAAATGAAATACAGTTTTTCATATATTATGCATTGACTGAATCCATATCTGAAATTTTTCTATGTCAATTAAAATTATCTATAATATAAAAGATTTGTGAATTGTTTAGGTATTTAATTTCATTTGGCCAAATTGAATATGTATTCATCATTGTATGTAAAAACAATGTAATGTGATACAATGTCTGTTAAATGTCATGGATACATTTGTAAATAGTGTGTTTGGGGTAACGTTGCAGATTCCTTTGTCGAGGTTGCAATGATGAATGGTGAATGGTGAATGGTGAATCAGTGCTAGTCGAAGATGTGCCTCAGAGTCGAATGTCCGACGACGTGTGGACAAGCTTTAATTTCTTTTTGAGGTGAGAACTCAAAAATAAATATATTAACTGATAAGGAAAAAATATATTATATTATTATGTTGGGTATTATTATGGATGTCATTATAATGCCCTATCTTTTCTCGTCATAGGAAGCAACTTTAAAAGATGGTATAGAATGAACATTGAAATAATAATATACTAAACTATCTATCACAAAATTCATAATATATCATACCAAATACACATCATAAAATGTTGCAATGCTCCAAACTCCAATGAAAAACTTTACCCAACACTTTTTACTATATAATGTGAATTGAACATTAAAGTAATACCCCGTTTACACATGCATGGGTTTACTGCTGACAGTACGATTATCGCGACCATAGTACTTGGATTAAAAATGTTCGGAAGCGTCTAAATTTTCACGCGACAATTGGACTGACCGATATCTAGACAACAGTCCAACACAACACCAATTACACCATGCAGAGCCTCATTTTTAGGTTTATCGATTTTCACGACCAGTCAAATAGTACCATAAAATTACAAGATCGCGTCTAGCTTACTCTTGAAGAATGAGATTGGAGAGACAGTCAGCACTTTTACGTGCAAACAGTTATTATCGCGATAGTTTAAAATACACAGTATTGGTGCAAGTAAATCCATGCACGTGTACAGGCGCTATAAATGTGCGCGTGTTGACATTGGAATAACTTGAAAACATGCTATAACCACAAATATTTTATGAAACTACACCTTTATTATCAATATTAGAATGAAAGTGTTTAAAATAATACATAGAATAATATAATGGTTTTAATTTATTTCATATGACTATGAAATGTTGAATCCCATAATGAGAAAAGATAGTGCATCGTAATGACATAGATAATTTCCTACAAAGTTAACAAATACTTAATTTTCAACCTGTATAATATGGCATCTGGACCCTAAAGCCGCGTTGACACGTTCCAAGTACGATCCAAGTACACTTAGGCTGAGTGCCATCCAAGTGCACTCGTATGAGACATCTTCGTACTAATTATTCCTATCCAAGCTACTTGGACCTCGTCCTACTCATCCAAGTTAACTTGGATAGGAGTAATTAGTATGAAGCTGTCGCTTGGATGGCACTCGATCCAAGTGTACTTGGACCGTGTCAACGCGGCTTTAAGGAAAATGCTTCTACCAACCAGAGGCACCTAGCGGAAAAATACGAAGCTTACAATTTAAGACATTTTTTTGATAATTTACAATTTCAACTGTATTAATTAATAAATATGTACCTATCTGAAAACATTAAAAAGAAAAATATTTTTTATTTTAAGTCAAAGATAAACTTACAATTGTAAAAAAATGTAAATTTGTTACATATTTACGTACCCAGTTGCGTTATTATTACATTATATTTTATGGTCATATTTATTATTAAAATTTGGTTTATTAAGTTTTCAATTTTTACTCGTACAGATTTTTGACTAATTCATAGTTTTAATATTTTTTATATTTATTTTAAAAAACATCAATTTTATAAAAATATAAATGTGTATAACTTGAAATCCTTTTTATTTATATGAAATCTTATTTAGGTTTGGTCCCAATATTTATGCTCGATAAAATAAAAAATATTTTTCTTTTTAATGTTTTCAGATACATATTTAATATTAAAACTATGGATTAGTCAAAAATCTTTACGAGAAAAAATTGAAAACTTAATAAACTCAATTTTAATAATAAATATGACCATAAAATATAATGTAATAATGCTTCGTATTTTTCCGCTAGGTGTCTCTGGTAGGTAGAAGCATCCCCCTTAATGTCGTTGATTTTGTATTACACTTTTGATCGATAATGTTAAAAGAATTTTGTAATAACATTGAATGTTAAATTTTATTTGAATCATTTTTCGATTCACAAATTCATTATTATCAACCCTCTCTAATTTCTTAACAAAAAGATATTTCGTTTTATTAGTAATCTCTAAAAGTTGCATATTATTATATTGTTTTATTTTATTTTCACAGAAAAATATTATGTATGTAACTATGTTATTTAGGTAATAAATATTATTCAGAGCATTTTTATTAATGAAAATTCTGCAGATTTATTATTATATAAAGCAGGAGTTCCCAACAGTTTGCAAAATATTGATAAATTTTTTTTTTTTATCAAAAGTGTTATGTAACCGCATTTTCTATATTTCTAAATAAATATTTAACAAATTGAGTAAAAATGAATATCAAGTAGGTACATTATTTATGTTTTGACATTTGATAATATATCAAGTTTTATCATCGGTGGCTGGTTACGTGTCTGTGACTGCATCAGTGTAAGTCCATTCTTCTTAGTCCATGTCCGGTCATTAATAGATACCATGCAGTGCCTCTGAGAATCCCCGCCAGTCTTGTGTCTTCCCAGGTGCACGCCATCACCTGTAGCCAGTAGCGAAGGGTGGAGGTAGGCTGTTAAGATACGCCATAAATAGTGCACATTAAACTTTGTTAGTAACTTTGTTTTTATTGAACTAAGACTACAATTTACAGATGGTGTTCGTTAGTTTTTAAAAATATACTAACTAAACCCTGCCTAACCAAACCATATTAGGTTTGGTATATTTTGGGCGATATGACAAAATTTTGCACACTTTTTCATTCATACTTATTTGTTTTTGTTGAATTAGAAATATATATTATACATGTTGTCGGTTATTTTTTTATATTCATTAAGCCCTGCCTAAACCAAACTATAATAGATAAAAATTATTATTATCTATATTTATAAAATATCCAAAATTATGTATGATTCAATGGCATAATTTTAGATATTTTATGGATAGTATTTTTTTACTATTATCTAGTATGGTTTGGTTTTCGCAGGGTTTAATTGAATTTTAAAAACTAACCGACACCGTCTGTAAGTAGTAGTCTTTGTTCAATGAAAACAAATACGTGTGACTGACAAAGTTTAGTATGTACTATTTATGGTGGATCTGAACAGCCTACCTCCACCCTTCGCCACTGATCCCCGCCAGTCTTTCTGTCTTCCCAAGTGCACGCCATCACTTGTAGCTCACTCGTTAACACCCTGCGGATGGTATTTAACAGAATCTGGTAGGCTTGAATAAAAGGTAGGCCATGTTGTGAGACTCTTGAGGCATCTGTAGGCTTTTGAAATCTGGTAGATTCATTGCACATAAAATGTGCCTGACACTTGAACATAATTAATGTGCTGGTTGGGAACCCATAATATAACAAACTATTAATTTCTCTTATCCAAAGATAATAATAAGTTATTTACTTTTTGCAATTATCTCAATATTTTTTCTTGGGATGTAATTGTGTAATTAGGTTAGTTTAGTTTAAGTATTTTTTATTCAATGAATGATCACAGGATTTAAGAATGTAGCATTCTTTATTAAACATATGTAACTTGGAATGCCTCACAACTATTAGAAAAAAATGGCACCAATTGATACTTGAACCGACAATCATCAAGCTCGGACCACAGTGTCAGATTTTTTTCTTATATTTATATTTTTGATTTATTCTAAATTATGTATGTTTAATTTGGTATTTATTGCATTTTGATGTTCATTGATGTGATATATACCTATTTAGCAAATGCCATGGATTATTAATACCAAAGCCTATAATATTGTAAAATTTTGATTTGTTTGTAAATTATTCAAAATGAAAACTTTAAAGAAGAAATTATAATATGATTTATTTCGTTTCAAATATTATGTTTTTATTATTTCATCCTTAACAAGTGTTTTTTTACTCACTTAACAATCATTACACATAATTAATATTATTGGGGTACAGATTTTCAAATGATATTCAATATATTTCTTAATATTTTTACTTACAATATACCATATTATCAAATAATCACATTAAAAGTATTATCACCTCGATTGAGATATTGATTAATTTATTATAATTAGCATAGTTTTCCTAGTATGACAGTTGACATAATTATATAAACAAAATCCAAAATTTAAAAACCAATACAGTACACTCTCAGTAATCTGCCACTCGATTATCGGACAACTACTATAATCCGCCGTTATTTTTACTAGTTGAAAGCACAAAATCTAGCTCTATAGTTCGCCAGCATTTGATTGTTAAATTGAGTAGTCCGCCACGTACAAGTAAACAATGCAGATGAGACGGGTTTATTTCGGAAACTTCTCCTTCGTAAAACGTACGTTCATCGCGAAGATTATAATGTACCAGGGAGGAAAGTGCCCGTGGACCGCATCACAATTATGCCATGCTCCAATGCAACCGGGACACACAAAATTAAGCTTTTGGTCATAGGGAAAGCCAGGAATCCTAAGCCATTCAAGAATATCTGCCTGACTGAACAAATGGTTGTGTCAAGTGATTAACTATATTTAGTTAATAAACTTAGTTTATAAATATGTATAATTTAGTAAATACTTGATTTTAATTATAAATAAAACCGTAATTTTCTAGTACAAATTTCTCAAAAAAACTATTTTTACGAAATACCTGTTTTAATTTTTACCATATTTTGTATGTATGCACTATAATCCGCCGCTTTCACTAATTCAACACGTGTCTAGTTTTTGGGATGGCGGTGGAATCACAAAAACAATAAATAATTTAAGTTTATAATTTAATTTTTCTAACACCTTCAATTAAAATACGTATGTACTAAAGATAATATTAGAATTTTTAAAAAAGTGCCTAGGGCCTATGAATGTCTTAAAATGGCCCTGTTACCGTGTACTTATTAATGCGTGAGAAAAGATTCACACTTGTATTAGCGCGGTATGAAAAGTTATAAGTGTATTACAGTTGAACTTGGTTATTACAATCACGGAAATATCGAGATCTCAGAATCTCAAGCTTTGTGAAGTCAGTAGGTACCTACCAGCGCCGGCGGCTCAGCACTTCATTACAATAAAAAACTTCTTTTTTAGTTTATGAATGCCATGCTTGTTTCGGAGATTTTTACAGTGGTTTTCAGGTTTTTTATATTCTATGCTTAAATAGAATGTGGCTCGAAAAATGTTATATAACGATATGACGAGTAGTGCTTATAACGAGCAAATTCAGTCGGTCCCATCTTCCTCGTAATAACCAAGTTCGACTGTATATAATCTGTAACTGGTTTCAGGAACACTGACTAGAAAACAATAATTTTGAAATTAATTTACTCAACATGTCACTATACACATAGATTCCTTTAATCCTCCTCAATTATATAAAGTGGCATTTACTCTAAAGTGTTGGGTCAAAATCTGTTCAATTCAATACAATAATATGTATGAAATTGAAATTGAATAAGACCATGAAATTGCTAGTAAAAGACATATCACAAGAAAATATATTTCTTGTTTAATTACTGTACACCAGTGGTCAACACAAAAGAGGAAATATATTGGAAGATATTCTAATACTAAACATGAAAATATACATTTAATGGTGAAATAGGAAGATAAAAGTAACAGAGCTAATAATAGGTTATGCTTGTTAACAGAACAACAAAAAAATATATCACAAACTAAAATTAAAGGCAGTCTATATAATTAAGTATCTGGTTAAAGAAACTATAGAATACCATACCATTAGCCAATTTGAAATAAAACTTTGAAAGATCTTTTGTCAGTAAATCAAAATAAAATAATTCACACCTTAATGTGTGTAAATTATTAAATCAATTAAAATCAAATTATTGGCTTTTTTTCAATAATAATTGAGCAAAATTTCAGTTATCATTAATGAAAATAATAAGTTTTGACCAGTGGCGGCCGGTGATTTCTAATTTTTATTTCATTGTGCACTGAAAAAATGACTATGTACCTTTTAAATAGACCTATTTCTTTTTTTTGGTGGGAAAAACATCTTTAACTCACACAAGACTGGAATTATGTGTAATTATCTAGTTTTTTTCAATAATCAACACAAATACATAAGTTAAGACTTTATTTACTGTAGCAGGGCACTGTGAACTATTTTTCTATGAGCACTACTATAACAAGATCGGTGGGGAACACGGATACATAAATAGCTCATAATATGGTTTGTGTTGCGATAAGTGAGCAATGCCTTATGAATAACAAATACATATTATATATGATGTTATGCTTTAGAAAAATTCAAGACGTGCAGTGCACTTGTATAGTGTTATCCGCCATTTTATTACCGCCACTGGTTTTGACATCATGAAGGGCCACTGATGATAAATTGTTACAAATTAAATTACTTATTAAAATAGATATTTTGGGGACTGATGGCGAATTATATAGCTGGTGCTGAGCTCCATTTTAGAATCGACACGAATTCTTATCAGGTGATATTCACTCATTAAAATATTTGAATGCCGTTTGAAATAACTTTTTAATTAAGCCTACATTATAACATAGGTTTTTTTTAAGTTAAGGATGAAATACTATTTTAGTTAACAACGTAGTGTTAATTTAATGTTATATTTTTATAGATTAGGAATATTTTGTGAAATTGTTACTGATTCGACTTTGAAGGAATATCGATCAGTGTTTTTACCTGTTTCAACTTCTATTATCTAATATAGATCTTCATATTTGTTTATTTAATATGCGGTTCAGTCTATAAGGGCCAAGTACATAACTTTTTGAAGTTATACTTCTTTTGCCGCGTTTGGGAAATCAGATCAGAGTGTATTTTTGGCGTGTGACATGAAACACATAATTAATTTTTTCACACGAAAAAAACGCACTCGATTGGATTCGAACCACCGATTGTTCGGTTATCAGCCGAACGCACTACCTTTACGCCACAGTATGATACTGCAATCGTGATGACTATACAGTATAATATTATTGTTTAGAATTGTTCCGTTGCCTAGGCAGCGAATTTATTATTGTCGGCAATTTGCAATTCCTTACGTAAACAAACGATTAAACGTCAGTTAGTAATATAAGTTAAAGTGTATAGAAATAAACCAATGGCGTTCCAATAAGTGGTCCTTTTTCTTGAGTGTGTAATTTAACAAGATAATTAAGAGCTAGTCAAAGAATCTAGTTTATCACAAGTTTTGTTTTTGTTTTGTTATGCCAAAGAAGTATAACTTCAACACGCGTACATAACTACACTCACCAATTTTTTTTACTAACATTTTACTGTTGCATAAATATGTAAGTAACTAATTTAGTTTATTTATAATATACAATACCTATATCTTGTTGGAATAGAATTTGTTCAATTTGTTCAAATGCTTTTATGGCTTCAATAATTAATTATTATATAATATGTAAGTATGTATTGTGAAACTACTTAAAAAGACAGTAGGTACAGGATTATTGATTTAATATGTATGTATGACATTACCCACATTGAACATTTGTATAGTCTTGGGTTGACCGAAATAGCTAATTAATTAATTTTTTTTTTTATTCAACAAATAATTCACAAGATTTAAGAATGTATAATGTCTTTATTGAACATACATACAGTCAAACTTGGTTATTACGAGGAAGATGGGACCGACTGAATTTGCTCGTTATAAGCGTTACTCGTTATATCAGAGAATAGGTATTTTTAAATGAGCGGGTCACATAACACAAAAAGTCGCAATTCAAACAAAAATACACAATTAGAATTTTTCCCCGAAACAAGCATGGCATTCATAAACTACAAAAGAAGTTGTTTATTGTAATGAACGCTGGTAGGTTTAACTTAATATAACCGTAAAAATAATGTAATAATAACGTAACCTATGTACCAAATATGTGACAAATTCACATTTTTTTTTACAATTGTAAGTTTATCTTTGTCTTAAAAAAAAAATCTTTTTAATGTTTTTAGATACATATTTATTAATTATATATGATCCCCCTTAAAGAGTTAATTCAAATAAAACACAATTTGTAGTACTTATTCCACATAATTTTATAATCACAATTGATAGTTGAGAATGTCCTATTGAAGCGGATGAAACCTGTCCTGATCATTATTAAACTGTGTCAATACATTTATTGTATTTTATTTTAATATTCAATAAGTCCAATGTCTAATAGATCTTATTACCATTAGTTGTGAGATTTATAGTATTCCATGTGAATCACTTTAATTGACCTTTTTTTCGGATTTCATCTTTTGACGTTTTCAAACACAACTGACATACTTCCACAGTATTTTTAATAATATGAAAATACCAAAAGACGAAACCGGGTTGCTAAAACTCACTCTTACTCAGCTCACGTCAACTAGAATTTTAGTCAAAATGTCATCTAGTACTCGTTTGATAGTATTAATTTTGAACATTGCCATTGTGCGTGGAGCAGAATTCGAATAGCACTAATTTGAATGATTATGTGTATTGTGTATCAGGTGCAGAGCATTATAGTGGACTCACCGAGCCCCGTCCCGGGGGAGCAGCGCTCTCCGCTGCTGTTGCCTCTCACGCTATCGGGCTCTCAGCAGCCGCAGCCGCAAACACAAGGCCAGGCGCATGCGCAGGGTCGTTCGTCCGAGTCGCGGGACTTCAGCAAATACTACTGTCAGAGGTCGGTGGTGCACCAGACTGACTGCCTCAATACAAGCGTGCTCGATTGCTCTGTCACTTTTACCGTGGACAAGAACATCTGTGTCATCGGCGTGCAGGTTAGTCCTGTTCAAATTTAATAATACTTATTCTATTTTACTTTTACCGACTGTACCCGAAGATGTTGACAAAAATCTTCCTATACAGATGGAGACTAATTATATCAAAGTAATGTTAGAAAAGAAGGACTCACTGTTTACTGTTTAAATTAGTAGCAATTCATTTTCCACTGCATTTTCCTCAATGAGTAATACACAAAATTTAAGAATGCAGCATTCGTTACAATCAATTCGGGTAACATTGGACAACTTTTAGGTGTTTTAGCGATTGATTGGTTTTTGGAAATAGTCAGCTACATCTATTTAGATTATTAGGTGCTCTTATAAATTCGTTAAACCAATTTTGATATCAAAATCTTTCAAAATATACATCACTAGAATGCTGTTTTTATGGGTGGTCCAATGTTAAATGAATAATTGGGTATCTTTGGACTTTAATATTTTCGATGCTTAAATTCCCTGATTTTTAGCTGAATACGCTATCTGGGTAACATTATAATGTATTTTTTTTGATGTAAAAACTAATCAAATAGAAAACATCAAAATGTCACAACATAGTATCTATTACCCATACTTACTGTCTGGTTTAGGCGAAGGTACCTATAACAAGAGTGATGATCAATTGAAAATGACCTTTTGAATACAGAATACTGCTCTTGCTATAATAACGGATGTTTTAAAATAGTTTGACAAGTTAGTGTGATTTGTTATGAAATCCATAGAAAGAAAGTAGATTGGGTGTGCTTTTTCTATCAATTGTATTAAGGCCATGCATTAGTTGAGGCACGGTCTAAAAAGATCGTCGCTAGGCGATGCGCGGATTGCGGGTGGTGGGTGAAAATGACGCCTGTCAAACGAAATATTAATTGTCATATAAATCCAACATACGTCTATTTTATGTTCTGTTTATTGTTCTATTAGTAACAATAATAATATATTCATTGACATGTTTTCTTTTTAAAGTAAATGGGTAACGTTTTTAGTCATCTTTACACGATTTTAGAATTAATTGACCCGTCGCCATCACGCAGCAAAGTGACGTGTTCCTGGGTCAACATTCTCTCAGTGAATGGCAGCGAGTCCAAAATTTCGTCGCCCGTACAGTTGAAAATTATTTGGCGTTTCACTGATGCGTCACCTTAATGTCTCCTAATGCCGTCCACCAGAAAAAAAAATAAAATGCAGTTGCTTAGGTTTTGTCCAATGTTACCCCAAATTACTGTAATGAACATAGATAATTTGGTAACTTCAGCAACATACCTATTATAAAGACTGACGGCTTCGTAAATAAAATAGGAAAATCATAATAATAAATATGTTATTTTCAAATAGGTTCCGACTCAAGTGTTGGGCGGAGATCCTCACTCGATGCCGCCGTCAGGAACATACTCGGAGTTGCTGTACGCTCATCTGTTGGACGCGGACGGATCCCGCCTTACCTACACCCACTCCACAGCCCGTGTCCCTTACAACTCTCTCATTGAAATCACCTTCAACAGGCCATTTTACATACAGAGGAATAAGGTTGGTTTTTTTTTAATTGATTTCAAAAATATTTTGTATCACTATCCAATGAGAGAGGGCAGCGCTTCCCAACCTCTTTAATTACTTAAATGACTACAATATTTTTCGTATTCTTCGTTTCATAAATTATCAGGTAAAATTCAATATAGTTCATTCCTTTTAAGTTTTTCCTTATTTTTATTCCTCAATATTTCATTTCCCAGAGGAGTTTCAGCCATACATTAAACCGAAGTCTGTTGCATGGATTGATACTTTGCTGGCTCCGCTGTGACTAGTTTTGTGATTTTATTTTCTGATGATTTATTTAAATAAATATTAGGATTACACAGTTTTTCCACAATGGGACCAAATTGCCTGTCGGAATATTTCATAACGATTAGTAGTGTTATGATCAAAGATATTGAATAAATTCTTCCTCTATAGAGATGGCACCTACCGTTACTGTCATATTTTTAGGTGTACAAAGTGGGCGTGGTGTTCAACAAATTTGGATGGTACCCGATGGGCGTGTGCTGCCAGCGGTTGGCCTGCGATTCCGTCTTCTTCAATTTTGGCGTCGGCCAGTCCAGCGACTCCATCAGGGACGGCCTGATCCGATCCATCATCTTTACTTACTGAAGTTTCTCACTCTTAATCGTGGTAATAATTTTTACAAACACATGTCTATAAACATGTGCAATGTCAAAGAGAAGGGTTGTGCCCTACATGACTGTCATGTCACCATTTGGATTTCCAGTGTGAAGGTGGAAATTTTTGAAGTGTAATTTCTTTTCAAGTTACAGTGACAGCTAACTCGAAAACGGTCCTGGATCAGTTTATACAATCAAACTTTTGATGTGCAGTCAAACGGTCTACCACTGAGCTATATGCTCAGACTAGTGAAAATATATAAGCATTCTCAAAAAAAAGAGCATTCGTCAATGCCCGCTGGGTAGTCAAATACATATATATATATATTTTTTTTAACCATCCTTTTTTATTAACAAAGACAAACAGTTGGTGTTATAAAATAAATATGAAAGCAAAAGTATTGTAACTAGTATAGTGAATTTTCCACAAATCGTCGCCCTCAAGGAAGAACTCACCAACCAACAAAAGTAAAATCCTGAGATAATCGACTTTTAAACTTTTTGAAAATTTTAAATTGCTCTCATTAGAAAACGAAAATACATAGAAGGAAACGGTTTTTTTTGTTTGATTGGTTATTTTTATGTTTATGTACATTACATTTAAAACATGTAACCTTTTTCCTGACTTTTTCCATAACACAAATATCTTTTCTATGTAGTTGGTGAATTTTTTGTTTTTGTAATTTTTAACATAAAACCTATAGATAGAATTTTGGTGATTTTTTCTAAGATAGAGTTAAAAATTGCAAGATTTTCTGTATAAATAACTCATTTTGAGCAAAAACTGTATTTGGTGAGTTCTTCCTTGAGGGCGACGAAATAGTAAATATATGGCAATTTTTTATTTTATTTAAGAATACAAAACATTGGATATAACAAGACGTTCACAACATGAGATGTACATTATAATATGTGAGAGTAATATTAATAAATATTAACTACTACTCTCACAAGAGAGAAGAAAACAATATTAATAAAAAAAAACATGAACATACAATAAAATAAAGTTTCAAAAACATCGATTGTTGAAAAATACATCATTGAAAATGTTTATGTCTTTAGGGAGCGCATTTACTAGTCTTGCACCCCTCGCTAATGGTGCCTGATAGGCTTGACTCGAGGAAACAATTCTGACTAGTGATTCGGGATCCCGAACTATTTTCGATACCTATGAATCCCGGGATTTTTAAACATAATCCCGAAACTTTCAGGATTGATTTTTTTATCAATTTTTATAGAAAATAAAATAAAAACGAAAATATAACAAAAAAATACTTTAAATAACATAATATTATAACTACATTAGAAATATACCGAGTTTGAATGAAGTTTGATTTATTACCCATGTGTTGCCAATTCATTTTTTCACATAAATTAATGAAAATGAGAAAGATTGGAAAAAAACAATACTTCGCACTTTTAATAAAGAGATTCCACCATGATATCATACGTTTTACGACAGTTTCATATTTGGCTGACTAATTAGATTTATGAAGCGGAAAGGCCATAAACCATGATTTACTTTACTATTTTAAATCTCGCAAACCCATTCATTAAGTCTTTACTGTCAGAAACAGCAATCTCATATAATATATGTAAACACTAAACAAAATTTTGATTCTACGAAATTTTATAAATGAAAATTGCTTAGATTTATAAATAGTTTAACATAGATTAAAAATTCAGAATTTCACTCAAAAAAAGAACAAAGACAATTACTATAATATTTTCAACCAGTGTGGACTCAACTTAATGCTTAAATTAGTATGGAGCCATAAGATATGAAATATAATATGACGACACAATAACACTTGCCGAAAAAATATCTTAATGTATTTGCCATCCATAAAAGTTACACTAATTGATTATTCAAATAATGTCGAGCATAACACCTGTTATTGCTAAATTCAACACTCGATTACATTTTTTAGTTTGTCGCTTCTATCTTTATGTATTAATGCTCAATAACAGTTATACCAATTATTTTTAATTGACGTATTTATTACGAAACAGGAATAAAAGTATTTTCAAGAAACATAGGCAGTGAGGTAGGTACCTATATATTGGTTTAGTTTATTGGCTCGTTTAAGGTGATTCATAATGTTTTAGTGAATGTAAAGGCAAATTATTCATTATTCAGAATAATGTTTTAATTACCTAAATCTTTAATTTTTTTATATTGTATTTATTGTCAACACAATAGGTTATTTTTTATTTTAATTGTATTTGTATTATTGTATTTGTTATATTTTCATAAATAAATAAAACTATTTTACTTTTACATTATTATTTATATTACAATATTATTTACTCCATTAAACCTATGTACCTATTTCCAAGATTGAACATACACAAAATTAACAATAAATGTCTTAAATAGTATAAATTATACTAGATTTATTTTTGACTGATTTTATCAACATTATTTGTAAAAAATATATTAAAATTTTTTTATTATAAATTAAATTTATTATAAAAATTTAATATTAACTATTGCAAAAATGCCAATCCCTGGATTGTCAAATTGTAATCCCGAAATCCCGGGATCAAGATTTTGGCTCGGGATTGGATTCCCTAGTTCTGACCCAGAATAGGTCATGGCTGCGACCACGTAGGTAATTGACAAACGCATATAAATTTTCATTCTTTAGGATGCCTGGATTCGAAACCATCCCTCGTGATAGCAGGAAAAAAATTTTCAAGAGCAGATATATGTAATTTAGAAGTTTCACTTGTTGAGTGTGCTCGCCACATTTTCTATCTATTTTTTACAAATATTGGTTGTTGTTCATTTATTCATACTATCGAGTCCGAACACAAGTTGATTGAAAAAACAACATGTGACAATGGTGAAATGTAAGAATACAACAACATTCCTTTATGCGTGAAGGTGATATCTAGAAAAGATTGCTTTTTTACATCATTGAAATAATTGGACGTATATATCGTCACCGTTTTAGCAAAACCATCTATGTGCACTTTCTCAAATTGTGCAGGAGAAGGATAAAACTGAATAAAAAAATAGTGTTACATTTAAACATTAAAATTATGAAGAATGCTTTATTATAATCAGAAAATGGTCTAAGATTATTATTTTGTTTACAAAAATCTTTTATTTTTAATACAAAAATAATAAATATACAGTTTGTGATGTCACATAAGTTGTTTTGACCGTTTTGTAAATACACATAGTTTAATTTATTCATCAAAATGTGAATAATAATAAATTCATGAAAAACTGTTACATAAATAATAGTTGAAATATACATAGTGCGTTAGTGATAAATTGCAATATGATTTTATTAATTATTAATGCAATAGTGAGATGATATTATATTTATAAGTTCGTTTACTTTCTATTAGCAGGTTTAAATGTTAGGTTATCGTAGAAATGGTGGTGATCTTTCTCTATTACACTTTTTAATTCCTGAAGATGTATGTATTTCGACTGCGATGTTGGCAATGATTCATTATATATATTACAAAGGTAGTCAAACGGTTGCACTGATAAAGTTGAGTTTGTAAAAGATTGTTCCATCTGGTAGATACTGTAACATTTTAATATCATATACAACAGGATCTCCGATTCGTTTTCCTGGTCTGATTGAACTTAATCCAGATTTAATCTTATCCATAATTCTTAAAAATTTAAAATCAATGACATTAATTTTATAAGGTTGTTTTGGTCTTGCTAGCCGCATACGTGCTATATAATCAGATGGTGAATATATTGGAGGCTTAAAATACTTTTCTTAGGTGGCATGTGCACTATCGGCCTCTATCATGGTGTGGCCTTTTTCCAGAAAAAGCTGTTGAATCTCGATGTTTTTTCTCTCTAAAGATATAACTTAGAGCAGTAGCGAATAATTTAATTCGGTTTTGATGTCCACACCCATCCGATATTAGAATTATTTCATTGTATTGTCCTGCTTTCGATGAGATGAGACAAATTCATTAGAAGATACATTATGAAGAATGTATATGGTGAAATTGTGTAGTTGCAGCTTTTGTTTATAATACATGTGTGCCTGTGTTTTGGACATAGCAGCATACTTTGGAGATCCATTGTGATTACTAACCGTCCAGTAATACTTCTGGTACGTCTATTTCATTTTTGGTCTTCTAGCATCTTTTTTTTTTAATAATGTGGCTATTGTATTTCATTTCTGAAACATTCTTCATTTTATAACTACAGCAGATGGCAGTGATGGCACACTGATCTTTACGTGGTTGGTGGATACTGATTTTTTGGTGGTAAATATACTGGAGTATATTCTGCTGCTTTATGACCATTTTCCAGAGACCATTTTTTATATTCATCATGCATTTGTATTTTGGATCGGAAACACGATTCCACATACACCCTGGAGGTATTTTCTATGCAATAATGGCTGGGAACTTTGGAATTAGATCCAACCATAATGTAACATTTTTCCACAAATCTCTCCGTTTTGATTTTTGGTTGCACTACCAATTATTTATCTTCAGTTAGATTCTTATTACCTGTCATTGTTGCTTTCAATTCGCCACTGTCATCGAGACGTTTGTAGTTGTTTATCCAACTTTTAAATTAATTCTCGCCTATGCCCTATTGACCATGTAGGCATCTTCCAGAAATTATTGAATATTTCCTGTCTCTCTTTTTGAGAAAGCATCTTTCAAACCGTCGTGCAAGACCATAATGCATAGCATATAACATAGAAACAAACTATGTGTAGCCAAACTGTAAAAAAACATTACACTCTCGATATCAAAATACCATCTTACTTATATGTTACTATAATATACACATAGTTGTTTTTGTGAACCGTGGTTTTTGAACCTTACACACAGCTGTTTTTTATTTTTTGAAATAACTTCGGAGCGAGTTTACCCAACACATAGATCATTTTACTGGCCTATAGAGAAAAAAATAAGGAATGACTTGGTATTTAAAAGTCATTTTTGATAAAAGTGACACATAGATGGTTTTGCTAAAACGGTGACGATATGCAGAAAAGATCTTAGCATTGGATCTTATTTCAATAATCCGAATGAGGATATCTCATATACGTATATGCAAAAAAGATCCAGCCCGTAAAATTATTCCTTTCGCGTCAATCCATTTCTAAAATAATGCCAAAATGCATATCTTCAATTTTACATTTTGCGAAAAGAGTCCAGTGATAATTGGTCGTGATTCCAACGACATACATTTTTGTATAAAAGATCTAATTTTGCTTTGGATCTTTCTTGAAACTAACTTTCGCAATGGCAACATTTTGTCTATGGCATTAGGCGGCCACAGACGTACAGTTTTCGTAGCAGGTTGAACATGGCACAGACAATAACTGTACGTTAGTGGCCACACCACAGATCAGTTTAACTACCCCATTTAAATCTGTCGAACTGTCAACAGACGTGCCCATATACGTACAGTTATTGTCTGGCAGAGCAAGTGTCAAAAACTATGGAGGTTAGGTTCGCGGAGATATTACACAGGGGTATTGTTTCAATTAGTTTTAGGTAGAGTATACTTGAACGATATTGATGCACGAATAATTTTACTTTGAATTTATTATGGTTATAATTGTTTTTATTAGAAACAAATTGACATAAAATACACACCCATGACGTTGGTAAAATAAATCATGATTTCGCTAGTGGATTGTGTATTTTATCGATTCACCTAAACAATATTATACACATTCGTGTAAATATAAAATATAATCTTTTCTTTTGAATAAATTATTCCCTTTAATGGACAGTATTAATTAAGTAAGAAAACGGTAATATTTATAAAGGTATTGATTTTATATACAATAAATTTAAACATGCCACAAAATTATATTTACATCAATCATCAGTATAATAATTAATTACTATGATATTATTAAAATATATACTTAAATTTTATTTAGATTTAGCGACATTGTCATTCACAATTAGGTATATTAATTTATGTTGTGAACGTCTTAAATTAATAATTTGTAATATTCACTACATACAATAAATAAAATTTGAGTACTGAGTTATTAGTCTATATTTTCACAATAACTTAATATTTATAATGCTCTCTAAAATTTTAACATTTATATTATATTGTATAAAATAATATGTTTACATAAATAACTATTACTTTGTTTTACTCTCGTAAAAATAAATAAGATATGATATTTGCGATCTCCGCGTACATAATATTATTACATTTTTAATAATAAATGAATTTGTATTTTATAACAAGCAACACCAGCCGCAGTTGTATCGCGCGGTATATTCTACTTTACATTACCAACATCTAACGTCACCCGAGAACTTTCGGCTGGTTGAAATTCCAACAGTTTTACAAAAACACGGGAGTAGGGGGTCGCTGGCAGTTTGAACCTGGCACACGTCTGGCAGGTCGAAAAGTGTCCGTCTATGGGCGCAGCAGATTATCTACCAAAGATAACTGTATGGCCGCCATTACGTATTAACTGGCATGTTCAACCTGTTACGAAAACTGTACGTCTGTGACCAGCAATTGGATCACAAATAACAAGGGAAAATTGTATAAAAAAGACCAACCCTTTTATATTTTCATAAAAATGGACGGTTCCGAAGCAGAAGTTTGCTTAAGGGTGTTAATAGTGAAGGGCAGCCGGTAAAAATCCATTTTGAGCATTTGATTCCACTGTGGCACAGGGCAAACTTATATTGTCTCCCAAACTTAACGATATTAAGTCAATAATGTATCTGATACCTGCAGATGCTAAATCATTGTATGATAATTTAAATTGCGAAGAAACTATAATGATGACATCGGAGGCTATGGTGGTCCATTAGACTTTGTCCTAGAAGATGAAGCATTCTGATATTTTTTAAATAAAACGTTTTCATAGTTTGTTTACCAAATAAGTTTCATATAAATAAACTTCTTTTATTTTTAAAGTTATACTTCTTTTGGGGCGTTTGGTAGAGAGTGAAATTGAGAGCTGCGCGCGCACACCGTTACGAAAGTGCGCGACAGCATGAAGTTAGCTGCGAATCAGTCAGCTGTATACAAACGTAAGTTAGCAAGTAGAATTGTTCCGTTGCTTAGGCAAAGAATTTATTATTGTCGGCCAGTTGCAAATCCTTATGTAAGCAAACGATTAAACGTCAGAGTGACAGTTGTTACTTGAAAAATAAAAACAAAGAGAAATAATTATATAATTTAGTAATATAAGTTTAAGTGTATAGAAATAAACCAATGGCGTTCCTATAAGCGGCCCGTTTTCTTGAGTGTGTAATTTAACAAGATAATTAAGAGCTAGTCGAAGAATCTAGGTTATCACAAGTTTTGTTTGGTTACGCCAAAGAAATATAACTTCTAATGTGCGTACATAAGTACACACACTGATTTTTTGTATTTTAATAATTGTTTTATTTAAAAATATCCTGCTAAAAAATTGTTGGATAACAACAAAACAAAATTTTTACATATTAAAAAAAATGATCGAGAATTTCTGTTTTTTCTGAATTTACTACGTCATACAACAAAACGTAGGTTATGGATTGGATTTTTCACGCATATTTCCAATCATAATACAAATTCATATAAGATCCAATTCTCATTGGATTCTTTTTACATTTTAAATTCTAAAAACACATTTAAGCAATAATGATCCAACCCCATAGATTACTATATAACTCATTAATGAAATGTAAATTTCTAATAAACTGTACATCATTAGCAAGATAGATTCATTCCATTATTTACGATAACTTTTGAAAGCTGGCAGTTTACTGTGATTTTTTATTTATCCAATCTTCTATTTCCTCAAATATCTCAAAACTAGTAGGTTATGGATTGGATCTTTTCTGCATATGTATGTCCAATTGACGAAAGGTTCATGATCTGATTTGACGCATGTATTATATGGTTTTCCTAAAACTATTATCAGCAAAATGTCAGCTAATATTTGCTAGTTAAGTGAATCTCTTTCTATAATAATAATAATACTAGCTGAGCCAGCTGGCGGTCGCCAGTCTGTCTCGCTAGGTCTTGCAGACGGCTTGGCGGCGTTGGATTTTAATATAATTGTGAAGTATGCATAGATGGCACCATAGTTTTCCCTTCGGGATTGGTTTTTTGTTCACGTCAGACAGTTTGACATTTCGCTGATTTGTCAGTTTTACGATTTGCAAATCGTCACTGCCAATATAAATTTGGGCTCATATGCGTAGTCTATTCAGGAGTCTGGCCTTCACAATATCGTCTTACACCACCTTAGGCTGCTATGCCTAGCAGAACAGCTGGCAATCGCCGATTGCTACCACTGATATTTTAAGTTTAATACAATATATGTGTAGGTATGTGCAGTGAAATATGATAAATAATTATACATCTCAATCATTCGAATATATTATGTGATTATCATAAATAGCGATCCAATATAACGTGATATTAATCTCCTTCGGGTCCCATTGAGATAATAGAAGGTTAGCAGTGTAAAAAATAAATTTAAACATTATTTTGTTTCATTGTCTATAAAAATTAAAGGCTTGCAGCCATAGAATAATATTTAAAAAATCAAAATTTGAATTAAAAATTAACCTAAACAATATAGTTTCCCGGTGCGGGACATTCATATTGAGACAAATGTTGATAAATAATGAAGCAATACATATTATTTCTGAGAGGAATAGAACAATTCTGATAAGAATAGGAATTTATAAGACCTAAAGATGTGGAATCAAAAGAAGAAGAGGCCTTCATCCAGGAGTGGATTGATACAGGTTGATGACGATATAAATGAGTAGGTATATAAAATCGTAAATTTAAAAAATGTAGCAATTTATATGACCAAGTAGAGTAGAATTAGGTTGAGATAACCTTCATCCAGCAGTGGATTGATCTTGGTTGATGATGATAATGACGATATTATGAATGGGTAAATATAATATCAGCAATTTTGATAAAATTTAGCAATCGTTTAGCCGCTAGTAGTAGAATCAGGTTACGGAACCCTTCATCCAGCAGTGGATTGATCCTGGTTGATGATGATGATGACAATATGAATATGTAGATAAATAACATTAGCATTTTTAATAAATATAGAAATTCAATCTACTGCTGTAGGAATTCTATAGGAATACAATCAACGTAGAGAGGCCTTCATCCAGCAGTGGACTTATTGAGGCTCGTGATAATAATGGCATTATATATAGATAGGTAGATAATAATATCAATGATAAATACAGCAATTCAAATGACAGAAAGGAGTAGATTCAGGGTAGGGAGGCCTTTATCCAGCAGTGGATTGGTTCAGGTCGATGTTGATAAGGATGATAGAAATAGGTATAATATCACAAATTCGTTTAACCGCTAGTAGTAGAATCAGGTTGCGGAACCCTTCATCCAGCAGTGGATTGATCCTAGTCGATGATGATGATGATAGCGATACGAATATGTAGATAAATATAATATCACCGATTTTGATAAATACAGCAATTCAAATGACAGAGAGGAGTAGAATCAGGGTAGGGAGGCCTTTATCCAGCAGTGGATTGCAGTTTACTCTCAAACGTAATGCCAAGATCCCTTACAGATGATATTCGTGACAGAACTCTGCCATGCACCGAGTATTGGAAAAACAACACTTTTGAGGCTCTGGTAAACGACAAAAGATTGCATTTATCAATATTGAATTCTAGTTTGTTACGCCTGCCCCAATCTAATATATTATCTATATCAAGTTGGAGCTGACGACAATCGTCCAAGGTGACAACTTCCAAAAAGAGTTTCAAGTCATCAGCGAACAACAAAAACATAGCATTTTTTATTACCAATGCTATGTCATTTATAAAAATCGTGAACAGCAACGGCCCTAAGTTTGAGCCCTGAGGGACACCAGAAAATGTGTAAAAGGTCTGTGACTGATAAAGGCCGTACGATACGTATTGTTGACGGTTCCTAAAATAACTCGCGAATAGCTTCAAAAATCGATCAGACAATCCAATAAGTTGGAGTTTTTCCATCAGGACATCATGATCGACTTTGTCAAATGCTTTCGAGAAGTCATTGTAAGAACAGTCAACCTGGTGGCCTCTATCCAGGGCCGATGACACATAATTGGTAAATACCATCAGGTTAGTTTCCGTTGATCGGCCTGCTCTAAATCCATGCTGTCCATTTATTATAAATGACTCAATTTTTGGAGAAATCATGTTGTACATGATCATCTCAAGAACTTTTGCTGGTGCAGAGAGAACAGCTACCGGCCTGTAATTCTCCACTGATGACTCTGTACCACTCTTGTGGATTGGAGTAACCTTCGATATCTTCCACGTTTCCGGAAAGATACCTGTCTCCATTGTAAGATTATATGTATATGCAAGTGGGCCTTTGACAAAATCAACACACCCCTTTAAAAAAAATGTAGGGACGTTATCAGGTTCCAAAGAGTGAGTATTTTTTAGTTTTTTAATAAATTTTAACACATCGCTTACATCAACTGGAAAAATATCAATGGACTGGGCACCGCATGATGGCTGTCTCGACGTGGAGGCAACATCCAAATAAGGAATACTACTTGCGTAGACAGACCTGAAGTGACCAGCAAATGCTTCTGCTACTCCATGTCCGGTCACCTCTTCGCCTTTCCAACTCATCGAATCGGCATACCCGCCATCCTTTCTTAATGATTTAATATAATCCCAAAACGATTTGGGATTTACACGAATGCAATCTTCTACCGATTCCATATATGTTCGATAGGCCATTCGAACAGCTTGCCTCACTCTCAAGCGATAAAGGCTAAACATTTCATAGTCGCGTTGACCATGCTCAGCCTTCCAAGCTTTGTGATAGCAATGCTTGATCTGAATGTCCCCAATAATCTCTCGAGAAAACCACCTCGGGTATCGCTTTCCACCACGACATGGCGACCTCCTTGAAAAACATTCATCAAACACATTATATACAGTATTATAAAAGAATTGTACCGCCTCATTTACATCACAAATCCCGAGCAACTCACTCCAATCTACTTCACTCATTAATGAGTAAAGTAGCTTGAAGTTTCCACCTTCAAACTTCCATCCCCTGCACCGATCGGTTTCATTTGAGGGTATTTCAGTTCGTAGCGGGCGAGTCGACCGAAACCTGAGCACAAAAACCAAAGTAGGATGATAGTCATCCTCCCGTACAAGAGGGGACATGCATCGGGAAACTGACAAATTGATTGCTGAATACCCTATCCAGAAGCCCATTACTAGAGTTAGAAATATCATTGTACTGAGGAAATCCAAAAACAGCGCACATAAATTCCAGGTTACTATTGACCCTTTCACCGTTGCGCGCTGATGTTAGATTAAAGTCTCCCATCACAATAATACTTCTGTCTCCAATCAAGTTGACACTAGATAGCATATTCTCAACAAAACATTTATACACCTCCACGTCACTGGCTGGAGGAAAATGTACAACACAAACGTAAATAGTGACTCCATCACAGGTTAGTTTCACCCAAAGGTCCTCATTTGGAGTCTCTAAATCATGGACACATTCGGCCTTCAACCCCTCCATGCTTCTAACCCCCAAAAGACAGCCTCCACCCTGCCTGTTTTTAACTACATCGCTCCCCTTCACTCCTCCGCCTAAGATGCCACGGACAGCCGCTGGTCGCTAGTAGTAGAATCAGTACGCGGAATCCTTCATCCAGCAGTGAATTGATCCTGGTTGATGATGATGATAACGATATGAATATGTAGATAAACATAATATCACCGATTTTGATAAATACAGCAATTCAAATGACAGAAAGGAATAGAATCAGGCTAGGGAGGCCTTTATCCAGCATTGGATTGGTTCAGGTCGATGTTGATAAGGATGATAGAAATAGGTATATTATCACAAAATCGTTTAACCGCTTGTAGTAGAATCAGGTTGCGGAACCCTTCATCCAGCAGTGGATTGATCCTAGTCGATGATGATGATGATAGCGATACGAATATGTAGATAAATATAATATCACCGATTTTGATAAATACAGCAATTCAAATGACAGAGAGGAGTAGAATCAGGGTAGGGAGGCCTTTATCCAGGTCGATGTTGATAAGGAAGATAGAAATAGGCATAATATCACAAATTTGTTTAACCGTTAGTAGTAGAATCAGGTTGCGGAACCCTTCATCCAGCAGTGGATTGATCCTGGTTGATGATGATTTAAATAATATGTATATTATAACACCAATTATTGTTGAATACCTTTTAATATTTTTGGGTTATAATGAGCTAATTAAATTTATATAAGTTTCATTGGTTCAAAAAATTTTTCATTCAACAGCCTATTATTTTTCCTTGGTAATCGTTAAAACGCTGATACGTTGTCCGCCCGCGTTTTAATGAAATAAACAGTTTTAATCGGAATTCGTATAAATGTTCTAGTTTATTTGAATAATTATAGTTATCTATGGGTACTTGTTATAAATGTGAGTTATTATATAGTGCTGTGCATTTTTAAATCATTATGAGACGTAAATAATATCACCTGTCGTTTTTTACATAAACAACTACCTAAGAATGACGGATGGTAGTTTTTAAAAGTGATTTTTTTGTGACTGTGTTGAGTTTTATAAAATTGTGCTCGCTTCGAATTATAGCCACTCGAATGCATCCGATAAGTAAATATGTGGTGAGTAAATTGAAATAATGTAGTTTAGTATACATAGCGTGATAAATACGTAGTTTCAAAAGACTTCCTTTCCGTCAGAGGTGTAGAAACTTAACTTAAAACAAAGAACTTAATTCATAAAAATTTAAATAAATCAGTTCTAATATGTTTATCGGTTAATCTTATTATGATTAGTTTGTGAAAATTGATTGTATATATCGGTTAAAACGCATTTTAAATTTAAAGCGGCCATCTTTGGTGGGTTGGTTTGAGTGTTGCAAACATTGTAAAAAAATAAATTCCCGACATAATCAGTTGTAGACAATAACAATAACAATAACAACATAAAGTAGCGTGTCGCTGGAAAATGTATCGGGAAATGAACAAAAATCACCGAATTCTAATGGAATCCAATCGTGCAGCATGACATAAAATAAGTATTAACAATTTTTAAAAATAAAAATACGGAGAAATGTGAGTTAATAATACAATAAGTAATAAAATAAGAAAAGAAATAAAATAAAATAACAAAAATAAAAGTAGATGGAAGCACACATAGTGAACTTTGATAGACCCTATCTTAAAAACTTATAAAACAACGTCCACCTAAATTCACCTCACGTAAGTAGAATATATCAATATCCGAAGCGATTTCATTGAAGATGGTTATTGCCCTCCCAATTGGCATTACTAATGGCAGGTTAGTTCTGCACCTTGGGAGAACAAACAACGGATGCCCTCGATTCCTAAGGTAATTATCAGAGACACAAGCCAACACCACCAAGAATGGCAGAGTTCACATTTACGCCGCGTATAAGTCTGAAAAAATATGTAGCTAAATAAAGATCCCTTCTAAATTTTAAGCTACAGTATGTAAGCATACCTAAGAGAAAATCAGTCGGATAGAGCCACGGACAATATCCATACAGCCGAAAGTAAAGGAGCCTCAAAAATTTCTTTTGGACTCTGAAATCTGAAGGAACTCATAAACTGGCAAATGTGATGCTTCACACACGGCGCTACTGAAGCTCACTTGAAATAATAATTACATAACCTCAAACTGGACCATCAGCTGTTTTGTACAAAAGCTGACAACACGCACATTGCTGCGTTTACTCGAATACAATTAGGTTATTTCAATTTTCCGATTAATATTTAATAAATAATGTCTTCGAACAAGTTAAGTTACTTGTGTTACCAATTTTGGTAAGAAAATATGATTTTTCACCGAATCTAATGATGTTGCTACCACTGTTTTACGGTTACTTGAAACTTGAGAGACCGCGCGACTAGCATGTCACGTCTCTTCGCGACTGTTTTGAAACTGAGAGATTCCAGTCTCGCCGTAAGCGAGCCACCATTGAAATACATTAGCTAGATACTGGTTGGAATTTTAGTTTTTTATAAGAGATTAGAGATTTTCAAATACATGTCTTGGAACGGTTGATCGAAGACCATAAGACTGAATCACGGCAGAATTTGAAACAGAAGGCTCCATTGCCAGCTAGGCTTACCGAAAGCCACTTTTTGGGTAAATTTCCGCCGACAACAAAAAAAAACCAATGCAACTCGACGATGATTTATGTGTGTTTTAATTCCAATACTGACAAAAAACGTAAAGAAACTAGATCAGGGGAGGGCAAACTGCGGCCCGCTATCATAAATTAATTGTACTTGTGATTACGAATAACTTTTTTATATTTTTTTAAAAAATATTGACAATAGATCAAAATTTGAAGAATTTGTTGTTTCGTAAATTTATTATCTCAGTACGTCTTCTTTGCGTCTCGTCTCACACAATGTAACCACTATTTTCTACGTTGAACATCGGTTTCAATAGATATTGATAGTGTACCGACAGAGCTACAACTTGAGATTATTGATCTGCAGTGTGACACTGATTTAAGAGAATTTCATCGTCGTGAAGAAATCTCCAAATTTTACAATGCCCTTAATTCAGACAAATTCGACCAACTTAAAGATTATACAAGAAAAATGTTCGTTATTTTTGGATCAACCTATATATGTGAACAAACATTTTCGATCATGAACCTCAATAAAAATTCTTTACGATCAAATATCTCCGATGCCCATTTACAAACAGTTTTGAGAATATCAACTACAAAATTAACACCTAAGTTTAAAAAAATGTTCAAAAATGTACAACAGTTCATTCTTCTCATTAATTTTTTTGTAATGTTTATTTTTCGTGATAATCAATAGTGTATATCTAAAAATGGTACTTTACTTGCGGCCCGCCGCTCATTTTGAATTCTTGAAATTGGCCCTCCATCCAAAAAGTTTGCCCCCCCTGAACTAGATATTTATGTAAACATAACTAACCGAAAAAAAACCTTTTTTTTTTTAAACGGTACATATTCAAACACACGCGTTGACATGATCTTACTCCCTACTTCATTTATCGTTTGTCAACTTATGGCTACAGCCGTATGTTGTAGCTTAACCACTGGGAAATGCCAATAGAAATGGCGTATTTCAAAAAAATACTAAATTATTCTTAGGTCAATAATTATTATAAAACAATCATTATTCGTAGGATGTTTATCACATTTGAATGGTCAAAGACATAGCTTATAATCAGTATCTTTAGAATTATCTTCAAATGTGTTAATCGTGCCCATTTTTTGAATAAAATGCCTAATTCTTACCAAATTTGGGATCACAGAGATTATAAAATATAAAATTTTTTATCGTAAATATTTCACTATATAATGCTAACATTAATTTTACTAATGGTTTTATAAATGCGTTTAAAAATTAATAACTCTAAAAAATCTTAATGTACTGAAATATGACTTATATTCTAAAACATTAGATCGAGAGGTTTAACAGAATACTATTTTATGTAATAAAAATACTTCATGCAGTTATCAAATGTTTAAAATAAATAAAAAGGATAATGAGGCTTCAAAATTATATAGATTATCTACAACGTTTAAGGAATGTCCAGGATTATGCTCTGAAAATACCACAAAATCTCCATTTTGACCTACACGTGGGCAGTTAACAACGATAATTTTTGCAATAAACATGTCTGTTTGAATGCAGGCATGACGACTGTTAATAATGTTATCCTCTTCCTCTTGTCACTTGCTCAACGGGCCAGCACAGCGATCATTTCATGTAAAAAAAACATGATAAAGGACGTGGTGGATATATTGTGGAAATCTAAATGAAAGACAAGCTTGATTATTAAACATTTATTTATACCATAACACGGTTTTGTCTTTCTAAAATATATACGTATATTATATCGCCACATTCAAACTCAATACTTTAAACATAATGATATTTACAAAATGTTTTGTGACACTTAACGATGAACCTACGATGACAGATGAGAACTTAATCACAAAATTATAAAAAGAAATACTTAAATGTTCTACTATTTCGGTGTGCGTTGTTATCGTATACAACATAAATATTTCCTACAAATTAAATAATATGAAATGCAAAAAAACACATCATCAAACAGACGAACAGAAGAGGCATTATTAACTAGCTATATGTCAGTTATGAGAGTATAACACAAAGTTATAGTAGGTATTTTGAAAATGAATCGATTTTTGTTGAATTCCATCCAAAATCATTGATGGTGAGATCGAACCTGAAATTGTTTACAGAAGTTATCGAATAAAATAAATTTTGCATCCACTTTCATAAACAGTTTCACTCTTTGCATTTAGTAAATTTTCAATGAATTAACTGTCATATAACTAGATAATGAACAGGGCCTTCCTAAACATGTAATATTTCAAATTTCAAGCAATCTGCATTCAACACAAATTAGTGATTCTTTAATAAATAAGTTGTCTCATATTATTCCATAATATGATTTAATTATATATAATTCTCAGTGACCCCCCTCAACATTCAAAACATGAACTATAACATTTTTTTTACTATAATAACAGATACTATGATAACAGACTATGAAACAAACAAACCATTCTATTGGATAATGAAATGTACAATGTTCATCCATGGCATACATAATTTTTTTTACCAAAGGGCTAATAAGGCATATGATTCCAGATGAAATAATAAAATTGGAAGTGTAGTGGAATGCGCATTCATATTAATTAAAAAAATTAAATGGCTTGTAAACGTCCATAACTTCTCTAATCTGACTGGTTACTGCGGGAGATTCATTACTGTGTTTTAATGACTCATTTAGTATGTTATAAATACATAATTTAGTACGTCTAATATGCTCGAATTACATACAGTTGTCTTTATTTACAAATTTGTAATTCATAAGGCCCCGGTCAAATTCCAATGTAAATTTCAATATCGGATCACGTGATTAGTTAAAAAATTGTCAAATAGAATTACAAAATCATTGGTCCCTGGAAAATGTTATACTCCGACAATACCAGGAAAAGACTAGTGGAAATTTAAAGCCATCTAGAATCACTTTACATGAAAGTGTCCTAAATATCATGGAAACTATTAATAATAGTTTTTCAAAAATGAATTTCAGGATCGGTCGGATGATGCGATCTAGACTTGCGATAGCAATCGTAAATAAATATTTTGATAAGTAAAGCGAACAGATTTTGCTTTTATAAACTAATATAAATTTCTACGGTTGACAAAATTTTGAAAGTAAACACAGCAATGAAATTTTGAGGGAATTCTTGGAATACGTAACATGCAATTCAATTTTTGTTAATCCAAAAAGAGCCAAATAATATAATAGAAATAACAGCAATCTAGACAATATTCAAATAATTGTCAATTTTCATTGACATGAGAATATGTTTTTGGTCTAACACTTGGAAAAAATCGCAAGCGTATCTTCTACACGTTACAATAATGTTCCAGAAAATATTTGTTAAAATTGTTACATTCATTTTACAACATTAATTAATATTAATATACTCATATAAAACTAACTTTCGTAATAATACCATCATCTTAGATCTAACATCAATACAAATTACAAGAATATATTTTTATGCGGTGTATCTATCAAATTTTTAAATTTATTTGAAACGTACCTTGCACAGTTGACTTTCAATTTACCGGGGTAGAATAGAAAATCTAATCTCCCAATAATCAATTTCTCGGTTAGTTCAAAACATAAAGGAAAATATTATACAATTATCACAACATTATCCCAATTTCACTAGACATGTTGAATGTTTACACTGTTTACAGATTACAATTAATCAAACACAATTATGTTGAAATTACACACAATGACGATCCGTTACATAAATGCTGAAAAACCTGTTTCTTATGTTGTCGTTGTGTGTCACAGAGTGTAAATACGATGTCATAGCTGTCATATAATGTGTATGTATAATGTCGGAATGGCATAGATATGATCATACACTAAAACGCTCTTAGCGTATACGTGCCAGATTGTCGTTGTGTGTAATTTCACCATTAAGCATGTAAAATATTTCTCCAACAATATATTATATAGGTACAGTGAATTGAATGGTTCAATTTGCGAAAATGATCATTATGAAAAAAGTTTTCTATTTCTTCCTTATTTCCAAACACCGTTAATCCGCTGGTCGGATAATAAACACGGCCTCCCCCCCGGTAAATTGAAAGTCAACTCTTTAATCCTTTCCACGCGGACGGCACACCTGTTGTGACCTCATTAGATGGCCAGTAGATATAATTAGCACGTTATTTAAATGTGGTAATAATTAAATGCTCCGTGTGAAAAGGTTTGAGGAAAAAGTATGGCTATTGAAGAAGTAATTAAATCAATTAAAACAACATTGTTAAAGTTAATGATTGGACATAAAAATACCAAATTTTAATGATAGCTACGATTTTTACTACCTATGTATTCATAAATAAAATTATAATTGGTTCATCATTTCTTATTAATTATTATAAACAAATCTAACTTATATATTTACAATCAGTCAAACATGATAAATACCCAACAAAGTATCCTCAATTGTACACCTATCTTTCATATTAAAATTAAAACTATAAACTAGGAATACCCAAAATTTTAAATAGTATTTTTTCCAACAAATTCTTCACGTCGGTGCAAGAAATTATATATATTTCATGTTATAAAATATCCAGAGTGAAATTTACATTTTAGCAATGGAAGATTTGCGTAGCTTCAAAAAACCGGGATCAAGTGAACGCAGTTTTCTTTCAATCTACAGATTTTATATCACCATAAGTTTTTTGACATGATTTTAATATCATACATGTATTGTACATGTAGTATAAAAATGTTTTAGATATACAGGTATTTTCTCTCTCAAATAATTAAAGAATCCATTTACCAGTCAGACCTTGGATTGCGAGCATAATTTGTTCAATACAAGTTCGTAATCTGAAGCACTTATATATTATCAAAGTGAATTTTCCCATAAAAAATATCTTTTTATGTTTTTATTATTTAAAATAATAAAGTAATCAAATTTATTAATTATTGTGTTGGACGATTTTCACAGTCACTAACTGAATCACTGCGATCCGTTGGTTTACCGGAATCCTCTTCTTTTTGTGCAACTTTAACAAGAAACTGGCAAATCCAATGAGACTGACTTTTGAATCTTTTTGAGGATTTCTCAGCGAGAGAAAATAATCCGGCTCGCGTACTACTTGTATTGTAAGATCTCTGTCATTTATAAAGTTCTGCAAAACACTAGCAGACCAAGTTACTCGGAATCCAAGGTTTTACTGTAATCCAAATTGGTCACAGTTTCCATACAATCAAAAGAAACAAAAAATGAAAATCACTCCAATGGATTGGCATATATGATTTGAAAAAGATTTTTTTTTCATTTTTCGCCGACTTTCAAACAAAATGATGTGAGAATAAATAATATAATATTATATTAAAATACAAATGCTTAAAATTATATATCACTGATATTCTAATCCCCTCCGAAAATAAACAGATATTTGTACATTAGAAAATTAGTTAATTAAACTATTCCTGAGTAAAAATAATCACAAGTCAATAATTGATGGCGACATAAATTATTCATTTCAATTAAAAATAGTAAAATCCTCAATACGCTCTTTCCATATGTGTTTATCTTCAATATTCTAACTTCAATTCCGAATTTCACATTCAACATTTTCACATCATTAGTAATAATAAGGTAATTGTTATCAGTTTGACCCGCTTACACTTACTCCTAGATGGCGATGAATACATTCAAAATGGCACCAAACTAAGGCCACAACACACGCATCTATTAACAACGTCAATAAAATGGTAAGTTTAAATACAAAATTAAGCCAAAGATGATTAAAAAAAATCTACTTTCAAGTCAATAATTAATTACATTCAATCAAAATTACAAACTCACAAAATAATGAATCCTTTCCTTTCCTTTGTAAACAGCGAAATATACTAATTAAAAGAAATAATACGAAAATAAACGTCATTTAAAATAATATTACTTAAAATGTAACGGTTTGAAACGAACATTGTGTCCATCATTTGGTATAAAATATAATCAGTCATCTTCACGATTCAGTAATGGAATCGATGAACACAGTTGCCTCGCTTTCCTCCTTCCGAAGGGCAATCGATCGGCCAGAGGAATATTTAAATGTCTCCTCGGTAACGTAAATTTTCTATTCTCGGCTTAATTTTGCACGAGTTGACACCATTGCATCAATTAAACTGAAACAACACAACAAACAACAAATTATTTTCTCAAATTCAGGTAAACCCTACCATTTACAACTAACCTTTGAAATATTTAATACACAAATATTCATCATTTTTAAATTAACAATATTAAATAATTTTCATATTATGTACGAGGAGCGTTCATTAATTTATCTACCTCAGTATAAAAGGTAGTATAAAGGCATTGTAACAATTGTAAAAGCATGTTGGGACTTGTCTCGAGGTACCTAATTAACGTATGCACAGTTTCAGCTGAGTACGCTTCTGACAATCAGTGAGTCTACTTAGAAATTACTCGATTTGGATCACTATTATACAATCTTTTACCAAGGAAAGGAAGAAGCCGAAAGAGATTAGTTAACGCTTTGTGGTAATTTATGAGAAATCTGCTCCTTCAAACTAGTCAAATTTTGAAGCAAACAATATAAGTGGCGTAGAGAGGTCCATTGAAGACAGCTGAAGAAATGTGCAAAAAAGTTCAAGGTTTAATTTTAGTAAACAAAAGTGTTAAAAAATCAGCATCTTGGAGATAGTTTAGAAAATAATTCGTTACATGTTGGACGTATCCAAGGTTAGTGTGAGATGTGTCCCATGAATACTGATACCTTTTCAGAGGGACACCATTTGCCAATGCTGTCAGGTGAATATGGAGCTGCGGTGAGGACAGAGTAAATTGTTTTTAATCGTTTGATGATTGGAGGTGAGACGTAGGGGATGCGAGGCGTATCATACCCTGAGGCAAAATGTAGTCTATGTAGTGGAAGCACAAGACTTCTCCCACCCATAAAAAGGAACAAGGTGAATAAATCTAATGAAAAGTTCGGATCAACTATCTTCAGGAACGAGGGAGAACTTTTGGACCTAGAGGTCATGTCATACAATAAAACATTTGTGGGAGTTTTTCGAGGAGAGGTGTGGAATGCTCAAATCAAACATGCTGATCATTGACGACAATGCGTCTGTGCACATGTAGACCAAAGCGCAAGTTGCTATCTGATGACCTAGGTTTCGGCAGCTAAGCCGCCCACTTCACGGTTCTGACCTGGCTCTTTCGGACTACCAGGGGTTTTAAAAAAAAACTTGATGGCTTCTCGAGCGATGAAGAAGTCAAGGAGCCTGCTTGATTTGCAAACAGTAGAAAGATATTTTCAAAGGAATTAAGGATGTCACCGGAGTAATAGACAATGTGCATTGAATTGACAGGGGATTGAAAAATTAAAATTAAATTGTTTCGATGCTCTTTGTTTTCCTATTGAGATAAATAAATAATGAAGTCTCCGTATACATGAATATAGTCAGCTGAATTGACCAGCAAGGTGGATAAAATTTTGTTTACAATATATTATACTAAAAGCAAAATGAATTGGTAATGTTAATCCAAACAATCAATAATTCAGTAATATACATATCTACTTATACATGAACATAATATAGTTCTTGAATATCATTGTATGGTAAACAACTCCTAACCAACAAAATTACAATATCAGTTTACAAAATGATAACATATTATCGCACCATGAGTACTTTAGTGTATTAACTCCAAAAGTATAATTTTGAGATATCAGCGTTTGAAGTTACAAATCGATATCGTACTGTAATATTGCAGTAAGTTTAAGAACTTCGTATTAGCTTAATACTTTAGTATATCAAATCAAAATAATACACTAATGCACCAAAAATATACATCACATTGATGTATTATAATAGCATATCTTAATAATATTGTAAAGCTTAAAATAATTTGTAAATACTTTAGTGAAGTAACTCAATTACAACGCATTTCACATTTTGTTTGAGTTACTAGGTTAAAGCAATAAATAAAGCAAACAATTCTGATTAAAACTGCATTATTAACTAAAAAATTATAATTTTTGACCTAATACACTAAAGTATTCATGGTGCGTCATATAATATAACTTACATTTCTACAGATTGTAAAATCAAACTTATATTATATTATCATTTTATAAAATGGAATTCTACCAAGTAAAAGCTAGCTCAATTTAGTAGTCTTTATTGAGGTTGCCAGAGAATAGAATAATTTTGCGTTCATTCTCTTTCGCAAATAATTTATTGTTTGTTTCGAGACCATTCCTGGCCGTAGAAAAGTATGACAGTCAGAATATTTCTGCCATCAGAAGGCAAAAAAGCGACGTCGTCCGAGATCAACACATATTGAAATAGTCACCTTGGTCGAAGCAGCTGGGGTTGATGTAGCTGAGCAGGTCATTGTCGCTCATGGACGTGAGCTCCTGCATAGGGGCGGACGATGAAGTCTTCATCTCCTGACTAACGGCCTGCGATACCGCCTGGTTGACCGCATGGGACACGGCTTGGGACACTGCCTGCGACACCGCCTGGGACATGGCCGCAGACGGGCTCACCACTTCCTCGTTCATCTGGGACGCGAGCCCGCCCGCCGACTCTTCCATCAAGCCCCGGCTCGCGTATGGCTCGGGGGACAGACGGGGGGCGAATGGCAGAGCCGACGAGTATTGAGAGGCGTCGCTCAGCCGCATGTCCGAGGAAGGGCCGGGTTGAGGCTGGGCGCATCCCAGAGCCGGCTGACTCTGCCCGCCGTCTCCCGTCAGGATACTGGCGGTGTTGATGGCGGACGTGACCAACGCGTTCATGGCCGTATCTGATGTGAGAATCTCGGCGGCCGCATTCAAGATCATGTTCTTGACGGCCGATGGAGGCGTCTTGACGGTGGGGCTGAGCATCATGGGCTGTAGCATCTCGCGGCGTTCGGCATTGTCTTCCGCCATCATCAGGACGTCCCCCTCTCGCCGGGCCTGGGGTGCGGCCGGCAGGAACCTCTGCGGCATGCCGCCGTCAGAGGGGCACATCGTGGAGGGTGACACCTGAGGGTCGAGAATGATTTCAGGTGACATTGCGTTTGATCCCAGCGAGTCGATGGGGCTCCGCCCAACGGCCGTCAGGCAGACGGAGGCGCCAGGGCCGTCCGGGCCGGGCCCTGCTGAAAGGATCACATCGTGGGAAGTCGGCGAGCCGTGGACAGGGGACGCCTCTGAGCGGGAGGGACTGCGGCGACCATCCGGCGAGACGGAGACAGGCGTGGAGGCCATCATCCCTGCCTGCAGAGCCGACTCAACTAGCGCATCCATCTGGGCTGACGGATCATCGGCCAGAGAAATGCATGGTGGAGCACCCCCGACTGGAACGAGACCTGCCTGGCGATAAGGGACTCCATAGTCCATTGTATCTCTTTTGATAGGTGCGGGGGCGAGGGCGTCCCGGAGCAGGCCGGCCTCATGGATAATAGTCTCCCGGAAATGCTCGATACCGGGAGCGTCAGACGTCCGGGGAGGTCCGGCCGTGTTTGGCTGCATTTGAATTTGCATCTGCGGCGGATAGACAGAGCCGACCGGGGTATCAGAGTCCTGAAAGATAGCCGCCGCAACAGACTCCATCATCTTGTCGGTCTCCGTCTGACTCTGGAGCGCCTGCAGCTGGCGGGCGAAGGCGGCGAGGGGTGAAGGCTTCTCCTCTGGGCGGACGTCTATGTTGGACAGATAGTTTTCCACACTCTGTGCGGACTGCACCTGGAGCTTTCCATGTGAACCCACAAAGCGACGGAAGGTGGCCAAGGACGGCGTGTCATTTCCGTTGGCAACAGGCAGTGGTTTCGTTCGCAGATCCATCACCTTCAGCTCGTCGGGAGACATTCTCCGCAGGCCGTCTGACGAGACAGAGGATCCCCGAGACGTGCCGTCGACCGTTCCCCCGGTAATCTGGGAGGTGACATTAGACGGCATCATGATGGGGTCCCGGCAGTAGGGATCGAGTCCACTGTCCGGTGGCCCTTCCCTCCGCCGCATGAGCACCTCCATACTGCCGTCGTTCATTTGGCAAATGCCGTTTTCATTAAGCCTCATCATGTCGATGGAGTTATCGTTTGTGACCATGGACATGTTTGAATTTTCCGAGGGAGGGGACACACGGCGCCCCATTCGCATGCGGGCGGTGTCCATCGAATTCTCATTGAGATCCATGGGACTCTCGAACCGTCCGCGCGGCGCCATCATGGCATCATTGCTTCCGTCTCCGTCAGCGACGGATCCCTGGCTGGAGTCGTCGGCCAGCTCGGTCTTGAAGCTGTGAAGTGGGGGGGAACGAGGATCAGCGGGGATGAGGGAGGGCCGGCGGAGGGGTGCGGCGGGCGGGGGCATCATGCTTCCTCCGTTGGCCTCCCATGTCAGCGGCGGCTTCTCTTCTTTCGGTTCGATGGCTGAGTAGTGTCCCGGGAGCGTACCTGCGCCAGCATGAAAACAGAGCATTAGATAAACTCTACGACTATCGATTTTCTCAAGGAATCATAACGATGCGACTTCACCTTTCATTAAAAAATAATATTTTTCAAAAATCGACTGTCACTAACTTCCGTCAAATCGAGGAGTGACATGTGAGTTCGAGGAAGTCAATAAATATAGAATCAAGACTCACGGCGTTATTATAAACCTTAATGAAATCAGTAATTACTAGCAAGCATCTGAGAAAAAAAATATTTATTGACTAGAAACCCATTTTTTTTTTGAAAGGTGAAGTTTCAGATGGCGGTAAATTAATAACAGCTTTCCACCGACGACCGTCTCAGATGACTGAAAAATAATTGAAAAGTGCATCCTCTCCTTGTCGACGAGGCCTGTTAAAAAAAACATGGCTGGTCATAAATATAAAACATAATAGAACAAAATACACAACGAGAAATTAGCAGTGATCTTAAAAATGTTGTTTTAAATCAGCAAAAATCTTTTAAATTTTCTGATTTTATCAAAATTAGGCGGGAAAAATTTCAAAATTGTCAGAGTAATTAAAAATGATCATTGAAATGCAATAAAATCTGACATCATCGAAGCATCAAGTAGTAAATGAAATAATTTTAGTGGAAAATAAATGTTAAAAATATGACAATTTATAAAACATGTAATGAGAGTTATTGATTGATGAGTATTTTATTAGGAAGAAGTTGATTTCTGTAGTATTTTGAATGTGTTTGTAATAAAATAGTTATTCTTCCAAAGGATAACTATCTCACAAGTGTTACTCATAGTATGACGGTCAAATATTTACAACGTTTTTAAAATGATGGATCTGTTATGTATGAAAAGATGTGGGATGTTTATAACCGATGTGATTCTATACCGCAAATGACTGAGATAAATGGTATTTTAATTTGTGAATGCAGTATTGAATGGAGAGGTTTTCCAAGAATCGCGAACACGATGAACGGGATTATCGAATACCTCTAGCGTTGTGTTTGAAATCAGTAGAAATAATTTTCAGAACGTTTAGGTTACCATATCAGGGAGTTATTGCACACCAACAATCTATATATATGCAGAGGTCACAGGTACAAATCATGCATATTTAGACCCACTGAATGGGTGAATTCTGACATTCTCACCTTCCTACTTAATCTCTTCCCACCCCTATGCAAAAAAATGATAAATAACCGACTGAGTATCAAAAATTAAGTATACAAAAACAGACTTTCGATTTATTGATAGTCTTGGCATCATTTTAAATCCTCGTCAATAATTATTGTAATAATATTCTGTTTACTAATGGTAGGCTGAGAATTTTAATCAAAAAAAAATTACAAGTCAGTCTAAATTAAGTATAGTTATCAATAATTTGAACCTTTTCTATAGCTGTTGGAAATATCGTATCACTCGGAATTTTTGATAAGCTGTTTGACGATGCAGTATTTTTAAAACGCCGTTGAAGATTGTAGCTAAAAATCGGCTTTGAAGCGCCATTGGGAAAAGTGCATTCGGCTCCAAAAAGATTATATTGAAAAATAAAAATGTTTCCAAACCACACTCGAGTGAGTTATGTTTCGTTATACTAATTGCAATTTTTTGATTATTTTGTAAGCTTGTATAGATCCAAAGTGTATTACAGTATACGAGAATATATATATAAGCATAAAAATGAGCAGTTACACTCTCATAGTAAGTACTTAGTACGTATGTAAGTATTAAATATAATTATCTCTTTATAAACAACAAAGTAAAAAAATGAAAAGTGATCACAAAAAAAAACAGCATGTGATACTTTTAATTGGGTCCTTAAGACATTTCATACTACTACTAGATTACTAGTGCGCAACGGACCCCCAATATAGAATTTGATATTTAATTAACTGATTTCACAGGGAGTACGAGGATCTTGAGTGAGTGATTTCACTGTAGGCGTGTGGCGTATGCATGTATGTGTGGGTGTGAGTGTGTGGTAGTACCGGATGAGGCGGGCCCCGTCGTCAACTGCTTCCGGCAGCGCAGACAGCTCACGCTCTCCCCCTCATTAACCATTAACCTACTGACCTACCTGCAAGGACAAGCGAAACAGGGCACAACCGTTTTTCAGCAGTTTAAAACAGAAATCAAAATGTGTCAATGTTCTTTAAAACATACTACGGGCGTGAAAAATAAGATGTGCGGTTAGTTTCTTAACTAATCCAGTGGCTGATAAAAGAATTTCAACTCACGATCGTCATCCATCGACAGTGCAATATAACAGACAGCCCGGAACTTTGGCTGATCGATCGAGTCAATTAAGAAATTTAAAATAAACACGTTAATCGAGGCCACGATATTGAATACAAAATAAATGTAAATAAACCGTGTAAACGTTTACAATAGTTAAACATTATCAAAGCCACTTGAATAGTTTAAAACTCGTTAGAGATGAATTATTATTCTGATACTGTACTTCACGCAAGCTGACGAAAAATTATATCCTTATCTAGAATTAATAAAATTTACGACACGCCTGTCTCCCTCTCTCTCATATATATGAATACAAATCTTCATATTGCCTTTTTGTTTTTGTGGTGCAATTTTCCGCAAATTCAAGAAAGCGATGATGTTTATTGAAGCAAAGTATTATTCGAGTAAGTATGTATTAATTTGGGGATTAATAAAAACAAGCTGACATCGATTGAAAGATGGAAAGCCAAAAATATTATGTATTAATGTTTTTAATACCGAAGACGAACAAAGGTAAATTTAGAAAACATTTTATATATAAACATAATTATAATACATATTATTATATTTAAGTGACGGGTGACAATGAATAAGCTAGACACCTGTTGACAGTGAAGTTTCTGGCATATTACGTAGAAATAAAACTATAGCAATCATGTTACGCGTTTTATCTAAACTTTTGGGTCAACAATAATAATTACTGTGAACTTGAACTGTTCATCGGGCGGGGTGAAAAATGAGAAATGAAAATTAGTAAATTACATCAAATAGAAATAAGTCATTGAAATGTACCACTCGCATACATAATAATTATTCTTATAAAAACTAGAAAGTTGAAGGCATCAGCAATCTTACTTTAAATTAACAATAAATAATGATAATAACTTAATAAAACAAATTTATTAACAAAAATATACATCAAATAATATTTTTTAGATTATTTTTAGTAATAATTAAACTATTATTTTTTATTAAATAATGTCACAGTTCGACGATTCGCAGAATGAATTGCGATGAATAAAAGTATTGGTTTTACAAAATAAGTTGTGACACCTTCAACTTGCGAAACGCCATGACAGCAACCTGGTCCAAACTGGAAAACCTAAAACCGCCGATTTATTTCGAAGTGATGGAACAGTGACTTATTTTATTTGTTGTAATTTATATGGTCGTCTAGACCGATGCGTTGTACGACATTTTCCAAAATAAGAAAGCGAATCTGCCACAAAACCTTCTACTGACAAAAGCCCATTCGCAGCATCCTATAAAGATCTAATTTTTCGGCAGCTCAAGAGAACATTGTATCAAAATAGGTGATCAATAGGGTGAATAATAATGTATGAGCACAACCAAAAGGTTTAATGTTTTGGCTAAAATTTCAACCGATAAAGAAAGAATCGGGACTACGATAGCCAGCACAAAGCACACTCTTCACTCTCGTTTGACGGACGCTCATATGGAATTTCACTATAACAAAATTGAAAAATAATTTTACAAATTTGATATACAGAATAAAAATTAAATTTATGGATTTTTTAATACGAAAATTAGGTGATCGGCAAATAACGGCGAACCAGACACACATTTCAGTATATTGTGGAATTTTGATTTACATTACTAATTTTCGGACGTGAAAATTTCCATTAAACGAGAGTTAGGCGTTATAATGCTACTATTTAATCGAAATAAAACTTTTGGTTGCATTATGATATAAAGAAAATGACATTTTCGGATATACCTCAAATTTAACAAAATGTTTCAGTGAGTCTGCAGGCATTTAATATGGAATAATTAAATCCAAAATATATATTTCTATGAAATATGACGGAATATGCAATATTCATTAAGTCATTTTAAAAACAAAATTAAATTCAAAAGAATTGTGCATCTACTGATTCATTTATTAATTGATACAATGAATGTAAGAGATAATTCTCAAAATAAATAAATATACATAAAATCAGAATATATCATCTCCAGAATTGACATATGATAAAACAGGGATGAAATGTGGAAGAAAATTTTATCAATGTTCATAAAAGAACATTTGACATTCTGGAATCGTCGGCAGGATAATTCCAATTAAAAATTCGTATTATAGGAGGGTTTCCCGACACTAAAAACAAATTAATACGGATCTTTTCAAATGTTTTAAAATTTGAAGATCTCGGGGTCAAATTAATTAACCATAGACTCCGCAGGATATCGAAGAGAGATTCACGTCTTTTTATAAAACCCTGTACCCTGTAAATGGGTTGTCGAATGAGATTTTTTTTTCAATCTCATTCAAATCAAATTCTGAAATTGAACAAAAAAATATGTATTAGCTTTAAAAAATATATAATCAGGTTGCAAGTATTTGTATAAGTATTCTGAAAATAGACATAGATTCACTCGATATGTAGTTATTATCTAGAATCTAGGGATATTAATATAAAATTGGTGGTGTATTTTTAGTAAGGTACTCGAACCAATACAGTTTAATGTGGATTATGTTCGATATTAATTTATAAAAACAAAAAATTAGAAAATTCCATAAAAAAATGTTACATAAATCAAATAATGGCAATAAAAATTTCATTGCTTCAAAAAATTAGAAAATTTATGCATTTAATATTATTTCTGGTATTATCACGAATATTGTATGAATTGGGCTGGACTGCTTTAGCAGAGGTTATACTATTTTAAAAACAAAATTAAGCTATTTTTATTTATTATTAAAACTGTTAAAAGCGGGTAAATAAATTACAACTTTCAAAAAATACTTTTCAATAATCAGATAATCAGTGATTACGATTACTTAATGGACGAATTTGCAATATAGCGGCTATGCTATTGCACAGAAATTCGATTTCTATATTTCATTGCATTTTTGTCGGACAAATACATAGTTATAGGAATCATGTATAAATAAATATTGTTACAGAACTAGTTTTTAAAGATGTGACCAAAAAAATTATTACAATTAAAAGAGGAAATTCTCTTCGATTCAAACAAATATTAGTCAATCTTTTGAGTAAGTTGTAATGAATTGAACCGGCAGCGAAACCAAACATTACGTGGCTGAACCAAAGGTGTCACGGGTGAGGTGTTACCTTGCGCGTTAAAATGCAGCGTGGCGTGTGTGGGACCACTGTTCATGGATAGAGGCGTGTAGAGGAACTTGTGAGGCTCGGACGCCTTTCCACCCGACACTACGAACATCCTCACAGACACTGCCTCGTTGATGTTTGAGTGGATGAATGGGGGGACTCCACAAACCAAGTGATTCTGGAAAACAATAAATAATAAGCACATAAATCTAATGAATAAATGAAGACCATGATGGCAATCATGGAATATTCTGCAAAATAATCTGTCAGCACTGATCTTGAAAATGAAATTTGTCTCTATACCTGTTGCAAGAACTCTTTGTCGGGCGAGACGCTCTCCTCCCATAGTGGCAGGGGTCTGCCCGTCTGCGAATTGTTGGGCATCTCTGCCACTGATTGAAAGACAACTTTCGTGTCTTTGAGAAAGTTTTTGCCGAGGAGGAAGAGTTCCAGACCGCCGTTGGCGGGACACGACACCAGTGATTTTCTGCAGATTTCCGGCACCCCGGGAGGTTGAGCTGGTGTAAACAAAACATGAATGTCAAAATCGATCCTGCGAGGTAATAAAATAATTACACATAAAAATATGATTCGGCACTCACTGCAGACGATCTGTTGAGAGGAGACTTGTATCGTTTCCGTAGACCCGTCGGGATTCGTGAGCAGCGTTCTGAATACCATCCGACATCTTGTTGATTTCTTTTTACAACGCTGACCTGATTCTCCAAATCTGTGTTCTACATCCACATTGCGCTCCTGCAATTAACAAATTCATCATTAACATGACAAAGCTAATAACTGAAAAGCTTTAAAGTATGATGAGAATAAATATAGCGTCACCTTTAATATCCCGACACAGTCGCACGTGACTTGCCATTCTTTTTGTGGCTCCAGATCGATTTCGATAAGAACAGTTCCGTCTTCTTTCTTTTCACCGCAAGGCGTCGAGTTCTTTCCCGAGACTCTGCACGCTTGGTAAAACATGTGAGGAGCCACCCGCCCCACGTCTGTTCCGATAAAAACCTATAAAAAAAATTAATACATTCGGAATACAACATGGTTACATACGAGTTTATTAACTAGGTACCAAACATAATACATCTGTCTACATGGGCACAAATTCTTATTTCTTTCTTAAACGTTATCTACATCTTGATAGAACAGTCATTATTGTATTGAACATCGAGATAGTTATTACAGTTATTTAAATGTAACATCGTATTATTTCTGTACCGCTATTAACTTTGGTTTAGGGCCAGGTGCTTAGTCAATATGTGTCTACATAAGTGACACTGCCACTGAATAGTGGCAAAATTGAGAAATGCATGTGGCAACTGTTAAAAATAATCAAGCACACGAGATAAAATAAAATACTTACAATATTATATCTAGTTGAACCATTTGATAGATATACCCATTTGATTATTTTGATAGCAGCTACGCTTTTCAATTCTGCCATTATTAGGATTAAGCAGCAGCCGAAGCCACTTATATACATAAGAATGACTGGCTATTTGAATGTAGTAATGTATAGTTTTATTATATTAATACTATCGACCGAAGGTGGAATTTGAATTTAAATCCATTAGAATGTATAGTGTTGTATGACACTTTACCTGTAAAACAGCAGGTTTGTCATATCCAATGAGCTTCACGACAGGAAAACTATTTCCCGATCTGTCTTTTACGGCTCCCCTACTCCCTTCAGTCTGATATCTGAAAACATAAAAACACACAGCGATTAATTTATTGTCAGTTTTTTGAAAAACAAAGAAAGAGATAAATGAGTATGTTAGTATTACATGTGCCGTAGCCGTTAAGTTCAATATTTGCTGAAATGTTGCAACGTGTAAGAGAACATTATTTAAATTTAAAGTAAATAGATAAAAGATGAAGAGAAAAAATTGCAACACATATTTTAGAGTCGAGATTTATTAAACGACTAACAAAGAAAACATTAATAAATTCTTATTTAGAACATCTTCAGAAAAGCTTTAGAAATTTCAAAATATCTCCCATAAAATATTGTGATACAAATCTTTAATTACAAAGTAATAGGTACACCAAATGAAAACTAAGTTTGTACATTATCAAATGAGCAAAAAAATTGAAGCATTACTCTTAAAGCCACAACTGCATCATAGTTAAATGACTTGATTCTTGCCATTTAAATTGAAATGAATATAGTTTTGTAATGTACATAATTTAACACACCTTAGAAACAAAACTATTAGACACAATTTAAAAAAATGTGTATGATGGGAAATGCACCCACAAGCATTGAAATCCTAGCGCTATGGTTTATTACTAATTAAGTTATCGAAGCAATCTTAATCATGCCTAAATTTCCTGACAACACACAACGTTTTATTTCAAATTCCGTTTATATTGGAGACCATCTTTTGTATTCTCGCATTAAGAGTGCTGCATATTATCTTGTACGTCATTCATTTAATAAAAAGTATATAATTTCAATAGAAGAATTTATTAAACTGTGGGTAAGTATGTATATTTTAAATTGCATAATTACAAGAAATGTTTGCTCAATTCTGAAGCGTAAACAACACTCACGTACATATACTATTTATCGATCGATAGTTATAACGATTCCCAAAATATAATAAGTGTATTTAATTAAAGTCAACACGTGCGGAGAAAAACATTCGCCATGCCTACGTGTCGAGCAAAACAATTTACAGATGTTATAATTGACAGACAAACAAGCCATCAGTGCCCGCGTCGCTGTGAAAAGTCTTATAATAATTGATGTGAACGCGTCGCCATGCCGATACAATTACATACAATTACCTGCCGTGTATTTTCCACGCAGACTTTTGGTATTTAAATGACACACCAATACTAATACAGCCTCCTCATACAACTGACGGCATAAATCAGATATCACTCTGTGAGCGTGTACATCAACATAATGATCAATGGTCATTCACCCGATCTCAATTTATTCTGTTTTAAAATTACAATGAAGAAAATTAGATGAATATTTTGATTCATCATGATTATCATGAATTAAGAATCATACATTTAGAGATCTTCTTCAAAATGCACGTTGAAAAGTGTTCATTTTTCTCTTTGAAGATTCCGTAAAATAAAAATCATATAGCCCTGTTATTAGATAATATGTACATAATAAAAATATAATTCTGTACTGTGATGGCAAACGGATATAACTGCAGTTTTATCACTTTTTAAGTTTTCTTCCATAATATTATGTTCCGAATTCATTCTTTGATGTGGCAAAATATTAGAGCTGAAACCTTATTCGTCACAAAGTAACATTAAAAGATATTCATATCTACTTAAAATGCAAGATATAAATAAAACTTCAATCTTTTTAAAAGAAATGATTTGAGGTTTGTGTTAGGATGCTAATTCCCGCCTATTTTGATATAAAATACTTCAAAATATCTTATAAACTAACTTTTGTCAGACTGATTTCAAAAATTTGTTTTTGCTCTCCTGTAAAATTGTGTAAACAGCAGTTATAACCGTTTGCCATCACAGTACCGAATTGTTAAAACACATTTACGATAATTATGTAAAAGATAAATAGCAAAACAATGTGACCATTAATATCTCCTAAGCGGCCACTCACACAAACTCGGCACAAGTGTAATTCATCAACTCTGTGTCGTGATTTAGTTGAGTTTCACAAAACACAAGTAACAAAATGTAGACACACACAGGTTCATCGAGATATTGTTTGATTCGCTCTTGCAATAAAATTAGAAGGCACTCAGCAAGATTGTTGCTTTCGGCAAAGTCGCTGCCACTATTCTGTCAAAACGCATAGAATTCATAGTAAACCTCCTTCGATTGTAGTTCAGGCCACCACCACACACCGGCTTACCGAATCGCACAGAGTACGAAAATACTAATGACCGGTGAGCATAACACTATCTTTTTCATACAAGAGGTTGATAACTCTTCTTCCAACAATTTAAACACTGTGTGGATATAATATTATGAATACTCCCAATATAACCATCCCACCTAATTCCAATATAAATTCATCTTGTATCTTTGTTCAAGTTTTGACATTTTGACTATGGATTAAATCGCATCTGTGTTCATGATTGTAAATGCAATTTAACTTTCTCGAGTTGGGATTTTGTTGATGTCTCACCAAATGACTGTGTCGCAGTAGAGAAGGGTTAGAGGTAGGCTGTTAAGATCTGCCATAAATAGTGCACATTAAACTTTGATAGTCATACGTATTTGTTTTTATTGAACTAAGAATAGAATTAACAGATGGTGTCGGTTAATTTTTAAAAACAATTAAACACTGCCTAAACCAAACCATAATAGTTTTGGTGTATTTTGGGCGATATGACATGATATGATATGATATGATATGATAATATGATATACATATTACAGGTGTTGTTGGTTAGTTTTTTTAAAATTCATTAAGCCCTGCCAAAACCAAACTATAATAGATAAAAAATATTATTCTGATTGCATAATTTTAGATATTTTACAGATTGGTGAGTATTTTTTACTATTATTTATTTTATTATGGCTAGGTTTCGCAGGGTTTAATTGAATTTTAAAAACTTACCAATATCGTCTGTAAATTGGAGTCATATTTCAATGAAAACCAATGACATTATTAATGGATAACGCACTCAGTACAGTAGCTAGCAAGGAAATTCGTGCATTGCGACATTCGCACATGTATAGGTAGGCGTCACGTGACAGAATTTCGCAATTTCCATTATGCGATATCACGCATCGGGAATTTATAGCAATATCACCTTCATTTTAATGGCGTTAGAACAGTGTTTCTAGTGTCAATGTTCATTTGAGCGAACGATATTGATATTAAAATATGAATTATGCCATTCGACAGACCCGACAAAAAGCATCGGGAATTTATAGCAATGTCACCTTTATTGTAATGGCGTTAGAATAGTGTTTCTAGTGTCAATGTTCATTTGAGCGAACGATATTGATATTAAAATATGAATTATGCCATTTGGCAGTCCCGACAAAAAAGTGAGTGTCATTTTTTTTCCAGATGCTTCGTCCATATTAAAGTCATTGATGAAAACAAATACGTATGACTGACAAAGCTTAGTGTGCACTATTTTGACTGATCTTCATTGCCTACCCTCACCCTTCGCCACTGCTGTGTCAAGGATCAAGATGTAACCTCAATTTTAATTTAGGAAAATGCATGCTTAACAGCAGATATTAATTTTCCTCATGTTTTTATAGCGACACCTTGTTTGTAATATAAAAACAACAAGATTTCAATCGCTGTATCTTAAATTATGTCACAAGCTAGAGTTGATAATAACGAAGCTTTGATACAGAAATGTAGGACACGACTTTGTTATCTATCCAAATGTCCATTCAAATTTAACCCTTTCACAAGTCGTAAAACGATAATGTGCCCCACTAATTAGCATTGCAAAGAGGACTACAATGAAACACATTGGCTGATGTAAACAAATGCATTATGCATCCATCTCTGCTCGAATGGGACTTTAATGGGATCTGGAAAGTTGTCGGGCGGGTGCAACGAACGGAAAATGTCATTTGGTATGCTGCCGACGTGACATTACGTTTGTACGCACACAGAAGGGCCGGTAGACGGCGGAAAACTTTCAATGGGGCTATTTGTGAGTGGGTGCTTTTATAATCGATAACATAGACTAAAAATAGCCAGGTTTATTTTTTAGAATAGGCACTTTCTTTTCACGCCTGAATCTGGCATGACTTTTTTGTTAATATAATGAATTCAAATATAAACCTATTTAAATTCAAATTTATTAAAGTTTTATACTATTCCATTAGAGTTATTTTTGGGACCCGGGTTTCGTTTTTTGGCCTCTTCAGGTACCTACTATGTGCACTCACCAGTGATAAATGCACACTGACAACAAATTCTCGCATATATAATAAATTTATACAATAAAAGAAGGTGAACACCTTACTAAGTAAAGAATCGTATGAAGAAAGTACCTATTTGACCACTTTCTTTCACAAGAAATAATATTTGATGGTATGAATTTGAGCATCTCCAAAATTTCAGATAATTCGAGTTCAGGGATTTTTCTTTTCCTGTCATTAACTATAATTCACATAGTACAATAACATATTAATAGATTAGTCTGTGGACTGCGGACTATACCTGGCTCTGTGCTGCTGTTCGGGCTGGCAGAGGATCTGAAGATGCGCACGGCTATCTCTGGTGTGAGCGGGAAGAACGGAGCAGAGGGTGACGGGTGAGAGGGGCGCAGTGGCCGACGCGGGGGGCAAGTTGGCAACGCGCCGTCGCGCCGGGACACTTGACAATTTTCCACTGCCATTTGCCGATGTTCCATTGCGCATGGTTCTGTAACCGGAAAAAGAATAAATGGTAAGATATAATATTATTAATATTTTCCACTAACATTATTAAAGTAAAAACTAAGTCAGATACGTAAATAAAATGTAATGATGTTAAAATAATTTATGATTCGTTCAACGCATCAGAATAAACAGGGTGCCATCTTATAATATAATAATATTATTATATAGCGTAGGTTAGGCCATTGCTGAATGTAAGCCTACTCATGCTTACTTTGATACAGATATTTCACAATTTACCGTTATAAATACATATAAGTCCATTACATACATAATTTTTGATAATAGAATGCAACATCAAATTTTTTTATGTAACATTGTTAATAGCACTAGATCAGCGGTGCCCAACCCGTAGCTCGTGAGCAACGTGTTGCTCGCATATTTAGATTATGTATTAAGCTTGCAGTGTATCTCAAAATTCGGCAAAATTGCTACTCATTGTGGCAACACCTCGTCGGCAATCACCACTGGCGAAAAGGCTAGAGTAATAATATATTAGTCCATGGGCGAGACAAAGTGCATTCTGACACAACAAGTGTTAGTATATTTATCATATAGTTACCTTAATAATTATGTCTGAATATGAGCCATAGGAAAACGAAAAACGGACATACACACAGAAGAATATTTTTTATTTATTTTAAGAACAAATGTATTTATTTGATTTGCGGTTCAACAGTTGCTATTGGAAAAGAGTGCAATGTAGAACTACATTTTACAACGGTTCATAAAAATATGGTACTGAATATCATATTAACAGCAGTTTAAGAAAATCTAAAGTGAATGAATTGAAAGCCACAGTTTACTTATTGTGCTGATTTTTTCAAAAAAAAGGTCATCGTCCTATGTGTGGCTCGCCTAAAATTTTTAAATTCTTAATTTGCTCGAGATAGAAGGTTGGGCACCACTGCTCTAGATACTAGCTATGGAAGACACTTGATAATTATATTATATGAACTGGAGATATCACAAAAATAAGATAAAAGATAAAATTTACAACATAGTTTATATTTGATATTGCTCAACAGAATAGCAATATACTACTATAATAGAAAAATTTATTGTATTTATCTATGTCATATTTCTCAGGTATGTGCCATAAATACTCATAGCACATACCTGGTAAGGAGGTAAGGAATACTCATAGCTGCATTTTTCAGTGGATATCGGTTTAGTTTGTTTTACATTACATCTTCGATGAAAATAATTCCCGATGAATGTTTATGACAAGAAGATTATCAGCGAAATAAAACTGAGTACTTTTATTTGAGACACCTAATAAACGAATCACCACTCCATTTATATCAATATTAGTGAAATTTATACAGGCATGTTATTTGAATAAGTAATAACATAATCTTTATTAACTAAAAATAAAATGTATTTATAAAACTATTTCTGATTCTGTGTTTTCAAAACATAATAAAATATATCATAATTAATTATCAGGAAACAAATATCGCGACACATCATCGTGATAATTGCTACTTAATTTGAAAACATTTATTAAAACCGCTGCACCTATGTAAGCATAAAATTATTTCTGTAGTTATCGATAAAATTACTATAAATATTAAATAATTATTAACGTACTTAGTATGTAGAAAACCTTTCAATCTATTTTTCATAATTTTACACAATGTACTCATGAGGTTATTAAATATATATATATATATTGAACATACATTACTTGAGAACACCTCAGATCTAGACGCTCTTACTAGAAAAAATCATATTTTGAAAAAAATATGAAACTCAACGGGATTTGAACCCAAATAACCATTGGCGTTGCACCAATCAGTGCATTCTGTGTGTATAACTAAAATATTTGGCGAGAGCTGGGCGTCGATTAGTAATTAAGGTAATTAATATTCCTTGATTTAATACACAAAAACCAATAGTCAATAATAACGCAATTTGATAGGCTTTTCATGTGTGACCTACTAGTTTAAATTGTCGTAATTAGATAGGAGGCTCGTAGTATAATTGGTTAGTGCACAGATAGGCGCGACACCAATCGTTATACGGGCTCAAATTCCGTCAAGTTTCGTATTTTTTTCAAAATATGATTTTTTCTAGTGGATATATCTGAGGTGTATTCAAGTCATGTATGTTCAATATATTATGGAATGTTACATTCTCTGCTGAGCATGCAATGTGATATTTTAGATTTTGGCATGTGGAGAATAATGAGAATTAGATAATTTACTTTACCAACAAAAATAAATTCTTCACCCTAACAAATTTATATTTTATTTCTTGTATCATAATATAGTATAAGTAATCAAAGTAAATATGTCCGATGAAAACAAAAATAAATATGCAATATTGAAGAAATGGAAGAAAAGGGAATGATGATACAAGTAAAGCTTAGGAGATACAATAAGGAAATCGTTGGAAATAGATAATTGAATTTTTAGTTGATATCTAGAAAAGCCTTCAATAATATAACATTTAAAGATTAATAAAATGATCATTGGGTTATTCGTAGAGGTTTAAATCCTGCTATTAAAGCTTGCTATCACAGGAAATTAAAATAACTGCAAAAATTAATATGAATATACATTTGAGCTGTCTATTTTCAAAAACCGAAAAGTCCACAGATCAATATTTGTTATAAATTATAAATCATTACATATTACATCTATTAGATTTTGACGATATATGTGGACTTGTCGGTTTTTTAAATAGACGCTTCATGTTTTTATTGTGACGCTGTGAGTATGAAGTTTTAGGGTGCCGTTATAGACATGGATTAGTGAATATCTTTCAAGCGGGAAATGAATGAGAATGAAGAATGTTATGTGATTGCAAAACGTACGTGGAAGTGGTGGCGATGGGCTGCGTGACGGCGCACGCGGCCACCTCGGGGAAGCTAAAATTATCGTTGGCATCGTCCGAGTGGAATTTCACTTCTGTCTTGCAGCGCTTTACCGAGGGGCTCTCGCTGTGCCCTCGCCACGAGTTATCCGAATGCTCCCCGAATCTGCGACAATAAAACAAGATGGCCAAACGTCAGAGCTACGGCTCGATTCATAGATGGGGACTAAATACAGATACCAAGAAGTTTACATCTGCAGGAAAATAGAGTACAACTAGAATATAAATGAATTAAGTAGCATGTCCAGGTTTCAAAATATTTTTTTTCCAGAACATTACACAAGCATAAACGATTGACATGAATTCTATATTTCAAATGAAGAGTAATGGAGTTACTTCTTTCAAACAATAAGACTGACCCACGAACACTAGTGAAATTGAATAAACCATAAGGTCGCTCATAAGTGTCTTTAATCAAACATTGAGATTGTGTTCCAAAAGTAAACAATTGAAGTTCTATGAAATTTACAAATGAGATTTTGGTAAATAAATGATTAAAATGGTCGTAATTATTAGTATAGGTAAATCATTCTACAGTGGCACCATAGGCGATTCGCGCATGCATTGAATTGCTTGCAACAATGCCTGTTTCAATGCTAGCAAACAATACCACTACAACTGCAAGCCGCATTGGCCGTACCCATAGTGCCACTGTAAAACGATTTACCTATACCTAATTAGAATAAAACAAAATGTAAAGAAACAGAGAAGACAAAAATTTGAATTATCTAAGAAATAAATTTATAAACCGAAGTCTGCATGACAAACAAATTCTATGATATTCCACAAAAATGACTCGTTAATTTTCAACCGATGACAGAAAGCTAGAACCAGAATTCAATTAATTTTTAAAAAAATGTAAGTTTCGATTTCATCTCGAACTGGGAGAAATGCAGAGCATGTATTATTAGAGACAGCCGAATTAAAGTGCAAAATGATGATACATTTTAAATGATTGTGTTACATTCAATATCTAGTTTAGTTGCTCCTAGGACGAAATTAAATGCAAATATCAATTTTCTTTTTTATTTAAATGATTAATGATGGCGTGGCGTGCATTTGAAGTATTTAACGATTATGATATTGATGCTGATGATGATGATGTTGATGTTTGATGATTGATGACATATTTCATGCGAACAGTGGCTATAAATAAAATTAAAACAGATTAATAATAATTTAAGTGAACATTAAAAAAACTCAGTTTTATGATTTAAACGCCGTTGGTGAATGGGCTATTTCTCTACTAGTCTACAACATACTAGTTCCATCAATATGGGTTTTACTTAAAGTGATTTTTTGACATATAAATTCTAATTCCATCAAACACACTCAGTTAACATTATAAAGAATATATTACGTATTCTAAATAAAAACTTTAAAATATTTTTATTAGAAATAAAAAATAAATTATTGAACACAACTCATCCATCTCCATTAAAATTAAATATATATTATATAAAATCCTTTTTATGTCATTATAGGCTAGTGTTGCCATCTTTTTCCAAGTTGATTATAGTACAAAAGGGTAAAAATTATAGTATTTCCTGTATTTCTGAAAAAAAACTATAGTACAAGAACATTTTTCGTCTCGAATCCATCAAATTTATAGTATTTTGGGCATATTTGCGTAAAATTATAGTATTTGACATTTTTCACGGATTGAAAATAATTATAGTATTGTACTATAATTATAGTACGGTTGGCAACACTGTTATAGGCGCAATCGTCCCCTTAGAACAGAACAAGCCTAACTGATTTTTTGTGAAAATAGTTTTATTGTAAGTACTAAAAAAATCCTTTTTTTGTTCTCTATTTATATTATGGAGACAAAACAAGCGTATTTGAATTATGAACATAAAAAAAGTTATCAGCTGATCATAATAAGCCTAAGATTTAAACTTAAAAACATTTTGGAATATAATTAACCTATCTGACGTTATCTGACGAAATATGTAACAGAATATACTTCAATACTCTTATATTTAGAGTTTTCCAATTAATAACAAAAAAAGTGTAAAAGTGCTCTCCTAGAAAATGTCAAAAAATCCGTTAGGCTTGTTCTGTTCTAATAATTCAATAATAAGTCACTAATAATTCGGCCATTGTTTGGAAATTACAAAAGTTAGGTTAGGTAATAACAAAGATATTTAAGAAAACCTTCCTTTATTTATGACATAAGAGCAATGACATTTAATATAAGAGCCTTAATTATAGAAGTGAAAATGAAAAAAGGTGAAGTAATTTCGTAGTGCAGACTAATTTGCAGCAAAAATTTAACTTTTGTGCTCTGAAATTCATTCACCATGTTTGCACTGAAATAGGAACATGTGACAATAGTGTAAATATGTTTTTTATACAATGTACCATTATTACTTGGTCTATTTACTTACATGAACAACCACAAATAACAGCAGGCAAGCTAACTAAAGCAAAATAACGAAACGCTCCCTAATTTGGTTTATTTACTATAATAATAGGATTATAATTTGTATATACCTATCTACCACACTAAAAATGTTCTGGAAACGTCACGTAACGCAAGTTTAATTAACTACCACTTGAATAGTCGACCATATTTTCTGTTAGGTTAGGTTGGGTTATAATATTATATTCGTTAAGGGCGGACGTGCTCAGCGTGGGTCAAAATAGAGCTTTTTTTCTATTTTCAAAGCATGATCCTGGACATACCTTAAACGTTGTAGATAATCTATTTATATAATTTTGAAACCTTATTATCCGTTATATTTATTTTAAACATTTGATGACTGCATAAAGTATTTTTATTACATAAAATAGTATTCTTTTAAACCTCTCACTCTAATGTTTTAGAATATAGTCATATTTCAGTACGTAAATTTACAGTGGTGTTAAGATTTTTTACATTTATTAATTTTAAAACGCATTTATAAAACCATCAGTATAATTTGTATCGAAATTATTATAGTGAAATATTTACGATAAAAAATTATATTGATAATCTCTGTGATCCCAAATTTGACAAGAATTAGGCATTTTATTATTGAAAAAATTGGCAAGATTACCACATTTGAAGATAATCCTAAAGATACTAATTATAAGCTATGTCTTTGACCATTCAAGTGTGATAAACATCCTACGAATAATGATTGCTTTATAATAATTATTGACCTAAGAATAAGGTAGTGTTTTTTTGAAATACGCCATTTCTTTTGGCATTCCCCAGTGGTTAAGCTACAACATACGGCCGTAGCCATAAATTGACAAACTAAGACTGAAGTAGGGAGTAAGAATATGTTAACGCGCGTGTTTGAACATGTACCTAACCGATTTTTTTATTTTTTTTAAACGGTACATGTTCAAACGGTACATGCGCGTTAACATCATTTTACTCCCTATTTAAATTATAGTTTGTCAATTTATGGCTACGGCCGTATGTTGTAGCTTAACCACTGGGGAATGCCAAAAGAAATGGCGTATATAAAAAAATACTACCTTATTCTTAGGTCAATAATTATTATAAATCAATCATTATTCGTAGGATGTTTATCACACTTGAATGGTCAAAGACATAGCTTATAAAGAGTATATTTAGAATTATCTTCAAATGTGTTAATCTTGCCCATTTTTTGAATAATAAAATGCCCAATTCTTGTCAAATTTGGGATCACAGAGATTATCAATATAATTTTTTATCGTAAATATTTTACTATAATAATGTCGATATAAATTATACTGATGGTTTTATAAATGAGTTTAAAAATTAATAAACGTAAAAAATCTTAACACCACTGCACATTTATGTACTGAAATATGACTATATTCTAAAACATTAGAGCGAGAGGTTTAAAAGAATACTATTTTATGTAATAAAAATACTTTATGCAGTCATCAAATGTTTAAAATAAATATAAAGGATAATAAGGCTTCAAAATTATATAAATAGATTATCTACAACGATAAGGTATGTCCAGGATCATGCTTCGAAAATAGAACAAAAGCTCCATTTTGACCTACGCTGAGCATGTCCCCCCTTAAGATAAAATACGAAACCTACCTAATTAAGAGTTTTCCGATTTCATTTGATGAAAGTGAATAATTTATTGAGACAAATAATTATTTTATTTATCAAAAAATAGTATTTAACCGAGATTCTGCAAAATTAATGACTGTAGTGTTTGAGACTTTCACGGTTGATTGTTATCGTAACAGATTATTGGGTTTACACCTCCTCCATTCCTCGACATTACGGGCTCGGGCTCGTTTGTTGAGAATGGCCTGTGCAACGAGTTCGAAACATCGAGGAAAGAAAGAGGAAGAACACCCGCGAAAACTAAAAAAATCTATTGCGATAACATTAATCAGGACCAGTTGTTCATCTGCATTGTCATAATTTAAAAATAAAATGAATGAGTGCAATAAAATGAATAAAATACACCTTGGAATTTGGTATAAATGCTTATTTCCTACTTAAATGTAGAATTATTAACGAAAAACTCAACAATATTAGGTATGAATAAGATAATGTTATTATTGTATTGACTCTTGGGAGGTGATAAGAAATAATAACACAGTTTACATTGGAATGAGGCAAAACGATGTTATCTGGATGCTGACAGAATCGAATTAGGATAAAAATGTCAGTGACAATGAACAAGTTATGCCAGAGGTATTCAAAGTGTGCGCAAGGTTGTTTGAAAATTTAAAACTAATTTAATCATGATCCAATGCGCGAATATTTTCTCTTACGAGATGAAAGTCTGCTTTTGAACAGCACCTATCTCAGTTTTGAGACTGGTTTAAAAAAATAATACAGATTAAAGATATGAGGGAAATGGACATTTGTGCCGTAACGTGCCTTGTGGGTAGACGGCCCATATGTTGCTCAACGGTTAAGGGGGTTGGCAATGTGACATTATATGTGGCTAATATGTCAGACGTACAAAGTGAGGAACTGAAGATTAAAGAAATACAAGTGCACCGATAGCCGAGTCGAGTAAATCAACTACAAAGTTAAATATGCGATTGACATTTATATAATTCGAAACAACTGTGGCACAACCTCGTGGGTTTTATCGCCGTGGTTGAACCCCCTTCTGCACTGCGGGTGTCACATATCGGGAGGCGCGAGATTTGAAGATGGATCGAGGGAAGTAGCGCGATCTCTTCTCTTCACCTAATGCCCCAAGGTTACATGTAAATTGTACGTAAAACATTTCACCGTGGCACAGTTCGCCGTGAGCTTCCTTATCAGAAGGAGATGAGCGTGTACCATACGGTCTCCTATTTTACTAGATTCAATATGAACATTAATTCAATTTTCATAGCTGATTTTGACGAAATTCAAGAATTATAGAATGAAAACCTAACTTAACCTAACCCAAAAAATAATCCAGTATATCGGTTATTTACAAAATTTGTTTGCCGCTGACTTACTGTAAAGTGTAAACCGACAATAACCGTGTTTTATTTAGACATGGATTTTATGTCAGTACTATACGACCCAGAGAGGTTGGACGGTCTTTAATATACGGACATAAACCAATTTACGATACACCATTTCACGGTGAAGTGTGATACGGCGAACTGCATATGTACAATTTTCCGGACACGATGCCCCAATGCTAGAACATGACAGGGTGAAGTGAGGAAGTATGTTTTTAGTGTTTGAAAGGGGCAATAACAAGCAATTTTAATCATGTTTTTTGGTTAAGTGAATATAAATATTGAGGTGATGCGAAAACTGCTTCTGTTAAGGGTATACCTCAGCTGAGGCATGGTCTAAAAAGATCGTGACTAGGCGATGCGCAGATTGTGCAAATGACGCGAGCCGAACGAAATATAATTTGTCATAAAAATTTAACATGCGTCCTTTTTATGTTATGTTTATTATTATATTCGTAATAATAATAGTATATTCATTGACATGTTTTCTTTTTCAAGTACATGCGGAACGTTTTTTAGTCATCTTTACATGATTTAAGAATATATTCCTCCGACGCCATCACAAAACAAATTGACGTGCTCACAAGTCGACAATCGCTGTCCAAATGGCAACGCGGCCGAAATTACGTCCCACATAGTGTTGAAAATTATTTGCCGTTTCACTTATGTACGCTCCTAAGAAAACAAAATATTGTGGTCATAAAAATTCAACATGCGTCGTTTTAATGTTATGTTTATTATTATATTCGTAATAATAATAGTATATTCATTGAAATGTTTTCTTTTTTAAGTACATACGTAAAGTTTTTTAGTCATCTTTACACGATTTAAGAATATTTTCATCCGACGCCATGACAAAACAAATCGACGTGCGGACACCTCGACTATCGCTCTCCGAATGGCAACGTGGCCGAAATTTCGTTCCATATACAATTGAAAATTATTTGCCGTTTCACTTATGTATGCTCTTAAGTATTTACTATTACTCGTTTCATCCTCAACACCTCAATGATTAGTGTCAACCAACCGTGACGAGACTCTGGCAAATTCAGATATTTCCAATTCGCCCCTGCCGTATAACGAAAAGGTTATCGACCCCCGCCAAACAAATAGAGCACACATCAACAATGTATGGACGAGTGGACTGTGCGTTTCCAATCATTAAAACGAACTTAACGACACTGATTGTTTAATGAATTTGTTAATTAATGCAAACAGTATCTGTCTCATATTATACGCAAATGCACGTAGCCGTCAATCCATAAACCGTAAACGAATCATATTTTTGTGTACATTTAAGTCAAAACATATCTCAACCGGAAAGCGAAACCTTTTCAGTCAATGTAAAAAAGAAATTTATTTAAAACTCTTTCGGTTTTAATTGAATTGCGTATAATATATCATATTCGGTAATAACTGAAACAATCATATGTACAGATTGATATGCGTATTAAGCAAAAATAATTACAAGATAAAAAGAACTTTTTATTTACAATGTTTTTAAATTTTCTGTTGAATTATTATGCTCAATATGCTCAAACTTCATTTTCACTTCAAACACATTTTGACATTTCATTTTGATTTCCATAGTAACGCACGTATATATTAATAATTTAGTTGCTAGGACCACCCCCTTAGCAACCAATAATAGTTTTTTAACTGAAAATGAATTCAATTCTGCTTAAAGATGGCTAAAAGTATTAAAAGAATGCATTGGCATCGTGTTCTGATATATTCTAAAAGTTTCAAATGTCTAGCTAGTCGGGAAGTTAGTTAAAAATCGATTGCAAGATTTGTACTGGACAAACAAGAATACGAGCTAAAACAAACGTTGTAATAATAAAATAACGATGCACGAAAACAATGGCAGAATAATTACTTAATTTTTCACCTGCACTTTTTGGATCTAAGATAAGATTTACGGATTTACAATTAATTACCACGATCTTGTACCTACATTATATTATGTTGATATAAAAGTCGTAAAAGACATGTTGAGACTGACAATTATACCTTGAGGTGCGGTGGTCTAGATAACAATTAGCTCGCAATATACTGTCAATACCTACTCACAACGCGACACTTTCGCCAAGACCGTGCCACAAATTTATAGTGGTCGGTTTATATTAGGGTTTGCCTACGATCAATTATATGATATCGAAATCTCTGGATAGAAATTATTTAAATTTTAGAATTACGAGATTATTTATCATTATTATTATGATAACCATAACCTTAAAAAAATAATAATTTCTCAATAAATTGAATATTATACAAACATACAAAATTTGCATAAAATTCGATCACAATACATTAATTTTTCTATTATTTATAGAAAAATCGCATCATGTTTTTCATATAAAGTAATTATACTAGTCAGTTTTTTCAATTGCATTTCTTTATGCGTAATAATAATGACGATGGCTTAGAGCGGTGGTTGGCAAACTGTCGACCGCGAAGCTTTTCAATTTTCATGCTCGGTCGCGGATAACGTAGGTTACAAAAAGAAATATCTAATAATAATAAATAACCCGTGAAAATAAGTGTTGGTCGCGAGCGACAGAGTAAAAAGAGGACAACCCTCAATTAGTTTTCGTATAGTCGAGTTAAGTTATTATTAAAAAAAAAAACAAAAAATCGGTGTGTGTACTTATATGTACGCGCGTTAGAAGTTCTTTGGCGTAACAAAACAAAAACAAAACTTGTGATAAACTAGATTCGTTGACTAGCTCCTAATTATCTTGTTAAATTACACACTCAAGAAAAAGGACCGCTTATTGGAACGCCATTGGTTTATTTCTATGCACTTTAACTTATATTACTAAATTATATAATGGTTTCTCGTTGTTTTTATTTTTAAAGTACCAACTGTCACTCTGACGTTTAATAGTTTGTTTACGTAAGTAATTGCAAATGGCCGACAATAATAAATTCGCTACCTAGGCAACGGAAAAATTCTAAACTATAATATTAAACTGTATAATCGTCACGATTGCAGTATCATACTGTGGCGTAAAGGTAGTCCGTTCGGCTGATAACCGAAATCGTGTTCGTGGTTCGAATCCAATCGATTGCGTTTTTTTGAGTCACACGCCAAAAATACACTCTGATCTGATTTCCCAAACGCGCCAAAAGTAGTATAACTTCAAAAATCATAAATATATTAGATTAAAGGCGATTGATTATGGGAATTATATTTTTTCTTAAAAAGCTACTTTGTCTCAAAAGTTTTCCGACTACAGCATACAAATCTTTAACCAGAATAAAAAAAAGTAAACGTGATAATATATGAATATGGGCGGCTCTCGTGGTGCAGTGGGTAAGGCGCTGGCCTTCCACCCGAGAGTTCTGGGTTCGATTCCCGGTCATGACAAAAACATTTATGTGTTTTTCTCAAAGCCTGGGTGTTTGTGATTGTTCAAAATTACTAACAAACCACCTTGTACAAAAAAGCAAGGACATGGTTATTAATAATTCTAAAAAAACAAAAATATGAATATGTATGTATTTGTATGACTTTTCACATGAGCGAAAATGCAGCTCCAAAATATTACACGAACTGCAATCCGTAATTTTATTGATACAACTGGACATGTATCTTTGTCTTTGGAATGGCCGAGGTAATATACTACATAGGTACCAATAATTAAATGCATTTTGTCCAAAATACTAGCTAAGTTTGTAAGTTTGACTTCTACAACAAAAATAAAAATTATATTGTAACAGACCGAAAATAGAACGAAGAATTTGACTAATACGTGCCTCGTTGTTGCTAAAGTTCTGTAAAATCATCACAGTTATTAGAATTTTAAGCATATCGTAAAAGTACATTTATAAAATTATACATACTTACATAATATTATATATTTATGATAACGCATTAAATGTATTTTTTAATATTGTTGTTGCTGATTGCCGATTTTAATGGTAATATTTTTAATTTTTATACAGAATAACAATTATTTTTTACATATTAAGTTGTTTTCAACAGGATAACATTTTGAAATCAATGCAAAAACAATAATTCGACCGGTAATAAAAAATCATACTAAATTATTACTAAAAGTATACCAAATTGTTTGGACTATAACTAGCGAGATTCGTTTATGAACTTTTTATATTACCTACAACCAGGGCGGCTGGGATTTGACCGGTACTGAACCATAGAGAACCGGGATTCCTATTTTTGACTTAGTTATATACTTTTGCTTGCGAATTTTTGCGGTTCGTCATCCAAATGTTCTATAAAAGAATGGTTCATTGACACCTCAGATATATACCTACTAGAAAAAAACTCTTAGAAATGGTTTATTAAATTATTAGCAAGTGCAAGTACGTTATTAAAGATATCTTCACTCATTTAGTGCTAACACCGCGACTGGCGCGTTTGGAGTCGTTGACCATTTTAACGTGTTATTTAAATGTGGTAATTAAAAGGTAATTAAAAGGCTAGCAGTGATTGTGTTTAAAACACAAAAACTGACTGTCAAAAATAATGCAATTTGATAAGCATTTCACGTGAGATCCACTAGTTAAAATCGTCGTAATTAAGTAGGATGCCCGTGGCTTAATTGGTTGAAGCACATTGGTGCGATACCAGTGGTCATACAGGTTCAAATCCCGTCGGGTGTCGTATTTTTTCGAAAAGAGATTTTTTCTAGTAGATCTATTATCTGAGGTGTTTTCAAGTTATGTATATTCAATATATAGATCGTGGCGGCTCTCGTGGTGCAGTGCGTAAGGCGCTGGACTTCCACCCGAGAGTTCTGATACTTACCGATTTATGGAAAAGCAATGTCGTTGTTGCATAATGTTTTCTTTTTATGATGAAAATGTAAATGTGTAATTAAATCAGTATTTCTGCAGATATATTGTTACATATGAAGCGGGTTTTGTCACTTAGGCAAGGTAGGTACGAGTACTTATTTTGTTATTTTGCCCAGACTCCTCCCGGGTCTTAGAAGCCGTAAATTCAGTCAAATTAGGCGTGAATGTTACCTGATGGAGCCATTCCGATGCGGATGCGACTGTAGTTCCAGGTGGTGATCGAATCCCAGTCCACTGTCATTGCTGTTGTCACACGCGTCGATGTGATTCACCAATCTGGAATGGGCGTTGAGGGATCCCATCTTCCCTCCGCCCTTCCCAAGGCTGTAGGAGTGCGAGACGAGGGACTTTCCGGCGGAGGCGTGTTTGCCGCCCTTGCCGGGGTGCCGCTTGCCCGCGTACATCTTCCCAGGGTGCATCTTGCCGGGATGCAGTTTGGAGGGCGCGCGCATCACCTTCCTGTGGATGCGGGGAGACATCGTCGGGCTCGTCGACATCGTCATCTTCATGGCTGCAAAAAGATAAGAACAAATTAATCATCACAAGTTTCGGAAATTAAAGTTGTCGGTCAGTTCTCGTGTGTTCCGTGTTCCATCCATAACTGTTACAGGTATTAAGATCAAATATATTATACCAGCGCTACTAAAAGAAGAAAAAAAATGTTGTAAAAATATTGGCTAAGCAAATTTGATAGCTGCAAAATGAACGAAAAATATATCTCTTCACGTTAAACAATTAATCCTGGTAGTTATATTATGTAATATTACTGAAAACTATTTCGGTTTAAATATCTACCATTATTTATCAAACCTCTCACTGAGAGACCATCCATAGAGTGAAACCGTATGCGGTTTAGAACCGTGTGCCATACTAAACTTATGATTTCTGTTCGTGAAAATAATATATGTTCACTAAGTTTTTAAGTGTAAGTGTATGGTATTTATTTATTTAAAGCTATACCTCAGCTGAGGCATGGTCTAAAAAGGTCGTGACTAGGTGATGCGCGGATTGTGCAAGTGACGCGAGCCGAACGAAATATAATTTGTCATAAAAATCCAACATGCGTCCATTTAATGTTATGTTTATTGTTATATTACTAATAATAATAGTATATCCATTGACATGTTTTCTTTTTCAAGTACATGCGGAACGTTTTTTAGTCATCTTTACATGATTTAAGAATATATTCCTCCGACGCCATCACAAAACAAATTGACGTGCTCACAAGTCGACAATCGCTGTCCGAATGGCAACGCGGCCGAAAATACGTCCCACATAGTGTTGAAAATTATTTGCCGTTTCACTTATGTACGCTCCCAAGAAAACAAAACATTGTGGACATAACAAATCTAAATTCAAGACGTTCACAACATGAGATTTACATTATAACAAATATTATATTATATTACACTATAAACGGATACGATCAGATGCTTATAATATACTTTGTGAAAATATATTTCCATGAACATAAATCATAAATATGGAGACGGTTCTAAGTCGCATACGGTTTCAGTTTAAGGATGGTCTCTACGAATGTGACCCCACTCGGTCGTAAGAATTTTCTAATATGTATGTTTCTGCTACTGTTCCAAATTACGTACAGGAGGTATATTATCAGAGACTATAAAAAATCACGCGTTGTTGTTTTTTTGGAAGATTCCTCGATACCTATGTATGCAAAAAATATTACGTTAAATGTTTTAACCGCCAATGTCTAGTGGAAATACATATTTTGTTAATTAAAATAAAACGACATATATGATACCTGTTTAATCCATATAATTTAATAATGAACAGAACTGGTTACGTTATATTAGAACCCAGTAAATTGACAAATTTACGCTGTCCTCCAGAGCGAACGAAACCTGCCCCGATCGTTATAAACTATGTGATTTTAGTAGTTAGGTAAGTACTATATTATTATATTTTGATTTATATTTTTAAAATTGCACCGATTGTTATGTTTATACTTATTTAATGTGTAATGTAGGTAGGTAGATACTTACAATTTATTTTAAACAATACTTTAGGATAGGTAACTCTCAAAAATTGTCACATACTTATTTTACGACACACAATTAAACAAATCTTGACACACACAAACGAAAATTAATATTGATCTTGAAACACAATTCGATATGATAATATCACTTGGGCCGTTTCTATGAAAATTAAACACATAAAAAACGTAAATAAACAACTAGAGCTCAATTCATTAAATTCCGCACGCGGTTAAACTGTCAATTCGATTTCACTGTCAACACGATATCAATAAATCCCACTATTTGCGAAGAATGCAATTGCAATACTATGCATTTCATAACAACACATTGCAGTAAGTTTATACTTTCGATAAATACAACACACAAGACAAAAACCAGTTAAATGTTGAACATGCCATTGTCAATGATTTCTAAATTATCGAATTTACATTATAGGACACATAAAATATCAAGGTATATGACATTCTAAGGGTGGTTTTATTTGATGTGTTGTAATATGTCACTTGCCAGTGCGGCATGCTGTAGTGATCTGACAATAAACTGGATTTCGCGACATATATTACCCTGTATTTCCGATATTAATATACGAAGGATTCATTCGCCAGAATTGAGGAGTGAGTTGACTCCCTCCAGCCGTAAAATGTAACGTTGTCGACAATATTATGTTCGTCCATGTAACGCAGCAGTGAGTTCTAAATACCTATTCGCGCGAAAAATTCTACTCCATTTGTGAGAATAGACGAGGAAAACTGTGTGCTTGAAGCGGTATAATGGTAGGTGCGTGATGTATTCGTACGTGAGATTTTCCGAGTAAACGCGGTTAGGTGGGAAGCACGTGTGACGCAGGAAACTATCTCAAGCGAGCAACTGTTGACCACGTGACCGGCCTCTAACTTGCGTCTAACTATTGCTTAAGAAAAGTCGAGACGATCTTGAAAATGCACTAGGTACGAGGGTGGGTCAATAATTCCTTAGAAAAAAGCATTAAAACAGTTTTTATTTTTGTATTTTTTTTTTATTTCTCAACATAATCTCCTTGGAGCTCAATACACTTGGTTAGACGTTTCTCAATTTTTTTTAAACCGTCAGAAAAATAAGTTTTCGGAAGGTCCTCAAAATAAGCATTTGTCCGATCGATGACTTCTTCATTTGAAAAAAAACGTTGTCCACTTAGCCATTTTTTTAAGTTTGGGAAAAGGAAAAAGTCACTGGGGGCTAAATCTGGCGAATACGGTGGGTGGTCGACCAATTCGAACTTCAATTTTAGCCATTGATCGTAAACATGTGTGAACACGGGCATTGTCCTGATGAAAGAGGATTTTTTTCCTGTTTAAATGAGGCCGTTTTTCTTCAATTTCGTTTTTTAGCTGGTCCAATAAAGATGCATAATAATCCCCTGTTATTGTTTTTCCACGTGCATCCCAAAATACAGTAGCCATAACCTTACCAGCTGATTTTACGGTTTTCGCCTTCTTTGGACATGGTTCGCCTTTCGCAATCCACTGCTTTGACTGTTCTTTCGTCTCGGGAGTATAGTGGTGTATCCATGTTTCATCTACAGTCACAAAGCGATGAAAAAATTCATCCGGATTGCGTTGCATGAGCGACAACAGGGCTTTAGAGGCCACCACCCTATTGCGTTTATTGTCGACTGTGAGCAAACGCGGCACCCATCTTGCAGAAACTTTTTTCATGCCCAATTTGTCATGTAAAATAGAAATGACGCTACCTTTTGAGATCCCTGTAACCTCAATTATCTCACTCAACTTTAATCTTCGGTCACTTAACACCATATCGTGGATTTTATTGATCATTTCTGGTGTAGCCACCTCTACAGGACGTCCTGAGCGTGGTTCATCCTTTGTTGATGTACGACCACGTTTAAATTCATTTAACCAGTTATAAATAGTTGCAAGTGAAGGAGCAGATATGCCGTGAACTAAATCCAACTCATTTTTTATTTCCTTTGCTGTTAACCCTTTTATATTAAAATGTTTAATAACAGCTCTAAACTCAATTTTCTCCATTTTTGTAAACAAGCAAATTTTTTTTTAAATGTACGAGAAACACACAACAACCCGACCAATCTGATTGAAACTTCGCAGCATACTGAATCGGTAGTGCCGCTGCATGAAAACAAACCGCTTACAGTACTAGTCGCGCCACCTGTCGGCTTTTCTAAGGACTTATTGACCCACCCTCGTATTAGGGTAATTCAACATTAAATAAATTAAATTAAACCTTATTAAAATGCCTAGATTGGCACGTTTCAAAACACAATATTTACATTTGCTCATACATTCTAGTACCTAATATTATCTGAATAACATGCACTATAAACAAGTATTTTACAGTGTTCCTAGATATTGAAGCAGTTAACAGTCTGACACAAGAAACATAAATTGTGATCGCATGTGTAGGTACCTACTCAGTATTCTTCTGGTGCCACTATCTCATATATCAGTCTGACTTCTACTGATACGTTACGTGGTAAGTCCATTACAAAACTAAAAAACGGATGTCTTGTTTATTCAAGCTATGAGTCGTATGGGTTCAAATACTAATAGGGCAGGGCTGTCAACATCATAAATTCAAAAATGTAGAATAATAATAAGATACACAATTTTACAAAAAGTATTATTTATTACGTAATCAACTGACAATTTAAATGGTCAAATCTGAACCACCCACAGTGCATCACTGCATTAGTCGACTGCGCACGATAGAAGTTTGATGAAATCTCAATGTATGTATCTCGCTCGACGACATAGTGTCACGCGGGCGAAAATGAGATAAACAGTATGTACCTGCATACAATATACACATTTGTACTGCATTTCAAACTGTGTGCCAAGAATTGCACTTGCAAAAAGAATACGTTATTAATGAGGGGCAATAGATTATAACTTCATTGTCACAGTATGTAGGTACACTTAGTCCCTACTGATGCTTCGTACAGAGATATAATATATTATATCCAATAGTCCATTGAAGCAGGCGCATCTATGACTCGGGCCCACCCCCGTGGCACTAGTTTTAGTCTTCCTACCTTGAAGGAGTTCCCTATTCCTCGTGCTTTTCTATTTCAATCTAGCCAATTACGACAAGTTTTCCGGCTTATCGTTTTCCTTACGGGCAATGCAGACAAAAACTGGAATCCGACGTATTAAACCCGAGGAAAGGCTGTTTCCAATGTCAGATTTACTAAATACCTACGTAGTCGTTGGTCCATTTGTCCGTCCATGAGACTCGTTAACGTCCAGCAGCACATTTTAATTGCGTCTATCCCGTCTTTTGCCTTTGTAATGCACTTGCATTCATACTTACGCAATGAAAATAAAATTAAAACAGTGATAGCGATTGAAAGCAAAAAAGACAGCTTAACATTTTGAGAACCAATGGATCAGACATCTAATTATATTGTAGTTGTGGGTGAGCTGTAATTATTATAAGACGACATTGAAACAATCTGGCGTCGATATTCAACATATAAAATTATTGTTTACTATTTTATTACGTCAGGACCTATTTCACATTCACATGCACGTTTATATTACAAAGTATAAGGAAATTTAATACAGTAGTGAGTAGGAGTAGAGGAACATTGACTCAGCAGCGGTCGGCAATCTTTTTACAACGAAAAGCGCAATAAAAATGGTAAGATTTCATATTATACTGAAACGATGATTTTTGACGTTTCTTGTAGTTGATAATTTGGGTATTTTGCTGGCGGAATCATTTGGACGTTTTGTCTCGATATTATATGGTTATGGTAAACAAATAATATAGAGAAAACACGTCCGTGTGATCGCCCCAGTCGTGGAACCGAAATATCTAATTTTATATACAGAATAAATCCATAACGTCACTGATTAATTATTAGTGCAGTGCAGTATTAATTATTAGCAATGATATAAATCAATCAATTATAGTCAAATAATTTGTATGGCTTGTAACTTGCCGAAACGAATGTTCCATCACTGGTCATGATAAAGACATATAAATAATAAAAATACTATAGGTGATTTTAAATAATGTAGAAACTATTTTTGTGTCTATAAAATATTATATTAAACAATTTCGTGAGGGGAAAGCCACAATGATATCCGTGTTCACGAAGTGACTAACAACGCTGTGGGAAGTATTAGTAGGCATTAGTTTGACAGCCAAGTTTTGTCAGACAAGGTTGTTTACATAGAAACATGAAATCTCACATTTAACAAAGACGGCGTATCGAAAACTTAAAAAAAGTAGTAGGTATCGAACAAATACTATTTTAAAAACGTAATAAACATAAATATGAAACGATTTTTACTACATTTCTGTATCATATTCACGGGAGATGGCATTTTGCAGAAAGAGCTCGCTATCCGAATGGGAATGGCTGGAGCAACATTCAACTCGATGCGGAATGTCTGGGACTCACGATTGTACTCGGTCAAAACCAAATGCCGCCTATTCGACGCTTGCATTCTGATGGTGCTGCTTTACGGTAGCGAATCATGGCACCTTACGAAGGCTCAGAGCAACCGTATACTGAGATTCGAAAACAGATGTTTGCGACGAATACTGGGTGTGCGTAAGAGCAACGAGGAGATAAGAGAACGCACCAAGCATCCTCTCATCACGCTGAAAGTGAAGAGGCGACGTTGGACCTGGCTCGGCCACGTGCTGCGGATGCCAGAAGAGAACTTCAACCTGGCTTGCCTGTTCTTCAAGCCGACCGGATTTCCGCGTCCTGGAAGGCCGCTAAATACAATCTACAGAGTGTATACGGCGGAGCTACGGGATGCTGGTTTGACCTGGAACGAAGCAAGAAGACTGGCGAGCGACAGGGATTCTTGGAGGCGCCACGTGGTGTCCATATGCTCCAGTTAAGGGGCGGATATGGCAAAAGAAGAAAAAGTATATCGTACAAATGTATGAGAAAAATGTCTGAAAATATGTATGACTTTTCTTAACAATTCACAAGAATTAGAAGGATGAAGTCGTAAAGTTTGTTTTTCCCATAATTGCAGTCATTTGATAATGGAATTTTCGACTACAGTGATTGCGTGATGGCGACCTCTGCTCAATATTATTATATACTATTATTATTATAATGTACTAGAACAGGGTTGGCGAACCTTTTTACGTACGCGTGCCCAAATTTTCCATTTTCTGACTGTGAAGTGCCGAGCAGTTTTTCATGGGGATATTAAACTATTAAAAAAGTTCAAAACATATTATTGAGTTCTTGAGTATTACTTAGTTTGGTTCTTTACGCACAATTTGACCCCAAAAATGTTCCGATCAGATGAGGCTTTCTCGCTACAGTAGTTTCAAGCATTGTAAAATGTAAATCGATCAAAATCAGAGGTTTGTGGCACGGATTCCCCCGCTGCCTGTTAAGGCCAGTGCGTTAATATTATGTGTGACGCATAAAACCTAAGGACCAACCTATGCAATTAAAATTAAGTATACGTAACGCTTATTGTTTAAGAGTATCTGCCTGCTTTTTTTATACAATGCTATTTGTCATTTATGATTGAATTTCGTCGATTCCGTTTGCGCATCTATTGGTGAATATTATTTATAATAGGTATATAACTATTTGTAAAACTTTTTTGTAAAAAAATATCAATTTTTTTCTGTTCATCCTAAAACATTCGCGTGCCATGCAAAATCATCACGCGTGCCATAGGTTCACCATTACTGCACTAGAACTACTAGAAGATATGGGTGTATAATTCTGCTCAGACTATGCAAGTTAGGTGACTCACTCATTGTAATGGATGATTTTTAATTAGAGTACCTGGCAGCCAGAGTGCGTCAGTCGACAGGTTCGCGGTCACATTTCCCTATAGTTGTTTTTTTTATCATTTGCAGGACGACCAGTGTTCATTAATAATCAATGGAAAATTACTACAGGGATCTAATGATACATGCCTGGATTTTGAACATCGCCCTCGCAAAACTGGTTTTATATCTGAATTCCCTGAAAATTACATCAAGTATCTTCAACAAAAGGTGTAAACACAGTGTAAACGGGAATCCCCAATAATGATTCATTTACAAATTGTCAATCTGTATCGTAATTATAGTTCAAAATATAAATGACCGCACATATATAATATAATATGGAAGATTATGTACAAAAAACATAACAAAATATCATAGAAAAAATATCAAATGTCATACATATTACAATATATTATATATATCCATTTTCAAGATGTATATGGTGTATATCTAAAAGCAGAGATTCATTTCATAGCATACACTATTTTACACACTATTTTGTCAACTGCAAAAATAGCCTTACAAGTCAGAAACTAACATACAAATGAAAAATTATGAATTACACTAAACTAATTAATTATGACGTACATTATGTAATAAATGTAACATGGCTAACATCCTTTCTTTGTCAAAATAACAACCCAGAGCGGGTCCTAGCCTCCTTCAAGACACCCTCCATCTTCCTCTATCCTGGGTCACTGTCCTCTATAGCAGTGGCGAAGGGTGGAGATAATTATAGAGAATATTATTTCACTTTACACAATATTGTTCTTACTCTTTATAGTAGGTACCAGTGGCGAAGGGTTGAGGTAGGTCGTTAAGATCCGCCATAAATAGTGCATACTAAACTTTGTCAGTCATACGTATTTATTTTCATTGAAATAATACTACAATTTACAGTTCATGTTGGTTTGTTTAAAATTCAATTAAACCCTACGAAAACCTTTTAAATAAATACTTTTGTACAATGTCTGTTTCACTGCGAATTGCTTTAGCCGTACCCATGCCACCCCTAAAGAATAATCTACCTTATACGTTTTTTTGACATATTGTCCGGCGCGGACAACCTGGAGAGACCGGTGGTTTTGAGTGGCCTCCAGGGAAGGCAACGCTGAGGAAGAGCGTCTACGCGCTGGAGCGACCAAGTGAAGGAGCTGACTGGGGTATTCTGGCATGAGATAAGCGGAAGATCGAGACGGATGGAAAGTCTTGGTCGCTCAAAGGATGGCAAAATTCAAAGACGGTCACGATCCTCAGCCATGAGTGTACGACCAAGAAAAAAAATATAGAATAATATAGATATTTACACTACTAAATTTTAAAAGGGACATAATTTATTGAATATATTATGAACAATAGTTAAATTCAATAAAAAAAAATTCTCTATTCAACAATAAATTAATTAAATTTACCAAGAATATCAAAACACAGTTGACAATGTCCCTTAGAAGCTAGACAAAAGGCTAACATTAAAATAAGTGGACTAGTACCTACTGCATATTGTGTTTTATTTTAATTAACCACGATACTTTTATGATATACCTACCCACCGTAATACGTGATAAATATATACTATATTTTTTAGTAAAACGCGTTAGCAGAAACTGACGAATAAAATGTATTAAATCGCCTGGGAAGCACGGATGCCCCGTAGTATAATATTATTATGATATATCCGCAGATGGATACCAACATCATGAATTAAAGCGATGCATGACATGAATCTCTATCTAAACAAACTTGTCAGGTATCAAAGTTCTGCAATAAATTATACTTATATTAACATCAATGCATTTCATGAATGACTTGCGATTTGCGCAAATCTAGGAAAAACCTCTACGATAAGGCATTGTCCAAGTATATATTATGTATTGATTCATTCAACCGCAACTTGCTCGCGTAACGATACCTAGGTATGATAATATAACACTCGTTTGCGAAGATAGAAATCGATAGAAAAATAATATATATACTTATATCAAATAATAATTGTGCAATGTCAAAATCATGTTGAATTCATAATAATATGGCGATTACTAATAGTCATCTCTTCTGTGAACCTAGTCTTGAGCTAATGCTAAACAATAATTATTGAGTGGGTCAGTACTTCTCAAATGCGGTTTCGCGAACCGCGAGAGTTTCAGGTATTTTGAAGGTATACTTTTGACAAGATTATCGAAAATATATCAATCACACTTAAAAGAGTGCTAGACGAATCGGTTCAGACTATCGATTTTATTAAATGTCGACCGATAACAATTTTAAATTTGATGTGATTAGTCGAGTAGTCGTCAGTCACCAATCGACTTTGCTTTTGCATCGATAAACTCTCGTTAGAACGTTTGAACTGTTGTACGGTGGCATTTTTATTGGATCTCGATTAAAATTTCGTGGTTATCCTAAATTATGTTATTTCTTACAGACATATTCACAAAATTAAATGATGTAGACAATATGTTTATCACTGCACGGAGAAAAACGTACCTAAACGATTTTTAATCCGAGACAATATATTTTCACTGTCTCTAAAGTTGCAAGTTTGAATCTTAGTTGTGAAAAAAATGACCCTTTTCCATTGAAGAAGAATTTCGCAGCGAGAAAAAAATCATCCGCGACACATTTAACCGAATGCTAAAATGTTAATAGGGTTCCTTGATTAAATTTAATTGGGAAACGCTGGAGTAGATACGTGCAGCTTGCAAGACGAGACTCAGCGGTTGATACCTGCGAAGACGTTACCGCGGTCGGCCGCAATACGCTACTACGGCGCGGGGCCACCACCAGTCACCACGCGATGTAGACATTCATTTCGGCTTCATACTTGCCAATCGGATGTTATTCATACCAATTACCAGTCAATAAAAGTATGAAATAAAAATTAATAAATACAATTGGTAACATGTGACCTGTATGGACACAATCTCCAATAGTTTTCGATGACATTTTAAATAAGAAAATACAGTTTAGTACAGAAACCAAACGAGCCGAAAGACATTATTTAGGTCCACATATTGAGTATAAGTTATAATTTGTAATATTACCAACACCGAGTATGTTATGACTGTTATGAGCCAACCACAATAACTTCAATCAGATTGGTATCTGAAATTTGGGACATTAAGTGAAATTAAAGACTATACTGATGCAAGTTAAAGATCTAAGAGCGGAATGCACAATCTAAGATTTCGTTCCTAAGGATAAGTCGCCGAAAAGCATGACTTAACTATAGACAATCCTGAGTATAGAGTTAAGGAATCCTTAACCATAGACTACTTTTGTTATGAACACGCCCCCTTCTGTATTACCATTTACCACTGACAGCTGCTGTCAAAATAAATTCGCATGTCTATAACACAGTCCATACACTCAAATTCATTTAACAATGTATCTCAATATGGATATTGATAGTGTTAATTCGTTTGGCATGTACTTGCAGAGTATTATTTTATTTTTATACGCCAGCCCGCAGAAATACAAAATACCAGATGAAGAATGACACTTGATGCTAGTGTTACCATGTTTAAAAAAAATCTTGTGGTGCCTGTGGAATCACGTATAATGACTTATAACGGAAACATAAGAGTATAATAATTAAATATTAATATGTATTTATAGTTATAGTTATTGCATTTATAAAATGCAGTTGTCATATTTTTGTCATCGTTTAACAATTATAAAATAATTTACCTAATTTACCTAACGAGAATTTTTAAATATGGTATTATTTTCAATAAAAATGATCTTAACTAAGGACAGTGTTTCTGCATAGTGTTTTCTGCTAAGGAAATTTTAGTTATGACAAATGTTTCTGCATTCCGCTCTAAAACAGTAACATGATTTTTAAAAAATAACAGTGAACATAGATTTACTAAGTGCCTACCTTAATGATAAAATCAAGTGCTACTCAATCTTGAATCGATGGTAAAATAGGATTATAACATTTTCATTGTTGTACCTTATATTTTCACGGTTATAAAACCATTAACATAAAAAAATACAATCTTAACATGAAAAACGACAAGATTTACGTAGATTGACGAACTGCCAACAATCTAATCAGTATATTATTTTTTATTATATCTAAAAGTATGTGGGTACATATGACATCGCAAATAGAGATTTGATATTAATGTAATTCAAGAAGTCAATATTCTTTTACGTTAATGTCATTTAAAATTTGATATATTGAATAATAACTATCGTGAATTTCGTGTTTAATAAAATGTCATAAATGTTTTGTTAAGTTTTCATTTATGATCTACAATTCTACATATTAAGTTTATTTGAATATATTTAATTTGACTATACACTGTTCATTTCAAATAAAGACATGTTATTTCATTATTATTTTTTAATTTTTGAAAGATGTAACAGTTCGCCATGGTTACAATACACCTATAAGGCAGTGTACAATAGTATTTTTATATAAAGGTAGAGCGGCATGCACAATTTAAGATTTCGATCCTAAGGATAAGTCGCCGAAAAGCATGACTTAACTATAGACATCCTGAGTATAGAGTTAAGGGATCCTTAACCATAAACTACTTTTGTTATGAACACGCCCCTTTCTGTATTACCATTTACCACTGACAGCTGCTGTCAAAATAAATTCGCATGTCTATAAAACAGTCCATGCACTCAAATTCATTTAACAATGTATCTCAATAAGGATATTGATAGTGTTAATTCGTTTGGCATGTACTTGCAGAATATTATTTTACTTTTATACGCCAGCCCGCAGAAATACAAGATGCCAGGTGATAGAATGACACTTGACGCTAGTGTTACCATGTTAAAAAAATATCTTGCGGTGCCTGTGGAATCACGTATAATGACTTATAACGGAAACATAAGAATATTATAATTAAATATTAATATGTATTTATTGTTATTGCATTTATAAAATGCAGTTGTCATATTTTTGTCATCGTTTAACAATTATAAAATAATTTACCTAAACTATAGTAAAGAGAATTTTTAAATATGGTATTATTTTCAATAGAAAAAATGAACGAAGCTTCAAGACGAGGTGAACCATAGACATGATCTTAGCTAAGGACGATGTTTCTGCATAGTGTTTTGTACTGAGGAAATTTTAGTTAAGACAAATGTTTCTGCATTATGCTCTTAGATAATACGAGCAGCACATACACCACACAAAATTGTTTGAATATTAACGAGGCTTTTTTTCAACTAGCAGGTGGCCAAATATTGGCAATATTTTAATGAATGATCACCGCAGGTTTCCGATCAACATAAAAAATACCATAATTTAAATAAGACGTAAGATCGGCTGGTACCTACTAGCAATATGACGTATGCAGGATGAAAAATACAGGTGCAATAGGCGATGTCAATTTTTGAATATCCATTTGTGATTCCCACAAGGGGGGGACTGACAGGGCCTAGGGGCCCGGGCATAGGGGCCCGGGCATAGGAGGGGTCCGGCGTGGCGGGTCGACCAGCTATGTGAGATTAACACGCATCGAAAATTTAATCTAATAGTTTAAAAAGTCGCCTGCTACTTTAGTTCAAGCTATTAAACATTTTAAATATGCGGTTGTGCGTTGCAATTTGATGTGATATAAGTGATTGATGTACTTAAATGATAATTCCCGTATATGATTTGGCAAACACTACGTGTAGATTATCACGCTGCCCTTGACCTTAGCGATAGGTAGGTGGGCCTGATTCAGGATGTGGGGGCCATGGACTTAGCAACGAATTAAGCTTTTTAGGAAAAATAAGTATAAACAATAAAATAAGTACATTTTAATAATAAAACCGATATTATTAAATACATATAATATAATATACTAGTATGTTACGCTTTTGAATTTTGATGTAGGTAAGTTTTAGGGTAGGTTAGGTTGCCAGGTCAAGTCAAATCAAGTCAATTTGTGTTCTGATGCATTCTGAGAAAAAATGACCAAGTTTAAATGCAAATTTGAATGCAACCCAACTGCCAAATGACAAAATTCATTGGATATAGATACTCTTATATTATTATCAATTGAACTGGCGTTTATGTGGTGGAGTCCGCATTCACTACTTACGGTTCGTAATTTTTTTGGCTCCACTGTAACATTTATAATAATTTAAGTTTTTATTTTTATGATTTTACCGAGGCTGACTGCGACTCGTTGTTATCGCCTCTCCTCTTCTTGAGGGGGATCCGCCGATCAGCTCCTCACTCCAATTCTGTTAAAGAACTTTACAATTTTGCAAAGCTCTACCTACCGTCTTACCCACCGCCAGGGCACCTTTCAACTCGTCGACATTCTCAACGACATCCGCAATTCGCAGCTGTACTTTGTCTTGTTCATATTTTGGGCATTGTACTGCTATAATATGTACAATGACCTTCAAAACATCACATTCATCGCAGAGCTGCGAATCACTTCTTCCCATGAGGACATCAAATCTTTTAACCATTGTGTGCCATGTTCTTAGCTTTAGTATCAGCTTAAGCTCATTCCTATTTAAAGGAGAATAAGTTTATTTTACGGTTTCCTCTTAACAATGTTCCCCTCCGCGATCACATGCTGCAATTATAGCAGTGTCACGACTGCGTAGTCTTATCGGCGGTCTGCGGAACTACAAATCCCCCGCGCTATAATATCTATGCCTTAATATCCCATTATAAAATAGTCACTTTAGGCATGGCCCCCACAAAGGGGGGGCTGACAGGGCTCTAGCCTAGGGGCCCGGCGTAATGGGTCGACCAGCTAAATGTGATATAACACATCTTAAATTTCCTATAATGGTAAAAAAAAATCGCCTGCGGCGCAATTTTACTACGGAGTTCTTGCCATTTCAAAATATATGGCTGTTGTGACGCGTTGAGTAATATACTCGACAAGTCCATAATTCGATGTGTTAAAACATCGCTAAATTGCACTGAATTTTATTTGACCTCGAGCACCATTTGATAAACAACACTGTAGAGCGTCAGACTGCCTTTAACCATAGCGATAGGTAGCGGGGCCCGCCCAAGATCCTGGCCTGGGGGCCCGCTTCAAGATGTGGGGGCCATGACTTTAGGACTTGCTGTTATGATGATGAATAGGAAACGACTAATAAAATTGTTGGTGAAGAACAAAAACGGTTGTTCCGCTAGTAGCCTATAACTAGTGCCGTGCTTTGCTTGCTACTTACAAATATTTGTGAATCCTCACCCGTAGATATCTATAATCATAACAAGGTGTAAAAAATGCCTGCAAGCGTTTTTTCATCGACCAGATAAAGACATTGCATAAATGACTTTTCAATTAGGTACCTAAACGCCGATAGGTGCCCACAACAATAAATGAAATCTGACGAAGCAATCAATTAGCAAACATGTCATCCGAGAGGCCCATTAACACCGCGTGATCGAACTACATTGAGAGAATACCCCGAAAAACATAATTTTGTAACAACATATTATTATATGAGGACTTTGGAGTTTGAACATAAGATGGGGAAACCCGGGCAAGTTGATTATGCTAACTTTGGGTTTGAAAAATATAAATACTTTGATAAAAATAGAACTTTATTATTGTAAATATCTTTTTCGGAAACACCTCAGAAACGTAACTATTTGATGAAAATAATTATATTGGTGCCGGGCGGGATCAGCCCCGCATCCATCGGATTCCAACCAACGATCAATTACCAATTCAGCCACCTTTACCACCCTACTTTGGATTTGGATTGATTAAAATAATACATGCATGTAGTGGTATTTTTTTTTAATCCGACCGCCCCATATCCAAATTATGTTTTACTTCTAATTCTATCAGTAGATACAATAATGATTGAATATACGATAGTATCAGTTTGTATGTAGACTGTAATGCGGTGGGTTTTAAACTGTTTCATTTTATTGCGCCCTTACCTATAAATAAAAATCCTCACAATGGACAAAATCAATATTAATAATAACGAGAATCACATTCAAAACATTTTAAAGCTTTTTCGAGCCAACAATCGTAAGCGTTTTTTAAATCATAATCACACATAAGAAATTTTATTCTCCATGTTATGTAAGTATCTAAGTAATATTTTTGTGTTTTTACTTTTTCAAAACTTCATCGATAATAAAGTACGGATTTCGAAATAAAGGACAAAAATAAATCTAAATTATATAGCGCTAAAATAATTGACTATTCTCTACAAGTCTACAATAAAGGACGAATGGTCACCGTAGCGATAACGTAACAACAGTTTACGTTTTGTTGGTTTTTTAAGAAAACAGCCACTGAAACATAATATGACTAAGATCTGCACATTATCTGGAATAATACTGGTTTTCTTGCGACATCCACTACTATAATTATGTACTTTAATATAATAAGTACTATAATTTTGGTCCTCGTACTATGTACGATATTAAAAAGGTGTAGTACACCCAAAACACTATAATTTTGAATATCAGAAAGAATGTATGAAAATGAAAAGATTTAAAGACAATATCAAAAATACGCTAATACTACTACAATTTATATACTTCCATAGGTACTATAAATTGGTGGAAAATACTATAATTTCGATATCTCCGTACTATAAATTGGTGCAAAGTATTATAATTTCGTAATATAAGAAAATTAGGCGAGCCGAGAAAAAAAGTTCTTCGAAAAAGATAAAAAAGGCCTTGACTTTGATTTAAATCGAATCTCTTGAATACGTTGGTAAGCATTTTTGGTCGGAAGAGGTACTTAATTAAATAAAAAGGACCTCGAAATTTCTCCATTATTTTTTGTGAGAAACATAAAATGTCTACATTTTCAACAAAAAAATAACAACGCGTACTATAATTCGGCAACCAAAAGATGGTAACACTGCATCAAGGCAATCGTCCACACCATGCGTACCACTTCCGTGATGGATGTGGCGTCGAACATATGTTCAAGTTTAATTTACTGCCATATTAGAAAATATATTAAAGTTGTAGTCGATCTTACAACGAGTTCTAAAATCAATATTTTCATAATACTATTAGATATCTGCTGCTATATTTTGTTTAACTTGGAACTCTCAGTAAAGCTGAATACTGGTGTAACAGTGTCCATTGAAATTAGTTCGTGGATCCGATAGGAGTTTGGAAATGAATGGTACAGTAATTTGTTAGCAGTTATGGTCGTTATCAGTTTTATCTGTAATGTAATAATTGTCTGGGTGTTGATTCTTCGCTGTTCCCGCGGGTAATTTTAAATGAAACAAACAAAAGATTCGAAGCTGATAAGAAAAATAATACCAACATTTTCTAAATATAACTCGAATGAACGTGAATATTGCAGAAATAGAGCGTTCTCGTGCGACATTGAAACTCACAGATAGTTTCAATACAAAAGCAGAATCACGATTCGACGTTATCTATTTTTTTTTACATCTGGGCGAAAGATAAGGTGAAACATTCAGTAGACCTTTTTCCAGTGACCAGACCAGACCCACAGTGTGAGTTTTCCGAACTTTCGACATCTCTGTCCCCTTCTACAATTTTCGTAACATAGCTTAGTTTAACCACTAGTTTAGCTACTAGTTAGTAACTAGTTTAACCACGTCAAAAAATATGTTTAAATAACAATCAAAATATATTTATTTTTTCCTTTTTTAGTACATACATAACAGAATAATAAAACGAAAAATAAAATTCATTCATAATAAAATAAATAAAAGTTATATTATAAATCATAATCAATGAGAAGAATGAAATCGCTTATGTTGAGACAGATCATCATAATTTGGTTCCCCTGTTGTTTATTTTAATCTGAGATGCGGTTCCACATCCAAGAGCCTGTTCCTTTTTTTGACTTAATGCAAAATGCTGAAAAAGCAACTTTACATGGATATGAAGTTGGAAACGGCAAGATGAATATCAGGACTTTCTCTTTTAAAACTGGATACTCATGTTGCATTTGCAACCAGAATGATGTTAAAGTACAATCCTTATATTTATTTTTCAAGAATCCGTCTGAAGCTAATTCCAACAATTGTTCTTCATCCACATGCGATAAACCTTCTAGCATGTATGTGTGTTGTATTATTGATGTCGTATTAATGCTTGTTGCACTGAGCGCTGCCAAAGCCCGGTGCAGCGCGTACCCCCACTAAACTCTTCCCGTACCCCAAGGGGTGTGCGTATCACACTTTGTGAAACATTGCCCCACACTATAGCAAATAAGTTATTATTCAAAGACCTGGCGAAAGATGTTGGAATATCTTCACTTTGACCTATTGTCAGAATTAGTGCCAGAAACCTTTGTGGACACGGTCAATTAGCTAAATAGTACCCACACTAACTGAACCAGATTTATCCTGAGACAAACAATATACCGTAAAGCAACTGCAGTTGTATAGTGATATATTAGTATTTTGTGATTGTGATCTTTGTCGTCACAATCACAAAATAAAAGGAGTTTTCTAAATGGGATAGAATAAAGTAAAGTTAAAAGCAAAGAGAGCATGAGACATAAGCAAGAGCCGTGGATTACCTGATCTTCTTCAAGCCGAACAATAATTACTTCTGCAACCTCGCAACTGACAACTGTAAAATTTAATTCGAAAACAAGAAGGGATTACACGGCTGAAGGCACGTGCAATCTATGATTAAAGATGTGCTTAATAAAGTCCTGGGCGCCACACGATCTTGAGACCGTGAAAGATTATAATTTTACATTTAACAGTGTGGAATAAAGTGGGAACAATAAATAAAAGAGCAATTTATATACTTGACAGAAACTATATTATCGTCAAAGCAAGAGTTTAGAAATACATTAAAAGGTTATTAAGCGGCTCGCTATTGAAATTTGGAAATACTATAATAAGTTTGAAAAGAAACATTGGAAGAGTAGTGAATCAAATAATAGTTTTAAAATACCAAACTGGAACGATCCGAGGCTTCAAACACTGCGGCTGCATCGTGCTCCGTTAAGTGACGTCCATTATAAATGTTGGGTAAAACTCAAGCGGAGCACGACTATACTAGTCGACAGTCAGAATCAAAAAGCCAAGTTGCTTGTTCCACACCTCGCGACGTCCGTTGCGGCCGGAAATTCCATCAGCGACATCTGTCAAATCGCATACGCTCCATCGACGTGACCATAGATAATCGTCGGGGTTGCCAGAGGTATGAAAGTTAGTTATGTTCATTTTGAACATAACAATACATCTGGAATTGTTTGAGGATAATTATTAATGAAATTAATCTCTTGATACTATTAATGACGCATTGGTATTTTTCTACGGCCGTGAATTATTATTTTAAATAGAATATGTTACTACTTGTACGAGTAGATGACTGCTGCTGTATACAGAAGTCCGAACCGCCCCCAATAATTGAAAAATATAACTATCTAAAAAGAGAAATAAACAGCACATCGATTTACTCAGTATCACGGTCGTCTGCATATAGGAAGATTAATTTGTTGTACCTTAGGTACAGTAAGATGCAGTGACGTCCCGTGGGGGTAGGCAGATTGAGCGTCGCTTGGAGGCGGCAATCACTCGAAGGGCGGCAAATCGTGGAGAATTATTTGGTATAATATATAGAAATAGGCATCTAAACTTAGCAATAACGAAAATATCTTTCCACTAAAAAAACAGCTCAGTGGTTGGCAACAAAATGTATTAATTAACATAAAAGGTTTAACAGTTGTCAGGTGTATCTTCAGGATTTATGTAAGTGTCTAACTTAGTTATTATTTTTATTATTATTATGTATGCGTTTTTCATACCTAAATTTAATTTTGTTTGTTTTAGTGGTATTATTTTGTTAGTAATGTATACATACAACACATTTTTTAGATATTGGAGTCATGAAAGTATGGTAAAAAATACTGCATTAAAAATGGGGCGGAATTTTGGCGCTGCCTAGGGGCGGTATTTTGTCTAGGGACGTCACTGGTAAGATGTATTTACTTCTCAATCATTCTTTCGACCATGTCCGATCCTAATAGGATCATATGGGCCTCCACATAGTAGAGGTTTGTATTGACAGATTTTAGTAGACTAAAATAGTAAACTAAAAATTCCAGCTCCTCTCACGAACAAACTTTTTCTGTGCACGCCGACAGTATAGTTCAGAACGACAGAGAATCTTGGAGGCATCGCATGGGTTCCACGTGCTTCACTAAAACGTGTCCCACAGGAAAGAGTAGACTCCAAGTAAAGTAAAAAGATGCCACGCACTGCTGCAAAGCATTTTAGACAGGGAATATAAGGAGGGCACTTGCGCTAACAGCGGCATTACGACACCAAAGCCATCGATGTCGGGCGATACATCTATCTACAAAACTAATCAAAATGACTTCAACCAATAGATATAATCGTTCGAACTTTAGTACTTTGAATCAATACCACAATCACACAACCCGACTCCCAACACACGTCGTTAAATGACAAACCCCAATGGCGGTGACCGTGAGTACAGCCGTCACGATGTATTACAATTTTATTCTATCAATTTAATAAATCTTGCGTCAGACCAGGAATTATTACTTCGCCACCTAACGTCAGATGGCTAGTTGTTTTTTCTTGTACGGAGATACGTTCCGCGAAGATTCGGTACATCTAACCAACTAGTGGCAGTCTCGTATATTTGACAAATTAAAATTTCGAGGGCGATTCAATTGAAAATAATGATAAACAATGTATTTATTTTATTACACAACGCGCATTGCAATCAGAAACAGTTAGCCATCAAACGTGAACAGCAAGACGGATAATATTATTATATACCTACGTCATAGAACGAAATAAAGCGTTAATTAGTACCAGAAAATCTAATACACATACGTTTTTATTACGTATTTACAATACAATTAATAATTATAAACAAATTAACAACACTTGTTACTAAAATTACATTAACAAGTTGTATTATGTCATTTAATTACTCTTCTTCGATGACCACTAAATGTTCCAAATGGACAACACACGGTGTCTTCAAGAATCGTGTGTTGTCTATCTTTGCGTCTTCCCAGGTTCTCCGTGCTCCGCCGTGTACACTATGTAGAGAGTATCTAGCGTCCTTCCAGGACGCCAGAATCTGGTTGGCATGAAGAACAGGCAAGCCAAGTGAAGCATCCGCAGCACGTGGCCGAGCCAGGCCCAACTTCGCCTCTTCACTCTCGGCATAAAGAAAGGCTACTCGACAAGCCCTCTTCTCTCTCATCGTTACTCCTAAATCACACCCAGTATCCGCCGCAAACATCTGTTCTCGAAACTCAGTATACGGCTGCTCTGAGCCTTGGCCAGTGGCGAGGGGTGGAGGTACGCCTTTAAGACTCGACACAAATAGTCCACACTAAACATTGTCAGTCATACTCATTGTTTTCATTAAACTAAGAAGACAATTTTCAGATGATGCTGGTTAGTTTTTAAAGTCAATTTAAACACTGCCTAACCAAACTATAATAGCTTAGGTATGTTATGGGGGATCCAACAAAAATACTGCACACCTTTTCAGTCATAATTATTTGGATACGTATTAGACATTAGATGGTGTTGGTTAGTTTTTTTTATTCAGTCCTGCCTAAACCAAACCATAATCGATAAAAAATAGTTTTATATCTATAAAATATCTAAAATTATGGATGGTTTGTTTAATGACATAATTTTAGATATTTTGTAGATAAACGAATATTTTGTTGACTATTATACACTAGGACTAGGACTAGGACTAGGAATAGGACTAGGACTAGGACTAGGACTAGGTCTTCGATTAGAACACATTGTAGTCTTAGTTCAATGAAAACAAATACGTATAATTGAGAAAGTTTAGCGTGCACTATTTATGTCGGATCTTAACAGCCTATCAACACCCTTCGCCACTACTCGCTACCGTAAAACAGCACCGTCAGAACTCAAGCGTCGAATGGGCAATATTTGGTTTGAACCGAGTACGACCATGAGTGCCAGACACTCCGCATCGAGTTGAATATTGCTCCAGCCGTTCATGACGATTGAAGGAAGAAATACGAACATAAAAGCGAAACTATTTAAAAGTATACACTTTCATTATTATGATGAAGCTATTGGCTGTATTCAACTCAAAGAACTACTTTGTTTGCGGTGCTCGCCCTTACTGTATGGTGTATTTTTACGCCACAAAACATCAATTGGTGGATTGGGTGTGCCTATTGTCACAACAGTGTTTTTAAATATTGCAACTAAACTGAATACAACCAATCCTTATTTTTTTTTATTTCACGTTGATATTTGAAGACATAGAATTAAAAGTTTTCACATAATAATTACACGCCATCGCGTCACGTTTGTATGGTTATGTGAGAAAGTTAAACCGGGGCAAAGCATTTCTTTAAATTACTATACTTATTCAGTATTCACGGAAACCCGTAGTACGAATAAAATTGTTTGACACAAGTAGATATTCGTTGTTGGGTTCTCAATATTTAAATAAGAAATTTTACATTTGGTACTACCTAATTGAACAAAACACAGTGGACATTGAAAATCGTAGCCTCCGTAGCATCTACAAAATAACATCATACCTTCTAGTACCCACACATGTTAATAAGATTATTAAAGACGCAAGCAAAATAACCCATGATATATTTAGATCAATATCGGATAATACGTGCAAGTGTATCATCATTTATCAGAATAAAAATAAATATTGTTTATGTAATCTGTCCTTCGTTAAATTGTCGTGTAGGAGTTCACTTTGCATTCTTATTCTGCGGTTTGGTATTCTCAGATTACCTATATATTGTTATATCGATCATATTCATTATAAATGCAATACATATTACATTATATTTTATTACACAGCGCTTATCATCACTAAGTAACAATATACATAGTAAACAACTTATAAATAATTATTTTATCAAGAATTCAATTTTCATTTGTCGTAAAACTATAATGACTGTAATGCATTAGTTTTATTGTGGAATTAATGTTTTATGGGTATAATACAACACTATACTTTTGAAATAGTTTAGTATACCTATTTTAATATAAAAGTTAGAAATGTGTGTTTAAAAATCATTAAAAAAATACAAATGGGTTTGTAAAGCCTCGTATACACACGCGTACTTAGAAGAGCTTCCAGCAAGTGTCAGCATCTCGTATGAGTCGTACCACTCGTACCCATGTTGATATGTTCAATGTCCACTATATAATCAGACATGATCTCTTGCTAACACGAACGTTCCCATTCCCAAGCAGATTAGACGCGTTGCTACGCCGGCAAGGAAAATGTATGGGAACAGACCATAGAGGTATTAAATAAAGTAGGGGTAAAAAATCGGCTTTCTCATACAACTGAATGAAGCAGGCCAATAATAGCCGACAACTTACGAAAAATAGTGACGCGATAAAAAAAAAATGCAGGGCATTACGGAGGATTTACTTCGGTCATTATAACGTACTCATATAATATAATGTTAACGTGGAAAATTTGCCACAAATTGATTACCAGCCTGCCTCACCATACTTTTTCACCATACTTGCCGGCTTCACCATACTTTCATATAACCTGCCGCCCCTAGGAACAGACAAACATGCTCTACATAATAATATATGTTGTTGTGTATACTTTATTCACCGATGTTTAGAACAGTGATTCCTAACAGGATACGCCGTAAAATCTTGCGAAAAATAGACAACTTGAATCCTTTTTAATAATATGGTAATCGCATGGTTTAAAACATACCATATTCCAAACCACTACAATATTTATAAATGTTAGGTTAGTTATTGCGCCATAGTTATTATTGAAGTAACGAGATATATATTATATGGGGGACATTTTGGTAGCAACGAAGAAAAAAATGAGGTAGCTTTTAAAAATTGAACAGCAAAGCATTTATGTGTTTATTGCTCTAAACCCATTAGAGATTTACAAATATGTGAATATAAATCGTGTAACCGAAGTGTACGCAATAAATAAAAAAATCTTTTAATATATCTTTGTTAAAAATTGATAGTTACCTATCAAATAATTAATAAAAACAGTAAAATTTCCCATGCGTTGCTCCGGGGCGACACAATATATTAACGGGGCAAAAATTAGGGGGGAATGCATCATTGGGGGAATGCGACTAATATAACCTTTTGGAGTAGATTCCTACGTTAGTGACATTTAAAAAAATATAATATAGGTATATAATTGTATTTTTGATTTGCTTATGCCACTGTGGTGGCCTAAATTGTGATTTTATTAGTTATATTTTGTTGATCGATATACTCGTATTTACTATCAATAAACCATAATACAATCAATAATCACGATCAATGTAAAGACGTAGCGAATAAATAAAATAATAAGAGACATCAGAATAATTGATATTAGTCCTGAGGCGCGAAATATTTCAAATTAATATCTAAGCAGCAGTGATAACATTCTTCAAGTACTATACATATAGCTGGCAGCTATTTCATTTCTAACAATGAACTAGCTCTCCCCAGACAGAAAAATATAACAGCTACGTTGAATCTAGAAATTTTTCAGTACGAGGCCATAGCACGGGATCTCAATAACACGCACCCCTAACGCTAGATTAATGTTTGCACATCCCAACAAAAATAAATATCAAATTTGATGATAGGTGGGTCATTTTGTAACAACTTGAGTGAAAAAATTTTAATTAAAAATAAGCTTTCGAATCAGTGTATGAAGTGCATAACATAAATAATTGGGCAAAAAGAAAAAAATAAGAGTAAAATCAACACTGACAACAACGCAGTGTACGCCGTACTGTCCTGATATTTTATAAAGAAGGATCTGTGCGACGCCGTAGGGCGTAGACCCACGCCTCTCGTGGCTACGGAACACAGAACAGTTATTTCCCTGCTACGGGCAATGACGACTTGCAGTAATCCATTTATATTTTAATCCAGAATATTTAAGATTTTTAAACGACGAGACAAATGTGTCACGGTTATTTATTATATTTATGTTTGTTTTGTTATATTGCCATGCATGAATTATTAAAGCTACACTGAGGCGCACTGTTCAGCCTTGTGACCCGTCAGAAGTCGCACTTTCTCCTGATTAATGTGACCTCAATGAGCCGTCCACATGTACTCGCGGCGTATCATCTATCGCGCGACAAGCGCAAGCACTCGCTAGATTCTTGACAACACGACGTTTTTATTGCCATTCCAAAATAAATCACGTCACCTAGCTTGTACAATGCCAAGAATACATCTTGCCAATTATCACGACATATAAAATCTTAAAGGAAACCCTGTGTCACGACTGAGTTGTCGGTCTTTCTTCTCGCACTTGTGCTTGTTTTTTTTTAAATGAATTACGTCACCTAGCTTGTTCACTGCCAAATGAAACGCGTTATATGGGCATGGCACATTTTTGGTACTCGCGCGTAGAGCGCGGTGAAACACGCGTCATCTGGACAAGGTCTATAGCCATTGATTCACTATACTTTGGTGTAGTTACTTTCCAATAAAAATAGTTCAACATTGTACAGGTTGCTTAATTAGTAAATCATAACACAGACTACAAAGGATGTTGGCTAAAAATCACTCTTTATAAAAAAGGATCTGCTTACTTGCTGTCAAGGTTCAATATATGCTCCTCTTATGAGCAAAAACTCTGGTTTACCGATATTTAAATACAAATATTATGTAAATATTTATATCAATATCAGATAAAAATGCATATAGGCAAGATTTGATGGTGCATACAAACGCCTCTCTGTATCGCATCAGTAAAATGTCTCAGTTTCAGTTCAACACAGCATACGAGTAGATAAATTTGTCATTTGACAGTTTTGGATTATATTCAAAATTATTCGAAATACATCGTGAATGAGAAGTCCATTTGGTGGCAGTGTCAACGTAGGCGGGTACATAGTACCTAGTCTCAAATAGTATCATGTCTAGTTCTAGCTAGGAGATGTGCATTATCACAGCGAGAAACTCAATAATATTATTATCTCGCAATAGAAAAGTCAACATTGTTCGGCGATGGACAGAATCGAACGCAGAAATTAATTAATACGTACGACTCACTGGATATTTTCTTCTGTCGCTTTTTATATTTCACTACGGTGAAATATTTCATTACTCCGGGTTTCTCCCACTAAGCAGACAGCAAAGAGGCTGATGATTTCAGCACGAGAAGTTCGGAGCATGAAACAATAATGTATACAATGTGGACGGTAAATTATGACTAGGTACATATTTAATAATTCAAAACAATCATAAGACACTGGAAACAAACTGGACTGTAAAGTTATACTTTGTTAGGCAGATTAATCTACACCTCTCAAAGGGACGAGCGTGTACAAACATCGAATTCGATACTTCTAGAAAGGAGGAATAAGCTGAAAGGTATCTAAAATTGGTGAAATTCCGTTTACGATAGGAGTTGTACGCAGAGAACACAAAAATTATGGGAAGTGGGCTACCTTCTGGTTAAGGTTGCAACAAGATTTAATTAATACTCGAGTGTGGAGATATATGGGATACACTTACGAGTAAATAGCTGTCACGCAAAAGAAAAGCGGATTCAATATTGGTGATATTTGAGGCGATTCCGGAGACTTCAAATCCTTGGTCTATTCACTCTGTGGCGGCGACTGGATTTATATTTATTAATCTGTACTGTGGTTCTAATATATCTAGAATTACAGGGAGAAGAGAGATGGAACAGTTGGAGATTTTTGCGTAGATCTGATCTTGCACACAATCAATAGACCAGATATTAACTATAAATATGACAAGACACTCGACAAAACTTCATCGTCATATGGATATGGTGGAAAGTAAACAATATATGTTATTTTTTTAATATTGTTTATTTATGTCAGACTCAAAATATAACGATTAACGCTGCTACATTTTTAACTTTTTATTGTTTTTCGTTCGTCTTATTATTATATTAATACTACCTATTGGTCGAGGGTACTTGATGTAATTTGAATTTAAATCCATTAGAATTATAATTATTAACTTTCTCATCGTTAATATCGTAATATCGCCCTAGGGTCATAGATTCGCCTCTGTCAGTATGCAAACAGCGGGCAACGAACGGTGGCGATAGAGAGACAACCGCGGGCGACAGTGGACCGAGAAGACACAACAGATCACGCATCGGAAACGTGCCGACTCATAAACAACACTGGCGAAGATTCAGTACCAAACGATTATCAGACGTAAATATGCAATAAGTGTTTGATTCTGTATTAAAAAAAATATAGACTGGTGTCCTACTAAACTACATTATGTACTTAACACGAGAATTTGATAAACATTATAACTATAGTACGTATGTTACTAAATATGGTAGGTACATATGTTAGGCTTCGTCTTGCGCACATCGCGGTTTTTTTTTTTTTAATATTACAGTATTAAAGATTCTCTATAATTCATTAGTTCGAAACAGGCTTGGGAGTAAGAGCGGAATGCAGAAACATTTGCCATAACTAAAATTTCCTTAGCAGAAAACACTATGCAGAAACATTGTCCTTAGTTAAGATCATTTCTATTGAAAATAAAACCATATTTAAAAATTCTCGTTAGGTAAATTATCTTATAATTGTTAAACGATGACAAAAATATGACAACTGCATTTTATAAATGCAATAACTATAAATACATATCAATAATTAATTATAATATTCTTATGTTTCCGTTATAAGTCATTATACGTGATTCCACAGGCACCGCAAGATATTTTTTTAACATGGTAACACTAGCGTCAAGTGTCATTCTTCACCTGGCATTTTGTATTTCTGCGGGTTGGCGTATAAAAGTACAATAATATTCTGCAAGTACATGCCAAACGAATTAACACTATCAATATCCATATTGAGATACATTGTTAAACGAATTTGAGTGTATGGACTGTGTTATAGAGATGCGAATTTATTTTGACAGCAGCTGTCAGTGGTAAATGGTAATACAGAAGGGGGCGTGTTCATAGCAAAAGTAGTCTATGGTTAAGGATTCCTTAACTCTATAATCAGGATTGTCTATAGTTAAGTCATGCTTTTCGGCGACTTATCCTTAGGAACGAAATCTTAGATTGTGCATGCTGCTCTAAGCCTATTATTGTTTAGGCACAGCGTCAGTTAAGTACGCCCTTATGGTGGAGAGGGTATAGAAAAAATTCTTAAGACTCATTTACCTCAATTTTCTCTTCGATATTCTGACATACTGTAGTTTAAAGTTATGGCCAGATCTATCTTTGGCTATGTACTTTTTACAACCTATACATGGTGGAAATGCGAAGACATTCTTGTTCTTAAAAATCGGGAACATCGGTTGTTTGTTTCCCCAAGGTGTATAACTAACCTGACATCGGTAATGCCAATTGGGCGGGCAATAACTGTGATCAAATCGCTTCAGATATTGACATATTTCACCTACGTGAGGATGAGAATATTATAGGTGGGTGTTGTTTTATAAATTCTTAAAACATGGACTGCTCATTTGAAGTACTTTCGTGTAGTTTATTAAATATTTACTGTTTTTCTAATACTGCTCCTATTTCTTTATTTTTCATGTCATATTGTGAACGTCTTAATTATATAATTTGTAAAGTTCACTACATATATTTAAACAAATTTTAATTTTAGTGTGACTTCATCCGTATGTACCAACTTAATGATTACAGTGTTATAAACTAGCAATATATTTAAATTGGAAGTGTGAAAGTATTGGTCTATAATTTTATTATAACTAATATTTGTTTGAATATAGCTAACTCCACACTTTGTAGAATAAACAATAAAGATTTAGATGTTTCAAAACAAAAATAATAATAAATGTACCTACAGCTTATTCCAATTACGTTTTTTCGGGTTTGGTCGAATATTACAAAGCAAACTGCCTGCTATACCTCAGTTGAGATGGTCTAAAAAGATCGTGGGTAGGCGATGCGCGGATTGCGGGTGAAAATGACGCATGCCGAACGAAATATAATTTGTCATATAACTCCAACATGCGTCCATTTAATGTTCTATCAGTAACAATAATAATATATTCATTGACATGTTTTCTTTTTCAAGTAAATGGGTAACGTTTTTAGTCATCTTTACACGATTTAAGAATTAATATCCCCGTCGCCATCACGAAACACATTGAAGCATTCACACCTCGACGTTCGCTCTCCGAATACCAGCGAGTCCAAAATTTCGTCGCGCCTATCGTCTTAAGTATATTGCCGCACTTAATTACTGTGTAAGTCATCATCATCATCATCAGCCTGAATCTATCCACTGCTGGATGAAGGCCTCTTCAAGTTGCTTCCACTTCTCTCGGTCCTGTGCATTGCGTTGCTACGTACTTCCGCAGAACTTTATCATTTCATCGATCCAGCGGCCTCTAGGTCTACCTTGTGGACGTTTTGTACTTCTTGGATACCACTGGATGACTAGATTTGTCCAACGATTGTCTCTTCTTCGAGCTATGTGTCCAGCCCATCTCCATTTAAGGCTTTTAATAAACTCTATTACATCGCAAACCCTTGTCTGCTTCCTTATCCACTCATTCCTCTTTTTGTCCTTTCGCGTTATGCCCAGCATGCACCTCTCCATACCACGTTGTGCTACTCTAAGTTTCTGGATCTCTCTTTTACTTAGGCTCCATGTTTCACACGCATATGTCATCACGGGAAGCACACACTGGTTGAACACTTTGCGCTTTAGGCACAGTGGAAGGTCACTTTTGAAGACATTATTCAGGCGGCCAAAAGCACTCCAGCCTAGCTTTACTCTGCGAACAATTTCATCAAATATACATCCATCTATAGATACTTGTTGTCCCAGATAGATGTAGCTTTTCACCTGTTCGAGCTGAGTGCCATTGATGAGGATCTCTTTTTGGCCTGCAAAGCAGTTGAACATGACTTTCGTCTTTGTTACATTTATTTTCAAACCTACTTTGTTGCTTACTTCAGCGAGTTCCTGCATTCTGCTTTGGAGGTCTTCTGAGTCTTGCGAGAAAATTACTATGTCATCGGCAAAGCGCAGATGACTCAGGTATTCTCCATTTATGGGGATCCCTTTGTCATTCCAGTCAAGTTGCCTGAATAAGTCTTCAAGGGTAGCTGTAAATAGTTTAGGTGAGATTGTATCACCTTGTCGGACTCCTTTGCTGATAGGAAATCTGCGCGATGGTTTATGGAGATTTACAGATGCTGTTGCGCTACTGTATATATTATTGAAAATATTTATATAGCGTCCAGGGATTCCTTGTTTTCTGAGTGCGTCGAGTATTGAACATTTCTTTATCGAATCAAACGCCTTCTCATAGTCTATAAAACCCATGCATAGTGGCAGTTTGTATTCCTGGTACCGCTCTATGATTTCTCTGACGACTTGGATATGGTCCATAGTGCTGTATCCTCCTCTAAATCCGGCTTGTTCTCTCGGTTGGTTCTCGTCTAGTACATTTTGCAGACGGTTTGAGAGAATTTTTGTGAACGTCTTGTAGAGAATAGGGAGTAGACTTATTGGACGATAATTTGCTAGGTCTTCTCTGTCACCTTTTTTGTGAAGAATGACAATGCTGGCATTTTTCCATACCTCTGGGACATCCTCTTTGCATATGCAGGCTGTGAACAATTGTGCAAGTACTTCATTTGCATCCTTTCCTGCTTTTTTGAGGATATCTATCGTTAAACCGTCTTCCCCGGGGGCTTTCCCACTTTTCATGTAATTTAAAGCATGGGTTACTTCCCAGGATGTAATTTCGGGAGTATGGTCTTCCGAATTTCCATTTCTCTGAAGATCTAAGTCTATAGTCGTATTGTCAGTGTCATCACTGTAGAGATCGCTGTAGAACTCTTCAACTCGGCTTAACAAGTGTTCCCAATTTCTGACGATAGAACCATCTTTTGCTTTTAGTGCTGTGATTTGACGTTTTCCTATCGACAAGCATTGCTTGTTTTTTTTTTAAACTTCTGCCTGCTTTCACAATTGCTTGTATGAGGTTTACATTGAATTTACGAAGGTCTTCTCTAATCTTCCTTCGGAGGGTTTTGCAAAGTGATGAAAACTCCATATCGTTTTGCGCCTGTCTATCGCTCTTGGTTTTCCTTCTCTGCTCCATAAGATTCAATGTTGCCTTCGAAAGCTTGGTGGAAGGTGTAACTTCTGAGCTTTTTACGCCTGTTTTTTCTGCACATTGTAGAATAATATTCGTTATATCCTCCGCGTTGGATAGGGAAACGGTTTCGTTCTCATCTAAGAAAGCCGATAGTGCATTTTTGAGTTCATTTTGGAATTCAGTATTGTTCTGCAGGTATACGCGAGCATTTGACTTCTTCTGCAGTTTGGATCTTTCTGATTTGACGTTCAATCTTATCTTACATCTCACCATCCGGTGATCACTGCCGGTGTTAAATTGATTGATCACCTTACAGTTTAAAAATGTATATTTTCTGTCAGCGAGGATGTAATCGATTTCGCTGGTCCTTCCTGTCGGGCTTCTCCACGTCCATTTACGTGTAGGTTTATGTTGAAAAAAGGAATTCATGATGTGAAGATTGTTGGTTTCAGCAAACTCCACAAGCATGTCCCCTCTACCATCTCTTGAGCCATGTCCGAAATGTCCGACCGCTACGTCATCTCTTTGGTATGATCCAATACGTGCATTGAAATCTCCCATTATGATGTTGAAGTGGCATTTACTTTTATTTTTCAAGGATGTTATTTCCTCGTAAAACTCTTCCACTTTTTCATCAGGATAGCTCTGTGTCGGAGCATATACTTGCAAAATCTGAATGCGGTACCTAGCATTGATTTTAAGTATCACGCTTGCGACCCTGTCAGAAATGCAGTTGAACTCGACTATGCGGTCCCTCCAGGCTTTGTTGACAACAAATCCAACACCGCTCGTGCGTCCTTCATCGGTTCCTTTGGAGTACAGCACATGTCCGCTTTGTAAAGTAATAATACTCTCACCTTTACGCCTTACTTCGCTGAGTCCGACAACATCCCAGTGGATATTCCGGAGCTCTTCTTGAAACTCTACAAGTTTGGCATCGCTGGACAATGTTCTTGCGTTATATGTAGCAATGGTCATCTGTTGGCAGCCTTTTCCGGGTCTCCGGGGATTTTTAGCACCCTCTGCCTTCCTTCGCTGATCGCTGCCGTGATCAGTATCAGGTTGGCCTCCGGAGAATTAGGGCCGGGTTCTAGAAGTTTTTGTTTTCATATGAAGGTTTTGGACATAACACACCACGCTGTCCAGACGGGTTGGTGTGTGGTTTTTCTGTCTGGGTGATCCTTCCCGTAGCCAAAGGTCTCTCGTTTTAAGGCGCCAGAGTTTCGCCTTGCACCCTTCTCTATTAGCTACAGATATTATGTTGCGTTATACAGCACATTATCTGCATTGCCCGGGGGACGCCACGCGGAGGCTAGAGATAGGATTTGCTGACTTTCTTGGACAGTGGCGTCTCAACATTTTTTTTTACTGTGTAAGTATATTTATTATAATGTCACAATTTTTGTTCGTCATAATAATTGTTTGCAACAGGCAGTGTTCGCGCATAATAAAATATATATGGTATGTGATAGGCGCCGAATGCGATATAAGTGTTGTATAATGCCTGGTCCACACCGGCAACAAGTCGCGCGACAACTCGTTAAATTTTACGATAATTATCATAATTGCTTAAGAAATTTTACGATAATTATCATGCTTATCGTAAAATTTAACGAGTTGTCGCGCGACTTGTTTTCGGTGTGGACCCGGCATAAGACCTCAGCGGCAATTATACATTTCATGGATAATTAATTATTTACTTAGGAAAAATAATATTATGAGTACCTATGACATTACGGCTCTTGACCAATAATTGCACCATACATCATAATTGCACCATACATCATAATTGCACCATACATCATAATTGCACCATACATCATAATTGCACCATACATCATAATTATAATACAAGTTGGGTATAGATTATAAATATTAGCCATGAAGTAGATTAATACCTATAAGTTATTTGAATAAAAATAATTAGAAATTCTCATCGAAGTGCTAATTGCTTAGGTTATGTACTTACGCGAATAAATAATATGTAGCAGTTGTTTGCTCATCATGAGCTCATGTATATTATTCAATAATCGGTAGGCACATCCCCGAGGTTTGCCGAAAAGTACTCAGCACCCTTGGTGCTAAAGCAGTGAAGGAAAGTTACAGTATACAAAGGGTTCACCACAACCAGACGTTTCTGACGAGACGATGATGATGTGAAAGTAACAATTTGAACCCTCATAGCCGACCAGCCATTCTTGCATCTCAAATTATATCCACCCCCATTGATAACGTTGACAATATTTTTTAAATTATTATACAAACTAACTCAAATATTTTGGTACTTCTATTTACGAATAATATATTATAATGTAGTACTTTCGCCCGCGGCGCTAACAATCTAAAAATGTGGAATTACATCATAATTTACGAAAATCTTTTCGTGTATCTGTTTAAAATAGAGAAATAATATAGTAAAAGTAAGTGATAATTTTTTATAAAAAGTGAGACTAAAAATATTATTTTCAGTTTACTTAAAGGCCTAGATATGTCACTGACTAGCTGCGTCTAGTTTGATCCAGCTAGTCAGCGTCTAGTTTGTCCAAAAGACAAGTTCACCCACACCTCACCGGATTTTTAAGTGCTCCGCGAAACGAAAAAACTTGAAAACCACTGTTATAAAAGCTTTAAATGACATATTCAGTATTTGGGTTAAAAAGCTGTGATGCCTCGTCCAAATTCTGTTACAGAATATTACGAAAAACAAACAATTGCTGACATATACCAGGTTTTATCATTAACTACCTATTGACATAGGAAGCGGGCCGCGCTCCAAAACAGAGATACGCAAACAAAAACACATAATTTGGCGGAAGAGAAAGATAACCCACTACTGGGAGATAACCCGTACAAGGTTGTCCAGGCCTTCTGATACACCAAAAATGCGGATCACCGGTACGTGAGCTAATTACTTTCAATATATTATTGTGTTATTAGGTACCTACCTATTGAACAATATTCACACTAAGCCGATTTGCAAATTGAATGAAAACATATTGAGCTTCAGTTGAGTTAAGTTGTACGTAAAATGGATTGTCTTAATAGCGAGATCAAAATGGACTGTTCGTCAGCTGAATGCAGAGCTATACTAACTCGCATTTGAAATATTTTGCAAACGTGTTTTTGGAAACAGCATAATCAAAATATTTATAAATTTATACCACATTTTTTTCATCAATAGTTGTACTAAATCATGATGTGTACATTTATTTATATAAATAATAAATAATTGAAGTAGGTTGTTTCAAAGAACTCCTTTTAACGTGTAAAACATAATAAATCTAGATGTACCAATGTAGATACCTATGGTGCGCTACGTTGGGCGAGATTGTATACCTACTACGAAATTATCAATAGACATTTTGTCAAATAGAAATAATATGTGATATTTCTTATTTTTCGATTTTTTGATGAAGATATAAAACGTAGGTATAGTCTGAATTTTTAACAAGTGCGCCCGGAAGTTGCGCAGGCAATTGAAACTAAAAATGAAAGAAGACAATTTTAATGTTTTGAATTTTTTATTTATTGAGTATTAGGGAATTCTAAATTTTAAAACTCTTGCCATCTTTATTTCGTGACGTGTTCAAACAGAAAATGCACACAACGCCATGCACCGCGCACATAAGTAAAGCAGTCGGATTCTACACAACGTATGTATCATGCTAAAATCTCTATACAAAACAAAGCCACTATCGGCTATTGTGAATATTATTTGTCGTTATGTCGATTATAACCGTGGTTTTATCTTGAGATGTACTAAATTTAATTACTATAGGAGAAATCAGCGTGTTGTGTTGACAATATGTGATTGGACCTAATGGAATGGTTGAATTATTGGTTTTTACTTTATTCTGAAAACAGTGGTTTCGAATGAGTTTTAAAAGGTGTACTGACAAAGTATTATCATCCACTCTGTGAACGAGCATAATGTGTCCCGCTTATGAGAAAATTGGTAATAAAAATCTTAATATCCGAACGAATATCTTAATTATTTCAATCAAGCTGTAAGTTACAACTTAAGATTGATGTCTTACTGTACAAGAATGCATCAAGGTAGGTATCGTTGATGAACACCATAATACTATAATATGCCGCGATCGCTATGTTCTACGTCCCTGCCTTTTTCGTATAAATAGAAAATAATCAGTAATTTCTTAACAAGAAGTTAAATTTTATGTTTGTCAGCATAATGACAATACTAACACGTAATGCTTTTACGTTGATCGTGAAACTAAAATTGCGTCCTTGGTGTATGTTTTTATTTTGATTCGAGAGCGAATGAATTCGTAGATTTAATTGAAATTGAGATTAAATTTACAACATTACAAAATAAATACACACATCGTGGAGCCGATGCTATATCCAAAGCGTTGAATAAATGCGACAGATTCACTTTTAATCGTGCAATCACTGCACTCTAATGCAGTATGAAAGGACATTAAAAATTCCTGCTTTTGCATTCCGTTTCCCGTAAAGACATTAAAGGAAATACTTGCAAAATGACGAATCAACGAACGCGCAATCTACCGTGAATTCTTATTCTGATGTATAAATACGGTTGAAATAAGTTAGAAGCGAAAGATAATTTGAATCCATAATTCCAATGAAACCTACACAATGACATCGTAAAAGACTGTAATTATCACTGTAACATTGTTTACTGCACTATTGGCGAATTGAGTAGTAGAGTAGTACGACAATTATTGTAATTTTTATGAGAATTTGACGGTTGTTTGTTGTATTAGGTTTTTGGGTTGTCGCCGACAGCGAGTCCGAAACGTCGAGGAAAGACGGAGAAAGAACACACTGTGACAATTCAAAAATCTAATAGAATACTACTAAGTAGGTACTGATGACTACTAAGTAAGATGTGTGAATTTTTGATGACAGATCAGAGCTATTTCTTTCAGTCAATGCGTATGTAGAAAATACTTATGATTATATTATTTCCCTTCTAGTTGTATTTAATAAAAAAAAATAAGATTGTTTTATATATTGTAAATGACGTACGATTAACTCCTATTTTCTTAATACTAATATTTTTTCAAATAATACGAAATTCTTGGTCGCATGGCCTCGGTTATATAAATTTACCTTCGATAATATTCTGCACCTACAACAGTCAGGTAATTTATACTACCAAACAGCAGACATTTTGTTGACTTCTCGGTCTAGATTCGGTGTATTATGCGACACCAGTATTGCCACTAGGAGGACTGACAGTCTCGGTAAGAGCGAGGCTAATGATTTATTCCAGATTTTAATATTATTATATTGCACATCCACTTACCTTGTACGACAGCCAGTACTAAATTGTCTATGTGGCGATGGACATTTATTTACTTTAATTGAAAATAATAAAATAATTAACGCGCTTCGAAAGGATTAACACACATGTATAGAGTTGGGTATTTCCCAAAATGATGAAATTTTGAATTCTCGAGATTCGGGATTAGCAGAAAGGAATTCTCGAGAATTCTCGAGATATCAGGAATTTAAAAAAAAAAACCTGTAAAAATCCTAAAAACAGACAAATTCCAAGAAAATATGTTTTTTTTGAATTCATGTAAGAAGACAAACAAAATAGAAGTAGGAAAACAAAAATAATTAACATTACTTATTAAAACAGAATTTCAAAAAACACATACTGTCAATCGCTGCGTCTGACAATCGCGTACGATTTTGAGACACAAAATTCTCTGATGGTGCAAAAATTGCGCTCATTTTGAGTTTGTGTTAAATGCCCCGATCAATCTCTGAACGTTTTGTGTTTTCTGTCCACTTTTATACCACCAAGCTACACCCGGTCTTAAATCGGGCGTATCACGGAACCCTACGTTTAGGTGTGAAGCATAATTTTTTTTATTACTGGGAATGCCTCAGGAGCAGTTACCCAAGACCAAGGTCGCCATGCACTCAAATGTTAAGGTACCCATGGGAGAGATAAGCACGTAGAAGTAATATGAAAAATTGTAATAAGTAACAAATTAAAGCTAATACAAAACTGCCGAAACTTCTAATCGGAGAGATCTTCACGTTGTCAGTATGACGCTGCAATTTTTTTAATGCAATAAAATTGGCGTTTGTGGCGACCAGGTCGGACGGCCCGACGGGTCCAACACCTGGTTGAAACCACTTGAGCAGCTCAAAACTACAGTATCTCGATGACAAAAGTACAGAATTCACCCGCAAAAGCCAACAGTAGCCGCTTTTCGTGGCTTGAAATTTTCCTACGAGTGCCGCTTGACCAAATATCCCGGGAAGCAGATGAGAAATATGGAGATCGCCATGATGGACGACCACCGATCGGTGATGACACAACAAGAAGGATTAGATTGAATCATTTCCTGTGGTAAGTTCAATAAGCCGTAACATCCTAAAATAATATCACAAAATAACACGCATAAGTAATAATAACGTACTAAGTTTGATGTTTTATTCAAACTGAAATAATTCAATTTTGCACGGAGAGGATACCAAATACATGCTTTATTTGCTAGCAAAGAAGTTAGCAATCATCTCGGCTATGTGTTTAAAATTAAAAGTCGTGTTTGCTCAAATGTTATCGCAGTGGTATTCTTGTCCGTCCATTAGTATTGTATTTAATAGAGCTCAAATGGGTAAACATTGATATGCGAAAGGTAAGGTGATAATTCAAAAGAGGCGATATGTTTGTTTATTTAATATTCACCTGTTTCGTGGTCAATACTAAAAAACCGAAAATATACACTAAATACATGGCATGTGTCCCATTCAAAGTAAAGCCGTGATTTGTAGTAATATGTTATTTAAATATGAGTAAGTACTTGTCCTAGTATTAAAAGGGACATGAATCACAAAGAGAAAAATTCTGAGAGCTTATTATCATTTCCATGGAAATAAATTATGGTTTATAAACAGTTGGAGTTGTTAAATATTGCAACTTTTTATATAGGTAGACTCAGTACAAATTTATAAGACGGTTTTGTGTAGCTTTCTGTGCTCAAAAATAATAGTTTAAAGTAAAAGATTACATACAATAAAATTTAATTAAAACAACTGATAATACTGACTATTTATATCGGCCAATGGGTAGCCATATAAAGCAAATTCTATCGGATAACAAATATTATGTTGGTGTTATTGGCCGTCTTAAATATTAAATTCACCTCTACTATACATAGCGTAAGTATTGATAGTTTTTTTACGACCCTAATTGCATGTTTAAATCCTGTTTTTAGCATAAATACTATGTACCCATGACGTGGTGATGTGAAAATGCTCATAATGCCTTACTTCTTTCATCCTCAGCACCCAAATTATTAGTAATAATATAAACTAATAAATCAAGACGTGCATAGTAGACAATAAATAGTTAGTATATATGCATTGATATAAAACCATTTTCCACATTACCAAGTTGGGTCGCCAAATATTTTGTGGGGTCACCGACTGAAACAGTACACATAGGAAATATTGATTTTGAACCAAATCGTACCCTAGTACAAATTACAACTAGCAAAATTGACATTTGAGTTAGTGTTGGTAAAGTATTTCCCTGATCCATAATTATGAAATTAAATCTTCAGGATTATTATATGCTGATAATTGACGGAGATACTAGTTTTACAAGGTTCCAACTGCATCGGTTATTTTAAAAGTTGGTGTTACACATCCAATGCACATACCTACGTTCGAACGCAAATTAACATTCACAGAACATTTGTGTCGCTAGATGATTACTTTTTCATTTCAAAACCAAACCAAAAAACAAATTAAATGTTGAATGACATGAAGTTGGCATTAAGGAAAATTCAACCGCGAATTTTGAAGCTGGTTAATGAGTTACAATTTCAAACCTCGCACCAAATAATACGTCTTAAGTAAATATACTGAAAAATCTATTTTCGGTGCTTTTCTTTAGATACCGTATTAAAAAGGATTTTTACAACTATCAGGGTTGCGGGTCACTTGGTTTCAGTAAAATGGGGACACGGCTTAAAAAAAAGTAGGGGGTGTGTGGCGTAATGGTATAATCGCATTCTATCTTATTATTTGTTGCGCGTTGTCCATAGAACATGAATAACAGACAAAACTAGTTTTCTAGTGGTTATATATATATTTCTGAGATGTTTTCAGATTATGTACGTTCAATAAAGAATGTTACATTCTTAAGCCTTGTGAATTATTCGTTTAGTAAAAAAAAGTTTAGACAAAACACCATGAATAATATATATAATAAACCGGTAGAGATGTTTTAGAATTAAATAAAATATCTTATCTATGAAGATAAAGTAGACACAATACCTACCTACTTTATTCAAGAAAACAAAGACGTTATCCCGAAAAGATCCTAGCTAGGTAAGAAATTACTGTCAATGGGTACGTTTTCTAAAATATTAAATAATGTAAATAGATAAAAACATCGTTTCTTTCGTTCAATGAGAAGGACGGTTATCAGTTAAAATACGTCCTCCTATCAGGTGACTGGCTCAGGTCTCCCAGTAAATATCTACAAATAATACTCAATTAAACACTAAATATTATGTAATATTGACAATGTATTGGGACTGGTAGAAGATGTTTAAATTACTTACTTACGAGGGTGGGTCAATAAGTCCTTAGAAAAGCCGACAGGTGGCGCGACTAGTACTGTAAGCGGTTTGTTTTCATGCAGCGGCACTACCGATTCAGTATGCTGCGAAGTTTCAATCAGATTGGTCGGGTTGTTGTGTGTTTCTCGTACATTTAAAAAAAAAATTTGCTTGTGGAAAATGGAAAAATGGTAAATGGAGAAAATTGAGTTTAGAGCTGTTATTAAACATTTTAATATAAAAGGGTTAACAGCAAAGGAAATAAAAAATGAGTTGGATTTAGTTCACGGCATATCTGCTCCTTCACTTGCAACTATTTATAACTGGTTAAATGAATTTAAACGTGGTCGTACATCAACAAAGGATGAACCACGCTCAGGACGTCCTGTAGAGGTGACTACACCAGAAATGATCAATAAAATCCACGATATGGTGTTAAGTGACCGAAGATTAAAGTTGAGTGAGATAATTGAGGTTACAGGGATCTCAAAAGGTAGCGTCATTTCTATTTTACATGACAAATTGGGCATGAAAAATATTTCTGCAAGATGGGTGCCGCGTTTGCTCACAGTCGACAATAAACGCAATAGGGTGGTGGCCTCTAAAGCCCTGTTGTCGCTCATGCAACGCAATCCGGATGAATTTTTTCATCGCTTTGTGACTGTAGATGAAACATGGATACACCACTATACTCCCGAGACGAAAGAACAGTCAAAGCAGTGGATTGCGAAGACAAACCATGTCCAAAGAAGGCGAAAACCGTAAAATCAGCTGGTAAGGTTATGGCTACTGTATTTTGGGATGCACGTGAAATTATTTTCGTTGACTATTTGGAAAAAGGAAAAACAATAACAGGGGATTATTATGCATCTTTATTGGACCAGCAAAAAAACGAAATTGAAGAAAAACGGCCTCATTTAAACAGGAAAAAAATCCTCTTTCATCAGGACAATGCCCGTGTTCACACATGTTTACGATCAATGGCTAAAATTGAAGAATTGAAGTTCAAATTGGTCGACCACCCACCGTATTCGCCAGATTTAGCCCCCAGTGACTTTTTCCTTTTCCCAAACTTAAAAAAATGGCTAAGTGGACAACGTTTTTTTTCAAATGAAGAAGTCATCCATCGGACAAATGCTTATTTTGAGGACCTTCCGAAAACTTATTTTTCTGACGGTTTAAAAAAAATTGAGAAACGTCTAACCAAGTGTATTGAGCTCCAAGGAGATTATGTTGAGAAATAAAAAAAAAATACAAAAATAAAAACTGTTTTAATGCTTTTTTCTAAGGAATTATTGACCCACCCTCGTACTATCGTTTTTCAACTTAAAAAATGTATTTATTAACAAATCACCTCGTTCTACGTTGCTCATTAAAAATTTGAAACAGGCAATAGTCCGCGACGTCGACCGCGTAAAATACGGAAATAAAAAAGTAAATAGATATACAAGATACAGAAATAAGAGTGGTCGATTTGAATTTTTCACCCCTCTGCCACAGCCGTTTCATTTCAATGAAAATCCAGTCAATGTCTTTAGACACATAGGTACATCGAGTGAGTCCGCGTATGTTACACGCAGTCCCAAAAGTGCACCTCACCTCACCACACCACACCACCGCCGCTATCTGACCACATTATTTACTCTAGATGTAGTATTAAAAGTGCGTTATTTTCGAGAAGTTGTATCTTGTAACTTCAGAACCAATATTGATCCTCTAGGCACTTTTTGAGTTATAACGTTAGAGTATACGTTTTATAACTTTAAACTTTTACTACACTGATTCGCCTCTTTGCCTAATTACCTCGCATAAAATTAGATCAAATGATATTCACTTAATAAATGTAGTAATAAAGAAATAAATAGATAATATACTTATCTACGTAAAAAAATATTTTTAGAATATTTTACATCATTTTCATCCTAGAGCCGGGAGGACAAAGTTATAAAGAAGTAACTCCACAAATAGACACAATTAAAAAAAATATTTTGTGATTAGGTAGGTATCTGTGAAATATCAAAACGCCACAGAAAAGAACTCTCTGCAAATGCTGATTAAATTGAACATTTTTCGAAATCACAGACATTAATTTCAATTTATTTTTATTATAAGTATTATTTAATAATAATAATATAGAGAACAGTATCAAAATCTTGATATGAAAAATAAAACACATCTGTGGACCAAACCACCAAGTTTAATGGTACCTGCAGCGCAAGTTTTAATATTCGCTGAAATTCTACAGGACGTAGCTAAAGCAACCTGCGTATAAAATAGAAAGTCAAATTGAGACTGCTAATTTCGTTATGTGGGTCATTCATTGTGGTTTATTTATATGCAGTTGTGTATGTAATGAATTCAATCATTTAAATTATTAGTAATAAATAAGGGATGAACGGTAGGATGCGGCAGCGATTGTGAAACGCGACGCGCTGCGAGTGGAGGGGTGGGAGGCGCCGCCCGGCCTGAGAATCGGCGAATAAAATAATTATTCTAATGCGCTAAAGATGCAAATTTGATGAAACAGGAGGCGACGATGACCTGGCGCGGCGCCATGCAGCCACCTCCACACAGTCACTTCACCTTATCCCCCCTTTCGACCCCACCACATTCTGATGGTGCAGTGCATTCAAAACCACGGACAGTATCCAAGCTGATACCATACAATTAAACAAACAACAATGCGAAATTACAGACATCATTCATAACCGTAATCTATTAAAATACTGAATTTCCACATAAACTATGAAAATAATAAAAGGAAAGATGAAAATATATAAGCATAATTGGCTGGATTGATTTATTTTTGTGGCTAATATGTCAAAGGGTAAGTACTTTTTATTCGATTAGTTCAGCAAGAGCTTTTCGAGTCACTTTTGATTTTATCAATCGTATACAAATTTCATTACGTAAACCAACTACTAGCAATACATAATATTATTATAATTTATAATTATAATAATATACAACATATTTCACACTTTCACGATTTACTGATAATTAATTGGTGTGTAAAACAAGCCCGTGGTATGAGTAACCAAATCCGCTGTCCCCCGTTATCGTCCGTAGTATCTACATTATTTTACGACGTGTATAACATTTTATCGATATTTTATGGCTATTAATTATGTATGGACGAAAGAAATCTCAATCTGTTACACAATAAATCGCGATTCACCTGAATAAGATGGGTAAGAATGGTAAAATTGACAAAAAAATATCTGACAAAATTCCGTTTGCCCAGTTTTAGCGTAATCAAATAACATCGACCGCGAATAATAACGTGATATTAATCCTTTCTATGCCGCAATTAGTTAATTGATAGTAATTAACATAAGAATCGGTGTAATTAAGGCGTCCAAAGACGCTCTGGGCACTTAACTGGTTAATATTATTTTTCGTGGATGTGAAAAAGTCTAGTTTCTTATATGTTATTACTACTATCTTCATGATTTAATTATTTCTATACCATATAGCACCAAGCGAGAAAGCAGTATAATCCCTTCAATGATGCACTTATTCACAAAAATGATAACACTAAACATGTAAGTAAAGCCAAAACAACATTAAAATAAAATTAATTAACGAATATTAATAACGAATTAAAGGATATGGGCAGAAAATCATCTCTGAAATAGAAATCAATAACACTTATTATTTTTGAATGAATCCAAAATAGTCTTCGTTTCTAAGGACAGAGTGAGACAATTACCTAGTTATACCAAATAGTGTTCTCTATTACTATATGTACTCTAATCTAATGAATATTAAAAATCAATATCAGTTTGTATAATATTATTTACTCTTACTATAATAGGTACCAGTTGTGGTAGATTGTTGAGATCCGACATAAATAGTGCACACTAAACTTGGTCAGACATACGTTTTTGTTTTTATTGAACTAAGACAATAATTTACAGATGGTGTTGGTTGATCAAAAAATCAATGAAATCCTGGCTACCCAAACCATAATAGTTTTTGTATGCTATGGGCGATTCGATAAAATAGTGCACACTTTTACATTCATACTTATTTCTTTCGTTGAATTAAAAACACATTTATGACACGCCATGATGTTGGTTGGTTTCTTTAAATTAATTAAGCCTTGCCCAAGCCAAACCATAATAGATAAAATTAATATATTATTATTCTATTTATAAAATACCCAAAATAATGTTTGATTTAATTGTATAGATATTTTATAGATTGACGAGTATTTTTTGACTATTATCTATTATGGCTTTGTTTTAGCAGGGTTTAATTGAATTTTAAAAACTAACCAACACCAAATTGTAGTTCAATGAAAATTAATACATATGTATGACTGATAAAGTATAGTGTGCACTATTTATGTAGGATCTTAACAGCCTACCTCCACCCCTCGCCATTGATAGGAACATCATGTTTTAGAAGTTGGTAATTGTATAGTTGTTCAAATTAACTGCAGAAATACTGTAAAACGAGTACCTATTATATTGATTTGACAAACAACCGTTAAGGGTCTCAAACATCATACATTCTTTCAATCTTTTTAAGAGATTCAGCGTTTACTTGGTGGTAATTCATGGTAAAAAAAATATTAACTTACACCTACTGACCGTATAAAATTATCTACCTGTCATTTTTCCAAACTGATCTTGAACACAAAATCCTTGAAACAGATTATCATAAATCTTAGTAAAAAAAGATGTTTTCATCGAGCAATGATAAAAAATATAAGATATCATTTGATGGAATATAAATTTTGGAATAATAGTGTCGATTCGCTTTGCGAGCCGGTTTTAAAGTCGAAATATTACGAAGAAAAAGACACTTACGATTTTAGATAACAAAATAAAATTAAATATAATACCCACTTACACGGAACTGACCAAAACAATAATTTTAATCTTAAGGTCAACCGTTTCTCGCTAATTACGCTGTTTTCACAAGTAAGATGGGTACTTGTTAATAATATTTTACTATAAGCATCATCGGACCAATGTCTGCTTTTCTACTACAAATATTCACACAGGAGATGGTCCTAGAAAAAAACACTATTCCATTCGTCATAATAATTCTCCTATCATCGCGATAATTTAATAATATCATAAATAAAATTACAGTGATATTATATATCCATTGAAAGGCAGATATTATGATGCATATAATATAAATTGTAAAAATGTAACAAAAATACGTAATACATAAGATGCTACTTATATGACGTAATTTTACACAATATGACGTACCTAAATGAAAACGCATAGCTACTACCAAAAGGGATAAATTAAAAAGGCACAACTAAATAGTAATGACGTTATATGACGACATGAATATAGAAGGACTATAATATCGTAAAGTGAATTTTCAAAACATTGCTGAACCTAATTGTATTGTAGATACATACCTGACAAACATTTACGCTTCAGCTAAACAAATAACGAGACACGTGTCAAAGAAATGAGAAATGGCTTTATTTGCTTTTAAATATGCAATTTATAATAAAAATAACTATATAGATTATAATCGGTACTCGGTAGTATCAGGCCTTCCGAAATAGACGAAAAAATAAATACAGAGTATGAAATAGATACATAGAACACAAGCTAAAATTCTCATTATGGAGACGAATAAATTGTACAGGGTTCTCCAACTAGTGGTACGAATTTTACAGTCCTGTTATTTGTTACTTGAAAATATTTCGTGCGTATTTTTTTCAAATATTGTCAATTGAAAGTCTACCATTTTAACACTACGGACCGTTTCTCCACCGCGCAACGCATAATCATCGTACAACCATACTTGGTACGTCCTGCGAAAATTAACGTCAGGATTCACCTACACCCGTACAAGATTCAGCTCACGCAAGAACTAAACCCGACGGACCACGGGCGACGTCACAGATTCGCCGATTGGGTCTTGGAACAGGTAACCTATGATCATTTTTTTTTTCAAGGAAAATCATCGACAATGATGAGGGACATTTTCACCTCAATGGATAGATTAATAAGCAAAACTGCTGTATTTGGAGCGAGGAAAACTCACAAGTGATTCAAGAGAGACCGTTACATGCTGCGAAAGTTACTGTTTGGAGCGGTTTTTGGGATTGGGATGGCGGTGTTATCGGACCGGTCGTACTCGTACTGAAAATGCTGAAAAAGCGACGGTTACGGTCAATGGCGTTCGCTATAGGCAAATGATAACTGACTTTTCCAATAAGACGCTGGACACGTCCTCTGGGATTGCCCGTTTATGGAATCCGAACGAGCGGAGCTGTTTGCCAGGGTCCGTCCTCACACGGGCCCAATTGGCCACGCGGACCTGATTGCAACAGAGGCCAATTTTGCGGCATTTGAAAAATTTGCAGCGTCGTATGGGGAGCGGGATAATCCCGACTCTTCCGTAGAATCAGACTAAAATCTTGAGCATCAGTACGCGGGTATACAGGGCGCATCACGCCGGCGGCCAGCAGAGCTGGACCTCAATTTCTCATTTTGATTCTAGAGTCTGTCTTAAGCACCGAGGTGCATGGTTGCAAATAATCGGTCCCGTGCGGCTCCGTTCGGGACGAACTGTGAGCAAATTAAATATTCATTATGTCGTAATACAGCGCTGTGGAAGGCGGCCGTGCATAATCCACGGCTGTACAGACACGGCGGGTGGAGGAAGGTGTATTGACTTTTTGTGAACGGAATAATTGGAAGATTTCGATTTGGAAAACGTGTGGTTCCTCCAACAGGCCGGAGCCGCATGCCATACAGCTAGTAAAACACTGTCTTTAATGCGAAAGGAAAATACAAATTCGTACTAGAAATTAGATAACCCCTATATATTATTATGCACAAAAATGTACCCATTATAAAGAGCAAGAACAATATTGTGTTAAGTGAAATATTCTGCAACATTCAAGTATGCGAGGCCCGGCCATCCAACTGTTTGAGAAGTGCGAAGCTGCCTTAATTTATTTTGACTGCGGAATTTCAATTGACGTCAGGAGATTATTAATAATACCTGTTCTTAATGGCCGATTGAATGATGCCAGTCGATAATACAGAATTGATATTTTGTATTCGGCAGCTCGGTAAGCAGGCATTTCACCTCACGCTCTGCGAACCGACAACCAAAACAAGTTGAGGTAGTCCATTTCATGAATATTTATTTTTGAGTGTCTTTTTGTGCGACACTTCTCAACACCCAAGAGACAAGTGGCAATAACAAGAAACAAAACAAGGAAAATCACTATCTTATTTATGATGCTGCATCCAAAACATTAGATATCATTTTTACAATCTGTTTAATACTGATATACAAAGCAATCATCCGCACGGTAGTAGGTACCCTATGGGGATGAATCATATACCCAGGGAACTAAATAATGGGAACTAAAATACCTAACGGGTAAGGAGTAGCAGGCAACCGATCTCGGGTAAGAAAGAACCGGGATACACTTAAACGCATGTCATGAATACGTCGTACGTCGAATACTGGCAACTGCTCTCGGTTTATGGATTGACGCTCATTTAATATTGGTGTATTAAACACACTATTGCACGTGCATAATGCGTGTTTCATTTTCCTAAGGCACTCACAAATTCAAAACCCTGCATCAAAATGTAGTTTATTGTGTATAGCATATCGGAATTATGTTTATTAACCTGTTCTGTGCATGTGCCATATTGATAGCGAATTCCGACCTAATGAATAAGTAGGTTCGAAAAGAAAGTCCAGCGGCGAATATTATAGTATGGAGCTGTAAATGAAGATTTCATCTAGCGAACTTACAATCGCATGGAGGCCAAGGAGTGAGTATCAAAAAGTAGTTTGTTTAACGCGTGCGTCCTACCTATGCTCCTGTATGGCTGTGAGCATGGCCCCCACATCCTGAAGCGGCCCCGCAGGCCAGGATCTTTGGCGCCCCCCTACCCATCGCTAAGGTTAAAGGCAGTGTGACGCTGTATAGTGGCATTTTCCAAATGCTGTTTTCAAGGCTCGAAATGGACCGGAGCGTCGTTCCTGTTCATAAAATCCCCAAAACTATCGCTCCGTCTCGTGGAACAATTTATTTTACCGTCTGAGCTAGATATGCCATATAACAAAAAATCGAACACACTTATTTTTATAAAATACATATAAAATTAAATAACTATGTTCAACAGACAATAACCAACAATTGCATCGCACAATATATTTTAAAATGATAATAACTCCGAAGTGAAATAGCGCCGCAGGCGACATGTTTTACTATTAAAGCAAATTTAAGATGTGTTTTTATCTCATTTATCAGATTGACCAGCCACGCCCGGCCCCTAGGCTAGAGCCCTGTCAGCCCTTCTCCTTGTGGGGCCATGGCTTTGAAACATGCCATCTTACCAAGCTTCAAAGGTCTCCACTTTTGAGTTTTGAGAATTACTGTCTACGACCGCGTTACAGACATTCAATTTTGGCACAGCAACCCTCAGTGATTTAAGTAATCACGAGGAGACACACCATGTGGTTGGGTGATGTGTTCCGGGTACCGTCAGAGTGCGACACTCCGTATTATTTTGGCACAGACTCAAGAGTTCCATCGCCGTGGCCGACCCTCCCACAGGTGCTATAAAAATATGTGCTGCCGATGGCGTGAGGCGCGGCATGTGGCGATGGATTTTTGTGCTTACCCTATACTCCAACACTGGGACGTGACAGGACGAAGTACGTAAATAAATGTATGAGTATGAGGAGTCCGGTGCAATGACCAATTTTTGTTTAATAAATATATATACAAGGATAAGCATAGCATACCACATCCTTGACAAGATTAAGGTCAAGAAAAATAAGAGGGGGTGACATGCCTTCAATGGTACCATCGCACATGGGTATTGAGGGCAATGAAAGGGCGGATGATCTGGCAAAGGAAGCTAGCCAATCAGGGATGCCATATCAGTGGGTACCTGAATACCTGGACTGAAATGAGGTCATAAAGAAAATGTATCAAAGCATGTAGATAGATTTTGCATCCCTATAAAAGGGGAAAACAAATAAGTCCATTCTACCATCCCACGTTAGGTGCCCTGATGTGTAGAGAAATGTTATATAATGAAAGAGAAATGAGCTTAAGCTGATACTGAGGCTAAGAACAAGAACAATGGGTAAAAAATGATGTCCTCATGCGAAGAATGTGATGTTTTAGAGCAGTGCTCCGCAACCGGTGTGCCGTGAGACGATGCTAAGTGTGCCGCGGTGCATTATAGTATATTATACAATACTTACCTACTTAATATCCAAATTTGCGTACATGGCTGGTAATATATTTGAGCACCTGCATGAACTTAATAAAACAATGCAAGGTCAGAATGAAAATATATTGACGTGATCTGATAAATTAGAAGGAGTTAAGACAAGGATCTCTAAAAATGTACCAAAGGACCTACCAGACCACCACTGAAAACAAAAAAATAATTTGGATCCGTTTTAAAAACATTTAACTTTCCTGCAAAAGAAATTTCATCATTACTTTCATACAATCAATACGACTGGATTCGAAACCCTTTTGCAAACAATGCCGAAAATTCGATAGAAGCGCTTTCCCTATAAATTCGAGAGGAATTGGTTGAATTGAGAAATGACGAAACGCTAAAACTGAACTTCGCCGATGCTCCATTGGCTATTTTCTGGATTTCGGTTAATAAAGAATATCCTCGGAATTCCGACAAGGCTATCGCAGTTCAGTTCCCATTTTCTACGACATATCTAGGTGAGCGAAGTTTTTCAACTCAAGTTATAATTTAAAATAATAAGCAGTCTTGCTTGAAGGGTCTTGACCGAGAACTTCGAGTTGCTCTTTCAAATATCAACCCAAAATATATAAAACGTTTACGTTCATTGAAACAAGCTCAGTTATCACATTAATTAGTTATTATATTGATAATACAAATACATGGAAATATGTATATTTAGTTCGTCGTGTGTTATGTGTTTGTATATTTAATTACTTATCAAATAAAAACACATAAACTAATGTAATTTTGGTGCATGGCCCCTACAAGGGGGGCGCTGACAGAGCTCTAGCCTGGGATCCAGGCTCAGCATAGGCCGGCGTGGCAGGTCAACCAGATAAGTGAGATAAACTCAAATTACTATTTTGCTCTAATAGTAAAAAAAAGTCGCCTGCGGTACTATTTTACTACGCTGGTATTAATATTATTTTAAAACATGCCATTGTAGGATACATTTTATAATTATGTCAATACTCGACAAATAATAAATTTTTTCTTACGCAGATAATTAACCATAATTCTGGTGGGTGTATTAACAAATACAAAAATCGCTAAACATACAATCAATACCATTATTTTTCCTCGAACATCATTTGAAAAACGCTATTTTAGAGTATCACACTGTATTTAACCTTAGCGATAGGTAGGGGGCCCGCCAAAGATCCTGGCCTGGGGTCCCACTTTAGGATGTGGGGTCCATGTTTTGGTGTATAAATTGTTTTATCTGTGGTGTGCCGTGGAATTCTGGGAAGACCTTTGTTGTGCCGTGGGTGAGAAAAGGTTGCGGAGCACTGTTTTAGAGGACATTGTACATATAGCAGTACAATGCCCTAAATATGAACGACACAGAGTACAGTTGCGAATTGCGGAGACCTTTGAGAATGTCGACGAATTGAAAGGTGCCCTAGTGGTGGGTAGGAGGGAAGAGATTGGCAGAATTGTAAAGTTCTTAAACAGAAACTGATTGAGGGCCTGATCGGCGGATCCTCTTCTAGATGAGAATAGGCGATATGACAGCGAGTCCCAGTCAAAGCCTCGGTAAAATCATAAAAATATATAAATACAAGGATCTGCATCTCTCTAAACATATACAAATGCACTGACTAAAATGGGGGCAACACCTGCAACGGAAGACCGATTCCCGCATTCCGATGAAGAAGCTCAATGGAATCGTAAGGAAAAGAGATGTCTTGTCAGATGATCTAGTCTTTGCATGAGAGAATTTGGGGATAGACGCCAGGGAGCTGTTGCTGGTGAGCAATAATTCTGCTGAATAAAAGGTAGGCACACTAGAATTGTTGGATTATTGAACTGATTCAAAATTAATTGGATTTATTTTGGTGGGACTCGCGGGGGGTTAGATTCAAGTCATCTTAGCCAGCCAGTGCATCAAATCAAGGATTTTTCTAATGAATATTCAACGTTTATAATCTACCTGTACCTACATCATAAATATCGCAATACTTATGTGATACGTCGTAGCAGAAACCGATAAAAATTATGCATAGACCTTTACCGAATTATGCACGTTAATTTTGAATAGAAAAAACATAAAAAAATACTCACCTAATTAGTAAATAGATAAATTTTTGTATTCAGTTAACACGTAAAATATTATGTTATTTTTAATTGGGTGTATAGTAGGTAGATACTTAATATAAAGTTTAGTATATATTTGGCCTTCAAAAATATGTATTTGCATCAATTGAATGTATATAATATTATATTAGTGGTTGATTTGAAAATGAAAATTATTTTTATCCAAATTATTTTAATTTAATTTCGATAATGGGTACACCTGTAGGTAGTAGAGTATTAATAATATCTGCATGGTATATAAACAATGATTGTAATTTAAAAAAAATTACCGACATCACACTGCATTCTCTCCTGCATTACTTTGTCGGTGAATTTTAACGACTTGGTTGAAATTTTAGGAAATATACCTAAGTATCTACTCACTTTGTTACATTCATCCATTATACTCGGAAGATGTGACAACCAACAAAAGATAGAATTGCGCTTGAAACCAGCTGGGGTCGATCCACTGCTAGATGAATGCCTCCCCTAGCTCTTTCCACTCTTCTCAGTCCCCAGCTCATCGCTGCCAAGTGTATTTACTGAACTGTATGAGTTGTCTATCCAGCGGGGTTTAGGGCGTCCTCGTAGTCGTATAGTGCCCCTTGGGTACCACTTTATGGCAGCATTTGGCCAGCTCCAATTGGTCCACTCGCCGAGCGACATCCCAGCCCATCGCCATTGCGTCTGGTTGTCATACCACGTATTCATGTCTGATCAATTATCTATTTGTTTATTTTTGACATTTGTTATCCGAGATATCTATACGTAATTGTTGACTCGCTCGTTGTGAATGCCATTGATTAGGATCGCTTTTGGTTCAGCAAAGCAGTGTATCATTTACTGTTGTCTTCGAGACGATTGTCTTTAAACCTACTGCGATTTCATTCGTAATGTTTCGTAACGATTCATTTCATGATGTTTGCATGGTATTTTGGGTCGTTCGCAAACACAAAAATATCGTCTGCAAAGCTCAACTTCCACTGTTCTCCCAGTCAAGTAGTCTGAATAAATCTTCCAGAGTAGCGGTGAATAAGTTGAATAAGCTAGTGTCGCCTTGTCGGACACACTTGCTAGTAGAAAACCTGTCACAATAATTATCTGGCTGATGAGATGTTGCCTCTATGAAAAGATTTTCACTCAAATAGATTTCGTTAAAATCATGGTCATATTAGCATAGATATCTAGTTCCTACCATTTTCATTTCTTCGATTTAGAGATCCAAAGCTACATTACATAGGTATAGTTATTCGTTTTGATGACATGTTGTAAAGCAAGATTTCTTAACCTTTTTGAGCTGTGACCCAGGTTTGATTTATATTCCATATCCTGATAAATCCTGTCCAAAATCAAACTCGAGAGTTTTTTTTTCATAAAAAAATGCCACAATAAGATCAAATTTTCTACCCAAATTGAAAATTCAGTCAAGAATCAAAGTCGAAAGTTTTTACGTTATTAATGTATCGTACGAAATTTATTATCTCAAAAAATTTTATATGAATAAAAAAAGTAATCCTATCGACTGAGGGTATTTGAGTCATTTTGGAAGCTGAATGAATATTTACTGATACTTATAGGTTCATGCCAGGATTATCTTAATTAAAGAAATACAATTTTACGTGTAGCAAAATTACTGAAAGCTTTTTCATCACCGCTTTCTTATACATTAGTGATGCAGTTGAAAAAGCAAATTCGAAGAAAAATAACAAGATTTAAAAGATTACGTCCACATAAAAATATTATTTACGAGACTTGGCCGAATGAGCCAGAGATAAATTAATTGGAGGGGAGGGTGAAAGATATCAAAATACGACCTAACTCAATCGAAAAAAAACAGGTCGAGTCACATTTTTTTCTCAATCTAGTCAGCAGACAACAAGAGTTACGGCACATAAATTAATTTATCATCAACAATTCGGAGCAGAGCAAACCTGGCACTTGTTTAATTTGAATATTCTAGTAATTTCAGGTTATAAATAGATAGTGTTTTGTCGACTAAGTTATGGTCGCTTTTATAACTGAGATATGAAATGAAATTTCGTCAAACAACGTCGTCAAAATATTAAGATATAGATTAGCAGATGGCAATACAAACCTTTTTTTTTAATTTGGTCTACACTTAATGATACAATAATTAATAAAACATAACACGATTATCGATAGGTTAACCATCTATAATTCTATAGCATGCGGCCACCAAAAGATTTTGCTGCGGCCACCAACATCATTTTCAGTAAGTATTTGATTTAATTAACTGGGCTAACGTTAACTATTCGTTAGGTATTGGAAATGAGTCATGACATGACCAAGTACTTAAAGACCATTTTAATAATATCACGGTTGAAAATTTTTAAATAATAAAAAATAAAAAGAATCAAATCATTTCAAAGAATTTGCAATTATTGCTTTCTTAATATTGTGGATTTTTTCTACTACCGTGAAAGATCATTCAGTGTAATGCATTTCATAAATAAAAAAACAAATATCGAAGCCAGTTGACAGATGTAAACTTAGAAGGAGCCATGCGGGTCGCATTGGAAAAAAGGAGAATTGAGGAATTTCCATTTGCATTATTTTGAAATAAATATATATGTCCTAAAATCTTCAAATATCTTTTATTTAATGGACTTGTATAAAAAGAAATTGATCCATTTTTTTTAGTAAATAAGATTTAGCGTTAATTTTTTCAATCACAACAAAAGTGAAATTTGGTGCGGCCACCAGACGTTTGTATAGAACTGTCAATAATTGTGCGGCCAGTTAAATTTTACGTGAGAACCACTGATCTATACTATCACGATCACAAAGGAAACTTATTTTATGCCCAAGAATGAAGGTAGACTCTAAACTTATTTGTACCTAAATAACAAGTAGGTGGTGGGGGGGGATCCATCATCTTGAATGATTGTAATAACTCCAATGTGATGACAACATACATTGAAGTTGATAATTCTTACTACGGTCAAATGCGACATGTTACATCTGGGAATTGGTCTATAATTCATCATTTCGGTTATATTATAATATATAACACTGAGAATATACAAAAACAGCCTATGTAATAAAAACTATTTAATTAAACATCACAACTACGATATAACGCAATATAAATACGGAAAATAAAACTGAACCTCAAATTATTTCGTCTGTCAAAAATATGCAAAAGTATCAACTTCAGCTGAGGCATGGTGCGCGGTGCGCGGATTGTGCAAATGACGCGAGCCGAACGAAATATAATTTGTCATAAAAATTCAACATGCGTCCTTTTAATATTATATTTGTAATAATAATAGTATATTTATTGACATGTTTTCTTTTTCAAGTACATGCGGAACGTTTTTTAGTCATCTTTACACGATTTAAGAATATATTCCTCCGACGCTATCATAAAACAAATTGACGTGCTCACACCTCTCTGTCGTCTCCGATTGGCGACGTCTGCGACATTTCGTTCCACCTACTGTTGAAAATTATTTGCCGTTTCACTTATATGTAGGTATGCTCTTAAATTATTTTCATTTACCAAATAATGGTGTAAGTGCACCTAAGTACTACAAAATCAAAATATTATTATCCTAGTATTAAATTTTATAAAAAAAACTATTATCAGTATAAATAATATTATAAAATAAATATATCTGAACGGGGAATTACTGTATTAATAAAAATCACAACGACAATGTACTTATACACAACAAACAGTCGGATTGGTTGAGTTTGTTGATTGTTTTCAAGCGATATGATTAATTAAATTAAATAAAAATAAGTTATGCGTTCAAAGATTTCAGACCGAATTAAATACCTAGCCAGTTAATAAAAAAATCATAGTAATAGTTATAAAAATATGCTATTTTATACGGAGTTTAAAAAAACCTGACTAGTTTTTGGAAGAACGAGCACTATTTATTTATTGGTCGTATCTATGCGGTGCTATAAATATTAATTCTGGGGTCGAAACAATGTATTATTGCTAAATCTTTGAATTGGTTTCGCTAGAATATACCTATATTGTATACGTGCTATAATATAAGTATATAACTACTTTATACGTTTTTTTCTGTAGTAGGTATGAGTCCCAGCCCGTAGATCAATGCCGTGTAGGTATAATATGTCGGTAAGATAATATCCAATTTCGTATAATAACGAAATCGATCAGATAATCGAAATATGAGATTTATACAATGTGCCAACAACTTACTCTTGCCGCAGGTTACATTTTCTAACGAGGATTTTACCTCGTGATGCCACCTGACCTTTTAAAGAAAATCAGCGCCGAATGGTGATAACTAGGCTTAGGATTTTTAGGTGCTAAAAAATGAATAATAGGTACCTAAAATAAGTAGATATAATTGGAAAATATATTATTAAAATATAATAATTATGTGCTAAAAAACAAAAATAGGTGCTAAAAATTTAAGTATTACAATAAATCATATAAATTTCAAGAGTTTAATTTATTATTTATTCACAAACAGGAAACGCTTTATTACAATAAATAATAAAATAATGCTTCAAATTTTCGAAATTGAATCTTTAGACGATTTCATCCTAGCAAATTTCTATACATGGAAAAACTTCTTTCCACTTCTACAGATGTTATTATTGAGTATGTAAATGAAACTATTTCTGAAGTAGAAAAAATTGAAACATCTGATGAATTTTCCAGAACAGCTTTAATATTCCGCAGCGTTTGAAGTCTAGTATTTTTATTTAAAACACTATTTAATTTTACTTATTCTTATTCCGATTGGTCCAGGAACATTTTCTTATTTTAGCAGCAGTATTGTTTAAAATATTAATTTACTCCACTAGTGACTTTGTAGATGATTCTAACATTACAATTGTGTTTACTAGTGTTATTGTGTTAATTAATTTTGTGTTTACGTGAAAATACGAGATTAAACCTAAAATATGTAAAAATATGTAATTATCCAAAAATATTTAAAAATAGGCGCTAACAAATAGGGCTTAAATGTTTCAAAATTGTCTGAAACAGACTGTTGTGGGGCCACTCAAAAAAAAAATTAAATACCTAAGAATCCTAAGCCTAGTGATAACCAATATCTTCACATATTATATTAAGTGTCCTCTTTATATTAAGTGTCCTCTTTAATGGTCAAATATTAATAAAACTGTTAATCTGCACCTACCTACCGCTTCGTCTAGAATAGTTTAAAGTCTGATTGAAAGATTTTCAGCTAGTACTCATCAATCTATTTGTCAAAATCATACCTTACAAAAACCAGCAACCTTCGCGGAACCCTATTTAGTTAAAAATATAAGTTCACAAAATACTTTTTTGCCTTGTTTTTTTTAAAACAGAAAATATTTCCGCCAAATAATTTTGATTTCAAGATTGACCCTTTGACGAAAAAGTTTTTGAACCCCTGCTTAGTTTGATTGCCAACTTGACGGGACTTGAAGAAGATAATTATAAATACCCCATATCATCTGTTTTGCGTTTACATTTTACAGTATCAGGGTCCTCTGACTATCTAACTTTGCCAAATGAGTACTTTTACGAGACAAAATTGGTAGTTATCTATTATTGCGAGTCATCAATCTTTATGGCGAATTTCGCAGTGAGCGATGAAATATGGGCGACCAAAATAATTAAGTATGTAGGTATTTCGGTATCACTACCACGAGTCGAAAATAATTCGTGGCGCGAGTTTCGCAGATAAGAACATGGTAAACAAATCTATTATGACCAACACAAAAATAGTTTTTGTTTGTTTTATTTGGGAGAGTATACAGTGCTGACGAGAGAATACCAAAATGTGTTGATGTTATATCAGCAGACATAAACAAAAACTCAAAATAATTCAATGCATTATTGCCAATTACTACAATAAATTCAGAATCGAAAATAAATGCTACAACCTACCATTATTATGTCACGGCGAAATTGTACGAATGCGCAAAGAAAGAATCCTCACCTATGACGATAATGTAGATATATATTATAGGTATACAGGAAGTTTTTTTAGGGGTTTGTTTTTCGAATTAGCAACACTTTTTCCAGCGACAGCCAATTTGACAGCTGACAGCTGATTTGTGCTCAGTTTGGTTTGCCATTTCAACATGAACAGACTTACGACAGAACAACGCGAGGCTCATTTTTTTGATTGAAATATCTACGTCAATAAGCAAAATTGCCGCATTTGGAGTATTTAGTGAAGAAAATCCACAAGCCATTTTTGAGACGCCGTTACATTCACAAACAGTAACTGTTTGGTGTGCTTTATGGGCTGGTGGAATCATTGGTCCATATTTCTTCAAAAATGATGCCGGCCAAAACGTTACAGTCAATGGAGAGCGCTATAGATCCATGATTACTGACTGTTTCGTTCGAAGAGCTGTGGTTTCAATATGTTACACAGCGCGCGCCACAATCAATTTATGGAAGGAAACATTCGTTGAGCGCATAATTTCGCGTTGTGAATCGTTGTGACCTGTGAATTGGCCTCCAAGATCGTTTTTTTTTAGATTTAACACGTTTGGATTATTTTCTGTGGGGATACCTATGTGAAATCGCTAGTCTTCGCCGATACACCAGAGACAATAGACAACTTGGAAGCCAACATTCGCCGCGTTACTGCCGATATACGGCCCCAGTTGCTCCAAAAAGTGGACTTCCAGATTGTGCTTTCTTCGAGCCAAAAGCGGCGCCCTTATGCTCGAAATCATATTTAAAGACCAGTGTCATAAAACTATCTTTCCAATAAAGCCAATGCAATGGCCATTACCACGATTGGGTATTTGTTTTATTTAATTTTAAAGTTTTATATCTGTAAAATCTCCACCCCAATGATTTGTTCACATTTAAAACATGTAGCAATATTAATTTAATTGTGTGATCAGTGATCACGATCGTAAATGTTGTTACAATAATTAACTAGTATAACTATAAGGCGCTGACTCGATTATCTCTGAAAAACGAAAACTGTATCATGTATCTAATAATTCTAATCGAAAACGAAAATAAAATGGCGACCTATAGAAAATAACAGATTCTTGTAAAAATGTAAACGTAATTCATGGTGATTAAGAATCTAAATCACAGACAATTAATATAACCATAATATGAACACACCTACCATAGAGGCAATAATAAAAGTTGTAAAACGACGTGAGCTTTTGAAGTTTCTCGCTGCAACAGGTGCGAGCTTAAAAGAATATTAAGGATCGGTTATTCCCTTTTCCAGAAAGTTTTTATTGGTAAAATTGTTTTAAGTCGATTTCTTTTAGACCGCGAAAAACGCGGATTTGTATTAGATCAGTAATTCAGAATCAATATAATATTAATTTTCTTGCATGATTTCTCAGCCTCGCAAATAAATCTGTCAATTTCGTTTGTATTGAATATTTTTTCGAATTAAACCGATGGTGATATCTTAGGCATAAAACCCATTGACGCAGCGAGTGCGGCGCTCGCGCAAAATTTCTACAAGTGGCGCGTAAATCATCGAAAATACAACGTAATCAAATACGCCAGCGCACACTGGACTTGACGATGCCTTGCGCCCCGCCTGCCGCATGAGTCACCGTGTTTCGCTTCTCGGCGATACGATTTAATGAAAATACAAAGAAGTCCATTCATTGAACACGGCTACCAAAATCACGCTGCTCGAGGCGTCGTCGATCGACGGGCGAAAAGCAATTATTTAATAACAGGGAACTCTTTGTTCCGTGTCCTATATTTCGCTGGTTGAATAATGTCGTCGTAAATATTAATTACAAGCCCCGAAATAATATAATATTTTTATTGCTTTGTTATGAGAGACGCTGTAAAAATAATTATTTTGTGCTGCTTGGGCCGCTTATTACATAGGTGAAGGGTAATGCGCGGGAAGAGACGTGTGATTATGGTTATGAATAAACGCTTCATACGCCGACTTCGCCCGCTCGACGCGTTCTATGAGCACTATCGCTTATACCTGCCATAGATAAAATTACAATAATGGTTATTTAGCACAATATGAAGATCAACTTTTTTAAATGTAGTAAGTACTTAACACTTTATAGTTATCCTTATCATATAATTTGATTTATTTATTTATATAAGAAGCGAAGGAAAAAAGATTTAATTTTTTTTTATTTAGAAGCCATTCTACAGGCCATTGCGGATATTGGCCCTCTCACGAGGAGGTTTCTACACAGATCTTTATACGATAATTAAGATAAGTATATTGTTTTTCTAAAATATTACAGAACACATGAGATTATAATATAATTAATTATGTATATTTTATCAGTTTCAAACGAATTTAAAAGTATGTATATTATTATTTTTAAATAGCCTGCGTAATTATTTTATTTTCAGGTTTAATATTATTTATTTTTTATCTTATTTATTTTATTACTTATTAAGAGTCAACCTAATGTGTAATTATGTCGAATGAATGAATGTTACGTGTATAAAAACACAACACGTCCAACCTTTTTGCAGCTAGGGATATTTTTAAAACATGGGAAATTAAAAATCGAAAAATATAATATATGGATGGGCGTAAGTAGGTACGTATTTAAAAAATATTAAGAACATTCAAATCGAAAAAAGCTCTGCGGGCGTCATTTTTGGCGCATTATGATAACAGTGAACGAAAATATGATTCCAAAATATACCTACTTTAAATTTAATGGTAATATACGTTTAATTACTTATAATGCATTTTTTAGCAAGGGAGCCTTCAAATATAACATCGAGGACTACCGGGTGCCCGTGAGCTATCGGTTGAACAAATATGGCAGCTGTTGTTAATCAAGTTTCTTTATTTGTATGTTTTTTGTTGTTGTTGATGTAAACAAGATATATCAGTTATATTTTTATTAATGATACCTACCGATATTCCGGTGAAGTGCTTTGACGCCATTGGGAGGTGCATGCATCGCCCCCGTTTGAAATGGGTTCGCAAATCTCATCCTGATGTAGGAAAACTTGTAAAACAATTTTTTTGAAAAACTTTTCTCAAAAAGTACACATTATTAAAGCCACAAATCACTTGTATGTATCAGAGTATTTTTTTCTAATACTTAGATTAAAATATTGTCGATTTTTTTTTAAATTTTATTATTTCGTATTATTTTTGTTGACATTCTTTTATGCCCAATAAACATTAACCAAAATATCCGTAAACCACGTATAGGCTTCCGAATAGCCATTAAAGAATATAATATCACTTACACAACCAATAATAACATTGATTTAAAACACCTCCGTTAAAAAATGCAATTGAAATGCATTTCTTAAGAACAAACAATAATAAACACAACTAGATATCTTATTGAATATAAAAGTTTAATGTTCAAAAATGCGATTGCAATTCAACGAACCCGAGCCGATGTTGCTTGTCAAGTTTCAAAACAAAAACATGTCAGAGTTTTGCTTTATCCTCGACAATTCACCAGATCATTATTATTTTATTATACACAATCGCTCAGTAGGATATTGTCTGTTCATATTTCACATAAAATGTATTCGTTTCAAATTAAAAACGTCACCAAAAACAAAACTCACTACCGACAATCGGATCAGTTCCAATTTCTAATATACAGTAATAACTATTACAAGTGCAATAATATTAAAATTTGCTGTAGAAAATTAAATAAACAAACGATTTGAAAAAAAAATGTAAAGTATGTTTATTTTGATTCGAACTTTCAAACGATAATTTAATGTGCGCCAATTGTTCACGATACGTCAAGCAGCACTCGCAGTCCGCGCTTATGCTTTGTTTCCTCCAGTAAAAATATGTTCGAAATTCGAAAGTGTGTTTCGAATTTTCCGCGCGCTGACGGCGGTGGCGACGCGGGCGCCTGTCGCTTTTCCTAGATGCGGCGGGTGTTCGCAAACGCACAGCTGCGTCGAATGCGTGCGGAGATGATAGTGGAAAAGCGAGAAAAAAGATGGGCCGTCGGGGCGCGAATCGCGATCGGAAGCGGAAAGGTGTCCGCCCATGCGCGCCGTGGCGGAGCGCGGGACTGACTGAAACCGAGCAATGGCCGCAAGGGAAAAGATAATCAAAACTTTTGGCCGGCGTTGTGTTGTGAATACGTTCGGCGGCGGACTCGCGTGCGAGTGACCGCTAGAGCTAAGACTCGGGAGTCGGGATCCAAACAGAGATAACATCTCACGGAAGGTATATAAAATACAAATAGATATAGGTTGGTAATAGTTTTGACACTTTTTTTAGATGCACTTTAAGTTGTGATTATATTGATATGCACGTCGCGTACTGTCACGCTGGCACGGCGACAAATAAAAAATATGATATCATCATTTTGCAGAATATTTTGAACGATCACCATCTCTCTATTATAATATTATAATTATATTATATTGATATGCACGTCGCGTACTGTCACGCTGGCACGGCGACAAATTAAAAAAATGATATCATTTTGCAGAATATTTTGAACGATCACCATCTCTCTAAATTCTATGATGGAGAGTGCCAACTCTAATGTATTAATATTTTGAATTATTATTCATTATTCATGCTAATTTCAATTAATTTCAACAGTTTCTACGTGTGCGTACGTTAAAATTACTTGCGTTATTATATCCATAGATAATATTTTTTACAGAATCCAACCTGCAGACCATAGATAATAGACAACATTTTTATAGAAAATACATAATGCCAACCGCTAAAAACAAAAAACACGCAATTTTGACACTAGTCAAACAATGTGTAGGCCTATGGCCTATAGGAAAAAAAGTTCATTGAGTCATGCAGGTGTCAATGCAGTGCGGTACAATATGAGGTGACCTCATTATTGGTCTGGTGATTTCGGCAGATTTTGAAACTGGAAATGTTCGTTTAAAGATTCAAAATGTGCTATGGGATGGGAGCATCAGTCTGATAAAATCACCAAGAAAAACGACGTTACACATCTTTTTTCCGTAGTGGCAGCTTACTGTGACGTCACGTGATAATACGCAACGTGCAGCATAATAATAATGATCATAACGTTACGGCTACTGGCACTGGCGAACTGGTCTTAAATTTACTTTCTCATCTATAAAGTAGGGATTTTAACATATGTTTGTGTCAGTCAGGAAATAAAAGCGTGTATGTGTTTATAGTAAAGGATTTTTCTGAAATTTCTGCGCCGAAAGTTTTACTTTACTAAACAAGAATAAGGTTAGATTATTAAAATCTTTCAAATATACATTTAAATAAACCACAATTTACAAATTTAATGTTTCATGATCATGTATGGTCATATAAGTTATAACATATTGCGCATTAAATTAGATATTATAATATTTCAGAGTGTAGACGGAAGGATATACTTAGATCGCCAAGTACAAAATGAAATGTCAAAAGTTTCGCGGTTATTTTTTGACAGTGGTGGGCGCGAGAAGATTCGCTGACAGAGGAGGGGAGAAAATTAAAACGATAACTGAAATAACGGTGAGAAGAGAAAAATATTACGACATTTAATTCGGAAATATAATATTAATTTACGCAATTCGTATCGGGAAAAAATCTGCAACAGCTGTGCTGGGGGTATAAATCAGTCGGTGGCGCGGCCACATTATAAACTGCGGCGACAGGTGACAAATAGTAATCAAAACTCACAAAGCCGTTACTTGTTTTAATGCAAAAAAGAATTAATTGTGCGGGGTCGCTTCGCTCGATTTCCTATCGCCCAAGAACCGCGATGATATCTTAATTGACACATTTTACGAGGAAAAATGATCCCATATTGTGATCCCTGAAAAACGAAATTATCTTATATTAATCTTAATCTATGATAGTTAGGGTAACCGTACCAATAAGCCCATATAAATTGAGTGGTAAAATGTAAAGTGTGAAATCTAGTAATAAATATTTTAAAAAAAAATGGTTTTCTGCAAATATCCACTAACGTCCTTCTGGTTGAGCAACATCGATATGCTTTTATTTATTTAAAAAAAGACACGTTGAGCACATAACATATAATTAATTCAAGACGTTCACAACATGACATTTAGAATAAAAAGTACAAGTAAATAAACTAGAGAAAAAGCAAGGTAGAGAAAAAAAACAAAGCAAAAAAATAATTTGATAGAAAAAAAATATAAATAAAATAAAAAACAACAATAATTAAAAAAATACAAATTAAACAATAAAATAGAATTTTAAAAACAGGATGCATAATGCATCACTAAAAATGTCTACATCTCTAGGGAGTGCATTGACCAGCCGCACAGCCCTCGCTATTGGTGCCTGGTGAAGCTGACATGCGGAAACAGCTTTCACCCAAAATAGGTCATGATTGACCACACATGTAATTGACAGGTGCATAAAATTCAAATTTCCCAGAATATCGGGATTGGAAACTTTGCCACGTGAAAGCAGGGAAATATGCTTTCATAGCAGAAGTGACCTACGAGCTTCGAGAGAGTGAAAGGCGAGCATAACTCGAAGAAAGTTAGTCGGAAAATACTCGTTTGAGAAGCTGTCAAAAGGACAATAACTATGTATGTATACATTAAAATAAAGATGTCGAAGAATTTTTTTCTGAACACGCTCTAAAATAAATTCCATTAAGATTCTAAGTAGTAAAAGTAGTGAGATCTTATGGAGATAAAAGCTTTGAACAGTTGTCTCGCTGACATGTCAATTCTGTCGGAACTACATATCGATAACAATTTATTATTTTCATTTGAATTCCACGTGACATATCTAACTGATTGTATAATTTATTTTTCTTAACTAAGATGTCAAAACAATCATTATAATACGACAGGTATTATAGAGTTACAACATAACAACCGTAAGCCAATGATATTATCAACACAACATACCTACTGGGGAAAGATAAATGTAGTACATTGGTTTTAATATTTAGATTAAATAATATGTAAATGTATAAAAATATCAATACACGTCAAAAAAAACTTACATATTATACGAAACGTCAAGGCATTATTTGGGTATTTAATTGGATGTAGGTACATTTAAATTATTAAGTTTACACTTATGTATATCTAACTAGATATATTACTTGTATAGAAAAACGCAGGGCTTTTAAAAAAAAATAAAGGTGCCTCACGTACCTATTGCCAAATTTCTTACGTACTAAAGAAAATTAAATTCAAATATCATTTAAAGCAACTTTTCCTATGTCACGAAGTAACAAATAGTTGTAAAAACATATATTTTAATAAAACTATAATAAATAGTGATTTTCATGGCTCCTACATCCTGAAGCGGGCCCACAGTCCTGGATCTTTGGCAGGCCCTCTATGTATTACTAAGGTTAAAGGCAGTGTGACGGTCTAAGGTAGTGTTTTTCAAATGGTGTTCGAGGTAAAATTAAGGGTATTCAGATTCAGTGTATCAACAAACAACCAAAGAATGCAATAACACAACCACATATTTTAAAATGTTAATACGTTTGAAGGAAATTATCGCCGCAAACGATTTTTTTTACGATTGGAGCAAATTCGTGATGTGAGTTTATCTCACTTTTCTGGTCGATCCCCCAGGCCAGAGCTCTGTCAGCCCCCTCTTTGTGGGGGCCATGGTGATTTCCAAAGTTCAGTCCAATTTTCGTCTGGCAAATCGTCTCGATTCCTTTTCTTGTTCGAGTCTATGGCCGAATGTCTTCCACTGAGTAACTACCGATCAACGCACTTCGAATGATCGAAAAGTGTCTAAGGCGGTCCGACGACTTTGATAAACAAAAGTGCAGAAACTGTTTTGGTCTTCAATGAAGCTCTTATTGGGGTAATAATTAGATTTATTTGCGAAAATTCGCGTTCACATTCACTTGACGAAATGGTAATAATTCAATGCACATATCAAACGCGATAGTTTTTCAGGATATGTCTTTTCATATGAGATGATTCAGGAATATTAATTGTACTATGTAAGCGCGAACATTGTTTCGTCTAATTGCTACTGAAACATTAAAAATACCTTGAAAAAGGGTGCCGGAACGCCCGTTATGAAACGGTGAAGGACTACGTTTCAATCAAGAACATGTAGGTAGTTACTAATATTTTACTTCTTCTCCATTAAAATATATGACCAAATTAGTATGTCAAAGCAGTAATAGGTATCTACTCAGTATTGAGTAATCAATCAAATATTGATCGAATATTTTTTTCCGTACTTAATTACACATTTGGTGTTAAATGTATTTTTGTATTGGAAAGCCATTGCCTTTATTAAATTAAATAAAACAAAATATATAGGAGCAAAGGCATTTGTATGAAAATACTTTTACGGTGAGAAGTAATTTCCTACGGTTTACAAAAAATATATTAACTGGGAGTAGTTGTATAGCCCTTTCATGGCTATAATATTATTTGTATTATTGAGGAGCTAGATAGAAAAGAAGCGTAAGTAAGATGGACAAACAGTATGTTTTTTTTTTAAATTCTCAAATCCTTCTTTACTTTGTCAACCTTATTCATTTCAATCTGATTGACAACAGGTGCAGTTGGTGGTGAAAAAAAACCATATATTTTCAGTTCTCCGTGCAACATTTTAAGGATTATTTAATACTTATCACATTAATAATTGTAACATAGCTAATAAACATAATAAACACTAATGCGGCGGTGATGAACCTATAGTTTGCGAGCTAAATTTAACGGAACGGGGAAAATGTAAAGGAAAGGAAAGCAAAACAAAACAGTTCTCCACTCGCTTCGGCAAAGTTTATTTTGTGGGGAAAACCGTTCGGACGGACGGGCAAAATTGTCAGACTGATAGATAAAAAATCCTACTCCCTCTTGGCATATAAAGATTGGCCACCCTTGCATTAATGAGTCATAATTTATGTATATATATACCTAATATATACTGGCCAATTAATTGTGAACTCTAAAAAACTTGCACCATAACATCCATCCAACACCATAAATTAAAAAAAAAACTGGTATAAAATACATATATTTTAAATCAGAAATTTAAAATGTCGTGCACCACTTTATTACATCCCTTTTTGTTTTATATTAAAAAATATCTCCGTTGTATTTTTTTTACAGTGAAATAGTTTTATAGGTACCTATTGTTGACAATATAAATACTAAAATTAACTTAACATTAATTATGTACTCAAGACTAAATTCGATCTTGGAACAATGGTTCTCGGTGATAATTTTTTTCCCATTTTTGCCAAGCCTTTGAAGTGTAAAAACGTGTTTAAGTATGTGACATTTACTATTTACCTTAAAAACGTACAAATAACAATGTTCTTGCCGTATTTGTAAAGAAAATAATATAGTTAATATTTCGCATTGCATGGCAAGTCAAAGGTATCAATCACGAAAACCTGTTCGATTCAATACTTTTATCACACTCTGATCTGAGTAGCCCCCGGGTTAAGCGTTGATCAATTAATTTTAATTAAAACCACCAATTTATAACTAACAAATTGGCGGTTAGATTACAGTGATATTTAAAAAGAATGGACACTGTCAGTGCTTCTCAACCGGTGATCCGTGAATTTTTAGCGTCCAAATGCATATGCTAAAAATTCCAATGAAGTCTTCAAAATCCGTGCACCTGCAAGTGTTTATGCATTTTTTTGCTTTTAAAATAGATTAATGCTTTTACGTGACGAAATCAACCACGAATAGACGTTATTAAACGTTACTATATCTATTAGTAATATTGTTCAGAGTTAGTGGTCCGAATGTGTAAAAAAGTTGAGAAACACTGGATTAGTGAGCATAAAAATATTACGATATTTAGCGAGTTACTAAATCAAATCATTAAAAACTAAATGTACCTACCTATATTGCAAAAGAACGCATTTTTATACTACGATTTAATACCAAATGCTCTTCAATCCAAAAATCATCTATGCATGCCGACTAGACTGAGAGAACAGAGGAATCTCTGTCACTTGCCGTTTGCAGGCGACATTGTTGTCTTCGCAAAACACCCAAAATACCTCCAAGCAGGAGCATCCAAATTGAAGCCGCGAAGTAAGGTTAAAAATCATCAAACCCCTTGGAAGATAAAAATAATGATAGCTTAACGATCCCTATCAATGGCTCTCAATCAAACTACATATACTTCGGACAGCAAATGTAGATTGACGGAGATAATAATATGCATGAAAAGATTTCTCGCAGAGCCAAACTACCATGGAGTGCATTTTACAGAGTCGGATTTACGCTTGAAAGGGCCCTGGGCTAATACATATTGGGGGACCGCGGAAAACAATCGACTGTAGAAAGGTAAAAATGAGTTAACCCTAAGTTTTTTTCAAAATATATTTTATTTGAATATAATTACATTGAACACGACTAAATATATTATGATGTATCCAAAGGATGTCACAGCTGCAAATGCCGAATTATTACTACATGTAGCTTATATAGGTATATATTTGTTTAAATAAGGAAGTGAAGTGAATAAACGGCTGAACCATCATTTTAAATAGTTTTTTCTTAATTAACTCAATAATTAATATCAGATTAGGAAAATAAAACACCAAATTAATTACCATCGTACAATTAGGGTTTACGTTTATTACATATTATTTTAACTTTGACCGAAAACCATAACAATAACGTTTTTGTGTCTCCATTTGATTCCTGTGGGTTTAAAATCCTTTTTCCTTGTAACAGTCGCAATTTTAACCAAATACTACATATTGTCGTCTTTTACAAGATTTATCTTGCATTTTTGCTTTAAATTGCATGTTTTTTAAATACAAAAGTTTTGGAAGTAGCAACTTACTGCTCTGACTGTCTCAACGTTTTACATACAGTTTTCAAATTTTAATTTTCAGATCAAGGGGCCCCAATCAATTTAGGGGCCCTGGGCTATAGGCTCTTTAGCCCAATGGTCACCTGAACAAGAGTGTTTACCCTCAAAAGTGACCTACCAGTGTGTCCAATGTGTTCAACCAACGTGTGTTACAAGTACCAGTACAAGGTGTATGTGAAAAATGAACGCATGGGGCGAGAGAAATCCAAAAATTAATAGTAAGATAACAAAGAGTAGAAAATTTCACAACGCGGAAAGACCACAGAAGAATTCAATGGATAAGAAGCTAGACAAAACATAACATGAAATAGGTCATGAAGCTGATGGTAATGGGCCGGCCATGTCACTCGGATATTGGATAAATGCTGTCATACAGCGGTAACCAAAGGGCGTCAAATGATCACGAGATTATCCACAAACCCACTGGATTGACGACCTCATAACGCACGTGACTGCGAAGAACTACGGTCAGAGAAAAGTGGAATGCACTTGGGGAGGCCACTGCTTATGTTTATGATGACAAAATTCGTTGTTTCGGCATGAAATTTAATTAAATTAAAATTAAATAATCCACTTAAATTTATGTCTAGGTGTTCGTAATATATTTTTATTATTCAACTTTTACTTCTGATATTATGAAGACGTATACACTACAGCAATAAATAATCTGTAGACTAGATATATATAGATATATATATAATTATTGACCTATGAATAAGGTAGTGATTTTTTGAAATACGCCATTTCTTTTGGCATTCCCCAGTGGTTAAACTACAACATACGGCCGTATCCATAAATTGAGAAACTATAATTGAAGTAGCGAGTAAAATGATGTTAACGCGCGTGTTTGAACATGTACCGTTTAAAAAAAAAAGATTTTTTTTCGGTTAGGTAGGTACATGTTCAAACACGCGCGTTAACATGATCATACTCCCTACTTCAATATTAGTTTGTCAATTTATGGCCACGGCCGTATGTTGTAGCTTAACCACTGGGGGATGACAAAAGAAATGGCGTATTTCAAAAAAACACTACCTTATTCTTAGGTCAATAATTATTATAAAGCAATTCATAGGATGTTTATCACACTTGAATGGTCAAAGACATAGCTTATAATTAGTATCTTTAGAATTATCTTCAAATGTGTTAATCTTGCCCATTTTTTGAATAATAAAATGCCAATTCTTGTCAAATTTGGGATCACAGAGATTATCAATATATTTTTTTATCGTAAATATTTTACTAATATTATCTCGTCATAAATTATACTAATGGTTTTATAAATGCGTTTAAAAATTAATAAATGTAAAAAATCTTAACACCACTGCACAGTTATGTACCGAAATATGACTATATTCTAAAACATTAGAGCGAGAGGTTTAAAAGAATACTATTTTATGTAATAAAAATACTTTATGCAGTCATCAAATGTTTAAAATAAATATAAAGGATAATACTGCACAGTTATGTACCGAAATATGACTATATTCTAAAACATTAGAGCGAGAGGTTTAAAAGAATACTATTTTATGTAATAAAAATACTTTATGCAGTCATCAAATGTTTAAAATAAATATAAAGGATAATAAGGCTTCAAAATTATATAAATAGATTATCTACAACGTTTAAGGTATGTCCAGGATCATGCTTTGAAAATAGAACAAAAGCTCCATTTTGACCTACGCTGAGCATGTCCCCCCTTAAGTTCTCAAATGATATCCAAAATCATTTAATTACACTCAGAAAACCAAAAATGATATTTTTTTTATTAAATGAACATAATGATTTTATATATTATACTATTATATATTTAATATTTAAAAAAAATGCCATAGGTACAATATTTCTAATATAACGTTATACGTTTATGTTAAATATGGACAGATCATTTTAAGGTTAACTGTTTTTTTTTGCTTTAAAACTTGTATACATAAATATTTATATAAAATCTTGAAAAAAATTATAATGTCCACAAAAAAATACGCAAACAACCTTATGACTGAGACATTGATCGAGATAGAATGACCATACTACGTAAGTACATAATAATTTCCATATCATTAAAATAATAAATTGTAAACGTAAAATTATTAATTGCAATCAGGCCAGGGCGTCCATGAAAAAAACTGCAAAAGCCTTTCCTAAAAGTGTTCGTGATACAAGACATGTGTGCCCATTGGCAGACTAATAATTAGTTAGCAATTAAATCGATAAGCAACACGTCATATCTATAGATAGTAATTTTGTGACACTCCTTCATAATAATTATAAGATTTTATATAATAAACATGAACGCATGCTGTCATTGAAATTAGGTACAGGTGTTAACTGTAAATCATAATTTCAGAGACGAGGTGGTAATTGGTTAGACTAGCTTCAATAAATATTAATTAAATTAAAATGGTTATCGTTGAACCATATCGATATTTTCGGTTTTTAGGATACTTCTTCTTTCGATATTACGGCCCTATGTAGGTACATAAGTCTTACTTAGGAGCGTACATAAGTGAAACGGCAAATAATTTTCAACTGTATGTGGAACGAAATTTCGGCCGCGTTGCCATTCGGAGAGCGATATAGAGGTGTCCGCACGTCGATTTGTTTTGTCATGGCGTCGGATGAAAATATTCTTAAATCGTGTAAAGATGACTAAAAAACTTTAAGTATGTACTTAAAAAAGAAAACATGTCAATGAATATACTATTATTATTACGAATATAATAATAAACATAACATAAAAAAGATGCATGTTGAATTTTTATGACAAATTATATTTCGTTCGGCTCGCGTCATTTGCACAATCCGCGCATCGCCTAGTCACGATTTTTTTTCTTAGAATTAGATCTAGAAAATCTTAAAATTAGAACACGTAAATTGCCGCCCCCAGAGTGCAAACGTAAACTTATGTGAAATAGTAGGTTGGGTCACTTCAACTAATATAAGACCACGTGTCATACTATAAAATAATATTTATTTGGCAACAATTAAACACAGCCGTCATACTTACGTAAATCTATTTCTAACACATTGTGTTAAAAGCTTAGCCACAGACTATCCTCTCCACAGCAGGACTGGCGAGCCTTTTTACGTACGCGTGCCAAAATTTCCCAAATATTATTGCTTGACTGTCTGACGTGCCGAGCAGTTTTTCATGGGGAAAAATAGTTTTTAAGATTCCCATTAAAATGATGATGTTATAAATACGACTCACTTATCACTTTTTTCAATTACGCCATACATTTCGTTCCACCAATTTTGAAACTGTCTTTACTGAAATTACTATTACTAGCTCCACCATGTTTTTGTTTCTTATTTGGTACAATGGGTAGAAATAATTATTTGTTACTGTATTACTTAGTTCGTAAAACAAATGACAGGTCGCATTGTATAAAAAATATCCGACAAATACTCTTTAAGAATAAGCATTACGTTTAATGTAAATGTATATTTGCATAGGTCGGTTCTTAGGCGTCCTTATGTGTCCCATATAATATTATCGCACTAACGTCATCAGGCGGCGGTGAAAACCTTGCGGCGCGAAGCTGTGATTTTGATCGATTTACAATGCTTGAGACCACTGTAGTGAGAGAATGCTTCATCTTCTCGGAGCAATTTTGTTATCAATTTACGCGCACATAAACTAAGGAAGTAATACAGTAACATACAATTTCATTTCTATCCACAAAAAGTTGTAGTAGTAATTCTAGCATACAGTTTTTAAATAGGTGAACCGAAATGTATGGAGTAATTGAAAAAAGTGATACAGCTATGTACGTGTTCTATGCAGAGGGTTGGAGCGGACCCTTTGTTGAGTTGCTCCGCTCCGGGGCCTAATACTTGCTCCAGCTTCGGGTAAAATCCCGTTGCGCCACTGCTCCGTGCCCTTGGTCCGAGCTCCGTTCCAACGCTCTGATTCTATATGAGTGATATCTAAAATATCATAATTTTTTAATAGAATTCTTAAAAACTATTTTTTTCTCCATGAAAATTGCTGGGACGTCAGACAGTCGAAAAATAATACTCGGGAAATTTTGGCACGCGTACGTAAAATGGTTCGCCAACCCTGGTCTACATGTTCATCCATAGCTTATTTTAGGTTACAGGTTCAAAGTATCGTTGACAAACAAGGATAGGTCGTCAGACAAGTTATGTACGCAGACTCCAAAAAAAGTGAGAATAAAAAAGAAACTATTGATGTAATGCCAAGCGAGAACCGAATTTAGATCGTTCCGGAGGAAGAGTCTGGCTGCTGTCCCAACTACGGCCCAGCGTTAGGAAACCAAATCCAAATTTAGGCCAAATCGAAATAAGATCGTGAAAAAAAATATTCAGTGAATTAGTTTAATTAATCGTAATAATTATTTATCTTCTGACACACCAGAATCGTTTAAAATTTTGTAGCTAAAAACAAAACAAAAAGTATATGTACTTACACAGGCGACGAAATATTTGGTATGTGGATAGTTTATCATTGAATTTTGAAATATTGTACATATTTACTTGGCACCGTGTGCTAAAGTGTGTAATCTTTAAATGTTTTTGAATATAAAATATTAAACATTAATTTAAAAAAGAAAAAAAACACTATTAGATACTATTAGACGCCAATGATACGAGATCATTTTTTTTAATTTGGTCCATCTCTTGTGGTTACTGTACGATACGACGCTGACTAGGTACATTTCTCATATTGTGCTTCATATGACACGTTCGCACACACGGCACCGCTACGTCGAACACGTGCAACAGTGTCTCGGTCAACAGTCGCTGTTAGCCCAGTCGCACATTGAAAATCGTATCGACTGGATAATAGTCATAAATCAAAACTGAGCGCAACATGCAGGCATATAGCAAGGCCGTGCGAGGACAATGACGTCACTCGGCAAGCCAACATGAATGACGAAGTGCGACATTTCGGGATTATATAGGTAAATCATTCTACAGTCGCACCATAGGCGATTCGCGCGTGTATTGAATTGCTTACGACAATGCCTGTTTCAATGCTAGCAAACAATACCACTACACCTGCAAGCCGTATTTGCCGTACCCATGGTGCCACTATTAAACGATTTACCTATACCTGCGCTGCAAGTCGGGTGAAAATAGTTGCATGTGCTTCCAGATGTTTGTTTTCAAACTAAAATGTTTTCTTCCAGCAGTGCGCGAAGGTTCCTAAGATAACGTGTGTTTTGTGAATAACGATGACGTCATATCGACGTATTTGACACGTTGCGGGTGAGACGAGTTTAGATGTGAGAGCCGGCTTAGAGTCGCCACTTCATAACTTTGCACTCCGGCTCTAGGATGACGATAATGTAAATATTCTAAAAATATATATTTTTACACATATTATCTATTTATTTATTTGTTACTGCATGTGTCAATACAAGTGAACATCATTTGATCTATTTTATGCGAGGTAATCAGGCAAGGAAGCGTATCAGTGTGTAATAGTGCAAAAGTTAATTAGTTATAAAGCATATACCCTACCAATCACCAATCACCGATCGCCGCGCACACACACATACCCACCGGAAACGAAGATCTGTGTTTTGCAGACCATAATATTACTAACCAAATGAGCTATTTTGACAGAAAAAATGGAGACTAATTGATAATAAAACATCGATTAAACATAGTCAGCGGTGAAAAAAAACATATAGTGCCAATAGAAAATATGGGAGTTATTTTAGGTCTTCTATGGAAATTCATACTTTTTTCTCTAGACAAAATATAAAAGCTTATTATTTTAGCAACTCCAGAGAAAAATCGACGGTGAAATCGGTATTTACCTTGTTTGTAAAAATTTGCATCAGGATCAGTGGGAAACTTTTTAGAGGCATCATATTGGACAATACATAAAAATCTAGCGTTTTTTAATGAAATTTTATAACAGATACGATTGCTAAATGATTACTTAAAATGCTATATCTTGCAAGAGAATGCTGACGGTGATGCGTTTGGCCACTAGTGTAATAAGTATAGATTTAGCGTAATATAAAATATTATTATATGTAACATAATTTTACGGCAAATATTTCAAAAATAAGTATGAACGACTTAATTTGAAAAATAATAATTTCTTCACAACTATGACTGTAGCATTTTTTAGTATTTTGTACTATAATTAGCAGAAAATGTTGACAATAGTACGATGTCGCGAAACGTGGGTTAAAACGCGATTGCGACCTTTTTTATAGTTACGCTCAGCCACAAGTGGTCGTGTCTACGATAGGTACAATAACCACGTGAAAAAGATCTCAATTTGTACCAATCCTTTGATGTTTTAGTTTATTTTGCACACACAAGTAATATATATTACATAACATGAAAACGATTATAAAATATAATTAATAATTTGCAGTCACGATTTAAAACTTAGTTTTACGATCGCAATTTGGATATTTTTAAATTTTAAAGTCTTGTTTTTAAAATGTTTCTAATACTAAGAAATTATCTATTAATATTAACGGGCAATAAATATAGTGGCATATTAATTAATAATTAATATGCAGCATAATATTAAGTTCAATATTGAAAAGACGTAGATCTAAATAATATTTAATATTAATTTAAATAAGACCCCGCCGTTCACATGAATATTTGGCATTTGCACTAAAAAATATTTAAAAAAAAACACACGAAATTGACTGAATTAATCCATTTCTGTTAATTACAAAACCATCCATACCAATAATAAATATTGGATTCGTAGTCAATGCCGTTGGATAGAAATAAAATATCTTTTGAGTGTGAAACGGCCTTGGCATACGATATTATATAACTAAATAAATTGAGGCGCTGCGTAGATGAGGATGGTAAGAGTGGTAAGTGTTAAACTAGAGTGAGTTACGAAAAACTCCCCTAAATATTGTAATTAGACACAGACAATGCCTATCACTATGATTTACATAATATATTGACAACTAAATATAGGTAGGTACCTACCAGTGGCGAAGGGTGGAGGTAGGGTTGTTAATGTCCGCCTTAAATAGTACACACTAGTTAGGCATCCGCATACGTATTTGTTTTCATTGAAATAATACTACAATTTACAGATGGTGTTGGTTAGTTTTTAAAATTCAATTAAACCCTTCGATAACCAGGCCATAATAAATACTCGTCTATCCACAAAATATCTAAAATTATGCAATTACATCATACATAATTTTGAATATTTTATAGATAGAATAATATTTTTTATATTATAGTTTGGTTTATGCAGGGCTTAATGAATTAAAAAAAAGGAACCAAAACTATACAAGGAAAACAAATAAGTATGAACGAAAAATGTGCACAATTTTATCGTATCGCCCAAAGTATACCAAAACTATTATGGTTTGGTTTAGGCAAGGTTTAATTAATTCTTAAAAACACCATCTTTAAATAATTGTAGTCTTAGTTCAAAAAAAAACAAATACGTATGGCTAATAAAGTTTAATCTGCACTATTTATGTCAGATCTTAATAGCCTACCTCCACCCTACGCTACTGGTACCTACATGTAATAGTTAAATCTAAATGAATTTTGGTGAAATGGTAAAGAGGAATCCGGAATTTTACTCTAAAACCTATGTCATAAAAGGCGCCAGTTTGACTTAGACCCCTCTTTAATCTAGCTCTACAGTTATTAGTGTTTACTACTAATTCGAGTGTGATACTAAGGTTAGGTTAGGTTTTGTAATTCTGAATTCAACTGAATGTCCATTTTGAGGTTAGCTAACAAGTCAACAAACTATCAAATCATACTATCACAAACAAACAATCGACCATTGCACGATTGATACCCAAGCACGAATCAAATCGCGAAAATACCTTTTAATAAAATTCTTCCGTTATCATATTATAGTTCTAGATTTTTTTTGGGCATAGTAAATGGATATGAACGTCATTGTAGTTATTGATTGGTATATTTTTTCTATAATCAATGACACTTGACACATTTGGTTAGTGTTATTAGTTGCAAAAAACACCACCGTAGCGCTACTATCTAATTTGCCCAATGCATGAACTAGGCAGAACAATTACTGCCGAATTCACGCACTCGGCAGATATTTTGCCTAATTCATGAATAAGGCAACTGGCTTGCATTTTTCATGATTTAGGCAAAATATTGCCCATTTCATGTAATATCTAGTCAATTTCGCACATTCGGCGTAGCATATATAAATAAAAAACGGAGCCACCGTAAACCATACCTAAGAAAAAACGAAATATATATAACATCAATTTAATGCGGAAATGATTACTTTTAGCGATACATACACAAAATTTTGGTGTCTATTAATAAAACTGTGGGAATTATAATCAAATTGGCAAGCTAAGCTGTCTGCATCTTGTATCATATAATATATTAGATAAAAAATGATGACGAGGTATTAATACATCCTACACAAAAAAATGAAAATACGATACCTCGCCAGAGAAAAACCCGGCGTGAAAAAATGCATAATTTCACTTCATTCAATGCGCGCTGTTACAAAATATCCACGAAATTTGTAATAACAATGATTATGCAAAAGTATCCAGATTCTAGAATTTAAGAAGAAAAACTGGACGACAATAGCGCGAACAGAAGAGACGCGCCACCTGGTGTTGCTAAATTTTGATCATCTGCCCAGAAAACGACGAACAAGACGTACAAACTAGAAACATTGTCGATTCAAAGCATTCCTCCTTCAGCCAAAATACGAGGGTGGGTCAATAATTCCTTAGAAAAAAGCATTAAAACAGTTTTTATTTTTGTATTTTTTTTTATTTCTCAACATAATCTCCTTGGAGCTCAATACACTTGGTTAGACGTTTCTCAATTTTTTTTAAACCGTCAGAAAAATAAGTTTTCGGAAGGTCCTCAAAATAAGCATTTGTCCGATCGATGACTTCTTCATTTGAAAAAAAAACGTTGTCCACTTAGCCATTTTTTAAGTTTGGGAAAAGGAAAAAGTCACTGGGGGCTAAATCTGGCGAATACGGTGGGTGGTCGACCAATTCGAACTTCAATTCTTCAATTTTAGCCATTGATCGTAAACATGTGTGAACACGGGCATTGTCCTGATGAAAGAGGATTTTTTTCCTGTTTAAATGAGGCCGTTTTTCTTCAATTTCGTTTTTTAGCTGGTCCAATAAAAATGCATAATAATCCCCTGTTATTGTTTTTCCTTTTTCCAAATAGTCAACGAAAATAATTCCACGTGCATCCCAAAATACAGTAGCCATAACCTTACCAGCTGATTTTACGGTTTTCGCCTTCTTTGGACATGGTTCGCCTTTCGCAATCCACTGCTTTGACTGTTCTTTCGTCTCGGGAGTATAGTGGTGTATCCATGTTTCATCTACAGTCACAAAGCGACGAAAAAATTCATCCGGATTGCGTTGCATGAGCGACAACAGGGCTTTAGAGGCCACCACCTATTGCGTTTATTGTCGACTGTGAGAAAACGCGGCACCCATCTTGCAGAAACTTTTTTCATGCCCAATTTGTCATGTAAAATAGAAATGACGCTACCTTTTGAGATCCCTGTAACCTCAATTATCTCACTCAACTTTAATCTTCGGTCACTTAATACCATATCGTGGATTTTATTGATCATTTCTGGTGTAGTCACCTCTACAGGACGTCCTGAGCGTGGTTCATCCTTTGTTGATGTACGACCACGTTTAAATTCATTTAACCAGTTATAAATAGTTGCAAGTGAAGGAGCAGATATGCCGTGAACTAAATCCAACTCATTTTTTATTTCCTTTGCTGTTAACCCTTTTATATTAAAATGTTTAATAACAGCTCTAAACTCAATTTTCTCCATTTTTGTAAACAAGCAAATTTTTTTTTAAATGTACGAAAATAAAAAACAACAACCCCACCAATCTGATTGAAACTTCGCAGCATACTGAATCGGTAGTGCCGCTGCATGAAAACAAACCGCTTACAGTACTAGTCGCGCCACCTGTCGGCTTTTCTAAGGACTTATTGACCCACCCTCGTAAATACGTCATTACTCAACTTTCATACAACCAAATACCAGTTTGTAGTCTTACTGAGAATGTTTGACGTTTTTTAAATATGTAACTACAATTAATGCGCAATAGTAAAAACTATTTCATCATCAAAACCATCTAGGCCTATTTTGATGGGTTCCTTTCAGAATGATCTATTCTGATTTTTTTTCCCTTTCGTATTACGAATGTACATTCGATCAAAACACACATGGGTGCGTGGCGACCCCAGTTTGGGATAAAGCCGCGTTGACACGGTCCAAGTACGATCCAAGTAGACTTGGATAGGAATAATTAGTATGAAGATGTCTCATCCAAGTGACAGCTTCATACGATTTATTCCTATCCAAGTGACAGCTCCATACTATTTATTCCTATCCAAGTTAACTTGGATGAGTAGGACGCGGTCCAAGTAGCTTGGATAGGAATAATTAGTATGAAGATGTCACATACGAGTGCACTTGGATAGGAATAAATAGTATGAAGCTGTCACTTGGATGAGACATCTTCATACTCATTAGTCCTATCCAAGTCTACTTGGATCGAGTGCCATCCAAATGACAGCTTCATACTATTTATTCCTATCCAAGTTAACTTGGATGAGTAGGACGCGGTCCAAGTAGCTTGAATAGGAATAATTAGTATGAAGATGTCTCATACGAGTGCACTTGGATGGCACTCGGTCCAAGTGTACTTGGATCGTACTTGGACTGTGTCAACGCGGCTTAACTGTTCCAGCGCAACTATTCTATACACAAGACTGCTTTCGGCCACTATCTAGAGGGTAGGAAAGTATCTAAGTATTAGCACTTATTGTAACAATTACAATAAGTTAGTTGTAATTAATTGTTACAATAAGTGCTATGATTTAACAGCACCTCTCTTGGCTGTGATACATTTTAGAGCGAGAGACAGTTTTGACAGTTCCGACGGCTAACTTATTGCAATTGTTACAATAAGTGTTAATATTTCGATACTTTCCTAATCTAGTTAGCTGTCGTAAAGGCCGAAAGCAGTCTTGTGTATAGAATAGATGCGCTGAGACATTCCCCGACATAAACAACCATGGCCCCCACAAGGGAGAGGGCCGACAGAGCTCTAGCCTAGGGGCCCGGCGTGGCGGGTCGACCGGATAAATGAAATAAACACACATCGTAATTTTGCTTTATTAGTAAAAAAAGTCGCTTGCGACGCTATTTACTTCGGGATTATAACCATTTTTAAATATATAGCTGTGCGGTGCAATTTTTGGTTGTTGTGTGTTGATATTCAACATCTCCATAATACGATCTGTTAAAAATCGCTAAAAATACACTGAATTTTATTTGACATCGAACACCATTTGAAAAACGCTACTGTAGTAGATCGACATACTGCCTTTTAACCTTAGCGATAGTTATGGGGCCCACCAAATATCCTGGCCTGGGGACCTGCTTCAGGATGTGGGGGGCATGTAAACAACTCATTGTAGTTGACATCAAAACGCTATAGGTACGTCAGATTAAGACCAGTGTGGTACGGATTTGGAGGGTCTATGAAGAAGAAGACTATCGAGTGACAGGATTTTTTAGAGGTGGCGTATGGTGTCAATATGTTCCACCTAGTGCATGGGTGGCCAACCTTTTCAGCAGCCGGGCCAGATTCAAAAAATGAGACTTCCTACCGGGCCGCACAACCATTTTTTTTATTATACAAAACAATAAAGAAATATATATAATATATTAATAAAACAAAACAAAAATGAGAATCTAACATATTTATTGAATTAGACTTTTTTAAATAATAAAAAATAAACAAAATAATATATTTTAGTGAGAAGTTTGATTTTGTGTGGCAGAACGAAGTGCATCAATATCGATATCGAGTGAGGTTGTTCCTTCACGAAAACAGTTTTCCAAATGCACATCAGTGATTCGTCTTCTCACTCGGGATTTGATATGCTTCATCCGACTAAAAAGCTATTCACACAATATGTAGGTGTTTCCAAATAGCGAAGTCATCATTAGAGCATGTTTGTAAAGTGAATGATATATTTTCTCCTTGTCCAAATATCCAAATATGTTTTGTAAAACTCATCCAAACCAACCTGATGGAATTTCTCCTTCATCTGTTCATCGCAACATATTTCACAATGTTCCATTTGTAAATTTCTCGGTAACAAATAAATTCACGTCTACGGAAAACGGCGATGCAAATGCAGCAAAAAGCGCACGGTGCTTTTTAAAATCTTGAGCCAATAACGAATCTCAATTTGCGAAATTAGCACAACTAGCAGCAGCATTTGATATTATTTTTATCTTCTCACTGCTCCACGGGCCACAAGTTGACACCCAGTGGGCCGCTGGTTGTCCACCCATGACCTAGTGCGAACATGGACAAAAAATAAGTGAAATTGTCTGTAGTTGATGATTCTCGACGTCAGTTTTTAGATAGGTGGCTGTTCGCTATACACTCAATTCGTATTCAGGCACAGTGTACAGAGAAGGGGTATATTATCATCACAAACAACAACACCTTGATGTTCAGTTTTGTCAGCCGCGATTGATTCAGTGCTTAAAACATAATATTCATTAGTAGAGTAAACGGTAGAGTACTTACTTGAGTGAGAAAAAAGAAGAAAATCAACTATTGCGACACAGTGCTAGTCGTACAGTGTTACCATGTCAACTGAGATTTCAGTAGATCTACTGAAATTTTGGTCAGGAGTTGAAGAAGAAGCTACTTCTACTAGATAAATCTGATGTTATTTATAATATTGCACCAAAAGCGACTTAGTACCTACATGGTTTTTATAAAGATACATATTATATTAGGTAATTATGCTTACTGTTAATTCTTGGTGGAATGACATGTTATTAGAAATTTCTGAGAGAATAGCAATATCCATGCTTTAAAAGCAATTACGTATAACTAATCGTTGATTTTCTTACGTAGGTGGTACATACATTATTGGAAATATAATGATATTTTTGATAAATATTAAATATTTAAAAAATCATGGATCACAGGAGGAAATCACAGGATCGTACAATCTTACTTTACTCTACCAAGATCTATTACTGTACTCACACAATTAAGTTTTCACTGGTAGAGTTAGAAGGGTGGCTAGTAGGTACTCTACCGCTAACTCTACAAATGAAAACCTGACTAAACTTAATGGATGGAACATTTAGGTCGTTGGTATACCTACTCTTTTTTTAATTTTGGAGACTGCATTTATGTACCTATTAATTGTACTCTGTTTTTTCGTCATCTATTTTTATTTCGTGGTCCTCATGTGGTACCCAACAATCAGCATGTAACATTTTAATGTCACAATCTAATGAAAAAGTGATATTCGCAGCTAAGCTTGTTTACTTGGATAATTAGGTACCTAACCTAAGCATCGCACAGCCGTGAGATTTTTCTGGCAAACGACAGCTGCTAGACCACGCACAGAGATCATTACTTAATCTTCGCAAGGCGGCTGAGGAAAGAATCGCTCGATATAGGACGCACCGAGCACAACGCTAATAATGATTTGTATTTATTGTATTATACGGAAAAGAAGCACTGATAAATTTGTTCGACGTTCTCCTCTTCGGAGACGCTACGCAATGCGAGTTGATCAACAAGTCGAGCTATTTCGGTAACTTTGTCCAACGTGGATCACACGAAAATACATTATGCAGTCAAAACAACTTTTTTTAATAGTGCCTACAGACATTGTAACAATGTTAATTCACGACGTGAAGATACGAAATTGGCCAGAACTTAGTTAATTTATTTTAGTATTTCTTTAAAAAACAATGTTTTTACATCACAACGTCAAATTTCATTAGTAAACCCATATAATATAATATTATATATGTATTATACGACTGTAAAAAAGTTATATACTTACGTATGTAATACAATTAAATTTTACGTCATAATATTAATATGAGTGGAAGCCAACGGGAATTTGGCATCTGGGAAGATACCACCCACAGGGTAGAAAGTATATATAACATAAATTTTAGTATCATAAGCTCAGTTTAAGTACGTCACCATTTATTTCCATGACACATGGACATCCCGAATATGTTATATATGGATGGTTATCAGCTATTCGTTTAGGCTTACGCATTATAGCCTATCGTTTTGTATACACTGCTCCAGACATCCTGAGGTCACGTGACATAAAGTCCATACGGAAAAAAACATCACTATTCCGGGCAAATAATTACACAAATCTATTCAAGACAGATGTCGCATTGTGGCATATTTTTTAAACTTTTAACAGACGTGCTGTATGTAACCTGTATTATTTTATTACAGTGTTTTTCTTAGCTCGTATTCTTATTTGTCCGGTACAAATCTTGTAATCGATTTTTAACCAACTTCCCGACTAGCTAGACATTTGAAACTTTTAGAATATATCAGAAGACGATGCCAATGCATTTTTTTATACTTTTAGCGATCTTTAAGTAGAATTGATTTCATTTTCAGTTAATTCTGTTTTGTATGAAAAGTTATTTCGGAATGATAAGTGTTTATGTATGCTAGCCCATTAAGGTTTTCCCGCATCGAATTTTCTTTCAAATCTAGGTACTAAACATCAAGTGATTCGTCGGTGAAGGCGTTGGATTTTGATAAATCGTAATATTACTGCAATTAAACAGCTTTAAAAATATTATTGACAACCTTTTGCCGGCTTGCTTCACGAAAATACTAAATGCCGAGAATAACAGAAGTAGATACTTAATTCTTTTTCCTCTTGGTATTCCCAAAACTTTTATACCTACTGTAAACTCGTTTTGGACATAACACATTATCCTGTTCGAACCATAAACATCTTTATAAACCTTGTATTATATCTTAACTTAACGTCATAATGAGTATTATTGTTATAAATATAGTATCTACCTCTTTGCTTCTGTATGGCTGTAAGCCATGGCATATTACCAAGCTTAAAGGTTTCTACTTTTAAGCTTAGAGAATTGATGTCTCCGACGAATCTTGGAGGTATGTTTGTACGACCGCGTTACAAACGCTTGAGTTGGTGAGCGGGAACGGCAGCCCTCAGTGATTGAAATAATCACGAGGAGACGCATTACGCGGTTGGGTCATATTGTGTTTCGGATGCCGCAGAAGAGTGCGACCAGGGAACTCAGAAATAATGGGAACTGAAATACCCAACGGGTATGGAGAAACAGGCAACCGATCTCAAGTGTGGAAGAATACGGGATAAACTTAAACACGTGTAAATAATACGCTTGTTCTTCGTTCTGAAAACTGCTCTCGTTTTATGCACCGACGCTCATTCAATATTGGTGTATTTGTAGGTTGCAACACACACTATTGCACGTCTTTAATGTGTGGTTCATTTTAGTAGGACACTCAAAACCCTGCATCAAAATGTGGTATATTGGGTAATAAATAACCTATCGTTATTCTATTTATTAATCTGTTCTGTGAGTGCGACACTCCGTACACTTGTGGCACAACTTGCAGCGGTGTTACAAAAGCGATCTACGCGCGGCAGGTCTCACATGGCGATCGACCAAGGGAAGTGGCGCGACCTTGTGCTTGGCCTATGCCCCAACACTGCGGCGTGGCAGGGTGAAGTAAGTAACTGAGTAATACACAAGTAATAAATACATAAATGCTTGTTAAATTTAGTTGCGACAACCGAAAATGTGTCGTACCTACTCTGATATGCGATAAAAATGTAAATTATATCTATACTGAACAGACAGCTTCTCATATAATAACGAAATATCTACAAAATACATATGCCACACGATTAAAATAAGTGTTGTTTGCTTGCAATTTAAAAAAGGGTGTATTTTCGTACATCCAGTACTTTTCGACAGTTTCAGTCATTGGCGTAAGTATTAAATGTGAAAAATAAAACGGCTTTCGTAAACGATCATGGCATCCATAGACAGCTGAGTTTATTATTTTCATTCGTTCATAAAAATACAGATAAATTTGGTTGGAAAATTAACTCAATCTACATCCCAATAAGTGTCATTATACTCATTATTGTAAATCTCCGTTCATATCGGTTGTAGTTCAAGTTGGACGGTTGGAAACCCTGGTCAAGAAACCATTATTTGCATATACAGTAGAGGAAGGGTGCCTATTATGAGATACTTTTTTTTGTGACATTCTCAAATCTAAAATAAACTCATTGCAGGGTATCTATTATTATAAATACATCAAACATACTGTTTGCTAATAAATTTGTAGTTATGAGATTTTTCTTTCAGCCAGTTTATTTTAGATTCGCATTTTAGTGAAAAATGTCAAATAAGCTGTTCTCCAAAAAGTGTTCCTAATTTGAGATAGTCGCTGTTCTATGAGACTATCTCATATTGGGAACATTATGAAAAAACAACAGCTGTAATTGATATGAATAATTATATATTTGTTTACATTTCACGTGTTCTCGTTTAATCCAAATCCACTTTTTATTCAAATATTATCATAACAAAAAACACAAATAAAAACATCTCCTGCTGTTAAATTACCACAATCTTCACGACTCCATTTGAAACAACTGCGCCCATTTTTATACTCTTGATTTTCGTAAAATTCCAACTACAGTAAATAAATACGCATGGCATCATTTTCTTCATCGTCGTCATCAGCACTATCATAAAATGTTATTAATTATTAAATATCATCTCTTCTCCACCTTCGCTTGACGACGACTCAGATTCCTCTTTCTTCCTTTTTATTTCTTTCTAATTTTTCTTTCCGATCGCTTTTTCCATTCTAGATTTCTTTTTTTCCTCAGCCGTCTTCTCTTTTTGTAATTTGTGGGTCTCGATCATCTTTGACATAACGCTCCAGTGTGCCTTTTGGTACTCCGAACTGTTTAGCAGCTTTCAGATATCCCATTTCTTTCTTGCAAACGGCGTTCAGAGCTTGAAACATAGACTCGGGATCCCAGCTTTTCCTTTTTGACGGAGGCATCTATGGAAAATATAATATAAAACATACACACACGTTATAAACGTTGATATGGTTTCAAAGTAAAATGTGTACCTAATATGAGATATCTCATATTGGGCACACCCAAGTATCTCATTTTAGGCTCATTCAAAATTTGACATAAAAAATTAACTATTCTTCTTCTAGAGTCGATAATGATACAGAAGATACTCAAATATAAAGTAAACTACCAAACTAAGTGTATAATTAAGAAATAAACATTGTAGATGTTCTACGATAATTAAAAGTAGCACGCGGAAAAATTTCTTGGACGAGTGATTGACGAAAACACACATACACCACCAAAGACAGGCGCTGCACGCTCCACACTGACAGTCGTTTGGAGCTATTACTCCTCGCTACCGCGTGACACCAGCACCATATTTTAATATCGTCCGGTTGTTGAGTTATTGCAATATCTCATATTAGGCACCTATCTCATAATAGGCACCCTTCCTCTACTCTCTCAGTAATCCGGCACCCCAAAAACCAGACAAGTGTCAAATTAGTGAAAGCGGCGGATTAAAGTGCATCGATACAAAATATGGTAAAAATTAAATCAGGTAATTCGTAAAAACAGTTTTTTTCTGAGAAGTTTTTACTAGCAAATTACGGTTTTATTTATAATCAAAATCAAGTATTTACTATTATACATATTTATAAACTAAGTTTATTAACTAAATATTAAACAGTAAATCACTTGAAACAACCAGTTGTTCAGTGAGGCAGATATTCTTGAATGGCTTAGGATTCCTGGCTTTTCCTATGACCAAAAGCTTCATTTTGTGTGTCCCGGTTGCATTGGAGCATGGCATAATTATTGTGATGCGGTCCTTGGGCACTTTCCTCCCAGGTACATTACTTCTTCGCGATGAACGTACTTTTTACGAAGGATAAGTTTACAAAATAAACTCGTCTCATCTGCGTTGTATACTTGTACGCGGCGGACTACTGAATTTGACAATCGAATACCGGCGAAATATATAGCTTGATTTTGTGCTTTTAACTAGTAAAAATAACGGCGGATTATATTAGTTGTCGGATAATCGAGCGGCGGATTACTTAGAGTGTAGTCTATACTTTTCGGAGTTCCATCAACAGTGTCAACCATAATAATATAAAAATGATAAAACTAGTCGATTATTTCGTCTTTTGATTCAATGTTACTTGACAGTTCTATGCGCGTATTGTTAATAATTCTACGATGTTATTATAACACTGCACTAATCAATTCCTCAGTAAATGAAAAAAAACAAAACTACGCCCACCCGAAATCTGCGTGAGAGACAAAACCTTACACAACAAAAAAAATACTGAGATTTTCGACTGGCGTGTTTTTTTACAAATATTAAAAAAAATTACATAACGTGGTGGAATCGGCGCAGTGTATCGTGACCTACAGCAAGCGACAGAGTGTAGAGACGAGGTTGGGCTCAGGCGGGAGTCGAATCGCGACCTCCGACAACCGGCGGTGGCGTGCGCCGCGCCCGGCACCACTCGGCTACCAGCCGTCGCGCGCCGCCGCTGCGAAAAGCCGGCATTCGACAGCGATTCCAAACCGGTGTTGGCGAGGTGAAAGAAGTGTAAACAGTGACAAAATTACAAGATAAAAAGAACTTTTTATATACTACGTTTTTAAATTTTCTGTTGAATCATATAAACATAACAATTATATGTATTAATAAAAAAAAAATTGTTGTACTTGATAGAAATACTGAATAGAATACTGACATGTCATTTTGACATTTCATATTGATTCCCATAGTAACGCACGTATATATTAATAATTTAGTTGCTAGGACCCCTTAGCAACCAATAATAGTGTTTTACTTTTTACGATTTTTTTTCCGAAACATACAAAACAGAATCAACTGAAAATGAATTCAATTCTGCTTAAAGATGGCCAAAAGTATGAAAAGAATGCATTGTCGTCGTGTTCTGATATATTCTAAAAGTTTCAAATGTCTAGCTAGTCGGAAAGTTCGTTAAAAATCTTCAATCGTCCAATACAAATCTTGGACAAATAAGAAAAAAAATGTACTGGACACACAAGAAAAAATCTATACCCGACAAACAAGAATACGAGCTAATAAAAACGTGGTAAAAAGTAGCTAGTTTTTCTGGAAAATGGGAATTATCGGCAATCATCGTCGTTTCGGCGGGTGAGAACTGAGAAGTTACTCAAACCAGTTTGTCTCATATGCCCGCACTATAATGTATTTTAACATATTTCCTAATAATTAGGCTTACCATAATTATGAAACTCTAAACCGGGACAGGAACGGGATACCTATATGGCCAAGAAACAAAATGTAACCACCAAAAATTGTTTTACTATTAAAAGTATGTACAAAAAAAGAAAGCAGGTCTTCTGCAGCAGAAGTTTAAATTATTTTATTTATTTATTGTATCTACTGTGGCACCCCCGTATGGTCCCCATTTGGGGATGTCTCTGTGTATCTGGAGAGGCCCGAATCGATATCAAATCCAACAAATAGTAAAGCGCTGATTACGAAAATAAATAATGATAATACAGCCGAGCCGGCAATGCCGTAAATTATGACCGTTGAAGATATTGCAACGTCGCCTTTTTTCGACAACGGCTCTCGTTGAAGACGAAACACAAGATGGCGGGCAGAACACTGCCAACAGTCAAATCGCAGACGCGTACATTTCGTCCTCCCTAAAATAAATGATTAAAAATGTAACTATTATATAATATTAACTTAAATATACCTTGCCGTTTCCAAAACAATTCCGGTGTGTTATTTGTTCACCTCCACATCCCGAATCCAGACGAAAAACCATACTAAAAATAAAAGTGACAGCTTGCTATTCACATTCGAAAATGGAGGGAAATGATACTACCTACCAGTCGTATTTCTCGCTGGAATGAACTGTTTTCGCACCCATCCCCACCGTCTCATCACATATACGGTACTACAGTAGAGTTAATCATGACAATTTATTGTTGACAATGATTCATACGTGGAACAGCCGGGACAAAATACCAAACCGGCCGGGACCAATGTGTGAAACCGGGACTATTCCGGTCAAACCGGCACGTACGGTAAGCCTACTAATAATGGTTAGAAAAAAATCGATGGTTGGTGGACGAATAAAGGTGACAAAGGCCACCATGCATGGAACTGAAATACCTAACGGGTAAGGAGTAGTAGGTAACCGATGTCGAGTAAGGAAGAATCCGCGAAACACGTGTCAATAATACGTCATACGTCGAATACTGACAACTGCTCTCGGTTTATGCATTGACGCTCATTTAATATTGGTGTATTACACACACCATTGCACGTGCATAACGCGTGTTTCATTTTCGTAGGACACTTATACATTCAAAACCCTGTATCAAAATGTAGCGTATTGACTATAGCCTATCGAAATTCTATTTATTATCTGTTCTGTGCCACCATGTCTAAGCTAGACAGAATTTGGCATAGCAGAAATAAATAGACACAATAAAAAAAAAGTCTGGTACGACCTCTAACTTCTTTCGGCATAGAAACATGGACACTGGAGGCAACACAAAGACTATGGGCAGACGTTTTTAAGACGTGGTGATGGAGGAAGATGAACTGAACTAAATTCCGTGAACTGAAAAAGTTGCACATAGAAACGAAGCTTTCGGCGTTATGCGAATACACATATGTCAGTTTATTTAACACCATTGCCCACACGAGCACCAATAATTCAAATGCTGGTGATCACAAGCAAAGTCGACGAGCACGTGGGAGAATCCCGACTCTTTAAGCGACAAAGCGCACTACGAGTCGTCGTGCGATGCGCGCATGGCGCGAGAGGCATTAAAACCACTTGCTTTGCGTATAGCGTAGTGCGCAAAGCATGTGCCGTTTATCGCATCGCACGACTTCTAGCAGTGTGCCCCGCCAGTAAAGTGTCTAGGACCTAGGTGAAGGACGTCACGTGCATCTTCTTTAACAAAGACCCTCAGAACTGCAGTGTATAATGATAAAAGGGCAGTGATGATCATCGAAGGTAACAGGACTACTAGTATTAAAAAATATTTTAAAAATGAATTGAAAATGAGAAAATGTTAATTATTATTAAACATTTGGGGTTCTATAAAACAGAAACATTGCGCAACTGTGCTGAGTCGTCGACCGCCGAAATAGTCGATGTCAAATTAAGCATCAAACAGGTGCGCGTGAAAACATTTCGCCCAGTTGTCTCTAGAATATTATTTTGTTAACACCAGCTTTATTATCGCGGACGTAATATACGCCTTGGATAAAAATGATCGCCAAGGACAGACACAGCACGAAAATAATTCGAAAAGGTAATTAGCTTAATGGCCACAGAAAACGAAAAAAATGTTAGGATATAATTGCCCCCAGTTACGCATTCTTGCGCTGGTCTGGATTTGATTTTGATGCGGATATACCCGCGTAGACAACAATTCGGGTTAATGTACCCGATAAGTGATCCAAGATTAATTAAGAAATACATGGTAAAATCAGTTTATTTATAAAGTCGGATATCAAGAATATTACAAGCGTAATTTAAATGTATGAGAGATTGCTGTGTGACACGGGTCTCTGTGGATGGTAATTCCTAGGTCAGGTTTTTTTTACGGCGGTGTTTTACTCACCTGCGTCGACATCGCTTGTCAGTGAATTCGGTGTTCGAGCAGATCGTGTTAATTTAATATATTATTTTAAAATATAAAAATGGAACTTACAAATATGTACTATTTTTTTCTTTTAGAATTCCTAGAAATAAATAATAATCTTCACAATTAAAAATTCCCATTTCCTTCTCTTACTTAATTGTAACCAGTAAATTTTATCAACTCTCCCTTTCTCACATTACATATGTAGCTCATTAATACCCCACATATGGGTGGTTCACAATAATCATGAATCATGTACAATTTTCATATAATTCGATTTTTTTTTGTTACATTGGCAAGATAAAACACATTTCTATATTGTGTGTTAATATCACAATCGTAGCTCTATAATTTTCCGTATAAATGGCAATACTAGTATTGATAAGACATCGAATTGAATGTGAATCATGTCCATTTTGACAGTTCCTTCAGCAGTATAAAAAGGTATTTGCTAATATTAATAAAGCCTGAATATACTTGTTTCGACTATTTATTTAAATTGATCCATGCACTATCAAAATATGGTAAGTATACTGTATAGTGTATAGGTATACAGTGAAAACATTCCTGAATTTTACAAAAGGAGTTTTAACTTTAGGTCCAAATATCTCAGGATCTATTTTGATGGACTTGATCCATGATTATTGTGAATCACCCATATCAAACGCCGAGAAAATACTCTGGAGGGCATGGGGAAACTACAATGAAATTTTAACATTTTATTTAAATCACAAAATGACAGTAAAAACACCGTTTTATTGATAATTAAGTAACTAATTGGGTGCAACACTATCGAGGCGTCCTTGTTTAATGGTTTAGTTAAAATGATATTTTTTTAGTAGATATAAATTAGTTGAAACTGTCATATTATTTATAGTTAGTTACTTGTTTTATTAACTTCGTAACACGTACCTGAAATACGTGTTATTTAACGCATTATGTTTATGTTTGATGTCGGTTATTTACATTTAAAACTAACACGGAAAATTAATAATATTTACAGCACTAAAAATGCCAACTATAAAATTGTTGGTAGGTTAGGTATATATCGTCGCCCTCAAGGAAGAACTCACCAACCAACAAAAGTAAAATCCTGAGATAATCGACTTTTAAACTTTTTTTAAAATTTTAAATTGCTCTCATTAGAAAACGAAAATACATAGAAGGAAACGGTTTTTTTTGTTTGATTGGTTATTTTTATGTTTATGTACATTACATTAAAAATGTAACTTTTTTCCTGACTTTTTCCATAACACAAATATCTTTTCTATGTAGTTGGTGAATTTTTTGTTTTTGAAATTTTTAACATAAAACCTATAGATAGAATTTTGGTGATTTTTTCTAAGATAGAGTTAAAAATTGCAAGATTTTCTGTATAAATAACTCATTTTGAGCAAAAACTGTATTTGGTGAGTTCTTCCTTGAGGTCGACGATATGATACCAAATGATTCAAAACATAAAACATGGATTCCAACAAAGAAGCAAATAAAAAGGAAAAAAAGGACACTAAGGTGGAATCCAGAAAGATAATTAAAAACAAACAAGTGTGTTTAAAAAATGATGTTATAAGATATGTTGGTAGGTATTGTGTTTTCGCGATTCGCTTTGATTTAGCAGACGAGTTCGCGATGTTTTCCGGGTCCGTGGGATAGATCCCGCCTACGCTCTGGAATACTTGAGCCATTGCAAATCGCAACGTTTGGATAATGTCCGCTTTTGAGGGAAAAATAAACGCCATCTATCGGAAGACCTCACACAATACACAGTGCTAATCGAAGAAGACATAATTATAAAAAACTAAATATCATTTTGAGGCGCCATTTATTGGAAGTTTAATAAGACGCTTTTGTTTGCGGATCATACTATGCACAATTTTTTTTATATTACTACAAAAAAGTATCCACTCTATTTACAAGTACGCATATATTTATCCGAATCGAAAGTAGCGTTAAATTAGATTTTCAATTTTCTGATCAATAGTCATTGATCAATGATAGTTTACCGAGGCCGCTGCGGTTATTAAAACAATGTCAAATTATTATCTTATCAACATTTCGTAATAAATAACGCTAGATAAAAATGTGTACTCGTTTTAATTTTTTTTAAGTGGTCACACAAATAATCATTATTCTAAATTTAATTGATAAATAGTGCAGGCGGATTGTGAAATGTTTGTTTCGCCTCTCATAAATTTGTTCTCCTTTTCTTGGTAGCTATGTACGTTGAAGTAGAAAAATATATAGAACAATAATTGATTAAGTATATAATTAATTATCTTGTAACTTGTAACCATTTCTACTAAAAGAGCAAGAGGTTTGATATGGCCCATTTTACTTTTAATAAATAAAATGTTCATCATGTGGCTAGCAACTTAAACACCTCCGAAGAAGTGACCATGCACGAAACAGGAATATACGATTGTCGGTGCAAGGCCTTTCGATCATGTAAAAACTAAAATCCGACGAACCTGTTGCTGATGGACTCATAAACTGGCATATGACTAATCTGTCAACAACCTATTGTCTTTCCAACTTCATTACAAGTTTTTTCCGAAATATTTTTACGGGAATATTCTGGCAGCCTGTAGTTATACAGGCAGGGGTATTTCTCAACTTCTGCCACAAATTTTAAATTAAAAATCGTTTGCCATCTTTAACTTTTGACGTCTTGGCTTGTTATTGCTTGTTCATTTCAGTTCAGTGGTACCCATTTTCGTAAGAAAATATGACTTTTCATCGAATCTATTAATATTGGCACCAGTTTCATGGGGGACTGGAAATTGAGAAACTGGGAGACAAGCGTGTCGCGTCTCTTCAATTCAGTCGCGAACGTTTTGAAACTGAGAGATTCCAGTCTTGCCGTGAGTGTCAGTCTCGTATTTTTTGAGTATTCTCGTGAGCGGAAGGCCTAAGTATTATTTATTGTAGAAGACATCAAAAACTGCACGAGTACACTAAGGACAGACTGTCTTCCAAAGACGTATTGTACCTACACACAATTCTTCGACTGTTTATTAGTTGTAGGTGGCGTTTCAGGGGAACGAGGAGGAATGAGGCGGAAGCCAACGTGCACCAATGAGGCAAAGCGATGCAGTGAACAAATTACTGAAAACCTCTAGCATCATCCTCAACACTGAAAGAAGAAAGTCAATTCAGAGTCCTACAGCGTTCCAGAATAGTTAAGATCCTCATTCATCAAGAAGACAACAAAGTAAAAAGGAACATTAATTTGAACGAACTTACGTTTTTTCTATTTTATGTGTGTTGGCAGCTAGCTGAGTATTTAATTTGTAATTTTATAACCCACAAAATTCAAAGCATTTTCATTGAAATATATACCTCCGAAAAAATATAAAAATATTCATATTAAAGACGGTAACTTTATTTTGATATCATGACATATTTGCAAGAAAGGTAGGTAGGTACTTGGTTCGGCAGCTTAGTGATCAGATCACTCAGATCCATCGCATAGTAAGTGAAAGACGTGGATACGTTCAAATCCCGCTCGATCAAAAGTTTTCTTCTAAGATTTTTCCCAATATGTATGTTTCTGAAGTTTCCAATATATTTTAACAACCAAGAAATTAAAATTCGTTCTTACCAATGGAATACACTGATAAAATAACATTTGAAAATATACTACAAAGCCAGTGCTCGATAAGTAGGTAGGCAATTAACCAATCAGATAATTATTTAATATTTTTTTCACTTTCGTGTACACGTGCATGGATTTACTGTCGGTAAATCGGTCAACCTGAAAATTCGTTCGTAGTTCGTTTTTTTGCCGGCAGGTTCGCCACTATCGTTCTACTGCGCAGACGCAGATCGAAAAATCCTACTGTCGCATGAAAATTCGGAAGCTTCCAAACTTTTTTGAATCATGCATGCACGCTTGCAACTGCAGGATAATACATGTTTACCCATACATTTTCCTACTGTCAACAGTAAATCCATGCACGTGTAAACGGGGCATTATGCATGACAAATATTTTCAGCGACCAATACAAACGATTAGTGAATAGTGAGCATTCTGACATCGAATACGTCGGTAAAAGAGTAATTTTAACATTTTTTCGACAAAAAATTACGACGTAATAATAATGGCGGTCGTATTTTTGGTTATTTCGAATTGGCAAATTACTGTCTCAAAGTATTAGGCACACCCACTGTGAAGTGAATGATGGTCCGCTGTGCTAATTCAAAGTCCGGATTTATTTCTGCAAACGACGACATAATTGTGGTCATCTCCAGATTACCGACACTTGATACGTTGCAGCTGGAAATACTTCACTCCCAACTTCATGCGGCAATGAAAATATTTAATTAGGTTGCCAGTAATGTGGGTGTAAAACAAACTATTATGATATAAGATTATGACATACTTACTAAATAATTTTTACATTTTCAGGCCAAATAATTAGATCTCCGGAAAACTGAAATATTGAGGGACAATATTGATTCATAGTTAGTACTAATTAAAACTTTTTAATATGGGAAAGCGTGAAACCAAATCTAAACTAATCGCAGTTACGTATCTTTATTTTCTTGCTGGGACAAAGTTTACATTAAAATTGCTTTCTTTGTCGAACGTCGAGTTTATGTTATATTTTCATTTGGTTTACTATTATAATGGAAAATGTGACACTAAGCTAGCATCTCTGAACGATACACATTCATGCAGCCCAACCTGAGGATTCTGACAAAATTCATGCGGAACCAATTCCTATGGCGCAACGCCATGTAAATAAACTGGACAATTTGCAGATATTTAAATTGTATCAAAGATTTAATTGTGAACACAAAAAAGTAATAGTTTCATACGATTATCGCTATTTCTTCGATATTTCAACCCAAACATATAGTAAATTATAATCTATGTCGTTTGACAACTAAACGAAAATATTAACTAATCTAGCAAGAAAATCATATTTTTAGTTGTTTTGTATTTTCGAACGTGCTCTATACACAAAATATTCTCGAAATGCTGTGGTTTCTTGTGTACTCGAGAGCTCACTGTTGATTAAGATTTTATTATTATCAGTTATGCCTCGTTCAGATGAATACATCTGCAAGTAAACAAATAAACACAATTTAAAAGTTGTATAAAAACATTTTGAAAATTTACAAACTATCATATTTTTTTTAATTCCACCGCCGATTGACGATTATATATTGATATACGAGTATATTATATTGTTGAAAATAAGCAGTTATAGTGGATATGTTTTGGGGGGCAATTTACTGTTTCATCGGAAGTAGCGACGCGTAGTCTAGTTAGTAATAGTAAGTATGTATATTAATTAAAGCGCGCAAATTTGTACGATGTGGAATGCCAAACTAGATATAGATATTATGGCGCTTGACGTACAATAATAAAATTAATGCATACCGTGGTTGAAATATAAATAGGTACATCCCTTTCGCAAATCTGAAATATCTTCTGGAAAATAGAAAATACCACGTAATTTATAGTAAAAAAATACTATCAATTAATAATATAAACATGTATTAATGCAAAGTAGCACTCGAGTTTCTCTTTTGCGTTTTAACTTCAACATATTATTCAAATACATACGAATTTTCGAAAGGTCAGTCGATACATTAATTATAATATGTTGTATTTCACGACTGCGTCTTATTATGGGATTGTTATCTATCGTCAAATAATAACGATAAAAATAGAAAGCCTAATATGCATGCATTTATTTCCAATCAGAATTATTAATAATATGTTTCTCGCAATGCCGTTGGACGTAAATTTCTGTCAATAATTTGATAGCCAGTAGAGTGGGGAATGAATAATATGCAGAAATAGTACTTATGTAAATTAATTACCATACTTCAAACACACTGGTTCCAAACCTTTTTCGAATAACAACCAACGCTCATAAGCTGTGCGCGCTGCACACTTCAGCCTAAATAAACTAAACAATAAGTAACATTTCGAGTGCTTAAAGTCAGACAACGTTATCTACAAAAAAGAGTTTTTTTTGAGATAACGTTATTTTACATTTACGGCTACATGATAGTCAAACAACGTTATGTCAATATTTTCTAATTTCTTATTAAATCGTCAGTAAAGTTTAACGCTAACTACATAAGTTACCCTTGTTTTCATATTTTTTTAAAACTATCCCTATAAATTTTAACATCATCATAAGCAAGATAAATGTACAATACACAATAAATTATAAAATATTAACATTAGGTTTTAAATAAACATTTCCCTTGTTGAGTTACAAGAATCTAAAATGACGATTTTTGGCTCTCCTGTAAAGTTACACTTTTGTAGATAGTGTTGTTTGACACTAAGAGCTCGATTTTATTACACCCAACAAATTTAAGCCACACGAAAAATGTTATTAAATAGGTATAAACATGTAAGTACATACATATATAACGTCGCCCCAAAAGCAAAAGGGCACTTGTGCAAAAATAGAGTTTTGAGAAAAATGCACGACTGAAAAATTAAATGCTATTTTTATTTTTCATATCTTGTGAAGATTCACGTCGCAGGGGCCCTTTTTTCTACAACAAAATCTTTTTTTTTATTTACACATTTTAAATAATTACACATAGTACCCTTTTCTTATATTATTTTTGTAACCACTGCATATAGACTGGCAAAATTGTGTACATGTTACATTTATATTATACGTTAATTGAAGGTTAGTCTACATCAGGAGTAGTCAACCTGGTCCCTACCGCCCACAAGTGGGCGTTCCAGCTTTCATGGTGGGCGGTAGGGGTTTTAAAAACATTTTTATTATATTTTCATAAAATTCCCATGACAATTTAAATTTCAGAAAATATACTATTTGTATCGCCCTCGCATTTTTCATGCTTCTATGTATGCAAAGTATAAATAAAAAGATATATTTAACTACAGTACCTAAGTTGTTTTATAAAGATTTATTCTGCCAAACTTAACGAAAGTCTGACATAAAGTATTTACTAAGTAATTATTATTATATGCTTTAACTTGTCTTGCTGTAACTCTGATTTATAAATTTTAAAAAGTAAATTTACTTCCCTACTTTCTAAATCACCATTACTGTGAAACCGGTGGGCGGTTAGAAAAATTTACTACTAAGAGAGATACAAAAGTGGGCGGTAAGTATAAAAAGGTTGACTACCCCTGGTCTACGTCTACAAACACACAAGTGACCTTTATTTTCTTTCGTAAATTGTGATTTCATGGATGTAGCTCCACAGAACAGATAATATTCCCTGGATTTTGCCTATAATGTAGAGAAAAAAAATACGAACAAAACTACAATCATCACTCAAAACCGTGAAAATGTCACAAATGCCCTTTTGGGGCGACGACAAATTATAATCGGTTGACCAACTATGCCCTAATCATAATGGGATAAAGCACAAAAGTCCGGTAAGAATATTGTGCCTACATAAAAATAATTAGTTCCTTGTTAAGTACGTATCTTGTACCTACTTGCTTTCTCAGCATAATAATTTGATGAGTTCATTAATTTATCGGCGGAAAAAATATAAATATGTGTTGTACATAATTAAAAGAGAGGTGGTGGCACTGTGAACCTGAATCTGCAGATTTAGCGGGAGAACTCCAGCAAGGATATTGCATTGTAACGGGTCGATGGAAGCCTGTCCAGTTATAGTGAGCGTCGGCCGCTAAGGGTTTGCGATCGAAAACAGCTTATATTTATAGTGGGTACCGACCACGAATTGCGGCATAAAATTATATTTTATTTGAAAAACAATTTATTTAGTTAATCTATTATTTTTATATGAGGTTCGATTTACTATTTTGTTTAGATTTAATTTGATATATTGATTGTTAGTATTAAGGTAATTACACGCCGAGTAGCGTTGCCAATTTAGTGTATTTCTTGCCAGATCTAGCATTTTTTCTAAGCTTGCAAAAAACGCATATGGCTTGTGGCGTTTTTACTAGCGTTTTTGATGCCTCCAACAGCTTTAAAGCTGTTGAAAAAAGGTATGTTCTTTAATTCTCTATGTCTGTCCTACAAGAAAGAAGCTCTCGTCTTCAAACATGAAACGAAGCTTGAACGCCGTTGACAGAATATAGGTATTTAATATGTGTGGTTTTTACAAGTATCGACATTTTTTGATACGCGAAAGCAAAGGTACTGACTTCTTTCTTAGTAGAATAAGTAAATTTATACAAAACCTAGCGTTTTTCCTGCCACATAGCCATTTTCATATCCCGTCTGGCAAGTTTTTGTCAACGAAAGTTAGAAACACTGATGCCGACCCAGGTAAGATTTCGTAAACATCCAAATAAGGAAATAAACCGCACCATAAAAGGTTGCGCGCCACTCGGATCACCGGGGTTTCATGTCAATAAGGGGGGCTATATTTCTGCCAAATTTCCACTCCCTGACTGGGTCTACCACGCTTATACATTTTTGTAAAACTCGAAAATAAAACAGAGGCAGCCTCTTCTTCCTGTAATCGTAAACTCAAAAACTCATGTCCGTGCTGAATATTTTCTAAAACGTCTTTGGTTGACATACGTAACCAGAAGACAATATGTAAAGTTTAGTAACATGTGTCTCTTTACATTGAGAAGTCCCTCAACAGATGACAAAATCAATATTCTCAATCGATTCGTGATTAAGCATTGTCTACGCGAACAAATTAAATCAAAATCAATTGATATGAATTATTAAGAATATTGCTTATCAATCAACTGAGTACTTAATATTAATGTGACTTCTTGTGGAACCCGCCTTAGGCCTATATCAAATACACAACTGAAACCAGTTTAAATTTAGATAATAATATGAAGGTTGCAAGACAATAATTACAATATATCATAATATATTATATTATCACATTCATTTAGTTTCATTTAACACGGAGATACAGTATTGTTTTTTTCTCTAATATAATGATATGATCTTCAATTTTACTAAATAATAATTATTAGGTGCCTACCATTGACCAAACAGTGCAATAGTACCTATTGTGTATTGACGAAGACTCAAGTATTTATCTTTTACCCAGTCTTATAAAAAATAATAAAATTATGAGAATTCGTTTAACATTATTATAATTCAGTTGCCACATTAAACAAAAGTATGGCGCAGGAAACCGGCGACCTCTTATGAGTAGTTTTAAATTGGGTTAAAAGCTCTCGACAGATATTTTTTTCTGGAAGATCTAAAAATGAAAATTCGGCAAGAATATGTAGTTTCGCAATAATTACCTCGAATGCACGAGAAAACAATAAATTATCATTTGCAGTAAGTAGCAGTAAGAGATAAAATATCCTAGTATATTATATAAGCATAGGCTATGTAGAACTTTTCCTAGCTAGATGGTTAGTGATCTTAGTCCAATACTACGATCCATAGATCAATCGTATCCGGAAATTTCTACGTAAACAGTTCACCGCAGGACACTTATTCGTGCGCCGCAGTACATGAAACATGAGTTCGTGTAACATTTAATCAAATGACGAGTTCTTCGTTGAACATTTCACCGTGGAGTATATTTGTACGTATGCTAAAACGGCGAATTTTATGAGATGTCTTTACTAGGTTAGGTTAGTGTTAACTTAATCGAACAATACTATTTCAAACTATCGCCGCATTTTGTAAGATACGTACAAATGTATTCCACGGTGAAATGTTCAATGAAGAACTCGTCATTTGATAAAATGTTATACGGACTCATGTTTCACGTACGGCGGCGCACGAATAAGTGTCCCACGATGAACTGCATACGTACAACTTACATGTAACCTAGATCAATATTGTTCGGATCAACGTCTTGTACCTACATCAGAATTTTTTTACGGCTGGAGACTTTAGTCGACTTTTGTAGACCAAAGCAACACCCGCTTTCTGCTACGACTATTCGTTTAATTTCTTCATTGATAACATTAAATCCTTGTCCCCTCTTACAATTAACGACATATTAAAGACGAGCTATTATAAAGAGATATTATAAAACAATTGAAATTTCGATATTATGCTGCATGCACGAGGTACCGAAGACGCGCTGAAGATTGTAAATAGGTTGGTACTTGGTAGTCGCCTCTAACCAAATTTGTTCAGAGATTAGTACAAACAACAACACCGACCGTTCCAGATAAGATAAGATGCGCCGCACTATGCCCAGTTGCACACTTTTGAGCACACAGCAGCTGATATCCTACTTCTTACTACTCTTGTCAACATGATTATTTACCCATCTATTTGATATTTTATAATATTAATTATAACTTAAATTATTACAAAGGTATTACTTTCTGACAACCAGTGCATTTTCAAAGGCCGTGCTTATCTGTCATAATACAGCATAAACATCACCGATGCCATGTATAGGAAGAATGCGATAAAAATACTGAATTTAGAATGACTTAATATAATAAAATATGTGTGTTTTGCAACTACTGCAGTGGATGTGATAGAATGTATATAGGGCAGACATTGCGGACTACGAGAGAACGATTATCAATGAATCCGGTAGGGCAGGCATGTACAACTTCAAATAAGTAGGCTGTGGTCTACCAGGTATTCAGTTATTTACCACACTCCCCCGTTGTCACTATTCAATTCAACCAAACGTATTATACTTGGCTGACGACTATATTCGTCTTGAAAATAATATGTTTTTGTCTTATTCTGAACACTCATCGTCAAACTATTATCCTACTTTTAAAGAGCCAACTGCGTAACTGCGAGGAGAAAAATCATCTCCATTAAAAACGCGTGGATTCACATCTTCTCTCTTGTTCACCCCTGCTGCATGCAGTGACTGATGAAATATGAATCAAGTAATACGACGAGGTCACGCGGGCTTCATCACGGTCAATTTAAAACGTTTTTCTGGTAAGGTGATTAATGAAATAAAAACAGAAATCGTTAATGCTCCTTCGTCAAAATTTCAATGAAACCATATTATAGTATAGACGGTTTTTACATTTTCATGACCACAATTCCTATGAGCGACGTGTTGGACATACCTGCGGTAGGGTGAATAATTATTGTACTATATTCGAGATCCCTAACACGTGGTGGCCACAGGCCCAGCGTATAAATAACGTGGTCCAAATGATCAGAAAAATCTTAGAAAATGTGTATACTTACTGTACGAAAACATTTTCTTGGATACGTGTTAAAACTGTGAACTAACATGCTCCGCCCATTTTTCACCACAATTCCATTATAAGCTCTTCCCATTTAGTAAACAACAGCGCCTGGAAACGTAGCCAAGAAGATGTTTTCTTACAGTAGTTACAAATATCGTCGGTGTTTTGTAAAAAGGGCGAATCAATCATTTTGGCGAAATCGAGATTTTAATGAAAAAACAATATGTACGAGCACCTCACTAGCTTTGTTGTGTAAAAACGGCGAATTTGTATCTCCACAGGATAGTACTTAAAAACGATAATCGTAAAGGCGAGTATTTACACTTGGCACTTAGTATTACGAATAAAAAGCGAATGTGACATATTAAGCTTTTTAAAATATTTTATTATAATGACAGTATTCTTTCTAAGCTTTACTATAAATTTGTTGGACATTTTGATATATTAATATTTTGTAATTGTGCTCTTTGAGTCACAATAACAAAATAAAAGGATTTATAGATAATGTAAAGTACAATGGTTAAAGCATGAGCATGAGACATGAGACAAGGTCCGTAAGTTACCTGATCTTTTCCAAGACGAACTCCACATTTCTTCAGAAATCTCGCAACTGACAACTGTAAATTTAATTAAAAACAAGGGATTACGCGGCTGAAGGCTCGTGCAATCCAGGGTTTAAGATGTACATAATAAATTTCTGGACGCCACACGATCTTACAATCGTGAAAGATAATAAATATATTTAAACAGTGTGGAATATAGAATTGGGAACAATAAATAAAAGAGCGATTTATACTTGACAGAAACTATATTATCGCAAAAGCAAGAATTTAGAAATACATTAAAAAGTTATTAAGCAGTTCGATACTGAAATTTGAAATACTAACTTTAAATGCAAGCGGCTAAGTTTGAAAAGAAACAATGGTGAATCAAATAATAGTTTTAAAATACCCTAATTGGAACGATCAGAGTCTCCTGACACGACAGCTGCATCGTGCTCCGTTAAGTGACGTCCATGATTAATATTGGGTAAATCCAAACGGAGCACGACTGTACTGGACGGCAGACAGAATCAAAAAAGTCATGTTGCTTCTCTCACACCTCGCGACCTCCGTTGCGGCCGGAAATTCCATTAGCGACATCTGTCTAATCGCGTACGCTCTATCGACGTGACCATTGATAATAATCGGGGTTGCCAGCGGTATCAAATTTAGTTATGTTAAAAAATGGACATAACAATTTATAATCATCCACAGATAATTAATAAATATACATAGGTATGTCAAAAGTTAAAAATCCTCCTGCTGTAAAATAGCATTTTGGTTAATTCGCCCTTTTTACAAAACACCGACGATATATTCAATACGTGACTTCCAAAATAAATAAATAAATAAATAAATAAATAAATAAATAAATAAATAAATAAATAGATAAATAAATAAATAAATATCGTAAGTAGCTAGACACATGAAATATAAATACAAATACTTATTTTCAATCGTAAACATACATTGGTAAGTACTAGAAATGTTAAACCGTATTATAAGAAAAGGTTTTTCACATGGAAAACAGACGCCGATTTCCCAAGTAATGTACATACATATAGTAGGTGGGTAAGTATAGATTACATTGCGTCGATTCTGTATTGGTGGGTAAACATTTCGTCGGCCTTCGCATGATAAGGATCGCTCGGCAGGGCGTCGACTCGCGGCGGCTTTGCCCGTTTAACGCTACGTGAGTATGACCTGGTCTAAACGAAACTTAAATAAAAAAAGTAAGATTAATAGTGAATAACAAATTGGAATCCGATTTAATTCTTTTACAAATACCTTTTCCAAAGTCAACTTGGAATAAACATATTAAATAAATAATGAGTAGGTACGTAGTAATTACACCCCAAAGCGTAACAGATCCTATAAAGCTCGCCTCTCATTCCATGGGATGTTACCAGTAGTGAAGGGTGGAGGTAGGCTGATAAGATCTGCCATACATAGTGCACATTACGCTTTGTTAGTCATACGTATTTGTTTTTATTGAATTAAGCCTACAATTTACAGATTGTGTTGGTTAGTTTTTAAAAATCAATTAAACCCTGCCTAAACCAAACCATAATAGCATTGGAATATTTTGGGCGATACGACAAAATTATGCACACTTTTTCATCGATACTTATTTGTTTTCGTTGGATTAAGAATACATTACACATATTGTTGGATCATTTTTTTAAATTAATTAAGCCCTGCCTAAACAAACTATAATAATATATAAACATATTATTCTCTCTGTAAATTTCCAAATGTATGTATGATTTAATTACACAATTTTAGATATTTTATAGATAAACGAGTATTTTTCGACTATTATCTAATTATCGCTTGGTTTTCGCAGGGGTTAATTGAATTTTAAAAACTAACCAACATCAGTAAATTGTAGTCTTATTTCAATGAAAACAAATACGTATGACTGACAAAGTATAGTGTGCACCATTTATAGCGCACACTTATCTTAACAGCCTACCTCCACCCTTCGCCATTGGGGTGTAGGTGAAATTCAAAAGTTTTTTTAACATTATTAGAACTCATCCAAATACCCAATGTTTTAGACGGATGGTTAACAATACGCACCTCATAAAACCGTAGGTTTACGCTGTTCGATCATCGATGGCAATTTGTTTTCAAAAGGGAACAACTTTCCCGCATTCGAGAAATTCCCGGCATCTTTTGGCGAACGAGAAGACCCGATCTCATAGTCTTGGCCCTAATGGAAAGCTCGCATAGCTTGAAGGCTATAGCTCAGTTGAGGCATGGTCTAAAAAGATCGTGGCTAGGCGATGCGCAGATTGCGGATCGCGGTTGCAAATGACGCATGCCGAACGAAATATAATTTGTCATATAAATAAATCCAAAATGCGTCCATTTGATGTTCTGTTTATCGTTCTATTAGTAACAATAATAATATATTCATTGACATGTTTTCTTTTTCAAGTAAATGGGTAACGTTTTTAGTCATCTTTACACGATTTAAGAATAAATACCCCCGTCGCCATCACGAAACAAATTGACGTATCCACACCTCGACCTCCGCTCTCCGACTGCCAGCGAGTCCAAAATTTCGTTGCGCCTATAGTTGAAAATTATTTGCCGTTTCACAGAAGTATCGTCGTATCACTCTTAAGTCACGGAATACACTTACACAATGGTTATGCACAGTTAAAAGACATTATCCTTGGAATTCGCCCGGCAAAATATAAATAAATATTCATAATATTAATATTGTCGACCGAAGGTAGGTAGGTACTTGATGGAATTTGAATTTTAATTCTAATGGATTTAAGTTTTGTACTATTCCATTAATTTTTAGTCGTTTTTTGCGACCCGGGTTTCGCTTTTCGGCATCTTCAGGCGCTGTGTAACAAAGCTCACCAAAGGCAAACACACACTGACAACGAACACTCTTAACTCCAACGTATATAGGTACATCTCTTATTAAACAAACCACAAATTTTGACATGCAACGCGAAATTTTAAAAGTAACTTACTATATAATTCAGTCAATCTTGCCGGACCAGCAATATTTATAATATTAATACTATCGACCAAAGGTACTTAATGGAATTTGAATTTATCCAAAAAAAATTAGAATGTCAATGTACTTTGTGAACGTTATTATGTGGTATTATAATATACAACATCATTTCTAATGAATTGGACGAAAAGGCGACGTTGTAACAGCTGACTTCTTAAACACCATTACATTTATCTATTATTCAAAAGGCAAATTTGGTGAGTGCACATACTGCCTGAAGATGCCGAAAGGCGAAACCCGGGTCGCAAAAAACGACTCAAATATAATAGTACAAAACTTAAATCAATTAGAAATTAAATAAATATTTAGTGTTTAATTAATTCATGTTAATTAACAACTCACAACATAAACTTCGGTACTCATACTTCATAACGCGCTGCATGTACCTACCTACCTACCTTACCGTGTCGTAAAACAATATTTATATGTGGTAAATACAAAATGATAACAGATTTTTAGATATTTTAAATGACCAATATTCTGTTATCTTCACTTCACCCTGAGAGGACCTATTGATCGCAGAATTCATAACTGCAGTTCAGAAGGGTGACGATACTCAGCCACGAGAAAACAAATGAGAATAATATACCCCGGTCGATAGTATTAATCTAATTAGTTAGATGAATTACCGGGTATTTTCACCTATGCGATAATCACCGTACCTACCTGTTGAGTTAGGTAACGAGATAAAGGTAATTTAACATCACGTTAATAATACTTATTGATTACAGATCACGATAAGCTTGTTATGAAACGCTTCTCAAAATATCGAAAATAAAGTAGAGCTGTTTTATACCCAGTCAATATAATTGTAAACTGATTACTCAATTAGATTATAATAATGAGAAACAATACTGGTATTAGTATAGCTAGCAGATAGAATATATAAGTTCAAAGTAATTGTCATTGTGAATAGGGCCGTTAAAACGTATCGATAATCTGAAGTATTAATACCTTTTGACCGATACTTTTCTTCCGATATCGTAATTTAGGTATTTTATTCAGGCACGATACTTATTCTCTCAATATGATAAGATAACCCTAATAATTGAGAATAACAAGGAACACAATCTGTTCTGTGGTCAATACGGATAAGTAGCTATTCAAATTTATTTATTGATGGTCTAATGTCAATACCCCGTATTTGACATACATGACGAAAATGACTTTTTGATGTATAACAACATTAAAACAACAAAAATACTGCGAAATTCCCATATCTGTAGTTATTTTAACAAAAATGATACAGCCATTTAATAATTTCCCGTATTTGAACATTGCAGGAATAAACCTGTAATAGCCCGTATCTTGTCTCTAAGCTGTCAAGCGTGTTGCATGACGTGTGTTGAATTCAGCTTCAAAATGTCACTTTCGAATTATTTAAAAGGTAAGACAATAGGTAAGTAATATAACAAATTTGGATGTCTTTGTATGATGTTGTTTGTATATTTATATATGTCACATTTTATTGGATGTTATTATTATATTAAGCGTTATGTGCTTTGCTTTACCAATTTTTACGCTTCGGATTATTGGCATGCAATTACTGTCAAACAAGATCTTCTTGTCAACGTGTTAAAACTGTGAACTAATAAGCCCTTCCTGTTTTTAACCGAACTTCGACTGCTACTACTTCCGGTTATCTACGAGTTGTCCACGTGTTAAAACTGTGTAACTATTTAGTTAATCGCACGCCGACTCCAGCGACGTCCGGTTATTGCCTAGATCTTCTTGTCTGACAGTTGTTACGTGTGAACTATTAACAGTCAAATACACAAATTAAATATTTAGTTTTATAGCTTCCTGCACAATTTGTAAAAAGTCACTTACGGGATAGGTATTAACATTAGGCCATCGTTATGCATATAACTGTGATATAGCAATTCATTTCAACAAATCACAATCAACCTACTGATTCATAGAATAGTATTAATCTCAATCGACTAAAGAAAATGTATTAGAATATAATATGAAAAACCAGATTTATATATTTTTTAAAAATGCACGTCGAAATGGTCCATAAATAAACACTGACGTATTGATAATAGTCACAATATAATATTGACTTGTTTATGATTTGATTAGATTACCGCTACCAATGAGTGAAAGGATAAGGCGAAAATAAATAACGGTATTAGAGGGGGAAGAACCCGGTGACAGAGAGACAAGTCCGTCTAATGAGGGTCTCGCGCTAGGAACGGGGGGGGGAGTCGGGGCCCGGCTGGGGGTGGCCGAGGTGGCAGTGGGAGAGTCCAGTCTCTTCACCTTCGAAACGACTTGGACGACGTTTCAGCGCGGTCGAACGCCGTACTTTTAATGGGCAGAGATCTTAGACCGGCCCAAATTGTTCATTATTTTAAAAGGCATTTGTAGAAAAACTCTGTCCACAATAACAAATAATTTCGGTCCAAGGCAAGCGTCGTAGACGAAAACGATTGATTTATTTACATCTTTACTCACTCTCAGTAAATCGTTGTTTGCGATAAACTGCTGTAAATAAAGTACCTATATAAACATCACCACCAGCCGGGATCGAACCACTACCGAATAAAGGCCTCGCCCAAGCTCCTTCCGCTCTTCTCCATACTCAGATCTTCGCTGCCAAGTATATCCACTAACTTAATAAATTCGTCGATGCAAAGGGTTTTAGGGCGTCCCTGTGATCGTTTAGTTAGTGGGTAGAGTACATTATATACTTCATAACTTTGCACTCTGCCTCTAGGACGAAAATGTAATATAGGTAGGTATTCCAAAAAGGACGCTACAGATTTATTAAATTATAAAGAAATCTTTTACCATCTTTATTTTGTAATGAAATTGATTTTTTGAAATAAAATTAAATAGATAAGTAACTTACTACGTTTTTGAGGTTGTTTTTTTTATATTTTGGGCTTACGTCGTTTTTTATATAAATTTGAAATCCACAATGGCGTCAGCTTGTGAGTTCTTCATATCATTATATTCCTAGTAGGTACTTCTTACATCCGGATGAAACCTGTTTGATCCATTGTTTAGAGTAGACAAACAACAGAGATTTTCACGTATAGAGGACTAATTAAAAAAAAAATCGAGTAAAAAGTGTCTCGCAATGAGATCGTTTAAATGGTTATCTCAATGTGTCCAATAAAGTCATTAATTGAAGTAGGGAAACTAAGTTAAATGAAGACTAAATCTTTTGCCCGTAAAATAATATTTGGTGCCGAATTTTAATACATAATTCATTAAACGTCTGTTTTCAGGTTTCCACTGTTTCCCAGTTTCCAGACGATTTTAACACTTGACAACTAACTACGACTACATCGATATTGCATTGTTTGTTTTTGAAGTTAATGGCGTGTGACGAAGTTGCGCGCGCCGATGTAACACGTTTGGCGTGTGACGGAAGTTGCGCGCGCCGATGCATCATATAATTTATTACTATGATTATATTCATTTCGGTCTCCAGGGTACATGCGGATGCGCATAGGGTTATTTAGTTAGTCGTTCAATACAACCAAGTAAACAGCACGTGTTGTAAACATAACCAATATTGAGTCATAATAAATATATATGTTTATAAACAAATTCCTGGAGACTAACATCCTACACTGTTAATTTATATTCATAAAACTTTATTTATATTGGAGTGTATATTTATTTTTCATTGTAAAGATTGTGTATCAAGATTTGAGGCTATATTTATGTAGTATTATTTATGAGTAAAATTATATAGGTATCAATAAATTAATAAATTTTGTGAATGTTGAGTTGGTAAATAATGCAAAAAATACATTAAAATTTGTTTTTTTATTAATTCATCATGGGCACTTCCGAATCGATTATAACCGCTGTATAGCAAAGATGAGTTTTGGTCCAATACAATAATTAAATTACAATTATCATGTGCAATATGAGACACTGATGAATCGCGTACGTTTTCATCAACCTAATCCACTATAATATTAATAGACTCAGGTAACGGCTTATTTTATTTTGTTACGCCAAAGAAGTATCTATAATTTTATTAACCATACAAACACTTGCTTTTTCTTACAAGGTTCTTTTATTTATTACATGGAGATGAGATATTTAGATTTCCTTTTATATTATTGCATTGATACTGGAGTTAGGTGTTTTTATTCGATAGAATATATTAATATATTAAAAATAGTAAAAAACGTTACGATGATAGACATGGGTCATGAACCATCACAAGTCAACGGTGGGGTGGGTGTATGAGAAAAAAATATTATTGAAGATAAAAATCCAGTTGATTCCCAGATTATAGACCCCAGAAGGCCGACAAACAAACCAGCCGCCACAGCGCGTCGATAATAACAGAAATAAAGCGGAGGGAGTGGGGGGATGCCGTGTTTGCCTTTCATTAGGGCGGCGGCGACAGGCGTAGAGGTCCGCCCGCCTCGGGACGGCGGTGGGGGCGGCGAAGCCTTCGGATGGGCAAGGGGGGAGGTCTACGCTAGGAAAGTCGCCGCTGTGACGCAACACGTCGCCGTCGCTCGAAGCTCCCCTATGATACGATTGGGTGACCATGCAACAGGTGGATGGATATCATAATATATTATATCCATAGCCGTTTTATGGATTGGGTACGACGCAAGAAATGTCAATCCACGGCTGCCACAAAATAATTCTAATTTTAGCGAAATATTATTCTAAAATGTAATACGTATCAGGGAAAAGTGTGTTTAATCAGTAAATTAAATTCAATATCAATAAGTATTGCAGATTCATGCATTTCTGTGTGTGGAAAGAAACGGGATAATATTTCATTAATAATGAAAATTTGTTTTTTATGCGCCAAGTTAATATTACACGCAGATGAGAAAAGGACGAGTCGAATCAAGGGCTCTGAATTAGTACATTTTACATAGAAAAAAATCATTTATGCAAAACGGTTAAAAACTCAATTTTTTGGCACTCTTGAAAAGTAGTGATTTTAGACTTATCTTCCTTTTCTTTACGCATACAGAATTAATCTAAATATTAAAAATAGAGTAGCAAGACTGTAACCGAGAGTAAACGAAGCGTCCACTTTATTTGTCAGAGATGATAATAGGGGATTGGGACAACTGGGCGCCAGGACAATTGGGCGTCGCACTGTCGAATGAAATAAATAGACGTTCGTTACGATGTTACGCAAAAAGTAGACGAGGAATTTCAATCAGTTTCTATCTACTACTTTACTAATTTTGTTTTAGAGGCTTTATACAAAAATCAAAGAACTCTCTTATCGTTGGAACTTAAACATGTGTACAATTAAATCATTATTTACGTGTGCATATTTAAATTTTCACCAAGTATTAAGTGATAATATAATAATTTAAATATAAATATTAAATATTTATTTTAAAAGTACCAACATATAATAATTCACGAACGTCTATTTATTTTCGAATTGCATTCGTGTGCGCCCAGTTGTCCCGGTGCCGAATCGTCCTAGACCCGATAATAGGTATTCTTGTTTTTCTGGCATGCAACGTGGTCATCCTATCCGTAAACGAAGGCGAAAGTTTCAGTAATGATAATAGACTTCTTATGTAAGGTCACGAAGAAAATAACAGTTGTTTTTTCATCTGTTTGTTTGTTGTAAAAGTACACACACATAGAAAATAATTATTCCTCGCACACACACACACACACACACACACACACACACACAAACAGGACTCGGGCAAGACGTTGTGCTGTCGAATGAAGATGTCAATTATTGTTTGGACGATATTACGCAGAAACTATCCGACTCACAAAATTTAAAAAATGCTGTTTTTTAAAGGCTGGTGTGCTGAAACCATTCAATACAAACGTTCGCTAGAATCGTTATGATGACATGTATCCTAGCACACAAACTAATTAGTATTATTAGTATGTTATTAAAACATCTACATGAGTTGGTTCGTACACTTTTAAAGACAAAAACAATTCTGCCGAAAACGTCCAGGTGGATTTAGGCTTGGTTCAGACACCTGGCAACCTGAGCGGTCTGATCAGCGCGTAGTCAACGAAATTGCGCATATTGTGATTTCTTCTACTGCGCACGAATTACATAATTATTATGGTAAATTTAATTATTGTTGCCGCTTTTATTTTTGACTCATCTTACATGAGCCTATTGTAGCGTTTTCTCTAGCTAGGCGTCGTATTTTCTGTCAAAACTATCGAACTTCACGCCATGCAGTGGGTGGCTAGGCACGGTAGGCTAGGGTAGACATAAATACTTAGTGTACACTAAATTTTGTCAGCCATACTTATTTGTTTTCCTTGAACTAATAATACAAATTGAAGATGAAAACTGGTTAGTTTTTAAAAATCAATTAAACCCTGTTTAAACCAAACCATAATAGTTTAGGTATGATATGGGCGATCCGAAAAAAATTGTGCACACTTTTTCAGTCATACTTATTTCGTTGAATTAAGAACACATATTACAGATGGTGTTAGTTAGTTTTGTTAATGCATTAAGCCCTGCTTAACCCAAACCATAATAGATAAAAAATATTCTTCTATCTATAAAACATCTAAATTTATGTATGATGTAATGGGACAGACGAATTTTTTTTTACTATTATCTATTAGGCTTGGTTACGCAGGGTTTAATTGGATTATGACAACTAACCAACACTATCTGTAATATATAGTCTTAGTTCAATGAAAACAAATACGTATAACTGACAAAGTTTAATGTGCACTATTTATATTTAACCAGAGCGTTGGAGCAGGAGCGGAACCGGAGCACCGAAAATTTGTAGTGCTCCACTGCTCCGGATGTTTTATTATTAAGTATTCAATTTTCGTCCTAAGATTCAGTGAAACTGAATGAAACACTGAGCAACACGGATTATTTGAAATACGACAACACTGCCGAGTGATAAATAACCTCAATTTTTGACGGAAGAGGCAGATAATGAAAGACGATTTGCTGAAGGTAATTTTGTTTAATATAATTAATAAAGAAAAGGGCGAAAAATAAACCTGATTTCAAAACTACTTGTTTTTTTTGTATTTTAACATTGGTGTATTGGTATACCTAAATAATACCTTGTTAACATTGTACCCGGAGCGGAGCAGAACCTGGAGCGGAGCTGGAGCAAGTATTAGGTTCCGTAGCGGTGCTGGAACGGAGCAAATCAACCCTCTGATTTTAACAGCCTACATCCACCTTTCGCCTCTGATAATATCTATGTATATATTCGTTCACACTTGTCTATGATTCATTTAACAAACAATCCCTCACCATGCAGCGGTGCTACAAAGGCGATCTACGCGCTGCAGGTCTGGAATGGCGGGAGGCGCAAGAGTTGGCGATGGATCGAGGGAAGTGGCGAGAACTTGTGCTTGCCCTATGCCCCAATGCTGGGTAGTGACAGGGTGAAAGAAGCAGAAGAAAAATAGACGACTACGTCTATTCTTCTTCTGCTGACCTACTATTGAATAATGACCTACTAAGGTCATTATTCAATTTTAAGACATATTTCCTTTCCCCTGATGCACGCTTGTAGGATTTTTCTCGTTCCCAAAACTTTCAAAATGCAGTGAACTCAGTTTGTCATCTTGTGGCTTTGGTGGTTTCTGGTTAGCGTCGTTCATTTAAGACATGACATGCAACACAGTTCTGGAGCCGTAGTTTTTATTCCACCTAATGATTGGGCTCTCGTGCGGAGATACAATTTGGATAAGAATAAATAGCAATCTGCAATGGTTACTCCAAGCTTCTGTTTGTTTTTTTATATATATATATTTATTTAATGTGAAGAGTACCTACTTTCTTGCTAGCCTTGTGGTATCTAAATTGATTTGAGAGAATGTAAGCTATTGAGATTTTCTGATGATTGGATTTATTGGTGTAATTTACCGGCCTATTTTGTGTGTCCGGAAACTTGTACATAGAGTTAGGTTTCGGGAATTTCCCGACGGAAATTCTCGAGAAATTTTCGAGATTTTCTATTCCCGAATCTCGAGAATTGAATTTTTTAACATTTCGGGAAATCCCGGATCTCGAGAATCTTTTCTCGGGATTCGGGATTTCTTTATTATCAAATATTAATTGAAAAAAACGATTTTCTATATGTAAAAAGTGGACAGAAAACACAAAACGTTCAAAGACTGATCTGGACATTTAACACAATTAAGCGAACGTCAACTCAAAATGAGCGCAACTTTTGTAACATCAGGGAATTTTGTGTCTCAAAAGCGTACGCGATTGTCAGACGCAGCGATTGACAGTCTTTGTTTTTGAAAATCCTATTTTAATAAGTAACGTCTTGACTTATTTTTGTTTTCCTACTTCTATTTTGTTTGTCTTCTTACATAAATTAAAAAAAACATATTTTTTTGGAATTAGTCTGTTTTTAGGATTTTTACAGGTTTTTTTTAATTTCCCGATATCTCGAGAATTCTTTTTAGGAAATCCCGAATCTCGAGAAATCAAAATTTCATCATTTCGGTAAATCCGAATCTCGAGATTGAGATTTTCTCGGGAAATACCCAATTCTACTTGTACGTATGCAGTTCGCCGTATCACACTTCACCGTGAAATGATGTATCGGAAATATATGACCGTATATTAAAGACCGGACATTTAACAAATTCACATTGTTTTTACAATTGTAAGTTTATCTTTGACTTAGAAAAATATTTTTTTAATGTTTTCAGTTACATATTTATTAATACAGTTGAAATTGTATATTATCAAAAAAATGTCTCAAATTGGAAGCTTCGTATTTTTCCGCTATGTGCTTCTGCTGGTATAAGGATCCCCCTTAACCCATGACGTTATTCCTCTGACAGAGCCTCGCTTGAACGGTAAGATGTAATTTAATATCTTTTGGAATGGCCAAAATATGCCATATTTTTACTTTTTATTTATTTAGTTATATATTTGGTCTTTGTCATCCTCGACATTTGTCTTTCCAGCTGATAAGCATGAGACGTATACATACATTCCGAAAGCTTTGCGTTTTCCGAACGTTGTTTCTATGGGTGTTCACGCCTCCACCCCATATGATAGGACACTAGAATCGATAAGACATAGGTAGCATCTTAATATTCGCGTTTTAATTCAAATGTTTAGGTCGCGACTACATACGGTAAAACATTTCACCGTGGCACAGTTCGCCGTGAGCTTTCCATCGGAAAGAGATGACCGTATACTATACGGTCTCCAATTTTATTAGATTCAATATGAACATTAATTCAATTTTCATAGCTGATTTTGGGAAAATTCATGAATTACTATTCAAGAATGAAAACCTAACCTAATAAATAATCCAGTAAATCGTCTATTTTCAAAATTTGTTCGCTGCTGGCTTTAAAGTGTAAACCGACAAGAACCGTGTTTTATTTATACTTGAATTATGGCAGTACCTACTTAACTACACGACCCGAAGAGGTTGGATGGTCTTTAATATACGGCCATATATTTCCGATATAACATTTCTCGGTGAAGTGTGCTACGGCGAACTGCATACGTACAAGTTTCCGGACACGATAAAAACCGCCCTAACATTCTCGACTCAGCATTTCAGTACAATGATATAATATGCCCAATTTCCATCCAGGATTCAAACTAGTCCATAATGGAATGTGGTCTCTAAGATGGCAGTCTATATACGTCATAATATACTTTGTTATCTATTTGGAACTTGCCTATAGTCATATAGTAAGTGAAATGTTCATGCAAAACAATGTAGTTCTTTTCGAAATACGCACTTGGATGAATATTTATATCCGGATGGGTGATAATATCGATAGTAATCTTGTGAAATTATTACAAACTTTGCAAAATTTGAAAGGATGACAATTAATGACGCCCACACGGTCGGAATACGGATTCGCATTTGTTTTGAAACAATTTTAGACATCCGACATAACATGAACACACCGAAACATAAATCAACTGGCAACATTAAATCCTCGCATTAATGGCATCTTTGAGTTTAATTATCTTGTGTTGGCTACATGTAAAATCCCATCTCATAAGATTAATAAAACACAAAAAATAAAATAAATACCGACCAGAGTTCATAAGAACAAAAATAAATAAATATTATAATACATATTTTAAACCAGTACTACGAAACCTAGCGACCCACCACAAAGTGCGGGGAAAAAAATCCTAGCATATTTTAATAATCACTTGAACTATGATATCAGTGATAGATACAATGTAAAATTCATTCATCCGTTAATTATAACTTAAAATGTATTCTGCTGAAAAAGATATTACTGATGTACCTACTTACGTTCAAGTACGTTTGTACTCATATTACCATTAAAATGTGAATCAAATTTCAGACAAGAATATGTAATAAGCTAATAACAATATTAGATGCATTTATAGGTACTATAAAAATGCAATAGATGTGCAATGACAAAAAAATAGGGATAGTTATAGTTCACATAGGGAATACAAGTTCACAAAACAGATTCCCTAAGATTGTAATAAATTAATATCGGAAGCTGGAATAAAAATCGGAAATCAACCCCGAAACCCTTGATTTTGAGTCTGAGATCCCCTAACCAGGACCTGTTTCAATGTTTTTTATTTTTTACAACGTTTTTCTTAGCTCGTGTTCTTTGTCCGGTACAAATCTTACAATCGATTTTTAACTAACTTCCCGACTAGCTAGATATTTGAAACTTTTAGAATATATCATAACACGATGCCAATGCATTTTTTTAATACTTTTAGCCATCTTTAAGTAGAATTGAATTCATTTTCAGTTAATTCTGTTTTGCATGAAAAGTTATTTCGACACCATTATTAGTTGCTAGGCCTCTGGGGTCCTAGCAACTAAATTATTAATATATACGTGCGTTACTATGGAAATCAATATGACATGTCAAGTACAATTTTTTTTGATCGTTTAAGGTAGCCAAGTCAAGTTTATATAGTTCAACAGAAAATTTAAAAACGTTGTATATAAAAAGTTATTTTTATCTTGTATTTATTCTGAACTCTATCATTTAAAAAAATATATCTATCGCTATTCACTAATTAATTATTAAAATAAACGTTTTTAATATTTTAACTAATGTGATTGAACGCGTACACCTGGTAAGGATATTTTGAAGAAATATAAACAGATAATTTTTGAGTACCTATCTAGGACCCAGGTATTGAAATTTACATATTATTATTATATTTATAGGTATTTATTACAATTATACTTAACTATGTAGGTATACTATAAATACTTCATAAACCTACTTATAATTAAATTAGTAATTACTTAGGTAAGTAGGTATGATTTTTTTTAAACTGGAACCGAACCCCGGAATCGAACCATTAAAATTGTTTGGGTTCTAACAGCTCTGGTAATAACAACGAGCAGTACGTCACGTCATCCCTTGGCCCCATTCATACCAAAGATAAGATTTTTTTACCATTATAATATTTTTGTAGAGATATGCCTATACCTCCACTAATCTGTGAACCTGTAGTTTTTTGTTTGTTTGTTTGTCAGAAAGGTTACCTATCTATGTGACGACCCGATATACCTAAGTAATGATCATCTACACTTGCAAGTTTTGATGGTTGGGTACTTCTATAATATCTACACCTACAGCATAATATGATGCAAACGTAAACTGTCAAGTAAGTAACTTCAGTGACGTCCCGTGGGGGTAGGCAGATTGGGCGTCGCTTGGGGGCGGCAGTTACTCAAAGGGCGGCAAATCGAGGAGAATCATTTGGTATCTATATATATATAGAAATAGCTAAAATTATTTTGTTTACGTGTTCTACAATAATAGCATAGTAAAAATAGTGTGATAATAATAAATCTGTGTATTGTTATGCAATGGTACAAACCAAACGTGTCAGAAATATTAACCAAATAAGACCTCAGCTCTAGTGATTTGGGTACCCAAATAATTAATATCTATATACATATTGACATAATTGTTTATTCGGTTTTTATATTTAAATTTAATTTTGTATGTTTTAGTGGTAAATATTTTGTTAATAATGTATCCATACAACACATTTCTAAGAATATTGGAGTCGTGAAATGATGAAATAAAACAGACTGTAAAATAAATGGGGCGGCCGTTTGGCGCTACCTAGGGGCGGCATTTTGTCTAGGGACGTCACTGAGTAACTTAAATAAATAATAAAATGGACGTTGAATCAATCGGTGTTCATTAGTTAATAAACATCAGTTGCGGATAGTGAGTGATGCGATGGATGACCACTCAAGCTATTTCGCGTACCGTAAATATGGTGGAGGGCAGCATCTGCTTGCATAACGAGATGAGTTATGGAAATGACATTAGATTAGCTTAAGCTAGTGTAACAACGGCACGGCAGAACGCAAAAAAAAAACAAAATAAATAGTGTGAAATTGAGTTTTTGATGTCATGAAATACATACCAATTTTCCATTTTCATTTCGTAATTATTAATTAATGTGTTATGTATAGGAAAAATAATAGTTTTATTTTGCCGAAAATTTCGTTTATTTTGAACTGTTCGCGCTCGCATGGCAAAAATCCTGATGGGAGGTTTTGCCATGGACACGACAATTTCTTATATTATTATTCTGTTAATCTAAATAAATATCATATATTATACATTGACCTACTATCAAAGTGTACTCAATCCATACAAATTGATTATTATCAGGATCCATTTCCATTGTATTAAATTGGTCTGACATAATGACCTGCATTCATTTTATAGTGGAACAACTTAACATGTACATAATAAATTGCGCAGAATGCGATGTATTCTACTGCGCACGAATTACATATTATGGTAAATTTAATTATCGTTACCGTTATTATTTCCGACTGCTGTTACATGTAGCGTATTGCATCGTTTTCTCTCGCTCGACATCGCTCTATTACGGCATATTGTTGTTTTGTCAAAACTATCGAACTTCACGTTTATGTGGTAGGTACTTACCTATTTTACCACGTTTTTTTATATTATAAAAGGGTAGGTATTACTTAGATAACGGTTGGGAACCCGTGTGGTGTGATTACGATTTTATTAATACATTAGCAACTAGCACTAGCCATGCCCAGTGACTCGGCCGTGTTTCTGGCATGAGTAACCTGTGGTGCTGTAATATTAAACATATTGGGAAAGGTTACGTTGAAACAGCGGTCAAGGTTAGCTGGGATTATTTAAGATCTCATCAAAAATAACATATTTATGTTCAAGATGTATTAGGTACCTAATTAATTCCAGATCTTGATTTTCATTGCCATGAATGTTCAAAAATATGTTGATAAGATACCGATTACAAATCCAAAAATAGGTATTTTGTTGATCTATCAACAATGTTACAAGCGATAAAAATAATGGTTCTCTAGACATAAAACGACAAACAAAATACATACCGGCATTATTAGTTCCTATAATATAAATTAATGATATTATCTAGGTACTTATAATGTAAAATCATTGTGGATTTAAAAATTAGCACATCTTTCACAGCAGTCGAACGTTTCATGAACACTGCGTATCAATATCGACTAGGTAGTATAGTATTGGCAGCTGAACCTACCTAATTAAAAACGTAACCTTCTGACAACAATTCGACAACATAAGGTGTGAAAATGACATTCTATGAAGATTTAGCGAGCCAGTAAAATGGCATCTAAAAATACAGAATAAAATAAATACCATCAATAGGGACGCCATATTGTCATCGTGATTTTATTATTACTTACCGGTTCCTCTGGCGACTTTGCCCTTCATAGTTGCAGCGTTTAATTTTGTATCTTTGTCGTCCGCAGGACATTTTAATAACATCGCACCGATTATTCAAGACACTTCTTTTAATAGCGGAAGTTATCACGAGTTGTATTGTTTACTCTAAAAGTAAATATTGAGAATAATTTAATCGTAAAAACCATTTACGCACATTGACAATGTCCACCTTCATTCTCAGCTGATAACCGACTGATTTGATTGGTTAACTAAAATATGACGTATTCGTACACGCTTGTTGAATGTCATTTTAATAGTACAATAGAAAAAGCGTTCCTATTTTAAACTCATGTTTTATAAACTTGAAAATAGCGTACTTATAACATGAATCTTTCAAATCCATTTAGTAAAACGGCCATAAACCACTAGGTCAATCTGACAGCCGAAAATCGCGGCATAAATGAAGCGGAATTTGGCACAAACATAAACAAATACAATATTGCCATCAGTGAAAATAATACTCCCTATAAAGGTGTCTCTGAAAAAGTAAATTTACAGCACAAGAAAAGAAAAAACATTAAAAAATACCCGCTCACCGAAAAACCAGAAAAATGATAATATTGATATATTATGAATGAAACGAATTGTAAAAAATCATTTTTAAACGTAAGTAACCTGTGAGGTTCGAAACAGGAAATAACAATAAAGAGTAACAGGAGCGCCAAGTGAGACAAGTCGTTATTACAGGTGCAATCTAAACACACAGTTGACGACAGTAAACTTTATATAGAGTAGGTATAGATAGACAATAAACATAATAATACTCAGTTAAGTAGTCTCATGATTTGTGTAAATATTGCATATTGTGTGTAATGATTATTTAGGAATATAATTACAAGGTATTTTACAGTTCTCTTTATATTTAAAAATGTTACGATTTTTTTGAATTTCCACTTAAGTGGCTAGAAAAATTATCTATTAGATCAGTTTCTCTTTATTAGATAATTAGAATCATTTGAATGAATTGCAATGCAATAATTCAAAATTTCACATAAGGAAGGCGTTTTGTATGCAGAGCAATATAAAATCTATCGCTAATAAATGAGTTAGCTATTTTTAGTAGTAGACTATTGGCGGCATGGTTCTCCACATCCTCAACCGAGCCCCAGTTTACAATTTTGGTGGGCCACCCAACCCATCGCTAAGGTTAAGATAATAATAAAATTATCTTAAACGATGTTTCATCATACAATCTGAAAAAGGTGTTATAGTACAGTAAGTTATAAATGGTGTCGCTTGCCTTTGTTTCATATAGAAGCATTCTCATTTAACTCCGTTCAAATCTTGCTTCCAGTATGAGTATTATATAAAACGATTAGTGGTATTGTATCCGTAACGTGATCCCACAAACACCCGATATTCAAACACCTTAGAACTAACTATATTACACAAATAGTATAAGTGCCCCCCGGGGTTGCTGCAGATTGCAGAATCATTCCCCGCTGGACATTGTTTGATACAAATACTTTGTAACACGCTTATGAATGATTGTACGTATACTATTCAATAATCGCACCTTATTAATAAAAACACCACTCCGAGGAGTGAGGGGAGACTTTGTTCACATAACATTATAATGGTTGATTCTACACAAAACTTTTGGCATGTAACGATAATATCTCTCTAAATACTCTGATATCATCAGAGTACAAATGTGAATTTTGCTCATAATTTTGTTGCAAAGTGAACTGACTAACAGGTAATTAAATAATTATTCATTAGCCCTAGTATAAACCAAACTAGCATGAGGTTAGATAGTTTTGACAGAAAGCTAGAAATAGTCAAGAGGAGCCGAGCTGAGCAAGAGATAGCGATGCAATATTGTTGATGTAAATCCAGTCCACAATATCAATCATAACAATAATCACATTTTGCCCTGCTTGATTACTGCACATTAGAAGAAATCACATCTGCTAACCAATCATTGAACAACAGCCAGATTCAATCTAAAGTAAATTTGATAAGAGTTTACTAAAACTGCTACAACTTGTTATTTTAGATATTGAAACATTTTAATTTAAATTGTTTTTTAAATATGTATTTACTCAGGATAAGCAGTGTCAAATTAGCGTTCATTGTCTCTAATGATTTAAATTGCATGTCAAAGAAAAAGAGTGATAAGTCTAAATTCATTTTGCACCGCTTCGTATGAGAACTTCTTTGTTTGTATGTGAAATTTAGTACGTTAAATGATAGCTGAGCGGCTATTGCGTTCCAGGTTCGAATGTCGCGCGACAAGCCCCCGCGATCGCTACCCTTTTGAGATTGCGGCATTCACAGCCATTCTAAAATGAATTACGACCACGTGGCGCTGGAACAGGACAGTTTTATAGCTACTCTAAAATAAATTATGTCACCTAGCTTGTAAAGTGCCAAGAATACATATTGCAAGTTATCCCGAAATACAAAATCTTAAACCGAGTAATACAATTGAGTTGTCGGGCATTTTTCTTGCAGTTGTTTATTATGCCGATTCAAACATGACTTATTATTGCCAAATGGAATGCATTATATGGACGGAACACATTTTTGGTACTAGAGCGGAAAACGCGGTGGGACAACCGCCATCTGGACAAGGTCTTAAGTAGTTCATCATGATTCTAAGAGATGGCAGTGTATGAACAATATATTAATTTATTTTAAAAAAAAATGGCCAGGGCTAGGAAGAATAGGGTACCTATAGTACGTGTATACACGCTCATTTTATATGGCCGGCCTACCGTGTACGGAATTGTAGAGCGCGTAAACGCGCTTTTGACATACGTCCGGTTAATGAATCATACACTAGTTTAGCAATAGTAAAAAATACTGTCATAATATCATCAAATAAATAAATTAATGTGCTGTGTATTTTCCGAAAATCCCACAAAATCTAAGCAGTCATACAAATTCAGTCATATGAGTCGCTTAGTTGCTAAACCCGCTCTAGTTCTAGAGCGGCTTTGGCGACTCGTGAATATTCATTTTGATTTTTTGATGAAACAGGGAAGAATTTAAAGCATGCACCTCGATAAGCCGGTAGACCTATTGATATAGCACATGCGTACAATCAAAACTAATTTTATTAAAAAATCACACAATGCGGGTTTGGCAACTAAGCGACTGATAGATTCCTAATTAAACTATTATTTTATAGATAATAAAACACTCTTGTACATGACTGTTTATTCTGTGTACATTGATTAAAATTATTTATATAATTTTACCACAGATCTGAAGTTCTCATTTTATTTTCATTATTCTTGTCATAAATGACACAGGATTTCATGTAAATCGAAAGAGATCCTATTATCCTTAGGTAGTTAACTAATTTTTAAGGAATAAGAAATGTGGTTTAGTTACTTTCTCTTCCTGTTTGATAATGCCATTGAAGTCGACAAGCTACCTTGACGATGGAAGATATTATTATTCATTCTGTAAACAAATCAAAACGAATACACGACTGCACTCACCCCCTCGCAAATTACCCTGTGACATCCACAATTATTGCCATCACACATTTTTCATGTATTACAGTATGTCGCTAGTCAGACATTAGCGTGTAGAGACATCGTGTAATTAGATGTGTACGACTTGAAAGTTTTATTTTAAAATATTCCTGTTTCGCTCTCTCAGGATATTGCCCAACATTGCTATAGTCACCGGCAGAACCTCAGTAGACATCAAAGCATTCAGCATGATGGATGGCATGAATTTTACTATAAACACTAGTGTTTCAGCAAAGAACGATCCTTTCCATGCAACTTTGAGAAAAATTACAAATACGTAAGTAGACTTTCTTACCTCCAAATAATCTTTATTCCCTGTGACATATTTTTTTAATAAATTACTTTATGTTTGTAATTACCAATTACCTTGGTCAGTTTATATTTTTAATTATCAATAGTTATCTGCATTGTAGATTCCTTTTGGTATCGTTACATTCAATTTATGAACAAGCACGTTTATCATCTAGCTCAGGACTAGCGAAGCACCTGCCTATGTGGCCGAAGCCTCACGGTTGAAAAATTTTAAATACTAAAAAATAAAAAGAATCAAGTCAATTCAAAGAATTGGCAACAATTATTGCTTTATAAATATTGTCGATTTTTGCTACTACTGTATACTGTGTAAGATCATTCAGGGTAATGCATTTCATAAAAAACAAATATCGAAGCCAGTTGACAGATGTAAACTTAGAAGCAACCATGCGGTTTGCTTTGGAAAAAAGGAATATTGAAGAATTTTCATTTGCATTATTTTTAAATAGATATGTACTAAAATGTTCAAATGTCTTTTATTAAATGGACTTTAATATTAATAAATTGATCTATTTTTTAGTAAATAAAATTTAGCTTTAATTTTTTCAATCACAACAAAAGTGAAATTTGGGGCGGCCACCAGAAGTTTCCATAGAACTGTCAATGTCAATTGTGCGTCCACAGTTAAATTTCCCGAGAGAACCACTGCTCTAGAGCAGTGGCTCTTAACCTTTTCGAAGCCACGGTGCACTTTTGATCATAAGAAAAAATGCGGTGCACCAAAATCAAATGGTCATAAAACAAAGAAAATAAGCGAACATAACTGTTATTACAAAATTAACAGATTACAAAATAGAAACAAAATATTAAAGAAAAGATATATACATACATGGAAAACTGTAACTTAAATTATCCATAACAAAATGGAATTTATTTAATGTGAAAAACAATTAATGTGATGATACCTGAGCTTGTCGGATTTTGCAGATTTCAGGAACATGAGGTCGAATATTTGATATAGCTACTTATATTATATTATTACTTATATTAATTATTGTTGAGAAACCGAGCTCACACAAATATGATGTTGAAAACTGTAAATTTTCAGTGCCCTCATGTAGAGGTGGTTATTCGTCTTGGACAGAAATCCAAAATTCCTCCATAGTTATTTCATAAAATTTAATTTTCCGTTGACAAGGTGACCAATTCTTCGTCTTCTTGGTACGAAAATTCACAACTCGATGTATCAATCGGATTTCGTATCCAGTAATAATTTTCTATATCTAAGGAAGGAAATTAATATGCAATATTTTCTCCCAATAAAGTTAAATGTTCTGTTATAGTGGAAATAATGCCCTCAGCAATGTTTTCGTTAAGTGAAGATTTTTCCGTTTTTATCGCGGTGCACCGGTTAAGAACCACTACTCTAGAGTCTAGCTAGACTCGGACACATTGAAAAAACGAGTGAATTGATGCGGCCGTCACGAATTCAAGTGAAAAAGAGATAAAATGCACCAATTATGTCTTTTCACACTAGTATTCGAATTATATTATAGTTGTAGGTTGTCACTTGAAACTGATAAGTTAATATTTTAGACATTATATCTCTTGGCCATTATTGGATGACTATATTAAATTTGTCCAGCGATTGTCTCTTCATCAGGCTGTGTTATTATCATCACCAGCAGCGGCTGGTCTAACATCATACAAGTGCACTGCACTGCTTGCATTGCTATGAAACATCGTTCAACATCGTAAATCATATTTTTTCTTCATAGGTTTTTAATATTATCGCTCACTTATTGTAATGCAAACCATAAACCGATGTGCCCATATTGCCAATAGGCGATAATACAGGCACTATGCACCGTATACGTCATCCTCACTGAAATCATTTGCGCCCCGGCAACATATTTAGTTTACTTAAATGAACCCAAAGCTAAGTATGAACTAAAGCCATTATAAAACAACTTAAACCGTGCTAATCATTTTCGCCATGCGTAAGTTCCAGAATACTGTGAGCCGACCGGGTAAAATGACATCATATTGGTCTGAGTAGAGAGCAATTACAGATTTGAATTATGGTTTGTTATGTTATTATAGACACTGCAGCTTACTGTTCACGGTCAAATTATATTTAGTATCATATTTAGCAATCTCATATGTAAAATGCCTGTAAAACTAAAAACAATAGAATTCATTATTTTCTAAATTTAAAATCGGTGAGAAATACAATGTCGGTAAGATATTTTGATTTATGTGTACTCCATTTAAATCGGTGAAGATAAAAATAATTTTGCTACCTACCGCATTTCTAGAAAATTAATATTTCATTATCCTGTGTGTTGACTAAACACGAAATGATGTCAGTTATTTATAATATAGAAAATTATTAATTCATGAATTCTAGTGATAAGCTAATAAATCTTAATACCATTTCACTAAGTCCAGTTTCATAGTAATCATCATTCATACAAATTGTTAAAGATACCCAATGTACTTATACAGAATAAGATGGCTTCCGTTAAAAGTGAGAGGTATTTATCTACTATAAGAGATACAATCGTTTCTTAAAACTAATCCAATAAAGATTTAAGTAACTCGCATCATGTTTTATTAAAAATATAAAATATACAGGTAATTTCCCAAATGTCAATAACGTCAAATCAAAAACAACGCCGAATTGATTTAATTTTTCAATAAGGTAAGTTTCCTGCGCACCCTCAAAAATTACAATCCAAAAAATCACCGGCCGCCACTGATTATCACCATTATTACAACCTAATGTTTGTTGTCTCGGCCGCACCCAGAAAATGTCTTCTCGCTAACTCCCTCCACTGTCTACACAGATTTCTTCATACTATGTATTGTGTCTATTTCTGTTTTTTAGAAAATACTCCTGTGTCCAAAAATGTGTTTAATAAATCGATACCCTAGTTCTATAAGGAAACAACTCAAAAATCCTTGTTCTGAGTAAATCGCATTTGAAGTTTTACATAAAATGGTTCCTTTAGTTCTGTAGATTTTTTTAGTGAAAGCATTATTAAATAGTGATAGATATAATATTGTAATTTATTATGGTTTAATTTTTTCATAATATTATTAATAATTTTATTGATGCAAGAATAAATTAATATTAAATAAAGACTATTCGACTTGTTTCCAGTGACGACAAATAAATCCTCTACATTCATAGTTCTATAAGGAAACAAATCAAATGGTTCCTTATAGAAATATGTTTGCCTGCGCAAACTTGTTTGAATGCTGCTTGCCTATATAAATATTAAATTAATTATTCTTATGTCACTTTTATTGTTTACTAAAATTTATTAAAATAAACATTGTCATGTCCCGAATGCCAATTCTTTATATATTTTTATTCACATACCAAAAAGAAGGACCCTAGTACAGAGTAATAATGTCATAATACACTAACAAAATATGATTCCAATTGTAATGGATTTAAGTTTTGTACTATTCCATTTGAGTCGATTTTTGCAACCCAAGTTTCGCCTTTCGGCATCATCAGGCGCTATGTGCACCAGTGACGAAGAGTGGAGGTAGGCTGTTCAGATCCGCCCAGTGACGTCCCTAGACAGAATGCCGCCCCTAGGCAGTGCCAAAATGCCGATCCATTTTGTATACAGTATTATTTATCATCCTTTCATGACTCCATTATATAAGAAATGTGTTGTATGGATACACTATTAACAAAATATATACGACTAAACATACCAAATTAAATTTATAAATATTTTTAATTAATAAGTCAGATTTTAATTATTAATAAAGCTGAACATGTCGTTTATTGTCACCAATGACATCAAAGGGCAACGGAAGTAAACTAGACATCGCGAACACGACAAAAAATTACAGCTCTGTTAAATTGTTTATGTTAATTAATACACTTTGTTTCCAACCAGTGAGCTGATTTTTAATGGAAGGTTATTTTCGTTATTATTAAATTTAGTTAATAATAACGAAATAATAAAATATACTAAATGATTCTCCTCTATTTGCCGCCCCCAAGCGACACTCAATCTGCCTACCCCCATGGGACGTCACTGGATCCGCCATAAATAGTTCACACTACCCTTTGTCAGTCAAACGTATTTGTTTTCATGGAAATAAGACAAAACATTATAAACGGTATTGGTTAGTTTTTAAAATTCAATTAAAGCCTGCGAAGCCATAATAGATCATAGTCAAAAATACTTGTTTATCTATAAATTTTCTAAAATTATGTAGTTAAATTATAGAAAACTTTGGATATTTTATAGATAGGACAATATTTTTTTATCTAGATTGGTTAAGGCAGGGCTTAATGAATTTAAAAAAAATGAACCAACAATATGTGTAATATGTATTCTTAATCCAACGAAAACAAATAAGTATGAATGAAAAAGTGTGCACCATTTTGTCGTATCGCACAAAGTATAACAAAATTATTATGGTTTGACTTAGACAGAGTTTAATTGATTTTAAAAACTAACCAACACCATCTATAAATTATTTTAGTCTTATGCAGTTCAATAAAAACAAATACAAAAGACTGGCAAAGTTGATGTATACTATTTATGTTGGATTTTAACAGCCTATCTCCACCCTTCTCCACTGATGTGCACATATAGTTAATTCTATCATATTATTATATACTTAACAAACCTATACATACCTATCGAGTCAAGGATCACAATAAGAATATTAGAAACAAATTATGAATACCTAGTTGAAGTGTTTGTAAAAACCCCTTACTTAATTACCCCTAAAAACAACTTATCACCTTCTTGGAACAATGGTAATATATCTGTGATATTAGTCTTTAAAAAGTTATTAGTTAAACCAAAAATATTCAATAATATTCTTACCTGATACCTACTTTTTAATCCTTTCTATGCCGCAATTAGTTAATTGATAGTAATTAACATAAGAATCAGTGTAATTAGGGCGTCCAAAGACGCTCTGGGCACTTAACCGGTTAATAATAATAATTCAAGTAATTTCTGTTTAACAAGGTATCCATGGAAATAAGCCGAACCGAATGGTTTATGACGGTCTCACCTTACACCGAAACCGTTTATTGCCGTAATAAAACTTGTCTAGTGTTCACCCACTTATCTGCGGATTTGTATATACGGGTGCCGCCGTGTTCCATTATGCTCCATTCAAATAACGGTGTTTGTACATGCGCGTCTATTTGAAACAAGTATTCCTTATATTAAAACAGAAAAATATTTTTTCTCTATGGTCAGTTTTTGATGTCTATGGGCACTTAACTGTCAAATAAATGTCAATTTTTCACATTTTGCCGCTAGATATCCCTAGTGGTCCATATATTTTGAACTCGCTATTACATTTACTTTCATATTATTTCTTTTATTTTTCGATTAATACATTATGGCCGGATAATCCGAATGCCGAATAAACGTTATTGAATAAATAATCATTACAATATAAACAAATGAAAGTAAATGGTTATCGTGATAGTATACCTACCTACCATATAATTATTATGCATAAATCGATTCCAGCATAATCATGTGAATTGAGTTGTTCAAAATATTATATTACTTGTATTTATTTGATTTCATGAATCTGCGTCTGATGTGTATTTACTAACGAGACTCTTAAATTTGAAAGCGTCGCCGCTTTTACGAAATTTGAGGCATTGTAGATTAGCTTTATCTACGAAAGCAAAGTTTAGTACCTATAAATAAAGCATTCATGATTGAATAAAATGAAGCACCAATTATAGAATCAATTGTAAAATAGATAGTACCATTAGACAATAATCAAAATAATACACTGAATCATAATGAAATACGGAAGAAAACAAGTACCTATGACAATTATCAACAAACGCGGGATGTCAGTTGCGATCTGTCAAAAATGGACTCTGCCGAATTTAGCAATCGGTTCGCTAAACTTATGGTAGAGGGGCATTAGGTGTTCGGGTTCGGCGAGATGCTTATGTACTAAATTTGGATGAACGCAATTATACGGGCGTATTATATATCTGGCATAAAATCGCATTCGAAAATTTTGGATGAACACCCTATAAATCATGAATTTACTATAGAATAATGTTAAATAAATTATTTAAAACTACAATAAATTAGTTATCTATTTAGAAAAAAATAGCCTCATGGGTTCCTGAATAATAATTGCGTTAATGGATAGACTGTCACTGGTTTGATGTTTTTTAAATTGTTTCCTTATAGAACTATGACAAGCTCAATGTGGTTCAATAAGGAACCACATAAAATGTTTCCTTATAGAACTGTGAACATGTAGAATACAAAGAAATTCCATATGGAATTATTTGCTTTTATTAATGATTGAGATTTTTTAGATTTTTTTTTTAAATTAAATTATGCAGCTGTTATGATTCTTTATCAAATGGCATTATTAACTCAAAACTGAAGAATTTTGAGTTGTTTCCCTATAGAACTAGGGTATCGAAATGTAAACAAATGCTCTTCCAATATTTTAAGTGTTAATATGACAGATTTGACTAAAGCTCCAGTGTGTATATTGTATCCATATTAAAGAAAGGAAAGAATTTTAGTGCCTTAAGAAAGATATATATTGCACCGTGTGTGTTATGTCAATTTTTAGGTTATAGTTAGTGCACTAGACGTATTTATTGTATCAATAATGATATACTGATACAATAATGAAAATATGTATGTAGTTTGAACAAATATTAAGTGAACAAGGAAAGAATATCAGGGCAATAACAAAAAACACTAAGATCACATAGGTGTCAGTATTCGTATTGGATATGTCGTCGAATACTGTCTCCTGAGAGAATCTTATGCGGGTATTATTTATGAACTGTTTTATTTTGAATAACCATCAATCTACATAATAATATAATCGCTGCACTCTGGACCGAGGCCCATTATTTGACAAACTTAAGCACATGTATAAAAATAAAAGTAAATTAAGGAACATATTATTGAGAACAGCGATGATTAAAATATGCAAAAATAGAAATTCTCAGAAAAGCTACTCACTGTAATGCTATACATGTCAATACAACAGTGACTAATCTAGAATGCTACACAATGATATCAAAGGCAAATTGGTCGAATGAGGATTTGTATTAAAGTGAACAAGCTAAAAATATACATATGGACTTAACCTAATTTGTTATGCTGCACCGTTCCGATGATATTTAAGCTAACTCATATACCATAAAGCCAATTTTTATCACTTTACTTTAAATTCCAGATTACACCATTAATTTTAACCTAAAACTTAGTATGAAATGGCACAATTCGGGTGCGAAGAGGGACAAGAGAGTAGATGATAAGTAATTTACAAACTAGAGGATACTATTTTACGGAGGAGCACTGTCGGGATATGAAGGAACTCCGCCCGCAGCAGGTCCCATTTGTGCGTCGCATCGCCTCCGCTCTGCCTTCACGATCCGACTGAGAACGCTTGACAATTTTATCAACTTTTTGCCGTGAGATCCATCGCTGGCGAGCGATGCGTTCTTTTCGTGTGCGACTGCAAACGCAATCTATACCGAACGGTCAGTGTAAAGAAGCCTTGAAAATTGCCTGCGAACCGGCAGCTCACAGTGCCGGTTTATATTTGCTTATGCAAAACTCTCGTTCAATAGAAGGCAATCGAATTCATTCATCTTAATAATAATACAAGTCATAACTTTGATAAAAACACAATCGTATCAACACATCTTTTGTTACATTTAGAATAAGTTTATACAATAAAATATCAATTCAGCAATATCTATCATTATTATTACCATTCACGCAGAATGTATGTATGTCTTTAACTGCACACAAAGCGAGTTTGACAATATTTATTTTTCGACAACTAGTTACATCAGCTATTACTGCCCGCTACTAAAACGATACACTGTCAGGCGATACGGGAGAGATAATCATCCGGTCACGCTTCGTCCGATCGCTTCGACCGAGGGTGAGCTTTGTTAAAAGAAGAGTAAAGTCGATCAGGCCTTCGATTACCGAAAGATTAAAAACATTAATATTAATAAAAACCTATGTCTATTTAAAACGATAAACGCATCTCGAATGCGGTAAATAATCAATAATTAAAACAATGCAAACGACAAGATGTTTCGCATCGAATCAACGGGAAACATTCGCATAAAGGAGAGACAACACCGTTAAATGTGGATAAATATATTTCTATTAATAAATTTGATGATGTTTAGTGTTAATGCTGCAAAGTTCTTATTATAATCATCAATGTCAGCAGCTTTGGTATCAAATAATAATGGCGGAATAAGTTGAAGGGTAGATATGAAGCCAGGCGACATCTACAGAGCCTGAGGTGGCCTTGGGGTGAGGAGATATCTCTTCGAGCGGTCGGGTGGTGCCCGTGCCCCTCTAACCAGAAGAAGCGGTCACCGCTCCATCGCCGCTCTGTTCGGCCAGAGCCGCTTTGTTTTGTCTCACCATCTCGGCGCGTCGCTCCTGAAAAGTAAAAAAGGCATTATCAATCATTAAATTGAGCAGGATAATATAAGATCTATTTAATTTTAATACATAAATAATTCCGATAATACACAAGCCGGCTGAAAAATTCCTGCCGGCAGGACTTATTACTGTTATAGATAAACTGAAATTTGTTGTTGTCACAGTAGACATCTAACACCTGTTAATACAACCTCCACACTGCAGAGATCCATATGATCTTAGGATTGGAGATGGTAAAAAAAAAGAGACCACTGACATCACTTGGAAGTTTTGTTAACTAGTGATAACTCAGACATTTTTAAGGGTTTTTTAGAGGAAGGTCAAAAATGAGGTGCAGTGATTGTGTGTAGGAGAATGGGAGGGCCCGGAAAGTGGAAAGATATGGCAAGAGATTAGGTGTAAGTGGATGTCGCTTGTAAAGGATGCCAAATCCCACCCTGGAATGGAACGCCAAGGATGAGACACTTTTGTCAGTTGTATGTACTCCATCATTAACCCGGCCGGCGCCGATGTCACACACCTTGTACAAATCGGCCAAATTCGCAATGCGCATGTGTATAAATCGATGCCACCGCGTCCATATTTATCATACGGGACTGATTTTTTCACGTAAATTTGGCCTGATTTGTCCTTCTCCTGCCACCTATGACATATTTTAAAAGCATTGGTTCTAAATATAAAATAATCACCAAAGTTTCGAACCAATTCGTACGGCCAAGTTTTGCCGGTCGACAGAAATCAGTTTGAACTGCGCGCCGCGACTGCGCAGTATACGACAGACTTTCAACCGAGCGGGCCATTGCGCGGGATTGTATTTATCGCATACAAGTTGAATATTTACCGCAATCGTTGATAAGTACTTTTTTTGCTGTCTGGTGTACTTATCACATTAAAACTGGCATGATTAACTATTGAACGTATGATTTTATTTTATCGCGATTTTTAAAATACTTTTTGTACTGTCTACCGTGTCCCATTTTAGTGACTGTGAAAATTAATACTGATACCAATAACTATGGTGTGTGAGTTTAATGGTTTCTGTGATTTGGCGTTTCTTAATACTGTAGTTAAACATTTTAAAAACATTTCATAGTTTTATAGTGCGTAAATATGGAGGAAGAAAATGTGCGTACTAATGAGGAATTGGACTCAGATTATGACATGTCGGAAGAGGAATTGGAACAACATGAGACTGATCATGATGTTGACGATACGGACTCTGACGAGCCAATTGAATTTTTGCGGTCATGGAGAACTGGTCCGTATATTCCAATAGTTCACGAATTCAATGATTGTCGATCTGGCGTGACATCGAACGACTTGGACGAATCCTCTCCCGAATGTCTTTTCTTTGAACATTTTTTGAATAAAAATATAATGTCGGAAATAGTGAACCAAACGAATACATTTTTTAACCATTCGTACAGTGCGGGAGACCTCGGACCGAAATCGCGGTCACACAATTGGACAGACACGTCAGTGCCGGAGTTGTATACATTTTTTGCCGTATCAATGCTGATGACTCGAAATAAGCACACGTCGATAGAGGAACATTGGAGTACCGATCCTTACCTGCATTCAGACATTTTTGGGAAAATAATGGCTAGAAATCGATACCAACTTATTTTACAAATGCTTCATTTTTCTGATCCTAGTGTGACCGCCTCAAATGATAGACTAGCTAAAATTAGATTACTGTTAGAACACACAAGAACAATTTTTAGGGAAACGATGATACCGTATCAGAATCTTTGCATAGATGAGAGCATAATCGTGTTTAAGGGTAGATTAATTTTTAAACAATTCATTCCTTCCAAAAGACATCGATTTGGAATAAAAATGTTTGTGATGTGTGACGTAATGACAGGATATATTATTGACTTTATAATTTATTGTGGGGAAGGGACTGACATACAAGACAATGAAAATCTCGGTATTTCCGGTGCGGTAGTGACAACGCTAATGAAAGACCATATCGGGAAAGGTCACACCTTATGGTGTGATAACTGGTATTCGAGTCCGGCGCTCTTTAAATACCTTCACTCTCACAAAACGAATGCTTGCGGTACAGTGAGAAAAAATCGTAAAGATATGCCAGAGTTCAGCAAACTGAAAAAGGGAGATACCGAGGCTAAGTACAATAGTTCACTTTTGGCTCTGAAATGGCACGATAGGAGGGATGTTCACATGCTATCCACCCTCCACGATGCATCATTTGGACCAACGGGAAAAGTGAACTATAGAACTGGCGAAAACATTGAAAAACCAAAATGTGTTATAGATTATAACAAAAATATGGGTACGGTAGATAAGTCCGACATGATGCTTAGCAACTTGTCGTGTATGACAAAATCGATCAAGTGGTATAAAAAGGTCGCATTCCACATGATCGACTTATATTTATTAAATGCTTTTTATTTATATAAATTTATTAAATCTGACAAAAAAACATTGGGCGATTTTCAACTCTGTGTAATAAAACAACTAGTGGACAAATATTGTGTGAGAATTTCAAAGCACCCCTGCCTAAGCCGACAGCGTCAACTAGCGATAATCCCGTACGATTATTGCCCAAAAGTGCAACGGGACATTTGCCAGAATACATTTTACCGACACAAAATACCGATAAGCCTAGAAGAAGATGTTTCGTATGCGGGAATTCTAAAAAAAATCCGAAAAAAACAAAACTCTCTCGCTATATGTGCCCAACGTGTGATGTTGCGTTATGTCTGTCACCTTGCTTTAAAATATATCACACATCTAAAGAATTTTAAAATAGGTTTATTATTGTATTTGTTTTTTTTTTAATATGTGAGTTCGTGTTAATTTATCAATAATATTCAATAAGTGAAGTGTTTGTGTAGTTTAAATATATTAAAAGGATCCCCTTTATATTTGTTTACGACTCAACCCGAAGACATTAATATGTGATTTATCGATATGCACTTGAAAATTAGTAACGCTCGATTCGTGGGAACGTATGCACAAGTGTCGAAACACACCGCGCAGAGCTCTAACTAGTTGCTACAAAATGGCGACTTGCGGTAAGTTCTTTCAAATTTGGATAGCATTCGTTTGTTCGAGTGTTTCTGATATTATAACTGATTTATTACGGTTTTTTAGTGTGTCGAAATTATCTTAATGGCTTTGGGTTCTCGACTGGAGCTGTGACATATTTTTTATTGCTTTTTTTAGTATAGAACAAAGACGATAATGAAATTCATGCGTAGTTATGGTGCGTCATACGATTTTTGAGGCAGGTGCCGGGTTAATTAATATTTTTATATCAAATGTTGAAATCAGGAAACATCATCGAAGTCTATTTATATGTTAAAAACCGATGAAAAGAGTAAAATAATTTATAGTAATTTTCTTTCTGTAATATATTATCATCCTTCACTCAGTAGAATTGTTTTAATTTTGAATATTATCATACAGAATACGGAGAATTGCCAGAAACAACAAGTTTACTTTTTAATTTATACAACAAATATTATCATGTTCATCATTTGTATCACATAAATCTATTATCTTCAAATGGAAAAAAAAAATGATTGGTATGTATTGATAGTACACAAAATTTACCTTAAATTAAAGATGCAGATGGTATAATTATAGTAAATGTAAATAAAAATATAATATTCATGAATGATGGACAAAAGCAGAACACTACTTAACTACTACACAAACTGAAACATGCACACGCTTTGTAGTGCAATGCTGTTACGCAAACAATACCTGCAGTGCAATAAAACTGAGATAAGTGAACGTAAACAGGGTTGTAGATGTATCAACATAAATCGTTCACTAAACAGGGGCGCCAGTATTGTGTCAGGAATGTTACCATATTGTTTATTCCTATATATGTATTGTTTTTGAAGTACTTGACATTGGTGCTGCTTGATACCTACAAACTAACTATTCTAAATCCTAATCAGTAAACATTATAGAATAATGGTTTTCCAATTCCATCAACAGTATTCTTTTCTTGTAAAGATATCACATAATTAATTTGGTTAGAAATTGATTTTTTATAATAATTATGATAAAGTAACACATAGCTTAGCTCTAAAAAACCAAAATAAGAAAAAATCAATATCCTTTGATAGCTATCGCAGGTCTCATGTTCCGAGTCCCGCGTCCGGCAAATGGCACCTGGAGCATGGACCGAATAGATTGAGCGAGTGGCCGAAGTCTATTACTCATAAAAAAATCTGTTAGGAAATGGCCGAGATCTACATTGGATTGTGGAGCGGATGAAAAATCCTCCATTTTAAAGTAATCTAAAACACACTTTTTTAATTGTTTTAAATGAGCAAAAAATAGAACAAATTAGCAAGAAATATACTTATTTCATAAAACACTGTTTCAATATATCATAATAATGTTATATAATAATTATTTAGTAGCAAAGTAAAAAAGATAATCAGCATTAGAATTTTAAATTTGAAGAAAAATGCTTTTGGTTCGATTCGGCTTTATTTCGAATTTTCGTTCAAAATTCGGCCAGCGGTTGATTTATGTTGGTACATCTACAGTCTCCTATGTACTGTCAAAAAAATGGCAAAAAAGTCACTTGTTTCTCGATATTGTCCAACTTCTTCTGGATCTCCTTTTCCCGGTTCTGCTCGGCGATGGTGAGTTTTGTTTCTAGCTCTTCGCTTACTTTGATGGACTTGGTCGTCTCCAGAACTTTTGCGGAAGTCCTCACTTCAGCCAGCTTTACCGTGTTCTAAACAGTGCACAATACAAACAAAGCTAAAGAAAACGTGCCTAATTTGCAAAACAAAATCAAAGCTTCAAATGCAAATAAATATTTTAAATTATACTACGTATATAATAAGTAGTGCATAACATAATTTTTTTATTGCAAATGACCAGTTTCATAAGCGGCTTTTACACATTTTAAAAAACCAAAGATATTCAATTTATTTTAAAAGCAAGGTATCATTTATATGTAGAATTTTCAAATAAAAGCATTAATTCTGTGAAAGTATATGGAATACTGACTAGAGTAAAAATGTGAGAGAAAAATCATGCGACGGGTACTCACGTAGTTACGCAGTTTTTCTTTTTGTTCTAACTCAAGTTGAGCGCGGCGTGAAGAAGCTAAATCCAGTTTCTCCTGGATGGAGACCTCCAACTGCGTGAACCTCTCCGAGTGCGCGTTTCTCACTTTCTGGACTTGCTCCTCCTTCATTATGTTACGGTGCAAAATTAGACACAGAACTTATAAGAGTAAACCCCATTGCGAATTCTCACAAAAATTAATGCACAAAATAATTGATTACCTTTCAAATGCACACGTTAATATGCCGAGTTTGTTCTCAATGTTAACATTAATTCAATTAGTGTGCGTTAAATCGCGTCCGTTATGAGAGAATTGAAATGAAGATTACGCCAGTATAGGTGTGAGGAAAAATTGTGACGAATACTGTATGAGCAGTTTGACAGACATCTATTTTATTTACAATGAGGTACATTGTCGATTAAGAAAACATGCATCCACACTAAAAAAATAAGAAATGTACTCTACCAATGTAGAAGTTAGTGCAAAATATGAAAAATGATAATTATTTTCACTGAATTATTTTTCTTACCATATTGCAATATTTAATAAAACTAATCTGTACATAAAAAAATTAACTTGATATTTTTAATCAAGAGGTATCAGGAGTGATATGTCACCGATGGATTTTTTTGTGATATTTTGACAGCAGAGTATGGAGAAAGAATAAAATGTATGTAATTGAATAATGATGATCGATATAGGTACTATTCTTAACCTACAGCAAACACATTTTATTCATAACACACTTAAATATTTAATATTGAATATTTTTCACTCCTAATAAAAAGTATATTTTATTATTGAAATGCTGTTGTTATGTGAAAAGAATAATGTTTGCTTAGGATTAAAATAATTACAGATTTTGAAAAAGAGGTGGTAAGTAGTGGTGTGGTATTGAAGGACTTACGTGTTCCCTCAGCCTGTCGAGCATTTTTTTAATATTCTCATCCCTCTGAGCAGCGGCAGTGCTCAATTTTCCTTCAATGGCATTCCTTACTTCTCCCGTTTGTTGTTCAAGGGTTAGTCTAAAAAATAGTAATTAATAATAGATTAATAAAGGAAAAATACTTGACGTAACTATTTGTATGTAAAGGTCGCTGTCGCTGCTGTGTTCACACCCTCACATTTGATTTTGTATTGGCAACAACTGGTATGGCAACAACTGGTATTTTCATATTTACTCACAAATAATCACTAATCACTTTCAGAGTGACTCCACAACATAATAATGTCATCAAAACAGGGATTTTACTTTATTGGTCTGAGCAGTGCAAATAAATGTTAAAGGGATTTGAAGGTATTTTACTGTTAAAAAGAGCATTTAGGTTCAAGAGTAAAATATCACACAATCCATGCAATCTAGAAATTTTAAAATGTTTGACCAAACAAAAGGATATAATTATGTACATTTTTTTACCATGTGCGATCTTAAGACGATCATAATATGGACCTCCACAATGTGGAACAGATTTTCTTTTACGAGAAATGCATATTAGCCAAAAACTTTTGCTCAACATATTCGGTCCATACTCTCATCCAAACACATGTTAAAAAACAACATGTAAATTTTCCAGACCCGGGAAACCCGAGACCGATGACATTATAATCTGACACGGTGAAGAACGTTCAACATTCATACGAGCCCAAAATGCATGTGGACCGATCAGGAAGAATTATTTCTCACCTGGTTTTTTCTACTCCCTCAAGATGCTCCTTGACCTTGGCGCGGAGGTCGCTGATGTAAGCTTCCCGCTTTCCAACATGTGTTTCCATTTTAGCGTCCAACGCTTCCTTGGTGCTAGAGATAAATGCGTTCGTCTGCTCATCCTTCTTGCGTGACGCTTCTTCAATCTTGGCCATCTTGAGAGCAATAGCAGCCATCTTGGTTGCCTCCAATGACTGCAAGGAAATCATGAAATTAATTGTTGATTTAGTACAAAGGTTTAGCTGTTTTTTGAAGACTATAAAAAATTAGCAAAGTCCCGAAAGAATTAAAAAGGGTCCCCCATTGATGACTTTTATGTAGCAATCTCTACTAACACAATATAATAGTATTTTCATACAAGTGCCAATCATCTGTACATTTTGTTTGATTTCTATTTGTAGAAGCCATCTTCACCCAAAGGATTTAAAATTCTTAGTACACTCATAAAAAATTATATTCATACAGCAGAAAAAGAAACTGTAAAAAAATTATAGGCAATAAAAAAGTGTACTGACCATTCTCCTTTCTTCTGCTGCTTTAAGCTTCTCTTCAATTTCTTGAGCAGAAGCGGTCTTAGTATTAGGAGAAATGGGTCGTTTGGGAATTGCAGGAGAGCTGATGGGCTCCGCCAAAATCACCTCGTACGCCAGTCCTCCCTTTGACATCTCCTGGCATCGGATCTCTGTCGCTGAAACAACATAACACATAAAAAGTTAGTTAAATAGCCAATCATAATAAAAATTAATGACAGTTAACATACAAAACTCTAAAAACTTAACTATAATCAGACCAAGACAGTCTGAAAGTGTGCGCATGTTGTATTGCCTTGTATATAAGTAAAGAACATTACTGGCAATATGATTAGGGTTGCCAAAACTGGGACTGTCCCGTAATTCCGCGTCCAGGATCCCAGTTGGAGCTTACCAGGGACACATAATGTACTGGAATTTTAGAAAAAATTTTCCGAATGTCAAGAATTCTCATTTCTTGACAAATTATCAATGAGATTCTCAATTTTAAAATTTGCGACATAAGGGGCCGGGTGCTGTTTGAAGGTATAAAATTAATTAATCGGAATATCTTTGCGAGCTTAGCTGAAATAATCTGTAAATTTTTAGGAAACACGGTTTGTCATCATGATATATAGTTTTTTTCATTGTAGAAATTAACTTAATGACCACGTGAAATATATTATTACCATAAAAGAATAATATTGTAAACATCGTCATGTTAAAATTGTGAATAAAGCCATATTTGATCAGATGTCCGTGGTATAGCACATTTTCAAATTATAATTAATTATATCAATACGCGTATCATATATTCAATTCCCAAAGCTCGAAGGGACAATCGTTGGACAAATTTAGTCATCCGGTGGTATCCAAGAGGTACAAAACGTATGCAAGGTAGACCTAGAGGCCGCTGGATCGATGAAATAATAAAGTAAAAAAAGGAACGCAACGTACAGGACCGAGAGAAATGGAATAAGTTGGAGAGGCCGACATACAGCAGTGGATAGATTCAGGCTGATGATAATGATATCAAATTTTCATCTAATTTAATGAGATTGTAGAAATAGGCTGGAAAAAAACTCTCAATTTAGATTCTGAGAATTACCTAAATTACGAAGATGCTGTCAAAATATAAAATATTATGTCGACCCTTTGGAGAATTGATTGATCTATTTCAGCCGTCGTTAGATACAGTTTTCCTCCATAAAACATAAAACCGAGTCTATTGTACTCGTTGAATAATTAAATTTCAAGCGAACCTGGGGCCGAGACGTGATTTCCACATTGTTCCCTCGGCATAATTAATTAATTAAGTAGTCATGATAAACTCTTCGGGAGATTATGTGGAGAGAGCCTGCAGGAGAGCAAGGAGACGTTTAATTATTATGTGCGAAGTCACTGCAGTATTGTTGTACGGCGGCGTCGGCGCCGGCGCCGCCCGGAAGATTGATGACGACGCCTCGCCAAAAGCGCCCCAACAAACAATGACGCTGCTGCCCTCACAAAACAGTTAACTTCCGCTTTCCCACCGATTAAAACGGTTAAAATAAAAGTGCGAATAACAATATTCTTTAAATATTAAAAAAAGTATTTCGTCACAGCTTGCCTACAATAATATGTAAGTGTTAAAAGTTAAAGTATAACATAATATAATTACGTATTATTAATGAATTTTAGTTGCAGGGTAAGCTATTAAAGTTTGGCTAGGCCTACTATAAATACATTATATAATGTAGCACGTTTGCAGACATGTAACGCATTTATAATACATTTTACTGATCGAGTGCTGTCTTAATCTATTATTGCTATGTTATATTAAACAAGGCAGAACTAAATTAAAATATCTTAAATTCCGCTTTACTTCAAGAAGTACCTAATTAATCTACAAAACGGAAATGGTGGCAAGAGACATAAAAAATAAATTAGGTCATTCGTCCCATAATGAAATGCAAATAAAAATATTTTTATATTGCACAATTTTAACGCAAGGGCGCGGCACAAACAAAATCGCGCAATGTTATCCATCAAACATGTACAAAAATAAACACGAACTGATTGATAATATCCTATTGTCGACGGCGCACAATTTAGAGCAATCAAGGACATGTCCGCCGGGAATTAATACCGCCGATAAAATCTTTCGGCTAGCGTAGTCGGCGTATCGATCAGTTACAATACGTCCGCTAAATCCCACAAGACACGCGATCCACGGAGCCAACTCCGAATGAGCACAAATAATGGCTTTTGTACCAAACGGGAATTAAAACGGACCAAAAAAAAAACAAAAATTCCATCGTTGAAAAGTTTGTAATATCATAAATCCGGCCAAGGTGGGTATTTTTTGTGCTTCAAAAAGAAATATTTTCCCAATAAAAGCTCACGACCGCTTGTGAAATTTTTACATTGTTATAACATGGCTCGCGAATATTTTAATCCAATTCTTCTCAATATTTGGCGACGATCGAAAAATAATATTATAACAGTGTTGTGTAAAGGCAAGTAAAAATAAAAAGACTGACCAAATATTAAAATGAAACAAAACAAGTTACGGAGAATCATGATACATGTATGGAAATTATAATAGTCCAATATAATATATGATTTAAGGATATAATATTGCATCGACTTACTACAACATAATATGTTTTAATGATGAACTCAAATCCCACAATACATCGTAGACCTAAATCCAGGGAACACAGAAATAATTCGAACTGCGTTACCTTCTGGGTGTGGTAATAGGTAAGTAACAATTTCAAACCTCGAGTGTGGAGAAATACAGGATAAAATTAAACACGTGTTAAAGAATATAATAGTATGTTACTTTCAATGGTTATATACATAATTACATTTAAGTTTGTCACGCGCAATCAATGTTGGTGGATAATATTTTATGACACGCCTCCTTTCTTGCGATTTACGGCCTGAGTAATAAACCGATTCTGCCTTGAAAACCTTGTTCCACGGTGATTGGCTATTATATTTCTATCTTATTAATCTAGATCAGGGGGGGGGGGGCAAACTTTTTGGATGGAGGGCCAAATTCAAGAATTCAAAATGAGCGGCGGGCCGCACGTAAAGTACCATTTTTAGATATCGCACCCCTAGTTTTAAAGTATGACAAGTCAAAAAACAGCATTCTGAGATAATTGGATTCAAAGATTCAAACCCCCTCAACTAAATCTAAAAATGTATGTATTAAACTGATTTTCTTGCTCAATGTGTATTAGGTCTTGTATTTTTGTATGAAATTATTAATATATTGAAAAATTATACAGAACACATATTTTTGGTAGTTTTTTTTGAAATGTCATAGTCTAAAATTGGACTATTTTGATAAATTTTGAAATAAACCATCATGCACACAATACAAACTAATATGAAACAACATAAAATCTCTTCAATATATTATGCATATCAAGTAAAATAATAAACGAAATGGTTATTTGAAATTTTTATTTCATAATAAAATAACAGATAAACCATCACATACCTACCGAATTTTTAAAATATATAATTGTATAAGATTATGATTACCTATTCAGGATTCTTGCATATTATGTAATGAAAATTATTATATAATTTAGAATTAATCAGAGTAATTTCCATCACTCTCTTCGTGAACCAAGTCATTTCTTGCCACTTGAGTACTATTAGCGACTTTCAAATTATTGTAAAAATCGTGGTACGTCATCGGTATCAATTCTTTTGCATATAGTTAAAAGATCTTGCCTTTTCTGCATGGTTATTCCTGGTGGCTCATTATAAGCTTTCTGTAAAATTATCATATTCATGTGAACCGGACAACCCGTCATGCCATGCCTTATATTAATTTACTCGTAGGAAGAATCAATAAAATTGGAAATAATGACAAAACTATACGGTGATTCTTTTTTCAAATGCATGACTTTGATTGCTTGCCATGTTACCTTCGTACCTACGGTAGTTATAACATAATTTTGTCCCAGCTCGTCGGACAGCAATTTCAGGTCAAATATATCATCAGTTGCCATTGCATTAACTCTATAAGGTTCATCATTCTTTTCAGCCATGGCTATAATGGGTATCCATTGAGCTGGTATGAAGACTGGAGCACTTTTAGCATTCTCTTTTTTTCTTTTTCAATGAGTGAGTGCATCGCAATCCACTGATTTTGGGTGTAACCCGTGGTCAAATATTTTTGCGTTATAGACTTTATATTTTCTGTTTCCAATAATTAATACAACGCAACTAAATATTTATTATTATTCTGACTAGCACAATTATCGGACCAAAAATGCACATTCTTATTTTTTAGAATTTCTTTTTCAATTAATGGTGTGTAAATACAACTACCAATTTCATTAGAATCTCTTGTAGGAGTCACTTCGTTCCAGATACAACAGAACCCTTTTTCTCACCAATATCAAAGATTGTGAAATATGTTGCAAGTTTTCTTGTGTAATAGAAGTTTGAGACTTCATCACAGGGTTATGAGAGAACTGCAATTAATTGTTTTACTTTTTGTGTATCATTTAAATTTGTATAATATGCTGTGCTGACAATTGATCGTTTTTTGACTGAAAGCGCCTAATATTAAATTCTGTATTAAAGATGGTAGAATACTGAGATAACTTCACGAAAGGTCGATCATTTTGTCGACACTTTCCTTTGTATAGCCTATAGTGTTGCTAAATTTAAAGAGCCATCAATAAATTGTCTGGTAGTTAGTCTGGTGTAGCGTCGTGGGTCATAGATTCAAATCCTGGGTCTGGCAAGTACACATATTGTTTTTCAATTTGTGTATGAGTCAGAGTATGAACCTAATATATTGAGCAAGTGGGTGACATCCATATCTCGTAAAAAACAAAAATCTGTTATTACAAACCACACGTGGAGGCACATATGATCTTATTAGATCGATGTGATCTCAAACATATTGTTTTAATTCGGTATCAATTTTCTTACGATTTTCACGTGTTCCTCTGAGATCCTTTTCTATGATTTCATCACTGTTTGTTTTATTTATTATTGTGTTTATCAACAAACTACTGTCAAATTGTCAATGTTTTCAGAATGGCTAGTCACCAGTGGGACCACAATACAAGTTTTATTTACTTTGTCCATTCCTGTGGGTCTATTCTATACTTATCGAACACTAAAGTGATAAATAGTATCAAACTTAGGGTAGGTTTGTATCAAAATATTAGCACTTATTGTAACAATTACACGAAGTTGGTTTTTATTGTTGCAATAAGTGCGATATTAACAGCAGCAAGATAGGTGCTGTTAAAATATAGCACTTATTGCAACAATAAAAACCAACTTCGTGTAATTGTTACAATAAGTGCTAATATTTTGATACAAACCTACCCTAAGTTTGATAATATTTATCACTTTATTACTTAGGCGGTCGATAAGTATAGAATAGACCCACTGACCTATGATAATTCAAGATGTCATAGTCTTAAACTCGTTAAAAATTTGAATCCTAATTTAAGACTATAACAACTCAAAATAGCATAGTCTTTAAATATCAAATAATACTATTTATAAAAATTATAGACTATTCTTTCTGTCCTGTATTTCCGTAGAATTCATTTAGACTTCTGATAGTCTTTGACCAGATAAATAATGATATTTTCAACCATTCTTCATTATTAACTCAAAATGTCACTTTTTCGACTTGTAATAGTTTAAAACTAGGGGTGCGATATACACGATTTATTATCACGAAAAATAAACATTACAAAAAAATTAATGAGAAGAATGAAACTGTTGTACATTTTTGAACATTTTTTTAAACTTATCTGCTAATTTTGTAGTTGATATTCTCAAAACTGCTTGTAAATGGGCATCGGAGATATTTGATCTTAAAGAATTTTTATTGAGGTTCATGATCGAAAATTCTTCAAATTTTGATCCATTGTCAATATTTTTTTTAAAAAATTATAAAAAAGTTATTCGTAATCACAAGTACAATTAATGATGGCGGGCCGCAAAAAAATACCCGACGGGCCGCAGTTTGCCCTCCCCTGTAATCTAGACAAAGCACACGAACGTATACATGGAGATTAGATCCCTAGAAATCTAAATCACCGATCGCGTTGCTGATAATATGTCCTGTATGCCTGTCCTGTATGACTTTCTACCATCCACCAATGCGCTGACACGGATCGAACCTCAGTTTTGTTTCTGTGGATATTGCTGCCATGTTTTCGTCTACAACACCCAGTATAAGAGTGAGAGAATTAATTAATGCGGAAAAAATGTCGTAGCTTGTTCACGGTTAGCTCCCAAATATATATATATAAATATTAATTTTCGAATATTATTAGGGGACGAGGGTCGTTAAACAGCAATAGACTTACTACGCAAATATTATGAGACAAAGCTACGCTGTGTCCACGAAACGGTAAACATATTATTAACATTTAAACGTAGCTAATATACCTAGTTCCTATTAAAACAGACTGAGTACATACTCGTACCCATTTTACTCCCGAATTGAAGTACATACAGGTATATTCAGTGATATTACTTATTTATACGCATTTTATGTGGTAAAATGTATATGGTATGATACGGAGTTATTGCACAAACAAGAAAATAAATTGTTTAGATTCGGCGCTGTAATGGGAAAATATACGAAAAAGTGTGCGCAGCGAAATAAAATGTTTTAGCTACACGCGAAGGCGCATTAATGAGAACCTTAAATGGATTTTTCGACACTCCGAAGGGAAAAAAATGTGGAAGTCGTTTCAGCCACCACCTATAAACGCTAAAAAGAATTTACACACCACGAAGAAAGTCTTTATCGTTTAATAGGCCACATTTTTCGTCCTAATTTCATTATTCAAGATGTTATCTTCTCTGTCTCTATTTTATATATTATTTTATTATTAAACCGTGTGAGCATTTGTTTACTCAGCGCCCCTTTGTCACAAACACTAATAACGTAGTCGATAAAATAAATCGACGAATCAGCCTCGCCAACACGTGCTATTTTAATGTTCAAAAGCATCTGAAAACCAGGACCCATTTAAAGAAAACAAACATAACTATCTAGAAAACTTTCCTACGCGCAGCCCAGTAAGTATTATACCGGCCACTGAGCAAAAACGTGATAAAAAATATGAATCTCTTTGAAAGTAAAGCCTCGAGATACAATTTTTAACGCGTTACTGACAATGTGCATTTGGGTGTCGATGAGGAGTTATGCTCAATCTATGTGGTGAAAAAAATCACTTATGGGAATATAGTAATGCAGACTGCGCTAAATCGGCCGCATACATAAATTTCAGGATGAGCTACCTCCATGGTGCAGCTGTGTACGCGTGCCCGAGTAGATAAGATCTGGAGGATGTCCAAAATTGGAGTGGCTGGACTACGCGGCGATATATTTAGAAATGCTGACCCAAAACAAAGCAAGTCACTGAATTGTCCGGAAGGGAGAAGGGGGATGCCAAGACACGCCGAGGGCTGTAGTGCCAACAATGAAGATAATTTTTGAATGTCAATCGAAAAGAATACATGATTTTTAAACATGTAATTAATGAGAGCTTAGGAGTACATATATACCTTTTGATTTTTTTTTTTACAGAATAGCGCAATTCATTGACATTGTAGAGAATGTTCATTTAGGCGGAAGAAACCGGTTATACTCATCATTAAATTAGGTAGTGTGTTGTTTTTATTTTTATTTTATAGGTACTTTTATTTTATACATTGGTATACGACAGATGTCGCTGGGAAATTAAATTATTTTTAAAGGATATAAGTGATTATTTAAATACATCAATATGCAATTAAAAAATATTTTTCTTAAGAAGGTAGGCTTTAAATAATCGCCCAGTATAGAGTTTTCGCCACTGCTGTCTATATTTAGTATTGAAATAACACATTAATTGATAAGTAGTCCATATACTTAATTAAAAAGTCAAAAGATTCTGAGAGTCAATGGAAAATAGATTTACAAAAATCTACCAGACTTACATTTTTATACATGAGATAAAAAGCTCACGATCATTTTTCCGTCGAGCGGCGAAATTACTATCTCACGCCAGATGAGCAAGAAAAAATGTCGAACATTGCCAATTTAATAATGTAGGTAATAAATTTGATTCCGTGTAAGTAATGTACGATAACTCGTTGGCGGTATAACGTACAACCCGAATGCTATAAAAGGCGATACGATCGTTAGGAGAGAATGATTTTCGACGTGATAAAAAAATGTGAGCCGACATGACGAATTGAAATTGGCTAGAGGGCAAAACATTAGAAAAAATCTTACAGATTCGAACTTATAATGGCGATGTATGTTAGTTACTTCTCAAATAATTGAGGAATTAGTAGTATCTAAAAACTACAAGGGACATTCGTATAAAAAGGAATTAATCGCAACATCGCTCATCTACAGAATAGCCTACGTATTTACTTCATCATTTTTACTCAACCAACTTGGACCTGTGGCTATGGTCAGATCAATAATACAATTATTGATAATTGATGGGGTGAGAATAAGTAAAAAATAAGAAAGGAGCAATTTTCATATTGAATTACATTCCACGGACGCCAGGGACATCTTACTATTTTAATGGCAACGTATCTATTTTTTGGATGACTAATTAATGACCTTCATATTCTAAAATCACTCATGAACATCAACAAATAATTTTTTTTCGTTAGAGATAGGTAAATTCTTCCTTTTTTAGAATTTACAATCGCTTACACGAGGGATTTAATTGACTAGATGATAAATACATGGGATGAATGAAATACGCTTTTGTCTGTTACTGTTTAATAATTATAATATGTGAATTGACCTCTGCGCCGCGAAGTGTCATTGGCCCCACGTATTGATACCTTCTACGGATTTGTGAAGAGATCAGAGACAATTTCGGTGCAAATGGCCGAAGTGGAATGCATGCCGATCGCATCTAGGTGAAGCTCAACAATGACCGAAAAACGTAGCTCATAACGGTTACAAAATGAAAGTATGTAACGCATACACATGGCATATAGAGTACAGGGGAAATGTTAATCTATTATAACCAGCATTCATAGTAAATCCGTTTTCTAATACTATGTAGATCTCTGTAGCCTCCTGAAAAAGTAATGATTGTTACCCGTCAGCTCAAATTAAAACATGCTCTGGATCACACGAAAAAAACAACACGCGAAATTCAAGCCCGCAACCGACAGTTTTAAGAACCGGACATTCTGCAACTCGAGCACAGGCGCTACAGTACATACTGAGATTACGTGACATAGCTTTTGGAAGCTTTATTTTTACGATAGCATCGTCGGTACGGCAAAAGCGATTCGTAAATGACTCAGTATTGATTGCTACAATTAAAATGCACATTTCAATACTAGCAAGCAATACCGATATAACTGAGAACCGCTTTTGCCGTACCCATGTGCCACAGTAGATTGATTGCAGTGCAGTTATGCAGTATTGCAGTTATGTCAATGTATTTAATGAATTGATACAACATGTTTTTAGTGCACATCAAGTACAAAACCATGTCAATATCAATCAGAAGAGCACGGTAGCTATTGGGAGATGTACTTTTCATACAACTTTCTTACCGATTTATACTTATTGAAATGTAGCCTGAAACGATAAAATTAGTAAGTAATTCTAATTCAATGAAAAAGTCGAAAATTGTTCTGACAGCGTGGCAGAAATAACTACTTCGTACGTAACGATCATTACACGTTTTACATTTACATTGACGGCACTCGTGCGAAGCTTTCCTACAACTGATGTATGCCAAAAGAAAGCAGCTCCGCTTTTTGAAATTCCAATAAATATACAGCACGCCGTTTGAGGAGGTAACATTATACTTTATCTCTACATCTACCAACAGCGGAAAAGAGTTTAAAATGCTATAATGGTATGTACTATGTTTTTTTTATTTCTACAAAAGGCTTTCAACAGAACAATCATTTGTAATTCTCGACAGGGAACATCACATATGTCCCGTAATAATTTTACTTGTGTGGGTAATGAATGAGTAATTATGTAATTATTAATAAACATAATCAAATAAAAACAAGTAATTACAACGTTAGAAAATAGGTTGTTGAACTAAGAGTAACTAACCGATAAAAAGTAAAAATTACAATATCAATTATATTATACAATTTTATAACCTGAGAATTTAATATATCTAATTTATATTATCACTTTGTAAAATGGAATTCTACTAAGTAAATGCTCAACTCAATCAATAAAGATGATGAACATAATATCATCTCTGTTCTGGCAGAACACACTAACTGGAGAATACTAGTCTTAAGTAATTAGACTTTGAAGTTGTTAAAATGTTTAAAATAACGGTCTGTCATGTGAGTTTATTAAGTAATCGTAAAAAGGATGACTTTAAAATAAAGACTGTTTAATTATTAAGAAGGTTTCCATACGGTAAAGTTTGAAATAAGGAACATTTTGGTACTAACTCAATATGTCATTTTTTCGAATTAGTGTCTTCTGCCAGAACAGTGACGAATATATACGTTTAATATTATGTAAACTCGTCGTGAATACGTCATCGCCATAGATGAAAGCTCTATAATATAATTTTCTTGCATTACAAAAATAGTTTTTTTTTTATTTGTATGGGATCCCATGTTTGAAGCACCCGACCGCCCTTAAATTTGAATACAATGTATTGGCATCGTAATAGCACCTTATATAATATTGTCTCTGGGTGCACTGGAAATACACAAACAAAACAGTTGACAATTTAATTTTAAAGGCGGATATATTAATTAATTATTGTAACTGACAATAGTGCATCGGTTAGGCATGTGAGTATTATGATCTGGATTTAATTTGACAAAACATGTCTATTAAAAAAAACATGGTTCACGGCATTTTAGCTCGAGAATCTCGAGAACTCGAAAAAATCAATCTCGAATGTTCCTTGACTAGTTCGTATTAGAATTGTACAGCGTAAAGATAAACCAACCCGCCATTTTTCAGGGGCCAGAAAAAACCTCACTTCGAAGCTCTTTTCTGTATTTAAAATCAATGTAGATAGGTAGGTATAACTGTGTGGTATCGAAAGTGTTTTTCTTGTAATGATAAAATTCGGAAGGCTTTAAATAGTAACCTAGTACGGAGTCTTCGTCACTGATATAGGTACGAGGGTGGGTCAATAAGTCCTTAGAAAAGCCGACAGGTGGCGCGACTAGTACTGTAAGCGGTTTGTTTTCATGCAGCGGCACTACCGATTCAGTATGCTGCGAAGTTTCAATCAGATTGGTCGGGTTGTTGTGTGTTTCTCGTACATTTAAAAAAAATTTTTGCTTGTGGAAAATGGAAAAATGGAAAATGGAGAAAATTGAGTTTAGAGCTGTTATTAAACAATTTAATATAAAAGGGTTAACAGCAAAGGAAATAAAAAATGAGTTGGATTTAGTTCACGGCATATCTGCTCCTTCGCTTGCAACTATTTATAACTGGTTAAATGAATTTAAACGTGGTCGTACATCAACAAAGGATGAACCACGCTCAGGACGTCCTGTAGAGGTGACTACACCAGAAATGATCAATAAAATCCACGATATGGTGTTAAGTGACCGAAGATTAAAGTTGAGTGAGATAATTGAGGTTACAGGGATCTCAAAAGGTAGCGTCATTTCTATTTTACATGACAAATTGGGCATGAAAAAAATTTCTCCGTAAAATCAGCTGGTAAGGTTATGGCTACTGTATTTTGGGATGCACGTGAAATTATTTTCGTTGACTATTTGGAAAAAGGAAAAACAATAACAGGGGATTATTATGCATCTTTATTGGACCAGCTAAAAAACAAAATTGAAGAAAAACGGCCTCATTTAAACAGGAAAAAAATCCTCTTTTATCAGGACAATGCCCGTGTTCACACATGTTTACGATCAATGGCTAAAATTGAAGAATTTAAGTTCGAATTGGTCGACCACCCACCGTATTCGCCAGATTTAGCCCCCAGTGACTTTTTCCTTTTCCCAAACTTAAAAAAATGGCTAAGTGGACAACGTTTTTTTTCAAATGAAGAAGTCATCGATCGGACAAATGCTTATTTTGAGGACCTTCCGAAAACTTATTTTTCTGACGGTTTAAAAAAAATTGAGAAACGTCTGACCAAGTGTATTGAGCTCCAAGGAGATTATGTTGAGAAATAAAAAAAAAATACAAAAATAAAAACTGTTTTAATGCTTTTTTCTAAGGAATTATTGACCCACCCTCGTAGTATAAATTTGCTCATGACATAATATGTTTTACGGAATGTAAACATCGAATTATCTATTCAGTGTCACGGCTACTATCGCCGTAACGAGAGACGCAAAGTTCAATGATTTAAAATGTCATACCACGTGACTTTCGCTGCTTTATTATTATGAGTCCTCCCTTGCGTAGAACAGCTGGCGTGTGCGTCACGAGAACAGCTGATAACGTTTAATTAATCGCCCACAGAGGAGAAGACGATGATGGGGATGTAATGTTTCCCCCGCAGACCCGACGACGACTTAAATAAACGACAATGTTTACCAACGAACTAAAGTAAAGCGTGGCCGGAGTTTGTGTAACGATCGTCTAATTATGCGGTATTGTTCGCGCTACCGGCTGAATATCATTTCAAGTTTCCCTTTCAGTCTGTTATGTTTTGTGAATTGTGATAAATTTCATACAAGCGCCGGTATTTATAATTTATATCGCACACAATAATTGTGTCCACCTTAGGTATTTTTGACTTTTTTGTGAATTGCTGAAGAACTACTGCTTTCTAACATTTCTGCATTATCGAAATGTGGAACTTATTAATTTTTTATTTTCTATACTCGAAATAATATAAACTTAAACAAAAAAGCTGTTTTTCTCCTATTCACCCATTCTGGACGTGGCTGATTTTGAAATCTAGCGACACAATTATCCAACAGTCAGAATGGATACATGTCACGACTTTTATTGAGGTATATCAAAAAAACAAAACAGGAACTAGGCATGACGTTAAGACATTAATTATTATATCTAATTTTAATTTTATTCACTGACAATATGACTGTATATAAATTAATTAAACATAATATCGTATTAAGTGTACTATGTACAAATTTTAATAGTAATCATGGATCAATCAACATCGGGAAATACTTGCTTTGGCGAATAAAATCTATATTTATGGCCAATAAAATAATTTATATGGAGCTTCGCAGTGTGAAGGTAAAATTTTGAGACTGTACAGTTTGTTCGTTAGGCGTGCGATCAACTGGGTACACTGCGCGACACCTTGTTGTCACCAACAATGAGATTTGTAGGTTTTCTCAATAAGCCGACATGCTTGGACGGTGATCGCTCTTACAATCGTAGATGACAGGTTTTATAGGGGCGTTAGACAGCATCCAACAAGGGAAGCCAAGGATTTTTTTCTTTCATAATATAGATCATAGGTGGATTAATCGGTGATTTCACATGACATTAGGCCAAGCTTAGTCAGTTTGGCCTAATGTCCTAATTCGTAATAGAACCCCGCAAACAGATACTTGGTGAATCAAGCATGACAATCAGATCCTCTAGGAGTGTCCCTCATACATCGGTTGAAAAGAAAAAGCTATTCAAGTCTCTCCAACCTTCAATTGGGCCGCTCGACTATTGCAAACTGATTTCCGGCTTATTGTAATTTAGCAGCGTCATTACGGCGAGGTATCTTCTCAACCAGGCTGGACCGAATTAATATTAAAAGAATTAGGAATCTTGCACATGTACGTCATTCAATTCACATCGAGGGTTTTGGGAAGTTCTTCCCGGGACACTATCAATGGGGCTTCTCGTTGGTTATGCCACAGTAGATCCCTAAACCCCAAAACTATAGGTTGTAGTGAGGTGCTGCGAATGGAGGGAAACAATGAGTCGATTTATCCCGGATACATATAGACATATTGTTAAATGAAAAACGTGAATTCCGTGACATGTTAATATACCTAGAACACAATATTTTGTAACTTCGTATACAAAATTAGTCAAGTAATGTAATGCTAAAATATTATCGTTTCATGCAGCAAACATTTTGAGCAACATGAATTATGTAGGTCGGTTCGATGAACCAAACTCGGGGTAAAGAAAGGAGGATAATTTATTCCTATCCCAACATGATATTGACAACTTGATTGTTGCCAAGATTGATGAGCAGGCCATTAAACAAGTGTTTAATATAATAATAAGACATGTATAATATAGGTACATGTATTTCGTCATAGGGTTGTGCACAGATAAGATCTATAATAAAATAGTACTTTTATCATAAAACTTACCCGAGTCCGAAAAGACGATTTTTTGCTATCTTATGTTGTGTCAGATTCCATCACATAATATAAGCCGATACCGTGTGAAGGGAGGAGCGGAATGGAATTCTGATACCGTATTTTTACGCGAGAAACATTATTCCGGCGCCCTCTTCTTTTCTAATAAAATTGTGACTTATCCCCCGGGGACACGATTTCAGCGACATATTATTTTCTTTATTATCGCAACACCGCATACAAGGTTTTGCAATATTCAATTAAAAGAGTGTTTGTTTTCCTTTGAAGCCATTCGTTCAGATTACGGATTTTTTTGTTTCCTAATATTGGATTTTTTCTGATTCAATGTTTACTCGTGACGAGGCAGCGAGTCCAAAATGCTTTTTGTGTCAGACAATATTACGGAAGCCAACTTCATATAGATCGCGTGTAAATAGATACAATGCAATAAACTATACTCTCTAATTGGGTAGAGAACTGAAAAGTGGATATTTAGTTCCTTATCTGACTATACTGTCATGCTATAATCTATAACGCCCGAAGAGGGTAAGCGGTGGTGAAATAAATCCTGCGTATCTTGGTTGCTGCCAGTCATTGGGAGTGGGAGGTGTGCCGGAAGATATTGTTACCCACATATTATGATGGTCAGTCGTCGGTTACTACCACGTGTTTTCTTTTGTATTTTTATTGACCACGAATTGCGATTAGCTCTTTCAAGCATCGAACTAGGCAAAAACAACAACAATTACGCAAGAATCTCATAGAAATCATTAATTATTATCATTTTCTTTGCTTCCAATATTATACGCTGATAAGCATTTATTAGTAGCTCCATAGTGCATAATATAATATGCCTGTTGAGATGAATTTTTCATACGTTTCGATAACTTAAATATGTAAGACAATATAACATTTTTAAATTAATTGTAGGTGCCTAAGTATTTTTGAATGTGCAATGAAAATTGTATATTTTAAACTACTGATCGCATAATAATATATTGCATTATCAGAGTCAGAGATCGTGAATTTCTGCATCAAATATTCATACAATAAGCTTGTTTTGTACACAAATTTACGACAGGTGTTTGTGATCACTGATCATAATCATTCCATAGTATATGAAATGTAATTTTTTACAATATTTTCTAAATATGTTTCCATAATATCATAGTCTAAATAAATTAAATATTGCTTTAGCAACAAAGCATATGTAATTCTGTACCTCAGAGGCAGATGGATGAAAATCCAAATACCCAATTGTTCAGGAGAGCCAAAAAACAATTTTTATTTTAAACGAATACTCATAACTTCTAAGAAAATATACATAGAATGATCATTTTTTTTTTATTCTAATTCAATTAAAGTAATTCTGGAATATGTAAGAAATGAATAAATATAATACAATTTTATATCTAAAAAAAATAAAATAAAAAACGTAGTGTGGATTTGCATCCTTCTGCCTTTAAAGATATTTTGTTAATGTGAATTTGTATCTTATTTACCTAGCCAAAATAAAACAATTTATATGTTAAAAAAATTTATAGGTATAAATATATTTTTTTTTAAATTTTATTATGTCATCATCACCAGCCTGAATCTATTCACTGCTGGATGAAGGCCTCGCTAATCTCCAAGCTGATTCCACTTCTCTCATTCCTGTCCGTTGCGTTGCCATGTTTTTCCGCAGAACTTTATCATTTCATCGATCCAGCAGCCTCTAGGTCTACCTTGCGGATGTTTTGTACCTCTTGGATACCACTGGATGACAAAATTTGTCCAACGATTGTCCTTTCTATGAGCTATGTGTCCAGCCCATTTCTATTTGAGGTTTTTAGCAAACTCTATCACATCATTAATCCTTGTCTGTTTCCTTATCCACTCATTCCTCTTTTTGTTCTTTTGCGTTATGCCCAGCATGCACCTTTCCATACCACGTTGTACTACTCTAAGTTTCTGGATCTCTCTTTTACTTAGGGTCAATGTTTCACACGCATGTGATTACGGGAAGTACACACTGGTTGAACACTTTGCACTTTAGGCATTTACGAAGAAATTATTCAGGCGGCCAAAAGCACTCCAGCCTAGCTTTAACTCTGCGAACAATTTCATCAAATATACATCCATCTATAGACACTTATTGTGCCAGATAGATGTAGTTTTTCACCTGTTCGAGCTAAATGCCATTAATGAGGATCTCTTTTTGGCCCGCAAAGCAGTTGAACATGACGTTATTCTTTGATACATTAATTTTCAAGCCTACTTTGTTTCTTACTCCAGCGAGTTACTGCATTCTGCTTTTGAGGCCTTCTGAGTCTTGCAAACTACTATTTATTGTTATCGGCAAAACGTAGATGACTCACGTATTCTCCATTTATGGGGACCCGTGTCATTCCAGTCAAGTTGTCTAAATAAGTCTTCAAATGTAGCTGTAAATAGTTTAGGTGAGATTGTATCACCTTGTCGGACTCCTTTACTGATAGGAAATGCGCGATGGTTTATGGAGATGTTGTTGCGCTACTGTATATATTATTGAAAATATTTATATAGCGCCCGGGGATTCCTTGATTTCTGAGTGCATCGAGTATTGAAAATTTCTTTATGGAATCGAACGCTTTCTCATAGTCTATAAAACCCATGGATAGCGGCAGCTTGTATTCCTGTTACCGCTCTGATTTATCTGATGACTTGGATAATATGGTCCATAATGCTGTATCCTCCTCTAAAGCTCATTCTCCTGGCTGGTTCTCGTCTAGTACATATTGCAGACGGTTTGAGAGAATTTTATGTTAGTGGATTATTGGATTTGCATCCTTCTGCTTCTAAGGTAGGTATGGCATTTGCATCTTTATGCTATGCATATCTTGGACTAGGACTTTCATCTCTCTGCCACTAATAGACAAAGCCTTTAGCATGACGATTCTTAAAAAAACTCATTTTCCCCAAAAACGGAGTTGCATCCGTCTGCCTCTGAGGTACAAACGATCAAAAAAAAAAATTGTACTTGATAGAAATACTGAATAAATATACTGAATTGTTATTTTGACACTTCATATTGATTTCCACAGTAATGCACGTATTATATACGTATAATATTAATAATTTAGTTGCTAGGACCCACTTAGCAACCAATAATAGTTTTGCTTTTTACGGATTTCTTCCGAAATAACTTTTCATACAAAACAGAATTAACTGAAAATGTAATCAATTCTACTTAAAGATGGCTAAAAGTATTTAAAAAAATGCATTGGCATCGTGTTCTGATATATTCTAAAAGTTTCAAATGTCTAGTTAGTCGGGAAGTTAGTTAAAAATCGATTGCAAGATTTGTACCGGACAAATAAGAATACGAGCTAAGAAAAACGTTGTAAAATAGGTCAGTTGCTTCACCATTTTATAAAGTAGAGAAGTAGGTATTCTTAGAACTTTTCTGATGTTAATGAAGTTGACCAATTAAAATATAAAAAATACGTCGATGTGAAACAAGACCAAAGTCCTTTTAAGGCAGTGCTGAACTAAACTGATGTAAAAGAAGATGTTCTGTGACGACTGTCGACTTGTTGATTGATATTGCTCTTCCGGTATAAATGATTGTGATGCTTACGAATACCTACATACCAACAATATAGTCAACGGACCAAAAGCCACCATATGTATCAAATATGGTTAAACAAGGTTGCTTGCGGTAATTCATAACATCATTATTAACCAGTGGCGCACTTAGTGAAGTAGAAGCCCGACGCACTGACTGATTTTGAGGCCCCTACGATAGAAAATGAACCATCTAATTTTAATTATCCAAATAAATCCATGTATTCGAAAAATTTATTTTTACAACCGAATAGAATGGAAGTGAACTATACGTTAAAGTTTCCACCACCACCCGTCATATTATATGCACAGCCGTGGATATGCACGGCCGCTTTCTATGACGCTTTAAACGTGTCTGAAAGAAGTGATTTTAAGTGCTCATTCCGTCCCGAGACGGAGCCGCACGGGACTGATGCTGCAACCACTCACCGTAGTGCTTAAAGAAGAAAGTTAAGAAAGATTTTTTTTTGACTGGCACTGCTGTGTCACGTGTCACGAATTGAAATGGATGAGTCTACAGAAGAGTCGGGACTATCCCGCTCCCCATACGACGCTGCAAATTTCTCTAATGCCGCAAAGTTGGCCTCGGTTGCTATCAGATTTCCATGACCAATTGGGCCCGTGTGTGAAAAAGTATATTTAATCAAACATTTATAGGGCGCGAAAGTAGCGCAGCGTAAAAAATCTGACAACTACGGAATCTACCATCAAAGATGTGTCATAGTCGTCATTTCTGCTTAAATATTGTCTCTAAGCAAAGCAGGACCTGTACACTCCCAGGCCCCTTTTAAATTGTCTCACGAATCAGTTGCGTCATGTTGCGTTCGGTTAGGAAACACGTCACTGTTATTACCCCTACAGTGACTTTTTAGTTTTTCCTCTAACTCGAAGGTTTAAATTGAAATTATGTTCGCGGATATATCTGAAGAACAATATTTTTCGACGATACTACATCGCCCTCAATCGATAAAAAAACGAAATTATGGACTTTGCTCCCCCATATTATAAGTTATTGAAGGAACTCCAATAGGCACTCGGTGCTTGGGCCGACCTCGGAGGAGATGGGCGAACATCGAGGGACGCAGAGAAGCCGGATGTAACCGACTAGAGAGAGCTCAGGATAGATATTACTGGACGGCTGTATAGTTGACTAAAAACCTGAATGGCGCGACCATCGCTAGCGAATGTTTAAATATGCAAGTAAGCACCTAGATACGTTACAACCCTCCGTACAAAACTTCATCTATTCACCAACTCAACTTTCATAAGGAAGTCCGATAGACATTATTAATGTGCATTTCTGAAGAAGTTATTAAAACTAAAACGAACTAACCTCGTGCCAGCCAAAGTAGGAAGTATAAATATATGTGGTAGGTACCGATATTTTTTTCTAAATTATTATGTTGTTTTGGGCTATAAAAACACCCTTAAAACGATCGAAATACAAATAAACAATAGCCAAACGTCCATGCTCAGCAAATCATGTCATAGAGTAAGTACTACCACGATAGTTCAATTATTAAACTGCTTTAATGATTTATTATAACGGCCAAAGCGTACAAACAATCAATGTAATATAATTGTTAAGGCATGTAATTTCTACTTTCGAGTCTAATTATAAAATAGTATAATAAATAAGTAAATGGCCACGAAGAAGTGGTTGAAATTAATAAATTAACATAATGATTTGGGGTGTCACTGTGTAATCTTCCTATCATTTCCTCTGTGGATGATACGGGTTACAAGCTCAAAACGAAAAAAAAATGCACGGTGACAGCCGAAAAACAAGACACGAAGACAAAAAAAATACCGTTTTGTGAAAACATGGTGAAAAGCTTTATTTTTGTAAACAAAAAAGCGCATGATGCTTTCATTAGCCACCCCCACTGCGACCCCATCGCACTTAGCCAAATGAAACCAAAAATAGGAAGACATAACTAAAAAAAACCAGGCACTCACTCCGGAGGGAATTTAAGCACAGTATACCGAGCGGCTAAAGCGTGGGGTCCCCCCAACATAATACATAATGCAAATTTCGATTTCGAGGCAGACATTTTTACGATACCTTCGGTTTGACCATTGTCTGTTGCATAATATCCGCAGCACGCAACATACCAATACATATTAGTTTTTTGGGTACCTAACCGGTATTGTATAGGTATATTGTACCTGCCCCAATGATAATGGACCCAGTCATACTATTATACTTACATTATATTGGACGATGGCACGAAAGGTTCATTCAGTTTCATCGACTTTAATGAATGGGTGAGACAAGTGGACTCGTATAAACATTTTATAAATTGACTACATACTTACATACTTAGTTGCAATAATAAAACAATAAATATTTTCTTAATTATAACAGTTAAAATTGATACAAAATGCTTTCCCATAGAGCAACTTAATCTCGAGATAATTGCGTAGGTATTTTCGTATTCTACTCGAGTCGAAAGCTGTTTGCATAACTACATACATATTCACAGAAATACATATCCACTTTTAATTTGTTAACCGTATAGTTTTGGTAGACTGACAAAAAAATTGTACCGACCTACACATATATGTAGTTAACTATGTAGATAATAGATTAAGTACTTCATTGATGTTTTGTTTTAATCGATAAAGTTCCTTTCTTTGGTAAGCAAATCATTAAGTTTCTCGCTTCTAAGCGGAACATAATATGAGCCTCCACAGAATGAAAGTTAAAATGCTATTTATGAGGAATAGTTGTTAGCTATTCTCCCAAATCATTGGCTATTTGAAATACAGATAGCATATAATATTTTGCCGGACGCGGGATGGAATAGGTCCTTTGTTTAAACCACTTCGAACCATCATCAAGTAAAAAGTTACTGAATTAAAAAATAATCTTTTAAAAAGTAGGTACTATTTTAATACGTCATGATTAAGCTCTTGGTAGTTTTTAGTTTTGACATTTGGTGGTTGGCATAGCTTTTAGGGTAGAGTCGAGATTGAATCGGGTAGATCAAAAACGTTTCCAAGGGTTACCTGAAAGTGGTATTGATTAAAATAATTATAGTCAGATCGGTTCATGTCTGTTTAGTGGAAGTCAGCGGCAAAAACATTTTGAAAATAGCCGATATATTGGATTATTTGTTAGGTTAAGATATCATTCTTGAATTTTGCCAAAATCGGCTATGAAAATTGCCGCTGTTACCTCCTGGCTTCCAGTAAACAGACTTGTACTGTTAGATTTAATGTTTAGTTAAAAGTTGCATTTTGAAATACACATACGCTTGTAAAGAAATACTTACTGATAAATTTGACTTTCTTGGGTTGTTTCGTTCGCGGTTTGTTTCCCCCTGCTGTCTTGGGCTTCTTGAAGGGCGCCGCCCGCCTGTTCGCTGCACACGGTCAAACAAAATAACAACACGATCGCCAACGAAGACGAGCACCCACCTCCGCGATCATTCTTTCCTTCCTCGACATCGACCGGACGAACTAATCGCAACTGAGTTTCGCTCACGCAATCCGATCAATTCAACTTCTAGCCTAAAGACTTTGTGATACTTAAGTTCACCTAACGATTGAAAAATGGTTTCTTTGACTACCTATAATTTTGCTTCAATTATTCGGAATGTAGTCAGTCATAAGCGAATACCGAAGAAAGGTGAAATGAGGTGCAACATACTATAAAGCCGTGTAGATAGAAGACAAAAAGTTGACAACCTCGTAAAATATTTTTTTAATTACCATAAAATGTTTGTACGAGGTTTTAAGTCAAATTTCATTTATGTAACCTTTTCTGAGATTTAATGATTGAGACGACCCGAGCTGCCGTTTTTATGTTGTCAACTTAAGTATTTAATACAATTTAGTATTCTATACTAACTGTCGCAAATTGATAAACTTTTTTGTATAATAACTATCATAATAAAATTTCCCGAAAAAAACCTGTTTGTTTTAGTTAACAAAAACATGTGATAGTTACCAGGGCTTCGATCCGTTTTTGTTTTTCGTTTCAGTTTTCGTTCCGGTAAAAATATACTTATATCGGTTCGGTTCCGGTTTCCGGTTCAGCTCCGAGTGGATGGTAGTGAGTAGCCCAATAGTCTAAGAGCCCAAGGGCCAAGACGTAAGACGTGTTGCGCCTACAACTGGAGTGGGGAGTAAGATCAAGTTATAGCGCGTGTTCGGTTCCGGTTTACGTTCCGACAAAAATAACGGTTTTACCGGTTTTTGTTTCGAAGCCCTGATAGCTACATCATGTATGTCTATATTAAACAAAAACATCAGCAATCTCAATATATAAATGTTAGGTATATAAAATCCTGCTAAATGATTAATACCTATAATCGATTATACCTTCTGATAGTACTAAAAAAGTAGGTAAAATAGCATACATAGGTACTATTAGCAACCGATTACAACAATAATTATTCATTAGCTAAAATAAAAGTCAATTCGTCGTCTAATATCAGCTGAGTCATATGGAAAAATTAAGTTTATATGATTATTTTCAGCTATTACACATAAGGAGCTTTGTTATGTCTTCAGTAAGCAACAGTGCTATTATCTACTTTAATACATCGGCTATACCTACCTAATATATCTGCGATACCCAGAATTTTACTCTGACGTAGGTATATACCAACATCGTGTATAATATTGTAATATTAGGATGTTATCTTGAATATTAATTGACTTAAAGCGAATACTTTGCACCTCAATATAAGATAGGGCTGGGGCAGGGCGACTAGTGTATGTTTTAGTTAGGAGACTAATAATATACCACCGCTATATTATAAGCTATTCTATAAGTGTGTCATATTATTTTTGGATGGTTCTCAGGCGGAAAACTTTTACCACACAGGAGACATTGCAAACAGTAGACAGGCGGTTATTATTATTAGAATATGGCGAGGGTTGCACGAGCAGGGGGCGCACCCCATCGAGACAGTGAGGCGCCAAAGTCGCGTGTCTTCGGCTAACGATCAGGGACATACAGGTAAACACTATCACCATACCGGCAATGCAAAGATTCAATAGAATCCAATCAAAATGACATTGGACGTATTTTTGATTTCTAAAACAAAATGTATGACGGATTTGTAAAAAAAATAATTCGGAGCAAATGACAGTAATACGCAATGCCTCCATTTGAAAAGTATGTAGCTACGTTGCATTCGTTAATTCGATGTAGGTACCTCAACTAATATAATACTTACTTATGTAATATGTCAATTATGCCCTTTACGCTGGATTGTCAAAAATGATTATATCGCTATATTCGTGATGGGACAGATTAAAAATATCGATTGAAATATTTGAATTATTATTTGTTAACAAGTTTTTGTAATTTTACTAAGTATTATATTACTTCCAATCTAAAGAATAGCAAAATATGACACAGGAACCACGATTGGCAACTAAGCTAGCCACGCTAGTGACAGAAAAAAGAAACACTAGGTATTTCTCCAAAAAATACTTCGCTGGATGGAAGATTATCCAGTCGGAGTGTCATAAAGTCTGCGCGATCTCACTTCCAAGTGAATATATTGGCCTCCACTCCACAGTATTGAGGTTATATTAAAATACTGGGCCCTCGCACTAAATCAAAATAAATGTATTATAGATTGAAAAGACAACATGTATTTTTCTGCCGATCGAATCGCCACCCACGCCTTCAAGGACGAACGCTCTGACGACTTCGTCACGGTTCAATTTCAATATTTTAAAATGACAATAATTCGGATTCGCGTTTAAACCTCGCACGCATTGTTTGGCGAGGTAAGAAAACGACAAAGGGAATGATGTGAATCGATAATACATGCCAGTAATGGATACCTGTCGTGCGGATCGCAACATTACGTACGACTGCGGCGAGTGAAGCATGTTATATAGAGTTCAAGGCAACTCATAGGTGTTGGGTAAGTACCTACTGACTGCTCCCAGCTAGCTTGTCATAATAAAAAAGACAGCACAATTAAATTAAATACAGCATACAAATTATATGGATGAAGTAACTAATTTCCCAATTTTGTTTTTTTTAGTAATTATTAGGTACTATAGAAAAAACACAATAAAAAAATCTGAAGATACCTATATACCTACATATTAGAAAAAAATCTTGAAAAAAAGTTGGACTGAGTGGGACTCGAACTCACGTATACACTTTCGGGATGTTTTTGTATGGACCTTTATTTTGGAAGATTTTTTTCTAAAACGTAGGTATGTTGCCGAGATTTTTCAAAATATTGTTTTCAAAATAATAAAGAATCTAACAGTTTCAAATTTTGTGTATATATTCAGTATTGAAGGGAAAAATATTACTATGATAATCTTCTTATAGTCCCCCCCCCCCAACCAGATTGCGTAAGTGAGTATGAATAATCTATACAGAAATAAAACAAGCGTGCTAATATATTAAAATTCAAGTAAAAAATACGTCAAAAGTGGCTATGTACATATCGGTCTGATTAGTAATATGGCGCCGGCGAATAACTAACTAAAATATTCAAGTGACCGCTGAGCCGGCGTCGGTATACAATACAAAAAAAAATCCCCACCATGAAAAGTGTCGAAAAAAGCTCGGCATAATGATATGAGCGAACGCGACTCAACCGACCGAATGTGTGCAAGTCGCATTGCGGCTAATAATTCGTAGCGGGTCTACAGCTCTACGGGCTACGCCGAGCGTAGGGCCTCGAGGTTAGGAGCGTTGATTTGGCGCCTTGACACCAATCGGGCGTAGATTGCGCGGGTCAGATGTTCACCGGTGGTCACTTAGCTGCAATAACAACCACGAAACCACGCGAGTAAATAATATTCTATTTATTGGTGGCTCTCGAAAGCCGAAAGACGGCGATTGGATACAATGTGTCGTCTTATATTTAGAACGTATAACGCTTTACTTAGAGTAAGCCTAATCTTTATGTAAATATGAGTTAAGTAAATTAAAAATGTTAGTTGAAATCAACATTTTTTTCATGTAAAAGTTCTTTTTCGATATTTACATTGGATAGAAAGTAAGCCAATGTTATTTATATGATTAAATCATCGAAATAATCAATTGTTTACAACATCTGGGATATATGCAAAGAGCCTTACACGGCTAAATCTTGTTAATATTTTATGTTATCAAAATAAGTTAAATATCTACTTATCTTACCTACCTATTTTACATGCTTGTCAAATAGATTGATTGATGGATATAATATATGTATATTCAATCGATCATATTATTCAGACAGAAAAGCCAATATTTTTTTGGAACGCTGTGCATAACGTCTAATTCAGTTCTATTTATAGTCAAATCAATATTGTATTTATTTTTAACCATGTTTGTTTGATTTTAGTTACATTACGTAAGTAGCATTCAGGACGCTGTATGTATAGGTAAATGAATGCTATATTTCATTTAATAGATACACCGGGAGGAATAATAATATTATGTACACAGAATAATAACTAATAACTGACCGAGTCTATAATATTAAATGATATCCACAATTTGAGTTGAATCATTAAGAATAATACTTATTCACAAGTTTTATCTGAATATTATTATCGTATTAAAAGGTTGTTGGCTTGTTTACAATAAACAATAATGCGCATATCAAAAACTTTTTTTATTGTAAGACATTCAAAAATTAAAAATTTGATTGGGTTTATCAGCCATGATTTCTTGACGCCACTTATAACGCCAAAAAAGAATAAAAAATATGATGCAAATTTTACTTGCAGTAGCAGAGAACCGACATGCCGAAGTTACGTGATAGAGTAGGCTGGGAAAATGTCTGACTCATGTTAGTAGCTTTTATAGCTACGTCTTAATTTGGACGGGAAAATATTTAAACTTTTTCAAAAACAAACCTTGCCGACGAAATGCAGAAAGATTGAGTTAAATATAGGTACTTTAGAACCATAAAACGTGAGTTTATAACCTAATACGGCGACCATTATCACAGCTAACATACAAATACACAGCCTCATTTTTAGAAGCTTAATAAAATTCCTCAAATACATGTTTATATAAATGTAGGTATTAACATAAATTATGAAGCTGAAGAACACGCCTATATAGCTAGACTATATGAGCAGGAAAAACCAACGCCTTGGATACATTTATCAATAAATCGTAATACACCGATATTTCTACGCGGAAGCTGAGATAATAATAGAACATAATAAACCGAATTATCGTACGGAAACCTTTACACTGGAATAGAGATAGTTTGACATCAGGATAAATTACAGAGTGGACGCCTTAGTGGATGGATATTTTAAATTATTAGCCTTGTAGGAGATGTAAAGATTTTGACGTGTTGGAAACTCAGTAGCCGGCCGGTGCGCGGAGGCATAGGGGGCGGGGAAGGGGTGCAGGAAAAGCGACACCCTCCCCATCTGTGGCGGACGCTGTTGCTACGCGGCGCCGCGCCGCCACAACACCGCAATGTGACGCCGACGACGTCGCTACCGCCCATGCACCACTCGCGGATTTCCGGCATTTAACGGAAAAGGACATGATTTGTGGAATCGAAAAAATAACAACTAAAACAACATATTACCATGCACTCAAATGGGCCAGTGCGATGGCCCTTATCCCCCCGAAGCTAACTTTACTTCCGGTTTCTAAATTTTAGCTTGACTTGTAAAGCTATTCGTTAAGTTGTGAGTTAGTTTAAGTTTAGATTATGTCGGACATTAAACAATGTATCATAAAAAATAAGCAAGGAAAATCAATGATGCAGTGTAATTGATTCGTGCTTTATCTTGACAGATTAGGGAAATGCATCAATTTTACATATATTATTTGAAATAATTCCACAAATGCAAGTTAACGAAAACTGCAACATTGAAATTGAATGATAATGAAAGAGATTTCTCATTGATTTTTAAATTAAACATTTTCAAGCGAGTGTTATTTGAAAATTGGAAAGTATAACACAGACGAAAGGTTAGGTTTTTGCTGAAAACAATGAGGAAGTATCGAAAACCGAATCAAATTGGAGAATCAATCATTCATAGACCATTCGTCTAACATATTTTATTTTAAAGGCAAATGAGTAAAATCAAGATATCGGAAAAGCGGCATAAGGCTCCGCCGGTCGGCTGTCAGATTGTTCCGCGGCGGGTACGTGACAACGAGACGTCGCCGGGCGGAGGGTGGGTGCTGTTCTCTTCGCGAAACGCAAGCCGAAGCTACCTGCGGGCAGGATGGGTGCCCTGCACGTGTGGCAGAAGCACTGCATCACAGAATCCCTCACGAGGCTGATCAACATCGCGGCGGATTTTATAAAATATATTAATTCACAATAAAAATTCGAGCGGGACCGGTCGGTTTCCTTTCGCGTGCGTCCGCGTGCGACTCTTGTCCCGTACTGGCCGAGCAAAGGGGTAGGCGGGCAGCGCATCCGCCGAACGCCGCCAGAGTTTCCACCCAGGCTGTGCAGTCTGCAAACGCGCCGAGAATAAAATACCAATTCGCAACGTTGCAATATCAACCCTCTATACGAGGTTTGCAGGATTGAAGCGGTATTTTGATGTTTCTGTCAATGTTAAATGGCATGCCTGGCTGTAGATTTCGGCGTCGGGGGTAGCGACGTCGGCGCGCGCAGGGTAGACAGCGAGACGGAGTCAGAAACGGCGTCGCTCGATACGAGCCGCGCGCTTCCGACGAACCATCGCAATTCCACTTCTCTCTTTTCGACTCCGCTCGATTCAAAATGCATCGCAGTTCCGGCGGCACATTACTCACGCTGCTGAATAACATTTCAAAAGCATTGTCCTCATAAAACACAGCCTCCGCCTTACTGATATTGGCTACAATAAAGAAAAGCGATTTTCGTTGACAAACTTTTATTTTCGCCAGTATTGTATTTATATTGAACCCCATAAGGCCGACGCCGCCTTTCGCTTGACATTAACATTGGCAATGAATTTGTTTATCACCGACCCAAGTAAAGGCGTAAAAAGAATTGGATTTTTAAGGGTCTTTCCGCGCCCGCTTCTGTTCGGCAATATTGCGTACTCCTTCCAGGAAAATTTCTGAGAAACGACGTAACAAAAATGTTTTAATCAACTTATTAAAAAATGAAATAAAGATCAAAAAAATGTAGGTACTTACTTACACATTACACCTACTTACACATTATTGTACTCAGTCTACATATTATTATTTAATTTTTTTCTACATAAAATAATTACATATTTCCAAATTAATATTTTTATGAAAATTGTATTGTACCCACATTAAATATAATTTAAGAAATATGACAATAATTAACTTTATAAACCAAGTCAGGTGTAACAAATGTACGAATGCAGCGTATATCAAATTACGAATTGCAGCCGTGACGCAGACTGGCTAGATGGAGAAACATATCCGCCTATCTTTTCTGCATTCAAAACTGAAGTGTTCAAGCGCACTTAGTAGACGAGAAAGGTGGCAACTGGCAACAGAATACGACAGGTACTTGTACAGGTGCTACGTTGACACTAAAATGCTTCACCTTTCTATGTTAAAATTTTCACTTTGTCATATTTTGTTCGTTGTCATAGGGTCGTGGGAACGAATAATATCAATATATTATGTATTAGCGCACATTTACATTGCACACGGTACATTTCCGCACAAGTGGAAAGAAGCGTTTGTGACCCCAATTTTCAAAAACGGCTCCACTTCGAGAGCAGAAAACTACAGACCAATCTCGATACTATCAGTACTCAGTAAACTTTTCGAACGTATAGTATATGATCAACTTTACCCTGCTATATGTAAAAACATTAGCGAAAAACAACACGGTTTCATGCAACGCAGGTCGGTGGTAACAAATCTTGCAATATTCTCTAGTTATCTTCTTAATTCCATGGATAAAAAATCGCAAGTAGATACCATCTACACCGATTTTTCTAAGGCCTTTGATAGAGTTAATCATACTATCCTGATCCAGAAACTAGAACTACTTGGTATTCACGGAGATCTACTCCGCTGGCTTACTTCATACATTCACAACCGATGCCAAGCCGTAGTTATTGGTGGACACCGCTCAAACTTTATCTCTATTCCCTCAGGCGTTCCCCAGGGTTCTCATCTGGGGCCACTTTTATTCAACTCATATATCAATGACATTGGCAAGTGTTTTCAACACGCAAACTATATTTTATATGCAGACGATCTAAAGCTATACACGGAGGTGAATAGCCTTGCTGACTGCCATAGACTGCAAGAAGACATAGAACGCCTAACATCATATTGTGTCCAGAATCTCCTTACTCTAAATGCTTCCAAGTGTCAATCTATTTATTTTACAAGAAACCGTACACCAATAAAATTTCAGTATGAAATTAATTCCGCGCCAATCCCATTCACTCCGGTAGTCAGAGACCTGGGTGTCCTATTGGATATAAAACTAAACTTTAATGCTCATATTGATCACATTGCACAAAAATCCTCAAAAGCATTAGGTTTTGTTTTGCGTACAGGTAAGCCATTTACCAACACACACGTCATAAAACTACTTTATTTCTCCTACGTACGCAGCATCTTAGAGTTTGCTTCTACTATTTGGTCACCCACCTATAAATCACAAAAAATCAGACTTGAAAAAGTACAAAAACGATTCATCAAGCACCTAAGATATCACAAATCATCACCTCCAACCCAAGTAACACAACATAATTCCACCAGCACACATAACTACAACATCAACTCCCTGGAATCACGACGCACTGTCCACGACATTAAATTCCTACACCAAATCATACATAACGCCATTGACTCGATCGAAATAGTGCAGTCCAGCATATGTTTAAATGTACCCCAGAAACGCACGCGCTCTCAAAAATTATTCCATATACCTAAACACAACACTAACTACGCTAGTAATGCTGTATTCGTTAGAATAATGACTACGTACAATAATTTTTTCAGCGATACAGACATTTTACACCTAACATTTGACACATTCACAAAAACAATTTGTGAAAAAACATACAAAACTAACTTCACACTACCGCAATAAATACCAAAGCCTACTCCCACGCACTCTCACCCATATATACACACGCACGTAAACACATACCTTATATTATATACTTATTTTAAAGTTGTTTCTTCTATCTCACTTTGTTTTAGTTTAATATAAATGTAATAATAAATGTGGAAACCCATTATTGGTCCTTGTATATTATGTAAAAAGTTGTAATATGTACTTTCAATGTCGACTGTGAGGTTTCCCAAATAAAATAAAATAAAATAAAATAAAATATTCATACTGCTATTACATGCATAAATACCAGATTATAATATGTAGGCACATGAATTTAAGCTTTTATTGGTACCTACACCACATATCTTAATCACCACACGAAGGAGGAACTTAGTGCGACCATTGGTATCTAGCGATGGAATACAAAAAATGCAATTTATTAAAATGTACTTATGTTAATTTAAAAAAATGTTCTTTTAGTTCGATAGACTGACAATTATTATAGAATACTGGTATAAAATATGCGTCCGCTGAAAAAGTTTATCTTATTACATTATGATTATTTTTATCATAGACATTAATTAACTAGGGGTGTTAGAACTGGAGAAGAAAGGCGGAGAATCGGGCAGATCGGAGGAGTTTGCTTGAGGACGAGGTCAACTCCAGGCTATATATAGTACCTACCTATCAGATAAGGTGGAGACGACAAAAATGATCGATCAAAGATGGATTTTTTTAAAAAATAATTCATGGTTTTAAATGTTTTTAAATTTAATTAAAAAACTTTTCAAGAAAACAAAAATGCGTGTAGGTACTAGCTACACAATATGTACTTTATTACATTCAACAATTTTAATATTACGTACTCACTCTAACGCACACTTTAAAACGTAAGTACCTAAATAATTCGTGATACAAGCCTTCTGACACCAACATATTGGTGAAAACACGACGTTACCGATAAAACTTGAGGCATTGATATCAGTGATAACCGACCGACTCTGTCACAAAAGACGGTCAGAAGTAAAAATCGGTGGAATAGTTGAAAAAATTTGACTTGGATTTTTTGCCATTGAACTAATATACCAACATATTACCGATTAATTGGAGATTTAAAATAAATGGAGTATGATTAAGTTGATTTCTGACAACTGTGACTCCGCCCAGCTTAATAAATAACAATTTATTTCAATTTAAAGGCAACAAATCAACGCTTTGTTGCCAACTGACGGCAACAAAACAATTCATTATCGAAGGCAGCGTCGGAGGATAAAGCACTCAGACACAAAACGAATACAATAATTGAGATGGGGCGGAGGAGCGGAGGCAGGGTGGGGGCGGATGGAAAAATCTTTACACCAAAGGCGCTCTAATTGCTCTCATTTCCTTTCAATTACACCACGGCCCGCAGTTGCCGGTTGCCACTCACAAGTCGGAAGACCCGATTGTATTGCTTCGAGAACACACAAACCTACTGAGGCTGGGGAGGAAAATATAATTAATTGAAACTCAGCAAATCAACGGGCATTGTAAACGAGCCACTCGATACAAATATCATATTCTAGGTGGTGAATTTCCTTCTAGAATGTAGGTATCTGAATTTGTTGATCATGGACATCAAATTACGTGGGTATGTATTTATCTTTCAAGACTGGAACAACCATAAGTAGTTAATAGTATAGATTCCTTTATCCGATTATATAGCACATTTATAACTAAATAATAAACTATTTATTTTTATTCAAAATTATGTAGGGGCGATCACCTAAAAGAAAGTTCATTACTACGAACAGATACAAGATATTAATTGAACTTTTACGAGGTAAAACTCCATTATAATGGTTTTGAAACTATTAGGTTATTTTTATTAACTATACTTTAATTGACTCATTTACGTTGACAGCTGTTTCGGGCTATTACAAAAGCTGACGCTTCATGACTGCAAATCATATAAATCAGACATGTGAACATATATTTGTATATTGTCTTAAGGTACATGAAAGGACAATTTTAGAAGAGATGTGTTTTAATTTCAATGATCAAGCTTTTGAAGTTATACTTCTTTTGGCGCGGTTGGGCAATCAGATTAGAGTGTATTTTTGGCGTGTGACATGTACCTAACACATAATAAATTTTTTCACGCGAAAAAAAACGCACTCGATTGGATTCGAACCACAGATTGTTTGGTTATCAGCCGAACGCATTACCTTTACGCCACAGTATGATACTGCAATCGTGACGATTATACAGTATTATATTATAGTTTAGAATTGTTCCGTTGCATAGGCAGCAAATTTATTATTGTGGGCCATTTGCAATTTCTTACGTTAACAAACGATTAAGCGACAAAGTGACAGTTGGTTCTTTTAAAATAAAAACAACGAGAAACCATTATATAATTTAGTAATATAAGTTAAAGTGTATAGAAATAAGCCAACGGCGTTCCATTAAGCGGTCCTTTTTATTGAGTGTGTAATTTAACAAGATAATTAAGACCTAGTCAAAGAATCTAGTTTATCACAAGTTTTGTTTTTGTTTTGTTACGCCAAAGAAGTATAACTTCTAACGCGCATACATAAGTACACGCACCGATTTTTATTTTTATTACAAAATGAGTTTAAATTGTTTGATTGTTGTGCGTAAATGATCTAAAGCAGAGTTAATGGAATTTGTAAAATTTGAATAACGGAAAATATTTGAATTTCCAATGGCTCTATTGTAAATAATTACAAGATAAAAAGAACTTTTTATATACAACGTTTTTAAATTTTCTGTTGAATCATATAAACTTGACTTGACTAGCTTAAACGATCAAAAAAATTGTACTTGATAGAAATACTGAAATGTCATTTCATATTGATTTCCATAGTAACGCACGTATATATTATTATTTAATAATTTAGTTTCTAGGACCCCCTAGCAACCAATAATGGTATCGAAATAACTTTTCATACAAAACAGAATTAACTGTTAATGAATTCAATTCTACTTAAATATGGCTAAAAGGATTTAAAAAATACATTGGCATCGTGTTATGATATATTCTAAAAGTTCTAAATGTCTAGCTAGTCGGGAAGTTAGTTAAAAATCGATTGCAAGATTTGTACAGGACAAACAACCACCGGACAAATAAGAATACGACCTAAGAAAACGTTGTAAAATAGCTTTCACCCATTTGAGCAGCCTAGTGCTCCGGTGACCTTTGATTTCCAGCGTTCTCATGGAGGCAATTTGAAGGCAAATGGAGGCAAAAAATGGAAGCAAATGCCACTTTGGAAACCACTGACTTAGTGTAACTATACACGGAATGAAGATGTCACAATGTACGAACACGAATATTGTAACGGTAATGGAACCGATCACATTATAATATTACCATTGTGTAATGTAGGTACTTATACTATAGTAAGTAAGCACAAACGATACGCATACCATGTAGGTTCCACACACGTTATTATTCAAAATCGATATTGTAGGTAGTTGGTAGACTTGATAGATGAATGACATAGGATAACTTTATGGGACTAACAGTGTACGTTGATCAGCGATACGGATTTAATTTTTCATAGTGGGAATATAGGGTCACTGGCACTGCCTGATTATTAAAACGTATTCAGGAAAACGACACCAAATGAGGAAGGAGCAGAACAAATGTATCACAATGCGATTATATTGTGTTTACAATAAATGTCATTTTCATTTTTTCCCTGCATTGAATAAAAAAAACAGTGAGCGTTAATGACTAGTCATTATCCGAACCATACAATCCGCGGCATAATACATGGCAGAGGAAATCGCCGCATGTTGTGACTTAAGAACCTACGTGGTTGGTACGATTTCAACTCGACCGAACTGTTCCGGACAAAAATCGATGAAGGGAAAATCATCTTAATGTACGGAACAAAGTAAATAAATAAATACGACATCCTGGCCTGTAAAAAGACGTAGCATATATTATGTAAGTGTGGGGGGTATCTTATCGAGTACCACGAGGTGTCATCGTTAGCCATTTAGTTCACACGTCGCCTTTAATTCCGAATACACATTAAAAACAACATGTGAGTTTTATCCGGCGAGCGGGATTCGAGTCTGTGTCCTCTCAGCTAGAAGCGCAGGATGACAATCTCCGATTCATAATAATTAAAAAAAAAACCATTATAAAATCATTATTTACATAGGGTAGTGTAAAAAAAATAGTCTTTGTGTCGCTAATGTACCACTGTTATACTGTGGCTATTAATTTTGATAATTAAAAGTATATTTTATAATTATAATATTCGTGACAGACGAGGGTCGCGAAATGCTTATGCATGATATCCGACACTGTCCGCTCGGGATAGCGGCGGGATTGCTAATACATGTCGAGAAAGTTGAATGAGTCACAGGAGATCGATAGGAGATAGCGAGGAAAACAACACAAATTATACCGAGCGCTCACTCGAGCGGGAAGCCTCCCCAATCTCAAATACGCACCGTAATTGAACGGCCAATGCAATGATACCAATCAGTGGCGAAGTCTTCCTCTCGTTCGGTAAGAAAGGATAATAATATATCGCTGTCCAAGAAGCCAACTGATTTAGCAACAAGTCTCATTGTAAATAGCTATCTGGAATCTTATAGGTGATATTTATTTCAACGAGGCAAGTTATCTGATTCGATTCTAATATGCGGCCCCTTTCAACGTAATACGGTTAATGATACCTAACTATTCTACAAACAATAATAGGTGTTTTAAATCAGTTTTTGTTACATGCTCGTGTCGGAATAATAGAACTGTATCACTTTAATAAATTAATGGTTAGCATTAAAAATGGAGAGGTTAAAGTTAACTAGCATGGTACGACAGTGCACGAAGATTTGCGACTGAAAACTAAACTAGTTCACAATGGAAAACTACAAACAGTTTGTATTGTAGAGAATAAAAAAAATCCCGATTTAAGCAATGCTAGGGTTTGTAATCCTGGAATCCCGATTTGATCCCCATCGATTTTCTGAATCCAACACCCGAGAAAATACTAACTAAAACTCCCGTATTTGCTTTTATATGATTTTCCTTTGAAATAACCTATTTTTGTGATTAAAAGTTCAAAGTTTCTGAAATAAACATTCATTCTTCATATTTTATCAATCGTCTATATTTGTCATGATAAAATTGAAGCCAACTGGCTTAAAGTGTTTTATGGTATTCTTGTCAATTCTTAGTGGAAATACATTGAAAAACTTAATTACAATAAAATATAATAAAATGTATTATTAATTTAATTAAACGCAATTTTTTTATCGTACTTATTCCACTTTTATTTAAGAGCATACTTCAGTGAAACGGCAAATAATTTTCAGCTATTGGTGCGACGAAATTTCGGACTCGCTGCCAATCGGAGAGCGAAAGTTGAGCTGTGAACACGTCAATTTGTTTTGTGATGGCGTCGGAGGAATTAATTCTTAAATCCTGTAAACATGACTAAAAAACGTTACCCATTTACTTGAAAAAGAAAACATGTCAATGAAAATATTATTATTATTATTATTACTAAAAGAACAATAAACATAACATTAAATGGACGCATGTTGAATTTTTATGACAAATTATGTTTTGTTCTGTACGCGCCGCTTGCACAATCTTCGCGTCGCGTAGTTACGATCGTTTTAAACCGTGCCCCAGCTGAAGTATAGCCTTAATATCTGGACCGCGTTCGTCCGCCTCAGAAAGACATTTTCAACTATAGTATGACAATTATATTATGTAGTGTTCATTCCACATTACGTAATATCGGCTTCATTCGTTAACGAATGTAACGGCCGTATGTTGTAGCTTAACCACTGGGGAATGCCAAAAGAAATGGCGTATTTCAAAAAAACACTACCTTATTCTTAGGCCAATAATTAATATAAAGCAATCATTATTCGTAAGATGTTTATCACACTTGAATGGTCAAAGACATAGCTTATAATGAGTATCTTTAGAATTATCTTCAAATGTGTTAATCTTGCCGATTTTTGAATAATAAAATGCCTAATTCTTGTCAAATTTGGGATCACAGAGATTATCAATATAATTTTTTATCGTGAATATTTTACAAAAATTATCTCGTCATAAATTATACTAATGGTTTTATAAATGCGTTTAAAAATTAATAAATGTAAAAAATCTTAACACCACTGCACAGTTATGTACCGAAATATGACTATATTCTAAAACATTAGAGCGAGAGGTTTAAAAGAATACTATTTTATGTAACAAAAATACTTTATGCAGTCATCAAATGTTTAAAATAAATATAAAGGATAATAAGGCTTCAAAATTATATAAATAGATTATCTACAACGTTTAAGGAGTGTCCAGGATCATGGTTTGAAAATACAATAAAAACTCAATTTTGACCTACGACGAGCATGTCCCACCTTAAGGTATGCGATGGGCGATCCGACAAAAATAGTGCACACTTTTCCGGTCATACTTTTTTTCTTGAATTAAGAAGACATATTACATATGGTGTTAGTTATTTTTTAAATTCATTGATGCCCTCCCTGCCTTAAACAAACCACGACAGATAAAAAAATATTCTTCTACATTTACAGATTGTACTCTTAATTCAAAGAAAACAAATACACTTGACTGACAAAGTTTAGTGTATACTATATCTGATCTTAACAACCTACTTCCACCATTTGTCACTGACCTAAACGGGTAATATACAAGCACAATGTAAGATGTACGTGGGCATTTTCGCCAAAGTTTGTACATTGCGTTTTTGGCATGTCCCATGACTTTGATTGATTTTTTCATAGTTATTATATTATAAAATGTTGGAAAGTTATGTACTTTTAACATGCAAATTTATTAATTTACTCTATTCAATCAGTTAAATACAACTATCTGACCTGTATATATTTTTAATTGATTATTTAGATCGAAAGGTAGTGCGTTTTTACCATGTCCCACCCATAAATTCAAATAAACAAAGTCTGATTTCGTCATTAATTTTGAGTGTGTAAAATTAAATTCGTAGTGTTTTCAACAGCTTACATTATATATTTTTGGAAAATATATAGTTTTTTCGTAAATTTGTACCAATATTGAAAAAAAATCACGTTTAAAGTGTGTCCCAGGATATTTGAAAAAGTGGAACTCCACATTCCGTTACCACGATTTTAGCATGAAGGCGAAAAATTTTCACTATAAATATGTTTTTTTTTAATGTAGCAACATTTTTGTATAACACTGATCGCCATGTACACTTTAAATTGTTGGTGTGTGTCGGTATCGCTATCGGAACAGGTTGCTTTCTGGGTTGGTCATTTAAGAAGTTCCACTACTGTTACCACGATTTATAAGGTAAGAAAACACATATTTCTATTTCACATACTACACATATGGAGCTTATCTTTCATACTACAGATATAATAAAACATATCGCAGGTTTAACAATAAAACTAAGCTAAATTTTGGCTTCAAACACTTCTGAAACAGAATCCGTTACTTCCACTCCGAAACTATATTGGTGGTAACGTATATGTGGAATGTAAAAGTAACGAAATGGCATGCATAAAGTTGGGTTTACAGTGTGTGTTTAGTTCTTCATAGATTATAAAAAAAATTATTTTGTCTGTTCGTATGAAAAACAAAAATATTTTCATTAAAAAATATAAAAAATAACCTGACTATAATATAATAATATAATAAAGATTAAAAAAGTATGTGATATGTCTGAATACGCAAAAATAGCGCACATAAAAGTATGGAGATAAAAAAAAACAACAGAAGGAAAAGAAAAAACACCAGACTGAAATAATTGCGAGACAGGCACTGGCTCTGTCATACTCTTTCTGTTATACGCCACCAAAATTTTAAAACTTCTCCATACATTTTAGGCATAGAAATTTATAAAAATGTATGAAAAAGTATTTTTTTGTCACGTTTAACAGAAATGTGTACTCGATTAGATTTAATACCTAGAACTGTAGGTATTCACGAAATGTCAGAAAAGTACGTCTTGATTACAATCAACCTGTATAGCTACATTTTATGTTGATGAATACAATTAAATTTCAAGACAACATAAAGTCGAACTTGGTTATTACGAGGAAGATGGGACCGACTGAATTTGCTTGTTATAAGCGTTACTCGTTATATCAGAGAATAGGTATTTTTAAATGAGCATGTCACATTACACAAAAAGCCGAAAATAAAAAATTTGGAAACCATCGTAAAAATCCCCGAAACGAGCATGGCATTCATAAACTACAAAAGAAGTTGTTTATTGTAATTAACGCTGGTAGGTACCTACGGACTTCACAAACCTTGGATTTTTCAACCATATGCGTGGATACTTTTTTATTATTGTCGGTGAAACACCAATAAGGTAGGTACTTAGACACTTTACTAGTGTCATAAACGTAATCCGACCCCGGCGGCATCCTGTCCAATCGGATTTTATTGCTTAGGGTCGAAATGTTTTAAAACGGTCGACACATTAACAGTATTTTAGCTCGGTATATCCGATAAGTTGCTCGTTATAACAGTGAAAGAATTAAATGTATGGCGAAAATCATAAACCAATTGTCAACAAATGTTTCGTTATTACATCCGAGATCTCGCTATGTCAGAGATCGTAATAACCGAGTTTGACTATAATTATTTTCGTAAAAGTTATATACTCCGTGCCGCGCTAGGAACTCGCGTCTGAATCCCTTGCTGATTTTTTTTTTCATATATTGTTAATTTGCTTAAAAATATTTTTTATCTGAGTTACAAATAATATAAATGCCAAATAAAGTTATGGTAATGTATAGTGTGTCAAAATTATTACCTACCTTATTTTACAAGTATTGTGAAATTTATTATAAAATATGTCTATTTTAGTGATTAAGTTTGATTTGTTTTGTTATTTTGACGCACGTTGAATATTTATCTGTCTATCAAAAAATTCAAATAAATTTCATAAAACAAAAATTTGTTTTTATGGTAACATGTAACTTAAGCTTTACAAATTACACTCCGTTACCATTTCGTTCCATTCCGAAAATGTCCCCAAAAAAGTTGAACGTTAACTATTTTTCATTTGATTATTAAATAACGAAACTTATTTATTTTTCCAATAAAATTTAGTAAAAGTGATTATTGTCTTTAAAAAAATAGCAGAACGAACATTGATTGGTTTTTTCAAATACTAAAGGAAAAATGCTCTGCCATTATAGACATAGGGTAACGGAGGGGAACGAAATGTGCCCAAGAATTAAAATTCAATAATATTTTTTGACTATTTGTAGTTTTATTTTGAAGTGTATGGTTTTTTTAATCTAATAGAGCTCTTTTAAGTGATAAAAAGTGTTTCATTCATGTTTTAAAAGCTAAGTTTCGTAGTCACGGAACGGAAACTTATTATGCCCAATTTCATAATAAAAATGATATAAATATTGTATTAATCAATATTTTGCTGAAAAATTGCTATCACCAATTCAGCAATAGAACAAGGAATCTGCTAGCTATATAAAAATGGTTAATTTGAGTGAAAAAATAATATTACCCAAATTTCAAACATGTACAAACTTTGGCGAAAATGCCCACGTATGAAGTACTGCTCCGTATGCATGTTACTGTTGGTTCAATGTTTCGCAAAAGCTTATATGTAGAGAGCTTTGATACCTGAACATGCAATGCATTCGAAAAACGATAATTCATCAATAAATTATGTAGGTTGCTGTTTACTGTATGATACATTGTAAGTCACCGAGAAATACGCATGGGCAACAATGCTACACACTGGTACAAGAGGTAACGAAAATCAGGCGACCTTGTGTAATTAATTATAGGTAATAATCTTTTGTGTGAATATTTTGTATTATCCTATCAAAAGAAGTACTGATACACTGAAGTGGCTATTTCACATTTAAATTTATAATCACTACGTAGTGGAAAGTACCTAATAGTAATATCAGTATGGTGTTTCAGGTGGTGGGCAGGTGGTATTGAGGTAAGGCAACGGGCGCCGTGGAGTCATGGCGCCGCCACTCGACGCCCCTGGTAGACGCCGCGGCGTGGACGCCCGGGCCCGATCACGCGACGCACACTCATCAAATTCACATTAAAAAACAAACCTTTGTTACATCTATTTTTGGCGAATAATATCGTCAAGGTCAATTAAGATACGAATCGTGATACTCTGATGGTAAATTTGAAGCACCCTAGAAAAACTTAAGATATCATCTATGCTATGCGATGCTGAGGAAGGGGGGATTTATGTTTACTAGGTATATCTGACGAAACTAAGACCTCACACATCATCATACACGAAAGACATATGTACTCTTTGTCGTCCCCCTAACAAACATCTCAAAAGATTGAAGATTGACAAATTCATAAATGTCTGCTGATATACGTTGCAGCAAAGAACTATGAACCGACAAGAATGGAATGAGCTAGGGGAGGTCTTTATCCAACTGTGGATCGACCCCGACTGATGATGATGATGAAATGTCAATGCTAACAATAAATCAGAAGAAAAGATCAACTATCGTTGTTATTGCTTTATTATAAGGAATATACCTATTATAATAAAAATCACAGACACATGTAGATTAGGAAAAAATACCGAATATTTACTTCCTAAATCCATCGCGATCTGGGCGAGCTTAATTTACCAACAACAAACTTATGCATTTTAGGTATTTTTTCGACAATATTGGCAAACAGCTATATACCTACATGTGAAATCAAGGTACCTACCTATTAAGATTTCTATGCGTCGTTAGGACCACAAAATTTTAACGTTGACGTAAGTACTTTTCCATAAAAATAACTACATTTTTTATATTAATAATGAATACACGAATGTATCATTGATTTTCCAAAATCGTGCACGCTACTTTTTTTTATTATTATGTAACTGTTTATTTTTGTTACCCGATTGATAATATTGATATGTTCATATTTTAAAGTGATCTGGAAAATCACGATATTAAAATTTATTGAACTCACAGGTTTTGCAATGAGAACGGGTAGGTATTGTAAAAAACGGTGACGAATATTATCCCTCCTGCAAAATAAATAAGTCATCGAGGGGTGGCAACACAACCCACCATATGAAACCGTAAAGGGTATTCCAGAGTTCTAAAGGCGGAAAATAGTGCTACCCTCTCACTTCTCAGTATTTTCTATCCAACATGACAAGACCTAGGTACCTACTTGACACCTTTCGTAAAAACCTCATGAACATTAGAATCACTTCATTCGCGTTCGCGGTAATATCAAAATCTACGATGGTTTCTCGTATTGAACGGATTTCGGGTCAGACGACTTGTTTATATTAAGGCATATTTTATGCTACACATTTTTTAGTTAAACGGTGAAGTGAATTTACATTAATAATCGGGATTGTTTTGTTTTGCCATATTATATAATCAATAAGTTAAATATGTAGGTACTTGTCGAGTTGAATTTAATAACGATTTTATATTAGAAAAATCAACACAAAGCTTCAAACAAATAGTAATACATACACAAAGGAAATTATTTACTGCCAGCAAACTTACTAAAATATTAATCGCGCTTTGGCCAGTCAGTGATCGAATCAGTCATTAACAAAATTTTGATATCGCCACGTGATAATAATAATCATATCTCATTTTTGAAAAAATCGATGATTATTTCATATTATGTACCTATTATTATTATGAAATTATTACTTACTTATAATACTATTTATTGCTTTTGCTGATTCAACTTTAGGAACCGAGATACCAAAGATAATATACCTACCTAAGTATTCACTAATATTGACCAACTTGCGACCGAAAATACATTGAGTCAGGGGTAGATTTGCTCAGCTGTCAGTCTCAATAATAAAACAGTAGGCATAGATAAACTTAATCTTGACTAACAAAATGGTTGAAATAATGAATAGATTTCTCATGACATAGGAAGGGGAGAAATTGGACGACAATTGAGGAGTGCATACGAGTGATATAAGTGCAGTGTTCCAAGTGCAGGCAGGGTTAATCGACGAGCGGTGCAAAAGTGCACACTGCACGGGAGCGAGTCACCGCGCCCACGACCGCCGAACAAACGCAATTAAAAACGTCTGCGAAATGATCAGAGGGGAAAACACATGAGTTGCTAAAGAACACTGCGCTGAGTGACATTATTTTCGAATCGAATAAATTAAATCAATCATAGAAATAAGCAATATAATCGACTTAGGATGGTCGATGGACATTGAATTTAAATTCAAATAATTTGACGTGAGGCAATTTTATAACAATCTGTATAGCAAACGTTGCCAGAAAAGCTCACGACGAAAAGCGAAACCTGGGTCGCTAAAACTGATTCCTATGAAAGCATTAGCACCCATTAGAAGTTATTGTAGAATAGCACAATTATTACAATAAATTTTCCTAACCTAATGATTTAATGAATATCATCACCATTATTATGACGAATAATTCCCATATGGCAGACCCTTTAGTTTCTTAACTTTTTGCTGTGTGAAGACTTCAATTCAGCTATCTAGATGTTTTAAGACAACCCTGATTATTAATTTGATGATTGAGGTGATGAAGATTAAATGAGCACAAGTGACGTGTATTAAAAAAATAGTTAGTAGCAGTTCTTAAATCACCACATAGCGATTTATATGTGACACAGGATGCAAACATGTAAACTGCTTTGCATAAAAAGATATACCTAACCATTTTATTCCCAACATTGAGGTATATCACATGGATAATATTATGACGTATACACATACATGGTGTAGTTAGTGATGGCGAACCAATGGCACGCGAATATTGTATTTTGAAGACAAAAAATGCCCCTTTTTTAGAAAAAAGTTTTACAAATAAATATATAATATGTAATATTAAAAAATAACGATGACAATACGGCCATGGGTCTTTACATCGCTTTTTTGATATTATTTTTACCAATAATATTTACCAATCGAAGCGTTAACGGTAACGACGAAATTAATTCATAAATCACAGATCGCATTGTAAAAAAAATAGAAGGCAAATGGTCTTCAAGAATGAGTATTACGTTTAATGTAAATACTATACTTACTATGTTGTTCTAGTAAATACACACCTACCAAGTTTGTTATTATTAGTAGAAGTTAAAAATGAGATAGGAGTAGAAAAATAATACAATGGGGTCGGTGATGTTTCGACGCACATATCCAGCCTGAGCGTCGCCGTCTCCGGCTCTGATGCAGTAATGCAATGAACTCGGACGAGTGCCGCTAACATTGAAAAGTTAAAGTTACTTCCACATTGTGATGTGGCCTCTCGCCAACGACACATGGACGGTAATTACTAAGTGAAAGGCTTCTTTATGATTATTCACCAGACACGAAAACTGTTACAATTCACAATAATAGACAATGCATATTATTAATGACATAATTCAGTATTTGTGTAATGTTTAAACTGAACTATTGACGTTGATAACAATATATTTTGTCCACCAATGCCTATAGCAGGGTTGGCGAACCTTTTTTCGTACGCGTGCCAACATTTCCCAAAAAATATTTTTCGACTGTGACGTGCCAAAGAGTCGGGTCGTTTTTTTTAGGAAAATATTTTCGCCGCGGGCTGCAGGTTGGTCAATTTTTCGCAGTCGGCTCGTTTTTTTGCCTGCTATTTTTTGTACAATGCGATCTGCGCGTCGATTAGTAAAAATAATATTAAAAACCGAAGGAAAAGCGCATGGCTATGTCATTATTTTTTAATATGTAGGTAAGTATAATATTAATTTGTAAAACTTTTTTGATTTTTTTTATTGGTTTTCGTTCGCGTGCCATAGGTTCGCCACCCCTGGCCTATAGCTACCGTGACATTAACTCCCGTTTCACACGTAGCGAATAATATCGCGCGACCATTCTTCGTCGGCGAACAATGTCGCACACTCGCACAACAATATTCGCTGCGTGTGAAACGGGAGTAACTTGCCCTGCTAAGTTAAAAACAGGGCTTCAAGCCGGAACTGAACCGAAATAAGAATTTAAATTTCACTATGCCCTGTGTATTGATAATAACGTTGTTGTCGCTGAATATTTGCATTGTATTAATTCTTCTCCACAAAAATAATAAAATAGTATGATATCCAACTTTCGTATGTTTCTATCTCACTAATTAATGATTCATTTGTGTTTTTTTCTCTGATCATACTGCTTTAGCTCATACTTACCAACTAGCCACAATCACGTGATTCATGATACTATTAAAAGCAGACATAGATACGAAAAGACGATTATATTATCTTCACTGGGACGAGAAAACCAATACTTGAAGTGTTATAATTTTGGTTCAGTTAAGACATTCAAGCATTTAATATGTAATTAGAGAGATAAAGCACTTGCCGCTTTCAGACATAAATTGCTCCGCGGTACAAGCGGGAGTGTTTATATCCGAAGCTTTATTAACTTACTGTCTGGGGCGGCGATAAAATTCGCTTGATCGATAGACCTACCTGAGAAGGAGCAGTCAGTTGGCAGAGTATCAAAGAGGACTAACTTACTCTCAGTCGGGTGGTAATTATTATGTAGAAAGTTTTTACGCGCACAAATTCACTGACGTAAAAGACTGAGGTCAAAATATTCCGGATTCCAGAATGCAATAAACAAACAACGAATTACTATTATATAAGCGCCGCATTGCGCACGACCGTAACAGAAATTCCAACCGAGGGATTCGCAATAATATAATGTCCTATTTTCCAATACCGGTCGGCATAAGTTTACTATCGATTTATCATTGGCATTCCTAGTAGTCCGTTTCCACAATTCTATTATCACGAATTAGAGCGTGTTCCCATTCAGTTGATTTTATTGTGCTAATATACACTCATTTATTTTATTGTGTTTTTATCGGGAAATAACCAATAAAGGGTAAAAGCTTTCGATAAAAAATAATAATCAGGTCTTGTGAATGTCGATCAGTCATTCATCGCAGCAAAGCTCACACACCACGGGGGTGGCATGGCTGCCCACAATTCAAGCGATCTCCGAGACGTCGCGCGATATTACCAAACATATTTTTTGTTACAGGCCAACTCACGATAACCGAGCAACATTTTTTTCAATTAATTGTATCTACTATTCATTTCAAATTTAATAAAACAGAGGTTTTAAAAGTAAGCGGCCCATAGCATCGCATAATAAACAAGGCAATCTTAATTCAAAGTCACAATGATAGATAGATATCTACGTAACAGTGGCGAAGGGTGGAGGTAGGCTGTTAAGATCCGCCATAAATAGTGCATATTAAACTTTGTCAGTCATACGTATTTGTTTTCATTGAAATAAGACTCAAGTTTAGAGATTAGTTAGTTTTTAAAATTCAATCAAACCCTGCGAAACCAAGCCATAATAGATAATAGGTTGTCAAAAATACTCGTCTATATATTATAAAATATCTAAAATTATGCAATTAAATAATTATACTTACATAACTTTGGATATTTCGTAGATAGAATAGTATCTTTATCTATCATACGAGGGTAGCCGTTTATATTTCGGGAATAACAAACAAAAACGAATTTTTTATCAATGAAAATAGTTTTATTGTTTTTCAAAATATTCTCCACGACAATTTATACACTTTTACATGCGTTTGAACCAATCTGAAAAGCATTTTTGCCACTTTGTAGAAGGTAACTCCAAAACATGGTTTGTAAATGCATCAACCCCCTTTTAGAAAATCGTTGACCACGCAATTTATCTTTGACTGTCGGGAATAAAAAGAAATCATTTGGTGCCAACTCGGGTCTGCACGGCGGATGACCCAACAATTTGATGTTTTGAGTGCTCAAATAGGCGCTTGTTTGAGCCGATGTGTGAGAGCTCGCATTGTTTTCATAAAGGATGATTTGACGCCGACGGTTGCTTTTTCTCAATTCACCAAAAACTTCTGGAAAACAAATGGTTGTGTTCCATTCAGAATTGACTGTTCTATGATTCTCTAAAGGTACAGTTGCGACATGGCCCGTTTTTTCGAAAAAACAGGCGACCATTTGCTTCGAAGTGCTTCGAGCGCGAGCAACTTTTGTTGGTTTAAACTCTTTTTGGAAGACCCATACGGTCGACTGCTGTTATTTTCGGGCTAATACGTATAGATCCAAGATTTGTCACCTGTAACAATCTTATTAACGATTTTTGATGCACCTCGATCGTATTTTTTGAGCATTTCCTTGCACCAATCGACACGCGCCTCTTTTTATGCGATTGTCAAATTATGCGGGACCCAACGCGAACATAGCGTTCTTACGTCTAAATGTTCATGCAAGATCATATACACGCTAGTGTTACTAATGCCCAGAGATGTCTCATTCTCACGGTATGTCACATGACGATCTTGCATTATCAGTTCACGCACAGCATCGATGTTTTCTAGAGAAACAACTGATTTTGGACGACCTTTACGCGGCTCGTCTGTGAGCGAACGACAGCCACGAAAAATTCGCTAAATCAGCGATATACAGCAGTTTTTGATGGTGCTTCATCTCCATATAAAGCATTAAGTTCAGCGATGCACTGTTCCCGTGATAATCCACGTCGAAAGTAGTAAATAATCGCAAAAAAAATTTCAAGAGTTAATTCCATTTTTTGGCAGAGATAAATTTTTCAAATGAATTAAAAAAAAAACAAAAAGCGTCCGTTTGTTAAAACGTTCTGAGTACTTTTGCCGTTAAAAATGCCAAACTTTAAAATACAGAAGTCAAATTGCACCTAGCAATACCAGTGTTGCAAATTCCCGAAATATAAACGGCAACCTATGTAGTTTGGTTAGGCAGGGATGAATGAGTTAAAAAAATAGCTATTAATTTATGTGTCAACGAAAACAAATAAGTATGAGTGATAAAGTGTGAAAAATGTTGTCGTATCGCCTTATATATACAAAAACTCATGGTTTGGTTTAGGCAGGGTTATTTGATTTTTAAAAACTAACCAACACCATCTATAAATAATTGTAGTCTTAGTTCAATAAAAAGAAATACGTATGACTAAAAAAGTTTAATGTGCACTAATCATGAAGGATCTTAACAGCCTACCTCTACCCTTTGCTACTGCTACGTAATAATATCTGTACCTCAGAGGCAGACGGATGCAAATCCAAATACCCAATTGTTCAGGAGAGTCAAAAAACAATTTTTATTTTAAACGAATACTCATAACTTCTAAGAAAATATACATAGAATGTTCATTATTTTTTACTTATAGTAGTAGAAGTACTTTAGTACTTCTGGAATATGTAAGAAAGGAATAAATATACTTAATACAATTTTATATATAAACAAAATAAAATAAAAAACGTAGTGTGGATTTGCATCCTTCTGCCTCTAAAGATATTTTGTTAATGTGGATTTGTATCTTATTTACCTAGCCAAAATAAAACAATTTATAAGTTAAAAAAAATATAGGTATAAATATAACAAAGCAAACACATTTTTTTTTAAATTTTATTATGTCATCATCATCATCACCAGCCTGAATCTATTTACTGCTGGATGAAGGACTCGCTAATCTCCAAGCTGATTCCACTTCTCTCATTCCTGTGCGTTGCGTTGCCAAGTTTTTCCGCAGAACTTTATCATTTCATCGATCCAGCGGCCTCTAGGTCTACCTTGCGTATGTTTTGTACCTCTTGGATACCACTGAATGACTAAATTTGTCCAACGATTGTCCTTTCTTCGAGCTATGTGTCCAGCCCATTTCTATTTGATGTTTTTAGCAAACTCTATCACATCATTAATCCTTGTCTGTTTCCTTATCCACTCATTCCTCTTTTTGTTCTTTTGCGTTATGCCCAGCATGCACCTTTCCATACCACGTTGTGCTACTCTAAGTTTCTGGATCTCTCTTTTACTTAGGGTCAATGTTTCACACGCATGTGATTACGGGAAGTACACACAGGTTGAACACTTTGCACTTTAGGCAGAGTGGGAGGTCATTTTTGAAGAAATTATTCAGGCGGCCAAAAGCACTCCAGCCTAGCTTTACTCTGCGAACAATTTCATCAAATATACATCCATATATAGCAGTGGCGAAGGGTGGAGGTAGGCTGTTAAGATCCGCCATAAATAGTGCACATTAAACTTTTTCAGACATACATATTTGTTTTCATTGAAATAAGACTACAATTTACAGAAAGTGTTGGTTAGTTTTTAAAATTCAATTAAACCCTGAGAAACCAAGCCATAATACATAATAGTCAAAAAATACATGTCTATCTATAAAATATCTAAAATTATGCAATTAAATCATACATAACTTTGAATATTTTATAGATAGAATAATATTTTTTATTTATTATAGTTTGGTTTAGCCAGGGCTTAATGAAATAAAAAGATGAACCAACAATATGTGTAATATGTATTTTTAATCCAACAAATAACTATGAATGAAAAAGTGTGCACAATTTTGTCGTATCGCCCAAATTAGACCAAAACTATTATGGTTTCGTTTAGGCAGGGTTTAATTGATTTTTAAAAACTAACTAACACGATCTGTAAATTGTAGTCTTAGTTCAATAAAAACAAATACATATGACTAACAAAGTTTAGTGTGCACTATTTATAGCGAATCTTAACAGCCTACCTCCACCCTTCGCCACTGATATATAGACACTTGTTGTGCCAGATAAATGTAGTTTTTCACCTGTTCGAGCTAAATGCCATTGATGAGGATCTCTTTTTGGCTCGCAAAGCAGTTGAACATGACTTTCTTCTTTGATACATTTATTTTCAAGCCTATTTTGTTGCTTACTCCAGCGAGTTCCTGCATTTTGCTTTGGAGGTCTTCTGAGTCTTGCAAACTACTATTTATTATCATCGGCAAAGCACAGATGACACACGTATTCTCAATTTATGGGGACCCGTGTCATTCCAGTCAAGTTGCCTAAATAAGTCTTCAAGTGTAGCTGTAAACAGTTTAGGTGAGATTGTATCACCTTGTCGGACTCCTTTGCTGATAGGAAATGCGCGATGGTTTATGGAGATGTTGTTGCGCTACTGTATATGTTATTGAAAATAATTATATAGCGCCCGGGGATTCCTTGATTTCTGAGTGCATCGAGTATTGAAAATTTCTTTATGGAATCGAACGCTTTCTCATAGTCTACAAAAACCCATGGATAGCGGCAGCTTGTATTCCTGTTACCGCTCTGATTTCTCTGATGACTTGGATATGGTCCATAGTGCTGTATCCTCCTCTAAAGCTCGTTCTCCTGGCTGGTTCTCGTCTAGTACCTACATATTGCAGACGGTTTGAGAGAATTTTATCTTAGTGGATTATTGGATTTGCATCCTTCTGCCTCTAATGTAGGTATGGCACTTGCATCTGTATGCTATGCATATCTTGGACTAGGACTTTCATCTCTCTCCCACTAATAAATAAAGGCTTTAGCATGACGATTCTTAAAAAAACTCATTTTCCCCAAAAACGGAGTTGCATCCGTCTGCCTCTGAGGTACAGATATGCTTCGGTGATTCTGTTTTCTTCAGTGGATAACAATTGAACGTATTATATGTAGATACGTACTAATCTGCTTATCGCAAACATTCATAATCTCTATCTAACTTTACTCCGATAGAGGAAAAGTCTTGCGACGTGACCTAATTTAAAACAAAACTTTATCCATATATACTTGGTTGAGTATGGTAGGAGTCGGTGGTATTCGTCCTTTAGTGGGGTTTTAGCGGAAGGGTGGAATGTGAAATGGGTATAAATGTGTTTGCAACTGGCTCACCCATTGATATTTTAGAAAATTCTGAAAATCTTTAAATTAACACTGAGTGCGCCTTGAAATCAATTTTGATATACATACATATTATTTTTACCGACGCATTGATAAATTTGAGTGACAAAATTATCATCATATCGATCGATGATTACAATGTCTCAAACATCCCCTGAGTTTTACTAAAACCTAACTTTTACGGATTAAGCTATAAATTTATCTGACATATAGAAACTATTCAAGCCTCGCACAAACAATAAAAAAAACCGATAAAACTAGTAATATATAATCAGTCGGCATTGTTAAATATTATTAATTATTATCCAGTACCTACACAATAATGGAAATAGGGTAAACATATTATTATTTAAATGACAACGAACTGCACGCATATAAGCAAATCATAAATGACTTGATAATACTTAATATTATATTATGTATAAAGATTGAAGATTTTTGTGACCAATCTGTCATTCGCATTTAAATGATAATGTTGTGACTATAATTATCCAGTTAGTACCAGTGGCGAAGGGCGGAGGTAAGCTGTGGAGATTCAACATAAATAATGCACACTAAATTTTGTCAGATATATTGATATAATTTCATTGAACTAAGAATACAAATTTGCAGATGGTACTTGTTAATTTTTATAATTCAATTAAACCCTGCCTAACCGAACCATAATTGAATGAAACATATTCTTCTATTTATAAAATATTTAAAATTATCTATGATTTAATGCCATAATGTGACATACCTATTTTATACGTAGAGGAATATTATTTTATCTAATATATATTATGGTTTAATTGAATTTTAGAAACTTAGTAACACCATCTGCAATTTGTAATCTTAATTCAAAGAAAACAGTATGTCTGACAAAGTTTAGTGTGCACTATTTATGTCGCATGTCCACAGCCTACCACTACCCTTCGCCCCTGGTTGGTACGGATACTTATCGTTTACTTGTGAGTATGTTTTAATAGAAACCATTAAGTGGCCAGTACTATAATATAGAAAAAGTTTACATATTAATTAATAATAAAAACACAGCTTATCAAAAAATACTTTTTAACTCAAGAGTTAAAATACCAAGGTATGTGTATGTATGTTGGCTGGAAACAAAAATAAACGTTTAATATATTCAAATCAAATTAAATCAGATGAAAGTTATGCTACAGAATTGAATCGAAATATGATGTCCAGCATGTGCAATTGTACGAAAGAACCTATCATTAGAAAGTCGCCAGATGAAGATTTGTAGGTACCTATAACAGTACAGTTGAATACACATAGAAGTAAGTATAATAAAATACAATTAGCATGTGAAGGCGAGATAATTTGACATAACGCATGCGGTACAGATTGATAAAAAGTAAATCGAAAGTACAATTTTATTATTGGTTCGATACAATATCATTATTCATTGCGATATTATCAACAAAATAATATACAAGACGTGGCACTTCCTATGATTATTTACATATATTTCAATATTACCTATAAGTGGTACGTATGTAATCGGGTCGGTATGGATAATATAGTAAAAAAAAAAATCAAAATAATACAATACTCATGTAGGTTTTGAAATTATTGGTAACAATACTCATAGCACACAATAAATTAAATTAATTTAAAAAAAGCGTGTGAATGTTAGCCCGACAGTGGCAAGACCTAAAACAGAGATGTCATTTCATGCATATGGACGAGAAAGAACAACCCCATATTGTGTATACAATCAATACTTTTTCTTATAACTCAAAAATACACATAATTAAATAACCCTCGACTATACTGAACGACGAAACAATACAGTAGGCCCAATGACATATTAAAAGGCCCGATACATAAAGGGGGTGACATCCAGAACGCGAACAATATGAAACCTACCATTAGTGCCTACTATTTCTGATAGTTATTACCGCACGGCATCTTTGAATTTACAATATTTGTGCGAGAAATCAATATGCATCTATTAAAAAAACGGGGAATATAATATTATATTCTCACAATAAAATATCACTCTGGGCCGACGAAATTTAACAACATGAAAGTCACATCAGAAATGGATGGTTTTCACAAATGGACAACTTACTGTCAACTGAATTTCACTATTATGGAGAGAAATACGACTTGTCAAAAGATTATTGTAACTAATTGCTTACCCATAACACTCGAAAATGAATCGTACATCGTACGTAGGTACATCATACATTTTGCTCCCCTTAGCGGTTGAATTAATTAAAAGAATATTCTATCTCACCCAAAAAAATTCACAACACCTTAACATGGCCATGAAAATACACTGTTTTTCTTTTACAATACACCTTAGCACAGAAGGTCGACTCGGTATTCAGTACCTAACTGAAAAAAATAGGGGAAAAACGCCCGAAACACATAAAATAAAAGGATTTTCATAACAAAGTAGGCAGGCATCCCCGCAAGAATACGTTACCTTCCACACTCTACAGCTACACCTTTCAAAACAGAATTAATAAGGTTAGGAGATACCGCGCGACCCCAGAGGTCCTTTCAGTGACGTGCCGCAGAAAACACGTATTTGGGGGTAGGGGCAGGGAGTACTCGCCAAGGACGAAGGGCGAACGGAGAGACGTGAGAGTCAAAATATAATGAAAATAAAAACATGGACGTGTGAGAAGGGGGGACAGGTAAGGGAGAGGTGGCGGAGAATTGAGACGTGCCAAGGGCGAGAAAGTGCATGACTTTTACGGACACAATAACATGGAAGTAGGTATGCAATAATTCAATGGTGGTTCAACTGATGCCTACGACTGTACAAACTTACTTTATATGCGTCGAATGTATTACAATATCTATATTTGTTAGCCTATGCTGGAGTATTCCTACACGCCTTGGTTGTCATTATAATAATAATTATAACGTCATGTTCATCGCAAACTTTTGCTGTGTCGAGTATTTTTGCAAGTATGTAATAAATAATGATGTCCATATTCGAATTTTTCTAAAAAAAGAATTTGGAAACTTCTCGGCACTAAATAGCAAGCGCTATTAAAACTCACAGAATATTGGAAAAGTAAGAATCGTGAAGCAGGTGAACTTGAAAATATACCAGGTAGAATCAGCGCTCGAAATGGAATATTTAACGAACCGGAGTGCTCGATAATTTTACGAAAACATTAACATAGTTATCTAATTTTATTGCACGTGTATTTTATAAACATAAGTGTGTTAGATGTTTACAGTATATGGCAAATCTAGCTCAGACGGTCAAATTAATATGTCCACGAGACAGAGAGACAACTTTGGGGATTTTTCGAACCGGAACGGAGCTCCGGTCCATTTCGAGCCCTGGGTAGAATGGTTTCAGATTCTTATGTCAGTGGAGGTGACTCATTTAGGTGTTGATATCCTTACTTTCAAATGACACTACACCGTTCTAAAGTGATTTCGTCGTGGCAGCAATGTTAAAAGAATCTGATCTTCCTCTACCTACCATAATATAATATTATAACCATGGATAAGTAGTACCTAGGGATAAATAATAATTAACAAATTTTCTAAATAAAGTGGGCTAATAGTTAAAAAAAAAAAACCTCATCAAGCTTGAGCCTTTTAGACGCGTGTATTCGTATTCGTCAAGTGCTATTCCTCGCGGTATCAATATGGAAAACCGTGGGTGAAAGCAAAATTTAATAAACGCACGTACTTCGGGAGCATTATTAAAAGGCTTCGCGAGGAAATGACGTTAGCGAAAATAAGCTTACATACAGATTCACTCTACAACAGGGGTGGCGAACCTATGGCACGCGAGATGATTTTGCATGGCACGCGTTTGTAGAGAAATAATATATCTACAATAATAAATGACAGATCGCATTGTTTACAAAATAGCAGGCAAATACTCTTCAAGAATAAGCTTTACGTTTAATGTAAATATTTATAATTGCATAGGTCGGTCCTTAAACTTTATGCGTCACATATAATATTATCACACTAACCTCATCAGGCGGCGGAGGATGCCGCGCCACAAACCTCTAATTTTGATCGATTTACAATGCTTGAGACCACTGTAGCGAGAGAATGCCTAATTTGATCGGAAAAATTCTCGTGTCAATTTGTGCGATAAGAACCAAACAAATTAATACATTAACAAACAATTTTATTTCTACCTACAAAAAATGACTACACCAAAGAAACAAAAAAAAATGGTGGAGCGAAATGTATGGCGTAATTGAAAAAAATGATAAAGCTATTACGTGTGCTATGTTCTGTGAGTGGTATCTAGAACATCATCATTTTTAAATAGAATTTTAAACAACTATTTTCTCCTCATGAAAAACTGCTCGGCACGTCAGACAGTTAAAAAATAATATTTGGGAAATTTTGGCACGCGTAGGTACATAAAAAGGTTCGCCAACCCTGCTCTGCAATATTAAATGAGACGACGAAAAATCCGAGCTCAGGTATTATTCTAGAAAAATATAAGTCACCATGACATGACAGCCGTAAGGAGAGTTTCGTGAAAAATTTTCGAAAGAATTCTTAGACAATAAACTTTAATTGATAAACAAAAACACAGACTCCTCCAAACCAACCCGCCTCGCACCACACTCGATCTCAATCGAGCGTATCACGAGACCTTACGTTTGATGTGAAGCATCCGCAGTTTTCCGCAATGGTAATGTCTCAGGAGCAGATACCCAACACTGTGTCCGCCACGCTTTCAAGTGAGCTTTGCCTGATTCTAATGGTTTTAAATCACTTTAATTTTGATTGATATTGAATTTTCAGACATTTGTTGCAAGCGAGTTCTACATAATTCCTACATAACATGTCAGGAGAAATCTGCGTGTGCAGTTGGCCGCATCACAGTGCATCGTGAGCTGTTGTATCGGAAAAATATGGCCGTATAACAATTTCAAATAAAAAAATAACGCATTATTTATGAAGCAGTTGCACGCTACTACTCAAATTTTATTAGATTCAATAAGAACATTATTTTGATATTACAGCTCGCGGTGAACTGTGCAACGGCGAAATGTAATAAGTAAAAGTTACACTTAACCTCATAATTACTTATCTATCTCTTATGGTTTCCATATTGTTAAAAGATATTTTAGCATGGCGTCATAATAATAGTACCCGCCTAGGTCCTTCTTGGCATTATGGTGGTACCACCGTGATTAAGGTGAGTAAGGTACACGGATACCATTTCTTACTGTGCGCAATAGAGGCCTAATTTTAATATTGTAAATATGGTCGATATTGCTGACAGTATTCACTTCGATTCTGTCTCAACGGCTAGACTTACTTGCCGTGTTCTTATAACTTGATAACGCGGTACATTTTATAACATACTATTCAACAGATACTCAAATAAAAATAAAATTGGTCAAAAAATCCGTTAACTCAGTGGTTTTCAAACTTTTTCGTTTCACGGCAACTTTAGAGTAGATTGCATGAAATTTTCCCCCAGAATCGAGGCCGAGATTCCGTTCAGAATCGACCAGATCCAAAATGTGAAAGTGAGAACATTTTTCCGCATATACCTATGACGAATGGAATCACCTTTAGAAAAAAAAACTATTATCGTCGAGGTGCACAGTTTAAATACCACTGTGTTATATCCGTGTCAAGCAGTCTAGCTTTTAAATGAAATATTATTATTTAACACCTCGTCAAATGAAACAAAAGCCATTTAATTTGCGAACGTCACAAACCGACTAGATGAGAAATAGTCGAGTATGATCAAGTATTCCGCGAAACTCGAAACTTGCGCGAATCAAGCTTCCGTTAGAAATCAGTTCCAGTCACTGCGAAAATGCTCTAAAGAGACAATGTCCCGCGTCAAGCCACAAGACGACAATAATTATTATTACGAGCCAATACTATTGATAATTAAACATAGGGTACAACTATTTGTCGTTATTAGTTTTCTTGAACACACTCCCATACAACTAACTTTACACATTAATGAAGATTTACAAGTGTTTCACTGAGTGTAAGGTTATTATTGAACGAGAACAAGTTAAGCAGGGGTAGGAAACTCTCGACACAGCAGCCCCAAATATGCGCGCACCTAACAACAATTATTTAGGACCATTTCAATAATTCTTAACATTTTGAAAATCAAAGAAGATTCATGGTGGGTGACAGGTCATAATTAGAAGCTAGCGTAAACGGTGAAAGAGGAAGAACATGCGCATGCTAGATCAATAAAATCAAAATACGATAATATAATCTTCAGAAGGTCCAGGGACAACTAGACGAGAATTGTAAGCAGAAAAATAAATGGTCATGAATATCATCAGTTACGAGGTAACTGACAATATGTGAGTTACTAAATTCAATATTAACGTCAGTAGTATCTACAGATCATATTTAACGAATCAAATCAGGCAGTTAGCAGGAAAACGGTGAAGACAGCAAAATCCATTCAAAATAGGCGTTACATAATATTTGGGTAGCTTATAGCGAAATAATTTAGTCTGGAACATCCACATGTCTGATTATTTCTAGTGTACAGGACTTATGCAGGTGATGTGTGTTTATTGCTACGGGCAGTATTCCTGCGGGTCTATTCTATACACAAGGCGACTATCGACCGCTAAAGTGATAGTATTTATTACATATTTGTAATGAGGTATTATAATTGTGACAATAAGTTTGCCGTATGAACAGTCAAAACTGTCTATCTCGCTCTAAATTTTATCACAGCCAAGAGATGTGCTGTTTACAATTACAACCAAATTATTGTAATTGTTACAATAAGTGCTAATACTTTGATACAAACCTACCCCAAAGTTTGATAATATTTATCACTTCATCACATTAGCGGTCGATAAATATGTATAGAATAGACCCACTGAATGCACTTATATCAAGCCTATTGCATTTTTTCTCGCTCAGCGCCGCTGGGGCAATGTCATGTTTTCTGTAGAAAGTATCGAACTCAACATTTTTGTTAATTCAACACTTTAAAGTAAAATAATAAAAATTACAGCAAAAACAGCAAAAATGGATTACTTAGCAGCCCGCGTGTGCTGTAAAAGCAGATAGAATTTCCTTTCTCCAGAATCTGGAGATGTTCATATTCCGTAGCAAAACGTTAAAATTTTCAGCTCTATAACTCATTCCTCGAAAAGCCCTACAATTAGTGTCCATGTCCAAAAGCTAGGATCACAAAACATTCCCCCATGCTTAAAATAGCTGTACTGAAATAATAAACTTGAATGGTGCCACTGTTTTCTCGCCGACATGTTGACAAGTTTTGAAAATAAGTAGTTTTTTCATATTAATCATTTCCAAAGAACTGCGCGCGTTTACCAAAGAGCCACACGTGGTTCCCGAGCCGCAGTTTACATACCCCTCAGTTAAGATGTTAGAGAGGAAGGGAAATCCAATTAATTTCGTGCGCTGGGGCAAAAGCTTAATTATTATCAAATTACGCAGGCTGTTTAGTTAAGTGTCATTTTTACAAGTTACTGCTATACTCAGTTATGACATCATCAGCGACAGGTAGTAAAATCTTTGATGAAATACTATATGTATTACTATTTCGAACATGTCCGATCCTTATAAGATCATATGGGCCTCCACAGAGTGGAGGTTTGTATTGACAGATTTTGTTTTTACGAGAAATGGATGTCAGCCACTTGCTCAACCTATTAGGTCCATACTCTGACTGATACATAAATTGAAAAACAACATGTGAACCTACTTGCCAGACCCAGGATTCGAGCCTGGGACCCACTCCATAGGCCGACGCTTCAGCCGCGCGGCCATCGTGGGTGGTATACCTACTATGTGTTAATTATTTCTATAAAACAACATTACATAATTATTACAATTTTTTTTGAAGTTAATTACGTTTGTTGACTTAATTATTACACAGATATAATATAGATATTATAATATCAAATATTGTTCTGAGATATTGCGATTTGTAGTTTTAGTTTACTAGTTGGGACGTGGACAGGCACACTATTAGAACGATTCAGCTACAAACAAGAAGATTTATTGCCATTATATTCAGGTAATTAATTATTCTTCCATTTCGTGAACGCTTCAATCACAAATCCAATTGATAAGCAGAAATATATAAAGCATCTGTTTGAAGTAAATTTAACCCCAGGTGCATGGCTGCAAATTGGCTTTGCGGACCAACGACGATGCTGCGTGATAACCCAAATTAAATCATAAATAATTATATGTGCGTTATATAAACGCAGAACGTATAGTTAGGTACACAGGCTTTTTCAAAAGTGTATTTAATACGAAAACCTGCGTTGACTAGAGTTTACGACCGTCTGGCGAACGAGAGATGCGAATGTATCTGTGTGAAGGAACCTGCTTGCTCTTTCAGTATTGAGTATAGGTAGGTACTCGAATATAGCAATGATCCTGTGACAGTGTAAGTGACGCTACCACATCTTAGAAAGTACTTGGAGCAAACATTATAATCAAAAAAGTTTACCAGCGACGCCTTATGACTTAGATTTGGGCGAGACCGAGACAGCTGCACACAAAAAATAATAACAAATGTGGAATAGATAGGTATATTATCATCATCACCTGCTGTCGATTAAAGCCTCTACATGCCCATTGTTTACATAATATTTAAACCAGGGAACTCAGATTTAAACATTGCCATTTTGAGGGGAAAAGATTTCATGGAGATCACTGTGGGCGAAGCATTACGTACCTATATAAAATGTTTGAACTATTAAGTATCGTAGGGTAGAAATTAGCAGTGTGTCATACATAATCTAGTCGAAAGATTATGCCGAAACACCAACACAGCCGGCTCGCACATCAGAACTCGCCTCGTGTGCCTGACAGCCATAAATCAAAACTTCCGAGACCGGCCGGCCAGTGTTGCGAGTGTTGCATGACACAACCTCGCACATCTATCTAGCGACAGTCGCGCGTAGCCTTTGAAACGTATTGATATTTGGATGCGTTTATTTGTGACTTCGACCCTCCAACTCGGAGCCCGAGAAGGATGCAACATGTCGATTGCAACAGCCAGATGTTTTTTTTTCAGGCGAAACCAAGGCCTGAACAAAAACGATGCATGAGTGCGAGTGAGAAAGTATTCGGCACCCTTACAATCTTTGCGACACGAGCTAGAGTAAGATAAAAGGTCTACATATCTGTGAGCTAGTTTCCAAAAGTATTGCCATCAAATCGGGGCGAAACGCTTCACATAGCGTCGATAACTTGCGAGCTCGAGGTTTTAAAATTTATATTTTTTGTGTTAAACATAAAGTCAATGGTAAATATTTTTAGTCAATTAAGTAGAAAAGATGGTTCTGTGCGTTGTCTTAAAATGTGGTAGCCGTGCTGATAAACAAGAAGATGGTATTACGTTTCATAGGTAAGTTGATACATGTTCGTGATAATTTATTTGTATTTTATTATATATTTTAATATCAGTGACCTAGTGTTTCTTTAAAATAACTTAAATTATGGATATCTTTACCTAATGGTTGCATTTTGACCGCTTAAAAATACTATATAACATAAAAAAATAGAAAATTATATTTTAATTCTGAGCGTCGAGTTGTGATGCGCGAGCCGAGCCGGCTTAGTAAAACAGTTTCAGGGATATTTACATATTTTGTTGATAATAATAGATCCATGCTACAGAACTGTTGTCAACAACTCAAATAGAAATGTAGATTTGACAAAGAAATGCTAACTCAATCAATTAATCAATTGATATGTTATTAAACTTATTATTACCTACCAGGAGTAGGTACCTAATAAACTTTACTGGTATCATGAAAAAAAAAAGTACCTACTAAAACCATATAGGCAGGTAGGTGCCTCGCTTGGTGGCTACGTGCTAGGTGACATCGAACGCACACTATTATATCGCAATGGCCAGACTGCACGCCCCGCGCCTTGCTACGTGATTAAGAGTCACCTCGTGAGTCTCCCGGCGAACAAACCGTGTTGGTTATTTTTATTGTGTCACTTAGTGATTTTGCCATTGTCTATGGATTTTGCAATATGGCGGTTGTTTCTTCAGTATGACAAACGTCAAACACCGTATATTTTGAGGTTATGAATAATGACGCATAGGATGAATTGACTGACATTAATATGCACCCAACAAGTTCGAACTTGCTACTTTCGAAATTTTAAACTTAAATTCTCTGTGAGAAGTAGCTTTCTGGTTAGTTTTGAGACTGACATATCATTGTTGACTTGAGCGCTCCCAAATGTCAAATTAATTTGTACCTAAGCACGTAGCGAGCAATGTGGCAGTAGTGTTTTTAGTAGACAAGCATAGCATCTACCTCAGTACTAGCGAAGTACCTGCCTATGTGGCCGAATCCTAAGTGAAAATGAAATAAAATTAATCTAAAAGTTAATCTGGTGCAATTTCTAACATTTCTAAAACCGGTGGTAACTGACACTTTTGCGTTATAGTTTGTCTAGTAGGTAACTATTATTAATTTACTAAGGTCTGTTACCTGTCTATCGAAACATTCGACATTAAAATGCGCATTATCAATCAGCGCGAACGAATTCAATTTAGTTTGGTAATACAGATCTGCCCGAACACCCGAAGTGTGCGGTTAGAACTTAGACGTCTTCAGATAATAAAGTGATCTTCCGCTGGCTATAAAACGATCGGCTTCCGGCGTACACGTTACATGTTTTGATTTCTGAAAACGGCTGAGGGCCGGGGTACGTATCGGGTCCTGGATACACGTACCATATTATAATTTCTCAATCCCATCAAACCTGGCGCATACAAATGGTCCCGAGATAATGTATTCAAGTCAGCGAGCAGCGGTACTGTTCGCCCTATGACGAGCATGTTTATCATAATACCAGAATACCTTAGTAGACAATAATAATTATTCCACGAATATTTCCAACAAACGGTCGGCTGCCTTTTCTTTAGGCTTATCGTACACGGTCCCCACGAAAATTCAGCACTCATTTACTAGTATGGCGGGCAGGTGTAGGCGACATTATAATATAATATACATAATATTCACATACAAATAACACCATAGTCACAAAACTATTCTAACTATTGATTATTCTTTTATAGCATTACCGTTCTACACAAGGTAGGTTTATCAACGATGGCCGAGCGATTACGCGTCAGGCTTATAATATCGTGGGTCCCGGGTTCGAATCCCGGGACTGGCAAATTCACATCTTACCTACTTTTCAATGTGTGTTTTTGGACCCAGAGCAAGGACCTAATGGGTTGACCAAGTGGCTAACAAAAAATATCAAACAAATAAATAACCTTTCATGTTAGAGATAAACCATGTACATGTTTGAGGCTCTAAATGTTATAGTAGATTAATATGAGAATTTCTTCAATTTATTCGACAGAGGTTGATTATTGTTAGTACATAATATAAAACTGTATAATATTTAGGCTGCATGGGATCATAAACACATAAATCCTAACGCCACCAGGCAGCGAAGCTTCTTATATACCTCTCATCTAATCTGAACTAGATTATACTAGTAATCTAGACTTATATTGTTTTCAAACGGGAACAGAATTAAATAGGTAATTTGTAGTCACTGAAATAAAAAAAAAAATGAAGAACGATTGAAACCGAACGCGAAATTAATAATATTTGGATTTATATATAATTTACAGAACATTGATTATGCTGTTTTATATCTTTTGCACCACCAGATGACATATGTGATGGCAAAGTACATCTTTCAGCAGTTATAGCTAAGGTGTAAGACAGAAAATATAGACATGTACTTTATTCCTCAAATCCGCATCGAGTTCAATAACGTGCGCATATTATTACAAACAGGGACTGAATGACCAGAACGTACTTACCTTCCAACCGGGAGGGAGTCGGGGCGTAGGGCCAGTCTATGCTATAATAATTATAATATCTAATACCATCCTTATAATGTTTTGATTCTATTCTAATGGAGGACAATGTATGTAATGGAAGGTGTACCATGTGTGCACGTATTACGACAAACATCACAGATAATTTCTCTCATAATAAAGGCTAGACTGTCATATCCTAATTAGAAAGCCAGACTGATTTTGGTATTTTTTTTTCAATTTACAATTCATTTTTTGAAATTCCGATTTAGTAAGCCAAGCAGGGAGTATAGATCAATAATTGAAATATTGTTAGTATGCCGATTGCATTGACTGGCATAGTAGTGTGACGAATCGACCATCCTGGGGGCACATACACGTAAATGGCTTCGTAAATAAGCACAATTATCGCATTTGGAGTAATGAAAACCCACATGCTATTCTTGAAACACAAGTACATCCACAGAAATTAACAGTTTGGTGTGATTTATGGTTTGGAGGTGTAATTGTACGGTATGTTTTTTTTAACGAAAACGGGAATGCAGTTGTCAATGGAGAACGCTACAGACACATAATTACTGATTTTTTCTGGAGTGAATTAGATAATTTTTGATCTGGACGATATGTGGTTCCAACAAGATGGTGCAACATGCCATAAGCCCGTGACACAATCAACTTATTGAGAGAAAAGTTCAGTGAACACATCTCTTATTTGATGATAACCCTATACATACTTGGTATTATTTATAAGCGAAAGTGTTTATTGCACATGCAAAAATCGTGACAATATGATTGTTAATATCCTACATAGCTGTGAAATTGAATTGATAACGACTTTACTTCAAAGAAGAGTCCTCTTTCAAACAGCCCGGTTTTACCTTAAAGCCAAACATATTCTCTCTTGGATAGTTTTATAATGAATGACAATAAAAAGTAGCTTAACTGTGGGTACTTATCATAATTACTGTATCATTGCAGAATTGACGATTTTATTCCTGATAAGCATGCATTTTATAAGGATGTAGATAATCCAACCAATCTGACATTTGACAAAAACATACATAACATTGTAACAGAGAACGTGAGATATGTGTATATATCGACTTAATTATTAGTAGTATTAATAAATATAAATAATGTAAGAATCTTGTAAGAATACTGTGTAATGTGAAAAGCACATTTATTAATAACATTATTATCTTAATGGAAAATGTCTCATCAATTTGATATAGGTACCTACGTTATCTATGAATTCCGTGGTAGCAAATTCTAAAATTGAAAAATAAAATGTAATGACTATGACTAATGAGTAATGAGTACTAATGACAAACAAAAGAATCAAAACAAATGATATAACATAACCAAACTCGCATTACTTTGACATAATATAGTTAAAATGCAGTTCTACCAGATAATATTATTTACGTTGCAAACTTAATGGACGCTACTGTGGTATCCAGCTATTCGAATAATTTAGTTTTGAAGCATCAAAAGGTCTTAGGTGCGAGGAAGAAATTTTTGACAGACCGTGAATAATATCGCAAAATATATCAAGTTTCATAGAAAATTCGATTTTTAACATTTATTTGAGTGCCAAATATGTCTTAATAATACGTTCGATTCAATCCTAAGATATCGCGGATGTGTATAACTCGAAGTGAATGTCAATAATAATCAACAAAGGTAGTATTTACACGTATATGTGCGTGTTTTCCAAAATATATCAGTACCTACACCTCTGCAACGAGCCCGAGAAGGAGGAAGAACACGCGGTGACAATCTATATAAATTATTATAATTTATAATACATATATTTTTAATCACATATTATGTGCATAGGTACATATTCCGAAAAGAAAAGAACCTCAGTGGCGAAGACTCCATACTAGGCGATTATTTAAAGCCGACCTTCTTATTTTTTAATCGCATATTGATATATTTATATAATCACTTGATTATTTCACATTCTATAAAAATAATTTAATTTTCCAACGAGAGATGTCGTATATGTACCGAATGTATTACATAGATTACAAAACAATCTGCAAAGGTTTTAAAAAAATATACCACAACGCGCCATCTGTCGTCACGTGAATAAATGTCGGATTATGTGTGAAGGAAACGTGTTTTTTTTACGTCACATCTAATATATAAAAATTAATATTTGTGTGTTTGTTTGTTCGTATTGAATGCGCAGCCACACCGTTCATCCGATTGCAATAAAACTTTGTAAACTTATTGCTTGCACTTGCGGGAAGAGTATAGGCTATACTAATATATAAAAATGAATGTCTGTCTGTCTGTCTGTGTGTCTGTCCCGTATGCGTTCCTATACCATTCATCCGATTGCGATGAAATTTTGGTAAGTGGTTATATGCACACCCATGAAGGTTTCTGAATTAAAAAAATCATCATCATCTTCTTCTTCTTCATTCAATTGTCTTTTATTCGTATGGTTCCTATACCATTCATCCGATTGCAATAAAATTTTGGTAAATGACTGTATGCACACCCATTAAGGTTTCTGAATTAGAAAAATTATCATCTTCTTCTTCTTCTTCATTCTATCTTCTTCATTCTATATTCATTCTATATTCTTTTATTCATACCATTCATCCGATTGCGATGAAACCTTCGTCAGTTGTTGTGTTAACACCCGCAAAGGTTTCTGAAATAGTACAACCATCTTCTTCTTCTTCTTTTTCTTCATTCTATCTTATTTTATTCGTATGGTCCCTATACCATTCATCCGATTGCAATGAAACTTCGTCAGTTGTTGTGGTAACACCCGCAATGGTTTTTGAATTAGTACAACCATCTTCTTCTTCTTCTTCTTCTATTCGTATGCGTTCTAATTCCATTCATCCGATTGCAATAAAATTTTCGTCAGTAATTGTGCCAACACCCGCGAGGTTTCTGAATTTTACAACCATCTTCTTCTTCTTCTTCATTCTATCTTCTTTTATTCGTATGGTCCTTATACCATTCATCCAATTGCAATGAAATTTTCGTCAGTAATTGTGCCAACACCCGCGAAGGTTTCTGAATTAGTACAACCATCTTCTTCTTCTATTCGTATGCGTTCCTATACCATTCATCCGATTGCAATGAAATTTTGATCAAGTGTTGTGCTCACGCCGCAAAGGTTTCTGAATTGATACAACTATTTTCTTTTTCTTCTATTCTATCTTCTTCTATTTGTATGCGTTCTTATACCATTCATCCGATTGCGATGAAATCTTGAACAATTGTTGTGAGCACGCCCGCGAAAGGTTCTGAATTAGTACAACCATCTTCTTCTTCTTCTATTCGTATGCGTTCCTATACCATTCATCCGATTGCAATGAAAATTTGATCAAGAGTTGTGTTTACGCCCGCAATCTGAATTGATACAACCATTTTCTTTTTCTTCTATTCTATCTTCTTCTATTCGTATGCGTTCTTATACCATTCATCCAACTGCGATGAAATTTTGACCAGTTGTTGTGCGCAAGCCCGCAAAGGTTTCTGAATTAGTACAACCATCTTCTTCTTCTATTCTATCTTCTTCTATTCGTATGCGTTCCTATACCATTCATCCGATTGCAATGAAATTTTGATCAAGTGTTGTGCTCACGCCGCAAAGGTTTCTGAATTGATACAACTATTTTCTTTTTCTTCTATTCTATCTTCTTCTATTTGTATGCGTTCTTATACCATTCATCCGATTGCGATGAAATCTTGAAAAATTGTTGTGAGCACGCCCGCGAAAGGTTCTGAATTAGTACAACCATCTTCTTCTTCTTCTTCTATTCGTATGCGTTCCTATACCATTCATCCGATTGCAATGAAAATTTGATCAAGTGTTGTGTTTACGCCCGCAATCTAAATTGATACAACCATTTTCTTTTTCTTCTATTCTATCTTCTTCTATTCTATGCGTACTTATACCATTCATCCAACTGCGATGAAATTTTGACCAGTTGTTGTGCGCAAGCCCGCGAAGGTTTCTGAATTAGTACAACCATCTTCTTCTTCTTCTATTCGTATGCGTTCCTATACCATTCATCCGATTGCAATGAAACTTTGGTGAGTTGTCGTGCGCACGCCTGCAAAGGTTTCTGAATTAGTACAACCATCATCTTCTTCTTCTATTCGAATGCGTACTTACACCATTCATCCGATTGCAATGAAACTTTGGTGAGTTGTCGTGCGCATGCCCACGAAGATTTCTGAATTAGAAAATCATCTTCTACTTCTATTCGTATGCGTTCCTATACCATTCATCCGATTGCAATGACATTTCTATCAAGTGTTGTGCCCTTGGCCGCAAAGGTTTCTGAATTAGTACGATCATCTTTTTCTTCTTCTATTTGTATGCGTTCTTATGCCATTCATCCGATTGCGATGAAATCTTGAAAAATTGTTGTGAGCACGCCCGCGAAAGGTTCTGAATTAGTACAACCATCTTCTTCTTCTTCTTCTATTCGTATGCGTTCCTATACCATTCATCCGATTGCAATGAAAATTTGATCAAGTGTTGTGTTTACGCCCGCAATCTAAATTGATACAACCATTTTCTTTTTCTTCTATTCTATCTTCTTCTATTCTATGCGTACTTACACCATTCATCCGATTGCAATGAAACTTTGGTGAGTTGTCGTGCGCATGCCCACGAAGATTTCTGAATTAGAAAATCATCTTCTACTTCTATTCGTATGCGTTCCTATACCATTCATCCGATTGCAATGACATTTCTATCAAGTGTTGTGCCCTTGGCCGCAAAGGTTTCTGAATTAGTACGATCATCTTTTTCTTCTTCTATTTGTATGCGTTCTTATGCCATTCATCCGATTGTGATGAAATTTTGACCAGTTGTTGTGCGCACGCCCGCAAAGGTTTTTGAATTTATACAACTATTTTCTTTTTCTTCTATTCTATCTTCTTCTATTTGTATGCGTTCTTATACCATTCATCCGATTGCGATGAAATCTTGAAAAATTGTTATGAGCACGCCCGCGAAAGGTTCTGAATTAGTACAACCATCTTCTTCTTCTTCTATTCGTATGCGTTCCTATACCATTCATCCGATTGCAATGAAAATTTGATCAAGTGTTGTGTTTACGCCCGCAATCTAAATTGATACAACCATTTTCTTTTTCTTCTATTCTATCTTCTTCTATTCTATGCGTACTTATACCATTCATCCAACTGCGATGAAATTTTGACCAGTTGTGCGCAAGCCCGCGAAGGTTTCTGAATTAGTACAACCATCTTCTTCTTCTTCTATTCGTATGCGTTCCTATACCATTCATCCGATTGCAATGAAACTTTGGTGAGTTGTCGTGCGCACGCCTGCAAAGGTTTCTGAATTAGTACAACCATCATCTTCTTCTTCTATTCGAATGCGTACTTACACCATTCATCCGATTGCAATGAAACTTTGGTGAGTTGTCGTGCGCATGCCCACGAAGATTTCTGAATTAGAAAATCATCTTCTAATTCTATTCGTATGCGTTCCTATACCATTCATCCGATTGAAATGACATTTCTATCAAGTGTTGTGCCCTTGGCCGCAAAGGTTTCTGAATTAGTACGATCATCTTTTTCTTCTTCTATTTGTATGCGTTCTTATGCCATTCATCCGATTGTGATGAAATTTTGACCAGTTGTTGTGCGCACGCCCGCAAAGGTTTTTGAATTAGTACAACCATCTTCTTCTTCTTCTATTCGTATGTGTTCCTATTCCATCAATTCGACTGCAATGAAACTTTGGTGAGTTGTCATGTGCATGCCCACGAAGATTTCTGAATTAGAAAATCATCTTCTTCTACTATTCGTATGCGTTCCTATACCAATCATCCGATTGCGATGAAACTTTTGTCAGTTGGTGTGCGCACACCTGCAAAGGTTTCTAAATTATTATTATATAAAATACAAAGTTTGTTGTTTGTTTGTTCCATCCAATTTTGATTTTTTTTTTTACTACATATTAATAACATTAATAACGTTTTAATATTTTGGATTCGATTTTAATTTAGTGTTCTTATGTTTGACCTTTACTCCTATTAGAATTATTTTCATATTGCCATATTGTATTACACAGATATTTTAATATTAAAAAAATAATTACCTCTTATTATTTTTCAAATATCTAAGATAAATATAACCACGAAGCGACCCTGTGCGAAGCCGGGTACTTCAGCTAGTAATTTATATTTTTTATGGCAAAAATTGTAAATACCCACTTCACCCAATATTACTGATAAAAAATCGAATAAAAAATTAATAATCTCAATCATAATACAATTAACAAAAAAACACAAATAATCAATATAAAGTTAATCAATTACAGTAATATTCAAAATAGTTTGTTTACACTTTACAAGTACAAATAATTGAATAAGAAATGCAATGTAAACCATACACAACTGTAAAAAACAAAAATGACACACTTAACTAATCCTAAATACTATTAAATTCAGTTTTCTTTAAAAAAAGAAAGTTAAGTAGGTACAATATTTTTTTTAATATTGTGCTCTGGCGTAAAATTTTTCCGCATGTCTGTCAGTATTTTGTTTATATGCGGAAAACGACCTCAGAGATGATTGCGCAAAATTCAAATAGAGGTGCCCAGTTGACTTCACTTTTTCTGATAAATCCACAGCTCGGGGATGCCATTAAAAAAATTCAAGTGCATCTAACTATCTACCTACATAATTTAGTTATATTTCGATAAAATAATTTATAAAAAAAACTAAAAATATTAATGCAAAATAGATATATAGATAATGCATTTATCTATGAAATATGCACTAATGTCTGAAATATGTTCTAACGTCTCAAATATGCATTTATATGCACAATAAAATTTTATTTTTGGATTCTGCGTCTTTCAAAACGGACTTCTGTGCAACTCTCATAGTGATGTATGCACACCCTAACAAAACATGCACTATGCACTAGCATATAAATCCGGTCTCTAGTAATAATAATTATGTACTCGTTACTCTAATATTTTTGAAGACATTTTGAGCTAGATTCCCGTAGTACTTATGTACACTACACTTTCGACCGCGCCTGAATCATCTGAGTTAAATAAATTCGGAATATTACGTTGCTATATTTTAATACCTAAACCACTAATACCAGACTGACAAAATATTCTGAGAAATAAAAAAAATGCTTCAACATATTTTGAATCTTAATTCAACATTATCAGTTGGTACATACGGTAGGCGAAAAAACCGCTAAAACATAGCGCCTAACTAGAGTTTGATATCTGTCTGCGGTTTTATTTTCGAATTTGTGACTTGTATTTTTTATTTGTCTTTTTTATGCGACAATAAATACAAACATTTCTCATTTGGTGACAGTTGGTGCAAAGGTTAGGGGTTAATGGACGCACCAAAATCCTGTTTTTAAGAATTAGTATAAACATCGAAATAGAACTGGAATTCCAACAAAATGACGGTTTGAATTGATTAAAAGTGAACGATATCAACGGACATTTTTTTCAAAATAAATTGTTATACGGCAGTGTTGCACGCTAAAATAATAATTATGGTGGCTTACAATCCCCGTTGCGAATTAATCGAATACTGTGAACGCAACATGCACCTACTTTTTGTTTGCATACAATCAACATAATATTCGATCAGCATTGAACTTGCGACAGGTCTTGTTGATATGGGGGTATTGCTTTTAATTGGATAAGTGAAGTTATTTTTAAAGTCACTGCAGCGCGTTATAATGCAGAGTGGGTAGATGAGTCAAAGGTTCGACTGTGGTACATAATTTGCAAAGAACAAAGCCAAATCTGAATCAATTTAAATATTTCTGCTAAACATCGACCCGTACAAAAATACTCGAAATAGAATAATATAGGTACACACGATGGGAGAGGGCAGGACTGACAGGAGTGGATGTCCAGTAGCCGCGAAAGAGGAAGGAGATGGCTTCCGATCTCTAATGCAAGTTTAGGATGATGAATAATAAGGCCAATACGACGGAATATGATAACTCGGCAGACAAAACGAATAGATACGACCAAATGCAGTGCATAAGTGCATCGACTCGAGATGAGAGTAAACTTGTCGAGATACGACAGCGAGCGACCGAAGCACGGACAGGTCGACGTCGCCGGTTTCATTGATACGCAATCGTTTTATAGATAATAATGTTTGACTAAAAGTAGATTTAAAGTAAATGCCCCGTGGCCTATGATCTATTAAAAATACATATCAACTAAACACGTGTAATTGAAAGTAAGCTGTTTGTTCTTAAATACATCAAATAAAAACTAGAAGTATATATAAATTGTAATATATTACGTGTGAATATATTATTATGATGTGAATTTTTTATAGTTATGTCTTTTATTGTTGATAGGTATGAATTCATTTTATGTCAATACCAAAATTAGGGTTACTAGCTTTTCCCAAGACTAATGTCTATAATTCTGTCTATAGTTCTTTTTATAGACTCAATAATTCTGGAGCAAGAATATAATAATGTGATATTGAAGTGGGTTTTTTTCCATATTTTCCACCACAAAAATAAATCGGTTACGATGCTGAGAGCTTTTTTATGATCTTTCATATAAAACGTTTCCACACGAAGCTGTTTTCCATCGATATTAAAAATTCCACCTAGAAAACCAAACCCAACCAGAACGGAGAAAAAATATGTCAAAAAAATCATGTTTTGTCTAATCCAAATACTGATTCCGAAACCACAGAATTGCTATCCCTAGTAGTCACATGCAACAAAGAACATGCCGTACTCGAGACATTCATCAATATGAAAAAGGTTACACACAGTTCGCCATCGCTGGTCTCCATGCTTCGAATCCCCATAGTGCCTACTCCGGCTGTCCGGATTTGGGCTGAAAGTTGCGGCGGCGACGCAATGCTCGACCGCACTCGAATGATGCGTCAAGCACTCTAGCATCGCTGATTGGAGTGCACATTGCACCTACTCACACGTGGCCATCCGGTTCGACGGCCAAACTCAAAAGTCATCACCACTTGCGAGACCACAGCATTCAACATATTGGATTATTTTTAATTGCATCGCGCAAACCGTTAAGTAAATATACGAGGGTGGGTCAATAATTCCTTAGAAAAAAGCATTAAAACAGTTTTTATTTTTGTATTTTTTTTTATTTCTCAACATAATCTCCTTGGAGCTCAATACACTTGGTTAGACGTTTCTCAATTTTTTTTAAACCGTCATAAAAATAAGTTTTCGGAAGGTCCTCAAAATAAGCATTTGTCCGATCGATGACTTCTTCATTTGAAAAAAAACGTTGTCCACTTAGCCATTTTTTTAAGTTTGGGAAAAGGAAAAAGTCACTAGGAGCTAAATCTGGCGAATACGGTGGGTGGTCGACCAATTCGAACTTCAATTCTTCAATTTTAGCCATTGATCGTAAACATGTGTGGACACGGGCATTGTCCTGATGAAAGAGGATTTTTTTCTTGTTTAAATGAGGCCGTTTTTCTTCAATTTTGTTTTTTAGCTGGTCCAATAAAGATGCATAATAATTCCCTGTTATTTTTTTTCCTTTTTCCAAATAGTCAACGAAAATAATTCCACGTGCATCCCAAAATACAGTAGCCATAACCTTACCAGCTGATTTTACGGTTTTCGCCTTCTTTGGACATGGTTCGCCTTTCGCAATCCACTGCTTTGACTGTTCTTTCGTCTCGGGAGTATAGTGGTGTATCCATGTTTCATCTACAGTCACAAAGCGACGAAAAAATTCATCCGGATTGCGTTGCATGAGCGACAACAGGGCTTTAGAGGCCACCACCCTATTGCGTTTATTGTCGACTGTGAGCAAACGCGGCACCCATCTTGCAGAAATTTTTTTCATGCCCAATTTGTCATGTAAAATAGAAATGACGCTACTTTTTGAGATCCCTGTAACCTCAATTATCTCACTCAACTTTAATCTTCGGTCACTTAACACCATATCGTGGATTTTATTGATCATTTCTGGTGTAGTCACCTCTACAGGACGTCCTGAGCGTGGTTCATCCTTTGTTGATGTACGACCACGTTTAAATTTATTTAACCAGTTATAAATAGTTGCAAGTGAAGGAGCAGATATGCCGTGAACTAAATCCAACTCATTTTTTATTTCCTTTGCTGTTAAGCCTTTTATATTAAAATGTTTAATAACAGCTGTAAACTCAATTTTCTCCATTTTCCATTTTTCCATTTTCCACAAGCAATTTTTTTTTTAAATGTACGAGAAACACACAACAACCCGACCAATCTGATTGAAACTTCGCAGCATACTGAATCGGTAGTGCCGCTGCATGAAAACAAACCGCTTACAGTACTAGTCGCGCCACCTGTCGGCTTTTCTAAGGACTTATTGACCCACCCTCGTAACATGTACCTGAGAATTGAATTTTGATATTGTACAAAATAGCTACAATTAATATCAAATAATATTTCATTGGTAGGTACTTAAAATGATATGACATTTCTAGAAGTAAATCTGATTCGTACAGATTAAAATGTTAAGGTTCTGAAAAAATCAAGACTAAACAGTGAGATGGTATATTTTTTGAATAACTACATAAATGTAGTTAAGTGGCGACTAAGGATTAAACTATTATATTATAATCGTCACATTCTGTGTAAGTAGGTACCTGCTTCTAGAAGACTAGTAGGTACTTGAGATGATTGTTAAGAACATCATGATATAAGACGATATATCTGGTATAAGTAGTTTTATTTTAAAAATCAGGATTGGTTTCATTCTGAAATCAGTCTTTAACGTAAATCGGCGAAAAATTACTAGTAGTAAGTAGTAATTAAAAACACCACTACTAAATTACTATTAATTGGTATTCTAGCTTACCTAAGATCATAATAGCATCATTACAGTGTATTATCATAATTTTGTGCGGTCGCGACCATCAGCAATGAAGCGGGAAAAAGTCTAGATACTAATGTGTGTCGATAACTAAAATTTATTATTCACTTGTTTGAACTCGGGTTAATAAGATAATAATCACATATACACGATCGTAACTATGTTTTTTTTAATTCCCAATTCTGACACTTTCGTAAAATACGGAGTTAGCCATTCTGCACAAAAAATAATCATACAAAAGTAATAGGTAATTAATCCACATGGTATAATTTATTATAGCTTGGAGTTAATTATAGGGACTCGAAAAAGTCAAATATTGCATGTTTAATCAACCCTAACAAAATTATATTCAAAAGATACTTATGAGAGATACTGAAAGAAGATCAATGATTATTCTTTTAAGCATCACACAACACAAATTACGAGAAAAACAAAAAATAACGAAGAAAAAAAAGGGTCTACTCACATTTTGGATCTTGATCGGCCATGATATCCGCTGATCAGTCTTGGAGCGAAGTTCACCGGTGGTCGCGGTCGCGTACGATCGATCTGAATGACAACTCGGACTAGTGTTATGCCGATAGCTTGCCTCCCTTCTGCCGATCGTCCGTAGGATTTCTCTCGTTTGACAGCTGAGGTTTCAGGTTTTGCGGTTGAGATTCGACGCCGGCGTATCTGTGACACAAACGTTTACACGCACGTGTTAATTAGCATTAAAATGTGCACCTACATACGCAGCGCACCATCAAACAGATCATAGAAATGAACATTTAGATTTTTTTTATGTCAGAGTCAGAAAGAGTGTCATTGACCTACCTGGACAATTTACACACACAGAATCCGAAGCTTATTAAAAAAAAAACTATTACTGACTCACTGGTAAGAGAAAACAGTAAAGTTGTGATTATATTATGCTGCACATCGCGTACTATCACGTGACATGACAGTAAGCTTCCGCTACGGGAAAAAGTGTGTAATGTTGTTTAAAATATTATCAGACTGATGCTCCCATCCCGTAGCGCATTTTGAACCTTTAAACGAACATTGTTAGATAGTAGGTACAATCTGCCGAAACTACCAGAACAACAATGAGGTCACCTCACGTTGTACCGCCCTGCATCGATACCTGCATGACTCAATGGACGTTCTTTAATCATTTTCTACATGCCTAGACATTTTCGACTCATGTTGTCTATTATCTCTGATCAGCAGGTTAGGCTCTGTTCAAAATATTTTCTATGGTTGTAATATCGCAAGTAATTTGAACGTACGCACACGTGGAAACTGTTAAAATTAATTGAAATGAGCATGAATAATGAATAATTCAAAATACTAATACATTACAGTTGGCACTCTCCATCATAGAATTTACAGAGATGGTGATCGTTATAATATTCTGCAAAATGACAAAACAATAGACTAAATTTATCGCTGTGACAACGTGACAGTACGCGACGTGCACCTTAATATTATTATCACAATAATACATAATATGATGTAATGACTCCGGCCGTCTTTCACCGTAAATAAAGCTTCGAGAAATTGTGTTTACTTCCAATTAATATATGAATTATGTACGCCAGTGATTGTTTCTTTTCATTCGTTCCTGATTAATGCAGTAGACATAGAGAAAATAAATTAATTATGAAAAACCCTTGGAATTCAAATATGCCTACTCTTCGTCAGCGGTCAATTGTCCGCGAGCCATGAAAAAGATCGATATCGAAATAATTGCACGGTGCAATGATTTTCAACCAAGTATAGATACCTACTTAGGATAGGATACAACATGGGTTTCTTCATTGATGTTTAGTTTAGTGAGTGATGGGTTTGCTAAGCTATTATTTTAAATTAAAAAAATCTAACAACTCCAATCTTACTGACTGAAAATTAAATATCTAATAACACATTTTCATAAAACTAACCTAGTATGAGGGATAAAAAATCATAAAGAAGCTTGAGTAACCATTCCTCACTGGATCGACAGGTACAATAATACTAATTACGACCACAGAATATGATACATTTTAAATTTAAAACAATGATAAGCCCGTTCCATATACGGTATCGCCCTAGACGAGGATCTTTATTTAATCAGTGTCATTTTATATTCGATTCTGGTTTTATCAAAAATGTTTGTGTACTAAGTAAAAAGTCGACACTATAAAATACGATAGAAAACAGGTAAATATTTTTTTCTGGTAAGTACCTACTTAGGATAAATTGTGACAAGTGCAAAATTTGTATCATATATTATGTAGGTATAGTCTTACAAAGTTTACTAAAATCTTACATTTAGTCAATCCAAACTATTCAAATAAGAATATGGTAAGTATTATAAAAAAAAACTTTGCAGTCTCTTTTGTCGGTTGAAAAGAATACTGTTTTAACTAAACTTCTAATGAAAAATATCGGTTTTACATTTACCATAAATTCACAAAAGAACACAGATATTACACACATATTCAAAGATCGTTAATTGAATTAGAAATATGTGCTGTGTGTGCACTTCACATACCTTGAATTATCCAAACAGCTGTAACATATATATAAATACTTTTAAGTAGGTACTTTGTATTTATATGAAACTCTAACCAAAGGACACCACGTGTGCGCACTTATTCGAAGCCCTTTCCCGCAACTGACACTACTTTTCCCCACGTGCTGAGGTAATAAAATAGTTCTTCGGCGAAGAGAAAAACAGCTTGGCAGAGGCAAGTGAACTTAGAAGAACAATAATTCCACACTTACTGAGGCCTCGTTGCGGACTTTCGGGTGGAAAGGGGGAGGAGATGATTGGAGCGGTGCGGAGGTGGAGGAAAACTGTGGAGGAGGCTCTGCAACGTCACGAAAGGAACGCGAATGTCGTCGAACCTGGACTACCAACACAGCCGCATACATATTGTGTCGGCTCAAAAGTCGTATAACATTAAGGTTAGTTAATTGAAAGATCAATGTACCGAATAAAATAATGTTCACTGAAAGCTTGAAATCAACTAGGAATAAATATAATAGTTATATCGGAATTTGAGGGTACGGCATACCAAACGTTTACTGTAAATATAACAAAATGTAATTCGATAATATTCCAGTATTTCCCATAGATATTAGGTGCACTATTACTAAGGCAACGTCTCTCAAACTATGTTGCGCGGAACATACGTGTTTCGTAATGTTTGAAAAAAATGAATTATTCGTAATCCAGCCGATGCAAAAACACATTTCAGGTGTTTCAGAAAAAATAATGGTGTAGTTCATTTTATAGGTCTGTTAAAGAAAATTGAGGCGACTAGAATACTCACAGACACATTGTAATTTTTTAAATCGACTTTTAAAAAAGAAGATTCTTTGTTTTGATTTAGGAAAAAAAATCGAACTAATCAAAAAAGGAACAGCTTGCAAAAGAATAGGTACTGTATTCTTCAAAAATACACCAATACACACAATCTTTCGTATCTGTGATCGCCTCAACTTCCGGTAACAGACCTATAACATCCGCTTCCTGGTCCCTCCCTGTCCGCCTACCGTGTGACCAGACCAGTTTCTTGTTTGAATTTAGGTACTGCGCATCTTGCACAACAGAGTGGGGATGAGCGTTCGCGAGATAAGTATACTATACGGCATACGCAATTTTGACAAAATGTGCATTATTTTTATCGGATCTCTACAGCCTATTTATGCGATTATGGTTTGGTCTTTGTAGGGTTTAATTGAATTAAAAAAAAATAACCAACATGTGAAATTTGTATTCCTAGTTCAATGAAAACAAATGAGTATGGCTTACAAAGTTTAGTGTACGTACACTATTTATCTTGGATCTCCAAAGCATACCCTCCACCCTTCGCCACTAAATAATACTTCCTATACTCAACAAGACCCAAGAACGAATAAAATGAACTTATTAAATCGAACACAATACCGTATGCATAATACGGGGTCTTTATTGATACAATAACAACTGAGCTTTACAACGTTTGGGAGACACAGCACAAGCCCTATGTTTACTATTTAACGCCAACCAGATTCGTTAGCGACCGCGGTGGAGTTGTTAACAGAACTGTCACTTTTAAATGTGTGAATTGGGAGTTCTAATCCCGTGGCTACAGATAGTACAATATTAAAGTTAATGTATAATGTTGTTTTTCGATGTATGTTTAGCTTCAGAACATTACATTGGTATATATACCTAATAATAGTCAACAACCATTGCTCCTTAAAACGAAAACAATAGTATATGTAGGCCCATAATATGCTAAGCAGGGAACTCTTATTATCTGTTCTGTGATGCCAAGCATTATAATGGGAATCGTAATTTATCTTAGCAGTACACATGTACCGACATTGGCGGTAATCATGGCCTTAGTTAGGCAATGATTAACAGTCAATCTTAAACTGTATTTTATTTCAATGTGATTGAACCCTGGCACTTCGCTCCAAAGCTCCATACCAACACCGATACAAAATTAGTATAGGTAGAATAGGTTTAAAACAAAAACGAGAAATAAAGAAGGAAATAAACTTTACAATTATGGGATACAACTGCTTTACGCCAGCTCATAACAGTTTGATAAATGTTTAGTTTATTATTTTCCAGAAAATATATAAAATTTATAAATCCAGCATATGTATGCACGGGTTGCATTTAGCGAGAATGAATTTCCAATAAAAAAAACGTGTTTACTTATTTTGCCAACAAAATCCTATCTCGCCTCGTCCGCAGAGAGCAATTTACAAAGAAGCAACAAAACGTAAACGGCGCATATTTACTCACAGCAAGACATAAAAAGTAGCCTCCAGGAAAGAGCCACTTCTTTGTTCAGAGTCTATTTGCGACCGAGGATACAAGGTAAAATTTGATGACTCATCCATGATCAAGTCATATTATAATATTAATGAGGGCTGAATCGCACAAAGGAATGGCTACGGGCGAAAATGATCGATGTGTGATATTCAAAGATACTAACTAGATGGGTCGGCAGACTTGATAAGATAACCGTGAAAAAGAGATTGATTAGAGACTGTGATCCAAGAATTCTCGAAAAATGATAAGAAATTTTGATTTTCGTTTCTCGTGATTTTTTATGAAATGAAGAGATTCTCATTTCTCCAGAGTTTTTATATTATTTTTGACATTTCTATAAAATAGAAGACAAAGGGGTGGGTGTACCTTACTATTTTATTTCCTGGAGTGTGGGTGTAGGTGGAATGAAGAATATTGGAAGAATAGATGAAAAAGTGTGGACCGTTTCCATTTCCAAAATTAAAATATGTTAATGTGTATGATCAAAGAATGAATTCTTTGTTATTTTTCTTCGCCTGCGGTACATAAAATGTATGCCATGCATAACATAAAAAGAGAAGCAGTTAGAATATGTAACACCAAAATGAGTAACATACCAGTACAAAGGAAGGTTTGGTAAATTACAAAGAATTATCAAACACACAATTCACCATAATATTGTATAGGTAAGTACCTAAGTCAATTTCAATAATTCATTCACCTCGAATTTCTTTGTGAGATAAGTAAGTGCAAGCAAGGGCAAGGATTACTTTTATTGGGTATCTACATATTATTGTTGTGCATTGTGCAAGAACACCTAGAGGAGGTGAAAGAGGAAAGCGGAGGACCGAGAGGTGCACGACTGTGCTGTACGTGGGCGGATTGCCAGACGTCCTCCCCTTGCACCCTGCGACCCGCCATCGGCGAGAAGGAAATCCGCCTAACGGAACGCGATCGAGTCGACCAGCCGAAAAATAACGAATATTAAAAACGTAATAAATAACGGTCGATAAGCGTGTAAATTTGCTTTGTAATTCAGTCATTGACTTATACCTAGGACTCAGCCTTGTATGTAAGACTGAGTTACATACCTACAATATCTCAATATTACAGCGAGCACGTCAGCAGAATAGGACAACAATGTTGTAAAGCAGAGTTCCTAACTGGAAGTATGCCCGAAGACATTGTTGCATACAGTACTTAAATACTCTTACCATTTTTGCCACCACATAATATACCTAATAGCTAAGGACAATCTTTATCGTCGATGATCACCGTCAGGAATTCAAAAAGTGGATCGAAAATTTGTTTTTTTCGGGAAGAGAGCTTTCACTTCTGGTAGAAGATCAACTGTCAATACGGCTTCCAATGAAGGAAAAGCTGAAATTTTCATGAAATCTCGATTTTCAACCATTTTTTAAACCTGTTCCGGAATCGAGTCTGAAAACTTGACAACGCTAGGCCGACTGTAATCGAAATGAATCGTCGGTTAAAAAATCCCTCGATTTTGATTGTGAATGTGGGAAACTACTTAATTAATATCTTTAAAAAATTGTCGACCGGAAGAACTAAAAAAAGCTCTTGACTGAACGGATTTATTAAATTTTTCGGCAAGGCGGTGAAAAGAAAAAAATCCAGAGACTTTTTTAGAAATCAGTATACCTACCTACTAGCCTCAAATTCTTGAGAAAACAAATGATCTTGAATCACAAGCTCCACTGTAATTTTTTTACCATATTAGGTATCTGGTAATGTAGTACGAAAGAAAAACGAATTTACATAATTAAATCAAAACATAATTGGGGACACTAACGGATAATGATTCGGGGTCATGTCCGAGACAGGGTTACGTCCTTGCCCCGTTTCTCTTCATTATCATCTTCGACTTCATACCTACTACGAAAGACAATATCACCTGACCGACACATCACGACACGTCAGCTGTCACCTCCAGGTTGAAGCTGTAAGATCCAGTGTACGCCGATGACGCTGCCCTACTAGAAAGCATTCAAGTGACAATTGACAGGTTGTATAACAATAAATCGTCTCGCGTCGGTTACAAAATCAACGCGAAGAAAACCAACGTTTTATGCAACAACATCTGTCCCGAATCTAGGTTTCCCTTGATTAGCGACAGCCAAAATAGCTCTAGATACCTGGGGGTGCATATCACGGAAGATGGCACTTCACAAAACGAACTCGTTATCCTAATAAGAATGGCAGGGGCGACATTGAATTCGACGAGGAATGTCTGGGACTCACAGCTTCTTGCATTTGACGGTGCTGCTTTACGGAAACGAGTTATAAGTAGCACCTTACGAAGGCTCAGAGTAACCGTATGGTTCTGAGCATAGATGTTATGTTCTGAGTTTCGAAAACAGATCTTTGCAGCGGATAGCTACTATGTGTACGGTGGTATGAATTTAGAAGCAACGAGGAGATAATAGTGGAACCTCCATCACATTAAAGGTGAAAAAGCTGCGTTGGACCTGGCTCAGCCACGTTCGACAGATTGCATCAACATGACCTGCCCCTATCGGATTCCGGCATCCCGGGAGACCGCTAAAAATACCATCCACAGTTTACGTACCTATATTATCTATGATCCATAGGACAGGACTATGGATGATGGGATGACCTGGGAAGATGCAAGACTGGTGAGCGACAGGGATTCGGTGTTCATATTATGCTTTAACTAAGAAATGGACACAGATCGAGAAAAGTCAAGAAGATTAATAGTTTTATACTAGCAGAGCCAGCTGGCTCTCGCCAGTTTGTCTTGCTAGTTTTATTATTTTTATTTTTTTAGATTCCAGCGGACAGCGATGCACTCCATAATCACTCTATGCCATAATCTTTGCTGTCTTCAGTCATGTCCGTGTGTATTCGTATGTCTTTCTATAAATTTAAATATCTACTGCAAAATACTCGCATCCAATAATATTACCCAATTATTTCATGGGATTGAAAAGATCCGATCACTAGGTACCTATCTACGGATATGGGGTCACAATAATGCAATGCATTACTTACATATTTCAACAATGCACTTTTGGAATGCAATCCACGTACCAGGTTACTTATTATAGTAGTAGTGTAATGCACAATTAAAGTTGAATATCATTGCAAGATTATGAAGCAGCGTTCAAGATAATAATATTATATCAAAAGTTATTACCACAATTCCTACAAGGTTTGCAAAATATACACAAAATTCAAATGGATTGTCGAAGACTGGGCGAAAAATAAACAAAAGAAACGAGCTGATCTCAAACAATGGCATGAACAAGTGAAATCTGTGCAGGAATTATGAATAAACGTTTACTAGAAATAAGAAAAACTTACTAGGTATTATCCTTCTGCAATTTAATAAGTAATCCAGACAAGCACACTGCACGAAATATCACCACTAAATTAATACAATTCACCAACGATCACTATTTATAAAGTTTTAAATTCTTAATGTGACGTATGAAATGAATCAGGATAACGCTTCTGCATGAAGTTTCTTCAAACGCAACAATAACAAAAGAGTCGTCACTTGATTGGTCAGATTTTGAAAGATGTGCGTTATCCTATTGGATAGAGAAATGCAATGACTTTTTGCGCATGCGCATCTTCTTAGCGGAACAATTTCAAAATTCAACAGCAACATCCAGTTTCCAGTGTGGGCGAAAAACGGTTGAAAACGAGTAAAATATTTTGCCCATAAAAGAAAATCTGACGGTTACAATATTGTACCTAAATTTAACTATGTACTATGTATAGAATTATAGATGCACACAGCGATAATTTTGAATTAACCCTGACCATATTTCTGTAGATAATTTCTTGGTTTGAATAGGTAATAAATTACCATACTGACGATAAACAATATCAAAAATAACAAAAAAAATATATTTGATGGAAAACTTCGTTAAGTACAATATTTTCCTTTTCCTTTGTTATTATTACTATTGTCAATCTACTAAATTTTATCGTATAACAACTAGTGATTTAATATACTTAATTATTTTATTTTAATTTGTCAATTGCATGCTTTTCAATATTATAAAATCTCATCTCATTATAAAAAACTACCAGCTGAAAATTCACAAATAAATATTAGAATTATTTTTGGGATTGAAATGAATTGGAGCATTAGAGCAGTGCTCCGCAACCGGTGTGCCGCGAGACGATGCCAGGTGTGCCGCGGAGCATTGCTTCAAAAAAAAACAACAAATAATTTTGTATATTATACAATACTTACTTAATAGCCAAATTTGCGTACATGGCTGGTAATAAATACATTTGAGCACCTGCATGAACTTAATAAAACAGTGCAAGGTCAGAATGAAAATATATTGACGTGATCTGATAAATTAGAAAGATTTAAGACTAGGATCTCTACAAATGTACCAAAAGACCTATCAGACCACCAATGAAAACAAGCAATTAATTTTGGACCCGTCTCAAAAACATTTAACTTTGCTTCAAAAGAAATTTCATTATTACTTTCATACAATCACTAGATTCGAAACCCTTTTGCAACCAATGCCAAAAATTCTATAGAACATCTTATGGTATTTTCTGGTTTTCAGTTAATAAAGAATATCCTCGTATTTCTGACAAGGCTACCAAACTAACTAAGGCTAAAAACTTGTACGATCATTGAAACAAGCTATTTATTGATAATACCAATACATGGGAATAATAATGAACATTTGGGTCTTCGTCGTGTGTTATGTTTATTTAATTATTTATCATATAAGTAGGTATGTAATGTAATTTTGGTGCTCTGGGGGCCCAAGCTCAGGGGGGGGGGGGTGGGTGGCAGATCAAGCAGATAAGTGAGATAAACACAAATTACAAATTTGCTCTAATTGCAAAAAAAAGTCGACTGCGTTTATTATTATTGTGTCAATACTCGACAAATAATTATTGTTCACGACAACTAACCGTAGTTCAAGTGGATGAATTAATATATACAAAAAAATCGCTTAACATAAAATCAATACGATTTATTGTACTTTGAACATCATTTGAAAAACGCTATTTTAAAGTATCACACTGTCTTTAACCTTAGCGATAGGTAGGGGGAGGGCGCCGAAGATTCTGGCCTAGGGTCCATGTTTTGGTGTATAAATTGTTTTACGTGTGGTGTGCCGCGGAATTTCGGGAAGACCTTTTGTGTGCCGTGGGTGAGAAAAGGTTTCGGAGCACTGCATTAGAGCACAGTTCCGGTCTAATCTTTAGTGAAATCCTTGTTCGATCTTGGAAAAATTGAGTTCTCGTTCATGAATCATTAAAAAAAATCATACACTGCTTTTGATCGGTAGATAAAAGGAAGAAAAGAAATAAATACTATGTTTACTATATTTTATGGAAAGAGAAATATTGGTGTGGTAATCTTTATTAGATTTACCTGATTTGGGCTGATTTTGCGTGTCCGTCAATGACATTTGTCCGACAAATGGGGTATCTAGGTAGGTAGGTAGGTATACATTTCACAAAAATATAAAAGAACACGCTTTAATATTTTCGAAAAACTATCAAGCTCTCCGCAGTTCGTAAAATGTACCATTTCGAGAGCTTAATTGCATTAAATTTATGAGTAGGTAGGTGTCAAATACAATAATAATTACGCGTCTAATAACAGTAAATGTGATTACTGATTAGTTTATAAAATTAATTGCGTCAATATACCTAATCATGTAATCAATATCTTCTGTGAAATAGGGTGGACGCTCCTATAGTCAGCCTGTGCCTAATGTCAGCCTCTTTCATCATTTCGTGAAATAATAAGAAAATTATGCATTGTATCACCATCTATGAGAACGTTTATGAACTAGTATCCAATGAACCAAACATGGTTTCAAAATGGCAGTTGTAACTTATTTTCTGTCCCTATATTCAGCCGTTGCTTTCAAACAAGTGAAGACCTGTGCCATTCTTCCTCGTGCTACTAATAAATTTGCAGTTGACAACCATTTCAAAGTAAGTTCAAAAACCCTCAATTTTACTTATATTGTTGAGTTAAGTGTTATTTTACGTTTTGGTGATTGTTTTTCCTTGTTTTCAAGCATTTAATTGACGGTTATTATGCTTGATTTTTGCAATTTTGTGGTGGCTGACTTTAGGAACATATTTTGTTAGAGCATCCTAAAGTCAACCATGGGGGCTGACCTTTGGCTATGTGTCAGTTCTTTCAAATCTGGAATCTAAGTATGTAGTAGTGTTCTCTATCTTTCCAATTTGATCGTACATACACAAACATAATAATTTAAAGAAAAATACCAAAGGTCAGCCGCCTCATTTTGTTTTGGGGTAGACGTGGCTGACTTTAGGAACTTAATGCTCCAAATGTCGGCCGTCAACGTGCTTATACTCTTTTAATGGCTTGATCAATGGATTCAGTGTTATATTTTTGTTCCAGGTATTCACATAACTAAGTTCGTCATGCCGAAAGAGAAGAGGATCATGCCGAATGGGTATAGAAGACCTCTTCTACAATATGACAGGAGCAAAATTGAAGATGCACTCCAAGCAATAAGGGGAGATCAAGTCAGCATTAGAGAAGCCAGCAGAAAATATGGAGTTCCGAGAGGAACTCTACAAGATCGTCTCCACGGCAGAGTTGCTGAAAATAAAAATATGGGTCGAGATACCACATTAAGCAAAGAGGAAGAAGAGTCGTTGGTGCAATGGTTATCAGAATTGTCCAAATGTGGATTTTCAAGAAAAAAAGATGATCTGTTGAATACAGTTCAAAAAATTATGAAAGATGATAAACGGCCAAACCCGTTTACTAATGACCGGCCTGGAAGAAAATGGTACGACCTGTTTATTAAGAGACACCCAATATTGAATGAGCGTGTTCCGGAAGGAATTAGTAAGGGTAGATCAGTTGTTACAGAAGAATACATTCGTAAATGGTTTTATGATCTTAAAAAATACTTGAATGATATAAAAGCTATCGACCTTTTGGAAGACCCAAGAAGAATTCTAAATGGCGATGAAACCAGTTTTAGTGTTTGCCCAAAAACCGGAAAAGTTATCGCCCCAAAAGGCTGGAAAAATGTTTATGAAATCCAAGCCGGGAATGAAAAAGAGACTATAACGGTATTATGCAATGCAGTGAATGTGTGGTTGGAAAAAAACTCTGTACCAAAACCGGTACTCTTGTTGGTAGATGGGCATAAATCCCATCTTACTCTTGAACTCAACAAATTCTGTAATGACAATCAAATCATTCTGTATGCACTGCCTCCAAGCACGACTCACTTAATGCAACCAGCAGATGTTAGCGTTTTCCGGCCTCTCAAAGTCGAATGGCGAAAAACTGTTAGAGAATGGCAAGGAAATCCAGAAAATTTTAATTCAGTATTATCTAAGAGCACCTTTTGTCCGTTATTGAACCAAGTCCTAAAAAATGATATGACGGAAATTATTAAGAATGGTTTTAGAAAATGTGGGCTTTTCCCGTTTAACCCTGATGCTGTCGACTACACCAAGTGTATTCAAAATACATTAGAGCGTGCCGAAAACACCAACAGGAATGAACAAATGACTCCTGGAGGTGCGGTTACTTTTAGCCGAGAACAAATAATAACGGCACAAAACATAATCAAAAGCTTAAAAAAACAATTAGAAGATGAACATATAGATGCACTTCGTGTTATCGAAATTATCGAAACTTCTTTCAATGTAGCAGACAATAGTGTTGTCACTATTGGAAACTACATTTTAAAATCCAGTGGCGTTCTGGAAGTAGATGCTGACCCTCAACCCTCAACTTCAGGCTATGTAACAGACGAATTCCAAATTACTGAAAGAACAATAAACCCCAACCAAGAAGATACCGAAAATAATTCATTTTTACCTAATCTTGACGATGCTATTGAATCACTGGACATGATAAACAATTTAAATTTCTCTCCTCTCTCAAGCCCTGCCTCAATTATTACAAAGTCTGGAAATACCCCACCTTCGTCATTGCCCGCAACACCTTTGTCATGCGCACCCAATAAAATGACAAGAGGAATATCTCCTTTCTTCAAAAATCACCTGTTTACTCCAAAATGTTTGCAATTTGGAAAAAGAAAATTGAAACCAGGAGATCAGATGCCGATGGCAATTTCATCTGATGCTTGGAAGAACTACATGAACAAAAAAGAAGGAATAAAACAGGCACTGGTAGAGAAGAGGATTGAAAGGCAGGAAGCTATAAAAAAAAGAAAAGAAGAACAGGCTACAAAAATAAAAGAACGAGTGAAAAGAAAGGAAGAACAAGTGCAACGAAAAAGAAACATCACCAAACACCAGATCGTAGGACGAAAGATTAGAGAAACTAAAAAAAAATTAAAAGTAACATCTACACAATCTAAAATTTCATGTAATGGATGTGAAGAAGATTTAATCAGTGATGTGGACGATGATGATCTCAAAAATGTTGGCTGCGACATCTGTCCAAGATGGTATCATCTCAAGTGTACCCAAAAACGGGGTATACCTTATGTGGAAGTTGCTTCTAACAAATTTACTTGCCATATCTGTCTGCTAACTATGTAGATGAAAATAAAATTACTACTGTTGTGACTGCACATACCTAAATATTTAGTTTAATTTCATGGAAAATGTACCCTGCTGGATATCTATCGACTTAGGTTGACTTTAGGAACACAAAAGGCTGGAGATAGGCACATGGTGGCTGACATTGGGTGATTTTGGCATATTATTTTTGAAAGGCCGTTAAATTAATTTAATCAAAACAAATAACATTTTAAGTACGACAAGTGGATAACCTTTTCTCTGAACTATAATAAGGTATAATTGTTAGAATCTTAATAGCTATATACTATTTTTTAAACTGTTTTAAATCAAGTAAAAACCTTAAGTGGCTGACCTTTGGGACATTCACCCTATTTGGTGTTCAATAACAGGATGGATTCAATATAACAATAACAGATACCTACCTAATAATAAATTAATTGTAGGTACCTACACATAAAACGACAGCATTATTTTTTGCCGCCACTGTATTCCAATCAAACTGGTATTGTGCTAAAACAGATGATGCTGTTTAGAACGAGATTAAAAGAGTCTGATTATTTGAAATGGAGCCGTTTCTAACGGAAAAATATAATGAGGTGTCTGCCGTATTATCATAGTCTAAATATAAAGTGACAGCCAAGATTTAGAGACTTGTTTCAATTCAAATTTAAAATCTAACCGACTACGTGACCTGTCAAAGTCAAAGCAGTGGCCAATCTGACCATTGATTCGTATTATTTTTATTAGCGGAAATGGGAACCGTCTTTGCTATTTACCTGCCTTTTTGTTAAGTTGAAATTTAATAACAGTAGGTTCCTAATGAATATTAAATTGCAAAAATTGGTTTAAGTGGATAGGTATTTCGGAAGTCATAGGTAGGTACTTAGTTGTTTTTATAAAGATTTTTTCTGCCAAACTTAGCGAAAGTCTGACATAAAGTATTTGGTAAGTAATTATTATTATATGCTTAAACTTGCTGTAACTCTGCTTTATAAAGTAAAGTTACTTCCCTACTTTTTAATCACCATTACTGTGGAACCGGTAGCCGGTTAGAAAATTGTACTACTAACAGAGATACAAAAGTGAGCGGTAGGTATAAAAAGGTTGACTGCCCCTGTTCTACATCATACATACAGGGCTCTAACATACCGGCCAGAATATGGAAGTCACACTGTAGGTAAGGACCTACAAGAGAAGAGATCTTATTCACTCTCGTAGGTAATTATTTAAATTTCTTTTCCATTGGCAAGAAATGGTTGTTGGTTACTTGCACAACCTATTAGGTATGTCAATAGTTTGGATCTAAAAATACATTGAAGAAATAACATGACGTGATTATGTGAGACATGGTATTGGCACTTACCACTCGTAGCTTCAATCGTGACACCATATAATAATTTTAATGTATTTCAGCAACTTTATTGATGTAAGGTGAGTTAGGGTAAGTGCGGCATAAAAATCGATTAGATGAACTTTAAGTGGATGGTGATTCTTAACGGATTGTAATATCTCTATGAAATTTTTGTTGACTTCTAAACAATTTATCCCTTTTTCAATCACTGTAATCATTACATTAAAATATTAAATGGTTAATAATAATTCAAACGTTTTAATGTAACAAGGCGAATAGACGCTCTTACCCCCCCAGTTGGGGTAAGAGCGTCTAGTTGCATTATCTCTCAAAATATTGTCAATAAACGAAATATGACAACATAAGTATTATCGAATGTTAGAAGTACAATATTTTGATAGTTCATGCATGTAAATTTCATTAAGAAATAGAATATATTTAATGAAATCAAAAAAGTTGGGTAAGTGCGGCATACTTAGTACTAGGGATGTGACTGTGGTAAAATAAAAAGAACAAATATTTTTTTGATATTTTATTTGCCGGAAAGTTGTATGTGTAGGTACAACATAAAATCCTTATAAGTTGATTATTCTTTAATTGTAATACGAAAACACTTCGTATAAAATTTACCAAAATCGATAAAAAGAGTTTTGAAAAATCACATGTCAAAGATTTGAATAAGTTACATACAACGTAAAATCGTTAACAGTTACTTATTCATTAATTGTAATTGGAACACATATAAAATTTACCATAATCGATAAAAATAGTTTTGAAAAATCTTGGGTTTGGGTTTTATCAGTCCATTCATCCCATACATACTTCCCCTTAAGGTGAAATTTTATCCCCTTTCGCATTGCATCCTAATAATACTGTCGTATTCTCTTTTCCTGCAGAACTGATCGTCCTTGTGGAAGGAAATCCAATTTCACCCAGAACTTTGGTTCTACTTGGGTCTTTTGAAAAACTAGTTTCATCAATATTATATATAATTTCTGGTCTATTTTGAAGGCACATGTTTGTAAGTATACCTTCAAGTAGATCATAGTATTCGTTGATAATAAAGGGATCACAAATTTTCTTCCTTGCATATTCGACGGCTTGAGGTTTTTTTCGGGAATTCCATTTTTGAATGGTGTTTTCAAATTATTTTTTTACAACATATTGCGAAACTAGTTCAATAACTTCTTTTTCGTTAAAGAAAATCCATATTTCTCCATAACGTGTAAATTCTCTGCAATTTTTCCTTCAATTTCATGTGATAGAGCTGATGTTCGTCCCATAGTTTTTGACTTTGCACCTCGCCTCCCAATTATGTGAGACATATGGTCATCCTCGGTATTTTATATTGTTTGGAAGCTTGGTAACCATTTAGACGACCACTTTTTACTTCTTTAACTGCTTCAAAGAGTTCGTCCTTTGTATAAGAAGCACCCCCTTTTGTCTTCCGAACATAATTTCCTGGGAATTTGGAATCTGAAACAAATTATTCTCCAATTTAACTAAAATATTGATAAAAGTGAATTTGTCATAATAAAATATAGTGACTATATGCGAAATTGAATTCATTTATTACATGTCGAGGAAATCAATGTGATAAAAAATATCTCCGCCCCACAAAATAAAAAAAATGTATATACCCACTGAAATCGGTTATGTACATTATTACTTATAGTATTGTACGTAGGTATAGGCTAGAATTTGAAATAAATAATAAGTACTAAATAAAATGAGGCGTAGAGTTACAAAACCCGCTCTGGGCCATTTAAAAAAATAGTTTTGAAATTGTATCATTCGTTAATATGAATGACAATGAATTTTAATTCAATTACCTATGTTTATTAATATATCGTACTTGTAGATTAGCTTAGCTGTAATAACGATACATAGTTAACAATGCTGTGCTATCTTGTAGAAATTCCGTTATATTCATAATACGTTTTTACAATAAATTTAAAAAATCCCACTATTACCTATTTGTATATAAAAAGTAGACTTTTATTTGTCGGATTTGGTTTTATGAATTTAATACTATAAAATAACTAATATACCTAAGTAGATTATCAATAATATTGCTTAAAAATATTATCTTTTTATTTTTACATTTAATAAATAGGTTGGTAGGTAAGGTAGGTTTCCCACATTCATGGAATTTGAGTGACATGTAATGGGGTGATTAATTATTTAAAGGCAGGTACTTAAATCCGCTGGGTTTTTTTCATTTATGCTATTGATATTATTAAATGTGTTATTGTTATTCTAAATAAATAATAATGCGTTATATCAACACAAAGCATTTTATTTCCAAGACAAGTACATACCTACCACTATTTTAAAAAAATATTACGTACCAATACAACAGCTAAATATGTAGGTGCAATGCGAAAATTATACAGCTGCCAGTAGGTAAGGATGGCTACAAAATATTTTCTAGATAAAGTAAATTCTAAAATATATTACATACGTAATTAAAATAAATACGGATCTCTACTGAACTATCATCTCCTGTCGACAATGTACCACTGTGCACCAAACAGCACTCGTTTTTAAAAATTCCGCGTCGAACGCCGCTCTGTCAGGTAGCGACTGACAAAGACCGCTCTTGGGATAATTAAAATGCATTTATTTAAATAAATACGGCTTATACAATGGATTTGACATTTTATTATACTTATACCGTATGTAACGGAAGAAATATAACATCTAAAATTACACTTAAATTATCATAATATCCCCAAAACAGTTTTTCGTGATTTACTTAAAACTCAAAAAAGTCTCTGGAGCGGGTTTAGTAACTCTACGCCTCAAATTAGAAGTTGTGAAAAAATGCTACACATTAGTTACAAAAATTAATATTTTATGATTGCATGGCACATCACTAGCTAAAACTTATCCATACAAAAATATAACAGTGCATGGGGGAAGAGCGTCGGACGCTCTTACCCCAATGATATTTTTTGGCGGGGGAAGTGTGTCTAGTCTAATAAAACATAATCATTGGCAATAATTGCAAATATTAAATTTAGACAACAAAATATCATTTAAGATAAAGGTACTTACCAAAAATCACTTGTTTAGGACGAAAGATTGTCGAGATACAGATCGATTAAAAAAACATGTCGATCTCGGCCGTTGACTTCAAATAACTGACAATATTTGAAATGTCATACTGACCTTAAACAATGCTATTATACTGCCATCTTTGGATGGTGTGTGTGTATTTACATGTGTAATAGATACTCACAGATGTCACAACTTATATTTAAAACACTAAAAAGTTATTGACTATAGACGCTCTTACCCCGTAGACGCACTTACCCTAACTCACCTTAATTAAAACTTAAATAATTGTTATCTATATTATTATCAAGCGCAGAGCATAGATTGGTTGAAAATTAAGCAAGATTTAGTATGCTGATTGCATTTATTAGCAGTGTACGCACGGTAGTGACGAATTGAATTGTAATAAAAAAGTTCCTCGATGACATGTCTGACGTCCTCAGCGATTACGACTCTTATTAGATTAAATTTCATGACCAACTATTTCGTATCATTTTTGTATATGAACGCTACATCTTTTTATTTACCATATTATTATTTATCTATGATTGTTACATAATATTTGAGACGTTCACGGTTGTCACCGCATGTTCTTCCTCCTGCCTTTCTTAACGTTTCGGGCTTGTTGCAGAAGCCATTATCGAGAGATAATGTATTGAAGTGTATGTACTGTTAGGTGTATGAATGCAAACACAATTCGAAGTGTGTCAAAAAGGGGTCTGTTCAGCTGAGACCAAATTTCGCTCAGAGTTTTAAAGGGTAATATTGTAGTGTCAGTAGAATTTTGTTGAAAGTGTCGAAAGCCAAAGTTGTTTTTTAACATAGCCATCACCCTTATTAATATTGTCAGGGTTCCTGTGAATTATAGGTTCTTTTACTTAAGTGCAAAAAATATTTCTTATTCCGTCTCAAGATCATATTATTTGTTGCCTGTGTCCATTGAAATTAAACCTTTTCAGGTTGTATGAAAGCGCTGTGTATCAGGGGGGATTGTTATGCAAACAAAGATACTCGACATTGAAGGTCAACCAAATCAAAGGTTATTGGCATACGATAGAATTTAATTCAGTTTGACTGTACAGAGGAATTTTGTCACTGTCCCTGATTGTTTTACGGAGAGAAGGAATGATAGTCATCCTTCGCCTATATTAATTTCTCTTTCATCATGATCACTTGTGAGAGAGGGAGATTAGAGATTCTTAGGAGTAAAATTAACTATGGGTAAAGCATGCAACCGAGATAAATGCAAGTGTATTTAAGAAGTCAGCTGTTACAATGCCTCCATTTAATTCAATTCATTGGAATATTAATAGTGTCGTATATTATAATTCCACATAATAAAGTTCACAAAGTACATTGACATTCTAATTTGTTGCATCCAAAAATATTAGTTAATCCCAGTTAACCAATGACATTATTAATGGACGACGCACTCAATACAGAAGCTAGCAAGTATGTATAGGTAGACGTCACGCAATTTCCATTATGCGATATCACGCATCGGGAATTTATAGCAATATGACCTTTATTGTAATGGTGTTAGAGCAGTGTTTCTAATGTCAAAGTTGATTTGAGCGAACCCGTTCGAACCGAACCATTCGGCAGACCAACAAAAAGCATCAGGAATTTATAGCAATATCACCTTTATTGTAATGGCGTTAGAACAGATTATGCCATTCGGCAGACCCGACAATAAAGTGAGTGTCATTTTCTTTTCCAGATGATTCGTCCATATTAATGTCATTGCAGTTAACAGTTCCGCTAGAGATACTGTTAATGAGAGTTATTTTGTTGACATTTAATATCCCTTGGAATACATCATAGCATATTACTATTATGTATTCCAACTTTTAGTGATGGTTACATGGAATAGATCTGCAGGCAGTCTATCAGTAAGTGTCCTGTTAACAAGGCAGTAGAAAAACGAAACGTTACAATATTGCTATATTAAATATTTTTATGGAAGATATTTAAAACAAATTGAAATAGCAAAAGGATGGGAGATAATAGAGACCATGTCATTTTTTACATGAGATTTATTTACAAATTTTATAAGTTCTTATCACAACAAAAGCACCTGGCTACAACTTTGATTACAGCGATGTGCCAGATATAGTACAATAAATAACAATAGTGCATAATTATTATGCTGGCAAAACTTTTTGCAAACGATAATACATTATGTTTATATTTATACCCCTCCACACTTTAGTTTACAGTAAAAAAAAACACAATTTTCCTATGAAACATTCACTAGATATGTATAATAATATTTGATATACCTACCTATCGAAGTAAAATATAGGTTTTTTATCTCACAAAGGCGCACTCCCTTTCTGCCAAGTAGAATACACAGTGGTAAAATTCAGATGAGAAATAATTTCTAAGTGATCTATGCACACGGTGGGCGTGGCGGGTCATGTTTGCGAGATAAAAAATGTATACATACAATTATTAAATAAAAAATTCTGTCAGTTAAATGAACATTAAAAAACACTTTGGCAGTTTCGACAAAGGTCTATATTTTATACAGACTCAAAGGCAATAATTTCCATATATTAATTTTTAAAAATTTCTAGCTGGCTATAATGTCACAAGTTGGCGTAGTTTATTAAATTTCTTAAATTGATTAAATTTGATACTACTTAAGCTATAGGTATATTATCAATAATTCTATGCGTGAAAAATGTGTAATGAAAAAAACTTCAGAACAGAGTAATTAATACAATATATCAAACTACCAAATGGAATAAACACATGGGTAATATTTCAGACGGACATGATAAAAAAAATTGGAATTATATTGAAGTAGAAATTATCTAGTTATATAATTTGAAAACTAAAAAAAGATATACTATACAAATAGTATATTTGATTTACCTGTTGCATAGAAATACCTGAGTTAGCAGAGTGCTGCAAATGCAAGTCGTTTTTTCAATGCGTGTTTGATCCAGTGCAAATACCCAATATGTTGGGCGAATAGTTTACAACTAATCCTTGTAAAAACCCATTAATACAATTTTCACTCTGTGATGGCCCACATGCTCAGCTAAGGAGTGACTGTGATAATTTACTCGCATAGAAGCTAAGACATCAATAAATATTACATTGTTCATGATCTCACACCCCATTGGTTAATACAAAAGTGGGGTTGAAATAACCCAGTTTTTTTAATTATGCAAAAATTAGTTCAAAAATTGATGATTTCATTACCAGTGAAAATCATATTTACAATTTTATTATTGCATCGTATGTAACAGATTAGATAAACAGATCTCTAAATATAAAGTGGTGCGTACTATTATAATAAAATCATTATTGATTATTTAAAATTATATACATTTTCTTAGAAAATTAGTTTAGAGTTACTTATGTATGGTAAGAAACATAGTTTTTGTTCATTTTAATTTAACAGTTTAACGTTTGACAGTACAGTGACTGTAAGTTTCAAAGAAAAACATGTTTCTTAACATTATAGTTGAGTTCACCCATGTATGTGAATTGCTAGTTAAATCAATAATTTATTGCTGAAGAAAGTCATCTTTCATTGGAAGGATTCAAAAACACAAGGATGGAAAAACAAAAATGTGCCGATTTCATAATCAGAGATGGCATATTTCCCTCACATTTTTTAGTTTAGATTTTACTGCCAGTTTATCATAACAACATACATACCGCACTTTTCCTCATCATAATTATTTTCTATATCATGCAATATTGCAATGTTTGAAGGAACACCCAAATGTATATTAATCTTCCGTGCGAGCCAGAGTTCGGCTTTACACAATAACATTTTCATTTTGACTCCCATAACCATGATTAGATTAAAACGAATTTTACATAACATTAAACCTAAAATCCATAGGCCTTTTTAATAATACATATAACAAAAAAATGCAACCGGTGCTAGTCATAGACGCTAACATAAAAAAAATCTTTACAAAATACAATATTCTAAAACGATCAACAAAACGTGCAAGAAAATATTAGACAAAACGGAGAACTGGAAAAAGTATGTCATCGCATTTTGGAAAGATTAAAGGAAATAAGGGGACAAACAACAAAATTTTGTGCTTTAATACCAACTAAACATGGCAAACACAAATTTATTCATACATAATAATGTAGTAGAATTAGAAAGAAAAAAAAACTATTTCTCCATGTTTATTTTCAATGTGAACACTATTAATACTATTGACCGTAGGTACTTGATGGAATTTGAATTGAAATTCTAATGGATTTAAGTTTTGTACTATTCCATTTGAGTCATTTTTTGCAGCTTGTCAGTGTGTATTTACCTTTTGGTGAGTGCACATAATGCCTGAAGATGCCGAAAGGCGAAACCAAAGTCGCAAAAAACGACTCAAATGGAATAGTACAAATCTTAAATCTATTAGACTATGAATACTGTTCACGATCCGAGAAAGTCAAAATTTTTTATACAATGATTCTTCATAATATCCTGTTATTTTCTCGTCTTTGGTACTAAACAATTAAAGCTAAATGCATTACTGTTTTGAACAAATTTATGCTTGTGGAAGATGGGGCGAGGGGTGAGTACATCATATAAATAATTAGAAGTTTATTTCATCTGTTGGCTAGACATTTCCAATATGAGTTAATAATTTATTTGTTTCGAGTCAAGTAATGGGTATTAGTTTATGTACTAATAGTGGAAATTTGAAAATAAATTCGTCGCTTGTTTAAATAAAATACAATCAAGTAATATTGTGAAGATTGGAACCATTAATGAAATTATCATAAATTTAAAAGATAAGCAGTATAATAGTGTATAGCCTTATAAAACATCTGATTATATTATTTTAATGGCTAAATAATAATTCAATGTGACTTCAATTGCCAAGGTTCAAATCTGTTCACATTGCCAACACAATTCGGCCAACTGGTAAAAAGAAACTCTTAACTCGGAATCTGTCTTTAAATCAATGACAAAACTAAATTTGCTTCGATATTTTAAAATGTTTCATTCCGTAACGATGACAATTAAATTATAATAATGCTAATGGCATGTTTTTTTAATAAATGCTTTTTCATGATTGACCTCTTATTCTTGGAAATGGTATTTAATACATTTGAGATAAAATTTTACCATGATTTCATCCTACAAACACCCGTCTACATTTAAATAATACATACTTTAAGCATTATGCGGGCGATTCATGGACAAGGCAAAAGACTGTGTCGTCAAGTTGCATTGTTTTGCAAATGATAAATAAAAATTTTAGGTAAGACACGCGTGTTTTCACTTCAAACGATAGCATATTTTAACGATGAACGTACATCGGCAGCTCAACCGACCATATTTGAATTGTGATAATCCAGTTATTGTGCATATTATTTACCACAGTTTTGAAACAGTCATCCAGTGCAAAATACTGTATGTAGAACCCGCAATATTAATTGCCAATGGACCGACCCATTAGGTTATTGGCATTTGGTTATTTACAAGAAAACCGTAGAGTACTTATAATTCTTGTATAATTTAACAAAATGTGCTCTACAAAATATGGATACAGTGTAGGTACTAATATTATGAGACAGGATAAGCAGTTATATAAATATGTAGATAAAGTCGAACTATTGTCATTTAAATGGTTGTCCTCGTATATTTACAAATAACTTTTCAAGATACTCATCAGAGTTCTCAGGGTGGAAACGGGATACATACCATCATTTGAGCAATGCTTATTTAAAGAGAATTGATAACTAGTTGTCCTTACGTCATACTTGAGTTGATTATGTCATATATCAAGATACGAACATAACGTGAATGTACAGAATAAAACAAATACTATAAGAATGATGGCCACCCAAGCTGGAAGAGTTCCTGGAACAAAAAAAAGGAATAACTGTCAATAGGTAGGTACATACGCATACATACTGAGGTTTGCAATCATAGGATCCCGCTCAATCTCTTGTTTACAAAATACTGGGATTGAAAAAGCTGTAATTCTGATTAGTTCTATATATTTTTTTAAATGAAAATAGCATGTTTTCGTGAACTTAATAAATCCAATCTGAAAAGAGTTTTCAAAACAAAATAAAAAACTATTTAAAATTATAGGAATTAACTATTTTCATGTTATTATTTATAGCAATTCACAAATTTCAACATTTTTTAAGATTTTATTATTTAATTAGATAAATATGTATTATGATGATAATATTATAAGGATTATATATTATACTTTTCAACACTACAAAAGGCCAAGAGTCCCAATGACAATAGTGAATTTAGTAATAGAAAAGAAACAATCACAAACACCTAGGCTTGGAGAAAATCATATAAATATATTGTGACCTCACCGAGATCGAACCTGGGGCCCCTGGATGAAAGGTCGGCGCCACTGGACTACGAGGGCTATTAGAAGAACTACATGATCGCTAACTTTTTTTACAAATTGTCATTGAGTTTCCTATTAACATATTTAATGTGAGAAAATAAAAATTTTACACTAGAGACAAAAAACTGCTCTTCTTAACAGTCTACTTGCACAGTCCATCCTTCGCCACTGACATACACAATCTAAATAAAGAAAAGTCTCCAAATGAATACCAAATTTTCATATATTTTTACCAATAGAGGATCATAATAATTATGATCCTGTAACTCTAATAATCTCAATTATTGAGAATACTAATCACAAATGACAGCTTTCAATATTCTCACTGGGATTGCAGTCCCTAAAAAATTCATACAATATAAATAGTAGGCAACATTGTAAAGCAATAGTAAACTTAAAATTGATTATCTTTTTTATTTTGAAGGATTTAAAATCATGTTAGGAAGATGACTAGGGAGTACGGGGGAATTTTATAATATCAAGATTTCGAAATACCTCTACGATAAGAAAATTTCAGTTTGTATATGTTTTGGTTATAGTATTTTACAAAGATAAAATGAAACGATTATCTTACTTCGGTGGGGCAAACTGTGGATGCAAACTCGGTTGTCGACGGATATTGAGACAACGGCAGCTTCTGATCGACTCGTGATGGCTGGACCATCGCCACCGACAGGAAGAAACTCCAGGCCAGTTATAAACATTGAGTGCGCTCCCTGAATATTCAGGACTCTCTGGAAATAATAGAAAAAAAATTATAAGAGAAGTAATTTTTGTAATAGTATATAAAGTAGAATAATCAGTCGAAGAGTTGAAATAACATGTATAATAGATAAAAACTGAAAAAATGAATGTTGTCTGACAACATAATTATTTCAGTCTTAACAAATTATCATGAATTTATTAACAATTTGATTAATGTCATAAAATTCAAGGCTGAATATTATCTTAGAGACCTGTGAAAATATTCTAAATAATGGTTGGTGATGATAGTAAAAAAACAAAGAAATATTTATAATGCGCCGTAGGAGATTTTTTGTTCTAACAGCGAATTTCTGCTTGAAGTTCAAGTTTGGAATCTTCAAGAAAATAGTGTTGGAAAAGAGTGATACATATTTCTGCACAACAGAGTTCTTATTTAGGTATGGTCCCAAAATTTAAGCTCGATTTGATATAAATAAAAAGGATTTCAAGTTATACACATTTATATTTTTATAAAAGTCAATATTTTTTTAAATGAATATTTAAATGAACTATGAATTACTCAAAAATCTCTACGACAAAACATAGAAAACTTAATAAACCAAATAAGTAATAATAATAAATATGACCATAAAATATTTGTAATAATAAGATGGGATCCTTTGACAAATTCACATTTTATAACATTTTTTTACAATAAATATAAGATTTTCTTAGACTTAAAATAAAAAACATTTTTCTTTTTAATGTTTTCAGATACATATTTATTAATTAATACAGTTAAAATTGTAAATTATCAAAAAAATGTCTCAAATTGCAAGCTTCGTATTTTTCTGCTAGGTAGGTAAAGACTTCGTCTTAACTATACTTAGCGGAATCTCATTTAGAAAATACTGCTGAAGATATTAATGATAGATAATTTATTTTTAGTACATAATTTAATATTGCCTTTCATAAACATATACATATACGTTTCATGGGTCCGTAAATTGTATATGTACGTTGATGCAGTGGTGAAATTGCTAAAGGATTGAATTTGCAAAGAAATACTAACAATCAATGACCGATCAGAGGAAGATACTGAGAAGGTTTTTCAGTTCCATGTGTGAGAGAAGATACAAGGAGGGTTCAACCACAAACTGTATTGTATGATGATCCCCCGTTGTCTCACACATGAAAATGGGGCGACTCCATTGGAAGATATACAACCAAAGAGGCTCATCTTAAGCAGACCAGAAGAGAAAGAGTGTCGGGAGACTCAAACTGCAGTGGCTGGGCTGTATAGAAAGAGACAGCATCCGTGAGGGTAAGGCGGCGGAGGAAACTTGCGGCCGACAAAAGGGTAGTGGAGACGTTTCCTGGATGCAGCTGAGACCCACATTGGGATGATAGTTTACAAATTATGACTAATATTTTGTTAAAGAAATATATATTACTAGCTGAAGTACCCGGCTTCGCACAGGGTCGCTTTGTGGTTATATTTATCTTAGATATTTGAAAAATAATAAGAGATAATTATTTTTTTAATATTAAAATATCTGTGCAATACAATATGGCAATATGAAAATAATTCTAATAGGAGTAAAGGTCAAACATAAGAACACTAAATTAAAATCGAATCCAAAATATGAAAACGTAGTAAAAATGTAGTAAAAAAAAATCAAAATTGGATGGAACAAACAAACAACAAACTTTGTATTTTATATAATAATAATTTAGAAACCTTCGCAGGTGTGCGCACAACAACTGACAAAAGTTTCATCGCAATCGGATGAATGGTATAGGAACGCATACGAATAGTAGAAGAAGATGATTTTCTAATTCAGAAATCTTCGGGGGCATGCGCATGACAACTCACCAAAGTTTCATTGCAATCGGATTAATGGTATAGGAACGCATACGAATAGAAGAAGAAGAAGGTGGTTGTACTAATTCAAAAACCTTTGCGGGCGTGCGCACAACAACTGGTCAAAATTTCATCACAATCAGATGAATGGCATAAGAACGCATACAAATAGAAGAAGAAAAAGATGGTTGTACTAATTCAGAAACCTTTGCGGGCGTGCGCACAACAACTGGTCAAAATGTCATCACAATCGGATGAATGTCATAAGAACGCATACAAATAGAAGAAGAAAAAGATGATTGTACTAATTCAGAAACCTTTGCGGGCAAGGGCACAACACTTGATCAAAATGTCAATGCAATCGGATGAATGGTATAGGAACGCATACGAATAGAAGTAGAAGATGATTTTCTAATTCAGAAATCTTCGTGGGCATGCGCACGACAACTCACCAAAGTTTCATTGCAATCGGATGAATGGTGTAGGTACGCATTCGAATAGAAGAAGAAGATGATGGTTGTACTAATTCAGAAACCTTCGCAGGCGTGCGCACGACAACTCACCAAAGTTTCATTGCAATCGGATGAATGGTATAGGAACGCATACGAATAGAAGAAGATGGTTGTACTAATTCAGAAACCTTTGTGGGCTTGCGCACAACAACTGGTCAAAATTTCATCGCAATTGGATGAATGGTATAAGAACGCATACGAATAGAAGAAGATAGAATAGAAGAAGATGGTTGAACTAATTCAGAAACCTTTGTGGGCTTGCGCACAACACTTGATCAAATTTTCATTGCAATCGGATGAATGGTATAGGAACGCATACGAATAGAAGAAGAAGAAGAAGATGGTTGTACTAATTCAGAACCCTTCGCGGGCGTGCTCACAACAACTGGTCAAAATTTCATCGCAATCGGATGAATGGTATAAGAACGCATACAAATAGAAGAAGATAGAATAGAAGAAAAAGAAAATAGTTGTATCAATTCAGAAACCTTTGCGGCGTGAGCACAACCACTTACCAAAATTTCATCGCAATCGGATGAATGGTATAGGAACACATACGGGAGAGACAGACAGACAGACATTCATTTTTATATATTAGTATAGCCTATACTCTTCGCGCAAGTGCAAGCAATAAGTTGACACAGTTTTATCGCAATCGGATGAACGGTATGGCTGCGCATTCAATACGAACAAACAAATATTATTTTTTATATATTAGATGTACCTGTAAGCTAAATGCGATGTATATTGCAACGGATCCGCTGAACATTGTCCCGGCAGCGATAAATCTTCCGTCGTCCCGGACGGCCAATGCTGATAAACTTTCATCTACTGTTATACTCCTTTTAAGCGAGCCGTCGGTCGGGTTCCAGCTTTGGATGAGTCCTTTTTGTTTTCCAGATCGTCCTAATGGGTTTGCGAGAGTAAATAAAACGCAGGTGTCCTTTTCATTTTCAACGGGTCCAAATCTGAAACAAAGGTATGATAAAGGTATACATGAGAACTGTGACCAACAATAATAGCCATTCGCTCAACTCATTGGGTCCTTGCGCTGAATTGAGTACTCTTTTTTATTACGATTATTTATTAGATTACAGTGGCTAAAATAAGTATTTGTAAAAAATTCGGTAGGTACTGCAAAACGTTTCTCCTATTTTCGGTGATCAGTAGGTGTAAAAAGATTTAGAAACACTGTGCTAAAGCTTTATGTATGTAAATATATTGAAAATCATTTTCAACCGGTTTGATTATTAACAAATGCGAGTTTAAATATGTGACACAATTTAAACAGGGGGTAAAAGATTGTCACACAAATGTGGCAAAGAAGAGGGGGGGGGGGGGGGTCGAAATACTGTAAATCGTATAAAGTCAATATTGTGGACAACCACATACTATTTATTATCAGTTTCTTCTTTAAAATACACAGAAAATTTGAATAAGCATGGTTTGTTATATTTAAAATGGGTATTTAAGTTTACATAATTTTTAATATTTGTAGTTTTGTGATGTTTATCTAAAGAGTGAAACATTCGCATTTGTAAATAATTAATAAGATAAAAACACATGATATTACGATATTAAATAAGTAAAAAAAAAACTTATAACAGCTGTAAAAATATTACTTCAAAATAAATTATGGAAAACATACAAGTTCAATATGCGTGACGGCATGAGAAATTAAAAATTCTAATTCTAATTCAGACTTATCACGTGATCTTTGGCCTTTCACTTTTATGTTTTCAATAAAAAAAATACTGCTAAATCTGCCCGCAAACTGGTTTAAAAAAATTATCTAAATTATATTAAGATTACAATATATTTCTATGCGTTGATTGAGAAAAAAACAGCACTTTTTTTGATATGGAGCCTATAGAGGTCTTACCCAACTCTACAACAGACACGTCATTGTCAATGCTGATGTTTAGGCCATAGATATTGGCGAGTCAGAAGTGACAGCTGTCTAGAGACTTTGAATTTATCTAGAGGTTGCAAATCCCTTTTCTAAATTATCAAGTTAAAAGAGCCATGTTAAATAAACCTCTATACTCAAAATATGGTAATATAATTTCATGCTATCTGCCGTGTAATAACCACTGAAGTATTTGTGCCATATTATAAACGATACAAATACCAACTCGTGATTTCCTTTAACACAGCCCATACAATATCAGATGTCACATACACAAGCAACCGTCTGAATATAAGATAACGGGGGTAGTTGAATAAACTAGCCCATTCCTAACTGATGTGGCCAGCAGTTATTAAATTATGTGGAATAATTATGGCATATTGTGTATAACCGTAAATGTTGAATCTTCTTCTAGAATCTAGATGGAACGTTCTGCGGTTTCTTTCACTTCGGTTTTTTTTTTAAATCGCTTAAGGCAATTTCAAGTAAATGTAGAGCTAGAATGACAGACAGAATCAACAATCAAGATAATCCTGAGACTTTGCATGAAAATTAGTCCAGTATTCCCAGTGATCCTTTTTTGCCATCACTTTCACAAGTTTAGGTTTCATTCAACATCTTTGTGTTTTATTTTAATTACTACAATTTCTCTCCACTGAGGATTGACACCTAACATCATTAAAGCCATTACATAAATTGCGTTAATTAATATTCTGATATGCAGTGAGTCTTGATTTAGTTTAGAAATATTTGGAAAATATTTTATTATTACATTTTAGTTAATTATTGTTAGGAACATGTTAAATAAATATAACATTATTATGATGTAGGTCCAATTGTTACAATACACACGGTGGCCCAGAAGTAGTTGACCTCTGTAATAGATTTGTCATTGATATTGACTTGTAAGGAACTGCACAGTATTGCATTTAGAATACAAAGTAATAACACATGATAACATATTAAATGATAGAACAAAAATCATTCGTTTAGCCTCACCTTGACCTTTTAAATAGATACTTGGTTCCGTTTGGAGGTTGGCAAGTTAACTTCACAACCTGTTTGCCGGTGTCCATTGACCAAATAATAGCAAAACCGTCTTTTGCAATGCTGACCAGCAGTTTATCGGAAGGGCTGAAGTCGAGGTCATCTAACTGAGGAGAAAGAAAAAGGAACACTATGAAATGTAAACCTATGCTCTCGCATGTATTTTACAACTAGGGATTGCAATGCCAGACAGAATTTTTAATACCCGAATTGACATTTTTAAAACTCTGAGATTAGACAAGAGGCAAGTGAAAATTTGTGTGAAAAACAAGTGTGCCGGTACTGACGTATGAATTTTCACTAAAAAATTAAATAAAAGAATTTACAGTTAGAATTATTTAGTTTAAACCTGACACTGTGAAGTACACATTATTACATTGATATCAATACCAGTATTGATAGGTTTTCATTCGATAATATACTATCTTTTACGATTTAAAAAAAAACCACTTAAGGACAAAGATTAATTTTGATAAAATGACACTATTCAACTATGTAGGTATTTATACTATTTTTCCAATACCGATGCAAGTATCGGTGATTTCTTTCCCCTTTGGAATTAAGAAAAAGGCCCCTCAAGGACAAGGAAAATTTGATATGAACACTTTAAAGTATAAATACTTTTCTTCCAATAATACAGATACCAATATTGACAATTTTCTTACAATACCAATACCTGTTTCGATATGATATCACTGCTATAATACCACATTATATGGCTTTTCGGTATGTGGTATTTTTTAAATATGTTGCAATTTCTTTTTGAAATATGATCAATCAAAATACTTTCGACATATTTATATATTTAGGACATCAGGAAAAAATATTGTATTTAAAAATCATGTATATAATGTCTGACAACAAGAACTCGGCGATAACAGGAAGTTGCTGTAGTCGCATATAGAAGACTTCTCAGTGACATACCTGTCATGGCGGCAACGCGTGTTTAAATAATGTATCGGCTCTCTTTTTACATGAAACTAATTTTCTTCTTCGCATTAAACAAAAAATTTACTAATAATAATTCTAACATCACTCCTGATCGTTTTAGACATATTTTTATTATATAAAACTTCAAATTGCATAAATTGATAGATCCATACACCACCGGATTTGCTGTATTGGAGGGGATTGTTAGTTCACAATTTTAACATGTAGACAAGAAGTTCTTGTTCGACAGTAGGTATGTATATTATGAATAAAAAAAATAGGAAAATAAACAATTAAGGATAGAAATATTTTAACCAGATTGAGGACAATAAAATAGCTAATGTAAGCACCCGCATCATAATATTCAAAAAATAAGACGTGTCAAGAACTACTCGACTGATGGTTGACCTTGAAGGATTTGTCAAAAGCACTCTCTCATTTTAAATGAGGAATAAACACCCTACTTCAAATAAATTCATATCAATGCAGAATGCATTTATTTTTGTCATTTTAAATACATAAAACAACAACTTCAACCGAAAACTTAAGATTTTGTAATTTTATCAAAAATTGAAACTGATCTTATGGAAATTGTAAGGAATTCATTAAATTAAACTATAAGACCAATTTTCCAAGAACGTATCTCAACCATAACGTAAATATGTATGTAGATATTAGTGTACTTGTAAAACAATACACTATAAAAATATACCTACCTAGTACCTTTTCCGGCAAATTTATTTAAACTATTCAGTACGCGACTAAGATTACAACTCCAAGAAAATTTACCTCTTTCGAGTGTGCACCAATGTCGTATTTCTTTATAAATTGCGGGAATTTCCACACTCTCACGTGCCCGTCGGTACCTCCCGTTGCCATCAGTTTTCCATTATGACTTATTTTAACCACCCGCTGTATTGCTTCATTCCTAATTGACATAAAATAATTTATTACAAAGTCTCAAGAAATGAGATAATTTTAGCATTTTGATGAATCATAATATCAGTAATATAACTGCATATTCAAAATAAAGATATATCACGAAAGCTTATTAACTGGAAAACAACTCTAATCAAGCAGTATTGTAAAAAAAAAAAACAACACATCCTATATCACCTAACATTTTATCGGTCTGAATACACCAATTTTCGTTACATACATGAGAATCGACAGAGATATTTTTATAATGCGGTGCACGAAAAGAATCACTACTTTCCAAGAGAGCCAAAAGAAGATTGAATTTCTGATAATTTTGTAAAAATTTCTAGGTTCCCGTGTGAAAATAATTAATTCAACAGCGTTGATTAGAATCGTCCATATTTTTCTTCACAGATATATTCAACAATTAATTTCGCAAATTATATAAGTAATTATCCGACTTTTCTCCTTTTTCTTTCGCACATAGAATTATTGAAACTAGCACAGAAATACTTGATTCAAGAAATGCTTAAACACGAAGTAATATTTACCCAAAATCAGTTTGAATACTGTCAGCTGCTCTGATTTCAAAGTTTATCCGTTTTTCTGAAAAGTGATTGCTGTTTGTATCTTTTTTGCTCGGTTCTTCTTCCTTTTCCTTATTTAAAGTATTCCTTCTTTTTCGTAAGTAATTATTAGCATTTTCAGACTTGACACTACCCCGGCGCAGTTCGGAGGCATTCACTAATTTCAAATTCACGTTGTACAGCTGACAGTGGTTTTCCTGGCCTGCTACAAGATACATGAGGCGGTTTAAGTTTGTGGCTGAACAATTCATCACAACGCTCGGCCCAGTTTCATGTCTTATTATTTCCTCAGCAATAAACCTCTCACTGTCATGAGACAGCTCAAATATTTCCTGCAACAGACAACATAGTGAGTCTACAATACTGTAAATTTACTGACATAAACGAGTACAGGTTTAAATATTGGGTACTTACGAATCCATTAGCTACTCCCGTTTTTGAGGATCCTCCTCCGCCAGCTACTAATACATGTCGACTTGTTAACATTTGCAAAGTGTACAGAGGAAAATTAACCCGAGCCAGAAGGCCGTCACTTCTTCGCGACGGTGCCATGGTGATGATAAAGGTATCAACCTGATTTTCTTGCTCGATAAAGACCACTGGATATATAGGCCATGTATTCACTTTTCATCATATATCACCACGTATGGGGCATCTTTATCCGAAACATGAAACTCAGAAACTCCAACATGACAAAATATGTCAAAATTGTTAATGCAAGACATGCACTTTAGCGGAATCTAGCGGAACAATATTGTAATAATTTGAAATACACGTCACTGCTATCGCAAGACTTGAAGACCAAAAAATAAGTTTACCCAATTTATTCTCATTTCCGTTTAATTACATAGATAAAAATATTTTTCTATTTTTTTATTTCTCCATAATAATAATTATTATACTTCTAAGTAGGGACATATAATTTAGGTTTATTATTATTCAATAAAATACACTTTCATATCAATCATCAGATATTAAAAAAAAACTACTCATCTATATTTAAGCAAACAATGTAATTTTTTTTAATTAAAAAAAATGGTAATAATCATTAATAATTATGTACTTACCTATTATGTTCAAATAAAATGAAAATATTTCAATATTTTTTTATGATAGTGATACTAAGTTTAGTATACTTCTGGCAACCCAGCAATATGACAGCTGTCAACTGTCATGGATATTGTTTTTATGTGTCAATATTTGTTGTATAGTATTATGTATTAATTATATCAGTCCAATGATAGCAATGCTAAATCTGAAAAAATGCTATAAAAACTCGAACATTTATATTAATTTTCTTTAAAAATAGAAAATAATTTATACATATTAGCAATGTCTAATACAAAGAATAGCACACAATCTAATTTAGATGAGTCTTTTAATATTCTGAAGTCAGACAAATACTCCAGTTTGTGTGAATGCTGTCTCTCAACGGACGATTTGAGAACTATGCTGGAACCTTTAGAGGTAGAAGAGAATACGGTAGTATTCTCTGAAATGTTGTATTACTGTTTTTCCATTGAGGTTTGTGGAATATAATGTAATATGTTATATTTAATGTGATCTCAATGCAGAGCGTATATATCAAGTACCTACGTAGAGTAATAATTAATAAAGACATCATATTATATAATTCTTTATTAAAAAAAGGGTCATTCAACCATCGCTTGACAAGTTTTTAAAGAAAACACATGAGTGCTAATACGCCTCGTTAAATTAATTATACCCATTGTCCCATTGATAAATAAATATTTAAAAATACACTTTTTGATGTTTTCTTATATTGGTTTATCTTTCTACATTCGACTCAGTCAACTCGGAAAGTGAATAATGTGTGTTCAAGTCCCTCCCATGTCAACTCTTTTTTTCAGGATTATTATGTTTCTGAGGTTTTTCAAAATTAGGTTTTTTTTATTAAGTATACTATCTTAAATTGAATTAATTGAGTTGCGATCCTCGATTGCGACGTAATGTTTTTGTTTTGGTAATTGTGCCGCAGAGGTAACCATGAGCTTTTATATTTTTTTTTTCACGAAAACAGTTTATTCCATGTAGACAATTATAAGAAATACCCTTTTCTGTCAGCGCATCGGCTTTTCAATCCAATAATCGTTAATTGAAAATTTGAAATTTTCATACATTTTGATGCACCATTACCACAAACCAAGATTGTATGAAGTAATATTAGGTTTGGGTAGGTTAGATTAGGTTAGGTCATGTTAGGTTAGGTCAGGTTAGGTTTGGTTTGGTCTAAAAAGAAAGTTGTAAAATCTTATGGCCACCTCTGTGGCACATTTACCTTTGTTTTTAATATCAAATTTAAAAGTAACTTACTGAAAGACTTTTTAAATCTCTTATCACATTCCTAGTTACCTGATAAAATAATGTTATTATATTGAATTGATTTATATTAAATGCTATTTACTTTGTTGTTGTTTCAGATCAACCACAAGCAATATACATCTTCTCATTTCATATGCAACCGCTGTATAGATAAATTAAGGAACACGTATTTATTTCGAAATCAAGTGGAATATTCTCAAGAAAAAATTAAGAATTATTTTCACAAAAATGATAGCATACAATCTAAAACATCTTTTAAAAGTTATGAAGGTAATATTATCATAATATGTTGACTAATTTCACAACATAATATAACCCAAATTCAGGTAGCCTGTTTGTTTGAATGTTGTGACAAATACCTAGGTACTATTCGGCAGCCCATAGCTAGAGTGCTGATTGGATGAGCCATGGCCCTGGTTGGCCATTGTAATGGCCTCGGCATTGTTTCGACTTCGTTGTATGACCTTATTGTATCCATTTAGATGAATGAGTATTTCTGTTGGACAAAGTATAACAATAGCTGTATGGAAGATACAGGTCTATGATAGAAACTTCAAATCTCCAAATCTTACAAATGAAACAATACATCAGATAGATGAAAATACTTGTATTGGTCTTAAAATTGGCCAAGGAATCTTTTGTATGGATAGTATAGATCAGTGGTTGTCAAATAAAAACGTGCATTTTATGTGCCGCATAAATGGTTAACTTACTATAGTAACATAAGATGTAGCCCATGTGTTAAAATAATAAAATGATTGAACTAAACTTTCATGGGGTAATTCAATTAAAGAACCACATTTAAATATTAGTTTTTATACCAGCGTTTAACACGTTGAAGACATTTGGCACCAATTTGACGCCACTGTTAACCAAGTGATTGTGGACAATCGGCGTCGATTTGGCGCCAACCAAGCATCTTCAATTGTCAAAAATATAAAATAAATTATATACTTACTTAAGTTATATTATGAATATTTCGAGTAATAATGAAATTGTTTATTTTTTAAAATTCAATAGATTTGAACAGATATATTCAAGATGATGTCAAAGACGGGAGTACGTCAGATGATGTTACACATGGAATGCTTGATGTTGAATTTATCAAGAAAGAAACCAAAGAAGATAATAATATTACATCAAAAAAATTGTTCACCAAACGCATTAAAAAAGTAAGTGCTAAGAAACCGTGTAATCAGAGAAAAATTTGTAGAAAGATTGTGACACACTTTCATAACGAGAATAAAATTTTGGATACACAATTAGTTAATGATAATTTTCATCAGACAGCCCTTACTGAAGAAGGTTTATTAAATATGAAACCAAAAAAATGCTCAGATTTATGTGCAGAATCGAAAGAACACATTCTCTCTCAGGCTAGAAAAAAGTATGCTGAATCCATTCCATACAAATTGGAAAAGGATGCATTAGTTTGCCCGATTTGTAATGAAACTTTTGTCACAAATAAATACTTAGTAATTCACATGTCGATTCACTATCCGAATTTCATTTGTGATACTTGCGGTAAATCTTTTGTTTGTAAAAGACGTCTTTCAGGTCACAAAAGAAATACACACACTTCTCAGATTCCTTGTAAGATCTGTAAAAAAATGCTAAAGAAATCGAATATGTCTCAGCATTTAAGAATTCATGCTGGCACAAGTCAATTATGCAAGCAATGTTTATACTGTGATGAGAAATTTCCTTCTTTTACTCTCAGAGCGAGGCACATGTCTAGTGTGCATGGTATTGATCCATACAAATACCAATGCAAACTTTGTCCGAAAAATTTCATCACTGCCGGAGCGCTGTCGACTCACGTTCGCAAATGTCATCTTCTTTCCATAAATTATAATTGTTCAGATTGCGGTAAAGGGTTTTTTGATAAAAGGGACTTAGATGACCACGCCTTGACTCATTCGGGGGTTAAAAACTTTCAATGCGAGCTCTGTCAAAAGAGTTTTGCTAGAAGAGCGACACTTATTCAACACATAAAAATACACACCAATGACAAGAAATATCATTGTGATATTTGTGACAGATCTTTTACACAAAAATGTACTCTGAACGGACACATGAAAGTTCATATCAAAGATAATGTTGTCAGTAAACCTAGTAAAAGTTAGTTTAGTGTCTAGAATACTAATTTTGTGTTATCAATGTTCTTTGATAAGACTTCACGAATAATATATTTTATGGCTTCATTGGCTTTTAGTTAATTGTTTTTGAGTAGGTTAAATAATATAATAGCTTACAGGTACAAAATAAAATGTTTGACATGCATGTGGATTGTGGAGTGCAAATTTGTTAATAAAATGTTTTCTGGTAATATGAACAATGTTCTTATCCTTGTATTAACAATTTCTAAATTTTATGTGATGTTTTGCAATAAAAACACTTATTAACAATAAAAATATTGTGTTTTTGACTACCTACCCAATGAGTCTTTACCCTTTAAATGCCAGGAGGTATTAGAATGGTGGTACCTGGCGGGCCACGAATTTCTATGAAAATATAAAACCTAAGAAACATCATTATTTTGAAATATATTAAAAGTATAGCATATAAAGATATATATCGGTTAAGAATATCACCATGATTACAAGAGATAGTAGTATATTGTGTACAATATATTAATTTATTTAAAACAACTGACCGGGGCTAGTGTAGTGAGTGTAAAGTACAGCGTGTATACACGCTTATTTTTTATAGCCAGTATCGCATGTAGAGCGCGTAAACCCGCTTGTGGCATACATCCAGTTAACAGAGGTCATACCAATTTGTTGCAAATAATACTGTCGATTTCTAATATATTTTTGATTGGGCGAGGTCAGGTAAGGTAAGATTATTGTTATAATAAAGTTTGAATTAAGGAAAGATGTATTATGTGTAACTAAGTATTTAAACAGACTTATTATAGGCTCACTCATTGTTTTGTACATCAAGCTCTTTTCAATATAAGTAAATCGATTTCAAGTTATACACATTTTTATTTTTTAGAAATTTCGATGTTCTTTAAAATAATACAATTTGTATATCAAAACTATGAATTATTCAAAAACATTTTCGCTGGATTAGAGATAAATTAAATAAATATTAATGATAGATATAATATAGTATCTAATAATAAGATGGGAAAAATAATATACTTTGCTGAATTAATATTTTATTTATAGGTTTATCTTTAACATGAAATAAAATATATTTTTCTTATTAATATCAGAGATACGTATTGACGGATTAAAACACGTTAATATGTAAATTATATTATTAAAAAATTGTGTCAAATTGCAAGCTTCATATTTTTCCGCTAGGTGCCTGTAGTAGACATTCACCCTAAAGGCCGGTTCGGATTAGTCGAGTGGCGAGTAATTTAGTAATCAAACGTGTACGAACAGACAAATTTAGTCGAGTAATTTAGTAAAATCATTTAGTCGAGTCATTCCATTTTGTTCTAATTTTTCGGTCGAGTAGTAACCCCACAACCTCACTAAATACTAAACAAGCCACGAGACAAGTCTGAACACGTTATCCTTAGTCAAGTTCATTAGTTGTCGTAGAATTTCTTCCTCCAATTCTTCTAATATAGCCATTATAAATGAAGTTATTAACTTATTTATTTTTTGAACATACCTACATAATTTGAACACAATTTAACACTTCGAATAAAGTCCATCACGCAGCTTCGAATCCTGCTGGGTGTCGTATTTTTATAAAAAAAAGATTTTTTTCTATTGGTTATATATTTCTCAGAAGTGTTTTTAAATTATGTATCTTCAATAAAAAGAATGTTACATTCTTAAATCTTGTGAATTATTTGTTGAATAAAAAAAATAAGTAGGTAATTATTTATTTTTGCTTTGTTACGTTGTACTCTGTTCGTTTTGACACGTCACTCACTAATGTACTGTATTTAGTGATAACTCTCGCCACTCGACTTAACTACTTGACTAATCCGAACCGGCCTTAAGAGGGAGTAACATCTACAGCAAGAACTGCAATTCAATACCTACATATTACTGATAACTTTAAATTTAAATATTCAAAACATATGACAATATTAAAATATTTTTTTAGTTACGGTTTAGGACTTTAGGTAATATAACTAAGTATAGGTGTAAAATGTGCGTTTTTTGCAAGTCCGAATTTTATTAGTACCTACATCGTATTGTATGATCATTAAAATGTAGTTTGATACGTTTTTTAGGTGACAAAATGATCTTTGAAAATATAGTTTTACGTTTTTTTGTTAATTTATAAATGTAGATTAATTAACTATTTATTTTATTCAACGAATAATTCACAAGATTTAAGAATGTACCATTCTAATTATTTAATTAAGTAACTTGATTTGGAAGAACGTTAATGAGCAGGTATTAAAAAGGCTATAAATTAGGTTTCAAGTTGTACTCATTTATATTTTCTAGAAAATCGACGTTTTTTAAAATTGAAAAAAAATACGTTAAAACCAAAAAGATTGACCAATCTCTTTGGTTAAAACTATGATTTTTTTAAAAATCTTTATCATATCTAAATAACTCGTCAAACTAGATTTTAATGATAAACATATTCTGGTTTCCAAAATATGCATATTCAATAAAGTATTTTCTATATTCTATGTTTACTTTTAATTAAAAAAAAATCTTTTCAAAATTAAAATTATCAATACAATGCATTTAACTGCAGTTTTCTAATTCCCTCGCGCTGTCACTAGTGTCACTAATAACCATGAGAACTAGATATCAATAAATTAAAATATGAAATCGAAACCGATCGCGATTACATCACAAAGAGATATAAAAAATTTGTGTACCTACCTACCTATAACAGCTATAACTTAATAGGTATCGTGTTCCAAGAATACATGATCACGTTAGATTTCGTAGAATCAATAAAATCAGTAAGAAAGCAACAATTTATTTTATTGAATGTCCTCCATATAAAGTCAGTGCTTCCGAAACTTTTTTATACCAAATCAAAATCTAAAAAAAATAATCCACGGCACTCCTCAGCCGAAAAATAAATTAGTTTAGTTATAAAATGCTTTATTTGGGATTGATTTATTATTATTATACACATTTATCACAAACAAACAAAAATAAGAAAAAATACTATACGTGAAGCCTATAAAAACAATTCCACTTATCTGATCTGCGCATCTATTCTATACATTCTCCTATTGGCCGCTATCAGCAGCTATCGAGGGTAGTTTTTAATTTTTTTGTATCGTAAGTAGTATTCTTAATAAGTTAGCTGTAATTGTTAGAGTAAGTGCTATGTTTTAACAGCACCGCTCTTGGCTGTGCTAAATTTTAGAGCGAGATAGATAGTTTTGTCTGTTTAGACGGCAAACTTATTGTAACAAGTATCATAATACTTAGATACAAACATATGAAAAATTACCCTAGATAGGTGCCGATAGCAGTCTTGTGTATATAATAAATAGATGCGCTGATATCGATCTATATTATTCTTCATGACCACAGAACGTAATATGATAATATTTTAAGGATTTAGCTGATGTTATTTATATTCATTACGAATCATATTTTGTAGCTGACAAAATGTCGCAGCCCCCCCCCTCTTTAGAAATCCTACGGCCCCTCAGAGGCCCCGACCCAAGTATTTGGGAAGCACTGGCCGCATAGATAACAATGCTATATTAATATTTATTTTATTGTAATAATATTACGACGACCATAATTCATAGCTGGTTTACGTAGATACAGTAGAATCTCATTAATACGGTACTATATGAAACCTGTTGGAGAATACTGGAATGTATGGAAAACTGAAAAAAAATACAACTACCTACTTAGATACATATTGAATTAGTGCTCTTATTTAAGATAATGCAGTTGTGGGTTTAGGTACGCAGAGGCCCGAGGCACTGACTGATGCTAAGGCCCCCACAATAAAAAATAAAATAGAAGCGATAAATTCCAACTATCAACGTTGGCAGGTTGCAGTGGCGAAGGGTGGAGATAGGGTGTTAAGATCCGACATAAATAATGCACACTAAACTTTGACAGTCATACTTATTTGTTTTCTTTGAACTAAGAATACAAATTGCAGATGGTGCTGGTTAGTTTTTAAATTTCAATTAAACCCTGCCTAAACAAAACCATAATAGTTTCGGTATACCATGGGGGATTCGACAAAAATAGTGCGTTGAATTAACAATACGTAATATAACAGATAGAGTTGGTTAGTTTTATTTAATTCAATAAGGCCTGCGTAAACCAAACCATAATAGATAAAAAATATTATTCAATCTATGAAATACGTATCTAAATTTATGTATGATTGAATGGCATAAATTTAGATATTTTATAGATAGACAAATATTTTTTGATTACTATGCCACGATGGCCGAGCGGCTTATGCGTCAGCTTATAATGTGCGTCCCAGGCTCGAGCCCTGTGTCTGGCAAATACACACATTGTTTTTCAATTTGTGTTTGGAGTCGGAGTATAGACAAGTGGTTCTCACATGAAATTTAACTGTGGCCGCACAATAATTGACATTGACAGTTATATGGAAACGTCTGGTGGCCGCAACAAATTTCACTTTTGTTGTGATAGAAAAAATTAAAGCCAAATTTTATTTACTATAAACATGAATCAATTTATTTATAGACAAGCCCATTTCATAAAAGATATTTGAACATTTTAGTACATATCTATTTATTTTAAAATAATTCAAAAATGGAAATTCCTCAATACTCCTTTTTTCCAATGCGAGCCGCATGCTGCTTCTAAGTTTATGTTTGTCAACTGGCTTCGATGTTTGTTTTTTATGAAGTGCATTACACTGAATGATCTTTCACAGTATACAGAAGTAGGAAAAATCGACTATATTAATAAAGCAATTGGTGCCAATTCTTTGAATTGCCTTTATTCTCAGAAACAGACTATTGCACACATTATCTCATCACAAAAACACATTATGGATCATTTGAGCGTGGAAAGAAATTTAAGACGTCATATTATGTATTCAACCAATTTCATAATTATATAAATACATTTTTGAAATATTATTCTGTAAAGCGCTGGTGGCCGCAGCAAAATCCTCTGGTGGCTACACATGAGAACCACTGGTATATACCTAATAGGTTGAGCAATTGGCTAATATCCATTTCTCGTAAAAACAAAAATCTGTTAATAAAAACCTGGATGATCATAATAATTATGATCCTATTAGGATAGGACATGGTAAACAAAAAAAATCAATAGTTGTACGACTGGTTTAAACAGTTTCGAGGCACCCATTTAAATCTCTTTTTAAGTCATCTGCGTCAAAGAAAATCGCCGCTGATATAATGTAAGTATAATGTTTTAGATTTTAGATAAATATATTAATAAGGTATTTAAAACACTTTAAAACGTAAATTATAATAATATGTAAAATAATGTATTAAATTGCATCTTTCGTATATCGAAATCCCGTGAGTTCTACTTTCAATAATTATTATTCTAAATGTGGTGAATTTAAAAATTATTAGAACACTAGAAAGATAACTGAATAATCTTTCTTAGTATCAGTTATAAATCATGCACTATTAATGTCTGGAAATACTTTGCAGTAAGGTGTGTTGTTATAAATAGATTATAGAATTAAGAAAGTCAACCGTTTCTTACTGTCTTTTATTGTATCTCAGAAAGTTTATGATAATTATTATATTTTTTAAATATGAAATCATTCCCCAGCAACATATTAAAAGAAAATAATGATTTAAATTAAGTATATGAATTATAGCGAGAAGTTCGCGAACCCGCTACTTCGTCCGCGTGAAACACAGAAAGAAAAATTAGATACAGAATGAAGAAATAAACTGATTCGATATGAATGCAATTTTAATAATTTGTATTAGGGAAGCTAAAATGGTGTATTAATTCATAGTGCAGCTTATTTGTAAAAATAAATCCAAGTGTATTTTTGGAATTGTTAAGCTATTAAGTTTTTTCTCTTTCCTGAACAATTTGCCCAAATGGAGTTAGCAATTATTAATCAGTCGATATGTTGTGATTTGTGATTGGATATCATGGAACTTGTCAGAACGATGAACAAAAAGCTATTTTTTCTAAATCACGAGCAGGCAATTATAATATTATTTTACTCACATTTCACTTTTATCATATTCGTAGTACGAAATAATATACATTTATTATGTATTATACGTATACATACTATTATATTATTGATTCCGTTCAATACGTATTCAACAAAGAAATCTCATCTGCCTACTTATTTACCTTTTAAGATCAATGTATATTTAAGCACAAAGGACACCCTCGTCTTTACAAATAATTCTCAATAGGTTTCAACGGATACAATATAAGATCTTTTATACACGTAGACATCTATGTATCTTTTTTCTATCAATCTAGTATCTAGTTGATTCCAGATTATTTTGTGATACTTATGTATACAGGTACAATATACCTGCTTGTAATATTTCAAAAGATTCTGCAAAGTTTTTGCGCACCTACAACTGGATTACAAATCGTCCATAAAGGTTACACTAAAATATTATTAGGTGTACATTAAAGTTTATAACCCAAAACAGCGCAACATTTTACAATAATGCTACGTTTAGATCATATTTACATTGAATAATCATTTACGTATTTTGTTAATATAATGAAAACATTGTTGTATTCTTTTGCTTATCAGCTATTTTATCTACTGCTGAACGAAGGCCTTTTTTGTACCTAATCTAATCTGTTCTGCTTTCCACAATGCTTCCTTCTACGTTGTCCAGAATCCTGCGATGTTATCTGGAGGTATCACAGCACTTCAATGTAATGTTAGTTATTCGTCAAGCTGGTACATACCCTATTTAATATGTAATATTATAATGCAAGTAGCATAAAATAAAACTCAGAAATACGGCACTATCCATTGAGACCGCAAAGCCTAAATCCGTACATTGCTATTTGTACAAGTGAAAACCGTCTGAAAATTCGAAAAATAAGTGATATGAATAAAAATAGGGATAAAAATATTAATAGAATTTATATAAATAAATAAACACATCAACATCAATTATCAGACTCCTCACGATTTTCTCATTAAAAATCCACATCTTCTATTGACCAGGTACTGAATTATAACCTAAACTATTTTTTAAACTAAATTTAATAGTAGGTATAACAGGTTTTTGAATTTGCCATTATTTATTAAATACATAAACACATTTTTATAGCACACCAGAAATGTAAACATTAGATTAAAAAAATATTTGAATCGAATGTTACTAACCCACAAACACATGTTAAATATTGACGACATCTTTTGTAATATTGAACTAACACTTTTTTTATAAAAGTTTGTTAATACAACCTCTACTCTGCTTCGGAACGAACATAGTGATTACCTTTTTTACTAATATTGATTCATAGACGGTGTCAGGATATCTCCAAACTGTAGTTTTGAGCAACTATAGCTGTAGCAACTATATAAAAATATTATGTATTATCTCTTTACTTTATTTAGGTAAGGAGCTCAACAGTGGTGCACATTTTTCTCGTAAAGAAATCGTAAAGTAGTTCCTTTCCTATTATTTCCTATCAATTCGTTATGCATGTTTTGCTACATCGTGACTATTAATATACCAATAATTTCCTCGCATTTCTAATTTAAAGCATTGATGATAATAATATATGTATTGACACTCACCACTTGTGACGGCAAACAAACGGCTTGATCGTGGGGTGACATCCTCGCATTTGGTCATACAACCAATTAGCTAAACAACCCTGTAGGAATGCAATATCACAGCGCTCAAAATGGAAAAGTTAACGAACCGGAGTGCTCGACAATTTTCTGAAGATGAATTTTATGTATATTTTATTAAAATAAGTGTGTTAGATTTTTCGTTATATGACCTATCTAGCTCAGGCGGTCAAATTATTTTAATAATAGACGAAGCAATAATTTTACCGTTTGCGACTCGGAACGGCGCTCCCGGCGCTCCGGTACGCTCCGGTCCATTTCGAGCCATGCAATAACAATATTTAGTATCTACTGGGGTGATTTACAATACGTAACACGCAGGCCGCAGACGCATCTTGTCATAAAGGTATTAACTCATTTAGTGCTAACACCGCGACTAGCGCGTTTGGAGTATTGTGGCCATTAGATATAATTAACGTGTTATTTAAATATGGTAATCAAAAGGTAATTAAAACGTCAGCAGTGATTGTGCTAAGATACATTGCTTTGACGGGCAACGTCTAATTTTATTGTATTATTAACCATTGAAATAATTTTTAATATGTATCTTCCAATAAAGCAGTTCGGTGATCGTGCATCAGTGTTCATTCTAATACCAATCCATACAAAGGCATTCCAATCATTCACTCCCATGATTCCGCACATCGTATTCGTCCGGAGCCAGAAGGCGGTTTGTTAGTAAGTACCTATTGGTAATACATACAACAATTCGCTAAGTAGCAGTGTATTGATCTGCCGTTAAAATAAGTCTAAAATAAGTCTAAATGTCTAATAATAATTCCGAACTGAAGGAAAATAACAATGTTTGAGATGGGACGACTGAAGAGAGAATGATTAATTATTTATCCCAAAAGAGAATTAAAAATTGAGGGATGAACGAAAATGGTCGGTATGTATCAGGGTTGGCGAACCTTTTTACGTACACGTGCCAAAATTTTTCAAGTAAGTATTATTTTTCGACTGTCTGACGTGTTGAGTAGTTTTTCATGGAGAAAAATGGTTTTTAAGAATTCTATTAAAAATATATGATGCTCTAGAACATAGGTTCTCAAAGTTATTTCAACCACCACCCACTTTGAGATTTAAAAAAAAATCTAGTGCACCCCATATTTATTAACTCACCTTTTTACATTACCATCTGTTGCGTATCTTAAAAACAGTTATTGCAAATATAATTTTTAAACATGCATTATTATATGGATATGATAGATAAGGTATGACCCATATCCTATTTATGAGATCAAAGAATGATTCAATGAGAGGAAATAAAACTCATACTTAATCATATTTAGAAGGATTTTTATTAATATTAAAAGAAGGCTTTGAATTTAAAACTTATCTAATGTGAAGATCGAAGGATGAATCTAATATATTTCGACGAGTTTGTTAATATCAGGATTGAATTCACTTAAAAATAGCCGTAAGTCGGTAAGTTTAGTAAGTTGCAGCCGATTTCTCTTTTAGTTAGCAACGTTGCTACAGCACTAAATCCACATTCATACAAATACGACAAGTTTATAGGAATTTCGGTACACTAATTTTGAAACTGTCTGCCAGAATTACTACTACAGCTCCACCAAGTTTATATTTCTTATTTGGTACAGCCATTTTTGTGGGTACAAATGATTATTATGTTAATGTATTACTTCGTTTGATTCTTTACGCACAAATTGATACTAGAATTGTTCCGATGAAATCAGGGATTCTCTCCCTACAGTGGTCTCAAGCATTGTAAATCGATACAAATCAGAGGTTTGCGGCCCGGCTTCCTCCGCCACCTGACGAGGTTAGTGCGATAATATTTGTGAAGCATAAAGCATAAGAACCAACGTATCCAACTATATATTTACTTACATTAAACGTATTGCTTATTCTCCAAGAGTATTTACCTGCTATTTTTTACACAATGCGATCTGTCATTTATTGTTAAAATAGGTATTTTTTTCTCTTCGAAATAAAACTTTCGCGTGCCAAGCAAAACCATCTCGCGTGTCATAGGTTCACCACCACTGGTATATATAATATTAGTTTTTCAACGTGGCGATTGGTGTATTTAGAATACAACAATTAATTGAAAATATTGCATTACGTATAATAAATACATATAAAATAAGGATAAATATATTCGTGAATTCTGTTGCAAGAATATTCACAATAAAATTTGTCTTAAGATACGCCCTAAAGAAGATGTTATTCAATTTGACGGTCGTTTTAAAGGAAAAGGAAAATAAAACCTTTTTGATTTCAGTCGAGCGTTAAAATGCTGGAGCAACAATAAAATAACGTGATTTCGCAGTAGGTATTCATTGAGTTGAATTATTAACAACTCAATCGATGTAGTTAGGTACACCTGAAAAATATGATTTAAATTTAATTCTTGAAAGATGAAGTAGATACCTATGTATAATTGTATACTGTAATATCAATGAAATAATGATGAAGAAACTATTACGCCATTAATACGAGTACTTCATAAATGCAGAAGTAAACATCACATTGTTCTTTATGTTGCTAATCTAAATGTCAATATGTGATTGTAAATAATTTTAAAATTCAATTAGAGTTTTCCACGTATTTTCTTATAACTTACGTATAAATATGTATGCATACATAATCAGCTGGATTATGCATTCCAATGGTGAATGGTGGAGGTAAGCAGTTAAGATCCGACATAATGAGTTCACACTAAACTTTGTCAGTCAAACGTATCGGTTTTCATTGAACTAAGACTACAATGTGTAGATAGTGTTTGTTAGTTTTTGAAATTCAATTAAACCCTGTCTAATCTATGCCACAGTAAATAATAGACAAAAAATATTCGTTTATTTATAAAATATGTAAAATTATGCCATTAGACCCTACGTAATTTAAGATATTTTATAGATAGAAGAATATTTTTCATCGATTATGGTTTGGTTTAAGCAGGGCTTAATGAATTTCAAAAACTAACCAACACCATCTCTAATATTATGTAATCTTCATTCAATGAAAACAAATAAGTGACTGAAAAAGTGTCTACTATTTTTGTCGAATCGCCCATGGCATACCTAAACTATTATGGATTTGTTTAGGCGGGGTCTAATTAAAAATTAACCAGCAACATCTGCAAATTGTATTCTTAGTTCAATGAAAACAAATGAGTATGACTTATAATGTTTAGTGTGCACTATTTTTATGAAGAATCTTAACAGCCTAACGCCACTCTTCGCCACTGGTATTCAGATTAATATTGATACGCAATTTTGGTTGCGTTAGTATCAATCAACGATTCTCTATTTTTTACTGAACAATAGCGAATAGATAGTATTTATAGTCTCGGAGATATTGTTTTTTTTTGTATATAGTCCGACAATCGCAGTGTATATTCATGCGTTTTCTTTCCCGGAGTCTATCGGATTATTGGGTGTCTTCCATTTTTGAGACATGGCCTGCCTGACGGAGTCACTCCACCTATACATACGAGAGGATAGAGGAATGACTACTGTGCACAGTAAATTTATATTACCCAAGTGACAACTGCTAGTTTTACAGGTTTGAAGGCCCTCTTGAACACGTTTTGTCTGGACGATAAATTGCTAATCGGTGTTAAATATGTTTGTCAGTTATATTGTCAGGGTTTGATAAAATCTTTGAATATTTTATGTTTATGACAGTCAAGATTGTGATACCTTTTTAAGATGTTAAGTGAAGACCAGGCCGAGAAGTGATGGTGGGGACTAGTTCACCATGTTAGGAGTCTCAAGCGGATTACGGATATAGAATTAACTGTCTACGATCAATAATGATTCAAAAGTGACTAAATAGATTGAAGCGACTGCACGTACTTTCGATAATTCAAAAATAATCATAAACAAAATCAAAAGTTTAGTTTAGTAATTTATGTAGATACATGCGTTATATTAAATATTTATCTTGAAAAAAAACTAGCATTTTAATTAAATTCTAATGGATTTAAGTTTTATACTATTCTATTTGAGTCGTTTTTTGGGACCCGGGTTTCGTCTTTCGGCATCTTCAGGCACTGTGTACACTCACCAAAAGGCAAATAAACACTGACACCGAATACTAATAACTTTAAATTATATAACAAATCAATACAATAAAGTAGGTAGGTAGGTCACAATAAAAAAAAAATATAACAAACAAATTATGAATAGATGAAGAGTTTGTAAAAAAAACCATTACCTTATCAATAATAATACACTCGATAAGTGTATAAAAAGAATCGTCAAAAACGTAATAATAGATCATTAGTAATAATTATACACAATAAAAATACTACACTCAAGAGGTGTAAAATCGTCCATTCTGGGAACAATGGTAACTAATGGAGTTATCTCTAATGAGATATTTCTATGATATCAGGCTTTATTTATTCTTAAGCACAATTTTCATTTTGATGGCTTGAGGTAGAGGGCATTTTGAAGGTACTGGTCAAGATAATCACTAACCCTCCGGCTGCAGAAAATACGATGAAGAAGAATAACTTAGAAAACATGATTTTTCGATTAGTTATGCCAAAAATATATTGAGTAAAAAATTTTGTAGCATAATAATATACCAGATATTTCTATTGTTAATTTTGTTTGATAATACACATATTTTGGGGGAAAAAAATATACAAGAATACAGAAAAAATATTCTCATTTATTATATGTCTACGATTTGCCGATATAGGAAAATAGATTAGAGAGATACGCTTCGGAGGCCCGCCTCAAACAAAGTCAAACACCGGTCTGTTTTCTCTTTTGTCAAACGTCATCACCAACCGTACTATAATTATAGTATTTGTACTATAATTTTGGTTCGCGTAATATTATAAGAAAATGGTACAGTACGCCTAAAATACCACAATGTTCAATATCAGAGACTGATACAGATCCGCTCAATTTTCTTTTGTTTGTTTTTTTCATTTTACGCCGTAGCACTTCACTTGTTTACTGTCAATCATTGCATTACTATAATTTAGAGCAATTGCATTAGGTTTTCTATACTAGACTATATATATATATATATATATATATCATCATAAAACGTCAGATGTTCGAATTTAGAACTAAGCTCATTACAATATAAAAAGTATTGAATGATAATCTCAAATGTTTGCATATGGCGCCTTCACTCAACTGACAACTTATACTGGTGGATCTATAATAGTAGACTAATATCTATTATTGGTGCAAGTATTATTATTGGTTTATTGAGCCATTAATTTAAATTTTAGGTAGAAAAATGACACCATTTTTAGCCAGCTGAAAGATAATGAAAATTATCGAGATACCTAATTGGGTAATAGAGCTAGAATTTAAAGGTTGTTGGTAGACTTATTTAAATTTAAATTACAATTTAAACTCAACATCGTCATTCATTTACTTTAGAAATACAAGTAGTAATCACGGGACATTATAAAGGTAAAATATTTAATTTAAATAATATTAAATTAGCTTTTTTTGCAGGGTGGACATATTTGATGTTCTAAGATAGGGAAAGAAACTTTTCTTTTGTGAGAAACAAAAAATCTATCCACTTTAAATCGAAAACATCGAGTACTATATTGTTTATTGAAATACTATAATTTATTGGATTGCGTACTATAATTCGGCGACAAAACGATGGCAACACTGGCTTCACTCCTCGGTCAGTCAATAAACATCGGTACCGGTGGAAAGGTGTACCCACCGCCACAACAACTCACCTGGTGCAAATTAAAAATTAACAATATTATCAACTGTTGACAGTGTTAACGACAATAATTATTAATTATTGTGACATCTTCATTCACAAAGATGGCAGCTTTTAAAAGTGTGGTACGAGATTTAAATTATTAATAGAGCTAGAATTTACTCGATTGAAATAAAAAAAAATATTATAGTGATACAATTGAATTATAATAAATATATTTCGGCTTTTCGGTGTATTAAGATTGACACTTACTTAAATAACTACATAATATGACATTTAATTCTGTGTGAATTTAAAAACAACAATTTGAGAGGCATATTTTTTTGATTGAAATGTGAAAATCTATTTTTCTGTGTGAAATTTATTAATTTAGATGTATCGATTGACTCATACTTTTTTCATTTATTTTCGTTTTCATTTTGCTACGGAATAAATTATTCTTTACTATACACATGATTATTTGAGTTTATAGTGTAGTTTTGCGTGTTTTTGTGTGAATTAAACAAATTTGATCGTTCAAATAAACAAGTAAAGTATCTTGGAATCTTAAATTACTAAAATGTGCATATTATCTTGACAAAATTTGGGTTAAGTTTAATTTTAATCAATAAGTAATTAATGTTAATTACAAGAGTAATTTTAAATTTAATTAACTGATATGCTTTTCTGTACATACGTATTTCTTATATTAAATTGAATATTATTTTATTCGTTGCGGTCATTATTTGTAGATCATTTGAGCATTTGACACTTTAGTGAATTGAAATGTTAAATTATTTATCGTATATATAATATAATCTTTCGCCTGCGTTTTTTAATAATTATCACTGAAAAATGTGTAGAAATTTTAATTGTTTTTTTATTATCAAAGTTATTATCACGAAGTGAATTTATTATCAACGGATTTGGAATTTAGCTACAAATGAATATTATGCACTATTTGTATTATATCATAACGCTTGATAGCGATTCCATAACGATTTTATTATGGTTAGATTGGCAAATACGAAAAAAATATTCACTGCGATCACAATTTGACGGTGTTGTGACGTTACTAACTGAAGTACCTACTTACCTCACTGTTAGGTATTTACGATTGATTACACGCGAATATTCACAAAATAATTTTAGTTTTATTTACTTCTAATAAAAGCTGTTTTAGCTTGTTATACTAATGCAAAGTAATTTTTTTATCATCTCAGTATGGACTTTGCTAATAAATCTCAGAGCACAATAAAATTGTAAATATGTAAATGATGCTACAATTTTATTGAACTTGCAATCGGAACCGACTCGCAGATAATTTAATTACCAGCATTAGTAATAAATTTCAGCTTCACGTATCTTGATATTCAAAGGTTTTATTCGATATTTTGATAGTTATTAACTTTGTCTTGTCGAGAAAGACATTAATATTTTGTTATAGGTACGATGAATAGTAATATTTACTATTTTTACAAATATATATATATCTAGGTATCTACATAGTACCTTATCTTTTTTTCTTTCGACCATGTCCTTTCCTAATAGGATCATAATATGGGCCTCCACAGAGTAGAGTTTTGTATTAACAGATTTTGTTTTTTACGAGAAATAGATGTCAGCCACTTGCTCAAGGTATATACCCTGAGAGATACAAATTGAAAAAAAATATGTGTACTTGTCAGTCCCGGGATTCGAACCTGGGACCCACGGAGTTAGTCCAACGCTTAAACCGCGCGGCCATCGTGGCTACCTACCTATTACCGTGTACTTACGTCAATGAATTCTTGTGAATTGTTATTGTTTATTAAGAGTTGTTTATAATCGTAGTAAAATTAGATACACATTGGTATAATTTTATGTTTATTATACTTACTAAGAATTCAAAAATATTTTTTATTGAATTCTTTGTCACAGTTTATATTATTATATATTATTATGTATATTGATAAGGACACCATCCACACTGTTTATCTAGTCGTGCCTATATATATATTATAATTATTATTAGTTAAATTCTTCGCATTGTAACATACATAATATTATATTATCTCTGTCTTTTAAGACTAACTTTTGAGGCTTTTTTACGTAGATATTCATTCATTACAATTCATCATACTATCAAAATTTAAAGGCAATCTGACTATTTAAATATAGGGACGCATACATCGTAATTCCATGACATTGAATTCATGATCAAGTCAGAATTATTTTATCATACAATTAACAAGGAAAAATCTTCATAATAATAAGCGACTAGGGGCATATTATTATATTTGATGGATTTAATATTGTTTTAAATTTGAAATTTATTCTGATTAAATTTAGTCCAAAATCAAAGGTGTTGGAAAAATTCAAAAGAGTTGAGTGTTTATAGTTTTTATATCCAATAAAATGTTATGCTTGAAGACAAAAAATTACAAAATTTACATATATAATAATATCTACTACATCCTAACAAATCATTATAATATGATGTTTTTGTTCATTTCTTTAGTGTCGACAAGATAACATTATGATATAGTTAATGTCCCTCTTAGGTGGACGAAACTGATCCAGATTTATTTGTTAAAAGTGGAGTAGGTACTAAAAAAAAGTGTTTTAATAAATTAAATCAATAATAAATTTGTGACATCTGACTGAAATACGCGGTTTCACTCGAGGTTGCTTCGTTGACGGATATGTATATATTTATTACCAGTAATCAATAAGACTTCATTAAGTATGTGAGGAGAAGGCTTAAGGTGGGGTAAGCTTTTCGTTGGCATGTAAAAATGTACTCATTAATTAAAAAAAAATATAATTTTGTCGTAAAGACGTTCACGATGTGATGGCGGGTAAGTAATTAGTAATTACTATCATAGCGAAAACATTTTGTAGTTGTGGTGAAAAGCATGTAACAGATGCTTCTGACAAAGTTATTATCTAATGTTGATGTTTTTCAAGTAAACCAGTCTTATAGCACTCTTCCGTATATAATGTTTGACATTTTAAGAGATATTTTAAGAGAGACAGATTAAGGTGATAGAAATGTGAAAGTCAGTCTCCACAGACCAAGACTTTGAAGCCACTTTTGGCTGAAGATTTAATGACGAACAGGATATAAAATTTAAGAAATTCAAAGCTCACGTAGTTTTCTAATATTTCCAATATTGAATATTCGTTTTATTTAGGTGTACAGCTTTAATGCATATTGTGATACGAACATAACTATTAAAAAATGTTCATTATATGAAAATCAAATACAACTATTATTACGTAACAATATTGTATTAGGTAGGTATATTATATCGTAGGTAATTCGATGAAAATAAAAATACTTTTTGTGGGGTTTCAATACATTTTTTTTATACAGAAAAAAAATATCTGACATATTGTTAAAAATAGAATATGCCAAGTATTTATAAATATTTTTTAAAATATTAAGTTAAGATTATCAATACTAAGCAATCCTCGTACCAACATAATATTTAAAATAATTTATTACCAAATTAAATAGTATTAGCGAAGCCAACTGTTTCGCTAGAATTTAGAATTGATTTAGTCGTAATCATGTAGTGGTGGATTTTAATATAATAATGAAATAAACATAATAATAATTATACGCTTTGATTCAGGATGCTTGATTACTCACTGTTAGTAGTTAGGTTAGTGCGGACTTTTACTCTAATGTCAGTTTGACAAGATTTTTTTTCTGATTCGTCACTTTTCGAGCATAGTTATAGTTTTATTTACACTGTTGCGTTTAAAAATATTCATTTTATTTTTCAAATGGAGCAAGAACCTAATCGATCGGTCAAATGGCTGACAACTATTTCTCGTATACGGTTTTTAATATCACATTGTAGGGGGAGGGGCGGCATTTGGTTGGTATTAGAAATGTTGATTTATTAAAAAAAAAACAGTAGATACTTTTTTATTTTGTGTAAAATGTATCCGGCAGTCAAAAATATTCAGTTGGTTATTTTATTGTTATCAAATTCTTGGTCTATAGCCACTTCTTATTTATATTTATTAATCATTTTTTTGTATCTTCTCTTAAGTGTCAATGTCTTAAAGTAAAGGTAATGCTAAGCTTCTGGTTGTCTACTCATATTCGGCAGCAAGATTAATTATAAATGACAGTAATTTTGTGTGAAAAGTTCATCGTTTGTGTAATTTAAATTACGATTTTTATGTCAGGTTATAAATGTAAGACATATTTCTAAGTTATCGTGTTTTTGTTTAATCTTAATTGTAAATTCTTTTATGAAATAAATTGTAGGTAAAAAAATATAATTTTAATAATAATTTGAGCCGAAGGTTTAACAATATTAAATTCTCAAAAAGTGCTGTAATTTTTGAGGTCGGATTTACCTGGTCGCAGAAAAATCCGATCAATCAATCGAGGGTCGGTCATGTGATTTTTATTTTCAGTCATCAAATTTCATATTTTTTATAATTAATTATTAGACATAAGTACGATCAGTCATTATTTGAAATGAATATCCAATTTTGTATTGTACTTTTGAATAAATCATTGTTCTTTTGTGACTGAAACTGTCCAAACCATTTGACCATTATGCTACCCTCCAGATATCAAGGTTCTGTTGATTTTTATATATATCTTTTAAGTATCTATAATAATTGTGTACTATTGACAGTTTTTCTGCCAAAAACTTATTTTTTGTCGGAAATATTGAAAATTTTTCTTATACAAAATAGAAAATGTTATTGCGTAGGAAAGTGGATAAAATTAACTTATTAATATGCTCGCGGAGAAAAGGATCCAGTTACAGATATGCACATAATTAAAAAAAATGTATGTACTATTGAAAGTTTGGTGACGATATTTTTTATTATCGTCACCAAACTTTTTAATTATCTTTTTATCAGGTAACCATGTCATTCTATGCAAAGATCTGGGTCGGTATTTAGATTAAATATCGTCTGATTATTTTGCAGAATATTACATTAGTAAAAACCGTAAAAAAGGTTTTCAATATTAGTATGTAAGGCATAATTTAAATAGGTTTACATGGCATTAGTTTTAGTAAACAATGCGTTATAAATAATGTTATCTGCTGGATCGTAAATTTAAGTGAACATTTTATACACCTACTTATTATGTATCATTAATCTTAATCCATTTTTATTGAGTGGCTGGTGTAAATTTAATAATTTTTCGAAAATATCATAATTACTTACAGTCTCAATTTTATTGATCTGCGATAGGATTTTTGAAAACAGCCACTACTTATCAAAGTATAGTTTCTTTATAAGAGAGATACACACTATACTAATGTTGAAGATACACGAGTAAAACATAGATATTTGTTTTCACAACAAACATCATAATTGAATAAACCAATAAGTACTTAAACGATTTTATTCTCGAAAAGTAAGTAATAACATTATGTCCATGTGAATATTAAGTATTTTACATATTATAATTTGATTATTTATTCAATTTCAGCGCATTTAATCTGTACACAAGATTGCTGTCGGCCGCTACGGCAGCTGTCTAGGGTAGGTTTGTATCGAAGTATTAATACTTATTGTAACAATTACAATAAGTTAGCCATCTTAACAGTCAAAACTGTCTATCTCGCTCTAAAAATTATCACAGCCAAAAGAGGTGCTGTTAAAACATAGCATTTAGCAAGTTCAAGTAAGTTGCAGTCTTGTGTATAGAATAGATGCCCGAGGTTTTTTTTTACAATCCAACGCAAAGAAAACATCAAAAGTTTGGGTGTAAATATCAATGAAATAAACGTAGTAATCGTCTATTGTTTTATATCTACGATATTGCAATAATATTTAACTATTGATAATCTATTTCTTTTTCAAATCAACTTCGAAATTATATATACTAGCTAACTGAAACTTAAATCATTACACATATTATTATTAGTCCGCGCGATATTATTTTTGTCCATTCGTGTGTCAGATTCACCAGACAATGGTAAATAGTATCTATGAGACGATGCCTCGATATTTTATAAGTGGCATGACGTCGATACCGCTCAGACATTTTCATGCGCCGGATAGTAATTTTAAACACAAAATTACTATAATAATAAAAATATTAACATATTTATGTAATAATTTTGTCTATTATATAAAAATAACTGCATTAGATTTTAACATCGAACATGTTTTACTCATAATCTCCGTCGCATAAGCATTACGAAAAATAGACGTACAATAACTATAGAGGGCTCGCACATCAGAACTCGCTGCATGCGTCTTACGACGAATTCGTCGATGTGACGTCATCGTAAACCAAGAAACAAACGTTATCAAATGGAGCTTCGCAGATTGGCCGATGCAACTGCGACGCTGCGACGCTCCTGCATGCGACGAATTGCGTTTGCTAAAGCCTGCATGTCGATTTCGAAAAATGTCGACTCCGCGCATGCGCACAGCCCGCACAATCGGCCATTTCTGTCTGTCTCTGTCTCTGTCTACACTGTTATTGCTCGCTCATCGCTGGTCACCGCGTTTGACGTTTGTTCATACGATCAACACAATAAAAATGGCAGACGAGAGACTTCTCCTTTTTCGCGTTTGACGTTTGCCGCTAGGCAGATGTGCGAGGTTGTAGCATGCAACATTCGGCGGCGGTCTCGGAAGTTTTGATTTATGGCCGTCAGGCACACAATGCGAGCTGTGATGTGCGAGCCGGCATAGACGCGCAGCCCATCCGCGACCCGCGCCCCGCCCCGATTACTTACGCGCGCCGATTATTTTCATTTTACGTTCAGTAGCCTACATTCTGTGCGACGTGTTGTTTGTCTGTTATTATTACTTCTTTAATTTAATAATTGTAATTACATAATTTTCAGAAAAGTAAAATTGTTTGAATCCTTTGGATTCGGTTACTTTGACAAATAAATTTTCTTTCGAATTTGGACAACCAGCATTCGGAGACAAAGGATGTGCCATATTTAATATTTTTGTTATACGCCTGCGCAGACTAGTTATACAACTGGGATAACCATCTTGTGGCATGCAAAATTAAGTTAAAATGCTGTCGGCGCCGCAGACGAAAATTGAGGTTTACGCCCCATCATAAACATACTTTTTAATAAAATTCCGATAAGTTTAGTATAAATTTAAAAAAATAAATACATTACTTTTTAATAATTCATGAATCAAAATGCAATATTTCATTTTGCCACGAGACGGAGCTAAGCTCAGGGATTTCACGAACTGATTTCGAGCGCTGTAAAAATTATGTAGTATATAATTGCTCTCACCATAACTTGGTACGTGACGCATATTATAATATGTTCGTCACATTAAAGTTTTATAGTTGTTAATACTGACAATATATTTCGTTTCCTTTCCACTTTGAAAACTACCTGTGCTGCTCATATAATCGTTTTTTTTTTGGAGTTGTCATTTTAATCCTTAAAATATTCATCAACACATTCGCAGCATCCCTCGATCAGGCCGACACATCTTTCCAAGTTTATTGACTTGCAGAACAACAACCGATTGGAATATTTAATATTCTATTCACGTGCTTAAAAATAAAATGATAATATCGTCTAGACTCGGGAAAGGATATATAAATATATTAAAATATAAATATGTTAGTATATATTAAAAGGCTAAATTACTAATTATTATACTTTATCTTACTGTGTCATCCTATCTCAGAGGTCTGCCACTATAATGACGATCTTCTCCATTGACCGTTGCTCGGAATGGTGGTGTGGATATGGACACAAGGATTCTTAATCCACAATCCACTTCCTCTACCACGAATGCTATTTAATGATAATTACTTAAACAGTGTGCTGGAGAATACTATACCCTTCTCATAATGTGGTTAGGTACCTACTGTAGTTTTACTCACCACAATGATTAATTCACCACAAATAGATCATAACAATATTTAATGAGCGTCGTTTTTGTGGTAAATATCTTAGTGTGAAGTTAATATAACAATATTTTAATATATGTCGGGTTCAGCCGTTAATTTATTTTTCCTTTTAAAAAGTATGTCAAACATAGTGATTAACACAGTGACACAGAATATGTTGATAAAAAAACATAAAATGGTTTTTTTAAAGTTAAAATGTTAGAATAAATTTAAATAATCGAATCAGAAAAAAACAATGTGATTTTTTGGTTACCATGTTGGTATTGTATATGAAATCGGTTATAAAATGTCAAGTTTAAGTTTAAATTAGTATTCAGCACCATAAAATCCGTGTCTAAACAGAAAATTAATCAAATCAGACGGTAATAAAATTATATAAAATTGAAATTTTTTATTTTTTTTTATTTTTTATTTAGTGCTAAAATCGCGACTGGCTGGCTCAATATCTTTAAAATTACAACTACTCATCAAGTCAAAATTTATGATTTTATACAAAAGTGCACAATTCGATGGATTTCCCGAGCTATGCCGCCGGATTAGTATTGATTACTTAACATGAAAATTATCAGTAAGATGTATTAGATTGAAAATACATTCGTATAGGTATGAATTACGGTAACTCTTAAAAATTATCACATATTTAATTTAACCGTATTGATCAACATAAAACTAAAATGCAATTGATATTAATAGTTCACAGTATTGTTTTATTTAACTCTTAATATATATGGATAATAATGATATATATTTTATTTTTTTCGCAGCTATGTCTGTCCTTCTTCCTGGTAACTATAGCAATTGGACATGCCACTCCGCTATCTGGAAAACAGAATGCCAAGAAATATGTCTCCTTGGAGGACGTCATGACAAGTGCAAAATTTGCCCAGGAAGGATTAAACGCAACATGGGTTTCAGGTAATGAATATATTTTATTCACTTAAACTATAATAAATATTACATTATAAGCCAAATAGATTGTTTGAATACAAGATTCATTTATAGTATACTGTAATAACGGCAAGGTTTAATTTAGTGATGATAAGTTAAGAATGAGTTAGTACCTAATCAAAATTACTCACAAATAGGGAATCTAAATTCCTAATCTAGGAGCCAAAATTCTGATCCCGGGATTTCGGGATTACTATTTGACAATCCCGGGATTGGCATTCTTTTTCCATTGTTAATATAAAATTTTTATATTTACAAATAACATTGATAAAATCGGTGAAAAATAAATCTAGTATAATTTATACTATTTAAGACATTTATTGTTAATATTGTATACGTTCAATCTTGGAAATACATAAGTTTAATGGAGTAAATAATATTGTAATATAAATAATAATGTGAATTTTATATGAGATTGCTGTTTTTGATAGTAAAGACTTAATGAATGGGTTAGCGAGATTTAAAATAGTAATAAAATAGCAAATCATGGTGTACTTATGGCCTTTCCGCTTCATAAATCTAATTAGTCAGCCAAATATGAAACTGCCGTAAAACGTATGAGATCATGGTGGAATTACTTTGTTAATAGTGCGAAACGAAAGCATTGTTTTTCCAATCTTTCTCATTTTTATTAATTTATGTGAAAAAATAAAATGAATCGGCAACTTACACATAGGTATAAATCAAACTTCATTCAAACTCTGTTTATTTCTAATGTAGTTATTTGTTATTTAAAGTATTTTTTCTGTTATATTTTCGTTTTTATTTTATTTACCATAAAAATTGATAAGAAAATCAATCCCGAAAGTTTCGGGATTATGTTTATCAATCCCGGGATTCATAGGTATCGAAAATAGCTCGGGATCCCGGGATTGGAATCCCTACTCACAAATAATTATACAACTTATTATACGTTGTTTTTTTCAAGTCGATAGTCATTTCGGTTGTAACACTATTATCAATAGATAATGGTGTTACAAACAAAATAGCTATCGACCTACAAAACCGTGTCTTGAAATTTTTACGTATGCAGTTCACCGTATCACACTTCACCGTAAAATGTTGTATCGGAAATATATGGTCGAATATTTATAAAGACCGTCCAACCTCTTTGGGTCGTATAGTACTAAGATAAAATTCATACCTAAATAAAACACGGTTCTTGTCGGTTTACAGGAAGCCAGCGGCAAACAAATTTTGAAAATAGTCGATATACTGGATTATTTGTTAGGTTAGGTTTTCATTCTTGAATCCATGAATTTTGCCAAAATCGGCAATGAAAATTGAATTAATGTTCATATTGAATCTAATAAAATTGGAGACCGTATGGTATACGGTCATCTCTTTCCGACATAAAGCTCACGGCGAACTGTGCTACCGTGAAATGTTTTACGTACAATTTACATGTAACCTTACAAAACATCATCTAGAATTAAATATAATTTATATTATCATTTTGTAAAACGGAATTCCTCCAAGTACCTAAATGCTGGCACAATTAATAAAGTCACTTACAGCAGAAAATTGCACTTATATGAAGTCAAATAATAGATAAAAAATAACAATTTTATGTATAAAAGTACATTTAATTCAAATTATTAACTATATTTGGACATGATGAAGTAAAATTTATATATTTATAAGTTTTAAAATAACTTCACAGATAAAATTTAACCATTGTAATATATTCGGTAAATAATTGCACATAGGTGTATACATTCAATGACTCGAAATTTAGAGCCACCCGGTATTTTTTTCATATTATATTGAGATAATTATATGGTTCTTACATCTCAGAGTTTTAAAAATGTTTTAACGAAACCGTTTCAAATGATATGTGCAAAGTATTATTTAGATTACTTATAGGATATTATATAATATTTTGAACGTGATTCTAAAAGTCTGATTGGCACGATTTTTATAATATCTGTGTATGTAAATGTAGTATTTTATTAAATGAACAGTATGGACGTAAATAGTATTAATTTAAATTATGGTATTTATAAAAATATTTACTAGTTGTAAAACGTGCTTAATAAACTAAGTACCTACATTTAATAGATAATATATAAATAAGTCTACCAAGTGAGGTTTTAATAAACTATATTTTATAAAATTGCCATTTAAAATAACTTTTATAATACGCAAAACACGTATTTATTATTTATCTACTTTTTTCTCAAGTGACCAATTACTTCTACACTTTGAGAATAGAAAAACGTAATTGTACATATTATTATGTACTGATTGCTCATATAGTTATCATAAACACATAGATCAATAGCACGTAGAATGGCAGAATTTTCATATATTATGTTAGGGGCTAAAATATAGATACATTTATAGACTAATAAAAACAAAATATTTATAAAGAGATAATAGTCAGCTATACAAAGTATTTTTTATAAGAAGAAATTGGTACATTCTACGATTTGCTCTTCTTTCTTTTCTTTCGACCATGACCGATCCTAATAAGATCATATGGGCATCCACAGAGTGGAGGTTTGTATTAACAGATTTTGTTTTTACGAGAAATGGATGACAGCCACTTGCTCAACCTATTAGGTCCATACTCTGACTCATACACAATTTGAAAAACAATATATGTACTTGCCACACCCGGGATTTGAACCCGGAACCCACGACGCTATAGGCCGACGCTTATCGCCATCGATTTATAAATAATTAATATTATTGATGTTGCAAAATTTTACTGACAGCTCATATAAAATGCAGGTTTAACTGTTATTATTGATCACTTATTAACATAACAAAATATTAGAGAAAAATACGTAAATAGTAAGTTTTACAAATATGCATGTTTCCTGTTGGCTGTTGAAGCACTAAGGTCAAATACAACGCGATTCTTTGAAACAAGAAATTAATTGTGTGTATGGTTGGTAATTCTGATGTTTTAAGTTTTTAATCGTGTTTGTATTGACGGAATACTCGCCGAGGTAAATTACAAAACTAATTGGGACATATTATCAACACTCAGAGGCAGGTAATGCGGGTGAAGGTCGAACTGCACACGACATGAAAGATATATTCGCAAGGCAATGCTATATTGTTATATTCTTAATTCATTATGGCGTTTGGAAATCGGAGGTTAATTTGGAGAACATGACTGATAAAAAAATTGCATTCGATTACGTTAAATGAAACTAATAAAATGCATTAAAATAATAAATTTATTGTGAAGACATCGATCTTGAACAATAAACATTATAATATATCTACTTAAACAAATAATTGCGTGATATAATGAAAATATTAATATAAAAAGATAAATAATGACCATTTCCGCTCCTCGTCAAGGTAGAGGATATAAAGAATAACCTTTGACTATCCTAGACATAGAAATATTGAAGGTTATCTTAACAGTTTTTTTTTTTTTTTTACAAGGAATGGATTTTTTTTTGAAAGTGGTCGCTTACGTCCTGTGGGCATTTGATGAATCTGGGGGCGTTTTTGACTTTAGTAATCTAGTAGTAGTAGAGGACATTAAAAATAAGTCGGTAATGTGATGGAAAACGGTTATAACTACATTTTACACAATTTTACAGGAGAGAAAAAACACAGTTTTGAAATCAGTCTGACAAGTGAGTTAGTTTATAAGATATTTCGTAGTATTTTATATCAAAATAAGCGGGATTAGCATTGAAACACAAACCTCAAATCATCTCTTTAAAAAAAAATTGCAGATATATCTTTTGCGACATCAACTTTTTTCACATTTGGTCAGATGCAGAAATCTTTTAATGTTACTTTGTGACTAAGGATTCCAATCCCGGGATCCTGAATCCCGGGATCCCGAGCTATTTTCGATACCTATGAATCCCGGGATTGATAAACATAATCCCCAAACTTTCGGGATTAATTTTTTTATCAATTTTTATGGAAAATAAAATAAAAACGAAAATATAACAGAAAAAATACCTTTAATAACAAATAACTACATTAGAAATAATAAACTGAATTTGAATGAAGTTTGATTTATTCCCATGTGTAAGTTGCCGATTCATTCTAATTTTTAACATAAATTAATAATAATTAGAAAGATTGGAAAAAAACAATGCTTCGCACTATTAACAAAGTAATTCCACCATAATCTCATACGTTTTACGGCAGTTTCATATTTGGCTGACTAATTAGAGTTATGAAGCGGAAAGGCCATAAGTACACCATGGTTTGCTTACTATTTTAAATCTCGCTAACCCATTCATTAAATCTTTACTGTCAGAAACAGCAATCTCATATTAAATTCACATTATCATTTATATTACAATATTATTTACTCCATTAAACTTATGTATTTCCAAGATTGAACGTAAGTAGATATACAATATTAACAATACATGTCTTAAATAGTATAAATTATACTGGATTTATTTTTGACTGATTTTATCAATGTTATTTGTAAATATAAATTTTTCATATTAACAATAGAAAAAAAATTCCAATCCCGGGATTGTCAAATTGTTATCCCGAAATCCCGGGATCAGAATTTTGACTCGGGATTGGATTTCCTATTTGTGACCCATAGAGTGGCAGCTCTAATATTTTGCCACATCAAAGAATGTACAATTCGAAGCATATTATGGAAGAAAACTAAAGAAAGTGAAAAAAGCAGTTATAATAACTGTCTGCTATCACAGTACCGAAGTGGGAAATAAGGTTTTTAAACCGATTACTAAGTGCTGAAGAAACAGAATGGCAATTATAAGGGATATTAATTGAATTATCGATAAATACTACTAGTAACACTATTACTACAAAAACGGGCAACAAAAGTTGTGGTTGTAAAAGCAGAATTTTTATCATGGATTATGGGTGTGGCCATTTTTAGATTGAATATCCGTCATAATATTTTTAGTTTAACATTGATTTAGCGCGGTCTCAAGTCGTGTGACTTATTTAATATTTCGGCTCATATAGCAAACTACAGTTTTGAAACTAAAGAATAATACCTACAACAGTCAGTTACATAAATATGATCGGGAAATTGGGAGAGGGCAGGGGTTTTGCATGAAATAAAGTTCTTTTTGAAAAGGGGAGGTATTTTAGCAAATTTTCAATTTTGAAAGTTTCGAATCGATCGAAAATAAAAAGTAAAATAAACATTATGGACCTACTTACCTATTTGATTGAGAAAATATCTTCTAAATTGTCATATTTGTACGTAAAATATTTTTACAGCATATACGTAGGTATGCCGTAGACCGTCGTTTTGTGCACATAAATAATATCTTGAGGTAAAAACTGGAAAAACAACCATATAAAAATCCTTTTCTTACGTAGTATATTCTAATATTATCAAACTCTACAGTTTACAGTTACAATACACTATTAAGGTTCATTGCTCCTTTTTCGAGTAACAAAACTGATTGCTTCCTTTAATTTACACATTTTATTTTGTTATTTCAGATACCGAGCTAATGTACAGAATCAAAGGCAAAGAAGGAGTATATGTGTATGACCTAACTACAAAGAAATCCAGCATTTTCATATCGAGCGAAATTTTGGTAAGGAGTTCCGTTTAGTGACTAACAACGCCTTTAAATAGTAGTTAAGAAAAGCAAATGGCATACTGTCTAAATAATCAAGTATATCGTACATTTTATTGATACTAATGTATTATTTTATTTCGTTTCAATTTAAATATTCAGGTTCATTAAATTTTTCGTACAAATATGCTAAATTGTGTCGCTAGATTTCAAAATCAGCCAAGTCCACCTTTAGGTATTTTTGACTTTTTTTTGAATTGCTGAAGAACTACTGCTTTCTAATATATTCTGCATTATTAAATGTGGAACGAATTAATTTTAAATATTCTTTACTCGAAATAATATAAACTTTCACCCTTGTGACTGTGTACTTGAGAAAACAAAAAGCAGTTTTTCTTCTATTCATATATTATGGACATGGCTGATTTTGAAATCTAGCGATATTAATATAACACTAACGACTACTTAATATACTATTTGCATGTACTTCTTAAATAGTATGCATCATAATTAAAAAAAAAAAACAATATAATTTATGGAATGGGAATAGAATACCAAATACGGATAATGCTATCAATTATTATCAATGAATATTGATTGAATTTTATGATTACAATTATTTTCATTCAATTTATATTAATATCATCCATTGATAATCAAGTGTATTAAGTGATTTCTACGCACATGTGTGTATAAACTTATCATGATATCTACATATTTATATATAACTTCGGGTGCTAAACGAAAATATGCCAAAACCTTTGAATCCATTTGGTTCTATTTGGCTTTAATGAATATTCTGGGTCCAAGGCCAGAACAAAAACGAACCATAAGTGCGAATGAGAAAGTATTCGGCACGTTTATATCTCCGAAATATGCGTTAGAGTAAGATAGAATTTTTACGACTGAATTAAATATGTTTTGGAAACGTAGCCGGTAAATATGGATTTTATTGATTATATTAATTTAAAAACTGCGAGTACGTGTTGCTGAAATTTATTGTTTTGTGTTAAATATAAAGTTAGTGCTAATTATTTTTAGTTAATTTTGTAGAAAATATATTTAACTATGTTGTGTTTAAATTTAGTAGCCGTACTGAGAAGCAACATGATGGTATAACGTTCTATAGTTAAGTTAATAATAATAAAATTGATGTTCTATTGTGCATTATACGCGAGAAACACTGCTTCATTTTGCCGAACAATAGCCATTTTCTGTATTTTATTACTCTGACTCTGGGTCCCAAGATAAGTGAAAAATGAAATGCATTGCACAAAAAAAAAAACTAAAGGCTGGGTGAGTCATTCACGGCGAAGACACTAAAATAAATCTTGATTGGGCTATTGTTTCAAGAAGCCAATTCTAATACAATTATTATACAGTGGCGAAAAGTGACTTTTGGAAGTCAGACATACTTACGGGATATACTGAGCTCACGGTTTAATTAAATCCTGAACAAAAATCATAAGATATCAAATTTCAATTTAGTTAACTTTTTTGAAATGATTTTTAATTATTTTCTTGGTGAATACTCCATACCAGAAACACACAGTAGAAAAATACGAAGTTTTTAATTTGAGACAACTAATTTCGGTATGGTCGCACTATTGAAGCACGATTTGATATGCATAAAAAGGATTTCAAGTTATACACGTTAAGATTATTTATAAAAATCGTTTTTTTTTTAAATAAATATAAACATCATTACAACTATGATTACACTTAGTAAATATATTTTAAATATATTATTAAAGAAAACATAATAGGTACACTATATTTAAAAAATAAACTTGACTATACGATTTAATAATATGTAATGGGCACCTTTAACGAATTGACATTTTGAAAAAATATAAGTTTACCTTTGACTTTATATAAAAAACATTCTATTATCAAAAAAGTGTGTCAAATTGCAAACTTCATATTTTTCCGTTAGATGACACGATTTTTTCATACAAAACCGTGATACATTTATATATGGATTATTACAGCCTTTGAACGCATTTATTGTATTTGTGGCAAATATACGACGTGGCGTATCTGTATGTAGATAATATATTGCGACAACTATTATGTTATATTGCATAATATCGATGTCTTTGTTACTGATATAATGTAATATAATAATTCATTTTTAATAAGGTAGGTATGCTCTAAATATAATCGCACTGTAAGAGGGCTCGCACATCAGAACTCGCCGCATGCGTCTTACGACGAATTCGTCGATGTGACGTCATCGTAAACCAAGAAACAAACGTTATCAAATGGAGCTTCGCAGATTGGCCGATGCAACTGCAACTCTGCGACCCTGCGACATTCGTCTAGTTGCATTGGCCAAAGCCTGCATGTCGATGTCCGGCCAATATCGACTCCGCGCATGCACACAGCTGCAGAATCGGGCGAATCGGCCATTTCTCTCCAGACTGTCGCTGCGTTTGGCAGAGCTAGAGCTAGCAGCGCTAGGCAGATGTGCGAGGTTGTGATCGTGCAACATTCGCCGGCAGTCTCGAAGGTTTTAATTTATGGCCGTCAGGCACACAAGGCGAGTTGTGATGTGCGAGCCGGCTAAGTCTTCGCCACTGATAATATATTATAATGTGCAATATTTAAAATAAAATGAACGTGTAAAAAGTCAGATATGGTTGAATTATTATCGATTATTAAGTAGGATTATAATTTCTTTTATGAATGATTTATAAGGCTCATAAAAGATTATGGATTTATCATAATTTCATAATGGACTGTAAGTATTATAATTTATAATGATTGAAGAGTTGATAAATGATAACATACCTACCAATATAATTGTGAAGTACATTTTTATTACTATTAGCACTACTACACCCACTCTCAAATACTTGAATCAATTTAATCATTTATTACCTCGATAAAGATGAAATCGAATTCAAATTATAATATAGAACCGAACAAATTTAAACCAAACAAATTAAAAACAATGGAGATTTTTTGAAATAATATCGAGTAAGAGACCGCCTTTAGTCGCTGTGCTAAATTGGGCTCTTTTATTGTATTTTCCATCACGGCCTTTATTGCCACTTGTTGGTAAATAATATCCGTGTGTTGTTGACATCAACTTTCCCTTCAATTATCTGCTAAGATGAAGGGTTTAGTCACTCATGATGACCTTTTCTTGCTGCGTTGGCATGACATGACAGATTAATTTGTTTGAATCAACATTATACGTACGTGTCCTTAATGAATTTTACACTACTTTACTACACTTTTATCAACACAATAGTCAAAGAAAAATGCGGTGACTTTCAATTAGGTGATTAAGTACATTATATTAAAAAATACATGTATATATATATATATTATTTTTTATAACACTAGAACAGGCCAAGAGGTCCAATGGGAGTAAGTAGTGTAATGTAACAGTAGTGTATTTAGTAATATACGTGAAACAATCATGAACAAGCAGGCTATGAGAAAATCACTTAAATATATATTGTGACCTCACCGGTAATCGAACCCGGAGCTACCAGATGAAAGACCAGCCAGCACCTTCCACACTGCGCCTCGAGAGATGATGGCATACCTATAGGCCACTCTGTATTAAATTCCGTTTTGCACCTTCTTGATATTATGCGAAAATTAGTAAACCTATTTCGGTTTTGATATCTTGAATGAAAGATCTGGATCAAAGATGAATGCAGAAATAAAATTTATTACAATACAAATAAAACTAAAGGCCAAGCGAGTGAATAACCTGGATTCCCGCGGCTATTAATCGTTATGTTATAATAAGTTATAAGTTACTAGCTGACCCGGCAAACGTTGTTCTGCCATATAAATTATTTCTAGTGAATATTTTGGTTGTTAAATAAAAAATAACGAATCTATTGTAAGTGTGTGGGGATGTGATCTATGACAGAAAGAGGAATGGAGCGCTGTAGACGATGACCGCCGATAAAAACAAAAAAACACCAACCATTCATTTTCTCAATTCAAAATGAGTAATTATGTTCATAATGAATGAATTACCTGTGGCGGGATCTTGTTGTTTAATGTTTATGCAATATCCGTCTTATCCCTTCCAGAAAATTAGCGGATATTTGAGAGCGTCGTATGAACGGTGTGTGTCAGTGATGAACTCCAGATTATTTTTTCCTCTTTGAATCACGATTTCTCGCGTCGATGTGCGGTCACCAACCATGATTCCAGCAACGTCGTCAACAACAGGCGCACCAAATCGACGCACGTGCTCTCCAGCTGGTGTTTTATCAGGATTGATGACAATAGCGTGATTGTCACTTTGCACTTCGTGCATCTGTGATTTGAAGAATTTCAATAATTCATTGTGCTCATTCAATAGAGCGTCCAGTTCGCCGACGATGCGCCTGGCATTAGGCGAATTGAGGTTATTGTAGCCGCAACGTGCATCCACACGATTGATGTCCTCACCGCCCATGAAGTAGATTTGTAAAAAATTATGTGGTTCGTTTGGCATTGGCAGCAATGAGCCTACTTTGTGGTACACTTGGCCTTTGATTTTGAACGTTGAATGGAATTGTTGACCATTGTCGCAGTATCGTGAACTATTTCTGTTGCTCCGAACGAAGTTATTTGGAAGCATGAATTGAATGTGCGAATGAACTTCAGGAACAGGTTTGAATCTGGAACCGTGCCGATGAGCAAGCCGTTCAATGGTTCTGGTGGTGTCTCAATTTCTGGTAGTTGCACTTTTCCTGATGCGCAACACATCCCGGCTGACTCATGTTTGAATTTGAGCCCATGACAATGGGGACATTCTTTGTCCATAGCACCAATCAGCACTTTCGGATGAGCGGAATATTCAATATCTGGCTCGTACTCGAATGCGAGACGAAGGAACGAAGCGCATGTAAATGCTCGATGTACTTGTTGGCGTTGTCGGTCATTTGCTCTGCGTGTGTTAACTACAAACCGGCGCGCTTGGCTCCGTTCCAATTGTTGTTGTTGATTTTGTTCAGCTCGTGCCTCTTGTGATTGAGATGCACGCAATTGCGACATGCTCACACGCACATTTTCGTTATCTTGTTGGATTTATTCGTCTGTTCTTTTTGCTCTACTATTTCGCATGTTTGTCACTTTATTCGTTCGACGGCCCAAATGCGCCCCCTTGCGTTTTGCTGGCATTGTTCACTGTAATACACGCACACAAATAGATAAATTAAAGTAAATCGTACAAAATTTTGTACAAAAAGTGATATGCCGAATGAAATGTCAAAATGACGCATCGCTTCTCTTGAATTGTTCTCGGACGTAACGCCATCTGTCATTCAACAACATAAATAATTTCGCTCTGTTTGAAATACGAACGACGGTTAAATTTGTTCATACAAAAATACTAAAATCGCGATTAAAAATGGGAGGGTGGGGGTAGGAGGGTGAAAATTTGGGGTTAATTTAAAATTTTAAATTTGATGCCAAATAAAAAAAAAATTGTCAAAAAAATAAAAGATTTTTTTTTTGGATAGAGATACCCTAATCACCTAGCGGTATGAAATATACTTTACGACTTATTCTCATACCTAACAAATATACATACAAAAATTCATAAAAATCGGTCGAGCCGTTTCGAAGGAGTGCGACCACAAACACCGTGACACGAGATTTTTATATATATAGAGATATTATAAATTATAACTTATAACAAGCCTCCAAGCAATTTGTAAATAAATGTATTGCAATAAACTTGTTCAAAGACACATCCTATTAAGATTCGAAGATTCGTAGAATAATAATTTTATTAGTCAAATTGAGTGACAGATTTATAATGCTCATAAAAAACAATGAATTTTAATGAATATGGTTGGATTATATTATATTATAAGTATAATGAATGATTGGTGGATTAGCGACCAATAAAATACCAGTTAACGTGCTTATACTACTTATCTAGTGTAATACTACTTTAATCAATTACTCAGTTTAATTTATAATTGATAAAATCCATTTCGAAATTCACAAAATTTGATAATCGTTTAATAACATTATCGCGTTTTACTATTTATTATAACTGTTTTAAACAGTATCATGATGCAAGTTGATCATATTATGTAGATACTAGAGATTGTAATCTAATCATAATACCTAGGTATATAGCATTTCAATCCTGGAAAACCAGAATTTCGGAATCGCTCTCATTACAATACTATTTTATTTCTTTCATGGTGTCTTAATAATTAAAATATAATACAATATGTAGTCCTAATTTTGCTCAGTTTAATAATAATAATTACAAGATAAAAATAACTTTTTATATACAACGTTTTTAAGTGATCTGTTGAATTATTATGCTCAATATGCTCAAACTTGTACTTGATATGAAGTAAATAAAAAACAAACAAACAAACAAATATAGAATACTGAAATGTTATTTTGATTTTCATAGTAACGCACGTATATATTAATAATTTAGTTTCTAGGACCACCCTCTTAGCAGCCAATAATAGTCTTTTACTTTTTACGGATTTTTCTGAAATAACTTTTCACACAAAACAGAGTTAACTGAAAATGAATTCAATTCTGCTTAAATATCGCTAAAAGTATTAAAAGAATGCATTTGCATCGTGTTCTGATATATTATAACAGTTTCAAATGTCTAGCTAGTCGGGAAGTTAGTTAAAAATCGATTGCAAGATTTGTACTGGACAAACAACCACCGGACAAACAAGAATACGAGCTAATAAAAATGTTGTGATAAGAACCGGTTTCGTCAGCTTCAGAGGTGTATTGTAACTTCCTATGAAGCGGACAAAGCCGGTATTAATTATTATCAGACGAAATAGAGTTAGTACTTAATGGTACTTACCTATTGCATATTATTGTGATTTATTTTGATTAATACATTACACGAATATTTAGTTGGAAATCCTAAAACTAATTTCGAAATTCCGGTAGTCCAGTGTACCTATTCAATCATTTGATTTCAGGTATAATTTATAGAGCGCTGTCTAAGGATTGGAAATGGGGTTTCCAACTTTTGCAAAGACAATTCCATTCCACATTTAATACGTTTGGTATTGACAGTTTTCTATCTTAATCTTTTTTCCAAATTGTTTTTCAGTGTCAACAAATCATCCAGAATCCGCGATGAGAAAAGTCCAGAGATTTCTTTTTAGCTTTAGCGAGGCTTTCTTTTTAACTTTTCTTTTAAAAATATACTAAACTATGTGGTTTTCCTCACAAACAGTATATAATTTGTATTTTCCGTCCCGAATCGAAGATTACATCTTATTTTTAGCCCTGCGTGCCAATTTATTTTTATTTTTATATGTTTTGTGATGTTGTAAAGCAGTGATTTCCAAACTGGGAGGCGCGAGAAGTTTCACACAATTAATGTAGCCACAGGTCTGCGGTTTGCAAATGCTTATTTTATAAAACGGCCGCTAGATATATACTACATAAAATAATCCAATAAAAGGTTGTTTGCAAACCTGTCTGAAAATATGGAGACTAATTTTATAATACCTAACTTTTACTACTAAGTACACTTTACTTGACTTTACTTAACTTACACTTTTACCTACTAAGGTATATTGTGAAGCGTGCTGGCTATCTCGTGAAAAAATGAAATAAAAGGGTTAAATCATAATGTTGAAATTTGAGGCAAATTTGTTTAGGAACGATAATTTTGTTGTTAAACTTGTCTATTTGGTTAAAATTAAAAAAAAAATGAGAAACTGATTAAAAAGACGAAATGAAGGCATTCATAAATATTGGAGCTTTGGAAATCAAAATTACTAAAAAAAATAAGTTATGATTTGTGCGCCAGATACATTGAAGCAAACAAAAATTTATTTACTTAGTTCTTGGTTAGTTTGCTAATACACTTTTTACGTTATTTTATTATTAGTAAAAACAAGTCGCCTGCGGCGCTGCTATGTTTCGAAACTGTTTGCAATTTGGTGTGATACTTATATGATGATTGATATAATTAAATGATAATTTTTGATATATAATGGTATTTATTATCTAGCCTATCTTAGTCTGTATTATTTATTGAAATAAAGAGGGGAGGCGCCAAGATTAGATTTTTTTAAAAGGGAGGCATAGTAACAAAAAGTTTGGAAACCACTGTTGTAAAGTATTATTAGTAAGTATATTATTATTGTCAAATATAGGATTGTTTATTTAGGTGTTGTTTGTATTCGGAATAGAATAAAAAAAACACTATTATTATTATACCTTTGTGCAATTTTTCACCATTTCATTTTATTAATTAATATTTTATTTTAATACCGCAGTCATCCTTGAATACTACTATTGTCGAATTATCTCCAGACAGACGATTTCTTATGGCAAAATCTGATCCTCTAGTGGTAAGCATTCCTTTTATTATAAAAAAAAACCATAAGAGCTGTTTCACACGGGACACCTGTGTTCAGCCACTGGTGTGTCGAGATGCTGCATTTACATATAACTGAACGCGACACCCGTATGTCTCCGCCTGAAGACGCCCATTCTGTTATGCGTAAATGCAGTCGCTCGACACACAGGTGGCTTGACACACCGTATGAAACGGCTCTTACTATATTAAACTACATATAATGAACATTTAAATGTTTATTTTGTATATTAAATTAATGAATTAAATATATGGCAGTATTGACTTTAGGTTGATGATTAATTTTATAATACTTTTTAGGGTTACCGATATTCATCAACAGCTCGATATGCTCTTTATGACCTTTTAAAAAAGTGAGTAAATTGATTTATTTCATTCAAAATTTAAATGGTGAATTTCTTCATCAAAATACCTGCCTATGTAAGTAGATTTAAAAATTAACTATGATACAGTATAAAGACAACTTTTCAAAACATAAACCCTACAACAAGATTAAAAACATAAAAAAGGTTTCTAAGATATAAAATAATTATTGATTCGCAATATAAAATAAACCAAGACTAATATTTTTTTTAAATGATTCTACAATATGTCCGGTCATAGAACCGGACATTAAACTTTTATAAGATCGTCATCAAATTACAAATTTAAATAATAGTAGTTTTGTAATTTTATTATATTCATTATTGTTTTTTTTTATATACTTATGTTTGAACGATTTTAGGTGTTTCAAAATAAATTTATCACCATTAAAATTAATATTCTATAAGTACATAATTAAAATTTTTACATTTTCAAAATTATTGATTTTTATAAAAAATCTAAAAGTACACCATTGTATTTTTTTTTTTTTTTTTTACAAAAAGACATTATATTAATAAAAGTAAAAGGCAATTTAATTTGTACATTACATTTGTACTATCTACATTGTATTATCTAAAGATAATCAAATTTTAAGATGAAACCAACGATTAACTGATTATAATTGATACATACTTGTTATAGGTGCGGCTTTTGTTCTATTTCATGATCTCCCATTGTACCCACTATGGCCGAGCGGCTTATGCGTCGGGTAATAATGTCGTGGGTCCCAGGTTCGAATCCTGGGCTTGACAAATATACATATTATTTGTCAACGTGTCCTTGGAGTCAGAGTATAGACCTAATAGGTTAAGTGGTTAACATCGTTTTTCGTAAAAACAAAAATCCGATCTTATTAGGATCGGACATGGTCAAATAATTATACATAAAGCAAGGTTTTAATTAACGTGTGCTACCAGTGCCCATGAACGCATGCGAAATATTTGTTCTTTATCTAAAATAAATCCAATAAGTGTCATCAAAAGTGCATGTTGGGCATCACACAATAAGTACGCAAAAGAAACTAATCGATAATGAAATGATTCATGATGTCGCTGAATTAATGAAATTGTATTTTTCCCGACAACGCGCGTTAAATAAATTCCTGTCACTCAATGGTAGTTATGGGGTGCTAGGAGCCCATAGGACTGCCTAAAGCCCCGCTGATTAAATTCGACAGAAATATGACAGCAGACGTGTAGTATGTACGTACTTTATACGGCCCTTGTAGTCCAGTGTGTAAGGCATTGGTTTTTTATTCGGGGGTTCCGGGTTCGATTTTCGCAAAGTCTTGGTGTTCATGCGACTGTTTCATGTCTACCACTAACACATAACTGTCATTAGTTGTAGTGTTAAAAAAAAAGAATATATCTTCATATAATAAATATTCCTTAACATTTTTTTCCCAAAATTAAACTGCTATTAATTTTTTTCAGTGAGACTTTCCTTATCGCCGAGCACAAGCGTCTGCAATTCTGCAGGTTTTTCGGAAATAATCACTCAGTAGCTTACGTCCTAAACAATGACGTCTATTACCGCAATGGTGACAACGACAGTGAGGATGAGATCCGGCTGACCTATGATGGATCACCCGGAATCATCTATAATGGAGTGCCTGACTGGGTTTATGAAGGTGAAAATCTTCATGCTGTTAACTATTTTTGTTATTGACGGAAGAGTTTTATACTTGAGTGAAAAGCAATAATTATTATGACAAGCGCATCTATTCTATACGCAAGACTGCTAACGGCAGCTATTGATGGTAGTTTTTCATATGTTTGTACGGTAACCGGACAAAACACAAGATGACAAAACAGAACAGTGACAAAACAGAACAGCCAGGAGAAAAATGAAACATTATTTTTTGTGGAATCTATTTAGGATAGGTTAGGTCATTATTTCGTTGTAACTAGTCACTCAATCATTTTGAACACATTATTATATTGATTAAGATGAGATATAATAAGCTTTCCGGCAAAGTCCCGTTTATTTGAGGCTTTCTAGCGATTAGGAATGCAGAATTTAGGTATATACTTTGAATTATTATGGCGTATTGAAAATCTGTGCTATTAAAAATCTATCAACATAATAGAGATAATATGTCAATTACAAATGACAATCAATGACAAAGGGCATAGTTATATTTATCGTTGTTCTGTTTTATCACTGTTCTGTTTTGTCACGTTCTGTTTTGTCATGTTCTGTTTTGTCATGGAACCGTTTGTACCGACGTTTTATAATTGTTACAATAAGTTAGCCGTATAAACAGTCAAAACTGTATATCTCGCTCTAAAATTTAGCACAACCAAGAGAGGTGCTATTAAAACATAGCACTTATTGTAACAATTACAACTAACTTATTGTAATTGTTACAATAAGTGCTAATACTTCGATACAGAAATATGAAAAACTGCCCTCGATAGCGGCCGACAGCAGTCTTTTGTATAGAATAGATGCGCTTTCGCCTAACTAAACATTACTATCACCTTCGTTCTATATAACATAGCTACCTACGTAATTATTAGTACATAGGTTTCAAAAAATATAAATTTATGCTACGGTATGCCGTAGAAACGTAATATATTATGATAATCGCAAATGTCATGCAGACAATTTTGCAGGTAAATTGTTATTTTTGTAGATCAATATGTAACATATGGGCCTCCACAAACTGGAGGTAGCTATATTATTAGTAACCTACGGTTCATGTTTGTTCTGTCTGCTTGCGTATTGAAACATTGAAAAAATTTAATTAGTGGAATCTGTGGGTCTATTCTATACTTATCGAACACTAAATTGATAAATAGTATCAAACTTAGGGTAGGTTTGTATCAAAATATTAGCACTTATTGTAACAATTACACGAAGCCGGTTTTTATTGTTGCAATAAGTGCGATATTTTAACAGCAGCAAGATAGGTGCTGTTTAAATATAGCACTTATTGCAACAATAAAAACCGGCTTTGTGTAATTGTTACAATAAGTGCTAATATTTTGATACAAACCTACCCTAAGTTTGATAATATTTTTCACTTTATCACTTTAGCGGTCGATAAGCATAGAATAGACCCACTGAACCAGTAACCAACGGATTTACATGATGGCATTCTGTCTCTACTACATTACAGGCTTAGTTCCGGGGATAAATAATTAATATGTTGGTTTCAATAACCGATTATTAAATCATTCCCTAAAAATACTTACTTTATGCATTTTGTTTTCCGAACTTAAGAAGATCTTATGAGCTCCACATAGAGGAGGTTTGTATTAACAGATTTTTTTTAAATTAGAATGTTCAACATATTGCGTCCATACTCCAAACCCACATTTAAGAACAATGCATGTATTTTCCAGACCAATAATTCGCACCTGGGATCTACGACATTATAAGTCGACGTATTAGCCACTCGGCCACCGTGGGTGTAATACTTAATTCATGCATTCTTATCATAAATAAATACTGGCTCAGGACGTTCCCTTATACAACGTCGCATCATCGAATAGCCATGCCTACGCAACGATAGTAGCTTAAATCCATTAGAATTTAAATTCAAATTCCGTCAAGTACCGTCGGTCGATAGTATTAATATGATAGTAGCTTAGTTCGCATTTACTTTGCACAAATATAGCACAATCCTTAACAACCGTCGCGAGCGGTGAAAACCTGGTTTGCAGATACAATTAGCTATATCGACATAATATTATTATGACATGCGGTAACCACATGTATATATTATTATCAGTACAAACTTCCAGTGTAGGATTTTTTTTTTTCTTTTCAGAGGAAGTTTTTGGTTCTGGGTCTGCAATGTGGTTCTCCGACAGTGGGAGCAGGATTGCTATCGCCTCGTTCAACGATACTGACGTAGATACAACATTCTTCACACTCTATGGGCAGCCAGGATCAGTTGAATTTCAGTACCCAAGACCATTTGCCCTGAAATATCCCAAAGTAAGATTTTAAAGGTTTTAGATAGTTTTAGTTGAAGATTTTAAAGAGGCCATCCTTCACGTTTATTTCTTCCTTGATGAAGATATTAATTATATTGTCACACTGTTATCGTTATAACAACACATTTAAATAATGATAAATGTTTCTTTTAAGGCGGGCAGACCTAATCCAACGGTTTCATTAAAAGTATTGGAACTAAAAGGAGAACAGAATGCCACATGGACGGTTCTGGAAGCTCCAGTTGACGTGGTTACCGAGGATCATATCCTGGGGACGGTCACGTGGGCATCGGAGACGGAAGTTGCTGCTCTTTGGCTGAATCGGCGCCAGAATATGAGCGTACTCGTTATCTGTGATTCTGTAAAAGGGAAATGCAGGAAGGTAAGATGACGTGTATTTAATATACACTTTAAATCAGTAAATATTAAATATTATGTATTGTCCACTATATACGAAAAAAGTTAATTCATAATTTTCAAGTCACACTTATTGGGATCAAGTTTCAATATTACAATACCTAATGAATAATTATTTAAGTGCATATTTCGTTTATAATTTTTAATATATTCAATTAGCCACCGTATAATTTGTTGAAAAAAAAACCACAGAACAGATAATAAATATAATTTCGATAGGCTATATACCAATGCAGTAAATTTTGAAACAGTGTTTTGAATGTGTTCTGAACACGACGTGCAATAATGTGTGTAATACACCAATATTAAATGAGCGCAATACATAAACCGACAGCAGTTGTCAGTGTTCGACATATGCCGTATTCTTGACACGTGTTTAAATTTATCCCGTATTCTTACTTAGTCGAGATCGGTTGTCTGCTTCTCCTTACCCGTTAGGTACTTCAGTTCCCATTCGTTCCCTGAGAAAAACCTTCTTTAAAAATTGAACCTTAATAACTATTTTAAAATGAAGCGCTAAAATATTGTAAAGGCTAATTATTAAAGTAGATGCAAGTAATTTTACATAGTATGTGTATTAGTACCAAGTATCGCACGTATACTGCACTTGCACTATTTGACAGAGGTGCACTGACACAAAAGGAGGCCCTGCATTATAAACCAAAAATATGTTTTTACACAATGCCAATCATTATCAAAATGAAAAGTTATTGTATAAATAGGTACTTACATACGTAAATATTTAGCTAACGATGTGCACACAGATTTTTTTTAGAAAGTTTTTAGGACTTCAGTCAATTAAGTATAGTAAGCGCAATCTGAAATTGCATTGTACTCGTAACACAAAAAGTTTATATTGCTTCCTCTATTATATAAACATACCACATAGCGTGAGATTGGATAGTTTTCCCACCAAACGAGATGCGGTAGGAGTGGCGCTGAGCGAGAGAAAGCCATGCAATAGGCTTGACGTAAGTATAGCCAAGAATAGCAACCGTAACAATAATCTTGCCTAATTGCAGCACACTTAGACAAATCGCAGATCAAGGTTAAATTCAGTAGTCCAATTTCTTCAAGTATCATTCGATTCGGCATCATAAACACGTATTATTGCCAACAGAATTAACGATGTTACACATTATTTCATTACGGACCTTGTAGAATCAACTATCGATGTTAACAATATTGAAGTTTGAATTTATTCGTTTAGTCATGCTTATTACTTTGTAGTTGCCTCTATTGCATACGAAAATATAAATCAAATCAAGAGAAACGTTTGTTTGCGCAAGTGTTAATATTTTATGCACAGGTTAAATCAATGACCTGCCGTTAATTCGTTTCCGATTGTTATTGGTAATTTATGAAAATAAAATTAATTTTGACTAAAGAAATTCGATATCGTAAAAACACTTAGGTACAGCCATTAATTAGAATTATGCTTAAAATTGTTAGACCGGTTATTTGATGAGTACACCAAAGTGTGAATGTTTTTTTATATTGACTAAGGTTATTACCAAGGTCAAGTTTGTTTGAGAAAAGTCGTCATTGCTAGCCGGATGATCCAATTTTTGTAAAAGTCCTTCAACGCAGTTTAGTGATGGCCAACCTTTTTTCGAGAAGGTTGAACAAAATGACACACAATATGCTCATCTTCTAGTTTACTGTTTCAAAAGAAAAAAAAATGTTCAATTATAACCATAAGGTATGCAAATAATATCTAACGAACCTAATAACGCCTGTACACGTGCATGGATTTACTGGCAGTAATAGTGCATATTTTCAACTATCGTGACAATAACTGTTTAAACGTAAAAGTGCTGACTGTCTCTCCAATCTCATTCTTCAAGAGTAGGCGAGACGCGATGTCGTCATTTTATGGTACTATTTGACAGGTAGTGAACATCGGTTAACCTAAAAATGAATATAGGTCATTTTTATGCCGGCAGGTTCGCCACTATCGTTCTACTGCGCAGGCGCAGATCTAAAAAATTCCTACTGTCGCATGAAAATTCATAAGTTTCCAAACTTTTTTGACTCATGTATGCAAGCTTTCAACTGCAGGATAATACATGACGTTTACCCATACAGTTTCTTGTTATGGCCGCGATAATACTTAAGGCTCGATTACATTGAGCGAGTTTACAAGCTACCAGCTGGCAAATTTACTATCTGTTAGTAAACTCGCCCAGTGTAATCATCTAACTAGCAGATTGTAAACAATCTACGAGAAAAGTTGAATGCCGGGCTGGGCTACTTTACTCGCTACTCGCTGGCGTGGCTTGTTAGCTAGTAAAGCCGTGTGTCATCATAGTTGTTAGTGAACTGGCTGCGAGTAGGGTCTAGGACGATTTGGCACCGCGAACTGGCCTCCGCCGATTGGCCTCCGGTAATTGGCCGCCGGTACAATCGGACGCCGGCCCAATTGGACGCCGACCCAATTCGACGCCAACCCAATTGGCCTTCGGGAGGATTGGACGCCGCACAGTTGAATTAAATGCGCAAAGGAATAGACGTACGTTACGATTTGTTGGAGTAAATAAGCAAGTCAGTTTAATATGCTTCTATCTTCTCAGTAGTTGTACCTTATACATTTCGCGCTTGACACATTTTTAATATAGATTGAGAATAATTATTATGCCTTATGATGTTTATTAAAAGAAAATAATTCTTCCCTCGCTAAAACTTAAAGATGTGCATAATCAATTAATTTATAGTCTATACATGGGTACTAATTTATATTTACAACAAATATTAAAAATAATTTTAGATGTTAGAATGAAAATTACATTATATTTCAGCATTTTATCGACTTAATATTATAATAAAGCTCAAACATGTATATTATTGTGCATTTATGCGTATTTTAAGATAGTATGAAATTACAAACAAAATATTAAGTAAGTTATCTGCTAAGTATAAATGTTTCAGTAGTTTGATTGATAAACTACTTAGGTACTGGGTGCCGGACAAAATCCCGAAAGCCGAAATCCCGAAAGCCGAAATCCCGAATACCGAAATCCCGAACGCTGAAATCCCGAATGGCCGGAATCCTGAAGGCCGAAATCCTGAAAAATAAAAAAAATACAAACATCAATAATTGCGAAATTTTTGCAAGAGACACAAAAACCCTTTTTTTTGTGGAAATACAAAAAAAATGTAAAACACTAATAATTGCGCAATCGTGAATTGCGCAATTTTTGCAAGAGACACAAAATCCATTCGTTCTACAAAACGGTCTCTCCTGAAAAAAAATTGCGCAATCGGAAAAACCCATTTTCCGCAAAAATGGGAGTTGTCTCTCTTACAAAAATTACGCTCACCATTGCGCAATTATTGATGTTTGTATTTTACATTTTTTTATATTTCCATAAAAAATGAGTTTTTGTCTCTCTTGCAAAAATTGCGCAATTATTGATGTTCGTAGTTTTTTATTTTTCGGGATTTCGGCCATTCGGGATTTCAGCATTCGGGATTTCGGCTTTCGGGATTTCGTCCGGCACCCAGTACCTAAGTAGTTTATCAATCAAACTACTGAAACATTTATACTTCAGACTTTTATACTTTATACTTTTTTATAATTTATACTTTTTAGACCGTTTTGTAGAACGAATGGATTTTGTGTCTCTTGCAAAAATTGCGCAATTCACGATTGCGCAATTATTAGTGTTTGTGTTTTACATTTTTTTTATATTTCCACAAAAAATGGGTTTTTGTGTCTCTTGCAAAAATTGCGCAATTATTGATGTTTGTATTTTTTTTATTTTTCGGGATTTCGGCCTTCAGGATTCCGGCCATTCGAGATTTCAGCGTTCGGGATTTCGGTATTCGGGATTTCGGCTTTCGGGATTTCGGCTTTCGGGATTTAGGCTTTCGGGATTTTGTCCGGCACCCAGTACCTAAGTAGTTTATCAATCAAACTACTGAAACATTTATATTTAGCAGATAACTTACTTAATATTTTGTTTGTAATTTCATACTATCTTAAAATACGCATTTATGCATAATAATATAAGTACATGTTTAAGCTTTATTATAATATTAAGTCGATAAAACGCTGAAATATAATGGTATTTTCATTCTAACATCTAACAATATTTTTAATATTTGTTGTAAATATAAATTAGTACCCATGTATAGACTGTAAATTAATTGATTATGCACATCTTTAAGTTTCAGCGAGGGAAGAATTATTTTCTTTTAATAAACATCATAAGGCATAATAATTTTTCTCAATCTATATTAAAAATGTGTCAAGCGCGAAATATATAAGGTACAACTACTGAGAAGATAGAAGTATATTAAACTGACTTGCTTATTTACTCCAACAAATCGTAACGTACGTCTATTCCATTGCGCATTTAATTCAACTGTGCGGCGTCCAATCCTCCCGGAGGCCAATTGGGTCGGCGTCGAATTGGGTCGGCGTCCAATTGGGCCGGTGTCCGATTGTACCGGCGGCCAATTACCGGAGGCCAATCGGCGGAGGCCAGTTCGCGGTGCCAAATCGTCCCATTCCTCTGCGAATACGATCAAATTAAAAAAAACAACATATGGTTTCAACTCGCTAGTTTGTTGGCTACTGAGCGAATGGAAAGTTTTGTGTGTCATAATACTATCGTACTAGCTGACTCGCCTGTTTTTAAACTCGCCGGCTAGCAGCTTGTAAACTCGCTCAATGTAATCGAGGCTTAACTGTCAACAGTAAATCCATGCACGTGTAAACGGGGTATAAGAATTTTGAATACTTTATTAGTTAATTCATAAGTGACGTAAAAAGCTTGATAATGTTGTATTTAGTTCGCGAATTTTTGAAAAGTATAGTGAGAACCTATCATTGCTTTAGATTGGTAAGTTGATTACGTTTGGCTAACGTGTGTTGCAGGTACAGGACAGCCGGAAAAATGCAGACTAAAGAAAATTACTGAAAATGTTATTATATTATTTTTTTATTTCGTTGTTAGGAAGTGACAAGGGAAGAACCAGCCGGGTGGATAGAAATATCGACTCCCCACTTTTCCAAAAATGGCAGCGATTCTTTCTTGGATATTCTTCCAGTTCAGCAAAAGTCGGGTTCCGGAGAATGGTTCCACTTGGCCAGATATTTGAATGGGTCTCCTCAACCACTCACAAAAGGATTAAAAACTGTAATTTCTATTGTTGGATGGAATCAAGAAACAAATTCAATGTACGTATTATCTGTATATCAAGTATTTTAAAGGTCCACATGCCCCACGAAGGTTAAAATGGAGCTTTTATGGTATTTTCAGAGCATAACCCTGGACATTCTTTAAGCGTTGTAGATTATATATTTATATACGTTAGAAGCCTTATTATCCTTTATATTTATTTTAAACATTTTTGATGACTGTATAAAGTATTATGTTGTATACATGAAATAGTATTCGTTAAACCTCTCGATCTAATGTTTTAGAATATAGTCATATTTCAGTACATCCATGTGCAGTGGTGTTAAGATTTTTTAGATTTTTTATTTTTTAAACGCATTTATAAAACCACTAGTTAAATTAATGTAAGCATTATATAGTGAAATATTTACGATGAAAAAATATATTTTTAATCTCTTTGATCCCAAATTTGACAATAATTAGGCATTTTATTATTAAAAAAAAGATTTGACGATAATTCTAAAGACACTAATTATAAGCTATGTCTTTGACCATTCAAATGTGATAAACATCTTACGAATAATGATTGTTTTATAATATTTATTGACCTAAGAATAAGGTAGTATTTTTTTGAAAATACGCCATTTCTATTGGTATTTCCCAGTGGTTAAGCTACAACATACGGCCGTAGCCATAAATTGACAAACGATGAATGAAGTAGATAGTAAGATCATGTTAACGCGCGTGTTTGAACATGTACTGTTATTAAAAAAAAAACGATTTTTTTCGGTTAGTAATTCTTGGAACTGGTTACCATAAATAGTATAAGGTAAAATACCGTTTCCAATTAAGTTCCTCCACAGAATGACGACTATCTTAACAGATTTTTTGTAATGCAAACTTATTGTTAACGATTGCTGATTCGTCACAAATTAAAAAACAAATTAAGCAAAATGATTTCGTAATTTCATTCGGGTGCTCGATAAAAACCCGTTACAGCAGATTTCTATCCGTTCGTTTAATCTGCAACTTTACTCTACTACAAATGTAATAAAAGAGAAGTCGTAACTTTTATTCAACACATTTACCAATTATAAATTTTTTATTCGTTACCTATTTCTGATGGTTTTATTAAATACAATGATAAAATTAGGTAAATTTATCACAAATACAAATTTTCGTAAAATTGTATATTTCCTATATACTTAATATATTATAAGGCATATGGATGTATAGCATCTTGTGACCTCCCATTGTGTTCAAGCAATACCTATGTGCTACCAACGCTTACATATGCGTGTGAAACATAGACTCTTAATATAAGAGAAATCCAAAAATTACGAGTAGCGCAAAGTGGAATGGAAAGGTGCATATTCGACATAACGCGGAAAGATCACAAAATAAACTAATGGATAAAAAGGCAGACAAGAGTACGCGATGTGATAGGCGTTGTAAAGCAAATGAAATGGCAATGGGCTGGAATTTTGCTCGGCGAGTGGAGAACCACTGTGCAAATGCCGTTAAAGAGTAGTACCCAAGGGACACTAAACGTCCACAGGTATGCCCTAAAACGTGCTGGATGGATGACTGATAAAGTTCTGTGGATGTGCGTGGAAACTAAGAATTAAGGACTGAGGAAAATAGCAGGAGAAGTTATGGAAGATCTTCATTCAGCATGATGATAAGAAATAATGTATAATTTCAATGAGTTCCAATATTTTTTCATTGATTTGATTTTTTTCTTATGATTTCTCACTGTAATTATCTGGAAGAAATGGTGTCGCATATAAAATAATTACCCAAGTTTCCCAGATCCGTAACTAAAAGAAAGTGTTCAGTGTATATTTTGACGGGTTTGAATGTTTTACAAAATTCTTAATCTTATGGTGTGAGTTTTAACTAAGATTTCTTTGGTTATTTTACCACGTTTTTATTAGCTCGTATTCTTGTTTGTTCAGTACAATTTTTTTCTTGTTTGTCCAATAAAAATCTTGCAATCGATTTTTAACTAACTTCCCGACTAGCAACATTTAGAATATATCAGAACACGATGACAATGCATTCTTTTAATACTTTTAGCCATCTCTAAGCAGAATTGAATTCATTTTCAGTTAATTCTGTTTTGCATGGAAAGTTATTTCGGAAAAAAAAATCGTAAAAAGTAAAACATTATTATTGGTTGCTTGTCACCAACGGTGGCCACGCGGCTTAAGCGTTGGACTATCACGCCGTGGGTCCCAGGTTCGAATCCTGTGAGTCAAGGTATGGACCTAATAGGTTGAGCAAGTGGCTGATATCCATTTCTAGTAAAAAACAAAATCTGTTAATACAAACCTCTGAAGGCCCATATGATCCTATTAGGATCGGACATGGTCGGAAAAAAATTGGTTGCTAAGGGGGTCCTAGCACCTAAATTATTCAATTTCAATTCAATTTATTTATTTTTTTAACATATTGTGGACATTACAAATTATAAGTTTAAGACGTTCATCAATATATACGTGCGTTACTATGGAAATCAATATGAAATATAAAAATGACATTTCAGTATTCTATATTATTTATTCAGTATTTCTATCAAGTACAAAAAAAGTATTTATTAATACATAGAATTGTCAAGTTTATATGATTCAACAGAAAATTTAAAAGCGTGGTATATAATAGCTCTTTTTATCTTGTAATTTTTAGCTATTACTTGGGCACTTTAGAACGTGAGCCCTGGCAGAGACACCTGTTTGTAGAAGGATCGAAGTCAGAGTGTTTGTCTTGCGGCTTGACACTTCCAGGTGGACAACTGTGCCGATACGCTAGTGCCAGTTTCTCCACCAACTCTGAGTCCTTCGCTCTTACCTGTCAGGGAGACGGACCATCGCACGTAGTCATTTATGACGCCAAGGTATTTGCCTAGAAGACTTTTATTAGAATTAGTTGAACAATTATTATTATTTAAGTTGAAGCATATTCTATTACCAGCAGTGGCCTGGTTGACATGACACGACACGGCACGGCACGGTACGATACGGTAGATTATCTCGAATGATATATTTTAGTACGATAAGTTGATGATTTAAAGTTTGATAAGTTTAGGAATCGATATCGATACTTTAATTAGGAATAATATATATATATACGTGTGCCAAAGAAAATACGCGGATTTCGTCATATACTTAGGTACCTATATTAATATAACATACATACTTTTTGAAAACACTTCAACTATAATAAGAAAATATATTATAACCAATAGAAAAAATCTTTTTGAAAAAAGTAAGACAACGCCTCGCAGGAATCGAACCTGCATCTCTCGGGTATCGCGCCCACGCACATATACCACTATGCTAAAGGTATCATGCTTAATTACGACAAATTTTAACTAATGGCTCTTATAACACTCTCTGAAGCGCTTTCTTAATTGAACTAATATTGGTTATCGGCTTTTGTATTTTAAATCAAAATAGGTATTACTTTAATTACTATCTGACGTCACGGATTACTCCAAGATATTTTAGTGTTGTAGCTTCCTTGAACTTTCTGATAATTTTTAAATAATTACTTTTATTATTTAACGAATAATTCACAAGATTTAAGAATGTAACATTCTAATTATTGAACATACATAACTTTTGAAAACACTTCTGACAAAATATATTATAATCAATAGAAAAAATATTTTTGAGAAAAGTAAGACACCTGCATCTCTCGGGTTTCGCGCCCACGCACATAGACCACTATGCTAAATGTACCATAATATTGTTATTCGGTTACTAATGACAGTTGACGATATCCCAGTGTAGTCAACGAAACCGATATTGATTTTTACTATACTAAAAGAAATTAGCACCTATTACATATCGACGTTGATCTCACAATAGTATCTATCTGACATTTAGTAAATTTTTAGGGGGTTAAAAAACAGTTTTTGTCGGTATCAGTATTATTTTTATTTTTCAAGTGAAATGATTTAATATTAGTACTAAAACAGTGATTTAAAGATGTATGGAAATTGGAATGTCATATAAAATAAATCAAGCAGATAGATAATATTTCTTTTTAGTTTCTAGACACTTCGATGCAGATATACACTATTTTCCATGTCAAATTTGAGCACTTTTTTTGGGGATTTTTTTCGTTCTGTTTCGATTTGATTTCACCGTCACCGGTGAAATTTTCCGTCACCAAATTTTGTACAAAATACACCAATAACCATGAATTTGCCAAAACTGCAGATAGATATTATTGTCAGATCAACGTCTATATTATGTTTTGTTTTCCACCAAGAATATACAGTTAACACCATTACAGACACTAATAATCGGTTACTTTGCAGAGTATGGATCCCATCATAGTATGGCAAGATAACGCCCCACTTCGCAAAACTCTCGAAGAGTACCACCTTCCTCTTCAGAAGAATCTATTTGTGCCCGTACCAGGGTTTGAAGCCACTGTAAAGCTTTTCTTGCCGCCAGATCTTGACCAGCAGGACTTGAAGAAGACGTATCCAATGGTCGTTAATGTTTACGGTGGTCCTGGATCAGCTAGAGTTATTGATAAATTTATAATATGTAAGTGAATTGATTTTTGAAGTTATAAGTACTTCTTTAGTCGCGTTTGGGAAATCAGATCAGAGTGTATTTTTGGCATGTGACATGTAACGCATAAGTAATTTATTTTTTCATACCAAAAGAAACGTACTCGATTGGATTCGAACCACCGATTGTTCGGTTATCAGCCGACGCCGATTACGCCACGGTATGATACTGCAATCATGACGATTATACAGTATAATATTATAGTTTAGAATTGTTCCGTTGCCTAGACAGCAAATTTATTATTGTCGGCCATTTGCAATTCCTTACGTAAATAAACGATTAAACGTCAGAGTGACAGTTGGTAAAAAATAAAAACAACGAGAAAGCATTATATAATTTTAGTGATATAAGTTAAAGTGTATAGAAATAAACCAATATTCCAAAAAGCGGTCCCCTTTCTTGAGTGTGTAATTTAACACGATAATTAAGAACTAGTCAAAGAATCTAGTTTATCACAAGTTTTGTTTTTGTTTTGTTACGCCAAAGGAGTATAACTTCTAAAGCGCGTACATAAGTACACAGACAGGTTTTTTTTAATTATACGTTTATCTTTGACTTTAAATAAACAATATTTTTCGATTTAATGTGTTTATTATTAAAAAAAATTAAAACACTTTAAAATGTAAATTATAAAAAAAAATCTCAAATTGCAAACTTCCTTATTTTTCTACTTATTATTTCTGGTAGGTGGAGTATTCACCTTTAATTTAAACATTTGATGACGTCTCTACAGCTCCGGCTGTATGCGTTGAGCGTACCACGCAAGCCCCAGAAAATTCCACAACTTTCAGGCCCTTTGTCTAAGTTTTCTTCAAAGAGAGACACATTATCTAATCAAAATGTTTGTTAACCAATTTTTATTTATACTAAATCTTTTATTACAGCCTATCAAACTTACATGTCAACAAATCGTAGCATGATATACTGTTTTGTGGAAGGCCGTGGAACAGGATTAAAAGGAAAAGACATGCTGTTTAGTTTAAATAACAACTTTGGAACTGTCGAAATCGAAGACATCATAAATGTGACAAGGTAACCAGAGATATTTTGAATAATTATATTTATTTAAAACTTTATTTTTGATGTCTCGAAAAACATATGTCTTAAAACATGAATCAAAATTTCAGTCCCCTTGCTTATAGTGATATTTTGAAAAAACATATTTGATTCTAAGTAAAGATTAAAAATGATGTAATTTATTCAACGGGTATTTGATCCAAAGCAAGGAGCCGATAGTTAAGTGAGTGGCTTACAATGATTCCAGCAGTGGCGAAGGGCGGAGGTAGGCTATTACGATCCGCCATAAATAGTGCACACTAAAATTTGTCAGTCATACGTATTTGTTTTCATTAAAATAATACTACAATTTACAGACGGTGTTCATTAGTTTTTAAAATTAAATTAAACTGCGAAATCCAAACCATAATAGATAATAGTCAAAAAATACTCGTCTATCTATAAAATATCTAAAATTATGCAATTAAATCAAACATAACTTTGGATATTTTATAGATATAATAATATTTTCTAACTATTATAGTTTGGTTTAGGCAGGGCTTAATGGATTTAAAAAAATGAGCCAACAGTATGTGAAATATGTATTCCGAATCCAACGAAAACAAATAAGTGTGAATGAAAAAAATGTTCACAATTTTGTTGTGTTGCCCAAAGTATACCAAAATTATTATGGTTTGGTTTAGGCAGTGTAAAATTTATTTATAAAAGCTAACCAACACCAGCTGTAAATTGTAGTCTTAGTTCAATAAAAACAAATACGTATGACTAACAAAGTTGAATGTGCACTATTTATAGTGGATCTTAAGGGGGGACATGCTCGTCGAAGGTCAAAATTGAGTTTTTATTGTATATTCAAACCATGATCCTGGACACTCCTTAAACGTTGTAGATGATCTATTTATATACTTTTGAAGCGTTATTATCCTTTATAGTTATTTTAAACATTTGATGACTGCATGAAGTATTTTTGTTACATAAAATAGTATTCTTTTAAACCTCTCGCTCTAATGTTTTAGAATATAGTCATATTTCGGTACATAACTGTGCAGTGGTGTTAAGATTTTTTACATTTATTAATTTTTAAACGCATTTATAAAACCATTAGCATAATTTATTACGAGATAATTTTTGTAAAATATACACGATAAAAAATTATATTGATAATCTCTGTGATCCCAAATTTGACAAGAATTAGGCATTTTATTATTCAAAAAATCGGCAAGTTTAACACATTTCAAGATAATTCTAAAGATATTTATTATAAGCTATGTCTTTGACCATTCAAGTGTGATAAACATCTTATGAATAATGATTGCTTTATAATAATTATTGACCTAAGAATAAGGTAGTGTTTTTTTGAAATACGCCATTTCTTTTGTCATTCCCCAGTGGTTAAGCTACAACATACGGCCGTAGCCATAAATTGACAAACTATAATTAAAGTAAAGAGTAAAATGATATTAACGCGCGTGTTTGAACATGTACCGTTTAAAAAAAAATAAAAAAAAAATCGGTTAGGTACATGTTCAAACACGCGCGTTAACATAATTTTACTCCCTACTTTATTTATAGTTTGTCATTTTATGGCTACGGCCGTATGTTGTAGCTTAACCACTTGGGAATGACAAAAGAAATGGCGTATTTCAAAAAAACACTACCTTATTCTTAGGTCAATAATTATTATAAAGCAATCATTATTCATAAGATTTTTATCACACTTGAATGGTCAAAGACATAGCTTATAATAAATATCTTTAGAATCATCTTCAAATGTGTTAATCTTGCCGATTTTTTGAATAATAAAATGCCTAATTCTTGTCAAATTTGGGATCACAGAGATTATCAAAATAATTTTTTATCGTGAATATTTTACAAAAATTATCTCGTAATAAATTATACTAATGGTTTTATAAATGCGTTTAAAAATTAATAAATGTAAAAAATCTTAACACCACTGCACAGTTATGTACCGAAATATGACTATATTCTAAAACATTAGAGCGAGAGGTTTAAAAGAATACTATTTTATGTAACAAAAATACTTCATGCAGTCATCAAATGTTTAAAATAACTATAAAGGATAATAATGCTTCAAAATTATATAAATAGATTATCTACAACGTTTAAGGAGTGTCCAGGATCATGGTTTGAAAATACAATAAAAACTCAATTTTGACCTTCGACGAGCATGTCCCCCCTTAACGGCCTACCTATACCCTTCGCTACTGCTCCAGCTAAAACAGACTTGTAAAATAATAGACACCCCATGGAGGCCTAAATTATTATGCTCCAATTGGAACGATGATGATAATTTACTTTACAATAGTTGTTATCGACAGTAAAGATATTGCATTCAAATTGATATAATCGATATTTTTTTAATTTAAAAAAATACCTAAATTAAAACTATGAATTTACTTTATATAACCAATAGATAAAATCTTTTTTAAAAAAATCGATTGCCAAAGTAGCTTGATTTGGAAGAGCGCTGATGAGTAGGTATTAAAATTTACCAATAGTTAAAATTTGTCGCAATTAGTATGTCACTGCGTAGCATATTGGTAAATGCGACGGATGGGGCGTAAACCCGAGAGATACAGGGTTCGATTCCCCGTCGTGTGGCTTACTTTTTTCAAAAAAGATTTTATCTATTGGTTAATAATATACTCTCTTTTTCAAATCTACGTATGTTCAATAATTAGAATGATACATTCTTAAATCTGAATAAAAGAAATAGTTAATTATTATAATTACCTTAATTATTAACCGGTGTCAGTATAAATGTAAATTTAATCTCGGGGGCGCAGGTTCAAATCCTGCTGGTTGTCGTATTTTTTCGAAAAAGATTTTTTCTAGTGGTTATATATTTTATGTATGTTCAATAAAAGAATGTTACATTCTTAAATCTTGTGAATTATTCGTTGAATAAAAAAATAGTTTGTAATAAATTAAAGTGTGGTTTAATTTTACATTAGACAGTTGACTGGTATGTTCCCGTGGATCGACAAAAAGAATGTTGGGCTTTGGGGCTGGAGTTACGGAGGCTACGCCACAGCGATGGCCCTCACCAAGGACGACAGTCACATCTTCAAATGTGGCCTCTCAGTGGCTCCTGTCACTAATTGGATATATTATGGTTTGCGCTATCAATTTATTATCACAAGATTACCTGCGTGTCTATTCTATACACAAGGCGACTATCGACCGCTAAAGTGGTAGTATTTATTACATATTTGTATTGAGGTATTATAATAATTGTTACAATAAGTTAGCCGTCTAAACAGTCAAAACTGTCTCTATCTCGATCCAAATTTTATCACAGCCAAGAGAGGTGCTGTTAAAGTTGTACCAACTTATTGTAATCGTTACAATAAGTGCTAATACTTTGTTACAAACTTAGCCTAAGTTTGATAATATTTATCACTTTATCACTTTAGCGGTCGATAAGTTATTATAGAATAAACCCACTAGTGTACGAATAGAGAATGTTGGCAGGATTCAATTCATTGTTTGCAAGAAAAAGAAAATGATTTCTGGTGGGGTTTTGATTTTGTCACTAACTTACGTTCATATTATAATTTGTTAATCTTCACGATTTAACATGAATAATCACGTTTACAGTTTAAATAATGATAGATATTTATGCATAAAAAAAACTACTGACAATTCTTAATCCTGCAACGATCTACGCTCTGAAGGTCGCGTCGACGTCTTGCTGGACCCAGGGAAATGGCGTTATCCCTTATGTTTGCCTTATGATACGGTGCTGGTGCGGGACAGATTTAAGTAGTTCAGTAGTTGTCATCATGGCTCCAACATGGGTGGGTGGGGGGGGGGGGGGGGGTGACAGGGATCTAGCCTGGGGGCCCGGCGTGTCGACCAATCGAGCTAATTGAGATTAACAAACCTCTCAAATTTACTCTAATATTGGACATATCTACATAATTTTTGAAAACACTTCTGAGAAAATATTTTAAAACCGATAGAAAAAGTCTTTTTGAAAAAAATAAGACAGGAATCGAACCTACATCTCTCGGGTTTCGCCCCCACGCAATTATGTATGTTCAATAATTAGAATGTTACATTCTTACATTTTGAATTATTCGTCGAATAAAAAAGTAATTAATTTACTCTAGTAGTAAAAAAAAAGGCGCTAATTTGCTTCGGGACTATTAAATATGTGGTTGCAATGATAATTATCGTGTAGAATTTAGGGAACACTACTGTAGAGCATCATGCTGGCCTTAACCTTAGCGATAGGTAGGTGGGCCCAGGACGTGGGGGGCATAGTTGTCATAATAATATTAAAAAGAACTTTCAAGTGTTAACTTAAGTTTCATGTGGAAACTTTTGAAAACAATTCGGTGTAATAATTTATAAAAGTTGATATAAGTATAATGTACTTACGTAAATCTGTAGTTACAAATTAATGGGGCTCTATTCGAATACTATTTTGTACTTAAATTTAAATCCAATTTAATTTTTTGAAAAAAAAACAAGAAAGACACTATGTACCCAATGGTTAAATTTGATGAAATATTCTCACTAGACATGTCTATGTTACTAAGGTTAGGTTAGGTTAGAGATATTTTCATATTAAGAATATGCACGATGACATCTGTTGAGTGTATCTAGGAAACAGTACTCGTAGATAAGCTATATTCATATTCTTTTTAATATCTGTTATCCAATACCAGTTTTATTTTTAAATAGATTCTATCTACACTGAGCGTTACATGGGATTGCCCACAGAAGAAGATAATGCTGTAGGGTATGACGAAGGAGACGTCATTCAAAGGTCCCATCTCCTGCGGGACAGAAACTTTGCTCTTCTTCATGGAAATGCTGATGATAATGTCCACTATCAAAATGCCATGGCACTTGTTCGGGCACTACAAGAACAGGATATTCAATTTGAGTTGATGGTAAGAGAACTATACATAAAATATTTTACCATAGACAATACACCGGGAACGAAAGATTTTCAGAGTACCCTATTTAATCACGTTCATGGTATTTTATAATTTCTTTCCACTACACGGAAGATGAATAACATGACGGTTAGTTGACATAGTATTTAATTATTATTAATTCAATTTTTCTTTTAAAAAATAGTCTCATCCTCAAGTTATATGTCCTGATAATTTCAATTTAAGGTTTTTAGCAGACTGTTATATTGCATACCAATCTCAGATCGTTGCCTTATCGGATAATTTTGTTTTTTGATCGTGATCGTAATGCCCAGCATACACCTTTCCATACCTTACCCAAAAGTTATTTTAATTATTTTCGTACCTCATAGGCAGTATGTTTTAAGTCCGATTTTGCCAAAGATGAGATAAAGTGATCAATTATGTTAGTAATGTCATTTGCTCCTTTTGATTGCCCCTTGATTGGCGGAATATTACATATTTATTTTAGAGTGGCCAATTCATATTTTTCATAACAGAAAGCCGAAATTATTAAATCCATTAAGCATATCTCATTAAGGACATGCAAAACTTTAAATTGCGTTTACCCAAAGTGTTTTTTATTTGCAAGGATGTATTGGTTCTTAGTTTCGCATATATGTTTTGTTATAATTTAATATGGATTTTTTACATTTATAGAGTTACCCAGACGAAGCGCATGGGTTGACCGGAGTCACTCCACACGTATACCACACCATCGACGCCTTCTGGACAAGATGTTTTTCGACTGACAATTCCACCTTTATCATTGGTTAAGGGTACCATAATCAACAGTATTTTCATTTTAAACGCCAAAGAAAAATATTACTCAACAAGTGCGTCATCTTAACAACCTATTAAGTATCTCTATATTCATTAAATATTAATGTTTGCAAACCCGAAATTTCGATCGATTCCAAATTACCAAGATTCAAAATGTTTTTTTTAGATTTTTTATAAAAACATTACATCTTTCTATCTAATTCCAGGATTGATAAACTACTAATCCGGTAATCCCGGGATTTAAAAATTCTGTCTGGGATTGCAATCCCTAGTGAATGCATGTATTGTATTTATGAATCTATTAATATAGTAATGTGTTAAGAATTTTTTACTTACGAAAACGACGAACTGAATACGTACAATTTTCCGGGCAAGAGATAACATTGCCTATTTATTCAGAATGTTGAGTATCCGGCAGGGCTCCAAATGGGCCAGACAACGCACCGGAGCGCCGTTCCGTTTCGTGAAATCGGTAAAATTATCGCTCTGACTCGTGGAAAAAATATGTTGGTCATCTGAACTAGATGAGCCTTTTAACACACTTATTTTTTTATAAAATACACATAAATTTAGATAACTTTCTAAATATCTTCAGAAAATTGTCGAGCGCTCCGGTGTGTAAACTTTTCCATTTCGAGCGCTGATCCGGTAATAGGATCCTATCCCATATTGAATATTCGGCACAGTTCCCCTAATAATTATATTGTCTAAACCAATTCTGAATATAAAAGTATCATATGTCGAAGGATAAAAACGCATAACAAAGCTACCTACTTGTTTACGTTAAATTAATCCGTTAAAATTTTGACATTATTTATTTATTTATGTAAGGATGCATTAACACAATCATCATCTTCTTTAGACATACTTACAACGTCCGCTACCTTTCCTACCCGCTTTCTCTAACCCTAACCTAATGTTAATCAATAAGGTTGTTAATTACCAGTGTTACCAGTTATTTATTAATTATTGTTCAATTTTGCATATATCTACACATCATGATTAAGATGTAGCATTATTCACTGAAACTGAATAACTCGGAAAAATCTAGCATCGGTAGCTTGGTGATTGGAGCCGTCGTCCGGTATTTGAACGACGTGTGTTTGAATCCTAGTCTTTTTTAATAAATAAGTTTCTGAGACTTTTTTAGTTATGTCAGTTATAAATTCAACGAGAATGATTAAATACATGTACTTACACCTAAATTAAGTGAATTAAAGATAAATTTACTTACCGATAATTAAGGAACTGTTTTTTTTTTATTTATATTAACATTGTGACCATTTATATTGAATTATTTTCACGTATTTAATGATACGTTTAATATATTTTTTTATAGTATATTTATTTATCAACGCCAACCGACAATACACCAATGATGAATATTAGATACCTACAACTTATCAGACGGATACAGAATGCATTATTAAATCAAACAAATATTACAATTATTATTAAAAATCACATACCTACCTATATTGGAGAGAAAACACAATCATGAGTAAAACAAAAACAGATGGCATATTATATTATGGTCACCAGTGAACGGACAATAAGAAAAACATGCAGTTAAGCGCGAATCAAATTGAGGTGCATGTCGCCTTCTGTCATGCTGTCGCGGCGAAAATTTAGTCTATGGTTTCGTCATTGTGCAGAATATTTTGAACCATCACCATCTCTGTAAATTCACTGAATAATGACGCCGATGAAGAGTGCCTACTTTAATGTTAAGTAATTTCAATTATTATTAATTGAAATTAGAATGAATAACATGAACAATTTCTTCGTGTGCCCTACTTTAAAATACTTGCGGCATGAAATCCATAGATAATATTTTGAACATAACTCAACCTGCAGACCATAGATAATAGACAACATTCTTATCGAAAATACATAGTGCCAACCGCTAAAAACAAAAAATCGTGATTTTGACATTACATTCAAAAAGTGTAGGCATGTGGAATATGATAAAAACGTTCAAAACGTCATGCAGGTGGCGATGCAGTGCAGTTTAATGTTAGGTGACCTCATTGTTGTTTTAGTGATTTCGGCAGATTTTGCCAACTGACAATGTTTGTTTAAATGTTCAAAATGTCCTACGGGATGAGACCATCGGTCTGATAACATTTTAAATACCAAGAAAAACGACGTTACATACATTTTACCGTAGCGGCAGCTTACTGTGACATCAGGTGTTAGTCCGCCATATGCACCTCAATTTGGTTCGCGCTTTAACGATACAATTTATTATGAATGTAGCTTTGAAATAACTTTTTTGAAAGAGGTAAGAGAACGAAATATTTCCATTCGATTACAACGACGATTCATAGTTCTGCAGGTTGAGCCATCAAATAACAGTACTTCAGATTGGATTTGTATGTGTGAATGTGTAGTATTGAGAATATATTGTGAGGCTGAATGTCCACTCTAGTGAATGTGCGTAATTTTAGTGATTATTAAGTATTCAATAATCAGTAGAAATATAATAATACGGTCAGTACAACGAATTATATTTATTTTGTCAATTAGAAAAGCAGCGACTCAAGAAGTCATCGATAAAATGGTAAACATGCGGTAGAACTCCAAGAAGTAAGTGTGCTTCATCAGGGTAACTCTATAAATGAAAACAAAAACAATAATTTTATTAAAATTTATTACGACTTCAACTGTCATAAATATACTTAACGTACGGTACCTCTCACAGTGGTTTGTGCAAAAGCATACAGTCCCCGAGTTTTTGGATGTATATAAACCAGAGTTTCTCAAAAAGTGCAATTGAGAAGTCGGAAATTGTTTTTCGAATTTTAAATTGAAGAGAACGAAAAAATAGTACCCCTTAAGTTTAATTGTCTGAATTTTGGTTGACTGTTAAAGAGTATTTTATGCCTATTGGAATTAAGGATTGGATTCAATTTGTGACAAACATATCTGTGAGAAATTTCGTTCAGGCATAACTAGTTAGGCTGTGAAGCATCGATTCAGACATAACAAGGTGGTGATTTTTTTTTAATGAACACAAGTATCTCATTCCACAGATTGATTAACTATCAATTATGCTTTTTCTTTACTGGGTAAGTATTTTGTTTTTGTTAAAGAATGATAGATAGGAAAGAAATTATTCTTTAAAGTAGCACGATTTAACAAGATTTTATAGTTTGAATAGTGTGGCGTGACGCGAAAAAGGTTAGGAAGTACTGATATAGACGATAGAGTAAGTTATATCATATAATATGAATGTTATAGTTAACACAAAATTACGTACCTAATAATTGTCATTATGTTTTTTTATTTTATTTACCATTTGCTCGAAGTCAATGCCAGCTAACCGCAGTTTCTGGAAGAGTTGTAAAACTTTGCTGTAGTGAGCGTTATCATCAGCGTTTCCGTGCAAGATGGCAAACCTTTTCCCGCGCAATTTGAGTGCGTGATTTAGAAAATTTGCCTCCTCGTATCCTTTCAAATTGTCATCTGGCGTCGGCATACCCATGTATCCCTCCATGTGCATTGACACTGAAAGATAATAGTAATAGTGATTAAGACTTGTCAGTCATCGTAATATATTATATATTAGAGAATGGTTATTGATCACAAAATATCATCGCGTTTCAATCAAGCCTTGTCAAGATGCCAATATGTCAATTTCGAAGAGAGAATGTAGAAATGAATGCTTCCAACTCTCCGCATGAAAAAACTATCCAATGGAGTCCACTTACCTACCTATCTGGGTATACATGTGGATAAAAAATAGCATTGAATTGCCTGGAGATCACCAGACAGAATCAAAGAGGTAAGAAGTTTGGCACTGTTAAAATATTCATATGGTAAAACCTACGGAGAACGGCGGGTGTTTGAAGTCCTTCGTTTCTGGTACTTTGGGGATGTGAGAGAGACTTTCCAATTCGGTGGAAAATTTTGTAAGTACTTATTTAATTTCAACAGGACTAACATCACTCGTAAGTTGCGGGGAGAGACGGAGGGGAAATTGACAAATTGTAAGGTTTTCGCCGGGTCCCGCCAAAGTAACGGGGTCTTGCTTGGGGAATGTAAGTGACATTGAGACCAGGTATGCTGTGCGCTTGGAAAGCGCGTCGTGTAAAAATGCATTTTGCGATAATATTTGAAAGATTTCTTTGTAGGCAGGGCTTGTAAATTAGCAGGATTGCATGGTGCGATTTTAGATTAGATTTTTTACATTGAATTGATTTTTTTTGGGAGGGGTTTATTTTGTATTAATGGGTACATTTAATATCGCCATTTTTCCATCTTTGCGCTTCATGTTAATTCATTAAAAAATATTCAATTTTGTTACTGAGTTTGCCATTATTCGATACAACTATGAGTGAAAATGTAAGTAGGTATACTAAAATGAAGTCTTACTGAACTGTTGTAGATTAACCAAGGGTGCAACAGACACGCCGCATTTGTAAAAATTATAATAGTCTCTAACAATTCCTTGCAAAGCTGTGAAGCCTCCATAACTCCAGCCCCATAAGGCCACATTGTTTTTGTCAATCCATGGGTAAGTATCTAATAAATACCTGATAGAAAAAATAAAACCAGATTAGTATGTACACTTAGTTATATATTTGTGGTAGTCTTATTTTGAAGATACAATGATCGAGCATTGGCTTCGAATACATAAACTCAACATAACCGTCTTTAAATTCGTTGCAAAATACAAACAGAATAAAGACCCAAACACATTACCATTTTACCATAATTTCACGTGCTGTTACGTGACAGTACGTGACATGATGGTAATGTGTTCAGACCATTATTAACCTCAAAGTAGCAAGTTTAATGCAGCTACAGCTACAAACACTGCCGTCGCTAAAGTGGTTTATTTGTCATTTGTGGTTTATGTTTTTATATAATTTACGTAATATTATTAATATGAATGTACAAGGATTTACTTACACGTCTGTAATTATATATTGCTTTCAATGATGGTTTATAATATATTTAACCAATTAGAAGAAGGCATAATATGGAATGTTGAGAGGTGTCTATTAAGTCGCTATCATTTTAATGTATTTTTTAATATAATTTTGAGTTTTTTAGTCATGTATGTACTTGGGCTTTTAAATGCGATGAAAAATCAACATAATCTCACCTCACCAAAGCAAACAAAATTCCATATATGATCTCGCATACATACGCGATTTATGGCCCAAACACATTACCATAACGACACATGTTATTACATGACATCACGTGACGTGATGGTAATGTAATAGGGTCATTATTCCATTGAACTCGAACATCGACTTAACTGCCAAATGCTCAAACCGGCTAAACGTCATCGAACCAGAAGAAAAAGCGATGATTTTGTATTTGAGCTAATGAAAGATATGAAAATATTAAGTGAAAACGTCAATAATATTGTCATTTAAATCTGATAATATTACAGATGCCTACATCAATACAAAGTGTATATTATTTTATTGTTTAAATGTCATTAATCTTGGACAGAATCGTGTTTACGCTCGATTTATATTATCGTTGTAGCATGCGTTGAGGTACGAGACGGAAATGGTGACGACTTTGAACAAAAGCGACAAACGTGCCAAGTCACCATTTTTTATATACATATGTACTAGAGGTGAGTTGGAAATACTGTCACCAGTTTGCGTACTCAAGTATCGGCTGAAACTACCCATAGTCAGTACGTGTGGTCCAATAAACTTGTTCCAAAAAACTTGTGATGATATCATCGCGAGTCTCGCTCGCTGGTTGGTAGACTTTCAATACTATTGACATTAAATGCGCGCCAGCGAGATAGCATTTGAATACAATTGTATTTTAATTTATTAGTCTATGCATGCGTATGACATCATCTTGTGTATGAACTATTGTTCTGTTAAATTTTCTGTAGAAGCATATTCCCTCGGGAATGTGGTGAGGTGACTGAGGTGACGGCAGTTTAAAATAAAAAAATCATTGTTATTCATTTTATGTTAACAAGAATATTATAACATAACATTAAAACCACTCATAGATTTAAAATGTGTTTAAAATTTTATAGTAAATGGGCCATTTCGAAAAGCCCAGCTCAGTGTATTTTTAGTGATTCTATTGAAGCCGATATTTCAAATACTAATATGGGGTTAAGTTTTTGTTCCAGTTGAGTATGAGACCTATGTCGCAAACGCACGCCGAACGTTCTATATAGTATTCCAAATACTAATAAGTATTTTGGAACAAGTTTTGATACTAAGTATTTTTTACACTGGTAGTAAGTATACTTCGTAAGTAGTCTTCAAAATCGACCAGTTTTCCCACCTCTAATATGTACCATTTTTACAAGCAAAATATCTATATAAAATAGCGTTGAATTTGCAGTAAAAGGGTGCCCCCGCTATACATAGAAAATACATGTTGAAATAATAATTGTGAAAATTTACCTCGTGCCATTGATGACGTCATCCACTTCAACGCTCCCAAGTTTACGATAATGGCCGTAAGTTATTTTACTACCCTTGAACAGTGAACCCCTTCCTTCAATTTGGGCATAGATATAACTACAATTTGTTGGACAAAAAGCCTGAAAATCTTGACAGAGAAAAGAAATTGTTTTATATTTTTTTGCGACCATGTCCGATCCTAATAGGATCATATGGGCCCCCACAGAGTAGAGGTTTGTATTAACAGAGTTTGTTTTTTACGAGAAATGGATGTCAGCCACTTGTTCAACCTATTAGGTCCATACCCTGACTCACACACAAATTGAAAAACAATACGTGTACTAGCCAGACCCAGGATTCGAACCTGGGATCCACGGCGTTATAGTCCAACGCTTAAGCCGCGCGGCCACCGTGTATTATATAAGCACGGAGCATAGATTGATTGAAAACAACGCGGTCTAGCACCCGTCGCGAGCAGTCGCCTTTCCGTGCGCTCCGACTCCAGCTGAGATATCCAACCAATTCAAGACTCTCATACTACCTGCAGAACCAGCCGACACAGAAACTACCTACTTGCTACATCCTGCCAAACAGCATAAAAAAAGTTACCTACTTTTTTTTGCCGCTACCTGCCGATCCGCAAAGAAGTACCTACTTTCTGCCGCCGCCTGCCGACCATCAAAGTACTACCTACTTTTGCCGCTACCTACCGACCCACCGCAAGTGATTCCGATCATCATCCGCCACGACAAGATGGAGCATATTCATATCGAAATATGCAGACTCGCCGCATTCCGGCCTACCAAATTAAGCGACCTCATGACGCTGCACTTCCTGCTCTTGACAGCATATCAAGAGCAGGCCCAGTCGGCGTTACCCGCAGACCCTCCCGCCCGCCCTCCTCCTACCTGGAGGAATAACACCAACCCGCCGAGACGACCAACACAGCATACTTGGACAAGGACCACCCCGCACCATCACACACCACCACATCACAACAGCGCGCCGATCAAGGAGGCACACCCAGCCACTCATTCAGGACACGATATCGACCATCTATCGGTCGTTATCAGGGGCTTCCGGATCGGCACGCACACGGAAGACATCACCAACGATCTTCTCAAGAGAGGCCTCCCAATCGTCAGCGTCAGGAGGATGACGCGGGGCAGGAGCCGGCATCCAATGCCACTTGTCCTAGTCAAACTCCTAGACAACGACAGAGGGAGGCAGATTCACTCTCTAAAACACGCCCTCCGCCGGAATGTCACCATCGAAACACCGCGGAAGTTCACCACCACCAACATCTCGCACCGCAACACATACCAAGTCAACGAAACGACGTCTTCCCAGACCCAGACAGACGTTCGGCTTCACAAGGAGACCTCGACGGAAGTTGATGTCACCTTCGCTGAGGCCGAACCCATAACCCCGGTAACACAACCGGCAATAACAACTGCACCTGAGACCCCAACTTCCGACTCTGTCGTTAACTCATATGCAGAAACGACAGAGTCCCAGGAAGAGGAAAGGCCCGAGACCCCGTCATCCGAAACCGAGGAGTTTCTAGACACCCTGGACGACCACGAACAGGCTCCCGTTGGCTATACCGAACTCGCCGACAGCTTAAAGGAAGCACTGCCCACTGACTCTGACTCGAAAGCCGCATTCTACAATGGTCTCATCGAGATCTGCCGGAACCAAATTTCCTGCAACCCAGACCCAGACTACGTCGCCGAAAAATCCCGCCAACTTGACATACTGGAACAGAGTATATCTAACGAACTCCATCCAAATAACCACGATGAATCACAGGACTCAATTAACATCCCAGACCCTGCATCGCCGATTCCCGACCAACCGAAAAAAAACAGAAAAAACAAGAAGAAAAAGACGCCAAAATCCGACAAAAACCAAGACCGCCACCAAGAGACCACTCAACGCGCCTACTTCTTGAAAAAGAAGTAAGCCCTCCAATCCACGTGCAACAACCAAGACCCAGCCAACCCTGCCAACCGCCAAGAAGCAGAGCTCCGAGCGGCGATACTCGGAGCTCTTCCAGGCTACGGCGAAGACCGGAAGCGAAGAAGACGAACCAAAACGACAAGAGGTGTGCGAAGAAATCGACGGACGCCTGCGTGAAGTTTGTTTTACTTTTTAAACTCATTCAGACCAATTCACTGAGACCTACAACCCGGCCTCGCTCGGTCGCGAAGCCACCGAGGCCGGGTCTCACCATCACCAATCAAGCGCCCTCACAGATAGGCACTAGATACTGCGGGAGTAGACGCTTAAAGAACCGTCAGGCATCCCTCATGAATACGCGCATTACCCTAAGTAAGTAGTGATTGAAAACGAGGTGAGTGATAGTATGCCGATTGCATTGACTGCCACAGTAGTGACAAATCCACCGAGCCGATGCTCTTAGCGCTTACGACTTTCGGATTAGCTAAAGTTTTATGGTCAACTGTTTTGTAGCATTTCTGTATATATATATAATATATATATATATATATATTCAATTTTTTAATTTACTACATCATAGTATATACGGCGTATATTATACATCATGTACCATTTATTTTAATGGTACTATAGCAGAAGTCGAGGTTTGGTCTTCTCAATTCACCGTCTTCATTCTCGTCGGTCTCCAGTAAACCATGCACACCAAGCAGCTTCAACACGTCTTCAGTCATGTTTGAATAAGTATAACATCTCACATTCAGTGGCGCGTTTATTGGCCTGGAGGCCCGATACAAGGACCGATTTTGAGGCCCTCTACGATAAAGAACGAATAAGCGAATCTTAATTTTTCCTAAATAAACCCATGTGTTCAAATATTTTTTTTATTTTGTATAAATTATAAAACCTCGAATCAAAATTATGTCTAAGGATTTTATTATTAAATATGTATAATTTAATATATGATTATCTGCCTTAATTTTTTGACCCTAAGCAGCACATGGCCTGTTTAGTCCCACGGTATGTCACTAATTTTTATATAATTTAACAGTGAAATCTAAATTCAAATTATTTAAGAAGTTACTTGCAGGTTTTCCAAAATAAAAGGTTACGTACTTTCTTCCTATCTGTAACTTCAGTTCCATTACAAAAATGTTTGAGGTCGGTCCTGATTCCATGAAAAAAGATTTATAGTAAATACCTAAATGTTTAAATTCAAGACTTATGAGTACATAGTTAACTTTATTTCATGACCTATGGATAAAATATTTGTAGTTACGTACCGAAAACATCTAAAAAAATGATATTATATTTTAAACATTCAGGTTTTAATTTATTCTGTATTGGCGGCGCTCTTTTAAATCTTATGACGAATTTATTGCATCATTTGCATTATTAAAATCCGCCATTGCTCACAATATAGATTATGGTTGGCGATTATGTACGCGTGCCAAAATTTCCCAAATATGATTTTTGACTGTCTGACGTGCCGAGCATTTTTTCATAGGGAAAAAATGAAAAAATATATTATTAAGAATTCTGTTAAGAAAATTAGAAAATTACAAATATTGAGTTCTTGAGATTCTATCTTTCGCCGTGTTTTTAGCTTTTTATATCTTTTATTCTTTGAATAATGTTTTTTAATATTTTAATAGATCCAGGAAGCATTTTAACCACGCTTCCTTAATATATTCGGTACAGTTCGGTTATGAGTAATACAGCGGCAAACACATTTTGAAAATAGCCGATATACTGGATTATTTGTTAGTTCAACCTAACCAAACCTAACCTAAACTAACCCAAACTAACAAATAATCCAGTATATCGGGTATTTTCAAAATGTGTTTTCCGCTGTATTCCTCATAACCAAACTGTACCATATATTCTTCTTTCCTTATCCCATTTTTAGCGATGTTTGAGGCAAAATAGCAATAAGCTATGTATTTGTATGTGAACGACTGCCGATAAATTTCATCAGGTTTGTTGAATTGAATATTTACATTTTTAATATCCTGATTGGTCTCAAGTATAAATCGATCAAAATCAGAGGTTCACGACATGTCTACTCCTGTCTTCTGATGAGGTCAGTGCGATAATAGTATTTGTGACACATAAAGCTTAAGGACCGACCTATAAAATTATATATTTACATTAATTTTACAAACGAAATGCTTATTCTTGAAATTTTTAGTACTCGTATTTGCATGCTATTTCCTATAAAATGCGATCTGTCATTTACGCATTTCGTTGTTTCCGTTTGTGTATCGATAGGTAAATAATATTAAAAACCAAAAGAAAATGCGCATGGCTATGTCATCATTATTTTTTAATTTATTTATAAAACTCTTTGGTATTTTTTTATTGTCATTTTTTCTCTTAAAAATAAAACATTGGCGTGCCATGCAAAATCATCTCGCGTGCCATAGGTTCGCCATCCCTGTATAGATAAAGTAGTATCAAAATATTAATTTGGGTGCATAATTTAATTTCGGATGCATGTATATAGTATTTATTTAACATTGCGTAAACGTTTTAGATGTCTCGAAGTATTACTACGACGGTACCCGGTAGGCCGTGAACGTTTTCCCTGTATCTACCAACGACACATCTTGAATGTCTGACAAAGCTCTATTTAAATTGATAAATACCAAAAATTTTAGTAATATTGTTATGGCTTAGAATTTTAAAAGATGTATCTCTGTGTTAATATTTTACATCACAAAACACTGGACTTGGTTAGTAATCCGAGCTTAAAATCGAGCGCGTAAACATGCCATTTTTTATGAGCTGCTTGATGATCATGGATATTTCTTCTTCTTGGTCATACACTCATGGCTGAGAATCGTGACCACTTTTTAATTTTGCCATCCTTTGAGCGACCAAGACTTTCCATCCTTCTAGATCTTCCGCTTCTCTCAGGGCAGAATGAATGGTGCACCCAGTCAGCACTTTCATCTCTCCAGGTTGTCCAGTCCGCGCCGGACAATATGTCGATAATTGCAGAATTCGTCTCAGACATATTGTCGAAAGCCGTTCCTTTATCTGCACTGACTGGTTCGTCCTGTGCTCCGTCCAAGAAATACGAAGCATTCGGCGCCAACACCAAATCTCAAAGACATCAATTGCCTTTCACTCTCTTGCGTTCAGGGTCCATGACAGAGAACAGGTTAAGACGCGTGTTGCCGAGAAACAATTACGTTAAGCTTAGCTCGTATATACCGCATGAAATAATATATTAAAGGAAGTCGAGAAAATATTATATAGATTAAGTAGATATTAATAATATGGATATGCAATTTCTTGAAATAGCTTACCTAATTCTTGTGATTCTACGACGTAGGCTTCAGGTCCAGCATATATATGAACGATCATTGGATATGTGACGTTGGTATCTGCAGGATCAAATTGTGGAGGAAATGATAGCTTAAAAAATACATCAGACCCTGGTAACGGAACTCGAAGGTATTTTATTTGTGGAAGATGGTACTCATCTATTAATTTTCGTTGTGCTGCATTATCTTGCCAGAGTATCACCGCTTTGGTTGTCTGTAAAATTGACGCTGTTAACAAACGCTGATTGAATTACTATAATGAAGTCTTTTTTTAAATTAACGAAACAATGAAGAAATAAAACTACATGAAAGGATAGTCCAGGGGTAACGAACTTGGGGCCTTTTAGGGTCTCATGTGCGGCCTTGTGACTGAATCCAAATTGTACAAAATAAATCATTTTATTTTCATATACGAGTACGATAACTTCTTATTTATTAGGTATACAAAAATATTAAGGTTATTTTTATATAATTTTAGTGCGTTTTTACATATATATGTATAATATAATAAAATCCCGCGTAGTATCAAAGGAGTGAATGCGCAAGCATCGGGATAAAGAGCGTACTTTGCCTGTGTCGAATCGAATATGTATAACTATTTGAGATATTCAGTGTGGATTTGCCTTATCATTCAAAAGTGCATTGAATATCGTAGGGACAGGTATAAGCGATAATTTTGTCTATGCGAGAACAGATAGCTAAATTTTATGAAGAACAGAATATGCGATGTGAGTTATTGAAATTACATTTCCATAAATGAATGTTGCATTTTTGTGTAATATCATGTTAAATCAAAATGACTTGAAAATTTCCTTGCAAGGTCTATATTGATATGTGGAAAAAAACAGGCATTTTGTAAATAGCTATCTTTTTTAAAAACACTCCTTGAAAAAGAAATTTCGGGTGAACATTTGCCCCAGTTAGCGAACCTATCTACCGCGTAAATTGAGAGATGACTATATTATATATAATAATATACTGTATAAAGTAAAACATAAAAATATTTGTCGGAAGTTGGGTTCGAACCCACGCCAAAAGAACTTCAGTTCAATTTTTATACTATTACTGCATATCATTACTCTGAGATTACTGCAGCCTTAGACCGCTTAGCCTTGTTTGATTTGATCAATGAATGCGAACTTCTGACAGGAAAAGGTTCATCACCCCTGGGATAGTTTATTTGCGGTTGCTGCGTTCCATGCCATATGGGGCTGTAATAATTATTATCATAGTGACTTTTGCAGGAATTCCAAATTATGTATGTTCAATAAAAAAATCAACATTTTTAGCTTATGTATGGATAAATATAATATATTAAATAAATTATGTAAATACCTGAGCATTGTGAATGACGGTATAGGGAGGTGCTCGACTATCACAGGTGAGCGTGAAATATGTGTCATCAGGTGAAAATGTCACTGCCACGTAACCGCATAGCTCGCCGCCGAATGGAGATATCATGTCGCAGGAAATGCACTCGTTACGGGATCCTGCGACGAACAGGTGCTTTTGCCAAGGTGCTTTATTTAAGTTGGCTGTATAATATCTAAGAAATTTTAACATAGCAATGAAATGATTTTTTTTCTATATCGTGGACACTAAAATAGAGATTATAAAACGATTTGGTAGTTAAATCTTGATAACATGTTTTTTTTAAGTTGATCCATTTAAGAATCGAGCTCTGTAATAAAATATGCCATCTTCTATAACCGTTTGAGTAAGTCATATATATACTCCTGGCATAGATTGTTTATTATACAACAATAATAGTGAAGTGAATATTTGAATTATTCAGCAACATTTAAATCAATGTAAACGTAAACCAAACTTTAACAAAATAGCTTCTAAGCTCTAATTTTTTTTTCCTCGAGTATGTCCGATCCTAATATGATCATATTATGTGCCTCCACAGAGTGTAGGTTTGTATTGACAGATTCTGTTTTTACGAGAAACGGATGTCAGTCACTTGCTCAACCTATTAGGTCCATACTCTGACTTATACACAAATTGAAAACACAATATGTGTACTTGCCAGATCCAGGATTCGAACCTGGGACCCACGACGCAACAGGCCAACGCTTAAGCCGCGCGGCCATCGTGGGTTCCATCGTTCAAGTGCAGATCGCATCGGTAATACAAGTGTTGTGTGATATAACACATACAATATTTTATGGCATTCTGATCACCGACTAAAATGAAGACAGTCAGTGATTACCAATCGGTAATTTATTTCCAATGTGTTCGCGGTCAAACGGTGGTAATACATCGTAATAGATTTTTGGGTTTCCACCGTGTGTACTTCTCTCAGATTCTCGACGTTGATGACGATCATCTCTTGATACTGGCCTCTGCAACGAGCCAGAAACGTCAAGGAAAGAAGGAAGAAATACACACGGTGGAAACCCAAAAATCTATTACGATAGAAATCAACCGTGAAAGCCTCAAACATTATATGGCGGTACTGCAGTTCAATTTATAAAAATGAAATCATATTATAATATTATCAAAATTTATATTATCAAATTATAATAGTATTAAAAAACTTACATTAATTCTAATGGATTCAAGCTCTGTACTATTCCATTTAAGTCGTTTTTTGCGACCCGGGTTTCGCCTTTCGGCATCTTCAGGCGTCGTGTACACTCACCAAAGGCAAACACACACTGACAACGAACACCCTTAACTCTACCTTATATAGTAAATCAATACAATAAAGTAAGTACAACTCCATTACCTACCTATTTAGTCAGAAATTACAACAAAAAAATAATGGATGAGGATTTAGGTATGTATAGTTGTATAATATATATATAAGCGAGTTTATATGTATAATTATGTTTTTGTTAAAAAATAATGTTATAAAAGTAGGTACCTTGTAAGAGTATTATTAAAGACTAATATCTCATTAGTTAATTCGATTAATTATTTTTCTTGGAACTGTCGATTTTCACCACTTGAGTGTAGTATTTTTATTGTTATAAAGAATTTTGACCTATTATTAGGTTTGGCGATTTATTATAATAATATGCTGTACAGTGTATTGTTATTCATAAGAGAGGGTTTTTACTAATTAGGTTTTTTTTTTACTTCAGCTATTCATAATTTGTTTATTGTATTTTTTTGTTGTAATTTCTGACTAAATAGGTAGGTAATGGAGTTTTACCTACTTTATTGTATTGATTTACTATATAAGGTAGAGTTAAGGGTGTTCGTTGTCAGTGTGTGTTTGCCTTTGGTGAGTGTACACGACGCATGAAGATGCCGAAAGGCGAAACCTGGGTCGCAAAAAACGACTTAAATGGAATAGTACAGAGCTTGAATCCATTAGAATTCAAATTCCATCAAGTACCTTCGGTCGAAAGTATTAACTTACATTAAGTCAGCTTCCTCATTCCATCCTTCAATAGCATGAACTGTCCTCAAACCCCTTGTCATTGCTTCAGGTGATTTATTTTCTCGAGTGTATTTCGCAATATGGAGAAATTCTCCTTTGGATTGATCCTTTTGAAGCATTGGAATGATATCCACGAAATATTTGGGGTTGGTGCGCGAGAAGATGGGCGTGTTGGCTTCTATCCAGCCGTGCTTTTCTTGTCGAAATACTTCCTGGAAAGTAATATCCATTAACGGTGGTGTATTAGAGCAGGGGTAGTTAACCTTTTTATACCTAATGCCCACTTTTGTATCTCTGTTAGTAGTAAATTTTTCTAACCGCCCACCGGTTCCACAATAATGGTGATTTATAAAGTAGGGGAGTAACTTTATTTTATAAAATTTATAAAGCAGAGTTACAGCAAGTTAAAGGATATAATAATAATTACATACCAAATACTTTATGTCAGACTTTCACTAAGTTTAAACAACTAACTGTAGGTAAATCTATCTTTTTATTTATACTTTGCATACATATAAGTATGAAGTCTGATGAAATTACATTTAAATAATTAAATTATTAATGATGAAATTTTACGAAAACATAATGGAAATGTTTTTAAAACCCCTATCGCCCACCATGAAAGCTGGAGCGCCCTCTAGTGGGCGGTAGGGACCAGGTTGACTACCCCTGTATTAGAGCATAACTGCAAATATACAACAGGGGTATTGAAAGACTGTATATATGAAACCTGAATGAAGAAAAATCAAAACAGGATATATATATAGATGATTTATCATATGGTCAGATAGGGAAGATAAATGAGAGTATTGTGGAAAAGAAAGTAGAAACCTATACGTAGTGATACACGTAAGATCCACTGACTATTATCCATAATACCAATTGATGGAATGATAGTTGGAAACTCTGGAAAAAAATAAATGAAAGAAATCTTACGGTTTGAAATGAGAATAAAAAAAAATACTGTAGTTTATCTTCAAATACATCTTACATTTTCGCAAATGGCAGTATTAACATCACAGATAACGAGTATGGATTGATTTTGCACCCTGTTCATCCAGGTGATGGCCAGCTCAAAGTCGGAAGCCCAAACGCCTGCTACTAGGAGATGGTCCTTATAAGCTAATTCCACCGGGGGTTTCAATGTCACCCATTCCAGTTTAGCTGCATTGTTAAGATTTAAAAATTTTACAGATACTTTTGGTTGAGGTCGCCCTACCTGAAAAAGATATTTATATTTTTCTTAAGTGGACGTTCTGCAGAATTGGCCTTGAGAATTGAAAATATGATTTTTTAACATGTGGTCCATAATATCTGGTCTACTAGTTAATATAAAAAGGTCGTGTGAAAGTTGTTTGTGTCAATAAATTTGCTCTATGACTCGATCCGACTCATATTTCATCAGGGCTGTCGAAGACATAAATCCTAAATATTTATAATTTTAAATTTTTATTTATAATATATATTATTTATGTTTTGTGCATCTAATGCCGGATCCACACTGGCAACAAGTTAAATTGCTGGAAACCTCGTTAGATTTTACGATAATCATGATGATTATCGTAAAATTTCTTAAGCAATTATGGTAAGTATCGTAAAATTTAATGAGGTTGCCAGCAACTTGTTGCCAGTGTGGAAATGGCTTAATATCCACTGTGGTTCACGTAGTGGCATGGACCTGGGGTTAACTAATTCAGGAAATCAACACCCATGATAGAATTTTTTCCAGTTTTGGTTGCATTGTATTCCAAAACTTTTCTGCAAAAATCGTTTCCGATATTATAAATGGAAATTTCTCGGTGTGCATAGTAAACAAACCTACGAATAAAAAAAGACAAGAAGGAACATACTGATTCATCGCAGTAAAATCTGGCAATAAAATTCGCCATTTTGAAAAGCGACGATTTTGCGTAAACAAATACCACGTGGTCTGTACGTGTGCGGCAAACTTCGAATGTGTTTGTAATTTTGTGTAATTTATGTTTGTGTATCACGCATTGTCGGCCATATTTGCCGGCCTTTCTGATTGCCGTGATTTGTACACACCTTCCTTCCTATCTTTTTTATTCGTAGAAACAAACAGTATTTTTTATTAGTTATATGAAGTTGGCCTTGAATCTGTAATAAAATAATACTCAATTAAAAGATTTTGAAATAGAAAAAAACACATTTCCAAGCTTTCAGCCGTGCTCACTCATGAATGTCATTCGTCATTTAGATAAGTATATACACATTTTGATGTTATCTTGCAAAGTGCGAATGTAATGTTTTCAAATAATTGATATGGATTAATTATACCATCGTATTATTTTCTCGAAATCATAAACATACTATAATAGTATTTGAGTATCAACCTATGTTCAATTTGAATTGGTTTCCAATAATAATATACCCGTATATATATCAATAGTATGTTTGCTACAAAATCCACCCAAGTTATCTGTACGTACTTGCACAGGTTTGATTAAAAACTATGATGAAATTAACATTTTAAAAATATTAGGTAATTCATAATATTATTTTGACAGCCCTTTTTTCTGATCGGCGTACATCTTGCAGGTGCTTATAAAATAATAATTATGTTCAGCGGCAGACAATTTCAATAATAATGTTTCTTGAAATAAAATCTCCGATGATTAGTGATTTTTGCGAAAAGATCGTTTTGAATTAACGTACTTACGACGCCAAGGTCCTTTTTATACTACATTATATTTGAATGTCGAGCTCTTCGAAGTTGCAGTACATTGAAGGCACGTGGCGCAGTAAGTTGCCTCGTTGACGCGAATACTAGGCCGGTTTAGTTTTGCCAGATGTGCACCGCAAATGTATATGCGAAGACCGACTTAGTATCCGCGTGTTTTATAAGTATATATTATTATGATACATCATCGATAAACACTTTTTAATAATGTTTTGAGTTTGTTATACGTTGAATTTTCTCGAACTGGAAAAGTAATTTAGAAGGTACTAATACCTACGGGGAATTGACGTGTGTAGAATTCTCTTCCGGTCCTGGTATTTTGGGTATATTGTGAGAGGCATTGCGGAGTGTTACACATTACAACGGGCACAAGTATAAAATTAAAAACACAAAACTTTCAATTTGATAACTCCGCGCAGAGTTAAGTTTTATTTTTTCAAACACGGACATTATGTTATAATACATTGATTCTTTGGGGGGGCGGGGGGGGGGGGGGCTTTAAACTTCACATGGCACTACGATTGAAAGGTTTCACTTTTGTTTGATTAATTTTAACACGAGAACATAAACGGGGTACACGATGTATCTATAGTCTAAGGGGTACACTCTTACTGTAACGAGTGGATTTTACATTCTACTAGGCCAGGCAGCCGCCACGCGAGGGTCGCATCCTACATACACTTTTCCCGGTCAAAATAATTGTACTACCCACTCGTAAGATGCGGGGAGAGGTGCTGGCGGGGCGAGGGGTAGACTTTGCAACTAATCTATAACTATTAATAATAAACTAACGAAATCTAACGTTCATTTTGACCGGGACTAGGTTTGGGTATCGAAAACAGCCTGGTACCCGTGTAGGCGACGCTTGCCTTGCGAAGTTGTTCCCGTAATATTATTTGTGCCTGCCTAAACCAAACTATAATAGATAAAAAATATTATTTTATCTATAAAATATGTAAATTTATCTATGATTTAATTGGATAATTTTAGATATTTTATAGGTAGACGAGTATTTTTCGACTATTATCTATTATGGCTTGGTTTCGTAGGGTTTAATTGAATTAAACAAAAAAAATCACCAACACCATCTGTAAATTGTAGTCGTATTTCAATAAAAACAAATACGTATGACTGACAAAGTATAATGTGCACTATTTATGGCGGATTTTAATAGCCTACATCCTCCCTTCGCCACTGTTATATTGAATATACACAATAAAGAACATTGTCGCGAATTTAGTGGGTACAGGTTCAAGTCCCGTCGGACATCGTATTTTTCTAGTAGGTACAAATCTAAGGTGTTGTCAGATTATGTATATTCAATATAAAATATTATGTTTGCCTTAAGTCTCATACACTGCTAAAATATCATAATATTAAAATATTATGTAGATGGTTAATAAAAGATTAATCTTTATATATACTTACCTCAGAGAATCTAATATGGCGTGTTGTGGGGTATTGATCAGCAATAGAATTAGGCTGACCATACGTGAAAAACGTGACGTCATCCACAAGGGAATCATCAAAAGTACCAATCGCAAGCCAATTTTCATTTTTGGATATCAACGTCCATGTTTTTTGTTTCTCTCTAAATCTCTCTAAAACATAAGTAAATTATTTTGATCTAGCAAAAACAAAAAGTAAGAATAAGCACACCGCAGTTGACTCCGTGTTTCGTATATCGCGGGATATAAACCAATGAAGCACAATAGAATTGTATAAATAATATTTCTAACAATATAAAATTCAATGATAAAATATTTTTTTATTCAACGAATAATTCACATGATTTGAAAATGTAGCATTCTTTATTGAACATAAATATAATTTCACTTAACATACCTACTTATAAGAAAAACTGTTGAAAAAAATATGGTGCCGCACGGGATTTCAGCCACCTTTACCCTACCTAATTACGACGAAATTAACTAATTTTCATGAAACTGAAGCGTTTCTCAAAATCTTGTTAATTATTCTTTGAATATCAGCTGATATAAGTGCAAGTACGTTAAGACTACAATTTCGAAAAATTCGTACACCGGTTAGGAATCAAGGTCCAATATGTAGTAAGATAAGTGTGTTTTCAGATCCAAGTAGACGCAGGTTTTTTTTGAGGTTAAACACCGGTATAATTAAACCTGTTTCACACAATAATATATTATATATATGTATATTATATTTATATATATATAGTTAACAGATGAACCATTTAATTATATATATAACATAGTATATACATAGATAGTATAAACACATAGAATACTCGTAGTTATGCTGAGTTTTTTCGCATTTCGTTTAATCGATGGGTCGCAATACATTATATGAATGGCCAAACATGCACCAGTGATATATAATATTACAGTCGAATTTAGTTATTACGAGGAAGATGGGACCGACTGAATTTGTTCGTTATAAGCGTTACTCGTTATATCAGAAAATATGTATTTCGTAATGAGCGGTCACATAACACAAAAAGTCGCAATTCAAACAAAAATACACGATTAGAATTTTTCCCCTAATTCCCGAAAATGGTTTTAAACGATCGACAAAATATATTGACAGTTTTAAAAAAAAATTTGACGATATTTTAGCTCGGTATATCCGATAAGGAGCTCGTTATAAAAGTGAATAAATGTATGGAAAAAATCATAAACTAAAATGTCAACGAATTTTTCCTCGTCACATCCGAGATCTCGCTATATCAGTGATCGTAATAACAAAGTACGACTGTATATTGCTCCCTGATCTCTTCATTTCTCTTGGCCCTGTGGCGCTTTTAGCCATAAGCCACATTACAGAACATAATCCAACGCCATCCACGCATCTTGCTAGTTGCCCAAATACGTATTTTAGTGATTCGTCGTCTCCATTCCAGAATACGGTCATTACGTGTATTTACTGGGATTTAATGATATATTATGATACCAGAAACGTCAACTAAACAATCCTCTTTATTTAATTTATGATCCTCTCGTAAATCATTTTAGGATTAAATGAAATAACTAAAAAGGTACAACAGTAGAGATACGCAGAAAATTAAAGAATGTTTTGAACGTATTTTGTCATGTTAGAATGTATTTAAATCTTATATGACAAGAGTGACTATCAATTGAATTACTGATAAACATGTTTTATTCCACAATATTGTTTTCTCAAGTTTTATAAATAATATTAATATAATTTATGGTTTCCTTTATAAATGAATAAGTATACATAAAGTTCGCACCTTTGTAATTGTACTCAGACATTCCATTATAAATTATGCCAGGGTCGCCGTCTGTTGTGAGAGCCAGATATTCAGGGTTTGTTAATATGTCCTCAATGTAATATATATTATTGTCAAAGTTGTAAATCAACGAGTGGTTACGAAGAAATATACATTCACATATGCGATGGTTATTGGCCAATTGGGTCAGGTTTCTAAACATTAAAATAAAACAGCATGCAAACAAAAATATCAAATACCATCACATGTTTTCCCTTCATCATCCGCTACGTACTCAAACTTATCAGACGCATACCGTGGCGTATAACAGTAAAGTACGATAAGCATGATTGAAACATGTGCAGGGAGTGTCCCAATAAAAAAACACCCAAAACCATGTTTGCGAAAAGTGTGCAATGGACTTTAAGCTGGCTCTCACATTTAAACTCGCCTTGTCTGCGCACAGCCTTAAATCAAACCTTCCAAGAACGTCGATCCGGTGTTGCATATTAAGACCGCGCACATCTACCTAGCGACAGTCGCACGTAACCTTCGAAACGTATAGATATCTGGATGCGGCGATCGGCGAGCCGGTATAGGAATGACCAATTCGTAGGTGTTCGTAAGCGGCTGGCGTCTTCGACTCGCAGCCTGGGAAGTTATGCAACAGTAGATGTTTTTTTCAAACTAAAAAGTCCCATTAGAACCAATCTGCGGAACTCAATTTGGTAACGTGTGTTTTGTGAATAACGATGACGACAGATCGACGTATTCGACACGTTGCAGGCGGACGAGTTTTGATGTGAGAGCCGGCTAAAGTGTGCATGAGATTTAGGTTCATAATGTTATTTTAAATTAGGCAGGTTAGGTAGAGATGAATAAAAAATTTCAGTCTGGTTGTGTGCCAGAAGAATATAACTGTTTGATATCTCTTGTAGGATGTTGGATGTTTATTTAAGTATTAAAAGTCAAATAATTCATATTATGTAGCTGTTCCAATATTTTTTTATAAATTGAAATTAAAAAAATATCTTACCTATTTTCAATATTATACAATGAGTACCGCCATGAAAATTCTTTAAGGTGATTCTGAAAAAAGTAATGAAACAAACCGTGTATTGGAAATAATAAATACTTTAACGTTTCTAAGTCAAGAGATATAATAATTCGTTGTATCAATAACGGACGATTGCATCGTGTCACGGTAAATATCATAAATGTATTTTTCATATTAAAATAAAATATGGACTGTTCCCACAATCGCCTAATGTAGATTTGTCTTTCAAAAGTAGTGAGATTTTTGGTCAAATATATCTTTCACCAAATATTACTATTACCTACTATTAGAAAAATATATATATATAATAATAATATTTTTAACTCTACAAACATGCCATGAGACATGAGTGCAATGACAATATTGCAGTGAAACAGTAGTCTAGTTAGTTAATATAAGTGAAACTGTCAAAAACATCCAGGGTTCGATAAAATCACATACATCTATTGTGATCTCACTGGTAATGAAATCCGGAGCCTCCGGACTGGACTACGTGGGCCTACTATAGTAGTTGTTTCAGTAGATTTAACAATATATATATATCAATATAATAAAAATAAAGAAGTATTATGTTGAAGTATGTTTAATCAACATTATAATAACTACATTTTAAATGTCAAATGAAAAAAAAGTGAATATGCCAATTCCAAAAATGATGGTCACTTCTTTGTTGAATGCTAAGTTGATATGATTATACATAATTGTGAAGTTTTTATTAAATTTTGAATTTAATTAAGACATGCTGTAAAGTAGTCAAACACTAATATTTCCATTTTTACATGGTTACTTCAATTTAATAAATAATATTTTTTACCTTCATTTTGTCAGTGCGTGCCAGCAAAAACTTTCGGTCAGGTGACATGGTAAGGTCATGCGAATTCAATTTCTCCTGAAAATATTTTTTTTTTCAAACAATCGACCACAATAAGGATACACGAGATCAGTCCAAATGCATATTTTTTGATTTAGTCTAGTGATTCGGGTTCAATGTTAAGTCTACACTCTATTGTCCGGCAATTTTATCTTGGCTACGTGGCAAATCTGTGAACTACGTACAGCTAATCGAACTTCCGGTTTCAAATTAAGAACGCCCCCAAATTTTTCATTACATTTTTGACACTTCGTATTGGACGCATCTATCAATTTACGTAATTTGAAGCTTTTTATATTCAAAAGATGTCTAAAACAATACGAAATGATGTTCGAATTATTATCAGTAAACTTTTGATTTATTGCGAAGAAGAAACAGAGTCGTATTTAAAAGGCGAGCCTATACAATACTTTCAACAAGCCCATATTACGGGTTCCTGTCATTGTCAGGTATGTCAAAATTCAGTGTTGTAATACTAGAAATATTTCCCCAAATACTGGAAATTATGTTTGTATATTATAAAGTTATGTGTATCGTAATCTATTTTATTAATATTTTTAGACGTATAATAGTTAAGTATAAATGATCATTAGTTAGTTAATGAATTGTCCTATTTTTTCCTAATTATTTTCCTAATTTTTAAACCGATAAGTAGGTACATATTGTTTTAAAATTTATGTAAGGTGGATATAATTTAATTTATAGAAAATTATTTTCACAGTATGTGTTTCTACAACAATTTTACTAAAAATACGATATAAAGACATCATTTGTAAATTATAAAACATGTGATTGGGTCATCAATATAATATTGAATATGTTATATCTTTCACTTCTACTTTTTTACTCATAATTTGTATTCTAGTTATTTAATTAATAAATACCTGCAGCAATATTATCAGTTAATGTGGGTTCAATGATACATTTCCTTCCAAATTCAATAATTACGCTGTATTAATTAACATAATAGTAATAATTAAGAGGTGAAATTATTTGAAAAAAAAATTCTATTGATATTTATTGAACAATAATTAGACTTATAAATCAATGTACCTACTTATAAACTTACTGAGAATAGAATTGATATAAACTTAAAACCTAATTTCGCGGGATATGTTTTCTCAAAAAATGACAACACTGTGAAATATTCTATATGCGATAAGAGCGACTTCCTGTTGTCGCCTAAATAATGTTGTCGTACAGTACTCTACAACAGAAAATGATAGTCTTTAATCTGCAAGCTATTTCTATCCCGCTTAAAAAACATGCTGCTTATTTTCCGTATACCCAGAGACTTTTAATCCGTACATAGATGCTAATGCACTGACAAGCATCATTTATTGCACCATAACCCTTGCCGGGTTTTGCCCTCCTTCAAAAAACCCATTCTGACCTCAGTAAGTTATTGTCTCTTGTACTCATTTCTTAAGCCGTCTGCGGCATAGTTTCGACAATAATATATTCTATTTAAGTTTGGGGACGGTTCGGTCCTCCCAACATGGCTTCCCAATATAAATTTATCCAAGATTTTTTTGTTAATGATTTGATTAAGCGATTTAAAAAAAAACCTTTACTAATAGATTCATCACGCATGGTATCCACACAGAGGTGTAAAAAAGTGGTGTCGTCGATCTACTTTTTGAATTAATGGATCTTAAACATAGCGCATCGTCGTTTTACGCGTGTTGTTAAGGGAGAGGAAGTAGCTCTGGTAGCCGGTCGGGATGGGATGGGGGGGGGGGGGTAAGTGTGGTCATAGGGCGAAGGCACGTCATGATAAAGGCTTAAGCCGAAGTTGGCCAGGGAGGAGAAATCTTACTAGTTTTAACATAAAAGCTTTATCTGCACTGAAGAAGAATTTCTTTAACTTATTTGTTGTAAATGCTAATAGATTAATAATAAGCTTAAGGAAAACCAACTGCATAATATTCTTACCACTACATCTTCAGGAAGAAATAATTTAGACGTTTGATTCTTCAAATCATACAGGAACACTCCTTCTTCCCCGCTTTTGAAATATATAAATTCAGTACCTAAAAATATATTATAATTTAGGTCTAAATTTTTACTTCTCTACAGATTACATAAATATGATTTCATTAAAACGCGAATTATATTTTGGTGCATGTCGCGGACTATCACGTGACGTCACAGTAAGCTGCCGCTACGGGGGAAAGGTGTTTAATGTCGTTTTTCTTGGTATTTAAAATGTTCAAATCAGACTGATGCTCCCATCCCGTAGCACATTTGAACCTTTAAACTAACATTGTCAGTTGTAAAAATCTGCCGACATTATCAGAACAACAATGAGGTCACCTCACATTGAACTGCACTGCATCGACACCTGCATGACTCAATGAACGTTTTTATCATCTTCTACATGCCCACACTTTTCGACTGTCATGTCGAAATCAGGTTTTTTTTTGTTTTTAGCGGTTGGCACTATGTATTTTCTATAGGAATTTTGTCTATAATCTATGGTCTGCAGGTTGGGTTCTGTTAAACTGTTAAAAATAATTGAAGTCAGCATGAATAATGAATAATAATTCAAATTACTAATACATTATAGTTAGCACTCTTTATCAGTGTCATTCTTCAGTGAATTTACAGAGATAGTGATGGTACAAAATATTATGCAAAACGACGAAACCATAGACAAATACCTAATTCATCCAAAATTTTCGAATGCGATTTTACGCCAGATGGCGTGCGAAACGTATAATTGCGTTCATGGAGATTTTGTATATAAGCATCTCGCCGAATCCGAGCACAGAATGCCCCTCTACCATTAGTTTTACGAACCGAGTCAATGTTTGCCAGATTACAACTGACAGCCCGCGTTTGTCGATAATTGTCATAGGTACTTGTTTTCTTTCGTATTTCATTATGATTCTGTGAATTATTTTGATTATTGTCTAATGGAATTATCTATTTTACAATTGATCCTATAATTGGTGCTTCATTTTATTCAATCATTACTGTTTTATTTATACTAAACCTTGCTTTCGTAGATGAAGCTAATCTACAATGCTGCAAATTTCGTAAAAGCGGCGACGCTTTCGAATTCAAGAGTTTAGTTAGCAAATACACATCAGACGCAGATTCATGAAAATCTAATAATTAATATAATATTATATTTTTAACTACTCAATTCACATGATTGTGCTGGAATCGATTTATGCATAATCATTATATGGTAGGTAGGTAGGTACCTATACTATCACGATAACCATTTAGATTTATTTGTTTACCCTCCACGTTAAGAGATTTCCTATAAATAAATATTGTAATGATTATATATTTATTTAATAACGTTTATTCGGCATTCGGATTATCTGGCCATAATGTAGTATTAAATCGAAAAATAAAAGAAATGTGAAAGTATGTAATAGCGAGGTCAACATATAGAGACTACTAGGGATATCTAGCGGCAAAATGCGAAAATTTATCGTTTATTTGACAGTTAAGCGCCCATAGACATTAAAAAATGGCCATAGAGGAAAATATTTTTCTATTTATATATAAGGAATACTTGTTTCAAATAGACGTGCATGTACAAACACCGTTATTTGAATGGAGCATTATGGAACACGAAGCGATTTCTGTATACAGTTCCGCAAGCACCTCCACGAATGCTTGACTAGTTAGTAAATGGTTGTAAACGGAAACAGCATAAGTTTGGAGGGTAATAAACGATCGGTTTGGCTTATTTCCATGGATAGGCGACATGCACCTCAATTTGATTTGCGCTTAACCATCTCAAATGCATAGCAATTTTTAGTGGGCGATGCCATCAATATTTTCAAATACGGAAATATTATAAGTTTATAGACTGCAAAGCTGACTCCAAGCTCAAGATATTAAACCATACAAATGAAGCTCGACAATAAAATATTAAGGGTAACAGACTAAAAATATCATGGCTTTCAGCTCATTCAGAAATGTCATGTAGTACAGGTAGGGTACAGTAATGGCGACAAATTTTAACTATTGGCCTTATTAATACCTGCTCATAAGCGCTCTCTAAATTGAATTACGGTAGGCAATCAATTTTTGTATTCTAAATAATATAAATAAAGTATTTATTACCTACTTTAATTACTAACCGACGTCACGGATAACTTCAATATTTTCTGTTGTAACTTACTTGAACTTGCTAATAATTTTAATAACTTAGATATTTTTTCGTTGAATAAAAAAATAGGTAGTTAATTGAAATTTAATAGTATTATAGAATAAACAATGTTTTCAGTGAAATAGACACACCATGTCGTGAGCTTGAGTAAATGCGCCTTTTAACGTCGTCTGTACATACATTTTAGATGTCATTTCTTTTGTACTTTCTTGTTGTACTATGGCATGATATTGACTGCATGAGGTTATGAGCTATCCACTCTTCATTATCGACAACACTTACACACAAACACGTTAAAATATGTGTCATTGATTTAAAAAACTATGACACATTGTGTACTATGAAATATTGAAAACCAGCCATACGAAACGTGATAGTCATATTCAAATTTAAAAATTGAATTCCAACCTGATATCCATGTTCCATTGAAATATTTATTCGTGAATTTTTCAGTGCCATATAATTCTTCAAGTTTAAAATATTTTTTATTTTCCAATGGTTTTAGTGAAAGACCATAGGTGGCAACGGTTAATATAAGAAAAATGCCCGACAAACTCGACATCTGAAATAAATTTCATCAGTTAATAAGTATACCATAATAAGTTAATTAATACCAGTAAAGAACGCTGTCATTGATTGTATAATATAGTAGATATTTCTCATATTATGTGGAAAAAGAATTAAGTATATGGTTGAGCTTTTTAAGTGGACTGTAATTATTTTTAGGGAAGCTGAAGAGGTTGGATCTAGAGGTGGGGGAAATGGAACAGAATGCCAGACACTGACCTTTGTGATGATGTTTGATGGCTCCGTGGTCTGGTTTCAACTGTCACTCGGGCGGTATCGTTGTTTTGGGTCACCCGGTTTGTACACTCCCGCACTTTGTGACACAGTCTTATGGATTATATGTGAGGGTGTATGAATGGTGATGATAGATTATGAATGAGTCTGTATCTATTGAGTCAATCACTTAAGCGACAGAAAGCTATTATAAGCCCACACGCGTCCGCTGTCGAGATGCAACTGAATGTTCTTTGTAACATCGTCTCTAATCACCCGTAATTATTTATTGATTGTCTGGTAACAATAACACTGGGGATTAGGAGGTGGTTGAGGAGATAAGGAGTGGAATGGGACTATAAATGGCCCAACCAGTATATATTTTGTTTATTTTAATTAATACAATATCTTTCCACCGAGAGTTAATAAATAAATACATGAAACACATGTATCAATAGAAGAATATTAAGTTAGTATATTAATAGTTTAATATTGTCGCCTGACAGTACCTACTCGATAGATATTTAATTCAAATTATTATATTATATTATAATAATTGAATATACATGATTGAAAACCATCTCATATAATAATATTATAGTAGGTTTATATAGTATATAAACCTACTAGAGAAAAATCCAATGACACTATTTATAATTGTAACTGTTAGGTTTGCTCAGGAATTTACAATACAAGAATTACTAATACATAGAAGAAAAAAATAAATTAAATTATCTTAGAATGTAAACTATTTTAGAATGTAAAATGTCTTCGCTATTTAATTCTTCGCACTTTGTATGTAAGGGTGTTTCAATAAGAACTGACTATTTTGTTTTTTTGTGCTAAAAAATGAAGCAACTGTAATATTTCTGGTTTTTTTAAAATCTATTGTAATACTGATGTATGACAATACGTAGCATTATTCAAATAGCCACATGGGCTGTTCAGATAAATGATTATTATTTTGGCCATGTTTTCATGACTTTTGAATATCAAATCAAACTGGCTCTTTCGTTGATGAAGTGGCAGATATTAAATGTGAGATCAAGAACCATTTTTGAAAAAATCCATAGGAAAACTTCGATCGTTGGATCTTGAAAACTAGTTAACAATGCCACAAACGAGAAGAAGCACGATCCGAAAACATGGTCTGCAATAAATCCTGTCTTTAATTCGCATTATGGCAGGTAGTGCCATCCTGTTGAAACTATATGTTTTCCAAGTCTATTCCGCCCAATTCGTGAAATTAAAAGAAAGCATGTCATGGTATTGGTTGCCATCGACTATTAGTACAATTCCAATCGTATTTTCAAAAAAATGACCTTCTACCCAGATATCATACCAAACTGGAATTTGATATCATCAGAAAATATTGTCTCGTAAATTGAACCATTATTTTGATATTATTTATTAGGATTTGTAGTCATTGTCGTACTGTATAATTTCCCATTATGTACCGTATCCGGAAATTTGTACGTGAACAGTTCACCGCGGGATATTTATTCGTGCGCCGTAGTACGAGAAACATGAGTTCGTGTAACATTTAATCAAATGACGAGTTCTTCGTTGAACATTTTACAGTGAAGTATATTTGTACATATGCTACAACATGTGGAGATGTCTTTACTAGGTTAGGTTAGGTTAGGTGAGGTTAGGTTAAGGTTATTCTAAATGGAACAGGACTTTTTGCAAACCATTGATATCAATGTTGCAAACTATCGCCGCATTTTGTAAGATACATACAAATGTATTTATTACACGGTGAAATGTCATTTAATAAAATGTTATACGAACTCATGTTTCACGTACTGCGGCGCACGAATAAGTGTCCCATGATGAACTGCATACGTACAACTTACATGTAACCCTATGTACTATGACATTGTATGCCAAATTTAAAATGTCAAAGTGACACCAGTTCAAAATTGCGGTATATCTAAAACTGTCAGCTCTTACTCATGTGCCATATATTATAGAAATTATTACTATATATTATGTTATAATTCCGTATTATTCTTGAAATAATGAGGAAGCTACTAAACTTATATTGCTATTTGATGGCTCGAATGGAATTTCAAGATTCCAAAATGAGTGCAAAAATAAAATCTATTACAAAACAAAGGATAACTGAATGCTAAGCGAGAAAAAAGCCCAAGATAAAACCCTCGATTATTATCAAGCCACTAGTATATTAAATGCATATAAATACTCGAGTTGTTATTCGAATAATCGGTAATCTAGTTATTGTCATTCTGAACAAGCGTATGTTATTTTAAAAAAGACATACACAAATTATATCGAAAAAATCTGTAGTCTGATAAAAATTGAGTTGAAATTGTTGAAGGCACAACCAAGCCCTTGGTACATATAAATTATTAAAATAATATATTCGTTCACCTGTAATGTGTTGCCTAAAGCACGAGTATAAGTAATGTGCCTGAATATATGAAAGAATTGATTTTCACCCTCGATAAACTTGTATTTACTTAAATTTATATCATTGACCTCGAATATTTTAAAGCTTTATAATAATTTTATTTGAGTCAGTGGTCTTGGAACGTTTTTGAATCTTACTGAAAAGTACTTACAATTATGTAGATGGGTGTATATAGAGTTGGGTTTCGGGAATTTCCCGACGGGATTGCGATTTTCGAGATTTGGGATGGAGAATTCTGGGAAATCCTGGATCTCGAGAATCTTTTCTCGGAATTTCTTTATTATCAAATATTAATTGAAAAGAACGATTTTTCTATATGAAAAAAGTGGACAGAAAATACAAAACGTTCAAAGAGTGATCAGGGCATTTAACACAATTAAGCCAACATCGACTCAAAATCAGCGCATTTTTTCAACATCAGGGAATTTTGTGTCTCAAAAGCGTACGCGATTGTCAGACGCAGTCATTGACAGTCTATGTTTTTTTAAATCCTATTTTAATAAGTAATGTTTTTAATTATTTTCGTTTTCCTACTTCAATTTTGTTTGTCTTAAATAAAATAAAATCATTTTTTTTTGGAATTTGTTTTACACTTATTTTAGGATTTTTACAGTTTTTTTTAAATTTTCTAGATACTATCGCGAGAATTCCCAAGAATTCTTTTCTGGAAATCCCGAATCTCGAGAATTCAAAATTTCATCATTTCGGGAAATCCCGAATCTTGAGATTGAGATTTTTTCGGGAAATACCCAACTCTAGGTGTATAGTAGATTATGTAAGTACTTAAAGCTATGAGGAAGATTTTTGTGACACGCAGGAAGAGACAGATTGGAAGATATGATACAATACAAAAAAGAGCTGTACAACATTTTACCTAGACTCTTCATCATGGTCTCCACATCCTGAAGCGGGCCCCTAGGCATGGAGCTTTGGTAGCCCCCCCTACCTATCACTAAGATTAAAGACAGTGTGGCGCTCTAAAGTAACGTTTAACAAATGGTGTTCGAGGTAAAATTAAGAGTATTTAGTGTATTTTTTAGCGATTTTTAGTATTTTTAAATACACCCACTTGAATTGTCGAGTATCGACACACATTAACAATTGCATCGAATAACTACATGTTTTGAAACCATAATAACAATTTAAGTAAATTAGTTATTAACTTTTTTTACTTTAGGGTCAATTTATGATGTGTTTTTATCTCACTTATCTGGGTGACCCACCACGCCGAGCCCCTCCAGAGCCCGGGCCCCCAGGCTAGAGCTCTGTCAGCTCCCTCTTGCATCAGAAATGCTCTTCATACATATTTAATTGCTACGGTTCAAATAGGCAGGGTTCCAAAAATAATCTTCACCTACAACTCAAGTGGGTAGCAAACGTGGAGAAAGATCATGGGTCCGCTTGATTGATTAAGTGAAGGGGGAGTCTTCAAGCTGTTTGGCGTGCAGGACTGGCCGGAGACTTCTGATGACTGATGAGAATAGAGAAGGCTACTATTTAATTTGGGTTGTAGCACCATTAAAAGTATATTACTTAGGTATAAACAAGTGTCTTATAGATGATAGAAGCAAATGCAATGCCCTTGTAAAGAGCACATTCCATTATTTACTTAAGGTGGAGTCTGGATGATAATTTTATCCATATCATTTTTTTTTTTTTTTTTTTTCTAGATGCCTTTATGGATACCTCGCATTTACTATCGAGGTTTCTTAAGGACTTTAGCACGCAAACTACTCTACTTGATGCTAGTCAAATGAAAATTGTGCCGGCTGAGAGAATATGCCTTATTGAAAACTGTTCTTCTACCCGCATCGGGTATTGCTAATTTGAATTCGGCCAGGGCCTATGATACCGCCTTGCAAAAACCCTGGAAAATTCTTAGTAGCGCAAGGCGGAGGTGATTCTGATGAATATTTTGTCGTATTCATTGGGAACTGAGGACTGCGATTTGTAGTCGAGTTTTTTCCCCGTGGTAAAAGAAATGTCGCATTGGACTAATGTTCTAAGTATATACTTATCCTATCTTATATGATTGCAGTCACTGGATCTGAAAGGCATGAATCATCTTTACATGTCACCATTTATTATTTTTATTCTTTTTATTACATCAATACAGAAATTAAAAAGGGCATCTCTTCCGGCCTCGTTTGCCATGGTCCCCGGAAGGTCTCGAATGTCCGCATCTGCCATCTGTAATAAAAAGTTCAGGTTGTGCCGCTCCTTGCTAAAGATTTGACAATCATCATTGAATTGAAAGAAGGAAAATAGTATTTAACCATGATCTAAACTTGGGACTCTTTAGTTGTATTATATGGGGTGGAGGCGTGGCCAATTACAGCTTAGAACACTTTAAGCTTTCTAAAGCTAAAAGTGTTTTAGCTGGAAATACAAACTTTCGAATCTCAAGGTGATATGATAAAAATATCAGCTGGAAAGTTAGAATGCTTTGGCCACGTCATCATTTAACATCACTTGAGAGGTAATATCAACTTCTGCATGGTATCATTCAAGAGAAAATCTCCGGAAAAAGCTTGGTAGAAGAAAAACGTCGTGGTTTAATTATCTCACAGACTAGTTTGAGATCAGCACTTCATCCCTCTTTAGTGTAGTGACAGACCTATAGAGAAAAGATAGCTGACATAATCGCTGACGTCTGAAAACGGATATGGGACAGAATTTATAAGAATCATTACTTTTTGGGTAGATGTGTAACACGACACATACGTCGATATAAAGGGTGAGATTATTACATAGAAATTAGTGTGCAACGAATCTAAGCATTGGCGGTCTTAGGCCCGAAAAATCAGTAGGTCAATTTTGAATATATTATTTTAATTTGCCTTTTCGTTGTATACTTAAAATACGTATTGCAAATTGGCTTTTTATACATTATAGAAAAAATGCTAGAAATTGTTATAGATAGATACATACATTTACATTTTTCACATCGCCAACCATTGTTAACCGAAATTGCACATAACACGTTATAATTTTATGTAAATTAGGTCCACTTGCCACGTCGCCAATACCACAAAACTTCACAAAAATGTTATAAATCACTATAAACCAAACTTTGTTTGTCTATTTATTATAATAACTGTACCAAATACTATTTATACTTTATTAATACGATTAAAACAACCTTTTCAACTGACAAAAGTCAACGAGTCATCGTCGCGTACTGTAGTAGGTACGTACTCAGGTACTCAGAAATAATTATTTTCTGTGTGTACAACGATATAAAATATGTCTGTCTTTCATTTTCGGCAATGCCCGAAATGAAGCCTAATAGTGCGGCAAAATAATATGAAGTAAAAAATACTTTGAGCTTTCTCTCCGTCTCACATATGAAAAAGAGAGAGAGAAAGACATATAAAATATTTCTGGCAGATTGTAAATTGACCCAAGCGCGTTGATTCGAGAAGTTGGACGTTGCGAGTGAGACTTGCGTGTATTGTAAATACATACACCTACATAATATGTATTAGCGTGCATCTAACGTTGACGCTTTAGCGTAGCCGATACGTAATTATAATTATTACGAACTGATCTTCGCTAGCCTGTCTCGCTAGTAATAATTATAATTATTGACATTGTATAGATATTTTTGGAGGGTCAATGACCATTTCACCTAAAGGGCCAGCCGCCATTGAATCTAAGTATTACGTAGGTACATCCCTTTTTTATGGATGTAAACAGCCCCGAATGCAATTTCGACCGGATATAATATAATACGTAAGTTGGAATAAATAAATTAAAACTATAATCAATGAACACATATGATTGGCTGCGCATCTATTCTATACACAATACTGCTATCGCCCGCTATCGACAGCTATCGAAGGTAGTATTTCATATTTATGTATCGAAGAATTAGCATTTATTGTAACAATTATAATAAGTTAGTTGTAATTGTTACAATAAGTAATATGTTTTAACAGCACCTCCCCTGGCTGTGCTAAATTTTAGAGCGAGATAGACAGTTTTGACTGTTTAGACGGCTAGCTTATTGTAACAATTATAATACTTCGATACAAACATATGAAAAACTATCATTGATAGCCGCCGATAGCAGTCTTGTGTATAGAATAGACGCGCTGGAACAATTTATACCTTAATATATGTAGATATATGTCGATGTAAGTGTCTTGCCAATATGTCTAAGTGTGCACTGGTTCACTGACCTAGCAAAGATACTTTGGAGACGCAAGTCGGTACACCACAATTTTAATATTTAAATATTATGCAAATGCAGATCTCCAAAATGATACACAAAAGTATTAATTATTAGTACCTAAGACAGTTTAAGTTTTCAAAAAACTCACGTTATATTATTGGGTCTAAGAAATCAGATGGTTAAAAACTTCTAATCTATGATTCGATATGTAAGAGATTACTATGTCAGAATAAGTTCAATCAAGACTAACGGTAATTAATGTAAAATAATGATAACCTATCATAAATACGACATGGCTAAAATTGAAGAATTTTGATGTGGCATTTATATTCAATTATGAATTTAAGAAATGAGCCAGAGAATATTATTGTATTAATTGTGTTCATACAATAGAATAAGGTAAATGAACAAAATTATTGAAAAAACTCATGAAAAATTATTCGTCGTTAAAAAAAAATCGTTGTTAAAATTTCTGGAATATGAAATTAGTTATTTTTTAGTTTTCTTTCAATGTCTGCATGTATCGAATTATAATATAATCGTAATCAATAAAACAGAGTTTCGCTGAATCGTTATCGAAAATGATAAATGAAGCATTAAATTGTTTTTAACATGATGTAGTAAAAATAGGTACATTTATGAGGTTATTCAAAGTAAATGTGTTTTCATTATTATAATAATGCTAGAGTCTTAAATATTGTGTCTCCCTCATGGGTGAGGATCATGACACCCTTGAAATTTTGTCAAATTTGGAACGACCAAAACTTTCCACCCCTCTTGATTCTCTGATCTCAAGGCAAAATGAAAGTTGCCCCCAATTAGCTCCTTAACATGGTCGCTTCAGATGCTCTTCTTCTGCTTCTCCTTCCATAGAGGCTACCCAAAAATACCAGTCTCTATTGTCACAATATATCCAAAAACTGAGGAATGCGTCTCAAACATATTGTCGAAAGCCGTTCCTTTATCTGTAGTCCCTAGATTATTGACTGGTTCGTCATGTAATATTTCCAAGAAATACGAAGCATTCAGCTCCAACACCACATTTTTAAGGCATAAATTATCTTCCGTTTTCTGGCCCTTAGGGTTTATGACTCGACACGTACACAAATATGGAGAACGCTAATGTTTACATAAGCATCATTTTCGTGACAATTGAAATTCTTCGATCCTTCCATATACCGGTAAGATGTGTCATCGCATTTTTAGCAATCTATGTGCGTCGTCTTATATCTGCTTCACATCCACCTTTTCCACTAATGGACGATCCCAGATATATAAACTCGTCCACTGTTTTTAGGTTTTGTAGTATACTTGCTGCTGGTTGAATGTTAGTGCAATCGATTGTGTAAATATTGTGTAAATAATTAATAATTATTAGCAAGTGCAATGATATAATCACAAAATTTTGATGACATCTGGTACCGACTATAAATCATATTAATTGTAATGTCAATAACTTGATTTAAATTATAATATAGTTGTTAGTTATTTATTGGTAAAATTTGAAACATCTCATGAAGCTGTAGATATTAGTAATTAGTCGCAAAAAATGACACATAGTTGGATCGCTCAATATATAAGAGCACTCGCTCGGACGGTGAAAGATATTAGTCCAAATTCTACTCGGGTAATAATAGTTTATTTTTTTTTAATTTTTCAAAATGATGTTTTAGAAATACATTATTTATCCACTCTGCAGGGTCGGAAAATCATAAAAGGTTTGATTGAAATGTAATAAAAATACAAACTTCATGCTTAGTTGAAAAACATTTATTTCAGTTGATATAAAAATATTTATAGCTTACTGATAGCTCTTGGTCACGGTAAAATACGATAAAACTAGTGTGCTTTGAATAAAAAATAATATTGCAATATTTTGAATGCGAGCGCAACAAACCAAATACCAAATATTCACGTTCCGTTGATATAGTTATTTTTGAATTTGCCACATCTTATTTTTAAATTCTCGAGTTATATTATTATTTCAAGGTATTTTTAGTGACATGCCATAGTTTGAGATGGTTAATGTATACTACAGGCAAAACTTTTAATATATTTCAAATCAATACTAATAGAATATTAAAAATAGTGATTATTGAAAGGTCAACCGTTGAAGAGGACTAGGAAGTGTTCCCTTCAGATGGACGTATGGAATTGAGAATGCCACGGAGTTTACACTAACACAGTGAGCCACAGAGACGTCGTGACCAACGACGGATGGAACCAACCCGTGTTGAAGGCTGTCAGATATCAAAATCATCCAGGTCATGGTTTTCCATCATGTGGCATTGACGAAGAAAAAGAAACCAATAAAATATATTAATGTATTTAAAAATAACGAATTCCAAAAATTGTTATAGTGCGGTTTGACCAGGCTGCTATAATTAGTCCAAAATTAGTAATTAAAGATTTGATCTTATTAAAATACTTTATTGGATTCATTTATTAGACAATTGTATAAACATGTATTTAACATACATAAGTAAAGTTAACAGTATGAGATCTGATACAAGAGTCCCGTTATATTGACTGGATGCACAATTTATATGTTTGATACTCAATAGACATTTGTTGCACTACAAAAGCATCATAACTATCGACCCCATGATATATATCACAATTTATTATTACTTATCTCAACGTTGTGGGATTGTAGGAACTTAAATACTCTTTAAAATCACATAATATGTAATAAATCTATTCTATAATCGGTACTTAATCAAACTAAACGGCATCCCTCATTTATTGATAGAAAAACTTCACTTGCAATATAACATATTACTATAGGAATTTGGTCGGTTATTGATTTATATTGAATCATATTATATACTTATATTGATTCACATCTTGTATATAATAATATCATAACAAAATATCCAGAAAATTGAAATATATAATATGTATTATGTAAACAATTAGATGTACTAGATTAGATGTAATAGGTATTCGCCATATATTAATTTATATAATATGTTGATATTATTGTTATTGTGTCCGCATTCTGAAGATCTTGTGTTGTCAAATCACATTGTATCTTTTTTCTCAAAATATTAAGTACCAAGATGTACAAATTTGGAGCCATAACTCATTCCTTGTCAAGTCCAGCAATGATTTAATTTCAAAAGCGCCCATTTCGACTTCAAATAGATAACAAAATTGTTGGTTCACATTGATATCGATATTGAGTGGATTTGTAAGAAAAACTTGAATCTATTCAGTGTAAGATTCCCCCATGCTTAAAATATATGTGTATGTATTATATAGTAATAAAATATATGAATGGAAGTATTGTTTTATCATCGGTATTTTGAAAAGTCAGCATTAAATATCCCATACGAGAAAGTCAGACGTGTGATCAAACTCTGAATTTACCTAACCCAACCTAAACTAACCTAACCTAACCGAAAAAAAAATCTTTTTTTTAAACAGTACATGTTCAAACATGCGCGATAACATGATCTTACTCCCTACTTCAGTTTTAATATGTCAATTTATGGGTACAGCCGTATGTTGTAGCTTAACCACTGGGGAATGCCAAAAGAAATGGCGTATTTAAAAAAAACACTACCTTATTCTTAGGTCAATAACTATTATAAAGCAATTCGTAAGATGTTTATCAAACTTGAATGGTCAAAGACATAGCTTATAATTATTAGTATCTTTAGAATTATCTTCAAATGTGTAAATCTTGCCCATTTTTTGAATAATAAAATGCTTAATTTTTGTCAAATTTGGGATCACAAAGATTATCAATATAATTTTTTATCGTAAATATTTCACTACAATAATGTCGACATAAATTTTACTAATGGTTTTATAAATGCGCTTAAAAATAATAAATGTAAAAAATCTTAACACCACTGCACATGCATGTACTGAAATATGACAATTTTCTAAAACGTTGGAGCGAGAGGCTTAAACGAATACTATTTTATGTAATAAAAATACTTTATGCAGTCATCAAATGTTTAAAATAAATATAAAAGATAATAAGGCTTCAAAATTATATAAACAGATTATCTACAACTTTTAAGGAATGGCCAGGATCATGCTTTGAAAATGCAATAAAAGTTCCATTTTGATCTACGCTGAGCATGTCCCCCCTTAATGAATTTAGTTTTCTGGAAATCTATTTAATGAACCTTATATTTGTGGACTAATAATTTATATGCCACAATTATTTCATTATGCGATAATAAAATAATATTCAACTGATTTTAAAATAAATAAAATATCAGGATAATTTTGATATTTTAAATCGTATATTTTCAAATAAACTCTATCCACAATTATTATTCTTTACATGTTGAAAGTGTAATTTTATTGTACATTTAATCAAAATAACAATACATTACCTAGACGTTTGACATAGTGTAGATGTTATATTACATTATTTTTCAATTAGAATAGCAACGAGTCCAGAAGTCATCGAGAAAATGGTAAACATGCGGTAAGACTCCGAGAAGTTCGTGAGCTTCTTCCGGGTAAATCTAGAAAATAAAAAATCGAATTATTATCCATTGCAATAATATAACCATTATAAAAACACTTGTGCACTTTCTTACTTAGTTCATATTGACGTATTAAATTTTACTGTTTCAATCAATGACATTATTAATGGACAACGCACTCAATACAGTAGCTAGCAAGTAAATTCGCGCATAGCGACATTCGCACATGTATAATTGACGTCGCGCAATTTCCATTATGCGATATCACGTATCGGGAATTTATAGCAATATGACCTTTATTGTAATGACGTTAGAACAGTGTTTCTAGTGTCAATGTGCATTTGAGCGAACCCGTTCGAACCGAACCATTCGGCAGACCCGACAAAAAGCATTGGGAATTTAATATAGCATTATCACCTTTATTGTAATGGCGTTAGAACAGATTATGCCATTCGGCAGATCCGACAAAAAAGTGAGTGTCATTTTTTTTCACAGATGCTTCGTCCATATATCATTGGTTTCAATGCAAAATAATGTGAACAAACATAATTAAAAAAAAACCTCAGATATTTAAATATAGTATTATATAGGCCTACTAGATTTTTTTTAATACGACGCCCGAGCGGCTTGAACATGTAACCACTGAATTTGCGCCAATGTCCTTTAACACAATCACTGCTGATCTTTTAGTTACCACATTTAAATAACACGTTAATTATATCTAATGGTCAATTACTCCAAACGCGCCAGTCGCGGTATTAGCACTAAATGAGTTTTAATGAAGCTACGGGCACACTATCTAATTACGACGAAATTACTTAATAGTATGTTTCACATGAGACGCTTATCAAACTGCGTTATGTTTGGCTACCGGTTTTTGTGTTTTAAATCAAGATATCAATTAAATGTCCTAATTACTAATCGACGCCCGGATCACACCAAACTTTAGTTATAATGCATTTGCCAATAATTTGTTTAATAAAGGAAATCGTTTGCAAAATATGGTGTGTACCACCATTTATAATACGTACACTTTTTTTAAAAATATGTTTTAATCATCATCGGGATTATAAAAACTCGACTACAAATCGCAGTCCTCAGTTCCCAATGAATACGACAAAATATTCATCAGAATCACCTCCGCCTTGCGCTACTAAGAATTTTCCAGGGTTTTTGCAAGGCGGTTTCATAGGCCCTGGCCGAATTCAAATTAGCAATACCCGATGCGGGTAGAAGAACAGTTTTCAATAAGGCATATTCTCTCAGCCGGCACAATTTTCATTTGACTAGCATCAAGTAGAGTAGTTTGCGTGCCAAAGTCCTTAAGAAACCTCGATAGTAAATGCGAGGTATCCATAAAGGCATCTAGAAAAAAAAAAAAACCTGATGTGGGTTTTGGCTGCCTCTAAGAAACATCCTCTCTCAGGCTTAGCTCCCTCCCCTGCCACAACCTCAGAAATTCCGTGTCTCATTCTACGCAGTTTAAATATTACGTTTCCCCTTTTTTATTCCGTCTATGGAAGATGAACATGTTGGGTACATGTCTTACATGACTTGTAGAGTGGAGTCATCAGGGAACTCAGAAACAATGGGAACTGAAATACATAACGGGTAAGGCGAAGCAGGTAACCGAATCGAGTAAGGAAGAATCCGGGCTAAACTTACACACATGTCAAGAATACGTTTTACCTCGAATACTGAAAACTGCTCTCGGTTTATGCATTTACGCTCATTTAATGTTGGAGTATTGCACACACTATTGCACGTGCATAATGCGTGCTTCATTTTTCGTAGGACACTCACACATTCAAAATACTGCATCAACATGTGGCGTATTGAATATAGCCTATCGATATTCTATTTATTATCACTATTCTGTGGGAGTCGTCCTAGAATTCACATATGGGAGGATATAGATATTAATGTAAACGATTGTGAGGGTAATGAGTTAAAGTAAATTGATAGTTGCAAGACATTTTAGTATGCCAAAAGCAAAAGGGCTACTTTCTATAATTTAAATATTGAGATATACGTATAAAAATGGCATAGTTTTAAATGGTTTTTAGGTAGATACATACCAGTGGTGAAGGTGGACTTTGGAGAATAACAAAACCATACTTCAATCAAGCTACTTTGGAAATCCCGTTGGGTTGGCTTACTTTTTTTCAAAAAAGATTTTTTCTATTGGTTATAATATATTCTCTCAGAAAGTGTTTTTCAAAATTATATATGTTCAATAATCAGAATGATATATTCTTAAATCTTGTGAATTATTCTTTGAATAAAAAAATAGTTAATTATAAATTATTAGCAAGTGCAAGTAGTTATATCTAAAAAATATTGGAGTTCCACGACGTCGGTTAGTGATTAAAGTAATAGTAAATAGTTACTTACTTTGATTTGGAAGAGCACTGATGAGTAGATATTAAAATGACCAATAGTTAAAGTTTGTCGCAATTAGTATGTCACCTCGTAGCATAGTGGTAATGCAACGGATAGGGCGTAAACCTGGGAGATACGGGGTTTGATTCCCCGTTGGGTTGGCTTACTTTTTTTCAAAAAAGATTTTTTCTATTGGTTATAATATATTCTCTCAGAAAGTGTTTTTCAAAATTATATGTTCAAAACCACACTTGATAGAAATTTTTTTTAAATCTTTTATCCATTATGGTTTGCTTTATGCAAGGTTTAATTGAATCTTAAAAACTTATTCTTAGTTCAATGAAAACAAATAAGTATGTCGGGTCTCCAGTCTCCACACCCTTCGACACTGCTTCCAATATTTATTAAATTATATTAACAGCGTATACTGAGATACTTTGAGTATTGTTTAAATTAAAAATAATAAAGTTATTTGGTCCAATTTGAAAACTTCAGACAGTGATTGTTGTGCATTTCAAAAATGGTGAGTGGCCCTTTTGATTTTAACCTACCTACTCATTTTATGAATATGTTATGTTACACCCCCGAATGGTCCCCATTTGGGGATGTCTCTGTGTATTTGGAGAGGCCCGAGTCGGTATCAAATCCAACAAATAGTAAGGGTTGATTACGAAAATAAATAATAATGGAGCCGGCAATGCCGTAAATCACGACCGTTGAAAAATGTTTGCAACGTCGCCGTTTTTCGACAATGCTCTCATTGAAAGCGAAACACAAAATGGCGGGTAATACGCAGTAGACGGCCAGAAAGTAAACACTGTTGACTCACGCTCCATATCATATTATAAAAGAAATTATAACTGTAAAAAAATGTAACCATTAGAATATATTAACGTAACCACATCTCGTCGTTTCCATCACAATTCCGGTGTGTTATTTGTCCAACTCCAAGTCCTGAATCCAGACGAAAATCCATATGAAGAATAAAAGTGACAGCGTGCTTTCCACTTTCGAAAATGGAGGGAAATGACAGTTACCGTGCAGAATTATATTTTGATAAATATTCATGGATGAATTTAGATATGTATGTTAGAATTTTTGTATTATTCCTGGTAAAATATTTATATACCATTTGTTCGAAGTCGATGTCAGCTGACTGCAGTATGTGGAAGAATTGCAAAGTTTTGCCGTAGTGAGCGTTCTCATCCGCGTTTCCGTGCAAGATGGCGAACCTTCTCCCGCGCAATTTTAGTACGTGATTCAGAACATTTGCCTCCTCGTATCCTTCTAAATTGTCATCTGGCGTCGGCATACCCATATATGCCTCTATGCGCATTGACACTGCAAGATGATGATATTTTTTGTGAACAACAATAATAGATATGGTATTAATATTCAGTAGCAGAATGCCATAATCAGTTTTTTGGCATGAAGAAGAGATGGATCAGGTTTTATTGGTTTGCCAGTAGAATAATTAATAATAATTACTGCAATTTGGTATTTTCCAACATTTGCTACAGGAGAATCTGGAGAAGCATGCTAGCTGAGGCACCTAAAAATACGAAGCTTGCAATTTGAGACATTTTTTGATAATTTACAATTTCAAATGTATTAATTAATAAATATGTACCTGAAAACAATAAAAAGAATTTTTTTAAAGTCAAAGATAAACTTACAATTGTAAAAAAAATATGAATTTGATACATATTTATGTCACGAATAACGTTATTATTACATAATATTTATGCTTATATTTATTATTAAAATTTAGTTTATTAAGTTTTCAATTTTTGAACGTGTAAATTTTTGAATAATTCATCGTTTTATTATTTTTTATATTTATTTGAAAAAACATCGATTTTTATAAAAATATAAATGTGTATAATTTGAAATCCTTTTTATTTAACCTAACCGAAAAAAATCTTTTTTTTTAAACGGTACATATTCAAACACGCGCGTTAACATGATCTGACTCCCTACTTCATTTATCGTTTGTCAATTTATGGCTACGGCCGTATGTTGTAGCTTAACCACTGGGAAATGCCAATAGAAATGGGGTATAAATACTACCTTATTCTTAGGTCAATAATTATTATAAAACAATCATTATTCGTAGGATGTTTATAACATTTGAATGGTCAAAGACATAGCTTATATTCAGTATATTTAGAATTATCTTCAAATCGTGCCCATTTTTTGAATAATAAAATGCCTAATTCTTGTGAATTTTGTGAACACAGAGATTATGAAATATAATATTTTATCGTAAATATTTCACTATATAATGTTAACATTAATTTTATTTTACTAATGGTTTTGTAAATGCGTTTAAAAATTAATAAATCTAAAAAACCTTAACACTACTGCACATGGATGTGCTGAAATATGACTATATTCTAAAACATTAGATCGAGAGGTTCAAAAGAATACTATTTTATGTAATAAAAATACTTACTTTATGCAGTCATCAAATGTTTGAAGTGCATATAAAGGATAATAAGGCTTCAAAATTATATAAATAGATTATCTACAACGTTTAAGGAATGTCAAGGATCAAGCTTTGAAAATGCAATAAAAGCTTCATTTTGACCTACGTTGGGTATGTGGGCCGTTAACTATATCATAATTTATAAATGGAAACTTTGTTGGTTGCAATATAATTTCAATATTCTTTTTTAAACATATTTTTGTATTCAAAATGTAACTGTTTGTTCCTTTAATAAAAAATAATGTGAATGTTTTGTTTCTGTTACAGTTCAAGCAAGTTTTGTATATTCAATTCTTATATTGAATTATTCTGTTATATTGAAAATATATAATATATTATGTCATACCAAACTCTTTCAGATCGACCATAGGTGCAACAAATACACCGCATTTGTAAATATTATAATGGTCTCTGATAATTCCTTGTAAAGCAGCGTATCCTCCATAGCTCCAGCCCCATAAGGCTATATTGTTCTTGTCAATCCACGGGTAAGTATCCATTAAATATCTATTAAAAAAGAAAGAGAAGATAAACGAGGATGAATTTTATTTTATTAAATATTAGGTGGAATTTCGAACCAACATAACGCTACCATTATTAATTTAATTCATTGAAAAAATCTATGCATTGTGCTACCGAAATGAATAACCTTAGCATGGCAAGTTAAAACTGCCTTGTTGTTAAGGTTGTTTTGATTGGTATCCGTGTGTGGTGGGGGGGGGGGGGGGGGGAGTGGAGGAGCGAGTTTTATTTGGAGCGTAAACACTCGGTATAAGAGTATGTTTCAGTATTTATGTTACAATACTTATGATACTGTTCCGAGGTCCGAGTCTCTGTAGAATGAGATGTTTTGCGGAGCGATACGGAGACTAAGATACTAACAGACCGGGAACTTATATTCGAGTGACATATCCAATGAATTATGATCCGCTATTTATTGACGTACTCAAAATCAAAATAATATCATAAAAAGAATATTTAGGAAATAATTATTGTAATTGAGTCAGCTAATCTATATGAAGTTTACGTCATTGGATATGGCTGACTATGTGAAAAAAATGGATATTGCGGAAATTATAATTGCAGTAAGCTATTTACTGAGTTGGCCATAATTGTATACTATGGGAAATGGATATTAAGGAATTTATAATTGGGGTCAGTTATTTAATATCCAATCAATGTGCTGACAAGGATTGAGTTTTTTATCCCCATACGTGTACTATTAACCAGATCATGTATGGCTGAACAGAAAATTCCCGTTTCTATATATTAAGGATGACGCTACTCATGTATGTAATGCATGGCCTCCACGAAGGGGGGCTTACACGGGTCTAGCCTGGGGGCCCGGGGTCAGGAGGGGCCCGGCGAGGCGAGTCAACCAGATAACTGAAATAAACACACATCACCAATTTGCTTTAATAGTAAAAAAGTCACCTGCGGAACTATTTTCCTTCCAACAATATTATTATTAAAAATACAATTTTAATTGTGTATGAAGACTCGACAACTTTATAATTCAAATGGATGTATATATACAAAAAGACACTAAATATACACATTAATTTTACCGCATACACTATTTGGAAAACGCTACTGTAGAGCGTCACACTGCGTTTATCCTTAGCGATAGGTAGGGGGGCCCGCTTCAGGATGTAGGGGCCATGATGTAATGTCATTAATATTATGAATGCACACGATTTTACTTTCTAGTCTGTGATGGCATTATTTCCAACGACATTTTTATAATGTTTAATTAATAAGAATAATGCTTGCTATAGAAAATTGCTAGCTGGGAAATCAGTGTTATCTGGATGTAAAGGTTTTAAATATTAGTATTAGGTGAGGGTGCACACGCTATCCCTTAACAGAAAATAATAATATTGAAATAAAAATTCTATATTTAAATTGTGAAATTATACCTTGTCCCGCCGATGACGTCATCTATTTCAACGGTCCCAAGCTTACGATGATGGCCGTAATAGACTTTGCATCCCTTATACTTCGAACCCCTTCCTTCTATTCGGGCGTAAATGTAACTGCGTTTAGTTGACCAAAAAACCTCATAATCTGGAAATAATTTCAGACTATAATACACACTATATAGATATGTTAATGACACTGGATATATAGCAAAATGATTTATCTAACATCTACATGAATATGCAAGAGCAAAAAAGTAAATTACCATGTTCGTTCCTATATGGAGCATATTATTTATTTAAGAAAACAAAACATTGTGAACATAACAAATCGATGACAATTCAGGACGTTCACAACATGAGATTTACATTATAATAAATATTACTCTCACAAGACAGAATAAAATAATAATAATAATAATAAAAATTAATACAATAAAATACAGTTTTAGAAACAAAATGCAAAGTATATCATTGAAAATGTCTATGTCTTTAGGGAGCGCATTTAATAGTCTTACACCTCTCATCTACATCGCTTTAATTGATAACTGCGTATCTATTCTATACACTAGACCAGGGGTCGGCAATCTTTTGGACCAAAGGAGCCAAATATGAGTGGCACAACGGTTAAAAAAAATTCGAGAGCCATACGTATATTTTTATAAATATGATTTATTTAAATGAATTAATTACATTGTATAAGTGTTTATTTATTAAGCGAAGAAGATTTCCCGAATAAAACTAACTTCAATATAGTATGTTCTTATTGTTGAAATTATAAATATATGTTTTACAGAATATGAATTACATACAATTTTTACGCATTCCTTAAAACTAATGTGAACAATGACCTACCTTCCTTGCATTTCTTTGGAATGTTTCTGTTTGTTTGGTAAGTAACTTGTAGTTTTTAATTTCAGGCGCGACTCTAAATTCTCATCGGTTATTTGGCTTCTATAAATGCTAATTATATTGTTCATGTTTAAAAATGATTGTTCACATACATATTATGTAGACTCGAATATGAGTGAGGAAAGCTATTTCACGTATTAAAAATCGTAGTATCTGCCTTATGTCGATCTTTTAGAGCGCTCCACTTGTGTTGTGAAATTATATTGCATTTTTATATCTCCAAATCCCCAATTTTGGTGGCAAGACATACAAACTTGGAGCTCCATAACCCTTTGCTTGTTAAATCCACCAATAAAATTGTATTTCAAGGTGGAGCAAATGGAGAAAAAATTTATTTGTCGCTTTTACAATGGGCGGATTTAAAACAACAACAATCATACCTTTTTGCATCAACCATCACGGAGGAAAAAAAATTAGTCTCGCGATAATTTCATTATAAATAATATAATAAGTGTACAAAACCATGATAAAAAAATAAAAATTGTGAATTTTGCAAAAGTTTTTGTAAAAATTGTGAATTGAGAATTTGGCAAAGAGCCGCACGCCAATAACCAAAGAGCCGCATGTGGCTCGCGAGCCGTGGTTTGCCGACCCCTGCACTAGACTGATATCGGCCGCTATCGGCGGTTATCGAGGGTAGTTTTTCATATTTTTGTATTGAAGTATTATAATTTTTACTTACAATAATTGCTATGTTTTAACAGCACCTCTCTTGACTGTGCTAACTTTTATAGGGAGATAGACAGATTTGACTGTTTAGACGACTAACTTATTGTAACAATTATAATACCTCCATACAAACATATTATGATAAACTACCCTCGATAACCGCCGATATCGGCCGATAGCAGTCTTGTGTATAGAATAGATGCGCTGGCACGTTCATGCCTCATAAGAAATATTCATTTTATCGGAAGTCGAGAACAATATATATCATTATAAATAAGTCTATTTCATTTAGTGGATAGGTAAATTTAGTGACTTTTCTCATTATCGAATATTATTAAATTCCCAACACATTACCTAGTTCTATTATTTACGAGTAATGACATTTTAATGCGCTTACATACTGAATATATTAATTAATAGTGTCTTAAAGGTATTTACTATGGATTTTTACAAACACTTCACATATTAAAAATATTAAAAAAATGTTTTTATACTGTTTTGATCCTTTGGTAATAAGGTTGTTACGTTCTTTGGTGAGTGCGAATAGTGCCCGAGGATGCAAACAGGCAAAACCGGAGTCGCAAAAAATTACAAATGGAATAGTACAAAACTTAATCAATTAGAATATATCATTATGTTGAGAAAGTCGTCAATAATTCTTTTCCACATCAAACTGGTGATTTTATTTGAGATGATGATAATATACCTAAATTTAATATTGTAGATATTTTTTTAAGATAACTTACCTAATTCTTGGCGTTCTATGACATTACCTTCAGGCCCAGAATATATATGAACGAGCATCGGATATGTGGTATTAGTATCTGCAGGATCGAATTCTGGAGGTAAGGATATCTTGAAGAATACCTCACATCCTGGTAAAGGAACGCGAAGATACTTTATTTGTGGAAGATGATACTCGTCAATCAGTTTTCGTAGTACTGCATTATCTTGCCACAGTATGACGGGTTTTATGGTCTATAAAATTGACTGCTGTTAGAAAAGTTTATAACTTCTAAAACAATTTTTCGAAGTTATACTTCTTTAGGCGCGTTTGGAAAATCAGATCAGAGTGTATTTTTGGCGTGTCACATGCAACACATAATTTATTATTTCACACAAAAATAAACGCACTCGATTGGATTCGAACCACTGATTGCACGGTTATCAGCCGAACGCACTACCATTACGCCACAGTATTATACTCCAATCGTGACGATTATACAGTATAATATTATAGTTTAGAATTGTTCCGTTGCCTAGGCATCGAATTTATTATTGTCGACCATTTGCAATTCCTTACGTAAACAAACTATTAAACGTGATAATGGCAGTTGTTACTTCAAAAATAAAAACAACGATAAATAATTATATAAATTAGTAATATAAGTCAAAGTGTTTTGTCTTTGTTTTGTTACGCCAAAGAAGTGTCACTTGTAATGCGCGTACATAAGTACACACACCGATTTTTTTTTTAATAATGTGGTGAGATTATATCACTTCGTCTGATGCCTTTTAAATAAAAAGTAATTAAATAGTCCGCAGTGAACCGGTTTGTAATGTACCTGAGCATCGTAAATTATGGTAAATGGAGGTGCTCGGCTATCACAGCTGAGTGCAAAATACTTGTCGCCAGGTGAAAACGATACAGCCACGTGACCACATACTTCACCGTACGGAGATTTCATGTCACATGAAATACATTCATTGCGAGATCCTCCGACGAACAAGTGCTTTTTCCAAGGTGTTTCTTCTAAAGTTCCTGTGTAGTATCTATAAGGAATCTCAATATAAAAATATGGTGTTTTTAAATTTAATTTTAGCATTCTTTGTAGGTACTGTAAAAAAAGATTAATTTTGTGGAGGAGTTCGCCTATGTAGGTATATTTTAATTAAAAGAAAATCTATAATGTTTGAGACTTTCGCGGTTGTTTTCCATTTTTCCTCTACGTTTCGGGCTCGTTGCAGAGGCCGGCTCCGGAACTATCAGAAAATCCAATATTCGATTGGGTATCTCTGGTCGTAACGATTGACACATTACTCTGAGAAACATTAAATTTGCTGTTAGCTCTTCGGATTCCTTTTGAAATTCTTAGAGCGACGTTTTGCATTTACACACCTATACTACACTTCATCATAACACGTATCTCCTGATAATGGCCTCTACAACGAGCCCAAAACGTCGAATAAAGAAGAAAGAAGTACATGTAGTGGAAACACAAAAATCAATTATGATAGAATAAAATCGATTAATAATACGAATATTGCATTCTGACACACGTATTGTTCGTTCCATATGAGGAATTTGGGTATTTTTATATTATTTGCTGTGAAATTTTATTGATTATTTTTTTCAAGCTATTAAAATACGTATGTCATGTTTTCAAAATAGATTCATAATTCACTGAATTCTATTTCTACACCAAAATAATTATTAGAAAACAATGTGGCTGGTGAGATACGATTGCACCATCCAATTAATTAATGTTCTTTGGGGTTATTTCATTCCCGGACATGCCCGATTCTGTCGAAAAAATAAATCGTATGTATGTTCATTACTTACATCAAATCAGTTTTCTCAATCCAACCTTCGATGGTAACAACTGTCCATAAACCAGAAGTCATTGCTTCAGGAGATTTCTTTCCACGAGTGTATTTTGCAAGATGGAAAAATTCTCCCTTTGATTTATCCTTTTGTAGCATTGGAATGATATCCATGAAATGTTTGGGGATAGTACGAGAGAAGATAGGCGTATTGATCTCCAACCACCCCTGGTTTTCTTGTCGAAATACCTCCTGTAAAGTGAAAATTATTGAATAATATAGGTACTAATGTGATGTGATTTTTACTATCTGATGGATCGATGAAATAAAAAAGTCAGAAGGAAGAGAAAAACGAAAACCTGACCAACGTTAAGATATAAGAAGATCGATCAGTAGATAGCAAGGGTGAAGGGTAGAGGTAGGCTGTGAAAATTTGATATTTACAATTACAAATTAAATATTTATTTTCCGTAGTGTCAAAGTATAGCAAACTCGGTAAGGAGCTGACCGGAATAATAAATTTTGCATATCCGTTTTCTACTTAAGTCAGTCATCCATTGACGCAAACGTCAGATAATAACGCTGACTCGATTATTTCAAAAAAAATAATATTATTTTGATTGTATAAATAGCGAATAATATTTCATCGGAAATGTCACTCGTATCTAAGATCTGGTCCGTTACTATCCGGATCTGTATCATAAGTTTAGTATTGTAACATAACTACTGTAACATACTATTCTACCGACCATGACGCCGCAAATTAAACTCGCTCCTGCATCCATCTTCGACTTCTTCATCGTCATTCTCAACACCACGACCTACGACACTTTGACGACTTCCACAGTGGTAACTCAAATCAAACCTCACATTGGTGACTCACATCGAACCCCACACATATAACAACACGTACTTTGTCAGCCATGCTTATTTGTTTTTAATTAACTTTAGGAATAATGTTTTTTTTATAAAAATTACCTTAATAATTATACTATATTAATATGTATCTTACATTTTCACATTTGGCGGTATTAAGATCACAAATAACGAGTATGGATTGATTTTGCACCCTGTTCATCCAGGCGAAGGCTAACTCATGGGTGGAAGCCCAAGCGCCTGCTACCAGGAGATGTTCCTCTGCAGCTAATTCCACTGGGGGTTTCAATATCACCCATTCTAGTTTGGCTGCAATGTTCAGGTTTAATATTTTTACAGATACGCTTGGTTGAGGTCTCCCTATCTGAAAAATAATTTTATAATATCTCAAGAGTTGCAGTATTTACTTTGTGATAAATAATGATATTTTATAAAATGTATTGATACGAGTATATATATAATTCTAATGGATTCAAGCTCTATACTATTCCATTTAAGTCGTTTCTCGCGATCCGGGTTTCGCCTTTCGGCATCTTCAGGCGTCGTGTACACTCACCAAAGGCAAACACACACTGACACGACACTTAGTCAGTCAGTCGCACCAACCGCCATGTGAGACTTGTAGCGCGTAGATCGCTTTTGTAGCACCTGCTGCATGGTGACGGAGAGTTAGCCACGGCGACAGTACCCTTATTTTACAGTTAGGAATAGTAAACAATTCGCACCCCTAGAACAACACCGCCACAGACCGAAAAATGCCAGTTTTTAGCTGTGAATGCCAAATCAATTGCCTGGTCAGCATTTATAATCATACAAGACTGCCATAATATCTCTAGCTAGTTATATATGTAAGTTATAAGAATTATTGCTGTACTGCAATCTCAACTATTTTAAAAATATCTGGAACAACACTACCATATTATTATTTTGCAAGTCTAAAATCATTATATTCAAAACGCTTAATATTGTAGTCGCTATCCATGTGCTTTGGTTCAGTTAAGTTTTAATTTATGCTGAGACAAAGAAATACAATGCGATTTACTCAGAATATTATGGCATTTGCAGTTGTAGGCCAGTGACGTCTCGTAGGGGTAGGCAGATTGAGCGTCGCTTGAGGGCGGCAGTTACTCGAAGGGCGGCAAATCGGTGAGAATCATTTGGTATATATAGAAATAGCTACATAAAATTAGTACCTAATAACGAAAATATCTTTCCATAAAAAATTCAGCTCACTGGTTGGAAACAAAATGTAACTATTAATTAATATAAAATTTTACAGGACTGTAATTTTTTGTCGGGTTCGCGATGTCTAGTTGGCCTTCGACGTCCTTGGTGACCAGAAACGATACGTGCACGGATGATAAAAAATACTGTATTAAAAAATGAGGCGTTATTTTGGCGTTGCCCAGGGATGGCATTTTGTTTAGGGACGTCACTGGTTGTGGCGGTGTTGTTCTAGTGGTGCGAATTGTAATAAATGAAAAATTCACATAAAGAAGCACAGTTAAATGTAGTACTACTTAAGTACATAATTAAAAAAAAAAAATATTTTTATAAATAAATGCTTACGCTTCAATAAATATCGTAATTGATCTGTTTAAACTTATTTTGACAACATCTTTTTTTGTATTTATTGAACAAAATATTAAGTATATTTATAATTACACCGCATAGTGTAGTAAAATCCTCCATGTTACATATAAAAAATCTGACACATTCTAATAATATTTTTTATGGGTAAAGCTTCAATTACATTGAGCTTCTTTACGAGCTGTTTGTTGGCGAATTTATAATCTGACTGTAAAGTCGCCCAGTGTAATCATCGAATATGTTAGCTTGTTCGATGATTACACTATGCGACTTTACAGGCAGATTATAAATTCGCCAACAAACAGCTCGTAAAGAAGCTCAATGTAATTGACGCTTAATGAATATTTTTTTTTTCTCTACCTCGGAGTATCTTATGTGACGTGTTGTGGGATATTGGTCAGCCATACAGTTCGGCTGACCATAGCTAAAATACGTGACGTCGTCCATACGGGAATCATCAAACACAGCAATGGCAAGCCACTTTCCATCTTTGGATATCCACGTCGATGGTTTATCTCTGTAAAATACGTCTGGAACATAAACTGTTTAATAATATGCAGCATTTGGAACACTTTAAAAAATACACATTACAAAAACATTTGCACCAAATGAAATTTGAACCAATAGCCATAGAAAACCTGGTGATGTGTTTTACCGATTAAACTAGCAATGTAGGTAAATAGAAATTTCCTAGAGGTTTAATTTAAAATTTCCTCGTTAATTTTCCAAAAGGTCAACAATGTTTCAAATTATATACGCTCAATAAAGAATGCTATATTGCAAAAACGTGTGTATTATTCATTGAATAAAAAATAATGAAATTAATAAACAGCTTATTTATATAATATTTGCTTACTTATATTTACCAAATATTTTTTTTTGTTGATAGACACGTCAAACCGAATCGATCTTAGAATTCATCCAGAGTAGAGCAATTTGGTTTAAATGGTTCAGATCTGGTTACATTAACAGATTACCTGATGATTTAAAATATTTTAAAGATTTTTTGTTTTATTTTGGAGGAAAAATTGTCCTCTTCCGATCTTTTATATTTTATGAATAGTTAAAGTTAAATTAATGTTTAATATAGTTAAGTTAAAATATTATAATAAATGTACACTATTGAAGAGACCCAGACGAATAAAAGTATTATCGTCTATCAAATACCGTGAGTTTTCCAAATAATTGTTTTTCATGCAGACTATATAGATAAAAAAATCAGTGACAATGGTGTCATTAATTATTCTCTTAGTTGTCCATGAGACAACATCGAACATTTTGGAATTATTTATATAATATTTTTGAATATGATTTTTTATTGTTTTAGCATACAACTACTGTAGAACATCTTAGCCACACTGCACTATGTAGGTTGATATAGATAGATTCATGAAAGCATATCTGTTTACAATAATTTAATAACATAATATTATTGATATACATTTATCCCTGGATTGTTTTTGAGAAATTAGATACTTATACTTAGAAGAAAATTGGGTATGTAGATGGTTTTCTCGATAGATTAAAATAAGTGCACAATCTACGCACCTGCGTAAATATAATCAGGCATTCCATTATACATTATCCCAGGGATACCATCCGTTGTGAGAGCCAGAGGTTCGGGGTCGGTTGAAACGTCTTCAATGTAGTAGACATTATTAGCGAAATTGTAAATCAGTGAGTGGTTGCGACAGAATAGACATTGGGATATGTGTTTATTGTCAGCCAATCGGGTCAGGTTACTGAATATAAAAAAACAGAATTCGATCGAATGTCAACATTTTGAACTAAAGTATTTTTATAACCAATTTTTTGATGAAAAGCTTGTAGAATTTTTGTTGTAGTTTACTTTCAGTCTTTTTACTAGAGTCTTCAATCTTGTATAATCAATTGAAATGTTAGCATCACTAGCAGTCATTTTAAATCTGAATTTAAATATTTTAATGATATTAATATAGAATTATAGTTCATTGGCGTTATTTTGAAAAACTTTGTTATGATGTACCTATCTAAGTTTGAAAAGCGTCTTACCCATTCTCAATATCAAATAATGTATATCGCCATGAAAATTCCTTACGGTGATTCTGCAAAATACAAACCCCGTATTATAGCAAAAATAAATTAAATGCTAGTGAGCTAAGAAAGATCTTTGTATGTAAAATTAATACACACTTACGATTACGATCTTAAAATAAGATAAATGATAAACGTACCTATTATATTTACAAAAATAAAATAATTGTTATACAAATGTAATAGGGGTTGCCCTTGTGATCCCAGATTGAAGTTACACCAACCCTGGATAACACAGAATATTTGTATTGAAGTTATTGTTTATAATATAATAAGTTATAATATTTAGTCGTCAATGAATGATCATCATGTATGACGATAATATATTGTGATGGTTATTAATATTATTTTACAGCTAAAATGGATTTTAATTTAACCTATTTTGAGATCATAATAGTTTTATTTACTACGAAAGTCAAAATGAATGTTATGTACATATTATTAAAACTAATATTTACATTGTATTATGGTTTATAGTCCGAAATAGCTGTCAACGTAAGTAATTCAGATATCGCGGAGTTAACAAAATAAACTTAATTTCAAAATCATTCATATTTCTTTTACCTTCATTTTATCAGTGCGTGCCAGCAAAAACTTTCGGTCCGGTGACACAATAAGGTCATGCGAATGTAATTTATCCTGAAAATAATATATTATCAATCAATTGATGGGATACAGACCATAATGATCCAAATGCAGGCTTATCATAGTGATTGCTAATTTCGTTCCCTTTGATCAAATGGTTATAGGAGTCGATGTTTTCATAAACATCACATCGTCATTCATATAATATGAAGTTATATTGAATGAATCTTAAACCAATGTTAGATATAAAATAATTATAAAGATATATTAATAATTAATTGCACTTACGTCAGTAATTATTGCACTCTATAATTATTAATATTAAACTGAGAGCAGTTTTTACACTGTTTACGTTCTTTAAAAGTAAACTTTAAAGCACTAGTGACCAACTTAATAAAAATGAAACTACTATCAAAATAACTTGCAGCTCATTAATCATTACCCTTTATGAGCTTTTCTATTATTTACGTTACAGGATGCCTGCGACAGACTCTCGTAGAAAGAAATATGGATATATGGATAATAAAAATGGAAGTAAATCATACCTATATAAAGCTAATAGAGGAACATGCATTATGATCATTGCCGACTCAAGTAGAAAGCCGACACATTCACAACGACTGGCCCTACTTTTTCCGCCCCTCCCGTTGTTGTCTATGTATGAACTGTCATTGCCTGTCATTGTTCTATAGAGTGCTCATACTGACGCGTTTGTTGTGATTATTCAGGGAATGGTTTGATTTGAATAGATAAGTTACATGATAAATAATACACTAGCATTAACACACCTACAAATGTAATGCATGGATCAATGCTACATATTTTTTGGAAATCGATATTACCACAATATATTTGTGTGAAAGACTAGTCTGACTTTGACAGTTGATGAATAACAGGAACGTATATTATTTATTAATAACACTGATAGTTAATATATTTGATTTGAGAATTTTTTATAATTCAATTTGAAACGAGAAAGGGCGAATCAATATATCAAGAAATCTGGGATCTGATTTTGACAGCTGAAAAGTGGACCACATCGTGGTATCTAAAAGACATAGTTAGAAGGTTCACGACGCCAGCCATGGGCTGGATTCTCATCGTAGCACTATCGAATACAGTGAAGAGGACTTTCCGAGTACGATATTCGGTACAATTTTTTGGAGAGAGGTTAAAGAGACCGTTTCTTAGATTCACTTTTAATACTCAAAAGCATTGTCTGAAAGAAGTTTTATTTCCACATTTACTAATGGTAATAATGTTTTGATTCTTGATTGTAAATATTAAAATAGTACTATTACCAAAACATCTTCAGCAAGAAATAATGTAGACTTTTGATTCTTCAAATCGTACAAGAATACTTCTCCTTCCTCGCCTTTGGAATATATAAATTCAGTCTCTGAAAACAAAATATTTTAACGTCAAAACTGTGACTCACATACCATGCAGTATGCGCACAGCTGTAATTTTATTGCTCTAGTCCAGTGTTTCCCAAAGTGTGGTAAGCGTACCCCCTGGGGTACGGGAAGTGTGTGGTGGGGGTACGCACTGCACCGGGCTTTGGCTGCGCCTGGTGCAACAAGCATTAATACGACATCAATACAACTTCCATGCTAGAAGGTTTATCGCATGCGGAAGAAGAGCAATTGTTGGAATTAGCTTCAGACGAATTCTTGAAAAATAAATATAAGGAGTATAGGTAGTTAAATATGATTTTGATTGTAAATGCAACTTGTGTATCCAGTTTTAACAGAGAAACTCCTGAAATACATATTGCCTTTTCCAATTTCATATCTATGTGAAGTTGCTTTCACAGCATTTATAGACATTAAGTCAAAATAAAGGAACAGGCTTTTGAATGTGGAACCGCAACTCAGATTATAATGAATGTTATTTTAAAATAAAACTTTTATTTATATTTCATAATGAATGTATGAATTTTATTTTTCGTTTACTATTATTTTGTTTATGCACTAAAAAAGGAAAAAATTAAATATATTTTGATTGTTATTAAATGGGAAACACTGCTCTAGTCAGATGTGCTTATATCTTATATGATTCATAAGTGTGGCTTGAAAAAGTCCTCACTTTGCGAATGCGGCGAGATTCAGAATACTGAACACATCCTGGAATTATGCATGTATTCTTTTTCCGGAGAAAGAAGTTTAATCGTACAACAGGCCAAACTGGAGGCTGTTGGATAGATTGATGCCTTAGTCCATCTGTCACTATGGCTGACTAGTTACGTGTATTTTTATCTTTTAACATATTTAACATATTAAAATTCTAAACGTGTATACTAACCTGATATCCAAGATCCATTGAAATATTTATTTGCAAATTTGTCGGAGCCCATCAACTCTTGAATTTGAAAATATTTTTTATTGTCTAATGATTTTAGTGAAATACCACAATCGGCAAAGATTAATATAAGAAAACAACCCGAAGGTTTTGACATCTGAAATAAATTTTAATAAGTACTTAGTAAATTACCATAACTTAGCTTAATTATCACAGTATGATCAATAGATTCAAAATATCTTATTGAAAATATTTGTATTAAAAAAGGTAAGCCATTACTACATTGTAGCCATGCTATAACAGCTATCTAACAATAGTTATCAAACTGTATTCTTGATAATGTATTTTAAAGTAACCAATTAAATCGACATAAACATAATCACTAAAATGGAATGTTACCTCAAACACAGCTTAGTTTCATAGGGATAATCTGCAATATACATGAATTTCAAAATCAGTGAGCCTTAAGGTGATGTCTTTACCTACCAGAGGTACTCAACTGAAAAATACGAAGCTTGCAATTTGAGATATTTTTTTGATAATTTACAGTAATTGTATAGTATTTCAACTGTATTAATTAATAAAAATATGTAAGTATCTGAAAACATTAAAATTAAAATATTTTTTATTTTAAGTCAAAGATAAGCTTACAATTAATTGTAAAACAATGTAATAAAATGTGAATTTGTTGCAGGACCCCAACTTATTATTACATATACTTTATGGTCATATTATAAGCTTCGCCTAAGAGATTTTTGACTAATTCATAATTTAATATTTTTTATATTTATTTTAAAAAAATATCAATTTTTATAAAAAATATATATGTGTATAACTTGAAATCCTTTTTAGATTCATAGTTTAAACATATAAGTGAATCTGGTATTTTTTTATATAATAATATGTAGATATGTATATAATTACTCTATACATATGAGTTAATAATATGTCAAGTAGTATGATTTTAAATTTGAAGTAAAAACACTGTTTGATTTTTTATCAATACGTGAATGCAAAGAAAAGTAAAATTGTATAGCTATTGTTAGGGAACGGCTTCGTCGGGAAGCCTGAACCCAGGGATGCGCAACCCAAATCGTTTGGTGGGCCAAAAAAATATTACTCAGCTTATAAGGGCCACATATATAAAAGAAAAAACATAGAACTTATTCAAAATATTTTGTTACCTTATAATTAATGTGAAACATGTTTTTTGTATATTGTTTGATATCTTTTTCATATCGACTGGTAATTTAGCCGACGCGCATCGCAGTTGATTGGTCGTGTTTCCATCGAGCAACTTGCTGCGACACTTCGTTTTTACTACCTACATTTAATTTCGAAAAGAATCATTCGCAGCAATATGCCCAAATGCTGCTGTAATGCACATTGCCAGTCGTTTTAATTCGATAATATATTTGTGATAAAACTCAAGCATATTCCCTTCGAACATGCACTTTAACTCTATGCTTGATTGCAGTTCTATTATCTCCATTAATTAATTTTGTGACTTCATTAGAATATTTAAAAAAATCTTCACGGTTACCTACTATTAAAGTCATTTAATAATGGGAAATAAATTTAATTATTTGACCGTAATTGATTTTCATAAAGCTTGAGTATGAGTTTTGTTACGAAGGATTTTATATCTTGATGACATTCTGTAATTAGTATATTTTCACCTTGTAGCTTCTGATTTAATTCATTTCTGGCATCCATTTTTCGTAAAAACAAAATCTGTCAATACAAACCTCCACTCTGTGGAGGCCCATATGATCTTATTAGGATCGGACATGGCCGAAAAAAAAATTACGGAAACAATTTTTTTTATTGTATGAATACCAAAATACAAAATATAGAAAGCTGAAAACTTCAATTAGGCCTTGGGCCGCAAAAAGTCTTCATTTGGGCCGCGGGCTGGGCATGCCTGCCTTAGCCCAACATGGCAACGCAAAGGTGGAGGCAGCGCCGTATGCCAACTACTGCGGCAATAATGAACACTCTAAATCACATACTGTTTGACACTATAAATTAATCAGAGTTAGTTTAACATTATTTACATCGGCCTTTAGGTACTTGCTAGATTTGATGCTTCTTTGAAGGCCGCCATAACTGATAAAATAGTTTGGCGCTGTGTTTATTAATACATTGACAAATTAAAAAGATTAATAATTACTAGACATCATACAGTATTTGTATATAGTATATAGGGGGTAGTCACAATAGAATTGTGTATTTTGTTCATTAATTTATCGTACTCATCAGTGTAAATACATTTATATAAGATAATATTATATATTATGAAGTAATGAAATAATTATACTTGCATTATTATGATCAATATATCGATAATGTTAAAAATCATAGTAAGGCTTTAGCATTATTGTATGTTTGCATTAAAATAAACAGATTTTATGATAATACAAACTAAGATACTTTATTGAAATGAGAGTAGGTATACGTAAACTAATATTAAAACCTACTTCACAAATATTGCTGGTAAAATAATTCTTATGTATGTACTTTATATTATTATCGTTTCAAAATGATTTACCCCAACTTTAGTAGACATCATGATCAGACAGCGAATTCTAAAATATTGACACTATAAATAGTGCACCCCCGTTGATTTCAATAATATCACATTATCATGATTTAATTGCACTTTTATCAGGTCCAGATGACCAATGTTGATCGTTTTAAAGGAAGTCACCCTTAATCATCACATAACACACACCATCGACCTTTAGTTAACTAAGTATTAATTTTCATACAATCTTTAATATTTTATATTATGGTTAACGAAATTAATATTACAGAATAAAAAATAGACCACGCTCGTCGAGTTTTCAAGTTATTAATACATCCAGTTATTGTGCAGGATGACAAAGATAGAACTGAACTCGCTGAATATGCTGGCAGTCCAGATCTCCAAGCAATACGTGCTCTCATCTATCGTGTCCGGAAACTTGTACGTATGCAGTTTGTCGTATCACACTTCACCGTGAAAATATTATGATGTATCGGAAATATATGTCCGTATATTAAAGACCGTCCAACCTCTTTGATATAGTAGTACTGACATAAAATTAATGTCTAAATAAAACACGGTAATTGTCGGTTTACAGGAAGCAAACAAATTTTGAAAATAGCCGATATACTGGATTAATTATTAGATTAGGCTAGGTTTTCATTATTGAATTCATGAATTTTGCCAAAATCAACTATGAAAATGATTTATTCATCTAGGTCCTAGATAAATGGTGGTTCGTGTAAAGTGTTGATAGTTTTTATATAAATAGCGAAGGATGATTGATAAGAACCACTCCATTCGAGTCCCTCACTTGACACGATCAACTGTCACTCCACATTCGATATTCGTCATACTACATTCGTCTCTCGAGCACAAACTCCAGAGCTCGTCTCGGTCATCATCACAACCGGATCGCGGCTCGGTCTGAGCATCTAGCTCATCACAATACTTTGTACTTTGCATCAAGACAATTAATATCGACATTCATCTCTACTACCGCTGCCTTTATCACCTTATAACCTCATCCTCATCGATACCTATAGATATGATACAATATAATAAAGAATCGCCTGTTTAAGACGTATTCTGGATTTTTCGGATATATCACTAATAGTCTGGAGAAACTCGTGATGATGGATAGCCATCAGCGAATATGCAATAGTGCAAGAGCTTTGGCGTGTTGGAGTGACCAAGAACGACCTTACAGTCTACACACTTTCGCGTTTCCGATGTATTCAAAAATTTTAATGAAATTTGTCAAATTTAAAGTTAAATTATCCAAAATGCTTTTGCTTACGCCACTTCTATTAGGAAAATAAAACAGTTATAAGTAAGAAGATATAATCCAAATAATAATATTAAAATTAAACGTATAGATGATAGATATTGTCTCTTGTTATATAAGGTTACATGTAAGTTGTACATGTGCAGTTCATCGTGGGACACTTATTCGTGCGCCGCAGTACGTGAAACATGAGTTCGTATAACATTTTATCAAATGACGAGTTCTTCGTTGAACATTTCACCGTGGAATACATTTGTACGTATCTTACAAAATGCGGCGATAGTTTGCAAATAGTACTGTTCCAATTAGAATAACCCTAACATAACCTAACCTAACCTAATGACATGAACTAAAACGCCGACCTTGAGTTGATGTTAGAAAAAGAGTATAGTTTGACGTCATAACTATACAAATCTAGCCTTGTAGTCAATTCTGCCACTTAATACTGGTAAGATAACCTCACGACAAAGTAGAAATGAAATGTGTACAAGTCCCATAGTTCTTGCTGACAAGTCAAAAACAACTTCTCAGTATAAACTTACTATGGAAGAAGAAGAAATAAAATCGGTCAAAAGACCACGAAGAAGCAGCACGTAAGAATAATCGTTTATTAGCTAAGAATAAATACTTTAATGTTGACGATATTAATAAATGTAAAGGAAAATTTTCGGTTCAGAAATCGAGAGATCTCATATGAAATTGTAACGCTGTGATTACAGACCTTCATACATACGATTTGGGAAATTTCCTCTCGGTCATTTTGAAATATAAATTGCTTGATTAATGACCATTAAAATAAGAAAATAAAAGATGTAAATAATTTTTCGCTTGAAACTTGATAAGTACATGCGTAATTAAGGCGAAGTCTTCATTGAGCCTTTTTTAAAGAGGCACCTAGCGGAAAAATACGAAGCTTGCAATTTGAGACATTTTTTTGGTAATTTACAATTTCAACTGTATTAATGAATAAATATGTTTCTGAAAACATTAAAAATAAAAATATTTTTTATTTTAAGTCAAAGACAAACTTACAATTGTAAAAAATGTAATAAAATGTGAATTTGTTCTATCGATCCGCACCCTATTATTACATATATTTTATGGTCATATTTATTATTAATATTTAGTTTATTAAGTTTTCTAAGCATCACCTAAGCGATTTTTGACAAATTCATAGTTTTAATATTTTTTATATCTATTTTAAAAAACATCGATTTTTATAAAAAATATAAATGTGTATAACTTGAAATCCTTTTTATTTATATCAAATCAATTATTTTTATAAATATAAATAAAATATTTATATTAATATAAATAAAAAGGATTTCAAGTTATACACATTTATATTTTTTATGAAAATCGATGTTTTTTAAAATAGATATAAAAAATATTAAAACTATGAATTTGACAAAAATCGCTTAGGTTAGTTAATAAACTAAATTTTAATAATAAATATGACCATAAAATACATGTAATAATAGGGTGCGGATCGATAGAACAAATTCACATTTTATTACATTTTTTACAATTGTAAGTTTGTCTTTGACTTAAAATAAAAAATATTTTTATTTTTAATGTTTTCAGATACATATTTATTCATTAATACAGTTGAAATTGTAAATTATCAAAAAAATGTCTCAAATTGCAAGCTTCGTATTTTTCCGCTAGGTGCCTCTTTAAAAAAGGCTCAGTGAAGACTTCGCCTTAAGCTTTGTACGAGTATTGAAAATGTATAAAAATACAATTATTAATACTTATAAATTCCTGTACTGTACAAAAATAAAGAATAAAAACTTATACATATAAAATTAGATTACGGTAAAGTTAAGCTACTATTATAAAAATATAAATATTGTAAACGCGTATTCATGTTAATATACGCGTACTTTTAAAATACAGATTTCAAATGTTAATAACTCAGAAATTCTAATAAATATTACAAAAGCAATTAGCAGAATATCTCGAAACGTTAGCTTGGATGGTCTTTTACCTACAAGTAACGATAATTCTCGATCGCACTCAGAATAAATAAATAAACAAAATAAAAAATTCAATATGACTCGTGACCTTAAAATTTTGAAGATTGAAACGTAATATTTAGTCCAGGATCCCATAGACTTTTCGTATACATAATATGCGGTACGCATTTTTACAATTGGAATAGGTTCTAGGGGTCACCGAGATATATAATGTCGATGTTGCCAGGCGATATTAGTGGTCATTTTTTTTATTGAAGTTTTAATTTTTTTTCTTATAACCCACCAAAAATTGTTCTGAGTTCTTCAATAAAACCAAGTCCAAATTAGGGATTGATTGAAAATATAATAATTGTACCATGCCGTCGGCATGGTCGTCGAACGATTCGTCCCATTTGAAAAAATAAAAATAGCGGGTAGTGCAATGTGTTCAAAATTACCGATTCTTAGGATCCTCCTTGGCTTAAATTATTTTATTTAGTAGAATTGGTGATAAATTATACGATGAAAATAACTGTGAACATTGAACCTGAATAAATTTGGTATCACACTGCTGAGAGTTTTATTTACGGTTAACTAAAAAATGTGGTGCTACAATAGAGATCCACCTCCCAGTTCGTTCCTGGTATCCTTATTGACAGCCCGGTTCATAATCTGAGCTAGCCGCAAGCCGGGTTACGTCACTAACCTAACCTAGTAAAGACATCTCCACATATTGTAATACGTACAAATATACTCCACGGTGAAACGTTCAACGAAGAACTCGTCATTTGTTTAATTGTACACGAACTCATGTTTTACGTACTGCGGTGCACGAATAAGTGTCCTGCGGTGAACTGTTTACGTACAAATTTCCGGATACGGTTATATTAATCGTATCTTCACGTGTATGGGTGCAAAAAAAGGACGAAGTTAGAATTAACAACAACATGATATTTAATTGTAATTAAAATAAAATTTATACACGGTATAATGAATTCTATGTGTAAAGTAGAGAATAACATTCATAAAACTAGTTTTTTATACGTATATAATAATATACTATCGGCGAGCCGGTGTAGGAATGACCAATTCGTAGGTGTTTGTATGCGTCCTGGCGTCTTCGACTCGCAGCCCGAGAAGCATGCAACTTGTCGATTGCAATAGTAGATGTCTTTTTCAAACTAAAAAGTCGCAATTGGCCACATATTATGTTTTGTGAATAACGATGACGTCACATCGACGTATTCGACACATTGCAGGCGGACGAGTTTTGATGTGAGAACCGTACTAAGTGCCATTAAATTTGGTCTTCACAGAAAAAAAAACATTGGACTTCACGCGAAACTAAAATATTTAGTTAAGTATCCACATTTCACGTAAATGCATATATAAAAGAATCATATTTTGTTTAAGTATTCATAAGACGTTTGATATTAGACACAAATTTGTACTGCACTATGAGCGCCTTATCTCTCAGAAACCTTCTTCTTCTTCTAGATTAAATTGTATAACAGCAAAACAAAGTATTTCATTCAATATTATAGTATATTGATATCTATAATATTTGTTATATAACATGATACCAGTCAAGTTAAACTAATCAACTCAATTTCTTTTCATTAATATGATTATTTTGTTTTATCATCAATACGTTATTATTGACGTGTGTATCTGTTATCTACGTAAACAAGGTCGACCGGACTTGCCCCTTTCATCCGTTGCCACTGCATTACCATAGCAACGAATTGCTTACAAAAGAAAACAAAAAGTACACAGTGACGGCACGCGAAATATGTGTAATTATTATCATTGGAGTTCCTGACAATCGTATTCTACAATCTAAATCAAAATATTTCTAATGCTTTGAATAAGTGATCACGAGTGACACATTACTTTGAGCAACGTTTCTCTTAGCTAATCAGATTCCTTTTGGCATTCTTAGAGCGACGTTTGCATTCTTACACCTTCACGTGTATGGAGTAGGTGCAATATATGGACGAAGTTAGAATAATCAACAACTTGATTTATTGTTATTAAAATAAAACTTATACTAGATACTGTAGGTATAATGAATTCTGTGTGTAAAATAGAGACTAATATTCATAAATGTAGTTATTTATACGTATATAATATACACAATATTCATGTCTCAACTAGAAAAGCATCGAATCCAGAAGTCATCGAGAAAATGGTATACATGCGGCAGGGCTCCCAGAAGACTGTGAGGTTGGTCAGGGTAAATCTATAAATGAAAAAAAAATATTTATCCTAATCTCAGCATTATATAGGTCATGAAACCTTGTTGGGTGGGACCACTAGACGCTATATAGCAGAAAATCTGACATGCCTAATTTTAATTTGAGCAGAGAGGCCACAGAAGGCGTCGCGACGATTCGATGGTGAAGAATTTGTTTAACTCGCGAAACGCTCAAATTCACATGGGTGTTTTCAATGTGTTTTTGGATACAAAGTAAGGAACATGACAAAATGGGCCATTCGCGGATTTTGATAATACTATTAAGTATTAAGTAAGTCTCTGACATTGTTTTTTTATTCGTATATTTTTTATTTTCTTAAATAACTAGAGGTACCTATATTATCATCGTATTATTATTAAAATTAGGTACTATTAGTTTATTTTTGTCGTACGAGAATTTTAGGTAAAATTCGAAATAAGCCATGCCTGACGTGTATATGGAATAATTAAATAAGTTGTAATATAGTTTAAATTTAAAATTATGCGTTGAAAAGTACAGTTGCTGACGTATTTAAAAAATAATTTGACATATTTGTTTAATGAAAATATTCTTGAAGACGTAAAAGACGTAAAAAATGGTTAGATATTTATGTTTTATTGTATCAGTCAAAAGATTTACCACTTGCTCGAAGTCAATGCCAGCTTTTTGCAGTGCGTGGAATAATCGCAAAGTTTTCGCGAAATGCGCGTTCTCATCCGCGGTTCCATGCAAGATGGCGAACTTTTTCCCGCGCAATTTTAAGACATGGTTTAGAAGGTTTGCCTCTTCGTATCCTTTCAAATTATCTTCTGGTGTTGGCATACTCATATGTGCCTCCATGTGTGTTGAAACTAAAAGATCATAATACATGTTATACGCCAGTAAATAATACTTTGTTGTTCGGCCATTATATTCATTCGAGAATATTTCTTTCCAGATGATGAATGAGAGTATGCAACTCCCTTCTGATTGATAATGAAGTACGAGTATGTAGGTACATACCTACTGAACATATTTAATTTTGCTCTCATTCATAACCTATTTGGTACTGAATTATTATGTTATTCGGGTGAGGCAATTAAAAAACTAATATTTTAGTGAAGATATAGTGATATGATAATAAAATGCCTCTTACTAAACTCTTGCAGATCAATCAAAGGTGCTATAGATACTCCGCATTTGTAAAAATTGTAATAATCTCTGACAAGTCCTTGTAGAACCGCGTAGCCTCCATAACTCCAGCCCCATAAACCAACATTGTTTTTGTCAATCCATGGGTAATTATCTAATAAATACCTGTTCGGAAAAAAGAGATATGTAAAACTTATAATTTGTATAACAGTCTTCAATTTGGTAGTCCTTGTTTTATTCTCAAACAAATAAACCAGCTCAACGCAAAGACAACTCACCAGTGATGTACATATTTTAATTTAGTCGACTCATAAAAAAACATTTGTTTAAATCCATAACTTTATAAGAGTATTGTATACATTAGCACATTAAGTAGCATGTTAGGTGGTTTTGTATATTGTGGACAGTGACGTCCCGTGGGGGTAGGAAGATTAAGCGTCGGTTGGGGGCGGCAATTACACGAAGGGTGGCAAATCGAGGAGAATCATTAGGTATATATAGAAATAACTAGGTACTTATGCTTAGTAATAACAGAAACTTTCCATTAAAAAATTCAACTCACTGTTTGGAAACAAAATGTTTTAATATGTCTAGTTTACTTATATTGTTATTGGACGTCACGACCTTCATGGACAGCAAAGACACGTGCAGATTTGCGAATTATATTTGAATTATAGATAGGTACATACTTACTTAATTTTGTGTAAAATGTTTCCCAGTCACTCGCGAGTCTTGGAAGTTATCAGGTGTATTTTTAAATGTACATATCTGAAACCGTGGACTCGCAATATTGTCTATTGAAGCAGAGATGGCATTTAAATTAAATTAAGTGGTGTATATATTGTTAGTAATGTATCTATTCAACACATTTATTAGATATTGGAGTCACGCAAGGATAACAAAAAATACTTTATAAAAAAATGTGGCGGAATTTCGGCGGCCTGGGGGCGGCAGATTGTCTAGGGACGTCACTGATTGTGGACATCTAACGTATATATACAAAATTCACTAATTGCAATAGGGTTGAATTTGTATGTATTCTTAGAGAATATTCAATACATATAGTGGAAATTTACCTTGTGCCATTGATGAAGTCATCTATTTCAACGGTCCCAAGATTACGATAAGGGCCGTAATAGATTTTAGACCCTTTGAACGGCGAACCTCTCGCTTCAATTCTGGCGTAAATATAATTGCGCTTCGTCGACCAAAAAATCTCATAATCTGGAAAAGAAATAGAGCGGAGTCGTAATTTTACTACGCAGGCAGTTCTGGTCTTAGGGCGATCGGACCGATTAGACCCAATTGGGACTCGAGTTCTTGATAGTTCCAGGCGAGTGAAAAAAAAACACAAAGATAATAGAATCTACAAGAAGACAGTTAGGTTTTAACTTTCATGACATATTTCATTCTACAACATTTAAAACGCAAAAATATATCATAAGAAAACATAATATCAGAATAATAATTATAGATTTTTTGAGAAAATTCAATTATATTCAAATACATTCAAAATGAGCTCTCTGGAAGATATAATATTTTAAGACTAATAAATAGGCAAATAATTTTATTGCTTTTTTGATTGGGTGTCAGATATCAACCACTAGTAACAAAATATTTTTTTTATTCATTTATTCTACAAAGACATATTGAGCACATAACAAATTATTAATTCAAGACGTTCACAACATGATATTTAGAATGAAAAGAACAGGTAAATCAACTTAGTAAAGAAAAAAAACAATACAAAAGAAATAAAATAAAAAAAGAACAATAATTCAAGAAAAATACGAATTAAAACAATAAAATATAATTTAAAAACGAAATACATAATGCATCGCAAAAATGTCTACATCTCTTGGGAGTGCATTGACCAACCGTACAGCCCTCGCTATTGGTACCTGGTGAGCCTGGCATGAAGAAATAGTTTTCACCCTAAATAGATCATGGCTGCGCTGCGTGCATAAAAATTCAAATTTTCCAGAATATCGGGATTGAAAACTATACCACGTGAGAGCAGGGAAAAATGCTTTAAGAGCAGAAGTGACCTACGACCTTCAAGAGAATGAAAGGCGAGCAGAAGAAATAAAAAATAAAATTAAAAGAAAATACTCGTTTGAGAAACTGTTCAAAGGAAAAAATTTATATATATTAAAATAAAAATGTCGAAAAAATTTCTTATGAAGACGCTCTAAAACAAGCTTATACGAAACCTCATAAAGACTCCAGATAATGGATCCATACTCAAGAAAATTCCGTATTAACGACACATAGTGTACGTAAAAAAATTGGATTCTTGAATGGCTTGGCTTGTCTCATGATGAATCTTAGAAGCTTGCTCGCACGCAATGCCGTAGAAGTGATGTATAAGCAAAATGATAAACGTGAGTTAACAATATGCCAAGAACTTTTATTTTTGAATCTCTTTTCTACAGGCTGCACTCATTAAATTAAATATTATTTCGCAAATTGCATTGAAATGTGGAATCGAGAGTATGTGGGCGATATTTTTATACTTATAAATTATTGCAAGCGGAATGATCTTTAAAGAATATTATCATTTTTCATCTATTATTTTTTCTCGTTTGCTTCAGTAATATTCATAAAAGGTGGTACGCCAGGCTGTCTACAAAAAAATAGTGAGCCTCTTTAAACTATATACGTACATTTTGTACACATACAACTTTTTTTAAGTAGGGATTTTCAGAGGCAATGCGAGACTCGGGATTTCTCTGTTGAACTCGGGACAATCCCACTCAAATAAGGACGTCTGGCAACCCTGATTCCATACCAAGTAGAATTGTATTATCGTATTACTTAACTTTATATTAATGTTTATAATGGTCTGATAATCTATTTACATAAAAAAACCGGTCATGTTGATAATAATTTAATACTGTATATTATAATTTCTTAAAACAGCTTACTTAATTCTTGAAATTCTGTGACGATAGCTTCAGGTGCAGCATATATATGTACGATCATCGGATATGTGACGTTGGTATCTTCGGGATCGAATTGCGGAGGAAAGAATATCTTGAAGAATACATCAGACCCTGGTAACGGAACTCGAAGGTATTTTATTTGTGGAAGATGGTACTCATCAATTAATTTTCTTTGTACTGCATTATCTTGCCAGAGTATCACGGGTTTTATGGTCTGTAAAATTGACTGCTGTTAAGAAAAGTTGATAACAACTAAAATAAGTTGTTTTTAAGCTACAAATAAAATTAATAATACAAAAGGCTCTCGGGAAATGATCCATAATTCACCAGCGACTCAAAACTCAGCATGTATTTCATTTAAATGTTTTTTCGAGTGCAAGCATAGGGTTTTTATTTCATGCCTCTATAATTTTACTACGTATCAATCACAATTAAATGCGTGATATAGAGATCTGCACCAAACGATTTGTCGTGGAGCGACATTTTAAATGTAGAAAGTTGCGTTTGAGATATTTTTTACGATTTGCCTATTCTTGATACTTTAGCTGTTAGTAGTTCTTAGTAAACTATTATACATATGAATGAGAATTAACTGTATTATGTGTTTTGAATGCACACAATGCGAGAAGATGCCAAAAGACAAAAACCGGGTTGCAAAAAATATCTACGAGGAAATTATACAAAACTCAAATCGATTATAATTTCAATTCAAATTACATCAAGTACACTCAGTCAACAGTATTATTTTTTATGTTTCATCGATCTAATTTATAATTCAATTAAAACATTATAAATTCAAATTGATTTGAGTTTTGTACTATTCCATTTGCCATTGGTGAGTGCACATAGTGGATCTGAAGATACTGAAAGGCAAATCCGGGGTCGCAAAAACTACTATAATGGAATAGTACAAAACTAAAATCAATTAGAATTTAAATTAATCGTCGATAGTATTAAGTTAAAAAATATATAAATTATATCTAAGTATTATAATATAGTCAAATATTATTATGCTATAATATCTACATATAAGAAATAGACAATTATCACTTTATTATTTATTATTTCAACGCAAACTTTTGTTATTCCATGTGACATGAATTTAAAAATAAACGTCTGAAGATTGGATAATTATTGTGCAACATATCCACTCAACAAAATAAATACAAGTACCTATATCTAGATATTTTTTAAATACTCATCAAGTTTTATTCATTACACGTTTAATATAGCGAAAAGTGTGTTGAAATTCTGTATTTTAAATATTTAAATGATAGTTCTTAAATTTATAGTGAATCGCTATTCTCTCTATAGTCTTCGCATCTGTAAATTCGACGGCGAACGGTGCCAATGACCGATCTGAATGGGTTTATTTTCTGCGGCTGAGGTCCACGTCAAGGTGCACCATTACAGATGAATTAAAGCATAGATTGGTAAAAAAAATATTATAGTAACTATAATTTAATTACGCGAGGTTTATAAATGAAGGTATTATATCGAGGTGCTTGACTACAGGTAAAATACTTACTAAAAACGCTACGTAAAATGTTACAGTCAAGTTGTTGAATATCAGTGTTACTGAGGATTGTCCGTACGCATATTATATAATTACGGGACCTACAGACTGGCTGAACATTGTGTTTTAGCAGTTATTTGTTTTTTTTCAATAATATAAATTCTTTTTTGATGATACTAACTATAAATAATTACAAGATAAAAAGAACTTTTTATATACCAAGTTTTTAATTCTGTTGGATTATATTATAAACTTGACAATTCTGTGTATTAATAAATACTTTTTTTATACAGATAGCTATACTGAATAAATATAAAATACTGAATTGCCATTTTGACATTTCATATTGATTTCCATAGTAACGCAAGTATGTATTAATAATTTAGTTGCTAGGACCCCCTTAGCAACCAAAAATAGTGTTCTACTTTTTACGGATTTATTCCGAAATAAATTTCCATACAAAACAGAATTAACTGAAAATGAATTCAATTCTGCTTAAAGATGGCTAAAAGTATTAAAAGAATGCTTTGTCATCGTGTTTTGATAATATATTCTAAAAGTTTCAAATGTCTAGCTTGTAGGAAAGTTAGTTAAAAATCGATTACAAGATTTGTAATCGATTTTTAATCGATCAAACAAGAAGACGAGCTAATAAAAACGTGGTAATAAAATATATAATTATTTATATAAATACCTCAGTATTGTAAATGACGGTATATGGAGGTGCTCGGCTATCACAGGTGAGTGAAAAATACTGGTCGCCAGGTGAAAATGTTACTGCCACATTATTACAGAGATCGCCGTACGGAGTTGTCATGTCGCAAGAAATACACTCGTTCAAGGCGCATTTTCTAATGTCCCCGTGTAGTATCTAATAATTTATAATACTTATAGTAATAATAATAATATTATATTTTTTATCATGGGCCGTATAGTGTGAAAGAATTTTTGTGAATGAGTACGTCCAAATCGATAGGTTGTTTTTTGTAGCAATGTCGGTATATAGTGATTGCAATGGACCTCTTCTGGTTCTTTCTCTTCCTCGCTGGTGTTGGTGTGAAATCTAATCATTGGAAATATTAAAGTATAGATTATAATAGTATGAAAGACCAGAATGAATATCAGTGATGAATGAGCGGCCAGGAAAGATGAGAGATTGTTTTTAGCGATTTATACAATTTGTATTTAAAATAAAATTTACTTAATTTTTATTTAAAAATATATTATGTAATCGTTAAATTTTTACCATTATGAAAAAAGATAGGATACCATAAGGCCACAATTAAATTTTACAGAACATCGCAGTAAAGATTGCTTAAGATTAGATTCCTAAAATCATAATCCAAAAACTCCATTTTCGACCTATGTATGATACGTGGGTCCTTAAAAATTGCCCTCTTCTGTTAGTTAAATATTATATATTTATCAATAACTTACATTAGGTCAGCCTTCTCATTCCACCCTTCAATGGCAATAACTGTCCTCAAACCAGACGTCATTGCTTGAGGAGTTTTCTTTCCTCGAGTGTATTTTGCAAGATGGAGAAATTCTCCATTGGATGTATCATTTTGAAGTATTGGAACGATATTTACGAAATATTTGGGGTTGGTGCGAGAGAAAATGGGCGTAATGATTTCTATCCAGCCATGTTTTTCCTGTCGAATTACTTCCTGGAACATTAATTGATATAATTTTTATCAGATAATCGGTGTAAAGTCTTATCCAGGGGTATTTTAGAAACCACACGGTCTGATGTATTGATGACATATATTATGTCTCTGATAATTATCTTAGGAATTGAAGGCATCCGTTGTTTGTTCTACCAAGGTGCAGAACTGACCTACTATTAGTGATGCCAATTGGGAGGGCAATAACCATATTTAGTGAAATCGCTTCGGAAATTGATATATTCCACTTACGTGAGGGTGAATTTAAGTAGACGTTGTTTTATAAGTTTTGAATATAGGGTCTATCAATAATTCACTCTGTGTGCTTCCATCTAATTTAATTTATGTTATTTTATTATTTATTGTATTATTAACTCACATTGGTTTGTATTTATATTTAAAAAAATGTTAACATTTATTTTATGCCATGTCGCGAATGCTTTAAATTTATAATTTGTTATGTTCATTATATGTCAAATAAATAAATTTGAATTTGAATGGGATCAGAAGGAAGGAAAAGTAATTGACCAAAAACCATTGTAATAATAAAACATCCATCAGATCATAGTTTGTTTGATGATAGATTTGTAACAAAATATCAACCTTCACGAACTAATCATTCATTTAAATTTCAAATCTAAAACAGATCATTCATTCTCTTATCAGCAACTTTGTGTGAGAGAAGTTAACATTCAATTTACGAGGATTTTGTGTTATCCATGCGCTCTAAATACATTCATATTGAATGAGTATTTATATTCAAAATACGTCAGAAGATAGAAAATTTTAAGTTGATGTTAACTATTGGTCATTCAATGAATTTATACGATTATGATTACATAATGCATCGATTAAAAATTATGACATATTATTCTAATTCAAAACTAATTACTAATAAAGACATTACAAATATGATTTATTTAAATTTATAATACAATAAAGTGTAGGGGCAGCAAATGACTGCTTTATCTTGGCTACACAGCCTACGTAATTGCCTAAATGTCCAAGGCTTTGTCGGATATGACTGAAATTTCAACTTTCATGATAAAATTTATATGGTTTTCATACAGGTATCTATATAATTCTAAATACTAGCTAAAATATTATTTCCAAAGACTTGTCTTACATTTTCACATTTGGCGGTATTAACATCACAAATAACTAGTATGGATTTATTTTGCACCCTGTTCATCCAGATAAGGACCAACTCATGAGCGGAAGCCCAAGTGCCTGCTGCGAGAAGATGATCCTTCGAAGCTAATTCCACTGGCGGTTTCAATGTCACCCACTTGAGTTTAGATGCGTCGGTCAGATTTAAAATTTTTACAGATACGTTCGGTTGTGGTTTCCCTGGCTGAAAAAGGTAATTTAATAGTAGTTATCAACGTTATGTAGGTTTGTATAACAAATTTAAGTCCCAAACATTTTTTTTTGGTTCCTGAATCTGGAAGATTTTTTCCCTACGTTTTGTATAACATGTTATTTCACAATAATCACTGTTTTATTCACTTTGCTTGCTTTGGATTTGCTTCTACTCTTAAATTAACAAAAATTAAATTTAGTTTCACTTTAGGCCGCGTTTCGGTGACAAACGCTACCGGCTAGATTATACTTTTGCGTACACACGTTAACGTAAGGTCCACTAGACATATTGTTCCCGTACATCCCTTCTTGGATGGACGGATGCGCGTCTCAAACGTCCGCACATAAAATTTCCATGAACAAACCGTTCCTAAAATGGATACCTGGCGGAATTTCTGCGACTTGTAGCAACATCCAGCGATGGTCGTGTGTGACGGCACTTACCAGGGTCTGTTTTTTACTATCAAATATTACATTTTTTTTACTGGGTTTGTTTTTAATTTAAATTAGCTAACATTGCATTTGATTTCACAGAAGAACTTTTTATCAGTCAAACACTTACTGTTTAATGTCTTAATAAAACTGTAAGTAGTACATTGTCCGTTTCATCCGTTATAATTATTAAAAAATGATTGAACCAATTTTAAAATTATGAAACTTGCACAGTTTATAGATTACATTATTAGTACCAATTAAGTGTGGTTTTTCCCTTACCCTTTTCCTTCTACAACATTCATCTCATATTCCATTTCCGCAATAAGTTACCTGATTGCATTCAAAAATAGTTAATTACTAATACTACCATCGTAACTCTAAATTCAGTGCCCCGGCCTGTCTATAGTTTGCCTTGAGGTTATAGGCTATAATGATAGTACCAACTTTTGCATTAAGGGCGCGAATACTCAGATAGGCCAGACAAGTTATTAAATGCGAAAGGTCTAGAGCTCTCCATAACATTTATTAAGAAAACTCAGTATATAGTCGGCCCCTAAACCTCCCCCGGAAAAGGTAGGTGGACAACGTTAATTAGACGCAGAGAGGCTGAGTGTGACTGCCTGAAGAAAGTGAGCTCTGGATTGAGATACTTGGAGAACGGTTGTACAAACGTCAGCTTAAGTTAGTAAGTAAGCATGATATACCTATCCTTTATGTTTTTTTAATAGTTTTTTTATAGAAATGAAATACAAATCTTTTCTACCTCAGAGTATCTTATGTAGCGTGTTGTGGGATATTGATCAGTAATGTTATTTGGCTGACCATAGGTGAAAAACGTTACGTTGTCCAAACGGGAATCATTGAACGTGGCAATCGCAAGCCAATCCTCATTTTTGGATATCCACGTTACTGTTTGTTTGACTCTGTAAAATCTATCTGAAATAAAACAGTTATTTTAACACAGCATTGACAGTAAGTTGGAAAAGACGTAGATTATTGTTGCTATCGTTCTGATGTATTCCATGATACTAATTTGTCAAATCCAATAAAGAAGTAAATATTGAACATACATAATTTGAAAACATCTCATGCATTTACTAGAAGGAATCTTTTTTAGAAAAATAAATATGACACCCGACGAGACTTGAACCTGTACCCGCTCATTTCACACCAGTGTGCTTTACCAATTAGGTTACAGGCATCCTAATTAATTACGACGATTTTTAACTAGTAATTCTTACATGAAATGCTTATCGAATTGTGTTATTATGTTGGCTACCGGGTCTGTATATTAAATTATGGTAGATATCAATTAAATGCCTTAATTACCAACAGACGTCACAGTTTACTCCAATACTTTGTCTTATATAACGCATGTACTTGAACTTGGTTGCTTTTTTCAAAACAAGATTTTTTCTAGTGAGTATCATGTGATTATGTTGGTATGTTTAATATTTAGAATGTTACATTCTCAAATCATGTGAATTATTCGTTGAATAAAAGAAGTAAGTAGTAATAAATAAATAGTTTTTTTTAATAAATTAATATATATATATATATATATAGTAATTATGATGTTTATACCCTTGTATGTGTAATCAGGCATTCCGTTATAAATTAACCCAGGAACACCATCCGTTGTGAGAGCCAGAGGTTTAATGTTGCTTGTAACGTCTTCAATATAGTAGACATTATTTTCGAAATTGTAAATTAATAAGTGGTTGCGAAGGAATTGGCATACACCTATTCGTTGATTATCAGCCAATTGGGTCAGGATTCTAAATAATAAAACAAAACAATACCATTCAACAAAATAGCGTACCAACAATACTCCGCTTCTAGATGTAATGTACCTAATACCATTAATGTTTCCGAATTTCGAGATCTTGTAGTATCGGCGTTCGAGGGAGACTACCTGTGCTGATCACGTTACCAACAAGAAAGCTTAAAAATGAGAATGGATCTTCTAATTAATCAAACTTTAAATAGACCAGCGACCTAAGTCCTCGCTTTATTTATATACATATTTTCTGATTTTATTTCTTCCTTCCTGTGGTGATGCAGGATAAAATCACAGTTTTCAATTATATATTATAGGTAGTTAGGTGCGTCAAGAATACGTAAGTACAACGTTATATTTAATAACTCGAAAAAGATTTTATTTTAATAAGAATGAATGCTCTTATCTTATCTATAATCATATATAAATTGCATCAATGCAAAAAATATTAAATTGCAGTTTTCAATATGTTTACGACGTATTGATTGAAAGTTAAAGAATTCATACTTATCACACACAACTGACACACCCTTTTTAAAAATGAAATTAAAAATTATCTCACCCATTTTCTATATCATAAAATGCATGCCGCCATGAAAATTCTTTCAGGTGATTCTAAAAACAAAATATCTAATTAATAAAAAAATAATAATTATATAATTTACGACTTCATTTTAGGTGGATTTTTTTTTCACAGAATAAACATAAAGTGTAAAAGAACTGTATGTACAAAACCACTTAAATATAGTCAAAAATATAAGTGAATTAACATAAAATTGGGACTCTTCATAATATAGTCCTCTGATTCATAACTGTCCCTAGAATACGGTTATTTATGACTATTATTTTTACTAGTACCAAATTGGTGAGAATATTTTTTTTGTCTGAAACTTTGACACAAACGCAATATTAATGTAACAAATGATTAAGATCTTAAAGTAGGTTAAATTAAGATTAGGGTGTATAATATTGAAAACAATAATACTATCGACCGAAGGTAGGTACTTGGAATGTACGATGGAATTTGAATTTAAATTCTAATGGATTTATGGAGCGGTGAATTCATTGGAATGATAACAATCATCGTAAACAATACGTCAATTTCATAAATAAGAGTATTTTTGTTAATATAGTATTCTAAAGTGACGGTTTTTTATTCTATTCTTGATAATATATTATATTGAAAAGTGACAATATGTCAATATCATAAATAAGAGTATGTTTTGTTAATAATTATAATATTCTAAAGTGACGATATTTTGTTCCATTCTTGATATAATGAAAAGTGATCAAAAAGCTTTCACAGATGACTAAAAGCAAACTTTTTAAACAATTTTAAATAAAACAAGTGCATCTCTCGACAATACTAACATGTCTTTTTCTGAAAACATACTGTATACCTTACCCTATTTCGGTCAGTGCGTATTAGTAAAAACTTTTGGTCAAGTGATATAGTAAGGTCATGCGAATTTAATTTCTTCACAATGTCTTCGTTAAGAAATAATGTAGACTCTTGATTCTTCAAATTATACAAAAACACTCCTCCTTCATTGCTTTTGAAATATATAAATTCAGATCCTAAAATAATAACATCATTACAAGAAAACTTTCACTAACTTGGCTAATGTGAATTTGGTTAGTTTTGTCGATATAATAATATCAAACAATTCGAAAACGTATTCATTTTGATAAGTTTGTTAGAAAACTTCATTGGCCTAGAGCAGTGCTTCTCAAACTTTTTCATACCTCGGCCCCCGAAATAAGAAAAAAAATCAAAGGCCAAAAATTTTAGTCTTTAGTGACCAACAGTACTTTGTTAACCGTTAATTATTATCATATGTATATTTTTATTAAAAATGATAGAACACTTCATTTAAGTACTAGCTTGTAAGGCAAAAAAAACTAACTTCAAATTTATTACAGCTACAGCCTACAAAAACAATTTAATGAAAGGGATCTGATTGTATATTTTTACATAATAAATCATAATAATAATTATAATCAATAATAATGAATATCCGGTACAATGTTTGAAATGCTAATTCGCAAGGTTTGCTCCAAGGTTTCCGTTGAAAGACATGACATGCGTTTTCGTTTTATTAACAGTAATGATGAAAATACTGTTTCGTTTGTGATGTTATATGTTTTTATGATTATCGTTGTTTTAAATACTGAAATATTTTGCTGCTCCCCGGCAGGAGCTCCAGGCCCCCTAGGGGGCCGCGCCTCCAAGTTTGAGAAGTACTGACCTAGAGGCCCGACTTCCTTGCAGGTTTTCCGATGCTTGTATTTAAAGGTTGTGATTGAAGCCTGAGTGTTTTTTTTATAATGCATTTTTCACAGTTATTTTGTCATTCTGCTGCATGATAAAGAATTGGATGAATAAATCTGAAATTAGACATTATGCTAACTGAACGCTTAAACACCCAAATGCAGTTGTAAAATAGTAATATGCAATTTCTCATTGAGAAAAGCAGTTGAGGGTAGTATCCTGCTCTGTTATAATAATATAACATTCCCTATACCTAATCCTCGCAATTCAATAACTATGTGATATGGAAAGGTGCATGTAAGGTATAACGCGAAAAGATCACAAAATATACCAATAAATACGAAGGGACGCGAAGTGATAAAGGTTACTTAGCAGAAAACATGTCAATCGGCTAGAATGTCGCTCGACGAATGGATAACCAATGGACAAATACTATTATTCAGTGGTACTCAATGAGCACTAAACGACCACAGAGACACCCTTAATCCCGCTGAGTTGACGAACTCATAGAGTTTGGTGGATATGCATAGCAGCAAAGAATTAAGCACCGAGAAGAGTGGAAAAGGCTAGGGGAGGTTTTGATAGAATCGTGGATCGACCCCATATAAAATATATCATAATTATCATGTTTAATGATTCACCTAATTTCTTGAATAACGAATAACTTAAACGAGATAGTTACATTAAAAAAAACACCAACCTGATATCCATGTTCCATTAAAATATTTATTCGTGAATTTGTCTGTGGTATATAACTCTTTAAGCTGAAAATATTTTTTATTGTCCAACAATTTTAATGAAAAACCACAGTTTATGATTGTTAATATGATCAAACAACTCAATAGACTCGACATCTGAAATAAATTTTTAATATTCAATGTTATTTAAAGCAAATTAACTAAATTGGCGTACTTATACATTGGGTTTATTGGAATCTCTCCTCTCAATTTTTTCCCCGTCCACTCCGTTTAAAAAAAAAGATTTTTCTTTTAAATAAAGTCCATACACTTTCAATTTTCTTTTTTTTTATTTCCCTAAAATCACTTTCTTATGAAGATGCCAATCTCTAAGGTGCCGGATGTTTTATAGAGTTTGTCAAAAACAAAGTACGATTTAAAATAAGATTAATAAAATTTGAGGTTTAAGGAAGAAAATAAAACCATGCTTAAATCAATGACGGACCGCATATATATGTTGAATATAGATAGGCTGTGGTACTTAGCATATATTTTTTTGTACAATATGATGCATCCGTGATCGTAACTATTAATAGGATAAAATGGAATATTTAAGATATATATATATATAATTTATAATATGTTTTTTGAGCTTGTTGTCTGTAAAAGTGAATTTTTCCATACTGTTCGTACTAGAGAAATACAATTAACTATCAAATACACCCGGCGTTACGCAAGTCAAAAATATGTGAACTTTTAATGTGGTATTTTACTAGTTGGAAAAATATATTTTATATAATATAATTAGTTCTATAATATAATATCTTTTACATAAAACAAGTAGGTACAAGAACATCAAAAGTAAAATATGGCTCGCACTGGACGTCTATGACGAGTAAGTTAGTAATATAATTTATTTACTAACGTAACTTGATTATAAAGATCTCAATAAAAACGTGGTCATAAGTAACAATTCGCATGAATTATAGAATGACCGATAGCTCAGTGGTGAGAGAAACGCGTGCCGGGACTTTTATCGAACTTTTTTTTCTATAATCTTTTATTAATATATGGGTGGTTCACAATAATTATGGATCAGGTCCATCAAAATGGAACCTGATATATTTGGATCTAAAGTTAAAACAGCTTTTGTAAAATTCAGGAATATTTTCACTTTATATACTTACCATATTTTGATAGTACATGAATAAATTTAAATAAATAATCGAAACATCAAGTATATTCAGGCTTTATTAATATTAGCAAATCTCTTTATACTACCGAAGGAACTGTCAAAATGGACATGATTCACATTCAATTTGATGTCTTATCAATACTTGTATTGCCATTTATGCGGAAAATTGTATAGCTACGACTGAGATATTATTAACACACAATATAGAAATCTGTTTTATCTAGCCACTGAAATAAAAAAATCTAATTTTATGAAAATTGGACTTGATCCATAATTATCGTGAACAGAACCTGTGTCAGAGGTTTTTCAACATTATGTTGATACTAAAATAAAAACCAATTTTGGGATCGTTCTAAGGATGAGTTCGTAGATATGTCAATATACTATATTATATAATATATATTGCATCAGGATGATATGACAACGATTGGGTATTTGAGATTATCACGCTAGGTGAAGAGATTACATGTAAACTGTACGTAAAATATTTCACCGTGGCACAGTTCGCCGTGAGCTTTTTTATCGGAAAGAGCTGACCGTATACTATACGGTTTGAAATTTCATAAGATTCAATATTAACATTAATTCAATTTTTATCGTTGGTTTTGGCAAAATTCATGAATTCAAGAATGAAAACCGAACCAAAACTAACCTAATAAACAATGTTTGATATGCAATTAAAAATTATGCAGATAACAATTAAAAAAAGAAAACGAGAAACGTCAAATTTCTACAGCTCATGCAAGAACGTGTGGACTTTAAACCTTTGATTATTCATTTATTCAATTATGTATTCATTCAAATATTTAATATTAAATAACTAATACCTACCAGTTCGTATGGAGAGAAAACAATGAGTATCTATCTATTATAATATTTCGAGATTTCAGTAAAAAATAATTGGTTTAAATGTATTATTTTCTGGTTTAACTTTATTTGACTATAAAAATATAGATGGAAGATAATTATAGTTGCACTATTTTTCTCCAAGGATGATATTTTTAGTATAACGCGCTCCTTGTTATGGATTGTTGTATCTAGTTTAGAAATAAATTGGCACTTTCGTTGATCAGACGATACATATATCTTTTGGTAACTACGCAATTTATATTAATACACATCGGATTATACATACTGTTTTATTTGATGGACAATTTTAATCTTAAATTCCACAAGATTCCTCTCACGTGCGATCCAAGATAACCTACAAATTTATTCTAACGCGTCTAATAATAATATAAAAATCTTGCAGCATGATAAAAATAAAACTGAAGTAGACGAAGTCGCCACCAGCCTTATTTAGCTTAATCTGTAATAGCACTCAAATTTCGCATAGGGCACGTTTCTTTATACGACGCTGGATAGTGGATACTAAAATACGGCGTGTTGGCGAGACCAAATGAATTACCTTACTGAGGTAGGCAGTCTACAGTCTGTCATGTTTTCGATGTATTCTATTTTTTTAATGCAAAGTTTAAAGAAGTTTTTGAAAAATTTAAAGTTAAAGTATTCAAAATGCCTTTGTTCACGCCACTGCAATTAGTATAATAAAACAGGCATAAGATAGAAGACATAATCCAAATAATATAAATAAAATTAAAAGAATACATAATTGTCTCTTGTTATATTAATCGTATCTTCACGTGTATGGAGTAGGTGCAATATATGGACGAAGTTAGAATAATCAACAACATGATTTATTGTTATTAAAATAAAGCTCATACTACATACTGTAGGTATAATGAATTCTGTGTGTAAAATAGAGAATAATATTAATAAATGTAGTTATTTATACGTATATAATATACACAATATTTATGTCTTAACTAGAAAAGCATCGAATCCAGAAGTCATCGAGAAAATGGTATACATGCGGCAGGGATCCCAGAAGACTGTGAGGTTCGTCAGGGTAAATCTATAAATGAAAAAAAAAATAAAAATAATTTAATATTTATCATAATCTCAGCATTATAGGTTATGAAACCTTGTTGGGTGGAACCACTAGATACAATATAGTAGACAATCTGGTTAAGCAAGCCACAATATGCCTCATTTTATTTTGAGTAGAGAGCCCACAGAAGGCGGCGCGACAAATCAACGGTGTGGAATTTGCTTGACTTGAGGGTGACCTACGCGACAGGGTCAAACTCACATGGGTGTTTTCAATGTGTGTTTGGATCCTGAGTATGGAACACGACAGGTGGAAAGGTTCTCAGAATTTTGGCCGGCAATAAAATGGGCCCTTTGCGGATTTTGCAATACTAATATAAAGTCTCTGACATTGTCTTTATTATTCGTATATTTTTATTTTCTTAAATAACTAGATGAATATTATCATCGTATTATCATTATAATTAGGTATCATTAGTTTATTTTTGTCGTACGAGAATTTTAGGTAAAATTTGAAATAAGGCGTGTCTGACGTGTCTATGGAATAATTAAATAATATGTAATAAAGTTTAAATTAAAAAATAAGTGTTCAAAAGTACAGTTTCTGAAGTAGGTACCTATTTAAAAAATAAGTTGTCATATTTGTTTAATGAAAATATTCTTGAAGCCGTAAAAGTTAAGGACGAAGTTATAGGTATATGCCTATATATATATATTGATGCATGACGTATATATTATCAGTGGTTAGATATTTATATTTTATTGCATCAGTCAAAAGATTTACCACTTGCTCGAAGTCAACGCCAGCTTTCTGCAGTGCGTGGAAGAATCGCAAAGTTTTCGCGAAATGCGCATTCTCATCCGCGGTTCCATGCAAGATGGCGAACTTTTTCCCGCGCAATTTTAGGGCGTGGTTTAGAAGATTTGCCTCTTCGTATCCTTTCAAATTGTCTTCTGGTGTTGGCATACTCATATATGCCTCTATGTGCATTGAAACTGAAAGATCATAATACATGTTATACGTGACTAAATAATAGTTTGTTGTCGGCCATTATATTCATTCTAGAATATTTCTTTCCGGATGATGAATTTGGAGTAGGTATGCAACTCCCTTCTGCTTGATGATGAAGTAAGAAGGTACCTTCCTACTGAATATATTTAATTTTTCTAAGTATTGAATATTCTGTTATTCGGGTGAGGCAATTTAAAAAATAATATTTGAGTGAAGATATAATATGATAATATAATGACGTCTTACTGAACTCTTGCAGATCAATCAAGGGTGAAATAGATACTCCGCATTTGTAAAAATTGTAATAATCTCTAACAAGTCCTTGTAGAACCGCGTAGCCTCCATAGCTCCAGCCCCATAAACCAACATTGTTTTTGTCAATCCATGGGTAATTATCTAATAAATACCTGCTCAAAAAAAAAAAGAAAATTATGAAACTTTTAATGTTATAAAATGTTTCTCAAACAAACAAACCAGCTCAATGCAATGACAACTCGCCAATGATGTGGGTACATATTTTAAATTAATTGACTCATAAAAAACATTTGTTCAAATCAATGAGTTTATAACAATATTGTATTCATTAGTACATTACGTAGCATATTATGTGGTTTTGTATATTATGGACAACTAACGCATATAGACAAAATCGACTAATTACAGTAGGGTTGAATTTGTATGTATTCTTAGAGAATATTCTATACATATTGCGGAAACTTTACCTTGTGCCATTGATGAAGTCATCTATTTCAACGGTTCCAAAATTACGATAAGGGCCGTAGTAGATTTTCGACCCCTTGAACTCCGAACCTCTCCCTTCAATTCTGGCGTAGATATAATTGCGCTTCGTTGACCAAAAAATCTCATAATCTGGAATTTTTTTAAAGCAGAATCGTAATCGATTAAACCTTTTCGACCAAACCGAGACTCTTGTGATGCCAAATATGTTGGGCAAACAGGACTGATCTTTTAACACTAGAATCAAAGAGCATTTAGCCTGTGCCAAAAATGGTAATGAAACTTATTCTTTTGGAAATCATTTATGTTTAAGTAATCATTCTTTTAATATAATTAATTTTTTTTAAATCCTACACTTGAATGAGAAACCTAAAAAAGTGGATAAACAGAAAATCCTAGAGATTAATAGGTATATATTTTTGCCTAATTCTAATTTGTTTAATGAACAATTGAATTTGGTGTCACCTCCATTATTGTATCATATAGAATGTTTGGGATTGTCTTATTGATTTAACATAACTTTATAGATTGTTCATTATTTATTGTTTTATTATATTTGTTATTTAATTTTGACTCATATTTTCGTTTGTCCATCAAGTGGTAATATTGTTTTATTTTATTGTAAATTTTATAAATGAGTTGTTATTCAAATTTTATTATGTAGTTAAAATATTGACTAGTCATAAATATTTGCTTGTTGTAATATTGAAATGAAATTTTTATATCAAAACGGTCATGTTGATGTTAATTAATTAAGAGAGCTTACTTAATTCTTGGCGTTCTGTGACAATAGCTTCAGATGCAGCATATATATGCACGACCATCGGATATGTGACGTTGGTATCTGCAGGATCGAATTGAGGAGGAAAGAATATCTTGAAGAATACGTCAGATCCTGGTAACGGAACTTGAAGATATTTTATTTGTGGAAGATGATACTCATCAATTGATTTTCGTTGTACTGCATTATCTTGCCAGAGTATCACGGGTTTTATGGTCTGTAAAATTGACTGCTGTTTGAAAATGTGAAATGATCGACAATTCACAAGCGACGCAAAAGTATGACCAAAAATGCACAATATCATATTGTATAGTGGTTATAAATCTCGACCTTTGTCTATAAAATTCAAACAAATTGGAGTTTCTTATCATTGCCTTTATTCTGAGATAAATATTCATTTGGATGTTTTTTTGAGTGCATTCATAGAGTTTTATTATAAGCCTTCAGAATTTTACTGCGTACCAACTACAATCAAACGCGTAAAAGGAATGTGATACAGAAATGACATCCTGCCTGTGTGCCAAACGGTTTATCGTGGAGCGATATTTTAAATGTATACAGTTCCATTAGATATTTTTTTTTGCGACTCAGCTATTCTTGCTAATATTATACTTAGTAGTTTTTAGTTATTATGTTTTATTCATCACACTTTTCAATATAGCGAAAAATGTCTTGAAATGCATTTTTTATATTTCAATGATTATTCTTAAATAGCTAGTGAATCTCAATTATTTTTATAGTGATGGAAACTAGCTAGAAGATGCGACAACGAAATAGGCGAAGGGCCGATCAGAGTGGGTTCATTTTCCGCGGCTGAGGCCCACGTCAAGGCGTACCATTACAGGAAAATTAAAACACAGGTTGATTATTAATTTATTAGAATAACATTAATTTAATTAGCCGAGCTTTATAAATGATAGTATATGGAGGTGCTTGACTATCACAGGTGAGTGTAAAATACTTATCGCCAGATGAAAATATTACTGCTAAGTTTTTGAATATCCCTGTTTCTGAGGGTCCGATATCCATGCTTCGTACGCATATTATGCTATTTACATAAAGTTCAAAAGCGGTCAAAAGCATTCCAGTCCAGCTTGCCGGGAGCAGATTTGATACATTATACTTCGGAGGTCTTATTACTATGTTATCGGCATAGCGCAGATCAATAAGGCACCTACTCTCCAATTATGAGGACCCCTTTGTCATTCTAGTCAAAACGCTTGAATAAGTCTTCAATGCTAAATAGTTTTGGTGAGATTGTATCGCTTTGCCGGATAGCTTTGTTGATTTTTATATCAATACGGTTTAGCACCCTCGCCATAAAATACCTTTCAATAGTAATAATTTATTAATTATAATTTATGTAAATACCTTAGCATTGTAAATGAAGGTATATGGAGGTGCTTGGCTATCACAGGTGAGTGAAAAATACTTGTCGCCAGGTGAAAATGTTACTGCCACATAATTACAGAGATCGCCGTACGGAGTTGTCATGTCGCAAGAAATACACTCGTCGCGGGACCCTGCGACGAACAAGTGCTTTTGCCAAGGCGCATCTTCTAATGTCCCCGTGTAGTATCTAAGCAATTATAATATAGTATACATCCCTCCACGAAACCTTGCAATTTGGAATAGGTTTTTTTGAATTATTTCATGAAATCAGCCAATCAGGCGCTTGGAATTTACTAATACGTTGATACGGAGTGCGTATACACACAAATCTTGTCACTGGTATAATTGCAAAGTTACGTGGAGGATACCCTAATAATATCATTATGTGTTTTATCATACGCCATAATACAATAGTATGAAATACCAGAATGATCATCAGTGATGAATGAGCGGTCAGGAAAGATGAGAGATCGTTTTTTTGGTGTTGGCGCAATTTTTTACAATTTGTATTTAAAATAAAATTTACTTAAGAATAATTTTTATGTTACCGTTATGAAAAAATGATACATTATAAAGCCACAAGTGAATTTTCCAGAAAGCTTAAAAATTGTTTGAGGTTAGATTCCAAATACCATAATTCTTTATTTTCGACCTGTGGACGGCAGTTATGCAAGTTGCGCTCATCTGTTGGTTAAATTATATTACATATTATTATTATTTATCAATAACCTACATTAGGTCAGTCTTATCATTCCATCCTTCAATGGCTATAACTGTTCTCAAACCAGACGTCATTACTTCAGGAGTTTTCTTTCCTCGAGTGTATTTTGCAAGATGGAGAAATTCTCCCTTGGACGTATCATTTTGAAGTATTGGAACGATACAAATGAAATTTTTGGGCTTGGTGCGAGAGAAAATGGGCGTATTGACATCTATCCAGCCGTGTCTTTCGTGTCGAAATACTTCCTGGAACATGATATTAATTTATTAAATGACATAGGTACTATTGTATCTGATAATCGATGTAAGGTCTTATCCAGGTGTATTTTAGAGACTACGAGGTCTGATGGATTGGTGACATATATAGAATCAGGAGGAAGGAAAAGCAACAACTGGACAAATGTAAAAATAAAAGATCCATCAGATCGTAATTTATGGGTGATGATAAATATCAAATTTTGTTTCATGTTTGTATCAAGCTTCACGAACTAATCATTCATATAAGTACATTTAAAACAGATCATTCATTCTCTTATCAACATCTTTGTGCGGGGGATGCTAAAATTCAATTTACAAGGGTTTTTTGCTATACATGCGCTCTAAATAACTAAATACACATATCGAATGAGTTGTTATATGAAAATTACAAGATAAAAAGAACTTTTTATATACAACGTTTTTAAATAATCTGTTGAACCATATAAACTTGACTTGACTAGCTTAAACGATCAAAAACAATTGTACTTGATAAAAATAATACTGCAATGTCACTTTAACATGTCATATTGATTTCCATAGGAACGCACGTATATACTGATAATTTAGTTGCTAGGAACCCAGACCCATTGGAACCAATAATGTTGTCGAAATATCTTTTCATACAAAACAGAATTAACTTAAAATGAATTCAATTCTACTTAAAGATCGCTAAAAGTATTAAAATGCATTGGCAACGTGTTCTGATATATTCTAAAAGTTTCAAATGTCTAGCTAGTCGGGAAGTTAGTTAATAATCGATTGCAAGATTTGTACCGGTCAAAGAACCACCGGACAAATAAGAATACGAGCTAAAAAAAAAACGTTGTAAAATACGTCAGAAGATTAAACTGGTAGTAACCATGGGTCATTAAATGAATTTATACGATTATGATTACACAATGTATCGATTACAGTACACATTATTATTATTCAAAATTGATGATTAAACCACCCGTCATCAGCGAAGATGTTAAAAAGATGATTTATTTAAATTTATAATGCAATGAAGGGTTGGTGCAGTAAACTACCGCTTTATCTTGGCCATATAGCCTGAGTAATTGCCTAAATATCCAAGGCTTTGACGATCGGATATGAATGAAATTTCAACTTTCAGGGAAGAAGAAGAAACATCCGAAACTGGTCTACGAACTTAAAGTATTGTCAGTTATAGTACTAAATCTAACTAATAATAAAATAATATGATTTTCATGCAGGTATCTACATAATTCTTCATAGGTACAAGCTAAAAATAATATTATTTCCAAAAACCTGTCTTACATTTTCACATTTGGCGGTGTTAACATCACAAATAACTAGTATGGATTTATTTTGCACCCTGTTCATCCAGGTGAGGGCTAACTCATGAGCGGAAGCCCAAGTGCCTGCTGCGAGAAGATGATCCTTCGAAGCTAATTCCACAGGCGGTTTCAACGTCACCCACTCGAGTTTGGATGCGTCGGCCAGATTTAAAAATTTGACAGATACGCTTGGCTGTAGTTTCCCTGGCTGAAAAAGTAATTTAATAGTCTTTATTAAGTTTATATAGGTTTACATAACAAATTTAAATCCCGAACTTTTTTTTTTGGTTCCTGAATCTGGAAAAAATAATTCATCTTCAGATTTTTTCCTACGTTTTGTCTATGTTTACATATTTACAATAATCACATTTTATTTAGTTACTGATTTTATTCACTTTTTAGCACTTTGACTTGACTTTGGGTAATCCTATGGAACAGGGCTCCTAGCATTTCGCACTTATCCCCTTCATCTGTGGGTACAGGTCTGTAGTGTAGATTTGAAAGAATTTACTGTGTGCGATTTTTGATTTGTTTATATTTTTAAATTAGCAAACATTATATTTAGTTTCACTGTAGGCCACGCGCAGATGACAGACACTACACACAGTGTGAGGTTCACTAGACCTCTCAACTCCCGTGCCTTCTATGTGGACTAGTGCGCCTGTGAAACCCGAATGTCCGCACACAGAATTCCCATGGCCAAACCGTTCCTAAAATGAATAGCTGGCCTTTGAGTTCCTATGACTTTGTATCAACGTCTAGCGGTTCATCGCACACGAGAACCGCATTTATTAGGCTTCGTATATTTACTGCTATCGCCTACTACGCCTACTTCAGCTTTAAGAGCACACGGGAACACGTGGTATCGCTACTTGACGGCATCTTCCACACAGTTGCTGGCAGGGTTGTCATCACCTGTGCGGCCGCCAACTCGCCATCACACCAGTTAATTTGTAACTGGCCACGGTGGGTTCGCTGGCAAGCTCTTTGAGCTTGGACTTGCAAGCCGTCCGACGTGTCCATGTGGAGGGGAAATACAGGATGCCAACCACATCCTCTGGGAATGGGAGTATGTGCTCCGAACGGGAGGAGATGCTCAGGTCGGTCCAATCAGCTGTTGAGCCCATCGGGTTTGGTCGGGTACTAAGGCGAATTGGGTTTGGGTTGAAATCCCGAAGTCCGGAATCCCGAAGGCCGAAATCCCGAATGCTGAAACCCGATTGGCCGAAATCCCGAAAGCCTAAATCCCGAAAGCCGAAATCCCGAACGATGAAATCCCGAATGGCTGAAATCCCGAATGGTCGAAATCCCGAAGGCTGAAATCCCGAAAAATAAAAATGATTCTTAAAATGATTCTGATAAAATTGAGTGTTAAGATTTTTTACAGAAGAGGCAAAAACCCATTTGTTCTACAAAAAATGGTTTTTCGGGATTCCGGCCATTCGGGATTTCGGCCATTCGAGATTTCAGCATTCGGGATTTCGGCATTCGGGATTTCGGCCTTCGGGATTTCGGCTTTCGGGATTGAGGCTTTCGGTATTTCGGCCATTCGGGATTTCAGAATTCGGGATTTCGGCCTTCGGGATTTCGTCCGGCACCCAGGCCAATTATATGGCATTTAAAAAATTGCGGCGTCTTACTATGGGCGTGAAGATCTCTTCACCTTCACATAAATTTTTGCTCTCCGTATGACTAGCTTCATTTTCTTTGTTTTATATACCTTAAATTCATTATCTTTTCGTAATTTCCATGTGCTTTTCTCTCCCTGGCACCTTGCATCAGAGTAAATTCTTTAAACTCAGTCAGAGGTCACTTTGAGCATAGCAACCTCAGTCTTGGGTATTATCTACCAGGGCATTCCCAGGCAAAATTGAAATAGCTGCTTCGCCACGCCGCTGTAGGATCCCGTGATATGCTCGATTAAGACCGTGTGGTGCGCGGCGGGTTTTGGTTTAGAGGGATTAACTCAATGTCAAATATTCGTTTTTCTCCACTGGATTTGCTTATAATTTAAATTAGCAAACATTGCATTTGGTTTCACTAAACTAGTTTCTGTTTTTTCTTAGTTAAACATTACATACACTGTTTTGTCTCACAATAAAATTTGATTATATTTTCCGCTTCATCTTTTATAACTCAAAAACTACTGGATTAATACAGATTATAGTGGGGGTTAACCCATTACGGGTGTATGTATATATGTGGGTTGTTTAAAATAAGTGTGTGGGTTTGTGATATAATTTGATGTGAAAAGATGATTGATATAATTATATAATAATTCACGTGTAGAAATTCATTTTATAATTAATTTAAGTGTGTTTCATGAATTACAAAATGGCTTTCTATCCAATATGGCGAAGAGTTGCATGTTACATGGTTACCATAAAAGTAGGTCGCGATCAGTGCTTCATAATAACTCAATAAATCAACTGGATTTATTTCAAAATCGCCAAAATACACTGAATACCACTAACCCTGGGGATGCGTGGAAACCACTTGAGGAACACTACTGTAGAAAATCACACTGGCCTTAACCTTAGCGACAGGTAGGGGGGCCCGCCATAGATTTTGTTCTGGGGGCCCGCTTCAGGATGTGGAGGCCATGAGCAAGATAGACATAACCGTTATGATTGTTTGTAACCTAGTAAAAATAAGTTTTAGCGAGGGGTTGTGAAATACTAATCTTTTTCTACCTCAGAGTATCTTATGTGACGTGTTGTGGGATATTGATCATTAATGTTATTAGGCTGACCATATGTGTAGAATGTTACATTGTCCAAATGGGAATCATTAAACGCCGCAATCGCAAGCCAATTCCCATTTTTAGATATCCATGTTACTGTTTGTTTGATTCTGTAAAATTTATCTGAAACATAAACAGTTATTTTAACACAACATTGACAGTAAGTTGGAAAAGACGTAGATTATTGTTGCTATCGTACTGATGTATTCCACGATACTATTTTATCAAATCCAATATTAAACATACATAATTTGAAAACATATCATGCATTGACTAGAAAAAATCTTTTTTAGAAAAAAATATGACACCCCACAGGACTTGAACCTGTAACCGCTCATTTCACACCAGTGTGCTTTACCAATTAGGTTACAGGTATCCTAATTATTTACGACGGTTTTTAACTAGTAGTTCTTATATAAAAGTGCTTATCGAATTGCGTTATAATGTTGGCTATAGGTTTCTGTATATTAAATTAAGGTATGTATCAATTAAATGCCTTAATTATCAACAGACGTCATGGATTACTCCAATTATTTGTTTTATATAACGTACTTGCACTCGTCTCTTGTCTTTCAAGAGACAATCGACAGGTTGGATCTCGCATTGGTTTGAAAATCAACGCGAACAAAACCAACGTTTTGTATAATAGCACCTGATTAGCGACGGGAAAAATATCGAGAGCATGGATAGCATTAAATACCGAAATGGCCGAAATCTATAATATAATTATATTCTCTAAAATATATAATATTTTTATTGCATTTTCTTTTATAAAAAGTAGTATTTTTGCTTTCGAGCTGTTAGTTGTTGAGATTTATTACTGTTTTTTTTTATTTTTCGGGATTTCGGCCTTCGGGATTCCGGCCATTCAGGATTTCGGCCATTCGGGATTTCAGCATTTGGGATTTCGGCATTCGGGATTTCGGCCTTCGGTATGTCGGCTTTCGGGATTTTGGCTTTCGGGATTTAGGCTTTCGGGATTTCGGCCATTCGGGATTTCAGCATTCGGGATTTCGGCCATCGGGATTCCTGCCTTCGGGATTTCGACCCAAACTCACTTTTGGGTACACAACGAGGGAGATGGTATTTTTCAGTGAGAGCTCGCTATCCGAATGGGAATATGTTGATGCTGGTTAGACTTGGAACGAAGCAAAAAGACTGGCGAGTGACAGGGATTCCTGGAGGCGCGGCGTGGTGTCCTTATACTCCAACTAAGGGGCGGATATGGCCGAAGAAGAAGAAGACTTAAACTTGCTTGCTTTTTTCAAAACGAGATTTTTTCTAGTGAGCGAGTGAGTGATGATTTGAAAATATGTATGTTTAATATTTAGAATGTGACATTCTAAATATTATTTATAATTAAATATAATTAGCATGTTATTTAAATGTGTTAAACACCCACGCGCGGCTTAAGCATCGCCCTATAGCGTCGTGGGTCCCAAGTTCAAATCCTGGGTCTGACAAGTACACGTCATATTATTGTTTTTCAATTTGTGTATGAGTCAGAGAATGCACCTACTAGGTCGAGCAAGTGGCTGACATCCATTTCTCGTAAAAACAAAAACTATTAATACAAACCTCCGCTCTGTGGAGGCCCATGTGATCCTATTAGGATCGGACATGGTAGAAGAAGAATTAAATATAATATTTTTTAATAATAAATAAATAGTTTTAATATATAAATAAATATTTTTTTTTAATAAATTAATATATATAATAATTATGACGTTCATACCCTTGTATGTGTAATCAGGCATTCCATTATAAATTAACCCAGGGACACCATCCGTTGTGAGAGCCAGAGGTTCAACGTTGCTCGTGACGTCTTCAATATAGTACACATTATTTTCGAAATTGTAAATTAATGAGTGGTTGCGAAGGAATTGGCATACACCTATACGTTGATTATCAGCCAATTGGGTCAGGATTCTAAAAAATAAAATAAAACAATAGCATTCAAGAAAACAGCGTACCAACTATAGACTATAGATACATCTAGACGCCACCCGTTGCATTGCTAAATGAAGCCGCGTGCCGTGCGTTTGGTTTGTGGGCGAGCGAACGTTCAACAAATGTTCGAGACCATAGACCATTTCGCTAGTGCTGGCCCAAAGTGCTCGCACTAGACGCTCAGAATTAAAATATAATTTTCTATTTTTTTTACGTTATATAGTATTTTCAAGCGGTGAAAATGCAACCATTAGGTAAAGATATCCATACTTTAGGTTATTTTAAAGAAACACTAGGTCACTGATATTAAACTATATAATAATATACAAATAAATAATCACGAACATGTATCAACTTACCTATGAAACGTAATACCATCTTCTTGCTTATCAGTACGGCTAGTGGCTACCATATTTTAATACAACACACAGAACCATCTTTTCTACTTAATTAACTAAAAATATTTACCACTGACTTTACACAAAAAATAGCAATTTTAACAACACGGTTATCGACGCTTAGTTATGCAATAAGCTAAGATTTGCCGGCTACATCGTAGCAAACCATCTCCCATATCTGTAAACCTTTTATCTTACTCTAGCGCGTGTCGCAGAGATTATAAGGGTACCGAATACTTTCTCACTCGCACTTATGCATCGTTTTTGTTCAGGCCTTGGTACCAACAATACTCCGCTTCTAGAGATTCCGCTTCTTCGATGTATTCCAGGTCGAAAAAATATAGGGCAGACGTAAGCAAAATTAAATACTCTTAGCAACGCAACCTTGCGGCTCAATAATATTATGGTACGACTAGTCCAGGATAGAGAGATGCACTGCAATTCGGTCGCCAAAGAAGATTAATTTTCCGGAAGTAAAAGCTCAGTGTATCACAATAAATTGCCTTAAAATTTATTTTATCGTTAACTTTCAGACGTTGTGTACTATGTTTTGTGAACTTTTTGAGTCAAATATTGGTAGCGACCACTATGAACAATTTTTCCTTTGTGTCAGCAGGTAGTGATGGACTATCGGACCTTCTAATTAATCAAATATTAAATAGACCAGCGACCGAAGACCTCGCATTATATATATATTTTTTCTGATTTCTTTCTTCCTATGGTGATGCGGATAAATTCACCATTTTCAACTATATAATATAAGTAAGTCATGTATAAATGGCTAGACAAAGATTTCAATTTTAATAAGAATGAATATAAGCCTACCCTATATAAATTGCATTAATGTAAAAAATATTAAATTTAAGTTTTCAATGTGTTTATGGCGTATTGATCGAAAGTTAAAGATTTCAAACTTATTACACACAACCCTTTTTAAAAATGAATTAAAAAATTATCTCACCCATTTTCTATATCATAAAATGCATGCCGCCATGAAAATTCTTTGAGGTGATTCTAAAAAAAATGTTTGAAAAATAATAATTATATAATTTACAAAAACACAAAACAACGAAATAATAACACAAACTATTTCTTTTATTCATCGAATAATTCACAAGATTTAAGATTGTACCATTCTAATTATTGAACATGCATACTTTTGAAAAACACTTCGAAAATATATTATTATAACTGTAGCTGCAGAAAAATAAGTGATCAAATATCTATTGTTTAAGATATCAAATTACTATGCAGTAATATATTCCCAGCGAATCCATTTCCAGTAAACAACTTAGCTAGACCAGCAAGTCGATTGGCGAAATTAGAGACGGTTTATTATTAAATAATATCACAGGACATTATACCATTACGGTGTATTAGCCGAATAATCATTTTTCATAGTATCATATTTTCTTACAACTGTAATAACAAATAATATTTCATTTCGCTACTCAATTTAAAATGCTGATTCTATAGTTAGTCTAATATGATTATGTACCAGAATTTTTTATGTTAATGTGTTACTTTTTATTGTATAAATAACAGATGTTACTCGAATCCAAGTACTTAGCTCGTAACTATCATGTATAATATACTATTGTACCGATACGCTGCTAATAAATCTCACCCTGCTACATCGTAGACTTTATTATCATCATCCTCAATCTACACATCGAACACCACACTAGTGACCCAACATAACCAATAGAAAAAATCTCTCACGGATTTCTCCAATATTTTATATTGTAACTTACTAGAACTTGCTCTATTTCCTTTATTCACTTTTTCTTACGTGGCTTATTTTTTCAAAAAGATTTTTTCTATTGGTTATAATACATTTTCTCAGAAGTGTTTTTCAAAATTATGTATGTTCTAAAATGTATTAATATAAAATTGGGAAAACAGTTATTTATGACTATTTATTTATTTATTTTATTAGTATGGTAAAGTAATCGATGAGAATATTTTTTTTATGTAAGTCGACATAAGCGCAATATTAATGTAATAACAAACGATTAAGATCTGAAAGTAGGTTAAATTAAGATTAAGGTACATTGGAGATGTAAAATAATGGCAACGCTCCTCGTAAATAATATGTCAATTTCAAAGAATTTCAAATCAAATTTCAAAGAGTATTTTACCAAGTTTTTATTAGCTTGTATTCTTGTTTGTCCAGTACAAGTTTTTTCTTGTATGTCCAAATCTTGCAATCGATTTTTAACTAACTTTCCGACAAGCTAGACATTTGAAACTTTTAGAATATACCAGAACACGATGACAAAGCATTCTTTTAATACTTTTAGCCATCTTTAAGCAGAATTGAATTCATTTTCAGTTAATTCTGTTTTGTATGGAAAGTTATTTCGGAATAAATCCGTAAAAAGTAAAACTCTTATTGGTTGCTAAGGGGGTCTTAGCAACTAAAATATTAATATATACGTGCTTAACTATGGAAATCAATATGAAATGTCAAAATGACATTTCAGTATTCTATATTTATTCAGTATTTCTATCAAGTACAAAAAAAGTATTTATTAATACATAGAATGGTCAAGTTTATATGATTCAACAGCATTAAAAACGTGGCATATAAAAAGTTCTTTTTATCTTGTAATTATTTTGTTAATGTAATCTTCTTAAGTGACAATATTTTATTACATTCTTGATGTAATATTGAAAAGTGATGGGTGTAAACACCTTTCACAGATGATTAAAAACAAACTTATTCAACAATTTTAATTAAGACAGGAGTATTTTTGACAATACCAACACTAACATGTCTTTTTCTGAAAACATAGACTGTATGTATAGTAGAGGTGAGTTGGAAATACTGTCACCAGTTTGTGTACTTAAGTTTCGGATGAAACTACCCATACTAAGTATTTGTGGCCCAATAAACTTGTTTCAAAAAACTTGAAACGTATTAGATGTTCGAATTCGAACGCATTCGATGATATCATCGCCGTGACTCGTCATTCCGTGATATTGGTTGACTTTCAACGCTATTGATATTAAATGCGCGCGAGCGAGATATCATGATACACGTACGTCTAGCCGTGATATTATACTCAACTGTCATTGTTCTCCCTTTCTCCTCTGTTGTAAAGTTGGTATAGTGAAGGACAAAAATGGTCATGATATTGAGTTTGCCTTAGTTTTAGTCTTAAGAGTTTTAGTTTCAATTGAGTATGAGACTTTATCGAGTCCCGGAGTTCGACGCATGGTATGAGATCTTGCCGTCCGCTAGCTAGTTCGTAGTCTTACTACGTATGAAATCATCACCTCGGACGTCGCGACTCGCGTATGTTTAGTAATACTACGGAATTAGTTTCAGTTGAGTATGACATTTACATCGAGTTGACGCCAGTCGCAAGTCCCGGAATAGCGGAGTTCCGATAACGCTAACTGACTACGCGTTTATCTGGTTTTGTCACGTGGAGTTTTTCGATTTTTTAGTGTTATAATTGGAACTTATAAACATAAACTGAATTCAAATTGTATGCGTGATTGTATAAATGGATAATAATTATATTATACTTAATAAACAATTTGTGTAAAAATGGCTACTAAAAGGTTAAGTTTCGTGTGGAATCGTTCCAAAGAAATAGTTACAAATTATGCCATCTGTAATATTTGTAAAATAAAAAATTCATACAAGTCAATGTCAAATTTGAAGAAACTTTTACAGCGCAAGCACCCAACTATTCATATTGAATTTGCCAGGCAAAATATAGCTCCACCTGTAAATGAAAATGCTTTACAGATAAATGAAACCAGTGCTTTTAATGCTTCAGTATTTTCTACTGAAACAGGAGTGACTAGTGCCATAGTTCCAGCTATACCTGTCTCGAAAATGGGACTTTTCAATAAGTGGATGTATTTTTAACGATTCTATTATAGCCGATATTTCAAATACTAGTAAGTATTTTGGAACAAGTTTCGACACTAAGTATTTTTTAATACTGGTAGTAAGTATACTTAGTCTTAAAAATCGACCAGTTTTCCCACCTCTAATGTATAGTGTATACCTTACCCTAATTCGGTCCGTGCGTACTAGTAAAAACTTTCGGTCAGGCGATATAGTAAGGTCATGCGAATTCAATTTCTTCACAACGTCTTCGTGAAGAAATAATGTAGACTCTTGATTCCTCAAATTATACATAAACACTCCTCCTTCATTGCTTTTGAAATATATAAATTCAGATCCTAAAATAAATATCATAACATGAAAACTTTCACTTCTTGGCTAATGTCAATTTGGTTAGTTTTGTAGATATACTAATATGAGTTCGTCAAACGACTCGAAAACGTATTCATTTGGATAAGTTTGCTTGAAAGCTTCATTACCAAAAATTTTAGTCTTTAATGACCAACAGTACTTTATTTTCCATTAATTATCATAGGTACATTTTTATTAAAAATGATAGAACATTTCATTTAAGTACTTACTAGCTTGTAAAGCAAAAAAAACTAACTACAAATTTATTACAGCTACAGCATATAAAAACAATTTAATGAAAGGGATGTGATTGTAAATTTTTACATAATAAATCAATATCCGGTACAATGTTTGAAATGCTAATTTTCAGGCTTTGCTCTAAAGTCTCAGTTGAAAGACACGACCTGTGTTTATTTTTTATTAACAGTAATGATGAAAATGCTGTTTCGTTTGTGATTTTATATGTTTTTCAGCTCCAGGGCCCCCTAGGGGCTGCGCCTCCAAGTTTCTTCAAGTTACTGGCCTAGAGGCTTGACTTCCTTGCAGGTTTTCCGATGCTTGTATATACAGGTTGTGATTGAAACCTGTGTTTTTTTTTATGATGCACTTTTCACAGTTATTTTGTCATTCTGCTGCAGGATAAATAAATTGAATGAATGAATTTTCATATTCTGGTTTCTTTCTGTTTATCGGAAATTAGACATTATTATAACTGAATGCATAGGTAGGGACCCACCTAAAATACAGTTGTAAATAATAATATGCAATTTTTCATAGATAAAAGCAGTTGAGAGTAGTATCCTGATCTGTTATAATAATATTACACTCCTTGTACTTCATCCTCGCAATTCAATAACTATATGACATGGAAAAGTGCATGTTAAGTATAATAAAAATACCACAAAAGAAACGAATAGAATATAAGAAGGCGCGCGAAGTGATAAAGGTTACTTAGCAGATAATTCCAATGGGCTAGATATGTCGCTCGACGAATAGACAACCAATGAACAAATGCTGTTATTCAGTGGTGCTCAAGGATGTGACAGGTTTGAAGCCTCCTGGCGAAAAAATTGAGTGTAACAGCAAAGCAGTCACATTAAACGTGATAGTAATATAAAAAAAAAACACCAACCTGATATCCATGTTCCATTGAAATATTTATTCGTGAATTTGTTAGTGGTATATAATTCTTTAAGTTGAAAATATTTTTTATTGTCCAATAATTTTAATGAAAAACCACAATTTATGATGGTTAATATGATCAAACAACTCAATAGACTCGACATCTGAAATAAATTTTAACAGTCAATGTTATTTAAAGCAAATAAACAAAATTGGCGTACTTAGGGGACACATTGAGTTTATTGAAATCTCTCCACCTAATTTTTTTTCCGTCCACATCAAATTTGGCTGGCACAGGACGTCTATTACGATTAAGTTAGTAATGTAATTTATTTACGTTAGTTGGTTACAAAGCAGATGGCCTCCTTTTGGTTTGAAGTTTAAGAATCGCGGTTAAAACGTGGTTATTAGTAACAATTTACTTGAATTATAGATAGACCGATAGCTCAGTGATAAGAGAAACATGTAGCGTGGCCTCTATCGAACTTTTTTCTAGAAAATTTTAATACTACATCTATTTCAGAGGTTTCAGAGGAAAAATTATGTTTTTTCTAGTAAACTTTAAAATTGATACTAAAGGAAAAACAAATTTTGGGATCGTTCTAAAGATGATTTCGTATACATGTCACTATATTATATTATATAATATAAATATCAGGATGATATGACAACGATTGAGTATTTTAGGGTATCATGCTAGGTGAGGAGTTTACATGTAAATTGTACGCAAAATATTTCACCGTGGCTCAGTTTGCCGTGAGCTTTCTTATCGGAAAGAGATGACTGTATACTATACGGTTTCCAATTTTATAAGATTCAATATGAACATTAATTCAATTTTTATAGCTGGTTTTGGTAAAATTCATGAATAAATCAAGAATGAAAACCTAACCTAACCTAATAATTAATCCATTATATCGGCTGTTTTCAAAATTTGTTTGCTGCTAAAGTTTGTTTGCTGTTAAAGTGTAAATCGACAAGAATCATGTTTTATTTAGACATGAAATTTATGTCTTAAATTTGTTTGCTGCTAAAATTTGTTTGCTGTTAAAGTGTAAATCGACAAGAATCATGTTTTATTTAGACATGAAATTTATGTCAGTACTATACGACCCAAAGAGGTTGGACGGTCATTCAATATGAATATTAATTCAATTTTCATAGCTGATTTTGGCAACATTTTTGAATTCAAGAATGATAACCTAACCTAATAAATAATCCAGTATACCTATCGGCTATTTTCAAAATTTGTTTGCTGGTGGCTTCCTGTAAAGTGTAAATCGACAAGAATCGTGTTTTATTTAGACATGAATTTTATGTCAGTACTATATGATCCAAAGAGGTTGGGCGGTCTTTAATATATGGCCATATATTTCCGATACAACAATTCACGGTGAAGTGTGATACGGCGAACTGTATACGTACAAGTTTCCGGACAAGAGGGAGGAATGGTAAATATGTGGCACGAAAAAGATTTTCGAGTGCAATAGTAAATAACAGAACGTCGTATGCGATATTATGAAAAATGAAAAATGTTTGGCACACGGGGAAATATCTCCGGACTTATTTTTGTATGGAATGCGATATTTTATGATTTGTATGAAGTATTATTAAGTCATTATTATGCAGATAACAATATTCCGTTATTATTGCTTATACTATGAAGACAAGAAACGTCAAATTTCTACAGCTCATGCAAGAATGTGTGGATTTTAAACATTATTTGATTATTCATTTATTTAAACACTTAATACTAATGTACTAATACCAAGTTTATATATAGAGAAAAGAGTGGGTAATATAATGTATTGAAATTTTAATAAAAAATAGTATATTTTATTGCGAACTTGTATCATTTTCTGGTTTAGCATTATTTGAGTATAACAATATAGATAGAAGATACATAATTGCACTGTTTTTCTCGGCGCTTCGTGTTATGGTATTGTATCCACTTTATAAATAAATTGACACTTTCGTTGATCAGACGATACATATATCTTTTGGTAACTACACAATTTATATAATACACTACAGAATATACTTACTGTTTAATGTGGACAATATGTACAATTTTAATCTTAAGATTAATCTCACGTGCGATCCACGATAACCTACAAAGCCAACGCGTCTAATAATAATACACAAATCGTGCAGCATGATAAAAATAAAACTGAAGTAGACGAAGTCGCCACCAGCTTAATTTAGCTTAGTCTGTAATAGTATTCATCGCTGTCATAAACTTGAGAAAAATTATTAAGTATGTTCTAGTATTTCAAACCAAATTAAACCAAACCAATCCGACTGGACGGTTGGATCTCGGATGGTTTGCAGAAATTTCGCGGGAACGTGATTTCTGATAACAAATTATTAGTGTCACCGGTATCTAAAATTAAATCAACAATTTATTTGTCTCTAAAATACATTTATTGCAATGCCAACTATGCTAGCTCATCGTCTACACTCTGCAAGAACACAAATTTCATTTTCGTATTAATTTATTTTAAATGTATAAAATATAAATAATGCTTTATGAGTAGCTACCTATTTAGTTCATGTATAAGAAAAAGGTTCTTAAAACATACTTTTACCCAAAGCTTTACCAATTCGCCCACTTGTTTAATAGTTTTCATTTCGGCTTTTAGTCTATCGCGAGCAAATTAAGAATTTAAAAATTTTAGGCGAGCCACACATAGGACGATGGCCTTTTTTTGAAAAAAAATCAGTGCAATAGGTAAAATAATGTTTTTTTATTTTATGCCTTATATTTTTTAAAAATAGAAAATATTTACAAAAGAAAGGTCGGCCCGCCAAATATTTTTGATTTAAAAATTGTCCCTTTGACGAAAAAGCTTGTGAACCCCTGCTCTAGACACTGGCCACTTCAGTTCTGTGACTGTAGATTTTACGGCAAAGCCTCAATTCTACATATTGTACTTACCTAAACAAAACCAAGTTTTGGCCAGGTGACGATTCATGCGGAGATTTTTAAGTACCTATTCTGTGTACCTATACATATTATTATAATAATATATGAGTGCTTCACAAGCATAGTGAACCAAGTTCATTCTGGTTATTTTTGAGTAAGCTAGGTTCAAATATAATATTTGATTATTATTATTGAGTATTTATAACTCTATAAGAGTGTTATTTTGAGTCATTATGTAAGGGAAATCATACCCTTACAGAATAATAAATACTCAAATATTATGTTTGAACCTAGCTTACTCAATAATAACCAGAATGGATTTGATTCACTCTGCTTGTGAACCACTCATATATAAATAAAAAATAATTGTAGATATTTATTTGGTATACTTTCTCCATCGCCTTAATCGTTCAGTCGAGCGGTAACGTCGTGTTTTTACCCAGAGTATGTGCCTAATAGGTTGAGCAAGTGGCTAACAACGATTTCTGGTAAAAACAAAAATCTTTTAATACATCCTCCCTACTGTGGAGTCCCACATGCTTTGCTTAGGGTCGAACACGATAATTTACTTACCTAATTATATTAAATAAATTAAAAAAATATTCCTTCTTTTCCTACTCTTTATTCTAAATTCTTCAGTTAATTCTTGTTTATATAACTGTATTCATTGTCAGTGTGTATGTGCCATTGGTGGGTGCACATAGTACTCGAAGACGCAGAAAGGCAAAATCCGGGTCGCAAAAAATGACTCAAATGGAATAATACAAAACTTAAATCGATTATAATTTAAATTCAAATATCATCAAGTACCATCGGTCGATAGTATTACTTTTTTAATAATAATGGCGTGTTTATTTATTTCTACTTCAAAACTCTTTTTAATTTTCTTTTGATACATATTGATTAGGCACCTACTTAATTAAAACCATGGCCTCAACAAGGGGGGGATGACAGGGCTCTAGCCTGGGGGCTAGGCCCGGCGTGGCATGTCGACCAATTAAGTGATATAAACACAAACCATAAATTTACTATAATAGTAAATAAGTCGCCTGCGGCGCTATTTGACGGACAGAATTTTATTTAAAAATATTTTTTAATGTGTTTGCTGTGTGTCACAAAAGAAGTCGCAATCAGTGCTTCATAATATAATGCCGAGTGCCGACAATATTATTCAAGTGGATTTATTTAAAAATACCATAACTCGCTAAAAATACAGGAATACTATTTATTTTACATGGATTTGGAGAACATTAGATACCTTAGCGATAATATGTTGGGGGCATGCCAAACATCATGGCCTAGTGCCCCCCTTCAGGAAATGAGGGCCATAATTAAAACACTTTACAAGTTAAATTATCAATACTTTGTATTAAATAGCATATTTCGTACAAAAATAATAAAGCATAGTACAACCTTCATTGATGGTGTATTTATCACTTGCGATTTTATACAAAACAATAATGTTAAAACTATTGTGAGAAATAATGCTACAGTAAAGTAAAGATTACATACTCTATTATTTCTTATTGAGATGCGATTGATTACAACTTCATAACTATAATAATAAATAAGTTGCACTGACTATGCACTAAGAAGAAAAACAGCGGCTCCAGAAATCATCAATAAAATTATAAACATGCGGCAGAACTCCAAGAAGCGTGTGTGCTTCTTCAGGATAACTCTATAAAATAAAAATGACATAATAAATAAATAAAACTACGTTTAAAATAAATTGAAGTTCGGTCACCGTATTATTTTTTACATTTACCATTTGTTCAAAGTCGATGCCTGCCGTTTGCAGTATGTGGAAGAGTTGCAAAGTTTTGCCGTAGTGAGCGTTCTCATCAGCGTTTCCGTGCAAGATGGCGAACTTTTTCCCGCGCAAATTCAGCGCGTGATTAAGAAAATTAGCATCATCGTATCCCTTCAAATTGTCATCTGCGGTCGGCCTGCCCATGCTTCCTTCGATTCGCATTGAAACTGAAATATAATTGATCGAATTCACTGTAATTGATCCAAGCACAATGCAGGAACTCGCTGAAGTAAGCAAAAAGTAGGCTTGAAAATAAATGTAACAAAGACGAAAGTCATGTTCAACTACTCTGCGGGCCAAAAAAAGACCCTCATTAATGGCACTCAGCTCGAACAGGTGAAAATCTACATTTATATGAGACAACAAGTGTCTATAGATGGGTGTATATTTGATGAAATTGTTCGCAGAGTAAAGCTAGACTGGATTGCTTTTGGCCACCTGAATAATGTCTTCAAAAGTGACATTCCACTGTGCCTAAAGCGCAAAGTGTTCAACCAGTGTATGCTTCCCGTAATCACATATGCGTGGAAACATGGACCCTAACTAAAAGAGAGATCCAGAAACTTGGAGTAGCACAACGTGGTATGGATAGGTGCATGCTGGGGATAACGCGAAAAGACAAAAAGAGGAATGAGTGGATAAGGAAGCAGACAAGGGTTTGCGATGTGATAGAGTTCACTAAAAGCCTCAAATGGAGATGGGCTGGACACATAGCTCGAAGAAGAGACAATCGTTGGACAAATTTAGTCACCCAGTGGTATCCAAGAGATACAAAACGTCCGCAAGGTAGACCTAGATGCCGCTGGATCGATGAAATGATAAAGTTCTACGGAAGTACGTGGCAACGCAATGCACAGGACCGAGAGAAGTGGAAGCAGCTTGAAGAGGCCTTCATCCAGCAGTGGATAGATTCAAGCTGATGATGAATTGTTTCGTTTATGATTTGTCATGTGATTTTTTTTTATTGATTCAATAATACTTACTGAATTCCCGTAGATCAAACAAAGGTGCAACACACACTCCACATTTGTAGATGTTGTGGTAATCCCTGGCTAATCCGTTTAAGCAGGCATAACCGCCGTAGCTCCAGCCCCATATTACAACATTTTTTTTGTCAATCCAAGAGTAATTGTCTAACAAATACCTGTTGCAAGAGATAACGGTAATTAGTGTCGAATATTATTAACACGAATCATTGTCGAAAGTACATAAATAGCTGTGTTAGAAATACCAAGCTTCTTAGTTAAATTAATATGTATTTTATTATGCAATGTCAAATTTTGATGTATCAATATGTAATCAATATGTAATTCAGAAATTTAGTTTTGAGAAAAGTTTGATGGTTTGGGTGGAGGTGTCATTTAGTGCTAACAGCGCGACTGGCGCGTTTTAATTACCTGGCCATTAGATATAATTAACATGATATTTAAATGTGGTAATTAAATATTAATTAACAGATTCGTTCTATACCTTCAGTCGGATATTTGAATACACATAGTGTTCTTTTTTAACAGGTTATAGGTGCAAGCCCGTTTACTACCGGTCATTTCAGCATGCAACGGGCTCATTACTACAACGAAGTTATTACCAATAGCGTTTTATCCAGTGGCGGCTCGTATATATTATATCTGGGGGTGCTGCGATTGATTAAAAATAAAAATAAATGTTTATTTGGATTATAATACTTTACTATTAACATCAAAATTATTAAAATTAAACATTATAAGTGTTTTTATTTCATTTTAAAATTGAATCTTCTGTCTTTTTACCTTGAAAGAAGGTCTATCACTTTCAGTTGCTCTCGACATCTGTCGCGCGTCGCGTCTAGCTCAGAGCCGCTGTACCCGACAATGTTCGCAACACAAAAATACTGCCAAAGCGGCAGTACCAGACTAAGCCCTGAGCGGCGAGCCCCGCTCCCCGCGCCCCTCCTTCGCCTATTCGAGCATATTCTATCGAAAATGGTACTGCATGAAATCACTTGATACATCACTTTCATCGCGGTGTATGATAATTATTATTGGATGTATCGGTGCGCGGGAGAGTTTAACACGCTTAAAGAATATTAAAAATTTTCATATAATACACATAAATTTATGTATATTATAATATTAAATTTTTCTCAATTTGCATGGGGTTGCTGCAGTTCCGCAGTGCATATGGACGAGCCGCCACTGGTTTTATCCCAGAGGTGTTATTAAAAGCAATGTGATTATATACTATATATATATAGGAATGATATAATTATGAATTAATAATTTGTTATGTGCTCAACGTGTCTTTTTTTAAATAAATTAATAAATAATATTACAAGACAATAAACTAAGCTATACACATTTTTTTTGTTCAACGAATAATTCACAAGATTTAAGAATATAATATTCTTCGTATTAGCAAGTGGAAGTACGTTATAACAACAATTTTGAGAGATCCTTACACTGGTTATAAATAATATTCATTGATTTTTAATACAAAAGCTAACTGCCAAATAATAACGCAATTTAGAAAACGCTTTAGAGAGAATTCTAAAAAACATTAGTTTATTTCGTCGCAATTAAATAAGATACACATAGTTTAGTTGATAGTGCACATGTGCCGGTGCGCGAATCCCGCTGATTGTCGTATTTTTCCTAGATGTTATATATTTTTCTAAGGTATTTTAAAATTGTTTACCCATGTCTAAATTCGATAATTAACTCATAAAATCATTTAAAACCTTTAACCGAAAACTTGGTCAGGTAATTTATTATTAATATGTTTTGGACCACAACAAATAGCACAACTCTACTGGGTCACTAAAATAGTATGCATCTTCTTCTTATTGTGCCATCCCCTAGCGGAGGTCTGCCACTATCAAGGCGATCTTATCTTTGTCGTCTGCTACCCGGAACAGTTCAGTGGAGCTGCACTCGTACCAATCACGGAGGTTTTTAAGCCACGAAATGCGGGGCCGTCCTCTGATACGCTTCCCATTGATCTTTCCTTGAATGACAATTTGGGGAATGCTGTATTTTTGTCCTCTCATAATGTGGCCGAGGTACTGTAGTTTCCTGGTTTTGATATTACGTAGAACTTCTCGGTCTTCCCCATTCGATTGAGAACTTCAACATTTGTCACCCGGTCAGTCCAAGGAATTTTGAGGATGCTCCTATACAGCCACATCTCGAAAGCTTCAAGTCTCCGTGACATCTCTTGGTTTAGCGTCCATACTTCCATACCATAGAAAAAATTGAGAGAACATAACAACGTACCATACGCAGTCTCAGACCTAAGTTAAGATCTCGATTGCTAAGGAGGCATCTCATTTTGAGAAAGGCGCTCCTTGCGATCTCAATTCTAGTTTTTATTTCCTGAGACTGGTTCCATTTCTCATTGACCCATGTATCTAAATATTTATAATGGGTCACACGTTCGATTGGTTCGCTGTTAATGACAAAATAGTATGCATATTAATTTAAAAATAACGCCCGTTAACGCCCACGGTGCCCGCGCGGCATAAGCGTTGGACTATAAAGCCGTGGGTCCCAGGTTCGAATCCTGGGTCTGGCAAGTACACAGATTGTTTTTCAATTTGTGTGTGTCAGGGTATGGACCTAATAGGTTGAGCAAGTGGCTGCCATCCATTTCTCGTAAAAACAAAATCTGTCAATACAAACCTCCACTATGTGGAGGCCCATAATATGATCCTATCAGGTTCGGACATGGTCGAAAAAAAAATGTTATATTGGTGGGAAACTAACCTTGTCCCATTGATGACGTCATCGACTTCAACTGTACCATGTCTGCGATAACTACCATAATGGATTTTACTCCCTTTGTACGCTGATCCTCTTCCTTCAATTCGGGCGTAGATGTAACTCCGATTCGTTGCCCAAAATTCTTCATGATCTAAAAACATTATGATCGATGGATCATTGAATAGATCATTGAAGAAACGAGTTTTATATATGTTACACCGAATGTGTGAAATTTTAATAGTTTTTATATTTATCATAAAAAACATTTTTTTTACAAAAATATATCTGTATATAACTCGAAATCCTTTTTATTTATATCAAATCGAGCTTCAATATTTGGAATATACCTAAAGAAGCTATGTATATATTTATTTATATGAGAGAATGTCAATATTCTTATGAAAGCTTCATTATCTCTTTTTAGTCACTTACATAGAGTAATAGGGATGTCTAAAAGCATCGATACTTTTCTTTCGATATCCGTTTCTAAGTACAGTTATCGCCGTTTATCGGATTGATAAGTGAGTTATATGCGGTTTATTTGTTATTCTATTAGCTTTCTAATATCCTTCACTTAGTAGATTTCATATTATTATTATTAATGCTTTTGGATATATAATTATACACTAAATTAGATAATATGAAGCGCTTACCCAAATCTTGGAATGACAAGACCTTGGCGACGCTAGGACCAGCATATATGTGGACGATTAGTGGATATGTGACATTGGTATCGTCAGGATCAAATTGCGGAGGAAAAGATATCTTGAAGAATACATCAGATCCTGGCAGCGGTATGCGAAGATATTTTGTTTGAGGAAAGTGGTATCCATCAATGACTCTTCGAAATTCTTCATTGTTTTGCCACATTATCAGACGTTTGCCTGTCTGTAACGATGACCGATGTTAACTTATTAAGGGGCACACCTGTGGTAGCACATTTGTGCATACAAACGGCGGAAAGCAATATCAAAAATGAATTGAGTTAATATTTTACAATGCCTACGTGGGCAGGCTCAATATTTCGTAGCTTTGAAAAATGAATCAAACCTAGTTCAATTATAGTTATTTTGTTTGATAGATATATGGTAAAATAAAATATTAGAAGGTTACATGCATGAGACAGTCACGATGGCCAAGCGGCTTAACCATCGGCCTATAACGTCGTGGGTCCCAGGTGCAAATACTGGTCTGGCAAATACACATAGGTATTGTTTTTCAATTTATGTTTGAGTCAGAATATGGACGTAATATGTTGAGCAACTGTTTTAACATCAATTTCTCCTAAAAACAAATCTGTCAATACAAACCTCCACTCTGTGTAGGCCCATAATATCCTATTAGGATCGGACATGGTCGAAAGAAGAAAAAAGATTGTTCATCACAAAATCACCTAAATTGAATCCTTTACATAAGACTTTGATAACCACAGGGGCGGTATATAATAAGCTTCATCTTAATCATTCTTGATGCAACTGTCCGGGGTGGACCCTGGCCTTCTCAAATCGTCTTCCCTAATCTGGCCTATCGTAAAAAATATGCTAGGCAATGTATGACAAAGCTAACACAATATGTGAGTTTTTCTTAGTCAATATTTTACCCACTCTTTTACATAATCGGCAGTAGGTAATCATCGTTAGCAGTTCATTAGAAATAGCAGATTTTGAAGTAAAAATGCATGTGTGGTCAGAAGTTGGAAAATTATCTACTGTTCTAAAGAATATAACCTTTTTTTTAATGTAACGCCAAATAAAGTGAACAGTTATCGAATAAATCTAGATTATTCTTTACAATAAAAAACCACCATCAGGCCCTCCCCTCACAACTAGGGGCGGCTCTACCTTAAGGGTTCGAAGGGACCATCCCCACATCGTGATCATGTAAAAACTTCACGTCCAATATTTTTATCATTGTCATAATATACCTACTTAATTACATGATTAAATGAACAATTTAGTTTATTTTATCCATCTAAACCCGTCGCAATTTTATATGGATATTTATTATTATCAATTATAAATCAAAACTTATAAATTATGTAATAACATAGGTAATGATGATTACGCGGTTAAGTAATTAATTAAATTAAATACGCCTTATTTCACGATGACACTTATTTACAGATTGAGTAAGCTATGGCGTGTATTTTTCGCTGATTACGGTGGGGTCACTCTGTCCCATCCCGTTGCCACGGTACAAATCTCATTCAACAATGTGAATGCATTAGCGTTAGTATACGCACACTGGGGAGCGAATCAAATAACCCCATGGTGATTAAAAACGCTCGCTGTATGTCGTTGTTCAAAATTGAGAACGGTAAGTCTACAATAATTATTGTTACGAGGGTGGGTCAATAAGTCCTTAGAAAAGCCGACAGGTGGCGCGACTAGTACTGCAAGCGGTTTGTTTTCATGCAGCGGCACTACCGATTCAGTATGCTGCGAAGTTTCAATCAGATTGGTCGGGTTGTTGTGTGTTTCTCGTACATTTAAAAAAAAAATTTGCTTGTGGAAAATGGAAAAATGGAAAATGGAGAAAATTGAGTTTAGAGCTGTTATTAAACATTTTAATATAAAAGGGTTAACAGCAAAGGAAATAAAAAATGAGTTGGATTTAGTTCACGGCATATCTGCTCCTTCACTTGCAACTATTTATAACTGGTTAAATGAATTTAAACGTGGTCGTACATCAACAAAGGATGAACCACGCTCAGGACGTCCTGTAGAGGTGACTACACCAGAAATGATCAATAAAATCCACGATATGGTGTTAAGTGACCGAAGATTAAAGTTGAGTGAGATAATTGAGGTTACAGGGATCTCAAAAGGTAGCGTCATTTCTATTTTACATGACAAATTGGGCATGAAAAATATTTCTGCAAGATGGGTGCCGCGTTTGCTCACAGTCGACAATAAACGCAGTAGGGTGGTGGCCTCTAAAGCCCTGTTGTCGCTCATGCAACGCAATCCGGATGAATTTTTTCGTCGCTTTGTGACTGTAGATGAAACATGGATACACCACTATACTCCCGAGACGAAAGAACAGTCAAAGCAGTGGATTGCAAAGGCAAACCATGTCCAAAGAAGGCGAAAACCGTAAAATCAGCTAGTAAGGTTATGGCTACTGTATTTTGGGATGCACGTGAAATTATTTTCGTTGACTATTTGAAAAAAGGAAAAACAATAACAGGGGATTATTATGCATCTTTATTGGACCAGCTAAAAAACAAAATTGAAGAAAAACGGCCTCATTTACACAGGAAAAAATTCCTCTTTCATCAGGACAATGCCCGTGTTCACACATGTTTACGATCAATGGCTAAAATTGAAGAATTGAAGTTCGAATTGGTCGACCACCCACCGTATTAGCCAGATTTAGCCCCCAGTGACTTTTTCCTTTTCCCAAACTTAAAAAAATGGCTAAGTGGACAACGTTTTTTTTCAAATGAAGAAGTCATCGATCGGACAAATGCTTATTTTGAGGACCTTCCGAAAACTTATTTTTCTGACGGTTTAAAAAAATTGAGAAACGTCTAACCAAGTGTATTGAGCTCCAAGGAAATTATGTTGAGAAATAAAAAAAAATACAAAAATAAAACCTGTTTTAATGCTTTTTTCTAAGGAATTATTGACCCACCCTCGTATTAATTGTTTTTATTTTTAAGCACAATTTTTAGATGTGATTAAATTAGACTCAGATAAACATATTATTTATTCTGAAAAAAATACCTATTTCCTCACTAATAAAATCATATTATTTTTAGTAACTTGGCACTTACTTTATGTATAATATTGTGAGAAAGTAGGTAGGTATGTATAATTAATAATTAATGCCTAAACCCCATCACCTAGAAAATCGTCGAGCTGCCACTGCTCACAACCTTCGAAGTGGAGGTAGGATAGGTTTTTTTTGACTACCTAAATGATTAGTTTATCACTTAGTTTTTATTATTATCTTAATATAACTATAATGTATTTAAACATAATATATTACTTTTCATTGAATACATACAATTTGGAACATCCTACGAAAAAATATTGAAAGAAACTTAAATGAGACTTGAACCCAAGTCCACCACAATCCGGATGAGATCTTTACCAATGAAACTATCGGTCCAAGTACTGATCATGTTGATATTTTTCAAGTATTTTAAATTCCGCCAAAAATGGTAACCAGAATTTGTAATTTTTAATCAATGTAACATCATTACTAACATTGACTCCTGAATGTCATCAGATTATCATCATAGTTTTAGTTATGATGTACCACCAATATCACTCGTAACACTACGGTCTTCATAATACCTCGTCGCAGAACAGATGTGATGTTTCATGATGCTGTGTATCGTGCGATTAACTTATTTGATGGCACCATTATGGTTGATTTGTTTTTTATTCACTATGTCATGTTTGTGGACGTGTTAAATATGGTAGATTTATAATTGTATTTATCATTTTACTCTAATATCTACATAACCATATACTGTCTTTTCTACTTTCTTGTTATACTGGTAATTATTTTGTAATTGAGACATTTTTCTAATGTTGTATTAATTATGTATTAGGGCGCATTGGCCAATCGCTGTGGATTCACGTCCCAATAGGTCAAAGTTTTTTTCCAAATCGGCATTTTTCGAAAACTGATCCAAATTGTGTATAGTTTATATTTACCAGAGCATCATAGAGTACTGTGTACGTAGGAGCTCGACTTCCACAGGTGAGCGCAAAGTATTTGTCGCCAGGTGAAAATTTAGCGGTCGCATAATCGCAGAGTTCTCCATACGGAGATATCATATCGCATGAAATGCATTCGTTACGAGAACCAGCAACGTACAGGTGATATTTCCAAGGTATTTCTTCTAATGTCCCTTCGTAATATCTACAAAAATAGAAAATATAAATGTCTACATTTTTTGCGAATATAGAAAAAAAAATGTTTTATTTTCAAGCTTTGGATAACATTGTCGTTTTTGAGATTATCTGATCTTTCTGTGAATCAAAATAATAACAATTATTAATTAATTCGTTTTTTTATTCAACAAATAATTCACAACATTTAAGAATGTAACATTATAATTATTGAAAACACTTCTGAGAAAATATATTGAAACCAATAGAAAAAATCTTTTTGAAAAAAGCAAGACACCCCCCGCAGGAATCGAACCTGCATCTTTCGGGTTTCGCGCCCATGCACATATACCACTATGCTAAAGGTAACATACTTAATTACGACTGGCTCTTATAATACTTTCTGGTGTATAATACGCGTGGGCGTGAAACCCGAGAGATGCAGGTTCGATTCCTGCGGGGTGTCTTACTTTTTTCAATAAGATTTTTTCTATTGGCTTTAACAGTTTTGTGAAAAAATGATTTTTTTAATGTGATACACTTAATTGGGTTTAGTTATTTATTTTGACGTTAGTAACAAATATATTAATTTTAACGATATCTCATATTTTATTGATATTGCGGTATTTTAAATACTAATCAATTTATAGAGTAAAAGAAACATAATAAAAGATGATCAAAAACATAATATTAAGAACAAATAATTATCTGCAACTTTTTGATTTATTGAAAAGCTGCGCTTAATTAGCTACAGAGTGAGCAAAGTTCTCTTAATTAAAAAAAAATCTTGTTTTCAAAGAAATTTGCGCCACTTAAAGGGGTAAAATAAATTATCTTAGACCACACTATACAGACTATATTTATATATATGATCAAAAAACATAATAATATTTAACTTGCATCAAATCCGCATCTTCATTCCACCCCACAATGTTGGCGACCGTTCTAATCCCAGAAGTCATTACTTCAGGAGTCTTCTCTCCACGAGTATACTTCACAATATGGAAAAATTCCCCTTTGGATGTATCATTTTGAAATAATGGATTTATATCTAGGAAATATTTGGGATCGCTACGAGAGAAAACGGGTGTAGTTACTTCAATCCACCCATGATTCTCCTGGCGAAATACTTCCTGAAACATGTGAAGTAAATTTTGAATATAAATTTTTTGGCAAGTTTAGTAGTTATAAGGTGATATTTCAAATACAGTCTTAGATTATATTATTACTTTAGTCATTTCGTTCTGATTTCGAAATATTATATTATTAAAGACAAGTATAAAGTAGAATGGACCCAATTTGAGAACGATTTCATCCAATAGTGGATTTCTATAACATAACTTATTTGTGATGATCAGAATATGTGATTATCTAAATGATTATATTTTTGATAAATCATGTGTCATGTCTATAGACACAACCATGCTCTAGGAATTTCCCTTGTTCATCTCTCCATTTGGTAACACTTGGCGTCTCTGCACCCATCTTGATGTTGTCCACGTATCTTCTCCTTGGGCGGCTTATATGTCAAAGGACTACCGGGGTTTCTTCATAAACCTTATAACGAGCATTGCATTCATAACAACGCCTTAAGAATTTTAACTACGTCATAATTATATTGGGGTTAAATTGATCAAGTTAGTAAAGGTGAGTTTCTATTAACCGATCCAAGTATTCTTCGGAGATTTAAAAAAAATAGAATATTTTAATAATCGTCAGTTCATATTATGGTATGCAGTATGCTTCATGTTTCAGGGATGACGGTCCAAGGCATAGTATCATTTTAAGCAGCTGCAACATGCTGTTCCCTATCGGTTTTAGTCTAAAATTTTATGTAAATTCATTATCGACCCACTACACTTTATGTTTCTTATCAGATATTTTAAATATACAACTTATTTATTATAATATACACATCCACTGATATTCGGTGTTTATTATGCAGGCAATGAAATATCTTCGAGTTTTCTACTCTCATACGTATTAGCATCATTTCCTTAATTTCCACCAATAGAATATGCATCTTCTAAACAATCTAATTGATTGGTCTGATTATCCCCACGGGATATCACTGACGTGATGCCGTTGCGAATCCGGTATGTTTCCAACATGATTGCGACTAACAAGTAAAACATCCAGAGAACCTCAAAATAAATGCATTAAAATATATTTGACTAACTGATACGATATGCCTACGACGGCCGCGCGGCTTAAGCGTCGGCCTATAACGGCATGGGTTCCTGTGGGTCTATTCTATACTTATCGACCGCCTAAGTAATAAAGTGATAAATATTATCAAACTTAGGGTAGGTTTGTATCAAAATATTAGCACTTATTGTAACAATTACACGTAGTTGGTTTTTATTGTTGCAATAAGTGCTATATTTTAACAGCACCTATCTTGCTACTGTTAAAATATCGCACTTATTGCAACAATAAAAACCAACTTCGTGTAATTGTTACAATAAGTGCTAATATTTTGATACAAACCTACCCTAAGTTTGATACTATTTATCACTTTAGTGTTCGATAAGTATAGAATAGACCCACTGGTCCGAATCTTGGGTCTGGAAGATACACATATTCTTTTTTAATTTGTGTACAGTCAGAGTATGGGCCAAATAGGTTGAACAAGTGGCTAACATCCATTTCTTGTAAAAACAAAAATCGGTTAATACAAAAACCTCCATTCTTAATTTCTTCACACCATAATTATGATCTTATTAGGATCGGATGTGGTCGATAATAAATAATATAAAAATTAATGTTATATTCGATGTAAAATTTGAACAGAATTGACCAATAATACACACTGGAATTAGTTATTATATTACAATAGTTATTTGTGTCATAATATAATATTGTTTTCAAAGTGCATACTGCTTATTTTATTTGTCTAAATGAAAAAAAAATATTCTTTTTAACACTAAAATGGCAGTAGTCAAGTGAAAAGATATTGCAGTAGTAGAAGTATAAACACTATAAACACACAGGGTTTGAAAACATCACATAAATGTATTATGACCTCATCAGGAATTAAACCAGGAGCCCCCGTATGAAAATCCAGTGCCTTTCGCTCTGGACTACGAGGGTTTTTGGTAACCTTCTTGCGAATGTAAATGAACGAAAGAATCTTCTCTTCTTATGGTTTTTTTATGTTTATTAGAATTTGACCATCATCACTGCACGAATGAAGAAAAATAAATAAGAACACTCCGAAATACAATTTGTAAGTATTAGTAAATTTTAACCGAGAACATCAATAAAAGAAAAAAAAGAAACTTTTTTACTAAAAAAGATCGCACAAAGTTTGATATTTGAATTATTCTAGTATATACAAATATTTTTTAAATCCCATACTTATCATACATTTTCACATCTTGCTGTATTGACATCACACATAATAAGGACGCTTTTATTTTGCACTCTATTCATCCATGTAATGGCCAGTTCGCTTTCGGACGCCCACAGAGCTGTAGTCAAGAGCAGTTCTTCCCCAAAGATTTCCACAGGAGGGTTAAATATTAACCACTTAGGATTAGCTGCATCCTTGAGGTTTAACACTTTTATGCATACATCTGGGTGAGATTTTCCTACCTGTGAATAGTAATTATGCTGTACATGATAGACGTATTTTTTATTTATCCCCATAGCTGAATATAAATATCATTAAACTAATATTTAAATATTGTCTTCGTTAAAACAAGTCATAATATTATACACTGAGTTTTTTGTGAAATGTATTTTAATATGTACTTTAACATATCGGTTTAAACTAACAATAGGCCGGATTAGGGAAGACGATTTGAATAGGTCTGGGCCCACCACGGGCAGTTGCACCAGGAATGATTAAGATTAAGTTTATTATATACTGCCCTTGTGGTTATCAAAGTCTTAATATGAGTGGTTCACAAGCATAGTGAACCAAGTACATTCTGGTTATTTTTGAGTTACCTAGGTTCAAACATAATATTTGAGTATTTTTTATTCTGTAAAGTTACGCTTTCCCATAATTATATGACAACTTAATGTACTCAAAATAACACTTCCGAATTGCAATACACAATTAGAAATACTCAAATATTTTGTTTGAACCTAGTTTACTCAAAAATAACCAGGATGGACTTGGGTCACTATGTAACACTTGTGTAATTTATGTGATTTGATGATAAAAAAACACAATAAGTAAATCTAAATTCAGCGATAGATTAATCTGTATCAGTATGTAGTACATTTATTATCCAATCAATGTTATATAATTTATTGGTAATTACCGATTACTTAAAAACAATTTTATAAATACTTTTTTATTATTGTAATACGATTCACTGTTGTCTTTATGAGACATTTAGTGAAAGACATATTAACATATTTGAATCCGATAAAATGTTGTAAATGAAAAACCTAATATTTTCACTAAACTAAAAAATAAATGGATTTCTGTGACTTCCATTCTGTAGTCGTTAATTTGACAGTATTAATTAAGACATGCATTGTAGAAGAATAATAAGTTGTCAATATAAATAATTAATAGTTGCGAACGCATTTTTTAAACTAGCCGTTTGAAATTACGTGAGTGTCGCCTGTTACTATCGCATGTCTCGGTCGCGAGGTTCGACCGGCAAGATTTAAGTGATAAATACTTTAGTTTTTGCATCACCGAAAGATTTACAGGTTTATCAGACTGTATACATATTATTTTATAATATAATCCTACCTCAGAGTATTTCACATGGCGAGTTTTAGGATATTGGTCATCAATGGACCTTGGTTTACCGTAGGTGAAAAATGTTGCATTGTCAAGGTTCGTGTCATCAAAACGCGCTATTGCAAGCCAGACTCCATCTTTAGATATCCACGTTAATGGGTTTTTTCTATAAAATACATCTGAAATGAAAACAACAAGTAAGTATCAGGTTTTTTAAAGATTATTGCATTCTTCGACGATTCATAAGCTTATTAAGAAATATTAATTCTTTCTATGCCGCAATTAGTTAATTGATAGTAATTAACATAAAAATTGGTGTAATTAGGGCGTCCAAAGACGCTTTGGGCACTTAACCGGTTAAGTACCCACTCACTGCGAAGGAAATTAATAATCACAGACGTCTGTAAAGATATATACATTGTTTATTATGCAATATTTCACAGTACAAAATATTTAACAGTATGGGTTGGAGTGTTTCCCTTAGAACTCAGAATTTACAAGTTAACAGTCAATTAAATGAGTTACACACAAGAAACACAGAAATAATAGGAAGTACGTTACCTTCTTGTTGTAGTAATAACAAGGTTTAGTTCTTGGGTATGAAAAAATATGCTATTGAAGTTGCGTTTATGTATATTAAAATTTGTAACGTGACCGTGACGCGCCACATACAATATTGTTAATAGTTTAGGACAATCTGGAAGCATTGTGTTTAAAGCATTTTGGTGGCGATTTTAGCAGTGGACTGTAATTTTAAAGGATGCTGGTGGATTCCGGATCTAGGGGAGGGCGGTTTAAACAGGTTGCCAGACACTGACCTTTTATGATATTGATGTAACTGTGACAGATTTAGTGCAACGAAGGTTGAACAGTACGTTTTCAGTCACTCGATAGTTTACGACGGCTAAGCTATTAACAAGCTGACAACACGTGCGATTTCTGGATATCACTTGAGCTAACTCTTGAATCACTCTGTGTAACGCGGTGCGGCAACATGCACCCGTTCGTTCTCTTGAGCTGACTCAATGTTATTCTCAATCATGGTCGTCTTATGACCCGTAATTGCTCGTCGTCTCGTCTTGTGACAATAATAAATAAGGATGTAAAGTAGGTGGGGAAATAAGGGATGAAGGCCACCATATTTGGCTCAACCATATTTTATTGCCTTAATTAAGTTAGAAACAAAATTTAGCAAAAATCATCGATTAAGGCGACAAAAGTTGTATTTCTATCGTATTAATTTGCTATGTAGTTTCATCGGTATATTTTTATTTTTATCCATTCCTGATTAATGCAGAAACTGTAACGCTGACAAACGGCTAATTTTCCATGAAAATAATAAAAATTATCCATGATTCCATACACTTGAATAGCTACACAATATTCAATATTATCTCATTATTAGAATCTCCCTATTAGAGTTTCCCAACCTTATTTCTGCCAAGTCCCACTTCAACCCTTAAAAAGCCCCCCTCCCCTATCAAAATTGTATAGTTGGTACCTAACTAATTCTGAAAATAATTACAATATAAAAAGAACTTTTTATAAACAACGTTTTTAAATTTTCTGTTGAATTATTATGCTCAATATGCTCAAACTTGTACTTGATATGAAGTAAATAAAAAACAAACAAACAAATACAGAATACTGAAATGTCATTTTGACATTTCATTTTGATTTCCATAGTAACGCACGTATATATTAATAATTTAGTTGCTAGGACCACCCCCTTAGCAACCAATAATAGTCTTTTACTTTTTACGGATTTTTATGAAATAACTTTCCATCCAAAAAAGAATTAACTGAAAATGAATTCAATTCTGCTTAAAGGTGGCTAAAAGTATTAAAAGAATGCATTGGCCAGTTTGGAACTTAGTTAAAAATCAATTGCAAGATTTGTACTGGACAAACAACCAGCGGACAAACAAGAATACGAGCTAATAAAAACGTTGTAATAAAAAAAAAAATCTTCAAATAAAAAATGCACATAGGCAACACTATTTTACAACGTTTTTCTTAGCTCGTATACTTATTTGTCCGGTGGTTCTTTGTCCGGTACAGATCTTACAATCGATTTTTAACTAACTTCCCGACTAGGTAGACATTTGAAACTTTTAGAATATATCAGAACACGATGCCAATGCATCTTTAAGTAGAATTGAATTAATTTTCAGTTAATTCTGTTTTGTATGAAAAGTTATTTCGACATTATTATTGGTTGTTAAGCGGATGGTCCTAGCAACTAAATTATTAATATATACGTGCGTTAATATGGAAATCAAAATGACATTTCAGTATTATTTCTATCAAACACAAATTTTTTTGATCGTTTAAGCTAGCAAGTCAAGTTTATATGATTCAACAGAAAATTTAAAAACGTTGTATATAAAAAGTTCTTTTTATCTTGTAATTATTTAATTTAACTTTCGCAAGTAAATATGTATTGTATGTTACAATATGTACAACTCGGAAGAAAATTGGTGCGATCCTTGTGCTATGCTTCGTCTTCTAATGATTTTTAAGATGCATTTTGCCCCCCCCCCCCAAAACATTCAAATTTCCCCCCGGTGGGGCGTACGCCCCACGTTTGGAATCACTGTATTAGATGTTCTCTACCGAGAATAGACTTGAAGTTGTTGCAAAATATTCTAATAACATCTGAGGAATAGATATAATCTATATATAAAATATGACATTAATTGAATAATGTACTCACCTCCATAAATATAATCAGGTACTCCATTATAAATTCTACCAGGAATACCGTCAGTCGTAAGCGCCAAAGCTTCAAGGCTCACAGATGCGTCTTCAATATAGTATACATTATTGTCAATATTGTATATCAATGAGTGATTGCGGAAGAACATAAATTGACGTATGTGTCGATTACCGGCCAAGTGAGTCAGGTTTCTAGGAATTTGAACAATAAGAATGTTAGGTATTATTGTTTACAAAAATACTGAAACTACAAATTCGTTTGATAGGAAAAATATTTCACCTGTTTTCGATATCATAGAGTGCAAGTCGCCATGTGATTATTTGAACATGATTCTGAAAAGTGAAATGATTCTTTAAGTTTTGATTTTTTGTGCTGATTAGACCTTGTAATAAAAATACGATAAAAGCTAAGTGGCAGATGCATATATTGTGTTGTCATTGAACAGAATAATTTGTTTATATATAACAAATACTTAAATGTCTTTTTGTTATTTCAGTAACGAATGGTGGAGCTAGGCTATGAAGATCTGCAATAAATAGTGATTTATTGAACTAAGACTACAATTTATAGATGGTATTGGTTATTTTTAAAAATCAATTAAACCCTGCCTAAACCAAACCATAATAATTTTGGTATATTTTGGGGGATATGACAAAGTTGCGCACACTTTTTCATTCATACTTATTTGTTTTCGTTGGATTAGAATACATTATTGCACATATTGTTGGTTCATTTTTTTTATTTATTAAGCCCTGCCTAACTCAAACTATAATAGATAAAAAAAATATGATCATATCTATAAAATATTCAAAGATACGTTTGAATTAATTGCATAATTTTAGATATTTTATAGATATACGAGTGTTTTTTGACTATTATCTACTATGGCTTGGGTTTCGCAGGGTTTAATTGAACTTTAAAAACTAATGAATAAATTTGTTTATTGTAGTCTTATTTCAATGAAAACAAATACGTATGACTGATAAAGGTTAGTGTACACAATTTATGGCAGATCTTATCAGTTTACTTCCACCTTTCGCCACTGGTTTATTTATATGTTATTTATGTACATATTATATTGCAAGTATCATTTATAATAAAATACTATTACAAACAATACTGGTTTTGTTTTAACCAATATTTTAAATTCATAACAGATACATATTGTATTATACAACTATTTGTTATCAATTGAAAATGTCATCACATAAAAATATTAGTGGGCCAGGATAATTAATATTGGTAATTAGTTAAAATTAGGTAAAAATATCATATTGAATACTGTGAATGCTTTCTTTGACCGGACAATTACGAGATATAATATACTATCATTAATTTGACTGATTTTGCTACTCAATATTCTCACCTTAAATGCATCAGTGTATGCGAGTAGAAATTTCTGATCTGGCGATACTATGAGGTCTCTTGTTTTCAATTTCTCCTGAAAGACAAAATTTGTTATAAAATTTCAATCAATAATTTTATTGCTTGTATGTTTAATATTATTATTAATAAATTATTTGTTCTATATAATATGTACTTCGAGCATTGATATACTACTGGATGAATCATATGCTTCTTAAAATGACGCCCGATTTTCAGCGACTCGGCCTTTGTTAAAACTTACTGAGTAAGCCCAATCTAGCTTGCATCTTACTCTAGCTAATAACCAGCGCATGACGACTTGCTCTGTCTGCTTTGCGTTGCAGCCACCCTTAGGTTCACTATTCCAAGAACGCAAATTTAGTTTTACAGCCAGGGCAATACGGTTGAAATTCGGGAATCCATGTTATCGGTCTTAACGCATTATACCTATAAGGAAATATTATAAGACGATATTCGTAATATCTTTTGTGGTACATTTTTAAAATGACACTTGTATGGGAACTGCTCATCTAGTAGTATATCAATGACTTCGAGTAAAAATCATTAAATTAATCAATAATCTATTATTTATTAATTGAATGAAACGCATTTTTTAGTACTTAATCCACTTTTAATAAATAAATCTGGACCGGTTTCAAACGCCTCAGAGGGAAATTTTCAACTGAATAATATTATATTATAAACAATAATATAAAACAGGTATTTAGCAAAACAAATCCAAAAGGCGACACAAATAATCTACCAATACATTGCATTATCCACCCAATAATACTTTGTCAATAACAATTAAATTAAAATTTACTAAAGAAAATATTCTAAAATTATTAACATAAAACAAAATATTAAGCGATAAGTACTTACAATAAAATTTCAATTTATCACCAAACAAATATTTATGATTAGTCAATATTAATAATAACACAGTAAATAAAAAATAAACAATATTACCACTTGATAATAGAATACTTGATAAACGATACTTGATAAAAAAAATAACTTGATAATAAAACACTTGATAAACGAAAATATCAGTCAAACTTAAATAAACACAAAAAATAAAATAACAAATAATGTACGATCTATAAAGTTATGTTAAATCAATAAGACAATTCCTAACATTATATAGGATACAATAACGGAGATGACACAAAATTCAATTGATCATTTAAAAAAAATAGAATTAGGCAAAAATTTGTACCTATTTATCTCTAGGATTTCCTGTTTATCCAATTTTTTAGATTTCTCATTCAAATGTAGGATTTAATATTTTTTTAATGATATTAAAGAGTGATTATTTAAGCATAAATGATGTCCAAAAGAGTAAGACTCATTACCATTTTTGGCACAGGCTAAATGCTCTTTGAATCTAATGTTAAAAGATCGACCAGTTTGTCCAACATATTTGGCATCAAGAGTCACAATTTAATAGATGAATACCACTTGGATGAGTTTATCTAATTTATCTTTAGTATTCACCAGCATTGAGTTCAAAATTTGTGTGTTGTAAAAAGTTACATTTTTCTTGAAATCTTCTCCTAGGAAAACACTTTTCCTAGGAAACATAATTTAACCCATTGTTTTAGGAGATCTATGCCTTTAATGGATCCCATCGCACATGGATATTGAGAGCAATGAAAGAACGGAAGATCTGGCAAAGGAAGCTGGCCATTCAGGGGTACCATATCAGTGAATACCAGAAAACCTGGACTGGAATGAGGCTATAAAGAAAATGGGCCAAAGTATGAGGATAGATTTTCACCATAGGGCATCATTAGAAAAGGGGAAATCGAGTAAGTCTATTCTACCATAACGACGAGAGGTGCCCTGGTTTGTAGAGTCTTCTTTGACAATAAATGAGCTTAATACTGATGCTAAGAACAGGGCACACAATGGGCAAACGATTTGATGTTCTCATGGGAAGAAGCGAATCGCAACTCTGCGATGAATGTCATATTTTAGAGGACATTGTACACATAGCACTACAATGCCCTAAATATGAACTTCACAGAGTACAGTTGCGAATTGCGGATATCTATGAGAATGTCGACGAATTGAAAGTTGTCCTGGCGGTGGGTAAGACGGAAGAGTTAGGCAAAATCTTAAAGTTATTTAACAGAATAGGAGTGAGGACCTGATCGACGGATCCCCTTCTTGAAGAGAAGAAGCGATATGACGGAGAGTCGCAGTCAAAGTCTCGGTAAAATCAAAAAAAAAACCCATTGTTTTTAACACTGAGTTCTTCACTCACCTAGCTAGAGTTTACATAATAATAAAGCTTATTTTTTTAGATTTATTGGCCAAAAGACTTAACTTAGTTCTTAACCGATCATTATATAGATAGATGATTTGACGTCCAGAGGATGAAATAAATATTATTAATGTACTTTATTAACAAACTGTTTTAATATGAACACATATTATATGAGGAAAAAAACAACAATAATTTTCTATTAATTCTAATTTAAAAATTGCATTTTGTACCGTCAGTCCATAATTTTAATTTTCCTGATAGAAGATTCAAACCCGAAGTCAGGGTACAGTCGACAGACCTGTAGATTATATTACTCGATTTAATTGGTGATACGATTGAGAATCTCTTTAAATGGATAGAGAATATTTGTTTATAATAAATACAATTTTATTTAATACTAAGATATCAAGTTATAACGTTTCCTTACCACAACATCTTCTGGAAGAAATAATGTAGAATTTTGATTCGACAGATTATACAGGAAAATCCCCTTTTCGCCGATTTTGGAATAAATAAATTCAGTTCCTAGAATATTTTTGTTTGTTTTAAAATATAGCGTGAAAGGTAAATTTTCATTTTCATTCTTACAACTAAATTAGTTGTATCTCAGAGCTGAAAGTCTGTAAGTCACATATTTAATATTATTGCAGGAGAGCAGTTTTAAAATAGTTAATCTAATCTAGTTAAAATATTCACTCGCGTTCGGACTAAAACTCCGAATGTTGGACTTTTGCAATTAATCTTTTTGCTACAGATTAAAGCAAAACTGACTTAACTTCGATATGATTCAGTTCTAAAGTATAATAATTGGACTACCGTCGTTTTAGAAGTAAGTATTTTGAAAACCATTTGACATTGGACTTCCAAATTTTCAGCATCAAGAGAACGTGAATACACATTTAAATCTGCATATTTAACCGAAAAATGATAAAAATGTGACTTTCGCACTTTTAGGTCTAAGGTACAGACTTATGGGTATGCATTTCACAATAGTGTTTTTACGTGGAATAGTTGATTGACATTTTGTCTAACCCGTTAAACTAGAAACAATAAAAATGCGAATTCGGTAGACGGATTCGAAAACGTGACTCACGGTTTTAAAGGCTTACACTCAGGTGGTACTGGACTACAAAGAACAAACACCTTCTGTGTTACATTTTTATATAGTAACTCTAAAATGAATTTTTAGAATGGTTGAATTGATACCTATTTAATTTGATTTTCAATGATTTCGTTGTTTCTGCTTAATTGATTTGGCTATTTCACAATGTTTTATTTTTTTAGTTTATCTTATTTTACTAATATAGCTTGTTATTTACATTTGAATGTCACGTTATGGACGTTTTCAATTAAGATATTATAATTATTCACAATAAATAAATATATCTAAAAAAACAATGTTTGATTTGGCAGTATTCTCCTCAAAATAAAAAAAAGAAATTGGTGGTTTGTCAGAGATTTACGTGTTAAACAAATTATAATGGTGGGTATGTATTTTGTATTAAGAAACATAAATTTATTATTGGTTAGAACTGACAATGTCATGCCATGGGAACTTTTAATTTTGGAAAACTTATGAGTACGCCATTGGCACGGTCGAGGATGGTTAGTGTTTTAAAAAATGAAAATATAATTAGCGTAATGGCTCCAGTATTATCAATTATTGGAATTGATTAAAATTCACTGGAAAACTATTTAGTAGTATTTTTGTATATAATCACTACATCTGTTATTTTATTACATCTATGAATGAGATCAAAACATATTATTCAATATAAACCTATACAACCGATGTAGTTTTATATTGAGATCGGTATCTGTGTGGTAATTAAGTTTTTTATACAACTTGGAACTGATAGGTCAACAGATCTTAAAAACGCTGATTTAAAATATAAATCTTTAATATGTAAAAAACGCATTCTCAATATATTATATATACTATATATTAAGTATGCGATCTATTAAAATATTTTATTTTCATTTCACGAATTATACGTCTTATACGTCATGAATCACTCACGTGGTGTATATAGTACAATATTAATTAAGATTGAGTTACTTACCAGATATCCACGATCCGTTGAAATATTTATTTTTAAATTTACTGCTTCTTGTTAACTCCTCAAGTTGAAAATATTTCTTATTGACAAGTGTTTTTAGTGACAGGCCGCAGTTTGAGAAGGTTAATATAAACAAACAACAAGTAAAACACGAAATCTGAAAACATATTAATCTTTATGCAATAACATTTTTTAGAATAATAAAACAAACTTTCAGCAGTAACGCCGCCTGCATCTGTTAGACATTGCAGTCAATTTGGAATACTGAACAAATCTATTAATTATTATGATATTATTATACTCTATCTGAATTACTCTCTTTTTGCGGAAGTTATAAAAGTATGTGTTTACTTTAGACCTCGTCCATAGAATTGAAATTCCTTGCTAATCTGTATTTTTATAAGAATAGTTTCATTGATTTACAATAAACGTTATTTCAAAATATCAGTGGAATAGCAGTTAGTAGGTACAATTTTCAACTATTACAGTCGCTTCAAAATCTTATTTTCACTGTGAAAAAAAATGTAAAATAGAGACGTTAGAATTTTCATGTTTTTACGATAGTAAATAGATCACAATTTTCTGCTAAAAGTTTGAGTCGTAACGCATTTATGATATTATTAACAAAACATGAATTCGGAGTCCGTACTGATATATTTTAATATAGAACTTCATATTATGTTTTATTCTATCAATGTTTAATGTAATACATATAATGTATTACATTAAACATACGTGCCAACCACTTAATCTAATTCAAAATAGTTTGATTTTTAATAACATCTCTACAAATGGGATCAAAAATATCGACGAGAAATCCTGAAATAGTATTTTTGGCAAATCAGAAACGAAGCATTCCGCATAGTACTGACACTAATACAAAATGTGATTTTTAAAGGCGATACAATATTTGCCTATAGAAAGTTTACAAGAAAATGAATATATTATTGAATCTATTCATTCATATCGAATATTGTTTATTTATATTAATGTAAAGACTTTTTTAAATGCCTTAGTATTGACCAAATAATTAATAATAGAAAAATATATTAAGTAAGTATTCCGTAATTTTAAGAAAAAAAAAAACTTACAATTAAAAATGTTGGTTATTTTGCTTTTTTATCGAAATATATTATAATATGACGCGTTTGATGAACATTCAACGAGAATAATTTAAATAAAATGAACTACCTACTTAACTTGATGTAACCTAAAAATAAATTTTAACATAGCAATCTGATGAAAGAAATATAAATAAATTAACTTGTACTTAAGAAAGATTAATACACTTATTAACCTACCACAATTTTGGCCAACATTATGGTGAGACTAGTATTAAACTCTACGTTCTTATACTGCTAAATTAAATTTACTACAATGACAGCGTTTTTAAGAAGAGATGCTTGACAACTAACACAATACAATTTTGTGATAAAAGTGGAGGTCACTTAGTCATGGCTGGTAGGATAACAAGCAGTGGTGTGTCTTAAAATATTTATGCAAAACAATATATTTTTCATTCATTAGTATTTGAATATATATAAATATTTCGGCATATATATCAGTCACTTGACAGTCATAATGTGTAATGTGTAATAACTATGTAAAATATATACATAATGGAAATTAAATCTGATTTTCAAAATAATCTAGCTTAAAAATGCTTAAAATTGTCGTTTGGCGGTGAGTTGGGCTGGCGAAGGAGAATATGGTGTGAATGGGATCAAAAATGGCGATGCCCCAAAGAGATTGAAGACTGAATCCAATCTCTTTGCGATGCCCCTTGTGGTGGGCATTTCGAAGGCGGCCAGTGACTACTACAATAATATTATTTGTGTTAATATTGTGTCATTGCAAATGCTGTTTACCAGATGAATTTGGTACCTATAATATGTAATAAAAATGTAAAATTAGTAAAACAGGAAACTATCGTTATTTTCAGAGCGTTGGAGCGGAGCTCGGAGCAGGAGCACGGAGCACTGAAGCAATGTGATTTTACCCGGAGCAGGAGCACCGGAAATGTGTAGTGCTCCACTGCTCAGGATGTTTTTTTATTATTATTAAATTTTCGTCCTAAAATCTAGTGAAAATAGTATATTTTGACACTTTGCAACACTGGAATTATTTGAAATATGGCAGCACTGCCGATAAATAACCTCACTTTTTTGCTGGAGAAGAGGCAAATAATGAGAGATGATTAATTGCTGTCGGAAATTTTGTTTAATAGAATTAATAATGAAAATGACGATTATTTTAAAACTATTTACTTACTTTTTTTTTAACATTTGTATACATATAATAGTTATTAAAACTTTTTACCCAGAGCGGAGCAGATCCTGAAACGGAGCCGGAGCAAATATCCCGAAATTCCCGGCTCCCGGAGCGGAGCTGGAGCGGAGCAACTCAAAAAAGTTTTTATATTTTATCCATAGAAAATCCGATAAGGAAGGAGATAAATGATATGGAGGTAACTCGACTTGAGAGAGTGATACGATAAGCAAGTCATTGATTTCCTAATACCAATAGCCATCACAGCTAACGGTATTTCTTGACACATCAATTGAATTCCTCCCACTGAGGATTGATCTTAAAAGAGTAAATAGCATCAAGAAATAGGTGGGTGAGGTAAGAAGGAGTTAGCAGCAATTTAAATAGTAATAATATTTTATTTTTTATTTTATATTTTTGTAAACATTTTATAAGGTTTAAGAACTGAAAATTGTAACCGAATTCAGACAGACCAAACTGGCCAAGTTTCGAGAAAGTAATTCGAGATATCATGCAATGCTGCATACCCGGTAGAATCGAGAATAGGTCACTAGACCTGACCCGGTCATCAACGCTCAATTAGTCGAAATCTACTAGATTACATTCAGATACAACTTGATTCATGTATCGGCTGCATTGTATTGTATCACGCTGTACTGTACTATTAAAAATAAAAAACCGTTTTCTGCTAGACGTTATTGATAATCAGTAGTTAACAATCAAAACTGGACATGTCAAGGTTAGGATGTTCCACTATAATCGCTGGATTATTGGATTCGTCCCAAGCTTAACCTAGGTAGAATATATGCTTCATAGCTTTGCACGCAGTTATATATTATAAAAATATTTTTTTGCATATAAATTGTCTGTCTATTTATTTATTACTACATATATAAATACAAGTGCAATACAATACGGGGAAGAGGCGTATCAGTATAGTAAAGAGTCCAAAAAAGTGCAAAGTTATAAAACGTATACTCTAACCGTGATCAAAATAATTTGGCGTCGATGAATTTCCTAATAAACTTTATTAAATGTACACATGATTAGGCGTAACTTTTACAAAAATATTCAGAAACTCGCTACACCACTGCAAACATCATAAAACACAAACCTGTTTCACAAATAATAATATAACTAAAAATATGGAAAATTACCTCGTGATATCTTAAAACACAAAACACCATTGATTATGTATACGTCCAGCGCCATCTTTAGATTAATAAAGCCTGAGCATATCATTTTGCACAAGTAACGAGTGGTCCACTGTTCAGCTATCAAAATCAGATCCCAGATTTCTTGACATATTGATTCGCCCTTTCTCGTTTCAAATTGAATTATAAAAAATTCTCAAATCAAATATATTAATAAATTATAAAGAATATATATTCCTGTTATTCATCAGCTGTCAAAGTCAGACTAGTCCTTCACACAAAAACCGGTGGTAATATCGATTTCCAAAAAAATAGTGGCATTGATCTATGCATTACCTTTGTAGAAGGTGTGTTAACGCTAGTGTATTATTTATCATGTAACTTATCTATTCAAATCAAACCATTCCCTGTGTGAACACGACAGACGCGTCAGTATGAGCACTCTATAGAAAAATGACAGGCAATGACAGGTCATCCGTAGACAAAAATGGGAGGGGCGGAAAAGTGGGACCAGTCGTTGTGAATGTATCGGCTTTCTACTTTAGTCGGCAATGGTACGTCACAACAATTTCAAGAATACACTATTTGGATTTTCACCTTGGATTAGTTGTTTTTAGTGTTGTTTGGTATCACTTATATTTCTTATACATTAGAGAAATATATAATAATTATAAAAATTCTTTTATCCCGCGTTCACTGATTTCGCGCCAATGTGCTTTACCAACTAAATTATGTGCGTCGTATCTAATTACGACGAAATTAACTAGAAGTTTTCACATTTTTGAAGCGCTTCACAAATTGCATAAATTTTGGCTGTCGGTTTTTGTATTTTAAATCAAAGTATCAACTAATTTTATTACTAACCGGTTTCAAGATCTCTCCATATTTTAGTTATAACGTACTTGCACGTGATAATAATTTAATAAACAGTTTTTTATTACTCGTATTTTTCAAGTATCAAATCTGTAGTTTATAAATAAATTCAACAGATAAAAATGTCTCATTATATTCTTATATTAGGGCATACTGGTATAGTGTTGGCAACTGATTTATTACAATGCACCATGCCAAGAATGGGGGTCTAGGTAGAAGATAGTTCTCTTAGATACCAAATCTGAAGTATGGGTTCTAGGATTGGGATATTGGAACTGGGTATTTTATAACAGACTACATTTTTTGTGTTTTAGCATATATTATCAATGTCTGTATGCTATAAATAGTCATGTATTTTTATAATACATAATAGTGTAAAGTAGATAGTAGAATTCTTAGAATTAAATAAAAATACCAACAGCAACAACACATTAATTAATATAATTTGAAATCACTCTTCACGATTAATTCCCAACCCTCTAACTAGAACTTAGAAATCGAAACACCATAGAAACATACATTTTGAAAAATATTGGTGCCGATGTTTTGAATTATATATCTAAATAAAACCTGATACCTAAGTAAATAACTACATTTTTAAATTTTGTGTATTAATCATTGAAAATGGCAAACTGTCACCACCAAATAATTTTAACATAACATGAACTCAATTATAAATTTCTGTACACATACTTGATAATACTCATGACGTAAGTGAAAGCGCAAAGAATTGTTATATGTGATACATGCCAAGTGAAAAATTCAGTTTATTAATTTTATTTTACAACGTTTTTCTTAGCTCGTATTCTTTTTTGTCTGGTGTTCTTTGTCCGGTACAAATCTTGCAATCGATTTTAACTAACTTCCCGACTTGCTAGACATTTGAAACTTTTAGAATATATCAGAACACGATGCCAATGCACTTTTTTAATACTTTTAGCCAACTTTAAGCAGAATTGAATTAATTTTCAGTTAATTCTGTTTTGTATGAAAAGTTATTTCGACACCATTATTGGTTGCTAAGGCTCTGGGGTCCTAGCAACTAAATTATTAATATATACGTGAATTACTATGGAAATCAATATGACATGTCAAGTACAAATTTTTTTGGTCGTTTAAGCTAGTCAAGTCAAGTTTATATGGTTCAACAGAATTTAAAAACGTTGTATGTAAAAAGTTCTTTTTATCTTGTAATTATTTGTACTTTGTCAGGCTCATTAAAACGTTATTTAAAATTGCATTTTAAATAGGTTTTTATAGAAATGGGTATAAATGTTAAATTTAATATTAATAATAAAAATAATTACAAGATAAAAATAAATTTTTATATAGGTAACCACGTTTTTAAATTTTCTGTTGAATCATATAAACTTGACAATTCTATGTATTAATAAATATAGAATACTGAAATGTCATTTTGACATTTCATATTGATGTCTATAGTAACGCACGTATGTATTAATAATTTAGTTGCTAGGACCCTCTTAGCAACCAATAATAGTGAGTAGTAAATATTACCATTAACGATCTTTTTCCGAAACATATAAAACAGAATTAACTGAAAATAAATTCAATTCTGCAGGTGGCCAAAAAATACATTCCCGTCGTGTTCTGATATATTTTAAAAGTTTCAAATGTCTAGCTAGTCGGGAAGTTAGTTAAAAATCTTGGACAAACAAGAAAAAATCTGTACTGTAGCTTATAAAAACATGGTAAAATATACCCTTTTATTCGAACAAGCGTATATCATGTAACATTGAGTAGGTGCCAAGGGTAGAACTTATTTTGGTTTTACATTCATATTCACTTTTCATGCTATATATTATAGTACAGAAAATCTATGCACTTGATTAGATTATTTTATATTAAAAAATCAACCTTTTACTTTTTGTGCACGTATACATCTTTCTACATTATTAATAACATTTAATGATATTTTGATGATGACATTATATTACAGTAAAACCTGTATAACACGAAACATGAATGTGGAAATTTGGATAATATTATGAAAGCATCTTTAATCTAGACCAGCGTTGACATATTGGCGTGTTTCTTACCAGACGTGACGTAGAGACGTAGGTGTCAGAACTCGGTGTCAATATTTTTTTTTATCTTAATAGAAAAATATTTTATTCTAAAAAAGGATTTCAAAAAATCCACTATTAATTACGGAAACAACGGTCCAAAAAATCATCGATGAAATGGTAGACATGCGGCCGCACTCCGAGAAGGCTGTGGGCTTCGTCAGGATAACTCTGTGAACAAAAATATTAAATTATGTACTGTTGTTAACGTATTGGAATTATAGATATGACAAAGGCACTGTATGACAAATTGTAATATTACGTCTAAATATACTAAACAGTTCAGTTGGCTTCTTTTTCAAAGTCCTCTTAAGTCAACACAGATGAAGTTGAAATTATTGGGCAGATGAATAATTTAATATGGTAGTTTGAGTGACGTAACGATGTAGTGCATTCATTAAAGTTAATGCTCTGCCTACCAGACGAACATAGCGGAAAAATGCAACAAGATAATACAATATTTACTGTCTAAAACTCAACTAGTATCAAAGATGTTGAAAAAAAAAATTATATAGCGATTAAATTGAAACAAAAAGATAGTTACGAGTCAAACTCGTAAATTTTGAACAGAGCTGTATTCATTCATAAACGCCCATGATATTGTTTTCGTATTTTTGATACAGAAAATAAAGTAGAAGATAGATTTAGAGATCAATTAAATAGATTAGTACCTATTTAATAATATTTAAAATGAGCGAATTTTCTCTTTTTTAAATGTGAGTTAACTAGTTGACAATGTCCCTCTGAAGTGGAAAACACCGCTCCAAAATATTAAAAAAGTGGAATTACATAGTACTTACTATACATTGTATTTTATTTTTATTAATACATTGCATTCCCACACTGAATTGATAGTTAACACCATAAAAGAAACTTATATTATTGATAAAACAGCTTCATACATGTCACAAATGGCTAAAATATTAAATATAAATTTTAACTATGTATCCTAAACTCTACAGCATCCATAGATATTAATCGCAACATTAATTGACACTGCTAAATAAATTGGAAGAGTTTGTTTTTTGAAAATATTATGTAAACTCACATGTCACGGATAAAATGGTGTATCTTAAAGCGATTTTATAAGGAAAACTGCTTTTATTATGCGGAGATGTTTCAACATTATATTTAAATATAAGTGATATATCAAAAAGTGACAGCAGAGAAAAACAAACGAAATACGAAAAAAAAGAATGCTTATTTGAAAAACAGAACAAAAGAGCGTCGAATTCTCCAGACTGCAGTGTCGCCAACTGTATAACCAAGTGTGATATTATATATAATACATAAATTCAACATATTATTATAACTAAATTTTAGATGACATCACTAGCGATTTATGTTGATATGAAACATAAAATTATTACCATTTGTTCAAAGTCGATTCCAGCCGCTTGCAGCTTGTGGAAGAGTTGTAATAGTTTTCCAAACTGTGAATTTTCATCTGCCACCCCGTGCAGAACGGCAAACTTTTTCCCACGCAATTTAAGCGCGTAATTTAAAATATTACTATTTTCGTATGACTCCATATTGTCCGGCGTTCTTAGGCCCAAATATCTTTCGGATCGCATCGAAACTGAAAACATGGGAAAACATTATTAGTCAACCAGGATAGTGAAAGCATTCATATTATTCATATGAATGCTTTCACTATAGTTGAAGTTATACTTCTTTTGAAGTTATAATTCATTGAATATTGAAGTTATACTTCTTTAGGCGTGTTTGGGAAAACAGATCAGAGTGTATTTTTGGCGTGGGACGAAGTTGAGCGCGCACATATAACGCATTAATTTGGCGTAGGACGGAAGTTTTTCCCGCCGATGCAACATAATTTATTTTGCGCGGCAACGTTCTAAATGCTGGAGGTTTGTAATTTTCAGCTATGCTATTGAGGGCTCTGGCTTGGGCCGGTTGGGTAAAGACTGAATGTTGCAACTTTTATTTATGAGTAAAACTATATATCAATAAATAAATAAATTTTGTGAATGTTGAGTTGGTAAATAATTCAAAAAATATAAGTATTAAAATTTGATTTTTTATTAATTCATCATGGGCACTTCTGAATCGATTATAACCGCTGTATGGCAAAGATGAGTTTTGGTCCAATACAATAATTAAATTATAATTATCATGTGCTATATGAGACACAGATGAATCGCGTACGTTTTCATAAACCTAATCCACTGTAATATTAATAGATAGTACACTTCATCCACAAAATACATATTTTTTACAGTTTATCATAATATTTGTCGTTTTTTTTTTTTTTTTTTTAAATTTATTTATTAGCGGCTTATAATAATTGAAGACAATAATAATTATTATGTTTAATCTCAAAAGCCAATATCACGTTTCAGTTAAACCATTAAATAGGGCTATGTTTTACTTTTGATTTGTAAACGTTGTTAACGAAAATAGTTGTACAGTCATCTGTTTGAGCAAAGATGGTCGAAATAGCGGTTTGCTAAAAATTTTTCAAACACAGGTTTTGAGATTTTTTTCTTCCAAAGTAGGTACATTCTGCAATAATATTTTGTTTTGTTACGCCAAAGAAGTATAACTTTAAACGCGCGTAAATAAGTACACACACCGATTTTTTTAATTATCTCCGTCTATTTTAGTTTCATTGCAAGGCCTTTTTTAAATTTTGATTTTTCTACAACGAATTTTATAGTACCAACGTATCAATTAATGTATTTCTTTACTATTATTTTAAAATGTATACTATCAATATAATTTAATTGTCATTTTAGTTTCACAAAAGATTTGTTACTAAACCAGATAATTAGATTTGTATTAGATCATTTCACGTTGAAGGCCTTTTTTTTGTATAAAAATTTACATTTTGTGGTCTGAGATTGATTTGCTAGCAAAAAATGACCTTGGATTAGTGATATAAGCTTAAAAAAACATTATTTAATTGAAAAATCACGTAGAATTAAAAAAAATACTACGTAGGTAACGAAATCAAGATATCACATGCAGACCGCCATTAAAAAAATACAAACCAAATTTGCAATTATACTAAACCAGTGAATATTCATGTTTTAATAGTTTAGTCAATGCTGTATCATATTGCAGATAAAACAAGACCATATTCTTTCCATATCAGTTCAATAATTTTGATTATCTACCAATCTCCGTAAAATACGATTAGTATATAGATTTTCGTACGAAATTCACCAAGATCTACTATTGGTGCAACTGATAGTCCACATTTGTAGATGTTGTCATGGTCTCTGATCAGTCCTTGCAAATTTCCATAACCTCCATAGCTCCATCCCCATAAGGCAACATTATTTTTATCAATCCATGGATAAGTGTTGAGTAGGTGCCTATAAGTAAAAAAAGTAGTTAGTAAATATGTTGAATATAAAAATATAGGTGGCTCTCGTGGTGCAGTGGGTAAGGCGCTGGTCTTCCATCTGGGAGCTCTAGGCTCGACCCGGTGGCCACAAAATATATATTGGATTTTCTCAAAGCCTGGGTGTTTGTGATTATTCAAAATTACCAACAACTACCTTGTACGATAAAGTAAGGACACAGTTATTAATAATTACAATATATATATATATAAATGTAGTCAAAAGGGTACGAATTTGCGCCGCAGTCAGAGGTTGATATCACATTCTATAAATAATGGCAGGAAATAATAATATACATAAATAATTTGAGAACACACTAGAGAAAAGATATAAACACTAAAAAAAATAAGACGCCCAGCGGTATTCGAGTTCGCGCCACTGGGATTCACGCCCATGTGCTCTTTCAACTAGCTTTGTACATTCTATCGAATTGCGACGGAATTAAGTAGTATTTTTATAATGCTCTCTGTTAAATAAAAAAAATAGTTTATTAAATAAACAAAAAAATGATCAATAAATAAAATTATAATAAAATGTTTTATTTATGCGATATTTAAATACAAAATCGGAACAGTAATTTAAACATCCTATAACGAGTACATAATAACTGTGGTTACGCACTTGTTACTTTAACTAGGGAAACCTTTTATAATAAAATACCTGGTAGCATTGATGACGTCGTCTATCTCAACTGTACCAAGCTTACGATAAGCTGCAAGGAGCAAATTATTTCCTTTTAGTGCTGAACCTCTTCCTTCAATCTTGCAGTATATATAGCTTCGATTTGTGGAGCCAAATACCCCGTAATCTAAAAAAATGTATCTTTGTTATATATATATCTTTTAAGATTTGAGAATGTAAAATTGAAAATACGTAATTTTTTCAAACACTTGTTTCAAATCCTGGGGAAAAAAGTTGGACTGAGCCGGATTCGTACTCACATCATTAAATAAAGTCTAAAATAATATTGTAGAGGAAACAGAACTACTGCTAAAGTTTAGGTGGACGATATATTTACAACGTATGCTGAACATACGGGTACCAAAAAGATTTCTCAGTATTGGTACATCCAGACGAAAGATGAAAGGTGAGAAGCTGCTGTTACCTTGCTGGATCGATGGTAAACCTTAGAGAGAATCTGAGAGTGCAGAACTGGAAGGCAGGTTTTCAAAATGGAAATTAATTGTGTCACTATTATTGTCGATGTTTTGCTTTTTGTCATTTTACAATTACTAGGTAATATTTATTTATTTATTTTTATTAATTAATTAATTTAAAAAAGACACATTGAGCACATAACAAATTATTAATTAAAGACGTTCACAACACGATGAGTTAGAATAAAAAGTACAGGTAAATTAACTTAGTAAAGAAAAAACAACAACAATAATTCGAGAAAAATACAAATTAAACAATAAAATAGAATTTAAAAAACAAAATACATAATACATGCTAAAAATGTCTACATCTCTAAGAAGTGCATTGACCAACCGCACAGCCTTCGCTATTGGTATGTGGTAAGCTTGACATGAGGACACAGCCTTCACCCAAAATAGATGCATAAAAATTAACATTTTCCCAAAATTTCAGGAGCCACAGAGAGCAGGGGAAATGCTTTAAGAGCAGAAGTGACCTACAAGCTTCAAGAGAATGAAAGGTGAGCATGCCTTAAAGAAAGTTAGTCGGAAAATATTCGTTTGGGAAACTGCCAAAAGAAAAATAATTATGTTTATTAAAATTATATTTAATATTGTATTGCAGCCCATATGCCATGTAGTACCTTGTTCACAAATCATATTATTGTTGGAACAGGCAGGGCCAGAGACTCACTATTTACCAATTTACTATTCGATGATTCCGTGTAGCGAGGTTAAACACAGATCACACTAAGAGGTCACTTTATATTCGGGAATTTAAAATGAAGTTTATTATATTCACACAGTGTACCTACGTACCGTATAAAGGTCGAAAATTAAGAATTTGGGGTTTCTTTGGGAGTTAAGCTTGACCAATTTATTTTGTTGAAAATCTGTATAATATGTTATTAAAATTCTTTATTTTTTTTCGTTTATAATATAGAATGGGAGCTAACCAAAGATACCTTTGACTCTTAATTTCCGACAATTATACGGTAGGTGGTCTCATAAGCAATAAACTCTTAATTGCATGGTGTTACCATTCAGATACAAACTGTATCATTCTTTATATTTTTTGTCCGAATGGAATTTTATTTAAAAACACTCGCGAATATCTGCACTGGATAAAGTGTGCTCACCAAATAGTTATAGATTTTATTCCCAGGCGGCACTTTAAATTTATAATAATATTAAACATTAATTATAAGGTAATACGAGGGTTGTCCAAGAATTAAAGACCTTAATTATTTAAAAAATCAGGAAAAATTTATTTTTACAAAAAAATATATGAAATTCTAGGTACATATCTCCACTATTTTTTGACGTAGTTCCTGTTACGATTGATGCATTTGGTGAGTCGTTTCACTAGGTTCTTGATTCCCTTGTAGAACTCCGGCGCCACTGTCCTGAAAAATGTTCTCATCTCTTCCTCCACGTTCTCATCGGTTGTTTTCCGGCCAAATGTTGCTTTAGGTGAATAAAAAGAAGGGAATAACTTGGCGTCAAGCTATAAACAGGATGACGGAGGACATACTATTTGAATGAGTCCAAAAACGCGGTGGTGACGTTGGCTGTGTGGGGCCGAGCGTTGCCGTGCAGCAAACACAAGCTCTAGGTCAGCTTTCTTCGTCACTTATTTTGGATAGCCCTTCAGAGGTTCGAAGTCGTTTGTATGGTAGACTTACTGACGTCTGGGATTAAAATTACGAGCTCATGTACTGTCAGACGGCGATCTTCACGAACTGTATCATTGAATTTCTTTAACAAAACGTCACCAATTGAAGACCTCATTCCTCTCCCCTCCACATCACGAATATTCTTTCTACCACTTGAAAACTCAGCACACCCCTTCCTAACATTTCGCTGATTCATAACATTACCATAAATGGATGTGAGACGACGATTGATTTCAACAGGGTAGACTCCCTCCTGGTTGAGAAAGCGAATGATTCAACGCACTTCGCAGGCGACAGGATTCGACAGCGGAGCATCTATTTAAAACGGACGCAACGGTTACACTGAAGCAGTTATTGAGCCGGTTCACCACTCGTTCTGGAGATGAAAGGCTGCGCTATACGCCAGTGCTGCCATCTTTTGAGAAATAACATCCGCGTCGCCGAAAACGAATAAAGGTCTTTAATTCTTGGACAACCCTTGTATGTACATAATTTAAAGGGCTACCATCGTGCGTTTAAAGGTTAAACGTAAATATGAATTTATTAATGAATTATGGTTCATTTCTGTTTCAATCAAATTATTTCAATGTAAAAGAGTATAAGTCTTACCCAATATTTGTTGTGATAGGACCTTTGCAACGCTTGGCGCAGCATAAATATCGACAACCATAGGATATGTCACATTTGTGTCTTTAGGATCAAATTGTGGAGGTAATGACATTTTAATGAATGTCTGGGATCCTGGTATAGGGAAACGGAAGTATTTTATTTCTGGAAGATGGTAGGCGTCGATGGCCTTTCGAAGAGCTTCATTGTCTTGCCACATAACGACAGGCTTCACCGTCTGTAAAGGTGATAAAAATACAATTGAGAAAAAACTACATGTTCGATATTGACAATTTATGGATACTGATGATATCAGTTGTGTAATTACCTGAGCATTGTAAATAACTGTGTAGGAAGGCGCTCGACTCTCGCAAGTGAGTGTAAAGTATTTGTCACCAGGTGAAAATTGTATTTCCACATAACTGCAGAATTCTCCGTACGGAGATTTCATGTCGCAGGAAACGCACTCGAAGCGGGATCCAGCCACGAACAAATGTTTCTCCCACGGGAGTTTTTCAAGTGTGCCCGAATAGTAGCTGCAATATTATATATTAATATTATTTAGGTAATTTGTGTTTCATTCGAATCGAAAAAAAATTGATAAAAAGCAAATCCAAGGACGGATAACAAAACCATGATCAGCATCTTCTTCGTCTGATGATACTAATAATTTAAAAAAATTAACTTAGATCCTCTGTTCTGTAGGTATTTAGGATTCGAGTCTATGAAGGGACGGGAGAGATGATTCTCGTTTAATTTAGATTGTTTAAAGAAAAGAGCCCCATTGACCCATTGTGGTAAATCATTCTCTTGATGCGCTATAGACGAGTCGCAGGTGTATTGGAATTGTTTGCTGCAATGCCCGTTTCAATGTTAGCAAACGATATCACTACAACCTGCGCTCGAAATGAAAAAGTTTACGAACCGGAACGCTCAATAATTTTCCAAATATATTAACACTACTATCTAATTATATGTACTTAAGTATATTCTATAAAAAAGTGTGTTAAATTTTTTTCTTAGATTATATTTATCTTGGATGGTCAACTGAAATAATAAATAGTCTTTTAACTTGTGACATGCAAATTTTGTCAGCATCGCAGGCGAAAATGGGGTTGATGAATTAAACTTTTTAAATATAGATAATATCGTCTCTGTTCTGGCAGAACACACTAACTGGAGAATACTAGTTTTGAGTAATTTGACTTTGAAGTTGTTAAAATGTTTGAAATGGTCTATCATGTGAGTTTATTAAGTAATCGTAAAAAGGATGACTTTAAAATAAACACTGTTTATTTATTAAAAAGGTTTCTAGACGGTAAAGTTTGAAATAAGGAATAATTTGGTATAACTAACTCAATATGTCATTTTTTCGAATTAGCGTCTTCTGCCAGAACAGTGACGATATGAAGTGAATTTAATTATTTTTTATAATTTATAAACCAGAAAGCAGTATTTAATTCTTCCACGAAACGGAGCGATAATCATGGGGATTTTACGAGCTACACTCTGGTGTGTTCCAGTCCATTTCGATCCCTGAGTCTACAACTGCAAGCTGATTTTACCATAGCCATAGTGCCACTTTATACAGATTTACCTATATATGCCAGTCCATATTGTATTTAAAATGACGATTTATTTTTATTGCGATTGTTAGTTAGTTGATTGAATATACATTTGACTCCCATATGAAATCCTTTATGCCCCATAAACGGGGCATATAACATCATGTAGTATATTTACTTAACCACATAGAGAAAAATATAGTTGTATATGGTACCATATTCAATTATAAAATGTTATTAGATGTTAAATAAGTCTTACATATATATTGGCCTCCGGGGAAGGCGAATCAGAGGAAGAGCGCCTGCGCGATGGAGCGACCAAGTGAAAGAGCTGATTGGGGGCACCATTCATTCTCTCCTGAGAGAAGCGGAAGATCGAGAAGGATGGAAAGTCTTGGTCACTCAAAGGATGGCAAAATTAAAAAGTGGTCACGATCCTCAGCCATAAGTGTACGACCAAGAAGAGAGATAAAATTTTAGTGAAAGAAAATTTTACATCTAATTTTCTAGTTGTAGTTATAATAATATAAAATAACAATACGATACTATAACAAGAAGAAGAATAGGTTAGTAAATAAAATTACAAAAATAATATCACAGAACTAGTCATATAACAAGTAAAAATCCCAGTGCAACCAGAAAGGCATCAATCCATGCAACAGCCACCTTTGGCCTCCTCTGGCGTAAGGCATTCATGACTCCACTATCTGAATAGCAATGATTTGGACATATTCGATCTGAACTTTCACGAAGTTGTTTTGTAGACGTTTACTCAACCCTACAACAGACGCAGTATTGTCTATGCTCATTTATAGAGCATAGATAATAAAACGAACAGGAGATGACAGGAAATAGATTAGTTGCATTCCGGCTCTTCAACTGTACAGTAGAATTATGCGCGCAACTCCGCATAACGTTCAACTTAAAATCAAATTCCAAATTACAATGTAAACATATCAACTCAACGTAAAAACTAATGTTGTCAGTCCTGTATATTGCCGTTTGTATCCAAACTTATTATCTACAATACAAAACCAAGAAATGCAACCACTGTGTATCATTCCTCACTACCCGAAGTACCGTATCACGCACACTCAACGCAACCTTCCAGAACAGATAACATTAACACCGGGGATTACATCAGCATCTCAATAATTGATACCCCCTATAGTTTAAACATGCAATCTACCAGTGGCAAAGGGTGGAAGTTGGCTGTTAAGATCCCACATATTATAGTGCCTATTAATCATTGTCAGTCAAACGTATGTATTTTCAATGAACCAAGACTACAAATGTGTAGACAGTGTTTGTTAGTTTTTAAAATTTAATTAAATCAAAGCCGTAGTAGATATTAATCAAAACTTATACGTTTATCTATAAAATATCTAAAACAATACCACTAAAACATACATCATTTTACATAATTTTATAGATAGAAGAATATTTGTATCGATTATGGTTTGGTTAGGCAGGGATTATTGAATTTAAAAAAAACTTACCAACACCATCTGTAATATATATTCTTAATTCATCGAAAACAAATAAGTATATCTGAAAAAGTGTGCACTATTTTGTAGGATCGCCCATAGCATGCTTATACTATTATGGTTTGTTTTAAGCAGGGTTTATTTGAATTTTAAAAACCAACCAGCGCCATCTGTAAAATGTATTCTTAGTTCAATGAAAACAAATAAGTATGACTGACAAAGTTTAGTGTACACTATTTATAGCCTACCTCCACCCTTCGCCACTGCAATCTACCATAATATTGTAAGATACATGTATTATTTTTCGCCACACTCACATCAAATCAGAGTCCTCGACCCATCCTTCCACTGCGATTACCGTCCGCAGCCCCGAAGTCATAGTTTCAGGATATATTTCTCCGCGAGTGTATTTCGCCAAGTGATACCATTCTCCTTCAGATTCCTCTACCTGGGGCATTGGAATGATGTCAAGAAATGTTTTGCGGTCAATGCGAGAGAAGACAGGTGTCGTTAGTTCAATCCAACCGTCGGACTGCTGACGAAACACCTCCTAGAAAATATTAATTGTAATAATAAAAGCAAAGTGTATTATTCTCTTTTGTAGTGAACACAATATTTATTGTATTGTTTATATAAAACGCACCAAAATCATTAATACTCCACAATTCTATCTGGTTCAATAGATTTGTAGACTTGACATAGTTAAAAGTCGGTTTACAGAAGGTATTCCAAAACCGGTATTTAAGTATTTTTCGATAACGAAATACTGGTTTTCAAAATCAGACAATACCGATATATTCGGTATAGAAACTGGAAGCAAATCTTAACGGTTAAATACTGTTCGTTTGTTATCATTAGTAACCTCAGCCCTAATGGCCAATATTTAATGATGAAATAATAATTACACACTATAATAAACTTGCCTGTGCCTAATTGTGCCTATTTATTAAAGAGTAACTTGTTAATATTGTGTATGGTTTTACTTTTTACGGGATAAAAGTAAATAAATTGCTAAGTGTAAAAAGCAATAAACTAGTAAAACATTGGATGGAATTATCATTGTGGCACATCCGCACATACACATCTAAGAATACTCCATAATATAAATTGATTGAAAAATCATTCGAAGAAAGTGACAATAGTTCAACTACATACTAGGTATTTGTAAGCATCAGCATTTCTACCATATTTAATCTTTGCCTATTTTTAAAGGTTAACATAATATATGTACATTTTTAGATATGTTTTCTATAAAATATTAATATTTTAAAGATGTTTTTGTATCTATATCTATTGGTAAGTTTTTTCCATATTATATTTAACGAATACCGGTATTCAATAGGATATACCGAAATACCGGTTTTGGTATTTCCATTCGGTATTGCAATCCCTAGTTTACAGGAAGCCAAGAGGGAACAGCGCTAATTTTCATGGCCGGTTTTGGCAAAATTTATGAATTCGAGAATGAAAACCTAACTTAACCCAACCTAATAAATTTAATAATCCAGTATATCGGCTATTTTCAAAATTTGTTTGCCGCTGGTTTCCTGTAAACCGACAAGGACCAAATTAGAATAATAAAAATAGAATCAAAGATTAAACGTATTTTAAACGAGTGGTTACGTAAACTGTGGTTAAAATGCTATAAGATATCAATATTTGGTAACGTATTTTTTTCTATTTATACGTGGAAAATGACATGACATTGAAACATGAAAACTCTGCCATTCTTGGTAATATTGACTTGTGTGTCCCTGATAACTACCTTAGAAACCTGGAGCATCAGTTGTTTATTCTCCCGAGGAGCATAACTAACCTGCCATTGGTGATGCCAATTGGGAGGGCAATAACTCTGTTCAAATAGGTGGACGTTGTTTTATGAATTCTTAAAAAAAAATCGGTTAGGTACATGTTCAAACACGCAGTTTGTCAATTTATGGCTACGGCCGTATGTTGTAGCTTAACCACTGGGGAATGCCAAAAGAAATGGCGTATTTCAAAAAAACACTACCTTATTCTTAGGTCAATAATTATTATAAAGCAATCATTATCCGTAGGATGTTTATCACACTTAAATGGTCAAAGACATAGCTTATAATTAGTATCTTTAGAATTATCTTAAAATGTGTTAATCTTGCCAATTTTTTGAATAATAAAATGCCTAATTCTTGTCAAATTTGGGATCACAGAGATTATCAATATATTTTTTTATCGTAAATATTTCACTATAACAATGTCGGTATAAATTATACTGATGGTTTTATAAATGCGTTTAAAAATTAATAAATGTAAAAAATCTTAACACCACTGTACATTTATATACTGAAATATGACTATATTCTAAAACATTAGAGCGAGAGGTTTAAAAGAATACTATTTTATGTAATAAAAATACTTTATGCAGTCATCAAATATTTAAAATAAATATAAAAGATAATAAAGCTTCAAAATTATATAAATAGATTATCTACAACGTTTTAGGTATGTCCAGAATCATGCTTTGAAAATAGAACAAAAGCTCCATTTTGACCTACGCTGAGCATGTCCCGCTCACGGTATGTATGTAAAAAAAAATTAAATTTAAATGAATTTTGATTTTTTTAATATTTACCATAACATTGTAATGTAATTATATTCAAATAAGCTCATTTTAATCAATTTAAATATCTATCTCATGAATAATAAAAATTATCATCTACTTATTTAAAATAAATATCGTAGATTATTTTTATGAGAGTTACTGTAGTCTGTGGAAATTATGCTGTTATTGTAAAACGCACATGCGATAATACGATACATAATCTGAGCATACGATATTTACTTAACTAACAAAATAATTACATTTTATATCGTGATTTTTAACAATAGTAAGACCGACTACATTATGTAATTTTCTACGAAAAAAATCACTAATATTAATTAAATAATGAAACTTGCATTTAAATAAAACAAACGATAATCCATGAAAGTCTATAGCAGTTTGTAGATAGAAAATAAATTATTATATCTATATTTTTCAAAATCACAATAATTAATGAGTTTATCACAAAAATTATAAACTTGACAGTTCAGCTAATTATTATCCACTCCCACTGGCGAAATTGAACTATTTATTGAAAGTAAATTTCACTATTGTAGCGCCTATACACGTGCAAGGATTTACTGGCCGCAATAGTGCGTATTTTAAACTATCGTGACAATAACTGTTTACACATAAAAGTGCTGACTGCATCTCCAATCTCATTCTTCAAGAGTAAGCGAGACGCGATTGTCATTTTATGAACTATTTCAAACTATTTGACGGGTAGTGAAAATCGGTCAACCTAAAAATTCATTCGTTGTTCGTTTTTTTTTTGCCGGCAGGTTCGCGACTATCGTTCTACTGCGCAGGCGCAGATCGAAATAATCTTGCTGTCGCATGAAATTTCAGAAGCTTCCAAAGTTTCTTTGATTTATGAATGCAATCTTGTCAACTGAAAGATAATAAATGTTTATCCATACATTTTATTACTGTCAACAGTAAATTCATGCAAGTGTAAACGGGGTAGGTATTATATTATTATAATTTAATGAACCGTACATTCTCACATTTATGCGTAATCACGTCGCATACAACGAGGACACTCTCATTCTGGGCCCTGTTCATCCAGAGGATAGCCAGCTCATCAGCAGCGGCCCATGTGACTGCTCCCAGGAGCTGTTCATTTGATGAAACTGCCTCAGGTGGTTTGAATGTTATCCATGTTGAATTGGGTACATTGTCCAGGTTTAACACTTTCACTAAAACATTTGGGTTTGTCTTTCCACACTAAAACATAAAGATATGTACTTCTCATATTATTAACTGTTCAAGTTGATAATCACAATATTAACTAGCATACCTTAAAATTTAAAACACATACCTGAAAAGAGAGTTCAAATAAAGAAAGATAAAATATGGCTTACTTCCGGATATCTAACATGGCGGGTTGTAGGATATTGATCGTCAACAGAATTTGGTTTGCCGTAGGTATAAAAAATCAAATCGTCCACATCGGAATCATCAAAATAAGCAATAGCAATCCAATGACCTCCTTCGGAAATCCATGTCACTTTTTTGAGCTTGAAAAATAAATCTAAAACAGGAAAAAAACCATCAAAAATATACACTTGTTTTGAAGTAACATATTATTATGATATCTTTGGAGTGTGGGAAATAAAAATAATGAAGGAAGACAAAGTGTATGTTTCGGTTTTCTTATTTGTCATTATGAAGATATTTCGAAATATCTATCGACTATAGTAACATAAAATGTTTTTTTTCTCGTAGTAGATTTTTGGGTTTCCACAAATGTTTGGGTTGGTGTGTCCTTCCTTCTTTCCTCGACATTTCGGGCTCGTTGCAGATGCCATTATAAAGAGTAGCATGCTGTTTGATGAAATGTAGTGTAGGTATATGCATGTAAACGTTGCTCTAAGAGAGCTCTTAGTTAGTATTGTTATTATAAATGTTTGTAAAAAGTTATTGTATACATTGCTAATTATTGTTGATGGGAAGATAATATAATATCATGGCTCACTAGGCTTTGAACTCTTTGAAAGTTGTGTACATATTTTATATACAGAAACTAACATATTTAAAAATACTAATATTTTATTAAATCTAATAGAGAAATAGTATTGGTTGTTATTGGCTTACTTCCGTACATATAGTCCGCTACTCCATTATAGATCTTTCCTGGTACACCATCAGTTGTAAGCGCAAGTGGTTGCGTCGTTTTGGAGATATCCTCGAGATAAAATATATTGTTATCATCGGCGTATATGATAGAATGATCCCGTGTGAATAAACACAACCGTAGACGACGATGTTCCGCCAATTGAGTTATATTACTAAATTTAAAACAATGATAATATGGTATATTATTTAATAAATAGTGGTTAATTTATAATTTTTTGGGTCTATCTGAACTGAGCGGCTGACACCAACATGCTTAGAAAGAACGTGATATTCAAACTACGGTAGAAGAGAAAACAGAAGAGGCACATTAGTCCATGTGATAATTTTTTATTGTTTTATATTTTATTTTATTTATTAAGGAAACAAACAGTTACATATTGATTACAAAAATTCAAAATAGAATAATGAAAAGTCATTGCAACCAGCATAGTTTCCATGTATAAATTATAATAATATAGTTAAGCCTAACAAGATAGAAAGTAAGAATAACATAAATATAAAAAAAATACATAATAAAATTACATGAGGAAAATGAGGCAGAATAAGCTCTGTTAATTACTAGTTACTTCTGTTGGTCTGTTCGTTACAATTTGTTCGGTTATAACACTTATAACTAAAAAAAAAATTAAGCTAACTTTGATCAAATTTATTCAGCTCACAGACTACATTGATGGTACCAACCTAGTGTATTTTTATCTTCTTCTAATGTCCAAAAATTAGGACCCCAACAGGCCTACAACTATATTATTAAAAAAACCCGACTTTCTAGCCTGAACATTCACCGATAGATCCATTATTATCAGTATATTGACGAAAATGCAATAAAATTGGGTATTGTCGATTTAAACTACACGACTAAAACTAATTGGCAATGAACATTTTTCTATTCGATATTTAAAAAATAAAAAAATAAATTATAAAATAAATCAAAAAGCATATTAAACATGCACCAAAAATCGGATCAGAATAGAGCTGGGCATTTTATATCTGTCAGAATAAAATTGCAACACGTAGGTACATCATGGGCCCCACATCATGATGGTGGCCCCCAGTCTAGGTTCTTTGGCGGGCCCCTCCGGTATTCAGTGTATTATTAGCGATTATTGTAATTTTAATGCACTATCTTGAATTGTGGAGTTGTCTAGTATCGACACACAATAATCAAAAATTAAATCGCACCTTTTTTACTAGTAGGGCAAATTTGTGATGTATGTTTATCTCAGTTATCTGGCTACCCGCCACGCCACGCCACGTCAATTATAATTTTAAATGCTGTATAGATAAAAGTAATTTATATAAAATTTATTGAACATAATAGATTTGTAAATAAACTTACCCATTCTCAATGTCGTATAATACAAATCGCCAGTTAAATGCTTGCACGTGATCCTAAATATAAAAATATATATTATATTTTATCATATATTATATTTTATATGTTGTTAAAAATACAAAGTTATTAACGATAATTTTGCTTTTTTTGGTTCCGACTTTCATCGAAGGTTGTTGACTAAATTGCAGTACGTCACCATATCCTGGTCAAGTCGTATTATATCACAAACGCCTTAGACGTTGCGCCATTTTAGGAGATTGCGAAGCCGAGTGATTTTCTTTCTGCATGTGACTCAGAAAGGTGGAGACTTTTCCTGCAATATGAGTTGAAGTAATGATATAAATATATTTAATATTTACCCTTAGAAAATCACTACGAGCCAGCAAATATTTTCTATCGGGAGATATAATCAAATCTCGAGTGCTTAGTTTTTCCTGAAAATATGTAAAAAAAAAACATCTTTATTTATATTATATCTATAATCTTTGACCATGTCCGATCCTAATAGGATCATATGGGCCTCCACGGAGTGGAGGTTTGTATTAACAGATTTTGTTTTTACAAGAAATGGATGTCAGCCACTTGCTCAACCTATTAGCGCCATGCTCCGACTCATATACAAATTGAAAAACAATATGTGTACTCGTCAGACCCAGATTTCGAACAGGAGCGAGCTCGGAATATTGACTTCATTGGTATGGACTAGGCTTAAGCGACGTTCTAGATAATATGTATATACATATAAATTTATTGATACGCTATCGTTAGTGTATTTATTATAACCAATACTTTTGACAAAAATGAGCAAGATATTTCTTTTATATATCAGGTAGGTACCTACTATAACAAATCCATTATAAATATTTTTCATATTAAGGTCAAATAAATGTTATCATGATCAACTGGGAAACTCAAATTTCCCGCCCTTGAACGTAAATCTCTATTTCCCCAGTCCGAACCTCATTTCCTACAAATTTCTCCACGATTTCACATAATCACAAGTAGTAAATCTATATGTATCAATTCCGTATGTTCACACTATTTATATAGCTTTCTGACGCATTAACCAGGAAATAGAAGTTGAACCGTACATTATAATGCATTGAAATATCCTGGTAACTTTATAATTAACTCAATAATATGATAATATATATATTATATATATTTCTACAATACTTTTTATTTTAATATTATATTTTGTTTCTTACCACAACATATTCAGGAAGGAATAGTGTTGAATTGTGATTCGTCAGATTATAAAGAAAAATTCCACTTTCATCGGTTTTGGAATAGATGAATTCAGTTTCTGAAATCGTTAAAAAAACAGAATGTACAGGTGTATTTACAACATTTATTTTTAAACCAAAAATATAGTTTTATATTCTTCTAGACACGGGCAATTTTTTACAAAGATATTTGCTTCTTCAGAAAGTATTTTTCAAACCGGAGCGTAAAAAACAATCAATGTATAAGAAAATTTTGGCAACACAACACTATTACGGTATCTATGCGTTTTTTTTGAAAGGAAGCCTCCAAATCTGTCAGTTATTTGGACATCCAGGTTTCCCAAATCGGCACTTATACGACGGGATTATTTACTTACAACAAGAAAAAAAAATATGACTTCATTAATATTCTCGGTGTTACTTAGAAATAAATTGACAATAATTTTCGACCGCGTCTCCTTTGAAGTAATTTTGCATTCCACCAGGGGTACGTGGTATACTAGTAAATGGTCTTATAAGACGGACAATAATAAGTACCCGAGTCAAATGTTAATTTTTGAAGAATTGCCTGAAACTTTGTTGGTTGCAATATAATATCACTATTCTTTTAAATACATTGGACGCTAAAGACGCGCCCAGCGCGTAACGATTAAGGTGTCCATTCAATATAATTAGCATGCTATTTAAATGTGGTAATTATAAAGTAATTACCTAATTATCTAGTCAGCAGTCAATGTGCATATTTTTGTATTCAAAATGTAACTGTTTGTTTCCTTAATAAATAAATAAATAAAAAAAAAATTGCTTCGTAAAAAAATATAATTATTATTGTATCCATTCTTACCATATATTTTTGTTCAGATTACAAAGATGGAAAGGTACTAATAAAATACAAACCTGATATCCAAGTTCCATTGAAATTTTTATTTTGAAATTTATCGTTCCCAATCAAATCATCGAGATGGAAGAATTTTTTGTTTGGAAGTGTTTTTAATGACAGACCACCGTTGTTTGTCAAAACCAAGGTCATCACATACCAAGGGACACAAATAACCTGCGAGAGAATTCAAGTATTTAAAAAAAAATAATGATAAGTATATCGTATTTACTGTATTATTTATGAGCAAGAAATATTACACTCACTATTAGTTGACTTATTATAATAGAACTACTGTTTTTTTAATTCAAAATACGTAATTATGTGTTTATTTTCTATATACAGGTAACACTTTACGTAGACAGTGAAATAAAATAATGATTATAATATAAAACAAATCAACATTCATGTATACTGTAATAAATCGTATTTTTTAAATTCATAATAATTAGGATACTACCAGACCAACCCTTGACGTATTTGATTTATTAAATCGCTATCAGAATATTGTTAAAAAAACATTTATGTTTGACGGTTAGACGAGTTGTGGATATATATATTTTTATTATTTTCTCATAATATGCTGAACAAGTTAGTAAAATGAAAACCTTTGGATAAATGCAGTTATACAGTGGTACTCAAGATGCCACAAACGACCTCAAAAACCAACTAGATTCACGAATTCATTAAGTTCAGACTAGGGAATCCAATCCCGGGATCCCGGGATCCCGAGCTATTTTCGATACCTATGAATCCCGGGATTGATAAACATAATCCCGGGATTTCGGGATTGATTTTTTTATCAATTTTTATGGAAAATATAACAGAAAAAATACTTTTAATACAAAATAACTACATTACAAATAAACTGAGTTTGAATGAAGTTTGATGTGTAGGTTGCCGATTCATTTTATTTTTTCACATAGATTATTAAAAATAAGAAATATTGGTAAAAAACAATGCTTCGCACTTTTAACAAAGTAATTCCACCATGATATCATACGTTTTACGGCAGTTTCATATTTGGCTGACTAATTAGATTTATGAAGCGGAAAGGCCATAAGTACGCCATGATTATTTGCTTTACTATTTTAAATCTCGCTGATCTATTCATTCTGTCTTTACTATCAGAAATAGCAATCTCATATTAAATTCACATTATTATTTATATTACAATATTATTTACTCCATTAAACTTGTGTATTTCCAAGATTTAACGTATACAATATTAACAATAAATGTCTTAAATAGTATAAATTATACTAGATTTATTTTTGACCGATTTTATCAATGTTATTTGTAAATATAAAAATTTTATATTAACAATGGAAAAAATCCCAATCCCGGGACCAGTCCCGGGATCCCGGGATTGTCAAATCGTAATCCCGAAATCCCGGGATCAGAATTTTGGCTCGGGATTGGATTCCCTAGTTCAGAATGATAAAAATTGAATGAATTTTGGGGGAGGCATTTATCTAGCAGTGGATTGACACCTGCTAACGATTATAGATTTAACAATAAAATTATCAAACAAACAAATAATTTACATTTAATTCTAATTCCATCAAGTACCTTCGGTCGATAGTATTAATATTATAAATAATTGACAATTAAAAAATAATTTTGGATAGAAAATGTAAAGACGTAAACTCACCATAGATTTTTTTGACGCCATTCTAATCAAAAACCTTATATTTTGTTGTGTTGGTATTTATTTTATGAATTAAAAAACAATTACTATGTGTCGGTTGAAACACGTGTTTCGCAACTGACAAACAGAATATCATTATCATCGCACGAGGAATTGAGGTGTAATACAGGTTTTAAAATCTTATTATAGTTACGTAATAGATAGTCAATAACCTCCAGTAGATCATTGAGAAGATGATTATAAGGAAGTTTTTTTTAAGAGATGGAAGGTTATTTGAATTAACTAACTTTGATTGAGGCACATTATTCATTTATGTGTATAGTATTGCATTATATACGTGTAAACGTTGGTTTCCTTATATTTATCACATTGTATAATATTATGTATTACTATAAATACAGCCCATTTGGTAACTATTCAATATAACGATTCAAACAAAAATTATTATGTTCCACAAAGATAATGTAGCGGTGAAGCATAAACATATAGAAATCCTACTCATTTTTAATTGAAAGTAAATTCGTTTTCCCCATGTATTTCACTCATGATGTTTTTAGAGGCGCCAAGGTGGAGTATTACTAGTGCAAAATACCCGGACGTTAGGATTCAGGAGGGGGGGGGGGGCAAAAAAGTATAAAAACACTTTTAATGATATTATTAAAATATATTATATCTTATTAAATTACACAATCTCAATATTATGATAAAATGTATAAAGTACTTACGTAATTTGCTTACTGGCGAAGGGCGTTACCACAGGGTGGCAAATTGAAGAGTTAAGGTGAACTCGTATATAAATATTATATATAATATTATACCATATTCTTGTATACAACATACCCAAAAGCGTCATAGCAATAAATAAAACAGTTTAACAGAAATTTATAGTTCTTTATAGGTACGACAAATGGTGCCAGGAAACAAAAAATGAGCAATAAAGCTTCATGAAACCACAATTTATTTGTATCATGAGCTCATTTCATGGATAGTAAAAAAGTCGCCTGCGGTGCAATTTTTATCGATATCATTAAGTAGGCATTTCTTTATTTATGGTGCTTTCGTACTCCATCGTTAACATTGACAAAACATATAATTAAACACAAGTTACCAAAAAATTGTAGGTATTGAGTTTATTTTTGAATTAAAACAGATTGGTTTGCTTGTGTTTCATAATGTTTTGAACACTTTGCAGTTATTTATGCAGTAACTCTGTAGTTATTATCATAAAAATAGTCTAGAGTAATTTATAATATCGTAATTATCGTATATTCTGTTGACACTTACTACTCGGATAAAAACTAAATTATAATATTTCTTCGACAAAGACAATGTGATTCGGGTAGTTATTGATAAGTCTCCTAATTCTGTCACTAGATGTCAACAATGACTATAAACGTTCATTTTTGTTCAGTTGGAGTGTACCTAATGGAAATATTATTTCCATGATGGGCGATATTTGAAAGATTTTTATATGGTTAAATTATATTAAACAGTAGATGAAAGAAGGAGAATTTGGAGATTTTTAATAGGTACATTTTTTAAAAATAAATATTAGAATAAACAATATCTCCGAAAAGGCGACATCTAACAATTATGATGAAATGCTTTTGTCGTTCTGTCGATAAAGCTTTTTCATATAACTGTAAACTTGCGGAAAATGTCCTTAGATGTCAATAAAAGAAAATTTTATTGAGTATAATGTCTTATTACAATAATTAATATTTAATTGCTAATATTGTAAAAATCATTATGTACATGTTGAATATAGTTATGTTTGTGAGTAGGATTTTACACTAAATCTGCATCAAAAGCATCTCTGCACATAGTTACACAGAAATCCTCTAGCTGACTCATAGAAATATGAGAAAGTTGACTACGAGACATAGCAATATCTAGCACATAAGCAATATTATATTATTATTATTTTATTATTAATATTATTATTATTTATTAATTATTAATATTATTTTATAGTCATCCTTTGACAACGTATGACATCATAAGTTTAGTAAAATAATGGACCCATTAATGTAGGTATATAAATTCTCGTACTTTTTAATTTTATTCTATTCAATTCTAGAAGCAAATCTAATAAAACCTAGCATAAATATAAATTATAATTAATTATAATTAATAAACAAGCCGTAATTCTAAAACCAATATTATATATAATTTCAAGTAAGCATTTCAGCATAAAACTTTTGATAAAGTATAATAAATAATATCATTTTTTTAATTATCTTATTCAGAAGTTAGTCTAATAGCATTAAAAGCATTAATAAATTTTGGTTGAACCAATATTATGGTCGCCCTCAACCCAATATTTCCCGTCACCTACTTATAATCCAAATTATTGTCACAAGTCCAGGCACAACTTGGTAACGGATCATCAGTCGACCGTAATTGATAAACAGTTAGTTACATCAATACCACGATTGCGTTAAGACTTCGTGACGAACTCCATACAGGGGACTTACAAATGACGGTTCGACCATGTTGCAAAAAGACCGCGAAGCGTCATCATGAATTCATTACCCACCAAGTGTCATCATCAATATAAAGAAATTGCCTGTTGATTTATTTAAGTGTAGAGTGCTATACTTAACAATAATTAGCAACAAGTGTGTGCGTGCAGTATCCGGGAGCAAGAGGACCGCCTCAAGAGCCTGTAGTCCGGACCAGCTTAATATCAAAAATCAGTGCCTGGACATATCCCTGCTTCCGCTGTCCCTTACCGATATCTAAATCCTCAACACACCTTCATACCGTCCACAAAAGGGTAGCCAAGTTTTAATTATTATAAGATTTTATATACATGCAATATGTGGTATTGAGATTTTGTTGTCCACCACCATTAGTCCATCATATAAAAATTACTTCAGAAGCGTATTATTATTAATTTTTAAAATGAATTAAAAATTTAAATTTGGTAGGGTAAATAATTAAAAAAGTAATATATAATTTCCAGAGGGAGGGGCGGCCTCTGGATGTTACTGGGAGCATACGGGATCCCTCCTAAGATCATTGCCATAATCAAAAGCCTGCACGAGAATAGCGAATGCTGTGTCAGAATTGGAGACACTGTCACGGAATGGTTCGGGGTCACGACCGGGGTCAGACAGGGTTGTGTCCTTGCACCGTTTCTCTTTATCATTCTCTTTGACTTCATACTACGGAAATCAATACCACCCGACCGAGGCATACCTGTTACCCCCACGGTGAAGCTATGCGACCTGGAATACGCCGATGATGCTGTCCTATTCGACAACTCAATCGAGGGCATTCAAGAGACAATCAGCAGGTTGCATAACAACTCCTGTTGCGTTGGATTAAAAATCAACGCAAAGAAAACAAACGTCTTGTGCAATAGCACCTGTCCTGATCCAGATTTCCCTCTGATTAGCGATGGACAAAACATCGAGAGCGTCGACAGCTTCAAGTACCTGGGGGTACACATCACGGGAGATGGCATTTTGCATAAAGAGCTCGCTATCCGAATGGGAATGGCTGGAGCAACATTCAACTCGATGCGAAATGTCTGGGACTCACGATTGTACTCGGTCAAAACCAAATGCCGCCTATTCGACGCTTGCATTCTTACAGTGCTGCTTTACGGTAGCGAATCATGGCACCTTACGAAGGCTCAGAGCAACCGTATACTGAGCTTCGAAAACAGATGTTTGCGACGAATACTGGGTGTGCGGTGGTATGACTTTAGGAGCAACGAGGAGATAAGAGAACTTTAACCTGGCTTGCTTGTTCTTCAAGCCGGCCGGATTCCGGCGACCTGGAAGGCCGCTAAATACAATCTACAGAGTGTATATGGCGGGGCTACGGGATGCTGGATTGACCTGGAACGAAGCAAGAAGACTGGCGAGCGACAGGGATTCTTGGAGGCGCCCCGTGGTGTCCATATGCTCCAGCTGAGGGGCGGATATGGCCAAAGAAGAAGAATATAACTTCTAAATTTTTAAGTAGGTCTCTATATGTGATCATTTTGAAAAATAATATCTGGCAGGTTGCCACCTCTAATCGTTGTGCAAAGAAACAACCCTTTTATGTGCATTTTCTAACACTTCCTTCAAGATTCTTAAAATCTTCGTTTATTAAAAAAATGTTATTTTTAAGATTGGATAGGTGACTGCTATAGTAATTGGCCGTGTTATAGTAATTGGCCATTTCAACTTCTAGTTGATAAAATAAGATGTTAGCCATCCTTTTCTCACATTTGTCGCCATGTATAACTCCCCCGTCCTCTTCTTAGTATGCCATATTTCAGAAGTTACCACCAGAAGGTGCTAGTGTCTTCTTGGCTGTCAAACCTCAAAGTCTGTGAATTTGTGTGTCATTTCTTAAGAAATCCTTAAGGTAAGCTGCTTTATATCGGATTATATCTTTATGCCAGTATATCGGCTATTTTCAAAATGTGTTTGCCGCTGTATAGAACAAAAGTTAGTGAGGTGGAAGTTTGTCGAGGCTGTTTTGATCGGGTTAATTTGTCTTTGAATAATATTGTGACTAGAAATTTTAACAATTCTTATTATTTTTAACATTGTATATTGTTCATAATTTTCGCGACTACCACGTGAATAGACGATTTTTTTTTTACTTATAACATTTTAAACACTTAACATAAATATGGATAAATTGTACAGTTACTAGACAAAGATTAAATTTGATGTGTGTCAGAAGTATCTTAGGCATTTTCGCTCGTATGCTTTCTTTATATTATTATGAAACTATATTTATTTTAAAATCGCTTTATAAAAGGTAGGTACGTCAAAACAGTAATAAATATCTGAAATAATTACACAACACTATTTCAGAAAGTGGAGGTTGATATATGTAGTCCATTGACATATGCTCCAATATCGCAAACAAAAATTATTGACAGCAGAATTAACACAGTTTTTGTCTTCGTACCTGGCGAACCTTTATTTTCAATGTATGTGTGTGTGTATGTATTTTTTAATCTATGCAAGTACTGTTTCAAAAATAGTTCGATTTATTTCCGCGTTAGCAGCATATGTCGATAAAGTCTTGTCAAATATTCATTTTATTTACAATCGATTCGTTAATATACAAAAATACAAGATTAAATTTAAATAACTAGCCTAAAAATTATTAAATAATATTTTTAATAGAAACGCTAAGCGTTTTTTGCGATAAATTACATCTGAACCGAGATGTTTCGATTTTAATTGCATGCTTTCTAACCTCTAAATCGATTTTTTTTAAATTTGAAAAAAAAGATATAAGGATATAATAAATTCCAATTAACGTTTAGCGTTTCCCTAGGTAATAGATTTACGTAAATTTTTATCGTAATTTTGATAATAAATCTTATGTCATTCATTCTTACCACCCGATAGAAATGTACCGAATTTGACACGTATTTTTGGTATATAGAACTCCACGATACATCTTAATTTTTTATTTTATTTTTCTCATTACTTTTGAATATATATTTACCGATTAATAAACTTTTCTAGCTATTTTTCGATAACAACTTTACCTAGAGACATCACCTTAATGTCACTTTTCAAGGGTGGCTAATAACTGTATCTGAAAAAGCGTGTTTTACAGTAGTTGGCCAATTATGCCAATAACTGTGTTTTAGAAAAATAAAAATAAATACGATTTTTTTTACATATTCTGATAGAGCTATGAAAATTAGCTAGTCCATATTTTTTTCGTATAATTGTGACACCAATGAACAGTTATTAGCCGGGTGGCCAATTACTATGTTCGTCATATGCCAACTACTGTATTTTTTTTGCAGATTGTACATGATGTCAAAAAAAACCTATATAGTAGCCAGCAGTTAGATAAAGTTCATGAAGAAATTAAAGATAATATATCTGTGAGAGCTACCGCGAAAAAATATTGCATTCCTCGAGCTACTTTGCGATTCAAAATGAAAAATCCTACAAGTCGACCTGAATATGGACCCCATCCATAATTAACCAAAAAAGAAGAAGAATGTGATCTTGCAGAATGGATAATAATATATGCGACCAGGGAAACAAAGGATTTCCCAGAAAGAAGACGATATTGTGAATAGAGTGCAACTTTTTTAATGAAAAATCCACGACCGAACCCTTTTAACAATAATAAGCCAGGGATAAGTTGGTTGAAATCTTGTTTTAAAATGTCATGCAAATAGTCAAAAGAACAAGTGAAGCAAGTTCACGTGTATGCAATTGGTAAAGGAAAGACAAAAGAACGCATTTTTTTGTATTATTTACATTATCAGCAAAATATGGCGACACTCGATTGCCAGTTCCAGATTCCAGTAATTTTATTCGTCGATGTACACAAAACGCATATGACGTACGAACTAAGTGTAATATTATGTAACACATTGCAAATCGACGTAATTGCATTATATCGTAATGCAACGAGAATACTTCAACTAGCAGATGTATCAGTTTTTGGACCGGTGAAGAAAATGTGGAAGAAGGCTGTCCATGAGTGGTCTCCAAAAACAATTTTGTTTCGAACAAGTTGTTATTAAATTAAGCCGGAATATCTAATTAATGGTTTCAGGCATGTGCCCTCTTTCCCTTCAATGCAAACGCTGTTGATTATACAAAATGATTAGCAAAACGAATTTTAACTAACCAAAATTCTAACATTGATATATAAATGAAGTCAAAACTATACCCTTTGATTTTTTCAAAGAGGTTGTTGGCGAAGAGAGAATACAACAATAAATTTGAGAATGGTAAACACCAAATAGGCGGTGAAAAAAGCTCCAAAATTTCAAACGTTTTCTATCAATTGTGGCAATATTTTAAATACATCATAAAGAACATGCCCCAGAATTAGACACTTGTGTTATGTGGTACCAAGTGATGTATCTGCCATGATATGGACATATCGACCAGAGAGAATCTATCAGAAGATTCTGACTTGATGGATACAAAAGAGATGCTTAACTTGTTTCGTAATAGAGATTACTAAAAACTAGATTCTCTTATTAATTACTGACCATATATTTTTTTTGTATTTTTTCATATTTCGTCTATGTTTTTTTCAATTTAATATATTTGTTCTATAAAATTCTCATGGTTTTCTTTATTTACTCTGAATTGCTAATAATCAAAGGTTGTGTTAGCACTTTTATGCACACATTTTGATCAGATTTGAAGTGGCCAATAACTATAGAAAGGGGGGGCCAATAGCTATAAAAAAGTGGCCAATTACTGTATTTTTGATCTCCATCTAGATAAACCGTAATAATCAAAAAATGGTCGAAGGAATGAAATATGTACTAAACAAAATGAAAACGCAAAGCATTGATCAGTACAATTCCATTCTGAAACTTCAAAAATGTTAAATATCAAGAAAGTTATAACCAGCCAAAGTCAAAAAAATCCTTAACCGGTCAATAGCTATATGATTCACCCTATCTTTTTTTTGTATAGAGGTAGTTTTGTTGATTTCTTCTATAGTTATTTTATATAGGTATATTTATATAGACGAAGAAATAAATGTAAATCTTAATTATTTTATTTATTTTATCTACTTATAATATTATTTATGATTATTAGTCCTAATTTATTAAGTTGGGATGGGTTTGGCCGGTTAGGGTTAAGCTATTGTTAACGTCTTTGTTAAATTAAAAATCGCAATCAATTAAATACTACAGAAAGAAATCTGGGGTTGCCGTATCCATACGATAACGATGATTTTTGTAAAATTATTGTTGTGTTTGTACTAGAGATTATTATTTTAACTTTAATGATTTTTTTTCAATTTCAATGTTCATGATAATAATTTATACATAACTAGTATTTTTTTACAAATTGATGCCATGTGAACCATACTATAATGTGTTTATATTTGAACGAATATGAAGTAAATCATCATCATCATCATCAGCCTGAATCTATCCACTGCTGGATGAAGGCCGGTTAAAGCTGATTCCACTTCTCTCGGTCCTGTGCGTTGCATTGTCATGTACTTCCGTAGAACTTTAGCATTTCATTGATCCAGCGGCCTCTTGGTCTACCTTGCGGACGTTTTGTACCTCTTGGATACCACTGGATGACTAAATTTGTCCAACGATAGTTTTTTCTTCGAGCTATGTGTCCAACCCATCTCTATTTGAGGCTTTTAATGTAAATATAAATCACAAATTGAGTAGGCTAAATTTCATATAAGTAATATAATAATATACTTAGGTACATAATGTAATTTTTATCCTAAAGCACTAAATACGAATAAATTGTCTGTAAGGTGGCAGGGATGCGTGAGTTAACTCTTAACTGATATTGGTTCCTTTTTCCGAGAGCTTTTAACGAACTTTCATTAGCTTCCCCTTCCGTTTCCTCTCTCGCAACGCGTGCTTTAAATTCACGCAACGGCACCGTTACGTTGCACTGAGTTGTTAACGAAATTTCGTTAGGGAGAAAATTTCGTTACTAGCGCCAATTACGTCGCCTTCGATACGAACGTACGTATTTACCTTATGAAAACAGCCTTTTATGCATGACGTAGCTGGAAATTGATACGGCAGCTGTGAAATATTTATTTTAAAAGTCATTATGTAGATACGCAGGAAGTAAATTTGGTTTTTATTCTGATACGAAAAAATATAAATTATCATGATGTTGATGAAAACATTCTTCTCTGGAGACGAAGCCTAAATATCGTCTCTCTTCTGGCAGAATACACTAACTGGAGAATACTAGTTTTAAGTAATTTGACTTTGAAGTTGTTAACATGTTTGAAATGGTCTATCATGTGAGTTTATTAAGTAATCGTAAAAAGGATGACTTTAAAATAAAGACTGTTCATTTGTTAAGAAGGTTTCCAGACGGTAAAGTTTGAAATAAGGAACATTTTGGTATAACTAACTCAATATGTCATTTTTCCGAATTAGTGTCTTCTGCCAGAACAGTGATGAATAATATGGAAGCCAAGCTGAAAAGGTGTTAATTAATTAGGCTGAAAATTATTTTGCATTGTAGGTTCATTTGTATGAAAAATCACACTATTGTCTTCCAATATTTATTATTTATTCCAAGGTTTTTTTAAAATATATTGAAGTTAATGGATCCACCAAACCACAACCGCCCCCACACATATAATAAAATAAATAAAAAGCCTTTTTATTTCATAAAAACAAAAGTTAAATCACTATATCTAATGAATATATATATATATATATATATATATATATATATAACCTATGATTATATCATCTATTATGTATATATATATATATATATATATATATATCTATCTATGGTTGTATTATCTACTTATTTTCTAGTTTATATAATATTAATTGTTATTATTTTTTTGTATAATACATATATTAGGATTTTTTTTTGTATATACTTAATAATATTAGATAATGTTTATAAATTGAACAATGGTATATAATTAGTTTGTTTGGTTACCCTCTTCGGGTGAAGGCCTCCTCCAAAGTGTTAATCTTTGGCCTCTCTGGTTTCTTTCTCCATATCCGTTTGATTTCGTAGCTAAGTATTCGTCTTGTCTGGGTTGGCCTCACACATACCTGGTATTAATCGGGCATATTACGGGACCCGCGTTTGTAGGAAGTGTCGCGGTATTATGGATCATCAGTATTTTTAATGGCAGGGAATATCTCAGGAGCAATTATCAAAGACTCTAGTATCCTTTGACTGAATTTATATGGATTTAAATTAGTAGTGTCAATGGGAGAAAGGTGAATGTGACAAAATCTAATACAGTACTACTGAACAATCTAAGTGAAAAGATCTTCACGTTGGTAGTATAGCGACGAAATCTTTATAAGTAAATGAAATAAAATTTACCTTTGTGGCGACCACGTTCGACGGTACAATGGGCCTACTACCCAGTTGGATATTTAGAGCCGTTTCACACGAGGCACCAGTGTCCTCACACAGGTATCTCGAGAGGCTGCATTTACACATAAATGAATGGGCGCGTTCAGACGGAGACACACGTGTGTTGCGTTCATTTATATATGTATATTTATATGCAGTGTCCAGAGACGCCGGTGTCAAATAATGTGGTTGGCATGTTGAACGTGTCACAAGACCGAGACCATAGAGCCTACCAGCGAAGCCAATAAGTCCTGTCAAGAATTGAATTTAATTGTGAATTTTGGTTTTATGCCATGAAATATTTAGATAGATACGCCATAATAAAAAAATCGCAAATAACAATACGTCATACGGTTAATAAATAAAAATTCAAAAGAAGTCGCCATCTTCCAAGGCATGCAATATGTATTTTTTATCTGTGGGAACAACTTCGATACTAAAATGCATATAAATTCCTCGAGGTATAGTAACAGATTATTTAGATAATTATAATATTTTTAATTCTGTCATGTTCATAGATAAAAGATGCCAGAATTTATCAAAATTTAAGTTTGGATATCTTTGCACTGATTTGAATTCGCTCAAAAATTTATAATTCTGAATATTTATGAGCCTATTTTAAGTTCTGTATTTAAGTATTATGTATGTTTCTCGTTATTGCTATGCTACGTTATTATATATGCATTATGTTCGTTTGCTCTAAAGTATAAATAATCCGTTAGAGTTGCTAATGATTAAACAATAAAGGTAAATAATATGTAGTTCACAAAACGTTTTAAAACGGGGTGAATTTGTAATCTGAATTTGCATTAAGAGTGCATTTCCGGCGGGGAAATTTATTTGTACGGGAGCGAAATAAACATCCGGTTAGCCAAGGCAACCCAGGAACTGACCAGATTCAATTATTGCCATTGCATAAAGATAAATTTCCACAGTTGGCATGGAAAGAGATACCTAACATTCTTCTGTTTACTTATAAAAGTATGGTTTATAATCAATCCATATTGACCGGAACAATCCGAGAATGGAAATCCATTGCCGGATATCTATAAAAAATGTTGCGCACTGGAAATTAATAACATTTAAAAACTTGTAATTTTCAAAAAAAAAAAACATCTAAGTATAAAACAATTCTGGTAAAATAACTTTGGATACATTTTAACACTTTGGATAAAGAATAATCCCTACCTTAATAACTAAGAAATTAACACTAAACATTTTATAAAATAAAAAATTACATCTACTTACGTCTTTCTTTCGTTTTTAGGAAATGAATCAAATCTGATAACTCTTACAAAAAATATTTTACAACCCCCTAGGGTGCAAATCAGAACTGAGTATTTATTTTTGATAGTAAAAAAGTATATTAATTACACCTGTACACTTAATAATAGTAATTATTTTTATTTTTCTATTACTCACGTGTTTAATTTTGAAGGAATCCTTTTCGTGTAAAGAATTTGAAAGGCAAGGTCATTTGATAAAAGATTGGAGATATAAATAAAGTAACAGCTAGATTCGTAGTAATTCTGTTGACGGCTCACGCAACAGTTCGAGGATATTATTTAAAAAAATATTTAGGTACCTACTTCAGCTTTAAAACAAAACAATAAAAACATAGTTGCTACAATGACACCCACATCGTGAAGAGGACACCCAGGTCATGATGTTTAGATCGCTAAGGTTAGGGGGCAGTGTAAATTGTCTATAGCAGCGTTCCCGAATGGTATTCCGCGGAGCTCCTGGATTCCACGAGGCAACATTGAGGATATTCCGTGTATTTTTAATAATTAAGTCCACTTAAATTATTGAGTTATCAGCACTCGGCATCGTATGAAACACTGATCATGAATGACCACCTTTTGTGGTAACCGAGTAACATGTGACTAGAGAATACAAACCCGAGCCAAAATTTTAATCCCGGGATAGGCGTTTTTTCGATAGTTAATAATATTATTTTTTATTTATTCAAATAGTATTGATGAAATCGGTCAAAAAAGTTTAGTATAATTTATACTATTTAATACATTTAATGTTAATATTGTGTACGTTCAATCTTGGAAATACATATGTTTAATGGAGTAAATAATATTTTAATATAGATAATAGTGTGAAAGTAAAACAGTTTTTTTTAATTTATTTAAGAAAGGATAACATTCATAAAGTTCGACATAGAAACAGGTTCCTGTCTGCACGTCCGTAGCACTGGCGCTTATAACCGCGTGCCAGAACGTCAGTGACGTCTAGCTGGTGAAATGAACGAATTTATTTATTTATTCTCACCAGTGCGTATGACAACAAAAATGGTTATTTATTATCTGTGAGCATCAGGCGCTTCCCTCTGTGACATGTGCAGGTACATAGGTACACTTCTCTAACATAATTTTGTACACGTACTAATTGATTGTGATTGATAAAAAAGCAATCCAGAAGGTTTCGGGATTATGTTTACTAATCCCGGGATTCATATGTATCGAAAATTGTCTGGGATCCCGGGATTGGATTCCCTACATGTGACTCCTCGACATATTGGAGCCATTTTTATTAGACTCAAAAGTTAGAGGAAGCATACTAATAATTATTATAAAAAAAAATTTACACTCGAATTATCATTTAATTACTTATAATATAATCAAATGATAATTCTATTGTATCAAATATCACTTCAAATTGTATCGCACAACTACATATTTTTAATGTAAGTATTTTTGAAGCAAAAAAGGCCGCAGGCGACCTTTTTCTATCTTAGAAAAATTGTGATTTGTGTTTATCTCATTTAGCTGATCGATCCGCCACGCCGCCCCCTTTCTTATTGTCGCTACATTTCCTTCGATAAAATACCAACTACATCCTGTTTCTCTTGTTGTATAATCAACATTGTAGTATGTACATGCCGTAAATGATTCTCGATGCACCTTTACAGATCGGTATTGAGAGGATGGAGCATCGGTTAGTGAATTTTTACATATTGTTCTAATACTGATGCTATAGGGAAAAAATCGGTGTGTGTGTACTTATGTACGCGCGTTAGAAGTTATACTTCTAACGCGCGTAACAAAACAAAATAAGCCGTTATCTTAGTCTATTAATATTAGAGTGGATTAGGTTGATGAAAACGTACGCGATTAAAGTGTGTCTCATATAGCACATGATAATTGTAATTTAATTATTGTATTTGACCCAAACTCATCTTTGCCATACAGCGGTTATAATCAATTCGGAAGTGTCCATGATAAATTAATAAAAAAATCAAATTTAAATATTTTTTTTTATATATTTACCAACTCAACATTCACAAAATTTATTTATTTATTGATATATAATTTTACTCATAAATAATGCTTACATAATTAATATAGCCTCAATTTTTGATACACAATCTTTACAATGAAAAATAATTATACACTCCAATATAAATAAAGTTTTATGAATACAAATTATTAACTGTGTAAAATGTTAGTCTCCAGAAATTTGTTTATAAACATATACCTATATTTATTATGACACAATATTGGTTATGTTTACAACACGTGCTGTTTACTTGGTTGTATTGAACGACTAACTAAATGACACTATGCGCATGCGCATGTACCGAAATGAATATAATCATAATAATAAATTCTGTTGCATCGGTGCGCGCAACTTCCTCAGTCGCCAAAAATACACTCTGATCTGTTTTCCCAAACGCGCCAAAAGAAGTATAATTTCAACAATAAACCCATGACAATGCTATACTTACAACCCCGCGTGTCATACAATAAAAACATTAGACAGATATACCTATCGATATTGCAAATAATATACCCGCGCACCACCTGATATTGTAGACAAAAAATGTCCGATTTATTACATACTAGCTGACCCGGCGCCTAAGAATCAAGAAATATTTTGTTATCTTATTAGCTGAATTAAATTCAGTTTTTTATTAAGTTAAAATGAATACTCAAAATGAATTAAGTTCAATAAATGTGCAAAACTAAAATCAAAATGAAAAGTATTGTAATTACATTGAAATGAATGTAATTCACGTGGCAGCAAGTGATTTGCTTTATTGAAGCGAATCGAAATCATTGTTGCACTACTTTCTGTTAAACTATTTACTGGATGGGTTGCACTCGGGTCGATTCCCTTGAATGAAGCACCTTGTGATACACGACATTTTTCGTTTTGTTGTCAGGTGCGAGAACGAACAAAGCGGATTGTTTGCCGACACGTGAACATGCTACGTACAATCATTTTCTAGATTCGAGAGAAAAAATCATTTTCTAGATTCAGGCCACAAACACTCAAGGATTGGCCTTGTGATTTGTTGATCGTCATGGCGAATGCTAGACGAATCGGAAATTGAATTCGTTTAAATTCGAATAGCATATCGGTTGGGATCATCGGGATTCTCAGAATGAGAACTTCCTCACCTTTGAACATTCCTTTGATTATCGTTGCGTGAATCACATTGCCCATGAGTTTTCTCACTACCAAACGCGTTCCGTTACATCGTTTTGGTTGGTTCAGATTTCAAAGCATGATGACTACCGAGCCAACCTTCAGGTGTAAATTGTGCGGTGGCAAGCCAGGCAGATCCAATGAGTTTAAAAAGTCAGTTGATATTTGGTTGCTTCGTCTTCGTTTGTTACACAGTCGATAGATTTGAAGGAATGCAGTGGACCAACGATTTGATTTTGAATTGTGAAGTTTAAGTGACCAACATCTTCGTTCTTTGCCGCTAAAATTGCTTGTTCACTCAACCAATTGTGATTTTTGTGGTTAGCAATGATGTTCGGGAACACTTTGTTGATGAGGTCGTCCTTCGTTGAGAAGAAATTGCAAAAATTCAACGAAAACGAAATCAATCTGTTCGAGTCGTTGACAGTATCACAGCCGTTACCGATAGTCAGCAATTGCTTAGAGAAATCTTTGGCAGATGAATCGATTAGCAATGCAACTCCGATGTTTGTCGTCAGCTGAAGTTTCTTTACATAGCGCCACAAATTCGATGATTTGAGGCAAGCGTTTATTTCATCGGCAGCGGTCGATCTTGGAATGCCAGATAATAGAATTATTGCGCCTCCAAAACATCTTGAGTCATTGCGCAGATCTTTCATAGTTCGATTGAGTGCTTCCAATACGCGTTTGTGCGCCATTGTGCATTCATCCCAGGTGATGATTTTACTTGCTACCAAAACGTTGGCCATTGCTGAGTGTTTCGCAATGTTGCATGTCGGTCAGTCATTTGAAGGTTTAACGGCAATTTCAACGCTAAATGAGCCGTTCGGCATCCTTCTAGCAACGTGGCCTCTCTCCCAGAAGAGGTAACTGCTACAGCAATTTCGGATCTCACACAAACAGTGGCCAAAATCAATGACATGAGGAATGCCTTCCCAGTTCCACCGGGCGCATTGAAGAAAAATAAGCCACAATTTCCATCATCGAATTGCCTTCATTAACGTGTCGTACACTTCCTTCTGTTGGGGGTTCAACAGTGGTATATTCATTCAAACTGATTGGTTCAATGCATCTCGATCATATTCACGTTCACGTTCCAATTCTCGATTGACAGCGTCGTTCATTCCACGATGTGGCGTTGGAATTCCTAACTTGACTAACAAACTGCCGCACGCGAGGTAACACATGTCTTCGATCAAATGCAAAGCCTGGTTATGTATCTCCTCATTCACCTCGAGATCGGGATTCCATGAACTGACACTAATTCGATGTCAAATGTCTTCTGACATGTCATCCGTGTACTTGTTCAACAGTTCAGGTGGATTCGATGGAAAGCATGTCGAAATAATGATGGCAAATAATGTGCGTATCTGCCTTGGATATGCAGAAACAATTGCTTCAGCGATTGTCATGTCCCAATGAGTATCGTTTTTAACCAAATTGAGCTGTTGGCATGCAGCACGAAGTGTTGGGCATACTACACCATTGACAGTTCGAAGTAATTCAAATGATGTCGACCCACGAACATTCACCAGCAACAACCGCAAGTAGAAGCATTCATCATTTTTCGATTGAACTGTGTAAATGCGACCAAGAGCATCAGTAGAACGCACATCCGGGTGATCAGGAACCGCATCGCCTTGCTTCCGACGTTGAAATTTCTTCCATGATGCGTACCCAGTGTAATAACGTGGCATTTAAGAGTAAAGCAACGTTCGTGCAAACGGATCGCTTTGGCAAATCGAAAAGAAACTGGCCAATGTTATCGCTGGAGGTGTTTCAGCACGTTGAGCAACATTCGATGCGTTGAAATAAACTCGTTGACCATTCTCCAGATGCACCGCCAAATGTACAACAGTGGGATGACGTTCATGAATGGGGAATGAGAAAATACGCCAAATCGCTTCACTGCAGCTTACATATTGACCAACTTGATAGTGTGTGATTTCATCGTTGGTATTGGGAGTTTGAACGTCAAAAACCGCCATATCGCTGTCTTTGGTGACATATATGCAAATTTATTTGATGGACTTCACTGAATTGCAATACTCCACGTTGCAATGCGCCTTGAATATTTTGGATTTTTTTTTTTTGATTTTCTTACTTTTCCAATTCGCGAAGAAACTTCTCAAGGCCAAGACGAACAAAAAAAATCATCGAAATCAGTCAATCAGTTCTCGAGATATCATCAAAAAAGCCGTTCCATATGCAACGTGTGAGATAATGAATGTGCTTCATATTTTTTTTTCCAATGTTTTAATAGTTATTCCGCTATTCGTTGTGGAGACAAATAATCTAACAAATCAAAGATCATACAAATCGGTCCAGCCGTTCTTGAGTTATAAATGGTGTAATTAACCCGACTTTGTTTTATAGAATATACAGATTAAATATATTTATTTATTTGAGAAAACAAAACATTATGGACATAACAAAACAAAATTCAGGACGTCCACAACATGAGATTTACATTATAATACATATTACCCTCACAAGAGAGAAGAAGAAGAAGAATAGTAATAAAAATTTATACAATAAATTAAGTTTAAAAAATAAATAGGTACATCGTTGAAAATGTCTATGTCTTTAGGGAGCGTATTTACTAATCTTGCACCCGTCGCTAATGGTGACTGATAGGCTTGACTCGAGGAGATAGTTCTGACCAAGATTATTCATGGCTGTGACCACCTAGGTAATTGACAGGCGCATAACAATTTAAATTCTTTAGGACACCAGGATTAGAAACCATTCCTCGTGATAGCAGGCAAAAATGTTTCAAGAGCAGAAGTGACCTAGCGGATTCAAGAGAGGGAAAAGTGAGCATGCGTTGTAGAAAGACAGTCGGAAAGTAATCGTTTGACGAATTATTAAAAGGAAAATAGTTATATGTCTTAAAATAAAGACATCGAAAAAATTTCTTTTGGACGCGCTCTAAAATGAGCTCCTAGGAAACTTTATAAGGACTCCAGATTATAGACTCATATTCAAGAATACTACGCACTAACGAGACGTAGAGTGTACGTATAACATTCGGATTCTTAAATGGTTTGGTTTGTCGCATGATGAATCCTAGAAGTTTTATAGGTGTGCAGAAATGTTGAGAATTGAGATGAAGTATATTGAAAGTCTACTAAATTAGTATCTACTAACAATAAGCTTTGCAAGTCTTATCAATATCGGTGGTATCGACTGGTTTTTGCGTTAAAACCGGACAAACGGATTGACAGATAGAGATTCCAAGTATACATTATGGGCCAAACATAAATATACGTCAGTGGATTTGTATCTTAATCTAGATTCAATTTACTCGGGTCTCGGACGATTTGGCACCGGACAACTGGACGCCACGGAATTTGAAAATAAATAGACGTTAGGTACTTATAGGTACTTTAAAAAAATATTCAATATTATTATTTATATTTCAATGATTATATTATGATTTAATAGTTGGTGAGAATGTAAATATGCAGACGTAAACAATGATTTATTCGTGCATTTTATGTTTAAGTTCCAACGAAAAAAGAGTTTTTCATTTTATATCAAGCCTTAGGCATGGTAAATCCGCGATAAAGAATACATTATGTTAAGAGTGAAATGAATTCAAACTACTAAGTGGTAGATAGAAAATGATTAAAATACCTCGTCTACACGTGTCTACGACAGTGCGGCGTCCAATTGTCCGGAGGCCAGTCGTCCCATTCCCATTTACTCTGTGACCATAATCGTGCTTATTGATTTAATAAGTATTTGTCGTACTGTATATTTTTATCTTTTGAAACTTTTCGTGCGCCATTTTTTTTGATCTAAATAATATTGTGTAAATTATCATTTTCGTTGTGTCATCTTAACTGATTTACAAAGAAATAATTATTCACCATTCGCTTGACTCCAGATCATATATAAAATTAAAACACTCATGAATCCACGAGGTATTACAAAAAAAAATAATTCAATGTGACTTTCAACAGATGGCACACCGATCAGGAATCAAATGTACTAACCATACGTACTCTGCTCTGAGACATTCGCAGCAGAGAGGTTAAAATGGAATATAACACGTCATAACATTTATCCTATGAAAATAAGTATACCTTAGGTCGAGAGTTCTTATTTTGAATATTTATATTTTGTTTACTAGATTTTTCAAATGTCAAATGAATACTAAACAAAACACAATCGGATTGGTGAAAAAGTGTGTGATTGAAATCTACTAAAACGTGTGTGAAATGAAATACTTTTCTTAGTAATAATTGACTAGTGTACTATATTTTATTTTAAAAATCTTTAAAGTATTACTAAAAAGGATATACTACAAGTTTTGGTTAATTAAATTCGGTGTGTGATAATATTTTATTGTTTGCATTGTGAGTATAATAAATAAATTCTTATATAATTAAAAAACTGCTATACATTTTCTGTTTAGATAAAGTTAAACGTTAAAATTATTAAAGATAAAGTATGTTTATTAAAATTGTTTCTTAGATAATGGATGCAGATTATTCGTACCCGAAAACAAAAAGTGTAAACGCTCCAGTACGATACAAGAGTCTTTACACTGCTCATTCTTATGATCGTGTAAGTTATCCAACAATATATTATAATATAATAGGTGAATTATCTCTAAGATAATAATAATTCATAAAATAACATACTTATACTATGTGATAATTCTCCCGTTTTGTTCAGGATGGTCAGAATCTGTCGTCCCATCGTAACAATTCACAGTTTTTGGAGGGTGGGTTGGGCAATACGGACTATTTTCCAGCCAACTGGCAACCGTGGTGGGCAGGAAATAATCAAAGATTGGTACCCTACTATCCTGGAGATGATATCTTTCAATCGGACACTTGGAGAGATTTAGAGGTATGGTTTAATAAATTAATTACTATTATTAGAAAGACAATTTGGAATCTTTATACACAACTTTGTGAAAATGTACTATTTGTAATAATTTCCCAGCGTTAAATATTATTTAAGTACTATAGATTGCATTTGATTGAGTCCCAGTATCTCCGAAGGTCTGCCGCGGAAACACCGGGTGGGGGATCCTCCGCAGATGACGACGTCTAGGATCCTAGTTTCGCCCGCGGGCATCCTGACATTTTCTCTTTGGTTTTCTCTACAAAACCATACCTTAAACCAGTGGTTTCCAAACTTTACGTTACTACGCTTCCCTTTTTAAAAAATCGAACCTTATTTCATTGAATACATTTTTAGACAAAGTGCTTTTGTTCTACTAAACGGGCTCAATATTTCATTGCATCTAATGCAGAAAATTCCGTTTCGCATAAATATGATGTTATGAACGGTAGCAGTACCTACTTGCATTGCTTTTCTTGACAAAGTATTATATTATTGTTCAGTTCGATTCAACCAAAATTGAACAAAGGTTTTTGTTTCCATATACCAAGCCAATTTTATTAGTTAGGAAATACACTACAAATAATTATAAAATAAAATTCTACATGTGAATTATCATCAATCACACACATCACACAATCACGTCAAATTGTATCTCACAGACACATATATTATAAAATGTTAATATTCTGCAACCGAAACACCGACTTTTCGAAACCGACTTTTTTACTAATAGAACGAATTTGTGGTGTATATATCTCACTTCACTGATCGATACGCAACGCCGGGCCCCCAGGCTGGAGCCCTGTCAGCCCCCCTCTTGCAGGAACCATGCACAATAGTATAGAAATGAGGTATAATAAAATTAGTCTCCATTTTCAAACAACCTAACTTTTATAGGACTGTTTTTTATGTAGTTTATAACTAGCTGCCGTTTTATGAACTATGCACTTATAAATTGCAAACCTGTGGCTACATTATTGTGTTTAACTTTTCGCGCCTCACTTTGCAACAGTCCGCGCCCCTCAGATTGGAAATCGCTGCCTTAAACTAACATTTATTTTATTCGATCTTAATGCCCTTTGTCTCTAAAGATTTTTTCACGGCGCCTTAAACATACTAATAAGTGGGATGGACAAGCCTGCTCCTCTTCGATTTTTATATACTTTTAAACGAGGAATGGTTGTTAGGCATTAACTCAATATAGTACATCTTATTCCTTGATCAAACAAACATATAAATACATAGATTATTCCAGATCCAGCATTTGAATCAGCGACCAATGCCGTTAGAAAATGATAGAGGATATATGAGTCGCTTACAGTCATAACTCACATTTTGCAATAATTATGTCATTATTGTGTTAAATATACCAAGTGATTCTAAAAGCAAGAAAAATAGTTGGCTATCAAAAGTCACTATGTGAAAATCGTTGACATCGCTGACTGTTGGTTCAATAAATAATGTGAGTTCTGTCATTAAAGCCTTTCTAACCAACCAGTGAGCTCTATTTCTCATAGTGTGCTGTGTGTCTGCAGCCAGGAGTATTATATATATAATATATATATATATATATTGTAAATCGACTCACTCACTCATTAATATTCAATGGAGTTCAATACTTTTCTTCCAATCACAAAAACAGTGCTCTGGTGGTTTTTTACGATTATCTCAAAACTCGATTTTTGGAAAAAAATATGTGAATTATAACTCTAGGCAACTCATATATAAAAAATACTATAATATTAAAAAATTCTTGAAAAATATACTCGGTTGGCTTTTCAGATAACAAATGTTGGAAGCGGGGCTTATAATGCATCCGCTACACCTCATGGTACAATTTGCCTCAGACTGAGAGAAGGTATCAAGTGAGTACCTAATTAAAATATCAATATATAATTTATTAATATTTCTCTGATTTTGCTGGTAATCCAAAATTAAATAAAAAAAATGGAGTGATGCTAGTTATATGTATAAATAAGATTATATTATATTCTATTTTGTAGATGGAATTCTTTGTAAGGTACGGTTACATTATTATGTTTTAGAATTGACATGACCATTGATGGTGCTATTAGAGTGATCAATCAAAAAAGGAACATAGTTCTAGGACTTTCAATGTCAGGAGCGGCTTCCGCCCTCATCCACCCTAAAGGAAGAGTGTATCACTATGGATCCAGAGTTGAAATACAAGCCCGAGATAGAAAAGGATTTAACAAGTAAACAATTAATTATTTGATGTTATTGACTATCATATTATTTAAAATAGTCGAGGAAATACTTACTTTAATATTATTTCTATAATACAGCCAAAAATATATTGAAAATTAGGTTCTTGCTTTTCATCACTCCACCCGACCCATCTGCATGCCTGCTATGCGAGCGTCTACAATGGCGTAATGAATGAGAGTATCTCAAAAGTAACCTCAAAGAACCTTAGTTGATGTAAACTATAAAATACACTGAACTAATTTGTTATGGTTGAACCTTAATGCGAATATACCTTCTCGCTCGCCTAAGATGCCACAAATTTATTGAAACATGATAAAATTTTTCTCTTAGAAACCAAGTCGCATTAGCTGACCAGTTCAACCGAGGGTCAGACTGAATTAAGAAGGTCTTACATTCCAACCAGCATTTAGAGACACTTCTATAAGATACGATTGGCGTCCTGAAATCCACCACATAAGCAAGTAGAAGATTCTATTAAATCAAGCTGACAGACTACTCTAGCAGGGTAGTCGTGGTACAACAGACCTGACTGTGCAAGTCGAGCAGGAGTACTCCAGATAGGACAGGCAACGCGTCCATGGAAGTAGTACTATAGGTCTTATGGGGCAGCAATGCCAAGCGTTGAGCGCTGAAAAGAGTTTTCCAGATATATTCCACTGTAGCATTATATCGTCTGTAATATTTATGTCAACAGGTATGCAAAGATATGGTACAAAGGAGTATCTTTTACTACTGAACAATGCGCTGTCGTTTATCTGGTGGATGCGGCGGGAACTAGAACAACCACTGACACTTTCCTTGATATGAGACAAGATTTGACACTCAACGTGTTTTATAGGTGAGTTTCTCGTTTTTGTTGTGATATTAATTAATGTGACGATGTTATCACGAAGACGCGCTTCATGTAGCTCGGAAATTTACTTCATATATTAATCTAGTGTGGGACGACTTCAGAGTATTGACCGATCCTGCTTTAGCATGCGCCATCGCTATAAAAAAGCCTACGTACAGCATGGACATGGCAAGGGGCACAGGACATTACCGTGTAATTTTGTATTTAACTTATGCTCAGATATTGGAGCGTGATGACGTCTCTGCTTTCCAATTAATTTTATTTCATTTTCAGTGAATCGCGGCATGGACAAGCTCACGTTGACGAGGCTGTGGGAATTTTGCAAGACGCTCAATACTGGTACACCGATGATGGGACAGATAACTGGAAGATCAATAATGTTAGAATTAGTCAAACTGCCGATGGTTTAGTCAGGTAACCTAACAATAATAATATATACCATAAATCAAAGCAATACTAACGAATTTGAAGGAAATTATTTCAATGCATCCTTCATACATACATTTAATAATAACTATAAAATAGTTGTATTGTACTTATATGTAATATTATTTTATGTATATATTATTATTTTCATTTTTATAGGATTCACAGAAATAACTACAAGTATCAAATTCGCACAAGTCCAACAAATGGTTCAGCATCTATTACGACCCCCTTCTTCTACTGCACTGCTTCTTTGGGAGTCACTGAACATCTTTTTGTCAGGTAAATAGCACCTGCGAGTATTTATGAATTAACATTAAGAATCTGAGTAGGATATGAAATAGGTAAATTAGTTTTGACGTTATAAAGAAAGAGAAGTTATTTATAAACTTAAATGCTTTTTGGAGAGCTGGTTTGGATTTTCATGATAGAATGTTTTTTATTATCACCTATGTGGCATTTTATGTGTTTTTCAGACGGGGAGAGCGGCGAATGCATTTCGACGGCAGCACCTTTATTGTCCGCAACGCTGGCTACTCCGCCGGATTCGATTACAAAAACCAACTAAAAGTTTATTGAGTTTTAATCTATTTAAGCTATTTACTTATTCACTAGTGAGTTTTGTGAAAGATGCAATGCACCTTAAGTCTGTTTCAGTTTTATTATTTTTTACACACAGTGAAATAATTAACTTCTTATGTCTTACTTAATTTTACCATTTTATCTTAGTTGTGTTATTTGAAGTGAATAAAGCTTACTCATTAATTAAAGTGACCAAAAGTTTTTGTATAAATATTACGTATACTTACTTCTATTGAAATAATTTATAATGTTGTGAAAAAATCATCGACGTAACCGCGCATATACCTAAGCATCAAAACATGACATAAAATAATAAACTACACACATACAATTTAAGAGTACTTATATATAATATGTTTTGCTTCTTACTGTAATCTATAGTCTTTACTGAAAGATCAGTTGACATAATTCAATTAGTAAATTGTTTATCCAAAACATTGATCCTTATTTATTTACTTATGAATAGAGCGCGATGAAAACATTATGATAACATTGAAAAATACGCTCTCTCGAGTTGCTTCCAGAGATTACTTCCATAAAATATTTTTATTTATTTCATACGCAGTTACACACCGAAGAGATCATAAGAAGGTAAAATTAATGCGGTGGATTTTCTACCCTTTATATTTGAGGTGAACACAAAAGAAATATAATCGTTGTTGTACGTTTAAAAGAAAATGGCAGTCTTCAAAAGAAGAGTTTATCTCGATTGAGATGACATCAAAGCGTTCTTGAACCTTTTCCTGCAGGAACTTCTCAGGCGTAGTATCTTATTCCTATGAAAGCCTTTATATTTTTTGGACCTATGTGGATTTCCGCTTAATAGTTTCAGTTTAAGAAATAATATTAATCGGTTCTTTCCGTCAGTTATATACATGCAAATTAATATATCACCATCCTCCATAAGAACAGTTATGCAAATGTATATTTAAAACAAATAAGCTTGTTATGTATGATTAAGATTCAGAATGAAAAAACATTATAATATTGGTATTACCTATTTTAATATTGGTACTTTTCATTAGCAACCATGCATCCATTTTTCAGTATCTCGTATATGCATCTACCCAAACTGATATTAAATTGGGAAATTCATATCATTATTTTGCATTGCTTCTAATCAAATCTCAGAAGATCTGATATTCCATTACTTTCCGACCATGTCCGATCCTATTAAGATCATAATATGGGGGAATGGGACGACTGGCCTCCGGACAATTGGACGCCGCACTGTCGTAGACACGTGTAGACGAGGTATTTTAATCAGTTTTTATCTATTACTTAGTAGTTTAAATTCATTTTACTCTTAACATAATGTATTCTTTATCGCGGATTGTTAATTACCATGCCTAAGGCTTTATATAAATAAAATACTCTTTTTTCGTTGGAACTCAAACAAATGCACGATTAAATCATTGTTTAAGTCTGCATATTTACATTCTTACCAACTATTAAATCATAATATAATCATTGAAGTATAAATAATAATATTGAATATTTTTTTAAAGTACCTATAAGTACCTAACGTCTATTTATTTTCGAATTCCGTGGCGTCCAGTTGTCCGGTGCCAAATCGTCCTAGACCCTAATATGGGCCTCTACAGAGTGGAGGTTTGTATTAAAAGATTTTGTTTTTATAAGAAATGGATGTCAGCCACTTGCTCAATCTATTAGATCCATACTCTGACTCATACATAAATTGAAAAATAATATGTGCACTTGCCATAACCAGGATTCGAACCTGGGACCCACGACACTTAAGCCGCGCAGCCATCGTGGGTTTTTACTTACATGCGAATAAAATAAAATTAACCATTTTAGTGTTAACTGTATCTAGGTTAATTAATTTGTTTATTATTACTATTTTGCAGTATTATTATTGCAATAAGTACATAATTATAGTTTTACGTTAATATCTCTGAAATATTATTTTATCGAGGTGATATAATATGTACCGATTTCAATTGTAGTTAATACCCGAAACGAAGGATAAATAAGTTATAATAAGGCCGTTTCCGGTAAAAGGCTTGCGACAGTGTCGCATCCGTTCGCCCGGCAGGATGACTTTGACAAGACTCGGGGCAGTGAGCTTTCCTCTCCGCCGCAGAGTCTCATCTCGCGTCGGAAGCCTCCAGCGCACGCACCTCCTTACGCAGTCCCCCCTTCCCGGAGCGCCCCCCTTCCAGGGGCGGCAGCGTCGCGGCGTCGCCGGGCAGCGCAGCCCCAGTCCTCAGTCATGAGCTGGCGCCCCGCACCGCCACACGTCCGCGGTCCATCGCTTTTTCCCAAGAACGCGGCCCTCGAATTAACATTCGCGGAACCGACACTCGCCGTCAGAGACGACGCCCGGTCCAACCGGCGATCGCAAATAAACGTATACAATTAAAAAATAAAGTATTTAGTAAAATAATATTTTTAAATAAAATGTGTTAGTATTTATCTTAGTTAAGTGTAATAACTTTGCATGCCGGGAAAAAGTACTACTTATCACAATATATCCCCATCAAAGTCTGTTTTATTTGATTTCTTCCTTATTTTTTACGATGTGCTTTTTTCTTTAGGATCGTATCGGGATGACAATAAAGTTATAGGCATTACGGAAAGTGCGTGTTGCTTTATTGCTACGGATCAGTAAGTCGCAAATAAGTTGGATTTGAGGGGTCCCCGCAGAAGTCAATATAAAAAAAATACTTACTTTCCTGCGGTTTATAGCGCCATTTGAAGTTTTATTCATATCCACTGAAATTCATAGCTTAATTCAATGATATCCACTTCAGAATAAGTTATCCATATATATAAGTGTTAAATTTAACCCATACCTACTTATGGCATTATTATAGAATTAAAATTCAAATCGACATTCAATTATTTATGAAAATATCACATTTCGATTGATGTCTTATCTGTCGACGCTAATATGTTATGTCAAGCTATTGTACGCCAATTTACACCGTAATAGGATTTGTCTCACAATAAAATATTCACCATAGATTCACATTTAACGATTAAATACACTATTAAAATATACCGGAGTAACAAAAAGACACGGTTTGCTATGAAATAAAATCAAAAGAAAGATTATGTTATGATACGGCCGTCAAGTAAAGACTTTTTAATAAAATGGATGTTATTTTCTAAATATCGTTAACTTATAATGATTTTGATTAAACGGTTTTATTAATTTAATTGTTTTCACCATGTTCTTAGTTTTTTAAAAGAAAATATAGTATTATATTTAAATAATAAATGTTTATATTCAATAGCGTGATTCATGAAATCAATCGCAGTAGGTATGTAGCGAAATAAGCTTAGATAATTTTTGGTGATGGAAAGTGATAGAAAAAATAAAAAAAAACCCTCTTCTCTATAGAGAGTATTATTAAGAGTAATTAATTTGTCAAAAATCGCGTGTTGATATTTTCTATATAAAAAAATATATCAGATTAACAAGGTATTTGCGGATTTTTGCTAAATCATCTTAGTTTTGGTATTACTTTGAGTTTTTCAGCATTTTTCTGATTAGTAAAGTAACTATGCTTTAATATAATCAATGTTGCATAAGTGCTATTATGTAAGAAAAGAAGATCAATTAATTAGAGATAGGAAGCGCTGTCAAAAATGTGATTAACTGCTGATTTTCTTATATCCTCTGGGATGCAGAGCGCGGAAGTCAGAAAATTACTTTTCCCTTTCGTTTCATCTTCCTTTATTTATGATAGCACGCTAAAAAAATATGTAACTAAAATTTCTCGATATAATATTATAGTGCATTAGAGAGATTAATAAACGATAGGCCCAGTATTATAAGTATACTATCAAATCTAATTACTTAATGGAAAATTCTAAAATAAATTATCTATAAGTAATGATATTAAGCCATATTTTTTATGTATTTTTTACATACCTAATCTGGAAGTTACGAAACAAGTGGATTAAATTCTTTTTGTTTAGTAATTCCACACAAAAAAAATATATTGAATATGGTCACTAAATTCGTAACCAAATACATTATGTATCTGTCAACATTTTTATGAGAGGATGAGAATTAAACGAATACACGTACATTACTCACGAACTTAAGTAAATCGGTCTTTCAGTTACATATTTGATATTCAACTTGTTCTACAAACCTATTAATTGTTTTCAACATTTTGTAAAATCTTAAATGATCCAAGGAAAATGATATTTCTTAAAGTTTATTAATGTTATAAATAATTAGTGGAGGATAAGTCCGGCCCAAGAAATCAAATTAAACACGTTGCCATGAAAATAATGAAGGCATTTTAATATCATTAATAATATATAATATTTATAACTTTTCATATAAAACAGTTATATGTTTGAATTCTTTTTCATGTCCCATTTGCATAATGTGGTGATATGAAAACTGCTCCCAAATATTTTTGAATTACATGTCGCTTCAATTCCGTTAATCCTCGGATCATTATTGCATACAACAAATATTATTATATAATGTTGAAACATTTGTTTTTCTTGTATATTAAACGATAAAATGTACTGTTTACGATTTATCAAATAGATACCAAAGCCAGTAAGTATTAAATAATAATGATATTAAACCAGATAATGAGATAATATGAAGATTTTTATTTCAGAAAACCGTGCATCTGATGTGAGTTGATGTAGATGGAGTGGATGTTGTCGTACGCGTGTATTTCTCACGCAAATGAAAACAACCCCTTCCCGCTAAATCATCCGCGTCCGCATTAGCAATCTATTTTGTTACACCAATTCATAACACGTGTCTCATTTAAATTACCCGTTTCGTGTATTTATTTCCCTAGTTGCCACATTCTTGGAAATTGCGAAACAGAAGTTTAAACTAAAGCAACACTCCTAAATGCCTTTGTACTTGTACTGGAATCATTCAATGTCAGATTATTTTGGTGCGGCAAACTCTTGAATGTTTTCAACGTCGCTTTATATTGTTATATAAATTGCACAGGAGTAAAAGCAATGCCGTAATTTTAACCTCTTTGATGAAAAATACTCGTAATTACTCTTAACAACACGGATTTGTATGCCACAAGAAAACCACGCAAATAATAAATATACTGGGAAGCCTAGTAATATAGAAAACACACCACCAAGATAAATAACATATATTGTGTTGTAGAAAACACTGAATAATTTAAGATGTTCAAATTTCATAATAATGATAAGTAATACTTTATTTTAGTTGAAGATTTATATTGTCTTCCTAAGTTTTTTTTATTCGTTTGATTATGCACGGTTGAGAAATTCTCGGTAAATCTTATATTATTATCTCGTGCATTGTTGAAATTTTTATATTATATTCTGAATCAGAATTCGTCAATAGGTATATTATTTTATCATAAGCTGGTTTTTCGGATTTATTTGCTATATAAACATTTTGCACTGACCTTTTAATATGATAATTCTCAATTCTTTTCAATATCATTAAAAAATAATGCATATGAATGTATTAAAAGTTGATATAGGTATTTAATTATTAACATTAAAAGTATAATTCAATAAGAAATTATAAATTAAACTTATCACATTTTAAAAATTGATAATGAATAATTTTAAGAAGCTTAGAAAATGATAGTCTTGTAAATCAATCAGAATGTTGTCACTATATTTTAGACTATTATATTATTACTTTTGTAATCATTTATTATTGTGGTAATAATAGTTCTGAGATTATTTATATGCAATACCCACGCTAGATAAAAAATCGAATGACAGTTATCTGGTTTCGATCAAATTAAAGTTATTTTAAGACATGTAAAGTTACTTCAGTAAACCTGTAGGGTCCAATTGTGTTTTGGTACTCGTAACATTACCATAACAGCTTGAAATGTGTTGCCTACTATCTCGATCCTTCCAACCTGCTTTCCGCTAATTTATTTTCTTTTTAATGCGTTACCGCGATCTTATCTAACCCTGAGGTCATTTTTCAAGATTTTACCCACTGCAAACCAGCTGATACCGTTTTGAAGGTTTACACATAAAAACGTAAGCTTTATTCTTGTTTATGAGTAGCCGTTAAGTATTTTTGGACCAGCTGATAAACCGCTAAGTGAAGGACGTTTGAAACGGCTTACAGGCTTATAAGGTGACATTTTGACTGCTGTAAAGGCTCGAGTATCTGGTGATAAGAAACAAAATTAAATTGTTAGGCGTTTAGATAATCTTTGTAAACTTCTATGGCGTGTAGTTGTTTATAACTTATTTATTCATTTCTTTAAAATGTGTGGATAATGTTAAAGCTTAGCGTACTTTAATGGACATTTTTTTTTAATTTGACAAAAAAATACGTTGATTATAGTAGAACGTAGAAGGCAATTTGCTCAAATAACACTAATTGAAAGAAAGAAAAAATGTGTTTCACGAAATAAAGTCACGAGTTTTGCTAGTAAGTACCGGTGTAGATAAAATCTCGGTTTTTTTGTTATTGTTTTGAAATGTACTTTTTAAATATAATATGCAAAATGAAATATTGTCACCTTAAATTCAAGGTTTATTATATTATTAGATAATACCTTAACCGTATTTCTAAATAATTAGACCTATTAGAAGAATCTTTATGAATCATATTATGTATTTCTATTTTTTTTTAAAGTTTAAGTTATTCAATAAATATAGTATTCTAAAAGTAAAATATAGCGAATGTAGTAAATTTAGATTTCCGAATAATAAAAATAAATAAAAGAGTATAATTTAGAATACCACCTTGTGGATATAATAGCATTACGTAAGTAACTAAAGAATGTTATTAGCCATGCATTTAACCGATTGGGACATCGCGTTGTATCCATGGACACATAGCAATGATAAAATATGGCGAAATTGGGATAGTTAAAGACAAGGTTTTGCAGATGATTTACTGAATATACAATATTACCTGGAATAACATTATATTATTATCTCTATTCTCTATGATAATTTAATTTTTAGTATATGTAGGTATGTCCTTATGATAGTATGATCAAAGAAAAATTATCATATGAGCACCCCAAGTCAAAGCGTTTCATTATTGTAAGATTAATTTTATTATTATATTTAAATCCACCACCATAATATAGTTAGGACTTCGAAATATCACTTAATTCTAATATTTAGTGAGACAGCTGGCCCCGTTAGGTTATAATAATTAAAATTAAACCAAAGAATACTGAAAACAATTAAGTATTAATGTTGCTCTTTTACTAATACAGAATTACACTTTTAGGGAAAATGTTTTTTCGTCCAGTTGACAATACTCTTTTAAGAGGGGGAAAATTGGTCCTGAGCATTATTACCTTCTGTGGATTAATTATTATATATAATAAATTCTTACTTCTTCTCGGTTATTCTTTTATTAGTTAACAATTATTGTAATCACCCTAAACTGTAGCCATCTTCTGTGTGACCAAGATTCTCCACCCCTAATAGTCCTCTGCTTCTCCAAGGAAGATTGAAGGCTGCTCCTTTACTTAGTCGCAATCTGTGTACGCCTTCTTAATTCTAATTCAAATCCGCCTTTTTTACTAATATTCGATACCAGATATACAAACTCGTCCGCTGTTTCTAGATCTCGGAGTGTACTTTCTGCAGGTAGAAGGTTTGCCCGGTCGATATCCACTAACTTAGTATTATTCATATTACTAAGGAGGTTGTACGTGTGACTCTCTTTCTCTACCCGGTGTAGCATCTCAGAGTGTTCTAATTAAAGTCTATATCTAGTCTAGATCTTAGAGTGCATTTTGTTGTGGGTGAGTTCGATCGATAACCATTCACTTTGTCTGATTCCTTTTAATAAGAACCCCTACTTAGTAATGAAAATAGTAATTGAATATAAATAACTTGAAAACATCTCATATATATATATATATATACCCACTAGAAAAAATCATATTTAAAATAAAGCTCGACGGGATTTGAACCCATATAACCACTGGTATCGCGCCAACTGTTGCGTTAACCAATTATGCTACGAGCGTCCTGTCTAATTACGACAATTTAAACTAGTAAGTCATACATTAAATTCTTATCAAATTTCGTTATTATTTTTATTTTTATTATCGGTTTTGGTGTATTAAATCATGGAATATTAATTACCTTAATAATTATTAACCGTCGCCCGGCTCTCGCCATTGTTTTAGTTATAAGGTCTACTTAAACTTGCTAACAATTTTTAATAAACTATTTCTTATATTCAACGAATAATCTATCTAAGTTATGTACATTCAATATATGGAATGTAACATTTTCAAAATCTTGTGAATTATTTGTTGAATATATGAAATAGTTTATTGAAAACAGTTATCATCATAAACGACATCGATGATACTGTAAGATGAAACCGTATCACAATAATTATTATTGATGATTCTTGAAGGGTTTTCAAATTATTTATGAAGAATTTGCGTTGGATAGTATTTTAATTTTTTTTTAATGAAATGCGGATTAGCAATAGCATTATTCATTTTGCTTAGTTAACTTTCATTATAAGATAATATCGCTATATTATAGTAAACAACCTTTGGTTGTGAATGTGCGTAAGATCAAAATTCTTATGGGTTAGGCTTAGTAGAATATATCTTCGTTATACTCACACACAAATTGCAGAGAAACAAACGAGAATTAACTGAGAAGCGGACAGTCCTTGAAGAGAAACTCTCGGCATATAAGTTTAGTATGCATATAAATCTATTTCCTGTTACATAACGGCGCGAATTGTAATGTTTACGAGAGCTTTTTTCGTTTTTTTCGCGAATTGATATTTATTATTTGAATAATAATCGGTTATTAAGTGTAGAATGACAAAAGTTTGACAAAAAATAAGGCGATTATTTAGACTCGGATATATTCATTTTTAATATTCAATCATTTTTGTAGAAGTATAACAATCTTATATAGGCATTTAATTGATCTTAAAATAGTTGAAAAAGTCATTTTCCCAAAAAATTCAATGTTATTCCTTTTTTGGAGTTTAGAATGTCTGTAGGTACTTTGATAAATTCTTATAAATATTATTTTCATATAGAAAATTCGAAACAAATGTAATGATTAATGAATTAATTATAATACAAATAGTTATATCTATAAGGTGCGTTAATATTATACCCCGTTTACACATGCATGGATTTACTGCTGATAATTTGTATTATCGCGGCCATAACAGATTAAAATTTCTGTATTATCGTGCAAGTTGCAAGATTGCATGCATGAATCAAAACAGTTCAGCAGCTTCTTAATTTTCACGCGACAGCTGGACTGTGCGATATCTGCAACTGTTTGAAAACAATTTGAAAAAAATACGAACTACACCGCGCAAATTTATTTTGGACGTTTACCGATTTTTTAGACTTGTCCGAATCTGTCAAATAGCACCACACAACGACAACAACGCGTCTCGCTTACGATTAAAGTATGAGATTGCGAGACAGTCAGGACTTTTCCATCTAAATAGCTATTATCGCGTGAGTTTAAAATACACACTATTGGTGCAATTATTGGTAAATCCATGTAGTGTACAGGCGCTTTTATTCGATGTGACAATTTTCTAGTTCTTAAAAAAATTAGAAGATAATATTCTTAAAATTATTAGGGTCTATTAGTTATTTGCTTTTTAAAATTTATAAATTTTATGAGATCTACCTTACTTTATAATATAGCCTACTATCGCTATCAGTTAAACTGAATATTTTTCGACACACTTAAAGCATTACTTGTTTACGCATTGATGTAAATATATAAAATGTACTATAACTACGGCAGTAAATAAATTATAAACCTATATATATAAATTTAATAATACTTTGGTTGACGAATATAGATTTATTAAAATTCGCCGATATTAATAATATAGAAACACTTGTTAGCTTTCATGTGTGGAAACACGTAAAATGTTAATACTATTTGCAGCCTTCGTCTATTTATGTTTGTGTCACTCAGGGCATGCAAAGGAGAAAGGCGAGGATAGATGTTTATCTTTGGACGTGGGTATCTTTAAAGTTTCTGCGAAAGTTAGTTCTAAGTGTTCAGATACACGCAACTCAAGTTAACTTGAGCTGGAACAACAGAATAAAACAAAAGCATTATCTCTGAAAAAATAAAAACCCCGAGGCGCCGTAAGTTCTCGCACGGCTACCGCTTATTAATCACGTGATTAGGTCAGCGTTTCTCAAACGTTACACTACCACAAAATTTTCAAATCTATTTTATTTGAAGATTAATTTTATTGAGCTTTATTCCTTCTTAAAATATGCATATTGGTTTTCGAAGTAATCCGACATATCTACTTACGTGTTTTTATAATAATATTTTCATTAAATATACGACAAAGATATTGAAAAACATACCATTTTATGTAGAGATGGATTAAATTTTAAAAACGGTTTACAGTACACCAAAGGAATGTAACTAGATTCATATATTTTTTGTATTAAAACACCCGATGGCGCTCCATGGAGCCATACGTACAAAATGTAACATGTTTTGACATTAATTATACTTTACGAATTAATATAATGATAATATTTTGAAATTTTTGTAGTTTTTCATATTATAATTAATTGTATAAAGACATATTTTAGGCTTGAAACATTATATACGACATTTTTATCTAAATATGGCTCCGGTCAATAAATCTAAGAGAATAAAGTGTGAGACATAATATTACATTATATAAACTAACACTTCAAAACCAGTAGAAGTTAATATATTAATTAGCACTATTCATATTTTTTGTAGTATCACTTTCATACATAAAAGCTGTCTACTTCGAAGAAAGCTAAATTTATCTAAGTATATAAATTTATGTATTTTGTAGGTATGGGCTTGAAAGCTTTTTGAATGGCTCTCTGTACTTTTTCTCCAAAAATAACTGTCGTAAATAGTCTGCCTAAATAATAACAAGGCGAGGGTTGTTGTTAATCGTTCGATTGATGACCATTAATTGGATTAAATCTAGGGCCACATCCGTTGGAGCTTTCCTAACTAGGGTGTCTGTGGTTATTTGCTGTAAGATGCAATACAACATTTAAGACTACAATATGGTCATCTGATTTAGGATATCTTTGAGAATATTACTAAATCTAATGTTTTCTTTCTTGAGTAATGCAATCAGGTATAACTTATAACTAAATATGACTTGTTCTTATAAGGCTTTGAAGAACTAATACATCTTTATAATCCAGAATAATCAAGTTTTATAACAAGATACTTACAATATTATGTATCTAGAGCATGGTTTCCCAAACTATGGGTCGCGACCCACCAGTGGGTCGCGAGCGAATATTGAGTGGGCGGAAGGGCGGTGGAATATTGAGTACGTCACTGAAAAATAGTTTCAATCGTAAACAGTTAACGAAATTCTGGCTCTCAGTTGCTGATAATTATACTTGCCTGTTCGATGAAGCTATGAAAGTCCTCCTCCTTTTTACTACCTCATATCTATGTGAGGTTGGATTTTTGGCCATGGTTAACATTAAAACTAAATGCCGAAATAAATTGGATATATCAAATTCACTGCGATTAAAAGTAACTAAAGTTGAAGTTGATGCTAAAACTGTAATGAAGAAAAATAAGAAACAAATAAGTACATCCTTCCCATTGAAATAACGTGTATAATAACGTAAATAATATGTAAAAAAACCTTGCAGGTGTAGGTATTTAAGTAATATTTTTTTTTTATTTAAGTTGTGTTTCTTATTTCAACAGTCTTTCATTAATATTGGTAACACTTATAAAAAATATTTTTTTTATTTCAATTAGAACAATTAGACAGCATTAAGTACTTCCACGACTCGCCACTAGGGAATCTGAGCATTACCAATATCTATGCCCTCTTTTCTCTAAGACAGCTAAGAGGTGGGTCCCAAGATTGGAAATTTTTGCTAGATGGGTCGGAGCCCAGTCAACTTTGGGAGCTACTGATCTAGAGAGTGGTATACTTTTATGAACTAATACATACTTATATCAATCAACGCATTTATTTAAAAAAAAAAAAACAAAAAATATGTCGCTTCCATTAACCGGATAACTATTTAATTCAATCTAGTTATAAAACACTGTCAAAGTCATGGTTAGTTCTAGTATTGAGATGACTGGGAGAAGTAACATTTTTTTAAAACATCCATAAAACCTCTTTGTAAACAACCTATACAATATAATATTAGTATGTACGTACTTTTAAATAAAGAAAATTATGTTGATAGCATATCCTGAAAAAAATGATTTATAATATACATCAATCGATATACATATTATGTAGATACTATTATATTACGGAGACAGAAAATTTACGAAGTCATTATATAAAATTGATTTAATAGTAAAGTTATATTATATAATGCCAATAAATATGTTATTTGCATTAAATATTAAAGAAAACGAGTTTATTTTATTTTTAAGTACCTATTGTTTATTGGGAATGGTTAATATATTTTTGTTGTCAGAGTGATTATTACACGATAAATCAAATAAATGTATACAGTTTTGCTAACTAAAGTTTTTTGTAATAAAATAGGTAATCAATCGAACATTTCTAAAATCGATCCATCGTTAAATTTTAGCCGTCGTGGGAAAATGAAATATATTGTAAACACGATGTCGTAGTATTTAATACAATTACTGTTTTATTGGTAAAGGGGAAATACCTACTTACTACCTACTTATAAAAGCTTAGAAACAATCAAAAAAAATCTGTGTTTGCCTAAAATATTTTTTTTGTAGAATTAATGAAAAAGTACCTGCAGAGTTATTTGTAAATGAATATTATACTAAAAAAGGTGTAGTAATAAACATATCGTGTGGAGCCGCTAACGCTAAGGGAAAGGAAACCGTCGTAAATAGTTATGGTCATATTAATATTGATTTTCAATATACTTACAAGTGTAGTAATTTTGGTATATTATCATTTATATAATATCGTATATTTAACATAATTTGAATACATGCATATTGTGTAGGTACATATTTTTTACACGTAAAGTGAGAATATGTTTTGAAGTGTGAAAAGTGTTAATTTTTAATATTATTAACCATTAAAATTCATACTCTCTTCACAGTCCATAGTAATTTTGAAGTTGTTACATATTACATACCTATATTAAAATGCATATGAAAAAAATACTAGGTCGCAGAGATAGCACATTATAATACATAGGTACTATAAAAAATATTAAATTTCATAGGACGATGAAACTATTTTGGTAGGTAGCTTTGATTTGCCCCACGAATTCTTTATGTAGACAAGTGGTCTCCAAAATTTTGGATTCCGATTTCCCAAGACAGAAAAAATAAATAGCGTGAACTCCCAATATGTGTATTTTCGATTGAATTGATTGTGTAGAAATCTACAGAGAATCAGTTTGTTGTAAACCCACGAAATAACTCGCGTACTCCACTTTGGTGACTACTAATGTGAATATACGTAAGGCGATGTGACGAACGTTAGACGTTTCAAAAATCTGTGCATAATAAATGAATGAAGATTTTTTTATGTTTCTGGAAATATTCATAAATAATGTATGACGACTGAAACGGTCCGGTTTCAGCTCCGACCGGTTGAAGTCATTGTCAATTAATGAATATTCATAGGTACTTCTGTGACAGGGTTTTTTGTATGATTTAATAATTTGCATCAAATCATCTTTTATCCCACTGTAGTAACCGTTTAAAAATATATAAATAGTAAAGTTAAAGACGGGTCTTCAGGAAGTTTTGATGTCACGTGACATTATTATATTGCATGCACAATATCACATTGAGTGCTGACTAGATAATTATTTTTTAATTACCACATTTAAATAACATGCTAATTATATCGAATGGCTAATCTTTAGCGTCCAATGCATTTTAATAGATCAACTAGTTGTATATATATAATTTATTTTGTAAACCATCATCAAAGTCATCAGCCTGGATCTATTCACTGGTAGGCGAAGACCTCCCTAAGCTTTTTAAATTTCTGTCATTCGTTGATTTGGCACGTGCTTCAACAGAAGTTAACTATTTCGTTAACTCAGCCATCTCTAAATTTACTTTTGAATGACTACATTATTTTGTCAAACGATTAACTCGTCTTACACACTTGCGTTTAGCTCACTTCAATTTAATATTTATCCACGTTACTACCCTTATTCGTTACGAGTTATATCCCCCCATTCCACGCTGTATATCTAGATATTTATTTTACTACTAATGATTGAATGACTACTTTTTTACTAATGATGTGTAACTATTAAAATACCTCATTGGTTGACGACTTTGAGTTTTATACAAAATGCAATATCTATATTATATAGGTTCCTACCTATTAATCAATTATCTACTTAACCCAATATAATATTAACATTAATTGTTAATATATTTTATCGATTGATTAGGTATTAAATTGATTATGAAATGTTAAATCAACAAATTGATGTAACATGAAGCTTAGTGTACCAGATTTTATAGTTGTTTTTGTCACCCTTTTTATGAATCTCATTTAAAATCTTAAATGCAGCAGTGAAACAACAACAGATAAGCCAACTCTGACTGAATTTGCTGTGGACTATTAAAAATAAACCGGTGAGCCAGAATTGGATTGTTTCAACAGAATTTATGGACTGTTAACTTAATCATCGTGGAATTCACACCCGATGACGGACAAGTATTATTTATAATTTAATTTGTGGTGTTTCAAAGTGCCTATCTTAAAATATATATTTCGCTGTCGGTGTGCTTTCCGCGCCATCTTTAATCTTAACAATTATTTAAAAAGTAAAGTTGTTGTTTAATAATATTGTAATAGCTTCAAATAAAATAAAGCATTTATGTGCTTTTGACAGCAAGCCTTGTTTAAAATTTTAACTAATATCTATTAATAATAAGATAATTTTGAATTCATAAAATATATTTAATACATTAGATAAATAAATTTAAAGACTTTGTCCGGAAATAAAGTAAACTTTTTCTTATAAAAAAAATAAAATAATATTGGTTTATCATATCTTCAAACCATAAATTTATATAAAAAGACATCTGTGAATGAAAATTGTAATTACATAAAATAAAAAGAAAATGATTTGTGAGAGAAAAATGCAAAGCTCTCCCGGGAGCCTTATGATCCTACTACGCCTCTAAAAATAGTATCGTTTCAAGGCGGAATGTTGTACGAGAGTTGACTCAGCCAACTAAAATAGTTTCCCCTGGTGGGGGAAAGAGACGAGCGTAGGGAAACACGCAGAGGAACGAGGAGGAAGAGTATAGAGGCTGTATCGGCAATGGGGAGTCCCGGATTACAGAAGCCGTTGTGATTAATTCAGGTATGTAACATTTATATGACTTTATATGCGCCGACTCTGGCATGAATATAAAATATCAATCCCGGCTTACATTTAATACATTTCAGACTGAATAATTGATCATCATCATCATGGATGCCCTTACACTATACGTCTGTATTGCCTTTTGACGTATATGTTTTATTACAGGAGTGTGAATGTTTGGTAATGATGAATGTACATACAGGAATAGTTTTGTAAACCTTTATATTATATTGGTAATATATTATAATCCTTATAATCGGCTCTACGATCGGACGTGGAAACTCTAAATTCTGATGCTTCACGGTGATATTTATTATGATTTTTTTTGTTGTTGTATGAAATTTATAATAAAATTCAAATTAATTAATTTTAGATAATATTGTGAACTTTACAAATTATAAATTCAAGAGGCTCACAGTGTGACAGTATTAATAATATTTATAAAAAAACAGAGTGATTAAAAGAGTAAATAGAAACATCAAGCTGTATGGATATTATCCGTGGCTCTATCCGACTGACTTTATCTTAGGTATGCTTACATACTGTAGATTAAAATTTAGAAGGAATCTTTATTTAGCTACATATTTTTTCAGACTTATACGCGGCGTAAATGTGAACTCTGCCATTCTTGGTGGTGTTGGCTTGTGTGTCTCTGATAATTACCTAAGGAATCGAGGGCATCCATTGTTTGTTCTCCCAAGGTGCAGAACTAACCTGCCATTATTGATGCCAATTGGGAGGGCAATAACCATGTTTAATGAAATCGCTTCGGATATTGATATATTCCACTTACGTTGAGGGTGAATTTAGGCGGACGTTGTTTTATATGTTTTTAAGATAGGGTATATCAATAGTTCAATCTGTGTGCTTCCATCTATTTTTATTTTTGTTGCTTTATTTATTACTTTTCTTATTTTGTTTCTAATTTTATTACTTATTGTATTATTAAGTCACATTTCTCTGTATTTTTATTTTAAAAATTGTTAACACTTGTTTTATGTCATGTCGTGAACGCTTTGAATTTGTAATTTGTTATGTTCATTATAATGTAAAATAAATAAATTTGATTTGATTTAAATTTGATTTGATCATAAAGAATTACATAATAATAAATACACAATCAAAAAATACTACGTATAAAACAACGTCTAAGCCTAAACTCAACATAACGCAAGTAGAATATATTAATATCCGAAGCGATTTGGTTAAATACGGTTATTGCCCTCCTAATAATTGGTCTTCTCATTTACAACGCGTATAAATCGGAAAAAATACGTGGCCAAATAAAGAAATCTTAGAGCTTCTAGCGTTTACTAGCCTAAGAGAAAGTCAGTGGGGTAAAGCTACGAATTATATCCATACATCCCTGAGTAAAGAAATCCAAAGGTTTCTTTTGAACCCTCTTCAACTTGCATAACCTAGGTCCATGTATTTCGTTCAGACGTAGATTATAATATTATCATACTTATGTCAATTTGCCAACTCGAACCCGAAACCAGCGACTTCATTGTCAGTCACATTACCACTCGTCCATCGCGGGCGTTATATAACATTAAAAAACAAATTTCAGTTCATTTATAAGAATGTTCCATAACATCTATTTTATTTCAACGAGCCTGGGTATTTTTGTCATTGTTTCGTTATAACTAAACTATTGTAATTTAATATCGTGGACTGTTGTGTTCAATAAAAAAAAGCAGGAATAATGGTAACTAATCTTAAAATAGTTAGAAATAATAAAAATAAACTGACATAGAAAATCGTTAGCCAACGTATGAAAATAAACAGATGCCGAAAAATACGTTTATCGATGCACCAATTTGTCAGTTAGTTTGTAGTAACAATTGTCATAAATAAGGGATGTTTCTTTCCTCATTAGATACATCACTGTCGTATTAGTATCTTTAATATTATAAGATATTCATTATATGAGATTTAGATAATATAGGATTTTGCGAGAACATTGTGTTATTATTCTAACACGGAACCACAATAGAATTTTTTCAATACGACGTATTTTTACCACGTTTTTATTAGCTCGTATTCTTGTTTGTCCAGTACAGATTTTTTCTTGTTTGTCCAAGATTTGTATTGGACGATTGAAGATTTTTAACTAACTTCCCGACTAGCTAGACATTTGAAACTTTTAGAATATATCAGAACACGACGACAATGCATTCTTTTAATACTTTTGGCCATCTTTAAGCAGAATTGAATTCATTTTCAGTTAATTCTGTTTTGTATGTTTCGGAAAAAAATCGTTAAAAATAATATTTACTACTCACTATTATTGGTTGCTAAGTGGGTCCTAGCCACTAGCAACTAAATTATTAATATATACGTGCGTTACTACGGAAATCAATATGAAAAGTCAAATGACATTTCAATATTCTATATTTATTCAGTATTTATATCAAGTACAAAAAAAAATATTAATAGAATTGTCAAGTTTATATGATTCAACAGAAATTTTAAAAACGTGGTAGGTATATAAAAAGTTCTTTTTATCTTGTAATTATTATTGTATTTTACCAGTGTACTAAATTTTCAATCTATTGGTACACACAATAATTCATGTTTATGAGTCTTGTGCGACAACATCTTCTTGACTACGTGAAGGAAGGCGCTGTTGTCGACTAAATGGGAGGAGCTTGTTAGTTTATAATGGAAGTGCGGTTAAAAATGGGAGGAGGATGTTAGTTCACAGTTTTAATACGTAGCCAAGAAGATGTTGTCATATAGTAATAGGTTTATCGAAAATTTGCCTCTATTATTTCACTTGCAAAATTACGCCTTTCAGAAGATATTCAATTATTGAGGACCGCTGTAGGTTTAAAGACTCATTATTCATTAGTCAACTCTATAATGTCATGATTAACTGGTGGAAAAGTGTTCAACCGAAAGTTTCTTCAACCGAATCCCTAATCTGAATACAATTTTGTCAGATGCTTTAAAGCGATTAAGCTGGTTCATCAATCACAATCAGTAAGATACAGTGGGTAAAGCTTTGTCGTATTGTGCACTCGTTTTAATTTAAATATTTCCTACCGACAAAACGGCGTATAAGTTTTTTTCCCCCATAAAACCATGTTTCTAGTCATACAATCATTACAATATTATTATAATACTAATACTATCGACCGAAAATACTTGATGGAATTTGAATTTAAATTCTAATGGATTTAAATTTTGTACTATTCCATTTAAGTATTTTTTTAGGATCCGGGTTTTGTCTTTTGGCATCTTCGTGTAGGTACTATGCGTACTCACCAATGATAAATACACACTGATAACAAATAAGTACCTATAGTTAATTATTAAGGGCCCACATGCGCCACGTACGTCAAAATAGAAGTTTTATGGTATTTTCAGAGCATAAGCCTGGTCATTCCTTAAACGTTGTAGATAATATATTTATATAATTTTGAAGCCTTATTATTTTAAACATTTGATGACTGCATAAAGTATTTTTATTACATACAATAGTATTCTTTTAAACCTCTCGATCTAATGTTTTAGAAATTAGTAATATTTCAGTACATCCATGTGCAGTGGTGTTAAGATTTTTTAGATTTATTATTTTTTAAACGCATTTATAAAACCATTAGTAAAATTGTTGTTAACGTTATATAATGAAATATTTACGATACAAAATTATATTTATAATCTTTGTGATCCTAAATTTGACATGAATTAGGAATTTTATTATTCAAAAAATGGGCACGATTAACACATTTGAAAGATAATTCTAAAGATACTGATTATAAGCTATGTCTTTGACCATTCAACTGTGATAAACATTCTACGAATAATGATTGTTTTATAATAATTATGACCTAAGAATAAGGTAGTATTTTTTTGAAATACGCAATTTCTATTGGTATTTTCCAGCAAAAGAAATGGCGTGAAATTGTGAGTGCGCGTAGTGCATGAAGATGCCGAAAGGCAAAACCCGGGTCGCAAAAAACGACTCAAATGGAATATTACAAACTTCAAATTAATTATAAATTTAATTAAAATTCCATCAAGTATCTATCTTCGGTCTTAGTTATATTGATAGCTTTATTGATTACAAGAATAATGGTCGGAATCCGATGAATGCGAACCTCAAGTCAATTAGAGTTTATTATTTAAATATTGTGATTTATTGAATATTTCTATGACTTAAGGCAGTATTTATTTTCTTTTTTGTTAGTATTAATAATCACACCGCAGGAAATTATATGCGAAAACATCAGTGATATAAATAGGTGGGCATGTTACTACTGAGCACCGCATTTTGAAGATAGCGGGGAAGCCCAGCATGAGATGTCTCCGCTGGGAAATGAACAGAATGAGAGACTTGGAGGTTATTTGAAGGGTGCAGTGTCGCCAACACGGCGTAATTACGTATACATACTATGAGATATCAGTGTGTAAAAATAACAATATATACATATAAATAAATTATCGTGTCCATTTGCAGATAAGTGTTTCAGATTTGTAAAGGTATAACCTTCTCTAACAGATATATTTTATAAAAAATCATTAATTGATGAGACTGGGTTCTTAATCGTTATTTATGTTAGCTTTGATTGGGTGGTGTGATAGTTGCGTTAAATAATTGGTCAATTTATACCCTACTTCTATGTTATTATTATCACACTATTACGTAACTAAATAATCGTCAACTAAGGTAATACCTTTAGATGTAATCCATGCTTGACCCTTTCACTTTTCGATGGTTCTTAACGTATAAATCATTTAACACTGTGCGTTTTACATATTTTTTTATATTTATTTCACGGCGCATTAAAATAATATTAAATACCACGATGGATGAGGCTGATATTCACCATGTAGTTACTTATATTTTTTAAATCAAACTAAACACAGCTACCCTCATTAGAAATTTACCATGATGTATTGAGTTTTCAGTGATATTTAGTTTACCGGCAAAAACCCAGTTTGTTAGCGTAATTCGTTGCACATGGAACTAGTACTTTAGTATTCACACATCAATTAGGGTACAATTCGTCCAAAGGCCGCAATTAGTTTCGTCTCCTAAAACTCAGCTTAATATAAAAAAAACTTTCCTCACTGATTGGTCCAAGATCATTTATACAACATGACCAGCACATTATCGTAGAAAAATTTCAATGGTTTGTATTAGTTTGGATTATCTTAATTCCTCTTAGGTATATATTGGGTGTGGCGTATACCCGTATTCATCAAACTCGATAAGTCTACGAGACTAAGAATTCATCAAAGGATGTGCGTCTTTCACTGGTATAAAAACGCCTGCACACAAAAAAATATTTTGAATGTAGTCAATGTCATTTTTTCGACTTATACGAGGTATACAATGAGAACTATGCCATTTTGGGCGGTGTTGACCTGTGTGTCCCCGATAACTATCTTAGAAAATAATATAGAGCACCAGTTATTTATTCTCTCAAGGTGCAGAACCAACCTGCCACTGGTAATGCCGATTGGGAGGGCGATAATTCAACAAAATTGCTTCGGGTGTTGTTGTATTCCACTTGCGTGAGGGTGGGTTTAGGTGGACGCTATTTTATAAATTCTTAAAATAGGGTCTCCTTAGCAGACTCGGTCTACTTCTTTGAACTTCTATAATGTATATATATATATGTATTTTAACTGCTTTTATATGTTTATATTATGTTCTCTTTTTATATTTTCATTTTTATCGAAGTTTATTATTACTTTTGTCCCATCTTTATAATCATGTAATGTTGTGAACGTCTTAAACTTATAATTTGTAATGTCCACAATATGTTAAAAAATAAATTGAATTGAATAGGTCAGCTCAATCAGACTCATTCTTTCTGCCGACGAATAGTTAGGTGAACATTGGCAACTGAATGAGTCTTGTGTTCATCTAAACATTCCCATATTTTCTTCTCGAATGTATTTATAGACAGGAATCTAATACTGTGACCATAAAAATCATATTGGGAGGAGTTTTACAATATAATGCAAGAAAATTCACAATATCCTGCAGTCAGTAACGTCCCTAGGCAAAGTGCCATCTAGCGCTGACTAGTTTAGAGACCCTTTTAAAACTAAGATACCGGTGATTTCTATTGACGTGACCTGATCTGCGCTTCATGGAAAATAGTCACTGCTTTGAAAAGTTCTAATGATCGTATTCGTTCCTTCGTTTACCGTCTCTTAGCAACGCATGATCTACCTCATGCTCCCCCCCCAAGGAGGGGGCTGACAGGGCTATAGCCTGGGGGCCCGGGCTCAGAAAGGGCCAGGCGGTGCGAGTCGACTAGATAAGTGAGATTAAAACACAACACAAATTTGCTATAATAGTAAAAAAAATATAGCGCTATTTTCCGTCAATTATTATTAATTAATTTATTATTATTTAAAATTATGTGGCTGTACGATACAATTTTTAATTGTATCGACATCTCCATAATTAGAATGGATGTATTAAAATATACAATAAAACTCTAAATGTGTCGCTACATTTCAAAATCAGCCAAGTCCACCTTCAGGTATTTTTGACTTTTTTGTGAATTGCCGAAGAACTACTACTTTCTAAGATTTTTGCATTATCAAAATGTGGAGTTTTGTAATTTTAAATATTCTATACTCGAAATAATACAAACTTTCACCTTTGTGACTGTGTATTTGAGAAAACAAAAAGCTGTTTTTCTCCTATTCATCCATTATGGACTTAGCTGATTTTGAAATCTAGCGACTCAAATATACAAATTAATTTTACCGCGTACCTACACCATTTGGAAAAAGCTACTGTAGAGCCTCACACTGCCTTTATGCTTAGCGATGGGTAGGGGGCCTACCAAAGATCCTAGTCTGGGGGCCCGCTTCACGATGTTGGGCCCATGATATATCTACCTACATGGGATGTCACTGCCTGCAGTACTTTAGGATGTACATCTTGGAATTCTCTGAATTAAGATACCTGAGATAAAAAAATATTATTATTTAACATCATAAAAAACATCTATCGAATAACCTCCCTTGTATCTTTTATATCGAAGTAACTAAGTAAGAGGATAAGTACATTTTGTATTGTTTTCCTCCCTGTAAATGGCGATAAGTATCATGTTTCAAAGCAAACAATCAAACAAAAGAATACAATAATATAGCTTATTATTGGGAAGTAGCATCTATTTTACTCTTTGTACCTCGTTTTGATATCGGAGATTATTTCTTTAATATCTCCGTTATTACTGTGACCCAGGGTCAACTTCTGGATACAATTAATATGTACATTTATTTTTTTATTAGATATAATTTATTCAACGAATAAGAGACAAGATCTGTGAATGTAACATTCAATATTATATTGAACATACATAATTTGAAAATATCTCGTGCCACTTGAAAAAAATCCGTTTGATTCGTGACGTTGGTTTGTAATTAAAGAATTAATTATTGATACCTACCATTTAATATACAAAAACCGATAGTCAACATTTTAACACAGTAATTTTATAAACATTTAGTGTAGGAACCATTAGTTTAATTAAAATTTTCGTAATTAAGTAGGATGCCCGTAGCTTAATTGGAAAAGCACACTAGCATGAAGTGTTGAGTATCGTATTATTTCTAAAATGATTTTATTCTAGCGGGTACATGCATGAGATTTTTTCAAAATATGTATGTTTAATATGTAGATATCAGAATTTTTTTATGTGTTGTTATTCGGATCTTCGATTATGTTTTAATGAATTTTTCATAAATTATTTCAAATCTTATTTTTCGCATCGTTGTCAATATGTCGAGTACGCTGGGTGTGCATCTGAAGTCTTTCAAACTCTTTCAGGTGTCCCCCAAGGATCAAATCTTGGACCAATTATGTTCCTCATATTTGTCAATGATATAGTTAAAGCCATGGATGGAGTAGAATTTTTACTTTTTGCGGATGATTTGAAATTATATGCACCAATTCGCAATGAGTTGGACTGTTGCATGTTACAGAGAAATCTCTGTTCAATTGAAAGTTGGTCAAAAAAGAATAAATTAGAATTTAATACTGACAAATGCTTTTGTATTACTTTTTCTAGGTCAAGAACTCCGATTAAATACAATTATATTATGTCAAAAAATTCTTTAAAACGTCAATCTGAGGCGAAAAATCTTGGGATAATTTTTGATTCTTCATTATCCTTTCACTCGCATATAACTTCCACGGCTCTACGTGCGAGTAAGCTTCTAGGATTCATCATGCGACAATCCAAACCATTCAAGAATCCTAATGTATTACGTACACTCTACGTCTCATTAGTGCGTAGCATTCTTGAATATGGGTCGATTATCTGGTGTCCTTATGAGGTTTCCTATAAGCTTATTTTAGAACGCGTCCAGAAGAAATTTCTTCGATGTCTTTATTTTAAAACATTTAACTATTTTCCTTTCGATAATTCGTCAGATGATTATTTTCCGACTGCCTTTCTACAAGGCATGCTTACTTTTCACTCTCTTGAATCTCGTCGGTCTCTTCTGCTGTTGAAACACTTTTGCCTGTTATCGCGAGGGATGGTTTTCAATCCCGGTGTCCTAATGAATTTGAATTTCCATGCGCCTGTCAATTACCTACGTGGTCGCAGTCATAATTTATTCTGGATTGGAACCGTTTCCTCGCGTCAAGCCTATCAGGCACCATTAGCGAGGGGTGCAAGACTAGTAAATGCGCTCCCTAAAGACATAGACATTTTCAATGATGTACTTTGCATTTTATTTTTGAAACTGTGTTTTTCTGTATAAAATTGTATATTTTCCGTTCTCAAAAATTATATTTTTCTGTATTAAATTATACTTAAGTATGTTTTGATTATATTTTTTTTTTTGTTATTATTATTGTTATTATATATATATTTCTTTTTCTATATTCTCTTCTCTCTTGTGAGGGTAATGTTTGACTTATAATGTAAATCTCATGTTGTGTACGCCTTGAATTTAGATTTGTTATGTCCACAATGTTTTGTATTCTTAAATAAATAAATAAATAATTTGAAAACGCCTGAGAGACATAATACCCATTAGAAAAAATGCAACACCTAGCGGGTTTTGAACCCGCGCCCCCTGGGTTTCGCGCTCGTGTGCGATGATTGCTAAGCTACGTGTGTCCTATCCAATTATGACGAAATTAACTAGTGGTTCTTACAATTCTCAATGAACTGCTTCATACATTGGGTTAACAGTTTTGGCAATCGGGTTTTGTATTTTAAATCAAAGTATTAATAATTTACCTTAATTAATACTACCCGACGAAATTTAGTTAAACCTACCCATTTGGACTTAATTTAATAAATTATTTTTTTATTCAACGAATAATTTACGAATATAACATTTTTTATTGAACATAAATATAATTGAATTGAAAGTGCATGTACGAAATAATAAAAATTTAAGGAGAGATCCTGACTTTTCTAATAGGTACGTTTTTGAGCAGGATTATTCACTTTAATAATATAACATAATAATTATGTGTGTAATGTGCATAATATCGTTTGCAAATATTTAATTCAAAATGTTTGAATTTATTGGATTTGAGAATACATAAATAAAAATTGGTACAGTTTTATATGTCGATAAGAATTTATATCTGCAGCAATGTAATATTATTTTGCATTCATTAAAACATAGTCCTCGAGAGGAATGAAAGAAGAATAGTTAGTTTATATTATTGGGGGAATGAATGAAATAATTCATGAAACTTTTGTAATACATTTCCAATCACTTGATTTATTACAAGGGTTTGTCATTTTTATGATAATATGTTAATAAAAGTTTCATTTTATTTTATGACGTAGAATAAAAAAAATACGTAAGTACCTAGTAAACTTTTTCGGATAAATATGATTCTAACTAAGTAGTAGTAGTATTTTTGATTAAAATAATAACATCTGAATCGTATTTTATATGGCAAACTATTCTGAAAATACGTAATATATAGTATCAACCAATTTATAAAAATAATTTGATATATTATATATAAAAATACATTAAATCATATAGACGTCATGATTTTATCTAAATAGGTACCGTTATCGGGATTAAAATTATTATCATAAAATCATCACTGGATACTCAATAGTTTCATCTTACCATGCACTGAATTATAGTGCAAATCCAAGATCCCCCCATTCCCATCGGTCCATCGCCACTTTCCTCGCTTTTTGCTATGTCAGTACTTACGTTCAATAACTTGTATAGAAATTATATTCTAAAAAAATAGATTTTTATGAATCTCTTAAGGGCGGACGTGCTCAGCGTGGGTCAAAATGGAGCTTTTTTTCTATTTTCAAAGCATGATCCTGGACATACCTTAAACGTTGTAGATAATCTATTTATATAATTTTGAAGCCTTATTATCTGTTATATTTATTTTAAACATTTGATGACTGCATAGAGTATTTTTATTACATAAAGTAGTATTCTTTTAAACCTCTCACTCTAATGTTTTAGAATATAGTCATATTTCAGTAAATAAATGTGCAGTGGTGTTAAAATTTTTTACGTTTATTAATTTTTAAACGCATTTATAAAACCGTCAGTATAATTTATATAGATATTATTATAGTTAAATATTTACGATATAAAATTATATTGATAATCTCTGTGATCCCAAATTTGACAAGAATTAGCCATTTTATTATTCAAAAAATGGGCAAGATTAACACATTTGAAGATAATTCTAAAAATATTAATTATAAGTTATATCTTTCACCATTCAAGTGTGATAAACATCCTACGAATAATGATTGCTTTATAATAATTATTGACCTAAGAGTAAGGTAATGTTTTTTTGAAATACGCCATTTCTTTTGGCATTCCCCAGTGGTTAAGCTACAGCATACGGCCGTAGCCATAAATTGACAAACTATAATTGAAGTAGAAAGTAAAATGATGTTAACGCGCGTGTTTGAACATGTACCGTTTAAAAAAAATTCGGTTAGGTAGCTTATAATGAGTATCTTTAGAATTATCTTCAAATGTGTTAATCTTGCTCATTTTTTGAATAATAAATGCCCAATTCTTGTCAAATTTGGGATCACAGAGATTATCAATATAATTTTTTATCGTAAATATTTCACTATAATATTGTCGATATAAATTATACTGATGTTTTTATAAATGCGTTTAAAAATTAATAAATCTAAAAAATCTTGACACCTCTACACATTTATGTACTTACTGAAATATGACTATATTCTAAAACATTAGAGCGAGAGATTTAAAAGAATACTATGTTATGTAATAAAAATACTTTATGCAGTCATCAAATGTTTAAAATAAATATAAAGGATAATAAGGCTTCAATATTAAATAAATAGATTATCTACAACGTTTAAGGTATGTCCAGGATCATGCTTTGAAAATAGAACAAAAGCTCCATTTTGACCTACGCTGAGCATGTCCCTCCTTAAACACTAGTGATAAGATAATTTTTGATTTATTTTGGAAGAATGACTTCACCCACTGTTTATTTCCCACAAAAAATGCATGAATGCAAAATTATTATAATGATAAAGTTGATACTATACTTATATATTTTTTTAATAAAAATTGTCGTCTGGGAGAAATTAATTTAGAACTATCAGGACAGCATAATATGCGAAAAAATATGTTTGATTTTGTGTTAAACGAACGGTAAGAAAAATAAAGACATAGTTATTTTAAATAAGTAGGTTTGAAATAAATAAAATTAATTCATCTGTCAAACAAATGAATTGATTATAACACTAATGTACAATATTTATTATGTAGGTAAATCTTCTTTTAGTGTGAGAAGAAAATTTATTAATTTTAGAAAAATAAGAGTTTTTTTGTTATTTTTATTACAATTTATAGATTGTATTGGTAGTATTTAAGCACGTTTTAAATTGTTTATTTGGTATTATTAAGTTATAATTCTATTACGCGTGGACGCCACACACATTTGTTGGATTTGAAAAAAATATAACTTCATAAAGTAGTCTAGAAATTTTTGGCGGAAATTTTCTTTCTTTTATATTATTTAACCTGTTAATATGAGTTTATTATGATACTTGTTTGTAATTCATTTGTAGTCTCAAATACTAGTAAAAAGTACAAAATATAATAAAAATACGTTAAAAAATACAAAAATGTTTTGTTGAATAGAATTTTAAAAATATGCGTCGCAAATATGACGCAAGTACTACACGTTTAATCTAATAACAAAAAAACCCGTGCTATGAATGGCGAATATGAAAATTTCCGGAATCCAACGTGTTAACATCGTTATGAAGTAACACAATACAAAGAGAGATATTTATAAAATGTAATATTTTGAAACCGATAAATTTCCCGAAGGCTGAATGTCAGCCTCGTCCTCTTTTGCTACCCCTGATCCTTCTCCCCTGACCCCCTCCTGGTTTTCAAACCATGCCCGATTTTACATCTCTATTCATAATCCATGGTGGTTCATCACAGTGGCGTATTTCTTTACATAGTAATATACGAAATTAGATACTTATTATAACTACATAGAAAAACAAGGCAAAAGAAGACCAGAAATACTAGTTCCTGACTGAAGAATCGTGTACCTACATGGTTTGACTAAAGCACAATCATTTTTCAGATCTGCTAAGCATACGGCAAACAGCTAAATAATGAAATCCAATCTTTTTTAAAAGACGGAGACGTTATTTTAACAAATATATATTAATAATTCCATAGATCAGGATTTTTCACTATAGTGGAACAACTTAACCTTAAATTTGCGCAGATTGTTATTTCTTCTACTGTGCATGAATTACATAGAATAAATTTATTATTGTTACCGTTAATATTTCTGATTTTGGTACGAGTGCAGCTCCACTGAACTGTTCCGGGTAGCAGACGACAAAGATAAGATCACCTTGATGGTGGCCAACCTCCGCTAGGGGATGGCACAATAAGAAGAAGAATATTTCCGACTGCTCTTATATGAAGCATATTAATTGCAGTTTTCTTTCACTCGCCGTCGTATTTTCTGTTAAACTATCAAACTTCACGCTTCAATGATATGTTTATAATAGATTACTCGTGGTTGGTTTTCAAATAGAAACGTAAAATAATCATAATATCGTCGCTCTATTTTTCGAGATAATGGATATGGCATTAGTGTATGTCGTTGTTTTATGTATAGAATAGAAAGGAAAGGGACTTTAGCGGCCAGAAAATCGAGCCAGCCAATCGGGAGGTGGGTCGCCGAAGGTACCAGAGGAACTTATATATTATATCTATAACCCTATGTGGATTTTGGCAGTTTCCCTCTTTAAACATCCATATGAATTGAGTTTATTCATAAAATAAATTTGAAATTTATTAACTGCGAGCTTTGAATTCATCGAAAAATAATATTATCTTTCATATACCCGCTACAATTATTAAAAAGTACAGTGCGCTACTGATCTATGAACTGTTTTGTTTTATTATTTTTTCGATGGCGATATTAAATTTCCTGCGAGAAAGCCGCAAAATAAGCATGGCCTCAGTTGTGAATGCTCTCAGTCAGTATCTCGATATTATTATATCGTTATTATCGATACTTTAGCGTCGATACATTTAATGCGGAATTAATGTATTATTTTATGACATGGAGAATTCATACTCTTCTTTAGCATTAAATCATTAATGTTTGATAATATGACTACCCTCTAAGAAATTACCAGTTGCTCTCTTTTCATTCATCACAAGTGTCATGAAAGAGATATATTATTGATAAATAATTAATTCTTGTGATATATCATTATAACCATAAACATCGATATTAAACTATTGATATACCTACATTGACCATTACGTTCCTTTTGATCCCGATTCGATACCGTATTGGTGTAGTTGTATTGGTACTACATCTCTAGTTGGTATGGCGGGAATGTCACTCGCGCGGATTTGCTTATATCCAAGCGGACGGGCTTAAATCATATCTCCATACTCACGCTCATATATGATAAATACGACCTATGTCCAAGCGATTGAATTTAAAATGTGTATTGTTTTTAGTTAGGCCCTGCGTCCAGGAGGTTAAATACACGTATGCTATTATAACTAAGGAAACGTGAGGTCATATTTATTATGAAAGATTTAATATTATCAACGATTTTATCTGTCAATATCATCTAGTATGCTCAGATCCGTAGTGGCATGGTAGTCAATATGTGCAAATGATTAAGGGTTTTGAATGAGTAAGAGGACCACTCTGTTTTAATTTGACCTCACAGAAGATAACTTATAAACATCCAAAACTTTTTCAATTCGAGTCAACATAATATAAACAATAAAATTATTTTGTAGGTAGGTATATAAAATAAAACATTAATTATAAACACCTAAATACACAATGACAGAACAAAAATACAGCATTTTCCAGATCATACCTTCGTCATAGGTACTGGTGCAGTTTCTTAAAACTGTTTCGAGTAGCAGACTATCGTCTGAAAAATATTGCCCTAATGGTAGCCCATCTCCGGTAGGAGATGTCATGATAAGAAAAAGAACTACTCTAGGTGTCATTAGTAGATATATAAAATATCTTTTCAGAATACACAAAATAGCAACCGCATTGCCTGTTCCGATTTTATTTATATTTCGCTCTCTCTTTTCGCGATACTCAAGTGAGTGATTTCTATCACCATTATGTTACGCGCTTTTCAAATTTGTGTCAAAAGTATCCCAGGAGTAACTTCCCAAGACGGTGGTTAGCGTGCACTAAAAGGATATTATTTCTAGGTAGAATTATTTTCCCTTTTCTACAGTTACGGAAATTTATATTGTGTCATCTTAATACCTACCATTATTATGCTTTGAATTTTCAATATTAATTGCTTCGAAGACCGAATTATAATATATATACTATAGTCATAAAATCTGCATTGAATGATTTTGAATCAAATCAGTAGGTATATGATATATTATATCGATAAGCCAATTTGAAACAAGGTCGCATATTATGTATGTGATATTGATCGAAAATTGATTATATTATTGTGTCAGCAGAACATCAATGTTAATCTATTTCATTCAAGATTTTCTTGTCGACTGTAGACATTGACGAGACAATGTGTCTAATCGTCTCAAGTTTTATTAATATAAAATTATTAAAATTTTTCAAATTGAATCATATTTGAAAACTAGTAACATTTTAATAATTTTAATGTATTATAATAATATAACTATTAATATAAGTCTGACATATTTAAAATACTAAACTTTATGTTCAATCTAACGATAATGTATAATTTAAAAAATATACATTATATAATTTAGAAAAACACTAACTGAGAGAGTATATATCACAACCAATAGAAAAAACTTTTTTGAAAAAAGTAAGCCAACCGGTCGGGAATCGAACTCGGCATCTCCAACGGGTAAACGCTCCAAACTCGTCGCATTCAGCCATTATGCTACGGAAGACATACTAATGACGACTAATATTTAAGCTATTGGCTATTAAATACCTACCACTCAGCGCTCTTCGAAATCATGTTACTTCGGCAATCGATTTTTGTTTATTAAATCAAAGTAGGTAGTTATTTTACTATTACAACGATTACTAACCGACGTCTAGGAATTTCTCCAATATTTTTAAGCAACTTCTTGTACTTGCTAATAATTTTTAATTAACTATTTCTTTTATTCAAACGAATAATTCACAAGATTTAAGAATATATCATTCTGATTATTGAACATTATAATGTTCAATAATCAGAATGATATATTCTTAAATCTTGTGAATTATTCGTTTGAATAAAAGAAATAGTTAATTAAAAAATATACGTATGTACCTATACGGATATTGTACAGCAAGTAAATATTACATAGTTAATTTTAATTTTAAACTTCTTGATTTTAACTGTACTGATCATACCGTATACATTTTATAATTAATAATGATATCCAGGGACTTATATATTATATTTGATAAAGAAAAAGTCCAATTTTACTTTTGTGATTACTCCATAAATATAATGGTTTTTATTTTTGATCACGTTGACCACCTACATAATATATACATCAATAAAATTATTTCATAATTATACCCATTACTTTTACTTTCTAAAACCTTTATAAGGCAGTGTTGTCTAGGGAGCCAAAATTCTCACTACGGCTCAGAGTATGTAAAAAGCAAAAATATTTTGTGATAACATTATTTCAAATTCTTTATCTACGACTAGTCGTAAAACAATTTTATATATGTAGTGAATATAACGCGTTAATGGCATTAACAGATTATAATGAATCAACACTAAGTGAACTTTAAATTCGCTCAAAAGATCAATGAAAGAATCTTAATTATTTTTGTGTAAAATATCTAAAACCACCATATTATACTAGATAGTCATTTCGTAAACAAAATTCCATGAAGATTTATTGAAACTTTATAACGACAAAATACAAAATCAACCACAATGAAATGCATTTTTGGCACGGGTTCCACTAAAGCAGCTCAGAATTCAAAGTCCGAGAATTCGAATAGAGTTTCCAATGAAAGCCCTCGTTATACTGCAATGCAGTTGACGTCCAATCAATCTCCTCTCCATACAAAACCTATACAAATATAATGTTATATTATTTTTACTGTATCAGATTCAATAACATGATTCTGTGTTCATAATTTAACAATATTGCTGTGTCATGTACATAATCATCACAATAATATCAATTCATATATTTTTGACAAAACCATTTTATGTTCAAATCAGACCATCGTTACAAATCACTCTTGAGCTTGATTCAACCTCCGATATGGATACTTAATTTTACCATATTCACAATTTTATAGGACTTTTTTAGCTCCCTTATAGCAGCTTATAATAATTGGTTTCTATTTACCGTATCGTATGCAATCTCAACGTCTATAAATATAATATGATGGGTCAGAAACTAAACTTTATAATTTATTTTACAGAATTTTTCACGTGGTCAAAATTATTAGTTTATTTTCAGAATTTATATTGCTAGTTCCCAGTTATACCTTCAGTATACTAAGTGAGGTGCTGTTTTATATCACATTAGAGCAGTGGCGAAGGGTGGAGGTAGGTTGTTAAGATCCGCCATAAATAGTGCATATTAAACTTTACTGAATACGGCTCCCAAGATCTTCTCTAATGTGATAATGTGATAAAACAGCACGTCACATAGTATACTGAAGGTATAACTGGGAACCAGTAGCGAAGGGAGGAGGTAAGCTGTTGAGATCCGCCATAACTAGTGCATATTAAACTTTGTCAGTCATACGTATTTGTTTTCATTGAGATACTACCACAATTTAAAGATGGTGTTGGTTAATTTTGAAAATTCAATTAAACTCTGCGAAAACCAAGCCATAATAGATATTAGTAAAAAAATACTCGCTTATATATAAAATATCTAAAACTATGCAATTAAATTATACATAACTTATTATTTTATATATGGATATTTTATAGATAGAATAATATTACTTATCTATTATAGTTTGGTTTAGGCAAGGCTTAATTAATTTATAAAAAAAAACTAAAAATATGTGTAATAATACATGTAAGAATACATATTATAATATATTCTTAATCCAACAAAAACAAATATGAATGAAAAAGTGTGCACAATTTTGTAGTGTTGCCCAAAGTATACGAAAACTATTATGGTCTGGTTTAAGCAAAGTTTAATTGATTTTTAAAAACTAAAATTGTAGTCTTAGTTTAATAAAAACAAATAATTATTTGAGTTAGCATTTACTTTGTAGAATTCCATTTTACTAGAAATGAAAACATAAATAATATTAAATTCATTATTAAATTAAATTTATTATTATTTATATTTCCATTTCTTGAAAAACAAATAAGTATGACTGACAAAGTTTAATATGCACTAGTTATGGCGGATCTCAACAGCTTACCTCCTCCCTTCGCTACTGGTTCCCAGTTATACCTTCAGTATACTATGTGACGTGCTGTTTTATCACATTATCACATTAGAGAAGATCTTGGGAGCCGTATTCAGTAAAGTTATGTCTCCATAATTTATATAGTCCAGTCCAACCAGTGATGCAGTGCTGAGCTCAAACCAGTTTCTTAGATTTCTGATGCAAGACAGCCTCTTTTTGCCAGGACCCTCAATTACCGGAAAATGTCATTGGATGCGCATGTTGCCAAAGTGAAACAGCTTTCCAGGTTGTACTTATCTGTTTATTTCTTTAACATTTTTCATCCTCAGTATCACCTCAATTATTATTACCATTTGAGTACCTTCAAAATAGTTCAATTATGATTGTTAGAAAATGATTGCAACGACTTAAATACTCATATATGATACCTATATGGCTAATCGAACTGTATATTTTGCATAGTGTTCTAACCATCATTAAAAAAAAGTAGGCCGACTCCATTGAGTGGCAATATTTAAAGTTTGGAAAGTGCCAAACCACGCAAAAAACTAACAACTCATGGGGTTTGATTATTTAGAAAGATACAAGCATCCCTAGGGCGAAATCAGTGGAAGAAGATTTCAGAAGACATCAGAGTAGAGACGTTGCCCAAAGGCTTTTTTTTAAACTCTTCTAAAAAATATTCTTCGCCCTAATGTTAAAAATTGTCAATGGTTGGGGTTTTGCATTGTTTTACAATTTCAAAAGAATTTCTTCGCGTGCCAAACATGGCATAGTTTCACCGGTAATAGGACAATTTTGTGGGCGAAAGGAAATAGACATTAAGTATAAAATCGCCAATTTTCGAGAGAGCCAAAAGAAGATTGATTTTTGGACCGTTTTGTATGTAATTTAGAGTTATTAATTTCGACTCACCCTTTCTTATTTGTGCATAAATATTTTACATAATGATTTATTTGGTATATTTAACACACTTTTAAATTTTTAGACTTATCGCCCTCTTCATGTACATGATTATTCCCTGGATAAAAACCCCATCAGACATCAACCTCCACCAATTGCCCTCTGAACAATAACCCTTGTATAAAATAACTCTCCGGACATTAAAAAATCCAAATAATTAATACCCCCCATTTGAAATCTCGATATATTAAATAGGTGCAATATGATTAAAAAACAGTTAATCTAATTAAATAAAAAAAAACACCCACGATGGCCGCGTGGCTTAAGCGTTGTGTGTCCCCGGTTCGAATCCTAGGTCTGACAAATACACATATTGTTTTTTCAATGTGTGAATGAGTCAGAGTATAAACCTAATAGGTTGAGCAAGTGGCTGATATTTATTTTTCGTAAAAACAAAAATTTGTTAATACAAACCTCCACTCTGTGCCCATATGATATTATTAGAATCGGGCATGATCGTATAAGAAAAAATGTGTAAATTTTAGATAAGATAAATTTTGCTAGTAAACTTTTGTGTCTTGCTTCATAAGTATAATTTTAAATAATAATGTTAAACTAAGCTCATTTTCTGTTGAAGATTTCACTATATTAGTAATAAAATGTTCTCCCCCTCTATAATATATTTAAAATATGCATAATATTGGATGCCAGTGTAATCTGAAATTTGTATCAATATTTTTAATTAATCAAATTCATTATTTAAAACATTTATTTTGACAAATACACTGAACGCAAACTTATCAAAAGTATCGCTAGTGATTAATAAAAGGGTATATAAGGCATCAAAATCAATTTGAAACCGAAGCCTTCACATCCATTAATTCGATACAATGATCACGGTTGTATTTCCAGAGAGTAGTAATAATGAACGTTGCGTTAATAGATAGAATTAATATTACTATAAGTATTAATTTTAAAAGTTTGTATTGTATTTCAAGAGAATTTTATGTGAAAAAATTATTGTATGTCAGGTATTGCCATTATCAACACAAATCACCCCAAAACGCTTTTATTTTATTCCTCACATTTATTGACCTTTACCGCTCTGCCGTAACATGGCGTCGATTCCCTTGTATGGTCAGACAAAGAATATTTTATTATTTCATCCCATTGTGAGGATTATATGGTACGCTTTAATCGCTACGGCTTTTCCATTCAAGATAAACATTATTCCTACTAATAGATTTATCATCTCTTATTGAATTAATGACGTCTCGTTCCGAATGGATTTATCATAGTTCAGTTTTGCCTTTCGAGAGGTATTGTTGAGCGAATAATATCTCAATTCAAACAGACCACTAACTTATACTTATAATATAATTCCATTGAAAACATTCATATAACTACTATTTTGTATGTCATAAATACATAAATAACATAAATTTCAGAAGTTTCAATTAAATACTCCAATAGGTAATGGATTTATTGAAATTAAAGTTCTGGTGACGGTTTTATTATTATGTCAGGTATAAAACATCTCATGAATATTGTAATAAGTACCTACTTGATATTATGAAGGCATTGATGGCTATTCCGTAACGTTTTTAGTGTCTCTAAACTGGTAGTCAGAAAATTAAATCTCTTTACGTTGGTGCATTAAAACATAGTGGCTAGAACCTTGGCTACCTGTAGATGCCATCTATTATGAAATTTCAGTATTATGTATACATACCTGTGGCGACGGGTGGAGATGGGTTTTCAAGATCCGTCATAAATAGTGCACACTAAGCTTCGTCACTCATACGTATTTGTTTTCATTGAAATAAGACTACAATTTACAGATTTTGTTGCTTAGTTTTTAACATAATTCAATTAAACCCTGCGAAAACCATACCATAATAGATAATACTCAAAAAATACTCGTATATATATAAAATATCTCAAATTATGTAACTAAATCATATATAACTTTGGATATTTTATAGATATATTAATATTTTTATCTATTATAGTTTGGTTAGGCAGGGCTTAATGAATTTAAAATAATGAACCAACAATATGTGTAATATGTATTCTTAATGCAACGAAAACAAATAAGTACGAATGAAAAAGTGTGCACAATTTTGTCGTATCGCCCAAAGTATACCAAAACTATTATGCTTTGGTTTAGGCAAGATTTAATTGATTTTTAAAAACTAACCAACACCATCTGTAAATTGTAGTCTTAGTTCAATAAAAACAAATACGTTTGACTAACAAATTTTAATATGCACAATTTATGGCGGATCTTAACAGCCTACCTCCACCCTTCGCTAAAGATACATACCTACCTAAATATATGATTTTTGTGATTGTTAAAATTAAATTAACATCTTTTTATTTCAATATAAAATAAGTTGCAATGAAAAAAAATTAAAATCTATATATTTGGTATATTATGCAACTGTATTGCCAAAATACGTGAAAGGCTTCGTGATATCACATTCTTATCAGTGTTCCTAATTTACAATTATTAAAAAAACAAAACATATTATTTACAAGGAAAAGACCACGTGATCAATTGATCCACATAGGTTATATTTTTTTAGTGAAAAAGTTAAGTATGATTCGTTGTATTTGTCTATAGGTATAATGTGAATATTTTGGGTTTGTTACAAATTGACCATATTTTATGTTCGAAATGGCCAATGTATTTAGTAATTTACAATGTTTTTATTAGCTCGTATTCTTATTTGTCCGGTGGTTGTTTATCCAGTACAAATCTTGCAATCGATTTTTAACTAACTTCCTGACTAGGTAGACATTTGAAGTAGTAGACTTTTAGAATATATCAGAACACGGTGTCAATGCATTTTTTTAATACTTTTAGCCATCTTTAAGTAAAATTGAATTCATTTTCAGTTAATTCTGTTTTGTATGAAAAGTTATTTCGGAAGAAAGCCGTAATCCAATCCACTATTATTGGTTCCTAAGTGGGTGGTCTTAGCAACTAAATTAATGCGTTACTATGGAAATCAAAATGACATGTCGGTATTCTATATTTGTTTGTTTGTTTGTTTTTTATTTACTTCATATCAAGTACAAGTTTGAGCATATTGAGCATAATGATTGAACAGGAAATTTAAAAACGTTGTATTCAAAAAGTCATTTTTATTTTGTAATTATTTATTAATTAAATAAAATCATGGAGACATACCAAATTCAGGTTTTAGGATTTATCTTGGCAATATTAGTGGTGTCGTAATCCAATATGAAAGGCACCGGCTTCTCATTCAGGGCTTCAGTGTTCGATTGTCGATAAGGTCACAATACATATTTTATCAAAATCTTCTGTGTTTTTTTTTCACTTACTTTATTGAGCTTCACGGCCTGTTTTTTCGTGTTTAACAATTTATTTAGGAATGTTTGTAGAAGTGTTTTTGTATCAAATTAGCTACATATTAATCTGTAATGAAAAACGACTTACAGCTAAATTATTTTTTTTTTCTTCAGTTTCACTCGATATATCGTGACTCATTAAAAGGGAAGATTGTCTTAAACGTGTTCGTACTACTGTGCATTATAAAATTATTTGAAAATTCATATGCGTGTACCGTAGTGCATATTTCAAACCACATTGTATTTACATTAAAATTTATCCGCAAATAGCAAAGAACAGAAATATAAAAAGAAGTAATCGATCGATTTTCTCTTTTTATATTTTTGTTCTTCCAATAGAGTGTGTAATAATACAGGAGCCGATCTCTCATCTCTCGCAGTGGGACGTTAATATATGGGGAATTTATCGGGCCTTTTGTAAAACATGACACGTCTGTGAGAAATATGATGTTATGTGTTCGAAAACCACAACCACATTGTAATAAGTCGGCAGAGAAAAACGTAAATAACGCATTATTATTTTCCCCGAGATTTCTCTTTGAAGATACGAGCCGTGAAAATTGCTTTTCCGCTGTGTCAACAGTTCTATTCGGGCATTGTTTTGTTGAAATCGGATTGATCAGGCAATAAAATTGTATGGTTTATATAACACCTATGGATTATTTGACCATTACAATATTAATTATTTAATTGAATAAAAGAAAAATATCTTAATATTATACAGTTTTAATATAGCGCAGCGCCATCGAATTTTAGTTTGAAGAAAACATACAGTTAAATAATCTGACTTCATCATCATTATTTTCAGCCAGAGACGATCCACTGCTAAATGAAAGCTTCATAATAGCTACTGCCATTTTTCTCCGTTTGATAGTTCTTTGCTGTCAAATTCGGCGATTTCGTCGACGCAGCAGATTTAATTCAGTTATATGCTCGTTTAATACTCATTCACTAATCTTACACTGCTTGTTATACTATCTGCTATTATTACCTGTGATATTATACTGCCTGTAATTTTTTGCATTATCACATTTTACATGTATATATAAACAATGGTGGCCAGCGTTGCCAGATGTCTTAATTTTTGTGGGACGCCCCGCTTTTTAATCAAAAAATAGATTGTCCCGCGCGGGACAGCTAAATTCACGATTATTCAACAAATAAGGCGTTTAGGTTAAAATAAAAGAACGCAATGTATGCATTACGATACGTACATACTTAGAAAGTATAGAGAATGCGGTGTGTATATTAAATTTGACTAGAGAAGCATATATTATGGACCTGATGAATGAGGAATTTAAATCGCTAAAACCTTCTATTGGTGTGATTGCGAAAAAATTGAAAGAATCAGCTGCATAGAAATGGCATCAGTTATTCAAGTTATTCCCGGAAAAAGAGATTAAAAATGAACTTATTTAATTTATTTCAAGCATACCAACTTCCAATTGCTATATTATCAAACGAGTATTTTCTCAGATGAATTTAAAATGGTCAGATGCAAGAAATAGATGTTCTATATTGAGTTGATAACATCGGAATTACTTAGCAGAAAGAAACTCTTTAGAAATAAAAATCTTTGGCCAATACAAATAGGAGAGTGTCGGGAAAAAATAATGTTTAATTTTGTATTATGTTTGATAGTTAAAGAGTTTTGTAATTTGTGTTGTGTGATTTATGATTGTTACTATTAAAATACGCATTAGAAATGTTTAACTATGCGTTTTTAGGTTGTATTTTTTTTTAAATTTCGCATCGTAAAAATCCGAATTTGGTAAAAATAATTATCTGGTGGCACACATTGGCTACATAGCTTAGTTTTATGCAGCATGATAGGTCATTTTTGAATGTCTATACTATACAGGCGTCAAATTTAATCAATGTAAGTATAGTTACGTTAGAAATATCATCGTACATATTTCCATCAATAGATTTTTTTGTCCAAGATAAACGAAGTTGTTGACCCATTCGAATTTAATACCATCGTCGCTCTTGGGTCGAAAAAGCAGTTTATAATTACTTGTTTCCTATGCTATAGGTAAAGCTACCTCATATTAACTCCTTACTTTCCTTAAATAAAGTATGTAATATTCATTTCACCACAAATCAAGTAATCCAATTAATAGTATTTATTATAAATATAAATTTTACAACGTTCCCAAAATTAATCATGAAAAATTACTGCGTAATGAACAGAGTTCAAAATGTAGGAATTAATTGGAAGTATTTAAAGTCGTGTCGAGCCAGAGGTGCCTTAATTATGAAACTTTGAAAACATATTTGATTGGGTACCTACCTTAGTAATAAACACACCAACTGTAGAACATGTTTAGGGAAAGTTGCCTATTCCCAACTAGCATTATAGTGGTTCTCAAATTGTTGTTCAACGAACATTCGGGTATGTTTTTTTTACCAGATCTAGTTTTTTTCTGTTCACATATTTTAGAAAGATATTTTGTTAATTCAAGACGTTCACGATACAACATTTTGAATACAAAATACAGGAAGTAGTGTATTGAGGATGTTAAAAATAAGTGAAATAATTTTCAAAATCTGCGCATCTATTCTATATACAAGACTGTTATCGGCAGTTATCGAGAGTATAATAAGTTAACTTTACTGTCTAAACATTAAAAACTGCTCGCTCGCTCTAAAATTTAGCACAGCCAAGGGAGGTGCTGTTAAAACATAGCACAACTAACTTAATGTACAAAATTATAATATTATGTACCTCTATACAAAATATAAAAAAACTACCCTCGATAGCCGCCGATAGCAGTCTTGTGTATAGGAATAGATGCACTGAAGCAATTTGCTTTCAAATTATTTCATTGCCCCACAATTTGCATTAATGATTTAGCTCGAATGCGGCAGTATGTAGGTATACTTCTCAAAAACAGACAAAGACAATGAAGTTTTACTTAAAAAAAAACACAACATAATTATGACTGCTTTATTATTAAATTTACTTAACATACCTATGTAGTTTGAAAACACATCAGAAACTACTAGAAACCTACTAGAAAAAAATCTTTGAATAAAATACTACGCCCAACGGGACTTGAACGCGTATCCTCTGGATTTGCGCAGATCTGCTTTATTTATGTCAAAGATGTATGAAATATAATATGTATATATATATATATATATATATAATATAAAGGTGTTTATTATGTATGTTCAATATCAAGAATGTTATATTTTGAAATCTTGTGAATTAATCGTAAAATAAAAGGAATAGATTATTAAATCTAATCTACTTAGTTACAGCAAAATTATTAATACTATTTTGATTTAACTAAAAATAAACTCTTCATTTTGTATTTCAAAGTTTATGAAACTCTGCCTTACCGAGTAGTAAAACGTAGGAACAAGAAATATCTATGATGATTGTAAATTTGTTGGTAGGGTGGCGAAGCGATGGTGGTGGTAAATACAAATTTGCCAAGTTGTTTGTAGTAACGCGGTAACCATTTTGAGCAAAGTTTCAAATATTCTCTCGATGCGAGGGTAGCACGAGTAGGGTGCAGAGACAAAGTCAAACATGCTATGAAAAGTTGCCGGCTTCTTCGGCGAAGGCACACAAGCATGCGTTGCGTTGCGATAGTTCACTTCATGCTGCGGGTCGCAAACATGGAACTCAAGAACATTATTATATTGAAGTGTTATTATATGACTTTGAACAGGCTAGTTTTGGTTTTATGCGGGGATAAGGTGAGCCAATATTTACATCACCAAACTGGTGTAGTTTCCTAGGAATATTTAGTAGGTGTCCCAAAGCTCAAGAAACTAATCTTGGGCCGAGGACGACTTGTCGCCGCCACATGGATACCGCCAACTGGACTCAAGGAGAGCTCGACGACGACCGCCAATATACAGTATAAAATAAATTATTGCACAATTTATTAGTTGTTGCATTTTCGAGAAATGGCGTAAACAATAGTTATATATAATAGAATAGTATTTAAATATGTATAATAATTACCAAGCGGTATATACAGTACCAAACATAGGTTATGGTAGGTACTGTGTATTTTCCTAAATGCCATTTACTATTTTACGGATATCTCTTCACGTATTCCCGGCGCCCAGATGTCCTGGCGTCCAGATGGCACCGTCCACTTAACAGCGCCCATACAACGGCGCTTAATCTTTCTATTCTTTCTGTTTGCGGCAAAAATCTGAATCTCATCATACTAATAAACGACGATGGCGTAATCAGCTGAAAAATTAAGGGGTCATTATATTGTATACGTTATTTTTAACACTACAACAGGCTGAGGACAGTAGAGTAGTGAAATATTAGAGTATTTAGTAATATAAGTGGAATAATCACAAACACACAGGCTTTGAGGAAGTCACTTAATATAATATATTGGTACCTCACCGGAAATCAAACCTGGAGGCGCCGAATGAAAGGCCAGCACCTTACGCACTAGACTACGAGGACAGGTGAAACGCCACGGGTTACGGGCTGCCGATCATCTGTAAATTTTGCAAACTACACCTGATGCGTTCCGATCGCCGCCCGTTATCCGAATTCTTCTCCCCACGACTGGTGAAACGTTCGCCTAGATGGCATGATTGGTAGCCCTTAACCCGCGGCATTTTACCAGCTTGTGTAGAATGGTCCAAAGACTTAAACAAAATTTTGCAGATTATCTCTTGAGATTCATGTGGATCGATCAGTTATTTCAATTTAGTTTCCATATACTTATATTATCTAAAGATTTTTTTGATCTCTTCTCAAACGAAACAACCATTATTCTTTGATCTTATCCCATATGACCTAGCGTCATTGTTTTGCAATTATTTTGACTGAGCATCAATAAGAATAATAACTGTATTAATAAATTGCACTCCACTACGGATTTATTATTAATTGCTGTACGTGAACTCCAGATTGGTTGTGCAAACATGACGCACTGTGGAGGAAAATCCATGATTTTTATGATAGTGTTACCATTTCATGAAAACCCATGTGGAATTTAATTTCTCGTAACATATTAAAAGTTATTTGTGCTCATATTATTTCTGTTTTGAATGGATATTAAATACATCCAATATTTATTTATTTATTTAAGAAAACAAAACATTGTGGACATAAAAAAATCTAAATTCAAGACGTGCACAACATGAGAATTACATTAAAATAAATATTACCATCACAAGAGAGAAGTGGAGAATGTAACAAAAATTTCTAATACAAAATACATAGCACGTCTCCGAAAATGTCTACGTCTTTGGGGAGCGCATTGACTAGTCTTGCACCTTGCAGGCTTGACACGAGGAAACGGTTCCGATTCAAAATAAATCATGGCTGCGACCACGTAGGTAATTGACAGGCGCGTATAAATTCAAATTCATTAGGACACTAGGATTGGAAACCATCCCTCGCGATAGCATAAAAAGTGTTTCAAGAGCAGAAGAGACCTACGAGATTCAAGAGAGTGAAAAGTAAGCATGCCTTGTAGAAAGCCAGTCGGAAAATAATCATTTGACGAAATATCGAAAGGAAAATAGTTATATGTCTTAAAATAAAAACATCGAAGAAATTTCTTCTGGACGCGTTCTAAAATAAGTTTATAGGAAACCTCACAAGGACACCAGATAATCGACCCATTTTCAAGAATGCTACGCACTTTGGCAGAAGATTTTTTATAATGTTTCTGAAGCAATAATTATTTATCTATTTTTAATTACAACAATCTTTGTTAAGAAGCTGACCTGCCGGAACACAAAAGGTATCGATTAATGCGATTATGAAACAATTTAAATATAAACGAAATATTAATTTCTTCGTAATTTTCGTAAAGGTGTGGGTTGGGTCTTTTATCATTGTATTGGTGGCTTAACAAGATATAAGTTGTAATTATTTTTTTATAATTATAAATAATTCTAATAAACATTGACATAGGTACCTTTAACACACTGTAAAATTTGATTTTTTGCACCTGTCAATTATATGCGTGGTCGTAGCCATGACCTGTTTTGGGTGAAGACTGTTTCCTCATGTCAGGCTCACCAGGCACCAATAGCGAGGGCTGCGCGGCTGGTCAATGCACTCCCTAGAGATGTATTTTGTTTTTAAATTTCTATTTTATTGTATAATTTTCATTTTTCTTGAATTATTGTTGTTTTTTGTAATTTTATTTCTTCGCGATAAAATTATTTTGTTGCATAGTTTTTTTCTTTACTAAGTTAATTTACTCGTACTTACTAAGTTATAAATGTCATATTGTGAACGTCTTGAATTAATAATTTGTTATGTGCTCAATGTGTCTTTTTTAAGTAAATAAATAAATATACATAATATTATAAAGTCGTTGGTAGAGTTTGCAGTTTACATGTTATACAACAGTTCAGGGTAATTATAATGTTTAAAAAAATGCGATCGTTTCCAATACATTTAAATACGAGGGTGGATCAATAAGTCCTTAGAAAAGCCGACAGGTGGCGCGACTAGTACTGTAAGCGGTTTGTTTTCATGCAGCGGCACTACCGATTCAGTATGCTGCGAAGTTTCAATCAGATTGGTCGGGTTGTTGTGTGTTTCTCGTACATTTAAAAAAAAAATTGCTTGTGGAAAATGGAAAAATGGAAAATGGACAAAATTGAGTTTAAAGCTGTTATTAAACATTTTAATATAAAAGGGTTAACAGCAAAGGAAATAAAAAAATGAGTTGGATTTAGTTCACGGCATATCTGCTCCTTCACTTGCAACTATTTATAACTGGTTAAATGAATTTAAACGTGGTCGTACATCAACAAAGGATGAACCACGCTCAGGACGTCCTGTAGAGGTGACTACACCAGAAATGATCAATAAAATCCACGATATGGTGTTAAGTGACCGAAGATTAAAGTTGAGTGAGATATTTGAGGTTACAGGGATCTCAAAAGGTAGCGTCATTTCTATTTTACATGACAAATTGGGCATGAAAAATATTTCTGCAAGATGGGTGCCGCGTTTGCTCACAATCGACAATAAACGCAATAGGGTGGTGGCCTCTAAAGCCCTGTTGTCGCTCATGCAACGCAATCCGGATGAATTTTTTCGTCGCTTTGTGACTGTAGATGAAACATGGATACACCACTATACTCCCGAGACGAAAGAACAGTCAAAGCAGTGGATTGCGAAGGCAAACCATGTCCAAAGAAGGCGAAAACCGTAAAATCAGCTGGTAAGGTTATGGCTACTGTATTTTGGGATGCACGTGAAATTATTTTTGTTGACTATTTGGAAAAAGGAAAAACAATAACAGGGGATTATTATGCATCTTTATTGGACCAGCTAAAAAACAAAATTGAAGAAAAACGACCTCATTTAAACAGGAAAAAAATCCTCTTTCATCAGGACAATGCCCGTGTTCACACATGTTTACGATCAATGGCTAAAATTGAAGAATTGAAGTTCGAATTGGTCGACCACCCACCGTATTCGCCAGATTTAGCCCCCAGTGACTTTTTCCTTTTCCCAAACTTAAAAAAATGGCTAAGTGGACAACGTTTTTTTTTCAAATGAAGAAGTCATCGATCGGACAAATGCTTATTTTGAGGACCTTCCGAAAACTTATTTTTCTGACGGTTTAAAAAAAATTGAGAAACGTCTAACCAAGTGTATTGAGCTCGAAGGAGATTATGTTGAGAAATAAAAAAAAAATACAAAAATAAAAACTGTTTTAATGCTTTTTTCTAAGGAATTATTGACCCACCCTCGTAATATGTAGTATTTATTATAAATTAGAAATATTAATATTTCACTATTCTCATTTTATTGAAAGTTATCAAGGATTTTAGTTAAAATATAGTATATAATAATTAATAAGAACTCTTCATTAATATATTATTATTGTGCAGGTGCTTAGTTGCTTATCTACTTTAAAATATGTAAAATTCTTCATATTTTGCTATTCCCACGCACCCTTTATTTGCTGCGCTGTTTGTTACTTTGAATATAATAATATATTTAACTAATATAATTTGTATTGTTATACTAGAGGTTAATAAATGTATTAGTTCGGAAAACATATCTATGGAAAGGCGAGAAAAATAATTAGTTTATATTAATATTACTAACAAGATTTTTTTTATACAAGAGAGTTTTAAAAAATATATAATTTTATGATATTTGCACTTGTTTATGGTACCGGGGATTCTAGATTTGATTGTGAGTGAGTTTACAATACATATCAAGCTCGGCGGATGTATGTGACAGCGAATAAATAGAGACCGTGAAGATTGAGATGAGGTAGGGGAACGCTTCATTCAGTAGTTAGTCGACACCGTTGACGACGAGATTATGACACTTCACTGCAAGAAAGAAGATGAAAACTTAGTTGAGAAAAGCTCTCGTTTATCGAGGTATTTTTTTTCAGAAATTTCGAAATTCTCTTTTTTTGATAAAATCATGAATCTTGGGAAATCGAGAGATTTTAATATAAATAAGATCTAGAAGCTGCGTTAGTTTTTTTTAGAAAAATTGAAAAATATACACGTTATGATTATTTTCCCGGAAGAGCTGATTGGAAGAGATGGATTTACTATATACATTCTAAGAATCCAAACTCGTTGATATTCTTGAACTTGAGAATCAAAAATAGTCGCGAAATTAGAATTTCTAGTCTCAAGCAATATAATATTATTGTAGTCATTTTTTTATATAATGTAGAATAAAATTCATACTTTTTTGTAACAGAATAAATAACTTTGGTTAATGTAAACATAAAAATGAGAAGAAATTTAGTTTAAAATATGAAATATTTTTAAAGTATTTTTAAATAGTTTCTTGAACATTTCTGGATTGGCAAGTTTGTGTAAAAGTTTTGATATCCCTGCATTTTGTTAAACTGAAAATGGTGAAATCCTTTTAGTCCCTCTTCTTCCTCGAGGCTGTAACTTTTAAAGGTTTTTTTATATCCGCCATTATTTTGCTTCGTATGCTAAAGCTATTTTATCTGCCAAGAGAACAATATAATAAAATAAGTATGTATATTATTCAATTATGGCATCACTTTTTGTCTATGCGTGCACCAAATTTTGTGAAGATAAAAATTGTAACATATTAGGTACTTTTTTACTATCATTGATTTTATGATTTAGCCAAAGACGTTGAATGAAATACTGAAAGACGGAGGGTAAATACACAAAATTAAAGTTGAAAAAAATAAATTAATAGCCTTAAAGCATAGCATAGGAGACTCAATAGAGTGGAGATTATATCATCATATTTTTTCACGTGGAATGGTTGCCAGTCATTGAATCCATTGAGTAGAATTAAAAAAATTACACATTATATTTTTTTTAGCTTTATGGTATTTTATATTCAAGATTTATTTATAGCAAAAGTCATATTATGGTCGAATCAAATTTTCCATGATTGTACTGCGACAAACACGTAAAGAATAGTGTACTAAATTAAAAACATGTATTCATTTTTAATAATATTTGGATGCATTATTAATACAAAGTAGGTATGTCATATATTCATAACAGTCAAACAACAAAATTTGATTAGCGTTAAAACTATGATCAGCTCATATATTGGTCATAGATCTTATAAAATTAAATTTCAAGATTTATGATTATAATTTATTTCATTTCTTTATGGTTTCCGCAATTGAAAGGTATGAATAAAAAGAAAACTCTACGAACACATCAAAATGTTATTATGGTAAAACCAAGTGTAAATGTGTAAAATCAACACAGTTAAAAAATGAACTTTAAAAACAGAGTACAATAAATTTTTTATATACTTTAATGGAGCCCGATCTAAAATGTTTAGATTTATGGGCTCATCAATTTAAACCAGAAAATCATATCTTTTTCATTGTATGTCAAAGTATCAATTATTTTCCCTTCTAAACACGCTAATATAACATCATATATATACACTTCACATCAGGTATATACACTTACGACATATTATATTTGTATTGATTTATCATTCTGTCCGTCTGTAATACATGAGAAAAAAACTAAATAAAGGAACCGTTTATTTTAATCAGACCGTGAGTATGAAAGTATAAACGAAACAATAAGATGATTTCATAATAGTATGACAATAATGCTTGCAATGCAGTACTAGCATATCGCACATGCAAGAATACTGACAAGTGGCACTGCCAAATAGTATTTTTTCTAGTTTTTTAATATATTTTTTTAAAGTTTTTCAGTGCTAAAGACGCGCTAGGCACGTAACCATTAGTTGGCCATTAGATATAATTAGCATGATATTTAAATGTGGTCATTAATTAGTAATTATCTGGTCAGTGACAAATTTAGAGTCAATTTTGTTGAATACTTTTAATTCTACAAGTTCAAAGAAATTTCAAAGCATTCATTGTAAGACTTACATAATAACATATAAAAATGATTATTATAAAAAACACAACCTCAAAACTCCTATTATTTGAGACTTGGTATATTATGGTGTGTCACTCGATAATTATTGTTGTGGAAAGTCATAGTGATTTTCTTGAATATCGCAATGAATAGGTAATATTTTCTTTAATACATTTGTTAATATCTTTCCACGTGCCACTATTTTGTTATGAGATATTATCTAATAATTACACTACCCAGAGTTTTTTTTATTACATAACTACAATTAAGGGTTTATAGCGCCATATAGAAATATTAATTAACAAATTTAAACCCAGCTTGATCTTTGTGTACGTTTAAAAAAATCTTCCCGCAGTGAAAACGCGTTAATTTTATACGGCAGTTTCGGTCGTTTTGATAAGGTAAAAAAAGGAACATTTCCGAATGGTTATTTCTCCTTTTCCGTTCCTCCAAATTACCACCTTGGCCAACAGTTGTTCATTATTACCACGCCGGGTCAGTGAGCAATGCTAATTTAGTGAATTAACAAAATATTTGGTGGTGAGCATACTGCCTGCCGCTAAGTCGAATTTTCGACGGCGACCGTGATGCCAATTAAATTTAAAATGCAAATCATGGAGATTTTCTATCGCGATAAAATATAGGCTTCACTGGGACCCCCGGCGATGACGCGTAACCTCTGAGAGAAGGACGAATCGAACATTTGGTTAACGAAAAATCACAGGGAACGCTAGAATAAATAGTCACCTATTTTAATGTGATAACCAAACTAATATTAACTACAAACTAGTCAATAATACAACAGAGTGGACGATATTACACCACTTGAGTGTAGTATTTATTTTTATTGTTTATAATTACTAATGATCTATTATTAGGTTTTATCGAGTATATTATTGTTGATAAGGTATGGGGTTTTTTACAAACACTTTTATTGGATCCTTAACTTAATAGGTAGGTGATAAGTTTTAACCTACTTTATTGTATCAATTTGTTAATAAGTTAGAGTTAATAGTGTTCATTTTCAGTGTGTGTTTGCCTTTTGGTGAGTGTACACAGTGCCTGAAGATGTCGAAAGGCGAATCCTGGGTCACAAGAAACGACTCAAATGGAATGGTACAAGACTTAAATCCATTAGAATTTAAATACAACATTGATGATACATCATTTGAAATACTTACACAAATATACACATTCCAAACATTCATTGATAATTATTAGGATATATTAAATTATACATAATGTTTGAGACTTTCACGGTCGTTAGTTTGTTATTGTAATAGATTTTGTGTTTAATCTTTCGACCAGTATTGCCATATTTTCAAAGTGGAATTATAGGGCAAAAAATATAGTACGCATTGAATGACCAATACTTTTCTGCATTTTCAAAAAATTACCCGGAAAGTATTTTTCTGGCAAAAATTCAAATGGATAATTAACGTCTCCTTTTTAGACAAAAATTCGCATGGAAAGTAATTAACGTCTCGTTTTTTTAGACAAAAATTCAAAAGTTGAGTATTTTAGTTCTCCCGATCAGCTTTAGCGCTATTTTTTTTTTATCTATTATCATCATTTTTCCGAATTTTAAAAATTATAGTATTTTGGGCGTTCTATACCTGTTTTATATCGCACATAGTACGCAGACGAAAATAATAGTATACATACTATAATTATAGTACGGTTGGCAACACTGCTTTTGACTCACTTAGTGCGGCGTTTTCATTCATTCACCTTACAGTAAACATTAATACATTATCTTTGCAACGAGCCCGAAACGTCAATACAAGAAGAATTAAGAACACGCGGTGACAATCGAAAAATCAATTACTTACATACAATTAAAAATGTTCAAATTCAGTCTCTAATATAAAACAATTTATTGTAATTAAATGGACTTATGTTATTCAATAATCGACATTCGTAAAAAAATGATGCCATCTAGGAGACAGAGTTAGGAATATTAATATTATATTTAATAAATACTAGAAGTTAGAAAAATACATAGCCATTGAGCCGGTATCTTAATTGGTAAAGTTTGTTTAAACAATGAATGAACTATTACTAATTATAAAAACGATCTATAAATTCTACTTTGATGATATCCACGTCATTATCTTTGGTTGTAATTATCAGGAGAGTAAAACTCATGCTATAAAATAGATTGGACTAAAAATTTAAAATAAAACTGAAAGCATTTCATATAATTAGACGTGTTCTACAACAAATAATAAAATTGTAATCCACCAATTTGTCAGTATGAATATCAACACAATCCCAATGCTATACGGGCATCTGTTTTGCGCCATTCCATCAGTCCAGCATCACGTTGAATCGTGAGGGAAGGCATGTTTCACGTGACGGCGTCTGAAACACATATCCATCTACGTATCTTCGTAATCAAATACGTTGCCAGATTAACTTCTTCTTCTCGTATGGCGGTAGGTTACATAGCACAATACAGATACACGCACGAAAACAAAACCATCTACATTAACACAATCACTGCTGACATGTTAATTAATATTTAATAACCACATTTAAAAATCATGTTAATTATATCTAATGGCCAACTTACGCAAACGCGCCAGTCGCGGTGTCAGCACAAAATGAGTTAATATAAACTCACAGTTTAAATATTTTGATACGTTAGTTTTAGCATTGCCAATTTTAATTATGTTTCTATTATTACGGTTGATGACAATACAATTAATTGTTAATCAGATGTATAAGGGTTTGGCGGTAGATGATGAGGTGGAGGAGAGAAAGGTCGTCTTACTTAAGGTTGTTTGGACGTCTCGTGACGGACTCAATGAGTTGAATGAGGATTCTCGCATTGTCTTTTCAATTTATACAAATGCAGTACATATATTACAAGAGAATGATATAGTCGCAATTGACAAATCAAAACAGACACTGCTGAGGATATTATCGCTCTATTGTTTTCTTTTGACAACAAAATATACGTATTAAAGTATGTCACTCATTTAATGCAGAATAGTATGATTGATACAAGGGTACGGTTATTTACAAAGGCTTGTCATTTAAAAAAAATGCATTTTATTAAAAGGGTTGCGCAAATAGCAAACGATTATTCCTCCTTAATTAAGGTGATACATCAGTGAAACGGCAAATAATTTTCAACTATAGGCGCGACGAAATTTTGGACTCGCTGCCATTCTTCGGAGAGAGAATGTCGAGCTGGTAACACGTCAATTTGTTTCGTGATGGCGATGGGCGTATTAATTCTTAAATTGTGTAAAGATGACTAAAAACGTTACCCATTTACTTTAAAAAGAAAACATGCCAATGAATATATTATTATTGTTACTGATAGAACATTACGTTAAAGTTCCCACCACCACCCGTCATATATGCACAGCCTTCTTTCTATGACGCTTTGAATGTGTCTGAAAGAAGTGATTTTAAGTGCTCATTCCGTCCCGAGAAGGAGCCGCACGGGACTGATGCTGCCAATAAACAGAACATTAAATGAACACATTTTGGATTTATATGACAAATTATATTTCGTTTGACATGCGTCATTTGCACCCGCGACCCGCAATCCGCGCATCGCCTAGCCACGATCTTTTTAGACCGTGCCTCAACTGAGGTATAGCCTTAAACTTTCTGGATGCCAATATGCTGAGTTTATCATCAAACAGCATTTACTTTCATTTTGCACACTCAACGTCGATTTGATGCGTCAATACAATTTTTTTTATTTTAAAACATGAACGCATTGGCAAACCATAGTTGTGTTATAATAAAATTGAATAAGTAAATAAATGTTGCCATCCATAAAATGCCTTTCGTGATTTTTTTCGGGCGTAGTACTTAATGATAAAAATCCATTGGGGAGGGGACTTGGCGATAAATCCTCGCCAAACTTTCTCCTAATCGCCAAAACAGTGTCGCCGACCCCTAATTATCTCCCTTGCACACGTGCGCACGTGCTGTGACGGCCTTTTACCACGCGTGATCTAGAATACTTGCGTTTTTTTGCCGTAATAGGGGTCAAGATTATAAACATAATTAAAAATAACTGCATTTATACACTACTGCTAAGCATGTAGTACAATACGCAGTATAAAAGTATGAAACTACATTTATTTTACTAAATAAATAGTACACAAGAATGTAGTACCTATTTGTTATTGTACATACATACTTTGGAGCAAGCACGTTGATAGGAATTCTATGGATGTGGATTTTATACTAGGTATGTTTCTGTGGTGTTCTGAAGTATGTAGGTAGGTATGTGCAGTAACAATACTGTTGAATAATAAAACAAAAATATTATTATGTACATCATTTATTAATAATTAGCGCATCTATTCTATACACAAGGTTGCTATCGGCGGTTATCGAGGGTAGCTTATCATATTTATGTATTGAGGTATTATAATTATTGTTACAATAAGTTAGGCGTCTAAACCAACTCGCTCTGATAGTTAACACAGCCAAGAGAGGTGCTGTAAAAACATAGCACTTTTTGACTGTATGGTTAACTTATTGCAACAATTAACTGCTTCAATTCATAAATATGATAAACCACCCTCAATAGCCGCCGATAGCAGCCTTGTGTATAGAATAGATGCGCAGGACTAGTTTCTTTTTAGTTTTTGAGATACATTTTATCAACTGTAATTATAGTCATTACACAAATACAAACATAATTATAAATGGTGGCAATGACTTATTTATATTGGTTTACAATATCCATGTTAGTAGACAATGCTGATTAATATAAAATATGTGGTTTATTGTATTACTAAATAAAAGAGACAATTATAAGTATAGGAAAATATTAGGTACAATAACTTGAAAAGTACGGGATATGAAATATTGTATTATTTGCTAAAACAAAAAATATATATTGGAGGCAGCCCTGAAAGTTTTAAGGAATTTTGCTATAGCGACTTATTATACTTTATGATTAGTACACGGAGCGAAGTAGGTAATAATAATTTCAATAGCTACAAAATATTATCACAAAAATTACGGTTCTCTGATTTTATATGCAAATAGGCCGTAAAATCGAGACACTTTTATTATAGGAAAATCTCTCTCGATAGGCCATATCCGCTGGGGAATTTTCACAAAAGATCCAATATAAAGTATAATTTTCACGTCTTGAAAGACTCAATCTGCTGGCAAAATGGGAATATTGCCGATCGTAATCATGCATTTCCTCTGTAGAATCTCGCGTTAATATAAAATCACCGACGGGATTTCCCCGAAGTCTTGTTTCCATCAGATTCTTTCCATCTTTCCAGCCCGACATCTCTGCCGCGACGCTTGTATTATCCTATCCGAAATTTTAATATTTCCGATTAGAAAAGATGAGTGACATCATTTTAATAACCGTACATAATGTTACTTACTTTTAGTGCGGAATGTTTTACTAATTTGGCATCAGGAACACGTCAAGTTCCATCAACGTAAAGCATTTTAAACTAATGTATCACCTCGCGGTAACTCGGTTGTACCAGTGTACCTGCAAAGTCTTAATTAGCTTGGTAGACGCACATATCCAACCAGAACGAACGATCCGCGCCAAACCACCGTGACCAACGTCTTTACACTATAAGCAATTACAGGCAACAATTCGATCGCGTTGGTCTTTGCTTTTGATTGGTTTAAAATAAACATAGTGTTGCTATTATTAAAAATATAGATTGACCGAAAACTATTTCTTCGTTAGATTGGTGGCTACAATAAACAGTTTTCCCTCGCAATTTTACGTAAAAACTCAGCTGTAAAACCTAACCTTACAAGCGAGCGGTAGCTTCGGATATTTTCGTACGTTCTCGGCAATTTTCGCTTGAATCTTCGTGAATCGTGGTAGACGGAAATAGGATTGGTTTCAATTTCCTCACGATTGTTCACAATCCCGGAAAACTATAGATAATAGATTTTGGCAATCGTGGCAGGCGATCGGGCAAGACGCAGTGTGCCAATGTAATTTGAGCATAAGAATTCGATTCTCAATGTTTAAAAGATATACATTAGGAAGATGTCTCATACAGGAGAAAAAGTAGCACTCACGTATTAAACAAGCGGCATTTTAGGTTCTCACTGGATATACTCGTAGCATAGATCTGCATGCGACTCTAAAACGGCTGAATGCAGATCCAGGTCGGTTTTTAACATTTTCTGAGTTCCGGCTATAAATCACAGTTCTCAGTTCCTAATGAATATGACGAATATTCATCATATTAACCACTGCCTTGCGCTACAAAAAAAAATCCAGCGGTTTTGCAAGGTGGTTTCGTAGGCCCGGGCCTAATTCAAATTAGCAATACCCGTTTTGGGTAAACGAATGGTTTTCAATTAGGCATTTTTCTTAGCCGGCATAATTTTCATTTGACTAGCATCAAGTAGAGTAGTTTGCTTGCCAAATTCTTTAAAGAAACCTCGATGGTAAATACGAGGTATCCATAAAGGTACCTATAAAAAAAAACATAGTCTGAGTTCATATTTTTTTTTCATTTATTGAGCAATTATTCTTTGTTTTATGTTATTTCTATTATCGGATGTAGGCAATGAGGTCGGCCATTTTCTTCCTGTCTGTCGCTGCTCTATGGGATGGAGTACTGCGCTCAAACCAGAAATTCTTGAGCCAGTACGTTCTTCTTCTACCAAGACTTACTGGAGATATTTTGTTGACTAATATTATGCAGACGTTGTCATCTCTCGAGATGCCACGTGATGCAAAGGATATTTTTGTATATTTGGCGAATTATTTTTGATGAAGTTTGAGATAAATAAAAATGTCACAAATTTATACTATGCTATATCGACACCGATGATGTACACATAGGAGCAAACCACATAATATAATATGGAGATGACGAATAATTTCCATATTAATTGTATTGAACATACATAATTTGTAAAATAATATATAACAGCTAAAATTTTTTTTTGATAAAAATACGACACTATACAGGATTCGAATTTGCACCCATGTGGTTTATACCACTAATCTTTACGTATCCTATATAACAAGTGGTTAAAGTCTTTTTCAAATGGTTATATATTTCTCAGAAGCGGTATGTTCAAATTAAAAAAATGTTACATTCTTTAAACCATGTGAATTAATTCTATGATCATAATAATAAGTGCTGGCACTGGTTACTTTTAGCTAAACATCATCCTATTTTCTAACGTTTCGGTCAGTTTATGACGTTAGTGGTTTGTATTATTTTTATTTAGAACAAAAAAATATCGTGAATTATAAATACATTTTCATGATGGATTTTGATTTTAATGCCAACGTTCAAAGTCCACATACTCAAAATTCTTGCAATAACATGGAGGCATCTTGGTTCCCCTATTCATGTTTTTGATGTCAAGTTTGCCTTAACCAAAAAATAATCTAAACGATATTTCAGGATTTTGGCATGTCACGGTTTTGATATATAGGGAGTTCGCCTTATCAGAATTTTGATTGACACCTTTTAATGATAATGTCGGTATGTATTATAGATATTACAATGAAATTTATCATAATTATTGTCCATATTCAGTTGTTCTAGAAATATTTAGCAGATATTTCTGTATTTTACATATTAGGTATTATATCATTATATGTGTACCTGCTATGCTATCTTATGATGGAAAGTTAGGTTATGTAAGCTAAGTTCGGTTAAGTTTACGCAGAAGGGGGGATCTCAGCCTACTAGGGACACCCAGTGACAGAAAATGAAGCATGCGATTAAATACAATTTAGTAATTCAAAAACGATTATAATTATCGCAGTTCTGCACTTCGCATTAAGTTCCTGTGCAATTATTAATTAAGTACACTAGATGTACGATCAGCTGATATAAAATAAATATTTAAAAGGTGAAGGCTTCATAATAGATAATACTGGTTTGTAATGAATATTTATTTATTTATTTATTTATTTATTTATTTATAAAAAAGAGTATTACGGCATTACAGCTTTTGGCCAATGCGCCATAATACATAATACATACAAATATATAAAAATATCTTAAAATTAATTTTATTGCGAATCTGACGCTTCCGTTTTCGTAGAGATTACGTTTCGTATAACAGATAGGTACACGCTTGTTGTAAATTAACTCGATAAATAGTCTATAAATTAAACTTTTGAGATAATAACTGTTTCCATCTAATATTTTTGACTGTCTCATCAATCTCATTCTTCATGCGTAAGTGAGAAGCAGTGTTGTAATTGTTTGGTGCTATTTGATAGGTTGTGACAATTGATAAATATCAAAATACGCTGCGAGGCGTAGTTCATATTTTTTCCGGCAGGTTCGCTACTATCGTTCTACTGTGCATGCGCACATGTCATGTAAGTTTAATTATCGCGTGAAAATTCAGAAGCTTCTGAACTATTTTGATCGATGCATGCATTCTTGTACGATAATAAGTATTATCACGTGCGTTTTATTATTATGGCCACGATAATATCAGGGCACGAAATGGAACGGAACGTACCGGAGCGCCGTTCCGGCTCGTGAAATTCATAGAATTATCGCTCCGTCTCGTGGAAAAAATATGTTGACCGTCTGAGCTAGATAGGCCATAGATTTTTTAGATAGAATTTTTTATAAAATACACATACGATTTCATAACTATGTATATCTTCAGAAAATTTGTCGAGCGCTCCGGTTCGTAAACTTTTCCATTTCGAGCGCTGGATAATATGTACTGTCAGCAGTAAATCCATCACAAAATATTATTTAAAAATTTATTATATCGGTAATAAAAGCTATGTAGGTACTATCTACTGTCATTTCCCTCCATTTTCATAAGTGAAAACACTCTGTCACTTTGCTTCATTGTATGGATTTTCGTCTGGATTTAGGACTTGGAGGTGGACAAATAACACACCGGAATTGTGGTGGAAACGGCAAGGTATATTTACGTTAATATATTCTAAATGGTTACATTTTTATACAAATTCTTTTCAATTTAATTTTGACCGATAGCGAAGTTAACACTGCTTACTGCGTTGCTGTCAAAAATGCTTCTCCCGCTAAAACAAACGGTCGCTTACGAGCCGTACAAATGCGGCGTTGCTATTCCTATTTTTTTAACGGCATTCAGACAATGTTGCCGGTCAGATATTTAACATTATTTAATTATTTTCGCAATCAACCCTTACTATTTGTTGGATTTGATACCGACTCGGGTCTCTCCAGATACACAGTTACATCCCCAAATGGGGACCATTCGGGGGTGTAACACTACTTTTGTTGATAGTTGCAAATAATAAAAAATATCACGTGTTTGCCCGACAAGATTCTCTAGTACCTAAGTAAAGTGAATATCGAAATACAAATAGAAGCATATTAGTATCTAATAATAAACTTTTTGATTTAAAAATACCTATATGAGATACGAAACATTCCCTTACTTCGAGTTCCTTTACTTATTGAAGGTTGGATAAATCAAATTCTTCTTCCATTTCTCGTGACCAGTGATGCCCTGTGGGGGTAGGCAGGTCATGCATCGTTTCAAGGTTCAAGGAACAATTAAGGAAGGAAAGAGAATAATATATATTTTTAGTGTAGGTTTTGTGCAAACGATTTTTTTCCGGCAAATAAGAAATAGAATATAATGTAGATTGTGATGAAATGTCGTCTTTTTCAAATGTTTATCCTTCTACAAGAATTATTTATAATGATTTTATAATTATATGTAAACGATTGTACTTGTAGCATGGTCGGATTCAGGGAAAGGTTGATAGTAAACAGAGCAGTGGATGACACCGTATTTCGTAGCTTATTAAGAACCTTTGTGATTGGTACGAATGCAGCTTCTTCAAACTATTCCGAGTACTAGATGATATAGCAAAATGGTGGCCGACTTCTGTTAGGGGATGAAACGTGATGTCTGGTCTAAATTTGTTTCATGCTAATTATAAATAAAACGAATATTTAACCAATAAGTAAGAATAAAAAACAATGTGTAGGAATATGAATTTATTGACATTCGCTTGTTAAAAAAACTGACATTCATTATACGAGCAAAAAGGAGTAATTGACGATTTGGTGAAAATTATTTATTTAATGGGTTATAGAGTATTTTTGAGACGAAGTTACAATAATTTTGTTAGAGTAGTTGTGAAAAATATACTATTATGATGAAACCAATATTATTACTAAGTATTTCAAAATTTTGTCATGTAAAGATGCAAATTATTGTAACCTACGCTCTTTTATAGTGACAAAGTTGGTACGATTATTTATTTATCAAGAAATAACTATTTTTTATCTGAAGATTTTGAGTGATGTTTAATTTAAAATTAATAGCATTCATAATTATCTTGTAGGTTTGTCTATTTTTATGGATGTTAAAATAAATGCCTAATATTTTGAAAAATAATAATTAACCTTATGGTCAATGTTTAACTACATCACTCATTACTTGTGTACTTTAAAATACCTGGTGTTTTGGCAAGTGAACGCACAGGGGTCGGCTTTCGGCGAAAGTACGCGTGCGCGGGGGTAGGTTCGCGGAGCGGGGGACAGGAGCAAAGGGACGGTGGGGGCTGCCGGCCGCACCTGCAAAAACAACCCTGCGAAAGATTTAAAGGGAAAGCCCGGGCGAATGTCGACTGCGAGTCCACAATGAGAGCCTTAAGACGGAACCTTCCATATGAATTGAATATATTAGGTGACGGTATATTGTTCCATTTCACATTCTGGAGCGAAAGTATATTTCATGAATATACGAGTAGCTTGAATTGCTCAAAGGAATTGCAATGGTAAAAAACCGTATATAAACAAACACAGGTGACACCTAAGTATTTTTATATAAAAATAAATTGAGAGGAATTTATCACTTCACATAAAAAAATATAACATAAAAATCACAATCAAAATTAATTCGAGATTGATTGGGTATGTGCTACATCTATGTATATAATATATTGTGTTTTATTTTCATATTTGTTTTTGTTATATTATTATTTATGGTTTGAGAAACAAATGCCACTTTTGCAACGCGTTGAAACTGGTTACATGTAAATTGTACGTAAAACATTTCATCTTGACACAGTTCGCCGTGAACTTTCTTATCAGAAAGAGATGACCGTATACTATATGGTTTCCAAATTCATTAGATTCAATATAAAAAAAAAATTCAATTTTTATAGCTGATTTTGGCAAAATTCATGAATTCAAGAATGAAAACCTAACTTAACCTAATCTATCAAATAATCCAATAAATCGGCTATTTTCAAAATTTGTTTGCTGCTGGCTTCCTGTAAAGTGTAAACCAGGGAACTCAGAAATAATGGGAACTGAAATACACAACGGGTAAGGCGATAGCAGGTAACCGTCTCGAGTAAGGAAGAATCCGGGTTAAACTTACACACGTGTCAAGAATACGTTGTACGTCTAATACTGAAAATTGCCCTCGGTTTATGCATTTACGCTCCTTTAATGTTGGTGTATTACACACTCTATTGCATGTGCATAATGCGTGCTTCATTTTCGACACTCACACATTCAAAAGCCTGCTTCACCATGCGGCGTATTGAATATAGGCTATTGGTATTCTATTTATTATCTGTTCTGTGATGTAAACCGACAAGAACCGGGTTTTATTTAGACATGAGTTTTATGTCAGTAATATACGACTCAAAGAGGTTGGACAGTCTTTATTATACGGCCATATATTTCCGATACAACATTTCACGGTCAAATTTGATACGGCGAACTGCATCCGAATACGGTTGAAACTGGGGACGTGGCATCACCAGAGCCTAAAGATCATAACTTTTCAGCTCTGAGATTCGATGTATCCTCCAAATCTTAAGGGTACACGAGTGAGACCGCGGTACAAACACAGGTCGTGAGCTGGTTACTTGGCTGAGACAAGTTATATCATATGTAAGACTGCGACATCCTGCAGTTATGTGATACAGCCGGACAAATTCCGTCACCGTGACCGACCTTTACATATCCTGTAGTGATGCTACAAAATTAATCTACACAATGCATGACTACTATTTTATACTGAAACGTGATCGAAGTGAATGAGTAGCACCTGGAAAAATTCTAAAAAGCAGGAAATTTATAAAAGAATGTAAAATAGATTTCGCTTATCGATGGTTTAAAGCTCAAATTTGCTAACTCAACTTTTTGCTGAAAACGACTTAATGATGCCATTTCGTTGTATTATGCTCTGCGTATGCCCTGTATAAGTTTGACAACTCCAAGTTATTTAAATATATCTAAAAACCGTTACAAGAAAATTTGTCAACTCCATCGGGCTCCAAAACCTATACTGCAAAATACATATCTCCGCCATTTTGTATCCAGATCTATCAGCAGCGTGTCGTTAGTAAGCAGCTCTACAAATAAATCGTCTAAAAGGTGGTTTATTTCTGTCGATAATACAAACAAAAGATTCTGAACTTGTAATTTTGAGTACAACAAACCATGTTTTCCATAAATATGTAGGTACATGCTTTTTATAGATATGTGTTAGATAATATGATTTTTAAATCAACAATCAAGGAGATACTACTTTTTCCGTTGCGTTCAAACAAAATTCAAAAGGACCTCAAAAACTGCACTCTATAATTTGTATAAGATCGATTGGTGTGTAACAAAAAATGTAAAAGCGTTGTCAATCGGTTCTTTCCATAAATACTTAGATATAGAGAACATATTATTATCACTATTCCAGCCTAACAGCCGTATTCATACAGTTTCGAACCGCGCTCAACGCAGTTAGTGGTTTATCGGCCGAATAAGAAAACTATAAAAAATGCGTACGTCACGAAGATGCGTACAGGAATGCGCACCAAACTTAAAATAGCGGCGATCTGTCAGTGTCAATTTAATATATGTCTAAAATGAGTTCATCACAACAAGCGTTTAGTAGGTTTAGTTCGTCTTGATTGAAGTTAACTGCCCGTCGTCGTTGGGCTAGAGATAGATTCATGATGGTAAAAATGCAAAAAATTGTAAATATGTATACAAATATTGAGGATCGATGGAAATGTCAATATTGTCAATGAGCCCGCGAAGCTGTATTGTCATATTATGGAAATGTTTACTGGGTATACTTTATCCTTTTGTGCATTGAAGTATAAAATAAATATGATATTATAACAAATAAATTATTTAAAGTTCATGATAATTATTCATTTATAATTATTAAATTTATATGGTACCGTTTGCACATTTTTACACCTATTCACAATTTCAAAATTTTATATTAATTATCGGGGAATCAAAATTTAAAAGTTGGTAACATTAGTCACGGTATGACGCGTATTACGTCAGCAACGTGACGTCACTATTCAACGGTCTCTATTTAGGTTTATGCATGCAAATTTGCATTAAATAGCTTGAATGCAGTTTGCTGTTATATGCATACGCCAGTAAGAAAGATATGTGTGAAAAATGCGCAGCTCTTATAGTCGGCGAAATTACTTAAAATTAAAGAATAGCAATCCTAGGTTTTTAGACTCTGCTTAGGTGCATCACTAGGAAGAAAACAATGTAGTCATGGTAAATAGAGTAAAAATGATTTTTAACAATACACCTGCGAGATATCGGGGTTCGGTGATATGATATCAAATATATTGTATATTCATCAATACATCCTAATCCTTTATGTCACCAGTGTAAGACGAATTATTTAGCAAACAAGTTATAGGCACGATTTTATTAAATTGTTGAATAAAATATAAGTTTAAATTATTAATATTACTATCATAATATATGTATCTTTTTAGGAGTATGTGAGATATTTATAAACATATTAATTAGGTAACTAATTTAGGTTACTAGTGGTAAGGAGACAGTTTTTAATAAATACAAATTGTGAAGCTTGCTACAAGTGGATCTGCAATGTTAACTCTTTTTTTAATTACCGCGAGTAATCAGCTTTAATTTGATATATTTATAAATTATTAGTCATTCATTACACATAAATATGACCACTTTAAAAAAAAGGTGATGTTTTCCACACATGTATAGGGAGGTGTGAAGCAAATGGACGTATGTAAATTATGTTCGTCATCGAATGCAGAATAGAATAGTAGAGGGCAATATTCGTTATGTCATTTTTAAAATGGTCACCTTATTGTGTCAACTGTAAATTTCTATATAGAAACATATTATATATTATCTAGTAGTAGGTCCCTACATAATTAGATTACATTATGTCTAATAAGTACAAGATATTTATATATTATGATTTTATCATTTCATAAAAAATGTTGATTTTCAACCGATACTGTTATTAATAAAATAGTAATAATATCTAATATTATATAATTTATCATCATCAGCCGGGGTCGATCCACTGTTGGATGAAAGCCTTTCCTAGCTCTCTGTACCTACTCTTTTCTTTATGAGTTCGTCTATCCAGCAGGTTTTAGGACGACCCTGTGGGCGTTTAGTGCCTCTTGTGTACCACTGTAAGACGGCATTTGTCAAGCGGTTTTCCACCCGCCGAGCGACATGACCTCTATCACATCGCATACTTGTCTGTCTACTTCCTTATCGATTGGTTTATTTTATGATCTGTACACGTTATGCCCAACATGCACCTAGCCATGTCACGTTGCATTGCTGGTAATTTTTGAATTTCTCTTACATCAAGAGTTCATGTTTCAAATGCATACGTGAGCGTTGGTATCACATATTGCTTAAACACGCTTAAGACACAATGTGAGGTCACTTTTGAAGATACTATTCTGGCACCCAAGAGCACTCCACGCCAGTTTTGTTTTGAGAGCAATCTTGTCATACATACGACTGTCAATTGATATTTGTTGTCCACGATAGACGTAGTTGTTGACTAGCTCGATTTGTGTACGATTGGTGAGGATTGCTTAGCAGTTTATAATTATTTTGGTCCTTGAGACATTTATTTTTAAACCTGCAAGATAATTACTTATATATTATTATAATTCTGATTGATACTTATAGTACGCTCAGAATATGTGTTTATCCAAAAATTACTATAGGAGCGTTTGAAAAATAAAATAATGGCCTATCTACTTATCTTGTTATTCTAACATAGTATCACATCATTTCCGGAAACAAATATTTATTACCTTATTACGCCCATTAAAAGGACCGTTAGGGATGATCGTGTGCAGGCCAGGGAGAGGGTGTGAGGGTTGGGTTTCAATGGAGGGTGAAATCAAACAAAAAAGGGTAAGAATATTAGCTTTTCTGCGTGGATGGGCTCCGAGGCAAAAGCCTCCGCTTAAGAAGCGAGCTGCCGTGAAAATCGTTATTTGAAATGGATTTGGACGTCTTGGATCGCACGGTCGCTGCATTCTAAAAACCTCAGGTCTCTATTATACCTCCACAATCAAAAAAAAAACGAATGAATAAATACACTGAGTTCAGGAAATTACTTTATTTAAAAGCATTTTTATTTAAGTCCTAAAATTATCATAATTCTTAACATCGCAAGTCGTAACTATTCCAAATTCACAATATAGCGGTAATAAATGTTTTTTTTAAACCGGAATGGGACGATTAGCTATTACAACGATTTTGTATAATCTTGAATAATGTGCGATCATTGCGATTGTTTATTCGATATACCTATAATAAGTTTGTGTATTATATTATGCCAATTAAAAGTTTGTTTAATTCAAAGATGTTGAAGAAAACCTTCTTTTAAACAAAATGAAAGTGAATAGTACTCCTTACAAGTGACAGGATTGTAGGTTCATTTGAAAGGAGTTTCACAATTATTCTACTATGAGATTTATTTACCAAGTTGCTGAGCATATGACAAGACAAGTCGATAAGCAGCCAATAATATGTATACACATCCGTATTATTATTCAGTTTAACACATATATTACACACACCGATAATACAATGAATTTCAAAAAGTGGCAGCCATTTCTACAGTCAGTAGATCAGAAATGCCAACTTAACGATGTTAAAATTTGTGCAGTTTGCCAACTTAATAGTCCAGAGCATTTGGCTGAAATATACAGTTACACAATATAGCTAAAGTTCAGTGCACGAATAGAATGTGAAAACACACCAACCATAAACGTTATAAACATAAACTTTCTAACAAACGTGCTCTTTGAAGTTGTAATGTATATACGTATATTTTTTGGGAATTTTATTTGTCTGTACTGCATCTAGATGTCCGTCATGCAATTGTCACGTCGTCCACATATCCTGGTATCCAGTCGCCATCATATAGTTGGCGACATAACGAAAGGGCCATTGAAACAGAATGTTGGATTAAAAATATACTTAAAATATAATTTAAAATTGAGTTTTCGTCTGTGGTCAATTATCCGTGGCGGTTATGATTCCATTGACTCTTTGGCAATTATTTTGGTTACCCTATTATCTTGTCATTTTAACGTGATCCACTCATAATAGAATTTCTGTATTTTAGAATCTAACGTTGGTTTGTTTGCCAATTAAAAGTTTCAGGAAGTATGTTTTAATTTTCGTATTTAACGTATTTTCATTATGTAAGATAATTTTTTATCAATTCTCTTTTTTACTAAAAAACCATTTAGTGACAAATAATTTTCAAAGTAATAGATAAATAAAAAGTAGGATTTTATGTTATATATAAAAAAATATTATTGTTCTCGTCAACAAGGTTACCACTACGTTACCACTAAATTCTATATCTGTGTTTTATATTTTATAGTCTTAATTGCCATTTCTTAGTAGAAAGACATTATGATAATTAAAATAAAACAAAATATTTAGTGCCTACATATTTATTTGAATACTTGTATGTACTACATATTAAGTTTTAGATAAAAATAAATAAAAAGAACTTTTTATGTACAACGTTTTTAAATTTTCTGTTAAATTATTGTGCTCAATATGCTCAAACTTGTACTTGCTATGAAGTAAATAAAAAACAAACAAACAAATACAGAATACTGTAATGTCATTTTGACATTTCATTTTGATTTCCATAGTAACGCACGTATATATTAATAATTTAGTTGCTAGGACCACCCCCTTAGCAACTAATAATAGTCTTTTACTTTATACGGATTTTTCTGAAATAACTTTCCAGCGCTCGAAATGGAAAAGATTACGAACCGGAGCGCTCGAAAATTAACATGGTCATCAAATTGTATGTGTACTATTTTATAAACATAAGTGTGCTAGATTTTTTGTTATATGGCATATCTAATTCAGACGGGTCAAATTATTTTGTCCACGAGACGGAGCGATAACTTTACAGATTTCACGAACCGGAACGGCGCTCCGGTGCGTTCCGGTCCATTTCGAGCCCTGTAACTTTCCATATAAAACAGAATTAACTGAAAATGAATTCAATTCTGCTTAAAGATGGCTAAAAGTATTAAAATAATGCATTGACATCGTGTTCTGATATTCTAAAAGTTTCAAATGTCTAGCTAGTCTGAAAGTTAGTTAAAAATCGATCGCAAGATTTGTAATGGACAAACAACCACCGGACAAACAAGAATATGAGTTAATAAAAACGTTGTAAAAACGTAAAAAATACATGTATATTTATGTGAACTGATCATAATCAGTAATGAAATATAGTCACTTTAATGGTATTATTAACTGTCGTGTAAAAATTAATATAACTGAAATAAATAAAAAACTCTTTTTTATAAATAGTTGTTTTATAATCAATCATAAAATGGGTTTTAAATACTATATTGAAGTAAACGAAACTAATCCTAATGAATATAAAATTAAATAAGTAGGTACCTACTACACACTGAGTTTAATTTTAATTAATACCATATATGACAAAGATAAACGTATACCAATTATTGTCCAATAAATGATGAAAAATACAATTCTAAATCTATATATTTTTTAAATTAAAATAAATAAAAAAATATTTATAGCACCTGATACTTGTAAGAATGTTGGAATAATAGAAAAAAGCTTAGATTTGTTCTGAATATCCTGTATATCGGAGGCTGCGTATTTGGATTACTGAAACAAAAAAAGCACACAAAGCTTTTATTGTATCGACGCAAAGCTGGCTGAATGTTTTACGTTGATTGATAGAACAAAACTTTTATCCCAAAGAGCTTACTATTATTTGCCTGACTTCGATTTCAGTAAAAGGAAATCTATCTAACTTTTGCATATAACACATAACTATCTTTTCCAGTCACCCAAATTATATAAATACCTACATTACTGGGGTTTAAAAATAAGTTACACATTCATCATCATCCGGAATCTATAAACTCATAACTGAATACACTCCTCTCGGTTCGATGAGTTCCATGGCCACGTACTACCCTATAACTATTTTGTCGATATAGTGACCCCTATACATTTTGGCGTTATTTATCTCTTGACTACCACTGGATTACCAGTTATGTTACACATATATGTGAGTACCTTCATATATTATTAAACTGACAATTGAGTAAAGAATTTCTACATACAAACTTATAGGTGATGAATTTGAATCCCCCGGTTTGTTCAACGCTAGAAGTTGTAAGTATGATATTCAGAGCTAGGAATCATTTTTTTTTATTTTGATTCTTTTAATATATAGATTTGATTTTTACTTGGTGGAAATTTATGAATATTTTAAACGTTTTTTAAAATGCTAATCTACTGACTATTCTAATAATGCTTTATCGGCTCTTTTTACCGATTACCACCGTTTTATAGACTCTTTCTCAATTTGATATCGATAAACTTCTGGTATCTTTCTTGATACTATTGTCTTACCAGAGTATCTGTGATAAACCGACTGATGTTTTTCTTATGTAGATTATAAGACCACTGCACGGCATCTCTAAGTATTCCTGCATATTGGCAGATTTCTTGTGACTACCCAGGTAAATGCCAGTATCCCATAGTTTTACTGTAAACACGCTATGGATGATAAGATGCCAGAATTTAGTTGACTTGAAAAAACGTAGGCTAAATTAACACTTTCCTGTAGAGACCATACCACGTAGCCCAGTTATGACAATCGTTGTATATTTGTCTTACATATTATTTTATATTATACTAGCTGAAGTACCCGGCTTCGCACAGGGTCGCTTCGTGGTTATATTTATCTTAGATATTTAAAAAACAATAAGAGGTAATTTTTTTTTTAATATTAAAATATCTGTGTTATACAATATGGCAATATGAAAATAATTCTAATAGGAGTATAGATCAAACAAAAGACCACTAAATTAAAATCGAATCCAAAGTATGCAAACCAAGGCAAACAAAAACGATGCACGAGTGCGAGTGAGTAAGTATTCGGCACCCTTATAATCTCTGCGACACGCGCTAGAGTAAGATAAAAGGTCGACATATGTTTTCGTTAGTTTCCAAAAGTGTCGCCAACAAATCGCGGAGAATCGCTTCACGTAGCATCGTAGCTCGTGTTGCTAAATTGCTATTTTTTGTGTTAGACATAAAGTCAATGGTAAATATTTTTTGTTAATTAAGTAGGAAAGATGGTTCTGTGTGTTGTATTAAAATATGGTAGCCGTACTGATAAGCAAGAATATGGTATTACGTTTCATAGGTAAGTTGATACATGTTCATGATAATTTATTTGTATATTATTATATATATTATCAGTGACCTAGTGTTTCTTTAAAATAACTTAAATTATGGATATCTTTACCTAATGGTTGCATTTTGACCGCTTAAAAATACTATATAACGTAAAAAAATAGAAAATTATATTTTAATTCTGAGCGTTTAGTGCGAGCACTTTGGGCGAGCACTACCGAAATGGTCTATGGTCTCGAACATTTGTAGACAAATGCGTTCGCTCGCTCACATACCAAACGCATGGCACGCAGCTTCATTTAGCAATGCAACGGGTGGTGTCTAGATGTATCTATAGTCTATGATGCAAACGTTATTAATATGTAGTAAAAAAAATCAAAATTGCATGGAACAAACAAACAATAAACGTTGTATTTTATATAATACTAATTTAGAAACCTTCGCAGGTGTACGCACAACAACTCACAAAAGTTTCATCGCAATCGGTTGAATGTTATAGGAACGCATACGAATAGAAGAAGTAGATGATTTTCTAATCCAGAAATCTTCGTGGGCATGCGCACGACAACTCACCAAAGTTTCATTGCGAATAGAAGAAGAAAGAGATGGTTATTCTAATTCAGAAACCTCTGCAGGTTTTGGCACAATTATTGACGAAAGTTTTATTGCAATCGGATGAATGGAAGAATATAAAATAAAAGAAGAAGATGGTTGTATTAATTCAGAAACCTTTGCGGGTGTTACCACAACAACTGACAAAGGTTTCATCGCAATCGGATGAATGGTATAGGAACCATACGAATAATGTATAAAGTATAAAGAATAATGTATAAAGTATAGGAACCATAAGATATAATGAAGAAGAAGAAGAAGATGGTTGTACTAATTCAGAAACCTTTGCAGGTGTTGGCACAACCACTAACGAAAGTTTCATCGCAATCGGATGAATGGTATAGGGACCATACAAATAAAAGAAGATAGAATGATGAAGAAGAAGAAGATAATTGTACTTATTGAGAAACCTTTGCGGGCGTTACCACAACAACTGACGAAGGTTTCATCGCAATCGGATGAATGGTACAGGAACCATACGAATAAAAGAAGATATAATGAAGAAGAAGTAGAAAAAGATGGTTTTTCTAATTTAGAAACCTTTGCGGGTGTGTGTACAATAACTGACGAAAGTTTCGTTGCAATCGGATGAATGGTATAGGAACCATACGAATAAAAGAAAATAGAATGATGAAGAAGAAGAAGATTATGATTTTTCTAATTCAGAAACCTTTGCGGGTGTACATACAACCACTTACCAAAATTTCATCGTAATCCGATGAATGGTATAGGAACGCATACGGGACAGACAGAAAGACAGACAGACAAACAGGCATACAGACAGACAGACAGACATTCATTTTTATGTATAAGATATAGCCTATACTCTTCACGAAAGTGCAAGTAATAAGTTAACAAAGTTTTATCGCAATCGGATGAACGGTATGGCAGTGCATTCAATACGAACAAACAAACAAACACACAAACAAATATTATTTTTTATATATTAGAAGATATTACCTTTTTATCACACCATGTATCCGCCATAAAAATCTGTTCACAAAGCTCAGTATAGCTTTTCGAAAGATACCACGATTCATTATAGTTAAACAGCACTGTCACAATATAACAGTGGCGAAGGGTGGAGGTAGGCTGTTAAGATTCGATATAAATAGTGCATACTAAACATTCATTGTTTTCATTTAAATAAAAATACAATTTGCAGATGGTGCTGGTTGTTTTTCAAATTCAATTAAACCATACTTAAACCCGGTGCTATGGGCGATCATACAACAAAGTGCATATTTTTTCAGTTATTCTTATTTGTTTTAGTTGTATTAAGAATGAATATTATTACATATGATGTTAATTGGTTTTTTAATTCCGTCCTGCCTAAACCAAACCATAATCGATAAAATTATTCGTTTATTTATAGAATACCTAAAATTATGTAAGGTTTAATGGTATAATTTTAGATTTTTTATAGATAAACGAATATTTATTGACTACTATTTAATAAAGTTTGGATTAGGCAGGGTTTACTTGAATTTTGAAAACCAACAAACACTATCTGCATATTGTAGTCTTGGTTCAGTGAAAACAAATGCGTTTGACTGACAAAGTTTAGTATGCACTATTTATGTCAGATCTTAACAGCCTATCTTAACCATTCGCCACTGCAATATAAGAATTGGCACAGTCAGAATTTGGCGTAAGACGAGTTTCTACAGGTGTGAGACCCAGATATTCTTTTCTCTGCAATAACTATTTTTAGTATTTTTTATATAAAGAAAATGTCTTTTCAATGACATTTTTTTAAGACCAGCGTTATACCTTATTATTCACAATATTATTATGTGATCCATGTATGCACGTGTTAGAGTAAATTTTGTATTATTTTTTTTAGTTGTTTTTATTGTGAATATTCATGACATGCTTCTCCGTCGAATTTCATAAATCTTTAACAACTCCAAAACTCATCCCCAAGTAAACGAATAGTATTCACATTACCACCTATTTTGACAAACATAAATTGTCGTCCGACTTGAATAATAAACATTCCTCCATTTGGTTTGACGACCCTTCAACTAATTGAATCGTAAAGCGACCAAGTTTATAGTAGTAAAATTTGGTATACCTACAATATTTGAATGACAAATAAAAATATTACTACAGGTTATATTATATTAATTATGTATGCAAATAAAAAATAAATCTCCATTTATTTTCTTTAATTAATTAACTAGTTTAATTAAATTTTATTATTTTGATAAGAATTGATGACGCTGCTGTATTTTTTTGAAATGTTTGTGACATTTTTTAATGCGACAAATAACTGTCAGAATTATAAAAATAATAAAAAATCAAAATGAAATATGAAAATTTTCCCGTATAAACACGCGCGTTAACAATTTATGATCTTACTCCTTACATCATTTATCGTTTGTCAATTTATGGTTACGGCCGTATGTTGTAGCTTAACCACTGGGAAATGCCAATAGAAATGGCGTATTTCAAAAAAATACTACCATATTCTTAGGTCAATAATTAATATAAAACAATTATTATTCGAAGGATGTTTATCACATTTGAATGGTGATTATAATCAGTACCTATCTTTAGAATTATCTTCAAATGTGTTAATCGTGCCTATTTTTTGAATAATAAAATGCCTAATTCTTGTCAAATTTGGGATCACAGAGATTATATAATTTTTTATCGTAAATATTTCACTATGTAATGTAATATTAATTTTACTAATGGTTTTATAAATGCGTTTAAAAATTAATAAACCTAAAAAATATTAACACCACTGCACATGCATGTACTGAAATATGACTATATTGTAAAACATTAGATCGAGAGGTTTAAAAGAATGCTATTTTATGTAATAAAAATACTTTATGCAGTCATCGATTGTTTAAAATAAATATAAAGGCTTCACAATTATATAAATAGATTATCTACAACGTTTAAGGAATGTCCAGGATCATTCTCTGAAAATATCATAAAATCTCCACTCTGACCTACGCGGCGCACTTGGGCCGTTAAGAATTCATAAAATAACGCCCAATGAACTGGCTTTTTATGATGTAGGTTAACCAATTGGATCAATTACAGAGAATAATTAGTATAATGAGAATATACAATTAAAAAAAAAAACAAATAATGGCACCAACAACAGGCGGACACAAAAAGCATAATAAATCAAACGTTTAATACAGTTTAAAAGAATATAATATTGGGTAGTTAATGAAATTATTTAAAAGGTAAAACAAATAAGAAGTAATGAGAGAATGTAGAATAAATATTGAAAAACATAAAAAAGTTTATATGAAGAGAAGACAGGCATTATAAGAAAAGAATTATACAACAAGAAAAAATACAATCAAAAAAACAGCTTATCCGCACACAAATGTAATCAATCAATCGTAGGTATCCAAAGCGTTTTTTTTTAATACAGTTATTACACTTAACCTTATTATTATTAGTATCTCAATGAAAAGTTGGGTTAAGTTAGGTCCCCTGATTTCTTAGTATGCTTATCACTACTTCATCAGAATATTAATTTTATTTGATTCGACTGTTATGAAGAGGTGAAAATATATAGCAATTTTGGTCAAGTTAATCAATAGATTAAAGATGTTGAATTGTTTTTAGGTGAATCATTCCGTGGTTTCCCAATTAAAATCTCTAAAGACAGTTTCAGTTCGACGTGAGTGTCATTTTTGTATTGAGAGTTAACTGAGAGTCTGTATAAAAATTACTGGTTCTTTTTTGCCATCAATTTCACCAACTAGGCTTGGATACCAAGGTTTTTTCAATATATTTGCAATAGATAATTATTTATACTACGAAATCAGGGTTAAAATACGATAAAAATATAATAAGGATGTATGTTTACTAGGTTATTTTGATCAAAAGTTTGATTAGATATCACGATATTTTTATAAAGTCGGTCTAAATTTCCGTTTAGATTTTCCAATCTCCGCATCATATTACGGAATATTTTCATTATATTTTGAATACAAAGCAGCTACAGTATCAAAATTTCCTATCTGATGTCTCAAGCATGAGATCAACCTTCGACATTGTCTTTCGCAGATCCAGTTTCGCACACCTGCGTCAGTGTGATCGTGATGTAAGCAAGGGAGCAAAATATCTTGAGCGGCAAGTCGAGTGTAAAGGTCAGAGGTCGCTGGGCCTATCACACTTCAGCTTGCAGATAATGGCTCCCAGGTAAACCCTCCTTATGCCAGTAGATTGCTTATTATACTCTAATTTATGTACAATACCTCTTACTCCGGAGGGTATACAACGGTTCTAATTATAGCAACAAGAATTGTGTCTTCTGTAATCGGTTTTATTCAACGTTATCACTGTCAGTCGGTGAAATGGACCAGATAAAACTATACAGAATATCGTATTCATGACTAAATGATTTGACGTATCCCGCGTTAAAAACTTATCCCAAATCCAAACCGTTATTTAATTATTTAGATTAGGTACATACTATATAGTATTTTATTAATTAAAATATGAAACAATATTATGAAGTACTAGTTTCATTTATTTTAATATTAGTTATAAGCGGTTTCATCCGCTTTAAAGATACATTATTAACTGGTAAAGAATATACAATAAAACAGGTATTTATAATCTATATGTAGTCACGTGTCGGGAAATTTGTACATATGCAGTTTGCCGTATATTAAACACTCTTCCCCGTGAAATGCTGTATCGGAAAAAATATTATATGGCCGTGTGTTAAAGACCGTCCAACCTCTTTGGGTCGTATAGTACCTACTGACATAAAATTCATGTCTAAACAAAACATGGTTCTTGTCGGCTTACACTTTACAGGAAGCCAGCAGCAAATAAGTTTTGAATATTTATAGCTGACATACTGGATTATTTGTTAGGTTCGGTTAGATTAGGTTTTCATTCTTGAATTCATACATTTTGCCAAAATCAGCTATGAAAATTGAATTAATGTTCATATTGAATCTAATAAAATTGAAGACTGTATACTATTCGATCATCTCTTTCCGATAAAAAAGCTCACAGCGAACTGCGCCACAGATCTACGCCAAATTTTAATGCCAGTTAATAAATACTCCACAGAGAAAATATTTAAAATTATTTTTATTGAGTCTGTTATAAATTTAGTTGTAAAAATAAGTACGAAAAATGAAGAAATGAATCTAGAATAATACGTGTTTGTTATTTCTAATATTTTTTTTTGTGTTAACGTGTGTTGTATAAAAATAATAACAGTCGATTTTGTTTTCTTTAGTTGTAAATTAATGTTAGATACGCGTTCGTGTTTGCAATCTAAAATTTTGATGGTGGCAATTTAAACAGGTTATTATAATCCTCCGTGTGCTACACGGCTTCATTATTAACGAATCACGGAGGAGGGGCGTAGCTGCATGCACTATTAACGAAATTCCGTTATAGAACCCCATAACGGCCGTTGTTCTGACGCCGCGCCTATCCTGGTCGGCAGAATGCATTAGGGGCCTATCAGGATTGATTGGGATAAGCTTTATTGGTTAGAGATTTACGTTTTTCACATTTAGAGTGAAAGTTTACTGTAAAAATTGGACGGTAGAATCTATTTTCCAATTGATATGTATGCTCACTTTTATATTTATATTTTTAACGCGTTTTGTCAAAGTTTCTTTTATTTGTGTAGATTGAAAAATAAATTAATTAACCCTGTATCCTAATTTTGCCAGAGCATTTCATGCGTGCAATCTATTACGCGTATAATGTACATGTTTCAATTTGTATCTTATATAATATTATATTGTAACCATTATTATAATGCGTCGATGAGACTTGTAAATCAGTGCATTATTATAGTCAAAATCATGGCTCCCACATCTTGAAGCGGGCCCCCTACCTATCACCAAAGTTAAAGTCAGTGTGTCGTTGTATAGTAACGTTTTATGAATGGTGTTTGATGTAAAATTAAGGGTATTTATTCAGTGTATCGACATACAATAATCAAAAATTTGATCATTCAACTACATATTTTAAAACCTTAAGACCCCTGAAGTAAAATTGAATATTTTTTTACAATTAGAACAAATTTGTGATATGTATTTATCTCATTTATCTAGTCGATCCACCACGCGGGGCCCTTCTGAGCCCGGGCTCTCAGGCTAGAACCCTTTCAGCCCCACCGTGTGGGGCATCGTCAGAATAAGAAATACTTTACATTCTATATATTCTCTTTGAGGAGTACTTTGATTAACATTATAGCTGTTTCACCATGCGCTTATTAAAAAAATAAAGATTTTGTCCATCAATGTAATAGAGGCATAGCCACACAGCGGTTCAATGCCTAATACATTGGTGTTACAAACCCTAGATTCTTCTAGATAAGAAGTTACACAGGGATAGGCGGGAACGAGGAAGCTGATAAATACGCTAAACAAGTCACAATATATAAAAGACATTCAACCTACACACATTCCCCCCTAAGTTACGCAAAACAAAAACTAAACGAAGATACAATAGAGCTGTAGAACAACAGATACACAACATCCTCCACAGGATCAATAACGCAGAAATTTATTCCAAACATAAACTTTGCCATCACTCTTGCCAGGAACATAAAAATATCACACGAACTCACACAGATACTAACAGGCCACGGAGCAGTGCGAGCCTATCTAAAAAGATTAAAATTGAGGGACGATGAATGTGACGGCTACACAACTCAAATTGTGTGGCATGTCATCAACGACTGCCCTGTACTAGAAAATGAGCGATAGACTCTCAGAACTCTATATATACAGCATAACCATGGAATTGACCTCCAAAAATCTTACCAAATACTAAACAACACAACAACACAGGAATACTACACAAAATATTTAATTCTGGCTATAAAGAAAAATAAAGATATAAATGGAGGAACATAATTAACTATACATCAATGCAACTAACCCTCCCAACCACCTTGTACGAAAAGCAAGGGCATGGTTTTTTATATTTAAAAAAAATGCATTGGTGAAGAAATACAACTGGCCTAGTATAGAGAGGTGTACCACCACAGTTTGATCGCCAGTCTTTAATAAAAGACGGCACCAGAAGAATTTGAATAGCACATCGCAGGTTTCAACCTATTAAATAATTTTATTTGTAAAAAAAGGCAGCAAAGGTGCGTAACAAATGGTAGTACCTTAATCCGGAAGTCGTTAAAGTGTTGGTGAATAATCACGCTTGTTTAATTGATGGCAATAATTAGGAAAATTCTGTTAATTGTGCACGAAAACTAGATAAATGTCTTAGATTAAAGAAAATAATGTTTAAAACTATTCTCTGTGAGAATTTTCATTCTTTGTTAGAGCGGTGTTAGTTGATATCACTCTGTGTAGTAGATATAGCAGAAAACTTCCAAATGAACTCATAATTTGTAAACAACTTGTGAAGCGCTTAACTCAAATAAATCTGCAGGGGGCGCGGCGCATTGCGTATCACGCGCCCCAACCTTCGACCCTCGCCCTGGATACGACCCTGGCAACCTTCTATACACGTCTGGATGTTGTCGGATAGATTTATTTTGGCGGATTTTTTAACAATGTTTCAAATGATTTAGTAGAAATTATTGCAAAAAATATTACGTTAAAGCAGTTTGTAATCACGAAATTGAATGAATCCAAAGCTATATGCCGGTTCATAAAAATTCCTTTCCTCCTGTATCAGTAGAAATAAAATAGTGAATATAAACAAAATTTGTACCTGATATTATCTAGTAATTAATATAGATTTATACCAGGATCTCATTCAGTATTAATAAGGCCACATACGTAAAATATGTGAAATACATGAACGCGAATATTTATTGCAATGTTAAATGTGTTTTAAGACACAGATAGGCACACACAAAGAATATAACAACACTGCTGTAAAGACATATTTGCTGATTTTAAACGTTATTGAAATGTGGGTAGGTGGGTAGGTGGTGAACAATATGCAATTTTTGCTGTTATTTAAGTAATTAAGATTAAGTAAGGAATTCTTTATACAGTTGAATATTTAAAACCATACAAATTTTTATAATAATATTTGATAAGTAAATACTAAATTTTATATTTAAAAACGTCTTGTACACACTAATATAATATATTTTACTATATTGTATTTTTACTTTTCATTGAACTTTAAAAAAATTGAACATTTGTGCCAATTCCTACAATTCATCTTCATTTAAAAAATTGTTCCCAGCCGTTAAAAAATAACTCACAAACGGTACCGAAAAAATCTGTGCAGTATTAAAATCAATATATTACAAACCATCAATGCAACAAGTGGTATTTAAACTACATTTGGTGACGTACAATGTAAATATTATAAAATAATGCTAATACAATATCATCACAAAATTATAATATAACTTACTCAAGAAAAGCACATAGTGAGATTTTGATCGTTCACAAAGTTTAAACAATTCCCACCCACCCATCCATAGAGTCCACTTAAAATTACAACAGATTCTTCCCACGTTATTAGTGTTTTAACAATATTCCCTGTCAAAGTCACTTTGCGTATGTACCTAGTGCATAAGTTTTAACCTAACGAAGACTGCCGAGTTGTACTCGGTCAAAACTAATTGCCGCCTATTTGATGCATACATTCTGACGGTGCTGCTTTACGGTAGATAGTCATGGCACATAACAAAGGCTCAAAGCAACTGTATGCTGAGCTTTTAAAACAGATGTTTACGATGGATACTGGCAATGCGGTGGTACGACTTTAAGAGTAGAGAGGAGATAAGCGATCGCATCAAGCAGCCTCTCATCACACTGAGAGTGAAGAGCCTTCATTGGACCTGGCTCGGCCACGTGCTGCGGATGCCATAAGAGAACCTCAACCTAGCATGCCTGTTCTTTAAGCCAACCAAATTCCGGTGTCCTAGAGCTAAATACTGTAGAGTATATACGGCGGAGCTACGGGATTCTTTGACCTGGAATGAAGCAAGAAAACTGGCGAGCGACAGGGATTCTTAGATGCGCCTCGTAGTGTCTATATGCTCCAACTAAGGGGCGAATATTGTCGAAGAAGAAGAAGACTGCCGAACGTGCGTATAAATACGAAAATACCCGAGCGCCACGTTTAAAAATACACATCTGACAGAAAAAAATACTTGGTCGGTAAATTCGCCCTTATATGTATAGCAGAGTTGTAACAAACGCCCAGATCTTGCACCAAGCTACGAATAAACAATCCCACAGTAAGTTGCTGACACGCTACCTGAATTTAGCACCTGTACACCCCACAACCCTTTTGGGTAACCCCCAATTCGTACAAATTATACAATTATTACTAATACCCTTTCTCGCTAGCTTTTTTCTTTCCTCCGCGTAACTTAATCAACCGTTTTGGTGGTCTTTAATTATTTTTTCTACAACGCTGTGTTTGTGTTTTTTCGTAGTTTATTTCAGCGCAATTTTATTGCCTTTTTGGTAAGCTACATATTTCAAATGTGAGTTAATGAGACTGTATTTTTTGATTACTTCATGCCAGTAAATTTAAAGCGAAAGTACTGAACTAAAACTACAATTATTGAGTGAAAGTTTCCGTTTATATATTTTCAATAATATTGTTTCCATAAAATTGACTGATAACGCATTTTTTCATGTAAATTATTTTTAATTCATTTGAGACAATCAGCGTCATTTGTGTGATACTCATTATAAATGGTTGAAAAAATAGTAAAAATGAACTTTTCTTTAATCATGTTTGTTTTTTTTATAACAAAAATTGCCTGATAAAAGACATAATAATTATGTATCATTTTATGGTGCGACTTATTGAGGAGTGTATTTTCAATGTGAACTTATTCCACGTGACTTGGCGAAAATGAGTTATGAATGCCAGAATTGAATCGAACAGAATGAAAGAATACAATTTTGAATAAGTATTTTTTGTATAGAAAAACCTAATGGCAATCAGTTCAGTAGAAAAATCAACTTCAACAGGGATTTAATTATATATGATAAGCATTGGATTCATCTGAACGTCAGTAAGTCAGCATTTAATAATAGTCAAAAAGAGTAAGTCAGACATATTGTTGTGAAAAGTAATTGTAAATAATGCGCCGCATAAGCGACACGTGCACAGCATCGGAGAGAAGGTCCGAGCTTTTATCTTTCTCCCTTAAAGCAACCGTCTGCATGTCCATCAGTTAGTTACCCTGTCGACTGCCAACGGTCCACGACATACTGAACGGATTGCATCAACATGTTGACGTGTAGTGGCAGAACAAAAAAGGCTTTTTTTTTTTTTAAATAAAAATATACTTGCTTTTCCCTCCACTACCCGCCACGTCTACACATCCTTTATGCAGGCATATACCGTGGCGTAAAAATATACTGTTAAATTAAAAAAAAAACGTAAATTATAGATTCATTACTATATTACAGCATGTCAAAACATGCATTGAGCGTGACTCGAATAAACCATTCAATTGTTTGATGTAACAGATGTTTCTAATACAATGATTATAATAGATATTAAAACATTTCTAAAATTTCTTTATTCTTCTTCATATTTCACCCTGTCATGCCATCATCATTGGGGGGCATAAGGCAAGCACAAGTTTGCGCCACTTCCTTCAGTTCATCGCTACCTCTCGCGTGTCGATCACTTTTGTAGCACCGTAGAGTGAGGAAGGGTCAGCCACGGCGACGGGATTCTTGAGGCTGTGCCACGAGGGAGGTACGAAGTGTCGCACTCTCTGGTGGCATCCAGAGCACATGTCCCAGCCACGTAAAGCGTCAGTACTCTCTTCAGGATTACCTCAAACACCGAGGGCTGCTGTGTCCGCTCACGATCTCGAATGTTTGTTTGTAACGCGGTCGTATCAAATTTCGTTTTATGTTATGTTATGTACTCTTAAATCATGATAATGCTGATAAAAAATCATATTTTCTTGTTAATTTGTTTAGTGCGCAACGTAACGCAAGGGGCACATTTTGTTTCAATGAATCAAAACAACACAACTCAAATATCGTAGAATCAACACAAAATTTATTTCAATATCATTATAATGGAGCTCTTTTTTTTATATTTTCAACGTTTTAAATTATTTTTCTTCATTCTTTCATACCTAATATGGAAAAAAATATGGTTTAAACACAACCACTATGTTCGAATCCGCGAAATACAACTTTAGAGGCAAGTGTTTTTTTATTACTACACCTTGGCTACAAAAAAATGTAGATAACAGCAATCATTAGGTAAAAAACATGCCCTAGGTTGAAATACATACATAATAAATGAGGCTATTGGTTACAAAGTCGGTGACCTTCATATCCGGCCATTTTGAGATAATCGCAAAAAACCGCCAAACACATTTAGCACTGCAAATATAATATTTTTGTTTTTTAATATTAAACAATTTGAAAATGTGAAAAGCGAAATAAAAATATGTCATTAACTTCATTAATTAATAATACATTCATGTTTAAAGTTAAAAGTTAATTGATAAGTATAAAAAAATGGCAGTTGATGGATATTAATGATTTTTCAATCAATCTCCGGTTTAATTCGATTTCATTATCGAACGTAGCTGTATTTTTTATGCATATACATAAGGTGGAATAGTTCTTGCGGAATCAGAACCAAGGAAAATATCAAAAAAGTAAAAATGGAGGTTACCGACTTTGTAACTAATAGTAATTAGAAGTTATAATTAAAATTAAATCAACCATTATGAGCTTACCTACATAATATCGCACTACGTCTAACTGGAGATTGTTAATTGTTTCCTCCATAAGATGAATTATAGGCAGTGATGTGAACCATTAATCAAAACTGTCATCTGTTGAGGGTTTGGTTTGTTGTTGAAAATAGTGTTTTTAAAAGGTATTATTTAATTCATAGTCATTTCTCGTACGTACGTTTAGGATATTAACTAGAGTAAGTGGTAGTTACATACTATTTAAATCTGTCTTCCATTCATAAATTCTTTAATGTCACTATTCCTCGTCACATATTTTAAATCGCCGAGACTAATATTGTAGCGAGACATGATATCTCAAGTGAAGACAATATAGACTGATTCGATTGAATTCAGGCACACTAATCTTTACCCGCACCTCGCCGTACCAGTCTTTTCGCCGTATTTTACCTTTAGAATTTTTCAAAGAAACCGAGATGAAACTCCACTTCATTAGCATCACAAATGTATATTAGTTTTGTCATTTTTTGAGTTATAACGGTTATATATGTTTAATATAAGAATGTTACATTCTCAAATCTTTTAAATTATTCATTGAATAAAAAAATATTTTAAATTAATTAATAAGTACGTACAGCTAAAATATGGAGAGATCATAATACCGGTTAGTAATTAAAGTAATTGATACTTTGAACACAAAAACCGACTGCCATAAATAAACGCAATTTGTGAACTGCTTCAAGATGTAAAAACTACTAGTTAATTTCATCGTAGTAGATACGGGTTCGAGATCCGCTTGGCGTCATATTTTTTCTAGTGGGTCTATAGACACGTTTGACATATTTGTCATTGTTCATATAAATAACGCTTGTTGTTAACACTGAAACACATTTCAATACTAGACAGAATTGGCTACTTCATGAATCATAACAATGATAATAATTATTCATGGAATTAACTGTATGAGTGAATCTAAAATTGTGTTGTAACGTTTGCGGTGTTTGGCAGATGCGAGCAAAAATAATAGAGTTTAGTAGAATTAATGAAAACGCAATTAATTGTATATATATATATATATTATAATATATATTAAAATAAGAAAAGGTTCACATATTGAACGGAAAAATAAATAATTAAATACAGTCTACATTGTAATCATATTATGTTATTTCTAATAAATCATACAGTGAGGAAATGTTAAACAGCGTTTTATATTAGGAATATAAATGTAAAAATCTGTCATAATTTGTGGCATAATGATTTATGTGTGACTTTACATAACAATGATCGACGTTATTAGCATAAGTTGACGCGACCGGAAGTTGCAGTGTATACAAAACAACGTAACATGTGTACCTGTAATAAATATTTCCCAGTTGAGTTAAGTTAGTTAACTGCCCGATAGCGTTTAGCTTCACGTTTCGCACAACGAAAGCTCAGAGGAAATATTAGTCAGCGTGATAAGGCTGTTGTTTAACTGCGGAGAATGCCTTCGTATGGAAAAGCTCTGATAAATTTTATGTCATGATATTTATACAAGGCAAATACGGTCGGACGGGCTGCGATTTGGTTAGTGCTTAATTGTGTTTGCAAAGTCTTATGGCGTTTGCACAGTGAATTTATTAATAAAAAGATAAATTAACATATCTACAACGAAGAATAATTGTGCGCAGTGAAAAAAGAATTCACAATTATTTTAATTGTACAAAAAGAACAAAAAACAATTTTTAAGCTAGAAAATAAGGGAAGAAATTTCTCACATTTAATTTATAATATTATTAATTAAATTTTCTACAATTTATTGGAAAAATACATAAATGTAAATTAAAGAAGTAACAAGACAATTATTATCACTAGAGAGCGGATTTATATGCAACAAAAAACATGATTATATGCATGCACGTATGCACTTAAAATCAATAAAATATGCACTAAAACCGAAGAAATATGCAGTTAAAAATTGTCATTTTTTGTGGGAAAAAATTGTAAATACCCACTTTACCCAATAGTACTGACAAAAAATCGAAAAACTAGTTCATAATTTTTCAACAAAATATGATAGCAAAACAAAAAAAACACAAATAATGAATATAAAATTAATCAATTACAATTTTCAAAATAGTTTTTTCAGTAGTTTAAGTATAAACAATTGAATAATAAATGAAATGTAAACCAAAAATAACTTCAAAAACAAAAACGACACACTTAACTATTCCTAAATACTATTTTCTGTTTTTTGCCCGAAAAAAAAATACAATATTTTTTTCAATATCATGCTCTGGCATCTGTAATTTTTCCGCAGCGGTAATTGTCAGTATTTTGTTTATATGCGGAAAACGACCTCTCAACTTCCACAGGTGATTCCAGAGGTGATTGGGCAAACTTTAAATAAAAGTGCCCTAGTTGAATTCACTTTTTATGATAACTCCACGGCTCGGAGATGGCATTAAAAATGCAAGTGCATCTAAACTATCTTCCTTCCTAACATAGTTATATTTCGATAAAATAATTTAAAAAAAAAACTAAAATTATAAATTCAAAAGCTCTAAAATAATAATATGCATTTATTTATGAAATACGTACTTATGTCTCAAATATGCCCTAACGTCTCAAATATGCATTACAATAAAATTTTATTTTTAGATTCTGTGTCTTTCAAAACAGATTTCTGTGCAACTCTCATAGCTGTGCATACACCCTAACAAAACATGCACTAGCATATAAATCCGGGCCCTAATTATCACATTACATTTATTGAATATTTTTATTGTTAAAAACTTTTTTACATTTATAAAAAATATGACCAGTTTTGTCTTACGACATTATCAATAATTGGTAACAAGTAGTTAAACAATACATTATTTATTGATTCATTAGGAATTTTTACAAAGCCAGGGATTTTTACGTTAACATAAATTTGAAAAAAAATTAACTTATATCATGACGTATCTATGTATTTTTTAAAAATCTGCAATACATATTTAATATTTAACAAACGAATATTATCTAATATTAGAATGCAGAAATATGTATTTGTAAGGAGTCACGAAATAGTATAATATTTTAAACTATTGAGTCTAATAGTAAAGATATAGGGACGTTTATTTAAATAAAAACAATCAACGCTTAGTCAAAACCACAAGTATTTGATAAACTTACATATTTTTTCAAACTCAAATTTCTAACACAATTTTGGTAATTCAAATAAAAAAAAAACACTACGTCGATAAGAGCTGAAATAATAACATTTGAAATATACGTAGATTATAATTATAATACAATAATTATGTGATCATCAGCAACAGTCGTCAATCCACTGATGGAATGAGGCATCCACAAGTTTTCTCAATTCTTATCGGTCCATTGTCTTGGAAATTTTTTACCTCTAGAGTACCATTTCAAGAATGAATATTTCCAAAAAAATATCTTTAAGAGAGAAATTAATAAAATATTAGCATATCATTAGATACTGCAATTTGTAACATTGATATATTTAATTGAATTTCTGTTTTAATCCAAATTTATGTGAACATAAATATACCAAATTTATTTATTAAAAAAATGTCTATAATAGTTTGAAACTATCTACTAATTTTATTTATTTTTTCTTCGTTGTTTTAATTATGTATCGTAATTTTATGTGATAAATAATTTTGCATTAACACTTGGTATTCAAATGATCATGAAATACCACCAAGTATAATATGCTGAATCTCTTGAAATGATGATACAATGGTCTGATTGTATTAATCATCATCATCATCAGCCTGAATCTCTCCACTGCTGGATGAAGGCCTCTTCAAGCTGCTTCTCTCGGTCCTGTCCGGTGCATTGACACGTACTTCTGCAAAACTTTATCATTTCATCGATCCAGTGGCCTCTAGGTCTACCTTGCGGACGTTTTGTACCTCTTGGATACCACTGGATGACTAAATGCATCCTACGATTATCTCTTTTTTTAGCAAATGTGTCCAGCCCATCTCCACTTGAGGCTTTTAATGAACTCTATCACATCGTAAACCCGTGCCTGCTTCCTTATCCACTCATTCCTCTTTTTGTCCTTTCGCGTTATGCCGTTACGCGTCATGCACCTCTTCATACCGCGTTGTGCTACTCTAAGTTTCCGGATCTCTCTTTTACTTAGAGTCCATGTTTCACACGCATATGTGATTATGGGAAGCACACACTGGTTGAACACTGCTTTAGACACAGTAGAAGGTCACTTTTGAAGACATTATTCAGGCGACCAAAAGCACTCCAGCCTAGCTTTACTCTGCGAACAATTTCATCATATATACATCCATCTATAGACACTTGTTGTCTCAGATAGATGTAGTTTTTCACCTGTTTGAGCTTGCCATTGATGAGGATCTCTTTTGGGCCCGCAAAGCAGTTGAACATGACTTTCGTCTTTGTTACATTTGAGGGTAAGGGATGGTGTGATGAGGGGTAGATAATGAATAGAATCAGAAGGTTTTGATGCGTATGAAAGTAGCCCCAAATTTATTATCCCTTAACAATAAAATACAAGTTCAAATTACAGTTTGTTACAATGCGAAGTTTACAAATAAGATTTACGAAGATTGTGTTTGTAATGAAAAATATCTTTACGTCGAAGCGAGAAGCGTGTGATTAGTTTGAACGATTTGAAGATACTATATCCTGTTGGATTGTAACATTTGTTTTTATATTAAAAGGAGACAAAGAAAATGCTATCGACGGCGTGGGTTAATTACTGTTGTTTTGTTGTTTGCTTCCTAGAATTTTGTCTGCAAAATTTGACTATGACACAAATGTTATCAATCAAACAATGGATTTCTCACGACACAGTGGCAGAAATGCACTATTTATTTGTTAATTCCTGTGATACGACGAATGAAACCCGACACGTAAACATTCCTTCGGCCTGCGGGAAATGCTCATATGTCGGTTCGCACGGACGAGTTTACTGATTGTAAAATATTTATACTGTTGTAAATTTTAGGTTTGCAATGCACTTTAAGATTAGTTATTAAGATGTACTTATTTCTAGGTTTTCTTAACTACTATTGACACATTGCACTTGTCTGCGGACTTCCTTCCACCCTCACATTTATTTTCAAGCCTACTATAATAATTATATGTGAAATAAAAATTGATTATGAATTTCATAACTTAAGAATTTAACTGAAAAATATACACAGAGAAGATATTATTATCTACTGTATGGTTCGTTATAAAAAATATTACGCATACTAATTCTTGTATAATACTACGCTGCGAGTAATATGTTGATAGTGTATATTATTATACATATAATATAATAATAATGAGTATGCATGCTAACAATGAACACGTGGACACGTGGACACGTAGACACGTAGAGATGAGCCTTATATTTGTAAAAACCCCTAATTAAATGACTAAATTACAACGTCAGTGGATTACTGGCGAGCACGAAATCACGCCATGTTGGTTTTCGATTTAATCGCATTTTTTTTTGCAAAAGTGACCGCTAATGCTCCAAAATTTCGTTTTTATTTGCTTTCTAACTTTTATATAGAGTTATCACGAATGTGTTGTATTTATGGGGAAACATCCTGACAATAATCGGTGTCATAAAATATATTAATTGCATTCCTATTTACATATACGTGCAATTATATTTCTTATGTATTTGCATTATATATAACGTTTAGTTATGGCTGCTTCTTATAAAACCTAAACATCTCATTTAATGTTTAATATTATATCTTACAAAAACAATTCCATTGTAGTTGAACATATTAAACAGCTGGAATCATGGGATTAGTAATTGGTTTTGTCTTAAAAGTCGATATGCAAGATGTTTTTAATATTACGTAAGTACATACATTTTATAATATTTCATACTTATTACAGAGGTTTTTTTTAAATTTTTAACCGACAAAATTATTGTAAATTACAATGAACCAATAATGTATTTATAATATTACGTAAGTACTCATTTTACATTACATCGTCATGTTCTATCTTAAAACGATCATAATGTGGGTCTCCAAAGAGTGGAGGTTTAATTAACAGATTTTTGTCTTTACGAGAAATGGCTGTGGGCTATCGTTTAACCTATTGGGTGTGATAAGCTATACACTAGGTCTAAACACAAATTGAAAAATAGCATGTGAATTTGCCAGACCTGGGATTCATACCCGGGATTTATGATACGTAGGTTTACCATTCGGCTATTATGGGGGTACGGGTGGTGGCGCGGCTATACTAATTACACTGGCGTTAATATTATTTTAACCAAAAAAAAAAATTTGTAGATTTGCGATAAATTCTAATAAATAAATATATCATTGACACCGGATTAAGGGAAGAAAGCCTATAGGAAACGACGTGGCGAATTGTGATTCTAATTTTCGAGGAAAGTACTTTCGAGGAAAAAACAAATACTGCCACGCACTACGAAAATATTTCTATTCTATAAATAACCATAGTATTTCAATTAAATGACAGATGTTTTTAAAATACGTAAACATTAGCACTCAGTTAAATGCTGAACGAAGAATGTGTCGTTTTAACATATTATATTATTTTAATAAATATTCCCGCCCGTATGTAATGTACACATACAATTTACATGTAACCCCCAGTTTCTAGGGCTTTTTGTATTCATGTATGTTCACTGTGGTATTTTAAAATAATGTATTTTGAATAAGATGAATTTAATATTCTTAAATCCTATGTCTATTCAGTAGCTTCTAGCTATTGCATAAAAATAATAATGTGAGATTCCGTGATACTTACAAATACACAGATAGCGCTTTCGGCACTTTCAGTCACAATTTTTTTCACTTTAAATTTTCGGATGTGTAAGAAAAAAAGCTATCGATTCTGTATGTAGGAGATAAATTTCAATATCAAATGCAAATAATTTGTCGCATGACGTCTTTCAAATGAGCCCGCGGCGTGAGCTTCCTTCCGACCGGAATCAAAATTTTAAGGCCTCGCCTCGCGCTAAACTTTTACACGATAAAACTTTTCCGCATACATTTTGCAGGTGATTTATTTTATAGTACCCGAATGGATATATATATGTATATATTACACCGAATGTGTGAAATTGCGTATTACATGAAATCGGCAAAATTTTGCCTAATTCATGAAAATGGAAATGCAAGCCCAAATTATCTGCCGAGTGCGTGAATTCGGCAGGGTATGGAATTCTTAAACTGTCAACATGACAGTAGAAAAGGTAAATTTAATACGGATGGTTTTATTAGTTATATATATTTTTTTAGAATTATTAATAACCATGTCCTTGCTTTTTCGTACAAGGTGGTTGTTAGTAATTTTGAACAATCACAAACATCCAGGCATTGAGAAAAACACATAAATATTGTGTCCTCACCGGGCATCGAACCCAGAACTCTCGGGCGGAAGGCCAGCACCGTACTCACTGCACCACGAGAGCCGTCTATTAGTTATAATTGCACAAAATATAATATTATTATTATTAGGTTAGGTTAGGTTTTGTAATTCTGAATTCAAATGAATGTCCATTTTGAGGTTAGCTAACAACTGTCAACAATCTATCAAATAATCATACTATCATAAACAAACAATCGACCATTGCACGATTGATACCCAAGCACGAATCAAATCGCCAAAATACCTTTTAATAAACTTCTTCCATTATAATATCATAGTTCTAGTTTTTTTTGGGCATAGTAAATGGATATGAACGTCATTGTAGTTAGTGATTGGTATATTTTTATATAATCAATGACATTTGACACATTTGGTTAGTTTGATTAGTTGCAAAAAACACCACCGGAGCGCCACTGTCTATTTTGACCAATGCATGAGCATTTGACACATTTGGTTTAGTTGAAAAAAACACCACTGGAGCGCCACCATCTAATTTGTCCAATGCAAGAACTAGGCAGAAAAATTACTGCCGAATTCACGCACTCGGCAGATATTTTGCCTAATTCATGAATAAGGCAACGGGCTTGCATTTTTCATGAAATAGGCAAAATTTTGCCGATTTCATGTAATACGCAGTTTCACACATTCGGCGTAACATATATATGTGCATACATGAACTTGTAAAATATGTAATAGTATTGTTACTTGTAGAATAATATCAGCAAGCTATTTGTCCTCTTGTGTGGCTATAAGACTTGGGTCTCAAGTTTAAAGAATCGATGTATCCGTCTAGTCTCAGTGCGTAATACCGACGCTATGTTAGCCTTAAATAAAACGTTAAAATAATAATAATGTCGAATATTTTTCTCAATTCCACCCAGGCACTCTTCTTCTTCTTCTTCTTCTTTCACCCTGTCACGTCCCAACATTGGCGCATAGGGTAAGCACAAGTTGGCGCCACTTCCCTCGGTACATCGCCAACTCCTGCGCCTCCCGCTATGTCAGATCTGCAGCACGTAGGTCGCTTTTGTAGCATCGCTGCAGAGTGAGGGAGGGCCGGCCACGGCGACGGAACCCTTGAGGCTGTGCCACAAGGGTACGAAGTGCCGCACTCTTTGGCGGCATCCGGAATACATGTCCCAGCCACGTAAATCGTCTCTTCGTGATAACTTCAATCACCGAAGGCTGTTGTGTCTGCTCACGAACTCGGATGTTTGTAACGCGGTCGTACCAATGTACCCCTAAGATTCGGCGGAGACATCGATTCTCAAAGCTCAAAAGCCGAGATTCTTGAAGCTTAGTAAGATGCCATGTCTCACAGCCATACAGGAGCACAGGTAGCACGCACGCGTTAAACAAACGACATTTGGTCCTCACAGAATACAGCCTTGCCCTCCATGCGACTCCAAGTTGGTTTTGAACGCAGAGCCCGCCACACCCATGCGGATTCCAAGCTCACTAGAAATTCCACCATTATCGGCAACCGTGGCACCCAAGTATTTGAATCTGGACACCAGCTCGACGGGCAGACCAGAAACCCGCAGATGAGTGTCGGCGTCGATGCATGCAGCACTGCACATGGATTTGGTCTTAGCGGCATTTAGATGAAGACCCACACGCATCGAGTTCACGGCTAGCCTGTTCACGGTTACCTGGCACCCTAATGAAAATAATACCAACACGTCGTTTGTTGTTCTCATTATTAATAAGTTGCTGATTTCGGCAGCAAAGTTGGTCATCTATTTTTAACTAATACTTTTAACTATACTCTGGATTATGTTTTTTACTATACACTGATACAATTGCGTCTCGTTAATGAGCTGATACGCCATTCTTTGGTGTGATCACGAAGGGCTGGGATATCAGCTTAGTGTATAACACCCCTCATTTTTGTTGCACAACCGCATGGTTTTAATTATCGAAGTCAACTCATATTTCTCCTGAAACCATTCAAGAATCCAAATGTTATACGTACACTCTACGTCTTGTTAGTAAGTAGCATTCTTGAATATGGGTCCTTATTAAGTTTACTATAAGCTTATTTTAGAACGCGTCCAGAAAAAAATCTTCAATGTCTTTATTTTAAGACACAATATATGGTTATTTTCCTTTCGATAATTCGTCAAATGATTATTTTCCGACTGCCTTTCTACAAGGCATGCCTACTTTTCACTCTCATGAATCTCGTAGGCCCACTTCTGTACTTTAAACATTTTTGCTTGTTATCGCGAGGGATGGTTTCCAATCATGGTGTCAAAAAGAATTTGAATTTACATGTGCCTGTCAATTACCTACGTGGTCGCAGCCATGATTTATTCTGAATCGGAACTGTTTCCTCGTGACAAGCCTATCAGACACCATTAGCGAGATGTGCAAGACTAGTCAATGCGCTCCCCAAAAACGTGGACATTTTTGTAACGTGCTATGTATTTTGTATTCGAAATTTTATTTTTCTGTATAAAATTGTACTTATGTTTTATTTTTATTATTATATAATATATTCTCTTTTTCTCTCTTGTGAAGGTAACATTTGTTATAATGTAAATCTCAGATTGTGAACGTCTTGGATTTCGATTTGTTATGTCCAAAATGTTTTCTATTCTTAAATAAAAATAAATAAATGCTACAAGATAGATTTACGCGCTGCATGTCTCACGTGATAAGAGACGGGTGACGTAGTACGACCGACTGTTTGCTCTATAAAATGATACTGTAGCGTTATAATATGTTAAATAAGTAAAATATGTAAGACTTCTTGTGGCGTCATTTTCTATCCATACTAAAGGTGGACGACCAAGTTTCGCCACGTCTCCCCATTCTTAATGCTTTCCGTCTACATTCTCCCATTTATCCACACTGGGAACATCTTAGATCGTATTTAATAAACCCTGGTTGTGAACAGTGTACACTAGACTGAGAATCATTTTTGGTTTGATTAAATAAATTTAAATAATTTTAAATAATTTTCTCGCATAGAAACCAATTTATTAATTACAATAGCCGATTGTCTCACTGACTCACGCAAAATCGAGTGGGTCTTATGTTTTAAACAAGTTATGGGGGCATTCCAGAAGTTCTTGTCTGTCAGATTTTTTTTTTATAAAAATGTTAAGAGATTCAGAATAATTTATTTGGTGATAATTCAGTTCTTATAAAACATTTATATCACTTAGTATCAATCATAATAATTCATAAAAGTTGTTTTACGGCTTTCTCAAAGTATTAGTACAGTGTAATTATTTATTTATATAGTTATAATAATTATTGTTCTTAATACTGTATGGTGGAGGTAAAAACAAATGTGTAGCAATCATACCACTCAGCATTATATGGATGACATACTTTAATATTATGTATGTGTGGTTGTCAAAACAAAGCTATGGAGCAAAAACGATTGTCAGGATTTCTTCAATCATAATTAGATCAGTAGGGTATATTATGATTTGTTAATTGCGACAATATTTCTTGTAATATGGACTGCATTAGTATAATTAATAAGAAGGACGATCCATAAGTCCTCACGAGTCCGTCACACGACGCACCACTTTCACATTGAGTCCGGTCACTCGATATAGTCAACCGTCATTCCAATCGAGTCCAGTCTCCTCAGTTCATTGATATAATCAATCTCTCGATAACATAGATTTCACCAGTACACCCATATCCGCGATTCTAATATCACGGTGTCATCTTTATTATTGTTTTTTTTTATTCTTGTATCGATAAATAAATTCTTCCCTCACAACATCCAAGCAACCACGACTTTATCTCCTCCACCTCATTATTTTCCACCAAAAATGTATGTAATGTGGGAACGGAATAGTTGATAACATACATAATATTTATAATGAAGTGGATTTTTTTTATAGTAAAACGTGAGCAGTGACCAATCAGTATATTAAATGATCAGAAGTGGTTGTAAACATGCGTATTTGTCTGAAAGTTGAGTGGGAAAAATCTATCAAAGAATAAAAATGAAACAACAAAAAATGTTGCTGTATTTTTATGTATCGCATGTACAATTTCGTAAGGGTATTCAAAACGTCGCAGAATCTCACCCCTACACGTATCTAAAACCACCACTGATACATATTTTAACTGCATATTTTGGTCGATCGCGGAATTGAGCCATGAAAATGTAAAAAGCGTTAATGAAGAATGAGATTTTGAAGGATTAACCATTTATTTTTATTTACTTAACGGAAATCGTTTTCAAATTAAACATCATGAAGCCCACGTGACCAAGTTGAATTGCGTCACTCACGACTTATTGCAGGAGTGAGAGAAAGAGAAGACGTGTATCCCCGCGCTTTAAACTAATGTTTATTTTCCATTTACCGTTGCGCAGTAGGCTCTTCGTACAGTTGGAGAATATATTGACGATGAATGAAATGAGTGCTCAAAAGAAGACAAGAACGAACGGAGAATTGAATATTTTTTGTGATGGTTTAAGACAAGTACATTTATTGTTGATGAATTCAATCATCAGTGTCTTCAACCAAATATAATACGTTTGTTCAAACATTCATAAAATAACAACGGGAGAGTGTGTTTAATAATTATTACTGTCGATTACAATATTGAATATTAGATTACAGTTTACTGAAGTTGCACATGACTACTATGTAAATTGTAATTTTATAAAATATTAGATTAAAAAATGACACATGTAATTAATCCATTTGTTAATTAGTAGTGTTTATAGAATACACCTGCATTTCATGAGTTAATTAAGCGAAATTATTAGGAAAGGAAATATTATAACAAACGATATTAATAATAAGTTAGGAGGCAATGAAAATAAGGGTCTAACTTTTAGTAGGGTCGCAGTAGAACTGAACAGAGGTCAATTTGGTCCTTTGGGTGAGAAAGGAATTTCAGAAACCATTCTCGCACCACCCCCTTACCCACCCTCCACTCTTTACCACACAACTCACGAGTGCCTCTCATTACGGTCATTGTTGGTCTAGGCGAGATGTTAAGAACCAAAGGCACATGAAACCAGCTGTTATTTTCTTTTACAAATTTATAAACTCCACAGATCACTGTCGTTATGATGACTGCCATTTCTTGGTGGAAAGACATTGTATTAAAACACGATATATAATTATACTGTCATTATTTGATGAAATTTGAATTTAGCTATAATGTTGCCGTTTGACATCGTTGGTTTTCTTTTGTGAGGTTACGCGAAACAAAACGTCTATGCCGATAATCCACAAACTGTTGACGCGCTTAAAGATAACATCTACAACGTTATAGGCCGAGATAGAGCCAGAAATTTGTGAAAACTTATTGAAAATTGGCGTAAAAAGATCGTGAGCTGCAAGATGGCTCGATGAGGTTATTTAAATGATATAATTTACAATGTGTAGGTGCAAAGATCATATCGTCGATTGAAATAAATATATTATGTACAAGAAATTAGTTATACGAGTATTAGAATTTGAATAACTCTTTAATATATTTTAATTGTTTTTTGCGACTGGGTTTCGCACATTCAACTATTATAAATATACATATAACATAATATATTACAAACACTCACTGTCTATATACTAAATTAGCATATTAAAACAACTTGAAAATATATTATTTGCAATTAAGGCCATGCATTAGTTGAGGCACGGTCTAAAAAGATCGTTGCTAGGCGATGTGCGGATTGCGGGTCGCGGGTGCAAAAGACGCCTGTCAAACGAAATATTATTTCTCATATAAATCCAACATACGTCCATTTTATTCTGTTTATTATTCTATTAGTAACAATAATAATATATTCATTGACATGTTTTCTTTTTAAAGTAAATGGGTAACGTTTTTAGTCATCTTTACACGATTTTAGAATTAATTGGCCCGTCGCCATCACGCAGCAAAGTGACGTATGTCTGACTCGCCATTCTCTCAATGAATGCGAAGCGAGTACAAAATTTCGTCGCGCGTACAGTTGAAAATTATTAGGCGTTTCACTGATGCGTCACCTTAAGAATTATCCACGTTTTTGAGAATCTGAAGGGTAAATAAATAAAATGTTGAACAATTTGAAGATACATTAAAGATCAAAGAGGATTTTAACGGTTTTTTACGAGATATGCATTTTGCAGTAATTTGCTCATACTCTTGAGTCCATGCACTGGACCTAAACACATATTATTGAAACAAATTATTTGGATTTGCCATACCGGAGATTCAAGCCCGATATTGACCACTTAATAAACAGACACATTACCACTCTTATATAGCGAGCATCATCCATTACACGGAAATATTATTATTAAATGGAATTTGAATTAATACATAAATTAGTATAATCAAGTAGCATGTAGCATTATAGGATTATCAGGGAATGGGACAACTAGACGCCAGGACAATTGGAGGCCGCACTGTCGTAGATACGTAATCAGAACGTAGAAGAGGAATCAGTTTTAGTTTCTATCTACTACTTAGTAGTTTTAATTCATTTTGCTCTTAGCATAATGTTTTTTTATTAGGGATTGAGAATTACCATGCCTAAGGCTTTATATAAAAATAAAAAACTCTTTTTTCGTTGGAACTTAAACGTATGCACGATTAGTCATTATTTACGTGACCATATTTAAATTCTCACCAACTATTATATCATAATATAACAATTATTAATTGAGTTAGCATTTACTTAGTAAAATTCCATTTTACAAGAAATAAAAATATAATTAGGAAACCTAAAGAATTTAATAACAATTTAAATATAAATAACAATATAAAATATTTTTTAAAAAATACCTATAAGTACCTAACGTATATTTATTTTCAAATTGTGTGGCGTCCAGTTGTTCCAGCGCCAAATCGTCCTAGAACCGATTATCAGAATTAGGAAGAATTCTTTGTTACAGATTTTCTTATTTTTTACCATAAAACCCTTGTAAAATATTAACTAAGGTGTTCATGTATTCTTAAAATAATAAGTTAAACTATATTTTGAAAAGCTAGTAAGCGTAGTGGATAAATTTAATTGACTAAAGTTGGTCACTGCTGTACGTGTGGGTTCAAACTATGCGAGATATTCCATCGTTTTCAGTTGTTTTTGTTGACTCGCCCCTAGAAAATGGTCGCCGACGGAAGAACTTTCCACCACCAGTACCGCTGCGTCGCCATGCAACGTGCTTCACAATTTATTTTATTTTAGACAACACAACTAAAAAAAAAACGTCAAAGCTTTCCATGGAACGAGCTTCAGTTAAAAGCTTTGGTCTTCCAGTGAATGTTTTTGTAAATTTACAGTGACACTCTGCAAATGCAGCTTACAAGTGTATGATGATACAAAGTGAGATTTAATTTGGTGTATAAATTGAATTGTGCACTGGAAAATCATTTGAATATGTAATGCAACATTTTTAGCATTTTAGAAGTATAATATAATAAAGACTATTCCTTGCAATTGAGATTAGATATACTCATTTATAATATTATATACTAATAATAAAATTGAACACTCTGTGATTTGTAAATATTTGCCTTTTTTTCAGGTTTTGACTATTTTTATGATATCTAAGCACAAAAGGTTTACTTTTATTTTTATCTGCCTAGTTATCTGTTTATTCAGTTTTAACTCAAAATCTAATGAACCAATATATTTTTTGGTACTAATATATTATTATCAACTGAACATAATTTAAATTCTAATCAATTTAGGTTGTGGTATTCTATTCGAATGCATATAGTGACAGAAGCCTGGCCGGAAAGACATGATTTAAATGAAAAGAGAAAACACTTAAATTACTAAGAATTGAAGATATTTTTGGTACTAATTTAGTTGATTTAAGTAGGTTGATATTTTTAAGGTTTCCAAAGTTAACGTATGGTTCAGAGGTATATACTTGTTTAAAGAAACTGACTTCATATTCATTGCAATGGAGGGCTGTTGTCTATGTTATTAATTTGAATAAATTCAAATCTCCATTTAGTATACCTATATACTTTTTCTTTCTGTACTTCATGCAAATTGGCTTGTTTAACCCATAGCTTACGGGCCGCACAAAATTGTGTTTTTGCTAATTACTTTTCAAATGCAAATTAACACGTTAATTACAAAATTAATTAAAAGGGCCCGTAAGCATTATGTTAATATAAAAGAAATAATTCGGTTGTTCTATTAAGATTAATATATAATTAATATGCAGATTTTTATTAATTCAGTTTTATAGAATACGTTAGAAATAATTAATTAAACAAAATTTGTGATATAATATCGAAGACAAAGGTAAGACAGTGTTACAACGAAGTAGTAGACACGTTTGTATATTAATTTGTAGTTTTCAGTAGTTATTTCAATATATTTTTGGTTCTCAATCATTGATCTAACGGGTTAAGTCAGTGGCTAATAAACATTACCCGATTCCTATATAAAAAAAAATTACTAATAAAAATACTAAAGCCGAAAAAAACCCAAAATTGAATAGTCTCTCTATAATCACAATAAGCAATATTTCAAATTTAAAATATTGTACACCGTTTCTTTTTATTAAACATACATAATTTTCAAAACACCTCTGAGAAAATATATTATAACCAATAAAAAAAATCTTTTTGAAAAAAGTCAGACACCCCGCAGGAATCGAACCTGCATCTCTCGGGTTTCGCGCCCACACACATATACTACTATGCTGAAGGTACCGTACTTAATTACGACAAATTTTAAATAATGGCTCACACGATACTCTCTGAAGCGCTCTCTAAGTTGAGCTACTATTGGTCTTTTGTATTTTAAATCAAAGTATGTATTACTTTAATTACTAACAAACGTCACGGATCACTCCAAGAAGCTACAACTTCCTTGAACTTGTTAATAAATTTTAATTAGCTACATTTTTATTAAATGAATAATTCACAAGATTTAAGAACGTCACATTCTAATAATTAAACATACATATTTTTTTCTTTTAATGATTGATTTGTAGTCAAAAATAATATTTATTTAATGAAATTATTTACCCAAACATCATCACAAGTGTTGCTAACTTGTTGCAGATACCTAAGTTATTTAACGAAAAATTAGCATTGAAATGGTTTTATGTGCACATGGTTAATCACGTGGCACTGTTCCTTTATTTCCCCTCATCGGGGAAAGAGAGCAACAGTTTTCCTCTTTTCGAGCGCGCAACACTTTCCTAAAATGGCTTGCAGGGAAACTCATTTCCCCAAATTAGCACAACTAATCGCTTTTTATGCCGTCGAGTGGAAGGAAAGAGTCCAAAGTAATGCGGCGATCCACGGTGATAAATACTTTAAGATAAAGAAAAGATGGCTGGACTTTGAATGATTAGTCTTGCTTTTTTATAGAAATAAAAGTTTTGTTCGACACTTTTCTAAATTAATTACATGTTAATAATAATTGATGCTGTTGTACAATGGACCTCTATTTTTTTATCATTATTTTATCACATTGAACTGAAAATTTCTTTTAAGATAACTACATATTACTAGATACTTGACATCATGTATATATGACGAGATTGATCGCAGAATCAAACTAGCATGTACAATGTGTACTGCCAGTGCTCATATTGTATGCATGCGATTCAAATATTGAATGCACGCTTCTTTTACGTGACCAACTTAAGAACATATGATGAGACACTCGAAGCTATCGAAAAAAAACTTAATTAAATTTGTCTCATATTTTTTCACATTCAAGATCCGTAACTCGATATATCACACCCGGTAGGGTAAGCTAGTTTCGATTAATTTTGTATTCCCTGATATCTGTAATAGCTTTGATGTGATGACTATGTACATTGAAAGTATTACGGTCTTATTAATACTATCGACCGAGGGTACTTGATGGAATTTGAATTTAAATTCTAATTGTTTTGAGTTTTGTACTATTCCATTTAAGTAGTTTTTTTGCGAACCGGATTTTTCCATATGTGCACTCACCAAAAGGCAAATCACACTTAGTCAGTGTACACAACATAAATCAATTATAATTTATTACGGTGTTATTAAAATGAGATGTATTACTTCGATGAAGATATTTGAGGGCTTTACTAAGCTACGTGGTGTAGTATTACGTCATACATCGAAGGGTTTAACAGCTCCGAGTAAACTGAGTATATTGGTCTCTGCGTTGTGAATGTTATGTTATAAAAAAATCTCAATTCATAGATCCTTGCTCTGGATAAAACTCACAATAGGAAATGGTGTGTAAAACTCCCACCTCCGCTCCCGTTATGTATATGCAGCACGTCATACGCGGCCGGCTAACATAACCCTTACGTATGCCATATCAAAGCATTTAAGCCCTCATTTTGTCCCGAGCAGAGCCGCACGAGACTGGTGATGCAACCTTGCACCGAAGTGCGAATGTACGAGGGTGGGTCAATAAGTCCTTAGAAAAGCCGACAGGTGGCGCGACTAGTACTGTAAGCGGTTTGTTTTCATGCAGCGGCACTACCGATTCAGTATGCTGCGAAGTTTCAATCAGATTGGTCGGGTTGTTGTGTGTTTCTCGTACATTTAAAAAAAAAAGTTGCTTGTGGAAAATGGAAAAATGGAAAATGGAGAAAATTGAGTTTAGAGCTGTTATTAAACATTTAAATATATAAGGGTTAACAGCAAAGGAAATAAAAAATGAGTTGGATTTAGTTCACGGCATATCTGCTCCTTCACTTGCAACTATTTATAACTGGTTAAATGAATTTAAACGTGGTCGTACATCAACAAAGGATGAACCACGCTCAGGACGTCCTGTAGAGGTGACTACACCAGAAATGATCAATAAAATCCACGATATGGTGTTAAGTGACCGAAGATTAAAGTTGAGTGAGATAATTGAGGTTACAGGGATCTCAAAAGGTAGCGTCATTTCTATTTTACATGACAAATTGGGCATGAAAAATATTTCTGCAAGATGGGTGCCGCGTTTGCTCACAGTCGACAATAAACGCAATAGGGTGGTGGCCTCTAAAGCCCTGTTGTCGCTCATGCAACGCAATCCGGATGAATTTTTTCGTCGCTTTGTGACTGTAGATGAAACATGGATACACCACTATACTCCCGAGACGAAAGAACAGTCAAAGCAGTGGATTGCGAAGGCAAACCATGTCCAAAGAAGGCGAAAACCGTAAAATCAGCTGGTAAGGTTATGGCTACTGTATTTTGGGATGCACGTGAAATTATTTTCGTTGACTATTTGGAAAAAGGAAAAACAATAACAGGGGATTATTATGCATCTTTATTGGACCGGCTAAAAAACAAAATTGAAGAAAAACGGCCTCATTTAAACAGGAAAAAAATCCTCTTTCATCAGGACAATGCCCGTGTTCACACATGTTTACGATCAATGGCTAAAATTGAAGAATTGAAGTTCGAATTGGTCGACCACCCACCGTATTCGCCAGATTTAGCCCCCAGTGACTTTTTCCTTTTCCCAAACTTAAAAAAATGGCTAAGTGGACAACGTTTTTTTTCAAATGAAGAAGTCATCGATCGGACAAATGCTTATTTTGAGGACCTTCCGAAAACTTATTTTTCTGACGGTTTAAAAAAAATTGAGAAACGTCTAACCAAGTGTATTGAGCTCCAAGGAGATTATGTTGAGAAATAAAAAAAAAATACAAAAATAAAAACTGTTTTAATGCTTTTTTCTAAGGAATTATTGACCCACCCTCGTATGATGTTAATTTATATGGAAACTATCAGAGTGACTTTAATTTGAAGAGTCGCAAGGGGAGTCGAGAGTGTCCCGCTCCCCGTACGCTGTGGCGAATTTAGTAAAGGCCGCAAAATTGGCCTCGGTTGCCACCATGTCCGCGTGTCCTATTGGGCCCGAATGGGGTCGGACCCGGGCAAACAACTCCGCTCGTTCGGGGCCCATAAGTGGACAGTCCCACAAGACGTGCTCTGCGTCCTGCTGGTCGTGTCCACATGAGCAACCCGACCCATGTCTTGCCAAACCAAACCCCTGCAGTTTGGCCGCAAAGTTTCCATGGCCAGTCATGAATTGACTAGTCCAGTGGGTCGGCACCAGTTTCCTCGTCATGTGTCTCACCGAGACATCTGGAAAGTATAGAAAAGTCTGGCGGCCCTTAGGGGAGGCCACCCATCTCGCCTGCCATGCCGCATATGCGGTCTTGTAGACCAGCTCAGATACAATCTTTCTGTAGCTCACGCCCTCCACTCTCGATGGCGGTGTCAGAGGGACACCGGCAAGAGTTGTATTGATCCTCCTCATAAGGAGAGTGATCGATCCTCTAATTTGAACGTGCAAGTCGAGGGGAAAGACCCCCGCAAGGACCGCAAGGACCGCCAGGGCATCCGTAGATGTGGTCCTATAGGCCTTAGTAAGGCCAATCAGAGCAGCCGTCTGTGCGCTAAGCAGAGCCCTCTTCACAATTGTCAGCGAGGCTTTGGTGTGCCACACGCTGGAGGCATAGCCAGCGATGCCCATGAATATAGCCTCGTAGGCGATTCTCAGGACACGAGGCTTTAGGCCCCAATTGTTGCCCGCCAGGCGAACAACCATCTGATAGGCTGAGTTGGCCTTAGCCACAATTACTTTAGCATGCTTCATCACAATAAGAAATGTGATTTTTACCAGAACCGCAATTCGAACACATGCTATAAGTTTTTCAGATAGGCGTCACTCTCAATGTGAGTTAAATAGTATAAGCGACCCATGTAATATATTATGAATTCATGTAATTATTTAACTATGCATAATATTATGTTTCCGTTTTAAATTTATTTTTTATTGGTAATTAAAACCAAAAAGAGCTTTAATAAATCATGAAGTACTCGTAGATTGATGTTTTAGGTACTGTGCTACGCTGCTGGCATGGCCCAAAACGTGTTTATATCCCATAAATATTGCAATTCCCCGGGGACACGTGGTCAGTAAACGCAGATAGGCAATTAACACGTGCAATTTTGGAGACTATTCAGTCCAGTTAGCACGAGTAAATGTTTTACGCTTGCAAATTACGCTTTCACACATTTTATTCCGCCATGAACATGATTTTCAATAATCTACTCAGCAGGCTGTATTATTAGAGTGTGATTTGTTCATGAATTTTAATGTCGTATATTATAATTTATTCAATTTTCAATATTTCTACAATGATATTTAATTACAAAATTATACTTTTGATAGTTATTTTGGATTTCATGTAAGTATATAATTTGGACGAATACATTATAGCTAAAAACTTTGGTACCCATAACGAATGGCAAAACATTCCGAACAAAAGATATTTTAATCGACTAACATTTTGCCTAGTGATCAACTGTACGAATTCAAAGAATACGTGTCCATTTATTTCTGACATGAATTTTATTTTAAGACAATGGTGTTTCCATTATATTGAAATATAAAATTTAATTTAATTTGTGTTAACAATGTTTGGATATCTAGTCTACAACTAAGAAAAATAAGATTACATAAATTTAAATATATTCTGGGTATCATTTACGTGTAACTTATTAAAAGAATTTTATGTGTAAATAAATAATAAATACGATTTATCTTTAAAGCTGAGAATTCATTATATGTTAAGTGTTAATTTTAGATAATAGAACATTACCATATTGTTATATTTCCGTTGTATCTTTTTTTGTATAATATTCAAAGAAATTTATGAAACGTGCTTAAAGAAAAACAGGTATAGGTATGTCGGCAAATTTTTTAGTATAGTTAAAAATTTTGAATTTATTATAATATATGATTAAATTTGTACAGTAAAATATGTGTAAATTTATTGATTTTTGAATACCTATATTCAAGATACTACACCACTATAATATGTCTAATATCGTAAAACAGTTTTTTTATTTCAAGAACTGTTTGATGTCTGGGTGAAAGACCAATGTATTATCATCAATATAATTTATCTATATATAAGTATACCTATTTTTACGTACGTCTAATACATGCTACCTTGAAGTGGTCTACGTCAATATGTGAAAAATATCATTAATGTAGGTACCTACAGAGCATCCATGAGTCTTAAATTAATTTTTATTATCGATTTGTGAATGTAGCATTATTCTTATACTAACCCACGACTTTCTCTGTATAAAATACGGACATAAATATTAGACGTATTAATAATCAATTGCTTTCTCTTAGTACCTCCCCTCATATTCTTGTAAGTTTTTGACATACAATTTGTTCGGTTTATAGACGCACGCTTTTAAACGAGTTCAGTATTTTTTCAAGTGTATTATTTTTGAGATATCGACAATTAAGATGTAAGTTGAATCAACAATGTGGTTGATTAATAAGCTATAATAATTTCATCAAATATATATATATAAGTACTTCAATCGTATTACTTATTAGTATATATTATTATATAATTTCGAAAATTCTCTAAAACGTGCTAATGAGAAAACGGTTCTATACGTTTATCCTGGATACAGCGGCAATAACATTTTAAAAATAGCCGATATTCTTGATTATTTGTTAGTTTGGGTTAGTTTAGGTTAGGTTAAATTAGGTTAGATTAGGTTAGGTTATCCTAATAAATAATCCAGTATATCGGCTATTTTCATAGTGTGTTTGCCGCTGTATCCAGGATAACCGACTAGTACCGAGAAAACTTCAAAAAAACATTGGACGAGAAATTTTATTATATTATAGAAAAATATAAGGAAAGTGAACTGGCGTAAAAAATAAATTTAATCTGTTTAAAATTCATTGACGTCATAATAATGTACGTATTTAATTTTCCAGTTTAAATCCTGGAGGAATTCATTTTTTATGCTCGTGTTTTGGCGCGGACGACCTCATAATTGAAATAGTAGGACGCTTAATTAAATTGTTCGCGGTCGGGGATCTGATTCCAATGCCAGAACTAATCTGCGTCCGGCTTTCGTTTGCACTTCATAAATTTTATTGCGCCTGTTCATAGAAAATATTTTTTTCATTAAAAAAGCGATAATAAGTATGTTTTTAGCAATTTATAAATTTACAATCAATTAAAACATTGTTAATGTTTTATTTATAATTCATAATATTGACTATATTTTTTTATTTAAAAATAATAACAAATTTTACAGTACAATATTTATTATTTTAATTACTATTTTTTTATTCAACGAATAAAATAAATAGTTAATTAAAAATTATTAGCAAGTTCAAGTAAGTTACAACAAAAAATCTTGGAGTGATCCGTCGGTTGGCAATTATTAAGATAATACCTACTTTGATTTAAAATACAAAAGCCGATCGCTAATAGTAGCTCAATTTCGAAAATACACTGTCGCAATAATTAAGTGTGACTGACTCCTTTACCATTGTAGTCTATGTGTCTGGGCGCGATACCCAAGAGATGCAGGTTAGATTCCTGCGGAGTGTCTTACTTTTTAAAAAACGATTTTATTTATTGGTTATAATATATTTTCTCAGAAGTATTTTCAAAATTATGTATGTACAATATTAATTATTATGCTTTTAGTTGGGTACCTAGCTCAAAATACTCTTCACGTAAACTACTTCTGTTGATTAACCATACGTACATAGAAGTCTTAATTATTATTATTAATAATACATCAATTATATAAAATTTATCTATCATTCAGTTCTCACAAAAATATATAATTACCTACTCCAGATTTCTTACAATTTTTATTTTTAAAATTACCAACACCCCTAACGAATAATTCTACTTCATTTGTGATTTGGAAATTTACCAAAATACTTGTCTCCATTTCTAGCTCTTAATTAAAGTTCTATAATAAATTCCAATACTGGATGAATGCATCATTGAGTAGGTATATTCCCATATTCTCAATCCTATTCTTTGATTAACTGTAGAGTTAAATTATATTGTTCGGACGATTTTTACTTCTCTGACATCACTATATTTTCAATTAGGTATATGGCACAATATAGACAGTTAATATTTAAGGTTATAAGTAGACTCTATATTAAGGATAAAGAACCCTTTTCTACAAGTGTGTCAAATTATATGCAAAAAACTTTAAAAAAAATCGCGTATCGGATAAACAAAATGAAAAATACTTAGACAATGGTTTATTATTACTCTACTAAAAATAATTATTTACCATATATTTTCCAAACTTATACTCTTAATATACAAATAAGTACAAGATAAAAATAACTTTTTATATAGGTACAACGTTTTTAAATTTTCTGTTGAATTATTATGCTCAATATGCTCAAAGTTCTACTTGATATGAAGTAAATAAAAAACAAACAAACAAATATAGAATACTGAAATATCATTTTGATTGTATAGTAACGCAAGTATATATTAATAATTTAATTGCTAGGACCACCCCCTTAGCAACCAATAATAGCCTTTTACTTTTTACGGATTTTTCTGAAATAACTTTCCATATAAAACAGAACTAACTCAAAATGAATTCAATTCTACTTAAAGATGGCTAAAAGTATTAAAAGAATGCATTGGCATCGTGTTCTGGTATATTATAAAAGTTTAAAATGTCTGGCTAGTCGGGAAGTTAGTTAAAAATCGATTGCAAGATTTGTACTGGACAAACAACCACCGGAGAAACAAGAATATGAGCTAATAAAAACGATGTAAAATAGATGTTCTATGATTAAATTCGTAATATAAGCCAATAAAACATGACACTGTGAAGTAAAATTTAAACATAATGTAGAATTTTAGTGAATGAAATCCATACTATTGCATATTAAATTTAAACTTTCCTTGCGTGTCATACAAACATGTTTCGCGTCCTTGTTTGTTCTATCGTTACCAAATTATTTTGTTTTTTTCTTACGTATATGCCTAAAATGCATCTTGAAATACCACGAGGTGTTACTCTAAATTATTAGACCATTCATAAACGGAAAGTTCATAATGTATGACCACATATTTTAATAAGCCATACGTTTAAGATCTTGGGCCCCACATCATGAAGCGGGTCCCAGGCTGGGATCTTTGGCGGCCCCCCTACCTATCGCTAAGGATAAAGGCAGTGTCGTCACAGTAGCGTTTTCCAAATGGTATACGCGGTAAAATTAATGTGTATAGGTATTTAGTGTTTTATTGTATATTTTAATACATCCATTTGAATTATGGAGATGTCGAGTATCGTACAACCACATAATTTCAAATAGTAATATTATTGAAGGAACATAGCGCTTTTTTTTACTAGTGAAGCAAATTTGTGATGTGTGTTTATCTCACTTATCTGGTTGACTCGCCTCGCCGGACCCCTCCTGAGCCCGGGCCCCCAGGCTACGGCTCTGTCAGTCCTCCCCTTGTGGGGATCATTTTTAAGATACTTTTTCAAATTTTCAGGCAGTCAAAATCATTACAGTTTAACTTTGGTCTGAAAATAATTATTTCATAAATATATAAAACTAAACGATTATATATAAAAAAAACCGAATCAGAAATTAATTTGATGAATGTAAATGTATCTAGAATTGTCATCACATACGCGGATTGGTAGATAGGATTATTATAAAATCTGCATATATTTATATCTCATCAATATTATTAAATCAATAGAGGATGAGTTTTAAAATCTGATTCATAATAATTAAATAAAAATAAAACGTTTGGCGATTAAAAATTCGGTAGTTATTAATAATTATTGTTTTTACGAACTGGACTGAAATACAAATTTGCATAAAAACAATTCGGGCTCGTAAACGCGGCGTTCATTTTGGTATATTTGGTGCTTATCGGTGAGCTGACTGCTGGCGAACTGTTTTACGGTGAATTCGAATAAATTCGCTTTGTACGACGATTCGCCTTTGTTTTCATTGATATGCAAACGAATGTTTCGAAACGTAAAGTTGAAAAATATTTTCCGAACAAATGCTGTGGAACTCTTATAAGCTTTTGTTCCAAGGCTCCGAGGGCATGTCAAATAATGGAACTTTGGACAAACTTTTTTTTACACGAACCGAATAATAAATATTATTTGCTTCACGATAATTACTTCCCATTGTAAAGTTATAAAAACATACTGTTTAACATGAGAATTTTTGAGACATGCAAAAACTTTCACTCATTATTAAAGTTCTCAGTACCTACCGTCATTTTTTTATGAGTATTTTCATTGCCAAAACCGTTCGATTCCGTTTTTAACAGCATTTTTTTGAGTTCACTTGAAGACCAATTCTGTAGCCGCTATCAAATCCGAAACTACTGGCCGTATTTTCAACAATATATGTTGTATTTTCGGACAGTATTGTTACACGTCAGCTTGGTGGCTAGTCAAAAATGAACTATTTAATTAGTGAAGTGATAGTACTCGGCTGTCAAACATTGTGTAACATGAAGCAACATTGTGTGAAGGAGTTTTTATTTGTCGTATGTTCTTGACAAGCTGTAGCAATATGAATATAATAATATTCTATAATATCACTGTTAATAATGTCATTTTACTATATAATACTATTATTTATTTGTTACCCCTTATCGAGGTCAGCTGTTGCGGATGTTAACATTAGCATTTACATGCACTAGAGTGATCTTATTTTTATTTATTAATGCCATGGCAGTTTAGCAGAGCTAAACTCATAATAATTAGCTAATTATAGAAATTCTTAAGCCGAGTAATGCAGTATCTCTGTCTATCATTTTCCGTTGAGCTGATGAATACTCTGCCTTTATTGTCTCATAATGTTACCAAGATACTGTATTTTTTTAGTTTTAATATTACATCGAGATTCTAGACATTTTTCATTTATTCCAGATGAAATGCCAAACGGCCAATGAGCTGTTTGGAAGTGAATATTCTGTGCATAGAACAGACCGTCGAAATGGTAGACGAGGTGGGGGCGTTTTGCTGGCAATTAGAAATGGGGTAGCATTATCCACACAAACTTTATATCCAACCAGATCAAATTTAACTGAATATGATTTTGATTTTAATTTGTGTAAAGTTAATTTTAACTTTTGTTCACTGTACTTGGCCGCTGTATACTTCCCTCCCGGCAGCTCAGCGACTACATACAGTGATTTTTTTCACATAATAGAAAATTTGGTACTGCCCAACAAAAAACTAATTATTTTGGGAGATTTTAATTTGTATTCCGCTGGTATAATTGAATCTGATTATACCAGCTTTAATAATTTATTTAATTTAAAACAATTTTCTTCTGTGAAAAATAGTCTCGGTCGGACGCTTGATTTGGTGCTATCTAACGTTGGTTGCACGGTGGTCAGCGCGTGTGATGAGCCTCTCGTTCCTGAAGATGTCTATCATCCCTCTACTTGCACAATTTTATCTTTTAAGCATGTATCGCACAGAAATGATTCGTCGATTCCTCCACTGAATAGGCATAATCCGCAATGGAATTTTTCAAATGGAAATTTTTTAGCGCTGTATAATTCTTTGAGTACTACAGATTGGACCTCTTTATATGAACAAATTGATGTAAACACGGCATTAGCTATTTTTTATAATAAATTTTATAATAGTCTGGACTCCTGTTTCCCTCGCCGGCTCGTTCATCTACCGAAGTACTCATATCCTAAGTGGTTTACGCCAGAAATTATTTATAATCTAAGGTCAAAGGCATATTATCATGCACTGTGGAAAAAACATAGACGGACTGCAGATTATAGTAAATTTTCCTGTTTTAGAAACTCATTGAAGTGTGACATCTCTTCGGCTCACAAATCATATCTAACGTCGATTGGTCGAAATATTGTCTCAGATCCTAATTGTTTTTGGAAATATATTCATTCGCTTAATTCCAGTAGTACTACAAAAGACAATGCCATGATGACGTTGAATAATGATCCTATAGAGAACCATGTTATATCTGATGCATTTGCTAAGCATTTTGAATCACTTTATAGCTCAATAGAACCGCTACTTGACCCCGATTCTGCTGGTCCTTCGTCTGCAACGCAAGATATTCAAATCTCAGCTTTTGACGAGAAAGATATGGAATATGGGTTTTCAAATTTGTCTCCCAAAAGTTCATTTGGTCCAGATGGCTTGCCACCTTATGTGGTTAAGGGCTGTTACGAACATATATCCTTTCCGCTTAAACATATATTTAATTTAATCATAGCATCCAGCACTTTTCCTGATGCATGGAAAATAACCCGCCTAAGGCCGCTTCATAAAAAGGGATCTAGATCAGAGATCTCTAACTATAGGCCAATAGCAGTTCTTTCGGCTCCATGTAAATTATTTGAATCGATATTACATATAAACATCAACCGTCAAATAGACTCTCGCCTCTCCGATTCGCAGCATGGTTTTCGACTTAGGCGGTCCACAGTAACAAATCTTATAGTGTATAATAATTTTATTTCAAATTCTATGGATAAGTCAATTCAAGTTGATTCTGTGTACACAGATATTTCCAAGGCATTTGATCGTGTTGATCACGATATTTTATTACAAAAGCTTTGTACATTTGGCGCGTCATATAGTATAATATGTTTTTTTGCTTCTTATTTGAAAAATCGCCGTCAATTTGTTGATTACCATGGGAATGAATCGCGGATTTTTAGAACAAACTCTTGTGTTCCTCAAGGTTCAAATCTTGGCCCAATTTTGTTTTTAATATTTTTTGATGATATTGTCAAAGTTATAACCAATTCTTCTTGTTTGCTATTCGCAGATGATCTTAAACTTTTTCGAACTATTGAAACCCCATTATGCTGTGCGATGTTGCAGTCTGACCTAGATGCTATCTCGCAATGGTCTATCTTAAATAAACTTGAATTCGCTACCTCCAAATGTAATATTATTTCATTCAATCGTTCAAGGCACACCTTATTGTTCCCATACACATTGTCTGGTATAATATTGAGTAGGGTAACGGAGATAAAAGATTTGGGAGTATTGTATGATACAAAGTTCACTTTCAATCAGCATATTCTTAACATCAGTACTAGATCTAGCAAAATGCTTGGTTTTGTTATGAGGGTTTCAAAATCATTCGAAAACGTCCGAGTGCTACGTACATTATACGTATCATTTGTGTTGAGTATTCTTGAATATGCCAGCATTATTTGGAGTCCTAATAGGTTCATGCACACAATTAAGCTGGATCGAGTCCACAATAGATTTCTTAGATTTCTCTACTTAAGAACATACGGGTTCTTTCCTTATGATAATGACAATAAAATGAATTTCCCGACTCGTTTTCTTCTGGGTATGCTATCAATGCAATCCCTGTCTACCCGAAGAGTGATTGTTCTTTTAAAGCATTTCTTTTTACTTCTTCGTGGGTTCATTTACAATCCGCATATACTGGCAAATATTAATTTTCATGTTCCCACCAATATCACTCGCAGCTCCACGGTCTTCAAGATACCTCGTCGCAGGACAGATGTTATGTTTCATGATGCTGTGTATCGTGCAATTAGCTTATTTGATGGCACCATAAAGGTTGATTTGTTTTTTATTAATTATATAATGTTTGTAGACGTTTTAAATAGGATAAATTTATAATTGTATATATTATCATATTTCTTTAATATTTACACATGCTGTCTTTTCCACTTTCTTGTCATATTAGTTGTTATTTGTAATTAAGATATTTTTATATATTTGTATGTATTATGTATTATGGCGCATTGGCCAAAAGCTGTAATGCCGTAATACTCTTTTTTATAAATAAATAAATAAATAAATAAAACATTTTAGTAGCCAATTCTTGAATGCGTCACTGTTATAAAAAATATTATATTTATATAATATCTAATGATATTAAAACAAAAGAATAACCATGTTATACGAAAGTGGTTCTGATCGAAGTCGCTCTGTGGTGAGCTGCTCCAACCTAGAAGCCGATAAGGACTAATAAGAAAGAATAAGTACGACAAACCCTCTAGGGATATTAATATTCAATTTTTCTTGTTAGTTACAGTCACCAACAAATATATCTAACAATACACCGCGCTAGATTAATTTTACATAATCTACACACGACTGTTCTAATATTAGGTTGTTAAGCTTCTAAAAATAATTTTGAACAATAGTTTATAAAGTATTAATAGGTACTTGCGTTCACAAAGAAAATCAAATCGCCTCATTACATGCTAGCTTTTATTTTTAGAAATAATTGGGAAAGTGTAACTCACTGAGGTTATTTTTAGATTTTAGATATAAGACTATAATAGTGAAATAATTTTGATAAATGTTTTCATACTTTGGTGATAATAATTCTTTTGTATGAATTGTAGTGTGGCATAAAAAAAATGCATAACAATATGGCCCAATGAGCGACAAAACAATTGCCTTAAACAAAATCGGTTAACCATTGTCATATACTTTGATATTAGCTAAATCATTGTAATCGTTTATTATATTAATTGAATGAGAAAGAAACTATTTATTTTGACTTGTGTTAATACAATTTTTCCGTATTAAGACAGAAATAATAATTAAAATAATAAAATAGTGTGTCGGTGCTTTACTAGCGAAGTGAACCGGAAAGTTTATTTACGTAGAACTACGTTTGTGAGCAATGTCGGATTTGGGCGAAATTATCGAAAGATTTATTTTTGCATTTGTTTGCAAAATATCGCAATGTGTGCATAAAATGGCTGCCGGAACGAAGTTATCGAGGCCTGTTTCATTATACTAAATTGAATTGAAAAGTGCGACCGATTTAAAACTTATTTTATCTTCAAACGTTGTTAGTGATTCTAATGGAACACTTTTAAGACATTTTTATCGAGTGTTTGGTGACTTGCTTTGCTAAATATGTAGCTCTATGTTTTATAAACAATGTGGTAATATGTTAGGTTAAATAATGTAATGTTATAACTGTAGTAAGTGGTGAAGATTTATTTTCAGTTTTTAATGGAAAGAACATTGAGAGTCACTGCTCTTCTGCCAGAGAATTTTTTGACACAATATTTATTTTCCCGTTGTCAGTTTACCGATAAGAGAAAATGTCATTGCTGTGTCTGGTCAGTTTTCTTTTTGTATTCAGTTATATGAAAGCATAAAAACATTGGACTCTCAATGAAAATACGCGCAATTTTTCTATGGCATCGGCAGATAGAAAGTTTGTTTTTAAAAATAATTAAACATGGCGGTAGACAACAAAGAACTTAAATTTTATTGTTTGTATAATAATATACTGTTATTTTAATATGTTACTTATTATTATTATTATTACAATATTTATGCAATATTTTTATTTAATTAGTTGATTTCTTCATAATATCTGTTCTACAATTTAGCTCTTCGTGGAGGCAAATTAGTAGTTACATAATACTGTACAGGTTTATGAAGTTGAAGTCTTTAAAAAAATATATTATAATACGTTTTGAGACGTATCTGTATCAGCGTCCTATGAATACATTTCATGGAATGATCACATTTCCAATGATAAGGTTTTACTAGGAGCCAATTATAAGATAAGAGGTCTTATAATTATTGTTATCGAGTGTAGAAAGGCTATATATTTCTGTCATACTATCCGAAATGGAGAGTACGATTTACCATTTCCATATTCCACTGCACATGGATGTACTGAAATATGACTATATTCTAAAACATTAGAGCGAAGGGTTTAAAAGAATACTATTTTATGTAATAAAAATACTTTATGCAGTCATCAAATATTAAAAATAAATATAAAGGATAATAAGGCTTCAAAATTATATAAATAGATTATCTACAACGTTTAAGGAATGTCCAGGGTTATGCTCTGAAAATACCATAAAAGCTCCATTTTGACATACGCTGAGCATGTGGGCCGTTTGAATTCTATGACTATGTAGGGGTGTTAGTTTACGTAATTTTTTATAGTTAGTAGTTTTGGATTACTGTTAGAATAATTTAAAACGTATTTAAAATACAAAAAAAATATAATATACGATTAGAATTCCGCTGTTGGGTTAATAAATTGCACTTGGATTTGCGAATGGCCGACAAGATTCATCCAAATTGTAGTTGTCTTATCTCATTAGTGAATATAGTGACTTATGTAGAGACATAAGTAAAAAAAATGCAATTTTCGTGCTAATATACTTCACACCTATTTCCATCATTATGTTTGAAATAATCAATATGAGGATGCTTTACCAAAATGGGGTAAGCTTTATTTTAGAGACAATAAATTACCTATTTATTTATAATGAATGTTATCTAAAGTATCCTAAGTGCTGATTTATTCTGTGATGAAATTACAGCTATTACTAAAAAACATAATTTATGAGGAACCATTTGAAACTATTCTTTTGAAAAAATATAAATTATTAACCTTTTAACTTAGCATTCTAGTATTATATTTCATAATGTATATAATATTATAATATTGCGATTATCAAGTATAATATAAGATTTCAATTATTTGCACGAATTATTTCTCATAATGAAAGTTTTTTTCTTTACTTTTAATAAAGACAAAGAATGGTGAATGAAAGCAAATTTTTGTACAAGAGTGGAATGAAATTCTCTGGATGCCGTTTTTGAAAATCCGACGAGATTTTCTCTCTGCAACGAGCTTTATTTGGGTACTTACTTGAATTTTTGTATTTAATGCCATAGTAGTACGAGTGTTATGTGAATTTAAGAGGATGTATTATATAAGTCTACTGACATTAATAAGATATAATATTTTTATTAATTAGGTAGGTATCTACTTGTAATAAAATCTTCTACAAATATGCAACAATTTTTTTACTATATTGTCATATTTCTTTCTTCAAAATAGTATTACGATACAATAAAATAATTAATGTGTCATAATAGAAAATGTTACTCAAACGTATTTCGTTAACATACAAGAGTTCTTCGTATTCTTCCACATTGTAAGAGATCAGGCATCATTGGAAAAATCGTGATCACTAGACGCGTTGATCGATGAAGATATCAATGGCATGCACAGGAACCCTGACAATATTAATAGAGACATTGACAATATTCAATCTGGTATTTCTGGTCCTCACAACTAACACAATATACTATAACTAGTTTTACTCGGTGAAATATTTGCATACACCACCTAGGCCATGCATGCCGCGTCCATTGTGATCTGGCTCTCCACTCCAATACGTTGTCTCTTGAGATCAGCGTCTGCAACAGACCCGAAACGTTGAGGAAATAAAAAGGATAGCCCAAAAATCTATGATGACACAATATAGTATTTAATCTACATGATTTTATTGCAGTCAGAACCGATTTCGTCAGCTAATGCATCCATTTTAGCTGATACAAATATTGCATTATCACAATATAACAATCCTAATCAATTTCTTATGACATGATAATCTATAGCATACTAATTACAACATTACAAACATATGATGTGTTAAAAAACAAATAAATTCAATTTAATTTGGCTTAACCCGTAATTGTCTGTTGTTCCTTTTCAGCAGTAAACTGTATTGTGTTTTATATTTTTTGTGTTAATGAAATTTTATTTAAAAATTTGCAGTGCATGCCGTTGCCAATGTTAATAATTTACATATAATAATATAACATATGAAATGTGATCGATTTGTGAAGTAATATGTACGTTAAAAGGTTGCCATCATCCATTGAAGGGTCATCCATTTAAGATTTGATGTAATTAACTTTTTATAAACATTTTTCTGAATTAATCGTTGGATAAATTAATGATTACTAATTCTAATCTAATTCTAATACAATGCTCAAGTGCTTGTTTTATCTGTCACGGCTACTTTTCAAAAATTTAATGGGGTAATCGTTAAATTTATCGACGTTATAAAAATCTTTGTTATATGGAAGCTTAATAGGCGAATTTACTTCTCGTAAAAACACGTGATCTATATTCTTGTGATTATATAAAGTCTTCGCCCAATCGAGCTCCTAGCTCTCTCCACTCTTCTCAGTCCCTAGTTATTTGCTGCTACGTACAACCACTGAAATTTATGACGTTGTCTATCCAGCATATTTTAGGGTTTATTTAATTTTAGCTAGTAGTTCTTTCATGAAATTATCAAATTGAATTACAATGTTGACTATCGGTTTTTGTTTATAAAATTAAGGTAGATATAAATTAATTCCTATGTTACTCACCAACGTCAGGGATCTCTTCATTTTTTATATTTTAAAATTGTTAATAATTTAATAAACTCATTTATTTATTTAATGGAAAGCCAACCGATAGAAACACAATTTTGATACGCATTTCATATAAGAACTACTAGTTAAAATTGTCGTAATTAAGTAGGATGCCCGTGGCTTAATTTAAAAAATACACTGGCAAAACACTGTTTTAAAATTATGTATGCTCAATATAATATTATATATTGGTTTTTGTCAAATCTTGTGTCTTATTCGCTGAATAAAAAAATAGTTTATCATACATATATATTATATACATAACATATATATTATTTTATTTATTTGGCAACGGTATTATGAAATAACAGTGAATTACCAATGCGCCATAGTATTCAGTATAAGTATACACAGTAATAATTACGTATAGTAAAGAAAAGAGCATATTAAAATCATATTCATGAAATATATCTTCTTCTGACATGTGTTTATTTAGTATTGAATAAAAAAAAATTATTTAATAGATATTTGCTAGTGTATGGATGATTTTAATAAATTTCTATAAATTATAAAACACTGGACATCACATCAATATGACGAATTATAAAATTGGTTACCCTTCTATTGATAGATAGATAGGTAGCTTAATATTTATTAAAGGGTAAAAGTACTAACAGTAAAATGTGAGTTAAATTTTTTTAATATGAGGTTTTTCAATGTATTGGATAACAGTATTTAAAATTCAAAGGCAAGCAAGTTTATTATAGTTTTATACTATTGCACTGTGGAAATCTTTCAATATTTGCGACGTAGAATAAAATTTCGATTTGAAAATGTGGTTCTCCATTGCATATTTATTTTCAACTCTTTTCCAATACAAATATTTGTCGCAAAGATTTTATGTTTCCGTCTTTCAAAATTTATGTAGTGAAAAGATAGTGAAAACTATTTGAGAAGCATGCATAATTTAATGATAATATAATATTGATATTTTACGGCAGTGCTTTTTAAACTTTTTCATTCCAATATGCCTTTAGTGCACAAAAGTTTTTCCACGGCGCAATAAAAATACAATTTAGTGAGATGGGTGAGCCTGACGTTTACTATACATATACTTAAATCTTGGAACCGTTTAGTTTTAAGTGATATTTGATTTTTACTACAGTTTCCGCCAAAAATCACTCCTCACAGGGGTAAATCATCACACATGAGACTGGGGTTCGCTGAGCTTTAGATATTATGAGCCTTTTGTTGATATCCAAAATTCCACCAGATTTATATTAACATATTTTATTTTAATTAATTTACTTTTATAAGATCGTTGAATCAGAGTCCTTTGATTTTTCAATGATTGTTAGATGGAGATTGAAAATTTCGTCCCCATACGTAATGTCTATGATAAAGGTAAACGAAAAGGTAGGGTTTTAAAAATTCCATATCTGCTTTATTCTCACGTGTGGCGTCATGGGACTCTATTTTAGTAAGGCATGATTCAATGGTTTATAATATCAAGATGTGGGTTTATCAGAGAGTTTTTATACTATCATTAAAAAATGTGTAGATGACATAGTAACTCCAAAGCACGTGATTAAAAAATCAGAAATCTTATTATTTTTTTTAATATACATAATTTTGAAAATACTTTTAAAAAACGACAAATTTTAACTAATGGCTTACTTATATTATTTTCTTATGATATAATATTTTCTCAGAAGTGTTTTCAAAATTATGTATGTTAAATAATTAGAATGTTAGGTACATTCTTAAATCTTGTGAATTATTCAGTGAATAAAAAAATAGCTAAGGAACTATTATTATTTGTTTAGAAAATAATGCTAATTATGTGGCTACACCATGGAATATAATAAGTGAATATATTTTTTTATACAAATATAGAATATATTATTTTTAACACTACAACATGCCATGTAGCCCAATGACAGTACTGTAATTAGTAAAATACGTAAAACAATCACAAATACCCAGGATTTGAGAAAATTTCATAAATTTGTTATGACCTCACCAAGGTTCGAACCCGAAGTCCCCGGATGAAAAGCCAGCGTCTTACGCGCACTGAACTACGAAGGCCTTGTAGAGTGTAAAAACGACCATAAAGATACCACATCTCGAAGAAGAAGAATTTACGTCAGTAGTTAAATCGAAGCATATTGTTGAGACATTATAATAATTATCATTGTTTTAAAAAAGAAGAAAATATATTTTTTATTTAAATAATTAGTTACATAAAGTTTCACGCCATGGACATGACACCACTTTTTCTTAGCTCGTATTCTTGTTTGTCCGGTGGTTGTTTATCCAGTACAAATATTGCAATCAATTCCCGACTAGCTAGACATTTGAAACTTTTAGAATATATCAGAATACGATGCCAATGTATTCTTTTAATACTTTTTTCAGTTTTGTATGAAAAGTTATTTCGGAAGAAATCCGTAATCCAATCCACTATTATTGGTTGCTAAGGGGGTGGTCCTAGCAACTAAATTATTAATATATACATGCGTTACTATGGGAATCAAAATGACATTTCAGTATTCTATGTTTTGTTTGTTGCAAAATAGCAAAAAAATGATTTGTTGACAATTGCCTTATTTGTCCTAAATTATTAATACATAGAATTGTCAAGTTTATATGATTCAACAGAAAATTAAAAAACGTGGTAGGTATATAAAAGTTTTTTTTTTATCAAATTCTTTCTTTAAAATAAGAACAAACGAAATAGAAAATGATTATTTTGAATTTGAAAAATCTGTTTTACTTTAATTTAGATACAATGATTCCCTATTTTTTATAGTTTGTCCTATATTATTTTTTAAATAATAATTATTTGATTTTACAACACATAATTACTATTTAACAGCAGTCTTGTTCAACAATATCCTGTTTCGTCCGCTCAGGCGTATTATAAATCTTTTTTTTTTATTTAGTAAAAATATTCATCAAAAGAACACACAATGTTCCATTATTTTAAAGCATTACAAGGTCTCAAAACATCCTTTTATAATGCACCCGGGCTTTAGAAAGTTTACATGAATACACATGAATATGGTAATGGGTATTTCGTAGCTTGCCCCTTGACATTTTCATTTAGTCCCAACAACAGTGAACAAAATAACAGCTACCTAAGTGTGACACAGGGATGCTGTCTTGTACGTATAGATAATTTTGAATTATACAGTTTAACGTGGTTTTCTTATACTGTGTAGACAGATTTCTAATTTTAGAATATACAAAATTTATTATTTTGGTTACTAAAATACTTGACATTATTATTGGGCTCTCTTAGGAATAGTCAAATACAGCTAGTTAAGTCACAGATTAAATTGGTTTAGATAGTAAATATCAATCAGAGTCATTCCATGATATTATGATAAGCGAAATATATAATTTATCTTAGCAACAATCAACTTTAAGTCGATGGTAAATTTAATGATTATACGTATACTGTTTAATGTATACATAGATTTCTAAATAAATCGGTTGATTACGAGAATTTATTAAACATAAAATGTTATTTGAGGTAAAAAAGGTATTATAGATTTTTCTGCTTATTTAAATAAGACAGTAATGTCTGTTTAACTGCATAACGGATGACGACCAACAGTCTATAAGTGAGGAGCTTACCATATTATACTGGTAAAAGTAAACTGTACATTTGTAGAGTGAGATTCGTGTAGGAATAACAATTTAATCCACTGACGGTTTTCTTTTTCTGTTTGGAAAGTTTGGTTTAAGACTTGGTTATATTATAAAATTGAATATTATGCCGAAAAAAATATTCTAATTATATTATAAAAATACTGAATCATTTAATGAAGAATTTAAAAAAGACGGATGTAGCTAAGTAAGTAATACTTTTTTTTTGACCATGTAAGATCTAATAAGATCATATTGTGGGCCTCCACAGAGTGGAGGTTTGTATTAACAGATTTAGTTATTACGAGAAATGGATGTCAGCCACTTGCTCCACCTATTAGGACCATACTCTGACTCATACACAAATTGATAAACAATATGTGAACTTTTCAGACCTAGGATTCAAACCTAGAACCCACGACGCTATAAATAGGCCGACGCTTAAACTACGCGGCCATCGCAGGGTACTTATTAATCACTAAAATTCTAAAAACGGTGTAAGTAATGGCTGCTCAAGTATCCGCTTTTTCCAATTAATCGCTTAACTTCCTTCAATATGCACCCTTTGTCGCTACTTAACATTGACAGAACAAAGGTGATATTCAAGCACACAACTCAAACATTAATAGGTAATCTTGGAAAAAAAACTGTCCTCGATTATATATTATCTCGGGAAAGTTTTTAAAAGCGGGAAAAAGTATTATCTAAACAAATAAACTACAGTATTTGGTTTCGTTAAGCTGCTTTAAGTAAATTGAAATATATCACGTACGCTGAACTACCACATTGAATCAAAGCGAATATATTTGAACAATGTATGTTTTCCGTAAACGGAACAGAGACGTGGACAATAACACCTGGCCTTATACATAAACCACGAGTAATATAGCGGATGGTGGATATATATTATATTAAATTAAATATTTCTTTGCGACATAGATAATAATATATAAATGTATTTGTCAGCAAACATCACCGTCTATGACATCGAAAATTAAGTGGCAATTGGCTGACCATATCAGTAGAAGGGATGGTGGTGAAGAAAAAAGTCCTAATATGGTGGCCTGAAACGTCGCATCGCAGAATTGGAAAGTACGCTATTATGTGAACGAATGATATTAAAAGTGAACAGGATGGCTAGCAAAGGGGATATAAGTATTATAATTCTGTAAATGCTGCACAAAAGAAGGTTCAGGACTAGAAAGAGTGGAGGCAGATTGTGACGACGATCCCTGCCACGAGTCATATGATATTATAAATAGCATGGTAATGGACTTAAAAAACAAAACAAAATGCAATGTTCTGTGAATAATTCGTTTTACTTAAAAATAATGTCATGACTTTCCACCGAGTTAATTATATAGAGTTTAGAGATAATAATAAAAAATATTGTATTAAAAAATGCGCGGAACAATAGTATAATATACTCAATACTGAATACCTACATATACAAGGTATAGTCACCAACTAACGTCGTACGTATTGTAAAATCAGTATGGATGTGTCTGTGAAAGTTGTAAATTGCAATCACAAGATTTTAGTAAAGGCGAGATAATGCAATGCAATGCAACTACGTGTTGCACATTTTCCCCGCTCACTGCATTGAGATTAAGTTGCCTGCAAGTTTCAATATTTGCCAAACTTAAAAGCATTAATACAGCGATTAACTTGGATAGTTTAACGTTTTCATCTAAGTTTTATTTAATGCATTTTTATTATGCTATAACTAATAACACGGTCGTTAAAATGTTACTTTTGATCAATTTTAAAATTATTTTAGTAAAATTTGAAGTTATTATAAACAAAAATAAATGGATTTATTCTCCAAATATTAAAGCTTTGAAATTTATATTATTAGTATAGCATAGAGTACTCGCGAAAAGTCATATTTTAAATGCATGTAATGGAGTCGAATCTGACTTTACATTTACATATTATCCTGTTTTCATATGCTTTGCGTCATTACCGTTCATTACTGAAATTATAGGAGTTTTCAACAATCTTCTTCCATATAGAGGGATCCTTGTAGTTACTCAGATTGTTATTTCAGTCGCTTTCCTGATAGTGTAACTACATCTTAGCCGGCTCTCACATCAAAACTCGTCTCGCTTGCAAAGTGTCGAATACGTCGATGTGTCGTCATCGTTACAAAACACACTTTGCCAAATGGAGCTCCGCAGATTGGTAGAATGCGACTGTTTAGTTTGAAAAACAACATCTCATCAAAATCGACAAGTTGCACGCAGTCTACAGTCGAAGACGCCAGAATTTATACAAAAACCTACGAATTGGTCATTCCTATACCAGCTCGCCGATCGCCGCATCAAAATATCTAAACGTTTCGATGGTTACATGCGACTGTCGCTCTCGCGTTTTCATATTCAACACCGGATCGACGTTCTTGGAAGGTTTGATTTATGGCTGTGCGGAAGACGAGGCGAGTTTAGATGTGAGACCCGGCTAAACACACACGCCTTAGCAACCTCTACAAAAAAATCCATTTTTGATTCTTTATATGAAGTCAGAACAAGCGTATCTGAATTATGAACATAAAAAGATTATCAACTAGGATGCTTAGATCATTCCAAGCTTAAAAACATTTTGGAACATACCTATGAATCTGACAAAATAAATGTAACATAATATACTTTTTAATGTTTTTTTTGCGTAAACAATGTTTTCAACATGCATTATCGTATATTTAAATCAATATGCTTATATTTACAGTTTTCAAACTAATGACAACAAAAAATTTTAAAAGTGCTTTCCTGTAAAATGTCAAAAAATCAGTTAGGCTTGTTCTTTTCTAAGGAGAGGACATGCTTACTTAATTAATACATATTTCTTTAGTTTAAAAAACCTATACCTAAGATTTTATAAGTGCACTAATGCGAGCTTTGAATATATTTATTACAAATACTTTGAAAAGTTTCATTCAAATGAGACTGTTAAAAACGTGTCTTTTAAAGGTCATCAATTAGAACCCTTGTCTCTGCGTCAAGAGACCAGTTGGTCCAATGGTAAACTTTCATAACGCAGCTTACAACAGACCCAAGTGAAGCGGTTCACTCCAAACTTGAACCAATAAATTCAGAATGAGCTTACTTAACTGTTTCCACAGAACTTAACTCACTAACAAAGAACTATGGGCATTTAAACTTAATCTTACAAACTACTGTGTCTGACTTTGCGCCAATTATAACGCTTTTCCTAAAGTCTAACATAATATCATGTTTTTTTGTTTTATTTTCTGAGGTTTACTTAGATTCCTCGAAGAATACTTATAAAGTTTTAATGTTTTACCCACAACTGCATTAAAATAGAATTATATTTTTATTTTATAGCAAATGTTTATAATATATATATATATAAACATTATATTTAAGTAATATAATTAAATTCTAATGGATTTAAGTTTTGTGTTATTCCATTTGAGTTGTTTTTGCAACCCGGGTTTTCACATTTCGGCATCTTCAGGCACTGTGTACACTCACCAAAAGGTGGAGTGGAATAAGCAAAAAATGTGGAATAAGCAAAAATAGGCCTTCATTCAGTAGATTGATTATTACTCAAGATTTTTAAAAGAGATATTTTGTATTCGGCAAGCTTTTGTGTTCTATTTATTTCGTTTATACAAAGTAAACACTCCATTAAAAAATATATTAAACCTCATAACAAGTAAACGGTGTACCTACTAACTGTAAATCATTCAAAAAAACTATATGAAAATCTATATTGAAAAAACTTTGAAAATAATTCAGTGTTGAATGCCTGAAGCACGTTCATGGTCAAAATTCGCGTGTTACGATGGGAAGCGTGAGTGAAAATATTTAACTTTGAATGGTTTTGCATGTTGCAGTATTATCAAATAGATCTTACAAAAAGTAAAGACTTTAAAAAGTAAAAAAACCAACTATGTCCTATATTTCACAGCTTTGTAGTGTAAGAGTTACGAGTAAACTTAACGAATTGAACGTCCAGATGTTATCGAAGTGTGCATTTAAAATGTGCTGTGTGCCACACAAATCTTATTAAAGACTTCGCGTGTAATATAAATTAAAAGAAATATGTTTTAGATATTGAAAAATATACCTAATAATACTACAATTTCAATTCAAGGTTATTTGTTATTTTAAAGTTAACAATTACGAAATTATATTGGTTTATTTTTAAATGAAATTAATTCAATCGTACCTACTAACTGTAATTTTTTTACAGATAAAATAAAATATGTATATAACCTATATAACTGACCAATTGACAGGCGAATGAAATCAAGATTGATCTTTATAAAATAATTGTCTGGATAAAGTAATTTTATCTTAATATTGTCTTTTATTTTAATTAACAAAAATAAACAACGTAATGTTTTATTGATGGTTTAAAAAAAAAAGTTTTTTTTGTTGATTTTACTTTATTTGAGTTATTTATATTGACAAGTGTTTTGGAATATGAACTCATAAATCGGAGATCTAGACGATTTTCTACCAATATTGCGAGAGATTATTGTAATATCGGGTATATTATAATGTAAACATCCTATTCTCTTCTCGTTCATAATAGTGGCAAAATCCTCATTTATGTTATTTGCCGTTTTTAATTTTACATATATTTTTTATTAATTTTATTGTATATTTTAATTTATTTTTATAAATTTAAAATTTTCCTGATTGTTTTTAAATTCTTCTTATTCTTTCTTTTACCCTGTCACGCCCCAGCGTTGGGGAAAAGGACAAGCACAAGTTCGCGCCACTTCCCTCAGTTCATCACCAACTCTCGCACCTTCCGCCATGCCAGACCTGCAGGGCGTAGATCCTCCCTGTAGCATCGCTGCAAGGTGAGGGAGAACCGGCCACGGCGACGGAGCCCTTGAGGCTGTGTTACAAGGGTATGCAGTGTCGCACTCTCTGGCGGTATCCGGAACACATATCCCAGCCTCGTAAAGCGTCTCTTCGTTATTACCTCAATCACCGACGGCTGCTGTGTCCGCTCACGAACGTCTTTGAAATGCGTGTTAATTAATGTTTTTAAATTACATGATAAATATAAATATATAGATATCTACTATACCTATACTATACATATGTTTTATATTTATTAAAATACATATTATATTTTCTACAAAAATGTATAGTTAAAATAGATAATGAGATTTGATATCAGCACATCTATTCTATACACAATACTGCTTTCGGACCACTACGGCAGCTATCTAGGGTAAGAAATTATCGAAGTATTAGCACTAATTATTGTAATAATTACACTAAGTTAGCCGTCTAAACAGTCAAAACTCGCCCTAAAATTTAGCATTGCCAAGACAGGTGCTGTTAAAACATACCACTTATTGTAACAATAACAACCAACTTATTGTAATTGTTACAATAAGTGCTAATACTTCGATACTTTCCTACCATAGATAGCTGTTGTAGCGGCCGAAAGCAGTTTTGTGTATAGAAATGGTTTATAAGGTTTCAGTTTTGATTAATATGAAAGCCAATTGACACTAAATAATTATAATGAAATCTGTAATAAATTTAAAAATTGAGAATACGAAATCTATAGAGAGAGTTTTAGTAATGTTTTATTATTTTAATGCAGCAGACTTATTCAATGGGAAACTTATAACACCAATTGAAATTTTAATATCGTCCTCTAAATGTAGCTTTTAAGTCGGAGGAAAGTTTCACTGATCCTCCACAGAATGTGAAGTTAAAACTTGTAATCGCCGAAATCTTCATCTCGAAGTTAGCGTTACCCTTTGAAAACTAAACTAGTAATCGGCCCAGAACTATTTCAATCAGTTCTCATTTTGTGCTGCCGAAATCAACTTTGCAAATCTGAATTGAATATGAACACTTTGCTCAGAAGAGAAGCGTTCACTATTAAGCCTTAACTGTGAGGCATTTAATTTTGCAGTATTGCACTGTAGAAAGAGTTTCGTGAGTCTGAAATATACAGAGCTATGGATTAATAACTTCACAACACCAATATTTCAATTATTTTTTTTGCACATATTTAATAAATAAATAATGTATATTTTCACACGACGATTGGCTAGTATCTATTGTAAGGATCTCTTATCTAATTGTAGATCCGCTGTATGAGTTGATACATATTTGTAGTGGGTGTCTGAATCAAATTTGGCGTGGGCTTTTCGTATACTTCTATGCATATATAAATATATATATAAAAATGGGGCTTAAAAGAGTCTACACTTTACTAATGTGGTGAGATTCAGATAACGGACCACATTGTGGAATCATACACCAGGCTAAACCGAAAACTGTTGCGTGGATTGGTGTCTTGACAGTTAAATTGTAACCTGTTGCATGACTTGTTTTGTGGTTTTGTTTTCTATTGTCTTCTTGAACAAAATGTTTTTTTTGTTTTATTTTACTATTGCCATATGATTATAAAATATATACGTATATATACGGCGCATGTCAAGGTAACTGAAGAGGTACAGAACGCCCATGTTTAAATATTCGTATTATAATAAGTAAACCAGTGAAAAACAGTACTATTTTTTGAGCAAATTAATGTCTTATTCATCTGCCCTATCCTAGTTGCGTCTTATTATAGTGACAATGATTTGAGTTACCCCATCTCCATCCGCCATGTATATGCAGCCGCGGTTTGAGCACGGTCACCTTTCATGGCGCTATAAACGTATCAGCATGAAAAGATTTTAGTGCCACACTACCTTGTCCCAAAACGATACTGCACGGGACTGATGTAACAACTATGCACATTCGTGCTTAAAGAAAGAGTTTTAGAAAATAAAAAGAATCATGACTTGCTCTGCCGTTATTTATCTCTAATAACATGAAATGTCCTCTGTACCCGTGTACTGAAACTCTGCCAAAACAGAGGAGTAGGGAGTTGAAAGTGATTAATCTAAGGAGAGATCGGAATTATTCAGTCCTCCATATTATGACGCAGCAAATTTTTCAAATGCCTTAAAGTTGGCCTTTGTTGACATAAAGTCGGCGTGGCCAATCTGGTGAAAGTACAGAAGTACTAATACACGCTTGAAGAAGTTGATGTGAATTAATTCCAATAATTACGCTATCTGAAGCAGCTTAAAATTCCGCCATGTAAAGGCATGCAACTTTATAATTTACAATGTAATGCTATGTATTACCAATATGATATTTTATAGGTTGTCGAATATTGAATATATTATATAAAATACCCTGAATAAAGTGAATAAACTCAAGGAATATACAAAACTCAGGATAAAATAGAATCCTGACAGTATTGATTGAGTCGGTAGGTTTGAAAATGTCATGTCTTTCACCTCTTTCAGAAAAATCTAATGTCCGATCTGGCAAATCCGATAGGATAACAAAGTAAACTATCACATTTTTACTTTGAAATTTCTGTCAGATAACCCCGATATTGTCGACCCATTCGCATTCGTACTCACGGCTTAACTTTTTACCACATTATCTATTGAGAATGACCCCGAGTCAGAATGGTTGAAGAATAAAGAAGAAGGAAAAATACACGATGACAGCCCAACAAGTATTTCAATTTATTTATTTATTTTTTACATATTGTCATCATCATCATCATCATCATCAGCCGGAATCTATCCACTGCTGGATGAAGGCCTCTTCAAGTTGCTTCCACTTCTCTCGGTCCTGTGCATTGCGTTGCCACGTACTTCCGCAGAACTTAATCATTTCATCGATCCAGCGGCCTCTAGGTCTACCTTGTGGACGTTTTGTACTTCTTGGATACCACTGGATGACTAGATTTGTCCAACGATTGTCTCTTCTTCGAGCTATGTGTCCAGCCCATCTCCATTTAAGGCTTTTAATAAACTCTATTACATCGCAAACCCTTGTCTGCTTCCTTATCCACTCATTCCTCATTTTGTCCTTTCGCGTTATGCCCAGCATGCACCTCTCCATACCACGTTGTGCTACTCTACTTCTGGATCTCTCTTTTACTTAGGGTCCATGTTTCACACGCATATGTCATCACGGGAAGCACACACTGGTTGAACACTTTGCGCTTTAGGCACAGTGGAAGGTCACTTTTGAAGACATTATTCAGGCGGCCAAAAGCACTCCAGCCTAGCTTTACTCTGCGAACAATTTCATCAAATATACATCCATCTATAGATACTTGTTGTCCCAGATAGATGTAGCTTTTCACCTGTTCGAGCTGAGTGCAATTGATGAGGATCTCTTTTTGGCCTGCAAAGCAGTTGAACATGACTTTCGTCTTTGTTACATTTATTTTCAAACCTAATTTGTTGCTTACTTCAGCGAGTTCCTGCATTCTGCTTTGGAGGTCTTCTGAGTCTTGCGAGAAAATTACTATGTCATCGGCAAAGTGCAGATGATTCAGGTATTCTCCATTTATGGGGATCCCTTTGTCATTCCAGGCAAGTTGCCTGAATAAGTCTTCAAGGGTAGCTGTAAATAGCTTAGGTGAGATTGTATCACCTTGTCGGACTCCTTTGCTGATAGGAAATCTGCGCGATGGTTTATGGAGATTTACAGATGCTGTTGCGCTACTGTATATATTATTGAAAATATTTATATAGCGTCCAGGGATTCCTTGTTTTCTGAGTGCGTCGAGTATTGAACATTTCTTTATCGAATCAAACGCCTTCTCATAGTCTATAAAACCCATGCATAGTGGCAGTTTGTATTCCTGGTACCGCTCTATGATTTCTCTGACGACTTGGATATGGTCCATAGTGCTGTATCCTCCTCTAAATCCGGCTTGTTCTCTCGGTTGGTTCTCGTCTAGTACATTTTGCAGACGGTTTGAGAGAATTTTTGTGAACGTCTTGTAGAGAATAGGGAGTAGACTTATTGGACGATAATTTGCTAGGTCTTCTCTGTCACCTTTTTTGTGAAGTATGACAATGCTGGCATTTTTCCATACCTCTGGGACATCCTCTTTGCATATGCAGGCTGTGAACAATTGTGCAAGTACTTCATTTGCATCCTTTCCTGCTTTTTTGAAGATATCTATCGTTAAACCGTCTTCCCCGGGGGCTTTTCCACTTTTCATGTAATTTAAAGCATGGGTTACTTCCCAGGATGTAATTTCGGGAGTATGGTCTTCCGAATTTCCATTTCTATGAAGATCTAAGTCTATAGTCGTATTGTCAGTGTCATCACTGTAGAGATCCCTGTAGAACTCTTCAACTCGGCTTAACAAGTGTTCCCAGTTTCTGACGATAGAACCATCTTTTGCTTTTAGTGCTGTGATTTGACGTTTTCCTATCGACAAGCATTGCTTGTTTTTGTTTAAACTTCTGCCTGCTTTCACAATTGCTTGTATTAGGTTTACATTGAATTTACGAAGGTCTTCTCTAATCTTCCTTCGGAGGGTTTTGCAAAGTGATGAAAACTCCATATCGTTTTGTGCCTGTCTATCGCTCTTGGTTTTCCTTCTCTGCTCCATAAGATTCAATGTTGCCTTCGAAAGCTTGGTGGAAGGTGTAACTTCTGAGCTTTTTACGCCTGTTTTTTCTGCACATAGGCTGACTATGGCCTCAATGATGTATACTGATGCCAATAGGTATACTTCTAAAAAATGTTGAGACGCCACTGTCCAAGAAAGTCAGCAAATCCTATCTCTAGCCTCCGCGTGGCGTCCCCCGGGCAATGCAGATAATGTGCTGTATAACGCAACATAATATCTGTAGCTAATAGAGAAGGGTGCAAGGCGAAACTCTGGCGCCTTAAAACGAGAGACCTTTGGCTACGGGAAGGATCACCCAGACAGAAAAACCACACACCAACCCGTCTGGACAGCGTGGTGTGTTATGTCCAAAACCTTCATATGAAAAAAAAACTTCTAGAACCCGGCCCTCATTCTCCGGAGGCCAACTTGATACTGATCACGGCAGCGATCAGCGAAGGAAGGCAGAGGGTGCTAACAATCCCCGGAGACCCGGAAAAGGCTGCCAACAGATGACCATTGCTACATATAACGCAAGAACATTGTCCAGCGATGCCAAACTTGTAGAGTTTCAAGAAGAGCTCCGGAATATCCACTGGGATGTTATCGGACTCAGCGAAGTGAGGCGTAAAGGTGAGAGTATTATTACTTTACAAAGCGGACATGTGCTGTACTCCAAAGGAACCGATGAAGGACGCACGAGCGGTGTTGGATTTGTTGTCAACAAAGCCTGGAGGGACCGCATAGTCGAGTTCAACTGCATTTCTGACAGGGTCGCAAGCGTGATACTTAAAATCAATGCTAGGTACCGGATTCAGATTTTGCAAGTATATGCTCCGACACAGAGCTATCCTGATGAAAAAGTGGAAGAGTTTTACGAGGAAATAACATCCTTGAAAAATAAAAGTAAATGCCACTTCAACATCATAATGGGAGATTTCAATGCACGTATTGGATCATACCAAAGAGATGACGTAGCGGTCGGACATTTCGGACATGGCTCAAGGGATGGTAGAGGGGACATGCTTGTGGAGTTTGCTGAAACCAACAATCTTCACATCATGAATTCCTTTTTTCAACATAAACCTACACGTAAATGGACGTAGAGAAGCCCGACAGGAAGGACCAGCGAAATCGATTACATCCTCACTGACAAAAAATATACATTTTTAAACTGTAAGGTGATCAATCAGTTTAACACCGGCAGTGATCACCGGATGGTGAGATGTAAGATAAGATTGAACGTCAAATCAGACAGATCCAAACTGCAGAAGAAGTCAAATGCTCGGGTATACCTGCAGAACAATACTGAATTCCAAAATGAACTCAAAAATGCACTATCGGCTTTCTTAGATGAGAACGAAACCGTTTCCCTATCCAACGCGGAGGATATAACGAATATTATTTACATATTGTGGACATTACAAATTACTTATGAAGTTTACGACATTCACAACATGACATGAAAAATTATTAGAAAAAATAAAGAAAAAAAAAAGTAATAAAATTGATAGAAATGAAAATATAAAAAGAGAACATAATATAAACACAAAAAAGCAGTGAAAATACAATTATACATATTATAGAAGTTCAAAGAAGTATACCGAGTTTGCTAAGGAGACCCTATTTTAAGAATTTATAAAATAGCGTCGACTTAAACTCACCTCACGCAAGTGGAATATATCAATACCCGTAGCAATTTGGTTGAACATAGTTATCGCTTTCCCAATTAGAATTACCAGTGGCAGGTTGGTTCTGCACCTTGGGAAAATAAACAACTGATGCTCCCTATTTCTAAGATCAGGGACACACAGGTCAACACTACCCATAATGAATTTATACCTCGTAGGTATAAGTCGAAAAAAATACGTAGCTAAATAAAGATCTCTTCTAAATTGTTGATTGCTGTATGTAAGGATACCTAAGAGAAAGTCAGTAGGACAAAACCACGGATAGTATCCATAAAACCTCAAGTAAAGCAGTCTCAAGAATTTATTCTAAACCCTTTCGACCATAAGGCCATACTTCAACTGATGCGGTGCCCAAACAATAGACCCACTCTCGAGCGTGCTTCAAACTAAAGAATTAAACAAATGTTTTAATACCGTAACATCCGAAAAGATACGGGAAGTACGCATGACGAAGCCCAACCCATGTAACTATATGGCTAATAAATGTCAGTATAATAAATGTGTATATGTTACACCGAATGTGCGAAATTAACTATTACATGAAATGCGCAAAATTTTGGCTAATTCATGTAATAGTCAAGCCTGTTGCCTTATTCATGAATTAGGTAAATTTTCTGCTGAGTACATGAATTCGCCAGAGTATGGAATTCTTGAACTGTCAACATGACAGAAGAAAAAGTAAATTTAATACGGATGGTTTTATTAGTTATAATTGGACATAATATAATATTATTATTATTAGGTTAGGTTAGGTTAGGTTAGGTTAGGTTTTGTAATTCTGAATTAAACTATTCAACTGAATGTCCATTTTGAGGTTAGCTATCAAGTGTCAACAAACTATCACAAACATTCAATCGACCATTGCACGTTTGATACCCAAGCACGAATCAAATCGCGAAAATACTTTTCAATAAAATTCTTCCGTTATCATATTATAGTTCTAGATTTTTTTGCGCATAGTAAATGGATATGAACGTCATTGTAGGACGACATTTGACACATTTGTTTATTTTGATTAGTTGCAAAAAATACCACCGTAGCGCTACTATCTAATTTTTCCAATACATGAAGTAGGCAGAAAAATTACTGCCGAATTCACGCACTCTTCAGATATTTTGTCTAATTCATGTATAAGGCAACGGGCTTGCATTTTTCATGATTTAGGCAAAATTTTGCCCATTTCATGTAATATTCAATTTCGCACATTCGGCGTAACATATATACAATAATAAACTATGGGTAAAATGTTTTATATAAATAGCAAAATGTGTGATGTAAAAATAGTCTCTAAATACTTGCAATGAATTGCCGAAATATTCCAAATCTAAAAATATTTAACATTAATTCTGTAGGCGCGTAATAATACGTTTCTCGGCTTTTCCCGTGTGTTTACACGCATTTCAATCAAATGGAAAGCATATTTTTGAAAAGCTGCCCCGGTTTTGTCTTCGTGAGATATGATACCGCGGTATACCACAATAACTTACAAACTACTAAAGTGGATGAATAATTCCACACGCACATATTATCCACCCACCACGTTGAATTAAGCACGCATGCCAAAGTTTACCCACGCCTGAACTTCTCAGGCAGCGGTAGGGAAACTTTGACAATTTGATGTGTGTAATCAAATTACGCAGGATGTATTATTTGACATGCAGTGTAAAAGGTTTCGTAACGATGAATTTAGAGTAATGTACGAACGAATCAAGATAATTAAATGTGGAAACATCTACGATAATTTGGGTGTAACATCTTATTCTTTTTATAGTGTAGCCATGTAACTAGCATCTTAACTAATAATATTATTTTTATATGTATGGGGATAGGCAACTCAATCCGTGTCAGCATATTGATGGGCGATCAGTTCATAGCTGACTACCATGATTATTTCCGCGATATCCATTTTTCACATAGTCAGCTATATCCGATGACGCAAACTCCATTTATAGTAGCTGACTCAGTTATTATAATTATTTCATAAATATTCTTTTCAAGATATTATTTTAATTGTGAGTACGTCAATAAATAGCGAATCATAATTCATTGGACATGTTACTAAATATAAGTTCCCGGTCAGTTAGTATCTCAGTCTCTGTATCGCTCCGCACAACATCTCATTCTACCGAGATTCGGACCTCGTAACAGTATCATAAGTATTGTAACATAACTACTGTAATACACTCTTGTACCGACTGCTTACGTTGCAAATAAAACTCACTCCTCCATCCATCGGAGCAACCACCAAATCTCGACGTCATTATCCACTACACCATGGCTCCCACAGTGATGACTCCCACATATTTATGTATATGATTTCGAAATATTTCTTTTTAATCATTGTTTTTTGTATGTTACTGTTAGAACTTAAAAACCACCATTATCACGAAACTTGCACATCTTATAGACTTAATTGTCATTGTAAATTAAGAACAGTTATATCTCGGTATTTTAAGTTGTTCCCAAGTTAAGATATCACTACCCGAAAATAACACTTACAACAATTCATCATGAATAGGTAAAGTAGTAGAAATTGAAGTGGTGGAATGGTGAGGTGGTGTATGGGCATAAAATTATGTGCTTAGATGTTGTCTATATTACTGATTTAAAAATAAACACATAGAAACCGTATATGTATTTCTTCATACTGTATGTATGTCTACTTATTGCTTCCGAATTCTATTTGGATGAATTCACAGGCTTTGCTAGTTGTCAATAAACTTCAATGTGTATTACTGTCATGTCATTGTGTCCAATAAAACAACTCCATAGTATTTTGAATTTATACATATTATATTATTATATATACATATTATATACTTACATATCGTCACCTCCATACCATAACTAGATAACTCTGATTTGATCATTCTTGGGAAAATTAAATTTAAACTTTACTTGATGAACATAAACCTAGGCTATAAATAGTATTTAAAATAAAAATGGAAAATTGTGCTTGTCTAATTGGTTACTATTAAATAATGTTCAATTGTATGAAAAAAATATTGTAGACATATTATTTTATTTATTTAACGCATTTATGGTTTTAAGTTATTTAATATTAATTTCAAACGCAAAATTAATACAGTTCCCATTAACTTATGACTTACTTAGTTTTATCATTTTGTAGATAAGGAAATGTACAATCATATTCAATAGCTATCTCAAAAACAGTGAAAATCAAGTTATTTAGTTGTTGTATTGAGGTGACGATATATAAAAGCAGTTTTTATTATACACATATATAATATGTTATACACATATTTAACTTATTCATACATAAATAGTATAACTATATAATGTGACATCAATTTGCATTTTAATTATTTTAGAAACCGACGTATTGATTATTAAAAACTGAACATTGCAAATAAAGTTTATATATTCACTTGCTAGAAGTAAATGACGGTCACTTTTAAATTGTGTTCCTATCTTTATTACGTGTGATTTATTTTTCATTATTGGAATATTATTTCAATGTGCGCTCGTGGTATTGGCATTGTGCGCCCCACCGTTTCCTTCCAACGCGCGGGCGCAAATGTCCGAAAGTTTTCGGTTCGGCCGCGCAAAGTTTGAGCGTCGGGCGAATAATTTATGAAACATTTACTCGCAAATGTGAGGCAATAAAACGCCACCACTGCATTAAGCATTTCCATGATGTATGGCAAGAGTGTGCCGCGCAGATTCTGCTGAATACTTTCCCGCGACTTTTGGTTCTTTAAAAGAAGTTTTACTTTTTTGAAATTCTGCCTTGTTTATTTTTGCCGAGATAAATATGCACGCCACTGCTTGCGAGATAACTCACCTAGATGGGCTCGAGTCGTATTTGGAGGAAATTGTGGCAACTTAATAATTTTATTCTTACAAAAACATGTGGTTGGCAATTATTTATAATCTTAAATACTGTTTATATATCACTTACAAACAAAATATTCATCAGAGTATTTGTTTCACCGGAAAAAAACTACATTTTCAATAATAAATTGAATCAATTGCTACTCTCCAAAGAGAGCCTGATTTTATAAAAGAAAAAATTGTAATTTAACTACAACTGACAAACAGTTGGAACTAATGTGATTCAATTAGTAATAATTGGGTTGGTATTACTGAAATTGTAGGAATCCGAATCTAAACAGATTATTTTCTTATAATAATAATGACTAGTTTTTTTTTGACTAGTAGTTGGTAGTGAGAACGGGATTCTCCGAAGTCATAATATATGCGTATATGATCTAGTACCTATTCATAAAAAAATACATGTTTCATTGATACACAGTAAGATCGTAATTGATTTGGCGAATGGCTAACGATCATACCTCCAGTCTATGGAGGCTCTTATTTTTCGCTGAGGAGCAAAGATGATGTGATATTTTGGATAATCTTCTACTTGATCAAGTAAATTCGCATATCACAAGTCGTACTAAAACGTGGTAGTAAAGAGTTAACGTGATATTAATAATTATAATTTTTATAATACGTTCACTAACAAAAAATAATATTAATAAAATTGTATTAAATATCGGAAAGTAATTTTATAAAATAGAATATGTGAATCTAAATGACGCCGTCTAATATTGAAATATCTCTCTAATAGAAAACGGTTATTTTGCGTTACCTAGTATATATTTATTTACAATTATTATTTTCTATTAAAATTGAATAGAAAATATAAAAAAAATGTCAGGAAAAAAACATTAAACTTTATTTATATCAACATCATTTTAATGAATATTATCTTGCGGTGTTATATTAATTATGATTACAATATATTTTCGTCAATTTAATGAATTAATATGGATGTTCAAGTAATCTATCATGTACGATATAATTATTTAATATGGTCATGATTATACCTACTAAAAATATACATGTTAATGATTACATGTGACAATCAAAGACTGCAGTAAAGTGATACTGAAAAGGACGAGGAAGAAGAATTAGCTCCAAATAAGAAATTAACACTCATTGCTAAACTTTTAATTACCACATTTAAATAACACGTTAATTATTTCGAATGGCCAAGTACTCCAAACGCGCCAGTCGCGGTGTTAGCACTAAATGAGTTAACAGATCCGATAAATTTGCAAAATAAAAGATTTCTTCAGTTAGAGAATATATTATCGAATACCCGGTGTTTCTCACCTGGAAAAATGGCATGAATTAAAATTAGCAAACATTTTAATATGCATAGACCATATGGTCTACAAACAAAATAAAACATGTAAGTTGTTCATAGAAACGAAAATCTTATAACATGTACGTAATTATTATTTTTAAAGGACAGTTAGAATATTGACATTAATTACTATAATACACCGTTTATACGTTCATGGGTTTACTGTTGACAGTAAGTATTATCGCGGACATAACAAGAAAATGTAAGGGGTAAACATGTATTATCCTGCAGTTGCAAGCATGCATGCATGATTCAAAAAAGTTTGGAAGCTGCTGAATTTTCATGCCACAGTATGGGTTTTTTCGATCTGCGCTTGCTCAGTCGAACGATAGTGGCGAACCTGCCGGCCAAAAAACTAACTATACTTATTTTGAGGTTAACCGATTTTCACTACCTGTCAAATAGTACCATAAAATGATAACATCGCGTCTCGCTTACTCTTGAAGAATGAGATTGGAGAGACAGTTAGCACTTTTATGAGTAAACAGTTATTGTCACGATGGTTTAAAATATGCACTATTACTGCCAGTAAATCCATGCACGTGTACAAGCGCTATTATGTTATGTTATATTATTTTATAATATGTAATATAATACATTAGTATTGTAGTTTATTCTGCATTTAATGAATGTGTCTGAAATAGACACAGATTTGACAGTTTAATTTAGTACCTATCTTATTAAAATTTAGCATTGACTATCAAAACTATGGCGTATTGACAGCATGTATTGATAAACTAATGATTTTAAATCACTACTGACATAATTCTGTTCTACATATGGCTCTATTGTTCATTTTAATATTACGACATTCATATTAAAACTCTTTTATGATATTATTATATTTTATGTGGTCATTAAATTTAATTTTTAAGATGAAAAAAACAAGGTGTCAAAATAATACGTCTTCCTTACATAGTTATTTAGTTCATCAGTACATTTTATATACTTATTCTCAGTAATATTTTAGCTATAAAGAAGAATCGCCATTTAAATTAACTAAAATTTTAAATTAGATAACTATCAAAAATATCGTGGTGTTGCTGCCCAAAGTTGGTAAGTTGATAATTTAGGTATTTAGAGTTAACAATACATTGTGGTCTATACAAAAATATATATGCTAAAAAAGATAATTCTAAGTTATTTATTAATCGAAAAGTACTTTTACACAGTTATTTAAAAAAAATCGATCTGAAAGATGTAAATAACATAAAAAGGTGGGAAAATTACATTAGTTAAAGAAAACGAAATAGTATAGTCTGCCGTGGTAAATTTTACTTGAAAAAAAACGATAAAAGGCCGAACCAATTGATAATTCGTTCAGTATTTGCACATCGATTAGGGCACGCTCTCGATAAACTAGCAGCCTTCGAAGAAAAGGGATAAATTATTGGAAGCCGTTGCGCGAATTTCACTTACTTTTGCTTAAGACGTAAAAACTTAAAATTGGAAACGACACTCGACACTTTCCTCGGTGCGGACTCTCTCGAAAGTTATTTCTAAGTGGAAAATATAGCGCTCCGCAATTCGCACTCTTCCGACTTTCACCCTTAGATATTTATTTGGTGGGAACGTAATGAAGAGGCTTTCGCGCTGGGCTTGTACAACTTTTGCTTCTCTTATTACCGATCAAAAAAAGCTGTGTGAGTAGAACACGCACGATAAAATTGAAAGTTTTTGTTGGATTTAAATTATATTTATGAATGCATATAGGTATCAAAAACACACGTACAGAAATTTCACGTTGACAATTCCAGCAAGATCTGTCTTTCCAATATGTAGAATATATGACTCCGCCTTGGAGAGTAAAGGTAAGACAATATGCATTTGAATGAACAACCTCAGCTAAGTCTCTTTGATTTACCTGCGCTGATCTCCATTTTTTTGGTCATAAAGCCTGCAGAGAAAAAGGAAACATAGAAATAGTATTGTATTTTGTTAAGTCAGAAAGTAGAAAGGACTCTCTTCAGATCACAGTCACTTTAAATATTAATCAATAATTTTATTAACCGATCATAAGTATACTAGTAACTATATACGAATTTTGATTGTATACTATGCATTTCATCAGTGTTGCATTAATGCGTAGAGTATATAAGTGTCTGTCATTTATATTCCGTTCAGAATTAACCACGTGAAGATAATATAGGGACAATAATAAAATGCATTAAATATATATTTTTTTATTGTGTAGTGAAAGAATCGTGATATATATGAGATAACTATAAAGAAAATACTTACGTCACAATGTATTAGTTATTTTTGGCTGTTTTACCACGTTTTTATTACCTCGTATTCTTGTTTGTCCAGTACAATTTTTTTCTTGTTTGTCCAAGATTTGTATTGGATGATTGAAGATTTTTAACTAACTTCCTGACTAGCTAGACATTTGAAACTTTTAGAATATATCAGAACACTACGACAATGCATTCTTTTTATACCTTTAGCAATTTTTAGGCAGAATTGAATTCATTTTCAGTTAATTCTGTTTTGTATGGAAAGTTATTATTGTTGGTTGCTAAGGGAGTCCTAGCAACTAAATTATTAATATATACGTGCGTTACTATGAAAATCAATATGAAATATCAAAATGACATTTCAGTATTATATATGTATTCAGTATTTCTATCAAGTACAAAAAAAAGTATTTATTAATACATATAATTGTCAAGTTTATATGATTCAAAAGAAAATTTAAAAACGTGTAATTATTTGTTTTAATTTATGATATTTGGTGTCGGTGGGGGATCAGTGAAACACGTGAGGGCAATTTTGATAACTAGTTCATTTGAGTTGCTTAAATGAAGATCTAAGTTTGACTTTGACTTGGGCTGAGTTAAGCATGACGCTTAAAATTTTAGATTTGGTGAAACTAAATTGCATTATAATTGCACTCGATTTTATTTAATTTTCTGTCTCATATTATTAGATTCTTGGTTTGAGATTATTAACTTCATTACATGGTTTAAAATACATTGTAGTAAATAATATTTCCAGCAGTACAATAATGCGGGTCAGTTCTTCATAAATTTAATAGTTATTATTATTTACTCAACATAATATGATAACATTTACAACATTCCTAACAGCGCTCGAAATGGAAAATTTTACGAACCGGAGCGCTCGATGATTTTACGAAAATATTAACATAGTTATCTAAATTTATGAGTATTTTATAAAAATAAGTGTTAGGTTTTTTTGTTTTATGGCCGATCTAGCTCAGACGGTCAAATTATTTTCCTACGAGATTTTATTAATCGGAACGGCACTCCGGTGCGTTCCGGTCCATTTCGAGCCCTGATTCCTAACGAAGATACTCTGTGTAACTTTATTATAGTTGAATTTTATCAAATTGTTAGTGTGAGATATCAAATACTGGGATAATCGTTAACTCAATTGTAGTGGCACAAGTTTGAGAAGGGCTGGGTTGAAGGGCAAATAACAAGACCCCTGGCTAGTAGGTGTGGGCTGTAATTAGCCGCTGTGAGATTTACGGCTGCATTTTCAGACACCGCTAAGCAATAACGTATACGCCACGCTTGTATTTCAAAACTGGGTAGCTCCGCTAACACATTCTATTCAACTAACAGTGCAATAAAGAATGTTGTCGGTATAGTTAATTCGGTTAGTTTACGTAAAAGCGTTATATTCTCATAATTGCGCTGATTAATGAAGGCTTCGTATATGTATATATTTTTGTAAAGTAACAACAGAGATCTATATTATAATATGTCAAAATGACATTATTTATAACAATACAACCGTACAATTTAAACGGTAAACTTTGTTGAATTACTCCAGTCAAAAGGCCAGATATATGGGGCGAATGAGATGGGGAAGTGGAAAGAAGGAGTAACTCGTTTGTTTTAATTTCATGAACAATACAACCAAAATATGGTTTCAAGTTTCTAACTAATTATACAACTGTTTATATTCTGTATATATTTAGTTAATTAATTAAATTAGATTTGACTTTATAGAATTACATTTTAGAATACATTTTCAAAGATTTTTTTTATATAGTTTTACGTTTAGTGATAGTTGAGACGGTTGGGTTCTTATAACTTTGATAATTGTATATAACATACGAAATAGCTATTGACTCAAAAACTGAATTAGTTAATTTATCACCTTCACTCTAAAGCATAGTATATGGACCTTCAGATACTTCTGAAGAGACTTTTGTTTTTTGAATGTTTGTTAACAATTCGCCTAACCCTTTAGATCCTTACACCTAATCAAACACACATTAAAAAAAATATGTATTTTTTGCCCTGCCACAGAATTGAACAAAATAATCAATATATAGCCGTCAGTCTATAATAACATTTATCGATATAAAAAGGAACTAACGGTTTCAGTCGATGACGAAGTATTCGTCACAAAAACAGTTTATAAAAACTGACAATTAAAATTATCATTTGAGGGGTGAATTTTCAAAGTGAACTTATTCCACTACTTGACGAATATAAGTTATGAATGCCAAAATTTAAAGGATACAATTTTGAACAAGTATTTTTTAAATAGAAGAACCTAATAGCATTCAATCCAGTAGAAAAACAAGTTCAAAATGGTTGTTAGTTACAAAAGTAACTTATTCTTATACCAAAAACTTAATGTAACTTCAACACCGTAAACACTTTTTTGGCGTTTTCTAAAAAATTGTTGAAGTGGAATAAGTTCACTTTGATAATACACCACTCATTTATAATATCATAATATGATAATTGATTATAATGTGTGGTCGAGTCGCACTAGTGAAACAATAAATGACGAGCATGAAAACAGTTCTCTATTTATTAATGAAATATGTATCAATATTTAAAAAACTAAATTTATTAGGTGGGTATAATACCAAATTACAATATAATTGGAATAAGAACAACTACAAGGCATTACAATGTTACCATACACAACATGAGTGTTAAGTCAATTGTCATATAGTGCATATTGCATTAATTCAAAAAAATATACTTTGGAATTTAGTGAGACATTTTAAATAGTATTTTTGACGATACAATGGAGATAATAAATTTCTTTGTTTTATGATTTGTGGCACTTATTTATATTATTAATTGAATTAGCAGGCATTCGTCACCACTATTAAATATAATTTAAGCACAATATTAACACAATTATACTAATAATATTTTTTAATTGATTAATAAGTCAAGAAATAACCAAAGCCCTCGAACACTGTACTTTCGATAATTTTTGTAAATTTTGATATCCATTAAAAACCCACTTAGAGTTTTCAAAGTATTAATAATATTACAATTAATAATAAGTATACAAAGTCATAATATTGTTTGAACGAATAAGAAAATGTATTCTGTCTCTATCTATACGTATAGTATTTAAGCAAAGGCAAACGGCCTATCTGAATAGTCTTGATAATGGTGTTACAACCGAAATAACTATCGACACACCTGTAGAATTTAATATTAATTTTATTTTCATTACTTATTTATACATTATATAGTATTTAGTTTCACTCGTCAAATTTAGTCGGTGTCGATAGGATATTAATATAATAAACACATCCGTTGTGTTTATGACAGTTTATGATAAATTGAGATTTATTTTAGAAATTGAACACTCGCAATAATGGCAAAAATATCCATTCAATACAAATTGAAAGGTGCAGTGGTCCCAAGTTGAAGGTAGGTATTAAATATTCATTACCGTGATCCATTGGACGGCACCACTCGTAATACGCTGACAGCAATGTGGGGTTGTGGGAGATTAGCACAAGCAAACGTCGATCAGAAGCCTTCACTTTGATAGAAGGAGTGTTCGAAAACCCGATAATACTAACCTAGCAGAGCGATAGAATTTTATTACATTATACCATTTAGTAAAGCTTAGTGCAGAATATTCAATCGTTTTTGTTCACGTTGTATCAGGATTGCAAGTATTAAAGTACATATAGTAGTTAAAGGCCAGTTTTTTAATTTTTTTATTTAGGTCAACCAACAGGATCAATCACAGAACAATAAGTATAATATTAAAAATAAAATAAAATAATGAATAGCAATTCCAATAGGCGGAACAGAAAGCATAAATTAATCAAATTAAATTAAGTAATATTAAATACAGTTATGAATAATTCATTGGAGAGAGGTATTAAAAATGATTGGAAGAAAAAATACTTAGGTAGGTAGTACTAATAATTTCTTTTATGGTGTTTACTGTCAGTTTATGGTGGAAATGCATTGTAATTATTGATTTTAATAAAGCGCAAATTTATCATAGATACTAATTCCACTTTTATTAAATGAGTTGCTTAAAGTCATAACTCACATATTTCAAAAATCGAGTTTTGAGATAATCGCTAAAAACCACCAGAGCACTGTCTTTTATAATTAGAAGAAAAGTATTTACCTCCTTGAATATTGATGAGTGAGAGAGTCGATTTACATTTTTTTTAATAGGTATAATATAATAATACTCCTAATGCTGCAAATACAAAGTACACTATGAGAAATATAACTCCCTGATTGGTTAGAAAGACCTTGATGACAGAACTTACATTATTCATTGAAAAATGTGAGTTATGACACCAACAGTCAACTTTGTCACCAATTTTTACATGGTTTAAAGTGACTTTTGATAGCCAACTATTTTTCTTTATACATATTAATGCCTTTAGAATCACTTAGAATATGTAACTCAAAAATGACAACATTGCAAAATGTGAGATATGACCACTAGGTGACTCAAAACTAGACCGTTTTCCGCCTCAGAGGGACATTTTCAACTAGTAACGCATTACAACAAACACACATTTAATAATCAATTTAAAAAAGAAAAAAACATTCGTAAATAAAACAAATGAACTATCACATGACAAAATATTATAACAATCTCATTTAGGTAATTAAAATGAATAAATTGAATATTATAATGAATCGTTAATAATCATCTAAAAAAATGAACGTTTGGTAGGTATATATATCACTTATTAATAAATCAAAATTTAATAATATGATAATATTTAGACTAATCAATTTATAAATTTACAAAAAAAATATATTGTTACAACTTAATGTGCATTCGAGCAAACAATGAAACCGTATCAATTCTTACAGAAAATAATATAAATCACTTTACTATTATCATACTATTAACAGAATATGGAAAAATAGACGTGGGTATTAATTAAAAAATACTGTTCCAAGGTATTACACTAAAAACGACGAAATTACTGTAAAATATAGCTAATATACATTTAATACTTGCTAAGTCGGCGATATCGTGATCGAATTCAGTAAAAATACGTAGAATTGAAAAAGTGGACAGAATTATCCGAGATTTTCTTTGAGCAGAATAGACTCCGAATGTTGATGATACTTCTAAAAAATAGCTAGACATATTGTAGTGTTAGTAATATGTACCCAAGTAACGGCATAAAAGTCGCAGTTGACACAATAGTACGACAGTGACCCCTTGTCCGTCGATCACACTCACTGCGAATCCATTACTCAGACAGACGTCGACTGTCACGCGGTGGATCGACGTCCATCCAGCGACGTCCGACGCTGTATTATGATTTATCGCCAACAACTGACTTGCAATCAATCCCCCCATATTCACTACTTTCGTCCTTTATTTATTCTGTTCGTGTCAACACAGGAAGAAAAAAAGATTAATTACGTCTTCGTGGAAAAATTTTAGTATACTTTTACCTGCCTCAAAGGTTCATAGTCACCCTGATTCTTCAATATAGGTACTGTATAATAATTTTTGTAGATTGTTGGAATAATAACCCGAATTAATAAATATTATCTTAGCACTGCTCGCTCGCTTAACCTAAATTATTTGTATTTTTTGCATTTCATTAAGGCTATACTTCAGCTGAGGCATAGTCTAAAAACATCGTGACTTGGCGATGCGCGGATTGTGCAAATGACGCGAGCCGAACGAAATATAATTTGTCATAAAATTCAACATGCGTCCTTTTAATGTTTTGTTTATTATTATATTCGTAATAATAATAGTATATTCATTAACACGTTTTCTTTTTCAAGTACATGCGGAACGTTTTTAGTCATCTTTACACGATTTAAGAATATATTCCTCCGACGCGATCACAAAACAAATTGACGTGCTCACACCTCAAATGTCAGTCTTCGATTGGCGATGACTGCGAAATTTGGTTCCACGTACTGTTGAAAATTATTTGCCGTTTCACAAGGGGGGACATGCTCAGCGTAGGTCAAAATGGAGCTTTTTTTTCTATTTTCAAAGCATGATCCTGGACATACCTTAAACGTTGAAGATAATCTATTTATATAATTTTGAAGCCTTATTATCCTTTATATTTATTTTAAACATTTTATGACTGCATAAAGTATTTTTATTACATAAAATAGTATTCTTTTAAACCTCTAGCTCTAATGTTTTAGAATATAGTGATATTTCAGTACATAAATGTGCAGTGGTGTTAAGATTTTTTACATTTATTAATTTTTAAACGCATTTATAAAACTATCAGTATAATTTATGTCGACATTATAAGCGTGAAATATTTACGATAAAAATTATATTGATAATCTCTGTGATCCCAAATTTGACAAGAATCAGGCATTTTATTATTCAAAAAATGGGCAAGATTAACACATTTGAAGATAATTCTAAAGATATTCATTATAAGCTATGTCTTTAACCATTCAAGTGTGATAAGCATCCTATGAATAATGATTGCTTTATAATAATTATTGACCTAAGAATAAGGTAGTGTTTTTTTGAAATACGCCATTTCTTTTGGCATTCCCCAGTAGTTAAGCTACAACATATGGCAGTAGGGAGTAAAATAATGTTAACGCGCGTGTTTGAACATGTACCTAACCGATTTTTTTTAAAACGGTACATGTTCAAACACGCGCGTTAACATCATTTTACTCCCTACTTCAATTATAGTTTGTCAATTTATGGCCACGGCCGTATGCCAATGCATTCTTTTAATACTTTTAGCCATCTTTAAGCAGAATTGAATTAATTTTCAGTTAATTCTGTTTTGTATGGAAAGTTATGTCAGAAACATATCCGTAAAAAGTAAAAGACTATTATTGGTTGCTAAGGGGGTGGTCGTAACTAAATTATTAATATATACGCGCGTTACTATGGAAATCAAAATGAAATGTCAAAATGACATTTCAGTATTCTATATTTGTTTGTTTTTTATTTACTTCATATTAAGTACAAGTTTGAGCATATTGAGCATAATAATTCAACAGAAAATTTAAAAGCGTTGCATATAAAAAGTTTTTTTTATCTTGTAATTATTTATTATTAAGGTTTATTTAATTATTAGCCTAGAATACTTTTTATCTGCAATATCATTGACACTAAAATCCAACGACAGTTTACAGAAACATTTTCGTCTGCAAAACAATATTGCTTTGTCTGACCTGACGAATTGTCAATGGTTGACATTTTTGAAGTTTTAGTTGTCCCTGGCATTATAATTAATCTCTCCCCGCAAATCGACAGTTGACGTTGATGGAGGGTGTATCTCGATTCTCTGTAAATTCGGTCGACTTTTTTAAAAGTAGATTTTATAATCAAGTCGCTCAAATATTTTGTGACTTATTTTTAAAACGTCACCTAAAATTGGAAATTGAGGGTTATTCAAATAAAGTTATGTTATGTATATATTTTAATATGTTAATAAAAGCATCTCTAAGTAATCAATTTAAGAAGATGATTATATTATGTACATATTATAATAAGTATATAATATCATATAGGTGGCATACTAATTTACAGTCCATATAATAATGTTTTATATAAAATTCGGTTATCCTGGATACAGCGGCAAACACATTACCGATATAAGTACTGGATTATTTGTTAGGCTATTTTCAAAATGTTTTTGCCGCAGTATCCACGATAAACGTATAAAACTAAAAAATCTAACAATATTTTTTTCTTCTTTTTTCAGGTATGTCTTTTACACTGCTACGTAACAATAAGCAACTGACGTCATCCAACGAATGGTAAATATTTTATTAGGATTATAAATAATATTATCAACAAAGTCTATAGAGCCACTCCTTCAACAATATAGTTCAATACATAGATGAAAGAGTGGCTTTATAGTGGAAACATTTTTATCCGATAATCGTATACGGTCATAATTATAAATTAGTAGATTGTTATTTGTAGATTAAATATAATTAAACAAAATAATATGGCGTCTGATGAAATACTATTAATTAAAATATATTTCCACTAACTATAATTGACAGGTGAGACAGTCAATGCGAGTAATTAAATATCTACATGAAGTTGTAATGCACACATTCGAAAACGTTGGTCCTTATATTATTAATGTTCTTATGAGAATAAATTCAATTATAGTTCAGTACATCCATTTATAGTCACCTATTGTTTAAATACGATATGCAAAGGTTTAGACGTTTTATAAAACTAATAAATTAAGAACTGAATACATGTATTAATTAAGGCGCTAAGTACAAAAAAATAAAAACTGACATTTTTATAGAAAAATGTTCTACATACTAACGCCAATAACTTCAACTATAGTCTAAGTGCCTCAAGCAAGTCAAAAAAATACAGCAAAATAATTAAACCTGGCGACGTTGTAAGTCCGTTGGCGTGTTTTATTTATAATGGTGTAAGTAGCACTGCAGTGGTCAACGGCATTCAATATGAAATAGCTGACGATGGTGTGTTGACACTTGCGAGTTCTTAATACCTAAAATTATAGAAGCTGCTGTGATTGCTTCACACTGTAAAACTACATTTTTAAAAGGTCTGCTTCATGAAATTTTACTGCAATGACTCGGTATTTTGTAACTACAGGCAATACTACTTTTTGGTACTTAGAGCCTTATTTAATACACGTATTCAACTATAATACATAGCTGAAACAAATACACTAATATGGAGTATTTTAGGTCGACGACGAGTAAAATTACCCTATCTTACGACTAGAGAAAACCTGGCAATATTACAAGATGGCTGTGTCATTTATTAAATTTCGATTTTTCGTAAATATGAAAAATATTTTTTAATTGAAAATATAAACTTTTATAATCTAATGGCTGATCAGTGGTTAATTTAAATATACTACTTTAAACACCGGATACGGCGTCCATTCATAGCGTTCATATTATAATACCATTTTTGATATGCAAGTACTGCAACCTAGGGGCAGCAGGTTATATGAAAGTATGGCAAAGTAAGCTGGTTATATAAAAAAGTACGGTGAGGCAGGCTGGTAATCAATTTGCGGCAAAATTAACGTTAACATTATTAATTATATGGGTACGTTATAATGACCAAAGTAAATCCTCCGTGATGCCCTGCATTTTTTTTATCGCGTCGCTACTTCTCATAAGTTGTCGGCTATTGTTGGCCTGCTTCATTCAGTTGTATGAAAAAACCGATTGTTTAGCCCTCTGTTTATTTAATACCTCTATGATTGCAACAATACGCCTGAGTTGCGTATGAGTTGTCAAACTGTTTTCTATGGGCTGAATAATAATATATTAAGTAATATGACAATTTTAATATTAGCAGTTTTTAGTGTGAGTGTATATTATAATCAGTAGGTACTCAATTTTTTTCTCTCGAAAACGAGTAAAGTATATTGAAAACTATATTTAATTTATTTATATTTGCAATACGTAACAGCTGTTGTCATTCCTTATGTGTTATGTTATGACTTTATGAGTAGTGCGCCCGAAAAACGGACAAGCCTATTAAGTCATATTAAGTATTTGTCCTTAAAGCGAAGTCTTCACTGAGCCTTTTTTAAAGAGGCACCTAACGGAAAAATGCGAAGCTTGCAATTTGAGACATTTGATTAATAATTTACAATTTCACTGTATTAATGAATAAATATGTATCTGAAAACATTAACAAGAAAAATATTTTTTATTGTAAGTCAAGAATAAACTTACAATTGTAAAAAATGTAATAAAATGTGAATTTGTTGAATCGGACCGCACCCTATTATTAGATATATTTTGTGGTCATATTTATTATTAAAATTTAGTTTATTAAGTTTTCTAAACATCACTTAAGAGATTTTTGACTAATTTATAGTTGTAATATTTTTTATATGTATTTAAAAAAATATTAAAACTATGAATTAGTCAAAAATCTCTTAGGTGATGCTTAGAAAATTTAAAAAAACTAAATTTTAATAATAAATATGACCATAAAATATATGTAATAATAGGGTCCGATCCGATTCAACAAATTCACATTTTTTACAATTGTAAGTTTATCTTTGACTTAAAATAAAAAATATTTTTCTTTTTAATGTTTTCAGATACATATTTATTCATTAAAACAGTTGAAATTGTAAATTATCGAAAAAATATCTCAAATTGCAAGCTTCGTATTTTACCGCTAGGCGCCTCTTTAAAAAAGGCTCAGTGAAGACTTCGACTTAATTAATATAATATACTATAACACAAAATACTTATGTACAGTGAATCTCATAATTTAGTGATAATATGATAAATGGTATAATATTGATTATTCAATGTACATTTATTATTTACGGTTATATTATTCACAATTTTTTTATTGTTCTGAAGACTAGTTTTTTTTTTTTTAAATTACTAATAACCATGTCCTTGCTTTTTCGTACAAGGTGGTTGTTAGTAATTTTGAACAATCACAAACACACAGGCTTTGATAAAATCACAAAAATATTGTTTCCTCACTGGAATCGAACCCAGAACTCTCGGGAGGAAGGCCAGCGCCTTACCCACCGCACCGCGAGAGCCGCTCTGAAGACTATTTATATAATTATAATGTAACTAATACTATGATGGTGACGTTAGACTCTTAGAATGTTAAAGTTTGTTATAATTAGCCATGATAAGGTATTCATTACACATAGCGGTTCTGTAATTAAGAGCTGGAGATTCGTAATGTATGAATGAGAGGCATTTTAATGACGTCTTATCATCATTGTATGACAATTCCACTGCGGCAAAATAGCGCAGTGGCGCAGAATCAAGTTCCACCCACTCGTAATTATTATTATTGTATTTTTGCCGGCGGTAATTAGTAACCGAATAGTTTTGACTTTAACTAGAGGGGGTCTTAAAAACACAATTATTTTTTCGTATAAAATCAGTTATAGTAAGCAATATTCTATATGTAGTTATCTTAATATTTAATTGTCTAATATATTTATGGTAGGTTGGCAACACTTATTACTTCACTCAATGAAAATTCATCTATATTTTGACCGTGGTTGAATTGGTAGTTACTTATATAAAAATAAAATGATATAGTATATTTTTAGTATATTTTCTATTAGCGATTTTGTTAAAAATTATACATATTGTATAGTTTATTACAGTTTGTAAATAATTAAAAATATATAAGTATTTGAAGTTTTTGGAAAAATTTTCATCTCTGCCAATTGCCGTTTCCTCGAAAAATACTGGTAATTATCAAAGCCCTGCTCTATCCACATTTTTTGTCTCCCCAGTATCTTAACAATATTTCGTTCAAAAGTATGTTGAATATACAGCAATGATACCAGTATTTAATAATTGTCTGAATAATGTAATATTATTAAATATTTAAGGCTATACTTCCGCTGGGGCACGGTCTAAAACGATCGTGACTACGCGACGCGAAGATTGTGCAAATGACGCGTGCAGAACAAAACATAATTTGTCATAAAAAATCAACATGCGTCCATTTAATGTTATGTTTATTGTTGTATTACTAATAATAATAATATATTCATTGACATGTTTTCTTTTTCAAGTAAATGGGTAAAGTTTTTTAGTCACCTTTACACGATTTAAGAATTAATTCCTCCGTCGCCATCACAAAACAAATTGACGTGTTTACACCTCGACTTTCTCTCTCCGATTGCCCGCCAGTCCGAAATTTCGTCGAACCTATAGTTAAAAAATATTTGCCGTTTCACTGAAGTACCGTCTTAATAATAGGTAGCTAGTCTTTCGTGTCTGCGTAGATAATCCGTGGTGAAATAATTTTATTATTACAATATTTTATATGAACGTTATTTACTTGAGTTCTGTTTAGAAAATTTAATTAGGTGGTGATAGCTGTCAATTTACAATTCGACACAATATGTTTAGAGTTATGTGTTTTTTCTTACTAATCCAAAAATTGACTAACGCATAATGCCACTTATCTACATAAGTAAAACTATGCACGAGGGTCTTGGAACTCTTTTGGTTTCAATAGTTAATTAAACTGAAAGAATAATAAAAAAAATATTTCGTATGGTTAAATATAAAATAAATTATATTGGATTACAGAGTAGGTACATATCTAAATTTTCAATAAAAAAAATACTGCCGTAAGTATGGTTAAACTATCATTTATAAAATAAAATAATATATGTGCATAAAAATGTTTTACGTCATCTGATAGGGGCGGCCTCCATTTCGTTTTATAGGCTCTGTTGAGGCTCTGAAATGGATGGCCTTTAAAAGCCTTGTAAGGGCGTTTCTCGCTTAATTCGAATACTTAATAATCCCCGAGAAATGTAAAAACCTTTTTAGCACAGTTGTTAAAATTAACGCCCTTAGAAAATTTCAAATGTAGGTAGTAAATTATTTACAATTATTATTCTGTAGAATATAAATCGTAAGATGTCGATATTGTCTTCATAACAAAAATGTTATGGTAATAGATTTGAATTTGAACAAAGTTGTTAAAATAAATGACTATTAGTTCATTGTACAACGCCATCAATCTATTTCTATCGTACCTAAGGCGCTATTTACAAGTTTTGGATATTCAACATTTAAGTTTGATTGAAAATACTCGTAATATAATATAGTACATAAGTAAGTATATATGAATTTTAATTGGCAAAGATGTCTATGTTACTATAATAATGCGTAGGTACCTATTTTAGGGAGACTAAAGCTAAACAAACGTATTATTAATTTACCGATAACAATTACTATCTAACACACATAATATACTGGTTGGTCCAATTATGGTTGCTCTCCTCCCTATATTTCTTTCCTACCTCAAATCCCCAGTTACTGTCACAAGTCCAGGCGCAACTCAGTTACGGGTCATCAGTTGACGGTGATTGCAAAGCATTTAGTCATTCGTAGACCGCAGCCGAGTTACTTTGAAATAGTATGACCGTCGTCCAAGCGATAATTCTGAACACCTAGTAGTGATGCCGGCTCTTGTCATTCATCAATGGTGCGCTTATAAACCCTTATAACTTAAACCATTTCTGACTGTCAAGTACCGCGCACCGGGTGACCCAACAAACAATACCGCACGAGTGATAGTGCAACCAGACCACGGAGCCAGCCACAATTGCATAAAAGCTCAATGCTTAGCGTCCTATACATAACCCCTCTCCCAACATCCACATCTACCAATTCCATTAAAATCAATTACAGTCCATTATAAAAAGCGCAACAATATGCATATATATCGTTAAATAAAAAAGGGTATATATTATGATTTAGTAAATGTCTTAGTAATGGTCTGCTAAAAATGTTAATAGGAAGGACACATAGCTCTAAGAATACACATACTCAGTGTCTTATTACCAGTAGTCATCATCATTATCATCATCACCCTGAATCTATCCACTGCTAGATGAACGCCTCTCCAAGCCTATTCTACTTCTCTCGGTTCTGTGTATTGCGTTGCCACGTACTTCCGCAGAACTTTATCATTTCATCGATCCAGCGGCCTCTAGGTCTACCGTCCTTTTACGTTTTATATCTCCTGTACACCACTGGATGACTAAATTTGTCCAACGATTGTCCCTTTTTCGAGATATGTGTCCAGCCCACTTCTATTTGAGGTTTGTTGTGAACTCTATTACATCGCAAACCCTTATTACTCGTATAATATCGGTGGTATAGCTAAACAATAATAATAATAGTAATATCGGTAGTATAGACGAGTATAGCGTAAAATAGGAAAGTACATAGTGGTCATAACGCGTTATGACAAAAAACGGAATAAACAAGTTATCTAATAGAAAATGCTGAAACCAAAAATTTTAATGAGAATATCACATACTGCGTAGAAGAGATAATCGCTTGACAAAATCTAGTCATCTAGTGTCTGGTATGTACGCAAGAGGTAAAAAAATTCCGATAATTAGATATTTGATTGACGAGATAGATAGTAAACTACGTCCCAACGCAATGCCCAATTACATTTTTTAAATCACCACAGAGTTGAGGCGAATTTTTCTTTTACGAGAAATAGATGTTAGCTACTTAATATTAAGTCCATACTCAGGGTCCAAACACACATTGAACAAATATGCGAAATCGTCAGACCGTGGATTGAATTTGAATTCGCCTGGAAAGGTCTTCATCCAATTGTGGATTGACCCAGGTTGATGATAATGATGGACTATATTTATGTTGATTTCATTTTTGTAGTCGATAATTTATTTATATTGTTAAAATACATAATTATAATACCAATAAACTTTTGATAGGTGATAAGTACCTACCCGTAAACAAGATCGGAAAATCATTGCCCACTAAAAAAATGAATACAATTTTGAAAAAGCCATGAAGTTATTGCAATAACGTCACTATACAGGCCAATTGCCGTAACACTCACTTTTTACCAAAATGACATTTGGATGGTAATTACTCTTACACGAACTGGCCAAGTATCATAAATCCCTAAAAAATGTTTTTTATCAAAATAATTAAAAACTATTTTTTAAACCATTTGTAACTTGACAAAAAATATTCCAGCCAAATGCTGTAGCCCTCTCTAAACGTAAGACATAGGGCACGTACAGAGTAAGCCACTCAATTTGTAATAAAATAATATATTATATATAATAATAAATAAATATAATAATAAGTGAATTCAATATGCCCACAGTTTTTTACACTTCCTGAACAATTTGATATTTGAGGGTTACGCTACTTGGCCTGTACAGTGACGATAATATAACGAAACTACATATATTATTGTGTCGTAGTATGATTTTATTTGAACACTTTAAAAAATAAGTGCTCTGCTTGAAAACAGATGGATTGTATTTATGAAGAATAAATGTAATAGAATGGCTTCATTCCGACAAAAATTGTAATCTTCCTTCAAGCCGAAACACAATTATCTTTTTCCATCTAAATTATCAGGGCTCAATGTAAATAAAAAGGGTTTTTTTCTGCCGCATCGGGATAATTCCGTCTCATTTGGGTAGCGTCGAAATATAGCGAGGCAAACGCTGCGGGCCTTGCACGCAATTTGCTTCCGCCGAGACGATTTAACAACAAACAATAGTCTTATCATAGAAGAATAGCGAAACTGGGATACGGATTTACGCGTATCTAGTTCTGTTAATATATCACTAACTTATATTATATTGTACATATTATATTAATAAAAATATATAAAATAAAAACTAGACGAATTCATAATTTTAATAAATTGGAGATGTACTTAAAATATGATAAATTTATCACCTCAGAAACATACCCTCATAATCCAAATAACGTAAATATACAATTTTTTAAATTTTTTTTTGGTTTCGGGCTCGTTGCAGATGACATTATCAAGAGATGATAATGGTCTATGATAATGGCCTCTGCAACGAGTCCGAAACCTCGACGAAAGAAGAAAGAAGTACACATGGTGGAAACCTAAAAATCTATTACGATAAAAAAAACAACCGTGAAAGTCTCAAACATTTTATTTTTAAAACATTATTATGTACGTTTTTGAGAATGTTGTCCACGGAATTCGTCCAATAAAGATATGGCATATAATACAATAATTTTTTCACAAGGTGAAGAATTCCTGATTACACCTAATGGACCTGATTCAGGTAAAATATTATTTTTGACAAGTTTTTTTTCCCTCGAAAACAACCATCGAATTCCCAATCGTCTTATTTATTGTCCAGCACTTTGAAAAATTTGGAAAAAGAACTATCCAAATTAGTATTATTTTGTGACAGATCTATAATATATATTACGATTATTTTTATTCAAGAAACAAAGACTGTATACCTTCATCTTCGGCCATGTCCATGTGAATACCATACGGCTCCTTCAAGAATCCCTGTCGTTTGCCAGTCTTCTTGCGGTATTCTAGGTCATACCACCATTCGTAGCTCTACTATATATACTCTTTAGATACTATTTAGTGGCCGGAATCATGTTGGGTTGAAAAAAAGGCAAGCCAGGTTGAAGTTTTATTCTCAGCTCGATGATAGACTGCTTGGTTCTCTCTCTTATCTCTTCGTTACTTCTACCTATTTAGTTATAATAATAATTATTACAAAAGATAGATCAATTTCGGCTGAATTTGAAATAATGTTACTTTAAATGCATAACTGTTGAGTATTTTCGCATGAATACTATTGGAATTGGTTGCGTAATTAGTAAAGATTCTCGCCCAGATTGCAATGGATTTTGAGTTTCGTTCTGTTCATTTATTTTCTATCATTTTTCTGATGTATATTTTTTGAGATTTTTTAGTAAAATTTTGATCAGGGATATTACTGCGTAGAATTTTGGATCAAATAAGAAAGATTTTGTAAATATGATTCTGATTAAAGAAAAATGATATCTTACAATTAGAACATTTCTGAATTACAGTCATCTGTGTACCTTGTTTAAATTGCAAAATGCTAATTATCCTTTATATATGCACGTCTGAAGCATATCCTTCCTTCTGAACTAAATCCCACATAAGCCTTTTACATTTACGTAACGATTTGGTTTGGTCACCACATCGATTCAAATAAACCCGATGAGTATACTTCAGCACATTCAGTCAAGGAAATTACTTGTGGTTTTGCCTGAAAATAATTGCAGGCACTATTGAAATCTATATTAATTAAAAGTATAATGATTGAAACATGTGAAGGAATATATAAATGAAAATATAAAAAAAAACATAAAATAAATCGAAAGATTGGGCAGCAGACAAGAGTACGCAATGTGAAAGAAGTTACAAAGCGATTAACTTACAATGAGTTGGACATGTTTCTCATTAAGTAGACAACCATGTGATAGAAACAGTCATACAGTGATACATAAGGATTACTATAAACCACAGGCCGACGCTGGATCGACAAACTCACCATGTTTACCACACCGCCCTGCACCACGCCTGGTATTAATGCGGCGTATTGTTTTTTATGACTGGAACAGTTACTCACGACTTAAGTCTATATGCACTCAAGTGTGTTTTATCTTAATTTACACAAGTTTAAGGTAATAGTGCCCATGGGAGAGAGGTGTAAATGGAGCCAAAATTAAAATAAAATGTGGTAAATAACAAGAGCTAATATTATAAAACCGTCGAAAAAACAACAAAATTTATCTTTGTAACGAACGACCGTCCGATGGGCCCAACTGCTGGTTGAACTGACTTGAGTAGTTCTTTCCTTTCCGTACACATTCCCAAAAGATATTGTTTGCATCCTGTATTTCTCCACCACATGGATATGTGTATGGTAAATACCCATGTCAGCAAAAAAAAACTAATGACCAAAAAGAGTTGATGTTACTAGAGGAGGCCTTCATTCAGCATTGGAGTGACTTCGGTTGATGATAATGATGATAAAACGATTTGTACATATATGTCTTTATATCCCCACTCAATTGAAATATTACTGTATTATAAAAATTCTAGTTTAGTGTGCAATACGTAAGTAAATGTCTTTTCACGTTTCAATGAAATCACAGAAAACTTATTCAATGAAAAATGTTCATTAGACGAAGTGCATCGAAGTCGTTCGACCATTCAATAAAATCTTTCCTTTATTCTTTTGACGTCAATTTTCTGCTGCGATGCTAAATAATTACAATAGTGGAGCAGTTCATTAATAAAAATCGATAAAATAGACAGCATTATGCATTTATTTTTTAAACGACAATATCAGTAATTAATGCTTATGACTAAAAACACTAAATTAGGTAAAATTTTTAATATATTTTATTCTGTCAACTTCATGCATTGTACCTATTATTAATTTAATTTAATAAAACACAAATTTTATAGTACTTATTCCACTTTTATTAATTACATCTGGATCGGTTTCGTCCGCCTCAAAGGAACATTTTCAACTGTTGAAAAGCACAAAAGAGTGCTTCGAATAAAGCGTTTTTGCGCTGTTTGTATGCATATTTAGTAAAAGAAAAAACTTTAAAGTCAAATATGTCATATAATTTTAAAAACAAGTATATCAGTTTTATAAAAGGAGCTGCTTGATCATCAGTCCCATAAACGCTATTCAATTTCGACAAAATAGTAAAAAAATGAGTTATAATCATAACATAATAAAATTTAATGCTATTTTAATTAAATCTATTACGTATGTGTAGTGGTTGTGATCGAAAAATAATCATAAAACGTTAGACTCGAGTTTCGTAAAATTAATTTGCCGAAATTTTGAAAATTCTTATTTCTCGGGAAATCGCTATTGCGAATCTCGAGAAACCGAAATATGAGAAGATATGAGACATTTTGATTTCTCGATAAAAAATTGCCTTGATTAACGTTGCCAACTAAGTGTTTTTGCCAGATCCAGCCTTTTGCGATACACATCAAGCTTGCAAAAAAAACGCATCGACCATATAGCATTTCGTCACTGTTCTGGCAGAAGACACTAATTCGAAAAAATGACATATTGAGTTAATTATACCAAAATGTTCCTTATTTCAAACTTTACCGTCTGGAAAAACACACTAATTTTTATAAAATATACATTTACCTAAAAACAGTTTTCTGCAAACGCACTAAATGAAAAATTACGAAATGTTGCCTGGAAATAACAACTAGTTAAAGAGTTAGTGTTTTCTGTCAGGACCATTTTTGCTTTTCACCTTATACTGGCAAGCGACTTAGTGTCTATATTCTCAACAATTCTACAACAATATTATGATCTGAGAGATTGGCATAGCCTGATTAACAATTATAAATATTGCTTTTAATCATCATAGTCCTTTTATTTATACATTTATTATTTTATAATCAAAATCGACAACAAGCCACTGATGTATAAAATACATTAAACAGATTATTTACATGTAGTCCAGGTGCGTTACTTAACAAGCCGTATACATAATCATAGAGACATACTTTTGTGATTTGTCTACTTGAAATGATAGTATACACGAAAGGTTATGGTACCAGGTCGGGAAGTGGTCGTGACTCCCAATCCTCACCTCCGTAACTTGGTACTTGATGAGAATCCCACGCGTACATCGGATTCGTCGGAATCATATAAAGTTTGTTTTGCAATTTGTCTACCTGAGACGATAGTACATATACACGAAAAGATATAGCACCATGCCAAGGAGTCGACGTGGCTCTCACTCCTCACATCCTCGATGGGCACCGCGAACGCACCTCTAATTCACCTGCACAATATGATATACCTACACGGTCTATTTTGTAATTCGTCTACCTAAGACGATAGCAAGTAGGTAATACACGAAAAGTCACGGTAGCAGCATCGGAAGTAGTCGTGAATCCAACTCCTCACTACTTAACTTGGAACTACAATTACACTATGTGAGCATCTTAGTTTCGTATGTATATGAGAGATGCAGTATGACTTTGTATATTATTTAACGCTTGGTTACTTACGCTATTATTACGCTATTATTGGTTACTTTGGTGTTAGCATCATTCTTCTTCTTCATAGTAGGAACCTCATGGCCGAAGGTCGTGACTCATATGGGCTCCACCCCTCTGTACACCCAACTTCGTGTTCAAATTAACTACGAATTTAATATGTGCTTCTACTAACAAAGCTCACGTGACTCTTCTAACATGAAAGACGCAATTGTTTCATTTGTGATATTGATATATCTACCCGAGGCAATAGGAAACCAGGAAAGTCATGTTTCCAGTCGTAGAAGTGTTCATGCCTTTCACGAATCACCACGTAACTTGACTACATGCACATGGTTGATTTTCTATTAAGCCACTGCTGAAACACTTTTTCGTAATAATTATGAGAGATGCAATTTATTTTATGATTCGTCTGCAAGAGCCATATGCACAGTGACGTCCCGTGGGGGTAGGCAGATTGAGCGTCGCTTGGGGGTGGCAGTTACCCGAAGAGTGAACAATCGAGGAGAATCATTAGGTATATATAGAAATAGCTACCTAAACTTAGTTATAACGGAAATATCTTTCCTTAAAAAAAATCAGCTCACTGGTTGGAAACAAAGTGTATTCATAATTACTAAAAAGGTTTAATAGGATAGGTTCGCGATGTCTCGCGATGCCTAGTTTACTTCCGTTGTCCTTGGACGTCACGTCCTTGCGCACATGCGCAGATTAGCGAATTGCATTTGAATTATAGGTAGGTACCTACATACTTACATACCCTAATTTAAAAAAAATTTAGCTAACCTAAATTTTTAAAAAAGTTACGTGTATTTTAAAATGTATCTGAAACCGTGGACTCACAATATTTTTTGTCTATTAAAGTAAACATGTATATTAGGTTTAGTGGTATAGGTATTGTTAGTAATGTATCCATACAACACATTTCTTAGATATTGGTGTCATGAAAGGATGATAAAAAATACGGTAGGTATAAATAAAATGAGGCGGCATTTCGGCACTGCTTAGGGGCGGCATTTTGTCTTGGAACGTCACTGCATATGCAGTAACTCACTTGATATTTTCTGGGACAACAAGGTGTCTGTAGGTGGATGTATTTACGATGAAATTGTTCGCCAAGTGAAGCTGGGCTGAAAAATTTTTGACCGTCTAAATAATGTCTTCAAAAATGACCCGTGCCTTAAGCGCAAAATGTTAAACCAGTGTGTGCTTCCCGTAATTACAAGTGCGTGTGAAACATGGACCCTAAGTAAAGGAAAGACCCAGAAACTTATAGTAGCACAGCGTGGTATAGAGAGGTGCATGCTGGGCATAACGCGAAATGACCAAAAAGCGGAATGATTGTATAAGAGAACAGACAAGGGTTTGCGATGTAATAGTGTTCTCTAAAAACCACAAATGGAAATGGGATGGATACATAGCTCGAAAAGGGACAACCGATGGACAAATGTAGTCATCCAGTGGTACCCAAGAGGTACAAAACGTCTGCAAAATAGACCTAGAGGCCGCTGGATCCATGAAATGGTTAAGTACTGCGGAAGTACGTGGCAACGCAACGCACAGGACAGAGAGAAGTGGAATCAGCTTGGAGAGGGCTTCATCCAGCAGTGTATTGATTCAGACTGATGATGATGACTCTAACGATGCTACTTTTCCACCAATGATAGTTACTCTGAAATTCCCTTAATTAATATGTCTTCTACAAGTCACTATTTACACATTTATCTACTTATAATCTCTACGCTCTATAAGAATATACTATTGCAGTATGTATCTATCTCATTTTTTTTATAAAAATACCTAGATAATTTTATGTACTAAAATTTTTCCCTAAAACTATGACAATGGCTTGAGAATATTCTGCATTTTTCTCCTGGCAGAAAACACTAAATAACACTTAGTGTAATCAGTACCGCTTAAAAAGACAAAATGTGTTCTGGCAAAAAACACTAATTCGTTTTTGTCTAAACAAATAAGAAAATAAACATAAAAAAAGAAAATTTTACTTTTTTTAAACTTTAACATTCTTAATAAATGAACAGTCTTTATTTAAAAGTCATCATTTTTACGATTACTTAATAAACTCACATGATAGTAGATCGAAACTAGTATTCTCGAATTAGTGTTTTCTGCCAGAACAGAGACGATTTTTTCTAGCGCTTTTATGCTTCGAACAGCTTTGACCGCTCTAAAAAATGCTACTTATTTATGTATTATATTGCATATAAAATTTATATTTTTTAAAATTCACCAGTAATTCGAATGTTCGAACTTCAAAGACTGAATGAAATAATTGGTATCTCTCAAATATTTTATCGGAAGAAATATGACGGTATTTTTTTGGCATGAAGATGTAATAAAAGTCGGCAAGAATTGAAAGACCAATTAAGTTTTAAAATAACAATTTTGTAATAATGTCAATTGCAATCTCAGAAAAACAATCTGGAATTCTCGAGAAAATATATTCTTGATTAAGAGAATTCTCGAATCTCTAAAAATTGAAAAAAATCGATAAATCACAAGCTCTACGCATGACGTGTAAGTTTACCTCAAGCTAATCTTTTATGATTATACTATCGACGAAGAGTACTTGATGGAATTTGAATTTAAATTCTAAATGATTTAGTTTTTCGAATAATCACAATGTTACTTCTTAGTAATTATGTAGCTTTTGTATAATATGTAAAAGACAAAATAGAAAATTTAACTAATATGCGAGATGGTTTGTCTTTGGTGCTTTAAATGTATTGTATGATGTACCTAATAAATTTAAGTATCAACTGGTGATTTATGTATTGTTATTGTTGATATTTCTATGACAGTTGAGTGACTGACGTAGTTGGCCGACAAACTTGAAATTAAATCAATCCACCTCGTTCATCTCGTCTATCTTGATCCACATTGTCAAGTATTTGCATGTACTACGTGTTATCGCAAATTGGTCACGTATTTGTGTGAAATTTGGTCTTTTAGTGCCTAACAGAAGAATTCAGGAATTAGAGCTGCACATCGTAGAATTAAGTAGGGTATATTAGGCATCATACGCAGAGATAGAAAGAGGAACAAATGAATAAGTGAGTAAACAAGAGTAAAGACATGAGCCATCTCGTAGACAGAACCGCTAGATTAATGCTATAATCCAGTATTCGAAGTATATAAGACGGCCGAAAGACCACCCTAAAGTACGCTGGATTGATAAAATATTAAGGTTCAACAAATTTACGTGGCAGCAAAAATCAAGAAAGTTTAGTGACAAGAATTGAGAGATCTTGCGGAGGCATTCATCCAGCAGTGAATTAAAATAGGTTGACGATGAAGCATTGTCAAATTAAATTTTCCACCGTCTAAATGGTACGTGTGTCAACCCGATTGGCTGTCAATCGAAAGATTGGTGGAAAACTGACCATGGCCTATTGTGGGAGTTTTTTTGATTTTACAATTTACTCTAACTGTATTTTTATTTTTATTAACACGTTTTTGTTAGCTCGTATTCTTGTTTGTCCGGTAAAAATTTTTTCTTGTTTGTCCAAGATTTGTATTGGACGATTGAAGATTTTTAACTAACTTCCCGACAAGAAATTTGAAACATTTAGAATATACCAGAACACGACGACAGTGCATTCTTTTAATACTTTTAGCCATCTTTAAGCAGAATTGAATTCATTTTCAGCTAATTCTGTTTTGTATGGAAAGTTATTTCGGAAAAAAATCGTAAAAAGTGAAACACTATTATTGGTTGCTAAGGGGATCCTAGCAATTAAATTATTAATATATACGTGCGTTACTATGGAAAACAATATGAAATATCAAAATGACATTTCAGTGTTCTATATTTGTTCAGTATTTCTATTACTGAAAACATTACAAGAAAAAGTATTTAATAATACATAGAATTGTCAAGTTAATATGATTCAACAGAAAATTTAAAAACGTGGTATATAAAAAGTTCTTTTTATCTTGTAATTATTTCATATTATATTATGTCGGATTTACTCTACCGGAAAAAATGTTGTAGGTACTGGTTTTACTTAAAAAATATTTTTTGAAGAATTTCATTTTGCAATTCGAAGAATTAAAAAATATTTGGATAGAAAATTCTGCATGGGTTTACAATCCCTAATACGTTGCTCGATGGAGCAGATCCAGGAAATAATAACATAAAAAATCGACAAACATAAAATTTCGCATAATCCAATCAGTTTGCTATAATGTCATTCGTAAAGAACGATTACAGAATTGCGAGGTATCGCATCGTGGTGTGATTTCTTCGGTAAGTGCCACAACAAGAAATCACGAACGAGTCCTTTTTCACGTATACGTGAAGGGATATCGCCCACGTAGATTTCGCTTCACGTCTTCGCCGTAAAGAACTTTTTATTTATATATTTTGAAGCACTTACTCCCAAAATAGTCTTCTAAATGTGGTTCATGTACGTTTTATAATGTTGGTTTACAAAGCCTACATACATTTTCAATGAATAATATTTAATACATTTTTAAAAAAATATTTTTTATTCCTGATTTGAAAAGATCACATTTTTGAAGTTATGATTCTTTAGTCGCGTTTGGAAAATCAGATCAGAGTGTATTTTTGGCATGTGACATGTAACACATAATTTATTTTTTCACACAAGAATAAACACACTCGATTGGATTCGAACCACCGATTGTTCGGTTATCAGCCGAACGCACTACCATTACGCCACAGTATGATACTCCAATCGTGACGATTATACGGTATAATATTATAGTTTAGAATTGTTCCGTTGCCTAGGCAGCGAATTTATTATTGTCAATCATTTGCAATTCCTTACGTAAACAAACTATTAAACGTCATAGTGGCAGTTGTTACTTTAAAAATAAAAAAAACAACGGTAAATAATTATATAATTTAGTAATATAAGTTAAAGTGTATAGAAATAAGCCAACGGTATTCCAATAAGTGGTTCTTTTTCTTGAGTGTGTAATTTAACAAAATAATTAAAAGCTAGTCGAAGAATCTAGATTATCACAAGTTTTATTACGCCAAAGAAGTGTAACATCTAACGCGCGTACATAAGTTCACACACTGATTTTTTTATTCAAGTTTTGAAAATGTCACATTCTTTATTTAATATATTATATAATTTGACACTGAGGTTATTCCAAATTATGTACTTAAAGACAAATAAAATAGCATAGAAAAATGTTAAGATACATTTTAAATAGCCTGCTACACCTTATTATTCTTCATCTGAATGACATGACAAATCATGACTTGGATGTCGATTATATATGACTTGGATGGTTTGGATATCAATGCCATGTCTTAGCTTCACCCATATCAGCATTAAAAGTTTATGTCAGGGGAAAACTCCCGGAACTCTTGATTTAGACCGTTCGTCTGGAAGCAGTTTTTTTATCTTTTCGATTCTTTGATTTGATTAAATACCGCAACTTTTTCCAGGTTGTTATTCTCCATGTGGGCTTTGTGACGAAAAAACCTGCCCATGAGACTCTAAACATACGCTTCCAGTACCACATTTTAAATCCTCCAAGTTTCCAAGTTTAAGTTTAGAAAGCATTATTCTAATTCTAATGGCAATATAGATTTTATTAGACTCGTTTTAGTCACTTCGGTGATGTCTTCACTCTTAAAAAATAATTACAGTTTTGATAAAGCATTTTTGCTATTACTAATAATTTTCCTTTTGATGTCAACTTGAAATTTGCCTTTTATTTAACCTTTAAAAGCACAGTTTTAATGTAAATTTTTAGGTGATCCAATTGGTTGCCGGATTTTAATTACTGATATTTTTGTGCTACACAGCCACACGATTTTTGAACTTTACTAACTGGTTACAAAATTGATTATTAAACAATTTACCAATCATACACCTGAATAATTCAATTCAATTGTCAGGTGAATAAGTTGCTTAATCTCCCATAGTACAGTACTAATCTATAATCGGTGATGTCAAGTTCAATAAAATTGCTTTTGTTTCCATTATATTTTATAATTGTTTAAACAGTATCTATTTACCTCGCTTGATAATGTCTATTGTACTTTTAATGATTTAGTAGATTTAACTATTGATATTGATAACTCTAATTTTAATATTAATTTACAATATGTACTATTAAATGTTATCATTATATTGTTTATGGTAAGTGAATATTATTGAATAACTTATTATCTAGACTAAATTTGAATATGCGCAAGAACAAGAGTATTTTAATTTTATTTTCAAGAAACTCAGTGGTAATTCATTATAATTTATAAATTTTTCCACCTCATCTAAAAATTGCTTAACGAAACGTGTCTTTCTCATATGGTGAGCTTTATCAAATTAATTTAAATATCAATGTCAATGAAGTCATTATAAATTTAATGTCAATAGTCTGTATTGTAATAATATAGGAAAAGAATTGTTCGTAGAATTTGAAGTTATAGTTCTTTATATGAAAAATTTTGTTAATTAATTTATCATTGCTGTAAATCTTTTCACTTGTTTCTATAAATATTCAGAATTGTTCATTTTTAATATTATTTTATTCATATGATGAACTATTTGAAATTGATATCTCTATGAAAATTGTGACCACTTTCGGTTAAGTAGTTATGTGAGTGAAACATGACGTGTCGTAATGCAATTTTTATATGTATCGAATACAACACTTTACACTAATTATATGAATTATTTTTAAGATCCTTAAAATTGTGTGAGAAAAAAATGTTTATTGAAGTTAATTTAAGTTAACTTGTAGACTGGTTTGATTTGAGATGAAGTCTTTATTAATAATTAAATGTTATTTATAAAGAAAGAGCAGCAAATTTTAATAAAGTGGATACTTGTTATTAATATTTTAAACCACTCAATCAAATTTGAGTTACAAGTTTCAAATTTCACAGAATTCTAAAAGTACATTTATATTATTATCTGCTATAAAAGCAGAAGTATTTTTTTAGATTACAAACTTTATCTCAAAATTGAAGGAGCTTCCTGTTGTTGCTTGTATATGGAATTTGTCAAAGTTTTTATTGATATTTTCAGCTGCGAGCAAAAGTAGCTATTCTCTTCAAAAGTATGCAACCCTTGGATGCTGCGGGGTTGAAACGGTGACGGGGGTTCAGAAATGTGGGGGGTTGAGACAGAAATTAAATGAAAATGTCGTCTCTGAGGGATGATTTCTGCGCGTGTGCGGAGGACAATTGAGGCGCTTTTCTTTTAAACTCGTCACGGTGCGTACTAAAGTCGTTTAACTTGTCACTGAAATGCACGGAAATTTATTTTCTTGAATATTTTTTCAAGAAAAAAAGTGTTCAATTAAAATGTTTAATAGATTCAAATGACATGCTCCATCTACTGAAATGATGTCGGTATAAATTTAACATGATAAAACAAAAATAATATATATTTTGTATATTTAAAACTTTTTCTTCTTTCTGCCACGCCCCAGCATTGGATCCTAAGGCAAGCCAAGTTTTCGCCACTTGCCTCGGCCCATCGCTAGCTCTCACGTCTCTCGCCATGTTAGACCTGCAATGTGTAGATCGCTTTTGAAGCACCGCTGCAGGGACCATTTAAAATAATAACTAGTGACCCTGATTTTAACCTATTATTCATTAAATATTATATATTTTTTAAATCGCTATCAGTGCAAATCAAAATGTGAGGTGTAAAAGTCTCACATATTATAATAAAACATTGTCATATTTCACAAATTGGTCTTTACTACTCAGAATTTTACTCTTCATATAAATGAATATCATTTAAATTTTATTATTATTATTATTACAACGTTTTTCTTAGCTCGTATTCTTATTTGTCCGGTAAAAATCTTGCAATCGAGTTTTAACTATATTCCTGACTAGCTAGACATTTGAAACTTTTAGAATGTATCAGAACACGATGCCAATGCATTTTAAGTAGAATTGTTTTCATTTCCAGTTAATTCTGTTTTGTGTGAAAAGTTATTTCGGAAGAAATCCGTAAAAAGTAAAACTATTATTGGTTGCTAAGTGGGTCCTAGCAACTAAATAATTATATTAATATATAAGTGCGTTACTATGGAAATCAATATGACATTTCAGTATTATTTCTATCAAGTACAATTTTTTTTGATCGTTTAAGCTAGTAAAGTCAAGTTTATATAATTCAACAGAAAATTTAAAAACGTTGTATATAAAAAGTTATTTTTATCTTGTAATTATAATGAATAAATCGAATACCTATATAAATAAAGTTTAGTGCAGAAATATTAAAAGATGGTGCACACAATTTCATTTATAGCCTCACGGTTCATTTATAGCCTAATCGAAAATGCATTGGTAATTGTTTACCGCAGCAAACAGAATAATAGCCATATCAAATACAGACATTGCTGTGACAATCCTTAAAGACTTTCAAATTTCGGACAATGACTCTTTGAGTTAGGTACCATAGTTTTAACTTGGTCAAAAATACTTTCGGGTCATTAAAATAGTCACATCGCAAGTAAAGAGAGCCATTAATAAAGTTTGTAAGTTAATTTATTAGTGGAAGCATTCGTCTGAAAAGCGAAATACAAGTATTCGAATCCCACTCAGTCCGAGATATTAAATAGGATTTGTTTCACTTTGACGCTTAACCAAGGTATTTGGTTTAAATATAGATATATTAAAGAAGAGCTTAAAATATGATTGCCATTCAATTCGATTGCACTGTTATATTATTGTACCTATACAAGTTTTAAAAAAAATAGATCGATGACCCCTAGTTTTTTTACATTTTTATTATGCAAACTTTACAACCACGATAAAGTGAAGTACAAATATGAAATTAATAATTTGTACAATAATAATATTTTCACTTTTTATATGTGAAAGAGGATCGATTTCGTTAAGCAAGCTGTATCGTAAGGACGGAAGACGTCCAACCATCTAAGATGGTCCTTTTCTAAATACTAAAAAGAGACTTGGAAGACCTAGCTAGACTGTAGTAGTTGGGTTTTGTAGAAAGTAACATAAAATCCGTAAATGTGGGGCATTGATAGAAGCCTGCGGTAACGATAGATAGGAGAGACATCTCCTGGAGGAGTCTAACACTCATATTAGAATAATGAACCAATGATGAATGATGCATGAAAAAACAAAATATATTTTGAAGAAACGTTGAATGGAAACCTCATGCCTTGAGTGCCGGACCATTTTCAAATTTTAATAAAATATTTTATTTATTGATTAGTATAATTTAACCTATTATTATATTATACTTATATGAAGAGTAAATCGTTTATTTTAACAGTATATTATAATATATGGAGCCTTTTGAAGATACTATTGGAAGATTGTAAATCTGTTAAGGTGATCTTATATAAGGAAAGTGCTGTATTCAATTCATATGTGCTACTAGTGCTAACGTAAGCATGTGAAACACGGACTATTAATATAATAACAATCAATGAAGTACGAGTAGAGTAAGGTGGTACAGAAAAGTGTATGTTGAGCATAAGATAAATGTAACAATTGATTTTTTTATGCAGACAAAACTATGTATGCGATGTGATAGAAGTCAAAAAGCTGATAAAATGGAAATAAACCAGATATATTACTCGGCGAGTGGACAACTGATTGACAATTAATGCACTTATACCGGGATACTAAATAACCACAGGGTTGCATTAAAACCCGCTGGATAGATCAAGGTCGGCAGATGTATATGACAGTAAAGAATAATATGCTACTAATGGAAGAAGCAAAGAGAGGCCTTCGTAGTTCAATTTATATGTTTATAATACAACTGCCATTTGGTATCATGGTCTGATGTAATGTTTAAAAAAATCCCGATTTTATGTAAAGAAATCATCCATTCCCATATTCATTACTGACGAATCTATCCTATGTAATCTGATATTAAGCATACACAATACAACTGTCGTTAGTAGTGTGTTTTACAGAAAGAAAACTCAATTGTCCGGGACTCGTAACGGAGTAGCAAACAAGGAAAGGGGCGCTAAAGAGGAAGGAGGGGCGCTTAAGGGAAAGGGGTTGTGGACACATTTCCAGTGGAGGGGCGGTAAGGTTTTGTGAAGAATCCTCTAAATATCAAGCTCCGTCGGCGAACTCACTTTGCGTCGAGTGGAGACGCTAAGTGTACACAATATTATTTTTTTTATTTTATTTTTACGCCGAAAAATTGTGTAATCATTTTTTTAGAGAGCGCCCTGCTTGAAGACTTGTCCCAAATCGAAAAACTTTTTTTTGCGCTCAACCAAAAATACTTTTGTTTTTTGCGGATGGACAAGATTTTGGAGCAATTTTTATTTTTTGTTATTTGTAAAAATGAAAACATAATATTGCATTTTTTCACCGGCGTGTTTAGTGAAATAGGTATATTCTTTAATAATAATCGTACTGTTGTATCTTGTTGAATACTATAGCTACATATTATTTTGATATTTTATGGACATTATCTTTTTCGTTTGGAAGTGTAGATATTTTCATTTCGTTTTGCGTTTCTTCTGATTGATGCATTTAACTATCATTCTCATTAGTATTGACGTAATAACTACATGTGCTATCAGAAGCATCAATCGTATCTTCTCTTAACTACCTACTTAACTAACTACCTTGTCATTTATTGGCAATACCAATTGGGATAGAAATATATTATGTGTTCAACAAAACTGCTTTAGATATTAATTATATTATTGCACATACAAGTAAATGAAAAATGGGCGTTATTTTAGAAATGATCAATCTATCGTTAGTGATCATAGTTCTGTTTATATGTACTTACATATTATAATTATTCACCGTTTACTCATCATTTAGGTCCAATCTGGACCTAAGCAGACATAAAAAACATTGTATGAATTTTCCAGATGTGGAATTAAAACTCGTAAGAAGAGATTGCGCCATATTTACTACAAAATATTTAAATAAACAATAAAAGTACTTGTGGTGTTGTAAGTATATAACAATATTCAATATTATACTTGCGTACTTATTCCAATAGATGCTTTTTTAGGCTTTGACTATATGACCATCTATCTCTCCAATTCTATTTAAATATTTGATAGCATGTATTTTACTTACAGATGATAAAAGATAAAATAGCAAACAACATGTATAATGCCATTAGGAATATACAATATCAAAATTAATAAGAAGAAACATTATTGCAATTTATTTATTATTAATAAATATAAATATTGAGTATTAATAGTTACTTATGATATAAAAGAAGAAGAAAGGTTATTGTAATATTATTTTTTATTATTTATTTATTTAAGAATACAAAACATTGTAGATATAACAAATCTAAATTCAAGACGTACACAACATGGGACTTACATTATAAGTCAAACATTACCCTCAGAAAAGAGAAGAAGAGAATATAGAAAAAAATAAAATAACAAAAAAAAATCAAAACATACTTAAGTACACTTTAATACAGAAAAATATAATTTTTGAAAACAAAAAACATACAATTTTATACAGAAAAATACAGTTTCAAAAACAAAATGCAAAGTACATCATTGAAAATGTATATTTCTTTAGGGAGCGCATTTACTTATTGTGCACCCTCGCTAATGGTGCCTGATAGGCTTGACACGAGGAAACGGTTCCAATCCAGAATAAATCATGGCTGCGACCACGTAGGTAATTTACAGGCGCATGTAAATTCAAATTCATTAGGACACCAGGATTTGAAACCATCCCTCGCGATAACAGGAAAAAGTGTTTCAAGAGCAGAAGAGACCGACGCGACGAGATTCAAGAGAGTAAAAAGTAAGCATGCCTTGTAGAAAAGCAGGCAAAGTTATATGCGAGTGAAAAGATAATGAAGAATCAAAAATTATCCCAAGATCTTTCGCCTCAGATTGACGCTTTAATGAACTTTTTGACATAATATAATTATATTTAATCGGGGTTCTAGGGACCTAGAAAAAGTAATACAAAAACATTTGTCAGTATTAAATTCAAATTTATTCTTTATTGACCAACTTTCAAGTGAACAGAGATTTTGCTGTAATATGCAACAGTCCAACTCATTGCGAATTGGTATATGTAATTTCAAATCATCTGCAAAAAGTAAAAATTCTACTCCATCCATAGCTTTAACTATATCATTGACAAATATGAGGAACATAATTGGTCCAAGATTTGATCCTTGGGGAACACCTGAAAAAGTTTAAAATACTTCAGATGCACACCCAGCGTACTCGACATATTGACAACGATGCGAAAAATAAGATTTGAAAAAAATTACAAAATTAATAGATCCGCCTACTGCACTCAGTTTAGTTAAAAGAATATCATGATCAACTCGATCGAAAGCCTTTGACATATCCGTATGGATTGCATCAACTTGACAATGATTGTCTAGTGAACGAGATATGTATTCATTGTACTCCATGAGGTTGGTAACTGTTGATCGAGTAGACACATGAATTAATTACTTGTATTAAACGCCATATGGATTTATTAAATATGCGTTCATTCCATGTTAAAACTCACACGTACACCAATGTGTCGATTTCAGATTTAAGTAGTTTTGTAGAATAACAATTGTAATTTGTGAGAAATCGATTATATAGAAAGTATTAAACGACATTATAATTAATTTGCGGTAGATGGACAGAAAGACGCAAAAAGTATGGTGACATATAAAAAACGCGTTTTTAAAAGTGATATTATTATCTGTGATTATGTCGAGTTTTATAAAATTGTGCTGGATTCAAATTGAAGTAAGTTCGGGGCTCTAAAATTTGAAGTAAAATTGTTTAAAAATCAAGAAAACGGCATTTAAATAAGAAATGTGTGCATTTTACAAAATGTCTTAGGATAATAATATACTTGAAGAGATTATTATGAAATATTAATACATAAATAGCAATTGTTTACATGAAATACGGAAAGATGAACACTGTTATTAATTTATTTTGTGTATTTGTTTTTCTAACTTTTATAGTTTTAGTGTTGAATGTCAATTGAAAAATAGTTTTTATTAACGGGTGATACAAATTTAAAATTTTTATCATGTAAAGCAATTTTGCCTTGTTAATTAAGATTTTCATATCTATCATTTGATTTTATCATTATTTCGATGTAAAGTAAAGCTGATATTATATGCAGCTGAGCTTTAAGCATGAAACAACGTTGATTGAGCAGTTTGAAGTATGTCTTAAATCTGTTTTCTCAGCTTGTAGTACTTCGTTTTTACTTACCTATACATAGCTCTTACTAAGCCAAGCAATACGACGCGCAGTGTTTCATCTCGCAAAGTTCGGTTAATTTGATTGCTCCCCGTAATCACGCGATTTCTGAACGAATGCTGCACGAACAAAAGGTAAAGTTAAATAACAAAAGCCCCGGTAAAACAACTCCTTATATTTGCAAATTAAAAGTAAATAATGTTTTATTTAAATAACACCGATATGAATATATTATTATTAATTAAAATAAAATACAAAGTGTTATTCGGTACCTACTGATATCTATATACTTAGGCGTTTTCTAAAAACAATTCGAAACCAACGATCGGTGGTCAACTATGCATCTCGATGCTTCCTAGCCGAGTTAAACCGAAACCAGCTAACCGGATATCCGCGCGTTTTGTTAATAACCGAAAAAAACAGAGTAATTTTACTCGGCTAACCGGCTAAAATCATAACACGTATTTGATTGAAAAAGACAATTAAATAAAATATACTTGCAACAAATAAATTTTGTAGCGAAATTACTTTAAACGGTTAAGTAAACAATACCTTATTCTTTATGCTTAGGCTCTGTACGCAGGCCAATTTAACGACTGCCCCCTTTGCCGTAATATGCAGACGCACTATGAAAATAAGAACTTATATTTAAACATTACATGTATTTTAAAATCAGTTAACCGGTTACTTTTTCTTAAATAAACCTAAAACCGGATAGTATTTTATCCCGGTTAATTGGATACCCTAACTTCAACAAGCAGACTTAATATCAACCGAGGCCTACTTTGACGCATTTGAGAATTTTGAAGCGTCGTAAGGAGAATACGTTAATCGGGTAGATCCCGATTCCTCTATAGAATTATCATCATAATCAAATATTCATATTTATATGCGAGTACTGATTACACTCAATCTCACCGAGACTAGCTAAGTCTAACCCTTTTCATTTCTCTCTAAATTCTTTCTTTACATAATACGGTGCATGGTTGTTGCATCAGTAACGTGCGGCTCCGTATCGAGATAGCAGAGTGACTACGTTAATTCTTTTCTTAGTCACGTTTTAAGCGTCATGAAAGGCGGCCCTGCATATTCACGGTTGTACATACATGGCGAATAGATATGGGGACCTAAAATCAGTTATAATTAGGGAATCCAATCCCGAGCTAAAATTCTGATCCCGGGATTACAATTTGATAATCCCGGGATCCCGGGACTGGTCCCGGGATTGGTATTTTTTCCATAGTTAATACATTTTTTTTTATATTTACAAATAACATTAATAAAATCGGTCAAAAATAAATTTAGTATAATTTATACTATTTAAAACATTTTTATACAACGTTTTCATTAGCTCGTATTCTTATTTGTCCGGTGGTTGTTTGTCCGGTATAAATCTTGCAATCGAGTTTTAACTAACTTCCCGTCTAGCTAGACATTTCAAACTTTTAGAATATATCAGAACACGATGCCAATGCATTCTTTTAATACTTTTAGCTATCTTTAAGCAGAATCGAATTCATTTTCAATTAATTCTGTTTTGTATAGAAAGTTATTTCAGAAAAATCCGTAAAACATTAAAGACTATTATTGGTTACTAAGGCGGTGGTCTTAGCAACTAAATTATTAATATATACGTGCGTTACTATGGAAATCAAAATGAAATGTCAAAATTACATTTCAATATTTTATATTTGTTTGTTTTTTTGTTTTTTATTTAATTCATATCAAGTACAAGTTTGACCATATTTAGTATAATAATTCAACAGAAAATTTAAAAACGTTGTAAATAAAAAGTTCTTTTTATGTTGTAATTGTTATTGTTAATTATGTTAATTGTTCAATCTTGAAAATACATAAGTTTAATGGAGTAAATAATATTGTAATATAAATAATAATGTGAATTTAATATGAGATTGCTATTTCTGGTAGTAAAAACTTAATGAATGGGTTAACTAGATTTAAAATAGTAAAGCAAATCGTAGTGTATGGCCTTTCCGCTTCATAAATCTAATTAATCAACCAAATATGAAACTGCCGTAAAACTCATCAGATCATGGTGGAATTACGAGTACTTTGTTAAAAGTGCGAAGAATTGTTTTTTTTTCCAATTTTTCTCATTTTTATTGATTTATGTGAAAAAAAAAATGAATCGGCAACTTACATATGGGTATAAATCAAACTTCATTCAAACTTAGTTTATTTCTAATTTAGTTATTTGTTATTAAAAGTATTTTTCTGTTATATTTTTGTTTTTATTTTATTTTCCATAAAAATTGATAAAAAATCAATCCCGAAATCCCGGGATTATGTTTACCAATCCCGGGATTCATAGGTATCGAAAATAGCTCGGGATCCCGGGATTGGAATCCCTAGTTCTAATATTCTAAAACTATAATACATATCTGTAAAGGAACAATAATATTCTCATAGTGACAAAAATAAAATAACACTGAAAAATTCTTCACCACATTGTGTCAAAGCCATTTATAATGCCACCTTGATCTTTTACGTCAAACGTACATAATTTGCACTGAATTGACGACAAAAAATATCATGTTATATAGTCTTCTCTGATAATAATCATGTATAATCTATTTCACACCATCTGTTCAAAAATTCAAAATAGCTATTTGTTCAATGTATTGAGTCATTCCCTTCTCTTTTGTTACTCTCCCGTATCCATTCTTATGCGTGACATCTGACATTTGACTTGTGAAACTATAGAATTATATATCTTCTACTTTAGATAAGTAGTTGGTACTTTTTTAAGGTTTTGTTTTACAGTTAAAAAAAGTATGTGTTAAAATGATTGAAACTTTGTTTTTTTAAGTGGTTATTTATTTATTTTATCTCATTTACTAAAATATTTTAATTGATTGTATTCATAAAAAATAGATATGGAAAATAAAACAAACTTTCAAGAAGATTTTTAATTCATACATCTTACCAGCCGGATAAACAGTAAAACGTTGAGAAAACAATAAACAAACTGACAATACGAAACTGTCACACCGAGCTTGATGGTTGTAACTTAATGTGTGCTTTGTGACATAGTGTTTCTGTTTCGTGTAACATGGACCAACTTCAACTGTATGTATCTACTATAAAATTAAAACATAAGCTAAATACGTTTCTCTATCAAATTTTTCTGTGCCTTTCAAAAATTCTTTTCACCTATTATTAGCTGTATATCCAGAAACTAGATAATATTGCAGGGACAAAACATTCTATTGAAATTCTGAGGTGGTCCGATACTCCAAAGATAAGGACCTTTATCCAGTGTTCTTAAAATCGTAGAGTTGCTGCTAAGCGTTGGTAAGTCGATAACTGAGGTATTCAGAATTAACAACGTATTATTTATTATAAATTACTATATTATATTATAAATACATAAACACTTAATGCACATAAAGCATTAAAGAAATTAGCATTATGCCTGATTTTAGAGGGCATGGCAAACTTTTAAATTACAATTACTCCATAACATGTTTTCCTGTAAACATGTAACCTCAGGAAGTAAGCTAACTGTTTTCTTAATTGTCGTATTGATTTTAAAACTCTAATATATCGTACATGGATGATATGTGAGTTTATAAAAACATAGTGTTATCAATTATTGAGTTTTCAAGATTATCCAAACATTTTTTTTTGCGTGGCGCAAAGGAATGGTAGCGGTCCGGTAGGTAGACGATTGGGGGGTCGGCCAGTAGGACTATACTTATATTATATATTTATATTTTATATTTTATATATATGTGGTCTTTTGTCAATTTTTCGATATATAGTTATATTGATCGATTAATTCGTTATATATCAAGAAACATCTAGGTAACAAGAATAACGTTTAATCTTTTTTTCTATTAAATATACAATTCTAATATTAATACTATCGACCGAAAGTACTTGGTGGAATTTGAATTTAAATTCTGTAGCTGTCAGTATATTATTGATCAAATGTCTATTTTTATTGTATCAAATTATTCGACGGCAATAATAAATTCCTAGCGACTCATATGCCGGTAAACAAACCTGTGTCAGCAGATTGATTGGCGATATTTAATACGGTATCGCAATGGAAAATTAGTCCAATATCCATTCCCATATTATGACTGTAATAATAAATAAAATTCACAGCTACTCGTAGTTAAACCGCTGACTCGTTCAATATAATTATGTACTGGAATATAATGTTTAGGTATTACTTTTGACTGTATAAATTACGAATAATGATTTATAAAAATGTCAATCGAATATACGTTTCCAGTCTGTTACCATCGCAGTCCCAATATCGCTTCACCCAACATCTGATTGTACCGAGATGCTGACCTCGGATCCGTACCTATCATAAGTTTAGTATTGTAACATAACTGCTGTAACATACTATTGTACCAACCGTTACGCCCAATAAAACTCGCTCCTGCATACATCTTCGACTTCTTCATCATCATCCTCAACACCATAATCCACACATCGAACACCACAATTCTAATGGATTTAAGTGTTGTACTATTCCATTTGAGTCGTTTATTGTGACCCCGGTTTCGCCTTTCGGCATCTTCGTGCACTATGTGCACCCACCAAAAGGCAAACAAACACTGACAACGAATGCTATATATAATATATTACAATGTTACAAATGAGAATTCATGATGTACACGGCATGAGATTTAAATTGGAAAGGTACTCGTTGTAATTAAATGAGTTAAATAGAAATACGTGCATATTAGCAAATATTACCCTAAGAAGAGAAAAAATCAAAAAAATCTGTCCCTGGGGAGCGCCTTGATTAGTCTAGCATGCCTTGGTAATTATGTCTGATAAGCCAGACACGAGAACACAGTTCTGATACTACCAGTATATACCACGTAGGTAATTAGCTGATGGATATTAAATCAAATTCTTTAGCACTTTAAGATTGGAAACCTTCCCTCGTGAGAGCAGACAAAAATGTCTTAAGAGCAAAAATGACATACAAGCTTGAAGAGAAGCAGTCGGAAAATAATCTGTTGACAAATTATTGATAGGAATAAGTAATAAAATAATGAAATCGAAGAAATTTATTGTGACGTGCTTCATTTAAACTTCATGTATTAATTGACAAAAATGGAATACATAATCTCTTTTAAGTCAATATTTTACAAATTATTTTATTGCATATTATACAAAAAACTTTTATTCCATGATATTTATTATACGGATTATATAAATAGCAAAATTCTACGAATAAAAGGAACAGTAAGCTGAATTTTTTTATTTTTTTATGACACTTTTTGTACAGTAGAATATGGTGACGGGATCCTTACTTGATATGCCTTTTTATGTTTTGAGTTGCGCCCCTTTTGAGTAAACAAGTCAGAAATGAGCGCCGATTTCGTGACTATTCACTTTATTTATGCCTCTCAGTTTTCCTTCCCCCGTCGACAGGCGGTGAATATTTTCCACGAGAGTCCTTCAGAACCTCGCCAGCTTTTCTTCTCTCATTGAAACGCACTAATCGCTTTTCTCTTGTGGTAATATCGACTGAAAATGATACCATGCGGAAGTATTTTAAGAACACTTCAGGTTCTAAAGAATGGATTTGATATATTAAAATATGAATTCATCGACTGTTTTAGTAAAAGTTGAAAATAACTGTGTACTAAACAATGCTTACGTTTAATATCTTTATAATGTTCAAGATAAATTCGGATCGCTTTTGTTAAATTTAGAATGAAATTCACAATTAAATATTAATGTTAAGTTAAGTTAAACTTAATTATTTTCATCGCATATTATTTTTATTAATTAAATAATTAATTTATTAATGTCAGTTCCTGAGAGCATATAAACTCGATAATTCACGTCAATCATACAATATTTCTAAGGTAAGGTTTATTAAGTTATTACGGTTCCCAAGAATACTTAAAACATTAATTATTTATGGTTTCTGAATAATTGTTGTAACAAGTGAACGGTAGGACCCCATAACTTTTTGTAAGTTAAGTGTTTAAGCAGAGAAACTTTGTTTATATTTATATGTCAACCGAAATAGTTATTGACTAATACCGACCTGTAAAATTTTATATAATGTATATTTGGAAGTGAGATGGAATAGGGAACAGGCAGGGTAGGTTGGTTTGATTCCCAAATGAATAACTCAGAATTTGGTGCGTGAATGAAATAAACCCTGGTTTTATTATCTCCTTCCAAATAAATATCAATTTAATTATTAGAGGTAAGTTTACAGATTATAAGTAAGCGGAGTGAAATCAAGAATATGCACTCTGATGAATTGCGATGTTCAATCGGGCAAAGCGCACGATAACCTTACGGTTCAACCTTTGATAACTGAAAGACCATATTGCTTTCTTCTACTGAGTGTTTTATATTGATTCGATACAATAGAAAATGCTGCTATTGAGTATTTTTGATAATCATGCTTTTGAGTTTTATTATGCAAAGCATGATTGTTTCGTATATTATAAACAATTGATTTTAATTTGAACAATTATGCAGTTTTTAATAATTGAGCAAGAATTATTTTCATAAAAACAACTTTTGTGCATATCACATAGCATTATTTCTTAATTTGCGATATTATTGATTGATTTAATTATTATATTATTTTGCTAATTTAGCTTTCTGTTGAAATTTGATTGACTCACATAAATCGCTTGTTTTGGAATTTTAACAATATTATGTTGCAAGTTATATTGTAGTTATAAATTAATGGTTTCCTGCCAAGTCATTATGGATGGTAGGGTATTGACCCTACATATATTATCATTTTATAAAATGGAACTAGGTACTATGTAAATTTCATCTCAATTAATAAAAAAATGTTTATAAAAAAAGATTACATATTCATATCGCTGTGAAAATTATAATTGCAAATCAAATAATTTTACTTACCTCATCTCTCTTCTCGGTTGAAGATGTTGACCACTCATGGATATTTCATTTTCTGTAGGGTAGAAATAAAAGTATTTCTAGTAAATTCTTTCACTTGGTCGCCCCAACTCTAATGCTCTTTCTCTACTTTGGTTTCTCCGAAGACCGTCCAGAACCACAAATGCCTCCGTCCGGTCTTTAACTCTCTGATATATTATATTCATGCAAGTTAAATGTTTTAATATCGTGTTAATTTTTTATAACTGGGTTTTAGAGCACCTAATATCAAGGATATCTTTAATCATAAATAACAGAACCGTACGATAAAATTCTGTAATATTATAACAAAAAGATTAGCAATAAAATAAATTATTTACAATTCATTCATGGAATATAAAAATAGTATACTTACTTATTTAAATTAATAAAATAATTTTAGATTTCTTATATAGGTATATTAAATTTTATCATTTTGTTATGAAAGCGATCATATTATATACCTACCTAATTTATATATCCAAAGGTATTATTAATTTTACAGCAAAACGTAAATGACTTTAAAATATGTGTCGCAATGTTAAGTACTGTTTATATTCGTACTGAATCCAATATGAAAGTTAAATTGAAAACAAAATCCTAATTATCAAACTGTGTTTACTTATTCGGCAAAGTTAGTCATAAATAATGTTTATGACATAAACTTTATGTACTGATTGATTTCACTGTATTGGAGAAATATTTATTTTATTTATATAATAATAGCACACTTTATGATTTCAATTCATATCGGAAACCAACTGTGAAACGTGTTTCCTCGTATGATGTGAATACAAAAATTTGATAAAACGTTATTTTTTATAAAAAAGATTTATCTGCCAAGTCAAAAAAATGTTATTACAATCATTCTGAAATGACTCAGCATTTCCAATATTTACCAATGAAAAGCGATGAATAGAAAACAAACAAATCCATTTGAAAGCCTACAAATGGAAGAGGGGCTCTTCAACCCTTATTTTTGTTCAAAGATGATACACCCTTCAGGACCTTTCCTCCGCCCCTTCCAATAACGTCTACCGTCGCAATGATTCAGCCTCTCTGAGGCTTCTGAATTTTCCTCCGGTCGTTTTCCAGAATGACATTTTCTCGTGAGCAGTGGTTCCGGACCCCATTCTCTTTTGTACTAGTCCTACCCTTCGATAATGCCCCAAGATATTATTTATTGAGAGGGTGTTTGTGCGAACTATTTCACTTCACTTAAGTGTCCAATAAATCAAAGTGGTTTATTCGTTTCATGTAAAGGGTTTATTAAATACCGATTCATATAATAATTCATTGAATATAACCAACAATAATTCATGTGGTTGATTTATAATTTAATTGGATCTATAATGTACTATATACATAATTGGATAATACAATGAAAATATTTAAATTTGTAACGTATTTCTATTTAATCTTTTCGTTTTACTCTCTTAAATCTTGGAGATCATGTAATCTTTTAAAACTTATTCGTATAATTTAAGAGGACACTCTTAAATAGTTAATAATTATACATTACCGTTAAGAGTTTCATAATAATGTATTAAGCGTAAATAACGGACGGCAACGTAACTGACATTTTGGAAACTAGGCGACTGTAAAAGTAACCACGTATAAGATCGTTACATAATATTGTGTGTAAACTAAGTAATTTTTTTGTCCTTTAGGAGTAATATTTTTAATACAGATACTCTTCGATACATGCACATTCCTAATACACACATTTCAAATTCAACTGTTTCTTCGCATCAAGCTTATGAGACAAGCTCCGTTTGATACATCAAATCACTTTCTAAATATATTTTGTTAAATACTGTCTTCTTAGGTAAGTAAGTAATACACAAAAAAATATAGTGTTTTTCGTTACATTAAAATAAAATATTAAATCTTTGTAATAATAATTACAAGATAAAAAGAACTTATATGCCACATTTTTAAATTTTCTGTTGAATCATATAAACTTGACAATTATATGTATTAATAAAAACTTTTTATTTTACTTGATAGAAATACTGAATAAATATTATAGAATACAGAAATGTCATTTGGACATTTCATATTGATTTCCATAGTAAACCACGTATGTATTAATAATTTAGTTGCTAGGATCCACTAAGCAACCAATTATTACAGTGAGTAGTAAATATTACTTTTAACAATTTTTTTCCGAAACATACAAAACAGAATTAACTGAAAATGAATTCAATTCTGCTTAAAGATGGCTAAAAGTATTAAAAGAATGCATTGTCGTCGTGTTCTGATATATTCTAAAAGTTTCAAATATCCAGCTTGTCGGGAAGTTAGTTAAAAATCTTGGACAAATAAGAAAAAAATCTGTACCGGACAAACAAGAATACGAGCTAATAAAAACATGGTAAAAAAATTGTGCATTATTTATCTTTCGCTACAAAAAGTGAGAATCAACATCGTTTAATTTGTACTGTCTGACGTACTTAAAATGAAAAATGATTCACTGTCTCGTTGAAGAACATGTCACCCAACAAAGTAGTCATTTGAAAAGCGTTGTTGTAGGAAAAGCGACAAATGACGCGGAAAACCGCCTGCAGTTAGATGAGAAAACTCACAGATTTTTCCATCGCATTTCCGCTATGTAGGGATGATTTGGTTTACAGGAGGAAAAACAGTCGCAAGCGTTTTTATCCACTATATATTATTATGATGGTAGATTGTTTTTATACTACACGAAAAACGTATAGTTTTTTTTTATTTCGGCGTTTTTTAAGCGTATAATTATTTTGTATTTGAATGCAATACTACTACCCAGAGTTTTCAATGAAAACATCTTCTCCACTAACTTGACTACCTGCGTCGACTAGATATATCAAAATAAATTATATGGTAGATAACAGACAAGAACCTACTGCCAAAAGGCAAACTAGAATCCATACAATCAAAAATATTCTACCTCTTTTCGATAGAGGGTAATTATTGGTCTACCATATAGTGCGGTCATCATTTCACGTACGTTTCTTCCATATAGGGGGGGGGACAAGTTCTCATATTCTTGACATTTATATTTTAATATTTTGTGAAAGTACTTTTTTTTAGAATACGTGACATTGCGAATGTATATTTTTTGGGTATATTGTAGATCTTAGTCAAGATTGGAAATAAAACAAATTTATAATAATTTCTGGTAATAAGTTAATACTCCCACAATGGCTGAGAGGTTTACGCGTCGGATTATAATGTTGTGGATCCCAGGTTTGAATTCTGGGTCTGGAAAATATACATATTGTTTTTCAATTTGTGGTTGAAGTCAGAGTATGGACCTAATAGGTTGAGCAAGTGGTTAAGATCAATTTTTCTTTAAAAATATCTTTGAATACAAACCTCTACTTTATGGGGGCCAATATGATGATCCTATTAGAATTACAAATTGTCAAAAAAAGATACTTAATATGCAGTTGTAGATACTGCTGTAATTTATAAATATAAATATATTTACAATTATTGTTTTTAACGAGACAACAGCATTATAGTGAAACGATGGTGTAGTAATATAAATTAAACAATCACAACAACACCGAGGCTTTGAAAAAATTACATACATATATTGTGATCTCACCGGAAATCGAACTCAAATTCTCCAGATGAGAAACCAGTGTCTGACATATTGTAGGTCCTACGAGGTCCGCCATAATCAATTTAAAGGTGTTGTTAAGAGTCATTTATCAGTGGACAGACATTTAAATTATAAAAAATAATAGGCATATATGTAGCATTTATTTTATATTAATAATGACCAGGGTTTAACAAGTCATTCCTAACATTATTGTCAATCACTAATTAAATACAATATTCTAAGAAAATTCTCTGTTCACAGATAATAATTATTACCTATTTATTCTTAAGATTATGAATTCATTTTTTTTTTTACTCAAATCGGCAGTTATTACTTTGGTTACCATTTTTAGAAATTTAGACATGTAAAAGGCAGAAAAATTGCTTATTTTTAATAATATAATACTGAATACGCGAAAAAATCATTGAAGAAGACATTTTTAATGATCGATCATTTTGTAATGACTGATTATTACTGGACTATAAAAGAAAATACATTAATTAAACATGGTACAAAGAAAATGAAAAATCATAGATTATAACTTACTTATAATGTGGTTTTGACTTTTACTATTCGATGGGTAAAATGCATTGACCTACTAGAATTGAGTAACTGAAGCACCCGGAAATAGTTTGGGTTAATTTATTGCATCTAAAAAAACATTTTGATGCTTATGGTCACCGCATTTATTATGTAAGACAACATGTCCACTATAGATAAAGCCAGAAAGACAGTAGGGGGACCAAACGACGTCATAACTTTCGGATTGAATGAATGTTGTTGCGGAGTTCGTTAATTGAATAGTTCTATCCACATTTGCCCACATTTTACGACGTAGCATAAACCCGGTGCTGAAAACAAATACACATTGAGATCCGTACAACTATCTTAAAAATACAATTATTATTTTACTGTTTATTCTTGAAGTAATGCAATAAAATGTCGATGAACATGATAGTATATATAAATCCAAATTGAAAACATATTGGGTTCTGATTCTTCGGTATCTTCGATTTTTATTAAATTATGATTATCATCAGCGTATTTCAAGATATTATTTGATGAAGGCATCTTTAAGCTGTCTCTACTCATCCAGGTTACACTATCTTTGCTGCCATGTAATTCGACCGAGCCTTAATATACATTTTTTAATCTAACGTACATTAGAGCAACTTTTTGGTCATCTTTTAATACTCAGGTACCACCAGATTATCGTCCTGTCTTTGAGCTATGTTTGCATCCTCCTCTAGTTGATTATTTTTCTGTCGTTGCGCGTGATGTCAAACATACACTTCTCCAAGCCAAGCTATGCCACTCGTCATTTATATATTTCTCCTTAGTTACCAAAAGACCACATTTATCATGTTTAGAAGCACTAAAAGCACAGATTAGACACCGTCCGTTAGAGGCACAATGGAAAGTCGCTTTTGAAAAAAAACGTTTTTTCGGCGGACAATTTCGTCACATAGAACACCGTCTGTGAACATAAAATAAATGTAGTTTCAGACCTGCTCCAGTTAGATACCATTGATTACAATAAATTTTGTTTTGGGTCACCCAAGTAGTTCATCATGACTTTTCATTTATTTATAAACCTTACACAAACCATTTGTTAGCTATTTCTTGTTTCAAACTTCATTGAGATATTCGGATTCTGAATTAAATTAAAATTTATAAATGCCTCTCAATTACCTACGTAGCAATCATTACATGTTCTTGGTCAAAACTGTTTACTCGTGTCAAGCCTATCAGGTACCAATAGCGAGGGGTGCAAGACTAGTCAATGCGCTCCCCAAAACATTTTCAGTAATGTGCTGTGTATTTTGTTCTTCTATTGTTGTTTTACGCAGTAAAATAAAATTTCTTCTCTCTTGTGACTGTAATATTTGTTATTATATCAATCTCATATTGGAAGGTCCTAAATTATTATTTCCACAATATTTTTTTCTAAATAAATAAGATAACAAGGATAATTTAATTAAATAAATAAATTGTAAAACCATCTTAAAACTTTTTATCAATTTCAATAGAATTTCACAATAATTGAAATATATTAATATGTGTACCATAAAATTTACTAAATAATAATTATTTCCTTGAATATTGTATTTGCCAATAAGCAACGGTCGCTGGCCAAAGCAATTTTCCTGTCGAATTATGAAAATCGCTTTCACAGGACTTCGGTCGTCGGCCGCCGTGGCGTATCGGATCGGTCCCAGCGATTGCCAAGCCACAAAACTCAACTTAAACAGGCAGTGATCCAAAAGCTCAAACTCATGAAGAACTTACTGACGTACCTAAAACTACTGGAATTAATCTCCTTTCTACGAGCTTTTTGGAGAGTCGCAATACGGCGGTTTAGATTAAATTAATGGTTTTACGAGGCTAAAAAGCTTCTCAATACAAACCGTATATTATAGCATTAACAGTATTAACTGTTAATTATTAGTGCAAAGACATTGTATCAATTAAACAAAAACACAATCTTATATGTATAATACTTACTCGATATAATTTAATAACTATCGATCCTTCGATAGAATATTCTAAAAACGTCTCGGTAGAGAATTTACTAGTAAAACTAGGTAGTAATTAAATTATGAGAAATATGTAAACACGTATAATTTATATACTTAGGCTATTTTAATTAAATTAGTAGAATTAAAGTATTTATATTTAGTTTTACAAATTAATTTTTAGTCGACAGTTATTTTGGCAACCATTTTATTATCAGGCAGTAATCTTGAAAGTTGTATAACTGAAATGATAGAATTTAATTCAATTTATATTACACTATTTATTTTTTTAAATGTAATTCAACTAAATAAATACTAAAGTCAAATAAAAATTGAATACTTTAATTACTTCTAATTTAATATAGAGTATTGGAACATAATTCTATAATTATTATTTTTTAAATGTTTACCAGTAAAGATTTTTTGGTTTGTTATTATAACAAATAATTAATATTAAGACTATATAAATATACATCCATTAGAATTTAAATTCAAATTCTATGAAGTACCTTCTGTAGATAGTATTAATACTATAAAAAAAATATTAGATGGAAACATGAACATTGAAATAAGTCATAATTAGAAACCCTTACAATAATTGATGAAATGACAATGCATCAGATATTATATCGTTCGACGAGTGAAACTAATCCAATAAATGAAGTAATTCAGTGCTACTCAAGAGGCACTAAATAATAAAATGTTCGATTAAACTTACTTACTTAGGATATAAGCTTAACAAACTGGGATGCCAGGACGGTTTTTAGCGTCTACTCCCGTGATATCAAGTGCCTATCTGGGCTGAAGCTTGATTGTTGTTGGTGAGGCCCGGCCTCGGTGGCTTCGCGACCGAGCGAGGCCGGGTTGTTGATCTCGATGATTTGGTCTGTATGATTTTAAAAGTAAAACAAACTTTTCGCAGGCGTCCGTCGATTTCTTCGCACACCTCTTGTTGCTTCTGGCTCGTCTTCTTCATTTCCGGTCACCGCCATTGCCTGGAAGAGCTCCGAGTATCGCCGCTCGGAGCTCTGCTTCTTGGCAGTTGGCAGGGTTGGGCTTGGGTCATGGTTCGGGCGTGTGGTCTGGAGGGCTTACTTCTTCTTCAGGAAGTAGGCGCGTTGATTTGTCAGTTGGCGGTAGTCTACCTCTTTGTCGGATTTAGGCGTCTTTTTCTTCTTGTTTTTTTTCTTTTTTGGTGGTTCTGGTGTTGGTGATGCAGGGGTGTTGGTCTCCTGCAGTTGGTCGAGGTGTTCTTGTTTGAAGTCGTTGAAACTCTGTTCGAACAGCTTAAACTGTCGGGAGTTTTCGGCATAGTTTGCACTATCTGGTTTGAGGAGAGTGGATTTTATAGTCTCGGAGATGTTTGTGACGAGTTCTACTGTCGAGTCATAGTTTGCGGGGTCCATGAGTTTGGCTTCCGCTTTTCCCATGAGGTCGATGAAGCCGGCCCAGGTAGGGGCGGCCTGTTTGTGTTTGTCATCCGAGGTGTTTGGAGTTTCTTCTAGGAACTCGTCGGTTTCAGATGTCGGGGTCTCGGGTCTTTCCAATTCCGGGGTCTCTGTTGTTTCTGTGTACGAGTTATCAACAGAGTCGGAAGTCAGGGTCTCAGGTATTGCGGTTTCTGCCGGCTATGTTACCGGGGTTTCCGGTTCGGCATTGGAGAAGGTGGTATCCACTTCCGTGGAGGTTTCCTTGTGAAGTTTGTCGTCTGGGATTATTTCAGCTTGCGTCTGGGTCTGGGATGACGTCATTGCTTTGCCTTGGTTTGAGGTGCGGTGTGAGATGATGGTGGTGGTGCTCTTCCTCGGTGTTTCTATTGAGATGCTGCGGTGTAGTGCGTGTTTTAATGCGTGTATCTGCCTCCCTCTGTCATTGTCCAAGAGTTTGACCAGGACAAGGGGCATTGGATGCCGGCTCCTGCCCCGCGTCATTCTCCGGACGCTGATGATCGGGAGGCCTCTCCGAAGAAGATCGTTTGTAATGTCTTCCGTGTGCGTGCCGATCGGGAAGCCCCTGATAACGACCGATAGTTGGTCGATATCGTGTCCTGAGTGAGTGGCTGGGTGTGCCTCCTTGATCGGCGCGCTGTGGTGTGATGAGGTGTGGTGGTGATGAGTGGTCCTTGTCCAAGTATGCGGTGTCGGTCGTCGTGGCGGGTTTGTATGGTTGAAGTTCTTCGGTTCTCTTCTCCAGGTAGGAGGGCGGGCGGGAGGGTCTGCGGGTAACGCCGACTCGGCCTGCTCTTGGTATGCCGTCAAGAGCAAGAAGTGCAGCGTCATGAGGTCCCGAAGTTTGGTGGGTCGGAATGCGGCGAGTCTGGTTAACTCTATTTGGATATGTTCCATCTTGTCGTAGGCGGTTGGTCGTTTAGTCACTTGCGGTGGCGGTGCGGCAAGTAGGTAACTTGCTGGTCGGCGAATTAGCGCAGGTAGGTGGCCTGCTTGAGCGGTGTTTTCAAGCAAGTAGGTATCTTGCTGGGTCGTCAGATTGAAGTAGGTAGAATGCTTGGTCAGCGGTATTCTACGGTGATCTTCTGGAAGGGCGATGTCGCTTGTAGGTAGGTAGATCTCAGCAGGAGTCGGAGCGCACGGAAAGGCGACTGCTCGCGACGGGTGCTAGACCGCAAGTGTTTGGTTCGATTAAAGAGTTCGGCCAGTGTAAATATATGTACACGGAATAGAATGACTAAGAACCTAATAGAGTAACATTAATAGCTTCCGAAGAGAATCTTTATCCAGCAGTGAATCGATGGCACATTATGATAAATTGAATATCATATTATTAAACTGCTGGAAATTTATGAAAACATTATATTATAATTTTGATAAAAGCTTTCGTTGAATATCTCTGTATAACTACTTGACAAGAGTAGTGTAATTTCCGAAGAGCTTCAACCCTTCGATAAGTTGCTCTTATGTTAAGTGCTTTTTAAATAGGCTTCAATTACGAAATCACAAAATTAATGAAAATTACTATCACAATTTTCTTATTACGCTGCTAGGGAAATTTATAGTATTAAAAGCCTTAACTTGAAAAAAATATTTTTTAATTAATAACATTATATTTTATTATATACTACTACATATCTAGTCTGGTGTTGAAGACGGATCGACAATGGCGAAACTTTTGAATTATTATAAATAAGGTTCCATGACAAAACAGAACCGTGACAAAACAGAACATGACAAAACAGAACAACGATAAATATAACTATGACCTTTCAGGAAAAATATAAATTTAATATTGAAATTGTCCTATCTCTATTATGTGATTTTTACAGTGTTATACTGTACAGTGTTGCCTTACAGCAGGGGAGGGCAAACTGCGGCCCGCGGGCCGCATGTGGCCCGCCGGGTATTTTTTTGCGGCCCGCCATCATTAATTGTACTTCTGATTACGAATAACTTTTTTTATAATGTTTTAAAAAATATTGACAATAGATTAAAATTTGTTGTTTCGTAAATGTATTATCTCAGTACGTCTTCCTTGCGTCTCGTCTATGTAACCACTATTTTCTACGTTGAACATCGATTTTAATAGATATTGATAGTGTACCGACAGAGCTACAACTTGAGATTATTGATCTGCAGTTTGACACTGATTTAAGAGAATTGCATCGTCGTGAAGAAATCTCCAAATTTTGCAATGCCCTTAATTCAGGCAAATTCGACCAACTTAAAGATTATGCAAGAAAAATGTTCGTTATTTGGTTAAAGTTTGGCCTCCCCTGCCTTACAGTATATATAGTATTGCCGGCAAGCTTAGGATATATCATCTTAATCAATATAATATGTTCAAAATGATTGGGTGACTAGGTACAACTAAATAATGACCTCACCTAACCTAACCCAACCTAACCTAACCTAAATAGATTCCACAAAAATGAATGTTTCATTTTTCCCCTGGCTGTTCTGTTTTGCAACTGTTCTGTTTTGTCATGTTCTGTTTTGTCACTGTTCCGTTTTGTCATGTTCTGTTTTGTCCGGTTACCCTGTACAGGTTCTTATTTTACCATTTAATTCCAAATGTATCACGTTGTACTTATTAGAGCGGTCGATTTCATATAAATACTGAGGCATGGTTTACAACAGGGGTTGTCAACCTTTTTATACCTACCGCCCACTTTTGTATTTTTGTTAGTAGTACAATTTTCTAACTACCCACCGGTTCCACAGTAATGGTGATTTATAAAGTAGGGAAGTAACTTTACTTTATAAAATGTATAGAAAAGCGATACAGCAGGTTAAAGCATATAATAATACATATACTTTTTTTCGACCATGTCCGATCCTAATAGGATCATATGGGCCTCCACAGAGTGGAGTTTTGTATTAACAGATTTTATTTTTACGAGAAATGGATGTTAGCCACTTGCTCAACCTATTAGGTCCATACTCTGACTCATACACAAATTGAAAAACAATATGTGTACTTGCCAGACCTAGGAATCGAACCTGGGACCCTAGACTTTATAGGTCGGCGCTTAAGCCATGCGGCCATCGTGGGCCATTTACAGAGTAAAATAAAATGCGGCCATCGTGGGTACTTACTTAATTACTAAATTACTAAATTTGGCAGAATAAATCTTTATAAAACAACTTACTGTAGTTAAATCTATCTTTTTTATGTTTACTTTGCATATATAGAAGCATGACGTCTGATTAAATTATTAATGAGATCCCTAAGGCTGATGATGCGAAACTAAATACTGGATATCTGGCTCAATTTTTGTGAGGAACAAACGAAGGTATCCTTTTTCGGAAATATTTAGCCTACCTATCGCCCACCATGAAAGCTGGAACGCCCAATAGTAGGCGTTGCGGCGTTGGTTTACAGGTTCGAACCCGGGGCAAATCAAAAAAAAGCTCTCCTTTTTACAGTGTATTTAATCCAGTGCAAGAACTAAATAGGTCGGTGAATAGCCAATCTCCATAATAATAGTAATTAACATTACTTTATATCATTTATTCTTCTTATTCAATGGTTTCTGCATTATTTCATAATCCACCATAAACTAAATATCTCGGACTAACTGAATGAGAAACAAAGCTCTTTTACATAAAATAAATACTGGAAGAATCTTCTTTAAAACTGTTTACAAAATAAAAATAGGGCGGTAATTCTACTTTAAACACTTCATATGCACCCCAAAGTATAAAGCTCTTCACAATATTATGGAAGAGGAAATAAAAGGAGGACAACAGATTGTACGAAAATACTTATCCTGACTCTGAAACATAAGACACTCTAGTGAAATTAGTAACGGTTACATTCGTTCCCTTAGACTAAAGATACATCTAGACGCCACCTACTGCATTGCTAAATGAAGCTGCGTGCCGTGCGTTTGGTTTGTGGGCGACCGAACGCATTCGTATACAAATGTTTGAGAGCACAGACCAGTTCGCTAGTGCTCGCCCAAAGTGCTCGCACTAGACGTTCAGAATTAAAATATAATTTTCTATTTTTTTACGTTATATAGTATTTATAAGTCGTCAAATTGCAACCATTAGGTAAAAATATCCATAATTTAAGTTATTTTAAAGAAACACTAGGTCACTTGATATTAAAATATATAATAATATACAAATAAATTATCACGAACATGTATCAACTTACCTATGAAACGTAATACCATCTTCTTGCTTATAAGTACGGCTACCACATTTTAATACAACACACATAACCATCTTTTCTACTTAATTAACCAAAAATATTTACCACTGACTTTATGTTTAACACAAAAAATATAAATTTTAGCAACACGCGCTCGCAGGTTATCGACGCTTAGTTAAGAAACAAACTAAGATTTGGCGGCGACACCATAGCAAATCATCTCAAACATCTGTAAACCTTTTATCTTACTCTAGCGCATGTCACAGAGATTATAAGGATGCCGAATACTTTCTCACTCGCACTTATGCATCGTTTTTGTTCAGGCCTTGTTCGTTCCAAAATGGAAGGCATACCCAGAATATATATATTTTTTGTTATAGTTAAGAAATTGGCGTTTGTGGACAAAATACAAAACCACTATAAATTGTTATTTAAATTTGATTTCAACATTATTAACTTTCTGATTATCTTTAGTTCGTTTATTGTTATATACAATAAACCAACAATACAGCTCAGAACTGTAGAATTAACAAAGATACTCGTTGTTCACCATTAATATATGTTATTATGTATGTTATTAACATACTCGCACTGTAGTACTAAAATTGGTGTTTAATATCCACTTTCAAAATAGTACAATATTGCCAAGCCCAGTATGCCCCAAACAGGAAGTGATAGCAGTTTGCCCCTAAGTAAATATGTCGGCATCATTTTTCCCCATAGGAAATTGCCGAATAAGTTTTCCGCTACAAAACCAACACGAGCTGGTGTTTACCATACAGTCTACACTAATGATATTTATTTCAAGGTATCGGTTGCTAGTTAAATGTTTGGCAATATTACCATTATGGATAATTACATAAACATTTACACAAATTAATGATGATCAACTTTATGAATTATTTTCTTATTACTTAGTTATCAATATTAACGGCAAATAAATGTACATAACTGGATGTATATTATTATCTAAACTACATATGCTGCGTTAGGTGTTTCCTTAATTTTCCACTGAAAGGGTTTACAGCTTAAAATAAATTGTGTTCTTAATAATAATAGTTGGTGGCGCTTTTAGGAGTGGACTGTAATTTGAAGGATTCTGCTGGATGGATTACGGATATAGGATGGGGGGGGGGGTGGTTTAACCATGATAGCAGACACTGACCTTTTATGTTGAGAGGGTTGGCGCGCGCTGGAGCCGGTTCGGTGTTCACGCACAAACGCACTCGTAAACGGATGGTTTGAAATGTCATTCTCACGATTTCACTTTGTTTTGAGATGAATGATGATGACAAGTTCAGGATGGATGATAGACGCGACGTTTGCTCAAACCGTATCAGATTTAGTGAAACAAAGGTCAAATAGATCCATTTTGTATGAATCACTCTCTAGTTAAGGCGGCCTCGTTCGTATCGTATCAGCGCGATAGCTTCAACAAGCCTATGCGCTCGAGTGCCTTCGGGTAAATAAACTTAACTTTCATCACGGTTGATCATGACATGTGACTGATGGTCTTGTGACAATAATTGGGGATTTGAGGTTGGTGGAAAGAAAGGATGAATGTGAATATAATTGGCCCAACCAATAATAATTAATTAGCATCGTATCGTATCATTCTACATCACATTACATCATCATATCATGACTGTAATGGATCAACCACATTTGTTGTAATGGTAATAAGAGGTGTGTTGTTGGTTGGTAGAGAATAAAAAGTAAGGCAGATAATTTAATTCATTACTGATAATGTGTTAAAAAGAAGAAAATAATGCTCAAACGGTTATTGCAAGATTAATAAAATTACTCTTGATATCAAGACGTGTGATCGCGCTGTCATGTAGATTTGACTATCAGTGAAACTAAAATCTATAGAATATATAAAAATGTGTTTGAGTACAATGTAAAAGATGTTGAATAAACAAGCCTTGTAAGTGTATACTATATTTATAATTGGGGCGCCAAGTTTGATCCCAATATGTACATGATTAAATACTGTAGATATAAAGAAAACACTATAGTTAGAGTTAACAATAAATAGTTTATTAGAAGTTAAAGCACATATTAACCCAATTAAAACAAATGAAAAAATAGAGACAAGGTACTAACTAACAATCGAGACTCGTGATCAAAGTTTTCAAAGACAGAGAAATCATAAAAACATTATAATATAATATATGGTCATATGATCGTCCATAGATATACACTGATTCTACGAGTATATTATATAAAGTTCAAGTGAAGCTACTTGTAATACTAAATTTGAGATTGGCAACCGTCCGAGCGGCGACCGTCAATGTTAACTGTTTATTAAAAAGATCCGTCCATCTGTGCCGCCAAAGTTAAAGTGACCGAGTGAGTCCAAGGAAAATAAAGTCCTTATCTTCTGCTGTAGTGTTGCAGTTGGTGTAAAAGAGAAAGCCAATCTTGCATCCTTTTTTACTTGCTCTTCCCTATACCTATTTTGAGATAAGGTATATTCGCAACGTGACATCGTATTGCTGCAGACGCTAACAATTGACATGGTCAGACTACAGCATTGGGTCGTCTAGAATAAAGAAAATTTCTGAGACCTATGAAGGATTGAAGAGGCAAAAATGATTTTTCATGATTTTTTAATTTATCACATTATAATAATTAAACTATCTTTCTTCGAAAGGATGCGGGGGGTGTAGATTAGACTGGATCCCCTTATGATGAAATGGTTATGGTTTACTGTCTGCTTACTTCTTTCTGGGGGACATGCTATGTTGACTGACGCCGCGGATTGCAGAAGTAAAATGGTGTATTTTATTGTTGAATATGAATAATTAAATAGTTGTTACATTTCGAATAAAATTATATATAAAAATGCGAAAGGGACGGATCGTACTAACAGTTCGATTGGCCGAGGGTGTCTGACAAGACGCTTCACAAAATATTTCTCGAAAAATTGAATGGCGTCTGGCTGCTACGTGTGATCAAGGATCACACGTGTAATATGAGTATTCGGAAAAAAAATATATTATAGTATAGCTAACAATATCTCTACGGGTAAAGGACATCTGATATTTCCTTTCTACGACCGGCAAAGAAACATTTAGTCATTATTAGTCCTTAATATTAAGTAAGAATCACTATTATTTAAAAATGATCAGTATTAATTAAGTTGTCAAAGAGACGCTATAAAATATTCTTACGTGCTAAAAATTGCAACGTCTCGTAATCGACCCCGCTAATATCTTCATGAATCCACCCGATAATGGTTCAGGTCTTATGGCATTGGATCCTCTGGATATACAACGTTTTGGCCGGTATCAATACCGACATCTATAAAAGTATGATATCAATTAGGAAGAAAATAAATACTATCCGCTTGAAAACTCAAACCTAGTCCTACCATCTTAAATTATTGCACATTATATATTTATATTAAACAATAAAATGATTTTAATGGATATCCGATAAATAAATCCGAAATTTACAATTAAACATCACATATGTAATTATCGTGTCGCATTTAGTCTAATACATAAACGTTTAAAGCTTTAGTAGGGAGAATAAACTCGTTTATAGAGCTCATGTGAAGTATCAGAGTGTATACAATCGAGTTTGACAGTGATCATGTCGACACTTCCAATTAATTGCGCCAACAAACTAATGCGGATAATCAGATTTGTCATTACAGCAGATAATCTAGCGTTTCTCTTGTTTTCTCTCTTAGCACTTCAGCCAAGAAACGAGATAATATTTATCTATTTGAAATCACTACTAGAAAACTTACCAATAAATACGCCGTATATATTATTATTGACGCAAACATTTTATATGTATATTTTATTATGTTATATTGTTATTCTCATAGTCATAACATCAAAGAAATTAATCTCTTCAGGAGATTAGCTATTTAGTATGTAGGATGATAATCGAAAAGACAATGTATGATGGTAATACAGCTGTAATTTATTTACTTGTTCACTGATTGATTTATTGTTTATGCAATTATGATTGAATGATAATGTAGTTATACCTATATATAGGGATAAACAAGTCATTCCGTGTCAGAATATTGATCGGCGATAGTGCTTATTATGGCAAACTCAGTAAATAGCTGACTGCAATGATAATTTCCGCATAACCATTTTTTCATATAGTCAGCTATATCCGATGACACAAACTCCATATAAAATTGCTAACTCAATTGTAATAATTATTTCTTTAATGTTCCTTTCAAGATATTATTTTGATTGTGAGTACGGCAATAAATAGTGGATCATAATAATTCATTGGACATGTCACTCGAATATAAGTTCCCGGTCTGTTTGTGTCTCAGTCTCTGTATAGCTCCACACAACATCTCATTCTACCGAATCTCGGACCTCGGAACGGTATCATAAGTATTGTAACATAGCCAGGTAACATACTCTTGAATCGACTGTTTACGCTGCAAATAAAACTCGCTCCTCCATCCATCGGAGCAACCACCTAATCTCGACTTCTTCATCCACAACACCATCATACCCACATATTATATTATTCACTTAATTGATGGATTATTAAAATAAATCTTTAAATGTAATAATTATTTTCCATTATTTAATAACAACCAGAACAGCTTTTATCAGTTGAAATAAATATTATGTTTTATTTTACCTACTTTAACAATGTTTTTCCACAAAGAATTTATCATTAACACAATTCACATGATAAATTAATGCAATTAACACAAGATGATATTATTAGTAATATCAAAATGACATTATTGTTAAGTATTCGGTGCTTTGCTATAGGCGAACTATTGAAAGTTTTGTATTTTTCCAGAGTAATTTTTTGCGACCTGGGAAATGATAATGTCAGTTTTGCATTTGCTATTGCCCCAGGCGGCGCTTTTAGTCCAGTACTGACCTTTCATCTACAGGCATCGAGTTCGATCTAGGTGAGGTCACAATATACTCACAATATTAAACTGTCATTAGGTATCTTGGCTTGTCATGGTGTTACAAAGAATATATATGTGTAATATGTAGGTGTAATTACTAAGTATCGTAGTGCATGAAGATGCCGAAAGGCGAAACCTTAATATGACTAAATAGAAAAGTACAAAACCTAAATTAATTACATCATCTTAAATTTGATCATATCGGTTATTTAGTTGACATTAATTAATTATGTTTTATCTATTATTGTTATATAATAAATGAAAGGATTAACTTAAATGTGTACTAGGTATGCAATTTTTTTATTTATTAAATTGACTGTTATGTTATAATTATTATAGTTTAAAAAAAATAATATTTTAAACCATTGAAACAGAAAATAATTTTCAACAATAGGTGGGACTTAATTTCATACTTGTTGCCAATCGAAGAGCGATAGTCGACATGTGAGCACGTCAATTTGTTTTGTGATGGCGTTGGAGGAATATATTCTTAAATAGTGTAAAGATGACTAAAAAACGTTACGCATTTACTCAAAAAAGAAAACATGTCAATGAATATATTATTATTATTACTAATATAACAATAAACATAACATCAAATGGACGCATGTTGAATTATTATTTAATTAGAATTTATGACAAATTATGTTTTGTTCGTCACGCGTCGTTTGCACAATCTGCGCATCGGGTAGTCACGATCTTTTTAGACCATGCCTCAGCTGAAGTATAGCCTTAATATTATGAGATATGAGAAAATTAAAATAGTTATTATTGACAAAGTGCCTCGTGTCAAATCATTTAATAAATTGTATTTTTACCCAATTATAACGAAATCAACGTTGAATAATAAAATATAATTAAATGTAAACTAATTTGATAAATAGTTAGCAACCCTGGTCGTTCTCATCGCGAAGCTTTCATCTACTCGACTAGCAGATTGCGGCATTACACCGCATCGCGAGCCCACTAAAAAGATAATTGTTTACAAAAATGGGCGACCGAAAGCTTGAAGCTCTCTCTACTGGAATGATGCCGTAATCACGCGGATTATTATTACAAATTCAGCCTTATAGAAGAAACGTTTCGAGGCATTATTAGTCTGCGAAGGCGCATAACACTTCAATGAGGCTTTGCTTTACGAGAAAAATGCTAAATTTAGTAGAACGTCAATGAGCTACTTGACATTATAGTCAACCTTATGACGACAAATTTAATACAACTCGATGCTTGAAATATCAGACTATATAAATACACAAATATCAGTATCAGGAAAAGTGGACGCAAAGGAGAACGAAGCTTCCTGTGAAACTACAAATGGAAGACTGTATCAAGGGGGGTTCAAGGATTCTGCTGAATGTCATGAATTAAAGGAATTGTAGGAAAGCATTGGATTAATTTTAGTCGTAGACTGAAGAAAAATAATTGAATATCAGGTTAAAAAATATGAAAATAAATACAATTCAATAAATACGACAAATTATTGTTTTCAATCGCATCATTTCTGCCAATATATCAGCCAATAAGTTGCGCGATCACGTAGCTCGTGAAATGTTACCACGCACTGTATATAATTATTCGCGAATTATTTTGATAATATATATTAAAATTATGTCTCCAAATTTCCCCCAACGGATTTATAGCAGTTCACAAAAAAAGTAATTTCTTGATTAATTATCAATTTAAATTATTAGGTATCTTGACTTTGGTCCATAAATTACCATAATTAATAAACATGCATCTATTCGGAATGTAAAATTTGTGGTCGACTCACAAAATCCGCTTTGGTGACCTTTTCAACTTCATAAAAAACCATTTCCACTTCGTATTTACAACGTAAATATATTTAATGTTATTTTTTCGTCAGATTTATTGACACAAAACAGGGTTTTAAAAACTTTTAAAAAACATTTGCAACTTAACGGCTCAGTCGTCTATTTCTTTGTTAAATTGTAAACTATTCCTATACATATATTATTATTCAGTTTATTTGAGACTAACAAAAAAGTTTGATTTAAATAATTTATTAATCATATTTTCAGATCATTTTGAAATTATTTCATTTTTTAATTCATTATTTTGAAATATTATATATTTTTAGTGACGAAAAAGATTTATCACATCTATTAAAAGAGTAAAAATTTACTTGGTAGCTTTTTATCTTACAAGTGATATTATTATACCTACTTATGTATAAGCATTTACGTTTATGCAATATAATATAATTCATATTAAGACTTTGTGTTTTAGTAATTAAAATAATTTTAGAATGAAAAAAATACAAATGAAAAAAATTAAGATTGAATCTTAAACTTTTTTTAACGTAATATTACCAACTTAACCTAACCTTACGTAACCTAACCAAACCTGAACTAATCAAATATGAAATTGAATTCATTATATACAAAGTATTTTTTACAAGCCAATATTTCCGCTTTGTTATTCGTAATATTAAATTGGAATTGTATATCGTTGTGCATAAGTGTGTATAAGTTGTAATTTTTCGTGTATTTTAATCATTTTATATTATTAAAATAAAAAATAAATGCATACTCACAAATATTAATTTGGTTTCCATTATTCTGTTTTCAGTGATATTATTTGAACGTATGCACACTGCACGATAATAACAATAAAAACTAACTTCCATACAATATTTGTACTCATCGTAAACTGGAGCATTATTTCTGCACGTCTTCTCTATTAAGTTTACTTACAAAGCCATGTTCAAAGTCATCCAAAAACATGTTTCAAAAGCTCTTAAAGAGAATAGGATTATTTAAATGATACACTTTTAAGCTTTCTCCGCATATTTTCAGAGCTTTATACAAAAAATACCGTGAACGGAGCTTCTGTGCCAGACTCATAATAGTTTTATTGTGGCACTGTTCCGGCTAACTAATGGGGCTTATTTTGTGATACATAGTCTTGTCGTGGTCTAGTTAATGACTCTAATGGGTCAACCTCGTTTTCTCGTCTTTCAATTGACCACCTATACATTAGTGCTTTATATAATAAATTGGAGCAGGTCAAAAACATGTGAATGATTTTTGTATCATATTATATATTGGTTTATGAATATTCGTTTTCAGTCATATTTTTTATGATGATCCATTCATAGGAACTATTTTCAAATGAATGAACAACTTAATCTTGTTAGTTATAACTATAAGTTATTTGAATTATATTTATCTGCTAATATTATCATATTATTATTTTAAGTATGTAAAGCGCCGACTAGACGGCAGCGACTTGCCTGCGCGGTATAGTTTGTGCAAAAAATACGGAACACTTTTACAGCGCTTTTCTGTTTGCGCGAGCTACAGTTTTCCCGTCCATACACACGGGCTTCCCGTTACGAACCGGTTTGCGCAGGTAAGTTTGTGGTAAAACATGAGCGTCTAGCCGGCTCTTTAGTCTCAAAATGATTTGCAATCCCCCTGTGATGCATAGGATTACATTTCTGTAAAAATGAGCGATATTATTTATTATGTTTCCTTTAATCTCGTTTTCCCTCATCAACCGAGCTGTTATAACGGCTGTATATAGAGCAATGGGTTGCTGGTTTGACCCTGAGGCTGTACTTAGAAAATATTTTTTTTTTCAACTGGTGTTTTATCCCGCTTAAGGAGTCTAATTGTGCAAATGGAAAAAACCATTCCACGTAAAAAACAACTAGCTTGTACATTGTATCTTGGATCTATGAGTAAAAGTAATAATTTCTTATTACTTGTATTATTAATTGAAATTCTAGAGAATTCTAAATATCAAATTCCATCAAGTACCTTCGGTTGATAGTATTAATATCATTAATTGAAAGTTATTATGGTTTTATATCATCATTATTAATAATTTCATACCAGTATAAATATTAATATTGTAACAAGACTGGCGAGCGACAGGGATTCTTGGAGACTTTGTACGCTATCCAAATTCTGTACTGAGAAATATATTTCGTTATCTAATTTCTTTTTTAAGTGAAATCGTTGATTTTTTAAATTAGATTTTAATGGTTATATTATTTAATTAGTATCATAATATTATGTTAGAACCTAATAATAACTGAATCCCTTGAAAAGGCAGAAACCTAGTCGTTGTAATATTGTGACTAATAAAATTAAACTATCAATAAATCTTAAATATATAATATATAAAATAAATATTAAAATAAGTATAGTTTTATTAAAATTATTTTTTTATTGTACAAATTTTGAGTATACTTATAGGTATTGCAAATAAATGCTGATATAATTAAAAATCAGCTATGTTAAAAAATAAACGTTCAACTTTGTTCTGTAAGTTAATAAATAAAATCTTTGTCCTATCAAACATCTGCCACAGGTTACGATAAAGTTATCGATTCAACTATTGCACTACTACGATATACTTTGATATAAAGTCGTAGAGGGTCTACGCCGCCGTAGACGTTTCGTAGAGAGCAGAAAGACATCAAGAGATATCAGATACTAAATGTCAACATGAAGAAACGAGCAGCCAGTAACTTGTCTGTTGGTAGTTTCTCTCAGTTAAGAGCGCGCCATAAGTACAGACTTGACAGTAGAACTTTGCAAATATCAAAATATGCATTCGTAAACAGAGATCTTTGAAAATTTTAAAGTTTATTCATACTTCCAGTAAAATAACAATTTAAACTGTTTGTTGACTTGTAGTGTTTACTTTAATTTTCAATGCATTTAACCTAATATAGTTTTATTAGATTTAATAGCAGACATTTTGAAATACGAGGGTAAATATTTATTTGTAGATTTATACATTGGCGGACAAAAAATATGATTCGTACTTTGTGGTATGAAAATTTTGATATTATAGTACGTACTGTGTATATCCTCGAAAAAGAAACGTGCAAAAATCTGTCTCTGGATGATACGTAGCAGTGAAAACTTAATACAGTGGTTTTCAGGTGATGATGATGATTATTCCTTTGTTGATTTTTGCGTATTTCCTGGAAATACCAAACATCAAAATTTTGAAAATTAATAAAAAATATTTTTTGTCTTAAGCCATTATTGCATACTTATGTTGAACAAAGTTCTTGCATTATTGTACATAATAATATGTATTTAAATTCTAATGGATTCAAGCTCTGTACTATTCTATTTAGGTCGTTTCTTTGGGACCCGGGTTTTGCCTTTCGGCATCTTTAGGCGTCGTGTGCACTCACCAAAGGTAAACACACACTGACAATGAACACTCTTAACTCTACCTTATATAGTAAATCAATACAATAAAGTAGGTAAAAACTCTATTAGGTACCTACCTATCAAGTCTGAGGACACAAAAAATACAATAAACAAATTATGAATAGTTGAAGTGTCAGTAAAAAACCTAATTGATAAAAACCCTATCGTATTAATAACAATACACTCGATAGCATATTATTATAATAAATCGTCAAAACCTAATAATAGATAATTATTCTTTAAAACATTAAAAATACTACACTCAAGAGGTGTAAATCGTCAATTCTAAGAAAAATAATTAATGAAGTTAACTAATGAGATATCAGTCTTTAATAATACTCTTACATGGTACCTACTTTTATAACATTATTTAAAAAAAAACTATACATATAAACTCGCTTGATATAATATTATATATAACTCATCTAATATAATATATATGCACAGTGTGTGCATTGCACACCTATACATACCTAAATCCTACACGACGCCTGAAGATGCCGAAAGGCGAAACCCGGGTCTCAAAAAATGACTTAAATGGAATAGTACAGAGCTTGAATCCATAAAAATTTAAATTCAAATTCCATCAAGTACCTTCGGTCGTTAGTATTAATATTATTAATAATATGTATTAATGTAATGTTATGTTACACCATGTCACCATATAAACGAACGAATGTAGCTTTACAAAGTGTCAATATCGATAGCTCAAAAATGATAGAAATAACTAAAACTTCATTTGAAAATAAATATATTATGTATATTGTAATAGAGTTCAACTACGTTAACACAAATTCAATAAGGAATTACAATTATAGTATAGTTACAGAATTCGTAATTAGTAATTATAATATATGAACGTAAAACATTGTAAAAATATGTTTAGGTTTAGTGAAATTTGGTCTATTCAGTGCCAGCTTTATTTGTGGGAAGCTTTCAACCGTAGAAGTTTGTGTTAACCTGTCGTTCAAAGTTTACTATGAGAGATCTCGGAGAGTCAGTGGCAGTAGCTATCTCTCGGGACGGGTGATTTGGTGACAGATGGACGTCTCATAAAATGGCTTGCCGACTGGCCGGAGCTTTTACTGAATGTACTGGAGCTTTCATTGCAATCTCGCAAATATCTAACGCAAACTTTTCTTTGCTAAGCTTTCAAGTTTTGTCACTTTGTTTTATGTTGTTTGGATGTCTTACTCAAGGACTTTCGATAAAGAATTGATGTTATTATTTATATTTATGAATTGAGTAGATTCCCTGTATGGGCAGTGCTCGTGAATATTGAAGGTGTATTTGGTACCGCTTCTTTTAACGTTATTTATATAATACAGTCTATTAATTTAGGGATGATAGAGGAAATGTAATAATAATAAAAATCAGTGTGTGTACTTATGTACGTGCGTTAGTAGTTATACTTCTTTGGCGTAACAAAACAAAATAAGCCGTTACCTGAGTCTATTAATATTACAGTGGGTTGGGTTGATGAAAACGTACGCGATTCATCTGTGTCTCATATAGCACATGATAATTGTAATTTAATTATTGTATTGGAACAAAACTCATCTTTGCCATACAGCGGTTATAATCGACTCAGAAGTGCCCACGATGAATTAATAAAAAATCAAATTTTAATATATTTTTGAATTATTTACCAACTCAACATTGACAAAATTTATTTATTTATTGATAGTAATTTTACTCATAAATAATACTTACATAAATATAGCCTCAAATCTTGATACACAATCTTTAGAATGAAAAATAAATATACACTCCAATATAAATAAAGTATTATGAATATAAATTAATAATGTAGAATGTTAGTCATATACATTATTTTTTATGCCATAATATTGGTTATGTTTACAACTCGTGCTCTTTACTTGGTTGTATTGAACGACTAACTAAATGAAACTATGCGCATGCGCATGTACCCTAGAGACCGAAATGAATATAATCATAATAATAAATTATGTGTAACATCGGCGCGCGCAACTTCGTCACACGCTAAAATACACTCTGATCTGTTTTCCCAAACGCGCCAAAAAAAAGTATAACTTCAAAAAAATTGTATTACATTGATCGAACAAAGATCGCATATTTAACTCTGAAGCCAGTTTAAACAATATTTTGCTTACTTTTGTATTTGAATTATTTCACTCAGCCCACTTAATTTAGTAATTTTATTTTAATTATAAATAGACTTTTGTGCCTTGCTACACTGATACTCTGTACTAAGTTTAGTAAAGTTACTGATATAATTGTAATAGGTAAATAAATATTAATGTAATCAATAAACTATGCATGTGTCGTTTAAAATAATTAATAAAACTTTAATAGGGTTAGCAGCCAAAACATTCACAAAACAAAACATTCAAAAATGGAACTTAATTTATACACATAACTTATGTTAAGTTCAAACTAAATAAACAGATTTTTTTGCTGTGTATAATTATTCTTTCAGCACGATTTTTCATATAATAAGAATCTCGCTGTGATTCGTTAAAATTGCATGTTTAAAAAAGTTTTTCTTAAGTTTCTGCAACTAGAGGGACCTACTTTAAGATTGTTAACATAATAAAATGTACCCGCGGCCATTATTATATGTAATGGGCTTTTTGTCACCGCCGTGGCGCCCATTTTAATCTACTTAAAAGCCCAACTCAACGAATGAAAAAAAGCGCAGTTTTGCAACTTACTTGTTTTGGTTTTAACAAAAATAATATCTATACAAAGAAGTATTCAATTACTGCATATTTTTTTCTTTGCAGATTAATTGTTCAAGTCATTTATTTAGAATAAATTATATAATTACTATGTTAATTCACTTGATTAATATATTAACACACTAGCCAAAATTAATATATTTAATTATGAATATTATTTAATAATCACAGAGTCAAATATATTATATACCAGGGTTGGCGAACATTTTTACGTACGCGTGCCAAAATTTCCCAAATATTATTTTTCAGTTTTGCCGAGCAGTTATAACGAAAAAATAGTTTCCAAAAATTCTATAAAAAAATGCCAATGTTCTAGATACCACTCACAAAGTATTTATAGCACACATATTGATTTATAACATTTTGAATTACGCCATACATTTTGGTTTACCAATTTTGAAACTGCCTTCCAGAATTACTACCACTAGCTTCACCAAGTTTTTGTTCCGTATTTGGTGCTGTAATTTTTGTAGGTAGATATGAAATTGTTTGTTTATGTATTAATTAGTTTGGTTATTTATGTATAAATTGACAACAAAATTTCTCCGATCAGATGAGACATTCTCTCACTACAGTGGCCTCAAGCAATGATTGTAAATCGATCAAAATTGGAGATTCGTGGCGTGGCATTCCCCGCCGCCTAATGAGGTTATTGCTACAATATTATATGTGACGCATAAAGTCTAAGGACCGACCTATGGAATTATATATTGAAATTAAACGTATTGCTTAATCTAGAAAAGTATTTGCCTGCTATATTTTATACGATGCGATCTGTCATTTATTATTATTATAGGTATATTTTTCTCTTCAAACGCGTGCCATGCAAAATCATCTCGCATGCCATAGGTTCGCCACCACTGTTATATACGATCAAGCTACTAATGTATACAGTTAAAACACACAAATTACAAGCAATATGCAATTAACTATTGTTTCAAATGCTTTGAATAATGTTGATATTTTGTTATTTTGAATTAATGTGATCTTGATTCCTATACAGTATTAGTAGCTATTATATAATACGTAGGTATTTGAACTTGGTAGTAATTTTTAAATTCAAATGCATAGTGCACAAGATCTAAGAATGTACCATTAGTGGAGCGTCTTGTAAATGATATTTGAATCTAAATATAGTTAATTATGATTATATACTTCTTATTTCATCGTCAAGTACAAAATCGCCCTACTTACTCAATCCATTGCCATATCTGACTCCATAATGTATATATTGGAATGTTTTTTTTTTCCGTATTGGGTTCTTTAATAATAAAATAAAATTTCTAGAATTACCTATATGTAGAATCAAGGGAACTCAGAAATAATGGGAACTAAAATACCTAACGGGTAAGGAGTAGCAGGTAACCGATCTCGAGTAAGGAATAATCCGGGATAAACTTAAACATGTATCAATAATACAACTGCTCTTAGTTAATGCATTTAAGCTCATTTAATATTGGTGTATTACACATAATATTACAATGCATAATGAGTATTTTATTTTCGTAGGACACTCACACATTCAAAACCCTGCATCAAAATGTAGTGTATTGAATAGAGCCTATCGGAATTCTATTCATTATCTGTTCTGTAGTAGAATTAAAAAAAGATTTAATTATTAATATAAATTAATTGACTAGTGTCCCGATATTATATTGTAATAGTGTACATACATTTAAATGTACACTATATATTTAGCCGGAAAGACTCGACAAAGAATAAAAAAAGTCAATTCGAAGTTAATCAAACGGAAGTAGGAAATACACACATATGTATATAAAGGAACATAATATCTAGATCAAATTAATGTTTGGTCACATGCCATGAAAGTACGAATCCTTTTTTATGTGGGTATCCGCAAAACATACCCTTTTCTCAAGTTTAAGATTATTTTATAGTTACCGACATTGAGTTTTAAGACGTTTCTCATAGATGTGTTTGGCCGCCATTTTTGAGGAAAGTTTTCCGCGAAAGATATTATGCGAAGATGTCTAAAGTTGTCCGTAGTAAAACGAAGCGTCGTAAAAATGTCACTTTGCGTAAGCGAAAGGTGCGGTCGCCATTTTTGTAATTGAAACTGTAAATAGACAATCGACTTTTCCGTTGTCATAAACTGTTTACTATTTGTTTTCTAATAACTGTGAACAGTAAAAGATTACGTGCTGTTCATTCAAGTTTCACGATTTACTAAGAAATCTTGAAATATGTTTCAATTTAAAAATACAACATTGATTTTTTAGAATCGAGATACTTCATACGCTTTTTTATCTTGTGTAGTGTTAACTGTCAATTCTTAATATAATTAATACATTGTAATAACTTTAATATTAATACTATCGACCGAAGGTACTTGATGGAATTTGAATTAAAATTCTAATGGATTTAAGTTTTGTACTATTCCATTTTAGTAGTTTTTTGCGACCCGGCTTTCGCCTTTCGGCATCTTCAAGCGCTGTATATACTCACCAAAGGCAAACATACACTGACAACGAATACACTAGCTTATATAATAAATCAATACAATAAGGTAGGTAAAAACTCCATTACCTACCTATCAAGTCGAGGATCAACTAAGTATTACAACAAATAAATTATGAATAGTAAAGTGTTAGTATAAAACCTAATTAGCAAAAACCCCTACCTTATTAATAATACACTCGATAAGCATATTATAATAAATCGTCAAAGCTTAATAGTGGAATTAGTACTTATAAACAATAAAAATACTATACTCAAGAGGTGTAAATCGTCAATTCTAGGAACAATGGTAACGGATTGGACATTAATGGAGTTAATTAATGAGACATTAGTTCTTAAAAGTCATTAGTTTAACAACCAATACTCAATAATACTCCCACATGGTACCTACTTTATATTTTTTATATAATATTATTTGTTTTTAAATAACATTATTTTTTTTATATTTTTCTAAAACGACTCAAATGGAATAGTATAAAATTTAAATACATTAGAATTTCAATTCAAATTTCATCAAGTACCTTCGGTCGATAGTATTAATATTTAACATTTTTGTTGAAGCTGATAAAATTTTGACTAGATACGGTGGTTAAGAATTAGATAACAAGTATTAATTAGAACAACACATACTTTTGTGCATTTTGTGTGCCCTTTGCCCACTGTCAAACTGGTCTTCGGTAACGGAAAATAACGTTGAATTTTCTGATATTTGAGAACAATATTACAGACATGCTTAGTATAAATATATATTGTAGTAAGTATATAAAATGCTGGTATTAATGACGCGAAAATTATATTATTTGATTTAAAGACCTCCCGAGCGACAATTTTACGAAATTATTAATCAATATATTTCGCTCATGAGAAAACAATACCTCGTATGCCCCACTATGAGACTATTTGTACATGACATGAAAAAAATCTATATAATCTCTATGATTCCATCAAATTTATCACGTATTTTTCGTATTCAACTATTAATCTCAATAGTAAATTACAACAAATTAAGAATTTTTATGAATTAATAGTGACTATAGAGAGTTCTCTTCATATCGAGTTTTGTGGGTTACGAGGTATAGTTTTCTCATGAGTTATTTACTTTTTTATGCTTAGGTATCTCAATTAAGTAGTATAATAATTATAAATTCAATACTAATCAGTTTGAACATACATAATTCTGATAACACTCATGAGAAAATATAGTCAATAGAAAAAATCTTTTTGAAAAAAGTAAGACACCCGGCAGGAATAGAACCTGCGTCTCTTGGGTATCACGCCCTGTGAATGACATGAGTGTTTTCAGAATTATTTATGTTCAATAATCAGAATGGTGCATCCCTAAAATCTTGTGAATTATTCGTTGAATAAAAGAAATAGTTTGTTAAGATATAGGTTTGCATGAAAACACTTGTGCAAAAGATAGTTGACTGATACTATCAGACCGAACTTTTATCGATACATAATTTACCGTTGCGTCAATTCGTACTAAAAATGAATATAAACTAATATATAACAATTATTTGAGGACCATCATAATTCATAATTTAATTTTTAAAAAAAATCACCTCAAATTGTATTTTAAATCTAAATGCATTTGATAAAAATTACGGTAGGTATTTAGCATAGTATCTTCTAGCCATTCTGAAAACTTCCGGTAATTCCATTTTAAAATAACTTTATTTATTCATGCTATATTATTGATATTATGATTCTATGTAGATAAAAATCATTTACATTGTAATATTTGTAAGCATATAATATAGAGTAGTATCTAATTAGTATGTTATACTGCTAACAATAAGTATTTTTAAATTCGCACTAGTTACGCATCTGTTTTAAATCGGTGATATTTTTGGCTAATTTTCCTACGTAACGTAATCACCAACATTATATTATTAATTTTCTCAAGTTTTTCTTCAAGATTAAATTTACTAGGTAGTGTCTTTAATTTTTATATACATAATGTCCAACAATTGATACTGTAATAATATAACCTGATGGACTCTGGTAAACATTTATTTGAATGATAACTTTTGATTATAATATTAAGCTGTCAACTTACAGATGATACCCTTAGGTGCAATATTATGAAGTGAGGATATCCTCGACATCGTCTTTGATAAACTGCCGGTGTGATTGATACAAAAGTTTTCTATGGAAGTCAATCATCAGAATGTGATATTTTGAGGCCAGAATAAGTCCTACGCAACTGTCTGCGAAGGAATTCAATTTGAAAATATGACTATCCCATCTCCAAAGCAATGAGGTTTTTTGACAGAAGGTGATTTCTCAGTACTTACCAGAAAATTAGCAATAAAAGATTCATTATATTTTAACCTTATTTATTAATTATATTAAGTAGGTGAGTGTTATGTTAAAAGTTTTATAGTTGAGAACTATTTCTGATAATATAAAAATGTTTTTTATATGATAAACCACGTCTTTGTATGCAAAGTAGGTTTCTAACCACTCGGGAATGATGTGTATAAACATACAAAATAGTAGAGCTTGCCGAGATGGCTGAGAGAAAAGGGGCCTCGATAAATGTATTCCGGCGGCCATTTTTAGGATATAAATTTGTGAGGTCTCAAACAGTCTAAACGTTTGAGTTATATCGTAAAACTATTCATTTTTGAAACTAATAAATATATAAACTAATAAACAAAACAAATTCAAAAATATTTATTTCATTAATTTTGCCAGAAACCACCATTTCTGACAAACTTATGTATACATCCATAGACTCTCCGGCCCACTTTTTGAGAAATCTTTAAAAACTATACTTAAGTAACACAAGGCTGAAATCTAGAGTCTTTACAACGACAACTCCACCTCTGACCGTCTCAACGGAAGATGACCGACTGTCTTTTTGGTATACGCGGGTACTTAGTTTCTGAGCGTCCCAAAAAACAGGTAAGGAATAATGGTAATCAGTAAAGTATCTTTAAGATGGATACAGTATCGAGTAATAAACGTGGATAGCCCTCAACCGCTGTGAATCATGAGGATACTCGAGACGGTATGGAAGAGATCTCTGATTGCGATGTCTGTAAGTGCGGAGAAATGAAAACATGGAGCACCTGTTTTATGTGAGGCATACGCACTAAATATAATTTCACCAAGATTAATAAATCTGAGTCATTTTAGGCAGTGTTGTCTTAGCCAACGTCTGGGAAATACTAGAAGAAACGAAGAAGACGAATATGTTTGATTCATTTTTTTAAATATTGCCGTGAAATCTATATCTGATACTTATATATCTGTGGGACTTAATTTCAATTAATTATTGCTAGTATTGCACATACATTTAAATTTACAAAGACACCAATTACACCATATATTTCAAAATAATTTCACATGGGGGATATCTTATTATGGTTGACGAAATCCGGCTTGATCGCAATTCAATTTTTTGAGATGAGTAATGAAATAAAATAAATTTAAATATTTAAAATTAAAGACAATAATATCTATATAGTATTTATTGTATTTAGTTTAATAATAGTCAAGCCCGCTTTAATGGAACATTTACTGATCCTGACTTCAACCGATTTCAACTCAGTTGACAAAGTTTCATTAAAGCGGACGAAATTGATCCTGATTATTAATAAACTGAATAAAATAAGCGATACACAATATTGTAATTTATTTAAATTATGTTAACAGTCAATACAATTATTGTAATAATTCGTAATCGATTAATTAATATTGTAAAATCAATATTATGTTAGTATTCAATATATGGTATTTTGATTACGTATTTTAATCACTTGTAAGTAGGTACACATATTACTAAAATGATTGCTTGCTGTAGTTTATGTTATACTGTTTGAGAACAATGATTATATTTTTTGTTTATTCTATAGTTTTTGAGTTGTTGATATTGACCAAAATTATAAAATTAACTAAAACACTTCTTCTCAACCAATTATAATGGAATAGAGCTTTACTACGTAAATGGAAATACAATTAATTCTTTAGTTAAAAGCTCGAGAGAACGCTTAAGCAATATTCTGTATGTAGTGAATATTTTATGAATGTTTTAGGCTTCAAAACTCACCTTTTATAAACTTTCATACAGTTTTCTTCTGGCCGGAAGACGTTGAAGATAAGACGATATATTTTCATATTTGGGATTCGGGCGGCATCCTCGCCATTTGTTAGGAGCAAGGGGCTGAGGCGAGGTAGATTGTGAGGTGGGGAAATGAAAAAAGATGAAGAGGCGCCGCAGAATTTCTTGTGTCGTCGTTTTGAAATGGGACGCTCTATATTTTTATGAAAGCCACTGCGCCATCATATTTGAAACTGATGAAGCCGAGAAATAAATTATATTACAGTTTTGATTTGAGTAGCTAACCCAATTCTGTGACAGATAATAGACTTAACGTCAAAATAGCGAAGTAGCAACTTCGGTTTATTTATAGAAAATAATTGAGTGTAATTATTACATTGTGATGGTCTCACATTGACACTTCGTATCTGACATTCTATAGTTTTGATACAGGTAATTAAAATATTGTAAACAAAGCAGATACCTAATGGAACTAAACAAATTACAAGATAAAAAGAACTTTTTATATACCACGTTTTTACATTTTCTGTTGAATCATATAAACTTGATAATTCTATGTATTAATAATTTAGGACAAATAAGGCAATTGTCAACAAATCATATTTTTGCTATTTTGCAACAAACAAATATAGTATATTGAAATGTCATTTTGATTTCCATAGTAACGCACGTATATATTAATAATTTAGTTGCTAGGACCACCCCCTTAGCAACCGACAATAGTGGATTGGATTACGGATTTCTTCCAAAATACCTTTTCATACAAAACAGAATTAACTGAAAATGAATTCAATTCTACTTAAAAATGGCTAAAAGTATTAAAAGAATGTATTGGCATCGTGTTCTGATATATGTCTACATAATCTAAACGTCTAACTAGTCGGGAAGTTAGTTAAAAATCGATTGCAAGATTTGTACTGGAGTCACCAGACGAACAAGACTACGAGCTAAGAAAAACGTGGTAATAAAAACAAAAATACAGTTATCTTAAAACATAAATGAAATTACTTTTGCACTTAGTTTTTTTTTGTTTTTATATAATTTTATTTGATAGTTTTTTGTGTAACATTTTAACTCCTCCTGTAAATGCTTTTAAATGTGAGATACAAGGTATCAATGTTAGACCATCGAAAAATATACCACTACTGATATATGTACCCTTTGCACTTTGCTTGGTGGTTCTTCGAGGCAGAGAGCTGAAATTTGGCAGACATATAGCCCTTAACTTTCATATTGACCAAAATAACAACTCGGTGATCTGAACGATGCATGTTTTGCAATATCTTACCTGTATTGGTATATAATTATAATACTGAATTAAAGCTTAAAACATAATAAAACTTAATATATATATATATATATATAATAAATACTATTGTTGCAAATAAACTGTTTTTAACTCCTGTTCCTAACGTAGAGCAATGATGCGCCCAAAACTTTTTTTTTAATATTGTAATAAAGATATGCATTTATTTGTTATTATTTAACTATTAAATTTTTGTTTATAGTGATAAAACAAAATATATTTTAATTTAGAATAAAACACTTTCATGCATTCGTTTTTCGCCTATACGAGTGTAATATTTTATTCAATAACTAAATAGTTTTTGGACATCTTTTGCGAAGAAAATATCGATTAATCCAAGTGGCGCAAAATATTATTTAAGGGCGGTCCTGTTCCATATTTTGGTGATTACAAAATCTTCTATGACTTAGCTTGGCAATAATAAATTACATTTTGTATACTTACATCGGAATTACTAATTAAAAGGGCGTTAATAGTTAGTAGAAATCCCTCAATCAAATACAAAAAAAAAATTTTTTTGAAATGTTTTGCAACAGAATTATTAGTTATATAAGTAATTTAGTATGTAATGTATTTGAAATATTTGCAATATTAACATAAAGATATCGGTGTTGCTATAATAATGCAGACGTACCTATTTTACCACGTTTTTATTAGGTCGTATTCTTGTGTGTCCAGTACAAATTTTTTCTTGTTTGTCCAAAAATTTTAACTAACTTCCCAACTAGCTAGACATTTGAAACTTTTAAAATATATCAGAACACGACGACAATGTATTCTTATAATACTTTTGACCATATTTAAGCAGAATTGAATTCATTTTGAGTTAATTCTGTTTTGTATGTTTCGGAAAAAAAACGTTAAAAGTAATAATATGTACTACTCACTATTATTGGTTGCTAAGGGGTCTTAGCAACTAAATTATTAATATATACGTGCGTTACTATGGAAATCAATATGAAATGTCAAAATGACATTTCAGTATTCTATAATATTTATTCTGTATTTCTATCAAGTTCAAAAAAAAAACTATATATTAATACATATAATTGTCAAGTTTATATGATTCAACAGAAAATTTAAAAACGTGTTATATAAAAAGTTCTTTTTATCTTGTAATTATTTTTATTCAAACTAGTGATGTTGTAAATGTTTTCAAAAATTAAAAAATAGTTCGATTCATAAGTAATCATTTATTTAAAACAATATAATTAATTGCAACATTGTTGTGAGTTACACTATAACGTTCCATTTACAAAGCAATCTTCATTTTATCAACAAAGTCTCATTCCCAAAAAAACAAAAGCAGAAAAACACCTCGATAAATAATATTACGGCCTTGACACTACTTTGGCAAAAGCACTGGGCGTGCGATGACATTTCAGAGACAAATAATAAAATAGAATGGCGAAACCTCAGCGCGATATTATTCACGGATCTGTCAAAAAGGTCAAGCGATACGGCACCGGAAAACGCGCTTACCTCGGTAAGGGTTAGAACTTCCTGTTTCAATCAACACAACAATGACTGCCCGGCGATATAATTAGTTGTATTTACATATATGTCACTTTCAATTGATATTAATCTTATTCCAATAACCCAAATTATTATTTTGGGTTATACAATGAATCAGTGGCGAAGAGTGGAGGTAGGCTGTTGAGATCCACCATTAATAGTGCACATTAAACTTTGTCAGTCATACGTATTTGTTTTCATTGATAAGAATACATTTTACAAATAGTGTCGGTTAGTTTTTAAAATTGAATTAAAGCTTGCGAAAACCAAGCCATAATGGACAATATTCAAAGAATACTCGTCTATCTATAAAATATCTAAAACTATGCAATTAAATCATACATAACTTTTGATTTTTTAAAGATATATTATTTTTTTATCTATTGTAGTTTGGTTAGGCAGGGCTCAATATTAAAAAAATGAACCAACAATATGTGTAATATGTAATTTTAATCCAGCAAAAACAAATAAGTATGAATGAAAACGTGTGCACAATTTTATCGTGCTTATCACCCAAAATATATAAAAACTTTTATGGTTTGGCTTAGGCAGGATTTAATTGATTTTTTTAAAACTAACCAACATCATCTGTAAATTGTAGTCTTAGTTCAATAAAAACAAATACGTATGACTGACAAAATTGAATGTACATTATTTATGTCGGATCTTAACAGCCTACCTCCACCCTTCACTACTGCAATGAAATAATATTGCATGGAGATAACCAGACTAATGGAGTTTACAGTGGTTTGCCGGCAGGCTTTTTCAGCGTTGCCAAATAAAATTCTATACATGCTTATTTGCCAAACATATTGCAGGATGCCAATCACATCCAATTTGATTGCATCCTTCTATGTCAGTTGAAAGGGAAGAGTTTCTCAACTTGACCGACCCACAGTTGGATTAGACGGCTATTGAACGTGGTATCTGCTAGAAAAAAATTACCAGCATTTTTTCTTATAGCGAGCGATAAGATCTCTTTTTATGAAAGCTGTAATACAGTAGACAAATTAAGAATATGACGAACGGACACTCCAGTATTCGCTAATTAAAGATTTGGGTGGTTGTTCATAGGACAGTCTCAGCACAACTTATAATGGTACATTGCGTTGGTTACACAATTAGGTATATACAACCGCATAGCGAATGTAGAAATAAAACATGTGTAAATAGTTTAGCAAAGTCAATCGGCCTAAATACAATATGTAAAACGTTGCTTTGAATCACAAGATGCTAACCATAATATGTTTCCTGATGTTTTCCTGCCTCTTCGGTCTAATCCTAAACACTAAGTAACATAACAGCTAATCTAATCCATAGAGAATCGTCTGTGGATTTGGCAGGTAAAACTCATTGAGCACTTAATGAGTATTATATGCAAAGAAATTTGATTGAAATATAAATATTGAGTTTTATCTGACGAGAAATTATACTGAAATGTAGATGGTGAGTTTTTTCACTGATTATTATCGTTATTACTTATTAAATGTACTTGGTTATTTTTTTCTGACATAAAATTCTGTAAAATTATGCAAAAAATGTGAAAATATAATTTTTGACCAAAATGTCACTTAATGAGTTTTACTTGTGAATAGTCGATATATTATGTTAATGTGGTGAAAGATGTGTTAAAAGAGAATATCTATCCATCCATGTCAGTCAAATCAGCTGTAGGCCATCCGAACTGGTTGCCATAAATATATATTTCTGTCTGCTTTATGTAAAAAAAACTGTATTTAAATAATAAAATTATAGTAATATTAAAATTAACAATTAATTATTGTAAATGTTATATCATTTACAATAATTTCTTTTAGTTAGTAATGTAGGACTTATTTTTTCAGGACCGAATTCATACGCTCTATAACAAATGAGGTCAGCTATCAGTCTATCTACCTGATTCTTCCAAAGAAAACATTATTATACGGCCGAGTAGGATAAATCTCACAATAAAATAGACCATCTCGCATTGATTTTGTAATACAACATTCTATTTGTACGTAAAAGCAGCCAACAGTAAAATTCTGCGTCCTTCAAACTGCGAATAAAATTTCCTGTCACATTTTTTGTCGCATAGATTCGGCGCAAAATAAAAAAATAGGTCAGCGCTCCACTAACAACCAAGGAAATCTATGATTTTGACTGTTTCTCATAGAAAACTTTCCAAGTGGCTTCTTTTGGATATTGTTACGTCATTTATGATAGGGCGGGGGTTGGTTTACGTCACAGCCTTACCGATGTTTACGCAGCGATTTCTTACGTCATCGATGCTGTATTATGATAATCTGCACGTGTATTCATTGAAAGTGTTGAGATTATCCGGTCGATGGCTGCGTTCAACCTTACCCTAATGTTACCTGATAACTTACTCTTGCGGTTATGACTTCCTTGGGTAGAAAAATAACAGTTTTTTCAACTACAATAATATGCTCATATATAATAATATTACAATATAATATTGTTATTGGGATTTTACACATGCGTGGACTTATTATTGAGAATATAAACTAAGTATATGATATACATTGAACATTCGTGAAAATAAAAATTAGAAGCCTTTTAATTTCGTACATAATATGAGAGCATGATTAAATTATTGCAACATATTATGTTTCTTTTTTGAGATAATTATAAATACAAAAATACCACATTATTAAGTGAAATTCTTTTACGTGCGGATAGAAATTTTACTGGTAGACTGAATCTGGCTGAAGTCTTATGAACAATAGTCATAGTCAAATCAAAAATTTAAAAACGCCCATGATAGTTCACGGTCAGCCTCGAATCAACAACCGATTCTGATGACAGCCAAACGCACTACCTTAGTGTCTTTGAGGCCGTGAAAAATATGAGCTTTTTTAGATCACTTAGTACATACAACTATTTAACAAGGTGTTTAAAGATTTTAGATGTGGATTGATTTTAATTTATGGCGCTCGAATCTCATGAATATTTAAAAAATCACAAAACTTAAATCAGCGTTGTATGTGCATGGATTTACTACCAGCAATAGCGTGTACATTAAATTATCGCGACAATAACTGTTGTCCTGGTTGATCCAAGTTGATCCAGGTTGTTGCGCTAGTTTCATTTTTTATTTGTCAGTGAAACACGTTTGTTGTTGTTGCGTGCATGTATGCTGCGCGGTGTAGTTGGTATAGTGTGCCGCCAAGGTTGCGACGATTGTTTTACCGCACATGCGCATATGTCGTGCAACTTGCAACTATCGCGTGAAAATTCAGGAGCCGCTAAACTTTTTTGATCCACGCAAGCAGTCTTCTTTCATGTGAAATTTATTGATATGCATTCGACAATACTTACCGCTATTCGTACGACATTTGTGTTCGAAGCATCAAATACCAGTTATATATTATCTTATCTACTTTGAGTATTTAATTTGTGTATAGGTATAACAATGCTTCAAGTGTGATAAGGTTTTTGGTGACTGCCAGCTTATCGGCGTTACGACGGAAAATATTTTCAAAGAAAACAAGCATGAATGCTATGCCTAGAACATCGAGAGTGCATAATAATATTATCTATTATGATATTATGACACCTTGTAGAGAGATGAAGATGTCTAAAAAATATATATTTAACAGTATGTATACTGTTTTAAAAATTCTTTTTATACTTGTAAATAAGAATTGAATCTTTGATTGAAACATAAAAAAATGCACTTACGTTTGCTCTTCGTACTTGCAATTCTCTTGTACAAATCGACAAATCGTACGTAATAAAACGAGTAATAGCGTAGAAATAAATCCAAAGGAAATCTTGTCGAGTGTTTTTATTGCTCCAAATGATTGAAGTAAATGGTTCAAAGTCTCTGATGCTACGGAAACAGCAGTGTAATTTCTAAAAACTTTTATGTACGTACTAGCTTTTAAATAATATTATTATTTATTTTAATTGTTAAAATTATTAGTATTGAACATTTTATAATAATATGTTATATTTATTACAAGTAGTTTCCCAAATCTACAACCTTTTTTGTTATTTTGTTTAATAGACGTTTAGTGAAAATATATTAGGCGCAATACTCAACAGAACAGTTAGTAGACTGTAATTGTATAGCCGCGCGACAATGGCATAAGAGTCAGCCTATCGCGTCGTGGGTCCCAGGTATCTGGCTATCTGGCATGTACACATATTGTTTTTCAATGTATGTATGAGTCAGAGTATGGACCTAATAGGTTGAGCAAGTGGCTGACATCCATTTCTCGTAAAAACAAAATCTGTTAATACAAACCTCCACACTGTGGAGGCCCATACGATCTTCTTAGGATCGGATATGGTCGGAATTGGATGAAGTAATTGCGATCATAGGGTAAAAAAGATAGAGTTACGCAGATAATTGGAATCACTAAAGCTTTCTCGGTGTCAAGTATCAAAATGACAGGACCGATACTGCCCTGCAAGTAAAAAAACAGTGTTTTTGGTTTTAGTGAAATGAGAACTCAAGTTATATACTGCCTTTTCTCTTATATTATGTATAGTTATTGAATTGTTTTAACACAATCTCTAAATAGACAGTTTTTGAGATTTTGTCAAAAAACATCTAATAATTTTACATAATGTTAGTGAAAATGCAGTTTAAACTCGGGTTCTCATTTCATTAAAACCAAAAACACTGTCTGTTTACTTAGTAGAGTAGCATACATTTTCAAAGGTACTTAGGTATATAATATAACATATTATAAGAATTGCGTTTTTTTTTTAAATCGATATTTATACCCAGAATTTGTAATCTCAGAATTCTAGTGTAATTAAATTTTTTGTTCATGTCGTTGTTATTGCACGTTGTGTGAGAACGTAGAGATTACGGTGAAAAATAAACAATTACCTACCTACCGTTGTAAAAAAGTTTAAGTAAATTACCATTTTCGCTCTTCATAAATGGACCCACGAAGTTAAGGGTATAAAAACAGATGATTTCACGAGCAGTAGATGTTAATAAATCACACGCATCATGTTCTGTTTGTGAATAATTCCTAATAACTAAGCAACCATACATGTTTCAATTTCTGTCAAGAAATAATTACTATATATATTGTATATATATTAAACTTATTTACAATATTGTCACCCACGTTGATCTGGCACGTAATGCGGCGGTTTTTATAAATGTGAAGCCGTGGATCGCGGATGCTGCTGGTCAAAAAATATATGTTGTTTTTTAATTAGTATTTAATCCAGTGCAGGGATCCAATAGAAAATGGGGAATGCGAATGGCCAATAAATATTCCTCGTAAAACTTTGTAAATATAACCCACACTCTGCGGAATCCCATTTCCTCTGATTAGGATTGATCATAATAATTTAACGTTTTACAGAATACTGTTTTATGTAATAAAAATACTTTATGCAGTCATCTAATGTTTAAAATAAATATAAAGGATAATTAGGCTTGAAAATTATATAAATAGATTATCTACAACGTTTAAGGAATGTCCAGGATCATGCTTTGAAAATAGCATAAAACCTCCATTTTGACCTACGCTGAGCATGTGGGCCGTTAAATATTTTTAAATGACAATATAAATATTTTATTAAACGGCTTAAAGAACTCACTTGGAAAGAAAAAAAAGTGTATTCAAATCCCATTCTATCCTAGATTTTTTTACGATTTATGAAATATGAATGTTAAGTTTTCGAAATTACATAGTTATCTATAAAATAGTATCGTGTTAAAATGCTTGTCATGTTTAACATACAAATAAATATCCAATTTGACTTGTAAATAATTTAATAATTAACTTTTGTAATATTATATTATATTTTTCAGTTTTACTTTCTCTACGAGTACGTAGAGAAAGTTTTCTGCACCATTTTTCAGCTCTTGTCTTTCGTTGCATGTTTTTTCCCTTTACTCTTCAACAGTCGAGAGGTTTCAATTTTATTCCCCATCGAGGGGAATATGTCGTTATCTGGTATGATTTATAGATGACACCTATATCACTGCCGCCTCTCTCACTGAATAAAAAACCCTTTTAAAGTAGTCTCGTAATTTTTACCTTTATTGAAACCTTTTCGGCCCATTGCGATCGGGTTTTTCGGGCTATTGAATAACAGGTGATATTTTCGCAAATGACTTATATTTCCATAAATAACTTACATCCATTGTGATCACAAATAACATGGGATAATGACTTAAAAATAAATTTTAAAGTTTATATTTTGGTTATGTTCGTATAATGTGTACACATGCATACTTAGATACTTAAGTTGTGATTATATTGATATACACGTCGCGTACTATTACGTGATGTCACAGTAAGTGGAAAAATGTGTGTAATGTCGTTTTTCATGGTGTTAAAAATGTTATCAGACTGATACTCCTATCCCGTAGCACATTTTAAACTTTTAAACGAACATTGTCAGTTAGCAAAATCTACCAAAATTACCAGAACAACAATAAGGTTACCTCGCGTTGTACCGCACTGCATGATTTAATGATCGTGTATCATTTTCTACATACCTACACATTTTCGACTCATGTCAAAATCGCGTGTTTTTTGTTTTTAGCGGTTGGCACTGTGTATTTTCTATAAGAATGTTGTCAATTATCTATGGTTTGCAGGTTGGGTTCTGTTCAAAATATTATCTATGGATATAATATCGAAAGTAATTTTAATGTACGCACACGTAGAAACTGTGAAAATTAATTGAAATTAGCATGAATAATAATACATTAGAGTTGGCACTCTCCATTATTGTATTTACCGAGGTGGTGATCGTTCAAAATATTCTGCAAAATTACGAAATTATAGAATAAATTTGTCGCCGTGACAGGGTGACAGTACGCGATGTGCATCTCAATATAATCATAACGTTATTGCTATCTTAGCTTTATAGGAATAGATATTTTAAAAGGCAAGCTTTACAGTTAATGATGAAATAAAGTATAATGGTGGTATTTTTATAGTGCAATAAAGGAACATGTAATAATTTTATAATATTACTAGCTGACCCGGTAAACGTTGTCCTGCCATATAAATTATTTCTAGTGAATATTTTGGTTGTTAAATAAAAATACCGAATTTATCGTAAGTGTGTGGGGATGGGATCTATGACAGAAAGAGAAATAGAGCGCTGTAGACGATGACCGCCGATAAAAACAAAAAAAACACCAACCATTCATTTTCTCAATTCAAAATGAGTAATGATGTTCATAATGAATGAATTACCTGTGACAGGATCTCGTTGTTTAATGTTTGTGCAATATCCGTCTTGTCCCTTCCAGAAAATTAGCGGATATTGGAGAGCGTCGTATGAACGGTGTGCGTCAGCGATGAACTCCAGATTATTGTTTCTTCTTCGAATCACGATTTCTCGCGTCGATGGGCGGTCGCTAACCATGATTCCAGCAATGTCGTCAACAACAGGCGAATTGAATCGACGCACGTGCTCTCCAGCTGGTGTTTTATCAGGATTGATAACAATAGCGTGATTGTCACTTTGCAATTCGTGCATGTGTGCTTTGAAGTATTTCAATAATTCATTGTGCTCATTCAATATGGCGTCCAGTTCGCCGACGATGCGCCTGGCATTAGGCAAATTGAGGTTATTGTAGCCGCAACGTGCATCCACACGATTGTTGTCCTCACCGCCCATGAAGTAGATTTGTAAAAAATTATGTGGTTCGTTTGGCATTGGCAGCAATGAGACTACTTTGTGGTATACTTGGCCTTTGATTTTGAACGTAGAATGGAATTGTTGACCATTTGCCATATTGTGAACTATTTCTGTTGCTATGAACGAAGTCATTTGGAAGCATGAATTGAATGTGCGAATGGACTTCAGGAACAGGTTTGAATCTGGAACCGTGCCGATGAGCAAGCCGTTCAATGGTTCTGGTGGTGTCTCAATTTCTGGTAGTTGCACTTTTCCTGATGCGCAACACATCCCGGATGACTCATGTTTGAATTTGATCGCATGACAATGGGGATATTCTTTGTCCATAGCACCAATAAGCACTTTTGGATGAGCGGAATATTCAATATCTGGCTCGTACTCGAATGCGAGACGAAGGAACGAAGCGGATGTAAATGCTCGATGTAGTTGTTGGCGTTGTCAGTCATTTGCTCTGCGTTTGTTAACTACGAACCGGCACGCTTGGCTCCGTTCCAATTGTCGTTGTTGATTTCATTCAGCTCGTGCCTCTTGTGATTGAGATGCACGCAATTGCAACATGCTTACACGCACGTTTTTGTTATCTTGTTGGATTTGTCCGTCTGTTCTTTTTGCTCTACTATTTCGCATGTTTGTTGCTTTATTCGTTCGATGACCCAAATGGCCCCCCTTGCGTCTTGCTGGCATTGTGCACTGTAATACACGCACACAAAAATAGATAAATTAAAATAAATCGTACAAAATTTTGCACGCACTACGTTGTGATATACCGAATGAAATGTCAAAATGACGCGATGCTTCTCTTGAATTCTTCTTGGACGTAGCGCCATCTGTCATTCAACAACATAAATAATTTCGTTCTGTTTGAAATACGAACGACGGTTAAATTTGTTCATACAAAAATAATAAAATCGCGAATAAAAAATGGCAGGGTGGGGGTAGGAGGGTGAAAATTTGGGGTTATAGGTATTTTTTGATGCCAAATAATTTAAAAAAATACAAAAAAAATTGTCAAAAAAATAAAAGAAATTTTTTTCTGGATAGAGATACCCTAATCACCTAGCGGTATGAAATATACTTGTTGACCTATTCTCATACCTAACAAATATACATAAAAAAAATCATAAAAATCGGTCGAGCCATTTCGGAGGACTGCGACCACAAACATCGTGACACGAGATTTTTATATATATAGAGATTTCATCGAATAATCTTTTTTCAGATCAATCATTACGTTAATTACATGTATTTATTTATCTATTAACAGCACATGCACATAATATAAAAGAACACAGAACGATAATAATAAAATATTACAGTCAGGAAAAATATCACGTATACACAAAATGCAATAATTTATGGTTAAATTTTATCATTCATGGACGAATTTAAATTTTGTATACGTGAACGTATGGATTGGTGATTTTTTGTACTATAATTCTTGGTATATATTGGTCACTAAATCAAATATATTAGTAAAATTTCTTTAAAAAAATAAAGTAAATTAAAAGATTTTTTAAGGTTATTTTCGCATTGAATTATAATTAGCTACTATTTTATAATACCATTAAATATAAATCGATTCATTAAAATAAACTACATAATATTATATAGTAGGTACATATTTCACTTTATAAAATAACAAGCAGGATGTATTCTATGCTTAGAAGAAAATTGTCGATGTATTAGATATTATCATCAGTCAAAAATGTTCGTTTATGGATTAATGGACGAAACTAATACTTGTTTTGTCTTATTTGGAGACAGAAATAAGAATTGGAAAGATAGTAAGTATATTTTATTCGTCGACATAAAAGTTGTTTCATTCATATTGCTACAGATTTAATCTAGCCTAGGCTTTCTCCAACGCCTTTCCTATTGCAAGTCCAGTCCAGGCAAATACACATATTGTTTTTCAATTTGTGTTTGGTCCATGCGATGCTCTCAGGATCGAACATGGTGAAGTAAATAAGTAAATAGTATTTACCGTAGATATATGGATAATTTATGATATTTAATATTTCTTTATTTTTTATAACATACTTGCACTTTCTAATAATTAAATAAACAGTATTTTGTATTTGTTGAATAAAAAAAATAGTTTATTACTTATAATATAATTTATATTGTACCTACTGTGATGCTTGAAGGATTTGAAATATATACACATTATAAAGAATATTATATTATTCAATGCAAGGGAAAATATGGGAATAATATATTTTCCTCCTATATTATGCATCTTATGCATACATTCATTGCAATGACGTAAGAAATCTTAAAAGTATTCATCTGTGAACGAGATGAAGCAGTCCGCAAAAATGACTTTTGCCAGTCAGAATATTTTAGAATCCGCATTTCATTGTGTTGAAAGTTGAAACTTATATTTTATCAAGAATGGTTGAATTTTTAATATGTATATATTTTATACCGAACATCATAATACAATTGATATATTACCATAATAAAATACATTTATTACTCACGTACACTTTTTTTTAATCAAATTCATTGAACATACATAATTTTAAATGATTTATCAATATTTTTTTATGGTCTCCGACGTGTTTTCAAAATATAATTATATTTATGTTCAATAAAGAATGTTGCATTCTCAAATCTTGTGAAGTTTACGTTGAATAAAAAAATGTTTTATTAAATTTAGGTTCTAATGAAGTTTGTTAAGCCTAAAATTTCAAGAAATCCTGATGCTAGTAATTAAGGTATCTAGTATTGGTGACGTGATTCAAACCACAAAAGCCAGTCGCACAATATTAGTGACATTTGTAAAACGCTTCAGTCGCATGATAATTGGTTAGTTTAGTCGTAATTAGGTAGATTTAGGTGGCTAAATTGATAAAACACGCTAGCCGGATTTTGGTGGATGTAAGTGCAAGTCCCGTTCGGTGCCATATTTTTTTCATCACTTTTTCTAATAGGTTTAATATTTTTGATTATGTATAATATTCACTAATGTATATGTTTTTCCTTTTTTCAGGTGAGCTTTAATTGCATTGAATTCCGGTTAGAGTCGATGATATCATACACGGTATGTGTGCTTTATTTCTATGATATATATTATAAATTATTGTATGTACTTACCTATAATAAAGAAAATATATAAAGTATTACGTTAAATAATAACTAGCTTTGAAGGATACGCGGTCTACTATTGTCTAATACCTATGTATGCCTATTTCTGAGGGTTTTAAAAGATTAAATGATTATTTTTTTCTTATAATAAGGTACACATCCAAGAAGAATATTTAATTTGAAAAAAATTTATAGAAATATATAGCCACTAGAAAAAATCTTTTCAATGGGGTCTTTTCAAATTATGTATGTCTAATAAATAATGTTACATTCTCAAATCTTCTGAATTATTTATTGAATAAAAAAAAATGTTGAACAAATTATTAGCAACTGCAAGTACGTTTTAACTAAAAGTTGGAGGGATCCTGACACCGGCTAGTAATTAAGGTACCTGATTGATAAAAGATTTAACTTACAAATGCCGACTGCAAAAATTAACACAATATGTGAAGCGCTTCATAAATATAAAAACTAATAGTTAATTTTGTCGCAATTAGGTAGTATCCAATGGTGATTGCCATTATTGACAGAATTTGAAAATACTTCATATATCGTAGTTAGAAAGCAATATTTGAACGATTAGTACTTGGATCAATTATTTGGTGATAAGAATCCCATTATGTCAAAGATTATTTTTAGAATCTTTATAATAGCAATGTTTCTTGTATGTAATTAGATCTTATGTATACGACACAATTTTGATGAATACGATTATACGTTACATGATAATAATTATTAATATTGTAGGTAGGTACATACATAATTTGAAAAAATCTCATGCATATACCTATAATTAGAAAAAACCTTTTTTGGAAAAAATAAGGGTGTCTTAGACGAGCAATTTGATAAACATTTCATGTTAGTTTCATACTAATTCTTCGTAATTGTCGTAACTGAGTAGGAACCCAAAGCTTACTTAGAAAATCTTACTGGCGTGAATCCAGCGGTTACAGGTCCATGCCCCGTTGGGTGTCGTTTTATCTCTTCTCTAAAAACGATTTTTTCTAGTGGTTGTATGTGTTACGCCGAATGTGCGAAATTGACTATTACATGAAATGGGCAAAATTTTGCCTAAATTATAAAAAATGCAAACCCGTTGCCTTAATCATGAATTAGGCAAAATATCTGCCAAGTGCGTGAATTCGGCAGTAATTTTTCTGCCTACTTCATGCATTGGGCAAATTAGACAGTAGCGCTACGGTAGTGTTTTTTTGCAACTAAACCAAATATGTCAAATGCTCATGCATTGGTCAAAATAGATGGTCGCGCTCCGATGGTGTTTTTTGCAACTATGCCACAAATGTGTCAAATGTCATTGATTATATAAAAATATACCAATCAATAACTACAATGACGTTTATATCCATTTACAATGCCCAAAAAAATCTAGAACTATAATATGATAACGGAAGAATTTTATTAAAAGGTATTTTCGCGATTTGATTCGTGCTTGGGTATCAATCGTGCAATGGTCGATTGTTTTTTTATGATAGTATGATTTGATAGTTTGTTGACTCTTGTTAGCTAACTTCAAAACGGACATTCAGTTGAATTCAAAATTACAAAACCTTACCTAACCTAACCTAACCTAATAATAATATTATTATATTATGTCCAATTATAACTAATAAAACCATCCGTATTAAATTTACTTTTTCTACTGTCATGTTGACAGTTTAAGAATTCCATACCCTGGCAAATTCACGTATTCGGCAGATAATTTACCTAATTCATGAATAAGGCAACAGGCTTGACTATTACATGAATAAGCCAAAATTTTGCCCATTTCACGTAATAGTCAATTTCGCACATTCGGCGTAACATATACATGAGATATTTTCAAATTATGTATGTTCAATATAATATAGAATACAACATTCTCAAAACTTGTGAATTATTATTCGATGAATAAAAAAAACAGTTTCTTATATTATTATTGTGTTGTATGAAGAAATATCACTAGTAATAATATTATGTCCACAAAATCGTGATTGTTATAAATGATTTTTGAGAATTCTCAAATAGCAAATTCAGCAATTTTGGAGATATGCAAATGCAGATTTGAAGATGTAACCCGGGGGAAATAATACTGAGTGCCAAGTTTTATTTCGCTCCAGAAGAGTGGTGGAGGAAGTCTTGCCAAAATGCAGAGGTACGAAGTAAAGCCCGTGAAAATGCTTTATATCAGGCACATAAATACTATAAAAGTGCACCATCTGAGGATTTATTTGTTCGTTAAACGTTTATCTTCAGGAAATTGCAATGTTAAGTTTCTTTCCAGGTAAATGAAATATATAATGAAGAAAGAATTAGTTTCAAAACGAATTATGAATTATTAACGAATTATCAGCTGATAGATACTAGAATTTTGTGATAACCATTATTTCAATTTAATTTCAATTTAAGTAATTAAATTTTTTTTTAACATTCTGTGGAAATCACAAATTATAAGTTTAAGACATTGACACTATGACATGAAACATTATTATAAAGAAAGGGAAAAAAGTAATAAAGGCGATAAAAATGAAAATATAAAGAGAACATAATATAAACATACATAAGCAGTGAAAATACAATTATACGTATATATAGAAGTTCAAAAAAGTACACCGAGTTTGCTAAGGAGACCCTATTTTAAGAATTTATAAAATAGCGTCCACCTAAACTCGCTCTAACTCAAGTGAAATATATCAACACGCGAAGCAATTTGGTTGAACATTGTTATTATAGTTAGTTAAAACTGAGACCTATTAATTGACCTTAATAGTAAAATTAAATTATGTGTTATATCATCATCATCAGCCGGGGTACATCCACAGCTGGATGAAGGCCTCCCCAAGCTTCTTCCAACTCTCTCGATCCTGTGTCGTTCGCTGCCACGTATTTCCGCCGAACTTTACCAGTTCGTCAATCCAGCGGCTTTTAGGGCGACCCTGTGGCCGTTTTGTGCCCCTTGGGTACCACTGGATGACGGCATTTGTCCAACAGCCGTCCTTTCGACGAGCAATGTGCCCCGCCCATCTCCATTTCAGCTGTTTGGCAACGTCTATTACACCGCATACTCCTGTCTGCTTCCTAACCCATTCATTTCTCTTACGGTCCTTTCGCGTGATGCCCAACATACACCTCTCCACGCCTCGCTGTGCGAGTCTTAGCCTTTAGATATCTCTCGTGTTGAAGGCCCACGTCTCGCAGCTATAGGTGAGCACGGGTAGCACACATTGGTCGAACACCCTACGCTAAGACACAATGGTAGGTCACTTTTGAAGATACTATTCAGACGTCCGAAAGCACTCCATCCCAGCTTTGTTCTTAGAGTAATTTCATCGTGCATGCTTCCGTCTATAGACACCTGCTGTCCGAGATAGACGTAGCTGCTGACTTGCTCGAGTTGGGTGCCATTAATACAGATAATCGCAGGGTCCGAACAACAGTTCCTCATCACTTTAGTCTTTGAGACGTTTATCTTTAGGCCGAACGTTTGACTGACATCCGCGAGTTCTTGCATTCCACCTTAGAGGTCTTTCTGGTCTTGTGAAAGTATAACAATATCATCTGCAAAGCGCAGGTAACTGAGGTGCTCCCCATTAATTGGAACACCTTTTTCCTCCCAATCAAGTTTCCTAAATATTTCCTCAAGAGTAGCGGTGAATAGTTTGGGTGAAATGGTATCACCTTGCCGGACACCTTTATTAATGAGGAATTTACACGACCGTTTGTGGAGTTTAACGCATGCTGTGGCATCACTGTATATACTGTTCAATATGTTTATGTAGCGTCTGGAAATTCCTTGGTTGCTAAGGGCGTCTATAATAGAAGATTTTTTTATTGAATCAAATACCTTCTCATAACCAATGAAACCAAGGTATAGTGGCAGTCTGTATTCTTGATAGCGTTCTATAACTTCTTTGACGACTTGGATGTGGTCCATCGTGCTATAGCCTCTTCTGAACCCAGCTTTCTCTCTCGGTTGATTCTCATCTAGAGCAGTTTTTAGGCGGTTGGAGAGTATTTTTGTAAAGACTTTGTACAGAATTGGCAATAAGCTGATTGGCCGATAATTTTTCAGGTCTTCCTGATCTCCCCTTTTATGGAAGATGATGATCAAGGCACTTTTTCACGCCTCTGGGACGTTTTCTTCGCGCAGGCAGGTTGTGAACAGCCGTGCTAGCACTTCGTTCGCGGTCTGTCCGGCTCTCTTGAGAATGTCGACCGTAAGTCCATCTTCTCCTGGAGCTTTTCCATTTTTCTCGCCTCTTATTACATGCTCTACCGCGTAGGTAGTGATTTCAAGAAGACAGTTTTTGTCATCATCGTTTCTCAGATGGTTTGAACTAGTCGCATTTTTTTCCATTTTCGTCATTATAGAGCGAACTGTAGAATTCCACCACTCTGTTCAATAAACTATCCCAGTTTCGCAAAACAGTAGTGAGGTCCTCCGCTTTTAGTGCTGTGATTTGCCTTCTCCCTATTCCAAACCATTGTTTGTTTTTGTTCAGACTTCTCCCTGCTTCCACAGTAGCCTGTATCAGCGTCATATTAAATCTACGGAGGTCTTCACGTATGTTTTTACGGAGAGTTTTGCAAAGAGTAGAGTATTCGCGATCGTTTGATACTTGAATATGACTCTTTGTTTCCCTTCGTGTTGTTTTTTTCCCTATGTGTTATATAGTAGACTGAATACAAACAATGTTACATCATTGTATATTATGTACTTACTGTTTAAAATAGCCTTAATACATACAAATTAAAAAAGAATCATTAAAAAAATCCCAATGTAGTTAGAATGCATATTACTATCCATGCTAATTGAATAATTCGACAGACCTATATAGAATAGGGGATAATTTCTACTACACAGAAAAGGGGGTACGGGGAGTGTAAAGTTACGAATAGATGTTGGAATAGTAATTGTATTGAAGACAAACGGTGGCGCTTAAAGATTACGGTCATACAGGTATATGCACATGACATTAAACTTGTTGCGCGAAATAGATGTTTAGGAATAAAAGCCTCACCTTGTCTTAGTTTGAATGATCATTAGTAGTAGGTAGTTGCAATATTGATTTTTTTACTTTCAGTTGCTTAGTTACATTTATGTGCTACTGAATGTCTGCATTACACTGATTGATAATAAAATTTAGATGGCTCTTTACTGTAATCTTAACTCTCTCTGTTGAATTTTATTTCAATTTAACTTTAAATATATCGGAATATTGTTTTATGAATATCCCAATTTAGGGTAGTATTTACTTTCGCGCATGAAAAATAATAAAAAAAATACCACACGTGTATGAAATACGAAGCATCGTTTTACAGAAAAGAATTAATGAAAATAAACCACCCTTGCCTTCCTTGATATATGAGGCCATTTGTACAAAAAAATCGCAATCTCCTGCGATGTGTGTGTATTATACAAGTACGCGTGAAGATAGATATTTATACAACGAATTTTTATTTTTGTAAAAATTTCATTGGTTTAAAAGTACCTACAGAACTCTGTGGAATGGATATGGAAAATAATAAAAATAATAATTTCACATAATGCTTTCTCACTTTAATGGTGTTAACTGTATGTTTGTGGTATAGAAATATTATAATTAATATAATTAAACCCAATTCATAACAACGTTATTTCACATAACCTAATAATTTTCACAAATTTAATGGTTTCGCTTGTTTAATAGGATATATTTAATTCAAAAGTTGTTAATTAAAAAATATATTTTGGATCTACCTCATAAATACAGATAGATATATATTAGAAAAAATACTGTTGAAGTATTTAACTCCTATCTACTCCTAAATACTCTAGTCCTTCCTTATTTTCCATCGATATTGAAGGACTTCTTGCATCCTTGACTCCATCGCATCATGGTATCAAGCAAACTTTGAGCGATTTTGATTTGGATTTTTTTCCATATATTCTTTAATTCAATCATTACTCCTTTTGTAATCACCGTTTAGCAATTTATCTCATTTTCTATATATTATAATGAAATAACCGTAATAAATAAACTTGACAACCATCTCCATTTCTTTAAGTGCATTGATATTGTTGAGTGACTAACTACTACGATCTATTTCTATCTACAATTTCAGTTTTAGATTTGTGTATCACATGATCCACGACTATTCATGAAGTATGAATACCCACCTATTCCATGAAGTGTAAAGTCGTGTGTGTATCTAAAACTGGATAGATTTTCTCTACCTCCTTCATAGTTATCACAACAATATTACACATGGGTATGTGAGTACCTTGGTATCAAAGTGGGACATACGCCACCGCCCACTAAATTCATGTTTTAATTGATTATGGTAGAGAAAGTGATGCTCTTTTCAAAAAATCCACTAAAAGTATCAAAAACGGTAGTTTTCATAGAGATTTTTGAGTTTAAAGTTGGTATGTTATATGAAAAACGGTCACTTTTCACACTTGTTTGACAGTCTCCTGTAAAATTTTGTAAATGGCTTATGTCCCACTTTGATACCAAGGTACTCATGTAGTAACAGTACAGGTGGAGAGTATGCACCCTTGTCGAATACTTTTTTTCACATTTGAACAATCATAATACACCGTTTAACGCGCATGGATTTACTGTTGACAGTAAGTATTATCGTGGCCAAAACAAGAAAATGTATGGATCAACATGTATTATCCTACAGTTGCAAGCTTGCATGCATGAATCAAAAAAGTTTGGAAGCTTCCGAATTTTCATGCGAACAAAAGAGTTTTTCGATCTGCGCCTGCGTATAACGATAGTGGTGAACCTGCTGGCAATAAAACGAACTTCGAACGTATTTTGAGGTTAACCGATTTTCACTATCTGTCAAATCGTAGTAATAGTACCATAAAATGACAACATCACTTCTTGCTCACTATTGAAGAATGAGATTGGAGAGACAATAAGGACTTTTCCGTGTAAACAGTTATTGTCACGATAGTTTAAAATACTTACTATTGCTGCCTAGAAAAATCCATATACGTGTACAGATGCTATAATACTAGTGGCTTTACTTTTGTAATGTTTTTGAATAGCTCCAGTGGTCTGAATATTATAAATTGAGTTAGCATTTACTTGGTAGAATTCCATTTTACAAGAAATGAAAATATAAATAATATTAAATTTTAAAGGTTTTTAAAAAAAGGTTTTGTCGATAGCTATTTCGGTTGTAACACCATTATCCAGAATATTAGTATATTATCTTAGTTAGATAGTCTTGATAATGGTGTTACAACCGAGATAGCTATCGACAAAACCTTTTTAAAAAAGTTGTAGAATTTAATATTATTTATATTTTCATTTATTGTTGTTTGGATATAAGATTTAATTCGTACGAGTCATAGGTCCACCGATAGTTTAATTGCGAAAGCCATCACCCAGAGAGTGAACATATGTTATGTTCGGATCCCACTTGGTCGCCCTATTTTCTATATTTTTTCTAGAATATTATGTATTTTCTGAGGTTTTTTAATTTACATTATATAACAGTTTAATCTTTTAAATTAACTTATTTCCAATATTTCTGTATGGCGTATACTATGCCGTTATGTAAATTAAACTATACGTATGTGTACGTTCTTTGCAGATAAAAGCATTCCATTTTATAAATGTCACGAGTGTATTCCACTTTGTAATTTGTAATTGTCCCGAGGTAAGCACATCCACTAAATAATGTCGGGTCAGTACAAACGCTTTTTGTATTGTTTTTACAGTTTGATACAACGAACAAAAAAGTATTTTTAATTCAAAATGTCCCCATACATTCTACTTACCTAATTGGTATTTCAAATATGATGTAGTTTTTTTAAAATAGTATATCTATAAAGAGTAGTCAGTCTGCTTTTGAAATTCTAGTTGTAAATAAAATATCACATCATAATAGTTGTAACTAATTGATAGTTGTAATGTAACTAATTGCTAGTAGTTGCGATGATTTTCTCTCCATTTTCCAAATATTATCCGATGATTAAACAATTAAATTTGCATAACTTTACATAACATACCTTAATAAAAAGTTGAATAAAATCGGTAAAAATACTAGATAAAAAGTGAGCCGATTGGGATTCGATTTTATATCGTTCACTATCCGGGTAAGTGGTCTTATCTATTAGTTATAAATACCTAATGCTAATTAAAATAAGTTTTTTAAATATGTCCAATCCTAAAATCATCATATTATGGGCCTCTATAGAGTAGAAGTTGTATTAATAGATTTTTTTATAACTATAATAAGTTTGTTAGTAATATAATTAATTACAGGGCTGATGGTAGTCTATTGGCGGAATTTAAAATATCTTGGATAACGTAGTTGCTAAAATTAGTTTAGTCATATACGAATCGGTAAGTTATAACATAAGAGCACTTACATGGATAGTGAAAGATTTTAGTTCGAATCCCATTGGGTATATTGTTTTTTTCTATTTTTCAAAAATAAGTATTTTCAATAATAAAATCGTAACATAAAATAAAGTATGTAGATATATTATGATATAATGAATGAACAATATAGTTAACTTAATAATTAATTACATTGAAATTTTTATTACCTTTGTTATTTTCAATATTATTTATGGTTTCCATTGTTTATAAGTACCTAGTTGATAAAAAACACTTAGGTAAATACACTAAAAATACACTAAAACAAATCAGTCGTTTTTTGAGTGACTGTTGTTATGCCATTTAATATATTATGATGAAGGTTAGTCTTATTAAAGATTGTTTATAGCACTAAACTCCCCCACTCAAATTTAAAATTAAATGCATTGTCACTTGTCTGCGTATTTGCGTTTGTATACTTACCGAATCTAATGTCTATGGAAACTTAAAAAATATTCTAAAAAGTCGTTGACAGTTTCTTGTATTTGTAAACAATATAAATCAAATATATTAATATAATGTTAGTAATTAACTATGGGACAGTTACTTATTTTCAAAATGTAATAGTATTAAAACCTAAATTGAGTAAGGGATCAACTTATTATTTACACCAAGCTAAATAATTTGTTCAATTATTGTACCAGGTACTCGTGATTTTTTGATAAAACTACGATAATTGAAAAATAGCGCTCGATAATAAAAGCGATTAATTATTTTCACGTTTGAAAAAACATAATAATATAATATATTTTTATATCTCCTATTTCTGATAATAGCGTATAAAGAGCCTGGGCACTTATACAATAAACTAGTATGAATCATAAAAAAACGCATAATAACCTTAACTTTACTACCCAATCTGAAGCTAAAAATATCACATTACAATAGGGTTAAATCGGCGAAAAATATGGCATACTTTTATGGCACTATTATACTATTTCTATAATACAAAAAAAATGTTAATAAAATTTTTAAGTGTAATAATAAATTATTGTTCGAAAGAAAGTTATTTGTTTCACGGCATTCTGTAAAACATTTTTAGCATCTTGTTTTGCTGTGGTCGTCTTCAGGAAAGAACATTCATATAAGTTTGCCCTTTGAGAGTCTAAACACAGTGTTTATTACCGCTAGAAATGTTTGAAAACTTAAAGTAATCTTAAGATTTCATACAAAGCAGGCATTCAAAGAAGTGAACTGTCACAATGTTAAACGTTAATTATAAAATTATTATACATTACATACCAAATCATAAATCACGTAAAAGACAATTGATATAATATTATGTATTACAAATATATATTTTTTTTAATTGCCTATACAATTCAATATAAAATCTAGACCACCTTTTAAACAAAGAAATGCCTTTATGTAAATCTACCCAATTAAATTTGTTATTGTTAGTATGGTTTTCTATGCAATGGATCCAAACAAGATTATAATATAACTTTGCAGACACGGTGTTCGAATCGGCGACTCACGTCTCCAAAAACAGACAGTCTGCCATTTGTACATCATTTAAGCAATTCTGGTTATTGAAAACACTTCTGAGAAAATATAATACAACCAATAGAAAAAATCTTTTTGAAAAAAGTAAGAACCGAAGCAGGAATCAAACCTGCATCTTTCGGGTATCGCACCCACGCACATAGATCACTATGCTAAAGCAGCCATACTTAATTGCGACAAATTTTAACTAATGGATTTAATATTCACTGAAGCGCTTTCCACATTGAGCTACTGTTGGCGATCGGTTTTTGTATTTTAAATCAAAGTAGGTAATTACTTTAATTAATAACCGACGTCACGGATCACTCCAAGATTTTTTGATGTAACTTACTTGAACTTGCTAATAATTTTTAATTAAGTATTTTTTTATTCAACGAATAATTCTAATTATAATGTTACATTCTTAAATCTTGTGAATTATTCGTTGAATAAAAAAATAGTTGATTAAAAATTCTGGTTATGGTGTCACGCTAGTAATTATTTCATATACAATAGTAGGAGTCCACAAACATTAATATGTACTACAATTTTGTTTAAAATATACTATTTTTAGTATAGTTTATCAAAATTGGTAGGTGTCAGTACATTCAGACATTTTTTAATATAGCCTAAACTTATGATGGCAATGTTGACAATAATTATTACAAATATCGTCAAAAACATAATGATAATATCATAAATTATATTTATTTCTATAATGTATTTTTAAGTCGATAGTTATTTTGGTTGTAACACTATAATCAATTCTTAGTCACTATTATCAAGAAAATAGTCTTGATAATTGTGATTGTGTTGCTACAAACTCAAATAGCTATCGAAATATTCTAATATAATCCATGTTATCATTTTTTTTTAAATGAAATTCTGGTCACTTAATTAATATATCGTCAAGCCTCAGCCTAATAATTTTGATTCTAGCTAGCCTGTGGTTTTTATTTAAAAAAATGAATGGTAGATTAATCTTCAGTTCTACATACATACATTGTGATTTTGTGACGTTGTGAAAATATTTTTTTTTATTCGAATGCAACTACTTAATACTAATTATGTACTAAAAATATTCAGTGCCTAAATTTAATAAATTTAAGTTAAACAAACATTAATGAATATTGCTACAACTGTAGGTATGTGGTTTTAGTAGTAGTTAAATTAAAATTTATCTGATGATGTGAAAAGTATTTAACTAAAGAATATACTTACTAAATGGTATTGATTTGTTTCAAATGTCTTGGCGTCGGTATTATTTAAATAATATGTGACCCTAATCGAGGAGTTGCGACATCGCAGTCAAATGGCGTAACAAAGTTACTATCAGACAACGTTTGGTAGAGGGAACAAACCGCCCCACGTACTGCCATTATAATACTTCACAAACTTTAAACAGTTGTCAAGTCTCGCTGCGCGCTTTCCACTGACAACTTTGGATTATAAATAGGCCTTTACTTACAGAGATAAACCTTAAAACGTGTGAGGGATTTTCTTTGTCCTGACGTTTGAGAATCTGAGGTAATTATCATTTTGGGTAAAGCATTATAGTTCTCAAAGAAATGCTCACTTTCATCCTGCTTGGCGGTATGCGTTGGTAGTAGAAATTTTTATTGATAATATTATTATTCTCTTCCATAAAATACAGGTTGACGGGGCTCTAGCCTGGGTGCTCGGTGTGGGGGTCGACCAGTTACGTGAGATAAATAGACACCACATATTTTCTCTAATAGTAAAAAAAGTCTTGTTTACTAAGAAATATTAACATTTTAAAATATGTGACTGTGCAATACAATTTTATGAGGTATGATGGAATACATAAAAATGATAATTCATTCTTATTTTATAATGATGAGTGTTTTCTGACTAATACAAAATATGGCTATTCATCCAATATAGCGAATGGTCGCATCTTACAGCTACCATATAAAGGGGTTGTGATTAGTGGTTTATAATAATATAATGTCAAGTGCCGACGACTCAATAGATCAAGTGGATTTATTGAAAAATAGAAAAAAAATCGCTAAAAGTACAAAATATCCTTCATTATACATCGCAGAACCATGGGGTTCCGCGGAATACCATTTGGGAAACTCTACTGTAAAACATCAAACTGCCTTTAACCTTGGCGATAGGTAGGGGGGGCGCCAAACATGTGGGGGCCATGAATACTATTATCAAGACTATCAAAGTGACTTTTCTGAATAATGATATAATTAGCGTAATAGCTATCGAATAAAAAACGAATTGTGTGAAATTTGCGCGATTAAATTTATTATAGGTTGACTTCATAATAATTTCTAGTACTACAACCTCCACTACAAAACTTTTTTTCCATCCAGAACGATTGAGCGACAAAGCTTTCTAGTTACACTAGCCGAGTATCCTTAAATCACCCTTCCATCTGCCCCTATATCCTTTAATTCTGGCCATCTAGATCACCCATTTCCCATATGGTATATATACATTGCCAGTTTTTATATCCACATAGCCGGGTTTTTTGCTACCATAAAGTTAACACACCTTTTGTTATATTGCCATCTTATGCAAAACGTCGGGTTTGGGTTACGAATTGGTTGATGGAGATAGAGCACCGATAATATTGACAACTTTAAACACCTTAGGCTGCATATCACGGGAGATGATATTTGGCAAAAAGAGCTTGCAATGCAAATAGGAATAATTAGGAATGCGGAATGTCTGAGACTACTTAGTGAATATATATTTCCGTGAACAGAAATCATAAGTTAAGCATAGCATAGATACGGTACAAAGTTTCTGATGGAGTTGCTTTACGGTAACGAGTCATGAAACCTTAGGAAGACTAAGTACTATTTGGTGATTTGTGAACAGATGCTTACGGCAGTTACTAGGTGTGCGATGGTGTGACTTTAACAGTAACTAAATGATTAAAGAGCGAATGCAGTTTACCCACCATGTTTAATGAATAAAAGCATCGTTGGACACCGGTGTCATGCTCGATATAATATAGGAGGCCTTTGTATTCGAATAAAGGGGCCATTGTATTATGTTTATGACCGCCCAGAGCTAATGTGTCAACGCGTGTCCGGTACACTTTTCCGTCGGCCGCTACATTCTCAAACCGTCGATACACTTGTTTTTATTACCGCAACCAGTTTTATGTTCTAATTTATAACGCGAAATTATGTGTTGACTCATTAGCTCTGGGGCGTTCATAAACATAATATAAAGGCCCCTTTATTCAAATACAAAGACCTCCTATATTATATTGAGCACGACACCAGTGTCCCTTCTGAAACGGGCCTTACACTAAAGTAGTTGCACTGCAAAAACCAATTGACAAATAAAAATATATACTCAATTATGAATATAAAGTTTTCTTTCACTATTTATAATACTTTGTCAATATTATTACGTACATTGAAAGCCATAATAATATCTAAAAGTCGCCGTAAGGTTATGTGATTATTGAATTCACCGGCGCATTGTCAGGCTCGCGAACAATCGCCGATAAATTGACGTCTTTCCACAGAGTTGTAACACAATTTCGAATTTCTTAGCAGGCGCCGAATCTCGACGCCAATACAAATGACTCTCGGTGGTGGCTACTTTATACTTATGCACTTAAAAATATGTTGGGTGGAGGAATTGGAAACCCCCGGATTACTATCGGCGACTGCAGCTGGAAGTGTTGCTATCCTGTGGGAGCAGTTAGTGTGGCTTGGAGAACGACGTTGCAATAAATACTTCATGATTTTATTTATCTTGTAGTTACTGTGTATCGTAAAATATTTATAATATCACCTGGTACTCGTATCTTGGTAGACAGTAAAAATATGATAATATCGATTGTAGAAAGGAAAAAGAACGTATCCCTCAGTTTTTTTATAAATAGGTTTTATAGAATAATAACGTTGTACAGGTTTAAATACACGTTGTGTCTAAAGGATGTAAGCTGTAAATACCGATAAGTATATTAGATATCTAAATTTAGCATACATTATAAAATAAGGCGGAAGTGAAGTGATGTGGGAAAAATTACCTAACCATAATTTTTTTTGGTTTTTATTTAATTAACTCAATAATTAATATCAGATTAGCAATATAAATACCAAATTATTAATTATCATGCACTTCATAGTTATGTCCATTTTGTATTTTAACTTTGACTGAAAACCGTAACAAAAACGTTTTTGTGCCTCTGTGTGGATTACGTCCTGTTTCCTTTCTATAGTCGATATAATACTGTATTAATTGAAATTATATTCTTTATTATGACGTAATAAAACTGATATATTATCATGGTTTAATTATTGTCTATTGTTTAATAATATTCATTCATATAATATGTACAAGGTTTTATTTTTCCGCTTACATATTTAGAAGAACACATTTAATTATTTTTATTGCAGAGATAATATGTTAGGCATAACGTGGAAAGACCCAAAAGAAACCAATGAACCTGTGATGTTTTACTGCTACTACTAAACTACTATAATTATTGTGCCTCATGGTCTATTTTAGTAATTAATTAAACAACATTTAAATCCATTAGAATTTAAAAAATATCGATTTATATTCTTTCTTTGCCTTCAGTGTCTAGGTTTTCATATTAATCTACACTCTATCGAATTACAGAATTCAGATTTAAAAAAAAAAAAACTTACTATTGAAAATATTTAGTAAGAATGGGTAATTTCACTCAAAGAGGAATCATAATATGAACTTTTATAATAAGGTATATAATAAGTATTTTTTATTATATATTTTTTATATTATTTATTATTGTTATTGGCATAGACTTTTGTATAAGGGCAGCTTTGAGAAACGTACTGTGAAGCCTGGGAATCCGTTTTTTTCAGTCCTACTCGACTAAGTAGAGAATGGCAAAATCATCAACGACGACTTTCGGTAACAAATAAGGAAAAAAAAATTCCACATGTTGATTTTAAATATTTAAAAAAAAAAACCTGTGAATTTCATCTACTGTGTATTATTATTGTAGCGGTTTTTTACAAACACTACAACTATTCATAATTTGCTTGTTATATTTTTTATTGTGATCCTTGACATGATAGGTAGGTGATAAAGTTTTTACCTACTTTATTGTATTATTTTGTTTTGTTAGTTAAAGTTAATTGTATTAGTTTTCTGTGTGTATTTACCTTTTGGTAAGTGCACATAGTGCATGAAGATGCCAAAAGGCGAAACCCGGGTTGCAAAAACGACTCAAATGGAATATTACACAACTTAAATCCATTAGAATCCATATTTGTATGGCAAATTTATTCTAATATTCTAATCGTAAACCTGCATCGTGTAGTGTAAAATAAAATAGTTTAAAAACATAATTTTATTCTACATTATTTCATAATCGAAAACGAGCTTAAAATACAGTGATACACCCTATTACACTTTAATAAACTTTTTAAAATTATTGTTAATTGTCTAGCGAGATATTATAAATCGCCTTACAATTTTGTTCATGATATTTGCAATCACGTAAATGTAATTCTTATTGTTGTGGTGGGGCATATAATAATATTATACTCTGTATGGAAGTTACGTGTATACCGGGTATAACTAACCGGAATTTGGTGGTGCAACTAAGTACGTGAGAAAACCATTCCAGTCGAAACTGCTGCAAGACGCCACTAGAATATCAGATTTCTTTTCGATTTGATGATGTACTAATTTATTCTATGAAGCTTTTTTAATCGGAGTTTTCCATTTTAGTAAGTGCTTGCAAAATCCTAATGATTTTATGAGTATTAATATTTTAATCAATCGCTTTCAGTATAATCTTCTCGAAAAACATTTTATTCTCAAAAAAAAATAATAGACAGAAAGTTTATATTTTGTTAGTTATATGCAGAAATTAGAGCGAAACCTTTTTTGAGTTGCTCCAGCTCCACTCCGGGTAAAAATTTGTAATATTTATTAATGTATAGAAATGATAAAAATTAGTAGTTTTGAAATAAGGTTTTTTATTCGTCCTTTTCATTATCAATTATATAAATAAAATGACCGACAGCAAATTGTCCTTCATTATCTGACTCTTCTGTCAAAAAGTGAGGTTATATATCTTTCGGTAGTTTTGCCGTATTTCAAATAGTTCCAGTCTTACAAATTGTCAAATATAATATTATTTTTATTGGATTTTAGGACGAAAATTTAATAATAAAAAAAACATCCGGAGTGGTGAAGCAGTACAAATTTTCGGTGCTCCACTCTACTCCTACTTCGGGTAAAACCACATTGCTTCACTGCTTCGTGCTCCTGCTCCGAGCTCCGCTCCAACGCTCTGGTTATTATATCATCACTTTTCTAACCGCTTCGTCAAAATCATAATAAACGTCATATGGACGACTAATTTTTAAGAGGATAGCCACTATGAAATAATGTTTGGTTCAAATACATAACGCAACGTGTGAATTTGATCAACATTAAGATTCAAATCCATGATCCATGGATTTAGAAGCCGGCATTTAGTCCACCATTGTGTGACATGAAATATTGTAGGCCAATTTTAAGCAAGTTAAAATAATAATAACAACATTTTTAAACCGTAATAATTGCTCCCCACTACTCTACTCTACACCACAACACATTACCTCCCACTCTACCCACACCACAAAGTATTTACAATAATAATTATAACCTTACATAAACTTAAATGTAAATTTCGTAACATAAATAAATAATAAACATAAATACTGGAAAAAGTTCACCACGTAAGTGAAACACACATTCATCACAGTTTTACTTTGCAAGCGAACCACTGTTTTTTTAGAAATTTATAAGTGAGTTTTTTTATTACAACTTATATAATTTATCATCTTACTTTATTGTTATATTTCACACTATTCAAGTAATTCCATTAAAACATAGATATATATCAGGTAAATTGCATCGAGAACAAAATATACCTACCAAAATAGATTAGGTATTTCTCTGTTTTCCTGTAATAAGGCTTATAGGGGATAGCAACGGGAATGCAATTCCGGTGGAGGATTTAGTGCAGGCGGCGGGAAACCTTTTAAGCGGGAAATAAACCAGGAGTGAGTGAGATGGCGATTTAAAAACAGAGAAACGTATTGTTTGTTTACACTACTTGTAATCGGTCAATTATTTCACTTCAATTTACATAAAATTGTTTTTATCAAAAGTTTTTTAATAAGTGAGACTCGTATGTATAATATATGTCTGGGGTTGTATTTTTAATAGTCCTAATATAAAAATAATTACAAGATAAAAAGAACATTTTATATACAACGTTTTTAAATTTTCTGTTGAAATATTATACTCAATACGCTCAAACTTGTACTTGATATGAAGTAAATAAAAAACAAACAAACAAAATATAGAATACTGAAATGTCATTTTAACATGTCATTTTGATTTCCATAGTAACGCACGTATATATTAATGATTTAGTTGCTAGGATCACCCCCTTAGCAACCAATAATAGTCTTTTACTTTTTACGGATTTTTCTGAAATAACTTTCCATACAAAACAGAATTAACTGAAAATGAATTCAATTCTGCTTAAAGATGGCTAAAAGTATTAAATGAATGCATTGGCATCGTGTTCTGATATATTCTAAAAGTTTCTGGACAAACAACCACCGGACAAACAAGAATACGAGCTTATAAAAACGTTGTAATAGTGATTATTAAATATTACATAATGAGTGTATGCGTGCAGGTAGTACCGCCATTAGAGTGAAATGATTGAAACTCATCTGACAGCTGTTATATAATTATGTATTATATTTTGAATTGTTTCTGAAAAAGAAAATATTTAGAGTATCGATTATGTATGCGAACGCAAAAGACTAGCAGTATGAAATGCGCATTATTTTGTTATGTGAACTGTTGTGCTCATGTCTCAACAGTGTTGAGTGAGTTGACTCAACACTTTTTATTTAACCAAAACGAGATTAAATTCGAATGGATTTAAGTTTTGTACTATTCCATTTGAGAAATGGAATACTGGAATATTGAAATGAAATAATGGTACTCATTGAATAGTACATCAAATGGAATAGTACAAAACTTTAATCCATTAGTATTTTAATTCAAATTCCGTCAAGTACCTTCTGTCGATAGTAGGTATTAATATCAAAACGAGATTGCTTCAAATGCCGAAAAGGGTAGAGGAAAGCAGCGGAGTGAAAGTAAAATCATCTTCTGTATCACTATTCTCCCTTATGAGTTTCTGACGAAAAGTACACAAAGAACACGGTTTCTTGTATAGATTATGATTATATTATGTGGAGTTATAATGTTAATTTCAAAATGTGTGTCTATGTTATAATTTTCTTCTTCTTGGTCGTGCACTCATGGCTGAGGATCGTGACCACATTTAAATTTCGCCATCCTTTGAGCGACCAAGACTTTCCATCCTTCTCGATCTTCCGCTTCTCTCAGGGCAGATTGGATGGTGCCCCCAGTCAGCTCTTTCACTTGGTCGCTCCATCGCGCAGACGCTCTTCCTCTGCTTCGCCTTCCCTGGAGGCTACCCAAAACTACCAGTCTCTCCAGGTTGTTCGGTCCGCGACTCACAATATGTCCAAAAAACTCCAGAATTCTTCTCAGACATATCGTCGAGAGCCGTTCCTTTATCTTCAGTCTCTGGATAATTGACTGGTTCGTCCTGTGCCCCGTCCAAGAAATGCGAAGCATTCGGCGCCAACACCATATCTCAAAGGCATCAATTGCCTTCCGTTCTCTTGCCTTCAGGGTCCACGAACTCCGTATAGAAATATCGAGAACACTAATGTTCGCACAAGCATCATTTTTGTGGCAATCGAAATTCCCCGATCCTTCCATATAGTGGTAAGGCGTGTCATCGCATTTTTTGCAATCTGTGTGCGCGTATGTTATAATATATACCTCCAAAATAATAAGTATGTTTAATTAATAGTTACAAAATTGAAGATAAAGATTTGAAGGAGTTTATAATATATATTATATTCCCGCAGTAGGCGAGTGATAGAATATCTACTCTCGAAGACATGTGTAGGTACTGGGTTTGAATCTTGCGTTTGAAAGCCTCACAAAATGTTGTTTTTAATTTATCATTTTTTATACAAAACATGGACTCACCATTTTTAAAAGATATAATATTTTTTGATCGTAGCCAAAATTGATGAATAAAAAAGTGTAAGTTTAACTTGAACGTGTTTAAAAGTGCAAGGAGTCTGTTCTTTCGATCCACAATAATAATTAGCCGTGAACCATTTCCAGCGAAAAGTAATTAAAACTTTTATTAGTTATTTTCAATTGCTTTCGCTTCTTCTGTTATCTCATGATAAATTAATTACTTTACCTTAAGGCGATCTCATTTTTATTGGGTCAATAACAAAGTTTAATTACAAAATCTAATGCTGTTTTTTTCTATTTTATTATAAAATTGGGTTGTTAGTTTATTCCCAATTAATTATAAATATTTCATAATAAACACTTTTTTGTTTCAACATCTTTTATTCAAACATGGTATGTTTGATTTCAATTAAAATAATTCTTCTTTTTAGCGCCGTCCATTGACAACTACATCGAAGTATTTTTCTATCCTGGGGTTACTATCCTATCTCTATCAGATCACGAACACCTTGAATATTGACGGAGATTGCGTAGTTAAAACAATCTCTATTTATTATTATCTGCTGCAACTACCTTTTCCCACATTATAAGCAATAAATCATACTTTTGTAGCGTCCATCATTCAATCAGTCCACTGTGGGACTCGATACAGGCAAGATTCATATTACACAGTTTTACTTTTTTTAGTTGATTATAAAAAAAATCTAATTTGTTCTTGTATGCATGACTGTTTAATACGCGTGTGCTGTGCCCCGAGGCCTAGGATGGACTGAATTCAGACGAAAAACTACAGAACTCGCCTCATAATAATATTGTATTTGTGTGTGTGTACTATGCGTCTCCATAGCGGACTGGTTGAATGAGAGCCGCTACATTTATTATTGCCAAAAATTTGACCAATGTATGGAGTTTGTCTATGTTCGATATTAGCTGTTAGTTCTCTTGGCTTAAATATTATACTAATTGGTAATGTGATCAGTCCAAGAAATTATCATCATACGCCGATACAATGACACCATGGATGCTTAAAATCGACGTTGATTTCTTTTAGCGTACAGTCTTCGAATTCATAGACAAGTATATTTATATAATGTAATATATAGTCGCAATAAATTGATTGCTTAAATCTATGCGTAGATCCCAGAAGAACAGTTGATTTATTTTTTAATTTTTTCTTGCCATTTTAATTGTGATATGATAAAAATACACATTAAGGCTGTCTTTCCTACTTGGATGAATAAATAATACATATATAGAGAAAATAAACATGTTAGTTTAATGTGTAGGTGTGTTTTCAACTTTTTTTAAACCAGATCGTGAGGGTAAACAGAAATTTCATACTTATTCCAAATTATGAGAAAACAAACTACTTAACATTGATGTTTTCTTTATAAATACTTTCAAAAAACATATTTTCTTTCTACTATTTACATTCATTTTAATTATTATAGTATTTTCTCTCTATATATTTAAGCTTTGCAATTAGTGGAGTGGCCATATCAAAAGCCAATCCAGCGACTGGGTAAATATTAAATATCGATATTTTAACCTGTTCATTAGTTTGAATGAAGAGCTTAATACTATTTGTCAAAACAAATCTGTTAGTATAACCTCTACTCTGTTAAGCCACATTTGGTTCGCTTAGGATCAAATATGGTATAAAAAAAATATACATAAAACTAGAAATATCGTTAAAATAAATAGTATACTAATCAGTTTACTACTCCTTTAATTATTAATAGCCTAAATTTAAACAAAAAGACAGTTTGGACCCCTGTGTATACCTACCACGTTTAATTATCCTTCATTACCAAACCGACTACCTACTAAACTAGGCTGACATAGTGTAAGACACTAGTCTATTCAGATATAATATTAGGTAAAAATGAATTAGTTTGTGAGGTTTACGATGTAAAACAATCGAAATCTATGGTAAAACATTCATGGCAGTAGAACTGTTCTCGTGGCATGCAGGTCACGCTCGTAGGACTGTGAGAGAGCGAGATTGAGTGCCTAAAATCTAGGTTCAGGGTTCCCATCCCAGCGTCTTTCCGCATCTATTATGCATATTACGGATGTGCGGATTGAATTTGAGCCGTAAAACGGATGTGAGGTCGCTCTCTGGCGGTAGAAATCCGAACCCAAATTTACTAATCAAATGAATTCCCGCCAAATGTCGTTTGGTGTTTGAATAATAATAATAGCAGTTCGTCTGTATTTAGAAAAATATATCTTTTACTCGATTTATAAAATAATTTTCATGGAAACGAAACTCTAAAAATTTTTGGAAAAGCGATTTTAATTATTCATCTTTCTTTTATCGATAAATCAATTAAAGAATGTATTACGTTGTAATATCTTCTTTCTTCTTCATTCACCCGACTAAACATTGGGGCATAGGGCAAGCACTTCCCTCGATCCAAAGCCAACTCTTGCGCCTCCCGCCATCTCAGACCTGCAGCGCGTAGATCGCTTTTTTAGTACCGCTGCAGGGTGAGAGAGGGCCGGCCATGACGACGGAACCCTTGAGGCTGTGTCACAAGGGTACGAAGTGTCGCACTCTTTGGTGGCATCCGGAACACATGTCCCAGCCACGTAAAACGTTTCTTCGTGATGACCGAAGGCTCGAACTCGGCTGTTTGTAACGCGGTCGTACCAATGTGCCCCTAAGATTCGGAGGAAACATCGATTCTCAAAGCTCAAAAGCCGAGACCCTTGAATCTTATTAAGATGGTATGTCTCACAGCCATATAGGAGCACAGGTAGCAAGCACGCGTTGAACAAACGAAATTTGGTCCTTACAGAATACAGCCTTGACTGTATAAATTAAACTGAAAATTTTTGATTCGTATTTTAATATGACGTCAGAAAGGTTTTAGTTTTCATTCCACACGAAATTTAGAAAATCAGGATATACCTGCTCGCATTTCCGTATTTACCACTGAAGGGGTGGGGGGGCTGACAGGGTTCTAGCCTGAGGGACCGACATGGTGAATCGACCAGATAATTGACATGAACAGAAGACAAAAAGCGACTTAATAAAACATCGATTTTAGTTTACATTTACATACCTACACATTCTTACAGGTTTATTCCGTTTTAATTAAAATAGAACATAATACGTAGTACTTATTCCATTTAGTCAAATAATAATCAGGATCTGTTTTATCCACTTCAGAGGGACATTGTCAACTGGTTCGTCGAATACCCGGAACATTACGCTGCTCTTAACCTTAGCGACAGGTAGGGGCCCCGCCAAAGACCATGACTTGAGGGCCAGAATGTGGAGGCCATGACCCACAGTATCAACATTTTATTATTCAATAATTCTATAATATTTTTCATAAAAAAACTAAACTAAATTGTAGCAAATTGCAGTTTTCTACATTGAATAATTGCGAATTCTTGATTAAACTATTATACTCCTATATGGGAAAAGGCTGTAATATTGTGTTTTATTTATCCCTATACTTATGAGTATATATTAATATAAAGGAAATGATTAAACAATATAAATGAAATTATATTTTCAATAAAATTATAAAATAAATAAGTTTTTGGGTCCCTACTTCATTGCTAAACTTTCGGCTGAAATTTATAATAATATAGTTTTTTACAAATGAAGTACATAGGATACAAATTAATTTATCTAATATTTTCGTTTGGTTCACTATTTTATTTACTTCAATTTGATATATCGATTGTTAGTGTCTGATAACTATAGGCTTTGATTACTATAGATTTGGTAAACCTGTACCGGTCCATAAAAGGCGCCCATACCACTTGAATCGTTAGGCACGTTGTTTGTCAATAAGAAAGTTAAGAGTTACATTCCTGCCAAATTTCAGCTCCCTACTTTGGAAAGTGATGGTCCATATATTTTTGTAAGACTAGATTATTACTCTCGGTTTATATATCATCGATACTATCAACTGAGGGTACTTCATTAAGTTTACTTTAAATTATAATTGTTTTAGACTGTCGATTTTACCATGTCTGTGTAATCCTTTACTTAGTAATAATGTTTGCTCGATATGTAAATATATTAATTTGAGCCATATAGAATATAAAGTACTTAACTATATTCTATGTCGGCTGTAAATATTATATTAGCCTATAGAAGCCAAATGACTAAACTTAGCTTACAAAAAATGATTCAAATAAAAAAACTAGGTACAATATTTTAAATAGATTAGAATTAATAATAAATTTTCATTTTCCGATGTTTAGGCACCTTTACAAAGCTTTTTTGTACAAAATTCATTTAAACTGATATACATTCATCGCAATGCTATATCAGTAGGGATGAAAGTTATCTGTAACGTGGTTCACTCTTTGACCTCGCCAAACGTATTATTCACCTCAGGCGCACTCGGTGAACCAGCGAACAGGGATCAGGGTGTTAATTGCATTTCGGTAATCAAAATAACATGTTTCAATCTAAATTCATAGACAATGCTTCATTCATACTCTATTATCAGTTATACAAGAACGATCATACATTCATTATCTATTATTAGTTATTCATCGAATCTCCTGTGATACAATTTTGCAATTTTGGATCACAGCACCAACTATTATTGGAAACGTAATAATTGTGAATTTAGTTACAGAAGTGACTTAGATATCTCTTCACTTATAATTATCTCTTTTGACTTATGGCGTAAGATTGATTTATTTATAGACAAACAGAAAATCTTACAGATTAACATGATGTAATCTATATATATAAAACAAAGTCGGGTTAGTTACACCATTTATAACTCGAGAACGGCTGGACCAATTTTTATGATCTTTAATTTGTTAGATTTGTCTCCGCTCGGAATAGCAGAATAACTATTAAAATATCGGATAAATCACGGAAAAAATACATTATGAAGACAATTCATTTTCTCATACATTTTGACATTTTGAAAAATGACCTCGCGCATTCGAAAATAAAAGAAAATCACAAACAATTTTAATCCATATACAACGATACATGACAGAAAGAATAAACAAGAAACAAATGAAAGGCGTTGTGTGCATTATCTATCCTTTGACAGTTGATTAAGTTCAGCCTCAGATAATCCCGAAAGACTTTGTTGTATACCCCGGTGAATTTTGGAGGAAGTTGTCCTGCCTGAATCTTTTTTACTTCTTCGACAGCGTCCAAAAATAAAACCAAGGATAAAATTACATGATCTCATTGCTGGTATTGCTCATTATTTACCTACCAATTTCAAAATCCATCCTTCGAACTTCATTCGACAATCGATCTACGTGAATAATCGAGCCGATTACCAGCTAGGTGCGCAAATAGCTATTTCGATCGTGATTTTAAAACGGTAAGTTGCCTTCGAAGATGGTCACTTTGTGAGGTTATCAAATTTGTGATTGTGTGTGCATCGATAACTGCTTCATTATGTAATTTTGAATTATGTGATTAATTTTCCAGTGTTTATCATTTGATGATTCGTCAAAATGCTGACAACTATTTGCTGCGATTTTGTTGATTGCTTAAAATCGAGACGGAGCGCCTCACTTTCATTCGGTTGAACCAAGCCAAACTGCGATCGGAGGAGTATATTCATTTACGCGATGCAATCAGCACCGTAGGAGATGCAGCTAATGTTGGTCGATTGACTATTTTATCGGCGATGTACATTGGCAGCCCACGTCATATGCATGAATATGCGCTAGATGCAATGAAATATGTTCGTCATTACGGTCGTCCAGATCTATTCATCACCTTTACATGAAATCCGAAATGAATAGAAATTGTTCAACTGCTACTCCCCGGACAAACATCAAGTGATCGGCACGTGTCTTCAAACAAAAAATCCTGTCGCTGATAAACTACATTGTTAAGCATCGCGTCTTTGGGAAACTCGATGCTGGATGTATTCGATTGAATGACAAAAACGAAGCTTGCCGCATGCACACATTCTTATTTGGTTAGTCGAAAGAATTCGACCAGACCAAAAAGATGACATCATATGTGCCGAGATTCCTTATCCCGAAACCGATCCAGACCTGCATGATGTTGTAATTACTTAAATGATTCATGGACAGTGTGGCGCCATCAACCCCCCCCCCCCCCCCAATCAGCGTGCATGGTCGACGGCAAGTGTTCCAAGCGTTATCCATGAAGTTTATCGGCGGAGACTATCACTACCAATTATGGTTATCCACTGTAACGGCGTCGATCACCCAATGATAACGGTAGAACTATCACAACGAAAATGAAGTGAAACGATATCGTGGTCGACAACACTTGGATTGTTCCGTATTCGCCACTTTTTTCCAAAACATTCAAGGCGAATTGCAACGTGGAGTTTTGCAATTCAGTGAAATCCATCAAATACATCTGCAAATATGTCAGCAAAGGCAGCGATATTGTAGTTTTTGGCGTTCAAACTCCCAATACCAACGATGAAATCACGCACTATCAAGTTGGTCGATATGTGAGCTGCAATGAAGCAATTTGGCGTATTCTCTCATTTCCCATTCATGAACGTCATCCCACTGCTGTACATTTGGCGGTGCATCTGAAGAATGGTCAACAAGTTTAACGCATCGAATGTTGCTCAACGTGCTGAAATATCTCCAGCGCCAACATTGACCAGTTTCTTTTCGATTTGCCAAAGCGATCCGTTTGCACGAACGTTGTTCTACTCTAAGATGCCACGATATTACACTTGGAACGCTTCATCGTAGAAATTTCAACGTCGGAAGTAAGGCGATGCGGTTCCTGATCATCCGGATGTGCATTCTACTGATGCTCTTGGTCGCATTTACACAGTTCATCCGAAGAATGGCGAATGATTCAACTTGCGGTTGTTGCTGGTAAATGTTCGTGGGCCGACATCATTTGAATCACTTCGAACTGTCAATGGTTTAGTGTGCCCAACATTTCGTGCTGCATGTCAAAAGCTCAATTTGCTTGAAAATGATACTCATTGGGACATGACAATCGCTAAAGCATTTGTTTCTGCATCTCCAAGTCAGATACGCACATTATTTGCTATCATTATTTCGAATCCACCTGAACTGTAGAAAAACTACAAGGATGACATGTCAGAAGACATTTTACATCGAATTCGTGTCATTTCAGGGAATCCTGATCTCGAGGTGAATAAGGAGATACATAACCAGGTTTTCCTTTTGATCGAAGACATGTGTTACCTCATGTGCGGCAGTTTGTTAGTCAAGTTAGGAATGTCAATGCCACATCGTGGAGTGAATTACGCTTTCAATCTAGAATTGGAACGTGAACGTGAAAATGATCGAGATGCATTTAACTAATTAGTTCGAACGAATGTACTAATGTTGAACCCCCAACAGAAGGTAGTGCACGATACGTTAATGAAGGCAATTGATGATGGAAATGGTGGCTTATTTTTCCTCGATGCGCCCAGTGGAACTGGAAAGACATTCCTCATGTCATTGATTTTGGCCACTGTTCGTGCGAGATCCGAAATTGCTGTAGCAGTTGCTTCTTCCGGGATAGCGGCCACGTTGCTAAAAGGATGCCGAACGGCTCATTCAGCGTTGAAATTGCCGTTAAACCTTCAAACGACTGAAAAACCGATATGCAATATTGCGAAACATTCAGCAATGGCCACAGTTTTGGTAGCAAGTAAAATCATCACCTGGGATGAATTTAGAATGGCGCACAAACGCGCATTGTGAGAGATGTTTTGGAGGCGAAATGATTCTACTATCTGGCGATTTCTGCCAAACACTACCAGTCATTCCAAGATCGACCGCTGCCGTTAAAATAAATGCTTGCCTCAAATCATTGACTCTGTGGCGCTATGTAAAGAACCTTCAGCTGACGACAAACATGCGAGTTATATTGATAAACGATCCGTCTGCCGAAAATTTCTCTAAGCAATTTCTGACTATCGGTAACGGCCGTGTTCCTGTCGACGAATCAGACGGATTGATTTCGTTTCCGCTGAATTTTTGCAATTTTGTGTCAACAATTGGTTGAGTGAACGAGCAATTCTTGCGGCAAAGAACAAAGATGTGGATCACTTAAACTTCACAATTCAAAATCAAATCGTTGGTCTACTGCATTCCTTCAAATCTATCGACTGTGTAAGTGCTCGGCCGTAGTAATTTGGCGGGCGTGGTGCGGCGGCGTCTTGCGAAACTCAAACGTATAGCCATGTGTATTATGCCCGAAAAAAGACACTGTCTAAGAACATTTTACACACGGTTATACGTTTGAGTTTCGCAAGATGCTTGCGCGCCACCCCCGCGTGACCACTACGTTCTTGCATTAACAAACGAAGACGAAGCAACCAACTAGCCAACTGAATTTTTAAACTCATTGGATCTTCCTGGCTTGCCACCGCATAATTTACAACTGAAGGTTGGCTCGGTAGTCATCATGCTTCGAAATCTTAACCAACCAAAACTATGTAATCCATTTCATTTTGGTTTGATTTTTGCACATTTATTGAACTTAATTCATTTTGAATATTCATTTTAACTTAATAAAAAAATGAATTTAATTCAGCTAATAAGTTAACACAAGATTATTGATTCTGAGGCGGTACGAAGTTCGCCGGGTCAGCTAGTAATTAAATAAAAATAAAATATTATCACTCATACATAATATAATATATCATATTATAAATTTATATAATGTAGGTATTGCACCTACTAACTGTGGTCGAGTAATAAGATGTAAGTTTATAAAGCTGGGGGTTGCCGAGTTGAATCTTGTGTCTGGTGTGAATTCACCTCAAGTATTTATCTTAAGTATTTACCTTTATTCACCTAAGTTTATATTGTTCTATTATCGTAAATTTGATACTAAAATATGCATTAAATATACAGATAAAAAATACCCGTAGTTTCTTCCACTCAATCAGATAATCGTTGGCACGTTGCAAATATATCTAATCCAAAAAATATATATATTATAGAGATGATCTAAACGGTAATGAAAAGAGGTTGATTTTTTCTTTCACACTAAAATGCAACGCCGGCAGTAGAGAAGGACATTCGATTACTGTAACATTGACTTCACTCATGGACGGACCTCTTTTTAATTAGTTTACCTTGACGGATGCCTACGGATGGCATCCAATTAAATTCAGTTTAAAATGTAGCTTTTTTTTTTTGTTTTTTTTACCGAAGCTTTGACTGCGACTTGCATCCCCTCTTCTCTTCTAGAAAGGGATCCGCCGATCAGATCCTCACTCCCATTCTGTTACAGAACTTTCCAATTTAAATCTTTTTTTGCTTCATAATTCTGACATTCCATTGTACAATCCTAATTTGATTTTTAATATCCATTTTGTTGCAGAACCTCCCCCAGAATTTCTCCTAAATGTCCTTCATTGAAGTGTTTGTATACCCAGTTCACTGTGTATGTACATAATACTTAGATTAAACTGTGCGCCCTAGTTACTCATACATATACTTCACTACTCGTATATTTCTACTGCTATCCATTCATATTTATATGTAAAGGTTTTACTGTTAGTCAAATCCATGTAATAGCGCAATCTCACGCCCCGATATTAAGAGTAAATTAACTAATCTTTGTTTTTCCGTAGGACAACTTTTTTATAACAGATATCAGCTATTGAAAACCGTTATATTTCTATACCGTATACATTCTTCATTTTAATAACTTTGTTTATTTAAATTTATTTCTATGCCAACATTTTTAGATACGATATCGTGTATGCTTCCTTTTAGCTAGGCAACCCTCAATGGCGATGAGTCTTTTCAAATTGATATTTTCATTTCTTGCAATGTAGCCAAAGAACTGCAGAACTATTTTTTAAATATAATATATTAGTACCTAATGTAATATGACTAAGTAGTACATTTATCAGAATTACCGCTAAAAGATGAGTTCCTTTCATGCTTTCAAAGACCGACCTATAAGTATACATTGGAAAAGTTCAGTAAATATTATCAAAATATGAAATACCCAATACTATTTGAATTAATTTTCCGGCGTCACGTTGAATGCAATTCGTTTCCTGCTATCGACTCTTACTGACCAACGGATGTAAAGAAAGGAAGGATGTTAGAATCTCTATATATCCCGCAAAGATAATATTATTTTATATGTTTTAAATGGAAATCGTTCATTGTAGTCTGTGTGACTGTTTCTAATGATATTAATTTTATCTACCTTCATAATATTAACACTTACGTTAGTGATAATTTGTTCTGAATCTGAGTTAGTAACCTGACACAGCTATCAGTAGCAATAACATTACTAAAAAAAACTTATTTTCCAAATCTTCTTCTTTGTCGTGTCGAGTCTTCAATAACTACAGTGTGTCTCTACAAAAGTAGGCTAAGGCAACACCATTTTCCTCGGCGTGTAGGATCTCGTCGAAATTGCAGCTTACTGGGCAATCCTTGAATGAAAATAGGTGCTCCATGCTTTCCATTTCACCGCACTTGCAGGTTTGGTCTTCGAAGAACCCCCACTTCACCATGTTGTCTCGGGTGCGCCCTAGCATGGTTCTCAGTACATTTAGGGCTTTCCATGTACGTTACTCGAGACTGGCTACTAGAGATGCTCTGCTGGCTTTACCCAATCTTCTAGAAGCTAGGTTCGCCTCCCATGCGGATAGATTATCTTCTTCGGTTGGGACGGTCAGAGGTATAGTTATCGCCATAAAGGATTTTCTGGATTTTAGCCTAGTTTTGCACATTATTTTCCAAATTATTATCAGTTTAATATTAATTATTTAGTTTTTATAATAATCCAGTTTCATCAATAATAAACGTCACTATTATTGTTTAAAATCTTTTTTGTTGTTTCATTTGTCTTTACCAGCGCCAAAGTGGCAGTCGTCTAGTTGTAGTGGAACGCCAAATCATCATATAACTTTTACATGTTATCACCAGTAAGAAGTCCGATAGCTAAATCGGACGTGTTGTTCCTGTTTTTTGAATTATTTAACATTCATATCATAAATCTGTCAATCACATAGATTACATATGAATTCACGACACTGGCATAGCTGAAGCCTGTAAAATCTTACATCATAATGATAAATGTTGATATTACATACTATGTGATACTGCGCTAAATTATTATATGCGTGAGGGAAATTTCTATCGGGTCAAGTATGGTAAATTATTTCGATAGGATGATGATACATCTCACCTAATAAGTATTGCTTTAAAAGCTTATAAAAGGTGTCCAATGTATTGATTTGAGAGTTTTCTTTGCACGAGAATGTCTGAGTTTTATCTTTTATTATTGGGTGTACCAATCCTTAAGATAATCCCAATCCGTGCCCCCAATTCTCGTGACTGATCCTTGTTTGTTGTTTTCGTGAAAATGGGAAGGAAAGTGTTCGGAGAAGAAAGTTTTCCCTTTTCTTTTATCTCCTACAAATCAATCTGGATAGTGCCTATATTTCAAAAAGTGCCTCAATAGAATTCTCTCATTCGGCAGAGGGAAACAGAGCGCCATAAAAAGTGACGCACCTACCTAATAATTTAATTTGTACAAAATATGGCGCCGGCAAATTTTGTCATAAAAAATATGAAAATCAATAAAAAGTTTTGCGTTTCTATTTGGCTATAACACTATTCGTCGTAAAGTAAAGCAGATAAACGAGAATTATGCACTGCTATACCCGAGGCGTTGCATTAAAGTTTCATAATAAACTATTGTGATATTCAATATGCAGTAGCAGTTCCGGTTTGACAAAAGTACCTACATACTTATATGCAATTTAAGTTTATAACATTGATTCAGTTGACTCGTTTTACCCAGTCTATAAATCAAACAGTGTAGATATTAAAGAATTATGTATTTTGAAATAAAATGGGATATTGATACTTAAAACTGATTTAATTAAAATAATCTTTTGAAATATATGTCGATTTATTTATAGCGCATGGATTTAATGGCACGCGTTGTTGTCATTGTATAGTGTTATTTGACAGGTTGTGAAAATTGATAAACGTCAAAATACGGCATATTCGCTACAATCGTTTTACTGCGTAATGTAAGTTTCAACTATCGCGTGAATATTCAGAAATCGTTAAATTTGTTTGACCTATGCATGCAGTCTAGGAACATGCACGACAATACGTATTCACATTTGCATGTTTGCGACAATAAGTACTAACTGCCGCCAATAAAATCAAACAGGTTCTTGGTTACATTTTTTTTTGTTAATTGTATCGATAGATATTATTTAGATCTCCGAATAATGGCCAAAGGACATGGTGCTGCAAATTGGCGTAGGCAATGGTGCCACAATGCATGTTTTAATTGATTCCAAATATATCTAATCAAGCAAGAACTGTAGCACCATGTGTCTTAGCCCTAAGTGATATCAATATTAAGAAAAATTTTAAATGTAAATATACTTACATTAAATTCGTTGTAATGTTTCATCCTTATTGTATAATTACGTTTATAAGGTTGTGAATTTTTTGATAATTTGTTGATTGAACTTTTTTTTTCTAAATTTCATCATTATTTACGGCTGATTAGTAAATGCAAAATTTAATGTTATATTCACAAATGTACTAAATTATTGTTTCTCTACTGTATACGTCATAATTCACGACCTAGGATTCAATTTATGGCCTTATAACGACATAAAGCCAAGTTATAGTTAACTAGACTTAACCAGTTCTCGTTCGAATATATACTTTTAAGAGAACTTTGATTAGATATTGAAAGTATGACCATTAAAGCAATACCATTTGCTGAATGTAATTTACCTGGCTTTATTTGATTTATTTTTGAACAGAGATTAATTCTTACAATTCTGTTTAATTAAGTAATATTCATATCTTCAAATTAGTTTTGCCTTTTAAAAGAATGTTAGTATAAATATCTGTATTATTGTATATTCTTGATTAGTTGACAATGTCCTTCTAAATCAGAAGAAACCGGACTAATAATAAAATAATTACAAGATAAAAAGAACTTTGTTATATACAACGCTTTTAAATTTTCTGTTGAATCATATAAACTTGACTTGACTAGCTTCGACGATCAAAAAAAATTGTACTTGATAGAAATAATACTGAAATGTCATTTTGACACGTCATATTGATTTCCATAGTAACGCACGTATATATTAATAATTTAGTTGCTAGGACCCCAGACCCCTAGCAACCGATAATGGTGTCGAAATAACTTTTCATACAAAACAGAATTAACTGAAAATGAATTCAATTCTACTTAAATAATAAAAAAAAATACATTGGCATCGTGTTCTGATATATTCTAAAAGTTTCAAATGTCTAGCTAGTCGGGAAGTTAGTTAAAAATTGATTGCAAGATTTGTACCGGACAAAGAACCACCGGACAAATAAGAATATGAGCTAAGAAAAAACGTTGTAATAAGTGGAACTAGTACTACGTATTATGTTTTATTTTATTAGTATAATATCTCTCATAAGAATAAATAGATAAAATTATTAATCAATTGAGAAAAGATACTTTTGATAAAATTAATTATAATGAATATTGAGCTTAAATAAGTATATTATATTAAAACTGATAAGAGCTTACTAAGATTTGCATCAAAAACATATTATGCTTTGGGGTTTACGAACTAGACCTGCAGACTGTCAAAAGGTTACATGTAAATTGTACATAAAACTTAGTACAGTTCGCCGTGAGCTTTCTAATTAGAAAGAGATTACCGTATACTATACGGTCTCTAATTTGATTAGATTCAACATGAACATTAATTCAATTTTCATAGCTGATATTGGCAAAATTCATGAATTCAAGAATAAAAACCTAACCTGACCTAACCTAACAAATAATGCAGTATATCGACTATTTTCAAAATTTATTTGCTGCTGGTTTCCTGTAAAGTGTAAACTGACAAGAACCATGTTTTATTTAGACATTAATTGTATCTCAGTACTATACGACCCAAAGAGGTTGGACGGTCTTTAATATACGGCCATATATTTCCGATACAATATTTCACGGTTAAGTGTAATACGGCGAACTGCATACGTACAAGTTTCCAGACACGGTTAAAAAGGTCTTAAATTAATTTTACAAAGGGTAATTTTTTTATACATTGTATATAGCATCATTATTTAAGATGAACAATATTGCAATAGTTAATATGTTTTCACGTACCTACCTACATTAAAATTGAATTTCGAAACTACTCTACAACAAGAAGATTTAGGCGATAGCCGGAAGGCGCTGTTGTCTACGAAATGGGTGGAGCTTGTTAGTTTATAATAGAATATCGGTTAAAAATGGGAGGAGCTTGTAGTTCACAGTTTTAACATGTAGCCAAGAAGATGTTGTTCGACTATAGCCACATATTAATTTAACATTGAAATCGTTCACAATACGAGTTGGTTTGAAACTTTCTAGTTTAATTTATTGACCGAAATCGTTGTTACAGGCATTGAATTTACAGAATCTGTATGTTTCTAGACTAAAAAAAATATGTTATACGTCTAGTCTAGAAACATCTACAGCTGTAACATAATACAGTTATACAATAAAAGAGATATAATGGTAGTCGTGTGTGTTTTCCATTTAGCAGCGGATACACGATAACTCCCTAGGATAAACTTTGGAAAAGTTATCGTATTTGTTGGGCTAGTTCATTTATTTCTCACCCAGAGTACTTACAACATATTCTTAGTTCATTGACGTATTTTTTTACAATATGCACTAACAACACATAGACTAGATTGTATACGTATTGAAAATATTTTTTTTTCTTAATTAAATTGGAGTTTTCACCAGATATAAATATTATTTTACACGACGTGACAACCAATCTTTATAAATTCTGAATACTCAGTGATAAATTCAGCTTATACATAATTATGAATTACCAGCTCCTGCGCATCTATTTTATATATAAGACTGCTATCGGCAGCTATCGAGGGTAGTTTTTCATATTTTTGTATCGAAGTATTATAATTGTTACAATAAGTTAGCCGTCTAAGCAGGCAACACTGTCTATCTCGCTCTGAAATTTAGCACACCCAAGAGAGGTGCTAAAAGATAATATTTGCATATAAAACACGAGGTTTGATCACCTCCATGACAGCTATCGACTCCCCGTCACTTGCAATTAAATTATACAACTAACTCCTGGATGTAGGCGCAAACCTGTCTACTCATATATCACCTCACCAGTCCTCCACTGATGTATGATCACTTCACACACTTGTAAGTGTTGATTTTTATCAAGAAGTAGTCTTTAAGTTATAACGGAACAAAAAACAGATACTATATTTTAACATAATATGTTGGAGGATTTTTGTTGACTTTAATAATTAAAACCACGGATTCGAAGCAATTGAAAATGAGATATATTTAACTTTTTACACAAAATATAGGTATATACTTTAGAAAGTAACAAAAACATATGTAAAAATTTATTTAATACTTGTCAATATGTCGGACACACTTTGTTATTGAACAACGATAAATATTACTATGACCTTTCAGGAAAAATATAAATTTAATATTGAAATTTGTCCTATCTCTATTATGTTGATAGATTTTTAATAGCACAGATTTTCAATACGCCATAATAAATCAAATTATATACCTAACTTTTGCATTCCTAATCGCTAGAAATCATCAAATAAACGGGACTTAACTCGGTGTTGCCGGCAAGCTTAGGATATCTCATCTTAATCAATATAACATGTTAAAAATAATTGGGTGACTAGGTACAACGAAATAATGACCTAACCTAACCTAACCCAACCTAACCTAACCAAAACAGATTCCACAAAAAATAATGTTTCATTTTTCCCCTGGCTGTTCAGTTTAGTCATGTTCTATTTTGTCATTTTCTGTTTTGTCATGTTCTGTTTTGTCACTGTTCTGTTTTTTCCGGTTACCGTTCGGATGCGCCTAGGCATTTAAGGGATATTTGTCGACTACTGTTATCTTTTTCTTCAAGCCACGCGGGGGTGAAAGTAATTCTACTCCTTCCGTTATTTCAAAATTCGTGGAATTTTTTATTTTGTTGCATACCGATCTAACATTTATCTATAGTTTCGTTTAAAACGTTTAAATATATATTACAATAGGCTATGCGACCTAATGACAGTAGTATTATATAATACAGTAGTATTGTATTATATATAAGATTAATACATAGAAGTAGTAGAAATGAAACAATCAAAATATGTTCAGACTTTGATAAACAAATATATTGCGAATTCACTGGGTATTAAATTCAGAGTACCCGGATAAAAGGCCAGTACTTTATGCACTTGACTACTAGAGCCAATTTTATGGTCTAATATTATATAAGATAATTAAAACGCTGATGATCAGTCAATATTTTTTTAAATCATAGACGCTTAAATTTCATTACACAATCACTGCTAACCTGTTAATTGATATTTAATTAACACATTTAAATATCATATTAATTATATCTAATGGCCAACTAATGACAAACGCGCCAGTCGCGGTTTAAATGAGTTAAAGTAGATTAATTTTAGAGGTCTAAAGAGACATAAAGTTGCATTACTTAACATTAATCAAAGACGCAAATATAAAAGCATGTTTTGAAAAAAACCTATCTCGTTTACACTTGTCCTGCCTACCTATCTCAGCGATTTCAGCAAATACATAACGCGGTACCTACGTTAAAAGGTTTTATTATATACCTACTTGCGTTTCGATTAGAAATAAATATGTTTCTCGATTTCCTTTGCGCGGAGGCTGTCGTGGAATTTGCATTTGACCGTCCGAGAAAATACGTAAATCCAAATAAGGTAGGGGCGCTCGCAAAGAGGAATAGTATCAAACATTTCCCCATCCGCTACTGCAAAAGTTCAATCAAGCGCCGGGGATGTAATCGAAAACTGCCCATCCTGCCAGAGCTTTTTATTGAGTCTCTTAAACATATTAATAATATAAACAACATAATATACGTAAATTGGTAGGACCTATATTTTTTAAATAAATTAAACACAGTTTTAGGCAGTTAAAACAATAATGATACTAGTTAAAACTATTAAATTTCTAGTAACAATTAATAACCCTGAGTAAAAGAATTATGATAAACTACTTTCTTCTCTAATAATCAACTATTTCAGACCATACGCAGGCACAGTTAATAGTGATTGTCACGTGTATTTAAACATATTCGAATTGTCCTACGCATAAGCCTTTAAAATTTTTATAAAACTTTTTAAAAGTATTTATATAAAAACATTTATAGTGTGTTTATACAGATAGGTAGTCAAGTTTTTTGTATGTATTCCACTGCGAATGGAAAACATGTAGAAGTGTACTGACAAATGTGTCTAAGAAGTAAGTGTTGACATATTGTTATTTCACCGGCAGTCCTTTGACATAGTCTCGTGAAGTGTTGTTTTGATGAAAATTACCAAACTAAATTCAATTAGATAGCAATTTTTGTAAATCCGAACATTTGTTAAGTTTCAAATCAATATTTGGGTGTGAGCGTTTGTGTAGAGATAAAACGATACAAAAAAGTATATAATTAATTGTTTTTAGATAATAACTAGATAGATAATATTAAGATGGATATAGTACGCAGCGTGTGATAGCCACTGGTGGTTTTATTATGGTATAGCACTCTGCAAAGAGAGATAGCTCAATTTCTGAAACCTTTGCAACCACAGAAAAGAAAATTTCCCTGTTTGCAACCATACATTGAGCTTCGAGAACGAATGCTTGTGGCGAATACTGGGTACAGTAACGATAATTAAATTAATCATTTAGCTTGTGGTCACATAAGGTAAAAATGAATGTTGAAAACTGGCTCGGTAACCTGATACGAATACCTCGACGGAGTCAAAACCTAGCCAGCGATTTTATTCAAACCACATTGATTTCGACGTCCTGGAAGACCGCTAAATACAATTCAAAGAGTATATAATGTGGGGAGCTACAAACGTAATAAAACTAACAAGCAATATAATATTTTTTTAAGGTTTCGTATGTTGTATCTATTAACTATCACTTCCGAAAATAAGGGAGAAGAGCTTTTGATATTTCCTCTCACTGTGTTTGGTGTAGGATGACATTATCTGTTTATTTGGTAATTCGGATGATAACAAACAAGGATGGTTGCATAGAAACGGCGAGATTTAATCACTGGAGAATAATTATCAGTTATTACATTGTTATAAAATATACAAAAAATAATCGGCGTTGACAGTACCTACCGCGCGAATCGAACGTCCGAGAAGGTCTGCGGATTTTTTTTACAATCTCGCTTCTGCAAGTACAAATGCACTATTCAAAAACGAGTAGGGTAAGATCATGCGACAGATCCGCGCTGTCCTTAACATATTGGAGTTGCGACTGAACTGTCGAGCCGTGCGGACGTGTTTTTGCATCGCTATTATTTCGCTTTCGTTATCTTCATTTTTGACCCTGCTATTCACAAGTTTTTGATCCCGTTTCTATACTAATACCTTCGCCTGCCCTTGGAATACGATTTGTGAAACTTTTGTGTGTTTTCCCCTTGGACTTTCCCGGGAATTGTGACTTTTAATTCGTTTAATAATAGTTACGTAATTATTGTAACAATAATATTTATTGTGCGATAAATTGTGGTTGAGTGAGTGACGTGTGACGAGTGTTACCTAGCGCCATGGTCAACCACAAAGGGGACCCCATGCAAGTGGAAGGAATGTCCACTAGGAAGCGGAAGTCGGACGTGGCTGAGGGTATTGGTGACCCAAAGTAGGCCCCCAAGGTCAAGGATAAAAGGCCTGAGAAAGAAAAAGAGAAAGACAAGCAGAGCGCTTCCACCACTTCAAAGGGCAAGGGCGTTAAGTCAAGGGCTGGTTCAACCTCAGCATCTTGCGAGGAGATCAGTCCCGTGGCTTTGAGTATTCTCTCTGAGTCTCAGGAGAGTGCGTCCAGGGCGACGATTGCCATCAAAAGGGCGCTTGCCACCCTCGAGAAGGACAGTCGTATTGCCAGAGCAACCGTGAACGCAGTTGCCGAGGAGCTTGAGATGGCAATCACTGAAACGTGGGCCATGGCGATAGAGCTGGAGGCACACAAGGCAATTGTGAAGGATCGTGCCTCCTTAACGAGAGCCATCATCCAGGCTCCTTCTAATGCTCCTCCCAGGGCTCTTTGGAGTGACGTAACCCGTAGAGAGGCTCAACCAACTAGAGTCTCCGAATGGCCACCAGTTCCTCCGAAAACTGTCGCCAGGCCGGGGGTGATGTTTTATCCGACTAAGGAGGGCCAAGAATCGACTGCCACAAAGGAAGCGGTCATGAAAACTATTGTGCCTGAAACTTTGGGAGTGCACATCACCGGGGTACGCAAGATCCGGGGAGGCGGGATCATGGTGCATCCCAAAAGTGACGACGAGGCTAAGCGGCTCATGGCTGCCCCTGGGCTGACTGAGGCCGGCTTAAAGGCCCAAGTCGCGGGGAGAAAGCTTCCCCGCGTCATAATTTTTAATGTACCCATTGAGACGACAGAAGAGCAGCTCAAGGAGGCAATCATAAACAATACCCAGGAGGCGTCTGGCCTTGCATCTGAGGGTTACGCTGGTACTAAACTGAGCCACAAAGCGGGACCGAAGACCGAACGTTGTCATATGATAATGTCGATCCCTGGAAAGGCTCGAGAGGCGCTGCTTAATGATGGCAGACTTTTCATGGGGTGGAATTCGTTCCCTGTGCGTGACTTTTGCGGAGTTGTCAAGTGTGCAAAGTGCCACTTATACGGACACATGGCTAAGGGTTGCAACGCTAAGGTTACAACGTGCGGCCACTGCACTAAAGAAGGGCATGACAGAGCAGACTGCCCCACCGCTGACGAGCCGGGCAAGTGCCCTGCGTGCACGCGCTACAAGAAGCCGAACGGCCACTTGGCCACCGATCCCGACTGTCCCGCGCGCATACACGCTATTGAGGAGGAAAGAAGCCGCACTGATTACTGTCCGCAATGATCTCCTTCGCTCAGATAAACGTGGGCAGAGGTCGAGCCAAATCTGCCGAGCTGCTTGAGGTTGCTCGGGATCAGAATACGGACATAATTATGATACAAGAACCATACGCCTTTGGTCCCAATCGGGGCCTAAGCGGTGGCCGTATCATACAAGCTACCCCGAAATCTCTAGCTTGCATATTTGTAATTGACACCGCACTGACTGTGTTGCATCTCTCGCATCTATCCAATGAGCTCTTCGCGGTGGCGGAGATTGCTAATAACAGGGGGCTCTCCATTGTAGTTATATCTGCGTATTTTCAGTACAGTTCTTCTACCCTGTATTGCACAAAACAACTGGAGAAAATCTTATATGCTTGCAGAGGCAAGCAGATAATTGTTGGGGCGGACGTTAACGTCCAGTCCTTGCTCTGGGCCCCCTCTGGGCCCAGACGTAACAAGGACAAACCTGAGCCACTCGAGGAGCTCTTGGCCGCCTTTGATTTGACGGTGCTAAATGACCCTAACGGGCCGGCCACTTTCTCCACCAGAAATGGTGAGTCACATATTGATGTCACTCTGACATCCAGTGGCGTTGCCAGACGCGCCGTGGACTGGCAGGTCCACACGGACGCGGTGGCTAGCGATCACCGTCTGATCACATTTTCGTTCAGAGTTGCGGGAGATGCGGCCCCATTGAGCCAAACCGAGAGCCTACTACTTCCCAGGCGCTTTCGGACGAGCGGTGTCAATTGGGATGCTTTTGACGTCAAAATTGGTGGACTGGCTTCTGCCATGTCGGCTGACGATCTCCACCAAAGAGCCAATGACTTGACTGCGTTCATTACTCAAACTGCGGAGTCCACGCTGGGTAGAACCTCTCTGAGGCCACCCAACCTTGCGCCATGGTGGATACCAAAATTGACGTCTTTGAGAAGGACCATGAGACTTGCCCAAAGAAAATTGCAAAGAGCTAGAAAATCTCAGAACGACTTACCCAGAAATGACGAACCTACGGAGATTGCTTATAAATCCGCAAGGGCAAAATTCAAAAAAGAGTTAAATAAAGCCAAGAAAAAGCACTGGCGGGATTTTGTCTCTGAAATGGGGGGCTATGATCCGTGGGGACCGCCTTTCCGCGTGATAAAGCTGGGCTCAAGGCCTGGTAAAGTCATGGCGGCTATGCGGCGCCCCGATGGCACCTTTGCGATGGACAGCGCAGAGTCTGCATCCATACTGCTGGAAGCTCTAATTCCACAGGACATACCTACGGCACATGAAGATGACAGAACCTGTCAACTAAGACTATCTGCAATCTTGCCGTTGGAAACTCACCATTCTCCTGAGCTTACCCAGTCGGAGGTGGGATTAATTTTTGATGGCCTCAGGGCGGGCAAAGCCCCCGGACCTGATGGGATCAGCAATGTGATTGCCAGAAGGGCGTGGCTTCGAGCACCTCATGAGATACTCGGGCTGTATGCTGACTGCATGAGCAGGGGCATCTTCCCGGACTGTTGGAAGAAGGGTCTCCTTAGGATTATACCTAAGATGAGCACACGACCACCGCATGACCCAAAAGCGTACCGTCCAATCACTCTTCTGCCAGTGCTGGGTAAGATATTGGAGCGGTTAATCAGCAGAAGACTGGAGGACCACCTTGAGAGAATCTACTCTATCTCGGAGAGGCAATTTGGCTTTAGACCCGGCAAGTCTACTGAGGACGCTATCAGATTTGCACAGAAATTTGTTGAGGACTCAGAAGGAGTTATTGTGGCAGGCTTCTTTTTGGACATAGCCGGTGCCTTCGACACCGCATGGTGGCCATTAATTCTATCTAAGCTTTGGCTCCGACAGATCCCGGGGGACCTCTTTGCCCTAGTGCAAAGCTATTTTAATAAAAGGGAAGTTATATACGACTCTAGCACTGAATTGATTTACAGGGAGACCACCATGGGGTGTCCGCAGGGTTCCGTGCTTGGCCCCTTGCTATGGAATATACTTTTTGACGATGTTTTGACGTTACCTCTGCCACCGGGCTGCGCGCTCGTCGCGTACGCTGATGACCTTCTTTTACTAGTTAGCTCGTCGAGCCGTCCGACACTCGAGCGCGTAGCTAAGGACGCATTATCGAGAATCCTTAACTGGGGTAAGCTTAATAAGCTTGCATTTGCACCTAGCAAAACGGAAGGTATCCTCCTAAAGGGCAGCTCAAGGATAAACATAAATAAGCGATCACCCGCAGTGCGCTTCGGCAACTCTGCTATAAGGTTTTCTCGAGAGGTGACCTACTTGGGGGTCGTTCTGGACGAGAAGCAGACCTTTTTTAAGCATGCTAAAGTAAGTGTGGCTAAGGCCAACTCAGCCTATCAGAAGGTTGCTCGCCTGGCGGGCAACAATTGGGGTCTAAAGCCTCGGGCCCTGAGAATCGCCTACGAGGCTATATTCATGGGCATCGCTGGCTATGCCTCCAGCGTGTGGCACACCAAAGCCTCGCTGACAATTGTGAAGAGGGCTCTGCTTAGCGGACAGAGGGCTGCTCTGATTGGCCTTACTAAGGCCTATAGGACCACATCTTCGGATGCCCTGGCGGTCCTTGCGGGGGTCTTTCCCCTCGACTTGCACGTTCAAATTAGAGGATCGATCACTCTCCTTATGAGGAGGATCAATACAACTCTCGCCGGTGTCCCTCTGACACCGCCATCGAGAGTGGAGGGCGTGAGCTACAGAAAAACTGTATCTGAGCTGGTCTACAAGACCGCATATGCGGCATGGCAGGCGAGATGGGTGGCCTCCTCTAAGGGCCGCCAGACTTTTCTATACTTTCCAGATGTCTCGGTGAGACACACGACGAGGAGACTGGTGCCTACCCACTGGACTAGTCAATTCATGACTGGCCATGGAAACTTTGCGGCCAAACTGCAGGGGTTTGGTTTGGCAGGACATGGGTCGGGTTGCTCATGTGGACACGACCAGCAGGACGCAGAGCACGTCCTGTGGGACTGTTCACTTATGGGCACCGAACGAGCGGAGTTGTTTGCCCGGGTCCGACCCCATTCGGGCCCAATAGGACACGCGGACATGGTGGCAACCGAGGCCAATTTTGCGGCCTTTACTCGCCAGAGCGTACGGGGGGCGGGACACTCTCGACTCCCCTTGCGACTCTTCAAACTAAAGTCACTCTGATAGTTGCCATATAAATTAACATCATGCATTCGCACTTCGGTGCAAGGTTGCATCACCAGTCCCGTGCGGCTCTGCTCGGGACAAAATGAGGGCTTAAATTCTTTGATCTGGCACACGTAAGGGTTATGTTAGCCGGCCGCGTATGACGTGGCTGCATATACATAACGGGAGCGGAGGTGGGAATTTTACACACCATGTCCATAACATATTGCGAATCAGAAACTAATTTTAAGATTATTATTAATAATGAATAATTATATTATTCTTGGCTGAAAATTCTTCTTCTTTCGACCATGTCCGATCCTAATAGCCATATGCACCTCCACAGAGTGGAGGTTTGTATTGACAGATTTTTATTTTTACGAGAAATGGATGTATGCCTCTTGCTCAACCTATTAGGTCCATACTCTGACTCATATACAAATTGAAAAACAATATGTGTATTTGCCAGACCCAGGATTCGAACTTAGGACCCACGTCGCAATAGGTCAACGCTTAAGCCACGCGGCCATCGTGTCTCGTAATCAACCCTGCTCATGTGTCTATGAGACTGCCTGATAGTAATTCCGGCCTCTTAAGACTTCCATAAGATCTTATTCTTAGGGGATGACACCTTTTGGCGGTATAATTACATACTTGACTTAAGAAACGGACCTGAGATTAAAAAAAAATGACAAAAGCTTAAATTTGTTGTATCTAACTACTGTTATTGAAAACTCCAAATTACTGTACTGATATTCAATAATACCATTAGTATATTTTTCTTTCTTAACTGTGCTATTTGAAAACGTCTGTTGTATCTTTCTTATCAGACAAGCTGTAACTTGTACGAAAAAAGGTATTCGACTTTGATATTTTGGAGGAGCAATTCCTCGGATGCCGATAATAGTTTATGCTTATCCTTATCTCCTCCAAGACGTCCCTAGATGCGATCGGTTGCGTTTTGTTTTCCCTTTGAGTATTGCGGGGGATGGAAACATATTTATTTTAGATCAAGAACTACGGGATGAATAATAAACTTCGCGTTTCAATTTATTTGAGTGATCAACATATTGCTATAATAATTATTATTAAAATTTGTGAGAGCTTTGTACTTTATCATAAAGATCAGTTTAAGCATCCGGGTTTCATATTTTGGTATCTTCAGATTTTATACAGATACCAAAACGTGAATCTCGGAAAAATTTTAATTCATTGCACATCTAGTACAACATTTATGATTAAATATAAAAGTAATAGATGTTGTACGTTCAACAAGATGACCACTTAACCAACAAAATACTTAATCAAGTAGATATACCTAGTCGAAGAAACATAACTTATTAAATATCTCATTTAATGAAAATTAGTTTTTCAATACGAGAGATATTATACTTATAATAGCTTAACAAGATTAAAATGATTGTTTTTTGTTAATTTTCGATATTCACAAACAACCTTATTTCGAAACCAATATAATGGGATACTTCCACGCAAATGCCAGTCAATAATTTATAGGTGATAAAATTAAGACAATTAGTGTTAAAGCCCTCTTTAAATTATGAACATATTAAAAAAAAAAAGTGATGATTTATGAATAAATTTGGATAGAAGTTACTGGACCAAATTCCGTTTAAAAGGAATATAACACCTGTCATTCATTTTAAAATAAAGATTAACTTAGTACTTTCCTACTCTTGATAGTAGTCTTAATAATAAGTGTCTAACACTAATTCTTTAACCTCTTATCTACACGCTCTGAGTAATTACACACGTATAAACAATAATAATAATTATAGATTTTCCGTATCCGGGATTTGAACCTCCGACCCACAACTTCAAAAGAAGTGGGTATATTGCTTTGTACAAATATAATATATATATTGGTGATTCTCGGACGAAACAAATTGATTGATAAACACTAAATTACAAATAGACTAAGGCATTTAAAAGTAAAAAGATTTAAAAACAGGAGTAAGTTTAGAATATCACTAATAATCTATTAAATTATACTTACACAATTTAGCATTGTTTTGTTGTATCGACCTAACAAGCTTATTGCATTTTCGGTTTATTCCGATTATATAAAAAATGACAATATTTTGATACTAATCCTACAACTTATTTTTTGAACAATATAATACATGTAATATTAACTAAAACAATGTTTATTTTTTACATAAATATATACACATATCGTCCAAGTTAAGTTAATAAATATTAAATTAAAAGCCTGCATCACGTTTTCTGCAATCGGTGCACAAAACGTTGACTCGTACAGCAAAACAAATAGATAAACAATGCCGTTGAATTTATAGGCTTGATATATATATATATATATATATATATATATATATACATGGGTAGTTATACGATTGGATAGATGCATCTCGTTCACTTCACTCAGAGCTGAAACAAATCGAATTAAGTGCCGCTGGATCTGCCTCACTGACTGTGTTGAAATGTCGCTGAATTGTTTCAACGTGATTGAGTCATTCAATTTCGTAATTCTGCAAATTCGCCGTGAAATTCGGTAATGACTACTCTTCTGGAAAGTGCTTGTTTTGCCAGTATGAGTATATTCATAGTATAAGACCAAGCGTGTCAGATATTGTTCTCACTTTAGGAATAATAGAAGGTTCAATGTAATGAATTCGAAGTATGGTTAAATTGGTAATAATGTTTTCATTGTCTTTTATCTTCGAGGTGTCGCTGTATAGTGTATATCAATACTTTTTCCTAAAGCCTCAATTACATTGAGCTTCTTTACGAGGTGTTTATTGGTGAATTTACAATCTGCCTGTAAAGTCGCCCAGTGTAATCATCGAATAAACTAATAAGCAGGTTGTAAACACTCTACCGAGAAAAGTTGAAAGCCGGTCAACTTTACATGCTACACGCCAGCGTGTGGGCAGTACCAACCTCCCGGTAAAAAAACGAACTACGTTCCGTCAAAATAGTCGCTGGCTTGTGACTTCTCAGCGAATGGAAAGTTTTGTGTGTAATCATCAAATCGCAGTAGCTGAATCGCCCGCTTTTCAATTCGCCAATAAACAGCTCGTAAAGAAGCTCAATGTAATTGAGGCTTTATACATTATATTGGTATTTTCTCAGCGGAAAAAAATGAGAAGGCTAATAAACGTCAATTTAAAAAAATAATAGAACGTCTGCTTTTAAGGTCTAGGATGTTTTCATTGTAAAGTAAACTTTTATGTTAATATTAAAATAAAATAATGAAACAATTACAAATTGAGCCTATTTAAAACGTCCGCAAATATTATATACCTACCTAGCTATAAAAGAATTGATCAATACTTATGGCGCAATAAAATAGGCTATACACAGCATAATGAAACATCATATCCATCCTGCAACAGGATATTATGAAAACTGAGTGAGTGACATTGGCGGGTACATGAAAATTGATATATTCCAGTATAGACGGATTGTAAATGAATCCATGAAGACGTACAAATAAGTGTCTTAAAAGAGAAATTACTCAGGTGACAAGAATTGTATTGATAGCATGCCAAGAAGAAAACTAGTCGGAAAATTCTTTCGACTGTTATTATCACAAGGAAGAAATCCATATTATATTCTTGTATAAAAATCGAAGAAATCTATAATATGCTCCAAATAATGCTGAAATATTATAGAATTGTCATAAAGTAAGATCTAATATAAAGGTTCATGTAAAGATATCTCTATTAACCTTTATAAAAACGTAAACGATATCACTTTCACTTTTCAATATCTGGGAACGTTTTAATGGCATAGACAACATGTACCTCGTGGCAGAATCGGAAAATGATGTAAATTTCGCGGTCGAGGTGGACCAAATATTTGACGATTTGGGGGGACATGCTCGTCGAAGGTCAAATTTGAGTTTTTATTGTATTTTCAAACCATGATCCTGGACACTCCTTAAACGTTGTAGATGATCTATTTATAGAATTTTGAAGCCTTATTATCTTTTATAGTTATTTTAAACATTTGATGACTGCATGAAGTATTTTTGTTACATAAAATAGTATTCTTTTAAACCTCTCGCTCTAATATTTTAGAATATAGTCATATTTCGGTACATAACTGTGCAGTGGTGTTAAGATTTTTTACATTTATTAATTTTTAAACGCATTTAATAAACCATTAGCATAATTTATTACGAGATAATTTTTGTAAAATATTCACGATAAAAAATTATATTGCTAATCTCTGTGATCCCAAATTTGACAAGAATTAGGCATTTTATTATTCAAAAAATCGGCAAGATTAACACATTTGAAGATGATTCTAAAGATACTTATTATAAGCTATGTCTTTTAACATTCAAGTGTGATAAACATCTTACGAATAATGATTGCTTTATAATAATTATTGACCTAAGAATAAGGTAGTGTTTTTTTGAAATACGCCATTTCTTTTGTCATTCCCCAGTGGTTAAGCTACAACATACGGCCGTAGCCATAAAATGACAAACTATAATTAAAGTAGGAAGTAAAATTATGTTAACGCGTGTGTTTGAACATGTACCTAACCGAATTTTTTTTTATTTTTTTTTAAACGGTACATGTTCAAACACGCGCGTCAATATCATTTTACTCCCTACTTCAATTATAGTTTGTCAATTTATGGCTACGGCCGTATGTTGTAGCTTAAACACTGGGGAATGACAAAAGAAATGGCGTATTTCAAAAAAACACTACCTTATTCTTAGGTCAATAATTATTATAAAGCAATCATTATTCGTAAGATGTTTATCACACTTGAATGGTCAAATACATAGCTTATAATAAGTATCTTTAGAATTATCTTCAAATGTGTTAATCTTGCCGATTTTTTGAATAATAAAATGCCTAATTCTTGTCAAATTTGGGATCACAGAGATTATCAAAATAATTTTTTATCGTGAATATTTTACAAAAAATATCTCGTAATAAATTATACTAATGGTTTTATAAATGCGTTTAAAAATTAATAAATGTAAAAAATCTTAACACCACTGCACAGTTATGTACTGAAATATGACTATATTCTAAAACATTAGAGCGAGAGGTTTAAAAGAATACTATTTTATGTAACAAAAATACTTCATGCAGTCATCAAATGTTTAAAATAACTATAAAAGATAATAAGGCTTCAAAATTATATAAATAGATTATCTACAGCGTTTAAGGAGTGTCCAGGATCATGGTTTGAAAATACAATAAAAACTCAATTTTGACCTTCGACGAGCATGTCCCCCCTTAACGTGCGCCGGCAAACGTGATGAGGTACGTCGTTACATTATTTAGGGGAATCCGGGACGTAAATTCAATATGCCGTCCGTCCCCGCCAAGCAGACGTATTTACCCACAAAGCCTATTCAACGCCTATGAGATTTGAATAAAGCTTCCCCGCGTGTAATTTTGCTATGATTTATTATTGCATTAGCCCAGATTTGGCAAAATTTTAATGTTCGAAAGTTGGCTAGAATAAATCATGAAATCCGAAGTCGCATCCCTAACAAGTTATTATTTCACGAACTGGGAAATAATGAAATATTAATTCGATATTTTTAACGATGGAAACATTTTATTGCTTTCTTTTTGTGTCTTTTTTTAAGGAAGTAATATAAATAATGACAGAATAACAGTGTGTAAGAGCAGGAAGGTAAACAATAGTTAGTCGAACAATAGTGTATTATAATATGAATAAGTCTGAAAACAAAATAACTAACCTAATCAAATAATAAGTCAAGTGGAGTTGGCAGAATATCAATCCACACAGCAGTCTCCGGTTTGGTATGGTGAAGGTATGGCTGAAACTCCTTCGAAGAATGCATAAAGTCTAAATACTCTACTACTACAAATCTCACCACATTTTAAAATTAGTGACTCTTTCAAGCCCAATTTATGCATATTATAAACATACCATAAAATAAATATAATCATGTAGAATGCCCACACGGACAAAAAAACTCACACTTTTTTCAAAATCAGGTAAGAGGACAAAAAAAAATACCTACTTTTCATTAAAAATATCTAAATAAAGTCTACAGACAATGCGTACTACATTTTACACTGTTTAAAGCGCCATTTTTTTATTTTTCAGATTATATTCCTAGTAATCATCATGGTTGGAAGATCGCTAGTTTAAAAATAATTTAAAAGTGACATCAAATAGAGTAAACGGAGAATGGTAGAGAAAGTGCAAAATCTTTAAAGGTTTTACAAAAAGAGCAGTTCGTTACAAGATAAACTGGATCTGAATCCTCGATTAAGAGAAAATAATCTTTTTCTCAATGAATTTGTAGAAAATCATTAACTTAATTTATATTGTATGTAGTAATACCAATTTATTACCACGTTTTTCTTAGCTCGTATTCTTGTTTTTCCGGTGGTTGTTTATCCAGTACAAATCTTGCAATCGATTTTTAACTAACTTCCCAACTAGCTAGACATTTGAAACTTTTAGAATATATCAGAACACTATGCCAATACATTCTTTTAATACTTTTAGTTATCTTTAAGTAGAATTGAATTCATTTTCAGTTATTGATATATGTATATGTGTTTGTTTGTATTTGTGTGATTGTGTTATGTGTTTGTTTTATATGTGTTTATATATGATATATATGTGTTTGTTTTGTATGAAAAGTTATTTCGGAAGAAATCCGTAATCCAATCCACTCTTATTGGTTGCTAAGGGGATGGTCCTACCAACTAAATTATTAATTTATACGTGCGTTTGTTTGTTGCAAAATAGCAAAAAAATGATTTGTTGATAATTGCCTTATTTGTCCTAAATTATTAATATATAGAATTGTCAAGTTTATATGATTCAACAGACAATTTAAAAACGTGGTATATAAAAAGTTCTTTTTATCTTGTAATTATATAATGTAAAATTACGTAATATAATATAACCTAATAAAATTCCATTAGGAGTATTTTTTTGTGCGTATAGCCGTCCATTAGTATGACGGAAGGCATTTTCTTTATTGACAAGCAAATGTCAATTAGAGTGAGCCTCAATATGCCATGCCCATTTTGGAAATGTAACCATTCAAAAATACGATGTTTTTCAAAAGGTCAAAGCCTTTTTGCGTCGATTTAAATCTGACGTCGATAGGAAGAGCCGCGTCACTGGTATTAATGAAAAGCTTTATCTTTACGCGATATTTTTGACGTCAATTCATCTGGCTGCTCATTAATGTAACGGGAATATTCGCGATATAATTCAATTACATAAAAAAAACAAAATGTCATAATATTTTGAATGTTCAATGACGTCACATTTACAGATAAAATAAATGCCAACAACGTAACGCAGAAACATCAAGTCTCATTAATGATTGACAAAATGTGCTTATATTTTTATTTTTGTAAAGTTTTTTTCTTAACCGTGTGCTAGTTATCATCTTCCTCATTTTTCTTCTTAAAGTGTCATCTTGTCTACAAACGTTTGCAATTATAATGATATTCCCTATCTCTGAAACCTCTGAGACTGCTAATTGGGCAAAATGATGATATTGTGTTCTTATGAAACCATAATCTTAGAATCTTCAGTTACATATAATATTCGCCTTTCTTTGGGAGTGAAATAAGGGAATAGGACAACTGGATGTCAGGACAATTAGACGCCGCACTGTCGTAGACACGTAAACAGAACATAGACGAGGGATTTTAATCAGTTTCTATCTACTACTTGGTAGTTTTAATTCATTTTACTCTTCACATAATGTTTTTTATTGCGGATTGAGAATTATCATGCCTAAGGCTTTATATAAAAATAAAAAAAACTCTTTTTCGTTGGAAATTAAACATTTGCACGATTAAATCATTATTTACGTGTGCATATTTAAATTCTCACCAACCATTAAATCATAATATAATAATTTAAATATAAATAGTAATGTTATATATATTTTTTTTAAGTACCTACCTAAAGTACCTAACGTCTATTTATTTTCTAATTGCGTGGCGTCCAGTTGTCCCGGCGCTAGAAATAAGTAGTCGGGACATAATTTTATACTGAGGGAATAATAATATATACCCAATATAAATGTAACAAAAACGAAAGTCATGTTCAACTACTTTACGGGCCAAAAAGAGATCCTCATCAATGGCACTTAGCTCGAACAGGTGAAAAACTACATCTATCTGGGACAACAAGTGTCTATATAATATGGATGTATATTTGATGAAATTATTTGCAAAATAAAGCTAGGTTAGAGTGCTTTTGGCCGCCTGGATAATGTATTTTAAAGCCTTTTAACACCTCCCACTATGCCTGAAGCGCAAGTGTTCAACCAGTGTGTGCTTCCCGTAATCACATATGAGTATGAAACCATACCATAAGTAAAAGAGAGATCCAGAAACTTAGAGTTGCACAACGTGGTATGGATAGGTACAAGCTGGGCATAAGGCGAAAGGACAAAAAGAGGAATGAGTGGATAAGGGAACAGACAAGGGTTTGCGATGTAATGGAGTTTGCTAAAAACGGCCTAGACACATAGCTCAAAGAAAAGATAATCGTTGGACGAATTTAGTCATCCAGTGGTATCCAAAAATTACAAAACATCCGCAAGGTAGACCTAGAGGCCGCTGGATCGATGAAATGATAAAGTTCTGCGGAAGTACGTGCCAACGCAACGCACATGACCGAGAGAAGTGGAAGCAGCTTGAAGAGGCCTTCATTCAGCAGTGGATAGATCAGGCCGATGATGACGACGATGAAATAATAATTATCAAGATTTAGGATATTTATTTTATATTATAATATTATGTTAATACACATATATACTACTTATATTTATTTAAAGAAAAGTGTAAATCTAATGCCTCCTTATAATTTCAATCTAATCGTAGTAATATAATAATTTATATTAATTATTAATATAACTTATAATCTAATCTAATTGTAGCAGATTTACTGCTACTTGTACAATGAAATATCGACAGAGTTTTTTTACAACAGTTAGTTGTCAGCTACTTGTCCAAAAAAGAGATGAAAAAAAGATGCCCTGGATACAGATAAATTGATTGATGACAACATATTATTATTTCGAAGAAAGATTTAAAAAAAATTGTATACTAAATTAGTAATCTATCACACAAGCGGAAGAACGTAATAATATCTTATTTAAATTGTGCTATGTAATTTTATCTGGGTTGTAATAATTAATATAATAAATATGTTGTGATCGAAAATAAACACTATTTACGTTACAAAACTGGGGACAATAATATTAGAAATTTATCTATTTAACAAATATAATCTATTGTTTGTTTTTGGATTTTTTTAGGCTTATTTGAGGCTTTTAATGAACTCTATCACATCGCAAACCCTTATCTGCTTCCTTATCCACTCATTCCTCTTTTTGTCCTTTCGCTTTATGCCCAGCATGCACCTCTCTATACCGCGTTGTGCTACTCTAAGTTTCTGGATCTCTTATTTAAATAATATTATATAGTATATAATGAGTTCAATTGTTAGTACCTATTTGTTGTATTAAATATATTTAGTTACATACAGATTTTTTTTTGTTTCAGGTACTTGAATGTGATAATCTTAGCAGAGTGATAAAAACTGTAAGTTATACCCCGTTTATACGTGCATGGATTTACTGTTGACAGTAAGTTTAGTATTATCGCGGTCATAACAAGAAAATGTATAGGTAAACCTGTATTATCCTGCAGTTGCAAGCTTGCATGCATGAATCAAAAAAGTAAAAAAAATATACTCATTTTGAGGTTAACGATTTTCACCATCTGTCAAATAGTACTATAAAACGACAACATCGCGTCTCGCTTACTCTTGAATGAGATTGGAGAGACAGTCAGCACTTTTACTTGTAAACGGTTATTGTCACTACTATTGCTGCCAGTAAATCCATGCACTTGTTAAGTCGCTATAATGGTAATAAGAAAAAAATATTTGTAAGATGAAGACAATATCACTTTAAATATCTTCTCACTTTTGGCAACTTTTATAAAGAGCTCGCTATACCAGAATGTATAAATTATGGCTTATTTTAAATATAGACATACTATCGTCATTATTAATAAATAATAGAAAGATGTTTTATGTTTTTAGTAGATAGATTTTAGAAGATATTTTATTATGAAACAGGTTTTCAACTTTATATTAATTGGCTTATTATTTACTTGATAAAATAATATTCCGCCTTCATAGTTCCGTGCGTAAGATGCTGGCCTTTTATCCGGGGGCTCCGGATTTAGACTCGGTGAGGAGGTCACAATATATTGTCAAAATCTAGATGTCTGTAATTGTTTCATGACTTAATAATAATTAGACTACTGTTTTACTATACTACTATCATTGAGACTCATGTCCTGTTGTAGTGTCAAAAATAATAGTAGTAAAATAATAAAAGTAGATACATACATATAATATTCCATAAAATATTTTTTTTAACTTAAAGTTATTTCTACTGTAACAGTATACTACCATTTTTCGTAACATAATAAAAACACGGAACATAATCTTTATAATGATGTCCAAATTTGTGGAAATTAATGTAATAATAATAAACTATTTATTTTATTCAACGAATAATTATTTGAAAATGTAATATTCTTTATAATATTGAATATACGTAATTTGAAAACACTTCAAATATATAAATATATATATACCTACTTATAAATAAAGCACATTGGCCTGAATCTAGTGGTTACAGATTCAAGTTCCTCTAGGTGTCTTTTTTTCAAAAAAGGTTTTTTTTACCGAAGGGAATTTGTGCTGGTTTGCAAATAATAGTCGCATATTTTTAATTACATATGCTAAAAATTCCAAGCAAATCGTCATTCAATATATTTAATATACATAATATATTGTTATTTTTATAATGCCACTCCGGTTTTCAGACATAAAATACAAACATTGCCTCAGTTTTGGATTTCACTAAAATCATTTAAATTATTGTCCTGATTTTCGAATACATAATATTTATATAAGAAGACTCTTTCGGCCATGTCAGTAATAAAAACTAAATATTATAAAAACCTAATAAATGTGAAGTACTCCGTCTCTCCAAAACAACATAGAAGCCATTACTATAAACTATTCTATCAGCAATGCAGCAGCGGATATCGGACTATTTATTTAAAGATCGATTTATAATTCTCTCTGTAATGATAGAAATTTGCATTGTACTTAATTTTTTTTTATTAGTTTCACAATAAGACTGTTATGCGTATGTTATGTCAATAATACAAGTGTAGTATACAAGATTTAAAAATGGTACAAGTCTGTTCACTGAAAGCCAGGCAGGAACACCGGCAATTTTCATAGCCGATTTCGCTAAAATTCATGTATTCAACAATGATAACCTAATCTAACCTAACCTAACAACATCATCATCAGCCTGAATCTATCCACTGCTAGATGAAGGCTTCTTCAAGCTGATTCCACTTCTCTTGGTCCTCTGCATTGCGTTTTTCCGTCGTATTTCCGCAGAACTTAATGATTTCATCGATCCAGCGGTCTCTAGGTCTACCTTACGGACGTTTTGTACCTCTTGGATCCCACCGGATGACTAAATTTGTCCAACCTAACAAAAAATAATCCAGTATTTTGGCCATTTTTTAAATTTGTTTACCGCTGGTTTCCACTAAACAGACAAGAACCTTAAAAACTATTATAATAGACAAAATACTATATAAATATTTTAGTAGTTTACGTTAGCGGTCTGCGAAATATGTTTTTTTTTCTACTTTCACCGGTCAGCATATTGTATAAACAGCTCGAAAACACATAAATTTCAATGGTAAAAGAATCAAGATATTTAGTACGTGTCAATAAAAGAGAAGTGTGGAGACAGAAGTGGATGCCTTCATCAAATGTTGAATCGAAAGTGGCTGAGGTGCTGGTAATCTATACGATATAGAATACAAATTACCACAAGTTGATCTGCAATAATACCATACATCCATATTTCATACAATATTCATGGATTTTATTAATTAAATGTCTCTTTGTATTCGGGCCGCGGTACCGCAGCAGTTTCAGATATCAGAAATAGCATCCCCAAATCCTCGTGACAAATTAATCTGAATAACATTTCGAGTGGTTTTCCACGCCAGCGCTGTAAGCTACTAATCCATGACCGAATACTGGCTACAGGGTACCGAAACAACAAACGATACCTAATACCCAATGTTAAATACGTATAATTTAGTCGATTTTGCTTTGTAAGATTATTTTGGTTATGTCCGCAGAGATTCAACTAATAGTAATTACCTATGTTATGAAATATAGGACATAATGATAAATTTTTGTATAACAATATGTGAGATGGATAACAAATTATTTTACTATGGTTGAATTAGTAAGTTACTATATTATTTAACTACATATTATACTATAAGTGACATTCGGACCATGTTTTGGTGACACACGGGTAAAGTCCAAACTTTGTAAGTAGGCAAAAGTTGAGTAGCATTTCGTATTAATATAACAAATAATATTAAATACTTTGCAGTTTATAATTTTACTAGATTTGAATAAAATATTAATATCTTCAATTATCATTATGCAATTGGATAAGGTTATACGACGTGTTACTTGCTATATAGTTTTGTTTTTAAAATAATTTTGTGAAACTTTATTTACAAATTCAAACCATTTTTCGAAATGTTGAAGAGTACGGCGAAGTAAAACTATCCCTCCTTTCACACTATACGGTTTTGGCCGTACGACAAAAAACCGAAACGCGACATTCTTTTAGTGGCATGAAGAACTTGTTGCCGATTCGGATTTTGACCGTACGGTCAAAACCGTATTAATGTGAAGCGACCGTTAAGTATACGTCTTATCGTTTAATGAAACAAGTTACCACAATTAATTAATACATACATTTTAATTTACTGAAAAATTTGCTTCCAATATTTTAACGATCTGTATCAAACATCTATTTTCTTCGATGAATAATTGAAAATTTGAAGTTGCATCACGGTATATCAATTATTATTCAGTCTCATGTTATATTATTTATTTGACACATGACTGTATTTTGATTTTAGCATACACTTTGAAAAATAATATATACCTATATAGTATATGTAAGCATAGAAAAACGTTCGCTATCCGTTACATTACAATATATAATAATAATTGTCATCTATGTTTGCAGCATTAGTGATGATTTGTTGGACAGGTACTTGCGTATACACGATATTAGGTGTAGTTCATCTAATAATAATATTAATGATTGATAATTGTGTAAACGATTTATTAGAGACTAGGAAATACACCTCAGAGCGCATACATGAAGTTTGCTACAAATAAATCAAAAACGCGAAATGGCTTGTGGCTAATTTTATTATTTGCTTTCGTAGCATCTTTTTATATATTACAAAAGCTCAATACTATGAAATATAGATAGTTTTTCTTAACCATCTTGAATTGTGTCTATAATAAATAGTGTATGATCTCGTTTGCTAGAGTATACTCATTATAATGTAAATAATATTTGACTTTGACAAAAATTTGTGATATATTCAAAATATCTATCTCATATTAAAAAAAAAAAAACACTAAAACGTGCCCCGATCAATATCCTATCAGTCAAAATCTCAATAGCCAGAATCTCTAATTAATTCTATGCACTAAATATTATAATCATCAGTTGGTATACATATCCAACAATATATCATCCTTTGGAAAAATATTGTTATGGGAATTCCAAATAGGTACAGCACCCAGATAATTATATTCTAAAAAGTGCTTCGTTTAAAAGATTATTTTAAGACTGATCTAATAACGAATATGACACAGAAAGGAAAAAATCTATACGATGTAAAAATCGACGACTACGACGTGTTACATATTACGTTCAATTCAAGCTATTCGCAATCGTCAATAAAAAAAGTAACGCGCATCGCGGAGTTACGTGTACCTGTGGGTCTATTCTATACTTATCGAACACTAAATTGATAAATAGTATCAAACTTAGGGTAGGTTTGTATCAAAATATTAGCACGTATTGTAACAATTACACGAAGCCGGTTTTTATTGTTGCAATAAGTGCGATATTTTAACAGCAGCAAGATAGGTGCTGTTAAAATATAGCACTTATTGCAACAATAAAAACCGGCTTCGTGTAATTGTTACAATAAGTGCTAATATTTTGATACAAACCTACCCTAAGTTTGATAATATTTTTCACTTTATCACTTTAGCGGTCGATAAGCATAGAATAGACCCACTGAAAGGAAGTAACTATTTTACACCACCCTGCATCTGCACAATTCCTCTTTGACAAAGCTGGATTGGGAAAATGGCCGACAAAGCTTTTGGATGCCATTAACAGAATTTTGAATTTTGCATTATGATGCAAATGGTATACACACGTAGAATACAATACTACTCGATCATATACAATAAACATTGATAATGTAATACTGCATTAGGGATAATAATATAAGTATATGAAAAAACTTATATTATTATATAATGCTGTAATAAACTTTGTGAATTATTATAATTGTATTTTCACCTTTTTGAATAGTGTACATTTGCACTGTAAGAATTATTATTAAAAATAATTTATAATCATAGGTCAAAATCAAGTCAATCCCGTATTTTTTTTCAAATGGTGTACTTTTGCATTGAATGACTCTGAAGACGTTAAATCATATTTTCTTTTATAGAGATGAAACTAAAATTGTAATTGACAATCCTAACAATTAAATTATATGCAAATCATATACACAGTAGAGTTATAATGTGAGTTTCAATCCCAACTCGGTCAAACTTTTTTTTCGTTTTTTCTAAAAGATATAGCTAATCATTATTAGTGTTTAAATTTATTTTTTACAATACAAACGTAGAATTACTAATACTTTTATAGTTTCACCGTACATATTGTTTGTATTTTCAATCGGTAAAAAAGGCAGACATTTTTTCAAGAAATAGTGTGAATATCAACTGCTTTTTTGTGTTCGCCATATATACATTTTATAAAGAAAAGAATTGGAAGAAGTTTTGTCTTAATCATTTTATTCGTATGTATAAATAATTGAATACCATCAACTTGAAATTATATTCCTTAAAATTTTTGTCACAAAGGTTTTTTGCGACGAAACATACAAATAGCATGTTCATGCTATACGTAACATCAGTTATTATCACTTTAAAATGCTACAATATCATACCTAACAGATTTAACTGATAATGAAAATAGCTTATAATTTTTAACACCCGTCAAAAAATATCTCCATTATATTAAGAAAATGCATAAGACATGTATCTTGCTGTATTATTAATTGAGGATTTACACAACAAAGGTGTCTCGATGTTATATCCGGTTATGTGCATAATACTAATCACATTTAATCTAGATGCACAGCCAGAATTTGCTTTAGTAGACTGTGCAGTGCAGTAAATTTGTAGTGCAATACGTGTACAGCAAACAATGAGAACAATATTGTCATGTTCACCTTGATTTTTAAGTATAGCCTCAAGTTAACTACATTATTGAGTTATGGCTGAGTTACTGAGAATTTTCATGCATTTACTTAGTATACCTAATAGTTAGTAAAATGTGTTGGCATATATATAATATATACACTTAAATACTTTTGAAATCATTTTATTTTATGACGAAGTATTTTCAGCGATGATTTTTGTAATATCTAACTGCCTATCTATCACTGATTTCAATCGGTACAGATTGCTGAGCATAATTCAGTCTCCGAGTTCTTCATGTTCGTCTTCTGTTACCAGGGTCTGGCCATCCGAAAATATAAAAGTTGATACTTTTCAGGATGTCGCATTATATAGTTAGAACTTTTTAGCTTTCAAGTTTTAACTTATTGAATTAGTTATTTTTTCTTCTACCATATATGAAGCATGCATGTGTATTTAGATATTTGAAAAGACTCAACTGTTTTCAGAGTTGTATCTATAGGTTTCCATGTTGGAGTGAAAAATAATAAATTTAGTAAGCAACTGGTTATCGTATTGCAAAAGAGAATGAGATATTTGCATTGTATTCACGGGGTAGGTCGCTAATATAATAGTGATAAATTATACCACCGTCACTTTTCTGATGGTGAAACAATGTTAAATTAACTCAATGTTAATACATGATATCTTAAAAAAAACCTGTGTATTTTATTCGGTTCATTATACAAGGAGTTAAATGCACATATATGATAGTTTATTAATATTTACTTTGAAAATTTACTGCAAAATTTATAGACGATACTAGAAAAATATTCTAATTGTTTCAACAATGTTATGTATTTAAAACTCACAAGTAAACACACTGGGTAAATTATCATTATCGCTCCTAAACAGGGAGTTATATTTTCACGACTTGCTCTGAGTAAACACATTGAAAAAACAACATTTTCCGAGTCGGGCACCGTGGTTAACTTATTAATGATCAGGACCGATTTTATCCGCTGTAGGGAGATAAAAATGACCGTGAATTGTTATCAAACAAAATATTTTGACACAGAATCATATCTTTATCTTGATCTCTAACCGCTCATTAATGTTATGGTATTAGGTGCATTCGATTGTTTATAACTTTTCATATAGCAAAATATAGTAAATATCAGGCTAAGCCTTGCGGATTTTTAATCTTGGCGAAACGGGTGGGGAAAAACCTAGGGGCGGCAGGTTATATGAAAGTATGGTGAAGCAGACAAGTATGATGAAAAAGTATGGTGAGGCAGGCTAGTAATCAATTTGCAGCAAAATTTCCACGTTAACATTATATTATATGGGTACGTTATAATGACCAAAGTAAATCCTCCATGATGCCCTGCATTATTTTTATCGCGTCGCTATTTCTCGTAAGTTGTCGGCTATTGTTGGCCTGCTTCATTCGGTTGTATGAGAAAGCCGATTCCTTGCACCTTTTTTATTTAATACCTCTATGGGAAGAACAGACTTGATAGCTGCGTTCCAGCAACCATTTTATACGCATAGTTAGCTCTGTGAGATCTCAACCGATCTGAGCATTTGCGTTGGACTTTTTAAACCATTCATTCAATATGCAAAAGAAATTTAAAAAATATATATTTCGCTAATTTCTCCCAGAATCGCAATCAATGAAAAACGTAGTCCATAAATTCACCAGCCGACTTTGCTATTTTTACATAAAAACCATTAAAACACGGCTTGACGTGATTCACAGTCACACGTTTTCACGCAAAATCATGCATCGTAAATAAAATATCAATTAATCGAAATTAATCGGGGCATTTAGTTTCCACAGTAACTGTTAGATAGTGAATTGAATAATTGAAGTGATTCACGCGATGCCTTGTAACATGTTTAATGACTCATGAATTAATTTCACTGTCCCGAAATATTTATCACTCCTCAGGCAGTTGGCATGTAGTCCAGTGATTAAACCCTTCATACCTAATTTTCCTTCAATTACAGATTCTTAAAATTGATAACACTATTATCGCGACAATTTTATAATATTTGATTTTTTTTAAAATATTTTATGAAGCACTTATTTATTCGTGCCATAAAATAATATATTAAAAGTTTCAACGAATTAAAGTGGTCAGTAAAAATTCTAGACATTTATGTGACTATAAAAATTATCAAAGCCGTGGTTATTAGCATAAAAGGATTTTTGTTTTAAATCATATTATTAAAAGAAATGATTTTTGACGCCATTGCATGTCTCGTTTTCAAGGGAATCTGATACTTTGTGAAAATATAAAATTACAGGTTGTAGGCTTTATTTTTTTGCCATATCGAAGTTTTAGAAATTTATCATTTTGTATCGGAAATGAATTTTATGGAAATTAGACACTACAAGGTGAAAGTGAGGAAATTATTTTCGGGGATTGATTGTAGTTTTTTTGAGTGCTTAGCAGCCTTCAGATTACCTATTTAGTATTCTATTTTGTATTATAATAAATAAAGTAGTTTGACATACAATATTAGGTAATGAAAAATTGCGTTTTTTTTCTTGCTTTCTGACACCACAACTTTTTGTCTCTTTTAACAATCACCTTCATCTAGATCTATCTAGGACTGCTATCCTATATTTTTGGACATTCAATATCTTCAAATCCATCCTGTACGGAGTCTGTCAGCTTTTTGCCATTTTTTGTCATGCGTGACCCGTTTAGTAATTGAAAGCTACCCATTTTAATGAAATATACGTATCTACAATGTGTAGGCTCTCTCGTACAACTTGTACTGTTCTTTGTTGTATATTCGTCTCGCATCGACTGTGTATTTTTACTGCAGTGTTTCAATATCTTAGAACGTAGCAGTTAGATTGCAATTTTAGAAAATAAACATTTATAGCCTATTCTATTTCTTCTCAATTTTCTGTTTATAAGTTTATTACTGTCAATAAATTTTATTTTTCTGACAGGTAATTTTATAAAAATTAAACTTATTCAAAATACGACTAATATTTTTCACATTGGTGTAAATAATTCGCACTGAAATTAACAATGCGTTCATTTAACGCACCGTTTGTTGGATCATATAAAACATTGCATCAAAATGAGTAATTGCATTGAAATAATTAATATATGATTCAATAACTCATGAACAATATGCGTTTTATTACCAACACAATGTAAATTTATTCCATCCCTAAAGTAAAGCTCACTGATTTATCGGACATTGTTAATATCCATAAAATATTATTTAACCAATAATTCATATAATTTATTCAACCAAAAAAGTTATTAAATGACTGCTAAAATAATAACGTTATCTGACACGTCATATATATTTTAGACAGAATTTAATAAAATGGCTTTTTTATTCGACCAAATCAAATCATTCAAATATTCAACTTTATAATTATCCCTGACCTTAATTACGATGTCACATACCTACATTTTATAATATAGCTGGAATATACATAATCTCGACGTATAACATCCACGTTGGCCTATAGTGTCGTGGGTCCCAGGTTCAAATCTTGGGTCTGGCATTTTTCAATGTATGTATGAGTCAGAGTATAGACCTAATAGGTTGAGCATGTGGCTGACATCCATTTCTTGTAAAAACATAATCTGTTAATCCACTATGTGAAGGCCCATTATGATCTTATTAGGATTGGACATGGTCAAATAATAATAATAGTAATAATAATAATAAATTAATAATAATACATATTGTCATGTTTTTTTTTTTTTTTTTTTTTTATAATAACCATACCCTTGCTTTTTCGTACAAGGTGGTTGGGTGGGTTAGTTGCATTGATGTGGGGCTAATTAGGTGCCTCCATTTATATCTTTAATTTTCTTTATGGCCAGGATTAAATATTTTGTGTAGTGTTCTTGTGTTGTTCTATTGCTTAGTGCTTCGTGAGGCTTTTGGAGGTCAATTTCGTGATTATGTTGTCTACATAGAGTTCTGAGAGTCCATCGCTCCCTTTCTAGTATAGGGCAGTCGTTGATGACATGCCACACAGTTTGAGATGTGTTGCCGTCACATGGACAACAGTCGTCATCCCTCAATTTAAATCTTTTTAGATAAGCTCGCACCGATCCGTGGCCTGTTAGTATCTGTGTGAGTTCGTGTGATATTTTTAAGTTCCTGGCAAGAGTGATGGCACAGTTTATGTTTGGAATAAATTTCTGCGTTATTGATCCTGTGGCGGATGTTGTGTATCTGTGGTTCCATAGCTCTATGGTATCTTCGTTTAGTTTTTGTTTTGCGTAACTCAGAGGGAAGTGTGTATAGTCATTGTCATGTTATAACGGTAAGCGGAAAAAACATAACAGCCAGGGTGAAAATGAAACATTAATTTTTGTGGAATCTATTTTGGTTAGGTTAGGTTAGGTCATTATTTCGTTGTAACTAGTCACCCAATCATTTTGAACATATTATATTGATTAAGATGAAATATCCTATGCTTGTTTATTTGAGGCTTTCTAGCGATTAGGAATGCAGAAATTATGTATATAATTTGATTTATTATAGCGTATTGAAAATCTGTGCTATTAAAAATCTATCAACATAATAGAGATAGGACAATTTCATTATTAAATTATATATTTTTCCTGAAAGGTCATAGTTATATTTATCGTTGTTCTGTTTTGTCACTGTTCTGTTTTGTCATGGGACCGTTATAACATTTCTCTCATGCAGTGGCCAATAGAATCTAGAGTACCTTATGGTATATAATGCTAACATTTTGTCAATCCGATGTGACACAATACATAGTGTTTTGATAATGACATAAATTAAGAAAAGAAAAACAAAATATTAAGTGACAGTGTCGTGAATTTATAATAATTAAGTGATTAAAATGGGCTGAAACCATATCTCGAAGAAGGAACAATCGTTGGACAAATCTAGTCATCCAGTGGTACACAAGAAATACAAAACGTCCGCAAGATAGACCTAGAGGCCACTGGATCGATGAAATTATTAATTTCTGCGGAAGTATAGGTAAATCATTATACAGTGACACCACAGGCGATTCGCAGTGTATTGGAATTGTTTGCTGCAATGCCTGATTCAATGATAGCAAACAATACCACTACAACTGCAAGCCACTTTTCCGAACCCATGATGCCACTGTAGAATGATTTACCTATTTGTGGCAACGCAACGCACATGACCGAGAGGAGTGGATTCGGCTTGGAGAGGTCTCCATCCAGCAGTGGATAGATTCAGGCTGATGATGATAATGATGATGACGTGATTGACCGATCTATGAATGCTACACAGGTACGTCAAAGATTCGTAGATACAATATTACATACGTCAAAAGACAGAGATATCCCTAATTGAAATAGATTATCTCAGTAACAATTAAATCTTGTCATACAAATAGTTGGATACCTAAACCATAGTAAAAAAAATAGAATGCTGTTGATGGTCATGAATTCAATTGAAACTGCACAGTTTTAAACGAAGCTGGGATTTAATGGTCAACCATTCCGCAAATGAAGTACAAAGCTTTCCTGTAATTAATTGAGCCCTCCTCCCTCCCCCCCTTCTTCCATTTTAGAAGTCACGGTTTTTATTGCTGTCGGAACAGGACGTAACATCTGGCTCTCCCACAATCGACTTTATATTTTATACGTCATTCACATTACTTTAAACTTTTTAGCCAGTGACGTGTACAGCTTCTGAATTAAAAAGGGAAAGGGATTTAATTCAGATAGGAAATTACTCTAATACAGTGATGATAGTTTTTACATAGCTAACATTATTAACTGCTTGTTAAATTATAAAAAAATGAGTATGAATGATGATAGTAATACTTATTATATTTGAATCGAATTTAATTTAGATAATAATATGTTGTTTTAAATAAATATTTAGACAAAGTGCGAAATATACATTGACTTTCTAGCCAGTTCATGGTTGGAACAGTATTTGATAAACAAAATGGCCGTTGTAAATGAGCCAGCTCATAGAGATCTAGGTTTGCTCATACAAACTTGTTTGTTCGTATGCAAATAAATATTGATAATATGAATTCAATACAATTCAAATTTATTTATTACATAAAGTAAACTGTGAAAAAAAAATATGAATTTAAGACGTTCGCAAGATAAGATTTTAAATTAACGAAATTGTATTTAAATAGTGAAAAACAAAAAAAGAGGCAGTGTTAGAAAAACAGTACAAAGAGTAAATACAAAAAATATGAAGTCAATGGAAGTACGCCCAATTCAAATTCAAATTTATTTATTTTTACATACGGTGAACATTACAAATTACAAATTCAAGACGTTCACAAAATGACATTTAAAAATAAATAAATAGTATTAAACAGCGTAAAGAAGAAATAAATATATAATACCAGTATTATATATTATAGTAAAGTCAAAGGCACAAAAAATATATAAAATATAAATTATAAAGCATGAAAGCACACCGAATGAACTGAGTAGACCCCTATTTTAAGGATTAATAAAACAACCTCTACCTATACTCATCCTCATTAAGGTGGAATGTATCAATATCCGAAGCGATGTGGTTGCACATAGTTATTGCCCTTCCAATTGGCATCACCAATGGCAGGTTAGTTCTGCACATTGGGAGAACAAACAACTGATGCTCCCGATTTCTAAGATAGTTATAAGGGACACACAAGTCAATAATACCAAGAATGGCAGAATTCTCATTTACAACGCGTATAAGTAGTACAAAATAAGTGGCCAAAAATAAATATCTTCTGGCGTTTAGCTTTTAGATTACAGTATGTAAGCATACCTAGCCTCAAGTAATAGAAAATTTCTCTTAAACTTGTTCCACCATATAGTCGTACTCTAACAGGCGAGGGCCCAAAAAATCGACCAACTTTTAAGCCAACTTCTTATTAAGGAATTATAAAGCATATTAATTACATTGCAATAAGGTTAGTTATTCTAAATTCGCCTTCATTTCTTTGACCCATTCTGTTAAGTATTTATGTTATTACATAAAGGTGACAAAAATAACACAATAAAATAAGTTCATCACTTTGATATTTTTATGTGATTTTTAAATAAGTATTTTATCAACAACTTGTAGGATCATCATTTTATAATATATTGAAAAAATACATTACGATGATTTTTGTTATATATGCTGTTGGAAAACTATTACGTTATAGATAAATATTGTAAAGGCTTTTAGTATAGTTTTTTTTTGCAATGTAAATTTTACATACAATTTTGTACGTCACTTTTTTAGGTTGAGTACAATGGGCCCGCTTGGATTTTAATCGCTCGACCAGATAGAACGAACTTCAATACAATGAAAATCGACATTTATTTTTTAAATTAAAATGCAGCTCCCGATTTTAATTAATAAAATTTTAAAGAACATTCGAATTGAATTAAATTTTAGAAAACTGAACACTCAAATACCTTCTTTTTTTTAAATCTATTTCTTAGATGGGGCATACGAAAATTGTGTGATCTGTACATGGGTCCTTATATCTCATCAATCTTTTTGCGTTTTTCATATAATATTATATTTCATTTCAAAATCTCAAAGAATGGCTTATAATAAACTCGATTTAATATTGGTAAAGATACAGTAAAACGATATCAGCTATGAATTTTATTCACCTACAAATATCTTTATTTATTTTATCATAAAAAATACGTCCTTTTGAAATCGTAAATAAATATTATTAATAATTCTTTAAAGTGGGGTAATAATTAATTATTTTGAAGTATTTGAAAAAAATGTATGAATATTAAGGCGATACATCAGTGAAACGGCAAATAATTTTCAACTATAGACTATAGCCTTAACACTTCATTCACCTTTTGGTATCCCACTGTATTTCAACATTATCTTTTTTCAAACGGTCCGACTAAAATCCGACATTCTTAAATCTTGTATATATTCAGTATTGAATAAAAATATATTAATTTAAATAGTGCGCAAGTACAACAACGTCATAATCAAATTTACCTGGAGTACCTACTATCTTTACTGTTTTTCAATTTAACAGTTGTTTAAATTTTAAATCTCTGAAACACCGTAATAATATAGAAATAATTCGCACAAGTCAGGCAGGGATCGATAACTAGTGTTACCATAGTAATAATAGATCGATGGTACGTGTGAATCGATATAATATTATTTGAATTGTGACCGAAGTAGAGCCGGTTTGATTTCATTTAAAATTGGCACGTTTTTAGCAAAACGCGCTTTGTTTTGTGGCGATAACAAATAACATGGTATTAGATTTTGGACATTATTTCAGATGCCCGAAAAAATATCAGTTGATCATGACAGGAATTTCATTCAAAATGTAACGTCCAATGGCCTGTTTTTGTTTTCGAGGCAAGAGAATGACGTATAATCTCAAACCCCTTTCAATAAGTAAAAAAATCAATTCAACAACCGCATATTATTATCTGATTATCTTATGAGTGTGATTTATCAAATATGCAATTAATTAGTACCTACTAGGTATATAGAAATAAAGGTGTTTGTTTTAAAATAAAGTGCCGGTTGTCAATGATGTATCCATCAATTCGAGATTATGTCTAGTTTCCTGCCATTCTCCGCAAAATACCCTAAGCCGTAATATCACTGTAGTTAAGATATGAGCATTCACCAGGACAGTGACAGATGTGAAGTTCAAATCACACTAGGTCTAACTTTTTTTTCAACAGGTACAGTAGGTACTAAAGTATTTTTTTTATTATTAAAAGTGTGTAAAATTATCATTTTATGATTTTAAATGACGGTATTTAAATTGAGGTAAAAGATCGCTTACTGATCTAAGATATAAGTTTTATATGTTTAATAATAAATGTTTATGTTTATAGTGCAAATACTTTTGGTATATTGTGATAATAAACACAGGAAACTTAGTGCATTATTCTGAATAGAGCCAGCGCGGCATACCCACTGTGTATTGGACAGTTCAGCCGTAATAAATTGACCCGGAAAAGAAATAGCGTCACTGCACCAGTGATTAAAATCCGTGTCAAGGCAAGTCGTAAGCTGCGACTGGCCAAGCCCACTCGGTCGGATTGTACTAAACATAAAAGTCATTCGTTCAATTATCCTCCGAGAAGTTTATGTTTAAAGGTTTTAATGCTATTTACCTGATTTATGTTTATGGCAAGTGAAAATAAAAATGAAATGTCAAAGCTATTAGTCTATTTTATAGTAAAAAGCCCTTGGGTTTTAAATATATTTTTTTAAACAGTAATATTATATAATTTGAATGTTAATTTTCTCACAGTTATTAAAAAAATAAATTAAATGAGCTGTAATAACTAATAACTAACATTTTCGTTTAATCCCCGGACTCCCTGAAAAACTTTGATATTATTTTGTATACATGATAGTATTAATACTTTTAAGTGGTTTATGTCGGCAATGTTTTTAACTCACATTTAAAAAGATTTATAGCATTTTAATCTGCTTCTTTAATGATAAGACTCAATAATAATAGTTTTAGAACTCTGTATTTTTATTAATTAATTGAATTGGCATTTAAGTGTTTAAGTTACCTCCAATACAATGTTTTTTATTTCAATATTATACGTATTATATTTGAGTTAAGTTCACAGCTGTTTTCGGTTAAATATAAACCTATATCTAGTGCTAAATATAACTAATGGTAAAAATTCTAATTATGTCAGAAATTAAGGGTGTAATTAACCCATCGGTTTCTCCCCTTGCACATTATGCAATATTTGAGCTTCTTGTATTAACAAGTGGTTAGGGTTTCAAACTTATCTTCAAAACAAACGAGGCTTGATTTAGTCAACACCTCATTAGCTGCATGCCGTACCAGTACGCCAACCAACTAATGACCATAAATGCTTAACGAACTATCAGAAATTGAATACGCATAAAATCTATATGAATTTTGCTAAAATCTTATCCCAAATGGTTAATCAATGTTTCAAACGATATATTATTGCAAAACTTAGTTTTAAACGTAGGTATATAATAATATAAAGGCTTCTATAATGTTATGGCAAATCTAGTTATTTATCGGGTATGTTGGTATGTACATAAATAAAATATGACATGAATATTTACAGTTCATTATCTGTTATTATCGTAAATTGACATTATTCTTGACATGCATTCAACAACTACTTTTTTACCTAGATTCAACTGATAAAAGCGATGTCTATTACACAATCCTATTAACAACTTTGCATGTCATTTCTCTATTACACATTAAAACACACACTATTGACCTATACCCCACAAGTTGTGATTAGTATTAAAAAGCTATACAGCAAGCACTTATAATTTATCCAGATACGATAAATTAAACATACTTATAATATGCAACTCCTAAGCATTGTTCCTGTATTTTGGAATTCAATTTTTTTAACTAAATAAAAATTAAAGACTTTATAAAATTTGAGTGTCTGCTCAAACTCAAAAACTGACGAAAATCGCACAGCTTATACACTGCACTATAGGTAACCACATGGTAGACTTTTAGTAGGCAAAAGACGCTTCTGTAGACTAAAGTACAACAATATTACGTGAAGTGCGGGTTGAAAATTTCGCTAAGAAATATAACACTTTATTATTAATAATAACCAGTACTTCATTACTTCTTTTTTCTTTCTGTATTTAATGCGCTAGTATTTTTTGTATAAAAGATTTATGATATGAAATTGCAAGCATTACCAAGAAAATATATTTATGTCTTAACAATGGCAGGGAAATATTGCATTGAATCGCAATTTAATCGCATTGAATTGAATCGAATAATGACGTTTTAATCAAGGAAAATAAACAAATAAGGAGAGCTTTTTTATCTTTCATAATATTATCCAAGTATATTTTTGTCGTATTTTATCTATATAATAAATATTAAGACTGTAATATTAACATTATATTCTAATGGATTTAAGATTACTTGTACTATTCCATTTGAGTTGTTTTTTATGACCCGGGCACTCACCAGTAGTAAATACACAATGCCAATAAATACAGTTAATTCTTACATATATAAAACAAATTAGTACAATAAAGTAGATAAAAACTTTATCACCTACCTATTAAGTCAAGGATCACAATAAAAACATAACAAAAAAATTATGAATAGTTGAAGTGTTTGTAAAAAAAACCCTACCTTATCACTAATAATGCAATCAATAGGCGTATAAATCGTCAAACCCCTAATAGTAGATCATTAGATAATAATTAATATTAATCCTTTCTATGCCGCAATTAGTTAATTGATAGTAATTAACATAAGAATTGGTGTAATTAGGGCGTCCAAAGACGCTTTGGGCACTTAACCAGTTAATACATTCAATGGGTGTAAAATCGTCAATACTGAAAATTTAATTCAGTTAGCTATTGAAATATATCAATACTATAAATACCTATTAATAATAAATAACAATGGGTATTAATAATCCATAATTGGTAAAGGTCAGGCTTTTAAAAGTTATATTAGTTTAACAAATATTCTTACATGCTAAGTATTTTTTTTTTATATAACAAATCCATAAATAAGCCCACATATATACTCAGATACACTGACAGATTAGTTTTGGGTGACATTTGTAAAATATATATATTTTTTAATTGTTTTTGTTATAAATGAGTGAATAATTTACTTTATAAACGTCCGGTTTCGTTGAATTTTAAGAAGTTATGCTCATAAAATGACCACAGGAACGCAGTTATCGCTGCATGTCTACGTTTCACACATTCGTACATAGTCTTATCTGCTATTGTTATCCTACGTAACATGTTAATTTATTGTTGAATTAACACACATTGCAATACCAATTTAATTTTTTTAGATTTAATCTTAAATTCATGATCCAAACAACGTGCTTTAAAAAAACGAAAATTACCAGGAAATGTCTGCGCATGAAAATAAAAAAAACCTCGTTGCAAGCGTTTTGTAATAATGGTTCAATACTGATGGGCTAATTGGAAATCGCGTGTTCGATACAATCTTTTATTAACACGAAAAATACACATTTCGCAATATTATCTATACGATTATCAGTTGACATGGAAAACGCTCGTGTTGAAACAGCGGTCTTTTTATGAAATTAACATTATTTACAGACTTCGATAATTATTATTTTTTTATATTGGAAACACTCAACGGCACTTAGGTATATTTATTATATTCAGTGTGTAATATTTTTAATACAATTAAATTTAAATTGCCATATACGGTGCGTTAAAATTTTCCATACGTTTATTTATTTTTGCAAAGCCAAAATTAAAATCATATAATTACAGTAAAACAAATAGCGAGCTCTCTCTGCAAAATACCATCTCCCGTGATGTGTACCCCCAGGTATTTGAAGCTGTCGACGCTCTCTATGTTTTTCCCGTCGCTAATCAGAGGAAAATCTGTATCAGGGCAGGTGCTATTACACAAAACGTTGGTTTTCTTCGCGTTGATTTTCAAACCAACGCAAAATGAGTTGTCATGCAACCTGTCGATTGTATCTTGAATGCCATCGATTGAGTTGTTGAATAAGACGTCATCGGCGTATTACATATTGCATAGCTTCACCGTGGGAGTAACAGGGAATGACTGGAGCAACATTCAACTCGATGCGGAGTGTCTGGGACTCACGATTGCACTGGGTCAAAACCAAATGCCGCCTATTCGACGCATGCATTCGGAAGGTGCTGTATGGTAGCAAATCATGGCACAGAAGGCTCAGAGCAACCGTATACTGAGCTTCGAAAAAAATGTTTGCGACGGATACTGGATGTGGGTGGTATGACTTTAGGAGCAATGAGGAAATAAGGGAACGCACCAAGCAGCCTCTCATTACGCTGAGAGTGAAGAAGCGACGTTGTACCTGGCTCCGCCACGTGATTCGGATGCCAGACGAGAACCTCAACCTGGCTTGTCTGTTCTTCTAGCCGACCGGTTTCCGGCATCCTGGAAGACCACTAAATACTATCTATAGAGTATATACGGTGAGGCTACGGGATGCTGGTTTGACCTGGAACGAAGCAAGAAGACTGGCGAGGGACATGTATTCTTGGAGGTGCTGTATGGTGTCCATAGGCTCAGAATAAGGAGCGGATATGGCCGAAGAAGAAGAAGAATTATAGTAAAAAATCAGAAAGTTAAAAGTTTTTGAGGACAAGAGATATTTTAACACATTGAATCGATAGGTATGAATATAATCTCAAAATGAGTTAAATTAAAGTTTAAATAATTTGTAAATCTGACTGACACTCTATTTTTCTATGATTTTTGCTAATCTGTATGCTTTTTTTAGATTTAAAATATGGTGTATATTCTGTATTACAGAATCTAATATTCTCAAATAGATATATATATGATTAATTATTTAATAAAAATGTAAAATTAAATAAGTATAATTTAATTCCTGATCAATTTAATACAGATCAGGACCGGTTTCGACTGCTTAGAAGGGTATCTTCAAATAGATAAGTACTATGTATACAAAAATTTTTAATTGTGAAAAAAATACTATTTTTTTTCTATTATTTAAAAAAAATATATGTATGATTAACGTTACCTACTGTAAGCGAACTAAATTAGTAAGAACCTCATTGTAAAATTATTTTATAAGTAGGTACCTAAGTCTAAAATAAAAAATGTCATTATTTTTCTTAAACTTGTTGAACCAGTAATCATAAAAATATGTAAGTAGTACTTATTGCCTTATAATTAAAAAAAATAACACAAAAAGTTCGATTTTAAATTTGGAATTAATACGCTTCATTCTAACAAAGACAAATTAGCGCTATGGAGCACAGATACCGTTCACCCAGCCAACGAAATATCGACTAGGTAACTACTATTTGCCAAACTATTTCTTAGTACGTGTTTGCCATGCCATTACGAGCGGTCCAGAAATTTTATCGAGGCGAGAAGATAACCCTGATATGGCCAGGTGTTCACGTGATGTAGCGGAATGTTATATCAAAGAAGAATCAAACTGTCTATGCGTGCTTTCATTTCGCGCCAAATAGTCTCTGACAGCTCAATTATTGTTTTCAAAAATAGAACTCGTTCAAATAAACAGAGCATTTATTTTTGGCGTTTTCTTTTGTCCCTTGATTATTATGTTTGTAGCAAAATGATTTTCACGTATAAAGCATTCACGATAAAGATGGTTAGGTAACTACTTTAAGAATAAAATAGGTTTGTACTATTTTTTGGATTTATTATTTTATGAAATTATTTTTAGGTTGACCTTGTTTGATTTGTATGAAAGCATTTACTTTTAATTGTCGCCTATTCAAGCACGTACTACATTTATATTGAAAAATTAATAGGTCATAATATAACACATGATTTTTTTCCGACCATGTCCGATCCTAATAAGATCATAATATGGGCCTCCACAGAGTGTAGGTTTGTATTAACAGATTTTGTTTTTACGAGAAATGGTTGTCAGCCACTTGCTCAACCTTTTAGGTTCATACTCTGACTCAAACACAAATTGAACACGTGAATAATGTTAGAAAAAAATAATATGTGACAATGAATAATAACTTAAATCAAATAACGTGGCAGTGTAATGCATTAATACCAGAGAAATGCTGAAGAGTCCTTCAAACCATCAATGAATTAAACCAAGCTAATGATGCTTAAATATATTTCCACTTTTCGTAATATTGTCAATACCCCCCCCCCCCACACGACTACATTAAATAAAATAACTTTCCCCCCACTATTTAAGGTTTCCCATGTCTAAACCCCTCTGATCAGTTGTATTTGGGAAATTTACCAGATGTCACTCTCTCATTATATAAATAAGAAGGTATTTCTCGCCGAGCAGATACCGTGTCAACTTAGGCCTCTTCCGCATTGTCGACTGGTCTACAACAACCAGAAACTCTGGGTGGTTGCCACAATTACGTGCGTAAATGCTGATTTCCTTTCTTATGTTAACCTGGATGCCAGCAACTGCTTGACAAAGCGTAAGGGACCTTATATTATCGTAGGCCCCGGTCTGGAAAATTCACATGTTGTTTTTCAATGCGATTTGGACAAGAGTATAAACTTAAAAGGTTGAGCGTGGCTAAGATCCATTTCTCGTAAAAATGAAAAATCTGTTAATACAACCTCCGCTCAGGCCCATATTATGATCTTTTTAGTATCGGACACGGTACAAAAAAATATTTTTTCATCGATCCATATTTTTCATATAAGTATTTGAAAATAAGATATTATTAATAATATATTGTACAAACTGATTTCTTTCGTATCTTTTTACGTTGATATGATAATTGTTTCGTTTACTTACATAATTTCTTCAAGAATCACATTTTGTAGTTATTTTAGATAAAATTTACCGAATGAACGAAATAGTTTTAACTGTTGTAAATACCAAGTGATACATAAATTAAAAAAATCACTATACTTTAATAAAATTATACATAGTAAAATGTTCTGAAACACGGTTAATTATAACAGCGTGACGTTTTTATTTTAAAATACGGAAATTATTAAGATGTAGTTACATGTATTTCATAATATAATAATATATAATATAATAATAACGAAAAGTTTAAGCTCCATTATCACGAAAAGTAGATCGACGACACCCATGTTTTTTATACATTCCTACATATGAGTAATGATATATTTGTATCAGATCGATAGCGTCATTAAGGGGGGACATGCTCGTCGAAGGTCAAAATTGAGTTTTTATTGTATTTTCAAACCATGATCCTGGACACTCCTTAAACGTTGTAGATAATCTATTTATATAATTTTGAAGCCTTATTATCCTTTATAGTTATTTTAAACATTTGATGACTGCATGAAGTATTTTTGTTACATAAAATAGTATTCTTTTAAACCTCTCGCTCTAATGTTTTAGAATATAGTCATATTTCGGTACAGAACTGTGCAGTGGTGTTAAGATTTTTTACATTTATTAATTTTTAAACGCATTTATAAAACCATCAGTATAATTTATTACGAGATAATTTTTGTAAAATATTCACGATAAAAAATTATATTGATAATCTCTGTGATCCCAAATTTGACAAGAATTAGGCATTTTATTATTCAAAAAATCGGCAAGATCAACACATTTCAAGATGATTCTAAAGATATTTATTATAAGCTATGTCTTTGACCATTCAAGTATGATAAACATCTTATGAATAATGATTGCTTTATAATAATTATTGACCTAAGAATAAGGTAGTGTTTTTTTGAAATACGCCATTTCTTTTGTCATTCCCCAGTGGTTAAGCTACAACATACGGCCGTAGTCATAAATTGACAAACTATAATTAAAGTAGGGAGTAAAATGATATTGACGCGCGTGTTTGAACATGTACTGTTTAAAAATAAATAAAAATAAATCGGTTAGGTACATGTTCAAACACGCGCGTTAACATAATTTTACTCCCTACTTTAATTATAGTTTGTCATTTTATGGCTACGGCCGTATGTTGTAGCTTAACCACTTGGGAATGACAAAAGAAATGGCGTATTTCAAAAAAACACTACCTTATTCTTAGGTCAATAATTATTATAAAGTAATCATTATTCATAAGATGTTTATCACACTTAAATGGTCAAAGACAAAGCTTATAATAAATATCTTTAGAATCATCTTGAAATGTGTTAATCTTGCCGATTTTTTGAATAATAAAATGCCTAATTCTTGTCAAATTTGGGATCACAGAGATTATCAATATAATTTTTTATCGTGAATATTTTACAAAAAATATCTCGTAATAAATTATGCTAATGGTTTTATAAATGCGTTTAAAAATTAATAAATGTAAAAAATCTTAACACCACTGCACAGTTATGTACCGAAATATGACTATATTCTAAAACATTAGAGCGAGAGGTTTAAAAGAATACTATTTTATGTAACAAAAATACTTCATGCAGTCATCAAATGTTTAAAATAACTATAAAGGATAATAACGCTTCAAAAGTATATAAATAGATCACCTACAACGTTTAAGGAGTGTCCAGGATCATGGTTTGAATATACAATAAAAACTCAATTTTGACCTTCGACGAGCATGTCCCCCCTTAACAAAAAAATACATTTTACGGAAATCCCATGCATGGAGTTGTACTAGACCGCACCCATTTATTTATAAAATAATATTGTCATCGCATTAATACATGACGTGTAAGAAATTTCTGTGAGCAGACGTACAGTGGGTGAAAAGGCTATTTGATCAGGAAAAAAAACGTGACAGCAAAACATTCCATATTTTAACATATCTTTTTATGTTATAACATAAATAGAAAATCCATTTTGTTTAATTGATATTTTTTGTGTGTGAAGAATTGACAGTTTATCTTCGGTTACAAAGACGAGGAAGTTTTTTTGGCACAGTGACAAAGAATAAAAGTTTTCTCGTAAAATAATAACATTTACTTTCAACGTTAGCGGGAAATAATCTATTAAGACTAAGGTCAGAGTGTATTTTTTTTTATTATTTTTTTTACAAAAACGAAAAGATGGTCGATAATGTGAAATAAAATTTCTAGCCGAGCTCATTTAATATTTTTCATTCTGTAATATTTTGCTTCTTTGCGTCATCTATCGGAAAGAAAACGAAACAGTAGCATGTCTTAATATTCACAAATCTTAATATAACAAAAGTAAGTCGCATCTATATGACAATATTCTTTCATTATTTTTATCTCACAACATTGTTCTTATATTAAAATATGCAATGACAATAAGTTTTAAACTTTATGATAGTGATCATTGGAAGTACTACTACACATTTAATACATATAAGTAATGTTAGGGGTGCTAATTTGATATAAAATGCGATAGAAACTGTAAATTACCGCGATGTTAATAAAATATGATATATTAATTCACATTTAATTTAATAAGCGATAAAATAAAACAATATTATATAGATATGTATCTGATAAATTTCATTGCAAAACAACATCTAGTAAAAGAGACGACTTATTTTCATTTAGGGGCAGAATTTATTAAATTTCATGTGATGTAATCTAATACCATGCTAAATAGAAAACTCATTCTTAAGGTAAACTAACCCTTTATTTGGTGCTATAATGGTCTATGAGCATTATAGGAGTGCTAGGCTGCCCAAAGCGGACAACACAAATATTTCGATTCCTCAAGAACAAACACCATATTGAAATATTTTTTCGACAGTATGTGTGATTTTATCACGACGGCCGAGCGGTTTACGCGTTAGCTTATAATGTCATAGGTCCCAGTTCAAATCCTGGGTCTAGCAAATACATATTATATTATTGTGTTTCAATTTGTGTTTGGAGTCAGACTATGAATCTAATGGGTTAACAAAACAAAATTATGTTAATACAAACCTCAACTCTATTAGTATGATCGTATTAGGATCGGACGTGATTAAAAAAAGTGTAATTTTATGCATTTTTATGAAGCGAGACGTTTTTGAAAAAAAAACATTTATACTTATAGGTTTTCACTATTCTATAAAGTGTTATATTCTTTCCGATTAATTGGGTGTATTTTAGATTTGAAGTTCTGTACACAATTGACTTTTACTGACAATTTAAGGTTTTAATATATAATTCGGACTTATTTTATGGGGAATATAATAATTTGAATAAAGTAAATTTTTGAACATACATAATTTTGAAAAACACTTCTGAGAAAATATATTATAACCAATAGAAAAAATCTTCTTGAAAAAAGTAAGCCACCCGGCTGGAATCGAACCAGGATCTCTTGGGTTTACGCTCCGTCCGCGCATTATCATCTATGCTACGAGGCGACATACTAATTGCGACAAATTTTAACTATTGGTTTTTTTTAATACCTGCTCATCAGCGCTCTTCTAAATCAAGCTACTTTGGCAATAAAGTATTTTTCAAAATTATGTATGTTCAATAATTAGAATAGTACATTCTTAAATCTTGTGAATTATTCGTTGAATAAAAGAAATAGTTAATTGAAAAGTAAATTATGTTTGGGTTGCTTTTTCCACGCAATCTAAGATATATTTAAGCTAATAAATTAAATATTAAATTTATCTGAGACATGTTTATCTTCAAATTAAACACGTACAAAATAAGCATAATATTATAATGGAAATAAAAAGGTAATGGCAACATTGAAAAACAACGGCTGTAACTTATATTTTTTAATTCGGTTATATAAATGCGTGTTCTTTCTCATTCTTTTTGACGTTTCTCAAGAGATTGCCTCGAGAGAACCAGAAACGTTGAGGTAGAACACGATGTGACAATTCAAAAATAATATATTACGAAAATCGACAATCATCAAGGTCCCAATTATTACAATATATTGTCATATATCTTTATATAAGAAAATCTATCAACTAATTTTCTACCCGGTTTATATGATTTTCTCGATCTTAAATTTGAAAAGTTCAATTGCGATAACCATTTGTTTGACATTGTCAGTTAAATAATATGATTTCTGTTATTGATTGAAATAGCGCTCGCGTGGTGGTACTCTTTTATAAGGATGTGTAATAATGTTCTTCGTTGATTAATATAATTTCGAGTAGTAGTAATAATCAGAGCGTTGGAGTGGAGCTCGGGGCAGGAGCACTGGAGCAATGGGATTTTACCCGGAGCAAGAGCGGAGCCGGAGCACCGAAAATTTGTAGTGATCCGCTACTCCGGATGTTTTTATTATTATTGAATTTTGTCCTAAGAAAATAGTATATTTTGACACTTTGCAACACTGGAATTATTTGAAATATGGCAACACTGCCGAGTGATAAATAACCTCACATTTTTGACAAAAGAAACAAATAATGAGAAACGATTTGCTGTGCGATTCGGAATTTTGTTTAATAGAATTAATAACGAAAATGACGATTATTTTAAAACTACTCATTTTGTAACATTTGTATACATATAATACTTATTAAAACTTTTTACCCGGTACGGAGCCGGAGCAAGTATTAGGTCCCAGAGAGGAGCAACTCAAAAAAGGGTTTGCTCCATTGTTCTGGACTAATAATCACTAATATATTATTTAAAACATGTAACCGATCTACCCCTAAAACAGTAATGGAAATAAATAGTTTCTTACATTATGGTGCGCAAAAATGTACTAATTAAGTGTATTTTACCACGTTTTTATTAGTTCGTATTCTTGTTTGTCCGGTACAGATTTTTTCTTGTGTGTCCAGTATAAATTTTTTCTTGTTTGTCCAATCTTGTAATCGTATTTTAACAAACTTCCCGACTATATAGACATTTGAAATTGTTTGAATATATGTTCAAATATATAAACAATGCATTCTTTTAATACTTTTAGCCATCTTTAAGCAGAATTGAATTCATTTTCAGTTAATTCTGTTTTGTATGGAAAGTTATTTTGGAAAAAATCGTTGCTAAGGGAGTCCTAGCAACTAAATTATTAATATATACGTGCATTACTATGGAAATCAATATAAAATGTCAAAATGACATTTCAGTATACAATATTTATAATACATAGAATTGTCAAGTTTATATGATTCAACAGAAAATTTAAAAACGTGGTACATAAAAAGTTCTTTTTATCTTGTAATTATTTAATATTTAAAACTTATACCTAATGCACGTTTTTCCAATAGAATGCCAACAGTAACAGATGTTTTCGCATTTGACCGAAAACGCTCTTATGCCAAAAATATTTTAGAACTTATCATAAGTTTTAGAAGTATGAAAGAATAATATTATGAGAAATAATATGTTTAGTCAACATAAGCTGCATTATCTTAATTTTCGAGGGAATAGTATTCAATTACAAGAATAATCATTGAAAAGAATCACTTATAATGTCTGAAATAAAGTGGCGTATTATTACGTATCAGTTCGGTAAAGTTACGCTTATAAGATATTAATAATTTTTAATGCTTCATAAATATACACAATATTAGAAAAATTATTTTATCAAAATCGAATTCCGTTAATATTGGCACCGATCTTTTGTGATTTTTAATCAAGGTATTTGTACCTTCATTTCTAGTTGGCGTTTGGACATTCAAAATATTAGTTTTATTATATATGCGCTCACTAATATTTTTAATTAAACAATTATTTTATTCAATGAATAATACATACGATTTAAGAATGAAGTATTCATTATATCGCACACATATTTTTTAATATGTATGTTTCTGCGGTATTTGAAATTATTCGATAACGAGTGCTACAACCATAAATCATATTTATTATTCATTGAATTAAAAAATAGTTTTATTATTAAATTAACATTTTGTCAAGACAGTGAAAATAATGAAAAAATCTCCTTAAATGACAACAATCGTTTAAATATAAATAGAAATCAAGTACAACTCTGGCCAGTGATGCCAACCCTACTATAATTATTTATACTATAATTATAAGTATATAAAATAAATATTCGGATATAAAAGTCCGAAATATATTTATTACCGAATTATTATAATTTTGGAGGCTCTGTACTCCACTTATATTAATATATGGCAATACTGACTCTGGTAGTCCAGTTTATTTACGTCATCTATGGCGATAATTACGTCAAAAAGGAATCGATATTTTTTGATCGATACTTCGCTACTTTGATATTCGATACTTTATTTTGATACGATACCGATACGACGGCCCTAGTCTTAGGTGATTTTTCTCGGACACAATTTTGAAGGGTAATTAATACGCCACGATATACCTACATCCGCTTAATAGACGTGGAGAAGTGGCGGAATACAGACGTATATAAACAAGCTCGTTGAGTGATAAACTAATTGTCAAAATTATACATAGAAAACTATGATCCTGATGATAGATAGGTTCATTGACCGAAAAAGCTGTGTATATCATGATTTCAAATGTATAAAAAATAGTATATAAAGGAATGAACGTTTGTTAACAAAAAACTAGGTACGAGTTTATTCAATTCCTCGTGGAATCGCACACACGCAGATGTATAATAAAATACGAAATCAATACATTGTCATAAAAGAAGATAAAAGCGACCGTGACATATTTTTTCTCGCAGAAAGCCTTATCAAACAAATTTTACGAGGGCATTATTATTTTTGCGGCGGGTCTTCCCGGTAAGTCGCAAAAACCTCTCTCGAACGAACGCAGAAGTGCGACGGCCAGATATAGAAAAACAAGTGTACATTGCCAGTGTCAATAAATCAGTACAAAGTAAATCGATTTCCGCACAAGGAGAAATTCTTTTTAACGATTTCGGCGCTGAGTAAACAAAACTGAGCGGCAATTTGATATAGATACGCAAGTATTTAGTTAGGGTTCGCGGAAATGTGGCAGCATTGAATTATGGCGTGGAAATGTTGATTGTAACAAAATTATAATGTAATTTATATTAAATTTTGTAGAATGGTTTATTAGTCGAATACTATGTATTTCGGTTTTCACACTATTATCACAACAGACAAATAGGATATTTTCTCTTATTAATTCGAGTAATTATAACAAACATATACTTAATTAAGCATAATTTTAAGTATTTTACTACGTTATTATTAGCCCGTATTCTTGTTTGTCCAGTACAATTTTTTTCTTGTTTGTCCAATATAAATCTTGCAATCGATTTTTAACAAACTTCCCGACTAGCTAGACATTTGAAAATTTTAGAATATATATAAAAACACGATGACAGTGCATTCTTTTAATACTTTTAGCCATCGTTAAGCAGAATTGAATTAATTTTCAGTTAATTCTGTTTTGTATGGAAAGTCATTTCGGAAAAAATCCGTAAAAAGTAAAACACTATTATTGGTTGCTAAGGGGGACCTACTAACTAAACTATTAATATATACGTGCGTTACTATGGAAATCAATATGAAATATAAAATGACATTTTGACAGGCTCTGGTATTAATGTTTGTAAAAATCTCAAATATAATATTCAATTATTCAAAATTTCTAATAATTGCTCTATTTATTACGAATTTGATAATTTTCTTTCAAGTTGATGGGAAAATTCATCAAAAAAATTATAAAAAAAAGTATTTATCAATACATAGAATTGTCAAGTTTATATGATTCAACAGAAAATTTAAAAACGTGGTATATAAAAAGTTATTTTATCTTGTAATTATTTAGAAATGGCATTAAGAAAATAATTACTTTAAATGGTTGAAAAATCAATGTTTTTAAAGTCAGCTATAGATACCTACGTTTATTTTTAAATAGTGTATTATGAATTGTATTGTTTACTAGTATTACTAAGTTTCTATGCCATCAGCCATTAGCATATTTTTCATTTAAATATTGCATTAAATAAAAGTAAACTATTTTTATACTAAAGTTGATTGCCAAAACGATAACGCAAATTAGAAAGCGCTTCAGTGAGAATTGTAAAAATCGCTAGTTAATTTCGTCACAATTATATTGGACACACATAGCTTAGCAATCAGTGTACATGAGCGCGAATCCTAACGGGCGCGGGTTGCAATATCGCTAGGTGTCGTATTTTTTTCAAAAAGATTTTTTTTAGTTGTATATTTTGCTCAGGTGTTTCCATATTATGTAAGTATTGTGGCCGGTGGCCGCGCGGCATAAGCGTTGGACTATAAAGCCGTGGGTCCCAGGTTCGAATCCTGGGTCTGGCAAGTACACATATTGTTTTTCAATTTGTGTGTGTCAGAGTATGGACCTAATAGGTTGAGCAAGAGGCTGACATCCATTTCTCATAAAAAACAAAATCTGTCAAAACAAACTTCCACTCTGTGGAGGCCCATATGATCCTATCAGGATCGGACATGGTCGAAAAAAAAAAAAAAAAAAATATATAAGTACAATAATCAAGTTGGACCTAGTTAATAATACATTTTTATTAATTATCATAAATGTCAACAATACAAAAGCATTACTCATTATTGTGTTTTGATAATCCCTTGTTAATATTATCAGCTTTTGGAAAGGATTAGCACCATGTTGTATGATACAGATCCTTGGCAAATTGAAAATCGATTTTTTTATTTTCCATTTAAAAATAATTTTATGTATTCCTTAAACCTGTCAAGGCGGTGATATTTAGCGGCCTTCTATGATGTCGGAGTCTGGTTGGCTTGAATAAAAGACAGGCCAGGTCCCTAGGTAGAGACCCGCTTGAGGCATTCGTAGCACATGGTTGAGTCAAGTCCACTTTATGATTCTATTCTTGAATTTATGAATTTATTATTCCACCTTATATATGTGTGAAGACATTTACCATTGTTTCATATTTTAAATGCGAATTAATAGCTTTTAGTTATTTGCTCAACTTCCAACGTCTATGCTATGGATTCAAACTGTAACCTGTTAAATTGACAGTCACGAGATTCGAATAGGTAATCAATCGTTTCAGATATTCTGTCATCTCTCCATAATGTATGGAAAGTAATGTAGGATAAAACTGTTATATTTGCAATCATATTATTATTCATTAGTGAATAATTTTTAAATCATTATTTTAACTTTTTGTACGCTCTACTTTTATTGAACCTATATGTATACTAAAAATTAATATAATAAAGTCCTTTATTGTAATTACGTTCCAATAGCTTCTAAAATGTTCCATTGAGATGTGAATAGATGTTTCTGAGTCTTTACATGTTAAGCCAAAAATCAAAAAAATCGAACAACGGATTTCTATCCTATTCCACTAATGGAAATAAACCAATGATCCCGGATATATCGGGAAATATCAGGGTAGGATATCCGCTCTCTGATGCAACTGCATCCGGTCAGATTTTTATTCGATATTTTTTTTTATTTATTACTTAACCGATACGTCTTGTCGTTTGGATACTTTTAGATAATATTATAGTTACATACGACTATGTATTGACTATACTGAAGTACTTATATAGTGTTATATACACACGATGTATACTAATTCAATGGTATTATTGTATACCAAATTTATTATAGTTTCATTCATTATATGAAACGAAAGTGCAAAAATTTTAATGTACATAATCAGGAGAGGGTTGGTGGTATTACAGCAGCTCGGAAAAATTTCCAGTCAATTAACCCTAAATAAATTTCTATGCATTAAATATATACAATCCATGTATCAAAAATGGATATTATAATATATAAGTAGCGAGACTCAGACACTGGCGACACCTGATCATTCGGTAGTTTTGTGAATCATGTAAGGATGGCGGAGCATTTGAAATTTATAAAACTCAAATTATCATTTTCAGATCAAACAGTTATGTTCATAATTGATAAAAATACTTCGGTTAAAAAAAGTCCCAATGACTCAATATCACAATAATATATATTATATTTACATACTTTTGGTAGGTATTACATATTATAATAGGATACTAATATATTACGACTATGAAAGTGATGATTTGGAGAAACTTGATAGAAATTAATGTAGAGTAGATGATTTTTGCTGTAATGACGAGAATTTCGTGCACAGTTACAATGTTGGAAATTATGAAAATGGAAAACAAAAAAAAATCGCTTTTACCCATTTGCTCTCCATACCATATTTTCGCCAAGTAACATAAACATAATACGTATATATTGCATTTTCTTTAAGATTTAATTGACGGTTCCTAGTAAAGCGAGATACGAGCAAAATAGTTTTCATAAAGTTTATTTCCCTCCATAAGTATAAACTCTTCCATCCAGCATTAACTGGAGCTTTTACAACTTTTCTGTTTTTCTAAAATGGTTTTGTGCTTTTAAGATCTTCTTCTAATTAGTTTTTTGTCTTCTCAACGCGCGCGCACAGCGATTAGCTGAAAATAAAGGAGAAGTATTCAAAAGTTTAATTTCGCTATTTGGCTAAGTAAAATAAAAACCGTCTTGCCTTTGAGACTCGCAACGTATAATAACATCATATTTAAACATGATATAAAATTTAATAGGGTTGTAGTTTTCAAATGATTAATATATAATATAAAATATGATAAATTCCACAGTAAGTATGCACCTTATCTTTAATGTATTCTTTAAATACAACCCCCATTATATTACAAGAAATGAAAATATAATTAATATTAAATTCTACGGGTTTTTAAAAGGTTTGTCGACAGCTATTTCGGTTGTAACATCATTATCAAGACTATTCTGCCCTTTTTAGGAAGAAGGCAGTAACCGACTCTCACACACTTTCGAGATAAATGACATAATGTGTTTTTCTCAAACTTTAGTACTGTGAATTAATAAAAAACGGTTGTAATTTTTATTGGTAGGAAGTTAAAATACAAACAAATTAATAATAAACAAGCAGTAACTGCAATGAATATGTGTAATTACTGCCCTTTTGCTAAAAAAATGTATTGTTTCAGAAGATGTCTATTTTTTCACTAAGGATTTCAACGGTATTTTAGTGATAATACTGAAGTGAACAGAATATATAGCTTTCAAAATTACCTAACGGATGGCATTCATAACTCAATTTCACAAATTTTGCGAGTTACTTCCTTCTCCTGAGAAGGACAGTATTCAGATAGGCCGTTTGCCTTTGCTTAAAAACTATACGTATATAGATAGAGACAGAGTACATTTTCTTATTCGTTCCAGCAATATTATGAATTTGTACACTTATTATTAATTGTAATATTATTAATACTTTGAAAACCCTAAGTAGGTTTTTAATGGATATCAAAATTTACAAAATTTATTAATATTACAGTGTTCGAGTACTTTGGTTATTTATTGACATTATTAATCAATTAAAATATTATTAGTATAATTGTCTTAATCGTGTGTTTAAATTATATTTAATAGTGGCGACGAATGCATTACCAAATTTTCATTAATTATGTAATTACTTTTGGATAATTCGCGATTAATTTCCAACTGTTCGAGTAAATTTAATTTTAGACCTTTATTACAAATATGCAAACATTCTGGTGTTATATTATTACTGATGCTATGCGAATTTGATATCAAATGTTTAGCAAACTGAGAATCTGTTTTACCGTTCCTGAAAGACCGGAGATGTTCTTCGAACGGCCTGGCAGATTGACCAATGTAGCATAGACTACATGTGCCACATGTTATTTTATAAACTCCGCTTTTCTCCAGTTTGTTGATTTTATCTTTACTATTTTTTTTTAAGTTTAATCCTAGATTATTATTAGCTTTGAATGCTACGTTAACGCTATGTTTAATTTCTTGATAAGTGTTGTCTGAAATAATGCCGTGATAAGCAATGGACCTGTAATAACGATTTGAATCTTTAACGTTAGGGTATATTGTTGATCTAGCTAGTTTAAGTTATTTTTTATATAATATTTTATCTACCATTGATGTTGCATATCCATTACTTAAGGCTATTTGTTTAATGGTATTTAGTTTATCCTAAAAATCTAATTTGTTCATGGGCACGCTAACTAGCCTGTAGATCATGGCATGGTATGCCGCCAACTTATGAATCCATGGATTTTGCGATCCTTTATGTATAGTAGTTTCAGTGTAGGTGGGTTTTCTATATATGTTAAAGTTATGTTTATTATTAACTCTCTTAATAGTGAGGTCTAGAAAATTAATTTTGTTTTCTATCTCTACTTCGACCGAATTTAATATTACAGTGCAATACGTTAGCCCTTTTGATGAACTGGCTAACGTATTGCTAACGTATATTAAAATGGAATTCTACCAAGTAAATGCTAACTCAATTAACCCAGTATATTAATTTAATTGGCATGTAGGTACGCAGTAGAACTCGATATAGTGCTTTATATTTTTTTGTATTCCGTACAGTCTTTAAGTTATTGATATTGTTTCGAGATATAAAATCATCCTAAAAATGATCTAACTATAACTTTGAAGTTAACTTTAATTTTAATTGCAACGTTGTTACCGACCTAAATAATTAAAATATAGCAAACACTTAAGTATATAAATACTTGTCATACTACAGACTTAATACTGATTTGCATACAACACTCAATTTATTCAATTCAATTAATTTTTTTTATATATTGTGGACAGTACAAATAATAAGTTTAAGACGTTCACAAATGACATGAAACATTATTATAAAGAAGAAAGAAAAACAAAAGCAGTAAAAGGGATACAAATGAAAATATAAAAACAGAACATAATATAAACATACAAAAGCAGTGAAAATACAATTATACATATTATATCAATTCAAAGAAGTACACCGAGTGTGCTAAGGAGGCTCTATTTTAAGAATTTATTGCTCGCTATTTCTAAGATAGTTATGAGATACTAAGATACTAAAGATTATCTTAGACACACAGGTCAACACTGCCCAAAATGGCAGAGTTCTCATTTATACATCGTAAAAGTCGAATAACATACGTAGCTAAATAAAAATCTATTCAAAATAATTGCAGACTGCAGTATGTAAGCATACCTAAGAGAAAGTTAGTTGGATAAAGCCAAGGATAGTATCCATGGCTAAACTAAACAAGAGAGGGAAGTAAAACGAGTAATAGATCAAATAAAGCTTAATATAATAATATATTAAAATTACCATTTTCGCCTATGGGTACTCCACAGAGTAGGAACATGTTAAATTAACGGGCGTTTTACGATAAATGTTTATTAGCTTTTCGCCCATCCTATGAGCTTATTCCATTAGTTTCAGACACACATATATTAAGAAAATAAATGCATTCTATGCCAACTGTGGGATCAAGCCCGCATTGCATAGCTCCAGAGATGGGTTCTTCACCAACTAAGTTACAATAGGTGCAAAAAGTATAGTCAATTCTCAATCCAGACAATCTAAATATGATCAAAGAGACATTGTAAACTTATTATATCACTAGACATTTATATTCATCATCATCATCAGCCTGAATCTATCCACTGCTGGATGAAGGCCTCTTCAAGCTGCTTCCACTTCTCTCAGTCCTGTGCGTTGCGCTGCCACGTAATTCTGCAGAACTTTATCATTTCATCGATCCAGCGGCCTCTAGGTCTACCTTGCGGACGTTTTGTACCTCTTGGATACCACTGGATGACTAGATTTGTCCAACGATTATCTCTTCTTTAAGCCATGTGTCCAGCCCATCTCCATTTGAGGCTGTTAATTAACTCTATTACATCGCAAACCCTTGTCTGCTTCCTTATCCACTCATTCCTCTTTTTGTCCTTTCTCGTTATGCCCAGCATGCACCTCTGATTACCACGTTGTGCTAATCTAAATTTCTGGATCTCTCTTTTACTTAGGGTCCATGTTTCACACGCATATGTGATTACGGGAAGCACACACTAGTTGAACACTTTGCGCTTTAGGCACATTGGAAGGTCACCTTTGAAAACATTATTCAGGCGGCCAAAAGCACTCCAGCCTTTATTTTATATTAAGTAGGATTATTTAGTATAAAATAATACGAACATTATAATTTATGTATTGCGAGGCGTCATTTAAAATACCTAAATAATCTCCAAATCAACTAATTCTCTTCTCCAGTTGGCCACCAGCTCATTCAGCAGGTCATTTGCATCGGTTGGTATATTTTTTTCTCAGCAAAATTTTGTCTTCCAATAAATCTTTTCCAATTCCATCAAGCATATTTTTTTTTATTCTGAGTCATTCACTCTTTGCAGATGTCTCGCCCATCTCAGTAAAGTGAGGAATAATAGATTAATATTAAAACGAATACAAAAGTCCAAGTATTGCACTAAGTGCAAAATGATCAAACACTACATAGTAAATTGTTTTGAGATTCTAAATAATATTTTGAGATACGAAAAGTCAATATTTTGTTTGTCGTTGTGCCAATTAAATTTAGTACACTACTCAGGATATTATTATTTGGCAAAAATTCAGAAATGCGAGCAATTTCACGGAAAATGTGTAATCTTTTAACGCTTGTTTTAATATCTCCAATGCGGTCAATGTTAGGCATGGCACGAATTGTTAAGCAATTACATTTTTTACTAAATAATCATACATCCATGAAACCGACGTGTTCATTAAATTACTTCTAGAAAATCAGTCAGTATAAAATACCATATCTCGAGATCTCTCCGAAATCATACACTGAATTACGCGAATTAGATGGCAGTATGATTTTGTAGATTAATCGAGTTTTTTTTTATATAAAACTAAAGCTTTAGTGTTTTGTCGTTTAATAAATTAATGTGTGGGCAACGAGAAAAATGGCGCCAAACGCGAATAAAATGGCGGATTTCACCAACGGTTGCTGTGTTAGTAAAGCGTGTTGTTGTTTTTGCAATAATATGTGTTTAAATCAGAGCATTGGAGCGGACCCTTTTTTGAGCTGCTTCGCTCCAGCTCAGACCTAATACTTGCTCCAGTTCCGCTCCAGGGTCTGCTCCGCTCCGGGTAAAAAGTTTTAATAAGTATTATATGTATATAAATGTTAAAAAAATAAGTAGCAACTAGCAAAGTGCAGAACTACCATGCAATTGCTGATGCCAATTGGGAGGGACATAACTCTGCTCCCACAAATCGCTTCGGATATTGGTATATTCCACTTACGTGAGGATAAGTATTGATGAATGTTGTTTTATAATTTCTTAAAATGGAGTCCACTTCGCTCAGATGTTGATATAGTCCACCTGCGTGAGGATGAGTATAGGTAAATTTTGTTTTATAAATGCTTAAAGTAGGTTCCAGTTAGTTCATTCGGTGTACTTCCATGAATCTACTTTATAATTTTTATACCTATTCACTCTTTATACTGTTTTTCTGTGGATATATTTCTTTGTTCTTTATAGATACTGTGTTAATATTATTTCATTATTTTTTTAAATACCATGTAATGAACGTCTTAAATTTATAATTTGTAAATTTCCCTACTTATATAAAAAAAATGAATTTAAATTTGAATAATTATTATAAAAATCATATACCTACATTGAAAGTTGTTATATTATAATCTATTTAACAAATTCTTTCTACAATCTTTCACAGGTCTTGGGCTGCACCAGAAACTTCATTAGGGATGATACAGCAATGTCTTTTTCCAAGTTTATTGGTCAAGCATGTCAAATATCCTATGGCATAGTACAGCTATCACAATATTGCCGCCCAAGTTTTTTTTATCATTAAAAAATTATACATAAGTATATCAGTTATATATAAGTAGTAAATTTTGCGGGTAACTCCTTCAGTATTTTATACACTTGGCGCAGTATTTGCAATTTTGTGAATGTCATCAAAAAAGATAGTTATCGTAATAGTAAGTATACACGCACGTTCTTGCTCGATGGTTTTACGCTCATTCCAACATGTGTCAACGTGTGTACCATCTGGCTCGATGGTTTTTTGTTCGACATAGAACAAATTGTGCTACCCGAAAAATATTGAAGGTCAGTAATTCTTGCTCGATGTAAATTTAGTGAGGGAGTGAGGATGCACCGGCAAGGCTAGTATGGCCTCACTCTCACTCATGGTCGAAGTCTTGGCGGTGCGACGGTGGCCTCACAGCGTCTTGTGTCGAGTTGCTCGATTGTGTGGACGCAACGACGAGCATGCTTCCAAGTCAACGTGCTTGATCGAGCAAAACCGTCGAGCAATAACGTTCGTGGGTACTAGGCTTAACAATACAATATTCGAGCACTTCTATAGCGAAAATCGGCAAGGGCCCAAGATGACGTCATATCGGGTCAGTGTCGACGGCACGTCCTCGCTCACCAACGAGACACCGCGACGAAAAAGATACGTCGCGGTTCTATTCGCGCAAAAATTTTCACGCGCGCTTTTTTTCGTTCGTCGTCAGTCCATACCGTCATAGCGCTCAGATGTGTGTTGCAGATTAGTGGATTAGAGTGCTTGTGACGTGAAAAGTGTATTTATGTGTGAAGTGCTTTAAAATAAAATACTTATATTATTATTATTATTTTAATTTCGTTGTTTTGTTTTTCATTTTTCTCTCAAAAAAATGTGACCAGTTCAACACCTTGATATTTCATTAAAAATAGTTCTTGTTATAATTAAATAGGTATGTTGCGATAGTATTTTTTGTCGGTATGATTTAAATATGTTATCTTCAAGTGAAGTCTTCGTTTGTGAATTTAGTGATTAAATAATATTTATTATTTTGATTATAAAGTACAATATCGTTAATCAATCGACGACATTAGGATTACTTAGGATCAGACCTGCATAAAGTAAGTAGTAAGTTTTACAAATTGCGTTTGCATGAAGTCATGTATTATGTTTTTTACGATATTTACTTGCAAATGGGGAATATGGATCCTTTAATATTATGAAAATATATATAAATATTGAAGATTTAAAAATATGAAATAGGTTTTGCTAACTCCTGGATAACTACGACCTATTCTATTCGTGTATGTAATAATTTACATAATTATTTGATTACCATTTAATAAAACAATACTTTTAATAAAAAAAGGCTTCATGGCAACATTTTTATATTTAAATTTCTAAGTGTGGTTCACGGTGGGTTGTTTTGGAGGGCTCTATACTCGTATTGTTATTTATGGATAGTTCCGATGAGTTATACTGCTTCCTGTTCCGCCAGAGCATGCGGTATTACCATTACAACGAATCTGTCATCTCTAAGATTAATTTTTTGATACGAATATACATCGTAACAGTAGTTCCCTCCCAAATTCCTTACTCAGTATCTGCCTTTCAAAGATGTCCAGTTTACTCTTATCGTCCTACTGAAGTTTTTATAAAGCTTTATTTGCTTCATTGATAGTCTTTATCTGACGTGTTCTGTAAGCTTTAATAGGATTTTTATGCCAGAGTAATTATTCAACTAACTCTTTGGATGATAATATCATACGTAATTAAACATGGGTTTAATAAAATACAATAAAACTTTTCCCATAGTTATATTTCAAATCGTAAGCCATTTCTCAGCCTTATTTAATGTAAAACTTTTCTTTAAAACGTCTCTTTAAATTACATTAACGCTTGTAACTGAATTTATTCAACGTCTCCCGTAATACGCATTATTCATAGACTCTCTTGCAGAGCATGTCTCATTCATTATTCCGGGCACTGCTCACTGTATAGAATTTATCCTACGTGAAACAGCTGATACGCTGTGTTATTATCTTTTGGGTCTGAATTATATTTTTATTTTCTTGTAAACTGTACTTTACAAGTCATACATACTTACATTAATACTTGGGTAATTATAGTCTAAATATGCATGATATAAATATTACTAATATTGATTTTCTAAAGATATTTAAAATTATATACACTACTGTAGGACATGGGTAACATAATATAATCCATATAGAATTATATTTTTCTTATAATGTCATTCTCTAACGGAGGTTGGCCACCATCATTTGCGAGCTGGAACAGTTCAGTGGCTAACTTTCAAAACTGGACATATCCCATATATGCCGATAATGAATTACTATCGGAAAATCATTCTATAACCTCATACACACTTTGTTGACTTTCAAAAATAGCCACAAAACACCAATTTCATATTGAAAAGAGGTTTCAAAAAGAAGGTTGACATTCAAATAGGGACACGTCCAACGATGTTGACATTCGAAATGAGACATGTCACTTTCAGCTAATGGCGGGACTATATTAAGTCACGTGACCAAGTATGTTGTCATACAATCTGACAATTTGGTTTTTGTCGCATGCGTGTTTTTATTTGAAAAGTTCATTTATCTCTGAGGAGTGAATAGTGGACATGTCCAGTTTTGAAAAATAACCACTGAGTTCATTGAAGCTGCAGTCGTAACAATCACGGACGTTCTTGACCCACGAAATACGGCGTCGTCCTCTGCTACGCTTAATGTTGATCTTTCCTTGACAAGTTGGGGAATATTGTACTTTTGTCGTCTCATAATGTCGTAGAGGGACTGTAGTTTTCTGGTTTTGATACTACCCAAAACTTATCCGTCCTTTCCCATTCGATTGAAAATTTCAAAATATTTTAAAGATTCAAAAGCTTCAACTCTCTGTGACATCTTTTGATTTAGCATTCATACTTCCATACCATAGAAAAAATAAGAGAACATAACAAATAATCATACGAAGTCTCAGACTTGGGTTAAAGTCTTGATTGTCTAGGAGGCGTCTGATTTTGAGTAAGGCACCCTTACGATCTCAATTCTAGTTTTTATTTTCTGACACTGATCCCATTTCTCATTGACTCATGTTCCTAAATTCTATTAATAACAAAACTTGCGTTAGTGTTTGATGTCAATATTTTTGATACTAATAATAATTGTGTTTTCTTGAGGTATATTTTTAATCCATAAGAATAAATTGCTGGCTCATCAACCCTTTCTACCAATTGATGCAAAGCCTTTAAGCTATCAGTAATCAGCAAATCCCTTCCCGAAATGACATAACTAAATACCAATGACAGGTAATTTCTACACCATTATTGATTATTGAGTCGCAACGACTACGATGATCGGGTCATATTGAGATAGTGCTGGATGGTTGTATAGCCAAAATCCTGACTAGAAAGATATACCAGCTAAATCAACCTGGAGGTAGACCAGGAAAAGTGTGGATTGATTGTATTAATGCAAGAGAACTGGAGCAGAAAAATGAAAACTGAGGAAGATTGGCGTGGAACATAATGACGCCTTGTGGTCCATTTAGCTCCAAAAAATAAAGATAATGAACCATAAATACTAAAATATTAAAGGTGTTAAAATAAATTATTAGTACAAATAATCAATTATAAATTTATATAATATCATAAACAATGAACCCACATCAAAAAATATTCTGTATTTTTTAAACCTTGCCGCCAACTAAGAAATACCCAATTGAAATATCATTGTTGAGTGATCGTTTTAATGTTTATATTCATTTTCCAGTCTGGAATTGAAGTTTCACGGAATTAAAGAAATATTACTTAAATTCTATTTTTATTGGTAGGATTATTCTAGTAGTATTTATTTTTCAATTATACATGTATCTGAAATATACAGAGTATACATAAATATTATATTTGTAAAAAATAGATTCGAGAATATTTTTTACGTATTTATAGAATGACACGCTTTTACAGAGAGACATTATGTACGTGGATGGAACGAGCTTTTCACCATACCGCACGTGCGTGAGTCAGTATCCAGTTTGAAGCTTTAAGCTCAACTATAGTCTTCGCGAAGCTTTTGTTTACGCCGCGTTAAGAGACGCGTGATTTATCTCGGCCCCCTGAATAGGTACACTTCCCCGTGATTTAGTGGAGTGCAGTGATTTGAAAGATTGCGGCGTTTCATATGGCCGTTGAGCGTAAATATTTTCCTCTGATAAATGAATAACACCCCCGATACAACCTTGCTCACTTTTGTGCGGCAATTTGTTTGAAAGTTATCCATTGGAGTTCTGTGACCCGTAAAGATCAAACGGTTTGATTGAATATTATATTTTTACATTGCCGCTTATAACTTTCTACAAGTTTTTTCTTGTGAACGAGGGTTATTTATAATATTTCCAAATTTTGCTTTATTAATAAATATTATTTTCTTTTTTAAGTAACGTTGTACATGGACTACATAGAAGCCTTCAATCTAAAAAGGGAAATGTATTTAAATCAAAACAAAATTTAAAAAATAATTCACAAGATTTAAGAATGTAACATTCTTTCATTGAACATAGCTACATAATTTGAAAACACTTTTGAGAAATATAACATAACCACTAAAACATTTTTGAAAAAAATAGTATTTAAAGGGGAGACGCATGCCAGCAGAGAACCTAGCGGAAATATACGAAGCTTGCAATTTGAGATTTTTTTTTGATAATTTACAATTTCAACTGTATTATTTAATAAATATGTATCCGACAACGTAATATAAATAAAAAGGATTTCAAGTTATACACATTTATATTTTTTTAAAAATCGATGTTTTTTAAAATATATATAAAAAATATTAAAACGATGAATTAGTCAAAAATCTACACTACATAAAATCTAAAACTTAATAAACTAAATTTTAATAATAAATATGGCCATAAAATATAGTGTAATAATAAGATTTGACCCTGCAACGAATTCACATTTTATTATATTTTTTTACAATTGCCAGTTTATCTTTAAATTTAAAAAATAAATAAAAAAAATTTTTAGTGTTTTCAGATACATATTTATTAAGTACTACAGTTGAAATTGTAAATTATCAAAAAAAATCTCAAATTGCAAGCTTCGTATTTTTCCGTTAGGTGCCTCTTTTCGCTTCTGATAGTATAAGCATCCCCCTTAAACTTGCGCTACCTGGATTTGCGCCCATGTGCTCAGACTGTTAAGCTATACGTTTCCTATCTAATTGCGACAAAGTTTACTAATGTTTTCATAATAATCTTTGATGCGCTTTATTTGCAATCGGTGTTTATATTTTAAATCAAATTGTTCTCGATTACCTTAATTACTAACCGGCGTCAGGATCACCCCATTTTTTGTTATGGTGTGCCTGTACTTGTTGATAATTATCACGTGGTCAACATATTTATTTTTCCCTGTTCAACAAAAACTTATAACTACGTATGTTACACAGTTATTTGTTATATAATATACAGAACTAGGGGCATCAGGACATGGGTCCATCCTTCGAAGAATAAAATTTGATGGCGTTGTCACGTGATTATATTGATGTTAGTACTAGAGTCAGTATACAGCCTTTTTATAATGTTCGGCTATCATTTTTTTCTAGTTAAAAAATGATTATTGCCATCGACGGATTTTAAGAGAAACCTTTTCCGTTGATACCTTGCGAAATATTATAAATTAAAAAATTAAATGAAACTCTTTTTGGCCAACTTATCGTAATCATAACAATACGTTAATTTACAAGATTCCAATTTATTAAACTGACGGTCACAATACAATCCAAACCGTAGACAATACAGAACTAAAACTTATTTCAATTTCTTAAAGAGCAATGGCGCCCAATTTTAGCCCTGCGGAACACCAGATTTTTTTTAAATGTACTTATATATTATGAGTGGTTCACAAGCATTGTGAACCAAGTCCATTCTGGGGTTTTTTGAGTGAGGTAGGTTCAAACATAATATTTAAGTATTTCTAATTCTGAAGTGTTATTTTGAGACATTTAAGTTATTATGTAAGAGAAATCATACCCTTATAGAATAGAAATACTCAAAAATTATGTTTGAACTTATCTTACTCTAAAATAACCAGAATGGACTTGGTTCATGCTTGTGAAATACTCATATAATATAAGCCGTTACATTAAATCAACATAGTTGATCCTATAATGATTATTTGGGCCTCAACAGATTGGAGATTGTATTAACAGATTATTGTTTTTAAGAGAAATAATCACATCCTCAACCTATTAGGTCTATACTCTGGGTCCAAATACACATAAAAAAAGAACATTTAAATTTTCCAGAACCACGATTCCAACCCGGAACCCACAGCATTATAAGCTGACACATTACTGTTCGGCCATCGTAGACATACAATACTTATTAATTATTGACGATTCCTAAAATAAATCACGAATAACCTAAGATATCGATTCGACAATCCAATTAGTTGGAGTTTTTCCACTGAGGTGTTGTGATCGACTCTGTCAAATGCTTTCGGAAATTCATTAAAAGAGCATTCAACGTGGTAATCTCTTTTCAGTATTGACGACACTTAATCACTAAATGCAATACATGGTCACCTCAAAAACTTAATCACTAAATGCAATACATGGTCACCTCAAAAACTTAATCACTAAATGCAATACATGGTCACCTCAAAAACTTAATCACTAAATGCAATACATGGTCACCTCAAAAACTTAATCACTAAATGCAATACATGGTCACCTCAAAAACTTAATCACTAAATGCAATACATGGTCACCTCAAAAACTTAATCACTAAATGCAATACATGGTCACCTCAAAAACTTAATCACTAAATGCAATACATGGTCACCTCAAAAACTTAATCACTAAATGCAATACATGGTCACCTCAAAAACTTAATCACTAAATGCAATACATGGTCACCTCAAAAACTTTTACTCGTGCAAAGAGAACAGTTTTCAGTATTTAATTATCCACTAATGTCTCTGTACCCAGTAACGTCCCGTGGGAGTAGGCAGATTGAGCGTCGCTTGAAGGCGGCAGTTACTCGAAGGGCGGCAAATCGAAGAAAACCATTCGGAATATGTTCGCGATATCTAGTTTACTTCCGTTGCCCTTCAACGTCCTTGTGACCAGAAACGACACGTGCAGATTTGCGAATAATTAGTCTGATATTTTGTTAGTAATGTATCAATACAACACATTTATTAGATATTGGACTCATGAACAAAAAACACGGTGGCCGCGCGGCGTAAGCGTTAGACTATCACGCCGTGGGTCCCAGGTTCGAATCCTGGGTCTGGTAAGTACATATAATGTTTTTCAATTTGTGTCTTTCAGGGTATGAACCTAATAGGTTGAGCAAGTGGCTGACATCCATTTCTCGTAAAAAACAAAATTTGTTAATACAAACCTCTACTCTGTGGAGGCCCATATGATCCTATTAGGATCGGACATGGTCAAAAAAAAAAAAAGTGGCGGCATTTTATCTGGGGACGTCACTGTCTGTACCACTCTTTAAATTAAAGTAACCTTTACGTTTTCGGAAAAATATCCGTATCTATTTTAAGATTAAGTTATTAACCTTTGGACTTAAATAAAAACTTTCGCGGCTTATTTCAAATACTAAATACCGTGTAAAAGTCATCACTTTGCGCAAAGTGCTAAATATTTCACAAATAATAACATCAACGATCCTGGCAAGTGCGTATCACGTCTGCTTCTGTGCGGCTTCTGATTCCCGTCGGCGCCGAACGCGTTACACCAGTTTTAATAATAATTCTGCCGACAGTCGTCAGCCAAATTGTTGGGGTAATCCGAAAATTCGCTTGACATATTATTATGTGACAAATTATGTGGAATCTTAAATGCGTGGGTGTCTCGCGGAAGCACTCTGTACCATATTTCAACCAGTTTCTTAATGTGCAGTCAAATTAGGATGCACTAAATTGTATATTATAATCTGTGAGTAGCTTATAATATTATACGGGAAATTTATTGTGACTATTAAAATTATGAAATTAATCGTCTTATATATTTATTAAGATTTAGGCATATAGATTTTTTGCAACATAAATTAGGTAGGTACTCATATTATAAGAAAATACATATTTTAAGATACAGTTTTGTAATGTAACTATATAAGCCAGGGGTGTAAGTGAAAATCGAAATGATACGAACATTGAAACCGATGGACTTGCTATGTTAGAATGGCGTGTTGCATTCTGTCTGTCATACTCGGAGTATAATATTATGTCAATTGAGGGAGTGGCTAATTTCTGTATCGCGTATTACAGATTAACGGTCTAACACTTGTTTACTTTGATTTAAATGGGTGATAATGCTAGATAAGTATTTATAAAATAATTACAAGATAAAAAAAACTTTATATACACATCGTTTTTAAATTTTCTGTTGAATCATATAAAATTGACTTGACTAGCTTAAACGATCATAGAATACTGAAATGTCATATTGTCATTTTATTTTTCCATAGTAACGCACGTATATATTAATAATTTAGTTGCTAGGACAATCCGCTTAGCAACCAATAATGGTGTCGAAATAACTTTTCATACAAAACAGAGAAAAACAAAGAAACAGTGTAAAGAAGAAATTTAGTATTAAAATGCGTAGCCAATATCCGATAGAGGATGGTACGAGAAGAAGAATGTTGTATTTACAGATTCTCTTTCATTATTAGATGATTTATGATCAATTTTGCATAATACATAATACTATCTCACTGTGTTATAATAATTGATAATAATAACAAGATAAAAAGAACTTTTTATATAATACCACGTTTTTAAATTTTCTGTTGAATCATATAAACTTGACAATTCTATGTATTAATAATTTAGGACAAATAAGGTCAACAAATCATTTTTTTGATATTTTGCAACAAACATATATAGAATATTGAAATGTCATTTTGATTTCCATTGTAATGCATGTATATATTCATAATTTAGTTGCTAAGACCACCCACTTAGCAACCAATAACAGTGGATTGGATTACGGATATCTCCCGAAATAACTTTTCACACAAAATAGAATTAACTGAAAATAAATTCAATTCTACTTAAAGATGGCTAAAAGTATTTAAAAAATGCATAGGCATCGTGTTCTGATATATTCTAAAAGTTTCAAATGTTTAACTAGTCGGAAAGTTAGTTAAAAATCGATTGCAAGATTTGTACCGGGCAAGGAACCATCGGAAAAATAAGAATACGAGCTAAGAAAAACGTAAAATTATCGTAATCTATGATTTTCGTTTCGTATTTCAGTTATAATAAATCGATAATCTCATCTTAAAATTATTAGTAAATGGATACCTAGAGTATACGCTTCATAATTTTGCACTTTTTACTACGATACCCTTTGTGTATAATACACAGGGCTTGAAATTAAATCAAATCATATTAAGATGTATTAATATATGTAATAATAAATAAATAAATATATATATATATACTTAAATATATAATATAATTAAGTACTTATATGTTAAAAAATATTTATAGAATAATATATTACATCATGGTCACTCTAGAGCCGGAATTCAAACAGCTGAAGTGGCAACACTACATACTATTACAATGTTATTCTATTATTCTCTATGACATTAATTATTAGTACATTTACGGTATGTATGATTGTTGCAATATGTCATTAATAATTGCTATACGATTGACAAGTTGATACTTACTTTAATAGTTAATTTTACAGATATTCCATCAATTAGTCACGATATTTCAATTTGTGAATTGGTGAATTACCAATGCCTACATCAAGTACACAATGAAATAAATAAAATTAATATTATCGACCGAAGGTACTTGATGAAATTTGAATTTAAATTCTTTACAAAACTTTAATCCATTAGAAATAAATATAATTACAAGATAAAAAGAACTTTTTATACATAACGTTTTTAAATTTTCTGTTGAATCATATAAACTTGACTTGACTAGCTTAAACGATCAAAAAAAATAATAAAAACTTGATAGAAATAATACTGAAACGCCATATTGATTCCCATAGTAACGCACGTATATATTAATATTAATAATTTATTTGCTAGGACCCACTTAGTAACCAATAATATTTTTTTCTTTTTACGGATTTCTTCCGAAATAACTTTTCATACAAAACAGAATTAACTGAAAATGAAGTCAATTCTACTTAAAGATGACTAAAAGTATTAAAAAATGCATTGGCATCGTGTTTTGATATATTCTAAAAGTTTCAAATGTCTAGCTAGTAGGAAACTTAGTTAAAAATCGATTGCAAGATTTGTACCGGATAAACAACCACCGGACAAATAAGAATACGAGCTAAGGAAAACCTTGTAAAAAAAATTAAATGATCGATTCTAAAAGTTTCACCACCTACTTGTTTGTTCTTTGTTACACACAACATTTTTATGTACTGTGACGTTTCTTATGCACATAAGCTAGCGCCAAAAAGTCTGTAATATTTTATTTGAATGAAAGAAATTCATTGGGAAAATAATAATCAAAGCGGTAGAATAAAATGATACATACGTATCATTGATGGCACCTTACTAACTACTAACGCACGTATATCTTTTATATACTTCAACTACTGATGAAACCAGATGAAAATCGTATGATATTTAGAAATGACATAGGTATAAATATTTCAAGATACTCTGCGAACACACCCGCACGTGAATACGACATTTATTATAGTTTATTATCTCGCGCGAAATATTTCAGATTTTTCTGCGTTACTGCATTATTATTTTCAGATACTATTTTGTTCTGCTTAATATTTACAAAGTGGCGACATGCTTTTAGGTTAGGTGTGAAATATATATGAAAAGAAATATTGTTTTATATGTCAAAAAGTATATACGATTATCGTTGTTTACTTTTGTCATAATTTTACATGATAATAACAATATTATACATAAAAACGTAGAAAACCGTCGTTCTACCATAGCGTTAAAATAATTATTATCAAAATACAGCTATGGGCTACATACGTAGTAATTGTACCTAACGTAAATGTGAGAGAGGATGTGCTCTAAAAAGATAAAAGAGTTAGAATTAAGAAATTAAGCGCGTATATTGTTATACTGAACAATCTGTTAAATTTGTAGGAAAGATACTTGTGTCATTATTTTACTTTGTCTCTTCTCAAAATATAAATAAAATTAATATATAATGACAATTTAAAAACTGTTATCATAAATATAATACTATCTAAATAATGTAATTTATTAATATTCCGTTTTAAAAATTTAAAATAAAGTCATATTTCGCTTCATCATATTTCCAGATTTCAAAAATATTGATTTGTCTCCATTAGCAATATAATAAATTAACATTCACCAAAAATTATTTATATAAGTAAGTAGTTATTTGGAATTGTTTTTTTTTATTATTATACATACTGAATTAACCTACGACGATTACACATATGGACTGATAATAACAGTATGTGTAATTATCGTAGAATCCAGTGGTTAATATGTATAGAAAAAATATTTAAAGGTACAAGTCGATTACAAACTCGAATATAAAGTTTTTCCAAAAATATTTTAATAAATAATGTTTCGTCAACACTGCATTCGGTATACTTAAATCAACTGTTTTTAAGTATGCATAGAGTTGGGTTTCGGGGATTTTCCATCCTGAATCTCGAGAATTGAAATTTTTAACATTTCGGGAAATCCCGGATCTCGAGACTCTTTTTTCGGGATTCAGGATTTCTTTATTATCAAATATTAATTGAAAAAACGATTTTCTATATGAAAAAAGTGAACAGAAAACATAAAACGTTCAAAGACTGATCGGGGCATTTAACACAATTAAGCCAACATCGACTCAAAATGAGCTCAATTTTGCAACATCAGGGAATTTTGTGTCTCAACAGCATACGCGATAGTCGGTATGTGTTTTTTGAAACTCTATTTTAATAAGTAATGTTTCGAATTATTTTTGTTTTCCTACTTTTGTTTTGATTGTCTTCTTATATAAATAAGAAAAAATCATATCTTTTTGGAATTTGACTGTTTTTACACTGATTTTAGGATTTTTACAGGTTTTTTTTATTTCCCGATATCTCGAGAATTCTCGAGAACTCTTTTCTGAAAATCCTGTATCTCGAGAAATACCCAACTCTAGGTGTGCACGTGTTCAGACGAATAATTTGGAAAGGTGCAACCATTACGGAAATTATTTCAAACAAAATATGGCTTTGACTTAAAAGGGTGTTTAAAAATATTGATACAACCATAATATTATATGATTATATATAAGCTAAATTTATTTTCTCACAATGAGAAAAGATACTTAGTATTTTTAATAATATATTTTTTTCAGGCTTGGACTTTTAATGCCCTAAATTCTTAATTTCGACTTATTTTGAATCATTTTACTCAAAGATAAATATTATAGTACTTCAAAGTCTTTAAAAATATTATTATATCTTTACAGTTATTTATATATAATTACATCAGCTCTAACAATAGTAAGACAAAAATCCGTTTGTAAATTAATACAGCAATTACTTATCTGCATTCCTAAAAAGTTTTAATGTATATATTATTTTTAGAATGTGGCAAACAAAAAAAAAATAATTTTCCAATTTGAAATTTCGAATGTGGCAAGTCTAATCATCTGTAGTGACAGATTGTTTTTTCATGTCAACACTGCTCAAACTATGGCAGACTAAAAGTAAAATATTATTTCTACAAAGTTAAAATGTAGTTCGCGATAATAGAACACAGCAATGCGTCTCCCATTTTAATATAACTTTATTGTTACTACTTTATTATACATGTTGTCAATATCACGATTATTTCCTGATAATAACTGTGAATCTGGACAAGTATGTTTGCCAAGTCATATTAGTATGTTAATAAAATCTTATCACGCCAATATTAATTATAGACAATGTTATTATTGAAGAAGTCCTTCGAACGGAGATCATATCGAACACTATAGTCAAACAAAACATAATTATATCTCTCAAAATATAATACTATAATAAAATCTACAGAGTATCATTTAGTTTACCTACCTATTTCTTATTTTGAAATGGTCACAAATTATTCTATAAGATCTTGCTGTTAATACTTTATATAAAGCTAAACAAATAACTTTGATTTACTACATTTTATATAACGTCTGATTATAAGTTCAAAATATTTGCATGACAGAAGAAATCTGTCTGAATTTAAAAAAAAGGTTTTATAAATGTTGTGTTTTATCTGAAATATGTAATTTCATAGTGGATGATTGAGCTAGGAACTACATTACTGTAAAATAAAATTCATAATCACATTGCCAGATAACCTAAAATTGTGCAATATTTCTAAAAGAAGCAATACCAATATAAGTACTTAGTTTAAAATTGAGTTCATCATCTGGTATCGATCCACTGCTGGATGAAGGCCTCTCCTATCTCCCTCCAATCGTATGACGGCATTTTCCATTAGTTGTCCACTCGCCACGCGATATGTCCAGCCATTGCCGACTCCAGTAGAAAGCCGATACATTCACAACGATTGGTCCTACTTTTTCCGCCCCTCCCGTTGTTGTTTATGGATGAACTGTCATTGCCTTTATGTCATTATTCTATAGAGTGCTCATACTGACGCGTCTGTTGTGTTCACACAGGGAATGGTTTGATTTGGATAGATGAGTTACATGATAAATAATACACTAGCATTAACACACCTTCTATAAATGTAATGTATAGATCAATGCTATATATTTTTTGGAAATCGATATTACCACCGGTTTTTGTGTGAAAGACTAGTCTGACTTTGACAGCTGATGAATAACAGGAATGTAAATTATTTAAGTATAAATAACGCTGATAGTTAATATATTTGATTTGAGAATTTTGTATAATTCAATTTGAAACGAGAAAGAGCAAATCAATATGTCAAGCAATCTAGGATCTGATTTTGACAGCTAAACAATGGACCACTCGTTACTTGTGCAAAAAGATATGCTTAGGCTCTATTAATCTAAAGATGGCGCTGGTCCAGCCCATTGTCATTTCACCTGCTTAGCGACCTCTATCTCATCGCGCAATCTTGTCTGATTCATTATCTATTAGCTTCTTTTGTGATATTTGCGCGTCATGCCCAACATGTACCTCTCGTAATTTTTGCATTTTTCTTACATCAAGAGTCCATGTTTCACACGCATACATTAGCGTTGGTAGCACACGTTTGTTTAACACTTTACACTTATGACACGATGAGAGGTCACTTTTAAAGATACTATTCAGGTGCCCAAATGCAATCCATGCAAGTTTGGTTCTGTTAGCAATCTCGTCATACATACCACTGTTAATTGAAATAATAATTGTCAAAATTAGACGTAGTTGTTGACACACTCGATTTGAGTGCCATTGATGAGGATCGCTTTTGGTTCAGCAAAGCAATTTATCAAATGTATGAGTATCTCTAAGAAATATAATGATTTAAACATTCTCATTAGGTATTTAAGTTAAATTAAGTGCAATCTAAACATGTAAATTCATTCCGTTATAGGTATATCGGGGGAGTCTGTAACCCCTAGAGAGCGCGTCTCCAGGTGGCGGATAGGAGAATGCCCTAATCAAGGGTAAGAGAAAAGTAAAATATCTCCCGCGGACCAACAGACCTGGTCCTCCAGGTTGGGGGTTGGGCAGAGGGTTAACCACTCTCTCCCGTGAAAACGCCAAAGGTTACTAATACTACACAATGCCTCGGACATATGGCAACCGCTTCTAGACGACCCGGACCAAAAAATAGACTACGAATAGAATTTTGGAACGTACTCAGCCTATACCGAGCTGGCGCAGCTCAAAACCTAGTGGAAGAACTGTCAAAATATAAGGTCCAAATTACCGCCATCCAGGAAACCCGTTGGCCGGATAGCGGAGAACTTATAGTCGGACAGCATGTTATCTACTATAGCGGAAACACAGAAGGGAAACATGTTTTCGGAACAGGTTTTGTGGTCTCCAGAGAAGTAGCAGATGCTATACTTTCTTTTGAACCCATAAGCGAGCGCATATGTGTGATCAGAATCAAAGGAAGATGGTTTAATATATCACTTGTGAATGTACATGCCCCGACAGAGACTTCAGAAGAGGCCGAAAAGGATGATTTCTATGATCTTCTTGAAGCGACTTTTGACAGGCTACCGGGACATGATATTAAATGTGTGCTAGGAGACTTCAATGCGAAAATAGGGAAGAAAGCTGTATTCAGACCCTTTATTGGAAAAGAGAGCCTACATGATCATTCTAACGAAAATGGTAAAAAAGTGGCTCTCTTCTGCAGCGCCAAAAACTTAATCGCCCGAAGTACCACTTTCACTCGTAAAAATATACACAAAGTGACTTGAAATTCAAGGGACAGGAAGACCTTTAACCAGATTGACCATTTTCTAATTGATAGACGACACCATAAAGCTATTGAAAACATTCGAAGCTACAGAGGCGCTGACTGTGATACGGACCACAACTTATCGATAGCAACCTTTAGGGAAAAACTTAAAAAGACAGCCCACGCAAATGCGAAGACGAGAGTGAATTACCATATAGAAAAGCTGACAACTCCTAACGGAAGAGATAGCTACAGAAAAGAGTTAAAAAACCATGTCGTAAAACTCACCGAAGGAGAAGTCTGAAGTATCGATGAGAGGTGGGAGAGACTAAAAGAAGGAATGGTAAAAGCTGCGGAAGTCTCGATAGGACTAGCACCCAAGAAAGTAAAGTACCCTTGGTACGACGACACTTGCCGACAAATGGTGAAGGAGAGAAGAGCAAAAAGAGCGCTCTATCTGCAAAATACGCAGAGCGAAGAAGCACAGAAACGATATAGCGAGACGTGCAAAAATGTCCGAAAGCATCTGAAAAAGTGCAAACGAAGTTTCATCAAAAGTAAGTTTGAGCAGATGGAAGAAGAAGCAAAGCGAAATAAAACTCGATCATTCTTCTCGAAAGTGAGCTTTGAAAAAAGAGGCTTTCAACCTAGCACGCTACAAATCAAAGATCAACAGGGTCAGATAGTGGCAAACAAAGAGCAAGTGCTAAACATATGGAAGTCCCATTTTGAAAACTTACTTCAACGCTCTGTACCAGATGAACCTTTGGAATCGCCAGAAATCGCGACAGCAGAACCTCTTATACCGCCACCAAATAAGGCAGAGTTGATGGGAGCACTGAGTTATTTAAAGAATAACAAATCGGCAGGAAACGATAATATTCCATCGGAGCTTCTCAAGCATGGAAGAGAAACCTTTCTTAGTGCCATGCTTGAGCTACTGCAACAAATATGGGAGGAAGAAAAGATCCCTGAAGAATGGAAAGAATCACTAGTCTGTCCTATCTTCAAGAAAGGGGACAAACTCAACTGTGCAAACTACCGTGGCATCTCTCTTCTTCTTACTGCATACAAAGTTCTGTCGAACATTATTCTCGAAAGAATTCTGCCATATGCCGAAAACATTCTGGGTGACTACCAATGCGGCTTTAGACGAAACCGCAGTACTACCGATCAAATCTTTACACTGCGCCAAATCTTTGAAAAGAAATGGGAATACGCCCAAAATGTACACTGTCTCTTTGTAGATTTTAAAACCGCATATGACTCTATCGATAGAGAAGCTCTCTGGAATATTTTGAAAGAATTTGAAATACCGTCAAAACTTATAAATATAATAAAAGTATGCATGGACGGATCCAGAAGTAGAATTCATATGCAGGGTAGTATATCAGAATCTTTTAAGGTGACAGCAGGACTAAAACAAGGTGACTCCCTATCACCAATGCTGCTTAACTTAGCTTTAGAGAAAGCCGTTAGAGAAGCTCTGAAAGCAGAAGGTGGAGTTACCCTGAACGGGTCCCATAAAATATTGGGCTACGCAGATGATTTGGTGGTGCTCGAAGAATCGGAAGAAGAAGTCAGAGATATTTTCACTCCTCTGGAGGACACAGCGAAAAGGTTGAACCTACGAGTAAATGTGGGAAAGACCAAGTATTTGAAAATGACAAGAGGCATTGAACCCTCTGGAAACATTGGAATAAGAAACTCTTCGTTCGAGAGAACCTCTCTCTTCAAGTACTTGGGCTCCAACATTACCTCTAAAAATGAAATGTCCCTAGAGCTCGCTGACCGACTGAGAAGTGGAAATGCAGCATACTTCGCGCTGAGTCGTTTGTTCAGGTCCAAAATGCTGTCCATTAAAACGAAATTCCGGGTGTATAACGTAGTCATCAAACCGATCGTCATGTATGGATGTGAAACGTGGGGTTTAACGGAAAAACAAGAAAAGGCGCTCCAAGTGTTTAAAAACTTGGACCCGTCAATGAGAACCACCGGTGGCGCATCCGCACAAACGCTGAGCTCTTCGACCGATACCAACCTAGAATCACTAATATTCTGAGGTCTTAGGCTCAGATGGGCGGGCCACGTTGTACGATCTGAAAGATCTAGAACTCTCTATAGGATTTACAAAGGCACACCAGCTGGCACTCGACCTCTTGGCCGCCCTCGACGGAGATGGGCGGACAACATTCAAAGGGATGCGGAAAGGCTGGGGATAGTCAACTGGGAAGAGAGAGCGCTGGACAGAGATGCCTGGAGGAACGTTGTGCAGTCGGCCATGGACCTGAACGGCCCCTAGCGCCAGTTTAATATATAATATAATATAGGTATAATAAAATGAACTTGTTAGCCCCGTATCAGTGCTTAATTTAATTTCATAATACGTTCTCGTAAAAATCCTAATATATTTTTTATAATTGTTAAATCTCTTTATACATTATTATTTTTTCAGGCAAACCACGGGAATAATTGAATGAACTTAACCTCCAATTTAACTCACGACGGGTGTGTGTCTTATCATTGTTCTGAATGCTTACTGAAATACATGAAGTTACAATTACGTATTGTATTTTATTAGAATTATTATTAGACTTGAAATGAGAATCTTGTATATTTACATAATAATATAATCATTATTAATTATATGCCTATTTAATTTTGCGTAGAAAATTACAGTCTATGGTTTTACGATAAATAATGTTTCTTATATAATTATTATAGTTTAATTTTGTTTGATAATAGTCTTGAGCGCTCAGCTGTCCGAGGCAAGGTTGGAAGCTATTTTCGCTCCTTTATAAAAGTGGCATTGAAAATAAAATTGGAAAATCTATTTTCATATCACGCGACAGAAATAAAAACATGAACGACCGGGAAACATTATAGGAATTCAAAATTATCTTGGAACTCACACTGTGTTTACACTGTTTACTTATAATGTTTATGGAGGTACGTAGATGGTTGTAAAATTTATCAAGAGGTGTTATCTCTTAATAATTTTGATCAAACTAGTTTCATATTATTATGGATATCCATAATGAAGATAAAATTAAAATAAAGCCCAATCAATCTTTGTATTATTTCATGTCCATCTTCACGCCTTCTAGTTAATCGTCGCTCTGCTATGTCTCTCAGGGAAGAAAGCAAAGGAAACAGGTAGCTTGGGTTGACAGTAACCTGATGTGGTTTGATGGTGTTATATTTCTTTCGTCCCGTTACCAAAGACTGGACTTCTGTGCAACTCCTGAGTAGTATTCACAGCTGTTACTTTTAAAGCCCGTCGTCTTGAAGGTAATTGTCAGGTGATTTACCTTCAAGGATATATTTAGACTAGATGGCGAGAAGATGCTTGGGAAACAATTAGCTTTCATGAAATTTAAAAACAGCGGACAAGATATACCCGTTACAATGATTTAAAAATAATAGACGAAGGGCGCGAGGTGAGTATCCCTTATTATACATTTTTGGTGATATCATTTTAATTAGTTTATCGACGTCTTGTATGTGATATCCGGCGTGGCTCCAACGTCCAATGATCGTCTCTGTCCTACATGTGTGTTTATCAAGTTCTGTAGGTGCTTCATCATATTACATGGCTATTGTTTATTAACCCTTATAAACTTGCAAAGTTTGGTAGGTATAACCTACTCTGAGACTAGGGATAATGTATAATAGCTCGTTCCTCTTCTTACATGTTGTAGCTTCGTCATATCTACACTATGGCTAGTATTTAGTGGCCTTACAGGATGCTGGTACTTGGTTAATTTGAAGAGAAGAAGGGCCAAGTTTAGGTAGCTTTGAGGCAGCCATAATACGTGACCGAGGTCCAACGCCACATTTTCATCTAGGATGTTGCATGTGCATATTGAATCTTATTCATATTTTGGTAAAATCGTACACTGCACACTCAGTATCCAATTGAAGCTCACAAAGCTATAAGCGAATAAACGTAGAGAATAAACATAAAGTAGAAGTTATATTGACAAAGTTTTATGATAAATAATAATATAATACTGTTATCTATTTCTTCAACCCATTAAATTCTTGTACTGAATCAAATACATATTGACAAAATAACATGTACCTCTCTCCTCTTTTAGCCTTAAAGAGAATGACTCCAACTAAGTGACTGTGGGTTATTTTTTCATTAGATAACTACTCAATACATATACTTTACTAACGATCAGAAATTGTTACATTCACTTAGACTAGTGGTAGGTATTTACTACAGTTTGCAAGCCATACGTAGCTGTTTGGTACGCGCGCGTGATCCAATAGAAATAGTGATTGGAAACATAATGTAAATTGTTTATGAACATGGAATATTCTTGAAATATTGAATCACCGGATTTTGAACCAAAAACAAAAGCATTCTTAGGAATAATTATTAAAATACTAGCTGAAGTACCCGGCTTCGCACAGGGTCGCTTCGTGGTTATATTTATCTTAGATATTTAAAAAAATAATAAGAGGTAATTATTTTTTTAATATTAAAATATCTGTGTAATACAATATTGCAATATGAAAACAATTCTATTAGGAGTAAAGGTCAAACAAAAGAACACTAAATTAAAATCGAATCCAAAATATGAAAACGTTATTAATGTTATTAATATGTAGTAAGTATAAAAAATCAAAATTGGATGGAACAAACAAACAACAAACTTTGTATTTTATATTATACTAATTTAGAAACATTCGCAGGTGTGCGCAAAACAACTGACAAAAGTTTCATCGCAATCGGATAAATGATATAGGAACGCATACGAATAGAAGAAAAAGACGATTTTCTAATTCTGATATCTTCGTGGGCATGCGCACCACAACTCACCAAAAATTCATTGCAATCGGATTAATGGTATAGGAACGCATACGAATAGAAGAAGAATAAGATGGTTGTACTAATTCAGAAACCTTTGCGAGCGTGCGCACAACAACTGGTCAAAATTTCATCGCAATCGGATAAATGGTATAAGAACGCATACGAATAGAAGAAGATGGAATAGAAGAAAAAGAAGAAGAAAATGGTTGTACTAATTCAGAAACCTTTGCGGGCGTAAGCAGAACACTTGATCAAAATTTCATCGCAATCGGATGAATGGTATAGGAACGCATACCGGACAGACAGATAGACAGACAAACAGACAGACAGGCATTCATTTTTATATATAAGTTATAGCCTATGCTCTTTGCACAAGTGCAAGCAATAAGTTGACAAAGTTTTATTGCAATCGGATGAACGGTATGGCAGCGCATAAAATACGAACAAACAAATATTGATTTTTATATATGAGATATTAATATGCTTATGGTAGTAATTTATATTTAACCAATTTAAATATATTATAGAAAATGTTTTGGAAATCGTATATACTAGAGACGTATATATATGATCTCCGCAAAACTTTTCGTTAGAAAGTATCGATGAGAGATAAACTTTCTTCTGAAAGAAGTTTGCTTCAGCAGATATCCACTCAATAAATTCGTAAAGAGTAGGTGCATTGGACGAACCAGCTTCCCAAACTCTTCGTAAGTAATTTACGTTTATAATGATTTTTTCAAGTCACCGTGATAAACTTAAGAACTTTGGTGCTATTGTAACACCAGTAAAAGTTTTTAATGATGTTACTTAACTGTAAATTTGTGGTAGCAAAAACTGTTTAAATTATAATACAACGCAGAATATTATACCTATATTATCCACTTATAATAGGCTTCGTAGGCGGAAATTTTGAGAACAAATCAGTTGATAACTTTAGAAAATACATTGAAAAAACATCACCAAATTTTAACGAGTTGAACTATTAAATTCTAAACTAGAGGTTACCAACTGCTTTTTGATCAAGAGGTCATTAATTATGATCAAGAAAGGAGTGGTGGGTATATATTTTCTCAGCGAAACTTTTATAATTTCAGAGTACCTAGACATAATTTGAATACCTCCAATTTTCTAATAGCATACTATTTGTTTTTTTTCTGATTGAGTAACACAGTATTTATAATCTGAGAAGCAAGTAAAATTGCACTGTAGGTCGCTTTTTTCTTTGTATGAAACAGAAAGTGAAAGAAAATACAATTTCTTATCGGAATTAACAAAATTTAGGAGGAGAATAAGATTATCTAGAGTTTTTTTACACAATTTTGTAACCTGGTGATGAAATTTTGTTTATTCATCGCTTGGACTGACGTCTAAGTCGATTACTTGTACTCAGACACAAATAAAAATATTTACCCGAATATTATCAAAATGTCAATATATAAATAAATTTCGTAGATTTTAACAGGTTTGATCAATATTTAATAAGAAACTAAGATAAATATTTTTAAAAAAAAATAAAAAATAAATCTTTTCGTTTATCGACATTAATTTGCTGTGGGTGCAAATGGTATTAAGCTATTAATAATTAATATTGTGAATCCCTGTTATGAATGGTTGCGTCAAATATACTTATTTTAAAATATGAAATAGCTATATAGCTAAACACTCATTGTAATGTAAAGCTAAATGAATGTAATAACAAACATTTTTTATTGTTAATTTTATTTATTTTTTTGTATTTTTCACAATTTAATTGACTGCAAGATCGGTTTCGTTCCTCAACTATTTATTTTTAAAGCGTCTATTAAAATACTAGTACCTTTTCTTAGATGGTTCAGTTTTTTACCTTATTGTGAAATATTGTTTAATGATCATATTATTAATATACAAAGGAAAAAAATATTTCATTTCATCCAATGATTTTATAAGCGGCATTTTATCGCATTGCTTAGACTGTAGAAACAATTTTATTTGAGTGGGTAGTTATTTCATACGGTCGGCAACTACGATCAGTGGAGTGCATATATATTGATACCGGGGGGAAAGAGGAACTCACATGTCTTCTGGGTAGATGTCCTGATCCGGTATCACTTCGGGTTGCAGGTCATGTGTGGACATCAGGATACATAATTCAAGATAAAACACGTCTTTGATTTGACAGTCCCACGTGGAACTACATTTATTTACGCTAGGGCATAGGCAAACATTGATAATATTACATCGTTTTACATCTAAAGAGGTCTTAAATTAGTTACCGCACTGTCTTTATATTAGGGGTCGGTTTATCATTATTATCCCGCGCACTGAGCACTGATTCACTTTTTCGCTCACTAGGGAATTGATTAACTTTCGTTGGGTTTTTGCGCGAGTCACCGATTGGTATTACAACGATTGCGGGTTATTGACGATTGATTTAAAAATGGGCCGGGAGCGTCATTAATTGCGCGGGGGCACGCCTCACGCCCCTCCGGCGTGAAACTTATTTCATGTTATCGCTTTGGTAGGTAGGTCCGGACTGACTTTTCTTTTCAAAAGCGTCTTTTAATTTTGGCGGGTCCATTCTACGGAGGGGAAGAGAGAGGGGAAGGTTCCTGAACTACGATACTTCACTTGGCCGCTCGATCCCGTGCTAGGTAAAAAAAATTATGCACCCTTGTCCCTCGTCGGCACGCTGCTTCGGCCGACAGAATGCGTTTTGCAATTATTATTACGTGGATCAGGGAAGCTAAACATTTAGCCGGGGGCGTTTTGATTAGGTTGTGGATTTGTGATTTGAAACTGCGGACCAAGGGTTTTTTTGTCTGGTGACAATATATATATCTAGTTTTGTATTGAATGGCTAGTATTGTCTTTGTCACATATAAGCATAATTATGATAGTGGTTGACATATTTATTTTTTATCGTGAGGTCTCATTTTGAAAGTCTAGCTATCGGATAAGGATACTATTTTTGTCGGACATCTCTATTAAACGGTGGCACCATAATACTTTGTCATGTGGAGTAATTTTCTTGGTGGATTTAAAAAATATATATTAATACTTAAACTGTTTCAAAATATTTTCCACAATTATAGGTACCTATGGCAGGCATCTAAGATGAAGCTGGGTTGACGAATTTTCATCTGATAATAAACCCGATGATAGAGCTTCCAGTAACCCACCCCCGTAATTACACTGTAGTCTTGAACGTCGCACGTTGCATATTATAACATGTATAAATGGGAATTGAATCCCTTGCCTTTATGTGAGTGTGGATAACTCTGAGAACCTGAGAATGTTGTTAAAATGTATGTTAAGGCAAGCTGCAGGCTTGGATTTAGGTCCTACCAGCGCCTCTCGAGCTTTTTCTTGACAATACTATGATATGTCTACGATGTTGCCTATCTTTGATGTCATACGTGTAAGTAAATGAATGAAAGGATATCTTAGAAAATGGTAATGTAGAAGCAGAAAACATCAAATTATCTTTAATCTAAAAAATGCAAATTTGCATGCATTAACGTAAATATTAGTGACTACTCATCGCTGGTAGAGACGTGACATTGCGTCACATGTCAATATTATGACCATTTTTTTTTTTAAATATTTATTCCCTTATAATAGTTATAAAAATTGAAATCGTAAAAAAGTGTGGAATTAGTATCCGAACTGCATAGTATAAATTGAATAATTATAAATGAATAGTTAATATTAACTATAAATGATTTCTTTACTAAGTACTTTAAAGTGTTTTCATAATAGAATTGAATTTTGGATAAAGTATTCCCAATAAATAATATGTATTAAGTAGTCGAGTGGCCATACAGTTTCGCTTACCGCAGCTAACTTCATTTCTGTTATGAGATAGCTGACGAAGGATTGACTTGGAATTGACTGGAAATGAAAAGGGATCTACATATTAATGATCTCTATATAATATTATCATGTATATCAATCATCATATGACAATCTTAATATCACCAGTGTGTTTGAGACTTTGTTGCCTTGTTTATTACAGTTCTCTTGCAATTACTACCATAGGAGATATTTTGAAAGAATGCAAAATGCTTCCAATTCTTCCAATTGCATAATATCTTAATGCCAGATAAAGCAGTAACTTTTTAGTTGTAGGTATTTTATCATAATGTTACACAAATACATCTTATCCATTGGAAATACTGCGTTTATATGACATCTTTAGTGAATAATCGACATAAAGGAGCATTGCATCTCGATCTAGACTATGGATCAAAATCCATGATGTACGTATTTTGTGGGTTTGGATCGAAATCCCGAAGGCAATCCCGAAAAATAAAAAATATTACAAAGGTTAACAATTGCGCAATCTTAACACTTATCTTGAATTGCGTAAATTTTACAAGATAAAAAAAAACCATGTTTTGTGGAAACATGGGTTTTTGTCTCTCTTGTAAAATTTGCGCAATTCAAGATAAGTGGATTGAGCAATTATTACTGTTTTTTTATTTTTCGGGATTTCGGCCTTCGGGATTTCGGCTTTCGGGATTTAGGCTTTCGGTATTTCGGCCATTTGAGGTTTCAGCATTTGGGATTTTGGCCTTCGGGATTCCGGCCTTCGGGTTTTCGTTCGGCTCCCGTATTTTGTAAACGGCATGATTACTATTTTTAAAGTTCGTAAATACTCTGCAAAATCTACAAAATTAATGAAGCTTTCAATTATAATTATTAATGATGATTCTTACCAACAAAAAATACTGTCTCACTGACAGGAGGCAGCCGTTTGCAATTACGCAGTGACGTCACATTGTTTACATTTTTTTTTATAAATGTCTTATTAAAAAAACTTTCTTAATAAGATTACCTTCAGTGGGGTTTGGTATGTCATGCATTCGCCTCGATCTTTACTCGTCTATTTGATCTGTGGTAGATACATGTAAGTATAAAATTATAAGATTGAAAGAATATTAAACTTTCATATTATTAACTACTAATTTTGAGTTGTAAGTATACTCTATATCAAAGTCTGTGTACGCCACTGCTTACGATAGGTATCTAATGAATAAGCAATCCCATATAATATTATCGACTTTTGAAGCGATTTCTGTGGACATTGATAAATGGCGGCGCAGAAAACAGCATAACAGTTTGAGGAAACCGATTAAGAATTTACTAAACGGAGCATCCTCTCCCAGAGTTGTGAGAAGATATAAATATGCGATAGAAAGAAATGGAAGGAGCGGAGAAAGTAGACCGTTACATTTTATTGGCGGGGTGAAAGGGAAATTAATGGATTTCTAGCGAAATGCAGGCTCGCAAAAACAAGTAGATACCGATCCACGTAAGGATTCCGTCCAACTAAGCATCAGGTGCGCGTATAAAAAATATTCAATAGTTTATTTCACTATACAATACTCTCTCAGTAATCCGCCACCCCAAAAACCAGACAAGGGTCCAATTAGTGAAAGCGGCGGATTTATAGTGCATACATACAAAATATGGTAAAAATTAAAACAGGTATTACGTAAAAATTGTTTTTTTTTTGGGAAATTTGTATTTACTAGCACATTACAGTTTTATTTATAATCAAAATCAAGTATTTACTAAATTATACATCAATTTATAAACTAAGTTTATTAACTAAATATTAAACAGAAAATCACTTGAAACAACCAGTTGTTCAGTGAGGCAGATATTCTTGAATGGCTTAGGATTCCTGGCTTTCCCTATGACCAAAAGCTGCAGTTTGTGTGTCCCGGTTGCATTGGAGCACGGCATAATTATTGTGATGCGGTCATTGGGCAATTTCCTCCCTGGTACATCACTTTCTTCGCGATGAACGTACGTTTTACGAAGGAGAAGTTTCCAAAATAAACCCGTCTCATCTGCGTTGTATACCTACTTATACGCGGCGGACTACTGAATTTTACAATCGTATACCAGCTTATTGTAGAGCTTGACTTTGTACTTTCAACTAGTAAAAATAAGCGCGGATTATAGTAGTTGTCGGATAATCGAGAGGTGGATTACTGAGAGTGTACTGTACATACATAATACTCGTAATATATTATAACCCGAACTAAATAATTTTGTCTTATATTTTTATCCTCAATCTTTTAATCTCCCTTGAGAGAATGAGTAACTTATCCTTGTGAACATTTTTTTTATGAAGGTTCCTCCGACCGTTGGTACAATACCGCATTATGTTCCGTTGACGCATAATAGGGCAGAGGAATTAAATAAAATACGTATTCAAAGTATTCCAAAAGTATGTAAAATGTTGGGGGCGGTTCGGACTCCAAAACTAGTTTTCGTTTGAGCGTTTTACCTATTATTTAATATGCTTTTATGTTAATATTTCATATACTTTTATTATAATTTCTATGAAATGTAAATCAGTTATAATATTTTATTAAGGTTAACTAACTTAAACAGAGTTTTTTTAGTTTTCTCTGGAATCATCGCATGATACTTAGTGTATTTATATATTATATACAAAGTTTATTGAACCGTTATAAGTTGAAAGACTCTTTGAGAAACACAGTTTAGTTGAAACAAATTGATTGAGATGGATTTCATTATAATCGACGGTCTTGTTTTGTATGGTGTATTGATTTTTGTAGCGATTTTTACCATTATTAAAATTGCGGCGTAAAAATGCACTGAGAAAATAAGGCAATCTATAATCAACAGAATTTTGTATGAATCGTCTGAAAAAAACATAGACTACGATGATTGCGTATAATATGGTAGTTATAAGAGAAAAAAACAAAAGCAGCCGAATTTGGTTTTCAGTGTAACAGTCTAATAAAAGAACATTACCTATAGGTATATTTTAAATCAAAATCAATTCGATATATTCAAAGTAAGGTATCTGATTAGTAGGTATTATTGACAATCAATAATTTTATTAGTGACTAAGTACTTGCAGTTTTAATTCTTTAAGTAATTATGTTTAAAAAAACATTCTAGACATAACTTGCTAAAACCATGTACTTAACAGTTTTTCTGACAGTTAAATCCTAACCATCTAGAAAGTGTTGTGGTTTAAGTTATTTTTTGGCAGAAAATGTACTTATTAGTTAAATAACTATGCAATTTAAACATATTATCTTATTACAAAGGGGTAGGTATACATATGATGGTTGTCAATAAATGACTCCAATTAATGCATTTTCTAATATTGACCTGCCTGATTTTGATAATTATTTGCCGTATCAGTTTTATCATTTATAATTAAGAAAAATAGTTTATAAAGATTTTTTTAAATCAGTTGAGAATGTCCAAGATGTTGATAAACTTCTCATCACCATCATTAGGGGCGCGACAACCCGGTGTGGGTCCTGGCCTCCTCCAACAGCTCCCTCCACCTGTCCCTATCCAGTGTAGCTGCTTTCCAATTTGGTACCCCCAGAATACGGCAGTCACTAGCAGCTCCATCCAACCAGCGAATCTTTGGCCTCCCTCTTCTTCTACGTCCTATCGGATTGCTGGACATCACTCTCTTTGCCGGTTCATTGTCATTCATACGGTGCACATGACCTTGCCATCGCAGTCTCCCAATCTTCATTGATTGAACTGCGCTGCAATCTTCGTACAGCCCGTAGAGCTCAGCATTATATGTTCTCCTCCAATTGGTGCCATCCCTGATCGGTCCATATATACGGCGGAGAATTTTTCTTTCAAAGATGTTCAGGGATCGTTCATTTCTCAGAGTTAATGTCCAGGTTTCCGATGCGTAGGTGAGCACTGGCTTTACAAGTGTCTTGTAAAGAATGCTTTTAGTTCGGCGGAGATACTATGCGGGACTTAAAATGTCTTAACAGGCCAAAGTAGCATTTATTCGCAGACATGATTCTCTTGTTGATTTCTTCTGTAATATCATTATGTCGAGTTACAAGAGATCCAAGGTATATGAAACTGTCGACCGTATCAAACTTGTATGCACCAATATCTAACTTTGGTGCGACTTCTCGTGGTGTGACATAGACAGGCATGTATTTAGTTTTTGCCTCGTTTGTTCGTAAACCCATTCTTTTGGCAGAGGCTTCTAGTACTGTGAATGCCTTTTTCAGTGCCAATTCTGATATTGCAGTGATGTCGATATCATCGGCATACGCCAGCAGCTGCACAAGCTTAGTTAAATATCGTGCCGCTGCCACGGGCATCAATTTTTGCATCCCGTATCGTCTTTTCTAGCGCAATATTGAAAAGAAGGCATGCCAGAGCGTCACTTTGCCTGAGGCCATTCAGTGATATAAATGGCTCAGATATTTTTGCTTGAAGCGTCACCCGGCTCTGTACTGGTGTCATTGTTATCTCAACAAGTTTAATTATTTTCGTCGGAATTTCAAATTATTTCATTGCTTCGTATAACCGGTATCGATTAATGCTATCATAAGCTGCCTTAAAATCGATGAACAGGTGATACGTGTTAATATTGAATTCAGTGGTCTTTTCTAGAATCTGCCTTAGAGTGAATATTTGAGTAACACATGATCTCCCTCGTCGAAAGCCTCTTTGGTAGTGCCCGAGTATTCCTTCTACAATGGGTTCCAGCCGCTGGAATATCAGAATGGACAACAGTTTATATGCAGAGTTAAGAAGTGTCACCCCTCTGTAGTTACTACGTTCTAGTTGGTCTCCTTTCTTGTGCAGGGGACAAATCAGCCCATCCTTCCACTCCTCTGGCATCTTTTTTGAAGTCCATACTTGGTGGATGCAAATGTTTGAGCAGGCTTTCTCCCCCACGTTTTATTAATTCACTCTGTAGGTTATCTATTCCAGGCAATTTGTTTGTTTTTAACCTTGTCATGGCACCTTTTACCTCATTTAATGTCGGTGGTTCTTCGTTATCATCCATGCCACATTGTACTATATAAACTGCTCCTGATCATTATTAAATTGTGTGGAATAATTTATAATATAACAATATGTAAGAAGGTTTATTGTAATTCATTTTAAATGATACTATGTATGGCCATGCCATTAATAATTCATAATATTTAGTCATAGTGTTCAGTTACTTCCATAATTCGCTATTTTGAGTAATTGCAAAAAACCGTAAAGCAAATTTAGTAATTTAGTACCTACTGCAATTAACACAATACTTTATGTTTGCAAATATATTAGTGAATAATCACAAATAACTAAAACATATTAAGTATATAAATTACATAATAATTGTGTCGATATTCGACAACTCCATAATTCAAGTGGATTTGTTCAAGAATATAACAAAATCGGTAAAACTACCCTTAATTTTAGCCGAAACAACATTTAGAAAACGATTCTGTAGAGCGTCTCACTGCCTTTAAATCTAGATGGGTAGGGGGTCCGACAAAGATCCTGGCCTGGGGCCCCGTATCAAGATGTAGGTGCCATGTTAATTATTATAGATTATTCATTTATCAAGGTTAAAAAGTTGACATACTTAACTGTAATTATTTTAATTATCTCAACGACCTAGACAACTATATCTCGATCAGGTAAAGAATTTGTTCAAATACCTAAATAAATCAGTACAAAAATACAAGCTGAATATAATGACTTTAGGTCGCCAGAAAGACAAAGACGGATGGGTATGGTAAAGAAAAAAAGCACCTCAAGGCTTTAGTCCCAGGTATCCTTCATAAATAGTGAATTATGATAAATCTAATATTCGGCAAACTATTAACGTTATCCGGTGACAGTACTTATCAAATTATTTCTGATAGATTATTCAAAACATTGTCACAGAAATGTTAAAGGCTGACTGTTTGAATAATAACCATTTATATTTGACGGGAAATAGCTGTGTAATCATTATTGTTATGTTCATGATTGTTTATGACAGAATATAAGATATAAATTGCAATACACAATAGAGACTGCTACACTAACCAAAACATTAGGTTTTACGCGTCACCATTTGAAGCCTGAAATTGCCTAAAGGGCTAAAAACAAAAAGCCCTCACAGTCCGGGACTCCAATTTGAATAACAAAACAAAATTAAATAGGAAAAAGACAATGGCGGGCCTGGGGAACAATTGAGGCACAATTGGGGCAGGAGATTGGAGTATTAGCAGCGACATCTCCAATGAAATATATTGCGCCCGTTCTGAGAAAGATAAATGTCTTTCGCTTGAAGTGGAATGCAAATAAAACACGTCATTTGTATTTTTTTCTCTGGCGTTTTTATTATACTCGTTCAAATATCCGAAATTTTCATATTTTATGAAGCTTTAGTGTCTTAAATTTCTCTAACTTCTTTTCGTTCTGGCATATAACTTTTTACGAGAATTTGTTGTTTATCTACTCTTAGCCTTATTTTTCTGCTAATTTAACAACAGTCTTGCGATTAATAAAAAAATCGTTTATCATTTTCTCTTGATGGACCATATGACATCCATAGATTTTTTTACGATCTTTGCTAAATGCCTAACCTACAGGCGGAAACACATATATATATATATATACTTATAATGTCTAAATAAATATATGCACGCTTAGCTATTGGACGATTGCCACAGAAAGCAATTACACGGTCGACAATTTTTAAATGACTTAATTCGAATGCATTTTTGCAGTTTTAGTTGGATCCACTAAATGGAGACCACTACACTGTTCAGTTAATTAACTCTAGCCAGGATTAAGGCTGTAGCAATTATTACATTATTACACATCCAAAGTATTTTGTCCTTAGAGGGCCAGACACAGAAAATATCTTTATTTTGGTGTGGTTGAATTTTGTTGTAAGAAATTAATGATTCAAATTTTATATAGTTATTCAGACCCTCTTTTCAATTCTCTTTAACAATACTTTAAAATTTTGCCTAGCTCTTCCGTCTTCCCTAATGTTTGAGCACACTCCTCGTCCATTCACGCGTCCTCATATTGCAGATCCACTATGTGCTGTTCAAAGTTAGAGAATTGTACCACTTTTTGTGCAATGTCCTCTTGAATATCATAATATTAATCTTATATTCGAATGAATTTAAGTTTTGTACTATTCCATTTGAGTCACTTTTGGTGACCCGTATTTCACCTTTCGGCATCTTCAGGCACTGTGTACACTCACCAAGAGGCAAATAAACACTGACCAAGTTTAAAAAAGGCTTGATATAAAATGTTTTGTATTAAGACAATTTTTACCACAAAAAGTATCGTATATTTCTAAAAGAACTCGCGTTGATAACAAAATGTACATATTATATTAACACGCCTCTTCTCTATATTCTAGCCTAAGCGGAGTAGGTAGGTATACATAATATTATATACTTCTATAGAGTGGATATTTTTTTGACTGGCTTGTATTATGACGAATAGTTATTAACTATTTACTCAAACTTTTGGATAATTACTATAGATTAAACATACATGGCAAAGACAATACGCGAATTTGCCAAACACTAGATTCAATGTCATCATAGCAATCTCTGATCTTCGTCAATTCATACTTTTCCTGCTTTACGTTCAAAATAGGCACAACAAGTTTATAAAAATAAGCGTGCAAGTTTATATTTGTTATTTGAATTTTTAAATTCAATAAAATAAATGCATATATTTTAACGAATGACCAAATTGATATCGAAAGTTTAAAATTGTACTCACGTATTTACATTTAAGTTAATGATATGTGTCCATCTTTTGATATTGAAAAATGAATATTGTACATACGTAATATTGAGATCGTAAATCATTTTTTATTGTTATGTGTTTCAAAGTGTTTCAAAATAAAAATAAAATATTTAAAAACATTTTTATTGTTGCTACTTTCAAACTATAATAAACATTTTTTTTAATTTAAAATTATTATAGGTACTTACTTAATGGAGTTCTACCACGTAAACGCCAATTTAATATTAAAAATCTTTCTAAATAATATTATTCATAACATTTAAATATCAAAAATAAAAAAATACTTTGCTCTTCGTTCAGTTTTATTAAATTTTACAAGCAAAGTTTTCTCTCCAAATGAACATGAGAACTGCATAAAATCACAAAGCTCTCATGGACCGTACAGGGTAATAATTTCATTCCGTCCGGTACCATTTAAATGAATGTTGCCAGGCACGACCTGTTAATTGAATTTCACAGTTCAACGACGGCCAGTGTTGCCAGCGCCTGTCTGAAATATTCATTCCAGTTCCACACCCAACCAGAACAGCTGTTCGATCTGACAACTTTTACAAGCGTTTGATATATGGCCGATATCAATCGGACACATTGAATTTTATCGTTACAGTCGAAAATGGCATTTTTAGCAATTCAGTTTTTGCGCACATCCCCGCCTTCGTGAATTAATTATACACCGAATTCCAGTCGACATAGATTTTTCATTATAATTTTCATCTCTACCAAGTCTAGCTTTGTCAGTATAAAAAAGTATACTTGATAAAATTAATATGTCCAGCATTTTGTTTTCTATCAAATAAAGACCGTAATGTGATGTAATAAAGTTTCCTAAACACCTTAAATGGATATAAGTAGGACATAATTGCTGGACACATATTCCGCTGGATTAAGGGCGGACGTGCTCAGCGTGGGTCAAAATGGAGCTTTTATTCTATTTTCTAAGCATGATCCTGGACACTCCTTAAACGTTGTAGATAATCTATTTATATAATTTTGAAGCCTTATTATCCTTTATATTTATTTTAAACATTTGATGACTGCATAAAGTATTTTTATTACATAAAATAGTATTCTTTTAAACCTCTCGTTCTAATGTTTTAGAATATAGTCATATTTCAGTACATAACTATGCAGTGGTGTTAATATTTTTTACATTTATTAATTTTTAAACGCATTTATAATTTATGACGAGATAATTTTAGTAAAATATTTACGATAAAAAATTATATTGATAATCTACTATAATATAATAAGTACCTATATTAATTTAAGTGTCAAACACTAATACATCTAATTGTGCATACTTTTTCATCCATAATTTTTTGTTTTCGTTGAATTAATAATACATATTATTACACATGTTGTTTGTCTGTTTTTTTAAATTCATTAATCCCTGCTTAACCAAGCCATAATATATAATAATTACAAGATAAAAAGAACTTTTTATATACCACGTTTTAAATTTCCTGTTGAATCGTATAAACTTGACAATTTCATGTATTAATAAATATTTTATTTTTGTACTTGAAATACTGAATAAATATAGAATACTGAAATGTCATTTTGACATTTCATATTGATTTCCATATTAACGCATGTATATATTAATAATTTAGTTACTAGGACCCCCTTAGCAACCAATAATAGTGTTTTACTTTTTACGATTTTTTTTCCGAAATAACTTTCGTTTACAAAACAGAATTAGCTGAAAATGAATTCAATTCTGCTCAAAGATGGCTAAAAGTAATAAAAAAATGCATTGTAATCGTGTTCTGATATATTCTAAATGTTTCAAATGTCTAGCTAGTCGGGAAGTTAGTTAAAAATCTTCAATCGTCCAATACAAATATTTAACAAATTTGCAGTGGACAAACAAGAATACGAGCTAATAAAAACGTGGTAAAAATATACGCAACCCCCGATAGCAAGAGAAGACCTGGACGGCCGAAATTGAGATGGCTGCACTGTGCCACGAAAGATTTAAAAATGCTCGGTCAAAGCAATTGGAGAGTGACGGCGCTGGATCGTCCAGGATGGAGGAAGTTTTTGAAGGAGGCCAAAATCTACCAAGGGTTGTACTGCCATTTATGATGAAAATGATAATATAGAGAAATATTATTCTATCTATAAAATATTCCAAAGTATGTATGATTTAATGACATAATTATGGATATATTATAGATAGACGAATATTTTTTGACTATTATCTATACGGCTTGGTTTTTAGAGGGTTTAATTGAATTTTAAAAACTAACCAACAAAATCTGTAAATTGTAGACTTAGTTCAATGAAAAAAAAATACGTATAATAGACAAAGTTTAGTATGCACTATTTATATCGGATCTTAACAGCCTACCTCCATCCTTTCGCAACTGATATATACGTATGACGTAATATGATTTTCAAAACTTGCAGACAAAAGCTCAGTATTGTAAGCGCTACTTGCTAAGTAATAATATGAAAAATTGGATTTACCGGTTCAGTGAAAAGTTACACAACAGAAAAGTGAAGGTTGATTTTCTCACCAAAGGATTACGCCGGCGGCGGCATAATTCCGGCTTCGGTTATTATCATAAACACGCTGCAATATTTTGCCACAATCTAATTATAATATTTTCTCGAGGCTGAAGAAGATTAGTACAAAAACCTCGACTTTTGAACGAAGCCTTTGGCTGGAATATTGCCAATATCTACCGTAAATTCTTATATATAGTGTTGTCATAAATTGTCACGCAGTAACATATTATATTCGGATGATTTTCTCTTTCGAATTTTTATTTATCTGCTGTTCAGAATAGAAAGTTAAATAATGTAATGCTGGAAACCATTACTGTGTCAATGGTTATTTAAAACAGTATTATCAAGTATAATCATACTAAGTATATCAGTGCATCTATTCTATACACAAGACTGCTATCGGCGACAATAAGTTAGTTATAATTGTCACAATAAGTGCTATGTTTTAACAGCACCTCTCTTGGATGGGCTAAATTTTTTTTAAACACCACAACAGACCGCGAAGCCCAATAATAGTGGTAAAACTCCCAGGCTTGAGGAATTTACATATTAGATTATGTAAATATAATTTGACCACCCAGGAATCGAACCCAGAACTCCGGGATGGAAGGCCAGCGTCTTACGCATTGCACAACGAGAGCCGCCTAAAGAGACGGGCAGACGGCTAACTTGTTGTAACAATTATAATATCTCAATACAAACATATAATAAACTACCCTCTATAACCGCCGATAGCGGCTGATAGTAGTCTTGTGTATAGAATAGATCGTCAGATGAATGCAGAACTATTCTAACTTACATTTGAAATTTTTGAGGAAAAACAACTTACTGAATTTATTTATTATCGTTATGGATAAATGGGTGCATCATATTTTAGTAGGATTATTGATGAAAAAAATGGTACAAAGACTTGTCCATATAAATAATAAATAACTGAAGTAGGCTGTTTCAAAAAACTCTTCTGCAAAATATTTCAAATGTGAGTTAGAATAGTTCTGCATTCAGCTGAAGAGATGCTCAGCAGTGATTTCCCTAGGTAAAGTGCCGCCCTTAAGCTGGCTTTGAATGCCGTCCTCTTTCATTTTTAATTTCGAATTGTCTGAAAATTTGTTAAGTACCTATTTATTCTACTTAACAGATAAATACACGAAAAAAATCTTTAAATTATCATACACATACCATCCACTGAGAATTAGCGCATTTCCATGAAACTTACTTTTAAAAAGTGGTTGTTTTAAGTATTTCAAGGTCTGGAGGTTTACAGGAACCCTCGTGAAAGTCTATAGTGCCTATGCGATAAACCGCCATTACAATATGTATTATAATACAACAATATTATAGATGTCTGATCTTAAGCTGTTGGTTGTGAGACATAACATCTATCAATTTTATGCAGAAGGTTGCGTCGCGTGAGTTATATTATTATATGTTCGGGGCACAATAGAAATAAAACACAGTGATGTTTTTTCTTGGGTTTATATTATAGCACTACATTTTAGATTACAGATATTTCGTGCACGGCATTAAAGAATAGTGAGACATTCGTATTGATGTTATTTTACGTAAGATTTGCATTATGATTTTAATTGAATTTGGATATTCACTGAGTTTCGCGTGAATATTTGACTGTACATTAAATTTCTAGACCGAAAATGCAACTAATTTGTTAACTCTCATTTCCGCTTAGTATTATTTTCTGTACTATAAAAATGACCATAGATAATAATACATCGGTTGTAGAGTTGGGTAAACCTCTACAGGAGTCTGCCTATTTTTTTTTTTAAGAAATTTTTTGAGAGTAAAGTTGTGGGTGAAATTACATTTCGATTATTGCAGAGACATCTGTGAAACATTTTGTAAATTTGGCAGTTGAAATTAGTATACAATATATTAATAATACAATATGACAATTGATATTAGCCTAAATAATTATTCTATATACAAATAGATAGATGAAAAAAATTTAGAAAAGGGTTTTTTTGTATGAAAATTTTTGTTATTTAATTTACGTAGCACGTTTGGTTTGGATTGCACTGATTGGAATGGTTTTCACTGATTGACTTTTCACTTCTTTTTGGTTTTCACTTGTTTGGATTTTCACTTTGTTTTGCGTGTTGTTGTTAGGCGATTTTTATGACATTTCAGATGTTTTGATGGGTGAATTTCATGTTGATGATGAGTGATCGCTATGTAGATGATGCTGAAAGCTGATTGTTTGTGACCTATTTGTTGCGTTAGGCTTATCCAGTGTGGATCCATACTAATGCGTGCTAGGGGGATTGTATCCACAGCCGAGGGCGTTTGTTGCTTGCTTGCTGGCAAAAACGATCTATCACGAGGGAATGGTGTTCGACTGCCCGTCTTGGTCCGGGATATCAGTGGCTCAGCTGCCCGAGCCCAGGACGAGGGAACGGTGTTCGCTGCCCGTGAGTGAATTTGCTGTTCTCACTCATACAGTAAGTCAGTTACGTACAAGTGAGAGTGTCTACATAGTACATGGGAATCGTTCCGCAGATCTAGAGGGGTTGCTGGTTATATAGGCTACCGGGTGAGTTGGGACTTACCTAATAAAGCTTGTGTGCAATATGGGTTGGTGATCTAGGCTACCTAGTGAGTTTGGACTTATCTTGAGAGAGAGTTGCTACGTGAGTATCTACATATTGTGCATGTACTGCAGGTGGGTTGCAAGGTCTTTGTTTGGTTTGTTCTACATGTTAATGATGATGATGATGATGTATGAAACATTCGGAGGTAGTGAAAATAATTCGCTTTTATCTGCGGCCTCCTTTTGTATGTAGTTATCGTGCATTTATATTCTTATGAATGTTTTTATGCCTGCATCATAAAACTTCCAGTAATTCGATTTATGCAATGTATTTATTATGCATATTTGATTAGGAGCTCAATAGTTTCTCAAAAAAATTAAACATTTAATAAGAATACATTTCATTAAGTGTTATTCTTTCATACTATTATAACCACTCTTTCCAGCTCAGCCTTCGTCACTGTAGTCAAAATACCGCCTGATCCGGTAGTCGTGGGCAGCAAGTTTTAATCCCGCGTCTGATATTTTAGCGTTTTTCACGTGTGTTTGGAACCAAAGCATTGCACCCAATACATTGATCGAATTACTAATAATAAGTTTTCATTTTTTTTTTAATAAACCTCTTCAGGAATCAAAAGACAATCATTGTAAGCATAAATATTACAATATTATGACGTTAACAACTTGACATAGCTTAGGTAATGAAAATAAGGAACACAGTGAAATATAATAAAAATACTAAAAAGGAGCAGTGTAATAAAGCAATAATAATATATACAAAATGATAAATTATAAGTACTTATAAATAATTACCTACACCGATGGGTCTGTTCTATAAAAAAGACGGCTATCGACTGTAGTTTATCATATGTATGTAGGAGGTTAATTTTTACAGTTATAGTTATATAATTGTTATAATGAGTATAGAATAGACCCACAAATGAGCTAAATATGATTTATAAAACAATTCTCACCTACATTTACCTCGAGACACACAGAATATATCGATATCTGAAGCGATTTGATCTAACACAGTTATTGACCATCCCAATTAATATTACCAATTAATAGCAGATTAGTTCCTGAAGAATAAAAAAATATACTTCAAATAGTTATCGGGGGGACACACCATTCAAAACAAGGAATAATGGCAAAATTTCAATTTTTTTAATGTTTTTTACCATGTCCGATCATATTAAGATCATATTATGGGCCTCCATAGAGTGGAGGGTTGTATTTACAGATTTCCAGGGTCTGGTTTATTTTTTCTTTTATCCTGTCATGCTCCAGCCCTACGCCCCAATGCATAGGGCAAGCATAAATTCGCGGCAATTCCCTCGGTAAATCGCACAACTCTCGCGTCTCCCGCCATGCCAGACCTGCGTAGATTGCTTTTGTAGTACCGCTTTAGGGTGAGGGAGATCCAGCCACGGCGACGGAACCCTTATGGCAAAAATTTCATATTCTTTTTCGGTGTGTGTTTAGACCCAAACTTTGGAACTATTAGGTTGAACAAGTGGCTAACATTCGTTTCTCGTAAAATCAAACATCTGTTAATAAAGCCTCCACTCCGTGAAGCCCCATATAATATTCGTGGGATCGAACTTGCTAAAAAAATTTAAGAATATCTCAAATACATTCTACCATTACAAATTACTACTCAAAAACAATAACACAATTAGGTAGGTAGCTCGTATGTTACCATAATTCATCACTCGCAGTTTGAGAAGCACTGGTTGGATTGCCACGATGGCATGCGACATTATACATTACACACCACGTTAATAAATTTTGTGCTCATGTTTTTCTGTCACATTTACATACATATGCTTGCCTTCAAGCGCTATTTATTTGAACTGATTTTATGTTTAACCATAGGCACGGGAATCTAATAAAAAAAAACATGAAATTAAGTTTTCCTTTACTGCAATGGAATATAATAACAAATGTCTGTATATATTATATTATCGATTATTATTTAACAGATTTTTGTGACTCTCCCTTATACGTCGTTCTCTATAGTATGCCGTATTAATTCTAGTAAGTATAGTAAAAAATAAAGAATTTAAACCAGTTAGCCTCCGGCAACCAATGACAATAAATTACTTGAACAATGAAAGCTTACTTCCTATATAAAGTTTTTTTTAGTCTCCTGATAATAATAATATATCATGTGGATAAAAAGACCATTTCGATATCGATAAATCATGCGTGAGAAATCGAGAAATTAGTGTCATTAAATCTCGATTGTCTCACAAGCGATACAGTCTGTATCCATCCCCCATAATTCCATCCCCCTCCGCGTTGCAGGCAGGCTTCGAATCTCAGCGATCCCACCCCGGAACACCCCGGTCGTTCAATCAGTTCCAAGTAATTAATTCTCTATTTGGGTCTCGTCCACACAGTGAAGCCTGTGCTATATCGTTAGCCACTTGAAACAATTGCCCTCAAAGCGGCACGATGATGGCTTAATTAGTTGGCGACCTCAATGAAAGTCTCAATCGAAATAATTGATGATGGCATCAACGAAAGATGCTGAAGTCAAGTCTTGTTTACGAGGCTCTGTCACATTTACAGTATTTTATATGTGAATGAAATGAATTGATATAGGTTTTCTTATATTTAAATGGACTACCATATATATGTAGGTATTCCACTTCAGCGGTGGATATGTGTTACAGACGAATGACGGTAGTAGTTGTTTGTGATGATGGAGGAGGCGAACATTAATTTACTATTATAAATTAAATAAGAACTCTGCCATTCTGGGCAGTGTAAGTTGACCTGTGTGTCCCTGATATCTATGTTAGAAATAGAGAGCATCAGTTGTTTATGTGCAGAACAAACCTGCCACTGGTAATGGTAATTGGGAGGGCAATAATTATGTTAAACCAAATTACTTCGGGTGTTGATATATTCCACTTGCGTCATGTGAGTTTAGGTGGACGCTATTTTATAAATTCTTAAAATAGGTTAAGCAAACTCGGTGTACTTCTTTGAACTTCTATATGAATAATTGTGTTTTCACTGCTTCTGTGTGTTTATAATATTATTATGTTATCTTTTTATATTTTCATTTTTATCGTTTTTATTACTTTTTTCTTTATAATTATGTTTCATTTCATGTTGTAAACGGCTTGACCTTATAAATTGTAATGTCCACAATATGTTAAAAAATAAATTGAATTGAACAATATAATAAATATAATGTCAATTTGAAGCGATGTGTTTTTAACGGGAACTTATAATCAAGTGACATGTCCAATTCATTCATAGGCTATCAATATATTATTTATAGCAATGAAGCAGTTCCGCAAGAATATTTATAAAATCACTAAGTTTCCGACGATGGGTACTAACAAACCACCCTTTGGCTGTGGACGAATACGTGGAGGAATAGAGAAAGAAAGAGGTGGACTATTTTTGGTGGGGGAAGGGGATTCATTAAGATGAACACTGGTTTGGTGAACTTACTTATTAACACAGTATAAATTATAAATATGAGTACAATATAATATTATGTTTGATTACACAGTGTGTGTAGGGGGAAAGTATTTAGTAAAGAACGCGTCTTCTTGGTTTAACAAGCAGGTCGGAACCATTGCCATTATATACGAGTCAGAACTGGATTCAAAACACTATTCAAAATTCAAATGATGGTGAATGAACTCTGTGATCACGGCGTAAGCGTAAACCAGAATATGTGACGAATCGGTTTTATTGTCGTCCAGACGGGTGCCGTCATAAAAAGAGGGTGCTAGTATGTATGCAAAAGTGTTAGTTAATTATTATGCATCAACTCTACTGACTTTAACATTCTAAATGGGCTCAAATTAATGAAGCAAAGCGAATAAGATAACATTAGAGCTTAGATTCCACGAAAATGATGCTAATAAACTGTTAATATTTGTGAACATGTAGACGCAAATAAATAAAAATAATAAAATTTCGTAGGCAATAAATTTACATACTATTAACGTTTTGGCTGTTTCCGTGATATAATATAAGCACAATATATAGTTTCTTTTCTTAAGTTTATAATATGAAGTCTGTTAGAGTAAGAGTATCCCGGTATAACTCAATTACTCATATTTTGACCGATATTCATAAAACTTGCACAACTTGGCTGCATAGTTGGTAGATAATATTTAAGAACGTTTGATCTCGAGATCTCGAAAGATTCGAAAGTTAAAGATAAAACTTATCGCAAATAACGCACTAGGTGATAAGGTGAGGTGTGGGTAGATACATGTACGCCTACATTCAACCGTTAGCGATCGCGTGAGGTTACTCAACCTCTTAAGTCGAGTGTGATACTAACATACGTGTCTAACTGGCTGGTTATTCACAGAGCGTTAGAGCGCAGCTCGGAGCAGGAGCACGGAGCAGTGAAAATTTGTAGTGCTCCACTGCTACAGATATTTTTTTATTATTATTATAGCTGAATGCAGATGAATTAAAGCGGCATTTCGAGTCGTATCCAGTATGCCCACTACCCAAGCGAGAGTTAAGAGGTTATTTTCAGTATGAAAATTAATTTTAATTGAGAAGAGGCAAATAATGAAAAACGATTTACTGTCGGAAATTTTGTTTAACATAATTAATAATGAAAATGACCAATAATGCCTTGTTTTAAAACTACTTATTTTTTACCATTTGTATACATATATCTAATACCTATTTTTTTACCCAGAGCGGAGCTGGAGCAAGTGTTTGATCCCGGAGCGGAGCAACTCGAAAAAGCTTCCGCTCCAACCCCCTGGTTATTCATAAATATAGAACGGCTAGGAAGAGGGGTGCGCGTATAGATTTGTATACCCATATATCGTTGTATATCTCAGTGATATGACAAAATTCAAATCAAAACAATCTATTTCCTCATTCTGTTTTTCAGGCGAACTAGGTCGTTGGCTATCACTAATCAAAATATTATTTATTATGATAATATTATACGCATATCTAATGGAAATGGAATAAAAACGATATTTGGAAAGAATTACATTTACAAAATATCTGTGGTTTTCATATGGGAATAAAATTAATTAAAAAAATATTTACGTCACATCGTGGTTCACAATATTCTTTGTACTATGTTTGCTCCTTGGTTGAAACCATGCAATTTCAGGTCTTCTTCAGTCTTCACAGTTCTTCTCAGAATTCCCGTTCAAAATTTATATTTAATACGAGGCATATAATAGTGTGTTTTTGTTATCACCCACTATCTTCATGAGCAACGTGTTTTCAACCCCTGTAAGAAGATTGAGTTATGGGTGAATAAAAATATTGGTAAATATATTACATGGGGGATAGGCGGTAGTCAGTGTGTAGTATTAGCTGTGAAATAATCATAGAAACATCCAGACCTGAAAAAATGATAAAGATACCTATATTTAGGCTTACCATACGTCCCAGTTTGACCGGGATTGTCCCGGCGTTTCGGCAGGTTTGGCATTTTGTCCCGGTTATTCCACGTATGAATGATTGTCAATGATAAATTATCATGATTAACCGTAGTAGCATATATTTATGATGAGATAGCGGGGAATGGTGCTAAAAAAGTTCATTCCAGCGAGAAGTACAGCTGGTACAATAAATAAATAAAATAATTGAAATTTCTGCTGCATCAGACTTGCATTCTTCTTTTGTAGGTACATACTTTTAATAATAAAACAATTTTTGGTGATTAACTTTGTTTCTTTACCATATACCTATCCCGTTTCTGTCCCGGTTTAGAGTTTCACAATTATGGTAAGCCTATCTATACTGCTCTCATAAGGAAAAGGGCAGCTTTTCACCAAAAATCACAAATTTAGTTAGTGTACAGTTAATGCTCTACGTGGAATTCTAAACCATTTGACATAAAGTCAAAAGCGGTATAAAATTTATTTCAGTATAATAATCGATATTTTTTATGTTTTTTTCACAAAAACGGTAGTTATTCTAAACAAAAAGACATTACAACGAGTTTTCTAAGCAAAAACACAGCATCGATTGAAAATATACTGGCTTTTGCTAATACCATATATCAAATTAACGATCCATATTATTTAAAAAAAATATTAAGAAAAGTTGAAAAAACGTTAATGTCTCATTATCTCAAAATGTGACTTTGGCAAATAGCTGCCTTTTTGCTTATGGGGACAGTATATTGTAACCTCACTGTGAATTGAGCCAAAAATACCTGGTATAAAAAGCCATTGCCTTACGAATTACACTATGAGGTTTGCTGATCAAGTTATTACGACAATATCAATCGTTGTCTGATTTTACAATTTTCCCCTCTTTTAAAAGGCTTCTGAGCGTCATCAAATACGTATAATATGGTATTAATAGGATTGTGTTTTTCTTGTTTCAGTCGTGGGTTCGGCGGTGGAGGCGTCTTCGCGGGCTCGGGCGGTAGCTTGGGGGGCGGTGGAGGCGGCGGGGGGAGCCAGGGGGGCTTATGCACGCCGCCGGCCAGGCTGACCGCTCGGGCGGCGGCGGGGGCGGCTCCTGGAGGCTGCCCCCCGACGAGACCTTGCAGGTTGCTGACCCCAAGTCCAAGGAAGACGTAAGGATAAAACTCTTTCCACTAGTTTTAGATATAAATCTTGACCAACTTTCAGAAATATGTGAGTACAAGATTACAGATCCCATATTTATAATTAAATGCGTTGTGTTGTAAGGTCTACTATAAGATCTACCATCGTAAATTGGCATTTCAGCGGGGGCGCTAGTCTCACATTAAGAATGTTGCCATACTTAACTAAAAAAAATGGTAATTTATAAAAAAATATTAGTAATTTGTACCTGTATATTGAATTAAAGCGCGTTACTCTTTTTTATATAAGCTGGAAAAGTCATAAATTGGAAAATATGTAGTAATATTGTGCTAAAATGTTAGTTTAGTCTCTAAAATAAATATAATGAAAAAGCGAAAAAAAACATCATAAATTGTCAGGTGTTCGAATTTAGAACTAAGCTCATCTCAGTATAAAAAGTGTGAAATTATATGTCAAATCTTAGCATGTGGCGCCCTTACTCAGCGGACAACTTATGCTGGTGGATCTATAGTTACATACAATTAAATAAATTATTAAATATTCTCACCCCTTGTCGCGGAGATAAATAATTGATACCCACTTCAGTGGGAGTATTGGATTGTATTTTTATTAAATACGACAACATATTGTTAAGTAATCGTAAAATCCAGGGAATTCAGAAATAATGGAAACTGAAATACCTAACGGGTGTGGAGTAATAGGTAACCGATCTCGAGTGTGGAAGAATATGTAATGGATTTAAACACGTATCAAAAATACGCTTTTCCTTCATTCTGACAACTGCTCTAGGTTTATGCACTGACGCTCATTCAATATTGATGAATGAGATATTTGAAGGTTACAACATACACTATTACAACACGTGTGTGGTTTATTTTCGTAGGACACACACACACATTCAAAACCCTGCGTTAAAATGTAGTGTATTTGGGGTATGGCCTATCGGAATTTTATTTATTAATCTGTTGTATGGTAAAATCATTAATAAATCGTCATATTATTATAATAGTCACTACGGTAGTATCGACTTATCGTCGTTGAGCTGTTAAAAGCTCCGATGTGACAAAATTTAAAATTGACAGGAGATAGATAATTGCTATATAATCAATTTTTGCATCCTCTGAATGAATTGATTCGTCTACCTACATAAAAGATTGTAAAGGCCTAGAGCACGATGTAGAACTATACTAATTCCCTAAGATACGCGCTAATCTCTAGGCTTCGCACATTGAAAATCGTCTCGACTGGGATAACACTCATAAATCAAAACTAAGCGCAACATGCAACTTTCTTATGTGCGTACAGCAAGGCCGTGTAAGGACAGTGACGTCACTCGGGAAACTAAAATGAATGCCGAAGTGCGACATTACGGGTATAAATAGTTGCACGTAGAGATTGCAATACAGAATGAAAATATCAATACCGGTTTTTCGGTATTTCTTATTCAATACCGGTATTAATACCGGTATTTCTTAAACATTTAAAAAAACAGAAATAGGTGGTTATCAATAAATATAGCTATTAAAATCTTTTTACAACTTTATTTAGTAAAAACCTAAATAGGTACCTACATTTATTATGTTAACATTTAAAAATATATATTGATCGTAATTATAGAACTAGCGATTTTTTACAAATAATTTGAATACTTATATTAATAGTTTTAACCAAATGCCTCAAAAGTTCATCAAGTGCCAATAAGTCCGACTGCAGGAAAAGCTTCTTAAATGCAACACTTATAGAAATAATAATTAAACATTTTTGTCACGGATGTTTTTTACAAAATAATATTTTGATAATTCATCGCGACAATTATTTATATAAATATATTTGATGAAATTTGTTTTATTACTTTTTCACCTCTGTTGGATTCATTCAATATACTTGCATTTTATCACCACATAACTTATAGATCATTTTCAAAAACGTAAACGAGTGTGCTTTCTTAATACCGAAAATTCCGGTATATTAGATTTTTAAAACTGGTATTTCGGTATTGATAAATACTGGAATACCGGTATTGCAATTCCTAGTTGCATGTATCTCCAAATGTTTTTTTCAAACTAAAATGTTTTATTCCAGCAGTGTGCGAAGGTCTATAAGATAAGTTACACGTATGTTTTGTGAATAACGATAACGTCACATCGACGTATTCGACACGTTGAATTTGAGACGAGTTTTGATGTGAGATCCGGCTTAAGAGGCCATTATCGGCAATTTAGATTGCATCGCTTACAAAATCCATTCTTAATAATACATCATAATATTATAGCAGATAGTAATTTTACAGAAAAAAGCAGTGGTTCAAAATGAAACCATTAAAAATACGGCTAGTACATGCCTAAGTCAAGCTAAATTCTAAATTAACTACTCTGGATGGTTTTTAATGTCAAGGTCAGTCCAGATGTTCTGCATCGCGCTCCTAGTAATTATCGATTATTCTTACTTATTAAGCTCTAATGTAATTTTTGCGTAAATTTGAAGTATTACGGTTTTATTAAAATGAGACATGTTAAATCAGAAGTTTTTATAATTAATTTTATTAAAATTTTGTGGTAAGTATATTATATTATGAGGTGTAATATAAATACATAGAAAATATTTGCCGACAATTTTCCGCGTTAGTCTTCGGCATCGCAAAAACTAGAATAAAGGAATAAAGGGCCGCTGATTTATTTCTTTATACTTTAACTTATATCACTAAATAATTTATAGAATTATTTCTCGTTTTTATTTTATTTTGGCCAACAATAATAAATTCGTTGCCTAGGCAACGGAACAATTCGACTATCAAACTTGCGTTTGTATGAAGCTGACTGTTCGCATATTCGCGTTTGGTGTATGTGTGGGTCGCACTTTAACGTAACGGTGTGCGAGCCTACCTGCCATACCTACTTCTTAACACAGCTCGGATGCGACATTTTATTCAGCAAAAACAGTTGGTATCGCAAGCAACAAATTTCACTTGACACTCGGCAATACCAAAATTTTGCTTCAGCTCATATGCATGAGCTGCTTTTTTATTCATTTCAGCTAACCACGTGACCACACTGTTACGGTATGGCTTCGCCTGTGTGCACGGAAGAAAGTTGCAACATTGTGCCCAGTTTTTACTTTTGACTATCTCAGTCGAGACGATTTTCAGTGTACGGCGGGGCTTATTTTACATAAATTTTAGACGGAATGTAAAAATATAGGTTAATACACTACATAATGCATTATATTAAAATTATTTCAATAAAATTGTTTATATTGTACCTATACAATTAAAGAACCCTGTTTTTTTCACTCTTATAGGTACTTTGTATTATGTTCGTGCTCAAAGAATATGATATACAGACGTGCATGATTTAAAGAATCGTTTTTTTTTAATAGAAAAAGTTTTAATTTGATTAGTTTAACTTATTCTGTAATTCTCACGCGAGGACAACACTTTATTGTAGTAATAATATTTTTAATACAATGTACAATTTTATAATAATTTTATTCCTATTGTAATGTTTGTTAGTTACAACCTTGCAACAAAAAAATGCATCAGAAAAATCATAAATCATACCACTTAACGATTTAAAAATTAACTAAGTAATAATTTTACTTGCTAATAAGTCTGAAGAAATAATTTGATTCTAAATGTCAAATTACAGCTTGTAGTTAGAATGAATTAATGTTGCTATTTTATATTGGTATGTTTATCATCATTATCTTAACCATTATTGATCTACTGCTAGACGAAAGCTTCCTTTAACATAGCGACCAATGCATAAAATATAATATACGTTATTTAAAATGAACAAATCACGATCTCCGTGCATACCTATATGACATTTTACAGAAACAGTCAATGTCACTTTCCGTGATTGAAATTGTTGCCATTTGTTTAATTACATTTTTTTAATAAATCATAGTAAATATAAATCTAATACTTGTAAAATAATAATTAATATATATTTCAAATAATGTATTTCTACTTTATCAGTGTTTAATTATTGTAAATACACGCATCGTGGATAAAGTATTCTCACCGTGTTTTTTTATTTAATAATAAAAATGCAACACGCTCACCATATTCATTATTCATAAAATTCTCCATTGATTAATAGACTAAGACTAAATTAATACTTGCAAATTATTCATTACATTTTGTTTTGTGTTTTTCTAGATCACTGAACACTAACACAATCTTCCTTTATTCAAAATTATATTTAATAATTCTATTTTTTTTAAACGTAATTTAAAAGACAGTGACTGTCAGTTTTGTTTCAGTGTTTTGCCACCAGCGACATCAGATTGTTATAAGTTCTTTTTATCTGAAAATTAGCCAACTAAAGTACCTATAATAACTGGAGTTAAATAAGTACCATGGTGCATTGACACATAGTATTTTATTGCTACGTATTTTCTATTTAATTCTTTTTCGATTCCTGTAGGCTATGCCTAACATACATCTATCCATATCGTGCTATAATATTCTTAGTTCTTAACCTATTTTAAATTTAAGGTCCATATTTTACACTCATATATTAACACTGAGAGAATATATTGGTTAAACGCTTTACTCGTCGGGGTTACTGGAGGGTCACTCTTAAATATATTGTTATTCAGACGTCGAAGTTGACATTTCCGTATAAGTAGAAAATATATACTTAAATACTCTACCTACCAGAACTTTGTTTTTACCAAATATATTGTAATAGTTATTTGAATCAAACTCGAGCTGAACATGAAATGCATATGGATTCACAAATATTATTTTTCTTCTCGCTTCAGCGTTTCTGAAAGCTTTCGTATAGTCGTAATAAAATGCAATAAAAAGTATGCTTACAAACGTTTCAGAAATATTCTACTTGCCATTTGCAAATATATACATTGACCATGCCTTAAAAACATGTTGTACATACCCAACTTTTACTTTGTTCTCCTTTGTATCTTTGTCAACACATTTTTTTTTTTTAGAATTATTATTAACCATGTCCTTGCTTTTTCTTACAAGGTGGTTATTAGAATTTTGGACAATCACAAACACCCAGGGTTTGAAAAAAACACATAAATATTGTTTCCTCACCGGGAATCGAACCCAGAACTCTCGGGCGGAAGGCAAGCGCCTTACCCACTGCACCACGGGAGCCGCCTTTGTCAACACATTGTGACAGTGTCTGAAGTGTAGAATCGTTTGTTATGCTCTTTCATCATTTTAACATCGATTGTCAATGATTTTTCCAGTAGGAGTCAGTTAATTTTATGGTGAGACAACTGATTATCGGACATCTGTATGCCGTTATAGATTAACGAAATACCGTAAATATAGATAAAATATTCATATTTATGTTGTGACTTGAACCAACAAATAGACAATTAAGTCTTATGTAAGTTTACATAATTATAATAAAGTAAGACTTCAGTAAGTTGTTGCAAAGATTCATGTCGATGGTGTGTTTATTAACACGTTAATAAAATATTGCATAAAAGCGTAGTAATGTTTCACAATAATTCGTAAGAACGAATCAGTATTCCGCAATGTATACCAATAACTTTTGTGGTACAATATAGTACAGGGTTAGCGAACCTTTTTACGTACGCGTGCCAAAATTTCCCGTATATTATTTTTTGATTGTCTGACGTGCCGAAAAGTTTTTCAAATGAAAAAAATAATTATAAGAATTTTACTAAAAACGTTCAAAAATGTAATTAAATTCTTAAGTACCTATTACTGTATTACTTATTTTGATTCTTTATGCACAAATTAACGCCAGAACAGCTCCGATCAGATGAGGAATTCTCTCGCTACAGTAGTCTCAAGCATTGTAAAATGATTGTAAATCGATGTTCATGGCGCGGGTTTCCCCACCGCCTGGTGAGGTCAGTGCGATAATATGATGTGTGGCTCATAAAACTTTAAGACCTATCTATGCAATTTAAATTAAAAGTAATGCTTATTCTTGAAGGGTATCTGCCTGTTATTTGTATACAATGCGATGCGAGTATTTATTTTTTTCTCTTCAATATAAAACATTCGCGTGTCACAGGTTCGCCATCACTGAATAGTATATCCTCACAGGGGCCCGCTTATAATGTGGGGGCCATGATTGTCAGTATAGGTATATCAACAATATTATGTAAACTTATTTAAGTTTGTTCGATGTATTGTAGGTAGGTACTAATAGAAAAATCATTGAAATAAATTGTGCAATTTGCGTATTATCGCCTTATATTTAAATAGTATTGTACAATATTCATGCAGTTCAGTGCAGAATTGGAATCTGAAAGCACACTATTAACACAAGACTTTATAACAATCATAAATTTCGCGTTATTACTTTATATTAGATACGCTTATCTACTTGCTGGTTCAAGTCGTAATGTAAGTCTGCCAGTCGACCAGTTGGCTTAGGGTCTAGTCAGTAGCGTCAAATCTTCCTAGAGTCATCACCAACTGACTACAATGTATTTGAAAATTGCTATGAAATTCATGCGTTTTTAATTCACTGCTGTTGAACAATAAAATTGTGGAAAAGATATAATGTATTTAGTAAATTCGCATCTCCTAACGACGCCGGATAGAAGATGTTTTTTTTTCTGAAGTAAGTCAGTGGTTATTTTTCAAAACTGGACATGTCCACTATTCACTCTTCAGAGATAAATGAACTTTTCAAATAAAAACACAGAGCGAAAACATGCACGCGACAAAACCAAACTGTCAGATTGTATGACAACATACTTGGTCAGTCCCGCCATTTCTTATATTGAAAAATAGCTCAAAAAGTAGGTTGACATCAAGACTAAGGGACTATTTGAATGTCAACCTACTTTTTGAAGCTATTTTCAATATAAAATTGGTGTTTTATGGCTATTTTTGAAAGTCAACAAAGTGTGTATGAGGTTATAGAATGATATTCCGTTATTAACTCATTTTCAGCATATATGGGACATGTCCAGTTTTGAAAGTCAACCACTGAAGTATAGAAAGCAAACTATGAATCTTACACATCTAGTGTGCGTCCTTCAAAACCAGGCTTTTCTGACGTACTCCCTAGGTCGCTCCTTCTCAGCTTTGAACGGAGCATTTTGTTCTTAGCGTTACGATAAAGACATCGCTCGAAATGGACTGGAACGCACTAGACTCACTAGAGCACAAGCTCTTGTTCGTAAAATCCCAAAAATTATCGCTCCGTCTCGTAGAAAAATTAAATATTGCATTCCGGTTCGTGAATTATTAAAAAGCAATAAAATTAATTGAGATACATATTTTTTACAAAATCTGTCGGAATAAATAAAAATATTTATGACGCGACGTAAACCTTGATTTATATCTGCGACGCTGACAACATCATGTTGTAAACTTGCATACAGACAGTTAATCCGTTAAACCATCTGAGCTTGGCAAGAGTATTTCCATAATATAATACATTCAACTATTAGGTACATAAATATGCAAATATTTTCGGAAAATTATCATGCACTCCGGTTTGTAAAGTCTTCTATTTCGAGCGCTGGATATACGTGTACCAAATATTATGAAGATAAGGAGGTGGGTGGAGAGAGACCATTTGGTATTTTATCTGTCTTAATACCAATTAAAAGAAACTGCAGTTACTTTTAAAAGTTAAAATATAACTGGATCATACACATGACATATTGAGAGAACTATATAGAAACTAAAGTGAGAAGGTTATATCGTATGAAGTACGTACATATATTATTATGAACTAGTTAGGAAAATTGCATAACTAAGAAAATGTTCTTCTGCGAAAACCTCTTCTGACACTTTTTCTACATTATGAGCTAAAGTAAATTATACTTCTCATTTAGAAAAATATGAGGCTGTTCTACGCTCCGTAGTAGCTATAAGTTATTTTGGTTTATTGGTTCATCTTAAAGCTCTACTTTGGTAATGTGATCAGCTCAGAAAATCTTCATAGTACACCAATACATCCAAATCTCGATAGCTTCCACTTCCAGTCATTTGACGATTAATTCTTTCAACGTATCCCCTAATCATCCTCCTAACCTAGTGACTTGATTCCAGACGATATAGACGGAGGAATTAAACATTATTATAATAGTATTGGAAACTGAATATGATACTTAACTAAAAGTAAAATATAATTATTAGTACGTAGCATGGTTACTCGACTAGATTATATTCCACACACTTAGTTGTATAATAATATAAAATATATATCAGTAGAAAAGCGCCAGTATGTGAACCGTAGTGCATAAATCAAGAATGCCTGCCCTCTACCGCACTTAGAATATATTAACTGGAGTAATAAAGGAACAATAAAATGTTGATAACATTATTCTATTATGTGTGTTATTATTTTAATGATATATTCGCGTTAATAAAAAAGCTTTATTACCTGCCTGCATTCTTAGTAATACTGTACTACCCTCCATTTAAATGGCAGCTACGAGCCCACTTCTACGTTTTTATTAATTTTACTGAAGGCACATTATTAAGAGTTTTTTTCTACAATAATTTCAGTTTAATAATAACATACATATATCATTGTATTGTATGTTATAAAACATATATGTCATCAATACTGATCAATAAAGAGTACAGCTCTATCTTATCATCATAACGACTATTCAGAATTGGGCAGAAAGCCAGCACTTCCTCGACCGATTGTGCGTTTTTGTGATGGTTTTCGTTAAAATCACATATTCTGTTTTAATTTCCTGCTTTGGGAGTTTATTTTTTTATAAATGAATATATAATAAATAATACATAGGTATATCCATATTTATAAAAATAACTATTAAAACGATTTAATTCAAATGATAATACACTAAATTAAAGAATATTACATTTTAAAAATATATTTTTAATAAACCGTTTCTTTTATTCAACGAATAATTCACAAGATTTGAGAATATAACATTCCATAATGAATTGAACATACATAACCCGAAAACACCTCAGATATATATTACCCACTAGAAAAAATACGATACTCGACGGGATTTGAACCCGTATATCCATTGGTATCGCGCCAATATGCTTTAATCAATTAAGCTACGAGCCTCATACCTAATTGCAATAATTTAAACTAGTAGGTCCTAAATAAAATGCGTATCAAATTACATTATTATTGACTATCGGCTTTTGTGTTTTAAATCAAGTAATAATAATTACCTTAATTACTAACCGTTGTCCGGCTCTCGCTAATTATTTAGTTGTAACGTCTACTTGAACTTGCTAACATTTTTTAATAAACCATTTCTTTTATTCAACGAATTTTCACAAGATTTGAGAATGTAGTAGTTTTATTTAAACCACAACGATATCAACCAATAACTAGCTAACTATATATGCGTCCGACATACTGAAATTACACTTAATTCGTCTTAAATTGACGGCGTCCGTTGTTAGGATTGCTGATACTATATGCGATGCTGGTAGATAGAGGTATCTTGGAAATGTAGAGAATATTGTGGTCAGATCAAGGCCTGAACAAAAACGATGCACGAGTGCGAGTGAGAAAGTATTCGGCACTCTTATAATCTCTGCGATACGCGCTAGAGTAAGATAAAAGGTCTACATAATATCTGTGAGCTAGTTTCCAAAAGTATCGCCAGCAAATCGTGGTGAATCGCTTCACGCAGCGTCGATAACCTGCAAGCCCGTGTTGCTAAAATTGCTATTTTTTGTGTTCAACATAAAGTCAGTGGTAAATATTTTTAGTTAATTAAGTAGGAAAGATGGTTCTGTGTGTTGTATTAAAATATGGTAGCCGTACTGATAAGCAATAAGGTGGTATTACGTTTCATAGGTAAGTTGATACATGATAATTTATTTGTATATTATTATATATTTTAATATCAGTGACCTAGTATTTCTTTAAAATAACTTAAATTGTGGATATCTTTACCTAATGGTTGCATTTTGACCGCTTAAAAATACTATATAACGTTAAAAAATAGAAAATTATATTTTAATTCTGAGCGTCTAGTGCGAGCACTTTGGGCGAGCACTACCGAAATGGTTTAAGATCTCGAACATTTGTAGACGAATGCGTTTGCTCCCACAAACCAAACGCATGGCACGCAGCTTCATTTAGCAATGCAACGGGTGGCGTCTAGATGTATCTATAGTCTATGGGTCAGATCCTTTATCCGATGTTACGATTTTGATTATCCGTCCCAAAAGGCTTAGCGATGAATTTTTTCGGGCTATTCTTCAATATGTTTTATATTGTTCTGTCAAGATCGTACCTAAGCATATTTTGCCTCCATTAGTTTGCGAATTTTATATACGCCCAACTATCACAATCCTCGACTTTCTTTTAAATATTCTATTTAATTTTGTTGGGAGAGATGCAATATTTTAATGCAATGTGTTTGGCCATAAGGATCATTCACGGTCACAGTTTCTGAGCGAGATCATAAATCCGAGTGGCTGTATCAATTATTATCATCGATGTCATATTATAGTCTTCTTAGAGAACTTTCTCCATCTCCCTTTATTGGTCTATACTAATAGATGCTTAATAATACATAATACATCGTTGCAGTTGAGCTATATAGCGTACCCATACGTATTTACCAACTTTAAGAGAAGTGGAGATACATGCACTGAAGAAATTGTAGAACTTCAGATTGTGACGCCATTCGCCCTCTTCTAGTATTATCGCATAATCTACAGGGGCCTTATGTTGTAACTTGCGAGTTGAAGTCGCCCGGTCGACATGACGTCATATGACATCATTGTGACGTACTACCGGAGTGATAATAGCATTCGAGAAATTAACGCTACTCAAACACTGGCGTTATTCATTGTCCCCATTGATACCGGGAAGAATGGTGGGACTCACATGTAGGCTGGTGGGATCCTTCATCAGCATCACTTAGACCAGGGGGAAAGGTGTGACATCATAGGACATAATTATAACACAGAAACTTCGATTCAAAACCTCCGCTCAGAGGATATATTTAATTACACTAAATTATACAAGCGTGGGTTGTAATAACATTAGGGTGGACATCGATTGTTTTACATTATTAATTACACTTAAAGGAGTCTTAGATTTAGCTATCGCACAGTCACTATGTGGGAGCACGTGTTTGAACACATTAGCCAAACTGGCGCGAAAGCGTTTTATCGAGGACGCGACGCGTGGTTTTGAGGTGGTTATAGGGATTATTATTAACACAATAACGGGGAAAGAGATTCACTAATTTATCATATTGAGACAAGCGTGGCTTTGCACTTCGCGTTGAGGAGGGCCGGCCAGGCCACGCCGAGCGCGTGGTCCTAGACACCTACCACTCTCCCGGGAGAATTTGTACTGTCCGCCCTTATCTACAACGACCCTATCGGTGGTGAGACAGCGGGGAGGGGTACAAAGGGAATGCCTTCGGTCAAGTCAAAACCTAACGGTGATTTTTTTCTGTCACTCGGCCGAGCGACGATTTCGACGGTAGGTACAGTTTTTTTTCGCCCATTGAGGGTGCTATTGTTTACTTAGCTTTGTCAGAGATTCTAAATATTCGTCGGGGGCAATGGTGTTTTTGATTAAATCGCTGATCTGGAATTTGAAACTGTCGGGCACCAGGGCCTTCCTTTTTCTTTTGGTGACACCATACACAAATAGGTGTTTCAGCATAATAATATCTTTGGTGAGCCGTGTGCTTGAGCGGCCCGCCTCGATGCGTGTTTGAGCTTACGTCACAATTACGTCATGTCGTCGGGTGACTTCATATCACAAGTTATAACATAAGGGCCCAGCATCTCAAATATGAATACCTAGAGTGCTATTTAGTAAGCCTAGATGAGAATCTAATAGTATGACTCTTAGCCGGCTCGCATATCTAAACTCGCCTCGTCTGCTGCATAGCCATAAATCAAACCTTCTAGAAACGTCGCACCGATGTTGCATATGAAGATCGCGCACATATGCGTCTAGTTTTAGTCGTACGTAACCTCTCTAAACGTAGATAAATTTATAGGAATGATCAATTCGTAGCGTGTGCGTATGAAGTACGTGCATTGGCGGCTTCGACTCTACTCGACGGCACAAACTAAAAAGTCGCATTATACCAATGTGCGGGGCTCCATTTGGTAACGTGTGTTTTGTGAATAACGATGACGTCATATCAACGTATTCGACACGTTGCAGACGGACGAGTTTAAATGTGCGAACCGGCTTAAGTCAATACTGATTGGATAACCAAACAAATTAAAAATTCCAATATATAAATAATTATAATAATGAGTAAAATCACTAAAGTGCAAAAATAATGAGAATAAAATAAAACAAATGTTGCTACATAAGCAACTTTACTATTTTACATGATCATGATGCAATTCCAACCATTTTCCATCATTTAAATGTACAAGTAAGCGGTCAAAATAATTGGCCAGCGAGCGAATAATGTAATCCCTACCGCACTCGGAACTAACCGAACTATCAACAATGCGCCAGGCCCGAACTAGGCAAGCAGAGAGATAGAGAGAGGGCAGAATCACTAACCGCCCACTCATTACCGCTGGCAAGGTGTTCCCAAACCTGCAATTAACCCTCCCGCGGATGCGCTATCTGATTGTTTTCAATTTGATTCACTTGTATGATAACAGTCATTATTTATTACGACGGGTTGCTTTACGATTAAATACTAATGGATGTGTATAATTATTGGAATGATTAATAATATACTAAGAAAATCAGTTTTGTTAATTCTACGATAATATTATTCTATATATTGCCATATGTTTTAAAGTAAACTCATCTTCAAAATGAACCTAATACCCAGTTTACACGTGCATAGATTTACTGATGATGATAGTACGTATTATCGCGGCCATAATAAGAAAATGTCCGTGTAAACATGTATTATCCTGCAGTTGCAAGATTGCATTCATGAATCAAAAAAAAATCTGAATTTTCATGCGACGGTTGGGATTTATTCGATCTGCGCCTGTAAAAACCTGAACTACACCGAGCAGAGACTCATTTTAAAGTTAACCGATTTTGACTACTTGTCAAAAATAGCACCATGAAATGACAATATCGCGTTTCACTTACTCTTGAAGAATGAGATTGGAGAGACAGTCCGCACTTTTACGTGTAAGCAGTTATTGTCACGATAGTTTAAAATACTCACTATTTCTGCTAGTAAATCCATGCATGTGTACAGGCGCTATAAGATAGGTAACTATTATTCACATTTTCCTCTTCACACAACAGTGGCGTAGTTCGTTTACTTTGTTTATTTATTTCATTAGAAAGATTCACTTCTTGTTTAAACAGTTTTACATCTAACATTTGGATTTTTTTGCGATATATTTATTTATCTTAAGTTTCTCCGAGTTATTAAGGGGGGACATGCTCGTCGAAGGTCAAAATTGAGTTTTTATTGTATTTTCGAACCATGATCCTGGACACTCCTTAAACGTTGTAGATAATCTATTTATATAATTTTGAAGCCTTATTATCCTTTATAGTTATTTTAAACATTTGATGACTGCATAAAGTATTTTTGTTACATAAAATAGTATTCTTTTAAACCTCTCGCTCTAATGTTTTAGAATATAGTCATATTTCGGTACATAACTGTGCAGTGGTGTTAAGATTTTGTACATTTATTAATTTTTAAACGCATTTATAAAACCATTAGCATAATTTATTACGAGATATTTTTTGTAAAATATTCACGATAAAAAATTATATTGATAATCTCTGTGATCCCAAATTTGACAAGAACTAGGCATTTTATTATTCAAAAAATCGGCAAGATTAACACATTTTGAAGATGATTCTAAAGTTATTTATCATAAGCTTTGTCTTTGACCATTTAAGTGTGATAAACATCTTATGAATAATGATTGCTTTATAATAATTATTGACCTAAGAATAAGGTAGTGTTTTTTTGAAATACGCCATTTCTTTTGTCATTCCCCAGTGGTTAAGCTACAACATACGGCCGTAGCCATAAATTGACAAACTATAATTGAAGTAGGGAGTATATATAATATAACGCATAATAATGTGTAAGTACGGTAATATTTGAATAATAATGTTGAGGTAGATTTTAAATAACCAGAAATGCAGCGACATATTACATAATATAGCTATATTTCCTTTTTATATCAAAAACTTTTACGAAATTAGTGGAATTAAAATAAAAAAAGGTTTTTAATTTAATTTATTTTTAGGACTATAATTATAGTTTAACATAATATTATAATATACTGATATAGATATAATACGTAGCAATCATACCACTCAGCATTAAATGAGTGACACACTACACATTGACTGCCGACTAGATAATTACTTTTTAATTACCACATTTAAATAGCATGCTGATTATATCGATTGGCCACCTAATCGTTACGCGCTAGGTGTGTCTTTGCCTCCAATGTATTAATATTTCCACACTCATAACTAGATTAATAGGATCTATTATGATTTGTTAATTACGACAACATCTCTTGTAATATATATACTACATTTATATAAATTGGAAGGACAATCTACGAATCCTCACTCACTCATCGAGTCTGTCGCGCGATGCACTACTATCGTCATGAGTCCTTCACTCAGAATGCAGGAACTCGCTGAAGTAAATGTAACAAAGATGAAAGTCATGTTCAACTGCTTTGCGGGCCATAAAGAGATCCTCATCAATGGAACTCAGCTCGAACAGGTGAAAAGCTACATCTATCTGGGACAACAAGTGTCTATAGATGGATGTATATTTGATGAAATTGTTCGCAGAGTAAAGCTAGGCTGGAGTGTTTTTGGCCGCCTGAATAATGTCTTCAAAAGTGACCTTCCACTATGCCTAAAGCGCAAAGAGTTCAACCAGTGTGTGTTTCCCGTGATCACATATGCGTGTGAAACATGGACACTAACTAAAAGAGAGATCCAGAAACTTAAAGTAGCACAACGTGGTATGGAGAGGTGCATGCTGGGCATAACGCGAAACGACAAAAAGAGGAATGAGTGGATAAGGAAGCAGAAAAGGGTTTGCGATGTAATAGAGTTCATTAAAAGCCTCAAATGGAGATGGGCTGGACATTGGCCGGGCATAGCTCGAAGAAGAGATAATCGTTGGACAAATTTAGTCATCCGGTGGTATCCAAGAGATACAAAACGTCCGCAAGGTAGACCTAGAGGCCGCTAGATCGATGAAATGATAAAATTCTGCGGAAGTACGTGGCAACGCACAAGACCGAGCGAAGTGGAAGTAGCTTGAAAAGGCCTTTATCCAGCAGTGGATAGACTCAGGCTGATGATGATGATGAAATTTATGTTGTTATTCATAATGTCAATAATATCGACTCTTATTTACTTTTTTACCACAATTTTGTTTTTTATAATTTTATTATGAATACTTTTTTTGGGTTCTGGGAATCACATAGTCAAAATTCACATACTCGCCAATAGATGGCGCCAAAGAGGGCATCTTATTAAAAGTCTTAAGTGGAGATGGGCTGGACACATAGCTCGAAGAAGAGACAATCATTGGAAAAATCTAATCATCCAGTGGTATCCAAGAAGTACAAAACGTCCGCAAGGTAGACCTAGAGGCCGCTGGATCGATGAAATGATAAAGTTCTGCGGAAGTACGTGGTAACGCAATGCACAGCACCGAGAGAAGTGGAAGCAGCTTGAAGAGGCCTTCATCCAGCAGTAGATAGATTCAGGTTGATGATGATGATGATGAATATAACTTAACAATTCATAATCACTGCATGTCGGCCATTTGGTGTAAAAACGTCAAAAATTCATCTGCTTATTTTGATAATCTCTAGAATCCTGAACTCTACATAATTGAGTCCCGTTTAATTGAGGCTTTCCAGCGATTAGGAATGCAGAAATTATAATAATGCAGATTTTTTTACGGCGTATTGAAAACCTGTGTTATTAAAAATCTATACAATATATAGAGATATGACAATTTCAATATTATATGTTGTATTTTTCTTGAAAGGTCATAGTTCTATTTATCGCTGTTCTGTTTTGCCACTGTTCTGTTTTTTCATATTCTGTTTATTCGTCGAATCCATGTTGTCTCGTCAAACATGCGGCGCATATATTTTTTAGTATCTTCAGAATCTGTGCGGCTTACCACAAAGGTGTGTTGTATAAAACCGTAATCAATTGGAAAGAATGATTCAATGTTGAATACATCTATTTATATAAATGTTTTTATTCGGTACTTATATGCTTACATGTGTTTTTAAAGATGGCGGGATTTCTGTTTCGACCCGTCATCTTAATAATAAACTATATGTTTTATAACAATTGTTATTAACATGTTTTTTTCTTTATTTGTTTCAGGATTTGGTTTATCCGGGTGATGGCCACAACTGGCGAAGTATTATATTCTCGTTGATGGTCATCGGAATGGTGATTGCCGGTATTGTCACTGCCATCTACCTTCTTGGGTATGAAAAACAATATCTATATACATATTTACATGAATTAAAACTTATATTGATATCATACAGATAATCAGATAAACACTAAGGCAGTTGCTTTAAACCTTAGTTATGATTTCACCATTAATAACTTAATGAAACATTAATTGGTTTTTGTATCAAGTCAAAGTCTTTATGTAATAACAGTAGTATCAGTATATTACGTGTATAACCTCTCAAGCATATTGTGTTAAATTAAAGTAAATTTAAACCACATTGGAAGTAAAAGCAGAGGTATCGTGCATTATTTATTTTTTAAAAGGTAGTGGTCACCAAATGGGGCATCATAACTATTCAAACCATATAGAAATATTTAATAATATATTATGAGAGTGAAAGACATAAATACGATATATAGTATCTCTTAGTATTAAGACCGTGAATACACGATAACTACTTAACGGGCCGTAACGACTCGAAGCTGACCATACCATCAGTGGTTTAGTCGCAAGTCAGATATCCATGATTAGAATTAATGCGCGGAATCTCGGAATGTAGACAGAGAAGTGCATGAATCCACTACAGTAAGTCATATGGGGGTGAAACTAAAAGCCAGTGTAAACAGTTAATTTGGAATTTTTAAACTCCGCACCGAATCACACATCGTATGCAGACGTCTCATGGTTGGTAGTCATATATTACAGAGCACCAAAATGTATGTTTTCTTTGCAGATATGTGGACGAGCTCCTGTACTGGTCCGGCCGCCGAATGCGACTCGAGGAGTTTCTTCGGGGAGAGCTGGCGCCGCAAAGACTACCACCAGCCTGGGTTTCACCAACGCACTTCGTCTTCCAGTCCGATGATGGAGGGCTCGCCGTCCTTGATACTGCTAATGATTCCATCACGACCCTTGTCACCAATCATACCCTTGTGAGTTCAATTATCAAGTGATCGATGTATTGTTTTTCAAAAAGTAATTTTTATAATATTTTATTTAATTAGTTCTCATTTATATTGACTTTATTTTCATTATATTAATTTCATAATAATAAGTAGAGGAAATCTACACAAATCTTAAAAAAATATGTCTATTAATCAACACAGGATTATTATAATTTCACTATTTTACCTGTCAATAGAATATAATACTTAAATTATAATTGAAGATAAATTTACACTATTACTTTGGAATCCATTTGCCTTTTGGGATCTACATATATTATGTATATTGACATTATTACATATACTTAGTAGGTTAATTGCCAGGTAACATAGTATAAAATTCTCGTCAATTCTAATTTAATCTTAACATATATTTAATTCCTCTATCGATAGTACAAGTGCTATAAATACCTACTTAGTTCAAATAATTACATAAAAATAAATATCGGTTTTGTAGTAGTAAGCATCAAGATATTATATTGAATTTTCGATAAGAAAATTTGACAGTTTACAACATTCTATGTAATATCATTAAAATTATTTATTTACTACGAAATTATTCAAGTGACTCTGGAATGTTTTTTTGCGTAACACAGAGTCAAAGAAAACTTTTTAGAGCCCCTAAAGCTTATTCAATAAATCTTGGGCTTTTTTTCATCTTGTAATGATTGCAGTGTTTACCTTTTCTACTCCAGCTGTAATAATTATTAATCTCTCCGCAAAAGCTCATATAAATTTTAATATTTATGAAGTGAGACTAAATTATTCACTTTCAACACTGCAGGTGGTTTCGCAATCTGAATGCAAAAATTATGCAAATTCACTTCTCTTTATTAATCGTTGTTTGTTTTAAATTGAAGATAACGAATTTTCTTTGGAATATATTTAATTTAGTGGAAACTATTAACAACTGTTAGAATTCTATAGTTTTGCAATAATACATTTCTATCTTCGTTGGATATTATTTATCAATCATTCTGTCAATTTAGGTTGTCTAAAGAAAATATTAGCTGATTGCTGATAAAATGACATTTTAAGCTAAAGAAACTGATTGTTATTTATTATTTTTCGTACTTGATTTGTTTTTCACCAATTAATAACGTAGAATTAATAATATATTATTTTTTTTTTTAATTGAAAAGGCAATCCATAATTCAGACTAAAAACCTATATTCTTATACTCGTAATATTATTAGCTCATGTCGTATTTGGCAGCGGAAAAAACTTGCCCTATATATAGTCATAATATATTATCATGGATTTGATTCCCCGGTATGGCAAATTCACATTTTTTAATGTGTATTCAAACCTATAAAATAGATAGTTGATAGGTTAAGCACCGGCTTATAGAGTCGTGGGTCCCAGGTTCGAATCCTGGGTCTGGCAAGTACACATATTGTTTTTCAATTTGTCTATGAGTCAGAGTATAGACCTAATAGGTTGAGCAAGTGGCTGCTTACATCCATTTCTCGAAAAACAAAAATCTGTTAATATAAACCTCTACTCTGTGAAGGCCCATTATGATCTTATTAGGATCGGATATGGTTGGGTAAGTGGCTAATATCCTTTACTCATAAAAAACACAAAATACGTATAGTAAATATTTTAAACTATTATTCAACTAGAAATATTTAATATGATTGTTCTTTGGTTCGTGCTTAACATTTAACTGTAACTTTTAGTTATCATAAAAGTATCAATAAAAGCAGAAATAATAGAATTTTCAAAGGTTCTTTTTTTATATTTATAAAACAAAAATCTTACAGTCCTTCCGGTCAATCTCCTATCGAAGGTCACACCCCTTCAATACCACGATGTCTCTTACTATAACAGCAACAGTGCCTAAATTATTTAAATTTACTCTTCTTTGCTATTTTTAATATATCTGTTTGTTTTCTCATATTTTTCAAGATTTTTTGACTGATGATCAATAGTCTTCATATAATATAGTATATTCTCACATAAACCAAGATAAACTCTTCAAAATTGCTTGATTTTCTCTAAATTGAATCAACAAAAGCATTTGTTATTCGTAGTACTAAAAAATTGTCAACAAAAATCACCGGAATTTCCTCGTTTTATTTTGAGGACTCGATGATATAATTCAATTACAGGCTGTATTGTGTTCGGTAGACGGATACGTGTTTCTTGTAGACCTCTTGCATGAGCCATCATCTAAAACAGTGCTTTTTAAATGTTTCCAACTGCGAATTATATATATTTTTGGGGATGCGTGACAATATTTTCTAACCGTAATGTTTACTATTATTTTCATTCAAAAACGATGTCAATATATTAAAATGTACTTATTCTGAGAATCGGCTCGTATCAGTAAATATTATAAACACGCATAGGTACATGTAAAAAAGGACATGTTGGTTTCACCGAATCACTGGATTTAAACTCAAGATCTATAAACAAGAATAAATCTTGTTTTTAGGTTCAATTTATAGAATTAACGTTCTGCATTAATGGCGAATCAAGATAGGCTCCAAATATATTATTGAATATTAGTATTATATGAGTGAATATTATTCAGGTTAACAAAATCTTGCCTTATGACTTAATTAAAAGGTAATAATATAGTAACTTAATACGTTAACCTAACTTATTATCATTGCTAAAGTTATTTTCTTTTCTTTCGACCATGTCCAATCTTAATAGGATCATATGGGCCTACACAGAGTGGAGGTTTGTATTGATAGATTTTGTATTTACGAGAAATGGATGTCAGCCACTTGCTCAACCTATTAGGTCCATACTCTGACTCAAACAATATGTGTACTTGTCAGACCCAGGATTCGAACCTGGGACCCATTATGCAATAGCGTAACGCTTAAGCCGCGCAGCCATAGTGGGTATTATTTAGGTAGTTTTTTTATATGATTGATATGTTTTAGTTTGGGTCTTGCACGTGTTGATATAATTGTTAAATATATGTGTATTTCCATAAGTCATCAAATAATTTTATAAATATTATGTTGTTCTGTAAAGTTTTTTTTACCAGTAATTGAAAATGTTTATCAGGAATAAACTGTTATCAGACCTATATGTATATATTGCGAAATAAGTAGGTACCAATAAATGTATTAGTTAACATCTTGTTATTTGTAAATAACGCGTCGTTACATCGAGAATATTAACAAAGAAAATAATCAATTATAATAATAATTTTAATCCAAATAATGAATTTTATAATAATTATTATTAGTGCAAGAACGTAGTGGTCGCGCGGCGGCGTCTTGCGAAACTCAAACGTATAACCGTGTGTAAAATGTTCGTAGACAGTGTCTTTTTTGGGGCATAATACGCACGGTTATACGTTTGAGTTTCGCAAGACGCCGCCGCGTCGCGCCCGCTAATTCACTACGGCCGAGCACTTACACTTGTCTCGTGAAAAAGACGTACATTTTTTTTAATTAAATGGTACACTCACCGTTTCTACAGAACTAAATGAACTAAGTAACTACTTAGATAATTCTCAAATTCAAATTAAAAATTATTTTTCATATTAAGAGTATGTGTAGTTCATATTAGTATTATACATGTATTAATAATGAATTTTAACAAAATACAATTTTTTGTACTAAATCCACTTCTTTTTTTTTGTGTTTTATTAAAATTATTAATAAAATATATTTTCACCGCGAATTAACAGTTAACACAGTTAAAAGAATATATTTATTGACAAGATGCAAATTTTACGGGAAAAAAAAATAATGCGAACCGCGATATGAGAAACGTTGGTCCTCGCTGTTACTGTAGACCTCTACGAGAGGCATCTACGGCTTAGACCGTCTACGATGATAACCGAAGGTGAAGTAACGAACGCATTGTATTGTTCACAGAGGCAGCTGAACGTGCGAGGCTACCAGTGCTCCCCCGACCTGCGCTACGTGCTCTTCCAACACAACGTCAAAACGGTACGTGATGATTTACTTAGCACGCGTCTCGTCTTTCAGGAACATAACTGCTTCGCGTAGACACATCAACGCAAAGTCTCTCTGTCTGTATGACGTCGTTCTTTGCAAATACCGTCTGCATAATATAAACTCATAATTGGTTTTTCTTCGAAACTTTATCCTTCAAGGTACTTAACTACTTTAACATGGCGTAAAATATATATCTTTCTTAGTGTTAGTATATAATGATATAAATAAAAGAACGTGCTTATATGGTGAAACGTAGAATAATAATAATGCCCTCTGAAGTGTACTTTTATGTTCATTGAGTGGAAGAAAAACTCAAGTACGTCCAACGTCAGTCGATCGGCTATTGCGGTGAGAGTTATTTCACTTTTAGTAATAGCATAGTACGCGATAAATAAGGTATATTTTAATCTTAAAGTCCAACTAATAATTGTACACACTTATAAGTACTCTATTCAAAACTAAAGTTTTGACATTATTTCTTAGGTATACCCATGAAAAGGTGTGGAAACAGCGTGGTGAATGATAATCGTTTTATGTGTATGTATTTTAAAATAATAAAGCTATAAATACTTTATTATTGACGATTGAAGATGTTTTATTGTTCATTTTTTTAGAAATTAACAACGTTTTCTCTCAGCTAAACAGACCCTTTTTCGATACAGTTAATCTAACCTAACCTAACCTAACCTAACAGTTAACTGCAATATATTATCTCATGACATTTACTCTTCAATTAGCTCGAAACTTTGAACAATAAGAATAATGGAGGAGAAACACGCGGTGACAACCCAAACATCTATTGAGATAACGCCAGTCTAGAATCTAAATCTCCCGATCCTTCTTTTCCGTTTCTGTCTACTGAAAATTTTTTAGTTGATTTGGTGTCTTTATCCTTGAGACATGGCCTGCCCAACAAAATCGCCCCGCTTCTATTTGTATTCTATGTAGGTATGTTTTAATATTTAATTAACTATCTTTGATATTTAACGAGAATGTCACTCTTTATATTGAATATACATAGTTTGAAAATACCTACTAAAAAAAAAATCTAGTAGGAATATATCTGAGTTATGTGTATTCTTAATATTTATTCAATTTAAACTGATATCATTATGGTACTCATTGACCCCTTACCTTATAGATCACAGGTTCTCAAACGTATTAGGACCACCGCCCACTTTGAGATTTAAAATAATCTAGTGCCCCCATATTTTTTAACTTACCTTTTTACATTTCCATCTGTTGCGTATCTTAAAAACAGTTAGGTATTGCAAATATACTTTTTAAACATGCATTATTATATGGGTATGATAAATAAGGTGAGATACATATCCTATTTCTGAGATCAAAGAATGTTTCAATGAGAGGAAATAAAACTCATACTTATTCATATTTAGAAGTATTTTTATAAACATTAAAGGAAGGCTTTGAATTTAAAACTTATCTAATGTGAAGGATGAACCTGGTGCATTTTGACGAGTTTGTTAATATCAGGCTCGAATTCACTTAAAAACGTAAGTCGCCGCGTTCAGTAACTTGAAACCGATTTCTCTTTTTAGTTATCAACGTTGCTACAACACTAAATTTACGTTCATACAAATACGACGATGGGAATGCTATCAGAAATCGTTGAACAACCGACCATAACCCAGGGTACAGTTGAGAGATTCGCTTCTGCAGCCAAATCGCATCTCAAGTGGTGTCGTGTCTAGATTCCGTCTAATTTTTAGAGATAGAATTTGTCTGCCGTCACTCCTCTAGATTTTCTTAACGCCCTCTACTTTTTTTGAGCCTTCTACTGCCCTCCTGAAAGCCTCCAGCGCCCACAAGGGGGCGTTATCGCCCACTTTGACAAATTATAGATCTATTATAGATCATTAGATACTTAAACACTACAAATTCATTCAATAGGCGTAAAATCGTCAATACTAGGAAAACATTGGCAACTAGGAATTTAATGGAGTTAACTAATGGTGTAATAATATATTAAGTACAAACTAATAATAAATAACGAAAGGCGAGACCGGGGTCACAAAAAGCGACTCAAATAGAATAGTACAAAACTGAAATCCATTAGAATTTAAATTCATATTCGTTATAGTCTTATTTTATCAATTTTATTTTCATTAAGTAAGTAATCAATATCTACTTTGTAAAATCTTATGATGGTTTGTGGACAGAGTGAAAGTATAAACTAACTACGCGAATAAACAAACTGTAGGCATAACGGTGGTGGAGTTGTGTCGAGTAGTAAACGGCAAGCGGCGAGCAGCAAGAGTTTCACTCAAGTATGCTAAACAGCTCCGAAGCAAATGGGTCGAAAATTTAATTTTCAAATTACAACAGGACCAAAACGTTTCGCTTCGCCTCATCTTTATATGCTTTACCAGTGAAGAAAATCTTTTTAAAAAAAATGTAAAATTGCTTTGTATTTTTAAGGCTTTTTAAATAACAGTATATCGATTGTTAAGTAACCATAAAAAATCCAATGCAATCTGAATTATGCAGTCTTAATTCGAGGGCTTAATGTCAAACAACACTATCTACAAAAGTGCAACTTTACAGGAGAGCCAAAATACGTTTTTTTTAGTTTTTTGTAACTCAACAAAGGAGATGTTTATTTAAAACCTAATGTTCATATTTTATAATTTATTGTGTATTGTACATTTATCTTGCTTATGGTGAATTTATAGGTATGGTTTTTAAAAAATATGAAAACAAGGGTAACTTTATTTAGTTAAATGTTTAACTTTACTGATGATTTAAGAATAAACTAGAAAATATTGACATAAAGTTGTTTGACTATCATGTATCCGAGAATGTAAAATAGCGTTATCTAAAAAATAAAAATAAAAGTTTTTGTAGATAACGTTGTTTAACTTTAACCACTCGAATTTTTACGTGAAATAAGAAAGGTTATATATAATAATATAATAATTTGTGACAGCAAAAGAAAACAATTTATTGAACTGTGGTAGACAACACATTTTTTTTTTAAACTACTACTGCGATTTTTCTTTTCAACATATTATTATACACGATATTTATCACTCCCACTTAATACTATCTAAACAGCGTTAGGTTTAAGAATGACCGCAACTAAAAGAGATAAGAGAGAGATAACATACTTTTTTGATCTCCCATCAATTAACACAGATGTGTGTGGTCTTCCTTCAGGCATTATCATATTTTATCTTACAAAATTCAGAGTGTGCTATCTGGAATTTACTCTGCCACATATTCCAACAGATTCAATCTTAAAACTAGATAAGGTCAAAATAATAAATCGCACTCATAACAAGATATAAACTAGGGGACGATATTATGATTCGCGCACATGATCAACAATTACACTCATCATAACATTGCGTGTAAAAATAAAGATGCTGAATAAATGCTGAATCATTCAGTATGCCTTATTTATGAACGTTTAGTTGAATATCACTTTAACACTTTAGATAGTAAAATTATATAAGGCCCCGTTCAGGGTGGACGTGTTCGGCGGAGCGTTGAGCGGCGTGCGCAACTCAAACTTATAACCGTGTGTGAAAATGTTCGTAAACAATGTCTTTTTGGTTATACGTTTGAGTTGCTCACTCCGCTCAACGCTCCGCCGAACGCGTCCACCCTGGACGGGTGCCTAAGTGTCATTTTTTTTTTACATCACGTTATCTACATCAATTTATATACTTATTGGTTATTTTAAAACTAATAAATCACACTTACAACAAAGTAGAACTAAGATGACAATATGATTCGCAGCTATGTTTTACACACAATTCAAAAAAATACTCGTATCATAACGTCATTATATTGTATGGGTATATAGGGAGACTGAATATTATATCAATATGTCTTATTTACTACATTTTAGTAAACAAATATTTTTATACTTTGGCTGATAATATTATATTCTCAAATTAACTAGTATTATTATGTGTCATCTCAGCAATATCAAGCTGATAATTTACTGGTATTTTTTTTTAGAATTTGCGTTATTTTTATAAATTAAGGACACACGATTACCTACAAAAAAGAAGGAATAATCTACGTCACGTACGTGTGAATCAAAACTCAAATTTGACTTTTGAATTGATTATTCATACCTGTTTGAATTCAGAGCATGGAATTTTAGTGAATATTTAACAACCATTTATATCGTAAAATAAATATATTCACATAACTTTCACAGTGATAATTTAACTTTTTGGTATGTTTTTTAAAACTGTATGTTTTAATCATTTTTAAATACTACCTAATAGTTTCCCCCTTACCAGCCCGCCTTGCACCACACTCGGTTTTTTTCGAACATTTCACGTGTCCCTGCATTTATATGTGAAGCATACGCAGTTTTTTACCCACTGAAGTGTGTTCAGACTGAGTTTACTGAGAGTTAATTTAAAAAAAAAAGTCCCCATAGGAGAGAGAAGCATGGAATATGGAAAAAACAAAGCTAAAATAATACGAACATACTGTAACTATGAAAAACTATTTGTAATTACTGTCAATTCTGACTTGGTCCATTTGATATAACCATAGTAGGCTATTTTAAATAAGAAATTATTAGTAATTTTAATTTGATTGCTCCGCCGTTAGGGCTTTTAGTACATTATATAGTAAATCAATAGATATAGTATGCTTTCCTATTAAATCATAACTAAAATTCATTAAATAAAAAGGTGTTGCTTCACTGAGATAAACTCACTTAACAGCTATGAGGTTTTCTAGCGGCGGACAGGAGAAACAATTTCGTTATAATATTATCATCTTCATAATATAATATTCCGTAGCAGAAGAATCCTCCGTTGATGAAAACATTTCCTCAGATATTCGAGATTTAAATATTATGCAAATATATTGTTTATCGATTTCAATTTAACTACATTCTATAAAAATATATCAAATACATTCATTTTTTTTTAAAAAATATTTTTTTTATGAACTGGTTTTATACTAATTGTATTGTATATAATAATGCAAATATTTTAATTTTATAGGTATTTCAAGTCAACGGCATGTCGTCATTTAATCATACAATCTTTAAATATCAATCATTCTAGTAATTGATTGAATAATTATTATGTACACATATTTTTATTCAAACATTTTAAAATCTCAAATTAAAAATAAATATTAAAAAACGTGTAGATCACTTGGCTTAAATAAGTGGTATGAAAGATTTTATATTTCTATTAATTAACGTATTTAACACTAAAACTGACCACTGGCTATAGTTTTATAAATGACAGTATAGGAATAGTATTAAAATAATCACAGACACATTAGTGTGAGTAAAAACACATGAATGTACTATTTTGATCGTACTAGGGATCGAATCAGAGAAATCTGTTGATTACGTATTGGACAACGTTGGTTTCCAAATGGATACTTACGAAACGATAATCCACTAATTTATGATGGTATTAAAATTTTAAAAACTTAAATATAACACAAATAATAGCAACTACAAAAAAATATTACAAAATTAAATTATATAGTATAATAAGTAAGCGCTTAACGGTGGAGCCTTGAACATTCTTGAATTATTTGTGTATTCAAAATAATATCACGCATAGCATTACAGCTGCAATAATAAAAGAAAACTAAAAAGAGCATTTCAGTTTCATAACTTATTCCCATATTGCATTGCAAACATAAGCGAAAAACCTCTTTTGAGGAAAAACAGTTTACAAAAAGATTTTTCCCAGCTCGCAGTCGTGTTCTACTTAAGAACCTCTCCGGCCCAAGAAGAAAATGTTTGCCCGAGTAAGCTTTCCATCCAGAAAGAGGTGAGGTGATTTTTCCAACCTCGAAAAGTAGAAAGAGCTCTGTGAAAATATAGAAAAGATTTCTGTCAAAACTAAACAAATCTTGATATTCTTTTTGTATGAAAGACTTTTGTGTATTTTGTGCAATTTCTTTTGTATTATTTGTTAGAGAAAAAGTAAAACATAAAAAGACTGTTTTTTTACATTAACATGAGTACTTACTTTTATTTTTTTCAAGTTTTAATTCTAATTTAAATACCTATATATCTTTTAATCTTAGGGAATATTTTCAATAATTTCATAATCAGTTCAGTTATTTAATATTTAAAACGATTAATCTATTAGGCACTAACTTCTTATACGGAAATTCCGGTTTCGATTCCCGACACGGTAACAAAATATCTTTGTGATTTTCTGCAGTCTGACTATTTCTGTGTCTGATAGACTACCACAGTATTGAAATTGGGCCTCGTGGCATGTTATAGTGTTAAATATAAAAATAAATATACGATATTTTCACCTAAACTGAGCATATAATATGCCCCATCGTAAAATGTGTGTTAAAATAGGCTATATAGAAAAACATCACGTAATTGATACTTGTACTTGTCCGTGATTGGTACAAGTGCAGCTCCACTGAACTGTTCTGGGTAGCAGACAACAAATCTAAGATCGCCTTGATGGGGTCCAACCTCCGCTAGGGCATGACACAATAAGAAGAAGACACCATTTTGGAATCAAACTAATCAAAGCAAAAATTATGGACCGTTCTCCGTGAATACACATTCCAATGGAGTTAAATTATTTAAACCTATATATTTTAATTAGTTCAATAGGAATTGTAAAATCCATTAAAATGCTGGAAGCTACTTACCCTAGATAAAAATGATAGCCTTTTGTCTGTCTTCTACGGTTGCTATGTACTGTATAATAATACAGGATTGCAGTTCGCCTTCCTTATTCTTAAAAGACATTTCAGTGAGAAAACAGGTTCATTTCATGAGTACGCCACATTTTTGCATTCATAACTGTTTAATAGGACATAGTGGTTTTCGTGTATGTATATACTTACTATTACAGCTTTTAGTCGTATTGCACTTATATTATTTATGTGTATGACATCTTTATTTTAGGTTTATTCCTGTACCTCTATATAATATGTTTAGGTTACATGAAAGAAATCATAACTCTGTAAAATTAAAACTTGGAAAACCAGTTTTGGTTTCCAAAAAGCACATTGTAGTCGACAAATAATTATTTAAAACGATTATTTTATTATCACATGTACTTATTTTCTATATCCAAGATTATATCAACACCTCTTACATATAAGGTCAGTACTGCAAAATGGTAACTTTAAAGTATTTTTTTTACCATATCCAATCCTAATATGGGCCTCCACAGAGGTTTGTATTAACAAATTTCTGTTTTTACGAGAAATGCATGTTAGCCACTTGCTCAATCTATTACGTCCATATTCTGACTCTAAACACAAATTGAAAAACAATATATGTAGTTGACAGATCCAGGATTTGAACATGGGACCCACGGCGTTATAGGACGACGCTTAAGCCGCGCGGGGGAATGGGACGATTTGGCACCGCAAACTGGCCTCCGCCGATTGGCCGAGAGGCCAGTTTGCGGTGCCAAATCGTCCTAGACCCGCCGCGCGGCCATCGTGGAGTCATTTTCAGTAGTACGATTTTAATAAACTTGAATGACACCACAAAGTTAATTTTACTGCTGGAATCGTATTTTTTCGGTTATGCTTATAAAATAATGATTAAATTTTGTTTTTTTTTCGATATAATAGTTTTATTATCTTTAAAATTATTTAATTAAGGCAATTAAGTCAAAATAGCCAAAAACGCAGTTACGACTTTTAACATAGGAGGTATTGATATTATTAAGGGGTCTATATCCTATTATTTATCGGGTCTAATAATATTTAGAAAATGTCTATTTTATTTCAAATAATAGCTAATTATCAAAAATTCCACCATCAGTTCCAATAAAAGTTAATCTGTTTTTCATTAAAGTTAGCAACACCAACGTATAATATACAATCATTACATAATATTATGTAACGATTGTAATGTTTTACTGGATGTGTTGTGGTATTTTTCCCCAGCTTTAATATGTCATAAATAAAAATGCTGTATCTCATATGTGTATGTAAAGGCTTAACGTCAGGGGCTCAAAACAATTGGCACAAATCTGCTATTAATACTGAAAAACGAAAAAATTAAGTACCTCTAGGTACTATGTATTTATAATACTAAGATGTATTAATAAATTTTATACTAATTTTATCATTAATTAACAACTAATTAGTTAAATACGTGGATTGTTTTCGTTTTATAATGTATCTATCAAATAAGACTTTTTTTTCTTTTTCCTTCCGTATAAATTCTGATAATTTTGATTCTGATGATTGCGCTTCGCGGGGGAGCTCCGCTCCCCTGGGTACCTCAGATGATGGTTACTTAAACCCTGACGGCTAAAATTATTAAACATGGAACATGCTTTGCCTACCAATTCTCTGAATGCTGGTTGTCCAAATTCGAAAGAAAATATATTTGTCAATGTAACCGAATCCAAAGGATTCAAGCAATTTTACATTTTTGAAAATTATGTAATTACAATAATAAAACTAAAGAAGTAATAATAACAGAAAACAATACGTCGTACAGAATGTAGGCTACTGAACTTAGAATGAAAATAATCGGGACGCGTAAGTAATCAGGGCGGGGCGCGGGCCGCGGGCGGGCTGCGCGTCTATAGTTATTATACGTCTATTTTTCGTAACGCTTTTGCATAAGAGATCATGAATAAAACATGTTCCATTTTAAAAAAGAAATAGGAGAGCATTAAACAGTAGAAAAGTGTAAATACAAAAAATATTAATTAGATACAAGAAAGTATACCGAATGAGAATCCAGCAGATCCCATTTTAAGAATTTATAAAACAATGCCCGTCTATAAATACTCACGCAGGTGGAATATGTCAACATCCGAAGTGATTTGGTTGAACAGAGTTACGTTTACGCTTACGTTATTCTGACAAGTGCTCTTCCATACATTAAAAATCCGTATGTTAACAACGATATTGATCAACAAAATTACCCAATATATTAAACTAAAATTGTTGTTTTAAAAAATGATAGGTATACTGCTGACATCGTTTTAAACCTTGTAGATATACAATTATTGAAGTTTAATATTGCAAAAACAATAAATGCACCACATTCTCCAATATACTAATTTTATATTGCACGTGTACGTGTACAAAAAAAATGTTTTCTGTAAAATATTATCGCGTAAAACGAAAGAGAGAGAAGAAACAAGACAAAATTGAGATGGCATAGATAGATACACAAAAACTCTGTAGCAGCGGTCATTCGTCTTTTTTCATACTGAAAAATAATGTCTACAAGTTGAGACGTTATCCGAAAAAATGAGGTTTATTATTATGATAAAACTGGTCACTTTTGATAAATTTGTTAAAATGACGTGCCATAAATATACTAGCATAATACCCCGTTTAGACGTGCATGGATTTACTGTTGACAGTAAGTATTATCGCGGCCATAACAGGAAAATGTATGGATGTATTATCCAGCAGTTGGCAAGATTGCATGCATGAATCAAAAAAGTTTGGAAGCTTCTGAATTTTCATGCAACAGTAGGATTTTTTTGATCTGCGCCTGCATAGTAGAATGATAATGGCGAACCTGCCGGCAAAAAAACACACTACGAACGAATTTTCAGGTTGACCGATTTTCACTACCTGTCAAATAGTACCATAAAATGATAACATCGCGTGTCGTTTGCTCTTGAAGAATGAGATTGGAGTGACATTCAGCACTTTTAAGTGTAAACAGTTATTGTTACGATAGTTAAAAATACTCACTACTGCTGCCAGCAAATCCATGCACGTGTATAGGCGCTATAAAGCAATATTTCATTTCGACAACATTGGCAGGAGAAATAATAAACTTGTGAATGCGGTGCATATTAATTGTATCTTTGAACTGGTGTATCGTGCTCAAATGCTATTATCTCAAAACGAAGATTAGACACAGGTGACACTACTTATACTGAAAGGGGCTCAAATTTACTGTTCAATTCACAATAATATTACTAAGATTTTTAACATAATTGATATGCCCTTATGTGCGCAATCAATTTCTTGCGATCTTTGCGATCTTTTCCCTACGACCTCCCTTAAAAGTGTACGTGCGCGCGCATGTTGGCAGTTTTTAGCGAGTATTGCTGCTTGTCTATGCTTGATTATATAATATATGTGCTTCTGATGAAAATCCAGTTGGTAACTCCTGCTTTACGGCAACGACGAAGGTTGTATTTTGCTTTTGACGCGTTGTAAGTAATTTAAGTTTTCCGGCGCAAAGTTTCGGCGCGATCAGAGTGACAGTTTCAGACCGAGATAATCTCATCTGTGACGGATCAATGGGCAAAAAACTTAACCGTCCCTAATGTCGGATTACGCAGGACAGTTTAAACTTGCCGCGAGCTTTGTTAAATGCCTCCCGGAGATTATGGAGGCTTTGTTTTAGCGCCACTCTGTGGATGAAGGTTAAACCTCGTTCAAATGTTAGCAACACGTGGCTTTTAAAATTAAATAGGGCAAAGTTCTATACAGCTGCGCTATTTTTGGGTTACCAGCAATACAGCTTATAATTTTTTTTTACATTGTGATGGTAAACTTTGTTGGTGAGAACCATCTTTTAAAATTTAGATAAAGAAAATCATTCGACAATATTCGAGTCCTACGAGTATGTACGTTATAATTAATCAATAAATCATACCTATTTGAAAACAATATAAAACAACTTTCAGCTAAACTTAACTAGAATATATCCGTATATACATATAAAATATTTGGTACAATTTAGTCGTCAATTATTACAAAACAAATGGATGAACAACACCATACTATTGGAAATCAAATGAATTCGAATAAAATCTATTCTAATTAACTATTTCTTTTATTCAATAAATAATCCACAAGATTTTAAGAATGTACCATTCTAATTATTGAACAAACATAATTCTGAAAAATCTTTTTTGAAAAAAGTAAGACACCCGGCAGGATCGAACCTGCGTCTCTTGTGTATCGTGCCCTGTGCATTACCACTATACTACAACTGCCATGCTTAATTGCGACAAATTTTAACTATAATAAGTGCTCTCCAAATTTCGCCCAGAGACGCAGGTTCGATTCCTGTGTGTTTTTAGAATTATGTATGTAAAATCTATTCATTTTTAAATCTTCGCTACTCCTCTTTATATGACGCAAGCTCCTTATGCAACATTAGCCTTAGGATGCTGTATCTCTTATTACAGAGTCAAAAAAAAAGAAGTGGAGCCTCTTGGGTGATTGTGTGTCTTCCATCTTACACAAATGACTTGCCCAACTCACCCTACTTTTTTTCATTAACTCCCAGCATAATGCATGTGTACATCGCCTAAACGTCCTAAACAATGCAAGTTCCGTGATTTGTCTCCCGGAAGGCTTGACAAAAAGCGAACTCACCGATGGCTTGTAGCGCTGGCTTGCACGACTTTTCCACATTCAAATAGGCGCATATTGTTGGACGCCGGGAGCTTTTCCGCTTTCCGCGACCGACGCAGTATCTGACGTCGCAATGCTCTGAAAGCTTCGTGATATCAACCTATAAATACTTGAATGCATTGAGATAGATTTATATAACTATCATGCTCTATAGTCTATATTGATATAACCATGAGTAAATAAATTTTAAATGACTTATTCTAGCACTTAATAGGAGCATTTGAATCCCTGACGGCCTAAAGTATTAACGGACATATATTATGTATATGTACCCAAAACTTTGAGCACATTATCTCTTTGGCTTTATATACTCACCCATTGCGTTAAGTACTCATTAATTTGGTACTAATGAATCTAGTCTTAATCGACTATCTAGTACTAACAACTGAAAAGTAAGTTATAAATACCAAACATTTCTGTGACACCATATTTTTATATTTAACATCAGGTTACATCGATGTCAACATTATACTTGTATAAAAAAATAACTATTTCGGTTGATAATGATCAAAACTACCGGAATATCTACTCTTGATAATGGTATTACAAAAAATAAAAGCTATCGACTAAAAAAGAATCTTTATAATTTAATATAATATTATGTTATCATTTTGTAAAATGCAATTCCAACAAATACTTATATTCCTCAATTAATAAATAAGTAATTCTTTTTGTCAACAGATTTAATACGACTAGTACTTCGGTCACATAATAAACTGTATCAATAATAACTACTAAGAGTAGCATGCACAATCTAAGATTTCGTTCCTAAGGATAAGTCACCGAAAAGCATGACTTAACTACAGACAATCCTGAGTATAAAGTTAAGGAATCCTTAACCATAGACTACTTTTGTTATGAACACGCCCCCTTCTGTATTACCATTTACCACTGACAGCTGCTGTCAAAATAAATTCGCATGTCTATAACACAGTCCATACACTCAAATTCAATTAACAATGTATCTCAATATGGATATTGATAGTGTTAATTCGTTTGGCATGTACTTGCAGAATATTATTTTACTTTTATACGCCAAACCCGCAGAAATACAAAATGCCAGGTGAAGAATGACACTTGACGCTAGTGTTACCATGTTAAAAAAATATCTTGCGGTGCCTGTGGAATCACGTATAATGACTTATAACGGAAACATAAGAATATTATAATTAAATATTGATATGTATTTATAGTTATTGCATTTATAAAATGCAGTTGTCATATTTTTGTCATGGTTTAACAATTATAAAATAATTTACCTAATTTACCTAACGAGAATTTTTAAATATGGTATTATTTTCAATAGAAATGATCTTAACTAAGGACAATGTTTCTGCATAGTGTTTTCTGCTAAGGAAATTTTAGTTATGGCAAATGTTTCTGCATTCCGCTCTAAAGCATTAAGTTTTAGTCTTGTCCATCTCTAAAATAATGATCAAAATTACAACTAGTACCTTTGTTCCAATAGAGAAACCAAGGTAAAGAAGGTTTTAAATAATACTTGATAAAATGTGAAAAACTGAACAAAATGTACTTAAAATATTTATACTTATATATAGGACAAGTAAAAGATAAATTCATTTAATAAATTATCATGAAAACACAATATTTAAAACGGTGCAATTTTATGATAATATTGTGCAAATATTCTGATAGAGACATAAAAGCTTTATGAAATAAAATAAATGCAATAAAGTTTGTGCTATTTAAACAGAATCCGTCTGTCTCTTGGTATCGATGTAACCTGAACGAGATATCTTTGATTTTCTTGGAACTCTTGTGAAGCTTCCCTCAATTAGATTAGTGACAGCTGATTAAGTCTGCGATGTGAATGGGTGCGCCAAACTCCTTCGCTTCGTACCATTTCCGATAATTCAACTCGGTTTTCTTAGCGTCTCAAATAATATATCGATACGATATGTTATGTTATATCAGGGGATAGACAAACCTCAGCGAGTTCATACTTCAGATAAATACGAAAATACTTGATATACTTGATCGTGTCATACTTCACTTCTTAACGTTTGGGTGAATAATGTATTTCTTTTTATTTTCTTTTATCACACCAATGTTCACAAAATTTCTCAACTTGTTTTGAAGGAATATGGTTATTTATTTTATACTGTCTCAACAGCTAACAGCATAAGACATATTATTGTAAAATGGATATTTGTGTGTTTGTTCCATTTCAAATTTGAATTTTCACTATAAATTAAGATAAAATTTGAATATTTTGGTTTGGATTTGAATTTGTTGTTCTTTGTTCAACATATTTCACTTCTGTCTAAATTATTCGACGTACTGTTCTATGGCTAGATTAATTAGTTAATTTAATATTAAAATGTAATTATTATGATTTTGTTAGAGAGTATCGATATCTTTAAATATTTAGGGGTGTACGTAATGGCAGTAGCACTTTGTAAAGAGTGCTCTTTATCTGAATGAGAACTGCTGAAGCAACATTCAACTTGGGTATCCTGAACTAAAGGAACGCGGATTTAGACAGACCTAGATGGAAGCTGAGTCGGCCAAGTCCCACACAGGATTGTAGTACCAGTAAGAAGAAGAAGTCAGTGGACCTATGGGATACTAGTATGAGCTGGGAAGATTCAAGAAAATTGGCAAGTGTCAGAGATTCTTGAAAGTGCCTCGTGGTGTCCGTATACTCCAACTGAAAAGAGAAAAAAAAAAGTGAATCTTCTATATCACAAGGGCATGCGAAATAAGTGTAAAACCTTTTAAAATCTCAACCACTAGCATGAAAAATATCCCGGTGGACGTCTCATTTGGTAAAAGTAGTTAAAATGCGAACAGATCGGATTTTGGAAATCATTTTCATTATCTGAAAAAGAAATAAAATTGGAAAGCATAATTATATTTTTGGAATGAAACGCTAAAATTATGTATTTTGAAAATCTTATGATACGTTACCGGTTATTACAAATACTAACTTCAGCTAAGTTATTTATATTTTATTTATATTTATACTTTTGATAGTAAGATAAAAGTAAGATGAAAGTTCTTCAAACACTAAATGAGTCGTCAACATATGATCTTTCGGTGGATAATTAACTGAGGAATACAATACATTAATATTACCCGTATATAGCCACATTAATTTAACCCGCAGCCCGTAGGCTGAATGTGGCCCAAAATAACAAGTACTTCATAATTAAATTTTTCATTGAATACGACAAAATTTTAATTTCCTATATACTATGTCCTATCATTCAAATACATATTATGTATGTATGCAGAGTGAAGAGTGATTGGAGTAGCTGATATGTAACTATTCAATTTACAATATTAAAATTTATGCCTCGTGTATACCTATATCATTATTTTGATTTTACCTTTTAACACTTTTACCCACTGCGGCTCGTCATAAATTATAAAATGAATAAATCAGCCCATCTTTCAAATAGGTTGTATACCACCATTATTATATTAACAGATTTTTTAAGAAAAATATTATTAGCCAGTCGACTTACTAATAGGGTCCTATTGATAAATATTGAAAAAATAACCGGATTTCATTGGCAAGAGCCAGGATTCTAATCTGCGATTCTTGGCTTCATAAGCGAATACTTTTGTTACTCTGTTACAATATATAATGTAGGTATATATATTAATATGGATATGTCTACAAATTGTTTATTTTTTAGACAATAACACCAATTGTTTCAGACCCATAGTCCACTTGTGACTGCTCTTTCTTTTTCTATAGATATATGCACTTTATGACAACAAACACTGATTGCGCGCCTCACCCACGACTACATTTAGAATGGTGGGTCGGACGCAACTATCAAGTAGGTACGTGAATATTTCCACGTGTTCCTTACTGTGCGATATGCATACATCCAATACAAAGTCCTATCTATGCACTACCATTTCATGCCTCATGTAAACGTGACCATTTAAAAATAACACGTGCTTATATAGAACCACAATATATTACTTGGTAGTGTATTTAAAATTCTTTTCTTTCAATAAAAAAAATACGTACCTAACGAAATATTTAAAAGTTTTGTGAATAATAAATACTACGTTACCATTTTTTCTGGGAAAATACATCACCATCGTCTGGCCGCAATGCTATGCACCCCCACTCGGTCAGTTATTGAAAATGTGGGAAATATCCTCATGTAAAAATGCCTTCGTGAAAGGCTGCAAAACAAAAAGCGTTTTTCAGCGGTTTCCCGCGCAGCTTTTTCCATTACACAAAAAGCTGGGAAATAAAAGAAAATCGCTTTTAATATTTTACTTGTGCATCCGGCCACCACATCTCCGCGCTTTTATCATACCCACTTGAGAGTATTGCTTGTATGAAAAGGAAATTTCGTGAACATTTATATTATGATAGTGAAACATTTTTTGCTGTCAAGAAAGAACGGGTAGGGAAATCCTCATAAATGGTGGATATCAGCGACATCTATGAAATACATAATATCTGAGGTTTTATGATTTTTTTTATTATGACGCATGAGTTAGGTGACAGTGATTTTTTCTCTACGTTATCTCTTCCTGGGTACAACAAATAAAGCTAACCAACCACTGCATAATATAATGTCTATAACAATATTATATTTGTTGCCGTAATACATATATTGCTTTAAAAATAATATATACGTGCTCACAGACCAGTTCCTTTCGTAAGGCGGTACCTCTACCTCCCAGAGGCACCTAGCGGAAAAATACGAAACTTCCAATTTGAGTCAAAGATAAACAGACAATTGTAAAAAATGTGAATTTGTCAAAGGACCCCATCTTATTATTACATATATTTTATGGTGATATTTATTATTAAAGTTTAGTTTTTGACTAAGTCATAGTTTTAATATTTTTTATATTTATTTTAAAAAAACATCGATTTTTATAAGAAGACATAATATGTGTATAACTTCTAATCCTTTTTATTTATATGAAATCTCATTTAGGTATGGTTCCAATATTGAAGCTCGATTTGATATAAATAAAAAGGATAAAACATAGACAACTTGATGTCAAAAAATAACATAACAATGGCCGCCACTTTCACTTTTGTGTGTAAGTATAGACGTTTTATATGTAATTTACTAAAACGTAAACTTCGTTATATTTATGCTTGCGTTAGTAGATTTGCAAATGTTAAAATTACAATACGTACTATCATTAATTCGATACCATGCTGCATAGAATATTCAAGGGACATACAAGCGTATATAAACATAATACTTATAATAAAAGTAGACTTACCCATACATTTATTTTATTATCAGCTGTACGAATTGCAAAACCTTTTTATCAGTATGGTTTAAAAACGCCGAATATAATATTATTCTGACACTTTATATTTTATTTTATTTACATCAATGTCAACTCGAAAAATAATGAACGATTGCTTTTGTTTTAAAAATATCATGTAGAATTAACATGAAATTTGAAAATAATGACATGATATCAGTGACAAAATAATCTCGCAGCTCGAGTGTTGATTGGCTGGGCCATGGTGAGCTCTGATTGGTCATTGAACTGGCCTTGTACCGTACTGTCATCTATTAATTATTATCATAACTGGGTATTTCTGATGTATTAAGTGGTCATGATCGCTGTATGGAAGATACATCTCCTGGGCTACACACAGGAAATTAATAAAGCCACCAATCAGACATGAAGTGCTGACAATTAATTACTATCAATGGTCGGAGTGCGTTACGATTATTATTATTACATAATTGTGCCCCCATAAATTTACAGATGCATAATTACATATGCTTGTGAAACATGGACACTAAATAAAAGAAAGATCCAGAAACTTAGAGTAGCACAACGCGGTATGGAGAAGTGCATATTGGGCATAACGCGAAAGGACAAAAAGAGGAATGAGTGGATAAGGAAGCAGAAAAGGGTTTGCGATGTAATAGAGTTCATTAAAAGCCTCAAATGGAGATGGGCTGGACATTGGCCGGGCATAGCTCGAAGAAGAGATAATCGTTGGACAAATTTAGTCATCCGGTGGTATCCAAGAGATACAAAACGTCCGCAAGGTAGACCTAGAGGCCGCTAGATCGATGAAATGATAAAATTCTGCGGAAGTACGTGGCAACGCACAAGACCGAGCGAAGTGGAAGCAGCTTGAAAAGGCCTTCATCCAGCAGTGGATAGACTCAGGCTGATGATGATGATGAAATTTATGTTGTTATTCATAATGTCAATAATATCGACTCTTATTTACTTTTTTACCACAATTTTGTTTTTTATAATTTTATTATGAATACTTTTTTTGGGTTCTGGGAATCACATAGTCAAAATTCACATACTCGCCAATAGATGGCGCCAAAGAGGGCATCCTCCGAATCTATATACTATATATAGATATATTATATCGCCAACTCAATACTACAACTAGATAACTCCGATTTGGTCATTGTTAGGAAAATGAACTTTAAACTTTACTTGATTAACATAAATCTAGTATTATATATATAGTAATATTGTAGATATTTTATTTAATTTATTTAATGAATTTATGGTTTTAAAGTTATCTAATATTTTCAAACACAAAATTAATACAGTTCTCATTAACTTCTGACTAACCTAACTTTATCATTTCATAGAGGACGAAATGTGGAATCATTTTCAATAGCTATCTCAAAAACAATGAAAATCAAGTTAATTAGTTGTAGTATTGAGGTGACGACATTAAAATATAAAAAGTACGTCTGTTATCTCTAAGGGGCCGATCACGATGACGGAACCCTTGAGGTTGTGCCATAAGGGTACGGAGTGTCGTATTCGCTGGTTTAACTGTTAAGTGCCAATTATTGGTGGTTAGACATTGTATTATTTTAAATAAAGCACAATGTTTATACTTAATCCACATAATTATGCGGTTATTAATATTATTGTTATTACAACGACTTATTTAAGGTTAACTTAACATCGATATCTCTGCATTTTGTAATTGATATACAGATATGCATTTGTTAACAGTTAGTAGCGTAGCCACGTCATCGCAAAAATATGCAAAGCATTGGTCTAAGCCGGATAAGAGGCCCTGAATCTCAGTCAGATGCTGTGTTAGCATTATTCTATCAAATCTAGCATTTTTAATATACACCTAACAACAAAATACAAATCTGTCATATGGCATTAAATCTAGCATTTTTTTGTGTCGGTAAACGCTTGAAAATTATCATAAAATATATTGAATAGTACACCAGATTTACTTAGAAATCAACATCATAAGCTTTTGAACCTTACAACGTAAAGTTCAAACAATAAATTAAATACAATATTTTTAAGCAGTGATCAAATTGCATACCCACATAATATATTTTAAATTGCGTGACTTATTCATTATTTTCGAAACTATATTATTTTTCAATATTTATTTTTACGGATTGATATTATGATATTTCTAACTGAGACACTGTTCATTAAAAACGAATGCTATTGTTATATTTATAATGTAACTACCTATATACATGACCATTTTGAAAACGTAACATGGCGTAGACTTTGACTTAAATAGGAACTAAAACATTCACATTATAATACGAACCACAACTCTGTTACTGACTCTAATAGGAAAATAACCTTTAAGCTGCCATCAGTTATAAGAAATATGGACCTAAAGATAAGGTATATTTTCGCAATATTTTATCAATTGATATTTACCAACCGGGATTCTACATTGCTATATATACCAATATCGCACATATTATTTGGATTCAATCGTTAAATATAGTTAACTTATAACTGAAGGGTTGAAAATCTATAGGGTTTAAGTGCCAAAAATGTGAATCTGAGATATAACAAAAAAATAATAAAACCATACATATATGAAAACTTACACTTTTATTTTTACAAAGTTACAAAAAAACATCAGTATAATAATAGTTTACATATTTCTAAAGTTAAAATAAACAAAGGAAGAATAAAATATTTAAACATGGACAATATTGAAATGTTCCATGTAGAGGGTTATGTAGGGGCACATAGACCCCGCCCACATTTCAATGTATTTGTGTGACAAAAATGGTAGAGTTAGGAACTTACTTATTAATTATAAAATGTAACTTATGACAATTATAACTGCGTATGAATAACAAATAATTACAAGATAAAAAGAAATTTTTATATACAACGTTTTTAAATTTTCTGTTGAATTATTATGCTTAATATGCTCAAACTTGTACTTGATGTAAATAAAAAACAAACAAAGAAAAAAAAATACTGAAATGTCATTTTGACATTTCATTTTGATTTCCATAGTAACGCACGTATATATTAATAATTTATTTGTTAGGACCACCCCCTTAGCAATCAATAATAGTCTTTTACTTTTTACGGATTTTTCTGAAATAACTTTCCATACAAAATAGAATTAACTGAAAATTAATTCAATTTTGCGTAAATATGGCTAAAAGTATCAAAAGAATGCATTGGCATCGTGTTCTGATATATTCTAAAAGGTTCAAATGTCTAGCTAGTCAGGAAGTTAGTTAAAAATCGATTGCAAGATTTATACTGGACAAACAACCACCGGACAAACAAGAATACGAGCTAATAAAAACGTTGTAAAATACACCGAACCTTCATTACTTAAATGAACCACCCGTTCATCAATGAACCAACATAAAAATATTAATGTTGTTATAGTTACCAATTCTACCACGCTTAAAATGTTGCGGATACTGTCACATAATATCATTATAGCAAAGTTTATACTATTTCCTCTAGTTATGGTATAAACAAAGAGTTTTTTTTTAACGTAGGGAGAATTAATGGTAACTTTTGGTTCACTTTTTCTGAAACATATTCGATAATTCTTAAAACATTGAACCAGATTTCTGGGGCACGATACAATGAAAGCCTTATAACGTATGTAGCCTGCAAATCAGCAAACTGGCACCTTGCCATACTTTGCCCCCTACACCATACCACTTTGAAATAATAATACTCGATGGGTATCATGTTGGGAAGTAACTACAGAGGCTGGCTGAAAAATGTGTTGCCTCAAAAAATAGTACAAGTGGGACTCAATTAATTATTTATAATATATTACTGCTAGAAACACCCGACTTAATTTTGATAGATTTTTATAACTGTTTCAAACTAAAAACAAAACAGTGGTGGTGTAGCAGTAAAGTTAAACGCCTTCGAAAAGCATCAGCTGGCAAGGTGAAGGTATTAATTTCTATGGTTTTAAACCCATTTTCACGGTCAATCTTTTGATCAAGGACATCACAATATACGAGACGAGTGTTAGTCACAAAACCTTTATTAGGTGACTAAATTAATAAGAAAAGACATGGAATGCTAACAGAATTTGTCAATTTTTAACACGCGGGTTAAACGCCGGTTTAGTCAACGGAAAAGTTTCAATGGCTTTGCCACATATTGAATCCGAAATAATGACATATCTACTTTATTTGCGAGCCTGGTACTGTCAGATGCCTCTTTCTTAATCTGAAATACACTACTCTGCGGGGTGGAAATGACTCAAACAATACTCTCTTTAGAACAGCGTTTTCCAAACTGGGGCGCAGACCAGTGCAAAGGGAGGCCCGAAAAGTTGAACAATGTAACCACTGGTTTTCAGTTTGCATGTGCATAATTCATAAAACAGCATACTACAGTATCTATCTGTCGATGAACAAGATGATGAATTTGGATTGACCACTTACTATTAATTGAAAAGCATAAATTGATAGAATTAAGATTTATCATGCGATATTTTTTCATTGAAACAAACATTTAGTAGCACTCTCCTCAATTTGATAATCTTTGTGTAAATAAACAAGCACAGCCATCTCATTAAAAACAAATTTTTTTAAAATCAATATATTATATTACATAGTTAACCTTCTTATTATTCTGTAAATTACGTTTTTTTACCATTTAAAAATGTGTGCATTATTTTATGAAATTAGGCGCCAACATTCGATTTTTTAAAGGGGGCGTAGTAACATAAAGTTCGGAAACCACTGCTTTAGAGAATTATTTTGAAGACATTTTTATAAAACTATGATGTCGGCTTTAAAGTGTCGTTGGAAAAGGTAGATAATTTGTATGTGCCCGTCTATTCAGTTATGAGACTTACACAGCTTGATTACGTCGTCATTGTTGTCTTAATACATTTTTTGTAGACTCTCATCCCGATTTTCGATCTTCTATATCTAAAAATAACTTCTTAAAAATAACGCATTTGCAACAATATTTGATGAAACCCGTGCCTAGAAATCGAACAATGGATGATATGAATCCGTTTATTTCAAACGGATGAAGTCGCAGGCGATTTCTATGTTGGGTATGTTGCTATGTTGGTTATATATATAGAGATATAGAAAATCAAATTAAATATCTATTTTCCGTAGTGTCAAATTATAACAAACTCGGTAAGGAGCTGACCGCAATAATAAATTCCGCATATCCGTTTTTCACTTAGTCAGTCATACATCGCCGCAAACGCCAGATAATAGCTGACTCGATTATTTCAATAAAAAGAATATTATTTTGATTGTATAAATAGCGAATAATATTTCATCGGAAATTTCACTCGAATATACGTTTCCGGTCTGTTACTATCTCAATCTCCGTGTCGTCCTGCACAATATCTCATTGTACCGAGATGCGGAACTCGGCTCCGTATCATAAGTTTAGTATTGTAACATAACTACTGTAACATACTCTTTTACCGACTGTTTACGCTGCAAATAAAACTTTGTCCTCCTTCCATCGGAGCAACCACCGTATCTCGACTTCTCATCTCTCCTTCTGATGACTTCATCATCCACAACACCATGACTCCCTACATATATGCGGGCTAGTTGAATGTGATATTGTTTCAAGAATTTGATCCATATTCTTGTTATTTTTTCGAGGCTGAGAATTTTTCAGCCTAACATCGTACATGCTCGCCAGAATGTATTTCGCCAGAATTCGGCAGAGTATCTCCGGGAGAAGCGCGACTCGTTACTCGCGAAATATTTCCACAACTTTCATTCGTCGCTCGGGTAATTCCGTCTTGGAGAAATATTATTTATGTGTTTGTGTTGTATTAAAAACTTCCTTCTACGCTGCTTGCATTCAACGTAATAATATTAAAATTTAATAACGTCATATTTTGCGAGGGTTTTCTGGGAATGTTAAAGTAAAGTTCGTTAATGTGACGGTGTTGAAGCTTGCTTTTTTTCACATCACACTAAAACAACTCGACATGAGACGCTGTTGATAATGTCCTTGTCATCTTGCTAAAAAGCGACGAAGAAAATAATATTTTTCACCTCATTATAAAGCAACCATAGTGTAGGTAGGTACCTATGTAAAGATTTTATCATACATTAAAATGAAACAAACCAGCCTGTGAAGTCAACAGAGCTAATATAGGGTAGATATAATATTATATTTTCACATTTAAAAAACGTCTACCAAAGTACACCTGTTAGCGAAAAATCTATTTTGTACATAATTCATTATGCCCAATTTTATAAACTTGATTTGAACACTTTATTTGATCATTACAAAGCTATAAAGAATCATATTAGAATCATTTATATTTGGATTCTATTTTTAATTTAACTATGCGGTTTCATAACCATACAACCTTGTCCTTTCGGTCAGTGGTTCCATAGGTGGATATCGCTTTGATTGATGACCTTCGCAGAAGAGACTGCATTTAAAGAAGAAAATATTTTTAAACAAAATTCCGTGTGAGTAAAGTTTCTTTTTCTTCTACAAACTTTTGGTATAACCATCAGATTTACATGTTATTAGCAAATTCGAGAAGGCTGCTTATTAAGATAACTACAATCTGGTGATAACATCAATGTGTGTTTCCATTAAATAAGTTTCTTTTAATCCCCAGTAGTAGATAATAAAATCAAAATAAATTTTATTCGTTAAAATTTTCAAAGGCATTATTATACGTGTGATTTAATTATTCAACATACACAATAAACATGCATATCATAAGCAATCTTTTAAAATGTGAAATAATTAAATTTCTGTGCAACCATTTTAATGTATATTTATACAATGTATTTACTAAATTGAAAAACTATGTTTATAATTTAATATTAAATATTAGTCTATTGTGCACTTAATTGAAACCCCTAAATTCTTTGAGGGGTAAAAACTACTTTCATAGCGTCTCTGAGGTCGTTAGTAAGGATTCAAATCTTGCGTCTGGCAAAAAATCTAAGTTTAGTTCACAGCACTGACCAAATGATTTGACCATTTTACTAAATGACTATTTTTCGTAAAGAAGCTTCCGTTAAGGCTATACCTCAGTTGAGGCATGGTCTAAAAACATCGTGGCTAGGCGATGCGCGGATTGTGCAAACAGGCCGAACGAAATATAATTTGTCATATAAATCCAACATGCGTCCATTTAATGTTCTGTTTATTGTTCTATTAGTAACAAGAATAATATATTCATTGACATGTTTTCTTTTTCAAGTAAATGGGTAACGTTTTTTAGTCATCTTTACACGATTTAAGAATTAATACCCCCCGTCACCATCACGAAACAAATTGACGTGTTCACAGCTCAACTTTCGCTCTCCGATTGCCAGCGAGTCCAAAATTTCATCGCACCTATAGTTGAAAATTATTTGGCTTTTCACTGAAGTATGTTCTTAATATAAACTCTACTGCATGGATAATTTCCAGTTTTGTTGACAAAATAAACATAATAATAAATACGTGGATACATTATTCTGTAAGATAAAAGTGTTTCGGAATGTTTATGTTTGAAATATTAATAGTAGGTAGATAATGGAGTTTTTACCTACTTTATTGAATTGATTTGTTAGTGTTTATTTGTCTTTTGGTGATTGTAAACAGTGCCTGAAGATGACGAAAGGCGAAACCCGGGTCGCAAAAAAACGACTCAAATGGAATAGTACAAAACTTAGATCCATTAGAATTTAAAGTTTATATGTTTGAACTTGTCTTTCAGGTGGTCTGTATTAAAAAAAATGCTCCACTATAATATTATATGATGGTATAGTCATTGAAACATTTTCAAGTGGACTTATTCACGACGTACACCATTTTTATGGATCATTCATTTATTGGCACGTTCAATGAATCGCGAAAAAACGCACGGGTTTCGAGACACTTTTTAGGCATAGGAAATATATAACGAATAAAACACAATATAAAACTTTTGAAATATAGATATTATATTTCCGTTGATAGTGATTGCTAGTGTTAATATATTTTGTTTAGTTATCAAGGATTTAGAGGATATCTAAAAACCTTGTCAAATGATTTTTTAATTTACTTATAAAAAAACACTGTTACGTACATTAAAAAATACTCCGCGAGAAAACTGCAATATGATAGGCATAGATACATAACGATTATTCCTTATTACACACCTTCAACCATCTGATTGTAATAAAATTATTGTAGAAAATTTACAAAAACATGACTTCAAATCTCTAGTTACTAAAAATCATGACAAATAATATAATATCGTGCATGTTTACAGAAACCTGAGAATTACGGATGATTTCGCGGCTACTCTGTACAGCCTAAATCCTTTGTTATCTTACTTATGTTAAAATCAGTGTGGTTGATTTATTTTCATAAAATTTTGTCACTGTCACGGTTATATATTATATTATATAAATTAGATATTTATATATTATGTAATTATAATTTAATGCAATTATATATTACCTATATATACTTATATTAAAAATTAATTGTAAGGCTATCGACTATTTGTAAAAATATTATATTAATATGTTTTGAAAAAGGTACATTCGACTTTTCATTCTCAGCTAAACTTAACCCTTCATTTTTAATGATTAAGTTAAAAAAGTAAAATTAAACTTTGTTGTCAATTAGAATTTTATTATTTCACTGAGTAGATACCAACTTTTTGTATTAATTTGTTATTCTGTTTTTTTCAGGTTTTTCGGAGAACATTTACAGCACACTATACAGTTTATGACGTCACAAATGAGTAAGTATATATTTAATACAATCCAAATAAGTAAATAAAAGTAACATTGGTTATCTATCTATAATATTATTTATTTTGGAAATTTTCTTGTTATTTTTAACGCAACTTAGCTGATTTTTTGATGTGACATGTATGTGGTGTAAATAGGTTATTACTCTTGTCTCTGTCATGGAAAAATTTACAAGATTTTTTATACCATTTTTTATTTGAGGCAATCACTATCTCATTAGTTAAAAAAATAGCTTTTGCGATCATTTTTATGTAAAAATAGTTGTTTTTTTTTATTACATTCATAGTTTATTTATAAAGCGTGAAGCAAATCTATCGCAACAACAACATTTCTGTATCAGCGCGTTCATCATTACCCGGCAAATCGGAAACGATCACAAAAAAAATACCCGACCCTTTCTTTTTATCTACAAGAAACAACCCTTAAACTGCTGACGTCAGAACCATACACACAGTGCTGTCCCGCAATATAATACGATTGATTACTTCGCTATAAGTATGAATAAAATAGACATTTTGTATCTGAATAATTGAGAGTTTTTAATGTAATGTTGAAAATATTGTACTACCGCTTAATTATTTATTATAAATATGATGAAGTACATTTTTACCACGTTTTTCTTAGCTCGTATTCTTGTTTGTCCGGTGGTTGTTTAACCAGTACAAATCTTGCAATCGATTTTTAACTACCTTTCCGACTATCTATCCATTTGAAACTTTTAAAATATATCAGAACACGATGCCAATGCATTTTTTTAATACTTTTAGCCATCTTCAAGCAGAATTGAATTCATTTTCAGTTAATTCTGTTTTGTATGAAAAGTTATTTCGGAAGATATCCATAATCCAATCCACTATTATTGGTTGCTAAGGGGGTGGTCCTAGCAACTAAATTAATAATATATACGTGCGTTACTATGGAAATCAAAATGACATTTCAATATTCTATATTTATTTGTTTGTTTGTTGCAAAATAGCAAAAAAATGATTTGTTGACAATTGCCGTATTTGTCCTAAATTAATAATACATAGAATTGTCAAGTTTATATGATTCAACAGAAAATTTTAAAACGTGGTATATAAAAAGTTATTTTTATCTTGTAATTATTATCAATTATAACACAGTGAGGTGTAGTATTATATATTATGCAAAATTGATCATAAATCATCTAATAATGAAAGAGAATCTGTAAATACAACATTCTTCTTCCCGTACCATCCTCTATCGAATATTGGCTACGCATTGTCATATTATAACATATATAAATTTATTCTTAACACTGTTATGAACGTCTTCAATTTATGAGTTGTAATGTTCACGGTATGTAAAAATAAATAAATTTGAATTTTAATTTGAAAAAATTACCATATTCCAGTGCTGTTTATAATCTTATTATATTATGCAAAAAGTACATGCAGTGATATAGTGGAATGCTTTTATTACCATTGCTAAATACTGTAAAGTCAGGAAATATCACCAATTTTCATAACAAAGATCACAAAATACATATATATAATATATCTCTTTGATAAATATTGAAAGCAAAATAATACAATATTGCCAAAATTATGAGTCAATTTGCAAACTCCAAAAAAAATTTTGACAAATATAATGTATTTAAATACTACATAATATTAAAATATTAAATGTATACCTAATGAATATATTAACAAAATAATAATTACAAAAACAGCTATAACCACGGATATTCTATTTACCAAATTGTGACTTTATTGTTCATTTTAAACGGTGACGTTCACAGTAATACCGTATTGTAGTATTAATAATAATATAGGTATTTAAAAGTAAGAATTAATTTTGATGTTAAGTATTTCCGATAAAATATCCCATAGCCATCCCACAAAGTCAGAAAATTGTCCAGACTAATCATCCAAAGATACTCAATTGTTGACCTTCACAGAGCATATTATGAGTGATAATCCTTTACTTCTTTATCCTCTAAAATGTCAAGATTCTCTTTACTTGAGAAATTTATATTGATATTCGAGAATTCGTGAAAGTTTCATTAATTACAATTACGATTTTTTATGAATAACATAAAAAAATCTTTCTCGAAAATTCTCGAAAAATCACAAGCTCTACGCATGAGCCCTCAAGTATAATTTTCTACTTAAACTCTCGTTACAGGTACCTATTGTGTAATTCCACCATGATAGTTCAATTATTTTTCTTCTTGTATTTCACTCAAGACATTGTGTAACCGGTTCGCTAACATATTTGCGAGCCCGTAGATATACATCACTGTCCACGTCACTCTTATCCATCGGAACAAGCCAGTCGAAAGATCGCGTGGCAGACCATCACAGCCCTGCTTCGGTTTGACACTCCTTTGTTGTGCGATTTGACAAACGGAGTAAGAGCACAACGGAGGGGGCCGATAGCGGAAGCGATTACTGAAGGTCCGCCATTGTGATGTGGCCTCTGTGGGGCTTCAATTGTTTCACCTTGTGCAGTGAGCTAGTTTGCCTTTCCTAGGTTCACTCAATCATTGCTTGGTGTTGTGATTTCATTGGTTAAGACAAAGTTCCTTGTTCATTTAACGATTTTTAAAAACAAACATATTAAAGGATATGCAATGTAGTGTGAATAATTAGTAACATGGTATTTGTTCACTAATCCATTAGGATTTAAATTTTGGACTATTCCATTTGAGTCGTTTTCTGCGACCTGGGTTTCGCCTTTCGGCATCTTCAGGTACTGTGTACACTTACCGAAAGCCAAATAAATACTGACAAACGAATACTATTAACTCTAACTTATATAACCAATCAGTACAATAAAGTGGGTAAATACTCCATTACCTACCTATCAAGTCAAGGGTCACAATAAAAAATATAACAAACCAAATATGAATAGTTGAAGTGTTTTTAATAAACCTCCTATCTTATTAATAATAATATACTCGATAAGCGTATAGTAAATCGTCAAAACCTAATAATAGATCATTAGTAATTAGTTATCTAATATATAAAAATTAATATTTGTGTGTTTGTGTATTTGTTTGTTCGTATTTAATGCGCAGCCATACCGTTCATCCGATTGCGATAAAACTTTGTAAACTTATTGCTTGCACTTGCGGGAAGAGTATAGGCTATACTAATATATAAAAATGAATGTCTGTCTGTCTGTATGTCTGTCTGTCTGTGTGTCTGTCCCGTATGCGTTCCTATACCATTCATCCGAATGCAATGAAATTTTGGTAAGTGGTTGTATGCACACCCATGAAGGTTTCTGAATTAGAAAAATCCTCATCTTCTTCTTCTTCTTCATTCTATTTTCTTTTATTCGTATGGTTCATATACCATTCATCCGATTGCAATGAAATTTTGGTAAGTGGTTGTATGCACATCCATGAAGGTTTCTGAATTAGAAAAATCCTCATCTTCTTCTTCTTCTTCATTCTATCTTCTTTTATTCATATGGTTCCTATACCATTCATCCGATTGCGATGAAACCTTCGTCAGTTGTTGTGTTAACACCCGCAAAGGTTTCTGAAATAGTACAACTATCTTCTTCTTCTTCATTTTATCTTCTTTTATTCGTATGGTCCTTATACCATTCATCCGATTGCAATAAAACCTTCGTCAGTTGTTGTGTTAACACCCGCAAAGGTTTCTGAAATAGTACAACTATCTTCTTCTTCTTCATTTTATCTTCTTTTATTCGTATGGTCCTTATACCATTCATCCGATTGCAATAAAACCTTCGTCAGTTGTTGTGTTAACACCCGCAAAGGTTTCTGAAATAGTACAACCATCTTCTTCTTTTTCTTCTTCTTCATTTTATTTTCTTTTATTCGTATGGTCCCTATACCATTCATCCGATTGCAATAAAACTTTCGTCAGTTGTTGTGGTAACACCCGCAATGGTTTTTGAATTAGTACAACCATCTTCTTCTTCTTCTTTTTCTTCTTTTTCTTCTATTCTATATTCTTCTATTCGTAAGCGTTCCTATTCCATTCATCCGATTGCAATAAAATTTTCGTCAATAATTGTGCCAACACCCGCGAAGGTTTCTGAATTAGTACAACCATCTTCTTCTTCTTCATTCTATCTTCTTTTATTCGTATGGTCCCTATTCCATTCATCCAATTGCGATTAAACCTTCGTCAGTTATTGTGGTAACACCCGCAATGGTTTTTGAATTAGTACAACTATCTTTTTCTTCTTCCTTGGTTCCTATACCAGCGCTCGAAATGGACCGGAGCGCACCGGAGCGCCGTTCCGGTTCGTGGAATCTGTAAAGTTATCGCTCCGTGTCGTGGTTAAAATATTTTGACCGTCTAAGCTAGATATGCCATATAACAAAAAAACTAGCACACTTATGTTTATAAAATACCCATAAAATTTAATAACCATGTTAATATTCTTAGAAAATTTTCGAGCGCTCCGGTTCGTAAACTTTTCCATTTCGAGCGCTGTCCTATACCATTCATCCGATTGCAATGAAATTTTGGTAAGTGGTTGTATGCACATCCATGAGGTTTCTGAATTAGAAAAATCATCATCTTCTTCCTCTTCTTCATTCTATCTTCTTCTATTCGTATGCGTTCTTAAACCATTCATCCAATTGCGATGAAAATTTGACCAGTTGTTGTGCGCAAGCCCGCGAAGGTTTCTGAATTAGTACAACCATCTTCTTCTATTCGTATGCATTCCTATACCATTCATCCGATTGCAATGAAACTTTGGTGAGTTGTCGTGCGCACGCCTGCAAAGGTTTCTGAATTAGTAAAACCATCATCTTCTTCTTCTATTCGAATGCGTACCTACACCATTCATCCGATTGCAATGAAACTTTGGTGAGTTGTCGTGCGCATGCCCACGAAGATTTCTGAATTAGAAAATCATCTTCTACTTCTATTCTTATGCGTTCCTATACCATTCATCCGATTGCAGTGACATTTTGTCGCAAACGATGTTTGGCGGATGAATCCGAAACTTCGCTTTGCCGTCTGCGCACAGTCGCTTTGCCGTGTGCGCGCAGCCTAATATTCGTATGCGTTCCTATACCATTCATCCGATTGCGATGAAACTTTTGTCAGTTGTGCGCACACTTGCGAAGGTTTCTAAATTATTATTATATAAAATACAAAGTTTGTTGTTTGTTTGTTCCATCCAATTTTGATTTTTTTTACTACATATTAATAACATTAATAACGTTTTCATATTTTGGATTCGATTTTAATTTAGTGTTCTTATGTTTGATCTTTACTCCTATTAGAATTATTTTCATATTGCCATATTATATTACACAGATATTTTAATATAAAAAAAATAATTAACTCTTATTATTTTTCAAATATCTAAGATAAAATAAATATAACCACGAAGTGACCCTGTGCGAAGCCGGGTACTTCAGCTAGTAAACAATAAAAATAATACACTCAAGAGGTGGAAAATCGTCCATTCTAGGAACAATGGTAACGTATTGGGAATTAATGGAGTTAACTAATGAGATATATCTTACATGAATATTCTTACATGATACTAACTTTTTCATGAAACGACTCACATGGAATAGTACTAAGCTTAAATCCATTAGAATTTAAATTCAAATTCCATCAAGTACCTTCTGTCGATAGTATTAATATTAATTAATTATGTATTATAATTTTTTCAGTAGTTTCAATGGTGGTATAGGTAAATCATTCAACAGTGTCACCATAGTATATTCGCGGGTGTATTGGAATTATTTGCTGCAATGCATGTTTTAATGTTGACAAACAATACCACTACAACTGCAAGCTGTTTTTGCCTTACCCATGGTCCCACTGAATAATTATTAGTGAAGTGTAATTGCATGAGAAGGGTGTGTGAGGACTGTAGAGTACTGATCGTAAAGATGCTCTGTAGATGACTGCATGCCCATATTGTGCATTAGAACTTGGATTTAAGGCACATATATTATATTAGAGAGTCGTACTTATTCTTAGTTTTGTTTGACATTAATTGAACAGTTGATAGTTTTATGAATTGAATTTATTCTCTCAGACAGAGTTTTGATACTTGATAAAGTCTTATATGCAGACGAAACACATATTATAATACTCATTATTTTTCTTTGCAAGCATTGTCTGGTCTCCCCTACGTTATGTATGGTCTTTGATCGTTGATCTCCTAAACAGGTCCCCAACACCTCATGTGACAATCTGATCTTAGACGTTTTTAATCATAAAGCATTTATTCTTACTTTACCTCGATACTCCTCATAATTTTCTTCCAACATTAATTGCATCCCTATACCCTTATTTCCCTTCAACATTTTATCTCTGCTATCTGACCACTTTACTTATTCGTAATGAATTGTTACAAGTGCGTCATTAACATATTTAATTCCAAAACTTTTGATATGATTAAATCTGTGGCGTTATGGCAGAAGTTGATATGTCCGTTTTACCTTAGTTTACAGGAGAAGAAATATAAACTTTGATAGGCTATTAAAAATCAGAATTAAAGGATAATGTTTTAATTCTTTCACTAATTGGTGCCTCACTCATCTGGCAAGTAACTCAACAATTGCACTTTGGTATAGTTTACATGGTTAAGCTGTAAATGGTAGTTTTGTGACATAACATGTTTTGCCACCATATGCATAACGCCACAGAAATATAATCTAAACACTGTACAATTTGCATCAATATTTGTCCTGTTTTTTTAGGTTATAACCGAATAAACAGATGACAAAAATAACAATATTTTGTATTTCTAAGTATCATAGGAATAGTCAAAACGCCGATCAAAAGAAAATTCCTTTAAAATCACAGACAAAGTTTTATTTTATTATTAGTAAATGAAGAAATTTACTTTTTAAAATGATTGTTTAATAAATTCTGTCAATATATTATTTTGCAACTTAAGCATTAATATTATTGACATCTATTGTTTTAGCAGCTTTTCGTAATATTTTTCTCAATCATAAATTAAATTTTCCAATTATGGCTTAAACCTCATGTAGAAATAATATACAAACTTATAAGTAGTGATAATACATAGACAGGAGCTTTCGCGTTGAGTATCATAATCATCAGCATTTCGTCTTTCGAGTCATGCTTGCCTGGTTGTAAATAACGAGAAGGCTTTGAAGGATGAGGAAAACTTTCCAGGGAGAAGGCAAATGGGGGTGGAGATTATTTGAAGGCTCTCAGGCTTATCCGCATTCTTGTTTCTCGCCTTTGATGGACAAATCTCAAATTTTTGCATTCGTAAAAAATCACAGTAGAAGAGTTCCTTTTATTTATTTTGTATGTGACCCAAGCTATTTTTAGGTGATATTTTCTGGAGTTAGATTGAAGATTAAACATTGTTGTATGTTTGAGTTGAAACACTGAGGAAATTATATTATATAACGATTTATTTAAGTGAAATATTGACGTCATATTTTAATCAATATTGGACTTGGAATTTGTCTACCTTCAAAAGTTTCAATATCGAATGGAAGTTTGAATTTGTTACAGTTTGTATTTTGAACATGATATTATAACGATAACCATTCGTTTGGTTGTATGATACCAAGAAGAAATAGAGTGCATTTTTCCTTATTGTTTTTTTTTTGCCAGGAATGATTGTCAATCATTTTATGCATTCATTGAGTGTTCTGTATCAAAGTTAATATTGAAAAATACAAACTAAGGAATTCAAAGTTAATACCGAGGAATTATAAGCTGTTTATTCTCCCCCATAATTCACAATAGAAACTTCTATAAAATACATATCTTAAATCATATACAACTAGGTATATAAAGAGCAAATATTTCTTGTTTATTTCTCAGTTATTTGCTAACATATTTTGTTTCTGAAAATCTAGGTAAATTTAATTGATAAATTTTGGAACAGAGAATTTCTTAGAATTCTATTTAATTTCTTTTATGGTGTTAACACTATCAATCCTTGGTGGAAATGCATTGTATTAGTTTTAATAAATCACGGCGTGTAGTATACTACCCTCCACGTAACCTTGCAATTTGGAATAGATTGATTTGGATTGTTTGATTAAATCAGCCATTCAGGCGCCTGGCATTTACTAATACACTAATACGCAGTGCGTATTACATAAAAATCTTGTCACTGTGTACAATCGCAAAGTTGCGTGGAGGATACTCTACTAGTTTCGCTTCTTGTAATATTAGTCAGAACTGGTTTCATCCGCTCCAAAGAGACATTCGACAATGGGACCAGTTGAAAATGTGTCTTTGAAGCAGACGGAACTGGTTCTAACTAATATTGATAGAACTAGAACTAGTCCTACACAGTATGCTTTATTTTAATTATTGTTCAAATATTCAATTAATCATGCTGTCTTTTGATATGCGTGAAAATATCTGTAGATAGTATCACATATTCTATACCAGTTTAATTGAGCTTTGAAGCGGACGAAACCGGTCCTAACTAATATTAAACTAAGTGGAATAAGTACTACTTATATATTTTGTTTTATTTTAAATAACATAATGAATTTCCACAAAAGAGTTTATTCTATACACAATGCGACTATCGACGGCTATCGACGGCTGTCGACGGTAGTTTATCATATTTATGTATTGAGGTATTATAATTGTTACAACAATTAACTGTCTAAACCAGGGGTAGTCAACCTTTTTATACCTACCGCCCACTTTTGTATCTCGATTAGTAGTAAAATTTTCTAACCGCCCATCGGTTCCACAGTAATGGTGATTTATTAAGTAGGGAAGTACTTTACTATATAAAATTTATAAAGCAAAGTTACAGCAAGTTAAAGCAAATAATAATAATTACTTACCTAATACTTTATGTTTTTAAAACCCCTACCGCCCACCATGAAAGCTGGAAAACCCACTAGTGGGCGGTAGGGATCAGGTTGACTACCTCTGGTCTAAACTGTCTATCTCGCTCTTAAAATTCAAACAGCCAAGAGCGGGGCTGTTAAAAGATAGCACTTTTTGATAGTTTTGTTTAGACGGTTAACTTATTGTAACAATTAAAATCCTCAATACATAAATATGATAAACTACCGTCGATAACCTCCTGTAGCCGCGCATAATCAACTTGTATTAATTACAAGGATTGGTAGTTAACATCATGATAGATAAAAAAAAAATTAATAACCACATGTGGACATTGAATTATTAGATTTTTGTTTTTTTAACAGAAAGTTTTTGGAGGAAGACAAGAACCATCATAGGTTGTATATGAATGGAATAGGCAAAAATGATGAAAAAGGTATTTCAAATATCAGATTAACGGCGGCTTTCTAAAATTCTACTTAGCTTTGAATGCGTAGTTGTTTTGATGACCGTGTTTATATAAAATGACACTAGAAAAGTTCACCAAACTATACAATTCACTTTGGCATTTGCACAACAATGAAATCTTACAAAACAAGAGTGCCAATTGAATGAATAATTATTCCGTAAGAGCTTAAAAGCTCACCCGTTGAAAAAAAAATATCAGCAAATAAAAAAGCGTCATAAAACGTTATACGAATTTCCCACCGGTAACAAGGAGTAGTTATTTCCTTTGTTATTTTCTTTCCCTCCCCGCCCCCCCCCTCCACATGCCGGTGGTGCCAATGAGCAAATGAACAGGAAAAAATGGAAAAGTGTCAGAGACTCATTACTCTTTGTGAGTTTTGCCTCATAAAAAGGCCAGCTCACGACTCGCGACTAGGTATTACTGCACCGTCTCGAGTAACGGGGTGCCAAAACAATGGCCTGGGGTGCCGCTTTTCTCATAGTGGGAAATAATTCAGGTAAAGTGAAAATGTAATCAGGCGTGTTAATGACTTAGAATGTGTGATTTATTGTAGGGAATATATCATAATGTTTGTTCTTTGTATTGGCAATTCAAATAATGTATTAGTTCTTATTCCAATTACCTTTCTTGACATGAATAATTTACCTCATTATACTACGTTTGTAAAAATACTTTATAGAAAATTTTATACTGTGTTTATTTTAGGAGATTATTATACATGCAAATAGTTAATAAGCTTATAAACTTATATTCGTACTATTAAAAGCAAAATAAATCTTTTCCAAAGGCGTCGATTCAATAGATATATTGTTAATAGAATAAGTTAAATAATGATTATTATAATATCATATATTTTGTAAATAAGTATAAATACGTTGTCATGACAATGAAGCGTTATAATATAATATGATGATAGTTTTAAAAACCGATGTGATGTTAATAGCTGCTTACACTATTTTGGTGTAATAAATATTTATGTTTTCTTTGTTTAAATACACATTTTATATGATTTTTCCATGTTATGTAATTAGTTTAAAACGATTTTTTTAAAGTGAATATAAAATGCCTAAATAATTCTATAAATTATTCAAAAATCTCTTCGATGTATTTAGATATCTACATTGTAATGGTAAACATAATCATTAAATCATAGTATATGGATATTAACATACATTTTATAACGGAATTTTTTAAGTTATACCTACTTCTTTTGGGGTGTTCGGTAGAGAATGAAATTGAGAGCTGCGCGCGCACACCGTTACGAAAGTGCGCGACAGTATGAAGTTAGGTGCCAATTAGTCAGCTGTATACAAACGCAACTTGGATAGTAGAATTGTTCCGTTGTCTATGCAATGAATGTATTATTATCAGCCATTTGCAATTCCTTACGTAAACAAACGATTAAACGCCAGAGTGACAGTTGTTACTTTAAAAATAAAAACATCGAGAAATAATTATATAATTTAGTAATATAAGTTAAAGTGTAGATATTGAAATAAATCAACGGCGCTCCAATAAGCGGCCCTTTTTCTTGAGTGTGTAATTTAACAAAATATTTAAGAGCTAATCGAAGAATCTAGATTATCACAAGTTTTGTTTTTGTTTTGTTACGCATATAAGTATAACTTCTAATGCGCGTACAAGTACATACACCGATTTTTTTTTTTAATAAATTTTTTTTTTTCACTATTTTTAGATTTCTATATTGATTAATTCCATATTTTGCCTCTAAATACCTTTAGCAGGCTTAATCGCCAATATTGATTAATTTATTTCCATTAATATATTATATATTATATCAACCGTAAACTCATACCATATAATATTATGCATACTCTTGGTCCTTGGAAGATTCGAAGAATTCAGTTTGACATATTTACACATACAGATACAGATACTCTTAATAAGAAGTACATCTTACGTCGCAGTGACTCGTGAATGAGCATTCCACGTTGGTTATTGCTGCAGGTCAGGTTTTCATTGCTAGAATCAATTTGCAGAATACATATGTACTCGTATTATAAAATGTATACCTGGGAACGTATAGTATTCCGCTGTGGAAGTGTTAGGCACATAAGGTAATAAGTGAAGTAAGAGCTAACGTCAGTTACATCATTAAATCATAGATTTTCTGAACATAGCCAAAGGCGACCCTCGTAGTCCAATGCGTAAGGCCATTCTCCTTCAGGGCCTCCTGCTTCGATTACCAGTGAGATCGTTATACATTAATGTGATTGTCTCAAGAATAAGGTGACTTTACTACTGTTTCACTGCACCACTAGCATCGGGCTTTATGACCAGTTGTATTATTTATATGTATCTTATGTTTATTATTAAATCTTATATTTAAAATAATCCTGAAGCAGATCCGTATATAAAAGTCACATGGCAATATTTTTTACGGGATTTATATTTGGATGTACTGTACGGGTTGGATGGATAGAACGGACTTAGGGATGTTAGTTGAGGAAGTCCTCCTACACTCTTGAAGCTATCTTGAATCCCGGGTTACTTACTCGTACACTTTTTTTTATATTATCTGGTTATATAGTTGAGTTACTTATTCACTCGTGCGCTGGTCACCTTGTATTATTATTGTTAATGGGTTTGTAATTGTTCGTTGTTGTTTCTTTTGCGGTCACGTCGGCACTGGTCCACGTTCCTGGACGTATATAAATTTGGAATATAGGGTCCGAATATTGGCGCAATCATCATAGTATAATCAAAAGTAAATTATTATAAGTATAATCCCTTCAAAGTAGATTACCTGCATATGTGCTTCTAATTAAATGGGGGGTCTCATAATATTTTTCTGTATGCGCGCCTGAGAACAAGTGTATTATAAAATATGTAGGTAGTACTTAAATTATACATATACATAGGAATTGAAACGCTTGAAACAACCCCTTTACATAAATTATGGTTGTCAAATTTATGTAGTACCTACTTATATGGGCATAATAAAGTTTGGCGAGCATATCTAATTTGGTGGCCTATTATTCAAATCCGATCCGCTTTCAATGTTTTTTCATATTATTTTGTAAGTTCTTGTTTGATTGAGCCATTATTTTCAACATTCTGAGTGATTGGCGGACCTCACGGAACGCAACATTGATTTATTAATCGTATGAAACTTGATCATATAATATTTAATTTAGTCATAAACAGCACTAAAATAATTAAATTAAACACCAATTTTGTTGCATTTAGTAAATTTGTGGCATCATACTTAACTGTCAATGTGAATATCTCTTTACTTACATTATTTAGCAGATTCGTATTAGCTTTTGTTATGTACTACAATTTTTTATTTTACTTCTATAATATTATGCTCCTCTCTTATATAGGCACTTTTAACTTCGTCATGTAAAACACACTTAATGTGTGCATATCATCTTCAGTCTTGGGTAACTACTCCTGAGACATTCACAGTCATAAAAAATCTTATGTTTTATATCCAAACGTAGGTTATAGTTCAGGGCTGGTGTGGTTTTGTCATTATCTATTACATTAAAATGAACAAGTACAGTTATTATTTCATTCATAAATAACATCATACCATTTTCAATATGTTGATCCCCCACCCCCTCTTACCATCGTCACACTTTGTCATAAAAAAATTAACTCCGCTATCTAAATTTAAAAATATATTTTCTTCGTGTTTTAGATGTCACATTAAATTTTCTAATCCATCCTCTATCCCCATCGTTACAATTAGTCATCAGTCATCACATTATTTCAGACTCCTCCCCTCGGGACTGACGTCACATATGAAAGTCTAGAGTCTAAATATATGAAAGTGAATGGTAGACAAAGGATTATGTAGGCTAATGATTAAATTAGCTGCACGTAGGTTTGCATTTCAGATTTATTTGCAGTGAACCCATACACGTGATATAAAATTTACTTGCGGTTTCACTGAAATAAAAGTTATGGAGAAATCAAGATCGTTTTGGATAGCAAGAAAAGAGACTTTCAATGATCTTGCAGAAGTATGGGGTCATGAATTTCAGGCATCTGGGATGAGGATATGTATTACATCATAAACCCTCCTGTACACAGTGCGGACATACCTGATGTTTATATAGCATTGAACTAATAATACCAATTGCAGCTGATGGTGTTGGTTAGTTTTTAAAATTCAATGAAAACCTCCCTAAGCCGAACACTAATATTTAATTAATTTCGTAATAATTATATAGGATACATGTAGCTGAATTGGTTAAGCACACTGTGGATATGGGTTCGGGTCCCGTAATGTGCAGTATTAATAATTACAAGATAAAAATAACTTTTTATATACCACGTTTTTAAATTTGCTATTGAATCATATAAACTTGACAATTATATTATGTATTAATAAAAACTTTTTATTGTACTGGATAGAAATACTGAATTAATATTATAGAATATTGAAATGTCATTTTGACATTTCATATTGATTTTCATAATAACGCACGTATATATTAATAATTTAGTTGCTAGGACCCCCTTAGCCACCGACAATAATAACTTTCATACAAAACAGAATTAACTGAAAATGAATTCAATTCTGCTTAAAAATGGCTAAATGTATTAAAAGAATGCATTGTCGTCGATATCATCAATCAAAACAAGAAAAAATCTGTACCGGACAAACAAGAATACGAGCCAATAAAAACGTGTTAAAAATGGTTTCTCATATATAAATATCTTATTTTATTATTTATTTACAATAATTACCTTATTATTATTATTTATTTACAAAATAATTTATAAGCATATGATGAAAATATTACCGAAAATTTTAGTTACGTAATAATTAATAATAAGATGTGTCGGGTGCATTGCCAGTTTTAATTAAATCTAATTAAACATAAATGTTATGAAGTCTCAATGTTTCCATGAATTTTAATCATAAGTGATTAACTTTAATAAAGATCCGCCAGCTAGTAACTGCCAAGGCATTAAATTAATTTCCCCCCTTGCCAGTTTTTGCAGATAATAATAATGTTCACTGTCATTTGCAGTGCGTCGCAAAATTCGAGCATTTTCACGTTATTATTGAATTCAGACAGGCTGTTGTGTTGTAAAACGTTGTTTTTTATGGGTGGCATTTTAGGGCTTCATGTCACTAACTCCCCAGTTTGCCATTCAGAGGAGTGATTTTGTTTAGTGGATATTTGTTACATTATTGGGTCGTAAATTAAATTCGCGAACAACAAGGGACCTTTCAACTTTTAGTGGCATCAATAAACGTTTCGGTTGGTGCTTAACATTTTTTATTAGTCTTGCAGTTTCGACATTAATTATATTTTCACTAACTAAAAATCAATACAATTGATTACTGCGGATAATGAGTTTAATAAATTATGCAGTATAAATAAAAATACGTTTATTTGAGGTTTTACATCATAAAAATTCATTAAATGAATTAGATTATTAAAACTATGTATGATAACCATGGTCCCCACAGGGATGGGCTGACAGGACTTTAGCCTGGGACCCCGGGCTTAGGGGGGGAGTGGCATAGTGGGTTGACCAGTGAAGTGAGATAAACACACCACAAATTTTCTCACATAGGAAAAAAAGTCGCCTAAGGTGCTATTTTACTTGAACATTTTAAACTATTTGGCATATCAGGCCTAAAAAAAACGTTATTTATATGATATAGCGTTAATATTGTTGTTTAATTTAATAAAACGCATTTTTTTGTAGTACTTATTCCACTTTTAATCAATAAATTAAGACCGGTTTCGTCCGTCTCAGAGGGACATTTTCAACTGAATACATTTTTTTTAAACAATGTTTATCAAACAAAATCCAAAGCGACAGAAATAATATAACAATAGGTACATAAATTATCCGTCCAAACCGGTCCTATTTTATTGATTAAAAGTGGAATAAGTACTACAAAAAAATGCGTTTTATTAAATTAAACAACAATACAATACAGTTCCACCATGAATTGACAGTTAACAAAATAAAAGAAAAAAAAATAATAGTCAAAAAGTAAAATAATTCCATTTTTAATTAACTATTTCTTTTATTCAACGAATAATTTACAAGATTTAAGAATGTACCATTCTAATTATTGAACATACATAATTCGGAAAACACCTTAGACTATAGATACATCTAGACGCCACCCGTTTCATTGCTAAATGAAGCCGCGTGCCTTGCGTTTGGTTTGTGGACGAGCGAACGCATTCGTCTACAAATGTTCGAGACCATAGACCATTTCGCTAGTGCTCGCACTAGACGCTCAGAATTAAAATATAATTTTCTTTTTTTTTACGTTATATAGTATTTTTAAGCGGTCAAAATGCAACCATTAGGTAAAGATATCCATAATTTAAGTTATTTTAAAGAAACACTAGGTCACTGATATTAAAATATATAATAAAATACAAATAAATTATCACGAACATGTATCAACTTACCTATGAAACGTAATACCATCTTCTTGCTTATCAGTAAGGCTACCACATTTTAAGACAACACACAGAACCATCTTTTCTACTTAACTATACTTTATGTTTAACACAAAAAATATCAATTTTAGCAACTCGAGCTCGCAAGTTATCGACGCTATGTGAAGCGTTTCGCCCTGATTTGATGACGATACTTTTGGAAACTAGCTCACAGATATGTAGACCTTTTATCTTACTCTAGCGCGTGTCGCAGAGATTGTAAGGGTGCCGAATACTTTCTCACTCGCACTCATGCATCGTTTTTGTTCAGGCCTTGGAAAACACTTATGAGAAAATATAGCCAATAGAAAAAATCTTTTTTCGAAAAAAGTAAGACACCCGGCTGGAATCGAACCAGCGTCTCTTGGGTTTCGCGCCCTGTGTATTACCACCATGGCCCTCACAAGGGGGGTTGACAGGGCTACGGCCTAGGGGCCCGGCGTGGTGAGTCGAACAGATACGTGAGATTAACACATATCACAAATTTGCTTTACTAGCAAAAAAAATCTAAAAAGGCGCTATTTTCCTTCAATTATGTATTTAAAAATATATGGTTGTACGATACAATTTTTAATTGTGTATCGATTCTCGACAACTCCGTAATTCAATTGGATAGGTATATGTATTAAAATATACAAAAAAACATTAAATATACACATTAATTTTACCGCGTAAATCATATTATGGTCATCATCATTTTGGCTGTACTATGGACTGTAGAGCGTCACACTGCCTTTATACTTAGCGATATGTAGGGGGCCCCGCCAAAGATCTTAGCCTGGGGGGCCGCTTCAAGATGTGGGGCCCATGATTACCACTATGCTACGACTGCCAACTTTAACTATTGGTTTTTTATTAATACCTGCTCATTAGTGCTCTCCAAATTGAGTTACGGTAGGCGATCAATTTTTGTATATTAAATTAAAGTATTCCATTTTTAATTAATTGATCGTTTACTCGGTAGAATTCCATTTTATAAAATGAAAATATTAATTTTATTAAATTTTACTGGTTAGTTTATTCTTCAATAGCTTTTGGTTGTTACACCATTATCAAAACTTGATAGTATTGATGCCTTGGCAATGGTTTCACAACCAAAATAGTAAACGAATCTGTTGAATTTACTTACCTAACTATTTTTTTATAAATATAATTGAGACTCTATCAAAAATGCCCAACCTCATATTGCGTTATCGACATTTTAATGTGTAGCGCATAACACTAATCATGAATATAGTGTTTTTACCATGGGTTTTTATATCCATAATATATTTTTATCTTTATTCAATAATATATTCTTTGAGTATAATCATAAATATCAATTAAATAAAAATAAGCAGGGCTCACTTTTAGTTAAACATTTTCTTTTTTTCTGACATTTTGGTTCTTTATAATGTACTGTTATGAAACCTGGTTTTAATTTTTTTTAAACCTTCAAATCCAAATTCATAGAACAAAATATTTGCGAAATATAACATTATACGTGGTAATGTATTCATTTCAATTATTTTGGCGTCCGCAAAATTTACAAAATGCTTTTTCCTCGTTCTATTGTAAGGTTCGCCGTAATAATATTTCTCGATGAAACGTGACGCTGCTTTGTAGTTGACTTTCTGGGATAACCGAACAGCCATTCGACCGATATTTTCATTTCCCTGTATAAACACAAATTCGTTTGCTGGATGGACCATAATGTTTTGTTCAAAAAATAACTCTCCCTTTACCATTGAGGAGTATTTATTATTCCTTGCTGTGTTATGATTCGAGTTTGTTTTTATAGCTATTTTTAAACTTTCCATTGAGTTTTCAATCAACGCTTGACACTGTTTAAAATCGGGAATGGATTATTGTTTTCAAAGAAAATATGTATCGAGTCTGTGTATTGTAATAGTATTATCGATCAACAAAATATCATGAAATTAGAGCACTATAAGCGGCTATGTTGGTGAAATGGAAAATAACATTAATTTGATAGTTTCAGTGGGTATATTAAGGGGTTACAATATGTAAGTTGTACGTATGCAGTTGGCCGGATGACACTTATTCGTGAGCCGTTGTCCTTGAAACAAGTGTTCGTATATTTAATCAAATGACTAAAATTGTTCGTTGAACATTTCACCGTGGAGTATATTGTTCATATGTTAAAAAATGCGGCGCTTGTTTCTAGATTATATACAGATTTTATGAAATGTTTTTATTGGTTTTAAAATAATTTAATGATGAAACTAAATAAATATACACGATATGATTGTAATTCTAATTAAGTTTTTTACCTATTTTCTTCTGTCTTTCAGATGGTATTTTTAAATGTTTTATATTGACATGAATATTATAGGTTAACTTATATAACAATATTTACTTCAATATAATAATGTACATTTTACCAATAGGTACATAGTTAATTGTATCCATTTCTTGAAAATACTTCATGTAGCTATCTAACTGGAATATTTCTTTTTGCAAACTACCGTCACATTTTGTAACCTACAATATACTCCACGGTGGAATGTTCAACGAACAATTGTCATTCGATTAAATGCTATACGAACACATGCTTCAAGGACAACGGCTTACGAAGAAGTGTAATACGGTCAATTGTATTCATACAAATTTTCGGACACGATATTAATACTTTGGACGCGGAAGACGCACACGGTGCGTAATGACCAGGCGGCCGATCGATGTAATTAACGTGCATTTTAAAGGGGGCAATTAAAATCTCATTATCTATTCAGCAGCGAAAGCGTTAAGGATTCGACACCTTCATCAAGTTATAAAACTCACATCAGATATTTTTAACAAATATAGAGAGCTGAACTCATTGAAGATTCTCTATAATTAGGCACTAAAAGGAAATAATATTTAGTTAAGTACCTACTTAATTAAATTCATTCTGAGATACATCTAGAAACTAAATAGGTAAGTATAACGGAAAAATTGAAACTGAAACAATAATTATTATCGCACAAGAACTAATAACATAATATATTCCTGCAAGTTGCAGGCTGCAAGTGAGGCTCCTAAGTCCTAACTCACCACTCACGATAATGACTACAAATTTACGACGAAGAATTCAGAAAGGCTGATTTGAGTTACTCCATCTTCACTTGTCATATTTATGTAGCCGCAATTTGTGCACGGCCGTCTTCCGTGACGCTATAAACGTGTTTGAATGAAACGATTTTAGTGCCACACTTCCTTGTCCTGAGACGAAGCCACGTGGGGCTAACGTGATAACCATCTATCGTGGTAGTTAAAGAAAGATTATTTGTAGAAAATAGAAAATAATCTTAACTTGCTCTCTCATCATTTTTTTGTGACATAAGACTACTTACTGTTAGTTGGAGTGTCATTATTGTTGATAATAACGTCTTTATACTGCAAAATACGTCAGTAAAATGTATGTGAAGCGATAGCTGAAAATATATTCATCTTGTGAATCTCAAAAACTTTGTAAACTATAAAATTTCAATCGAAATTTTGTTATTGACTTAGATTAACTTCACCAGCTGGCCGTTGCATAAAGTGGCAAAATATGACATTTCAGGGCGCTGGGCACCAATATTACATTCAACCAAAATTAGTGTCATCAAAATATATTTTTTTAATTTTGTTTAACAAAAAATTGACAGTTTTATATTGGCTTTGAAGATTTTTCTCTAATACACAATAAAATTAGGTGTTCACGTTTTCATTTACCTGTTGGGATTTTAATCGTGGCGTATTATCAAAAACCCTTCTTCAAAGTTGTGCTAGGCAGCTAAAATTTTCAAGTTACACATACAACAGGCTTCTATTCACCGTTTAAAAATCGTTGATCGGAATACAAGTTTCACGTAGTTGTTTTATTATTTCAGAGTTTATATGAAAATTAGTTGTCATATATGCGTTGTATACGTTTAGGCTCCATCCCCGTACAAGAAGGTTTCTGTCGTCAACTTCTATAAGCTACACAGAATGTCACTTTAAAAAAAAATAGAATACCAATACTAAATATATACAATTTTTATGCGATGTCTTAGTATATATACTTTTATAGAAAACTCCACCTATATGACAATATCCTAGTCTTTTATCTATAAAAAATCGTTCACTTTATCTGTTGAATGGCTATCATTAATATCATAGTCGGTCATCATATATCTCTCGTTTTTTATTTAGTGACAGATGTATTACGTGATAATAAAAAAGGTTTCTTATTTTTCTTCCTGTCCTAGATGGGACATCTCATCACGGTCACATTCGATCGTGTATAGCGATATCGTTTCAAAAAGATAACATATATATCTTGATATATTAAGTAAGTATTTATTTATAAGTATTTAAATTCTTAATTCTCACTCACCAATATGACAAATACATACTGAAATTCAAATTCTATGAAATACACTCAGTCGATAGTATAACATTTTTAGTTATACATTTATTTTTAATTAGATTTTATTATTTTATTTTACGTTTTTCTTAGTTCGTATTCTTATTTGTCCGGTGGTTGTTTGTCCGGTACAAATCTTGCAATCGATTTTTAACTAACTTTCCGACTAGCTACACATTTGAAACTTTTGGAATATATCAGAACACTATGCCAATGCATTTTTTAAATACTTTTAGCCATATTTAAGTAGAATTGATTTCATTTTCAGTTAATTCTGTTTTGTGTGAAGTTATTTCGGAAGAAATCCGTAAAAAGTAAAACTATTATTGGTTGCTAAGTGGGTCCTAGCAACTAAATTATTAATATTAATATATACGTGCGTTACTATGGAAATTAATATGACATTTCAGTATTATTTCTATAAAATACAATTTTTTTTGATCGTTTAAGCTAGCCAAGTCAAGTATATATGATTCAGCAGAAAATTTAAAAACGTTGTATGTAAAAAGTTCTTTTTATCTTGTAATTATTTCATTCAAATTTGAATGAGATACAAGATTCAATAATTTACATTAATTTTGAAGATACATAATAATTTTTATCTGGAAACACATCAGAAACATGCGTAAGTATTAGAAAAACTATTGGTGGTGGGAGGGACTCGACCAACTTCTAATGGATTCCGGCCAATATGCTAATCTGGTTAAATTTGTCGATATTAGCTATGGACATGGTTCATGTAGCTAAATCGGTACCTACTATATGAAATGTTTCAATCATCAGAAAGTTTCAATTGAATCCTCACTTGTGTTTGTACAAGTAATCATATCGCCGGCCTTGACTAAAAGAATATGGTATCTCCAAATATCGATAAACGGATGTGTTTTGTCATGTTTAATGATTTATATTACATTTTCATGACCGAGAAGGAATAATAGAATACAAAGCATAGTATAACCCTTTGAAGTTACAAGTCAAGACTTTGTCTCGGGGAGTGATGTGGCAATAGATTTACACAAGTGTGTTATACTAATTTTAACATGGTACTTATCTGTATGCGGTATGGGTATATTGGAAGTACAATAATCAATATATATATATATATATATAACGTGACGGCTGTCATCTCATTGACGGCACAATAGGCGCGAAATTTCACATTTATAAAAATTAACTGGACATGTTTGGGTCAAATTATTCCAATCGTAATTATACATCGATTTACAAACCTCGCCAATGCATTATCACGGTGCAATAACTAATGAATTTAGATAAGAGTTAAAACTTAAAATTGATAACGGGAGTAATAATTTGTCTACGGAGGTCACTGTGTTATTTTTGTAAAACACTACGTTACATGGTTGAATCACGGGACGCGTTCAGCAAAGTTTGGGATGTAACAATGAGAAAGTACAGGTGTGTGATTCTATTGTTTATATGAAACTTGAAGACCGTCGTTTATAACATGTGGCTGGTCATAGTAGCTGGAGTAGATGAGTTAACCTTACTTTTATCTATTTTTAGACTATTTGATTTCAATTTGAACTTTGTTTTCAGTCATCACACTCCCGTTCGGCTGAAAGATTCGTCGCGCGTGCAGCGATCGAGACTACAGTATGCAGCGTGGCTAGGAGTGAAGGGGGCGATGCTGCTGGTGGCGGACAACGATATCTATCTTCGACCCTCGCCCATTGTCGACCAGGAGTGGAGGCTAACAGACACGGGTCGCCCAGGAGTACTATACAACGGTGTGCCTGATTTTCTGTACCAAGGTCAGAAAAATATGTTCTTGTATACATTTTTTTTTACACATATTGCTCATTGTGGAGCCAACAAATTTGGAAGTTGGTGGTTTTGGGTTGCATTCGTGGTTGGCGATATACAAGATGAGTATCACCACATTGGAATGATCAAGTAACCGTAAGGGTTAGAGAGTCATGGTTTTTCAAACGATGGATGCATTTTAGACTAGTCATTATCCTCAGCCATGAGGTAGTTATCGAATAAATATATCACTAATTTTTCTCATATTTATCTTTACACATATACGAAAGAAATGTGGTATCAAGAGAAGTAAAATATTCGGTTGGTTCAGACTCCATTGTTTTTCATATTATTATTAATTAAATATTATTTTGTATTGCTTAGAGGCCTAGATGTTAAAACATTGATATGCATATTATATCGCAGGCTGTATTTTATTTACCTTATACCTAGCGTAGACTCAACCACATACTTATGGTTGAGCGTAACCACCGGTGGCTCCCACATGCCGCACGTCACGAGCTGCGCATGTTCGACGCAGCTATGTGGGAATGTGCCATACAAATTATAATAGAAATGCAAACAAGCTGTGATTAGAGGTTACGTCTGCGTGTGACCTAAGCCAGTCCATACATGCAAACTCGTTTCGACTGCCATACGTCGAATCTGTCGATGTACTTTTGTTTTAATTCACAAAACACGCGTAACTTAAGATAACGCCGCACATAGCGTTGGTGCGACATTTTTGGTTGAAAAAAACATTTTTTGTCGCATGTAACAAATTTCACTTGGCATGGGCTGCATGTAAAATAAGAAAATATTGCATCGACGCATGTGCAGATGCTGCCTTTTCATTCGTTTCAGCTAGCCGCGCGACGTCACTCTGCTCATGTGCTACCGGGCTAAGATGTATATTATCTAGCCCCTTAAGGTTATACTTCAGCTGAGGCACGGTCTAAAAAGATCGTGACTACGCAACGCACAGATTGTGCAAACGACGCGTAACGAAACTAAACGTAACTAAACGAAAAAAACATAATTTGTCATAAATATTCAACATGCGTCCATTTAATGTAATGTTTATTGTTATTTAAGTAATAATAATAATATATTCATTGACATGTTTTGTTTTTCGAGTAAATACGTAACATTTTTTAGTCATCTTTACACGATTTAAGAATTAATTCCGCCAACGCCATCACAAAACAAACTGACGTGCGAACAGGTCGACTATCGCTCTCCGACTGGCAACACATGCAAAATTATGTCCCACCTATTGCTGACAATTATTTGCCGTTTCACTGAAGTATGCTCTTAAATGTTTTCAATAAGACCAATAACTCTGAACAATATATCAAAAAGATAGCCAGCGATAAGAAACCTCTAATATCCAATTCAACGCACAGCAGAAGACAGAAAAAATCCTTTTGTATTTTTATTCGCTTGTTTTATTAAAAGATTGAGTCTGATTTTATTGTTTTTGTTTACCAGAGGATATCTTGCATTCAACTGAGGCTCTCTGGGGTTCCCCGGACGGCTCCCACGTGCTGTACGCCGCTTTCGACGATTCGGCGGTCGGCGCGCTAACCTTCCCATGGTTTTCCACCTCTGTCACCTCCGGGAACTACCCCGCCACCAAGAGCGTCCGATATCCAACGGTTAACAACTTCTTTAAATATTTATATTAAGTACATAATACGACCTAAAGTTTCACGGTCTGGGACAAGAAATCTTTGGCGTGGTTTCAATATAACTTTATGTATGATGTTTGCACCGTTGGGTGTCGTGAAATGTTATATTGCATAGTAAACCAATATTGTGTTCAATTCGCTAATATTGTACCACGTCACGTTAACGGAAATCATTTTCTTTAAAGCCTTGTATATTATAATATTTTAGGATGTGTTACTAATAAAATTATAAAAATGTATATTCTGAACTGTATATAATACAATAGTATTGAATATATTGTATTCAAATACAAATGCGTTACTTTTAAAGTGGTACCTATATTTCTAATATTTTTCTTAATTGTCTTACATTTCTTGGTCAAAAGAAATGGTAGCTCAAATCAACAAAAACACAATAATTATAAGCGTCATTCTTATATGTGTATATTACGTTTTCACGTATTTGTTACAATAAATCAAAACCGGTTTCGCCGTTATGACAATTTCTATTGTTAACATATCTGCCAGTTATTCTAGTTTGTAATTTTGACTTATTTTAAAAATACTATATTTAAATAATTACATGACGATTTTCTTCGATTAATCCCGAGAGACGCAGGTTCGATTCCTGCTGGGTGTCGTATTTATTTAAAAGAAGAGTTTTTCCATCGGTTACATTTATTTTCTCAGAAGTGTTTTCATATTTATATTATAATGTAACCTCTTAAATCTTGTAAATTATTTGTTGTATAAAAAAAATAGTTAATTACGATATTTGGTATCAATAATCCTTACAATAGTTGGATCTACCTAATTTGTTTCACACACAATACATAGTATTCCTTTCTATTCACACATTTCCATTTACTTCCACTTTCGATTGGCAGATCAGGATTTCCAATTATGGTGAAAGCTGTTCAGGGGTTGAATTAGACCGGAGCGCACCAGAGCGCCGTTCCGGTTCGTGAAATCGGTAAAATTATCGCTCCGTCTCATGGAAAAAATAATTTTACCGTCTGAGCTAGATAGGCTATATAACAAAAAATCGAACACACTTATTTTTATAAAATACACCTAAATTTGATAACAATGTAAATATCTTGTCTTATGTTAATAAATTGTCGAGCGCTCCGGTTCATTCCTTTTTCATTTCGAGCGCTGATGCTGTTAAGACTTGAGATATTGAGTGGAAATTTTGATTAGCGTGTATGTTGGATGAATGTCTTATTGTTATTCACATGTTTTTTTATCAGTAGCGTGGATATAATAAATCGAATGAGTTTAGAAAATCAACATCGGATTGTAAAATCAATAATACTTCTGACCAGATAAATAACAAAAAATGGAAAAATATTATTTCTTTCTATCTTATAAAACAGTAAATATCACAGCGCTATGTCCATAATATAAATAATATGGTGTAAATCTTTTACTAATTAGTAGATAACTACCACTTCCTGGTTACCTAATTGCTTTATAATGACTTCAGTTTCCTTTCGAAAGCTTTTCGTTCTAATAAATATTAAGATTGATTATATTTCCATGAAAGTTAAAAGTCAATAACTTATTATTCAGTTCTAATTATCAATATTTTGTAAGAAAGTGTTAACTTGGGTCAAATTACCGTCGATAACAAAAATAGTAAAGAAAAATGTTTTTTATGTAGATGAAGATTTTATATAATATGAAAGTAACGCTATATAAAAAAGTTACCAGGTATATTGATTAATGTTACTACAAGTCAATTCGTATTGTAGATTATGTAGTTATAGCAATATTAAAACTGGTTCTCTAATATTTATTTTAAAATCATTGGAATAAAAATCCATTCCAATAGTCTTACAAGCCTGACAATGTTTATTTCGATGCAATTAACAATCGTTATTTACATCTGAAATCATGTAAAATATCAAAGAATAATATAACGTACGTAACTATATTATAGCCAGACTAACCACCAATCTATTTAAAGCTAACATTTTTCAACTACACTAAAAACATTTTGGTTCATATTATTATCTTTATAATAATATTATGAGATTTACTCAATATACTATATTTTTTAATACTTCCCGTTATCTACTGAAGAATGTCTTTATAGTGGTTATATATATTTTGAAAAATAAGAAATGATGAAACTTTACAATTTTTTATTTGTTAATTTTAAATTTCACAGCCAGGGTCTGCCAATCCAACGGTTCAACTTTGGATTGTGGAGGTGAAGAATGCGAGTCAGCCGAAGAGATGGGAAATTCATCCGCCACCAGCTTTAGAAGGACAGTGAGTATATCCATAGCAGAAACTGATCCAATAATTTAATTTAACCTTTACCATTTTATAGAATTATATAGTTTGAGATTTATCTTTTTACTATCACATCATATTATTTAAATTTCAATATAATATAAGATAACACTGGCTTACTATTAACTCCATAATTTTATACCACGCCATATTCTTGTGATCATAATTATATTACATGGAAAACATACGGCAAAGTATACTAGTGTTTTTTTTATTTTATTGAACAGTGACAAACTGCCACTAAACTTTGCCGCGTACTTTGTATAAATATCAACATACAAACTGCACAGCCACTAGAATTGCATCCATTTTGTCCAGTCTGGCTCTGCATTTCAGTATTTGAAATCGAGACCACTCGGGGAAATTGTTGTGGCACGGAGCAAGTTCCTCTCAGCTTTTTGCTTGGAATTCAAAATTCGAAAGCTGAACCTCCGCGGGTTAATTCAAACTAGAGTATTTTAACGAGCGTCGTTATATTGTTAAAGGTTTCAACTTTTTGTCAACCTTGCATAGCGTCAAACTGCAGTAGAGAACTTTATAGAAAAAACAAGCAAATTTTGCATTTAATTACAATTATTATTGTCAAGTACATAATAGGTATATTTATATAAGTATAATTATTTATTTATAATCGTATACGTATAATATTAAGTACGCTAACAGATTTAAAGAACGCACGGTCATCATGACGTATAAACGTCACTTTTATTGATTGTTTTTTTTTTTCATTAATGTTTGATCTCCGTAATTAGGTATCAAAAATATTTCTGGAAGCAGTTTTTCAATATCTGCTTTTAATTGTTTTGTATGCAAATAGTTTCTTTCAAATACTAGGAAATCAAATGATAAACATGGTTAAAACGCAATTTATGTTTTCAGAGACTATTACTTAACATCGGCGAGTTGGGTGGGAAACTTGAACCAGCACGTGGCCGCAGTTTGGATGAATCGAGCCCAGAACCTTAGCATCGTCAGTGCCTGCTTAGCTCCAAATTGGACCTGCGTTGAGGTAAGGAAACATTGTTTTATGAACATAACATATTTCTTTGTCATAACAGCAACACGTAACTTTTCACCCTTTGCAATTTCCACTACATTTTTTGCAAATTTTCTAAACAATAGTATCCCCAACATAATTATTGTATGAAAATATTTCATGTACTAGAATGATTGTACAATTCTCACATTTATTAAAAACGCATCATAGTAATCAAATAACATAATCATTAGCTATTATAGGATAGGTTATATTAAACGCGATTTACCTTGGTGTTTGGGACTTCCACGATTGTTTAATAGATTTTATGGGTCAGCTCCGCATGTTCTCCCTTCTGTTTCCTCGACATTTTGGAATCGCTGCGGAGGCCATTCTTAAGAGCCCAAAACATCGAAGAAATATGGATAAAGAATATATGGTAACAACCCAAAAATCTATTATAAAAACTTAGAGTCAGCTCAACGGATGAATAAAAGTCTATAACGAAAGACACACCCCTTCGTACTTCAATAGGTAACGAATTAGCTTATACGGTGTTTCTGCGTTCAATTTTTAGTAAGGTCACAAATTTAATTACATCATTGGTTTTTGGTTAATTCCTCTACTACCTATACTACTATAATTATTTGATCTCGTGGTTCAATATAAACATATATAATGTTAAATAAACACATGAAAATGGGCTACTGCCTACTACATCATATTTTTTAACAATATATATTAGCTACATCAGCACATCTATTGTATACACAAGACTGTTATCGGCCGCTACGGCAGCTATCGAGGGTAGTTTTGTATTGAAGTATTATCACTTATTGTGACAATTACAATAAGTTTGTTGTAATTTTTACAATAAGTGCTATGTTTTTTTTGGCTGTGCTAAATTTTAGAGCGAGATAGACAGTTTTGACACGGCTAACTTATTGTAACAATTATAATACTTAATACAAATATAATATGATAAACTACCCTCGTTAACCGCCAATAGTGGCCGATAGTAGTCTTTTGTATGGAATAGATGCGCTGGATAATATTATTAGGCATTGTTTAATGTATTAATAATAACTACAGCCTGTATTTAGCAACATATAACTACGAACTATTGCACTCTATTGGAAATCTTTTATTAATTGAGACTATGAAACACATCTAAAGTTTTATTGTAGGTTTATACCTACATCAGGATTAGATATAAATTACGTTGTAGAAGATTAATTAAAATATCTTAATATTTATAAAAGATTACCGTTTATATTTTAATAAAATATTTTTTGCTATAACATAGTCAGTATTTTAATATTAAATATATAAAGATGTACTTGCTCCGATCCGGCATTAAAACTTTGATTAAAGCCCGCGAAATCTGCACCCAGGTATTTCATTACCCGGCTCCTGAATTTTTCATATCAAAGTTTTTCCCGATTAGGTTAACAGCCGAAGTAGGTAGTCCGCCTCTCATTTCGGGGATTTTTTTACGTTCGGTGTATTTTAAGAATTCTCTCGCTACCATTCCAACTTCTGCCGATATTAAAATGAGAGAGTCGCCCCACGCCGGCAAAAATAATTGCGCCAGAGTTTTAGACATTTTTTTTAAAGCGGGGAGAGCTTAGCGCGCTTAAAAAGCGATGTTTGGGAATTCGAAGCGTCGAATGATAAAGCGCTGCAAAAAAGCGGGAAAAACAATTGAAGTAAACGGAGGGAATGATCAAAGTTCATTTTATTAGAGGGATAAACGCGAAGCTTTCATGTAGCTTAAAATCAACCCTGTGAAATCTTTCAAATAGAACATAGATCAATGGCCTGCATATCCTTCTAAAAGTTCAATACTCGGAAAAGATTACGAAGGAATCTAAACTAGAAATATATCAAATTAAATACTTTAGTACCTATCTAGGGTAACCATTTTTACCACTGTTAATATTTGATTAGAAAACAATATAGTACCTATTACCTATTAAAACAATAATTTGGGGAAAATGTACAAAATTATATTATAACTTATAATATTTAAGTATTTATTTTTATAATATCTAGTGTTAAACTTTATTTTTTGATTTTACTAACATTTTTAGTGCAACACAAAGTTAAAAAAATGACTAAAATAGAACAATTTAAACACATAGGTATTTTAGAAAAAAATAAAACTGTGGCATACCTACATGTAATTGAAATTATATCAAATAAAGTTAATCTTAGAAAAATATCTATGCAATTTTTATCATGCTAATAGAGAATAAAATATAATGATTATAGAAGAGATGGGAATGCAATTTTAATATTGGGTGCCAGAAAATATAATGATATTTTCGTGTAGAAGTTAATTGAATCATAGATTTCAACAATACGTATCGCTTGTTTAAATACTTACTTCCATTTGAGTAGGTACAAAAAATTTCACAGTTTTAAATTAACAGTTTCATCTATTTCAATAAAAAAAAACATTTAAAAGTCGTTAAGAAATTCTAAGATTCATAAATTTGTTTTCGAGTTGAAAGCTATTTTTGTGGTGATAACAAGCCAATATTAAGTCTTCAAAAGTATTCATTTACCGTACAGATAAAGAGATCACGCAATCTACCATCCCACTCTCTCTCTATAAATTACTTAATTTGAATATTGAATAACAGGTAGTTGAAAAGAGATAGTATACTATTTTTCAAATTAGGTCTGACTATGTACAAACAGTTAATGAAAATAGCATTTTAATTTAAATAATCAAATTTGCATCACTGAATGAGTCAGTAGTGTTATAATAAATTTATTAACGTTCCATCGGTAATTTAAAAATTAATTGTCAATGTTCAATTGCATTTTTTTATTTTGAAAAAAACGTTTATTTAATAAGTATTATTATAAAGATAAAAATGTCTATCGTATATTTCTGTGTTGTAGAGTTGACGGTTTAAAAGCTTGACCGGGCTTTACGAGCATCGCAGTACCGTGAGGTTGTGTAACTCTTCCTTCGCGAAACGTTAAATTGTTTTCTCACTAAATTAACAACAGCTTCCACTACCGCCATGCAATTTATATGACCTCGTCTGCGGTTGTAACATTTTAAAACATCCTCTTCCCCAGCTTAGATCTTTCACTGCACTGAATGTTTATTTTCTGCGGCAAAATATAAAACTGACTTTTTTTTGTTCTGAATAATTGCGACTTGTTTATTTTTAGCCTGCACTATTGCAGACATTTCCGATTGACAATAAATAAGCATGCCAATTAAAATACTAATTGGCAATTAGTAATTATTATTCGACTTTCAGTTACCAAACAACTAAGTACACTTTTTATTTTATCCATTTTCTTATTCATGACTGAATAGACAACAGAGTTAAGAAAATAGAATTTTTCATGGAAAATAATAATATATAACTTATAAAATCCTCAAATACACACATTCACACAGTCCGTTAACTAAATTAGACATATTTTCCCTATCTTTTGACGTATGTATGTAACATCCTTAAATCAGTCAGTCACGCAGATTAATTGTGATTTCACGATACTGTCCTTTTTACCACGTTTTTATTAGCTCGTACTCTTGTTTGTCCGGTACAGATTTTTTATTGTGGAGTACAATTGTTTTCTTGTTTGTCCAAGATTTTTAACTAAATTCCCGACTAGCTAGACATTTGAAACTTTTAGAATATATCAGAACACGACGACAATGCATTCTTTTAATACTTTTGGCCATCTTTAAATAGAATTGAATTCATTTTCAGTTAATTCTGTTTTGTATGTTTCGGAAAAAAATCGTTGAAAGTAATATTTACTACACACTACTAACTATTGGTTGTTAAGTGGGTCCTAGCAACTAAATTATTAATATATACGTGCGTTACTATGGAAATCAATATAAAATGTCAAAATGACATTTCTGTATTCTATAATATGTATTCAGTATTTCTATCAAGTACAATAAAAAGTTTTTATTAATACATAGAATTGTCAAGTTTATATGATTCAACAGAAAATTTAAAAACGTAGTAAGTATATAAACAGTTTTTATTTTGTAATTATTTCTCTTAATTTTAAACATCATAGAGTACAGCACAAGAATGAATAGGTACTGCAAGTAATAAATTAAAGCCCTAAAAATTTAAATATACGGAACGCTTCTTAAATTTTAGATTGTAATGATTAATGTTGATATCTACCACGTATTACTGTATTACGAGCAGCGGCGGCTCCTCTAATACCATTCAAGTGCTACGCACTGCCAGCATTTTTGAGGACATCTAGAAACTCTAGAAACAAAAACGCCAGTTTCTGTTTTATAACAATGTTGGCGAGTTAATTTTGAACAATTTCACATTTAAGATTTAATGAATCGCAAAACTTTTACGAAAATATCAACTCCCGCATTTATTTCTAAACCACTCAAATACATTCAATATAATAAATCAAAATTCAAAAAAACACAGCAGCACTACATGAGTAGTAGGTCGTAGCTGAATAATAAATAATAACGATAATATAAGAGAAACATACTTTTAATGACATATAAATACATCAGAAATAAATCTGAGTTCGAAAGAACGCTGATTTACAATATAAATATTACCCACGCAATGTTAGTTTATCTTATAATTTCACTTAAATTAATAATAATGTGAAATTTAAGAAATAAACATACTGCTTTTCACTATTAACAAAGTGACCAAGCGTCCGTCATCCGTTTTTAGAAGGGTTCATATTTGGCTGTCGTATTCATTGTTCGAGCGTAAAGCCATAAACCGTGACATTTATTTTTCATTAATGATATTAAATCATTTTAACTGTTTAAAAACTTTTTTAAGAAAAAGAATAAATAAACAGAGACATATTTAATTTATCTTCTGAGAAGTTCGACGTTTCAGATACGTATTAGTGCACGATACACTAAGATATTATTTTAGCTTATTGACACGGCAGCCTTCGGTGATTAAGGTAATCATGAAGAGACGCTTTACGACCTTTATATGGCTAGGACAAGTGTTCCTGATACGGCCAAAGAGTGTGACACTTCATACCCTTATGGCACAGCCTCAAGGGTTCCGTTGCCATGGCCGGCCCTCTCTCACCCTGCAGCGGTGCTACAAAAGCAACCTACGTGCTGCAGGTCTGACGTGGCGGGAGGCGCAAGAGTTGGCGTTGTACCGAGGGAAGTGGCGCGAACTTGTACTTGCCCTATGCTCCAATGCTGGGTATAGAAGGTAAACCATTGCGCACTACCAGAAAATGCTATTCTGAAGACCACCGGCCGCCACTGATTACGAGTACATTTATATTAGCGTAATTATATTATCATGTAGCGAAGGAAATTTCAGAACGTGACAGCATACTATTCCAGCTAACTGCTGTACTAAAACGGTTACCGTTAATTAATGCATTAACATTTTCATAATTTTATACAAATAGTGTAGGTAGGTACAATATTGCACTCGAATAATAAACAATAACTTTAAACATATCACATAAGCGTGAAATTGGATAGCTTTGGCAGAAAATATGACTTAGATTGAGCGACGCCGAGCGAGAAAAAATGATGCAATAGGCTTCATGTAAGAGCAGTTGGAAATAATAACGGTAACAATAATTAAACGTACCCTATATAATTCGTGCGCACTAGAATACTTTGCAACCTGCGCATTTTCAACGTTAAGTTGTTCCACTATAGCACTACGATATAAATGTACAGTTTAGTGCCAGGGCCTGAATATAGTGGGCCTTAGTTGGTAGCTCAGTTGTCAGAGCCGTCGCCCGGTAAGTGAAAAACGTATGTTAGAATCTCACTTAGTCCAAGATTTTTTCTACTAGGTGACTTGCTGACACTTCAATTTATACACTATCTATACATTATAAATTGCATCATCACCATCACCAGCTGACGTCAATCTAATGCCGATTGAAAATATCCAGTAACTGTTCTTTTGATATTTACCTTTCATGTTTTTCGACGAAATTCGATTAATTTACGGCCGGTAATTATTATTGTTTCTATCACATCCTCTAACTCAGCAATATTTTAAACCATTGCCATTTCATTAAATTGGTATCCTACTGAAATATGGTCTTTCTGCTTTACGTCCAACATGCACGTTTCCATTCCACGTCTTCTTACTCTTGAGTCTCCACGATTTGCATAGATAAATAAGAACTGGAACCACACATTGGTGTGTTTTTAACATAATAGCGCCTGTACACGTGCATGGATTTACTGACAGCAATAGTGCGTATTTTAAACTATTGTGACAATAACTGTTTCCACGTAAAAGTGCTGACTGTCTCTCCAATACATTCTTTAAGAGTGGGCGAGAAGCGATGTTGTGGTACTGTTACTACTATTTGACAGGTAGTAAAAATCGGTCAACCTTAAAATTCGTTCATAGTTAGTTTTTTTTCCGGCAGGTTCGCCACTATTGTACTACTGCGCAGGCGCAAATCAAAAAAATCCCTACTGTTGCATGAAAATTCAGAAGCTTCCAAACTTTTTTGATTCATGCATGCAATCAGGGCCAGCGCGTCCATATAGGCGAACTAGGCAACCCCCTATGGCACAAGACATAAGGGGGCACATAAATGGAGAACTAAAATTAATTTCCATTTTTTAATAATTTTAAATATGTAATACGTTTTATTTTATTTTGATATTTTTATCTGTCGTAATTATGTATCATAAGCAGTGATAGGATTCGGAATCTGGTGGCTTTCCGTGGCCAGCTTCAGGTATACAAACGATATAGCCAGATACAAATGGTACAAACAATACAAATCTCGGGTAGACTAATTTGACGCAAAAAACAAACCAACAGTCAAAATTTGTATATTTAATCGTTGCTATCCTCAATAATAATAAAAATGTTATGTAGGTATATAATATAAATAAAAGCAAGTTTTTTTTAATTGGTAGATGGGTGAGAACCTAAAAATCAAAATACGTTTTGAACACTTCCGATCCAAAAAAAGTTTTTTACGGATTGGCCATAACTCATTCAAAACATTTCGTTAACTAAACAACGGCCGCCATTCAATCGAGGATTTTCCTTTCATCCTTTTCCCGCGTAAATTTAAAAAGGCGACAGTCGCTATCATCCGCCGGAAACTCGGACAGCATTTTCAAAACAATGATAGCTTCTAACCAGCCAGTGACATGCTAAAAAAAAGCCGAATACTCATGACGTAACTGGGTAGCTTTTGTGTAATTTTGAATCAAATGAAATAAGTAAAGGGTTTTTTTTCCAGTTATTAAATTACGATGCATTGTTGTAGAATTTATATACTTAGCTAATTTTTTTCTCAAATATAATTTATGTTATCTTCGAACGCCGTCTCATTTACAAAGATTAGCAATTGTTAAAGAATTCTTCACCGTTGAGACCACTGACCTAAACACGTTTCAACTCTTCTGAAACCATTTTGTTAGATTCTCCATACAGGATATTCACCTTCCGCCTGGACCTCATGGATGGAAACAATATGTTTCCATCCACTATTTCCAATAATTATTATGGAACTTGACTTGACAACAAATTTTCAAAAATTAAATAGTTAAGTACCTATAGGTATATGGGAAATCAAAAAAATAATTCCGCACCGTTTTCATAAATGTTTGTCTAATAATAAATAAAATAGACTGAAGAGACATTTTTTCTGTTACATTCCTGGAAACCGATCACCAGAAATCGATTGGTGAATATATCAGATCGATTGAATCATTAAAAAAAATACTTTTTTTAATGACTTTGTATGTCTGAATTGCCACCACAGTATTTTGATTCGCGCATAACACGCGCGTACTTAAAGACTGGCGAGCGCTCGCGTTTTGCTCGCGAGAGGTGATACAACCGTGAGGGTACGTCGATGGCTGAATAGGGTTACCTGTACCTCGAAAACGCATGAGTTATTACGCGCGATTCAAATCGCGCCATCTCGCCAAGAAGCGTCAAGTCCCTAAGATAGGCATCTATCTCTGAGAGGCCAACATCGGTAACTTATGTTGCGTCGATTACAGTATACACACATAATAATACCAACGATATTATTATATAGCGCATCATGAGTACTAAAGTGTATTCAATGTCAAAAATTATCATTTTTTAGTTAATAATGGAGTTTTATTCAGAAATTTTTGCTTTATCTCAAACAAAATGTGAAATGCGTTGTACCTAATTAGTTACTTCACTAAAGTATTTCCAAATTATTTTAAGAAGTTGACTGCTTTACTATATTGTTAAGATATACTATGGTAATGCATCAATGTGATGTATGTTTTTGGTGCATTAGTGTATTATTTTGATCTGATATACGATAGTATTAAGCTCATACGAAGTTCTTACCACAATATAACAGTACGAAATTGATTTGTAACTTCAAACGCTGATATCTCAAAACTATACTTTTTATGAGTGACCCAGAACAAAACCATTTAAAATACAATGAAGACTCATCTAAGTCGAGCTAAATTAGCAACTCTGTATGGTATTTATCGCCAAGTGCGATTTAGTTAATCCAAGTGATTCTGCGTGTCCGTATAAACGTAACGTTAAAGTTTACTTACGTTTTGATTCAATGGGCATCGCCTTTTTACATATTTTCCTTTCTTTTATGCCCCCTTGAAAATGTCTATATATACAATATAATGATGTGCGGACGACAGCGTCGACAGTTTAATGTCGTATTTACCTTTGGATGCGAACCCTTTGCAAACCTTTTGCGGGCCTTATGTGGCCCTCTGCGGACGTTATTGGGGCCCCCATACGGTCCCATGGCGTCCGCCATTGTCCACGACATTTTGACAAAGCGTATCCATTTTGGCAGGCTGTCAACTTCGACGCTATTGTAAACTCATAACTTTTGTGTGGTGACAGTTAGGTCAAACAGGATTTTAAACTTTTATGTATTATACTATTAGATCATCGCAATAAAGTATGTAATTTTGACAAAATTACTTTGTATATATATATTTTAAATAATTTTGAAAATATCAACGCGTTAATGGTGTGTATTTCTTAAATAATAATATAACTGAAATTGATCGACTGCCTGTGGGGTAGGCTGGTCATGCATTTCATATTATGATTGGCACAATATAAAGGGCGGCTAATGAAGGAACGAAAATAAATATTACTTTAGAGAGCAGTGTCGACATATAAGTTTACAAAGAATCAGGGCTCGAAATGGAGCGGAACGCACCGGAGCGCAGCTCCAGTTCGTGAAATCATCGAGACTACCGCTTCGTCTCGTGGAAAAATTAAAAATGGCGTTCCGGTTCGGAAATTATTATGATAATCAATTTACATTTTTAATAAAGTTTATTAAGAAACTTGACATTATTATCGTAAAAATTCTCTAATTCTCAGTAAATGATGTGATTGTAAATTCGAAGATGTTTGGTATACCTACTTGCCTGTGGTAACCGATTTACAACGTTTTTCTTAGCTCGTATTCTTATTTGTCCGGTGGTTGTTTGTCCGGTACAAATCTTGCAATCGATTTTAACTACCTAACTAACTTCCCGACTAGCTAGACATTTGAAACTTTTAGAATATATCAGAACACGATGCCAATGCACTTTTTAATACTTTTAGCCATCTTTAAGTAGAATTGATTTCATTTTTAGTTAATTCTGTGTTGTATGAAAAGTTATTTCGGAAGAAATCCGTTAAAAGTTAAACTATCATTGGTTGCTAAGTGGGTCCTAGCAACTAAATTATTAATATTAATATATACGTGCGTTACTATGGAAATCAATATGACATTTCAGTATTATTTCTATCAAGTACATTTTTTTTGATCATTTAAGTTAGTCAACTCAAGTTTGTATGATTCAACAGAAAATTTAAAAAAGTTGTAAGTATATAAAAAGTTCTTTTTATCTTGTAATTATTTTGTTTTAAGTCAATGGCTAGTTCGGCTTTCACACTGGTTGAAAGAGACAGAATAAATAATCGTGGAATTAAAAATAATAGTACAAAAAAAATATTTCAATTTAATTTATAAATTGAATTATACCTACTAGTAATAAATTCTACATTAATTACATATCATATTGTTAATATGCAGCCTATATTAATTTGGTAATATGAAATTCGTCTCTGCGTATTTCTAAACTCTAAATGTGTAATTATAATTTATTGATTTGGATATAAAAATAAAAATACATACTTAAAATCAATTTTATAAGTAGGTATGCGTTTATATCATATTATTGTGTCGATTCATACAGAACATTTGGATCCCCTGCCCATATCTACAACATACATAGATTAGGTACAATACGTATTCTATGATTTAACATGACTTGGCGCTATTTTGGAGATATGAATAAAGGTAGGAAATTGAAAACGTTTGAAGTACACAGTCCCTAGATCCGTGTACACAATTTGTATGAAAAAAACATTTTTGTAACCCAAGACATATCTTATCTTATTTTATCGTACAATTTATTACTTTTGATTGAATTTACCTACTTGAAGTTTCAATCCAAATATTATTAAGTACCTATCTTCGAATAATGGCATACTATTACCTACAATAATTAATACTAGTTGGTATCAAAGTCTTTAGCATATTATGGATTAAAATATAAGAATGACGAAAATTGAGTAGACATTAAAACAGAACACATTCATAACTAACCAACTGATAACAATTAATTTATATAGTAAATGTTCCTTTACAGTATTTAGAAATGAAAAATAGACGTGATAGCGGGTAACAAAGTCTTATAGCGCTGACTAAGCTGATAAGTGCTGACTGTCTCTCCAATCTATTACTATTTGACAGGTAGTGAAAATCGGTCAACCTGAAAATTCGTTCATAGTTAGTTTTTTGCCGGCAGGTTCACCACTATCGTTCTACTGCGCAGGCGCAGATCGAAAAAATCCCTACCGTCACATAAAATTTCAGAAGCTTCTAAGCTTTTTTGATTCATGCATGCAATCTTGCCAACTGCAGGATAATACATGTTTACCCATACATTTTCTTGTTATGGCCGTGATACTGTCAACAGTAAATCCTTCCACGTGTAAACGGGGTATTATGCATAATATATAACAGTGACTTTATATGTATTGGTGTGATAACTGACAACTTGAAGGTGAACTAGAAACTTGAGGTTATGTTACTTTAAGATACAATTAATGCGATAGATGACTATATTATTTTGTTAATTTATTGAAATATCATTTACTTGGTAGAATTGAATGATACAATAATATGTAAGTACCTATACTATTTAATAATACTATATTGTTCTATAGCTGCAGTCTCGTTGTCAGTGTAGCTATTTCAAAAAATAGATTAATCATGCCATAATGTTTAAATGTATCCAACACCATTTTATCTCTCTGATGAATACCAAAATAAATATTAACAAAATAGTGTTTATAAGATTTAACATTTTTTGAACTATAACGTTATATTTAAAATCGATGTTTCGTATTAGAATAAGGTAAGTGGTCTTAACAAATCTTTAGCTGTTGGTACAGCTGATATAAGTTAAAGGCTCAATAATATTGAACCAAAAGAACTTGGTAAGTGTCGAATTATAAACTTTACCTCTCCAAACATTAAAGAATCAGCAGTTACAAACTTTTGTCAATTATAAAATTACCTTCCCGTGGTCGGATAAGATCCATTTTAAGCGTAAATATATGTAATATTAATACTATCGACTGAAGGTACTGAATTTGAATTTAAATTCTAATGGATTAAATGTATAAAATGGATAAAATCTAATGGATTAAATAAAAAATTGATAAAAAACGTAGGTACCATGTAAGAGTATCTATTATTAAAGACTATCTCATTATGTAGTTAACTACATTAATTATTTACCAATATATGACCATTTGTCTTAGAATTGACAATTTACACCTCTTGAGTGTAGTATTTTTTTTTCTTTTATTTCTTTAACTGTCAATTCATGGTGGAACTGCATTGTATTGTTGTTTTTATTTTTATTGTATTTTGTTTTATTAAATAAAAACAACAATGTAGTATTTTTATTATTTATAAAGAATAATAATCTGTTATTAGACTTTGACGATTTATTATAAGCTATCGAGTGTATTGTTATTAATAAGTTATGGTTTTTACTAATTAAGTTTTTTACTGACATTTCAACTATTCATAATTTGTTTGTTGTATTTTTTGTGACCTTTGACTTGATAGGTAGGTAATGGAGTTATTACCTACTTTATTTTATTGATCTATAAGCTAGAGTTAACATTGTTCGTTGTCAGTGTGTATTTACCTTTGGTGAGTGTACACGGCGCCTGAAGATGCTGAAGGCGAAACCCAGTTCGCAAAAAACGACTTAAATGGAATAGTACAAAACTTAAATCTATTAGAATGTAAATATATATAATTGATTGTTAACTAAAATATCTCAAAAATTAATGTCTTCTAACACAGTGTTTCCAAACCACTGGTACGCAAAATTTTTTGTCCGGTCTGCAAATGGCTGTCACCCATTTAAAATGCATACTATGCACAAAAATTCCAAGCAAATCCTCGTTGAAAAAAATAACTCTTTCATGGAAGACATCAATCCATTCACATGTTTAATACTCAAGAATAAAGAAACTTATTGGAGTGTCTTTTGATGCCACATTGGTATCCAGACATAAAATACAAACATTATTAAGTTACAAAGCTATTAAATTATCATCCACATTTTAGACTATTATGTAAAATGTTATAATACATAATTTAAAAACTAATATACAAAATACTAGAAAAATAATAGTTTTTTTTCTGTGCTAGTGGTCCCTAAAATATTTCTCATATTTTTACCAGTCCGCAAGGTGTAAAAAAGTTGGGAAACACTGAGCCAATCAACATTTTTTTTTGTTGATCAACTCAACCAGTAAAATTCGAATTGTGTACCTCTGTGTCACACTGGGTGAAGAAAATCGTAAATATTGTTTCTTTTATCTAATATTATTATTATTGTCCCCCGCATAACTCCATTAATTCGTTCGTTTAAAAAATGAATTTCGGTCTCTAAAAATAGAATAACAGCAGATTGCGGTGTGCCCAAATACGTTACGAAAATACAAAATTCCTGTCCAAATTGAAACCCTTTACCCTGACGCACACTGGCACAAAAGTGGGCTCGCAATTCGTAATTCGTATCGTGTGTGTGAGGGGCATAACTGTCTAAATAACGCACGGTCTAAATTTTATGGCCTTTCTCGCACATCCGTTTCCGACATGCGTCGATGTGACGTCACAGGCAACCCCATGGCTAAATAATAGTAATTGTCACGTTAATTTTTTAAAATCTCCTTGTGTAGGAAGTAGGTATTCATATTTTTCAAAGTTTAGGCTAGAAGTTTTTAATAAATAAATTATTGAATATACATAATTTTTGAAAAACACTTTCTGAGAAAATATATTATAACCAATAGAAAAAATCTTTTTTGAAAAAAGTAGGCCACCCCGACAGTATTGATTTTATAAAATATATGCATCTAATTAAATCTAATCTTATATATATTTGCAATACATAGATATTGTAAATTATATTTTAAAATGTATGTTAAAATATAGCACTTTTTGACAGTTAACTTATTATAACAATTAATAGCCCCAATACATGAATATGATAAACTACCGTCGATAGCCGCCTTGTGTATAGAATAGCTTCGCTGATCGCTAATGAGTTATCCAGATTAAATACTTACTATAGTATTTCATTTAATTCTGTATACATTACAGTACATTAAGAATTTAAAATTAATTCATGGACTTGACGAAATTTGGTTTATAATGAATTAGGTTGTTTGGAACTGAGTTTAATAAATAGTTTATAGATTTGGTCACTTAGATACATTTTTAAATATAATTTACAATGTCTCTATGTATTGCAAATATATTTAAGATTAAATTTAATTAGATGCTATATTTTATAAAATCAATACTGTCGACTGAGGATACTTGGATAGAAAATAAATTGAAATTCTGATTGATGATAATTTTGTACTCATCATTAGGAATCGGTTTTAGCGAGCCGGGTTTCGCTAACCGACATCTTCAAAAATTCTACTTCATGTAACATAATAATACTGGAATTAAAAATGATTTTTCTCTCACTTGTGTTCAAATCACGGATTTTATCTTGAAGTAAATGAAATATTGTGTAAAATAATAAATTGTTTTGAAATGGACCTACCAAAAAGTGAACACTTTATCCCAAAAAAATCTGTTCTAACTTACGGTGAGATGTGATTTAATAATTTTAAGTTAACGGAGATTCAAAATTGCATCCAAATATATGCAATTTTGTTATATATGGCTGACTAAAATGTCGGGTAAAAAAGACAATATGGATCAAAATAATGCAAGAGCTTTTTTTTTCTAATAACTAACTGATTCAAAATGCTAAGTTAGCAACGGAATGATGATATACCTAGAGGCATTTGAAAATGTCGGGATAAGAAATTTATATGAGTTTTGTTTGTAACGTATATAAAAGTGGACCTGGATGGTTTTGAAATTGAACGTGACAATTTATTTACGCTGCAAACTTTCCTCCTTAAGCTTTTTGGGGGTGGATCAATATTTTGTGTCAACAAGTCGTGACTTGCAGGAGATTACTTGGGGGCCATTTTCCTTAATCCTTTACTGATGAGAGAGGATCTCAAAAACCTACTTTTGTCAAGTAATGTTATGTCTACAGAGTAACGCAGATTAACTGTTTGCAAAACTCATTCCACCTACGTAATTCTGACTTCATATCCTATTTTGATGTAGGTATATTATATCAATCATAATAATTTAAAAAAAATATATTATTCATAGTGAATGATATATTCTCTTGCAAGATTTTATAATATAAAAAATACAAAATTAAATGAAAATTTAAAAATCCTTCTTCACTTCATTGGCTCCACAATCTGGTGTGAATCTTGGCTTCCTCGTATGAAAATACTAGTATTTTAACATTTTTACTTGGAATGATTATTAACAATTAGACAGACCCACTAGATTTAGAGACTAGGAGATTATTTAGGTTTTTATAGTATGACTATTTGAACGTGAAAACGATACCATATATATGTTACGCCGATGTGCGAAATTTACTATTACATGAAATGGGCAAAATTTTGCCTAAATCATGAAAAATGCAAACCCGTTGCCTTATTCATGAATTAGGCACAATATCTGCAAAGTGCGTGAATTCGGCAGTATTTTTCTGCCTATTTCATGCATTGGGCAAATTAGATAGTAGCACTACGGTGATGTTTTTTGCAACTAAACTATTGGTGTAAAATGCTCATGCATTGGTCAAAATAGATGGTCGCGCTCCGGTGGTGTTTTTTGCAACTAATCAAACTAACCAAATGTGTCAAATATCATTGATTATATAAAAATACACCAATCAATAACTACAATGACGTTCATATCCATTTACTATGCCCAAAAAAATCTAGAACTATAATACGAGTATGATAACGAAAGAATTTTATTGAAAGGTATTTTCGCGATTTGATTCGTGCTTGGGTATCAATCGTGCAATGGTCGATTGTTTGTAATAGTATGATTTGATAGTTTGTTGACAGTTGTTAGCTAACCTCAAAATGCACATTCAGTTGAATTCAGAATTACAAAACCTAACCTAACCTAATAATAATAATATATTATGTCCAATTATAACTTTACTAATAAAACCATCCGTATTAAATTTACTTTTCCTACTGTCATGTTGACAGTTTAAGAATTCCATACCCTGGCGAATTCACGTACTCGGCAGATAATTTACCTAATTCATGAATAAGGCAACGGGCTTTACTATTACATAATTAGGCAAAATTTTGCCTATTTCATATAATAGTCAATTTCGCACATTCGGCGTAGCATATACAAATACAATAATATAAAATTGTCGTTAGTTGAACTAGGTAATTATTTCTGTCGAATACCTATATGGAATTTTCGAAGTATAATCAAGAATACATATTGTATGAAAACCGATGACACCATTTAGCGAACAATGATTATTATTAAAACTGCAATGCATAGCACTAGTGACTAGATAGTCGGTTTTTCAACATATTATTCTTAGTATTGTACCTAAATCTATCGAATAATTAGGATTTGGCAATGCCAATGATTTTAAAAAAGCCCTCAGAAGCATAGGTACCTACCTATTTTTTCACCAACAATGATATATAAATATGCCATACATTGCTGACTTTTTTTATCAAAAATGTTGGTATTTTACAACGTTTTTCTTAGCTCGTATTCTTATTTGCCCGGTGGTTCTTTGTACGGTACAAATCTTGGAATCGATTTTTAACTAACTTCCCGACTAGCTAGATATTTGAAACTTTTAGAATATATCAGAACACGATGCCAATGCATTCTTTTAATACTTTTAGCCATCTTTAAGCAGAATTGCATTCATTTTCATTTAATTCTGTTTTGTATGGATAATTATTTCAGAAAAATCCTTAAAAAGTAAAAGACTATTATTGGTTGCTAAGGGGGTGGTCCTAGCAACTAAATTATTAATATATACGTGCGTTACTATGGAAACCAAAATGAAATGTCAAAATGACATTTCAGTATTCTATATTTGTTTGTTTTTTATTTACTTCATATCAAGTACAAGTTTGAGCATATTGAGCATAATAATTCAACAGAAAATTTAAACACGTTGTATATAAAAAGTTCTTTTTATTTTGTAATTATGTTGTTTTAGTATAGGTAAATCACTATACAGTGGTATATGGCTATACCATGTACCAGTTGTAGTGGTTTCGTTTATCGCCATTAAAACAGGCATTGCAGCAAATAACTCCAATACACCCGCGAATCGCTTATGGTGCCACTGTAGAATGATTTACCTATAGGTACATATTACTGATATTTTTTTATAATTGATTAATTTTATATAATTGTGCTTTTGAAATTTCATCTACTTCGTGTTTCGATTTAGATGTAATAGAAATATCGTTTTACTATTATTATTATCTACTTAAGTCTCGTCAGTATGACTGACCAAGTGTGCTATATTCCTTTGGCTACACATCAATTATCATCTCCCTCCAACAAACTTTTTCACCAGTGTTAAATATACATACGTATCTACGAACAGGATGTATGTACTAACACGTAGAAAGCTTTAAAAAATCCCTTGAGTAGGGCTACTCCTGACTTCAGACCATAGCTTATCATCTTGGAATATTTAATCCGTCATGTAAATATACCTATAAGAAAAAAAATTAAGTCAGGAATGAGTGCGTCCAATACTTGATTTTAAAATTTCGAAGCGCCCAATCGTAAAGTTTATATTAGGGGAGAAGCGAAAATGTCAATAGGTTAATTACTGCGTATTTAATTACTGCCAACTTTAAGCTCGATATTGGGAAATGATAATTAATTTAGAGAGAAACTCGCTCCCAAAGTATTTTCTCCGCCGATCGACGCAGGAGGTGTTAATAAATAAACGACGCTGGAATTTTTTAATAAGGATACTTTGAGAAAATTCATTAATCAAAGGTAGAATTGTTAATTGTTTTTGTTAAGATGTATTGTAGAGATTTATTTAGAAACACTCAACATTTCCTTGAGCAAATTGAGAAATTTGATTATTTATCAAAACAGAAATAGCACTTGTATTTTATCAATATTGGGCATCACGAAATTTGACGAAAACTCCGTTTATTGTGGTTCTGAACACCGTACTGTACTTTTAAAAATTTTCAATAGATAAATGAACATATTATTAATATTGATTATCGCAGATGGGGGAGGCTTGTACCTACCAGAGGCACCTAGCGGAAAAATAATCTAATAAATAAGCTAATCAAGCTTGCAATTTGAGACATTTTTTAAATAATTTACAATTTTAATAAATATGTATCTGAAAACATTAAAAAGTTTTTTTTTTAATTCGAAGATAAACTTACAATTGTAAAAAAAATCTGAATTTGGTACATATTTATGTCCACAGTTACGTTATTATTACATTATATTTTATAGTCATATTTATTATTAAAATTTAGTTTATGAATATGAAATCGTATTTGGGTATGGTCCCAATAAATAAAAAGGATTTCAAGTTATACACATTTTTATTTTTATAAAAATCGATGTTTTTTAAAATAAAATAAAAAATATTAAAACTATGAATTACACAAAAATCTATATGTCAAAACATAGAAAACTTAATAAACTAAATTTTAATAATAAATAATATGACCATAAATATAATGTACTAATAACGTTATTCGTGATATAAATATGTAACAAATTAAGATTTTTTGTACAATTGTAAGTTTATCTTCGACTTAAAAAAAAATCTTTTGAATGTTGTCAGAATACTGATACATATTTATTAAAATAATTGTAAATTATCAAAAAAATGTCTCAAATTGCAAGCTTCGTATTTTTCCGTTAGGTGCCTCTGGTAGGTAGAAGCATTTACCCAAAAATGTAAAATGCATAAAAAATGTGGACGATACTGGGCGGGTAGTTAGAGAAAAAAAAGTTTTATAACATTCATTTTAATGTTGTATTTTTACAGACCCATTCAGAGCGTGCCCTCGAGGACACGTGGTTGGACGTCCAGCCGGCGCCACTTTTCGCTCCAGACGGTGACTCGTTCCTCCTGCTGGCGGAGATCAGAGAGGGCAGCACGGATCGGTTCACGCACATCAAGCACGTCACCATCACGCAGCAGCGCATGGCCGTCATCAGCCACGGAAGATACGAGGTCAAGAAAATCCTCGCCTGGGATACATACAATCACTTAGTTTATTATTTAGGTAAGAACATATTTTATTTCGTGTAAAAGGGTCATTAATTTGATCAACGTATAGTATTATCTCCGTTAAATTTATACAGTGACGCCCCTAGACAAAATGCCGCCTCTGGGCAAACGCCAAAATGCCGCCCCATTTTTATACTGTATTTTTATCACCTGTGCACGTGTCGTTACTGGTCACGGTTACGTCACTATGGACGTCGAAAGGCAACGGAAGTAAACTAGAGATTGCGAGCTCGACAAAAAAATTACAGTCCTTTTAAACCTTTTATGTTTCTTAATATACCTACAGTGAGCTGATTTTTTTAATGGAAAGATATTTTTGTTATTACTAAGTTTAGGTAGCTATTTCTATATACGAAATGATTCTCCTCGATTTGCCGCCCTTCGAGTAACTGCCGCCCCCATGCGACGCTCGATCTGCCTACCCCCACGGGACGTCACTGGATTTATATCTGCAAAGGTGTCCGGCAAGATGATCCATTCTCACCCCAACTAATCATTGCTACTTTTGAAAATATTAGAAAAGCGGAAGAACGCAAGTTGACTATCTTAGTCGCACGTTATTGCGTTTTGAATATCACCTTTTTTATACAAAACCCGAAGGATGTCCAGGATATGACGCAAGAGCTTGCAAGTAAAAACTATAAATATAAGGTTTAAAATATGCGTGTTCAAGGCAAGATAAGTATATTTTCTTTTTGTAATTCATTACATGGCCTTGGGGCGTAAAATGCATTGATGTGATATTTTATTATTCAAGGTACACAAGATAAGAAGCCTGGTCAGCAGCACCTGTATGTGGTGCGAGATCCTGTAAACGAGGACCCTCGAAGATCAGAGCCTCACTGCGTAACCTGTGAGCCCTCCGCAGCGTTATGGAGTAGCAGACTGTATTACTCAAATTGTAGTCACTTCGACGCCATGCTTGCACCACAGGCACCAAATGCAGGGTGTAAACACTATATTCTAAAGTAAGATATTCATCAATAACAGATTACTAACTTGTCCAATGTGTTTTGTGCACATGTTCAACTTTCTACGTCATTATTCTATTTCTGAAAGTTTAATTCTGATTTAATGTTTGTAGGTGCGAGGGTCCTGGCCTCCCTCTGGGTGGTGCCCACGATACCCGAACGCACCGGCTGTTGCGCGTGTTGTACGACATGCGCGCCCGCGGATCTCCTCGGTTGCGCGAACTCGCTCTGCCCACGCGCAGGACCTTCGAAGTTCCGCTTCCGGGAGGCTGCAAGGCGCAGGTGCTGCTGCTACTTCCGCCTAGTTGGAGAGAGGAACTGAGAGACGCTGCGTTTCCGGTTCTTGTGCAAGTGTAAGCTTAACACTTGTATTAGTGTTTAATTCGAAAATAAAATGCAAGCTCAAACTTGAATAACTGTACTGTCTTATTGTAGTGACGGTCGACCGGGTAGCGCCCAAGTATCGGAGCGCTTCGAGGTGGACTGGGGTGCATATATGTCTTCCCACAACGACGTGGTCTACGTCCAGCTTGACGTGCGAGGAGCCACTGGTCAGGGACGACGCGCCCTCAACAGAAGGCTGGGTAACATCGAGGTCAATGATCAGATCACTGTCATCAGGTAAGTGAGAGCCATAATAATATCCAGTAATTAATAATCTGTTCTTATTGGAAGTTATACCTTAGTTAGTGTATATAGATGACATTTCGGTAATGTAACCCATTTAAGATATAATACTGAAATATCATAATATTTAGAACTTTTTTTTCAAAATTTGTACTGACTGACTAACCGTGATGCCACCATGCTAGATTTACAAATTATTTATATTATTCATATGAAATTTCACGTAGGTACAATATTGTACATATTATTTTTCTAAAACCTCACCAAAAGAGCAATGGTTGTAAATATCAGTGGACTGTATAGACAAAGAGGATTAGGTTTTAACGAGAGGAATTATTGAACACGGGCACTAATTTGGTGTTGTCTGCAGCAGATGAAGTCCCTCATTGTCAGCACTAGCTGATTGACGGCTTTTAATAACACTACTCACTGATCTAGTATATAGCTACATTTTTGAATTCACATGTTTTCAGATACCTGTTAGATACGCTGAAATTCTTAGACGAGACTCGGGTAGGAGTGTGGGGGTGGGGGTACGGTGGATATGTCACTGCGATGCTTCTTGGCTCTCAGCAGAGCATCTTCAAGTGCGGCATTGCTGTTTCACCAATTACAGATTGGCTATATTATAGTGAGTGTACATTCTATTATCATATGTATATTATCATTTATTATTCTAAGAGGAGATTGTATTCCTCCGAATTGGTCTTACTTAAACGATTTGTATTATCCTTAAAATATACTACAAAACAGGATCAAAAATTTTTGTGGGTATAAAAACATTTTACTCCAATATGATGCGCCTCATGCGCAAATGCAAGGCTAACCAATTTTCATAGGAAAAATGTTATACAAAATTTCTTAGCAAATTTGTTCAGTTCACAGTGACAGATTTTTCTGACGCTTTCTGACAAATTTATATCATTTGCCTAACCTAACTCATAAAGTCTGCTCTAGATCAAACATAAAAAAATGACAAAAACAACGTGTGATTCTTGACTAAACGCAGGATTTAAGTGTACATGCATAGCTTCGGAGATGCGTATTCTCCCATTGCTCCATAGTGAGATTATATAAAATCAATAATCTCTATTTGTGTATCTAAATATTTTATTGTTCAGCAACAGAATAATAAATTGATATTACTTGCTCCTAACGAATATGAAAAATAGTTATGATTTTAATAATTTAAAATTAACTTTGTCATTAGGGCCCTACTTTTATTCAAAGATATCATATTGCTTTAGAAAGACAAAAATAGCTGCATATTTAATTAAATAAAAAAATAGTATTAGATGTAAAAAAATATATTATATAGGTAGGTACTTATTTTATAGATAGGTAGGTACCTAAGTTGAAATCTTTTTTTAATTCATGATATTATAACAATCATGTAGGTTCCTAAATTTTCTTGCATGAGGCCCTATCCATAGTCATACGTATGTACATAATATAGGTTTATGAGTTGTTTGTTGCATGGAATCAGAATTTGTTATTATTTTGACCCATTCCCACTCTAAGTAATATTACATAATGAGGTTGCCTAGTTTAAGAAGCCATTCATAGACTAAAACCGCATGTGGTTATGAACAGTATGCTATTCATACTAAACTTATGATTTATGTTCATGGAAATATAATATTTTCAATAAGTATATAAGAATCTTACCATATTCGTTTATATGTATAACGTAAATCCTATGTTTAGTATAGCATACTGTTTAAAACCACAAGTAGTTTCAGTCTATGGATGGCCTCATAGTTTATGGAAATTAATTGGTTGTATGGCTACTATAAGATATGAATAGTTAAGCAAAATACTATTACTGTCAAAATTCTGTGCATTTTGGACATACATAATATTATTCATAAATAGTACCTACCTACTACATTAAAAGTACTAAATTATGTTAAATAAATTTTCTGTTTCAAAAAACTGTCATGTGCCACCATCATCAACATAATTGATTTAATTTCAGATTCAGCGTTCACGGAGCGTGTCCTGGGTCTCCCGACGGATAATTACAAAGGCTATGTGGAGTCGGATGCAACGCAGCGCGCGCGGAACGTCCCTCCCCACTCCCTGTACTTGCTGCACGGGCTAGCCGACCTCTCCGCACCCCTCCAGCATGGCGTTGGCCTCGCCAGGGCGCTGGCTGATGCTGGTGTCATATTTAGATATCAGGTAACTAACTCTTTGTACCCAACACCATGTTTTTCTGTACTCATTAATAAGTGGTTAAAAATCTTTTTTTATACCTTAGTTAGTGTATAATTATTAAACTGCCAGATACATTTCCAACACATCATCAAAATAGTAACATTCTCAATTTAGACTTTTAGATAAGAGTAGCACAAGCTCTACCACCAATTCCCCATATACAACTTTCCCTGACGGATGAATGTGTATGCAGCGACTCGCATAAAATTATTCAAACCATCCTTGAAACGAATACCTGGCCTGCAACCACAACTTATACTAACATCTAGTGGTTGTCGTATGCACACAACCTTATGGCCTTGTCCAGACATGCGGCGTGTCTCACAGCGCTTTATACTTGTGTACCAAATGTGGGCTGCATCAATATAACACATTTCATAAGCGTGAGTTTACTATACTAGATAGTATTCAACATGAGACGTAACAATAATAAAATAATTGTTGCAACTATCGGCAATTATTATCGCCTATAGCACCACGCCTCACCCGTAATACACACATACTCGAGAGTTTGGTGTATGCTTGTGCTTGTAGTGCAACAAAATACACAGTGCAAGGAAATATGGACGGCTCAATGAGGTCACATGAACCTGAAGTGAACGCAAGTCAAATCGCGCTATCTGGACAATGCCTATAACGTTTCAATGTATTGTGAATGTACATTTTATCCAATAATAAAAATAAATCTAAATTATATTGTATTATTATAATACAATAATGGAAAAGGTTTTGTAAATGATTTTGCCTCTGGTAGTCTTTAGAAATAGTGTAGATGACAATGAAAGATTTTGTCTAATATTAGCTAACATTATCGAACAATGATATATTATTGTTTTCAATTTCAGAGTTATGCAGACGAGGATCATTATTTAGTAGGAGTTTTAGAGCATGTTTATCGCTCGATGGAGGACTATCTGAGAGAGTGTCTCAGCCTAGATCCGGACGATACCAAACCTGCGCCTCCCGACAGATAAGCAAGGAATCAAACCACACTCTTACAAATCTACAATCATAGATGGTGCAAGTATAATAACATTTATAAAAAAAGATCCATAAGTGTTTTTATAGTGCTTAATAAAATTGAAGGTAGTTTCAGTTTATGAATAGAATAGTCCACAACGATAGGTTAATAACTAAATAACGACATCTTATCAAGTCTTGATTTCAAGAAATGAGACATTTTTAAATAATTTTAGGTAATTAATGAAAAGTTTTAAAGCGTGTAATTTTTCTTCAATAATAACGATATGTAAGAGACATGGTGAACATTTTTAAGGTTGTTATAAAAAATAAGTGAACAGTTTCAAAAATCACGCATGTCTTTCATCAGTCAAATTATTATTAAAGTATATTGTTGATTAATATTACATTTAATAAAGCTAGAGATACATTTTATTCAAACATTTCACTATGTTAGTTAGTTATACTAAACTTATGTACTTATATGTATATGTGAAGTATTTTAAATGTACATTTTTCATGAATAATAAATAATATTATTATTAAATGATAAAAGAAGCGATCGATAATGAAAATATATAATTGTACTTCGCCTTAATAATTGTTTGCAAACAATAATGTCAATCGAACTTAATTAAAGTTAAATAATTCCAATGAATGATTATTACTCAAGGTCTTCAAAAAGATAAAACCGTTGACAATACAATTTTGGATTACAACCGGTTCCAAACCTACATTCACTGATTTAAAGTTTATCTACATTCCAACAATAATTTTTGCTAGATTCATTATTAATTTTGGAGAATGAAATTTACCGGTGTCACTAGAGAATCTCTACTGTTGTCAGAAAGCTTTTAAATATCTTCAATAGATGTCACTATAACGATTTAAGAAAAATTCTCAATTCAAAACCAAAAGTGAATGTTTGAAAAAATGATTGCAAACACAATGACTATTGTAACCATTATACAACATGAATACATATTATGATTCTATGTATATATTATTACAGTCTAATGTTTTAATCTTCGGAACTCTTGGTGTTTGAAGTAGATGAACTCAATTTGTTGTGTTTTATTTTCTTGGCGACCTATGCGTAAAACTATCTTCATTATGTACTTACATATTTATACCTATGAATTAAAATAATGTGCGAAACTCCCTAAATATTTTACCAAAAAGCATTTTACGTTGCTTTTTTATATTATGCAAAAAGGGGATTATTTTTATTGCCGTGTTTTTTGATAAAAATATTGTTGACTGCTTGGCAATTATTTGTTGCGAATCTTTCTTGACTAAGGATATTATATTTATGTATTATATGAAAACAAACAGGTGGGGCATTCGATGGCCTAAATAAATAATAATCTCACTAGTTTAATTTTACAAATGCGAAATACTTATTACAATAAGCTTATTATAATGTTTCGAGCTTAACCAAAAACTTCCTTTTGCATTGACAATTCAATACAGTGACATAATATTGTTATATTAATACTCTCTTTAATAAATTCAATTATAATTAATATCATCGATAAGTCTATCTCGATAAGTGCCCTGTAGACTGAATAGGCATAGATTATTCGAGACGAGAAGGTAATGATTGTAATCAAACTCTATTAAAAGTATTTTTATTATAATCTGTCAGACGTTATTCCGTAATCATATTTAAATCACAACAATAATAGCTCTAATATCTACTTTACCCAGTGAGTGTTTTGCCAAAATAACATTACAAATAAATTAGTTACTCGGTTGATTAATTTTTATGTTCTACGTACCAAAATACAACTAAATAGTGTTTCGTTTCTTCCGATATAGTTGACACATGTACAATACCGTCACTGTAGGATTGGTTTATCGAATAGACCAAATTTTAATGTCAAATGTTCAGGAGACGAAAAACAAATTTCATTATTCTATATTTAAATACATGGAGGTATTTAAATTTTTTTACAGCATAATATGAATGCTGTATTTATTACAAAGTAATTTAAAGAAAAGGATGGTTCTGGTCCATTTAGATACAACAATCATTCTGCCTTAAAAGGTCGATTTTTACAAAAACGGATATTCGGCAACCAATCGTATAGCGATGATACGGTAACTACAAAATCTCAATGTAATTTTATTACAGACTAGTTATTTTACCACTTTATAGTAGGTAATTATTGGTTTCTTCAATACGTACTCATAAAATATATTTTAGGCTAAATTTAATGAACAAATTTGGAGCAATATTTAGTACCTACTGTACGAAGTTATAAAATTTCAGTCATTTAAAAAAAAAAACAATTAAAATTAAATACAGAATTACACTCAAATTATCAGCGCCATCTATGAATATTGAATCAATATCATTTATTTTATTTAAAATCTTATCTTACTCATTCATTGTTGCTTTCCTCATGAAAGATTGGATAACGTAGTGCCGTTTTTGTCAGTCATGATATTCTTAGTTAATTTGCAATTCCACAGTAGTATTCCAAAGCAACTGCCCGTTTCGATATTCGGTTTGAAGTTTGTTCGATATCAAAAATTTGGAATTTACCGTTGCCAACTCTACTACCAATAACATGGGGACTTATGGTTAGAATTACTATCTCTTATATTGGTTGTTTCTCAAAACCCATCATCCCGGAGAGTTGATCGACAGGACGTATTTTTATTTCACACCTTTCTCCCTAATCGGCAAGCCTTCACTAATCTGCCAGATGAAAATGCTGACCTAAATTAATATATGGAATGATTGATAGTTAGATTGTGACACTGTTTCTTATTACGCCTTATAGGTGAAGTGATTCAACATTTGTGAATATTAGAGACATGAGCGTTTAAACATTTGAAGTCTTATTGAACGCAAGTATTCATATTTAATTTCCGTTACCATTAATTCTTGGTGGAAAGCCAAATGTGGTAATTAAATCAGGTTAAAAACAAAATTATAATAATGTTTGGGTATCTTTGTACTCTATTAATTTTTTTCAATATAAAATATCAAATCATTAACTACCGTACAATTTAGTATTTTTCAAGTCGTTTGGTCAAATGAAACAATGTATTAAATATTTGGTTTATGTCATTTAACCACAATAATTGTGACAACTAAATTATATTCTACAAATAAGGATATTCTATACACAAGACTGCTATCGACGGTAGTTTTTTTTATATTTTTGTATCGAAGTATTATTAGCACTTATTGTAACAATCACAATAAGTTAGTTGTAATTGTTACAATGAGTGCTATGTTTTAACAGTTTTTTTTTAATAAATGTTTTAACCTCTTTTGGTTGTGGTAAATTTTAGAGCGAGATAGACAGTTTTGACTGTTTAGACGGCTAACTTATTACAACAATAATAATACTTTGATACAAACATATGAAAAACTACCTTCGATAGCTGCCAAAGTCTTGTGTATAGAATAGATGCGCTGGTCAATAAAAATTTCAGCTTTCATAACATGACTCCAAACAAACTCGACTGCTTGATTTCCTTTTATAGTTTAAATGAATCACATTCAAATCTTGTGTAGGTAATATTTTTATGGAAAATATTCATTTCAATCATATCAATTGACAGACAACGAAATCATAAAACAGAATCATTGATAATATCAACATCAAATATTTATTTTATATCGTAGTTTTACTATTAATATTGGTTTCATATAAATTACCTAATCTAATGATATTAATAGAATTAGGTTGCCGCTTGCAAAAGTGAGAATGCTCTTCTCTAGTGATGAAAAAATTGTATCTTGTAATTTTATTATTCAGAATTCGTTTTTTAATCTAACGATAAGTTGACTCTATCTTGCCTTTACTCGTAAGAATTAATAAAAAATATATAATTACTTCTTCTTCTCAATAATAAAACTAGAAGAAAACTAATAAATTATATTTCTTCATCAGTTGTTATGTCACAAAATATTTTATTACCTACCTATGTATTAGTTTTTTAGTGAGAATTTTAAACAGTTTCTTATAAGTAATTCTAAAGGGTACCTACTTAAATAAAATAGTTTTAAGCTTATGCAATCATGATTTTTTATATATCCTATGTAAGAAGAGATTATTTTTATGTTAAATTCATTAATTTAGAGTAAATAATTCCACACATTGATGTAGAAATCCCATAAAATAACGACAATGAATAATGTATCAGATGAAAATTTTTACATTCTAAAATTAGTCCGAAATCATGATAATGGTGACAATTCAATAACTTTATAATATTAAGTAAGTATTTAAAATCAGTAATGCCAAATGAGGTTTGATTTTTTCACTGCGCTAAGTAGGTGTACATTGCCCACCATCAGTTTGAGCAAACCCAATATAAAATCTCATTGGATGAATACCATTCCATACTAATCTGTCAACACCTCATTGGCTGCATACCGTTGAATACATTTCGCTGAACAATGAATGAGTCCGAATGCTTTTTGAAATGTCAGAAAATGTGTATGCATCAAATCTATCTGAATGCTAAAGGCGTATTCTATATAATAAATCGACAGTAATACCGTTTAAAAAAAGTAAATCACAGAAATGAAAAAGAAAATTTTTCTAAAATGAATATAATATGAAAGTGAAGCTAAAGCTACTTATTAAATTACTTGCCAGTAATAATAAAATTGCGCATTACTTAATCATTTTAGCAAGCTTCACGCTTGTACTATAAATTTATTTTCCATGGCTTACGATAAAGACACTTTGTATTAATGTTACGTGCTTAAAATAAGTTATTTTATCGAATGAAGAATCATTATTTGGAATATGTTGATTTGATGAATTTGTATAAGCGTACCTAAATATATATCGAAAGCAAAATGCCAAAGTGCCATTTTCTTTTTTCATTTACAACCAATGCTCCCAAGATATAGCACATAGACCTTACAATTTTGATTGTTTGATTGTTAGCCATTCGCTCAACCCTCTGGTTGATTCAAATAGACAAATAATATGGATTGGAAAAATAATGTTTGAATTTTATTCAGCGAAAGCGAACAAAAGAGGTATGTGCTAATCTCTGGTCCAATATCCATAACAGTTACGATAAGAAATCAATTAATATAATACTTCCATGAAAAATGCATTGGTGTTGAGAATCCTTACCTCTTAAATAATTTTTAATATGTTGAAATGGCCTCGACTAATCATTTAAAATCATGCATTTAAAGGTTCATAATATGTATGGTAGAGGTATTTTGAACTCTATTGTTTAATTAGGCAGCCAGTGTAACTATGACGTACCTACCTACAATCTAATATGTTTATGTAGAAATGAATGATAATAATGACACCATATTTTTTATCTTACCATATTAGGTACTGTCATGGAGAACATAATATGTACACAAAATAATATAAATCTAATATTGTTTTAAGATTCATTGGACAATTAATTCTTGATATGTATGATTGATTTTTATTTTTAAATGGATTAGAAATAATTAACCTAGATTATAAATAATCCATAAATAAAAATGAAATAACAGTTTAAAAATTGTAGGTAGGTTTATTTAAATATCAATGAATTCAATAAATATTTTTATTAAATTTATTTCAAAATGCAATAACAAATCTTAACCATATTATTATGAAAAATCAAAACTTATTAAATTTAATTAAGCTAATATAATATAAAATTGTTAAATTATTTGTCTGATAAATTTTGTATGCAGGGCTGTAACTAATAATACATTATGCCTAAATCTATGTACTTAATCTTATGTTTTGTATTAAACATAAAGATAATTTTTTAATCCAAATCACAGCAGAAGTGAGATAATAAACCAGGGTCTAAATTTTTCACAGCGGAGAGTCAAAATTGTCCTGACGATGAGGTAATTACGAAAAGTGAGTTGGTATTTTTAAATAAATATTGGATGAAACAAAATTAATTATTATAAAAATTTTATATGGAATACTTACCACAAAACGCTATGTACTCGGTATAAGAGATGATTGGGCTACAGTATGAATGTTAAATTAATTTGACTGTGCATAAGAAAAAGGGTGCGAATAAAATACAAAGAAAATCAAAACCACAATTAAAATTTTACTAAATCACTTAAAAATGTTTAGTTATAATTTTATTAGTTTTTATTACATTGTAGATGTTAACAGAAAGTGTAAAAGTGACTGTTGTAAATTGAAAATATCGGTTGAAACCGGTCTTGGGAGTATTATAATAATTTGAGGAATAAGTACTAATAAAAATCACAACTAAACGTTTTGAAATAGAATTTACAAAACTCATATAGAATGTTATTAAAAATAAAATAATATGTTCATAGTGATTTCTCAAGAAACATCTTTATGGGTTATTTCATGAAATAACCCATAAGATATTGCTTGTACTACTTTTTGTAAATTTTATTGTCTGCACTCCTTTACCTAAGCACAGATGAATTCGTTTAAATCAGCAAGCACATTGTACCTAACTAGGATAATGACCTCAAAATTACTAATAAATAAGACTTCTTCTCGTTGTACAGCTTACAAATAAATGGATACGTCTTTTTGCAATGTCATAATAATATTAAATGAGTGATTTAAACAATAAATAATTCATTGAAGATTTAATTAAAAAATATTGTATTACTATAAGGAATTGATTTGGATTTTTCTTTTGTTATTTCTAACAATTCTATAATTATATTTTCTATAGCTGTAATAAAGGTATCATAATACCTTTTGGGTACTTCCGTCATCAATTTTATTTGCATCTGTCCATCGCTAAAAACGCCATCTGCTTGCTTGTAGGGAACTAATGTAATGTTTGTAATATCTTCATAATAAAAAAATATATAATTTTGTCATTGGATTCAATTGTAACAACATCTAGTGATAATTAATTACAAATAAAATAACAATGACGTGTTTTCTAATTTATTTTTGTTATTTGCTTAATTTGACCATAGATGCATTTTAATATACTAATATTTCATATATATATTCCAGAAATAATTCTGGAATGAAAAAGTAATACTTATAGAAAAAGTAACAGATTCCATATTCAGTTTAAAAGTTAAAATAATGAAAAATAAATAATCAGGATAATATTTTTTAAAATATTAATAATATTACGTATTTTTTTTTAGTATCTTTTCAATTTCATAGATGTATGAAAGTATAATATAATTTTAACATCATTCAAGATTATAGCCAAACAGAAAATTAAAGTTTCAGCGCTATGTAGGAAAACATAAGTAGGCAAAATTTAATAGAAGCTTTGGTCAAAATTTCATCCGGTACATACCTAGATAGTGGATACAGCTGATGTTAATCTGTATTATACTTTCATGATTAGATTTTTTGTAACTACGAGTATTGTAAAATTCTAGCAACGTAAGTAGGGAACGGCAGTTTGGACTGTCTGAATCATATGGTTGTTTAAAAATAAATCAAACTTTTGCCTTGTTAGTTAGTTTTTAGATTTGTAGTTATTGGATTCTGCTAATTAATTTAATATAACGAAATAATTAATTATTATTCTATACACGAAAATAATGTTATAGGGTAGTTCATTGTAATAATTTAACAATGAAAACTTTGTAAAAAAAATTAATAAAAACTAGATAAATACTAATTTTATTTATTTATATTGTAATGTTTGATTGTTTTGGAATCGTTGAGAAGGTAGTAAATGTCTTTGATGGTTAGATGATTGATGTGTAAAGAAATCTATGAAGTACGTTTTGCGGCATGACAGATTTAATCTTTTCATTCACATATTGTTTCTCTTATTAAAGAAATGAATTTAGCAATCATTTTTGCATCCTACGACGTGAAAAAATACATTATTATGTCAACTACTTTTTTTATTTGCTTGTAGAAGTACTCTGCCAATAATTAATGTAGAATAAAATATCTTATATTTAATAGATCATTTTTATTCATTTAAGTTATTTGAAACAACATTAAATATTATTTTATAAAATGCATTTTTATTATTTAGATGTTCAAAAATTTATTGAGAGAGATTAATTGTAATTTAACCTTTTCTATGTCACAAGTATGGCGATAGCTGGCAGTTCACAAATTTATTCCCTGCACTTACAACACAAGTTGAATGTCAAACAAAGCTCTAATTTAAATCTCTATGATGTCGATAATTCTTGTAATCAACCTTCACTTGGTATTTCATCATCATTCCAAAATATGTGTATGTGCGTTCAACATTTTATATTAAAAAAAACACTCGATCTTGACTGGCAAAACAATTAATGAAATCGAGCGCGTGCACGCATATAAACAATGACGTAGTAGATATGAAATAAAAACCTTTGTGATTTTTAAGTAGAAAAAGTCGCCAGTGAAGGTTTTGTGACTATGACATAGAGCGCGTCAACATACTTGTGGCAGATAAACGATTCAATATATTAATTTAACCATTAAATATGTAAGTTATTAGCTGTTTTGTTTTGGTACTTACATTATTACACTTTAAATATACTAAACTTGGGAAGTGTCTTGCAAAATAAAAAAAATATTTCTGTTACAATAATAGCATTTGCTTTCAATGTAGTAAAACACGGTTAATTTTATTTTATTTTAATGTTAATTAAGTATGCTATTTTTTAATTAATTAATACATTCTTAAATATAATTTAAATTTTATGATTGAAATAGAGAAGCAATAAATAATTAAATATTAAGAATAAAACAAAAATCCAACATAGGTACATGTTTGGGTTAATAGTCATATAGCCCGATTAACCAATATTATACATATATTATCTAGTACACACATTACTTTACTATAATTATTATTACAAAACAGATTCTCAGACATCTTATGAAAATTGGTTATAACCCCCACCGCACTTACATTTATATCTGACATCTATGAAATAAAATTTAAATTAGGTATGTATATTTTTTTGGAGAATTAATCTTTGATTACCTACCTATAAACATTCATGACTGAGTAACCATAAACTTCCTAAATGAGTGTATATTTCGGTTTATAAGCCACAAGTCAGTAAGTAGATAAAGTCAATGTTTCCATGAATATGTCAATATAGCATGCATAATACAAACATGAACAGAAAAAAACTCATGCTTTAGATTGTGACCGTGACTGTGACTGTGGTACAAATTTTTCAATCTTAAGAACAAATTTTGTTAATTACTTATTTCCTAACTTGGAGGTGGAAGGGGGAGTATAATTATTGGTCTTTGGGAAATAAGATGAGGCTAAATGTACAAATCGACACCTCCTACATAATTATAAGGTCGGAACTGCAAAATGGTAACTATTCAGTAGAGTAAAGCGGCGTAAGCGTCGGCTTACAGTGTTTGGGTCCCAGGTTTGAATCCTGGGTCTGGCAACATATATTATTTTTCAATTTATGTTTGAGTCAGAGTATGGACCTATTAAGCTGTTAAGGATCGGACATGGTCGGAAAAAAGAGTCATTTTATTGTTGCAATTGATATCTTTTGGTCGCATTATTTTCCTCGTTTATATTGAACACATTCCGGTAAATTACCATATTAATCATTAACAGGCTCTGTTTTAAATCATACTTAAAAATTGGTTATAATCACTAATGAAATAGCTCAATAATTGCCGATCAAACATAAAATACAGTCATACTCATATACGAGATATCGGCGTACGATGTAGTATCTTACACATCCGATGTCATTCATACATAGTAGCATTGTATTCGTTCAGCGTACAGGGTAGAATGAGTAGGATGTAGTAGATGATAGTAGAATGAGAAAGAGTAATTTTAATAAAAAGCAAATAAGTCAAAATAGCCAATAATGCAGTTCCGACCTTGTACGTAGGAGATGTCGAAATAAATATTGAAGTGAAAAAATAATACTTTTATCGGATACACAAAAACTAATAAGTAAATGAATCATCATTGAATGAAGTTATTTACTTACTTCGTGAAACACAAATAATGAGGATAGCCACTTAGGATTCCATTATAAAGTAAGTAAATGATTACATAATTTTATTATATTGGTGAATTTGAAAGATATGTTGTTGTATCTTAAAATATTTAATAATCAATAATATTATGTTTCAATATGCAATAAAATTATAGGCAAATAACCCTACCCTCACTTGCCTAGAGAAAGAAAATTCTGCGTTTGCCTCTCTTTCTATAAAATTTCTGTGAATCCAACGACTCAAACTACGCCTAACTTATTAACTATGAATTTTTGTTGTTAATTTATTACAAGACGTTTAGTATGACTTATAAAATAGAGCTAGCATGATGTGAAGGGAGTGATGGAATGATTTTGTTGGAGTATGAAATAAAACACCAAAACAAATAATTATTATTATTTAATTAAGGATGTGCAGTAAGCTTTGTTAGCATTATATTAATTAATTATTATCAGTGTTAAGTGTTTTGTTTTTGTATCATATTAGGATTGTATAAATAATTATATAATAATATTACACCGCATACAAAACGTTTTCAATAAATTGTTATACAAGCAGACATGACATCTTTTTATTTGTTATTTGCCTTTCCTAACTTAAAAGCAATCCTAGCATTTGCTAAATCAGAGAAGATATATGATCATTTGGATGAAAAATTCACCAATATAATATATTAATTGTTTTTTGCTCAAATTTTAATTCATTAAATTGTACTTGTACTTATTGATATTTTTTGGACACAGACATACAGATTAATTATTAGACATTTTATTTTTACTGTATTAAGTACATTAAAGTCCAAATTTGAAAATGTCTAAATCTAAATAGACAAAACCAGTTGTCAATTGATAGGCCCGGGGTGCAACCCTCATATTCATAGTTTCATAGTTAAACACATAAAATTTAATTAATTTAATAATATATATAGTTATAGGAATCATTCGCACAACTTGTTTTTCAAAATTTGATCACCACTGCACACTGTCTGTTATTTTGGGAGTGAGATGTTTTATCAAACAAAAAAGATACCGTGCCCGTGTCCGTTTGATAAATAACTTAAAAGCAATTTTTATAGATGGCACACAGGAGCGTTGAAACTATTATATAAGACACGCCACTAATTGTGGCCGTATAATATTATTATGTTATCCATTTCTTATTTTTAATTCTATTAATCTACGTTTTATTAGTTTTTAAATTATTCTTATAATTAATTGCCCAATATGTATGAAGTCTAATGAAAATTGTTAACTTTACTATCAAATCAGTCTCTTCGAGAGTTTTACTTTGGGGTCGTCCATATACGACGTCACACCCTAATGGGAGTGATGCGGCCCTGATATAGTGTTATGATTTATGACGTAGAGGTATGGGAGGGTTGTAGAAAACGTGACACCATAAAACCAACACAACATAAACTATTTTTTCTGATGTGATGTCATTTAGACAGGCGGATAAAATATTTTTTAACAAAATGAGACTATAGATGGCGGTAAACTTGTGTGACATTGTTCATGGATGGCCCCGGAAAGTGTCATATCCATTTATAAGTTGTTATTTTAGATTTTTTTATTATAACTATTTCTACTCTACATTGGTTACAACCATTAGTTTACCAACAATAGTTATTAATTAGCTATGATAGTTAAATTAAATCGTTAGCACAAATTTTATGGGGAATGTATTTATCTGTGAGGTAGGCCTGTGACAGGGAACCAATTCCTTCGATCTCTGTTTTTCTCTCACCACGAATCATCAGTTCGATCTGCCGCCGCAGAGCGCCGCCCTCCACGCAATATGGCCGCGAAATTAAATCGCGCGCTTTTGAGGCATCTCTCGGCGAGAGTTGCAAGGTCGGAACGCCGAGGAGGGTCATGTCGGAGGGGTGAATTCCAAGCCAGCGCAGAGATGGCACTGCTAGTCGTTCGGATAGGTGGGACATGGCCTGGAAAAAACTATAATGATGAATCTAAAACAAGACGATATGCCGAGATTAGTATTAACATGCATTTGTATATTATGTACTTACTAGAGATCCATATTTATACGTGCACATTATCTCGATTCCATGAGGGTCAGCATCCACCAAAGCAAGAGAAGGAATCCGCAATTTATCAACAAGGAATTTCAGCATCAGGCGCGTGTTTACATCAGGGTAGCCTTTTCCCTAAAAACAATGTGAAGATACTGATTAATACTCCATGAATAAACTTTTGTTTATCGAGCATAGTGTACAATAACATGCCCCATACAATTTTTTCGGGATATGAGGAATGAGGGATTATGATTAATTTTTATATTCTGTTGTGCTCCATTGATATGATTACGGTTGCATCAAATATGCAGAGGATGGACACAGGACAGTATTAGGCGCGTGGAAGCATGAATCACAGACCGGTTTGAAGCTCCCCTTGCGAATACTTTATCTGGGCAGTATTAAAATATAAGATTGTGGTACTTTCTGACGAAGTGACCGGATGATATTTGATTTCATACACAATCGCCACAGGATGGATTTTTTTTTTCATTTAAGCTGAATGAATTAACTATTAACTATGCCTATCGAATATTGATATCCACAAAAAAAACTACCAAAATCAAAGATAATGAAACAAATTCTAATAGCAAAATCGGTACCACCGAATCCGACAATATTGTATGGCGTATTAGGAATAATTTAATGTATTTAGTAACGTTGAACAAACTCTTCTAGTCCAGGCATCGCGTGTAAAAAATGGGAATACCTAGAAAGCTTTGCGGAAGTTTTGATACCTACTTTGCATTTATTTGTATTTTAGGTTATTATGTGTAATACGCCCTCGATGGCCGCGTCGAGGGTCCCAAGTTCGAATTCTGGGTCTGTCAAGTAAAAGTTAACACAAACTTGCACTCTGTGGTAGCCATATGATCTTATTAGGATCGTGTTATCACGCACAGAAAGGCTGTATACCTACTTGAGAAATATAACTTACTTAATAATAATATGTACAATGAATGCACAGAAAAGTTTAGGACAGCAGAAGCAAATTCTACTTAAAAACCGTCTTCGCTACTAGCCACAATGGAGTTCAATATTTGCCATGCTCCTACGACTGAGCCACTCGCATAACAAAAAAATGTACCTATAAGGATATAAATTATTGGAATTTTTCTATATTTTATTTTACTGTGAGACTATTTTATCACAAACTACACCGGAAAAGAGTTATAATCTGAAAACTGATTAATAGTGTTTATTTTCCGACTTTTTAGCCAAGCGAGCGAGCTCTCCGCGAGCGGAAAAAATACGAGATGGTAAACGAAACATCCGCAAAACTTTATGGGTAAAACTACCAAATCTCTGGGCTATCCAACAAAATAATCTCATGTGTTTAAACCATAGACTATAGATACATCGTTTAAACACTATAGGTTACTAGTATCGAAGTAACAGTGTAAGCTATCAGGATTGATAATCGTGTATTCAGTATTATAAAATACTCAGCAGTAACTTACTGTTATAATCAAGCATGGTCCTAACCGTTGGAGAGCGCCTTCATCGAGAAGCTTTTGAAAAATTGCGTCTTTTTCAACGACCAAAATAAATTTGGCATTGGACTGAACGTTTGTGATGCTTAGGACATCTTGTGGAATTAGTACACCTAAAAATTAATTAAACATATAAATTGGTTTTCATTTTTTTCTGTAAGGTGCATTAATATACTTGTATATTATATATTGTATTATATATTGTAGTATATCAATGGTAAGATGTAGAAGTTTCTACTGAATACGTGGTTAAATAGCGTTCATTGCTACCAACATTTTAGAATGCCTGTATTTATATTACCTCCGGCCCCATCGCAGTTAGTAGTTAGGCCATCCTTGGATGTGATACTGAGAGGTCCAGCAAGAAGTCCTTTGGATGCCGCCAGGAGGCCCAGTTCCCACTGGGGAGCTTCTAACAAGCAACACACGTCGCGGACGGCTCCATCGACAGCACCCTGACTTTTTACACGCGATATGTTCTGGTAGTATAATTCTCTGCAATGCAAAAAGGATTAACACAGTTATTATCCTATCCAGTGTTTTGCTGGGTACTACGTACTGTTAAATGGGGTTAATCGGTATATTTTTATAATAATGTGTTAAAAATTTATATTTTTGTGTTTTTTTATATAATTATATTACGAATCGATTGTAAGATGGTTTATTAGTTATAATCACTTACTACAGTTATTCAGGAAATACTATTATTTTTCATTCAAATTATAGCAATAACAAATATTGATATTATAGCAAAAATTACCCATGATCGGGTTGGAGTTATTCTCCCTAAGTCACAATAATTAGATATATGTACCGAAGTATTTAGTTACATTGGCAACGAGATAAAATAGTTTTCAACACAAAAACAATCTAAGTATATGTATATGATAAATTTTACCCCGTGTTTCACTGCAGCAGTCAAACATTTTAAATACTGTACCAAGGGTTGTGCCATCCATTATTATTTATTTATTTGTGGATAAAATATCTAATAAAAATACACCATAGTACATACACTGAATAAGCAGAATAACCCCATTTATCGATACCTATCCATTGATTTTATGATAGCGTGAACTGAAAATGTACGCCCACGATGGCCGAGCGGCTTAAGCGTCGGCCTATAACGGCGTGGGTCCCAGGTTCGAATAAGGATCTGGAAAATACACATATTGTTTTTCAATTTGTGTTTGGAGTCAGAGTATGGGCTTAATATGTTGAAAAGTGACTAATATCCACTTCTAAACAACAAAAAATTGTTGATAGGTACAAAACCTCCATTCTGTGGAGGTCCATATGATTCTATTAGGATCGGACATGGTCAAAAGAAGAACAAAAAAAAAAGAATTGAAAAATTAAATCATTTTAGGTTTCACCTTTCTGATTGTTCGATCTAATTTTATTAGGTATATACATCGACTTGATTATATTTACGAATAAAACGGCCATCTGATAATAATAGGAAATATTTTTACTGAAATGCAAATACAATAGTGAAAAACTAAAAGCTGAGAAAAAGAATGCAGAGCCAAATGAAGTCTTCATCCGACAGTGGATCAACACCGGCATGTGATGATGATGGTCATAAAGTTTTGTAAGAATCTTACCTTCGAGTGCATGTAGATTTCTTCGTTAGCATTTGATGAATGACTGACAGCAGATGAAGAATAAGTGAAAACTTATTTCTGCTATTTGCGAATGAAAAATTCACTGACACCATTTGCGAGTCTTCTTTGGTTTTTAAGAAGATCCTAAAAATATAAAAAAAGATAAAACTCATAAACATCGATTGAATGTTGAATATAATAAATTTAATTCTAATCAATAAAAGTGAAGAGATAAAAATAAATATAATAATATTATCCAACTAAAATCTTTCAATGTACCTTTCTTCAAAAAGACAGTTACTCCATAGTTTTTGATTCCTTAATGTAAATTTAGGATGCTTTCCTTCCGAAATATCGCTTAAGACCCCCCATATGATATTTTCAATTTTATTTATCAACTCTTCTCGTCTAGCAAGTTGTGTTGGTTGATTACCATCTGAAAGTAAAACCACATTATGCATGTTATTCAGATAGTTTGTACACCGATGTCAAACCTACCTACTTAATAACAACAAGTTATAAATTATTACTTTCGTTAAATGGTCCAATTTGGCTGAAGTATCCAAATCCAATACCGCGTCCCATTACGTTGGCTGCGTCACTTCCGGTCTGTGAAAATTGAAGAGGACGGGAAATGGAATTTGCAACTCGTCTTAGCTCATTGAAGTTAAGTGATCTCTTGGTTCCTTGCATGGACAGCAACTTTTCAGCGTCAGTCTTCTCTGATAAGCCTACTTTCAAGTGATGCTTTCGAAGTTCGTTCACGGCTATTATATATTTTGGATCTTGGGAAAATGTAGAATTTCCAGATAAATCACGATTGAATGATGAATGATGGAAATCATCTTCCGGGGCCATTTTCAACATTGTAGTTAGTCTTTATATTATGATGTTAAGCCTGCAAAATAAAATATGTATGTTCTTAATTAACAAAGTATGACGATCATTTTATTATTATCCAGTGCTCTAAGATTCTACATCGTTACAAATACCCAACTCAATAATATACCTACCTATTATTGAAATGTCTTTAATCCTTTCCACGCGAACGGTATACGTGTTGTACACTAATTAATTGGCCATTCGATATAATTGGCATGTTATTTAACTGCGGTAATTAAAAAGTAATTAAATGCTCCGCAGTGAACAAGTTGCATTATATTTTTTTAAATATACACAAATAATTATGCTGTTTCATTACAATAGTGAATAATGAGCGCCCGAACCAGGAACATAACGTAATCTCATCCCGAAAACTCATTTCCATTATGCTGTACTGTATACTATGCATTAATTAACATAAGAGCGCATAATACTATCTACTTGCTTTATTATTGATAAACACTTCACAAAACAATATTGATTTCTACTAATTTAATAATAATTATGACCAATCAAAAACATAAGTATTAATCATTAAAAATAAAAATTGTCAGTCAGAATGATGTAGGTATTAAACTTCATGAACTATTTTTTTTATTCAACGAATATTTAACAAAATTTGAGAATGTAATATGCAAAATTGAACATTGGTAATATATTATATAATTATAATATACCTATTACTTATATAATTTTGAAAATACCTCAAAGAAATACACGAACCCGCGGGCATTGTATTCGTGTCAATGTGCTCTACGAACTAGTCCTGCCAGGCGTCGTATTTTTTTTAAAAAAAAATTCTATTATACCGCAATATACGCGTGAAGTTCGATAGTTTTGACAGAAAATATGACGTAGTTTTATAGCGACGCCGTGCGAGGGAAAGCGATCCAATAGGCATATTAATTTAAGAGCAGTCGGAAATAATAATGGTACATAACAATAATTATTTTACCCTATGTAATTAGTGTGCAGTAGAAAAAAATCGCAATCTGCGCAATTTCAAGGATAAGTAATGCTGTTCCACTACAGTAGTTTATAATATGTCTGACGTGTTTTCAAATGAAGCGTAATAATAAATTTCAGTTTCAGCTACAGGTATTACTCTCACTCTTAAAACAATGGAGTTTATTATAATATTACTATTATAGGATATTAACATTTTTGGTTAAATTTGATCATTGATATTGAGTTTTTGGATTACACAGGACATGACATTAAAAAATAGCATATGGGTGCATCTTGCGCTTGTCTCCCAAAATACCCCATTCATTTTCGACTGTTATGGCTATGGCAAAAGAGTCCTCATATATTTTTTTACCATTTATACCAGATCAACAGCAAAGCAACAAATTATTTTTCTTTGTGTGAAATATTGTTCATTATTATTGCTTAGATTTTGTAAAACATGTATATATATATACCTATAACATTTAATAAAACATAAGACCATACAACCTCCGCCTACAAAATCATCAAACCTATTAATCAGATGAAAATTAGCCTTCAATGTTATGACAGTGGACCTCCTGTGCGCGAATACGTGAGATGTCATCCACGGCTCCCAAAGACGCCACAACAATAATTTGTAAAAAATTGACAGGCTCGATAAAGACGCTGGGTTGGCATCCCAACGGGGGTCAGCATTCTAACGGTGCCATATTTTTTTTTCACATAACGATGAGAGATGAGAAAATGACGTGTCAATGAGCCCACGTCATCCCGATTCTGGGACATACCCTACACAATGGATTCGGATGACGTAATGAACAGGTAAAGATAAAGGGGTGATAAATTAATTTATGTCTTGATCCTTTGCAGGATATTATGATTTCTAACAGAATGTTTTTTTTTTTAAATCGCTAGATGGGTTTGTATTTTTTTGACATAATATCTAAATATCTATCTAGTCAAGTTTATGGGTATCTACATATCGAACTATTTTTTGCAGTCATTACCTATACATAATGTCATAAAAGCAAAATATAGATATATTTTTGGGTTCACAGTGTCGCGATTTTTTTTATGTTTATCGGTTCAATAAAACACAGTTTTTAAAACGAAGTAAATTAAGAAAATTAGATTTTCCAAATAATATAGCTACTTACTATATGCAGGTAGGTACCTAAACATGTTCGAAGTAGGTACTTGGATGCATAGTATTAATTATTTTATTTTAATCGTGATGAATGCCTACAAATTAATTTTCACCCAAATTTGAAAAAAATGATGGAAAACTTTGAATTACCCATTGAAAAAAAAATATTTAGTTGTCTTACCAATTCAACAAAAATCCATAAAGTTATTGCTGCGTATGCCATATAAATTAAAATGAATTTCCCCAGTATCAATAAAATGATTTTCCTGAAACATGTAGACGTTTTTTAACGACATATAAAAAATATTCCAAGGGCCCGTGGCTGTAATGTTTATTTTTTTTATAAACTTATCGAGTATATGCGTTAATAGCAGCGGTGATTGTCTCATTGTGATTACGGGACAGGTGTCTTCGGCCAGATAGGTACTCTAAGGCAGGAATACCTCAGCAGCGGAGCAGATGCGAGTCTGTGATCTGTAGGACGACACTCGCCTGCCTTGACGACGTCACTTCAGTGTACCGCACCGCTAATTTATTTACATCACGTGCGTCTCACTTGCCCACTGCGATTCATAGTAGAACGTTTAACTAAAACTAACATACAATAATTATTTTAGTATGGCTGCATTCTGCTCCTCTTGTTGCTAACTAAGAGTTTGTGACTAAGCTACCATTACCATATCAATGTGGCACGTGTTAAGTTTTGATCGCATAGCTAAATGATCAAAAAGAATTTTACAGGTTAAATTACTGACACTAACCGTTTTCTTATCGCGACCCTCTTTTTTTGATGATGCCAAGTAACCTGCAACCGCCCTACTACATTAGTATAAAAATGCATTGTTAATAGCGAAAAAAAATAATAAAGTAATCATAAAATAAAATGATAGTAGTTTATCAATCATCATAATAATCGTATTCTTCTCGCAACCATTGTTCTATGTTTAGATGTGAATAACCAATCAATATATTATATTCTTTCATGTTATAAAATTTCATCAATAAATGGTTCGAAGTAAAGTTTTCGTTACATAATTCTACTATATTATTGACATTAACAGTTATTTCGGGATATGATTTTATAATCAGCGCTCGAAATAAAAAAGTTTACGAACCGAAGCGCTCGACAGTTTTCTGAAGATATTTAAATAGTTATCAAATTGTATGTGTATTTCATAAAAATAAGTGTATTAGATTTTCTATTATGTGGCCTATCTAGCTGAGACGGTCAAATTATTATTTCCACGACACGGACCGATTATTTTACCCTTTTCACGAACAGGGATGGCGCTCCGGTACGCTCCGTCATTTCGAGCCATGGATATGAATCCATCCTCAAAATACAAGAAGAAAAGAAGAAAAATATACTCATATGATTTTTTATTATCTACCAACAGTAAACAATGGTAAAATTTTGATAGAACATTAAAAATGAATACATAATCATTAATGGAGGTTGATCCATTGTCGACAAAGGTCTTCACTAGTTCCATTTATTCTTTATATTCCTTATTACCTTGTTGTCTCAGCATTAAATATTAACCAGATTAAAAATGCTTTACTATCAACGCGCAATCATATTTTTTTTTAAAAAAACGTGGTTAGCTATCTCTCAAACCATTATAGCGCCGTTACCGATTTTTTTAATATTCATGGAAAAAAACCAACAAAAGTGTGTGAAAATGCTACTTTTCATCAGAATTTAGTACGTAATAGTTAGCGACCCCCGGAAATAGTTTCCTTCCCCTAATATATTGTGAAAAACGCTGCTTAAATTATATTTAGAGCTAGCGTTATAAACTTTTAGTATAACAGTACTTGATGGCATTTCTGTAACGTATAGATATTATAATATGGCTAAATTTGTACTTAAAGAAAAAAATAATGACAACATTGTTTATAGCCACCATCTTTCGCAGTTGATTTTTCTAATAATTTGGTAAAATACCTATAGCATACTCAATTTGTGAATTGTTGATCTAAATATCGTTTATAATTATTGTAATCGTTCAGTATTGAGTCTTCGCGACCGGTGGAAGAACGTGATAGTTAAATAAAACAAAATTGTATTGTTATCGATCTATAAAATATTACAGTAAATTTAGAAATATGTATGACGCTTGTCCATAGCAAATTATATTATTCTGCCTGCAACACTTTTCGAAAGCAACTAACCCCATTACAAATTTTCCCGCGAGTACCTACCTAAATACTCGATGGAAAGGTGCTTCCGCTCGGAACAATGAAATGAAAACGCAAAAAGAAAAAGTTATTTTTAATCGTCATTTAAATGGTCTTGTATGACAACAAATAATAGATTATCACCCCTATGGTATGGAAATCGCAACAGGTTTGTCCGTTAGCTTAGAGACGCGTGCCACAAACGGTAGGTGCTCACTGCTTACCTCTAATAATATATTAACAATTTATAATACATAAATACAGATACAACAAAACCAACCCACTGTTTGAGTGCTTATCTATTTACAATCTGAATTATACATTGTAAATAGATAAATAAAAAACATAAATTTGAACGAGCAATAATAAAATTATGTTCGTTAGTCGATAATTTAAAGACCTACAAACGTATTTGTTTATTTGTAGAATGGCCAAAAATGGAACTACGAACTACCATAGGACGCCGTTTTGAAAATTTCATTCGGATGTCAGATTTTGTCCAGTTACGAGTCTTGATTGGGTAGTTTTCGACAGTGGCTCCCCCATCCAATTCTTCAGATAATTTTGTAGGACTGGAAATAGTAGCTATGATTTCCATTTTGAATTAAGGGCCCACATGATCAGCGTAGATCAAAATGGAGTTTTTATGGTATTTTCAGAGCATAACTCTAGACATTTATATAATTTTGAAGCTTTATTATCCTTTATATTTATTTTAAACATTTGATGACTGGGTAAAGTATTTTATTACATAAAATAGTATTATTTTAAACCTCTCGATCTAATGTTTTAGAATATAGTCATATTTCAGTACATCCATGTGCAGTGGTGTTAAGATTTTTTTAATTTATTAATTTTTAAATGCAACCATTAGTAAAATTAATGTTAACATTATTTATAGTGAAATATTTACGATAAAAAATATATTTTATAATCTCTGTGATCCCAAATTTGACAAGAATTGGGCATTTTATTATTCAAAAAATGGGCACGATTAACATATTTGAAGGTAATTCTAAAGATACTGATTATAAGCTATGTCTTTGACCATTTAAATGTGATAAACATCCTACGAATAATGATTGCTTTATAATAACTATTGACCTAAGAATAAGGTAGTATTTTTTTTAAATACGCCATTTCTATTGGCATTTCGCAGTGGTTAAGCTATAACATACGACCATAGCCATAAATTGACAAACGATAAATGAAGTAGGGAGTAAGATCATGGTAACGCGCGTGTTTTCCATTTTGATCTACGCTGCGCAGAACGGTAAGAAGTGTCACCATTTTTCTGCGACAGTTCAGGTGGTCAAATGAAAATAACGTTTATACACAATGCACGCATTACTGGACAATATTTTAAATTAAAGTTCGCAACAATATTTGCGTAAGAATATTATTTTATTGTCGGCACTACAGTGTCGTCACCCGACATCAATAATGTATGGGTACCGTAACATCATCACAATTTCAAAAATAAGTCTTCGACAGCTGACAACTTACGTCAATGTCACTTTATTTTGGTTTTTAGAATTTTCTAACCAGCTCTTATAAGATAATTTACAGGTTTGTCTCCTCTGGAATCTAGAATCTGGACCTGCAACTAGGATGACTTCCAATCTGTTCTGTATGGATTACTCATTAAGATATTTTCAGAGAAAATTCTTCAATACTTAATTATAACTATCACGTAAATATCCGTAAAGATTATACTTTATTTAATCGATTATATGTCATTTGTTGTTCATTTTTCGCAGGCTTTTTGAAATTCCCGAGCAAGGTTCCACTGCAAATTACTGACTTGGACATTTCGGACATACCTACTAATTTTCCAGCTTAAATTATTTAAGTGTATAAATAAGTAAGTATAAAAATCAATTATTATCGTCTTTATATTTAGGTAAATCCTTCTGATAAAACTGATCATTCGTCCATTTGTCTCTTTTTCGTTAATTAATGGGATGTAAATATTAACCCAAAATAATAAATCATTATCAGATAATATTGCTCTTATTAAAATAAATTTCAATCGTGGTGTAATGGCGATTTATTTGAACGAAAACGGAGTAAATTAGTTACCTTTGTTAGTTTATTTGTCATTTACAAAACGATACTACCACATTGGTTCGTTTGTAAAAAAAAACGGGTAGGTAAACATTACTGATAAACTTTATCGTTTGAAATATGATGACAAAGAGCTCTAAGCGGAGCAGACATGTTGGATCGCGTCTCGTCGTTCTGTCGTTTGTCGTGTGTTTCTCAGTATTGTTGTAAACAAACGTAAAACATCGGTGAAAACAAATGCGGGCTCGTTCAATACTTTGAAACTTTATTTTATCGACGAGCAGGGGCGGACTGGTGAAGTGGGAAACTCTGAAAAGATCACCTGAAGACATCTTTGGTGAAGCGCCTCTTTCTAGAATCCCATCAATAAACAAAATCTGTACACAGTTATTCGAAGTATTTAAAACAGGCGCTACGGAATGAGCGTGTCAATATAGCACTACTTTATAATTAATTTAACTGTCAAAAAGATTACATTGTCATTATCACTTTAGATTGAAATTAGTGGATTCTACATTTTTTTCCAGATTATTTGAACTACCAATTATTCTAACCAACAGAAACAACTGAAATTCATTTAGGTACGTATTTACTTTTATTTGAACTTTTTCAATGAAAAAGTATTATGTATTCATCAATGAGTTTAAAGTAGGCCTGCACATATTATGTAAAGTCGGGAGTTCAAAGTTTTTTTGGACGCATAAAAACCTTAAATACTCTTAATACTGGATATATATAGCAGCAAAAAAATACTTAAATTCAACTGTTGAGTACCTAAACCAAATTGCTCCATTATTTTATATTTATCTTTCTCGTAGTCAATTTTTAATATGTGAGGCCCGACCTTTTACTTCTGATCTACAGAGATATGAAAGTTGTTAGTAGTATTATAATGGAAATATTCAACATAATATTATGTACCAACCTGAATTCTTACGGTTTCTTTTTTCCAATCCGCCTCTGTCGGAAAACAAGCATTATTCGCGAATCTCTGTCCTCGTTTTCAGTACGACGTGAAACGACTACAATAAATTTGCATCTATCATAAAAAATCTACATGTTTAGCTAATTTTAATTATTACTATCGCTAATGCGTAGAAATCCCGAGACTACACGTTGACAGATGACCCTGTTTCAATAGTTTTACGATACATTATTATCTAGCTATTAATTGACAGGCTTTTTACTTCACTTTTACGCTCGGACTGAGTATTTACTATTTAATACTAGGTACATGGAAGTTTTGCTATTTTGTACTATCAAGAAACATTAAAAGTAATATTTAGTAATATTTTAACAAAACCTGTGTTTTCCTATGCCTAAGAAGCAGCAGTGGCGAAGGGTTGAGGTAGACTGTTAAGATCCGCCATAAATAGTGCACACTAAACTTTGTCACTCATACGTATTTGTTTTCATTGACATAAGACTATATTTTACAGATGGTGTTGGCTAATTTTTAAAATTGAATTAAACCCTGCGAAAACCAAGCCATAATAGATAATAGTCAAAAAATACTCTTCTATATATGAATCTAAAGTGTGAATGTAAAAGGGTGCACAATTTTGTAGTATCGCCCAAAATATACCAAAACTAGTATGGTTTGGTTCAGGCTGGTTAATTGATTTTTAAAAACTAACCAACACCATCCGTAACGTGTAGTCTTAGTTCAATAAAAACAAATGCGTATGACTAACAAAGTTTAATGTGCACTATTTAAGGCGGATCTTAACAGCCTACCTTCACCCTTCGCTACTGATATGAAGTCTGGATGACTTTGCGAATTAAATCAGCCCTGAACATCTTCAAAACTAAAATCTAAAATCTTCCTCCTATGGTTCCAATCAGGGACGACAACTAATAATTGAGAAAAATTGAGACTTTTCGCATTACGGCATTGATATACTACAGTAGTATATCAATGCATTACGGTCAGTATGAAGATTTCGTAGCGCTGACCAGCTCATGTTTAGCGTATGAAATGACGAGGAGAATTATATCGAATAATGCAATATGGTGCACGCCAAGTTTTTTTTTAAATCCAATAGGATTGCTGTTGACGAAGAAGATTAAAATTTCACCAGCTGGATGGAGCTACCAACGACTGCAGTATTATTACGCTAGCGACTAGAGGTACCCCGAAGCCACCACTTCGGATAGTGACAAATAAAGTTGGTTTCTTGAAGGAAGCAAAGGCCCATCATTGGTTGTCTGGCTCTTGATGATTACTCAGTTTTTAATAATATCAATTTGTTTGGCAAAAATCACAGGATGAATCTTATTATTACATCGTCAATTCAATTAGGTATGTTGCAAATAACAACGATGTATCACAGAAACGGCATGGATGGTTAGCTACTGTACGATTTTTTCAACATTAACATAGTACTTGATAGTATTAAATTAAATACAAAATCCTCCATTGAGCTTCAACAGAGTGATTGATGGATTTTTAAGCTTTCAATAAAATACTTATTTACAATAATTCACTATCGTGATTATTTTTATAATGAGATACTTGTGTGCGTATATAATAATATAAACATACGATTTCAATGTACTTATCACGAAATATGCTAAATTGGATATTATTTTGACAGCATCCACGAGCTGAACCGGTTTCAAGACTGCATTTGGTAATGTTAATACGTATGGTGTTGTCGTAGGAGCGTACAGTACATTATGGAAATACATATATGACGTACATACTGACAAATTTTAATAAATGCAAGGCACGCGACTGAACAAGTACCGACCATCTGCAGATGTCTTTAAATGTATTCCGTGATTCGTCTTGTAAATGTAATATGTAAATTCTTAAGATGTGATGAACACCTACTTACAAAACATTAAAATATCGTCTCTTTCTGTAACGTCAGTATTACTCAAATGAACTATGAATATGAATTAGTAGCTTGTATTCCGCATCCATTGATTTAATTTTTAATAAAATGCTAAAGATAGTCAATTAAAAGAATTACATTAGTTAGACTCTCTATACTCTAGAGCACAGGTTCTCAAACTTATTTTGACCACCCCCCACTTTGAGATTTAAAAAAAATCTAGTGCCCTCCATATTTTTTAACTTACCTTTTCACATTACCATCTGTTGCGTATCTTAAAAACAGTTATGCAAATATAATATTTAAACATGCATTATTATATGGATAGGATAGATAGGGTATGACCCATATCCTATTTCTGAGATCAAATAATGTTTCAATGAGAGGAAATAAAACACATACTTAATCATATTTATAAGTATTTTTATTAACATTAAAAGAAGGCTTTGAATTTAAAACTTATCTAATGTGAAGGATGAATCTGATGAATTTCGACGAGTTTGTTATTAACATCAGGCTCAAATTCATTGCCATCAGAAATCGTTGAACAACCTACCATTACGCAGAGTTCACCTAGATTCCATCGGATTTTTAAAGATAAAATTTGTCTCCCCTCTAGATTTCCTTAACGCCCTCTAATTTTCTTTGAGCCTTCTACTGCCCCCCTGAAAGCCTCCAGCGCCCACAAGGGGGCGTTATCGCCCACTTTGAGAAAGACTGCTCTAGAGTCACAACGATTTCCCGTAAAAAAATCTGCTAACCTCTTCGAGCGATGGCCAAAACTCGTATTGGATTATAGATTCGATAATGGTGGCTATGTAATTGTTAAAATTACGTTATAGTCGGCATGGTTGGGATTCTTTTAGTAAGCTGGAAAGTGTCATGTGCACTGATCTACCACGCTGCCTCCAAACTCGTCGTCGGTACTACAACCCAATTCTGCCATCTGCGGGAAATATTTCCAATATCCTCTGTCTACCACAAGCTTCTACCTCAGTGGTGCCGTGTCTATGTTTACACAGTTAAACCCCCGCACTATAGGTCTCACAATTCTCTTTTTCCCTTCTTGGCTGTTGAAAAGGGGTCTCCGGTAGTCTGGTATTTTCCATCCATAAGACATGGCTTGCCCAACGCAGTCGCCTCACTTTCATATTCTGTGAGATGACGAATCGTGTAAAGGTCATAGTTGTATCTTCCTCACCATGTGCCATTTTTCTTAAATACGGTTTCGAAGATCCTGTTCAGTATAAGGTAAAAAGTCATTAATAGATGATGATATCCGTCGGTGATATCTCACGGAGATTTTTCATTGCATTGCATACCTTCAGGTTGGTTTATGGGGGAAAGGTAGTGTAGAATGGATGTCTCAAATAGAACACCGATGTATTGAAAGACTCCCTTCGAGATGGACGAATAGACTCGAAATAGACCAGCTGAACTGAACTGGATACGAAAGACACAAGACTTGATGTAATGTGGAGAAATGAGTGAGGATATTGAGCAGTGGATATTGTATGCAGACTGAAGATTAACCTTTTTAAGTGTAATAATAATATACCACAAAGTTTAGACTATAGTTATTGGAGAAGGTTTTTTTCGTCATCTTCGGTTTTGGCACCTATGTATAATATACATATTATTAAGTATACCTTTTTTTATTTAATCACTTCCGCCAGTAGATGTTTTATACTTCCAAAGTTAAATATGAATATAATAATTACATATTAAGTACGTGTTATTATAGCAGACTTGCTGAAAGTACCTAATTAACAATTTTGGAAATACTTTCAAATAATGTACTCAAAGCATTTTACGTATTCAATTGTCAAATATGCAAATTTCGAGGCAAGCAATAAGGACGTGCCTCCAAAAAACAATGTTTTATGCATCGACTGACAGCTGATTCCAAAACAAATGAAGTTAATACTCGATGACATCTGCGCCATCTCACACCCACTGCACCGAAACAGAGTGTCGATATTATGATTATCGCGTCACGATGATTGTAATAATAATTGAAAAACAATGACAAACGAAAATTACCTTTTGTTAACGAATATAAGTCATACTTTTATACACATCACCTTCGTTGTGTTATATTTTACTGACAGTTCTACATACATTTTTTTTATTGTCAAAGAACTCCAACGTCGCTATAATGATGTATAAATATTGAGATCACAGAACATTAATAAATTGAAATCCGATAGGCTAAATTGAATGTGTGAGTGTCCTACGAAAATGAAACACGCATTATAGACGTGCAGTAGTGTGTATTGCAACCTTCAAATACACCAATATTGAATGAGCATCAATCCATACAACGAGAGCAGTTATCAGAACGAATTTCTTGACACGTGTTTAAGTTTATCCCATATTCTTTCACACTCGAGACCGATTACCTGTTTCTTAATTAGTAGTTGTCACATGAAATGCTTATCGAATTGCATTATAATATTGGCTATCAGTTTTAGTATATTGAATTAAGGTAGGTATTAAATTAATTCATTAATTACTAACCGTCGTCGCGGATCACTCCAGTATTTAGTTTTTATAACGTACTTAGGTAGGTACTAATAATTTTAATAAAACATTTTTTTTATTCAACGAATAAGACACAAGATTTGAGAATGTAACATTCTGTATATGTATTATAATTTGAAAACATCTCATGCATACACACACTATAAAAAATCATTTTGTAGATTGTATAAAATATGAAAACCCCTCGCCTGCTATCTGCTATCCCCAGTACGTTCCGAGAAGTTTTAATAAATGAAACTCTGCTAAAATTGATATCAACAATGTAATGTGATTATATTATCAATTTCAGAAATCTAAAAAAACTTACTATTTTTCATATTGAAACGTGTGAACATCTCAATAAGAATAGCCGCGAACATTTTAAAAGAATAGATTCTTTCGCGCTAATCAGATAAGATTCTTTCTCACCTGCAGCCACAAAAGCAAACCGAAAAGGGGTGAAACATTTTCCCATAGCGGAAAGACTTTAAGGGTTGCGATCGCCGAGTGCATTGTCGCCAATATTGTCGCAATCTGTCGCGACAACAAGGAACTAAATGGCACCTGTCAAGTTAGTTAGGGAACTCACTGCCACTTCTTCGTTTATGGATCCTTTATAATAAAAGTTCCTCTTGAAGAATAATCGAAGGTAATGGTTTCTTTCACACGAGTTGAATCGATGAAAGTTACCGCGCACTTGTAGTAAAGTGGCTACACTGCATATTATGTTAAATGCTTGGGAATTCCACTTGTATTTATATTGTTACTATTGTTGGTCCGATTATGAGATTCATGTAACCACTTTTAACACAATATAGGTATAATGTAATTCTTAGTACATTATTTTTATAGTTAAATCATTTAAGTTATAAATTAATTCAATAAAATATCATGGGATGATATTTTTTGACTAATGTGCCATAATATACAAAAGGTATCAGTATAATTAGTAATCAAACAAAGAAAAAACGCACAAGTAATTGGAGAGGAAAAATAAAGATACCGCAATAACAGATAAATAAAATAATAATAAAGATAATATAAATAAATTATACCTACCTAACCATTCTTATTTTAATAGTTCCACAAAAATTAAATAGTACATAAAAACATTAGTTACAATATTATCATAATATAAATAATTCTATAGTTAGTTTATAATTGACTTTTTACTGCAGTCGGAGCAAAATCGGGCAGGTTCCACCAATTTCGAGGTACATTCCCCATACCCAGGGATAGATAGTACACTGCATAGATATGCATAATATGATAGTGCAACTATATGGGAGAATCGAATGCAATAGGCACTATTATACTAGACTGCAAGAGAAAGATGGAAGTAATAATATTCCAATCACCTAAATATCTTATTTCTTTTGTCCCTGAGGGGGTTAGGAACCCGATAACCCTGTCTCTTTTATTTTGTTGTCGTTCCAAGTTAAGCCAAACCTGAATATTTGCAGACCATGAGCATAATATTTCATAAAAGCTTCCATATTCACTAGCAATTATAATTAACTATAAATTAAGGAAGAGCTTCGTCCAGATCTGCGAACCAAATCAAGAATGCCATAGGTGTTCCACTGACTCAGGCTCTACGTAGCGTTGGATGCCGAAAGAAATCAAGCCGTGGAGAAATCTGTTGTATGACCAAATATTTTGGACGATAATGCATTCATAATTTTCCAAAGAAGAATTATAATAATAGGGCCAATAGATACCAATCATCTCATATAATGTATTTATGTATTTATTATAATACATTTAACAAAAGTAAAATCTCACGACAGTCCCCACATTAAAAATCCAAAGCAATACAATTAAATAACAAAACAAAAACTATTAGTCATTGGTAAAAAAATATTATTTCATATAAAGTCATTCCAACTCAATGAATTCGACAATCATAGATAAGACTACGAAACAGATTATTCCCACGAGCTCTCAAACATTTTTCAGATAGAGCACCACAATATATTTTGAGTAGATAGATCCTTCACAGCTGCAATAATTCAAAAGTCAATATAATGTACGACACAAGTATAAATATGGAAAAAGTCACAGGATGTGACGATGAATCGAGGGAGATGACGCGATGCTCTACTTGACTTATGCTCCGAGGCTATACCATCATAGGATGAGGCAGGTAGAAAACATTTCGTAACTGGGTGTATATTTAAATCTACATTTCTTATGTTAATTATATTTTTTTATAATAGCCTAATATTAAACCCAATATAGTCGATGTCTTCAGCGCGCGAAGACTCAGATAGGCCGGTCACTTTGTTAGATATGAAGGATCCTGAACTCTCCATAAAGTTAAAGGAACCCCAGGACCTACCCTAGATGATATGAGTGTATAACGTCAAGAGGGAAGCAGAGATGCTAGATGAGTGTTATTTACTCTCTCTTAAAGAGCTCGGTATATAGTTACTGAAGGACGGTTATGCAGTCGGCCATGGGCCTGATGGTCTATAGCGTCAACTTAACTAACTAACCAATTTTAATAATATGTTACGACTTAGTCGATAGTTCTTTTGGTTTTTTTTTTTTTAGAATTATTAATAACCATGGCCTTGCTTTTTCGTACAAGGTGGTTTTTTAGTAGTTTTGAACAATCACAAACACCCAGGCTTTGAGAAAAACACATAAATATTTTTGTCGTGACCGGGAATCGAACCCAGAACTCTCGGGTGGAAGGCCAGCGCCTTACCCACTGCACCACGAGAGCCGCCTGAAACTCCATTACATTGTGTTTCAGTTAAAATAACGATCGTCTAAGAAAACTAAATTTCAGGAATTAAATTTTAGGTTGGGTTACTATTGCAAAAAGAATTAACTAAATATCAAGTAAATGATATCTGAATTATTATATAGTTTAAATTTTTGTTAAAAATATAAACTATATATTATATAAACCAATTTTTGTTAAAATGTGTTAACTTGCGAGATTATATTATTATTATCTCTAATACCTCATAGCTTAATATGAATTGAAATAAAACTAATATAATTTTTTTTTACAACGAAGAATTTGCTATTATATTTCAGAACGTGTTTTAAAGCTTAAATTTCGTTGTCGGTCAAATATGGTGGCCGTCATCCGTTATTTCCCCACCCACCTAATATCCTTATTTATTATTGTCACAAGACAAGGCAACCAGCAATTACGAGTCATGAGACGACCGTGATTGCGAATAACATGCAGTTACTCCAAGACAGCCGAGCGCATAGGCTTGTTAAAGTTATCGTGCTCTATCTGATACGATACATACAAAATGCACCTGTTTAAACTTCGTTGCGCTAAATCTGATACGGTTTGAGCGAACGTCACGTCTATAATCCAACTTGAACTTATCATCATCATTCATCAACCACATTATATCATCCATCAAGTGTACCGTCCGTTCACCAGTGCGTGAGTGCGTGACCACTGAACTGGCCCCAGCGGGCGCCAGTGTCTGCCAGCCTGTGTAACCCCCCCCCCCCCACCCCTCCCTAGATCCGTAATCCACCAACCATCACCTTCAAGTTCAATTACAGTCCACTGCTAAAAGCACCGTCATTCGTTTACGACATTTCATATTACACCCTTAGTTTGAGAGACGTCATTAATTGTAATACTATTTTTATTACTAGTTCGGATGTTGAGCAGCAAGTCAAAGCTAATTGTAGCGATTCCCACAGAACAAACAACGCACAATACCCGCGAAGTGGCGAATTCGCTCCATTGATTTTCCAAGTGCCTAACAATGCGGTTATGAAAATAAAATTGCCGCCGTATTAAAAGAGTAAACCAACCCCCATGCACCCCACGAATTATTACATATTGAGCTTTCTATTCGCGACTGATGCACAGATAAGAGGACACTTGCGGACTTATTGTATTTTTTTGTTGTATGAGAAATAATATATTTTTACGGTATTCGTATAATCTCACAATTATTGCCATTATTTGATAATAAACTTGGACTAGGGATTGCAATACCGATATTTAATTATTTATCGATACCAAAATACCGGTTTCAAAAATCGTAAATACCGGTATTTTCGGTATTAAGAAAGCATATACGTTTATGTTTTCGAAAATGAATTGTTATTTTTCATTATTTACTACTATTTTGTATAAATATATAGTGTATAAACTGTATGCTGCCAAAACGCAAATATATTGACTGAAATCAACAAAAGTTACTTAATATTAAAACAAAATCGCTCAAATATACTTATAGAGTTGTCGCGATGAATTAACATAATATTTCGGAAAAAAAAGACATTCGTGGCAAATGTCTCCAATTATTCTATAACTATTGATCCAACGTTGATAGTACATCCAACAAACGTTCTATTTCAGAGAGATTTTCCTGTACCAGGACTAGTATTTTGTAAAAATTAACAGTTCTAATATATCTATACATTATATTTATAAAGGTCAACATAATAAATGTAGGTATATTGAAAAAAAATAGTATTTCAAATATATTTTAATAGTTATATTTATTAATAGGTACTTCTTTTTTTCTATAATAAGTTTTGACAAATACCGGTATTCAATAAGAAATACCGGTATTGATATATTCATTCGGCATCGCAATTCCTAACGTGGACGTGTTTATTGAAGCCTAATTCATGCTAATCGTAGGTACCTACTCTAAAGTTAAACAACTTGAATAGTATTCTGGGAAACGACAAATTCAAAGTATCTAACACAGTAATCATGAATAACACATTCGAGTCAAAATTGGGAGACGACCAATTTTAATGAACTCTCATGAAGAATATTTTTGCCGTGTTTTTTAATAGTTAGGCCGTAAAATTTTTACAGTTTGGCAGTTATTAGTTAGGTTAGACTCGATTAGAGGAACTGTATTTATAATACTCATACTTGATTACTGTAGTTATTTAATTATTAGCCATTCAAGTTTCTTGTATACTTACCTATATGGGAAGTATGTTTAGATATTTATGGTCATATAAATTATGATAATTATCGTGAAATTTAATGAGGTTGCCAGCAATTTGTTGCCAATGTGGACATGGCATAATGCTGATATTTAAGGATGTTTCCATTATAGATATTATATACTTACCGTCCAGTAACAAACGTTATAACGCTTGCCTTTTATTCCATGGGTCCCGGAAGCAAATTGCCATGCTGAGTTTAATTCACATGTTTTTTTTTTTTGAAGAAGAAAAATGTATTTCAGCCCAAACTCTTCAAAGAAATTAAAAGCTTCAAACAAAGTGCACAACTCCGATTGTTTTTGGCCGATGTGGAGGCCAGATGTTGAGGCTCCCCATCACAAAAATAAAATAAAAACCATAAAATCCGACTGTTTGTTTGCATTAAATGTTATGGTACGTACTGTATTTCTTTTTCGTAAATAGGCTAGTTATTGTTAATATTGCAAATTTTTAAAACGTTAAAATACCTACACGAAGATTGGAATATGAAAACATAAAATATTATGCATAATATTATGATGTCACGCCATCAGAATCTTCAGACGGGAGGGAGCTTGCTATAATGTGATGATTTGTGGTTATAAAAATGAGACATCTCAAAACTAACAAAATAATAAACTCAAGTTTTTCTTAGAATAAAATATTCCGTGATAATATTATATTAAAAACTGACATTACACACTGAAAAGGGTAATTTTTATTTAATTAATATTTTTATAAGTCATAAAAATAAATACATACATACCTTAGTAGATCTATGTATGTATATTGCTTCCCTAAAATAACAATACATTTATTCATCATTAGATAAAATAATAATTGAATTGTCAATTTAGTAAAATAGTATCTTAGACACCCTTATATTATATTTTTAATTGTGCCCTATCGCCCGCTTACTAAAATATTTATTCAACGAATCATTTCAATAAAATGCGACGTCAATTCATTTAAATAGTCCCATTATCATATTGCTGGCGTCGGTCATTAATAATATTATGCATCATAATGTGTAATGACAATAAACTCAAGACTAAAGGGTTGGACTGTGCAGTCAGTTGGCGGGTTAGGGGGGTTGGGGATGAAATATTATAAGTTATGTTATATCTAGAAGTGGGGTGGGAATGGACCATCCCTAACACTAAAAAACATATTCAAATAAATTGCTTCGCGCAACAGGAGACCACTTCCATGTTGAGTCATATTGTCACAATTTAGAGTAGGTAACTACTCCAAAGGCGGTACGGTATTATTTTTCAATTTAATAAGTAAGTATTATGTTGAATACTGAGATTGAACTGATTTTTTTTTTTTTTTCAGAAACTGGGGTCATTTTCGTACTTACCTATATGTTTAGTGAAAAATAATAAATAAGCAATGGTTTTGACATTCATAAACTAAAGATATAAAAATATATCGCCAGTATGTGTATAGTGTATACCAATTTTAAAAAGGTATTTACCAGAGGTACCTACGAAAAAATAACATGCAATTTGAGACTTGATAATTGACATATTGACGTGTTTTAATTGATAATATCTACCTACTAATCGAAAACAATAAAAAGAAAAAATATATTTAGTCAAAAATAAATTTAAAAAAACATCATAAAATGTGAATTCATTAAAGGATCACATCTTAATATACATATTATTTTATGGTCATGCTTAAAAAAAACATCGATATATATATAAAAATAGAAATATTGATGCTTTTGTGCCAATATTTTATCAAAAAATATTTTTTCCATTGGTAGGTATTGTGAAATGTACCAAATTGTGTACATATGTTCGATAAAGAATGCTTAATTATTCTTAAAACTTGTAAATTATTCATCGAATACACATTAAAAATATGATTTAAAGTTAATTCTTACTAAATATACGTACCCATACTCGTAATAATATATATTATGTAAGTAGGTGTAATAGAGACAACTTTTGCGCCAGTTTATAAATATAAAAGTAATTATCTAATTATCCTAATCTCAGTCAATATGTGATTGTGAATGATTTTTAGTGATTGAGAGTTTTACGTTTTATCCGTATTTTCTTACATGACGTATATTCGTGGTATTATGATAATCAGTTTAACTAGTACTGATTTATTCCTCAATTTTGATTGGGTTTAGTTCCACTCTTTCTTCCTATACAATAGATAGTTAAACAATATTTTTTCACTTCAAATAATAATAATAATAATAATAATAGTATCATAGAGAACTTATATGTGTATTTTGATTTAATTATTTGAATTAAAATAATAAGAATTATAAACAATGTCTTGTCAACTTTTCAAGTAACTTTTAGTGATATTATGTAAACTTATATGATATACGAAAACGATGTGTTTTTCGCAAGCATATATTTATTTCAAAAAAGAGACATTTATTTTTTTCATGTAGAGGTTCCATACACGTTTGGAAATAGGCGAGTCATATAAATATGATAATATGTGAATTTAGATCTACGCTACTGGACATTAATTTGATAATTTCTCATATGCATGATGTCTACAAGTAGTAAAATGACGTAAGGGCCACGAATTTAAAAATTGGCCGAATATGTTTTTCACTTAGATGGCATCATAACTTTATTTTTAATTTTGAAAATGAACAATCGTCAATTTTCATTAAAATTACAAACACATTTTTTTCTCATTACCTATTTGTTTTATTATATTTCACGACGTGTATTCGAATAAATCTATTATAAATATCTTCGTAAAAGGAGAAGATTCTTTTTATTGTTTGGATCTGTAATTGTTATTTCACGAGACATTCTAATTAACCTCATTTTCCCCACCCTCCATACCACCCCGTGTATCTATTAGTTTGAAAATATATTCCACAATACCATTCATAATACCTACGCAAAACAACATACTTACACTGTTGTTCTTACATAAATGTACCTACATAGTTATAAATTATAATAGTTAACTGTGGAGTTCATTGCAACGTTTTAAATTTGATTATCCGTTCTTTAAAAAAATGCATGTAAACGTGGAGAGAGGGAAACAGTTTTTGGATATTGCACAGGAGCGGCCGAATCCGGAGGAGTGGGCCTAACAGCATGTTAACTTGTTCAGATACCAAAGGTAAAGCCACAACCCACAACCCAAAGAACTAGATGTGTACGTTAATACACATTATACAATGTATCAGTCTGTTAATATAATATAAAATTTGTAGCGGATGTTAAAAATAGACGCCCTTGCAGCAATGTACACCGATTTAAGTAAGTAACAACTCTAACAACAATTATTAACATTAAGCCTGTCCTCCCTATTCTTAATAATACCACTACTACAGACACACATAAAGCATAAACGGCCACTTATTAAAAGTAATAACGCACACCGCCACGCTCGGATCTCATGCGAACCATTGTACCTAATCGTAAAAAATCTATTGTCGCTGTGGAGCTTTTTGAATTTAGAACATGGAGTGGCCGCAAAAGTGCATTAAACTTTTTTTTCTTCGCGCGCTTTTGTTTTGACGGACAGTCGCACTCGCCCCGCTGCGGCGATTAAAATTTAAAATATGTTCCCGATTTGATTTATTCGCGCGGGTGTCCCCCGATTCCACTCGTGGGAATTCATCCCGCTGTCACTGGCTAAAACAAATGAGTGTTTTTTGTTTCTTACTTAATGCGTTAACTATAATATAATCGCACGTAAAGTAGGTAAGGTAATCGTAAGTACTCTTCTGCAACATCTTCTTGGCTACGCTTCTAGGCGCTGTTGTCTACTGAATGGGAGCAGCTTGTTAGTTTATAATGGAAGTGCGGTTAAAAATGGGCGGAGCATGTTAGTTCACAGTTTTAACACGTAGCAAAGAAGATGTTGCTGATGAGTAGATACATAATTGAATTTTGAAAAAGTAATGTAGAGACGTAGGAACTTAACATTGTCAGATGTTCAGTATGCATTCATTCTCAAATTTCTGCGCTAGTCTGGTTGGTTAACCGCAGTATGGTGACATTGTTAATTTTGTATCAAATCAAGACTCCTTCAATTGAGTAAATCATCTTCTCCTCTAGTAGGTGCTCATAAGTATCAAATCATAAATATCTCATAAAATGGACAGCGTTAATATCAGATATTTGATACCAATCAATATCCAATTATTAATTTTCTTATTAAATCTGACAAAAATGGAGTATTGCTGCTTGCAATGCTCCACGAACAACGCGATATTTTTTGGTCCTAATGCTATCTCTTTGTGACTTCTTGAGTGACAAATAAAGTAGGTAAATTAAATTTAATGAGCACTTTTCATTCATTACACAATAACAACAACAGTTATAGCCTGCAAATGGTAAAAGATAAGGTATCATTAAAACATAGAGTATTCAGATAAATTGCTTCAGGTTCTTTTAGATTCCAATTCTTTGAGCAAACAGTTCATGAAGATTTTTCAAAAGACTATAGAGAATGTGACGAGTGATGACTTTTCAATGAAATCAACTCTCCCTGAACATCCTATGCATCCCGTATATCTCAATGAAATACGATACAATCGGCTTGTGCACTGTGTCAACCACCATCGATCGATACATATTGAGCTTTAAGTTTAATTAATTTAGAATACCATGTAAGAGTTGCCCCAAACTATAGAGTTGCGGTTATGATACATAAATCTTGATGCACAACATTTTTTATCCATGCTATCTTTTAAGACTTAAACCATGCATTTTCAACTTCAAGTATGCTGTCATATAGGTACTAGTGGTGATCTACCCCACTCTACAACTGCCATTCTTCAACATTAACTGGCCAGTGTCATTAAAGCATTACAAATTCGGCTAAATACTACAACTGCTTGTTCTAGGATGATATAGATATTTATTTATGTATTTTGATAAAATATAAAAAAGTAAATATGTCATATCATGTCATATATCTGAAAGTATGCCGAATTATTGGTCATTATATGCATGCGGTTAAATGTGGTCGTTATTATAAACATTACATATTTAAATATTTAGTAGTTTAATAAAATGTAATGTTTCTATCTTTAATATTTAACAGGCGACAATATTCACAAATATCTAACCGCAAATATGCAACGCGCTTTTTCAGCTGCCACCTTACAGATAAATTAAAACGTTCTACCAATGTGCTTTAAGAAATTTCTTTTTCGATCATTTAAAAATAATAGTAAAAATAAAGTATATTTACGTTACCATAAAGAATTGGATACAATTAATGATAAAATTTAACTAAAACATGTAATATCTTTATTTATCAGAAAAGCTTGCATTGCAAGCAGGTCACCCGTTACTCAGGACTCAGGACAGGACAGATAGTTTATTTCATGGGTCAAAAAAAGGAGATGATAATTATTTTAAAACTTTTCAGAGTACCCTTTGTAAAATTGAGATTTTTTGCCTACCGTTAGTTAAATAATATTAGTGCCTTGCTCAAATGCTCAAATCGAGCTTTGTTTTTCCTGGGAAAGTTTAAAATAAAAACAAAAATTAAGTTCCAGTGACAAAAACTGCATTCGGTTGATATACATACGATATTTTAATATAATTGACTGTTGCACATATGCATGAGGTTCAATAGAAAACAATGATACAAAAAAACAAAACAATCCTAGTCACTTGCAGTTAATATCGAATAAATTTCTTTTATATATAATATGATAACAATAAATAATATTGACCGCTACGATCTACCATCATAATTCATGAGAAAAAAATACCTAACTTGGAATAGACCTATTATAAAAAAACTTAAAAGCGAATGCTTTAAACTATTGAGAGCTATGTACCAAATCAAGTAGTATGTCGTAATCGAGAGGATGTTTTTGAAAACCACCACGGTAATCGACTGGTATTTTTTTTTGCTTCTAAAACCGTACATTACAGGTTCGAATCCCGCGTTTGGCAAATTCGCTTGTTAATTTTTTCAATGCGTGAATCATTTTTTCCCATTTCTATCAGCCATTTACCAAATAAACTGAAAAAAACACTAACACCTGTTAACAGGGCATGAAATTATAATGAAATATTACTTTAGTGTATTACAATGACATATTAAAAAATTATCATTTTACAGTTAATAATGCAGTTTAATTCAGATTTTTTTTGCTTTATCTCAAACAAAACGTAAAATGCGTTGTAATTGAGTTACTTCACTAAAGTATTTTGAAAATATTTTAAGAAGTTGACTGTTTTAATATATCATTAAGATATATTATGGAAATGCATCAATGTGATGTATATTTTGGTGCATTAGTGTATTATTTTGATATACCTACTAAAGTATTAAGCTCATACGAAGTTCTTAACTTACCGCAATATTACAGATATAAATAGTAATTTGTTACTTCAAACGTTGATATCTCAAAACTATACTTTTGGAGCTCATGGTGCGAATTATTATGTGGTAGAAAAAACTACTCATTTGTAGCAGCAGTCCTGTGATTGAAAGTAGTCAATCTGTTTTAAGAAATCGTTCAAAAATATTAAAAACTAAGGAATAAGAGATATCAATGAAGAATGTAGGTATTTTAGTTAATAATAATATATAGGTCATAATTATGAGCATGTGCATTGCAAGTCGATAAAAATCATCCGGGCGGAAGTCTGAGAAGTGTACATCAAAAAGACTACATACGCTGCAATTGAAAAACTACAATGCCGCAATTATGACTATATCTATGCGAGTTGTCTTCAAGGCGCAGCTTGCCAGAGTCGTTTTATTTTCCTTAGAAAACACCTTTCAGAGTCAGTATCCGAGGACTGCGTCATTTACGACGACTGGAAAAAATAATACTCCTACCGCGAGACGAGAAAACCCGCATCCACGTTTCCTCCAGCCCACTAAGGGAACAACTAATAACTAACGACTGAAACTATCACCTTTTTTCGCAGGTGTTTGCGAGTGGTTTGTTGTAGCTGCGATGAGCTAGGCGCCAGGTGTGCTGCGACGGCACACGCCGATAACACTGCATATTACTCCGATATGGACTAGCATTGTAGATATCGTAGGTAACGGGCACGTTCTCGCTATTAACTTGTTTTCTTTGGCAGCAAATCGGATTCATTTTTTGTTGTTGTTTTGTTTTATGGTCATATTATATCTTTGCTGATGTGTGTGTCTTATCTTTATGAAAAGGTGGAATTTACAAGATGAATACTTACCTTGAAACAGAATATCAGTCTAGACCAGGGGTAGTCAACCTTTTTATACCTACCACCCACATTAACTTTACAGCTAGTTAAAGCATATAATAATAATTACTTACCAAATACTTTATGTTAGACTTTCGCCAAGTTTGGCAGAATAAATATTTATAAAACAACTTACTGTAGTACTGTACTATCTTTTTATTTATACTTTGCATACATAGAAGCATGAAGTCTGGTGAAATTACATTTACCTAATTAATTAAATTATTATTGAGATCCCTGAGGCTGACGCTGCGAAACTAAATACTGGATATCTGGCTCAATTTAGTTTCACTTACGTAACGTGAACTAAACTTATGCGAGGGCGATACAAATAGTATATTTTCTGAAATTTAAATTGTCACGGGGAATTTTATGAAAACATAATGAAAATGTTTTTAAACCCCCTACCGCCCACCACTAAAGCTGGAACGCCCACTAGTGGGCGGTAGGGACCAGGTTGACCACCCCTGATCTAGATCGTAATCGACAGATATGAAGCAAAACATATTGTTGTTTAAATCTTAGAGAACAATTTGAGTAGGTATGTATGTATAGCTCAACTGAATAATAGAATTTCAAAAATCATGATTTATAAAAGAAGGTATCAACGGAATTGACTGATTTGGTCCCGCGCCCAGTAAAAGGGTATGACGTCATAAATGGGCAAGGACCAATAGGTTGAATGAATGACTTAAGAACATTCTTCGTAAATAAAATCTATTTACATAACCCCCACTGTGTTTAAAGCCATATGCTCCGCTTAGGAGTGAAAATGATAATTAACTTTTTATTTTTATATGTACTAAAATTCATACTCACAACAATAACACTTAAATAAGACGAATTCCGCCAAAAGGGAAGAGAGTTTATTCAAATGTCAAACATAAAAATATAATTACATATAAATATAATAAAAAAATATAAAACATAATAAATATATAAAAATAAATATAATGTTATAATGGATAATAAGATGAATTTGAACGCACATATCAATGAAACTATCAATAAAGCATTAAAATTATTAGGTTTTATTCTTCGGATCTCTAAACCATTCTTGGTATCTAAACCACTCTAACAGTTGAGTTTGCTTCTGTCCTGTGGAATCCATAGTACGTTAAATATATAAATCGTCTCGAAGCGGTACAAAAGCGATTTCGTAAGCACGTTAATTTTAAAGCTTACTGTTATGATTTATCTAATTCTATTTCGACCACTGCAACTTTTATGGTACCATCTTCGGAAAGTCGACGTTCTCATCAATATTTTCTTTTTAAAATCATCAATGGTTTTGTTGACTCGCCAAACGTACTCGAAAGGGTGGGTTTCCATTGTCCATCAAGATTTACGCGAAACCAAATTTTGTACCATATCAATCGTAGCGGTTCTAATTATGCACAAAACTCTTTTATTCGGCGCTCTTGTTTTAATTATAATATGTATTTCTCCACCGTTGATCCTTTTAATTATTCACCTGTTTCATTTAAACATGATATCTCCAAAATTTTGTATAAATAGATATATAATATATTTACTATATATATTTTTTTATGTTATGTTTTTTTGTATATAATTTAATTATTCATTATTCTTCCTCATTTTTCTCATGTAATTTTCTTATGTAATTTCTTTATATTTATCTTATTCTTACTCTCTATCTTGTTAGGCTTAACTATATTATAATGTATACATGGAAACTTTGCTGGTTGCAATAACTTTTTATTATTATATTTTAAATTTTTGTAATCAATGTGTAACTGTTTGTTTCTTTAATATTTTTTTTTTTTTAAGTTATATAGCTGCACCTATATCATAGCAATCAAGTCCTAAAATCAATACCACTTTGCATATCAAAGTGTTTTTATCAAGGCCTGAACAAAATCGATGCATGAGTGCGAATGAGAAAATATTCGGCACCCTAATAATCTCTGCGGCACGCGCTAGAGTAAGATAAAAGGTCTACATATGTGTGAGTTAGTTTCCAAAAGTATCACCGGAAAATCGTGGCGAATCGCTTCACGTAGCGTCGATAACCTGCGGGGTCTAGGACGATTTGGCACCGCGAACTGGCCTCCACCGATTGGCCTCCGGTAATTGGCCGCCGGTACAATCGGACGCCGGCCCAATTGGACACCGACCCAATTCGACGCCGACCCAATTGGCCTCCGGGAGGATTAGACGCCGCACAGTTGAATTAAATGCGCAAAGGAATAGACGCACGTTACGATTTGTTGGAGTAAATAAGCAAGTCAGTTTAATATACTTCTATCTTTTCAGTAGTCGTGCCTTATACATTTCGCGCTTGACACATTTTTAATATAGATTGAGAAAAATTATTATGCCTTATGATGTTTATTAAAAGAAAATAATTCTTCCCTCGCTAAAACTTAAATATGTGCATAATCAATTAATTTATTGTCTATACATGGATACTTCTTTATATTTACAACAAATATTAATAATAATGTTCGATATTAGAATGAAAATTACATTATATTTCAGCGTTTTATCGACTTAATATTATAATAAAGCTTAAACATGTATATTATTATGCATAAATGCGTATTTTAAGATAGTATGAAATTACAAACAAAATATTAGGTGAGTTATCTGCTAAGTATAAATGTTTCAGTAGTTTGATTGATAAACTACTTAGGTACTGGGTGCCGGACGAAATCCCGAAGACCGAAATCCTGAATGGCCAAAATCCCGAAAGCCGAAATCCCGAATACCGAAATCCCGAACGCTGAAATCCCGAATGGCCGAAATCCCGAAAAATAAAAAAAATACAAACATCAATAATTGCGCAATTTTTACAAGAGACACAAAAACCCATTTTTTGTGGAAATATAAAAAAAATGTAAAATACAAATACCAATAATTGCGCAATTGTGAATTGCGCAATTTTTGTAAGACACAAAATCCATTCGTTTTACAAAATGGTCCCTCCTGAAAAAAATTGCGCAATCGGAAAAACCCATTTTCCGCAAAAATGGGATTTGTCTCTCTCACAAAAATTGCGCTCACGATTGTGCAATTATTGATGTTTGTATTTTACATTTTTTATATTTCCACAAAAAATGGGTTTTTGTCTCTCTTGCAAAAATTGCGCAATTATTGTTGTTTGTATTTTTTTATTTTTCGGGATTTTGGCCATTCGGGATTTCAACATTCGGGATTTCGGCCTTCGGGATTTCGTCCGGCACCCAGTACCTAAGTAGTTTATCAATCAAACTACTGAAACATTTATACTTAGCAGATAACTTACTTAATATTTTGTTTGTAATTTCATACTATCTTAAAATACGCATTTATGCATAATAATATACATGTTTAAGCTTTATTATAATATTAAGTCGATAAAACGCTGAAATATAATGTAATTTTCATTATAATATCTAACATTATTATTAATATTTGTTGTAAATATAAAGAAGTATCCATGTATAGACAATAAATTAATTGATTATGCACATATTTAAGTTTTAGCGAGGGAAGAATTATTTTCTTTTAATAAACATCATAAGGCATAATAATTTTTCTCAATCTATATTAAAAATGTGTCAAGCGCGAAATGTATAAGGTACGACTACTAAGAAGATAGAAGCATATTAAAATGACTTGCTTATTTACTCCAACAAATCGTAACGTACGTCTATTCCTTTGCGCATTTAATTCAACTGTGCGGCGTCCAATCCTCCCGGAGGCCAATTGGGTTGGCGTCGAATTGGGTCGGCGTCCAACTGGGCCGGCGTCCGATTGTACCGGCGGCCTATTACCGGAGGCCAATCGGCGGAGGCCAGTTCGTGGTGCCAAATCGTCCCATTCCCAACCTGCGAGCTCGTGTTGTTAAAATTGCTATTTTTTGTGTTAAACATAAAATCGGTGGTAAATATTTTTAGTTAATTAAGTAGGAAAGATGGTTCAGTGTGTTGTATTAAAATATGGTAGCCGTACTGATAAGCAAGAAGATGGTATTACGTTTCATAGGTAAGTTGATACATGTTCGTGATAATTTATTTGTATATTATTATATATTTTAATATCAGTGACCTAGTGTTTCTTTAAAATAACTTAAATTATGGATATCTTTACCTAATGGTAATGGTTATGGTAAATCAGTTGGGAAAAAAATGGGTGGTGGTGTATTAATCGCAGTGAAATTGGAATTCAGTGTATCCCTTCAGCCTCAATGGAATAGTAGTGCTGAGGATCTTTGGGTCACCCTGAAGACTGAAAGTCTCGCTAAAATTATAAATCTATGTTGTTCCTACCATCCACGCGGAACTGATTTTAAAACCAATCTTAGCGCGCACTTGGAAAAAAGCTCTACCATATATCATTCTCATACTGATGAAGTTTTTATTATGGTAGGAGATTACAATCTTCCAAATTTAGACTGGACATCATCTGATGACGTCAACTACCTCAACCCTGATTACAACATTGATCCGTTTTGTATCAGTTTAACTGATTTTTTATCATTCACGAACATGCATCAATTTAACTCTAATTGTAATATTAATAATCGTATTCTTGATCTTGTAATTTCTGACATTAGTAACTGCGTGGTTACCTCGTGTATTACACCCTTTACTCCAGAAGACGCACATCATAAATCCCTTATTATTAATTTTAGTATAATCAAAAAGAAAACGTTACAAGCGGCTGTTCGTGAGGCATATTTATTTAAAAATTGCGATTATACCAAACTCAAAAAGGATCTCTCTGCAGTATCTTGGGAAACTATTATGTTACCAAACATGAGTATGGAAGAGGCATCGGCATGTTTCTATGCTAAACTTTGGGAGTTGATTGATACTAACGTACCGAAAAAATGCATAACTCCAATTCATCGTTATCCTCCCTGGTTTTCCAAACCCCTAATAAAAGTTATAAATGAAAAATTAAAGTATCATAAGAAATGGAAAAAGTACAGTAGCCCCATAGATTACGATACATTTGTCATTTTAAGAAAAAGGCAAAAACGCCTTGCTAAAAAATGTTATGAAGACTTCATCTTACGGGCAGAAAAATCCATTAAGCGAAACTCAAAATCTTTTTGGTCATTCGTTAAATCCAAATCCAATGGGTCCAATGTTCCCGGTGAAATGCTCCTTGATGAAAAAATTGTTTCGGATGGCAAATCTATATGTAATTTATTCAACGACTATTTTAAATCTGAATTTATTCCGTCATCCTTACAAACACCTGTTTTGCAAGATGTTAGCACTATGATAATTAATTCAATAATATTCACTCCGTCATCAGTTCTTTCATACATCAAAAACATAGACATAAATAAAGGCGCCGGTTCTGATCGTATTCCTCCCATTTTGATTGCTTCTTGTGGAGAAGAATTGGCCTCCCCATTATCAATTTTATTTAACTTTTCTGTTAAAAGCGGATGTTTTCCTGATGTATGGAAGAAAGCATTAATTACTCCAATATTTAAAAGTGGGGACAAAAGCGTCATTACTAATTACAGGCCGATATCCAAACTTCCTATTTTCGGAAAATTGTTTGAAAAGATCATTTCCGACCATATTTTTGCAGCTCTATGTAACTTCATCACACCAAATCAACATGGTTTTTTTAGGAGACGCTCCGTAGAAACTAACCTACTCGAATTCACTGATTTCATACTTAATTCAATGGGCAGTAAAACACAAGTGGACGCTATATATACGGACTTTTCTAAAGCTTTCGACAAAATCAATCACTGCATCTTACTTAAAAAAACTCTGGGCCCTGGGGATTCACGGGGATTTATTCCGTTGGATTTCTTCATACATCTCAAATCGGTCGCAAGCTGTTGCAATTAAAGGATTCGTCTCCAGTTTTATACACATTCCATCTGGAGTACCGCAGGGGTCCCACCTTGGTCCCTTATTATTCATCTTATATATTAATGATATGAGCACCTGTTTTCTTAACTCACAATTTTCCATCTATGCAGATGACACAAAAATATATAAAAATATCTCTTCAGTCGATGATTGTATTGAGTTACAATCTGACTTAGATAGACTGTATAGATACTGTCAACTGAATCACCTTTATCTAAACGTCAACAAATGCTCGTCAATAACATTCTCCAGAAGTATGAACCCCGTCATCACAACATACAAACTAGGAGTCGAACCCTTGAAACGCAGCTCAAAAATACGTGACCTGGGTGTTATAATGGATAATAAAATGAATTTTAACGCTCATATCAATGAAACCACCAATAAAGCATTAAAATTACTAAATTTTATCCTTCGGATTTCTAAACCATTCAGATCACCTGATGTTCTGAAGGTTCTTTACTTCTCTTATGTTAGATCCTTAGTTGAGTATGCCTCTGTCGTATGGAATCCACAGTACGATACTTATATAAATCGGCTCGAAGCGGTGCAAAAGCGATTTCGCAAGCACGTTAATTTTAAAGCCTACTGTTATGATTTATCTAATTCTACTTCGACCGCTGCAACTTTTATGGTACCATCTTTGGAAATTCGACGTTCTATATCTGATCAATATTTTCTTTTTAAAATTATCAATGGTTTTGTTGACTCGCCAAACCTACTCGAAAGGGTGGGTTTCCATTGTCGATCAAGATTTACGCGAAACCAAACTTTGTACCATATCAGTCGTAGCGGTTCTAATTATGCACAAAACTCCTTTATTCGGCGCTCTTGTTTAAATTATAATATGTATTTCTCCACCGTTGACCCTTTTAATAATTCACCTGTTTCATTTAAACATGCTATCTCAAAAATTTTCTATAAATAGATATATAATGTATTTACTTATACATATATATTAATTCTTTTATTTTTTATGTTATTTTTTTATTTTTCTTTTTTATCTTTTGTATATTATTTAATTATTCATTATTCTTCCTCATTTTTCTCATTTTTCTCATGTAATCTTCTTATGTAATTTCTTTATATTTATGTTATTTTACTCTCTACCTTGTTAGGCTTAACTATATTATAGTGTATATATGGAAACTTTGCTGGTTGCATTAACTTTTTATTATTATATTATAAATTTCTGTAATCAATATGTAACTGTTTGTTTTCCTTAATAAATAAAATAAAATAAAATAAAAATAATGGTTGCATTTTGACCGCTTAAAAATACTATATAACGTTAAAAAATAGAAAATTATATTTTAATTCTGAGCGTCTAGTGCGAGCACTTTGGGCGAGCACTAGCGAAATGGTCTATGGTCTCGAACATTTGTAGACAAATGCGTTCGCTCGCGCACAAACCAAACGCACGGCACGCAGCTTCATTTAGCAATGCAACGGGTGGCGTCTAGATGTATCTATACTATAGATACATCTAGACGCCACCCGTTGCATTGCTAAATGAAGCTGCGTGCCGTGCGTTTGGTTTGTGCGCGAGCCTATAGTCTATGGTTTTTATCTATTTTTTTTTTCAAATAACATAAGTACCTACCTACTATTTTTAAAAATCTATTCAATTATTAGGGGTGCTCAATTTTAAAAGATAACTAAGTCCATTTACAGTAGTTTCGTAAAAAAACAATGTTAAATGTGAATTCATTTCTTTCTTATTCTTCATAGTAAGTGAAAATTAAAAAAAAATATATATGATATGCAAACTACTCTTATATTATTGTAAATTATAATTTCATAAGATTTTTTTAAAATTTAAAACTTCTAATAAATATTTCTTCCAAATTTCAAGACCAAAATCAAATTTTCCCGTATTTTAAATGAAATTTCCATAAATATTTATGAACAGACACAGCAGCCTTCGGCGATTGAGGTAATCACGAAGGGACTTTTACGTGGCTGGGACATGTGTTCTGGATGCCGCCAAGGAGTGCGACACTTTGTACCCTTGTGGCACATCCTCAAGGGTTTCATCGTCGTGGCTGGCCCTCCCTCACCCTGCAGCGGTGCTACGAAAACGATCTACATGCTGCAGGTCTGGAATGGCGGGAGGCGCAAGAGTTGGCAATGGATCGAACGAAATGGCGCGAACTTGTGCTTACCATATGCCCCAATGCTGGGTCGTGACAGGGTGAAAGAAGATGATTTATGAACTAGGTGATATTCAAAAATAATAAAAAACAGAATGTGTTCGTTTTATAACCGAGAACCCCAATTTACTACATTATAATTGTATCTATCAATTCTACTGTGAGTATAGATTATAGAGAATTTATTTGCGTGATAAATAGATAAATGTTTTAAGTTAAATTTGAAGCATAGGAGCGAATCCTGGAGATCACTTTTATTTCTGTGTGTTAGCCATAGAGAACTAAGTACAATATGGTTCAACCCTTTTTATTTACAATACAAATAAGCGGTCGTTAACTCTTTTAGTAAACTCAAATAAAAAGAACATCAGCGTAATTAGTCCAATGTGCAGATGTTGACAGTTCCCAACGTACAGTTGGATGTTTCGTATTTAGTTTCGTTCGTATATCTATATAATATTTACCTACCGAAGAAAACTATAATTAAATTACTCCTGACAATAATTAAATCAAAGATTTTGTAGATACTTACGATAAAATAAAACATTATTATAGTAGAACAAATTAACCTTGATATTGCGCAGATTGGGATTCCTTCTACTGCGCACGAATTACATAGGGTAATTTTAATTAATGTTACCGTTATTATTTCCAACTGCTCTTGAACGAAGTATATTAGGTACATTGTTTTTTCGCGCTCGGTGTCACACTAAGTCATATTTTCTGTCAAAACTATCGAATTTCACGCTTACAGACCTACAAACTTATCTAGAGAATTGCCAAAAATGGAACTACGAACTACCATAGGACGCCATATTCAAAAACGTCATTCGAATATCAGGTTTTGCCAGTTACGAGTCGTGATTGGGTAGTTTTCGACAGTGGCTCCCCCATCTCATTCTCCAGATAAGTTTGTAGGTTTGTATGGTATGTTTATAAAATCTCGCCTAGAAAGATTTTCTTTCTGCTATTTTAGTGACAAAATTCCATCCCACAACACTATGTGAAGACCTTTCCCAAGTCCAGTGTTGCCAACATTTTTGACAGATCTACCATTTGTATTAGTTATCTCTTGAATAAATCGCATCTGACAAATCGCGTTAAATCTATCATTTTTTATAACGTTATAATAGTTTTCTTAGATAAATATATGAAGGGTATACTCTACGTAAGGCACTGACCTTTCATCCAGAGGTAATGGGTTCAATTTCTGGAGAGGTCACTATATATAATTTTCTCAAAGCCTAGAGTGTTTGATTGTTTCATTTCTATTACCTACTATATTACTGTTTAACTGCACTATTGTTATTGGGCCTCGTGGCTTGTTGTATTGTTAAAAAGAATATTATATTTTAAAATGTATGTATATATTCAGTGGTGTAACAAGGGGTATGCGAGCCGGGCGGCCGCTACCGACGAACCGAAAATTTTATCGGAAAATCACTAAATTATGGGGTAATAAACTTTCTTATTATTAAAAATCAGTCGCAAATCTTTTTGGTGACATCATTAAAAAAAATATGTATGAAATACTAATTATTACGTTGTTTATCACTATTTATCGATCGTTTAGTCTTTTTTCTGGTAAGTTATTAGTAAGTAGGTATATAATGTTGGAAAATCACTGTTTTTCCTTCATAATTAAGTATAACATATGAAGAGTTTTACGATTTCTATACTAATAAAAAAATCAGGGATTTTGATTTCAGTTTTGGAAGGCGGAAAATTTTTTAAATATTTTTATTACTTATTAAATCTATATTATTTAATTCAGTTAGTGTTAACCAAACACTATCAAACTTAGTACCTATGTATATGTTGTTATTAAGTGTGCATAGGTACCTACACGTTTTATATTACGGAAGGAGCGCATTTTTCGTTATTGCCAGGGGCGCTAAAATACCTTGCTCCGCCCCTGTATATGTTCTTCGCTTTCATTTCTAGACATTTTATTTTCATTAAATCTGGCGCTTTTTTCTATGAAATTAGCGTTTTTTTCTTATTCCGTCTTGCATAATATATTTGACGACTAGAATGAAATGTCCCCGACCTAGATTAATTAAGGTGGCACAATATGTGAACTACCAAAGCTAACTTATATAATATACGCAAGAGCACACTATTACCATGTTAGTTTAATGGAATTACACATCCCAGTATATCGGCTATTTTCATTAACAATCACTGAAAGCGAGCAGTGAAAAAAATTAAATACCTAGATATGATGAAGTAACCTACTTTTTATGCAAGGAAATCACTTAGTTATAAATTAAATGATTCAGCAGCATATCAGAATTCTATGATACACAATGATGATAATCATTTTTACGACAAAATCAATATAAGTATTTTTTTTTTCAAATTGCATCAACACCAATTGAGCATAAATATTAAAACACAAAGGGGCTAAAGTATCTTGATCGAATTCCATTAGCTTTTTATATTCATTCTTCTGGTTGTATTGTTAAAGTGGGTGTGAATCATCTCTGGGTTGGAATTGGCATCAATTAACAGCGGTGTTGCAACAATAATAATTGACATCCCCCCACCCCAATAAACCATCTGGCTTGCGTTTTTTTCCCGACTTTCCTCGATCTAGTCTGATTTACATATTAACCTAAAATATTGCAATTTGAATTAATTCCAACACGGCACGCGACAATAAAATTATGCAGTGGCGGTCCTCAAAAAAGTACCGTGTGTTTTATTTAGAAGCGTGATGCAAAACAAGCTTATATTAAAACTTGAATTGAACTTATTGAGGTTACTAAAATAGAAAGTTCATTTTCACAGTGTCACAATGTTTTAATTTACCATTCATGGTCAAAATCGATTTATACATGAGTGTTTCACAAGCATAGTGAACCAAGTCCATTCTGGTTATTTTAGAGTAAGCTAGGTTCAAACATAAGGGTATAATTTTCCTTACATAATAACTTAAATGTACTCAAAATAACACTTCAGAATTGTAATCATACCCTTACAGAATTAGAAATACTAAAATATTATGTTTGAACCTAGCTTACCCAAAAATAACCAGAATGAACTTGGTTCACTATGCTTGTGAACCACTCGCATATCACTTCATCAATTAATTATTGTCCCTAGTATCAAAATCATTAAAGCATTATGAATCAATGAGCCAGAAACAGGAAACTGATAATTAACCAAATAACATTAATAACGTTTCAATAGTTAATATTTTTGGGTCAAGAATATGTTATTCAGTCCCTTTTAAGGGTAAAAACACCACTGTAACCACTGATTGTAGAGGTGTTAACATACTTTTTACGAGAATCCGTTTTTATCTATTATAATATATTGTTAATAGTCTGATAATAGTTTATCATGATGCTATCGTATAAATCATAAAATATTTTAAACAATTTATGTGTATTAATGTGTAAAAATTTTGTTGACTATAATTATATTTTGCTTTTTTGCTTTACTCGGCCAAATAGCTTTGAAACGCATTTAGTATTTTAAATTTTAGAGTTTATGAAAATATTGTACATTTCCATAAATGTCGGTTTAGCAACCTGAATTTCGCCTTTCGGCATTTCGAAGCTTCCTATATTATTTATACTACACCTACTACTTGCTAGGTATATCATAACTCTCAAGCTATATTAATGTGTTTTTATACTATTGCATGGAATGGAAAAGGCCTTTGAAATAGGTAAATGGAAAATAATACCTAACAACGAACCGCCAGTAACCACGTGTATACGGCGTATTAATATTTTAATGGATTTAGTACTGCCACTGTGTGTTGGCGATCAGTATCGCACATGCCTTCACAATCCCTTCAATTGTTTGTCAATTTACATACATTACCGAGTCACATCACAACTCACCCCCGACGTGTGCTCAATTGTCTGTGCAGCGGGTGGCGAATGGTGGACAATGTACTATACAAAAATAAGTTTCTCAAACTGACAAGCCAATGAATCCTAAAAACGTAATCATTAGAATTGTATAAGATTCACAACAAATCATTATTATAACTAAATAGTACACTTTTAACCGCTTGGTTATAACTCGGAGTGCAGGTTTATTATAGCCCTATTGCGATTAAATTAAGGAAACAAAAATCATGGTGGTTCGATAATACACCCGTCGTGGAACTAGGTACATATTCTGAGAGTCGGCTTTTGATTTATTATTACACCCGATATGTTCAAAGTCATTTTAATTCTTTGTATAGCAGTAACGCCCAATATTTATGACCATATTGATGTAATGTCGCTGTTAGCGCGAGTTTCTTCCCTTTTCTGTCTATTATGTCTTTAACGTTTTACAGTAGTCACCGATACCTTTTTGCAGTCTGTTCTTTCTTGTAGGATACATTTTCTGTGATTCTGTTTGTATTCTGTCTCATACATATTGAATAGATTTGAAATTATAGTTGTAAATTACTTCCAATTTCATGATGTGGCCTTACCGGTCATAGCATACCATACGTACAGCAAAAAATGATCTTGCTCTAAGCAAAAAACGGGAAACCATGGTACTACTTGGTTATATTAGATCCAATCAATTAATATGGTTAGAGACATGTATAATGAGAATACAAATCTTAATCTAGTCTGCCAAAATCATGAAACACCTGGATGTGAGAGTCGCGAAAGTTCCGGACAATTATTATTAACTTACGATAAATCTACCTCTGAATGTTAAAGTAACCTATAATACGAGTTCCGTGATAATTTCCAGTAGCGAAGAATGGAGATAGGCTGTTAAGATCCGCCATAAATAGTGCGCATTAAACTTTGTTAGTTACACGTGTTTGTTTTTATTGAACTAAGACTACAATAATTTACAGATGGAGTTGGTAAGTTTTTAAAATTCAATTAAACTCTGCGAAAACCAAACCATTATAACTACATAATACATAGTCAAAAAATACTCGTCTATCTTTAAAGTATTTAAAATTATACCATTAAACCATACATAATTTTGGATATTTTATAGATAGAATAATATGTTTTATCTATTATAGTTTGGTTTAGGCAGAGTTAAATAGATTTAAATAAAATAGCCAACAATATGTGTAATATTATGTATTTCTAATTCAACCGAAAACAAATAAGTATGAATGAAAAAGTTTGCACAATTTTATCGGATCGCCCAAAATATACCAAAACTATTATGCTTTGGTTTAGGCAGGGCTTAATTGATTTTTAAAAACTAACCAATGCCATCTGTAAATAATTGTAGTATTAATTCAATAACAACAAATACGTATGACTAACAAAGTTTAATGTGCACTAATAATTTTGGATTTTAACAGCCTACGTTCACCCTTCACCACTGCTAATATCACTCCCTTGACGACTTCATAAAAAAACAATACGTATACAAGTGATTGTCAAAAGAAGAAGAAAAATACCATAAAAAATTAGTACATAGTACTATTTAGGTATTACTTTATGAAACTGATAGTCTACGGACAATGGTTGTTTTTTTTTTTTTGATCGAGTTTTACGGCTGGTGTTTTTGACACTTATTTTGAGAAGCAGCGCTGCAGTACATAGCGGACAATGAATAGTGAACAGATCAAAGAGGGCGCAGGGTGTAGGGTGCGTGATAGCGAAACGGCGATCCTTATCTGTCAAAGCGTTTCGGGCGCGACGTCACTCGACGCCAGATGACGCCGATGACTATTACACAGTGGCTCCTACATAATCATTTCATAGTATTACGTAATTATTCAACGTGGGCAGCGTTTTCTATCAGTAATCATGACCAAAGGATGTACCTACCGAATCTAACATCATAAATTTCTGAATACCAATAATCGTTACCGTTCTAAATAATTAGGTTTTTCTTATTTCTTTTGTTTGCTGAGGAGATTTCGTTGATAATATTTATTTATATTTTTTAATGTATAATAATGAGTTCAGTTTGTATTCGTTTGATGTAATTATTGAACTACATGGTGCTACAGTCTTCTATACAACTTAACTATGCCGTACCTACGTAAGTATGTCTTCAGGAAATAAGAAACGCAGTCATTTATAAATGAAATTTAAAATTATAATTTTCATTAAACATTTCCAATCCATTTACGGCGCTGATCTCAGGTTCGAATCCTGGGTCTGGCAAATACACATATGTATCTATTGTTTTTCAATTTGTGTTTGAGTCAGAGTATGGACCTAATAGGTTGAGCATGTGGCTAACATCCGTTTCTCGTAAAAACAAAAATCTGTTAATACAAACGTCCACCCTATGGTGGCCCATATGATCTTATTAGGATAGGACATGGTATAAAAAATAATAGTAATTGATAATTTCATGTTATTATATCTAGGTACTGTTGTTTGATTTAATAAAACGCAATTTTTTTTTTACTTATTCCACTTTAATAAATAATTTGGACCGGTTTCGTCCGCCTCAGAAGGAAACGAGCGAAACCGGTCCAAATTATTTATTAAAGTGGAATAAGTACTACAAAAAAGTGCGTTTTATTGAATCAAACAAAAATACAATGCAGATCCACCATGAATTGCTAGGTATATTTTGCTATTTTTATCTCATACTAATCTATTCTTCCTCTACCTAACGAATTTTCAGACAATTTGAAAACCAAAAATGAAAGGGATGGCATTCTTTAACCGGACCCGGAAATATCCGGTTTTTTTCCGGGCCGTAACTAATTTAATATTTTCAGCCATTTATTGACTTTTTCGAAAAACTTTTGATGCAGTCAAGTAAGCAAAGATTCAAACCAATCTTCTGCATCGGTTTTTAGTAGATACCTACTACTATTATCAACTGGAAAATATTGTTTACAAAACTATGTTTTTTTCGGGTGAATTCGGAGAATTCCGAATAGGAGAATCGGAGATATTGGAGAGGTTGGCGAGAGTTGGAGACAGTTGCAGATAGTTGGAGACAGTTGGCGAGAGTTGGCGAGAGTTGGGGACAGGTGGAGATAGTTGGCGAGAGTTGGATATAGTTGAAGACAGTTGGAGACAGTTGAAGACAGTTGGAGACAGTTGAAGACAGTTGGAGACAGTTGAAAAGAGTTGGAGACAGTTTTAGACAGTTGGAGACAGTTGGCGAGAGTTGGAGACAGTTGCAGACAGATAGAGACAGTTGAAGATAGTTAGCGAGAGTTGGAGACACTTGAAGACAGTTGGAAACATTTGGAGACAGTTGGCGAGAGTTGGGGACAGTTGAAGACAGATGACGAGAGTTGAAGACAGTTGGCAAGAGTTTTTTTTTTTTTTTAGAATTATTAATAACCATATCCTTGCTTTTTCGTACAAGGTGGTTGTTAGTAATTTTGAACAATCACAAACACCCAGGCTTTGAGAAAAACACATAAATATTTTTGTCATGACCGGGAATCGAACCCAGGAACTCTCGGGTGGAAGGCGAGCGCCTTACCAACTACACCACGAGAGCCGCCTTAGTTGGCAAGAGTTGGAGACAGTTGGCGAGAGTTAGAGATAGTTGCAGACAGTTGGAGACAGTTGGCAAGAATTGGAGACACTTGGAGACAGTTAGGATTCTCCGAATCCCGAATTAAATGAATTCAACGGCAATAATAGATTGTCTGGAATAATGTCCAGACATACTCTGAAGGCGATTCCACCGATTGCAAAAAAACAGTATCCATCGCGAGTCTGCCAAGTATGTGCTGCGCATAAGAGGCGAGGAGAGACCAGATACCTTTGTCAAGAGTGCAATGTGCCTCTTCACAAAGGATCTTGCTGGCAAAAATACCACACAATAAATAAATATTGATTGCATTGTAAAAAAATCTGAGTTTTATTCCAATGTCCCCATAAATATATCTTTTGTAAGCATTTTAGTACAACACTATGTAATGAAAGATTTTTCTGAAATCATGCCGGTGTGGGAGGGTTTTCTATTTTTTTTTTTTGCCGGTATTGAAAGGGTTTTAAGGACAGCACTTTGCTTAGGGACGTCAGGAGTTTTAGAATGACCTTTAATAATGTAGATTAACTTGTAGCCATTGAAAATTTAATATTCTACACTATTTAAGCATTAAAAGATGGCGACATGAATAATATGACGACTTTAATTTAACGTTTTGTTATAATATATATTTAACATGTTAATCTTAATGTTATAAATAATAATATGATAGTCTCTAAAAACTAGTTTTATGTTCGTAACACCTATTCAAGGCGTTATTATCTCAGTGCAGCCCTGGAAAATATATATCATTGAATAAAAGTAGGTACAGTGTTTGTTACAAATGAATCGACATTCGGAAATTACTTTTGTCCAATTATTGGAAATTAATTTTTGATAACATTTTTTCTGTTTCACTTTTATAATATTCCGTAGGTAGGTATATATTATAGTAGAAGGTGTGTCAACACATCTGGTTGTCACTGTGTGTGTTGGGCTTATTAGATTTCAACCGTGTACAAAACATCATTAATATTAAAAATATAATAAGTACAAATATTAAAAAACCTAATTAACATAGGTATCTATAATACATTATGATATGAGTAGAATAGTAGAAACGAGAACTAATTCTAACAATATGGCATGGTATACGTAAAGCAATAATAGAATGATTGCACATTATTTCATCTCACAATATTATACAATGAAGAGCATCCCTAGTCCGAGGTCATCTTCTATTAAGATAAATTTTCGAAAGGTCTTGCTTTGATTACACTCCCCTCCTTAAATTATTGTATTATTCGAATCCAACAGAATGAACGTGAGTCGAAATCATTGTTGACTACTGCAGTATCTATGTTCCTATTAACTCAATAAAGTCAACACAAAATTAATCTGGGTAAATGAAATTTAATAGTGAAAAATAAAAATAAATTATACTGTATATTACGGAGATACTAATTGATGTTTCGGCCATATTAGAATACTCAGTCCTGCTCATTCATAGCTCTTTCACTATTTTGAAAATCATCTTTTGGGCTTAAGTACAACTCAAAAATCAATACTGAATTCAGAACATATATTTGATATTTTCCTTCTACTCTTGATTTCATATCTTGAATAACATTTTTTTTATCATATTTTTTGTAACTTTTTCGTCATTTTTAAAAGAACAACATTTATTAAGCTGATATAAAACTATATAATATGAAATCGTGGAAAGAATGCCCACTTCCAACCAGTATATTGAAATTCCAAATCGCATAGCATAGTATCTATTATATTATAGGCATCGGAGAGTTATTTAAAAAGTTTTTTTTCATTGTTTTAAACTTATGCTCCACCTGTTAAGCACACTCAACCGATCAACCGTGCGACTTCTATATGAAGTCTTCTACGTCATCATGGAGTTTCTGGAACAAAAACTCACCCCCTGCATTTACTTTCCCCGCTACTACATTCTATCTCATAATTCAGCATGTGTTCGATATCGCGTAGAGTTTACTTAACATTAAAATGCCTAAACTATTGAGGAAGCAGAAGAAAGAATTATTTTCAATGTAAATTATTTTTAGGAAGAGAAACAGAAAAGAAAGCTTTTAACTCCTCATTTTTTTGGTGCCATTTGGATATATCTGAGTACTGAACCAGGTAGAGTGTAAAATTTTACACAAAACTGCATATTTAACTCAAATTTCATTTTTTTGGAGTTGTTTGACAAATGAACTGGACGATCGATATATCAGTATACAACCTCTTTATATTCAGTTTCAGTCACTGGATGCGGACCCATAGCATCAGAAGTGGGTGTTGGGCCACATTTGTAAATGCGTACATAGTTTTTTTAAATTCTATTTCATATATTTTATTTTTTTTTAAATTCGGCGAAAAAAGTTAGAGACTAATAATTAGTCCCCACAAGGACATGTAATTTGATGACATAATAATTTCCACTACTTGGATACTCACATGTTTGCTCGAAGCAAAAATAGGTTAATTACAATATGTTCTACTCATAGCTTTTTGAACGCGGTTAACCCGGATTAACTTCAACTATAAAATGGTTATGAATGTTGACTGAACGCACTATACATTTTATGACGGCCTCTCAGCCGCAGACTATGAGTCAGTCGTTAAGTTAGGTTAAGTCAAGATTCGAGATCGTCTCCACTCTTCACGGTCAATGTCTGCGAAGTGCCCCCGACGCTTTGATACGGCCAAGTGCACCAATTTATATGCGTTATCTATCTTTATTTATAGTACATCAGCGATGCAATACCTTTTTCATGATTAATTATTTTATTGGCATTACATCAAATTACTCATCTTATCATTATCCAAATTGGACACAAATATTTCTTACAAGATGGTACATTATATTATATATATATATTTTATATTTTACTGTTTATTATTTATTTACAGTTTTTTTAATGAAACATTGTTTTTAGCCATTCGTAAAACCAGATTATTTAAGGCTATCCCTCAGCTGAGGCATGGTCTAAAAAGATCGTGACTAGGCGAAGCGCGGATTGTGCAAATGACGCGAGCCGAACAAAATATAATTTGTCATAAAAATTCAACATGCGTCCATTTAATGTTATGTTCATTGTTATATTACTAATAATAATAGTACATTCATTTACGTGTTTTCTTTTTTAAGTACATACGTAAAGTTTTTTACGTAGAGTATTTTCATCCAACGCCATGACAAAACAAATCGACGTGCCGACACCTCGACGGTCAGTCTCCGATTGGCGAGTACTGCGAAATTTCGTTCCACATACTGTTCAAAATTATTTGCCCTTTCAATTATGTACGCTCTTAATTGAAACAAACATATTGAATAAACAACATGTGACTATTTACCAGGCTCGGATTTCAAATATGCACCCACGGCTGAAGAATTTGGTGCTTTTATACTACTCCACCGCAATAATTACTTACTTAAATGAACGTAAAGTTTGTACGAGACAATTTCAATAAATCTCCACACAGCCGCCCGCGATGGACGATTGTTGAGTGGTAAGGTATTTGCTTATGAAGTCGCGAGTTGTTTTTTAAAACATGGTTGGACCCAGAGCTTGAACCTAATAAGTTGGTTAACATCAATTTTTTGTACAAAAAAGGCCAGCATCTATATATCGGATTGTAAAGTCAAGATATAAAAAACAATATACCTATAAATAAATGATGACATTTTAATTAAATTACACAAATGAGATACCTACAAGTTTAGTTTCTATTTCAAATATCAGTAGCTCTAAATAAAATCTTTTAAAACTTAGTTATTATCAACCAGTGACTGGTGTGTTTAATCGATTGAAAGATTGGCTACTCTCTCTGTAGACAGGGGGGAGATGCCGACAAACCATTTTGAGACACCCTTAATTATTAATGATTAGTCAACAACTTATCATGTACGTTTTATGGTACGTATATTCATATATTTTTATAATCTACGGTAAAACAATAAAATTTAACGTTTCTACTTTATTAGGTACTTATTTTATCATTTACTTGAATGACTCAAAAAATGTCCCATAGTGATAATATGAACTAATTTGAAAGAATCATTAGATATACGTAATATTCAGAATCAAAAAGGTTTGCGTACTTTAGATCTATAAACCAAGCTTAATTACGGCATTTCATTGCCAATTATTGTAAGCGAGCTTTACCTATATAAAATAGTGCACACCAATACCAGGTCTTAGAAAAGTCTTACTAAGAGATTCCCAGAACAAGTCCTTTAAACGGTCCTCCTATTTCTTTAATTTACACCCTATCGTAGAGCTTTTCAAACTGTGTTGATTCATGTATTCATTAGTGTATACCTAACGGTGCCATAATAATATATATAATATATAATATATCTGCCAATTGATAATTTTCCTTTTGGAATCATATTCTAGACATTTTTTTTTAACTTTTTAAGTTGCCAATTGAACATATAAGAGACCGCATCAAAAATATAAATCTTATCAAATTTAATATAAAAGACTTTCCAATAAAATAAAAGACGAATGATTACTGTATCCGTAAAAGAAAACCAGCTTATATTAATTGTATTATAGTCTAATAAAAACAGTCACCAAATTAGACGGATTTATTATTGTAATCGTGCATCAGTGTATTGAATTTAGTATTTACATTGTGTCTAATTATTATTATTTTTAGAAAATAGTCTACCTTGATATATTACTCGTGGGGCATACTTTGAATGCTGCTGCAATACGATATAACCTCCAAAAAACGCGTGAAAATAATACATACCTAAATAGGGTTAATTTTTTAAATCAATTTTCTTGAAAATTTTCCCTTCAACTAGCCAAACGTAGCCTAAATACAAAAAATAATGATAACCAATAACTGTGAAATACTTGGACCAATGTCATTATTACGGTACCTATATGAGTATAATATGGTATGATAGAGTTTATCGAAATAGATGCCGATAAAAATTCTCTCTTTCACCACTTTTCTTTACTATGCATTTGCATTTTTTTCTATATTTTCTACTGGCTTTCATTATTATTGGGATATTAATTACTAAAATAAATTTAGAAAACGATGTTGTAACGTTATATCTGTGAGAAAATGCGTCAAGTTTATTGGTGTTACTGCCGTTAAATGTTAATTCTTTATGAACGTACACGCATCGGCATCGCGATTGGGGTTCCCTCCATAAACCACTTAACTACAGCGAATTAAAGGGATTTTCATTGGTCTAAAGATTTTATGCCTTTTTTTGATTATTTATAACCCGAAAAAAATTGAAACTCAATATAAGATTAGATTCCTCTAAGCATAAGTACCTAGTTGCTTGCTATATATACTTTAAAAAGATACCACTTGGCACAAGATTCATCGATAAATCATCGAATAAATACGATCAGCCAAGAATAAATTATTTTTATTGAACTGGTGGAATGGGTTGGAATTTTTTTTTCGGTGGAATTTCAATTCATGATTTAAGATTTAGCGGGGGGGAAACTGGTGAGTGTCGGTCGAGTGGGTATCTGAGGCAGCAGATTGGTATGATCTAAAATGGTAAAAAATGTTAAATCTAAATAGGTAATGCAGGCGTTGTCTTGGGTATCTAGTAGATACCATAAAATGATTAGAGGGTGTGTTCTGCTTGATAAGGGATTCGCAGCTTCTGACCATTTACTTTATTTTTATCAATTATTAAAAAAATGATTTTATATAAAATTCTTAACTATAAAATAAATTCTTCAAATAAAGATTATTAATAAGAACTGAAAAAATATATATTATACATCAAAATAATAGAACAACTTTGGATTAGTGGGAGAACATCTGCATATATAGCCGTATGTTGCGAATTCAATTTCCGCGTCTAGAAAACCCAGCCATTCTTTTTTCTGTATGTACTTTATCCGTAACAATGACTCAACGACTTGTGGGAATGGCTACAAACATTCCTTGTAAAATAAAAGATAATCTTTATTCTGTGAAAACCAAAAAGATTGAAGATAGAAGGGGAACCGTCCAATCTTATTGGCTTGTGTTTCAAATTATGCTAAACTTAGCGGAGAAAATGGAAATTTACTTTATGCTAATTATGTTTTTCAAATACTACCTACTTGGTATTGTCTATACACACTCTTCACAGCTTGGATACTACATAATATAGACTAGTACTACATTAAGTAATATAATATACTAGTATATATATTATTTTTAGATACTAACTATAACTATCATTAAAAATATACAATACAACTTTCACATTCATTCATAAAATACCTATTTAACTTTTTGAAATACCACGCACGAAGACGCGATAATGTTAAAAGTGAATTCGGAAACTAATAGATGTTAAGAGAATGTATGCCTATATTCACAATCGTTGGGGAAAAAACATTCTCAATAGTAGTGTTCATATAAATTAACCATTTCAATTTGCTGAAGACTCGTGTATATACAATAATTATTATCTATCAGTAGCAAAACAAAACATCGTAATTCAAAACTACTGTCGCGCCAAAAGTGAAAACAAAACACGGGTATCGAATATCTCAACGAACAATCGTCAAAGCTCCATCAAAGGATAATTCTGTGTGGCCAAGAGATAGTTGGTCGGTCGTACTTGGAAAATAAAGGGGTGATTTGAACATCATTAAAGCTTAAAGCTCCCCTGTTTGCATATACTATTAAAGCTGTATGGTGTTGTAGCTACCTAAAACATGGGCAAATAATAGTATCGAATTCACTACTAATGGTACCAAATAATATTAGATGATTTATTTATCGATCATATCATTTTCTTTGTATGTAAATTAACTTTAATATAATAATGTATAGTGTACAATGATTAAAGTGGACACATTACCAAAAAGAAAACCTACGTGTAGATATCTAACGTCCATTTAAATAAATTATTGCTAATGATAAAGATGTTGATTATTTTATAATAGTTATCTAATTTCATATTAATATGACACTTAATCAGATGTGTTGTGAGTTAATATAGCCAGACAATAATCTGGTAACTAAATCATCTTTAGTTAATCAGCATTGCACAAAGATAATGATCGTATGAATAGCCTTTAAAACTATACCTCGCACCGTTGGCTAAGGGGAAAAATGCAGTTCATACTAGTTATGGGAGGTTTATGATGTATGACATCGAATTTTCCTTAATACAGTAGTTCGGCTATAAAACTATAAAACAACAGAAAATCACCGCAGAAAGTACAAAGATAAAAAAGTAACAGATATCATATTATATTTTTATTAATAATTATGACTTTTTACCTCCAAACAACATTCAACATTTATGAGAGAGAAAGAACTTAAACAAATTAACGAGATGAGTAGATACATATAGACGTAATAATATATTACCATGGTTGTTAAGGCTATACCTCAGCTGAGGCATTGTCTAAAAAGATCGTGACTAGGCGATGCGCGGATTGCGGGTCGCGGGTCGCGGGTGCAAATGACGCGAGCCGAATGAAATATAATTTGTCATAAAAATTCAACATGCGTCCTTTTTATGTTATGTTTATTATTATGTTCGTAACAATAATAGTATATTCATAGACATGTTTTCTTTTTCAAGTATATGCCGAACGTTTTTTAGTCACATTTACACGATTTAAGAATATATTCATCCGACTCCATCACAAAAGAAATTGACGTGCGAACAGGTCGACTATCCCTCTCCGAATGGCAACGCGACCAAAATTTCGTTCTACATAGTGTTGTAAATTATTTGCCGTTTCACTTATGTACGCTCTTAAGTCATAGCGAACATCTACTTAACTAAAAATCCCTCCCTTTTTTCGTGCACATCTATACCTTCGACCCCCGCTTCCACCATTTACATTACATACAGACATATCATAACGTCACAACTATGATTATTTGATCTTTGATCGGTATATCGGTACCTATATCGGTAAACACTGAAATTAAATATTATTCGGAAAAAGCTGTATATAAGACGTCGAAAAAGTGCATGAAATAAAGCATAAAGGTAATAATATGATATAAATCTTTCGATGTAATATATTGGGTCAGAACCCACATAGACTTTCTTCCTGATATTCCAGAACATTAGCGTTACAATATACTTACATAATTCAATAATATACTCGGATTACACCTAGACACAAAAACCGCACGCCAGCCCGCCATTGTCGTCCCACAAGAGTTTAATTAGCGAAGAATTACTATAAACGAGACACGTGACTTTCAAACGTGATACTAAATACTCTCAAATAAAAATAAAGCTGAATACTTTATACGCGATGGAAAAAAAAACTCAGCCCCTATATCAACGAAGCGCCCGTCTACGGGTCACGTGTTTTCATTTCGGGTCACGCAAGAGGCATTACTTTTACTAGTCAATATTGAAGGGTTTTGCTATTATAGTTATGAATATTGCCTACATTATTTTTAATATGCCATTCCGCACCTAACTATACAATACTAGAAGCGAATTGGCCCTTTTCAATAGATATTAACATTATGTATATATATATGAAGACACCTCGCGTTAGTGGGATATATCAAAATCTAAGCAGATACGTTTCCTTAAACATAAACAGTCATTTCCTGTCTAGCCTCAATACAATACACACGTCAGTTTTAGTGGTCTACACTTTTGGTTCTTCCGTGCTTTGGTGCTGGTGTTTCAATGCTTCCGATTTTTCACGTACCCACATATCACAGTGGCGAAGGGTGACTTTTGGAAAGAGGTAGGCTGTGGAGATCAGAGAAAAAGAGCATACTTGTCAGGTATACTTACGGGAGATAAGATGATAATACTTACAATATTACTACCTACTGATGAATAGGTGCACACTAAAATGACAACGACACACTGAATCATTTTACAACTGTCAGTTAAAAACGAATATTTGTCATATAAATTGTTGTGTTAATATCTAATATAAGTTTTTTTTGCTGTGTGCAAATCTAAATGAACCCTTGACCTTCCAGCTTTGATAATATATGATTTTTTAACAAACGTCAAACTCGAGAATGATATTATTAAAATTTGGTCTGTCGTAGGTACTTATAACAATTTTTAAAATCAATCGGAAAACTAGATATTTAATAAATACTTATATATTTAAAGCACTGACAAATGACTTAGGGTACAAAATAAGATAATCTATCCACATTCAGAATACAATAAATCACTGAATTTTGTCTAACAAAATAAAACTCTACCACCGTGTTTGGAACAACAATCTGACTGAATTAAAATGATATAAATTATGTTTGTCTATGACTAAACTAATCTAAATAATAATCACGACATACAATTATTTGTTATTTTTAAAAACAATTAATAATTATATCCGATTTAACTCAATAGACATTATTTTTTTTAAATCACCTTATCTATTTATTATTTGCTTAAAACAGCAGGCATAGACAATACAATTTGCATAAAGAGTTATAAGCGGTGTCTCGAGCGCTTACCAAATGAGACAAAATTTGCAGACTTGCCTGAAGAGATGAGTCATCATAAGTATAGAAAACAATTTTCGAATATGATGTTATTCAAAGAACAAAAACAGATGTCGCTACTCGCGTGTAATTTTTTGTTTGATTCTAAACTTGACTAATAAACAGTCGCCATTCTAAATTCAAATTCTGACCATAGATGACTCAATATTTAAAAATATTCCACATTATATTAATGTATTTAAATTTGAAATAAATACTTGAAGATATAGTTTTCTTGAAGGTAGGCTTTAAATAATCGCTTAGTATGGAGCCTTCGCCACTGCCGGATATACCTACAGTACACAGAACTAACAGAACGGAAGAATTCTCACTTACTATAAGTATATATACTAAAATAAGTTGTCCTGTAACTTATAAACTATAATATGTATAAGTGGCGAAGGGTATTTAAGGAAGTTAGACTATGGTAGATAACTGAAAAAAATCAGCAATCTTCAGTAGTCTACTGATAAAATTCACTGAACATAAAATGGGTATAATATTTATTTTTTTATAAAAATATTTCAATAAAAAAAATACTACATGCACGAAGATAAATATTTTACAAAAAAAATGATTTCAATCCAGGGATCGAACTTGTGATAAAAATATACTACCTACTTCGCCAGTCGTGTAGGCCACATGAAGTTTCCTTGCTGTGCGGAATATAACATAGCTACAACATAATACGCGAAAAGGTAGGTAGGCGTTATCGTGAAAGCATTAGTCGTTTTATAAACGTAATAGCAGTAGACAGTTTTCATATCTCAAGGACAAACACCGTCAAACTTCACACAAAAAACTTTAGATTATAACAAACTTTGTTCGCATGTGTAAATAAATAATTCGAATGACTTTGATACAGTATTAGTAAATAAATCCTAAATTCAATATTTAGAGACTGATGGCTATGTTGGTATTTTTTAAAACCTTGTTTTTAAAACAAATGTTTTTTGGTTATTTAAATTTATATTTATTACGAATGTAGGCTGTAAATAATCACATAGTAAGGAGTCTTTGACACCGGTATGTATGTATACAGGTATAATGACGAATAGTATCCATATAACCATAAGTAAAGAAGCCACAGAATTTTCTCCAGGACCCTCACCACTATAAAGCAAGTATTAAACCAATGCGCAAACAATCACGTCTAATAATATTATTATAATGTAGACACACAACATTGTATCTGTTTTTACGTTTAATTTTATTAATTATTTATCATTATTAATTATTTATATTATTAATTATCAGTAAATATAGTACTTTACTATTACGTATAATATATTGTTGCCAGACTGTTACAAATGCCCAGACATTCTCATTAATTAACGCTAAAATTTGTTTAATGAAGAACCTTGAAAGAAATCGACAGTGTTTCTGATTAATGTGTCAATATAAATCAATAAGTTTATTGTATTGGCATTGCATTAATAGTGACGTTCCCATGTTGCGCATTCCGCAAACTGGTATCCCGGATCCGGCGTTATTTCGTGAGGAAGAAGAAGCTATAATTCGCATCCGCACACCTTGCGCAAAGATCTTGACCATGCTCAACGCAATCCGAATTAAGTGCTTCTTGTCTTAACCTGCTAACCCGTTCTGCAATCTCACCTGGCAGCGTGCAGCGGGTATTGCAGGAAGCATGCCAGCTTCTTGTCCGGCCATACAAAGCTGCGTTATTTTACTAATTTAACACTTGTTACAGATATTCTTGGAATGGCGCCTAATGACAAAACAACTTGCACCCTCATATCGGACGAGCCAATTATTCCTGACATTCCATGGTATATTTTGCTGACGTAATACCTACCTACTTAAATCATTATGCGTTTAGTAAATGGTATTGGTAGAAAGACCAGATTCCCATCGTGATGATAAAATCCTGTGGAATTGCTAGAATATCTATTAGAACTATTGAAGTTAATGGCCCCACCAAACCACACCCGTCCCGCACCACACCCGGTCTTAATTGGGCGTATCACAGGACCCTACGTTTGATGTGAAGCATCAATTTATTTATGACTGGGAATGCCTCGGGAGCAGTTACCCAAGATCGAGATCGCTACGCTCTCAAGTGAGCTTTGGCTGAGTTTACTGATTTTACTCTAATGCAAAATGTCGGGGAGAGAAAAGGCACTGATAATTAACAAAAATAAAATAAATTTAAAAATCACACGGACAGCAAAATTTATGTGAAGAGATCTTCACGCCCGCAGTAAGACGCCGCAAATTTTCTAAAGGCAATCTAATTGGCCTTTGTGGAAACCAGAACTATTCGGAACATTCCATCCTCACAGCCGTTCGATTGGCTATACAGGCATGGTTTTAACTAAAGTCAACTTTGCGTGATTAGAAAAATGTATGTCGCCATACGGGGAACTATAATTTAATTAACTTTTTGTTCGTGTTTATATGAAAGCTTTCTTTTCGAGGGTGTTCGTCTTTATTAAGTCCCGGACAGTTTCTTTGTTACATAAGTTAACATACGACTAGGTATATACAGATTAACAATGTATATTTTTGAAGACTAAGAACGATTAGGCAAAGGGTCGATGCATTATTATTAGTTATCCAGGAACACCAGTACTCCATATATTTTATATATAGAGTACTTATAGATTACTGTTCACGACATTTACGTGTTAAATATTTTATGTACTTGCGTATATATCTATATCTGTTTATTTTTTTTTTATATTTTGAATGGTATATCTATTAAAATACATTGAGTGGTTTTATAATGTTCACCTCAATTCGATTTTAATCGCTAAAAGATTGATCTTGTTTATCCAGTTGGAGCTTATAATAATAATTATTACATACATATTATAATTTTATACTACGATAAAGGTTATATCTACCTACTTTATATTACAAATGTTGTATAATTAAAATATATTTATTATAACATTAAATATAATTTTTGTATTTCAAAGTAATTTTAAAAGTCATTTATTTACGCAATAATGAAACTGATTCATTATTATACTGGTTCCCAAACTTTTTCATGTCCCGACCACTACAAAAGTAGGTAGTAAAAAAAATATCCTACGACCCTCCACAACATTAAAATAAAAAGAAAATTTTAATAGAGTGGGAGAATAATCATAAAATGAGGGTTTACACGTCATTTATGATTTGATTATCAGTCATAATAAATCTTCTCTCACTTATGCATCATTATCTTTCATGTTATATTTTTTCAATGGTTTGAAAACAAAGTATCTGTAAATTCTATAGTATGAAGACATTTATATTAATAGCCGTTTTGGGATATAAATCTATAGGTACTCAGAATACGAAAAGATTAAAAGGATAACATACTCATTTACTTTTATATATGGTAGAATTTTCGCCTATGGTATAATATTAATACATATAATGAATATCGATTTACACCACTGGTTTCTTTTATTCCTCCCAGTTCTTAAGGTTTAGCGGTTTCGTACTTTTGGTGAACAAAATCAGTTTGATGATACATACCTACATGTTTGAAGGCGGGTATAACCTCGAAAGATTACAAATGAAGCAATAAACAAAAAATGATTTTTCAAGTCTTGAAAGATTTTGCGATAGATGAAATCAAATCAGTTTTATCAGAGAACATTATTTATAAAGTTTTCCAGAGTCCAGGGCTCGAAATGGACCGGAACGCACAGGAGCGCCGTTCCAATTAATAAAATCTTGTAGGAAAATAATTTGACCGTCTGAACTAGATCTGCCATAAACCAAAAAACCTAATACTTATTTTTATAAAATACTCATACATTTAGATAACTATGTTAATATTTTCGTAAAATCATCGAGCGCTCCGGTTCGTAAAATTTTCCATTTCGAGCGCTGTTCCAGACGAATAATTAAAATTTACCATTTAAAAATATAGTAGTTCATATTGTACGACAACATCTTCTTGGCTACGTGAAGGAAGGCGCCGTTGTCGACTAAATGGTAGGAGCTTGTTAGTTTATAATGAAAGTGCGGTTAAAAATGGGAGGAGCATGTTAGTTCACAGTTTTAACACGTAGCCAAGAAGATGTTGTCATAGACTAATCATATAAAAGATTTATCGGGTTAAAAAAATTAACGATCAACAGACAATCATCAATTTGTTTATATATATGTACGTATTACCTACCTATCCAATAAATAAAATTCTCAATACTACAACCAGATAACATAATTTTCACTGTTTTTAGATAACTATTGAATATGATTCTACATTTCCTTCGCTACGAAATGATAAAACTAGGTAAGTAAGAAGTTCGTGGGAACTGTAACAACTTTGTGTTTGAAAATATTAGATAACTTTAAAACAATAAATGCGTTAGATAAATACAATAAAATATCTACTATAATTTTTCATTTAATTGAACATTATTTAATTGTTCACAACAGGCAAAACACAATTTTCCATTTTTATTTTAAATACTAATTATAGCCTCGACTTATGTTAATCAAGTAAAGTTTATATTTCTTTTTCCCAACAATGACCAAATCAGAGTTTTCTAGTTGTAGTATTGAGATGACGAAATGTTGTTTTTTATCAGAATAATATATTAATAGTTGGCGACCCCCTCTGGAAGTCTCGACCCATAGGTTGGGAACCAGCGCTGGGTTAGTAAGTACTCACCAGTGGTTGAATACTACTTGCGTTACCGATTCGTCGCGAAATGGAACATTAGATAGATGCACGACTTCGTAATGTCAGCGTTCGAAATGGAATATTTTACGAACCGGAGCGCTCAATATTTTATGAAAATTTTCACATAGTTATCTAATTTATTGTGTATTTTATGAAAATAAGTGTGTTATGCCGTGTCCACATTGGCAATAAGCTACTGGTAACCTCATTAAATTTCGATTAAAATAATTTTTGGTCAAACAAATTTTGATAATTATCGTGAAATTTAATGAGGTTACCAGTGTGGACAAACTTTTAGATTTTTACATTAAATGGCATATCTAGCTCACTGTCAATAATTTAATATGTCCACGAGACGGAGCGCTAATTTTGGCGATTTTACGAACCGGAACGGCGCTCCGGTGCGTTCCGGTCCATTTCAAGCCCTGCGTAATGTTATAGGATGAAACCAAAGATCAACATCTACTCCACTGTACGAATAAGCTTAATATTGCTACAAAATCAATGACAGTTTAAAAGTTCACATATTATAATGTATTGTTTTATGTTTTACATTTTAAAAATCACGTGACATAAACCCGATGTGAAGTCATCGGTGGTTTTTAAACAAAACTAATAAACCTACATATTATATTGCGTGAACGCCTGATGCATATGTTATAATATTATGTTCGCACGAGAACTGGTTAAATCAACATGTACCTACTGACTGTGTAGTACCTTATTCAAATATTTAATTGGAATATGCTTGCAAGATCATCTTGTATTATTCATTGGATTATTATAGAGAAACAATATTGTTTTCACCTGCCGTCTGTCTCTCAGGATGTACCTATACCTTCGAATGAAGCAAAATCGATATTTCATCTGCGACGACTACTGTCAGTGGGTACGTGTGTACCAACATAATATAGGTACCAATCTACCCAGATAGTTCTATCAATATGTACAACATAGGCAGTCTGTTGAAAGCCACCTTGCCTCAATAACTACAATCATTTTATTTATTTCAGTCGTTTTATTGGTACTAAAAGTTTATTTTGAATTTAAATTACTTGATATTTTTATATGTACTTACATGCTACTACTGCCTTAAAGAAGTTTCAGCCTTGGAAACTTTATTTACTTAATTATATATTATTTTATCTAGAGATGCTATGTCTTATTCATCTCTGGGTCTATAGGTACACCGAGTAGACCCTAGCCTCTTCAAGCATAATATGCCTACTCTGCCCGGTCCACCGCTTTCCATCTCCAGTTGCTCATTTACAGCCCTCATGGTCCTCATTGTAAGCCATAAAACAACTGAATTTTACCACACTCCTTTCTTTCTAGATAATCTCTATTAAATGTAAGGCGCTTTGTATATTATACGTGTTATGTCACTCCATTGCAGACGTTAGGTTTTGATAAATTTGACGACATCAAGTCGTCGTGCTCGTAGATGAGTTTTCTACGTACGAAAATCATACATTTTTCACCTTCAGTTTGGGAAAACCAGATATAAAATCTCGTTAGTTGAAAACCACTCCTTACTGATCAGTCGATACCGCATTGACTACATTCCATAATACTAATATCAATAAATGTCTCAGAACGCTTTACAAACTGTTATAAATACTATATGTTTTAGGTAAATAGATGTGAATTTAGCTAAAGGCTCTATCCTTTATAGTAAATCAATGCAATATTCTATGCTCAAATATCTACAGCTTCTAGAAATCAGCGAACCATATCTCCGAACCGTAACACAATATTGGTCTTAACACTCTCAACAATGTTTTATAATGGCGAACATTCGTATTTCGTGGTATTTTGGAAATTTTAATGTGCCCTTAAAGACAACTGTATCATTCATGATATCCACGCATAGACAGAATTCGACCGAACCGAAAACCCGACCGAAAGGTACTATTATTGATGCCCCCTAGATTTCTACATCCCCTATTTCCTTACAGACCAATCCACTCCTTTTCAGAGACCGCAATCGGGACCCCATTGCGTCTCCCGGAGATCAAACTTCCCTCGAGTATAATATAAACAACAAAAGATGGTGGTCAGTTTGTCACTTGACCTACGTACAAGTCTCAGAACCCACCCACCCTAGGTATTAAAAAATAATAAATACCAAATCACAAAGACCAAGGGCAAAGCAAAAAGGATAAATTGCTACTCGAGGGAACTGCATCAATCATCCAATCGCCGAGACCCTGAACTCATGTTATGCACACAGCAGAATACGACGGTCAGAAGAGTACGACGATCACAGAAGAACGACGGAATCAACTTCCCCAAACACCTCCTGAAATCAGCCAGACGAACACCTGGATAAGAGGGCGGAAGATGTTTGAAAGCTGCCATTAACTGCGCAGAAGCGGAAGTCGACCGGAATCGACGGACGGAAACGAGAATGTTCAAAGCTTTTTACTAATCAAGAGATGTATCCATCCAGACCACAAATTGGGCCTCGGGTCGGTCGCGAAGCCACCGAGGTCCATTAAACAAAAGAAGAGGAAGTAAAAAACCCTAAAGGCAATCCTCCAGACGAATACCTGATATAACGGGGATAGATAAGACTATCTGGTGCCCCATAATTTTATTCCATTACCCCAAACAAGGTGTTGGCACTTATTCTCTTTTAGATTTTGTCGCCCATATTATTATTGGAAGGGTGCCTATGGTTCAAGGTAGCCAAACTCATAAATTCTCTCGATACATTGGTTGGTTTGGCGAGCGGCATACGTTTATTTTTTTTCATACATATTTACTTTTAGTCACGTTTATCCTTTAGTTAGTTACTGTAGATAATTTAGACCAATGAATACCTCGTTTATCGGCCGATCAGTCTGTTGCCAATTATGTACAAAGCTTTTACAAAAGTATTCTACAACATCCTAGAAACTGTGCTAGACGAGAACCAACTGAGAGAGCAAGCCGGATTCAAAACAGCCAACAGCACAATGGATCATAATAAATATAAGTTGTCAATAAAGTTGTATAACGATATCAAGAATATAGATTACCACTCTACCTGAGTTTCATTGATTTTGATCCTATCATAAAATTCTCAATTATAGACGCCTTGTACAATCGAGGAATCTCTAGGCGCTATATAAACACCATGAAGAAGATATACAGTAGTGCAATAGCCAGTGTATAGCTTTATAAGTCATCTTGTAAGTTTCCTATTAGAAAGGGTGTCCGACAAAGCGACTCAATCTCACCCAAATTATTTACCGCTACTCTGGGAGATTTATTCAGGCGACTTGACTGGGAGAACAGTGGAATCACGGTTAAAAGCGAGTACCTCCGTCACCTGCGTTTTGCAGACGATATTGTTGTCTTTAGAAACAACCCAGAAGACCTTCAGAACACGATGCAGGAGCTTGCAAATTAAATCCGCAAGCTCCTGCAAGCAGGTTTAAAGATAAATCTCAAATATAAATAACAAAAGTAATAATAAACTGTTTTGTTGAACCAAAAACAATCCTCATTAATGGCACTCTAATCGAACGAGTTAACAACTACATCTATCTTGGACGACAAATCTCAATTATTGACGGTGGATGGTATGTATGACGAAATTGCTCGCAGAGCCAAACTGGCATGGAGTGCATTTGCGTGCGCGAATAGTATATTCAAAAGTGACCTCACATCGTGTCTTAAACGTTTAGTGTTCAACCAATGTGTGTTATCAACGCTCACGTATGTATGTGAAACATGGACTCTTAATGTAAGAGAAATTTAAAAAATAAGAGTAGCGCAACGTGGCATGGAAATAATAAACGAGCTAGGGACCGAAAAGACAAGAGAGAGCTATGGGGAGGCCTTCATACAGCAGTAGATCGACCCCGGCTGACGATGATGATAATGAATATCTTCAATTGCATATTTTTCTATCGGCTGATGAGATCAATGTCAGGCGATAATCCCAAAAGCTTTACATACTTCATGAAAATTGTTCCAAAGTCATCTATTTCTGATCGGGTATTATCTCAAATAGTAGGCATACAAGCGCATTTCCTTGTCTGAGATCATTATTGATAGTGTTAAAACTATCTGATAATTCGCTTTCGATTCTGACCTTCCATTCAAGTTTTGTATTTTATAATACATAATAATAGTAAATTTAGTGATGCTGTTTGGTTATGTATTTCACCCGTTTTATTGGTAGTAAAAAGTTTATTTAAAATTAAAATTACAGCTTGATGATAATGTATTTTTTTTCTATAATTCTTGTCAAGCTTCTATCTCCCACCTCAAAGTAAATGTAGCATTTTAAACTTAATTAATTAATGATATCCAAATACATAATTATTGAATATAAAAATAATTTATTATTATCGTAAAACATAATACCTACATCATTATTAAAAGCCAACAATTTTAAAATTAATAATAGTTTATTAAAAAAAAACTACACGTAACAACCGTAAATTTTTTACTGGCACTATTAAAAGAATATGAGTCGTTATTGATAATAATTATTGTACATGCAACTATTGCATTATCACCAACAAACGTTGTGTGCCAATGATGCCGTAGAGTGAAAGCCTTCTGATATTTTTTTAATATATTATTTAATTGAACACTTTTTTGTCATTTTTAATAAATGAGTAATGTTAAGAAATCAAAAAATGTTGATATTGCTACCAATCTAATTTGTAACACTAACAAGTTTAGTTTTATATAATATCTAGATAAAAATGGAGGATTGATTCAATGGTTTAAATTTTAACCAATTTTAGTAAAAAGTGTCTTGAATGAATTTTATACATATGTCCAGAGATTCACTTCACTCAGAAACTCGCAATGTAATAGATTACTGATTACTGCAAAGCTTTTACATTAAAATAAACGCCATTCGACTAAACAAATAAAAGTTAATTCTGTTATAAATTTTACATTAAAATAACGACGCAATTTTACAGTACAATTTTTAATCAGTGACTAGGTACAATATTTTCTACCGGAGTTCAGATATACCTAAAACATATTACGAGTAGTTATATATTACAATAATTCCATGTATTTTCTATCATTGAATTACCTATAATATAACCGTCATTTATTTACTCACAAATATGCCAAAAAAAAGTGAAATCGCTCCGGAAGCAAATAAAAAAACCCACGAATAATTCCTAAAAAAGTGACAATATTCAATAACGAGTGCAAATAGCCGTGTTGAATTGGTTTTCTTTGAAAGCACTGCCAACCTTTTATTCATATCACAAAGCGATCGACAATAAATATTGTTTTTCGCACAAAAAGCGAATCTTTTTGGGACACCCGTCAGCGAAATGATGCATACCCAATTTAATATTTGTATTTTTTTCACGACCTATCTATCTGTTTTTTTTATAATATTTTATGACATGGCGCGTGCTGCGGTTGCAATAAATTTTATATCGAGATTTTTAACCACGATTTGTCACGCCGATAATTTTGAATAAATAACAGAAAGGATACATTTTAGTTTTTCAACGGAATTCGATATATTTATTTAGATTTACTGGGTATGTGGGCTTTATAATAAGTATATAGGTATTATTAGACAAACTTTTTTTTTTCTTTAGGCTATGCCTAAAAATGGTGTGAACAAATCGTAACTTCAAATTAATGCCTCCATAAACTGCAGAATCTACTTATTTACACATTAGGAAAAACTATCATCTATCTTCCTTCGATTTATTATACAATTTTCACAAAGGTATACTGTTTGTTGAGGACCAGAAAGCCTAAGATAAAGTGAGCATAGAACATGCACCAATGTGATATCAGGTAAAGCAATGGAGTAAAAAAAAAGGCTATAAGTAGGTTGTGTCCACTACCAGCCTGGCAAAAGGCAGTACATTATGGAGACTTGCAGTGTTCCAGAGTGGTCAAGATCGTCTGCCATGGGATAGACGACAAAGAAGAAAATGAATACGTATTTCTCCATAAATTTATTGGGTTCTAAACACTGAACTTTTTATGACAATTCGATACTTATATCTTAATTACCTCTAGCTCTAGCAATACATACTATGAAGAGGAGTATACTAGCCTCAAACATGTGTATTTCAGTGAATGTCAACGATTTTCGTTACATTTAGACACTTATACGTTTTCTTAAAGCAGAAATAATAAATTGTGGTAGGTTATGAATGAATTTACGTACAATTACTCTAAACACAAAAATAGTTGGGAGTGGTATTTTGAATCCACTTGAAGCCGGTAGGTACTTTACACAAAGTTGTCACCAGGCTAGGATTTACCATAGGGCTAAAAGACCTATAGCCAAGGGCCCCAAATTGGCTGGGCCCTCAAGCCCCGACAAATAAACTGGAATGGTGCTGTTAGGTAATTACATATCCCGCAATCAAATTGTCAAAGACGTACATTTTGAGGGCGAATCAAATAATTTAATATAAGTTATGGAAGTCTCGTGTTGTATTTCAGTTGTTCTTTGTACAACTCGAACATACTTAACTCATTCGCTGCTGACTATATAATGAGATTTTAATTAGCACCTTTAAAATGCACGTTAATTACATCGATCGGCCGCCTGGTCATTACGCGCATGTGCGTCTTCAGCGTCCAAAGTATTAATAGAAATTATGATTGAGAAAACATATGAGTAGGTAGTTATAATAAATTCTATTTTTCTTAATTACATTTTTATATGTAAAATTTTTGAAGCCGTCACTTAAGTAGGTACATATTAGCCCAGAGCTCCTAGTGCAAATCCCGCCCATGTAGTTACTGGCTTTAGGTACATCTAGGTACTACAAAACCAGAAATCGTTTATCGACGTACTTCAGAAACATCAATTAACTATCAAATTTCAAATTTCAAATTATATTTTCTATAATAGGTAGTTAAAACTAATAAATCATTGAATCATGAATATAAATAAAATATATGCGTCAACACGCAAAATATACGGTAATAATTGGAAAAAACACGTTGCAATATTAATTATACAGCCGTATTTTCTTATTGGTTAATCAATATATTAATATTAGCTGACTAACATCCAATGTTTACATTGTAAAAAGTACCTACGTCTACCTAATAAAAGAAAACTCTTTTTACAAGAAATGGGGGACAAACTTTTCAACTACTTTCTCAAACGCATCATGCTATATATTATTATATAATATTATGTGCTATATCAAAGGATTACATTTGTGTTATGTGAAACACTTAGATATCTTTATTCTGTGGAAATATTGTTAACCATACCTATGTAAAATAATCATATATGAAAATATGCATAATACTGTTCAAATATTAGAAACCAATTGATTTAAATAAAAACATTCACATAAGCATAATAATAATTTCCCTTTGTAATATGGCATAAAAATTTTCTGAATCACAAAAAAAAATATTAAATAAGTAAGGAAAACACCTATACCTGCATACTTAATAAGCCCATTTACCTGTCTGAAAGAAAGACAACGTAGATAGTAATGTATTATAGTTTCCATGGATCAATATAATATTACCTACGTATGAGTGTTAGAGTGATTAGTGATTAGCGAAAACAGGTGAACGTTAGTGGGCGTCGCTCTAACGTCGATTTTCTTCGACGTGATTCGCCAGGAGGCTCAGACCGAAAGCCAATCGATGAGCTGGTCTCTCTGCACACCACCACATCAAAAGTGTCTTTAGATACCATATATTATTATATTGTGAGGGAAATCTACTGTCTATTATAGTATTGCAAATATCTGTGTGTAATACTTTTTAAAAGATATTCAACGTCACAAATAATTATGAAGTAAGTAATTCAATGCGTTTACAATATGATAAGTATTTAGAAAATAATATAATACGGAATAATACAGCAATCCACCGAGGGCGTTAACACGTCAATGATGTTGAATTTATTTTAGTTAGAGACTTCTCCATCTTACTTATAAATAATAATCTATCCAAAGTATGGCGTCAGTTAATATGTTCATATAACTATTAGTTAAGTATGTACAGGTTAAAATTTCATAAATAATATTTAAATAATTACAAGATAAAAAGAGATTTTTATATAGGTACAACGTTTTTAAATTTTCTGTTGAATAATATTATAAACTTGATTAGCAAACGATCAAAAAAATTTGTACTTGATAGAAATAATACTGAAATGTCATATTGATTTCCATAGTAACGTACGTATATATTAATAATTTAGTTGCTAGGACTTCAGACCCTTAGCAACCAATAATGGTGTCGAAATAACTTTTCATACAAAACAGAATTAACTCAAAATGAATTCAATTCTACTTAGATATGGCTAAAAGTATTAAAAAAATGCATTGGCATCGTGTTCTAATATATTCTAAAAGTTTCAAATGTCTAGTTAGTTGGGAAGTTAATTAAAAATTGATTGCAAGCTTTGTACCGGACAAAGAACCACCGGACAAATAAGAATACGAGCTAAGAAAAACGTTGTAAAATGTCGCTAATTCTTTATGTTCCAATTATATTTTACATTCATATAAAATAATATATCAATACGCACGATTCGAGGCAATTGCATATTATTTTTCTTCTTGGTCGTTCCCTCGTGGCTGAGGATTGTGACCACCTTCGAATTTTGTCATCTTTTGGGCGACAAAGACTTTCCACCCTTTCGATCCTATAAAGGTAGATCGTATGCATATTATGTATGTTTGGCAAATTCGCGTTTCTTTTTACAAAAGGTAACCTAAAAAAATTCAAATATTCAATAAATAGAGAATCGAGTAGGTATTCGACAAAATCAATGGTAGTTTTAGACACGTAGTAAAGGCCCAAAACGCTTACAGGCTTGGAAGCACCCTTGCGATTTTTTCTTATTTGATACCGCCATCGTAACAAAAACAGCAATAAGTATGTTACAGATTTTTAGTAACATTTTTAAGATTACTTCCTGATGAAGCGACACTATTCCGCCTTATCTGCTTTATAGAAAATAGCTAACATCGTCACTGCTGCCAATTGACTACACCCTTAAAAAAGCTTTACAGATACTTACCAATTTGTTTTTCGACCATGTCTGATCCTAATAGGATCATATGAGCCTCCACAGAGTAGAGGTTTGTATTAACAGATTTGGTTTTTTACGAGAAATGGATGTCAGCCACTTGCTCAACCTATTAGGTCCATACCCTGACAGACACAAATTGAAAAAAAATATGTGTACTTGCCAGACCCAGGATTCGAACCTGGGACCCAGGGCATTATAGTCCAACGCTAAAGCCGCGCGGCTACCGTGGGTGATACCAATAGGTATATTAAAACTGACGGTGTTCGCTAAATAAAGGTGATCACCAATACGATTTGCGATCATTTCAGGAACACAATCGTTGCTGCATTTTCTCGATCGACTGATAAGTAGGTATTACTAATAGCTATATCACGGTCAGCGTGACCAGCTGTACGACGTCGCATCTCACAATAATCCTCATTAAAACATGCGTGTCAGTAAGTGCATCGGTGTTGTATGCATTTAGTATGACGCCGCATGCATCGCCGGGCAAACCAATTGAGATCCTATCTCAACTCTGGTCGCATGGACAATTAACTTTGGCTTGCTGACCGCCTCAATACTGTCGCATTTCTGCCTAATTTGGTGTAGGTATTCTGTTTTAATTACGACGAACATAACAGCACTTATTATTCATTCACTGCTTAAACAGAATGTTTTAATAGGTAGCGACGTAGATCGAAATTGTAACTTATAACATAAGTAATAATTAATTTGATGTTGGTATTAGGTATTCATTTTTCCTGAGCTGATATTTTTTTTATTTAATCCGTGTGTCACTGCATAGATTTATTTCGGCTAAGTTTAATAACGGATGCAAAACAGAAAAATCCAGCTTCATTGACGTATTTTTCCTCTCAATTATTGCCTCATAAAATTTAAATTAAATGTCATGTTGTGAACATATTAAACTCATAATTTGTAATGTCCACAATGTGTTAAAATAAATTAAGTATGTTTGAAGTATAAGTATTGAAGATTATGGTATACAATAATATCGTACATAATATACGAACAACACTTACTCTAATTACGATTTTCCTCCGGTTGTCCAAATACTTAATTTTGTCAATTATTAGGTACCTATTAATAAATTTTTTGTTCAATTTTATTTACTCCAAGACTGGTTTCATTATTAGGACATCTTCAATTTATTAGTCAATCCAATTGTAGGTATAGCACTTTATCAAATTATTCTTTCATCAATAAGCGTTGAATGTTCACTTAACATTATATTATATTTTCTTTGATACAGGTGGTGCAATAGATTCGTCAGAAAATTTAAAAAGGGTCTCGAAACAGCTCAAACCAGGCATTCAATTATTATCACATTTAATTATTATTAAAAAAAAAAGTTTTTTAAAGAACGTTTTGGCCCCATAATTGGACAATTGGGCTGCCCTCAAATTTTAATATTAACGTATTGTAACCACCTGTACACAGAATTTGAAATCTCTGGAGTACCGGAAGGAAACATTGCATCATTTAGTTTATCTTTTTATATTATAATATATTGTATATTAGAATATAATCGGTAAAACTTTATATTTGAGTTTGCGATTACAAGATTACAAGTATTATATTATTACCTCGATGTCCGTTCTGTTCCTTTCAATAAATGTGTGATGTTCTGATCAAGATATTCAGTGTTCACTTGATGGAAAGTCATCAGATATATTGAAGAATATAAATTTATATACTATACAACATTCCTCTAATTTTGCGAAACTGATTCTGGTCGTTATATAAATTATGTGGATTAAGTTCCTAGGTATTGTACAATGCTCTATATAATATAATTTGATGGTTTACCATATTTTCATTACAATAATTAAATTGGGCCATTATATAGGTAAGTATATCAAAATGTTAGTCAACTTATCTGTAAATATCATAAAAATAGTAGACTAGGACATGTACCTAGTATATAATTACATGTCATAGATAAGCTAGAGATCGACTAACAAAATACCACCCAAATTGATTGGACAAACAAATAGTTGGTGCGGTGGTACTTCAGTTTGTATGTAATTTTCCTCCCCCACATTACAATATGACTTTGAATTAAACAACCTACACCCCCCTAAACAAAACGATCTGGCGCTGTCACTGCCATATGCCACGACATGACATTCCTTATCAGGCCATTCCGATAGATGCGCAGATAACTCACCGCGATAATATAGTAATACCCACAACCCTTCACGTTTTATAACAATGGAGAAATTATGTTTGGGGCACACGTCAAGCCTCCAATTTACTCGATTGTGAATTTATAAATAGTTCACGATTACGAGCAATGAAGATATTAATCAAGCATTGATGGTATTCAAGTGGTTCAATTTTTCAAAAACGACTTATTAAAATAGTAACTTCGTTTTGAAGCTGTTATCAAGATAATTGAAAAATATTGCACCAATATCGAAAATGTAGCTTGTCTGATTTTTCATTCACGCAAAGTTGCAAGGTGAGCTGACGCGTCAGTTCTTGGCGACCTAAATGTCATCGTTACTAGAGCAAAGTCATATATAACTTTTTTTTAAACTTTTATGGACCACCTGGGCTACGTCGATATCCTTTTTATCTGTAGAACCATAAGTGAAAGTTTTGGTTCTATCTGAGTCATGCCTCCCACATCCTGAAGCGGGCACCCAGGCTAGGATATTTGGCGGCCCCCCTCTACCTATCTCTAAGGATAATGGCAGTGTGACGCTCTACAGTACCTAGCGTTTTCCAAATGGTGTACGCAGTAAAATAAATGTGAATATTTAGTGTTTTTTTGTATATTTTAAAACTTACATCCATTTTAATTATGATGGAGTTATCGAGTATCCATACACAATTAAACATTGTACAGAAACTGTGTAAAAATATTATGGAAAGACAATAGCGCCTTAGATACTATTAGAGCAAGTTTATGATATGTGTTAATCTCACTTATCTGGTTAACTCGCCACGCCGGGCCACACCTGAGCCCGGGCCCCCAGGCTAGAGCCCTGTCAGCCCCCCTCCCTTGTGGGGGCCATAATCTGAGCACATTTACAAATTAACTACCAATATTATTATCAAAAACGCGGTTAATATTAAGATCTCTGATTGGCATTATTAAAAACGATTCTATACATTCGGTAATTATTTTTCTTGGTTTACTTTGCCCTTTTTATTGGTTAAGATTTTTTAAATATATATTCGCTGACACGACACGCATGTCGAGCAAATGTGATAGGTACTACACGCTCTCATAGACATACTCCCCCATAGCATACGGCGATACTAAAATAGCGATTTACACACTGCAACGTTGACATGGCAAGGGTTGCAAATCGTGGCACTGGAATACAAGGTAAATTAGTACCTAGCGGTAGTAATATCTGAGAGATTTATTAATTGAACTATCATACTTGTGTAAAAACCAGCGAATTCTATGCAATCAAAAGCACGAAGGCAAAATAATTTATGGCGATTATTATATTGATGTAAACATATTTTTTCTTTCTCAGGGCAGATACAATTCATATGACAATAGACCACAGGTCAGACGTTTTAACCCTTCGTCGTCAAACGATTTTAAAAAAGTTCAAATTTATTTAATTAATATTACATTAATTAAATAGTATTATCATTGTTTCATTACATAGGTTTATTACGTAAGATGACGTTATTTACTGTCATAATGGTTATGTTTGAAATATAGATACTTATATATGCGAAAGAGAGAATACAAATCTATATCCTAAAACTCACGTCCCTACATTCGAGATGAGATGAGATAACTGGATATGCGTTGCTCAGGCCTGACAGTGGTGGCATATTATAAGGTGCAGCACATGGATTAAATTCCCAATATATACCTACCTACAATTATTAGGTGCAACATTTATTTTAATATCAGGTTTATGGGGGATACTGATATAATTTGTCTGTGGTGCTGAGAAACTAACTGTACTTACTTCCTCTAAATAATAGTGGAATGTGTATCTCATATTTTTTGCTCAACCATTTAGAGTAGTGGCCACCCACAGAACAGATAATAAATAGAATACCGATAGGCTATATTCAATACGCCTCATCTTGATGCAGGGTTTTGAATGTATGAGTGTCCTACGAAAATGAATCACGCATTATGCACGTGCAATAGTGTGTGTAATACACCAACATTAAATGAGCGTAAATGCATAAACCGAGAGCAGTTTTTAGTATTCTACGTAAAAAGTATTCTTAACATGTGTGTAAGTTTAACCCGGATGCTTCCTTACTCGAGTCGGTTACCTGCTTCGCCTTACCCGTCATGTATTTCAGTTCCCATTATTTCTGAGTCCCCTGTGGCCACCAGATCCAAGTATCCCGGTAAACCTCTCGTCAACCATATTATATAGTAGATATTATCTCTCTACGGTGTAAAGCAAAACCATAAATTTAAAAAAAAATCCTGTGAGTATTCAAAAGGACAATCCGTCAAGAAGTCAATCCGAGACGGGTTTAACCTACTCCATCTCTTTCTAACGTATGCCAGTGACCTCCATAGGTCTGCACCAGCTGCCTAACTGCCTTGTCGACGCCGTCCAGCCAAGTTTTGGCCTGCCAGTCGAATATTGACCACATAACCACTAGGATATGCTTCAGTGGTTGAGTACCTCCATTCTTACTGCCCATCGCAGCCTTTCAACTTAATGAAGGTAGAGATATACTTTTCGCAGACTAGGTTGTGGTGTGTAAGTTGTCGTGGAGTAGGTTGTGGTGAATAAGTTGTGTCGTATACACTATTATACAATATACACCATTCAATTCTAATATTTGACCATTACCTATATCTCTCGAAGGCGTGTTTGTTCATTTGGGAATTCTGTGTTAATTTAGTCGATCGAAATAGATATGCATGCGTTTCGTTTTTGTCTCATTAATCTTATACCTAAAATATAAATAAGAAATTTTCACGCAATACTTTCATCAGGACACACTTCGTTATAAGTTTAAATCCATTCGTCTGAGCACCTTACATCTGCATGCTGTTGGCTGTGACAAATGTGACATTTCGTCAATAACCTTAATAGCACTATGGGAAAATGCGAACGTACTCGCTTATTATTGATAAGTAATAATTTACATTATTTTCTTACAGAGTTCACGACACAATACCAACAAGTACAATACTCTCTTCAAAGCACAATAGGGTCCGAGTGAAAAGACCGATAAAGTGGCAATAGAACATCTTTCAATGATACGTGTTAATATTACAGGTACATATTCTGAAATAATAAAAATCCCATTCAAACTATCAGCTCTTTTTCACAACAAAAAATTGAACTGGTTAAAGTAAAACAATATGAAAATATAACTCAAACGCAAGACTACTTATTTATGTATTTCATAATCATCTGCCAGGATCGATCCGCTACAAGATGAAAGTCTCCCCAAACTACTTGAAATCCTCTTGGTCTCGGTAATATATTTCTTAATTTACCACTGATACATTCACTGCTGACAGGTAATTACTAATTAACTACTACATTTAAATATCATGCTAATTATATCCAATGGTCAATTAATGGAAACGCGCTAGTCGCATTGTCAGCAGTAAATGAGTTTTAATGGGCAGGCCAATGAAACACACGTGACAATACGTCATAGTATAGCGATAAATCAATAATGTGCTGTAATTCTAGCGAAGATTTCTCGTCTCGAGAATTCTCAAGAAATAATGAGAAAAGTTACGAAATATTTTTCGTCAGAAATTTTGAAATTTTCATTTTCCGAGAAAAAAATTAGAGAAATTTTTACCAGGAATTTATATAATAAAATAATTCCTGCCTATTTACCTGGGAGTCCCAAAAACATTAGTCTTTGTCTTAATTTTAAGTTAAGATTTAAAAAATATATACTTAAACAATTATTTATTCCTGGGTTTTGCCGGTATTGCTAAAAACGAGTATCAAATCTAAACAGAAGGTATTTTTAAGGTCAGCTTGAATAAGCTCTTTTAAGCGCATTTTTTAATAAAATTTTCTTAAAAATTTTCTTGCATAGTACATAAATAAAACAATACAAAAAATTGCCTTGATTATCACTTTACATCATTCATACAAAAATATAAAATAAATACTATTTTTTTTTTTTTTTACAAAAAGCTTATTTAAATTTTATTTAGAGGTAATTTTGTATTATGCCTTTGAAATAAATACCTATAGTAATTATTATTTACGTAGTTAAGTATAACAATAAAGCATATTTTACAGCGACTCCTTTATGAAACGATCTTTTACAAGTCTTACGATACGCTATTGGCTATAGTGTAAGTTGTAGTAAGAGCTTTTGTGCAAGCTTTTTAGCGTAAGAGTGCCTACCTGCCCTTCTTCAACACAATATAACAAAGCTTTGAGTTTAACAATACACCTTACACACCTGTGCAGTGTCCTTTAAGTTCAACGAAATTCACAAACCCTTATTGAGATGAATTATTAGGCACCCGATCATTTACCTTTGCAAGCATTATACATACAACTTTTCTGGGTAAATTTATATTACCTATAATGATAAAATTATTTTGACCATAAGATTCTCTTATATATCGATTAAGTAAGTACGTAGGTATAGTATGATGTAATACATTATAATATACCTGTATATAAGTTTGACATTTCAAAACCATATAGGTATCTTTCATAATACCAATGACTTTTAATTTTCAATATTTATTATTTTATTATTACGGTAGTATGGAAATATGCAGGTAGAACGATACTCTAGTAAAACTAGTAGTAAGGGGGGGTGAATGATTAGAAAGGGAGGGGGGGGGAGTTTTGTGTTTGTACCCCCCCCAACAAAAAAAATACAGATTATTTAGATAAATGGAGCATTTTAGTTCTTATTTTTTGTCAGGACCTCATGACTGAGGATCGTGAACTGGATAATTTGACTATAAAACAGCCTTCTGAGTGGCTCGGCCTCACTCCTTTCGGCATCCTACTACACGCAATGCCTGTTGCCACTTGAAGACCCGTAGCACTCATAAATTGGTGCAAATATCTGGGACTTCCAATGTTTGCTATAATATTCTGATGCGGCATGTCTACAATATAAGTCAGCCCGGACGACACAATCGGACACTGATGATCTTTGTAATTATGTCCGTTAAGCCGCGCGCATTCGAAAGCAACTTGTGAATGCAACAGTTCGCAACAACATGTAAGAATACCTACCCTTAGTTATAGCTATCAGCAGGTCAGGTGTTTATCACTAGACGCAAAGTGTATGGGTATGAATAATGTACATGGAATAATGCGGTATTCGGCGGTTGAAGCGACACGACTTTATAAGACGTGCTAGATTTTGTTAACCCCATCTCATCCGCCGCCTTAAAAATCACTAAACATATATTATTATGTTGCGATCCTGACTAAAATAAAACAATACACACTGCAACATTGACCAATATATTTTATTTATGGCGATTTGTTTATGGCTTTTTTGGATTAAACAGACATAATATAAGAAAATTAACTGAAAAACATCAATTTGGGTCTTAGACTGGTATATCAAATAAGAATATTTTTGGTAGATTTTTTTGGAATCTTTTTTATTTCTTGGAGATTATTTTCATATAGGTAAATATTATTAATTTTCATAGAATTCAGTGTCACTACTTTCTCACACTCTAATTGCATTGCTGACATTATGACTAATAAATAAATTTGAACTAAAATGACTAGACGGTTAACTAAAACCTCTTTTATTTAAACATTAAATATCTCAGAGTATTAATACAATGAGAGTGGCTATTGCTCTGCAAAATGAGCCGTGTTTCTTGCGTACAATGCACAGTAGGCATAACATTAATTTTATTATTATTAATTTTACTTAACTATGAAACGTTATACCATCATGTTGCTTCTCAGTACGGCTACCAAATTTTAAAGTTAACCATGTTTTCTACTAAATTAACAGAAAATAATTATCATTAACTTTATATTAAAGTAACACAAAATAATAAATTTCAGCAGAGTACACTTTCTTGCAGTTTTAAATGAATGAATCAATATTTACCGACGACGATTCCAAAAAATATTTAATTCAGCCGTAGAAATTCTATCTTACTGTAACGCATATTGCGGAGACATAAGCGCGTGCCTAATGCTTTCTCACTCGCACTTATGGTTCGTTTTTGTTCAGGCCTTGTTAGACATCGAATCTTCGATACCGATATATCTTATATTTTATAACATACAAATAACCATTTGAAACTATAGTAATTGTTGAAAAATAGATATAAAAATAATTACAAGATAAAAAGAACATTTTATATACTTACCACGTTTTTTTTAATTTTCTGTTCAATCATATAAACTTGACAATTCTATGTATTAATAAATATAGAATACTGAAATGTCATTTTGACATTTCATATTGATTTCCATAGTAACGCACGTATATACAAATAATTTAGTTGCTAGGACCCACTTAGCAACCAATAATAATGAGTAGTAAATATTACTTTTAACGATTTTTTCCGAAATATACAAAACAGAATTAACTGAAAATGAATTCAATTCTATTAAAAAAAATGCATTCCCGTCGTGTTCTGATATATTCTAAAAGTTTCAAATGTCTAGCTAGTCGGGAAGTTAGTTAAAAATCTTGGACAAACAAGAAAAAATCTGTACGGGACAAACAAGAATACGAGCTAATAGAAACATGGTAATAACGAATGTTTGTATATATGTAATAGATAAAATTCCAGACAAACCAGGTAAGTACTTAATAATTTTATTTTTTTTTGATTATTCACTACTGCATAATTTAGAATTTATTTTCACATAATACGAGGGTGGGTCAATAATTCCTTAGAAAAAAGCATTAAAACAGTTTTTATTTTTGTATTTTTTTTTTATTTCTCAACATAATCTCCTTGGAGCTCAATACACTTGGTAAGACGTTTCTCAATTTTTTTTAAACCGTCAGAAAAATAAGTTTTCGGAAGGTCCTCAAAATAAGCATTTGTCCGATCGATGACTTCTTCATTTGAAAAAAAACGTTGTCCACTTAGCTATTTTTTTAAGTTTGGGAAAAGGAAAAAGTCACTGGGGGCTAAATCTGGCGAATACGGTGGGTGGTCGACCAATTCGAACTTCAATTCTTCAATTTTAGCCATTGATCGTAAACATGTGTGAACACGGGCATTGTCCTGATGAAAGAGGATTTTTTTCCTGTTTAAATGAGGCCGTTTTTCTTCAATTTTGTTTTTTAGCTGGTCCAATAAAGATGCATAATAATCCCCTGTTATTGTTTTTCCTTTTTCCAAATAGTCAACGAAAATAATTTCACGTGCATCCCAAAATACAGTAGCCATAACCTTACCAGCTGATTTTACGGTTTTCGCCTTCTTTGGACATGGTTTGCCTTCGCAATCCACTGCTTTGACTGTTCTTTCGTCTCGGGAGTATAGTGGTGTATCCATGTTTCATCCACAGTCACAAAGCGACGAAAAAATTCATCCGGATTGCGTTGCATGAGCGACAACAGGGCTTTAGAGGCCACCACCCTATTGCGTTTATTGTCGAGTGTGAGCAAACGCGGCACCCATCTTGCAGAAATATTTTTCATGCCCAATTTGTCATGTAAAATAGAAATGACGCTACCTTTTGAGATCCCTGTAACCTCAATTATCTCACTCAACTTTAATCTTCGGTCACTTAACACCATATTGTGGATTTTATTGATCATTTCTGGTGTAGTCACCTCTACAGGACGTCCTGAGCGTGGTTCATCCTTTGTTGATGTACGACCACGTTTAAATTCATTTAACCAGTTATAAATAGTTGCAAGTGAAGGAGCAGATATGCCGTGAACTAAATCCAACTCATTTTTTATTTCCTTTGCTGTTAACCCTTTTATATTAAAATGTTTAATAACAGCTCTAAACTCAATTTTCTCCATTTTCCATTTTTCCATTTTTCACAAGCAAATTTTTTTTTAAATGTACGAGAAACACACAACAACCCGACCAATCTGATTGAAACTTCGCAGCATACTGAATCGGTAGTGCCGCTGCATGAAAACAAACCGCTTACAGTACTAGTCGCGCCACCTGTCGGCTTTTCTAAGGACTTATTGACCCACCCTCGTACCTATGTAGGTAATATTTTGATTTTCACACTTAAAATTAAAATAATAAGTACGTGTGACCGACTATGTGTTTTTATTTAATCTGTTTTACAACTATCCAAAGACCATGATGTAAGTTCAAGATGAACCCGATAACACCTTGGCAGACTAACAAAGCTCTCCGTCTGGGGAGAGAATAAGATAGCGGGAAACCCCGTCATAGAAAAGACAAAAACTCGTAAACGTAAAGGGTTGTTAAAAAAATATTTTTGAAGGGTGCAGTAATTCAAAGGGTGCCAAATAAAAAAAACATAATCATTACTTTGATCGTCGACACCGTTACGGAATGTTTTATCGAAGAGTATGCACCTAAGTACAGACAAAGAATAAATAGTTTTGGAATTATTGCAGAGACGTGTGAATGAGTTTCGAATAAAAAATATATATTTAATCAAGATTGAAAGTCGTCGTTGGTTGTTTGGCACTGTTGTCTGCAAAGAGATTTTGAAAGCGTTTTTCACGCGTGATTTAAAGAATGAAGATTTTGATTTTTATCTCTAAAACCGTTACGGTCTTCGCGTCAAATTATGATTTGTAACCAATTTGACATAACCGTTTGATATCTTTATTTGTTAAAAAAAAAAACAATAATATTTTTTTAATATTTGTCTTTTCATTACATAGGTAATTAATTACTTAGTGGAAACAGAGGGCAGTATAAATAATTCTTATGAGTCATCTACCTGAAAATTTAAATTATTTAATCATAAGTTAATATTATGTATTCAACATTTAAAAACAATCATATTCGTTATATTATTTACTTGCATGTATGGAAAAGGTATTGAGAATAATTTTAAAATAATCTCCTATATATTTTTATCCTAAGAGATTTTGGAAAATGCACTAACAGCTCATTTAAGCGACATTTTATTGTTTTTTTTTTTTTTTTTTTTGTGATTTTACCGAGGCTTTGACTGCGACTCGCTGTCATATCGCCTCTTCTCTTCTAGAAGGGGATCCTTCGATCAGGTCCTCACTCCTATTCTGTTAAATGGCTTTATAATTATTTTGTCTAGCTCTTCCGTCTTTCTTTCTTTCTTCTTTAGACGCCAGTGTTTTATGCACCAGAATCGCTCTCCTCCGTATCCATCCCTTCTGTATTTTCGATACATCGTGTAATCATTGAATTTCAGATAGTCTAATTCAGACCTCAGCCAAGTCTCTGAGATTAATGCTATTGAAATTTTTTGTCTTATTAAGTAGAGTTCTATATCATCCTTTTTTTGCTTCATACTTCTGGCATTCCATTGTAAAATCCTAATTTGTTTTTTATTATCCATTTTGCTCCAGAACCTCCCCTAGAATTTCCTTTAAGTGTCCTTCTTTGAATTGTTTGCATACCCAGTCCACTGCTTTAATTATTAGTTGTTTAATGATCTGCTGCCAGTCTCCCCCTTTCAGCAAGACTTTCATAATTTCTCCCATCGCGTTAACCTCTGTCTTCCCCTTTGAATTTTTCTTATTTTTTGTAGGCTTTACGCTACTACCTGTAGATATTATTGTTGAGCCTGAAGCTTCTACCACCGCTTCTTCTTTATTTTTGTTTTCCTTAGTTTTTTGAATTGTTTCGCTTTCATCTCTTCCTACGATTTTTTTTTGTTTTAATATGTCAGCATAGCTATTATTTAACATATTTTTTTTTGCTTCCTTGAAAGGTATGTTCATTTTTTTCATTGCTTCTTTGCAATTCTTTTCCTCTTGCCACTTTAGGCATTTTTGGCTGTTTGCCGCGTGGTTACCTTTGCAATTGATGCACGTAATTTCCTCATTTTTTTCGCAGGTTTTGTGGTTTTCACCACACTTAGGGCACGTTTCTACTGTACGTCCGCAATTGTTCGCGATATGCCCATATCGCCAGCATTTCTAGCATTGCATAACCCTGAATACATACGGTTCTACAGCAAAAGAGACTCCATATATGTAAATTGTTCTCGGCAATATTTTCTCCCCAAATTTAATACTGACTGACGAGGTCTTTGTCAGCTCTCCTGTATCACCTTTTCTTGTCAACCTCTTAAGGTTGATTACTTTTGCATCACTTTTGATTTCCATTTGCAGTTCTTGGAGGTCCATATCAATATCGACTTTTCTTATTACTCCATAAGAGCAGGAGTCATTCTCTTTGGTCACAAAACCGAGATCTTTGAGTTCTCCAGCTTGTTTCACTTTATCTGCTTCTTTTTCGTCTTCTACTTGGATGTACGTCTTTAAATTTTTATTGTAAATTTTCTGTACTTTTACTCCTGCCTTATGCAGCATCTGCGCTATTTTCAATTTTAATGGAATTTTACTTCCCGTCGCTATCATGACGATGTTTTGGTTTCCCTTTGGAGTGACCCCAGAGTCTCTTCTGGGTTTTTTTCCAGAGGTCACCGTCTGCCATTCTTCTTCTTTTTCTCCAACCACTTCCTCTTCATCATCGTTTCTTTTCTTCTTCGTTTTTTTGGTTTCATTCACTTCCATCGTGGTGTTTTCCATTTTATTGCTTTTGCCGTTCACGCGGTCTTGGAATTCGCGCAACAGTGTGAACAAAAAACAGTGTGGACAACCCCTCGCTTCACAGCGTTTGACGCACTCCCCGCACAAAGTGCACTATCCGTGCAACAATAAATATTTTTCACTTTTTCTCAAGCACTGGCACTGATTGTCAAAATCACATGGGACCACACATGTTGAGTTTATTGTCAAATTCATTTACAAACAATATTATTTTTGTTGTATCCCGTATTTATAACCGTTCGCGAGTAACCAGGCGAATAGCGTCCCGAATACGCAAGCGAAGTTGTACAACCTCACTCCACCGCTGTTGGCTTCCGACTGGACATTTTATTGTTATTTTTACATCTTCACTTCGAAATGTGCGCTACCGATTCATCTACCGATTGAATTGAACACATTTCAGAAATTTTCCATCATTATACATGTACGTGACGTTTATATTCGATATTTTCTGACACACCGTATACAATCGCCATATTTACTGTTTACGCCTCACAGAATGACGTCTTCGTCGCTTAAGATCTTCTAATCCTTTATTTGACAAACAAAATCGATTATTTTTATTCAAATATCGTAATGTAGGCATTGGCGCACTTTTTTCCGGTGAAAAAACCATAATCTTGGTACAATTCACTACGTATAATATCTTTTGACAGCGGGGTACGCCACTGTCCGCCATTTCATAGATAACGTGATATTCCAAATTTGATTTTTTTAAAATACTTTGTGGCTGTTCACTCAATCTTTTTTTATTGAATAATTACCTAGACTACTAATTTCCATAGATCAGATAATATTAAACTAACAAAGTTGCAATTGCAAACAATGAAAGAAATTAATACGAATTGTTATAGTCATCAAAATGTGTGATATTGTATAATATCTACCTATTTTTATCGTCCCTATCATCATCAATCTTGACCTATCCACTGCTGGATGAAGGCCTCCTCAGCCTTATTCTACTCCTTACTTACACATGAATTGTTATATTTATCAAAATCAGTGATATTATATTATTATCTACCTATCTATATATAATGCCATTATTATCACTAGCCTCAATAAATCCACTGCTGGATGAAGGCCTCTCTACGTTGATTGTATTCTTGACAGTATTGAATTTTTATATTTATTAAAAATGCTAATGTTATGTATCTACATATTCATATCGTCATTATCATCATCAATCCACTGCTGGATGAAGGGTTCCGCAACGTGATCTATCGGTTGAACAAATTTGTGATATTATACCTATTTCTATCATCCTCATCATTATCGACCTGAACCAATCCGCTGCTGGACAAAGACCTCCCTAGCCTGATTCTATTCCTTTCTGCCATTTGAATTGCTGTATTTATCAAAATCTGTGATAGTATATTTATGTTTATGTGATAGTATATTTTTATTTATATATATATTATGTATATAGTCATCATCATCAACCAGGATCAATCCACTGCTGGATGAAGGGTTTCACAACCTGATTCTACTACTAGCGGTTAAACAAATTTGTGATATTATACCTATTTCTATCATCCTCATCATCATCGCCCTGAATAATTTCACTGCTGGATAAAGGCCTCCCTAGCTTGATTCTATTTCTTTCTGTCATTTGAATTGCTGTATTTATCAAAATCTGTGATAGTATATTTATTTACATATTCATATAGTCATCATTATCAACCAGGATCAATCCACTGCTGGATGAAGGGTTCCACAACCTGATTTTACTACTAGCGGTTAAACAAATTTGTGATATTATACCTATTTCTATCATTCTCATCATCATCGACCTGAACCAATCCACTGCTGGATAAAGGCCTCCCTAGCCTGATTCTACTCCTTTCTTTCATTTGAATTGCTGTATTTATCAAAATCGGTGATATTATATTTATCTACATATTAATATCGTCATTATCATCATCATCATAAACCAGGATCAATCCACTGCTGGATGAAGGGTTCCGCAATCGGATTCTTGACAGTATTGAATTTATATATTTATTAAAAATGCTAATGTTATTTATCTACATATTCATATCGTCATCATAATCATCATCATCATCAACCAGGATCAACCCACTGCTGGATGAAGGTTATCCCAACCTAATTCTACTCCACTTGGTCATATAAATTGCTATATTTTTTTTTATTTGTGATTTTATATACCTACCTATTTATAATACCCAAATCCTACCCAAAATAAATTTTGTTTCGATATGGCACCGGAAGACTATGTTATTTAAGGTTAAATTTTAATTCAAAATTTGATTTTTTAAATATTATTCAACGGCTGCAAGCATTTATTATTTGTATACTGCTAACCTTTATTATCTAAATGGGTCCCGTGGCAGATTACTATTCATGTTATTTTAGATCGCCATTTATAATAATCACATACATTGCTTTATATTCGAATTTATGAGATGTATAATTATTTATCATATTAAAATGCACATGTTTTAACGAAACATTTATATAACTACACATATTTTATTCTATTAAAATGTCAGTGATCGCAATCGGCGATTGCAAGCTGTTCTATTTGGCCTATCAGCCTGAGGTGGACGATATTGTGAAGTGCAGACTCCAGAATAGACTACGCATATGACCCCAAATTTATATTGACAGTGACGACCTGAAAATCGTAAAACTGACAAATCAGCAAAATGTCAAACTGTCTTGAGGTGAATGAAAATCAATTCCGAAGGGAAAACTCTATACATACTTCACAATTATATTAAAATCCAACACCGCCAAGCCGTCTGCAAGACCTAGCGAGACAGACTGGCGACCGCCAGCTGGCTCAGCTAGTTATCATTATTGGGAGCCGGACGAAATCCCGAAGGCCAAAATCCCGAATGCTGAAATCCCGAATGGCCGGAATCCCGATGGCTAAAATCCCGAAAAATAAAAAATACAAACGGTAATAATTGCGCAATCTTAACACTTATCTTGAAATGCGCAAATTTTACAAGAGACAAAAAAACCATTTTTTTTTGTAGAAAAAATGGTTTTTTGTCCCTTCTTTAAAAAATTGCGCAATCTCGGCGTAGGTCAAAATGGAGCTTTTATTGCATTTTCAAACCATGATCCTGGACATTCCTTAAACGTTTTAGATAGTCTATTTATATAATTTTGAAGCCTTATTATCCTTTATATTTATTTAAAACATTTGATGACTGCATAAAGTATTTGTATTACATAAAATAGTATTCTTTTAAACCTCTCGCTCTAATGTTTTAGAATATAGTCATATTTCGGTACATGAATGTGCAGTGGTGTTAATATTTTTTACATTCATTAATTTTTAAACGCATTTATAAAACCATATAACCATAAAACCGTATAATTTATGACGAGATAATTTTAGTAAAATATTTACGATAAAAAATTATATTGATAATCTCTGTGATCACAAATTTTACAAGAATTAGGCATTTTATTATTCAAAAAATGGGCAAGATTAACACATGTCATTTGAAGATAATTCTAAAGATACTAATTATAAGCTATGTCGTTGACCATTCAAGTGTGATAAACATCCTACGAATATTGATTGCTTTATAATAACTATTGACCTAAGAATAAGGTAGTGTTTTTTTTTAAATACGCCATTTCTTTTGGCATTCCCTAGTGGTTAAGCTACAACATACAGCCGTTGCCATAAATTGACAAACTATAATTTAAATAGGGAGTAAAATGATGTTAACGTGCGTGTTTTAACATGTACCTTTTATTATTTTTTTTTAAACGGTACATGTTCAAACACGCGCGTCAATATCATTTTACTCCCTACTTCAATTATAGTTTGTTAATTCATGGCTACAGCCTATGTTGTAGCTTAACCACTGGGGAATGACAAAAGAAATGGCGTATTTCAAAAAAACACCACCTTATTCATAGGTCAATAATTATTATTAAGCAATCATTATTCGTAAGATGTTTATCACACTTGAATGGTCAAAGACATAAATTATAATAAATATCTTTGGAATCATCTTCAAATGTGTTAATCTTGCCGATTTTTTGAATAATAAAATGCCTAACTCTTGTCAAATTTGGGATCACAGAGATTATCAATATAATTTTTTATCGTAAATATTTTACTAAAATTATCTCGTCATAAATTATACTAATGGTTTTATGAATGCGATTAAAAATTAATAAATGTAAAAAATTTTAACACCACTGCACATTCATGTACTGAAATATGACTATATTCTAAAACATTAGAGCGAAAGGTTTAAAAGAATACTATTTTATGTAACAAAAATACTTTATGCAGTCATCAAATGTTTAAAATAAATATAAAGGATAATAAGGCTTCAAAATTATATAAATAGATTATCTACAACGTTTAAGGAATGTCCAGGATCATGGTTTGAAAATACAATAAAAACTCAATTTTGACCTACGCCGAGCATGTCCCCCCTTAACACTTATCTTGAATTCCGCAAATTTTACAAGAGACGCAAAAACTCATTTTCTACGTTTCCTCGTTTGTATTTTTTTATTTTTCGGGATTTCGGCCATTCGGGATTTCGGTCATTCGGGATTTCAGCATTCGGGATTTCGACCCAAACCCATCATTATTATGTATACCTACTATTTATGAAATACACAGATTAACATCACTATGTTGAAAAACTAATAAAAATAAAAACCAATAACTACCGAAATATCTCTGCTTCATAAATACCATACCGATACTATTAATATAGTTAATTACAATATTTACTATAATTTAAGTTAATGATGGTATTCGATGTCGATTTTTTTTTTGTATAACTCAGTAACGGAACAAGACTTTGAATGGCCTCTCGTTATGAATAGTTATCATAGTATGTACGCATGCCATAAAATAATACGCTACAACGAATGGCCACGTTGTTATCTCAGAGGAAGAGAGTAAGAGGAAGATCGAAGGACACGGGCTAACTGTCTGGAGGAAGATTGGAACCATGGTGTCCTCAAAACTGGAATGGAGTAACGAGAAACCGGAGTCAATAGAGATGTGTCAAGCCCAAATACGTTCTGATAGAAGAAGTTATCTATATTTATATTGATTAGGAAAGGTTCAAAGTAAATATTTTCGTCATAAAGTTTGACTATCTGAACTGGTTGTTGACTCACTTTACTATATTACGCAAAATCAACGTCTACGAAAACTAAAAAAGTTATAACGCCTCAAAATGCTCTAAATAAATTCTACACGATTCGTGTGAATTCAGGTGAAAAGGCCGGACATCTTCAGTAACCGCAGGAGTCGACTTGATTTATGCTCAATTTATTATATTTAGCATCTCTTCCGACCGTACTCTCGACGCGGACAATACAACAGCTTCCCTAAACGTTTGACCAACAATCGAGCACACAAAAAACATATCTCAGACGAAACGAAATTGACTATAAAATCAATCACCACAAAGCAATATTTACTGAAATATAATAATTCGCAAAATGAGAGCAAAAATAAAAATGCATTAGAAACTTTTTTACCGAAAATTATATTGACAAACTAACAAAACTCATGTGGTTATGTCGTATAAATTGGAAATTGTTATTAAACATTAAAATTGTATTATTTTATAAAGATAAATACGTACATACGTATATATTATTGTAGATTATCGTAAATAAGTAAATAAAAACGCGACGAAAATATTTTTTTCAAGTAGGTATATTATTATCAATTTAACTGGGTAAAATATACATAAAGTTGTTATTAAAATAATTATTTAATAACTACATATCAATAATTTAATAAAAACAAGATGGTGGATTCGCCTAACCCAGTGATGGCGAACCTATAGCACGCGAGACGATTGTGATAAAAATAATAGATAATATAATAATTTAAAAATTATTCAAATTATAATAATCAAACGAAACGGGCAAACGGAAACGATGAAATTCATACATAAATGACAGATCGCATTGTATAAGCAAATGTTCAGAAGAAGAAGAAGAAGAAGAAGACGAAGAAGAAATACGTAGATAGATTATTAGGTTGACATAATATTTAATAGCAGAGCTATCTTATTTACTGATTAAAGTTTTTCTAACATAAACGACAACTCCATAAAAACTTTAATTTTAAATAAAGTGAAAAATGTTATGTTTGATACCTGTGTTTATTTTGCAAAGTTACCTACGTTATAAAATAAACCATCAATTTGTCAAGAGAAACGCTTCTTGTGATTTGTATTTTGGTTTACCGTTGTCGTGTTCGACAAATTATGTGTTTTTTTTTCGTTGAAACCTTTTTGTTTTGTTTACGTTTTTAACCTACATAATAAAATTAAATAATGCAACTGTTTGGTTTTATTTATCAGATTATGCGATCTTTTCTGTCGCCCTTGCGCTGAACTTATTGTCCACAGGGTGGTATTTAGTATTTAACGATCAATTAAAAAAAAACAAATGATAATCACTTCGGTAGTGTTAAATGTCATTTCTTATTTAAACATTGTTTTACATGATTAACATATATTTTTGAACACATCATAACCCAATGGCAGTGTTGGATTAACTAATATAGCCCAAAGGACTTCCATATTATTTAATTTGGTTGCTTCTAAAATATCTCTAACTTTTCAAATTGAATTTTTTTATTTCTTGCGAGTTAAATGCATACATATATTTATAAAACAAAAAATAATAATAATTAAAAAAAAACTATGAGACATATTATGGTGGATGATTTCTGTGATTATTGGATGATTGTAATATCATTATTAATAAATTTTTGTTGCAGGTATAAGAAGTAGGTAGGTACTAAAACACCATAACTATAAAATTGAAAAAACCGTTGTGACCTGGGTATCATTCAAGTCGTGTTATAATACATATAGAGCAAATCAATAAACGAAATAGAATTAATAATATATACTTTATTATTTTAAACGAATATTATGGTACTACATACAAAGTCAGATATATCCATAAACTTGTATTTCTAATATAATATTTAAGTGTTTGTCAGCGTAATTAAATTATACGCTATGCAAATGGTACAATCTCATTATAAGAATATCATGTTTTGTATTGGTAAAATAGTATTAAGATAGAAGTATTTTAGTTTTTTTTTAAATTTGCGTTTTATCAAATTTGTATGACACATGATAGAAAAGTACTGGAAGAGCATTAACAAATAAATATAATAAAACAAAATAAATAGAGGTAACTAAATTATTCTCAAGAAAAATACATGATCTATTATATTTATATCCTCAAGCAATTTTTGTTGCATATATTATTGAACATAAGTGATTTCAAATACATTTTACCACCATAAATAAAATGGGTTATCGCTGTGAGCTTCTGTAAGTGCGGCCCTTCTAAATCGACGACAAATCTACAGCTTATCCGATCGCATCTAAACGGATTCGTGGCGTGTGGTATAAACCTAACTATCAAGCTGCGAGATTTTACAGATTCAAGTTATTGCCCAGATGATTTTAGTAGCATTGTTTTTCGAAGAATTATTTTTTGCTTATTTTTCGGATTTTTGAAGTACTATTGTACATACTAGATATCATTTTTTGCAATAAAGCAAGTCTTAGGTATTTTTGCAGTGTTATTATTAAAAATATTTTAGTATTATTACCTATCTGGACCAAAGAAGATACGGGATTTAAAACTTTTGTAAAAGAGATGGTATTACTTCATTAAAAAATCAGGCATACCTAATAGTGTTCTTTTCTAAAATTGAACACAATAAGAACGAAAGTCCTGCTTTCATAACCAAAAAATAGTCGTCATCAACAACACTCAATTCTAACAGTTCTAAAACTACATATTTCTGCGCAAGCGCACATACAGAAAAACGGTATGGAGGGGTCCATTTCGAAAAATTATTCATAATAATGTGTTAATGATTTTTTTTATAAATCAGTGGGGGCGGAATTTTCCCGCGCACTTTTCAGGGTGCATTCTCCATACCCAGACACTTTGAGTCTATCAGTGAACTAGTAGCTATAACTATGGGTTTTATCACCTATGAGTTATTGCGACCGGTTGCGTCCACGTGAAGTTATCGAATGGTGATAATTATTAGGATTATTAGTGTCCGCGTGTATCGTCTGCGTTGCTTTCTCTTTTGGACATGAATATTGAAGGAAACATTGGATGCCCAAATGATTAAACTAATTCACAAGCGACACTGTTCTTCCACTGATACAGGCGTCGAGTGTCATGAGAGGAGTGAAGTCATACCCTTTGAGAAGGTTATTTGATAGCCAAATTATCCGCGTCACGATCCTTTGTCGGGAGGTGCTAATGAAGAAGAAGAAGACCTATTACATTCGGCTAAATTATTTGTATTTCTTGTTCCTGGAGGGGTGGTTCCGGTCGTTCCACTACAAAAGTTTACCTCTTCATGTTACTTCATGAAACAATGTTAAAGCGAGTAGTAAAATAAAGTAAAACCTCAAAATAAATAAAAAAAAATGATAAAAAACATATAGCTATAAATTCTAAAATGTAGTATAATTATTAATAGTAATGATACCTATTTAAAAACTATATAAACAAATTTAGATTAAAGAATTAAATAATTATAATATACTTGGATGCGTGCCAAAAGCATCGGGTCAGAGGCGGCTTGTGAACTGGGTGAGAGGGCCGATCCTCCGGGGGTGAGTCGATCGGGGAGGGCCTCAAAGGTTCGCTTTGAGCAGCATCCCCCTCCCTCCGACGCACCCCTCACCCGGGGAAGCCCGCATCACTCTTTCATGATTCAGCGATCAGCGATATCATGCTCGGGATTTGGGAGAAACGGGAGCCGCTGGGAATCGCAGCCTGGCTACTAACAAAACCGCTCAGCTGTGCTGTGTTCATGTTGGATGGGAAGGCTTGCGTAGATTGATGCCTTGCTGTATTTCTCGTCAATCAATAATACTAACTATTCGAATATCACATGGTATTTGTAATTAATCTATTATCGTATATTGTAAATTGTAGTAAATATTGTATACAAACTATTCGAAAATTGTTTCCAAACATGTACGTACATTTTCAAAAAATTAATAAATATTCTGATACACTTGTCGATATAATAATAAGTATGTTTGTTTTCTGACGCGGATGGGAAGCATTGTTCATACCTACAGATTTTCTTAGTCTGGAAAATGCTTTATGGTACAATATTTTAGTATAGACCGGGATCTGCGGGTAGTTTTGCATGAATAATATCGTCACCTCAATACTACAACTAGATAACTCTGGTTTGGTCATAGTTGGGAAAATGAAATTTAAACTTTACTGTTTAACATAAATCTGAGCTGTAATTATTATTTAAAATAAAAATGGATAAATGCGCTTGTCTGATTGGAAACAATTAAATAATCTTATAAAAAAAATATTGTAGATATATTATTTTACTTTTAATGCATTTATGGTTATAAAGTTAACTAATATTTTCAAACACAAAATTAATACAGCTCCCATTAACTTCTGACTTACCTAGTTTTATCATTTTGTAGAGAAGGAAACGTAGAATCATATTCAATAGCTATCTCAAAACAGTGAAAATCAAGTTATCTAGTTGTAGTATTGAGGTGACGATATGAAAGACGCAGTTTATTTTGTAATTCGTTTAAATTATCCTATATACTCGTAGGTACGCGTTTAAGATAGATAGCTAAATGTCTAAGAAAGTATTAATATTATTTATACGTACCTACATATTTATTAAATTAAATGTCAGAAAGTTCAATCAGTGCATCATCGTATAATCCAGCGTTTCCCTATTAAGTTAACGATAGGAATCCACGGAAACTATTTAGAAATCCCTGCTCTAATCTAAATATTTAATATGTAAATATACGGTATTCAATAAAATCTGCTGGTCTTACATACAGTTAACTTTTTAAAATGTAATAACTTTCACTTCAATTTGAGTTAAGTGAATTAATAATAAACACATTGCTTATGTACCCGCTTGACATTAAATTAATAAACACAATTAATAATGATTCATGTGAAAAAGTTTACGTACATATTTTTATCTGAAATTAAATTAAATTAATTCAAAACTCGTCAACTTGTCGTGTAAAGTTAACAATAAAATATATTAACTGTTGATCAGTGGCAATAATTAATTTGTAATTTAAGTCATCAAAATTTTCATCCACACAAAGCTTTTTATAAGTTCTTCTGAATTGGTAGTAGTCATGTAATGAGGAATAAGAAATCATACCAGATACAACTCTGATTGTACGGAAAAAAAAATCATTGGAAGACAATGCAGATAACTCGTGGCTGGGATATCAGTGGTGACTCAAAAATCTATGTTGAATAGCCGTTCACAGTATCTATATATTGTTCAGCAATAAGATAGTCGATCTCCTGCGAGAAGAACAATAAAGAAGAAGAAAGTGTTAGCCTTAGTGGAATAGTTGGCGGTGCAACTAATTGCGTGTGATTCCAAGCCGAGCGACCCGATAAAGTTAATCTCGTGCCAATTGAGCTAAGATTAAGCGAAAAACTCTTCAAGGGAGTGAAGTCTATTAATGACCCCATTTGCTACGTAATAGGTGCTACAGATATATTCATTACCTATACCTGCATACGTACTGTTTAGATACTTATCAAATATATTATGTATTTTAAAATAAAATCGATTTTGTAAAGGATGTTAAGTATAGTTTTATATTTCTCGTGTCGTAGATAATATCTGAATTAAAATATTACTTATATTATTGATTTTATCTCAGTTTCACAGAGAGCATTCAGGTACCTGGATAGCAATGTGTGCTATCAGTACTAACATATGCATGTAAAACATGGATATAAATTAATGTAAAAGAAATCCAAAGAAATATCATAGTGCAGTGGAAGCCAAACCGTGGCGCATTGGATGATTAGGTACATGTGGCGCATTGCATCTCTGCCCCTATTTATTCTGTTGAAGTAGGCGCCATAATTGAATCCATCTTCATAGTTTCAACACCTGAGTGCTGATTAAAAGCATAACAACATCGCGAATAACTGATTCAAATTTGAAGAATTCTCTGCTGCTCTCAGTAACAAATTTAACACCAAACATTGAAAGACTGGCGAAATCCAAACGCTCGAAAGCTCTCGGTGCTGCATCTCGCTCAGAGCTCTCTCTCTCATCACATCCAACAACTGTGGTCCAGAGTTATCTTCACCAAACGATACTCTCCAGCAGCTGTAGCACCATCAGCGGGGTCCACGACAGCGATCACCTTCTCGTCCAAGAGATCATTTCTGACTATTTTAGATTGGTGCTCTAATAAACGTGTGTTTTTTGAATTGGCATAAATTAATTAATTTAATTGCGTGATTGAGTTATTCCTTTTCCTCCCCTAAGTAAAGCAGATCCTATCCCTATCCCTATTTTCCAACCCCAACCGTGAACGTAAGAAGGTAGAAAAGGTGCTTGAGTTGTATGGCGCATCTGAACTCGTCTGTGAAAAAAATTGGCGCATGGTATGCTCCTTTTTTGGCAACCCTTTTTAACACAATGCTTACGGGCCCTTTTAATTAATTTTGTAATTAACGTGGTAATTTGCATTTGAAAAGTAATTAGCAAAAACACAATTTTACGCGGCCCGTAAACTATGGGTTAATAGTGCAACGTGGTATGAAAAAGTCCAGGTAGGCAATAACGCAGAATGATTAAAAAAAAAAAAAAAGAAACCAACGGATAATCTGGGAGACGCACAATGTGATGTCTCCGAACCAGTGAGATTGCTATGAAATGAATATTTTTCTCGACGAATAAATAACAGATTATCCATAATTATTATTCTATTAAATCAAACAGAACTACCATTAAAGGGAATGGGTTGAAATATGGGAGGGAAAATACTTTTATAACAAAAAATATACAATAATAATTATCGCTAATTTCTGAGAGCTTAACTTTCATAAAATCCTACGTAATTAATTACATAGGATTTTATGGAAGTTCCTTTTTATAGCAATATTAATTTAATGTATTTTTTTATGTTCGGTTAATTAAATAAATGACGGAGTACAAACATATTATTTTGTCCGCGGGTTGGTAATTATTTTTATATACCTACTCAAGTATAGAATATACCAAATTCGTTTTTGTAATTTCCAATATAATTTTAGTTCGCTCAATAAACACGCTAGTTCTCAAATATAGGTGACAAATAACTGAATAGTTTTTAAAACGCCTGAGATATGTTACGCCTACCTATGGATGATTGAAACGTCTTACATTAGATGGACAGGATGGACTACAAGGAAAACGGTGTGCAGCAACACCGCGACTTCGATGACTTTACGCCTTTTAAGCGCGAAATACATTATGGTGCAAGTCGCGGATTATCACGTCACGTCAAAGGGAACTACCGCTACGGGGAAAAAGTGTGTAATGTCGTTTTTCTTGGTGTTAAAAATGTTATCAGACTAATGTTTCCATCCCGTAGCACATTTTGAACCTTTAAACGAACATTGTCAGTTGGCAAAATCTGCCGAAATCACCAGAACAACAATGAAGTCACTTCACGTTGAACTGCACTGTATTGACACCTACATGACTCGATGAACGTTTTTATCATATTCTTCATGCCTACACTTTTTCGACTCATGTCAAAATGACGTTTTTTTTGTTTTTAGCGGTTGGCACTATGTATTTTCTGTAGAAATGTTGTCTGTGGTCTGCACGTTGGGTTCTGCTTAAAATATTACCTATGGATGTCATGTCGCAAGTAATTTTAACATACGCACACGTAGAAACTGTTGAAATTAATTGAAATTAACATGAATAATTAATAAAAAATCAAATCACTAATACATTATAGTTGGCACTCTTCATCAGTTCTTCAGTGACTTTACAGAGATGGTGATCGTTCAAAATATTCTGCAAAATGACGAAACCATAGACTTAATTTCGCCGTGACAGCGTGATAGTCAGATGCGACATGCACCATAATGTATTTGGCGCTTTACGGTATACAGGAAGACTTGCGTACATTGGAAGTTATCAACAGGTCAGCTAAATACATAGCAGAATGAATGTGACTGAAGCTACCAAAGTCCACCTCTGACTATAATGCCACGTAAAGAATAATTAGGTGTTACTTTCTCATTCCTGTAACGTTTATGTTTGTGCTGAAACAATCGCAGAGAAACACTCAAAACAAAAAGCGTGAGTAAATTCGCAAAATGAAGTATTAAATTTACTGCACATTACGAGCGACCACGCGCTGCAGACTGGCTTTTTATTCGCGAGGACTAAGTGCCAATAAAAATTTGTATGGGAAAGAAAAGGGCCGCTCCAGACAGATGCGATAGGCTGCAATAGATAAAACATATGATTTAGTAATAGATTTTTCAACTTCATTTATACGCATTTTACGCTCCACCTTTATAGAATACGTTTAGAACTTTATAGAACGAGGCGTTTTTGATAACCTGAATTATCTTAAACTTCAATAATATATTATTTTCAGGCGGAGAGTAACGTTTTTAGCGAAACCTGCACTTTGATTCAATTTCACTATAATCCATACGCATCTGGTAACATTAAAATATTTTTTTTAGTTAAAAAAATAAACTTTAAAAAACTATATGAAATGTGCGTTCCTTGGAAATCAGGTTTATATTAGTATTTGTTGTATTATTTTATTTTAAGCGTCACAATATACGAGGGTGGGTCAATAATTCCTGACCCCGGAAGGTCCTCAAAATAAGCATTTGTCCGATCGATGACTTCTTCATTTGAAAAAAAACGTTGTCCACTTAGCCATTTTTTTAAGTTTGGGAAAAGGAAAAAGTCACTGGGGGCTAAATCTGGCGAATACGGTGGGTGGTCGACCAATTCGAACTTCAATTCTTCAATTTTAGCCATTGATCATAAACATGTGTGAACACGGGCATTGTCCTGATGAAAGAGTATTTTTTTCCTGTATAAATGAGGCCGTTTTTCTTCAATTTTGTTTTTTAGCTGGTCCAATAAAGATGCATAATAATCCCCTGTTATTGTTTTTCCTTTTTCCAAATAGTCAACGAAAATAATTCCACGTGCATCCCAAAATACAGTAGCCATAACCTTACCAGCTGATTTTACGGTTTTCGCCTTCTTTGGACATGGTTCGCCTTCCGCAATCCACTGCTTTGACTGTTCTTTCGTCTCGGGAGTATAGTGGTGTATCCATGTTTCATCTACAGTCACAAAGCGACGAAAAAATTCATCCGGATTGCGTTGCATGAGCGACAACAGGGCTTTAGAGGCCACCACCCTATTGCGTTTATTGTCGACTGTGAGCAAACGCGGCACCCATCTTGCAGAAATATTTTTCATGCCCAATTTGTCATGTAAAATAGAAATGACGCTACCTTTTGAGATCCCTGTAACCTCAATTATCTCACTCAACTTTAATCTTCGGTCACTTAACACCATATCGTGGATTTTATTGATCATTTCTGGTGTAGTCACTTCTACAGGACGTCCTGAGCGTGGTTCATCCTTTGTTGATGTACGACCACGTTTAAATTCATTTAACCAGTTATCAATAGTTGCAAGTGAAGGAGCAGATGTGCCGTGAACTAAATCCAACTCATTTTTTATTTCCTTTGATGTTAACCCTTTTATATTAAAATGTTTAATAACAGCTCTAAACTCAATTTTCTCCATTTTTGTAAACAAGCATTTTTTTTTTAAATGTACGAGAAACACACAACAACCCGACCAATCTGATTGAAACTTCGCAGCATACTGAATCGGTAGTGCCGCTGCATGAAAACAAACCGCTTACAGTACTAGTCGCGCCACCTGTCGGCTTTTCTAAGGACTTATTGACCCACCCTCGTAGTTTGATAAGTTATTTAAAATGTGACAAAACCGATTTTTGAAAATTTTCTAGGTTTAACGCATCTTTTTTATAATTTTAAATACTTATATCGATTTTTATTCAAAATAAAAATGCTTATGATTTGAATTTATTTTTATTTATATATTGAACCGAACTTTTATGCGGTCACAGTACCAATGTTCGAATCGACATTAATAAAAAGGATTTTATATTAAATAAATTCATTTATGTTTTCTCTAAAAATCGATGTTTTTAAAAAACTATATATATTTTTTCAAAAATCGATTCGTCACCATCTAAAGAACACATCAAACTAAAATTTAATCGTTAAAATATTCATAAAATACGATGTAGTAGTAAAACCCTGACTTCCAAAAAATGTACATTTGTATGTAGTTTTTTTCAAAATTTTAAGTTTATTTTTTAATATTCCACTACTATTGATTAATTAAAATGAAAGCCATCAAAAATGTATTCAATTAGAGTTTTTAATTTCACTTGCAGTGGCATTGCGATCACCATGAGTATTTATAATATATTATTAAAAGGTAGATAGGTAGTCATCTTAGTTTTGTTGTAAATAATTACCTAATTTAGTGTTCAGAGTAAAGCGTAGCCCTTATTTTTTTAGACGGACTCATCAACAATATGGTGCTCGAGATTTCCGTCTACAGGCCGATTATACGTTCACATAAAATCTATTCTTCTACTATCGAGTCTTCACAATAACAATTCTAATAATATATATATGTATGCGAAAAACCACTTGACTCTCTTCCCATATTGGATGAAATTATTGCCGATGACCCCAGTCGCATTGAACCACATGTAAGGAGCTTCAACTTTATTGTTTACGTCGTCTTCTCCGCAAACCGCAAAGTAAATCACAAATTATTACAACTTCTCTACAAAATAACACTTTTACGTGTTTACCTCATAAAGACATAAAACAAAGTTAATATATTTATATAAGATGTATTGTCTGAGAAAACCTACAAATAAATTACATAACAAAAGTCGGTACAGTTCAATATTGACCATCGCAGGAAACAATTGAGCGCAGGCGAGGAGACTATGTTATACTAAAAAATATTACCAGGTGGCAGAACCACCTGTCAACATTCTCATACGTCTTCTCCGTGTCTCTCTTTCAGTCATACGTTTATGTGTATGTTATGACTCAATTATTTGCCTGCGAGAGCTATTGCATCATCCTGACGGAGTCTTTGTAGAGTCTCCTGATTTTTCCTCATCCATAATGTCTTGGATCAACATGAATTGTGTATGTTGCCTTAAGGTTACAGGAGATTACACCACCTTATCCCTATTACAAATTATCCTTAAATTTCTTGGATAACACACTAATTTCTCAATACTATAATCACTCAATATGCTATTACCGCACTGTAAGAAATCTGTCAAACTATTATGAGATTATCATTTGTCTTCTCTCACGCTCTGATTAAAATAAAGGTTTTCTCCAATTCTTCAAATTTAGATTTTTACGTGTATGCTTAAGGGCAGACATGCTCAGCGTAGGTCAAAATGGAGCTTTTATCGTATTTTCAAAGCATGATCCTGGACATTCCTTAAACGTTGTAGATAATCTATGTATATAATTTTGAAGCCTTATTATCCTTTATATTTATTTTAAAAATTTGATGACTGCATAAAGTATTTTTATTACATAAAATAGTATTCTTTTAAACCTCTCGCTCTAATGTTTTAGAATGGGGAATGCCAAAAGAAATGGCGTATTTCAAAAAAACACTACCTTATTCTTAGGTCAATAATTATTATAAAGCAATCATTATTCGTAGGATGTTTATCACATTTGAATGGTCAAAGACATAGCTTATAATCGGCGAGTCGGGAGTAAAATGATGTTAACGCGCGTGTTTGAACATGTACCTAACCGGAAAAAAAAAATATTTTTTTTTAAACGGTACATGTGCAAACACGGGCGTTAACATCATTTTACTCCCTACTTCAATTATAGTTTGTCAATTTATTGCTACGGCCGTATGTTGTAGCTTAACCACTGGGGAATGCCAAAAGAAATGGCGTATTTCAAAAAAACACTACCTTATTCTTAGGTCAATAATTATTATAAAGCAATCATTATTCGTAGGATGTTTATCACACTTAAATGGTCAAAGACATTGCTTATAATTATTAATATCTTTAGAATTATCTTCAAATGTGTTAATCTTGCCCATTTTTTAAATAATAAAATGCCTAATTCTTGTCAAATTTGGGATCACAGAGATTATCAATATAATTTTTTATCGTAAATATTTCACTATAATAGTGTCGACATAAATTATAATGATGGTTTTATAAATGCGTTTAAAAATTAATAAATGTAAAAAATCTTAACACCACTGCACATTTATGTACTGAAATAAAACATTAGAGCGAGAGGTTTAAAAGAATACTATTTTATGTAATAAAAATACTTTATGCAAAGGACATAAATATAAAGGATAATAAGGCTTCAAAATTATATAAATAGATTATCTACAACGTTTAAGGAATGTCCAGGATTATGCTTTGAAAATGCAATAAAAGCTCCATTTTGACCTACGCTGAGCATGTCCCCCCTTAATACGTCTTCTCCCTGTTCCACTCTCTTTTACATATTGTCATATGTTTTTTCTCATGCATTACAGACAGTTCAAGATATTATATTATTTACCAAGGTAATTATTATATAGGGTTGCTTTCCTACTTCTTTGTTTTCTTTATGGTTAGTTGATAAAAAAGAATATCTGTAATAGTGTTTATGTTACAGGCCCTTTTGAAGTAAGTTGATGTAATTTTCTTATGCTTTGGGTAATATTTTATATTCAATTCGTGAGAATATAATATAAGATTTTTGTATAGTTTAATAATTATATGACTAATATGCATTATTTTAAACCTTGCTTTTGAAACTTCTGATAAATTGATTCCCTTGTCTGCGGCAGGGTTCGAAATGGACCGGAGCGCACCGGAGCGACGTTCCGGTTCATGAAATCGGAAAAATTATCGATCCGTTTCGTTTGTGGGCGAGCGAACGCATTCGTCTACAAATGTTCGAGACCATAGACCATTTCGCTAGTGCTCGCACTAGACGCTCAGAATTAAAATATAATTTTCTATTTTTTTTACGTTATATAGTATTTTTAAGCGGTCAAAATGCAACCATTAGGTAAAGATATCCATAATTTAAGTTATTTTAAAGAAACACTAGGTCACTGATATTAAAATATATAATAAAATACAAATAAATTATCACGAACATGTATCAACTTACCTATGAAACGTAATACCATCTTCTTGCTTATCAGTACGGCTACCACATTTTAAGACAGCACACAAAACCATCTTTTCTACTTAATTAACTAAAAATATTTACCATTGACTTTATGTTTAACACAAAAATATCAATTTTAGCAGCTCGAGCTCGCAAGTTATCGACGCTATATGAAGCGTTTCGCCCCGATTTGATGGCGATACTTTTGGAAACTAGCTCACAGATATGTAGATCTTTTATCTTACTCCAGCGCGTGTCGCAGAGATTGTAAGGGTGCCCAATATTTTCTCACTCGCACTCATGCATCGTTTTTGTTCAGGCCTTGCCAGGATCAGTTCCTTCCACTTGATTGACCAGTTGAAAAAGTTACGTTGAATCAAACGAACCCGGTCCTTATGATTATTATGTCAAATACCTACATACTATATAATATATATATTCATTACCTAATTCAATGTCTTTCCAGCCACACAACACAATTTAAGTGATCACGTGTTCTCTCACTCTGTGTTTGCGTGTGATTTCGAAATAATTACATTTTCTTCCACGTGGATTCATCACATTTTTATTCACTTTTGTAGTCGTGATCCCACTTTCAACCAAATTCTCTGATTTTTGTATAAATATACATATTTAAAAATAAATAAATGTAAATGTGAATTTCCGTCCGATGAATGTAATATGTAATTCAATCATTAAAATACTGATTAATAATAAATTTTACACATAGTCAATATTTTTCCTGTTTACTATTTTGTGGTCGGCGACCCCATGGAAATCACTTTGAAACTACCATACAGTTGCGACCCATAAGTTTGGAACCCGTTCTTTACAGAATACATATGGGCAAACTAAAAAAAAGCAAAGTTTGTCACGTCTCATAACTTTGATGTTGATCAAGTTTTCTTGAAATCATCTCTTTAAAGGTATCAAACGTAATAAAATAACACCAAGTATGAGGTGTATCTATAATTTGCATCGATAACACGTTTTGCGCGCTCAAGTAAGGCATTTATTATATTTTGAACTTCCTTGTAAGTTGGTGGTCAAGATTTTAACGGGGTGATACGGCATTTATTTGTAATCGGATGCCTGCATCCTACAAATACCTATGCAATATTTGCTGCAGCATCTATGTATTGATTGAGTTAGTATTTATTTAGTAGAATTTCATGTTTATATATTATAATATAAATTATATTCAATTTTGCTAATTGTCACACCATCATCTTGATTCAAGACTATAAAATGAAACGATTTGTTTCCATTCAAGTTTTCATGACGGAGAACCTTACTATATTTCACTCCAGCATATAACTATTTAGGAATAATAAATAAATACTTATTCAGTATTTTCTAATCCGCATTAATCTAATTGACTATACTTTAAAATAGGATATTAAGAAGTATGTGGTTCAGTATACTATGGTTTTAATAGCATATCAAAAATTAATTGAATTCAAAGTTTTCTATTATGTCACAATATTATATTTATCGGAGCTATGATATTATATGTAAAGCAATTATTAGTATCAAGCAATTCGATCAGTATTGGTCTTGCTCATTTAGAGAGGCATTGTTGACCAATATTAAAAAACTGCTTGAACTGATATTCAAATTGATTTATTTCACAACAAAATAATATATTCTTTTTCTTCGTCGAAAGTTCGTTACTGAGGATAGTGACCCGGAGGATTTGGGCATCAGGTAGCACTCTCCACGGCTTGGGTTTATCTTGGTATGCAGAGCATATGTCAGTAAAAATCCCTTGGCACTCTTAATATGTTCCGTCCATCTGGAAAGAGTACTGCTTTCCGTCCGAAAAACCACAAGTTTTTCTAGACTGAAGACATTCTTCGCTTAGGGCGTTTAGGCTATCTATAATACCAAAAAAGAGTTCGCTGATGACGAACTGGATTGTTTGTTTAACCATTCACAATACTCTCAACATTCGTCTCTAATAAAATATTTCAAATACTCAAGCAAATGCTTCCTTTGACTTACTCTTGCTTTTATCTATAAATAGGTAGGTAATTTAGTAATATATTTGATCTTCTAAATAAATTGGTTATAGTATTAACATAGGATTTTCACCATTACTAGTCTCAATTCGAAAAATAAATCGTTGGATCAAACTCGCCAATAAATGCCATTTTGGTATTTTAATGTTCCCGAAAAACAGCTCGCAAGAAAAACTAAAACAACACTCTATTTAACTAGTATGTGCCCAGTATTAATGTATAGATCTGAATGCTGGATACTCACCAAATGTGAAAGAGAAAGATGGATATATTTGAGAGGAGAGTCCTGAGTATGATCATATGGCATATAAAAATGCAAAGACTACGCTGTATCCACGTGTATAGAATACATGAGGAGTTACCAACATAACGGAAGGGCTATGTGCGCATGCTCTAAAGTCAAAAGAAGACCTGGACGGCTGAAACTGAAACGGTTGAGCTGCACCTCGGAATATCGAAGAATTCTCTCCCAAAGCAACTGGAAAGCATCTCTGCAAGATCTTTTTAGAGTATGGAAGATTTTGGAGGATTATAGTGCCATAAATTATGATGATTATCTATTAAATGACAAGCTTGTATTTACCTTATCTGACGCAAACTTTGTCTCATATCATGCAGTAGATTGGGCCGCTGCATAGTATTATGATAATATATGAGCATCAGTTCTGCCTTGGAAATGTCAACAAGTAAGACATCACAACTAATTTAAATATCTTATATTCGAATCGCATACAATTTAATTGAAATAAAGCAATTAAAATAAACTGTTTTATTTTAATCAATACAATTATTTATTAACAGAAAAATGTTCACTTCACTTCGAAATACTCTTGTCAACAACAACTCTCAAAATAATTATCAATCCATTGTTTATAATAATAACAAAAAAAATACAAGAATATCAACCACCTTACGATAAGTAAATGTTGTTTCGTATTTAGAGTACATTGTAACACAGAGCAATCAATCGCGACACACGAATGTGCTTTAACGACACGTATGATGGAAGGAAGCAGCGCTAAACGCCAAGGTGACCGGGTTCGAATCCCAGCCTCTTTACACGCGCAATAATTTATAATAATTATTGTTATTATTAAGGCGCCGTTCTGTGATCGGGGCTTCGCAATAATGATATACGGACATGCGCATTACTTACCGTCGGAAATATCAAAAGCAGTTTTTCAGGATTCAGTACACCTGTTGCAAATCAAAGTATTCAATAATTATACTCAGCGAATACGCACGTGAGGTATGTCCGACGCCTCGGGATAGTTTTTGATTTTTATTTCAATAACTTACTAAAGTCAAGAAATCCCCGAGTGAAACGGCAAACAATTTTTGAAGTTATACTTCTTTTGGCGCGTTTGGGAAAACAGATCAGAGTGCATTTTTGGCGTGTGACGAAGTTGCGTGCGCCGATGTAACACAAAATTTATTATTATGATTATATACATTTCGGTCTTAAAGGTACATGCGCATGCGCATAGTGTCATTTAGTTAGTCGTTCAATACAACTAAGTAAAGAGCACGTCTTGTAAATATAACCAATATTGTGTCATAATAAATATAATATAAGATTTGAGGCTATATTTATGTAAGTATTATTTATGAGTAAAATTATATATCAATAAATAAATAAATTTTGTGAATGTTGAGTTGGTAAATATTTCAAAAAATATATTAAAATTTGATTTTTTATTAATTCATGAGCACTTCTGAATCGATTATAACCGCTGTATGGCAAAGATGAGTTTTGGTCCAATACAATAATTAAATTACAATTATCAAGACAGTGATATATGAGACACAGATGAATCGCGTACGTTTTCATCAACCCAATCCACTGTAATATTAATAGACTCAGGTAACGGCATATTTTGTTTTGTTACGCTAAATAAATATAACTTCTAACAAGCGTACATAATAAGTACACACACCGATTTTTTCTTTTTTATAGAAATTAGATTGAAATAAAAAAGTAAATAAGAAAGAATAAATTTTCTCTATATGAAGGATATTGTACTTCATCAAGCCTGAATCGACCAATTGCTGGATGAATGCCTAATACCATTCCTCTCAGTCCTGTGTATTACCGCTTGGTTACACGCTCTCCTATATCCATATTATCCGCGTCGGTTCAGCGCTTCGTCAATCTACCTTTTGGACGTTTCTACCCATTGGATACTAGTTGCTGGGTGTTGGCTTTTTTCTGTTATGTGTCATATCCATTTAATAATGATATTATAACCAAAATATAATTATTATATCGTGTAAGAGTAATTGTAATTTAGTAAAATAGACATTTACTAAAATACTAGAACTAGGTCAACCAACTATCACTTATAAACTATAGACGCACAATTATTGAATAAAACCTTATAGAAATCATAACGGTATAATAAAAATTAAAACTAGTTTCGTCCACTCAACTAGACATTTTTAACCATTAGAAAAATATATTTTTTCCAGCATTTTTTTTCTTTTTTATTTATTTATTTTAATGAAAACAATAAAATTTACGTGGACCTATAAAATAATGACCATGTGCTTTGCTCTCGTCATTTTAATACGTCCTGTTATGCTGTGCTGTAATGAACTTTAGTTGCCTATCAAAATCATGATAGGAGTGTCCCATGAACAATATGCTGCACTATTTCTATTTTGAATGACTTTTCGACTACTATAATAATATGCAGTTAATTTCCATTTCCAGAAAATGCTTTTAATTAATAATTAAGTATACCTAACCTTGCTCAATTGATGCTACGATATATTTTTAATGAGAACGGATGTAATGAAAAAATATCCCCATTAATAAAAAACTAGTTTTCAAGATAATAAAAATTTATCTGGTAAATTCATTTTTTTTGTTTGGAATTTTGAATGAATGAATTGTATTTGTGCAAGGCTACGAAAATTCTTGATTGAATGCGTAAGCAATGCAATGCCAGTGTCCATACGTTATTATTGTAGTGCACCTGGCGCATAGGTACCTAGCGGGAGTCGAACAGCAGTTCTACGTGACGGGAATGATGCATCACTGCAAGTCACTCGACTACAAAACGGTCCTCGCCAGAATGATTGCAAACGGCGCTCGGTGCACGATTATGGGCAAAATATGCTAATTAGATTAATTGAATACGTCTGCCATTTATTCTTTGATATATTTTAAGCTTTTTATTATAAATTCGCTACTTTGTAACTGGGCAAGTTGTGAAAACCAACTCAATTTATTTTTTAATATAGCTTGGACAAAATTATTAATTGATGGTACGTACATACGGCAATTAAAATAAACTAAATGACGAGTGATAAAATAAATGAGATGAGAAAAACGTGATAATATAAAAGTAAATTGAGTTACTAGTGGGAATAAAAATATGAATAACAGTAATGATTCTGACAAGTGAGTTAAACGAACAAACGTATTATAAACATTAAAAAGAGAACGTCTATCTAAATTTACACAAATATGATAATTGAAATATATCGATATCCAAAGCAAATAAATAAATACAATCTTTTTTTTTGTAAATTCTAGTGACAATGACAGGTTAATTCTTCACATTGGGATGACAAACAATTTGATGATCCCGATGTATTATATATAAGAGGCACGTGTCATATCAATACCGGCAATCCTCTTATATCGTGTCCGCGCGAGAGATGACCCTAACTAGACTCTTCCCAATTATATCTTGGCAGCGTTGGTCTTTGGTTGGCCGCATTGGTTTCAAACATTGGAGAATAAAATTATATTCGCACAATAAAATAAACGTTTCACTGAGAACTGACAACATTGAAAAGATGAAAGTCACATCGGAAAAGGATGGATTTCAAAAACGAGCGACAACTGTCAAATGATTGATTTTTACTGTGAAAAAATAGTTCACTCATTTGCCGATAGATTATTATACTTAACGAATTACCCATAACACTCAAAACGAATAGGTGTCTCAATGAAAAATACATTTTGATCTTCTTAGTTCCGTGGGAGCACTCGGTATAATCTAAAAGGCGGCATATTATGGAAGTAATTAAGAGGAAAATTGCAACCGTATAATTAATAGTAGTAATATTGTGTTGTGTGAATAATATTTTTAGGATTCGTATAGTCACCAAACGTCCATGATGGCCGAGGTGAAATAATGAAAATATGGTAGGTAGTTGTTGAATTGACATACAATTTGAGACTGAAATAATATAGAGGATGACATTTAGAGTTGCTTATTGGTGGAAAATTGATTGAATTGATTAGGTAATCTTCTTTCCAGGTCTAAAACCTGCGGGTCTATTCTAAACACAAGGCGACTATCGATCGCTACAGTGAAAAAGTGATAGTATTTATTATATATTTGTAATGAGGTATTATAATTGTTACAATAAGTTAGCTGTTTATCTCGCTCTAAATTTTATCACAGCCAAGAGAGGTGCTGTTAAAATAGCACTCGTTTCAACAATTATAACCAACTTATCGTAATTGCTACAATCAGTGCTAATACTTTCACACAAACCTACCCTATGTTTGATAATAATTATCACTTTAGCGGTCGATAAGTATAGAATAGACCCACAGGATGTTTTAGTGAAAACTTTTCTATCTGTGGAAATATCCGTTCCTTTAGCTTAAATATGTTGATACTGACCGTTTTTATTTGTTTTATTATGCCTGTTAATTTGTCCAATAAATTGTAATACGACATCATAGATATTCTTAATAATACTTACAATAATTAATTGTCTTCGATATTCAATTGTATATAAGAATCTTAATTATTAATAATATGATATTATCATGTATGCTATGATGACTCATAGATCGCAGGAAAAAACATAGTCGGGAATAAAAGGGGAATATTTAAAGGAAAAAAGATGATGCAAGCGGTGCAGTGTCAGATTACGCGAGAAGATTTTTTATTGTCTTTGATCATTCTCTTTTCGTTTACATTTTCAAAGTGCGAGTGGCGTTGTCCGATCACGAAGGATACCTCTCTAGGTTTGATAATCATTATAATTCGATAATTTTACAGAATCTATTCGAAACTTTTATTATAACGAAACTAAGAATTAGATATATGAATTAACACGTTTCTGTTGACTTTTTTATTCTTCGTTGTTATGATATTTGAAACATAAAAAATTGCATTGAATGTAAAAATAAAAGACGTGTGCGCAATATAATAGTGTATGCAATCTGAGTTGATCCACCCTCCACTTAATTAGTAAATAGTTACAATAAATAATCATATCCCATATTCGAGTAGTTGATTGAGCGCCCAACTTTGGAGCCAAGGGAACGGAGTCGGATCCCGCAAAAATGATCCAGAACAAAGACACAGTAAGGTGAACCGTGAATGTTGGATAATTTTATAATATGTACCTAAATTACCGCGAGTGTGGTCATTTACTTTTAACACTCACGACAATAATAAATATTATGTTTTTGTACATGTTAATAGAATGATATTATAGTGCCCAATATATAAATGTTTATTAAAATGAAAAGTATAATTGTGTTATTCAACAAAATAAAATTATAATAAAATTTCGTAAAATAATTTTAAACCTCGTGTAACCTGATACCTAATAAAGTCAATATTTTTCTTAAATATATTCAAAATAAAGAATAATATATGTACTTACTAAAAAAGTGACAATATCTTTGGAGCTGAAACATAATCTGGATGGTCGAAAATCATTTTTGGGCGAAATGCACATTACGTTGTATTACAATAAATTATATAAGTATAATATACTATGTATTCCAACAATAATTACAAAAGATACGAATGATGACAAAAACAATAAGAAGAGAATTATTTAGTTTTTTGCCTTGCATAAACATCATAAATTATGTTTTTCCTTTAATCCACTTTACCTTTGGGATTCAGATTTGTTTTATAGACACGTTTTTCAATGGTTGCTGATAGAAATTTTCAGAGAATATAAAATACTACCTCATCGTTTTTACAATACGCTAATTAGGTAAGATATGAGGGACGTACCGATGAATAGAAAGAAGTGACGCGATTTTGTGCTTGACCTATGCTCCGACGCTGAAGCATGATAGCTTTGAAACGAGTAAATAAGTGAGTAGGTATACCAATATAGATCTAAAAAAAGATTAATTTAATTAAAAAAATATAAGTAGCGTATTCTTCTGTTCCTCAATTCATTTACACGTCAGGATGAAGCTAAAAGGCGGTCAGAAGACAGACTACGTCATCATGTCACTATTGTCTGATCTTTGCTCTGCACTCTCGGCAGACGCTGTAGACGCATATCTTTACAAAACCTTCGAATCAGGCCGCGGGGATGAATAATAGGGAAGTGCACTCAATTTGAATGCGCTCCATATTATTCCTTCGGCAGCAAACGAGTGTCGAACCAACTGGTCTGAACGACTTCGAGTGAACCGAAGTCGGGCGCGTCGCAGGTGGCTTTGCTAATCAACACACTTGTACTGACGCAGGAAGGTAGGTATACGATTAAATTATCATCACTACTGTTTTAAATCCACGCGTACACAATACACACCAAAGTCAGGCCCGGCCACTTTAGTTAAATTTTACCTATATATTAATCATTGTATCTTTACACCATTATAAAAACAACTACCTATTGACGAATAATTCTAATTTCTAGTAATTTACTTCACAAAATTAGTAAGTATACAAGTATGACTTCCGTAGGTAAATGTGCCGCAGACGATGTCTGGAGATTTTATAACTTTCTTTTTAGACAAAACCAAACCTAACCTAACCTAACCTAACATAACCTAAACTAATCTAACCTACCCCAACCTACTAGTCGAAGATCGAAAAGCCTATGCACCAACAGAAAAGAGTAGGTATTTATTATAATTGTCTACATGGAATAAACTGTTTTCGTAAAAAAAAATATAAAAGCTCATGACAACATCTGCGGCACAGTTACCCTTCCGTAAATCATGATATTGACAAAACTATTCTTATTTAGCAACTCTTACAAGTGATCATGATACTAAATAAGTAACCATTTTTCAAAAGCACGTGGAGACCGATGTATAAAGTGCAGGATTATGAGATACTTTTATGAAGATGTAAGCTTCTACAACAAACTCCAAATAATGGCAAAATTTTATCCGTGTATAGGTACATTTAATAATGATGCTCTTGATTGAAAGATGATAATATTAACATCATGTAGGTGAAGTTTGTGATCCAACTAGGATTGAAACCCAGGATCTTTAGAATTTGATATTGATAATTCAGGTTACTAATGAGTAATGTATCAATAAACTCAAGTTAGTATTTCTGCAAAATAAAATAGGCATTCCGTTTCATGATGAATCTATTGAATAATAAATAGTTGTAAATTAGAATGGACTATATGGATGCAGAACATAATATTATGATACTAACCTTAAAACTGCGTAAAGACGATGAGAATCACTATAGGCATAAACACTAGCCTGTTGACGGCTTTAAGGTTAAGCTACACTGCACTACATCGAAAGCAAGACAAATTTGAATCACCGTGTTGATATTTATTTTATTGCATCGTCTGCTTGTAAGGTAGAATTATTATTAATTGAGCGCAGAACACTAATTTGTGTATACGTCTTGTTTGGCTGTTGAGCAGATCTACACAATTTTAATGTTGAATTACGATTTTGACACTGCATTTTCACGAGGATTATTGCGGTGTATTGTTGTACCACATGAAGGTGACAATGAAAGTTGGAAATAGGTATTTGGGGCAAACAAATAATTAATATGTGACGATCTGATGACTTTTATAGCCTCTGGTGAAGAATAAAGACAATGTATTATAATTTTTGGAAATTCTAAAGAAACTATTCTAATATGAATACTGAAAATTACCTTTTATTTTCAATAAAGCGTGAAATATTTAACTGATATGTTTATGTAGTAATAATTTATTGTCAAACATGGGAATGAAATTTAAAAGACGATAAATATGGTTTGAGAAGATGCATGACATAGCGTGCAGGGTCAGGGATAGAAAAAGAAATAAATGGGTAAGACCGCAAACAATAATGCAAGCATCACCGTACAGGTGGGTAGGCCACATCATTGAAAGAACAGACCACCATTAAGCAAATCTGACCATCCAGTGGTAGGTATATACCCAATAGATAAATAGCAAAAATGAGCCCGTTTTATTGTATAAATAATTAATATTAATATAATAATAGTGCGTGACAATGAATGACTAAAGATCAGCGCTCGAAATGAAAGATTTTACCAACCGGAACGCTCGATAATTTCCTGAAACTACATATTTACGTAGTAGTTGTATGTATTGTATGGAAATACACCTCCCAAGATCAGATGGTCAAATGGAGTACCTTTCTTTAAACATGTGGCATGCAAGTTTAAGGCATAACGTTATCGGCGCCCGTAGATGATTTTTTTTTACTATGATTCCGACAAGTTTCGCATGAACTTTAAAACATATATAGAAATTAAATTAATTTTATTAATTCACGAATGCATTATTTAATTTTTCCACGAGACGAAGCGATAATTTCGGGTATTTCACGAACAGTAGCTGCGCTCTGGTGCGTTCCGGTCCATTTCGAGCGCTGCTAAAGATGGAGAACAGTGGAAATAGCCATCCAATTATTAATGGATCGAGAGTGACATAGTTAATATAATTGTATTTTAATTCCGAAATATAAAACCTTGGTTCAAAGAAATTGATATTATTAATTTGTGGGAGTCCACAACATTTTATATTAATAAGTTTCTTACTACGGCCCTGAGTAAACACCCTGGAGACAATTATTTAAGGCGTAACCAGTTAAAAGAATCCGTTTTGTGTGTCACAGAAGAGATATACTCTGCGACTGTACCGAATACCTACCTACCAACTTGTGTAACCCCAAATTAAGCAATTTGTGGTTAAATAATTTAGTCGAAACTATACCTACATAATATATTGTGTACGAAGTGAGCTTATATTTAACGTTTCAATCTACAGCTATGTTACAAAGCCACTAATTAAAACATCTCGTTGTCAACAGAAATACAGAAATAATAAATTTTAGAAATAACTTAGAAACATAAAACAAACATTTAAGCAATTAGATGGTTATACGGGGTCTTTATGTTATACGGTAAAAAAAAATAACAACTTTATTCTGATACAATATTAATTATGTTGCAAACGTATAAATATAAAAATTTACAACACTCAGGGGCGCACACAGAAAAATGGTTTGGGGGGTTCATTTATTGAAAAAAATACTCATTATAATTTATTAACGTTTTTAAAGCGGCAGGAGGGGCCAGGGTTAAAAAAAGTCGGTACTATTCGGTTATCAGGAATACAGCGAAAAACACATTTTGAAAATAGCCGATAAACTGGATTATTTGTTAGGTTAACCTAACCAAACATAACCTAACCTAACCTAAACTAACCCAAACTAACAAATAATCCAGTATATCCGGTATTTTCAAAATGTGTTTTCTTGTATTGTATATGCTTCATAACTTTGCACTCCGGCTCTAGGATGAAAATGATGTAATATATTCTAAAAGTATCATCATCATCAGCCTGAATCTATCCACTGCTGGATGAAGGCGTCTTCAAGCTGCATTCACTTCTCTCGGTCCTGTGCATTGCGTTGCCATCTACTTCCGCAGAACTTTATCATTTCATCGATCCAGCGGCCTCTAGACTTTGCGGACGTTTTGTACTTCTTGGATACCACTGGATGACTAGATTTGTCTAACGATTGTCTCTTCTTCGAGATATGTGTCCAGCCCATCTCCATTTAAGGCTTTTAATAAATTCTATTACATCGCAAACCCTTGTCTGCTTCTTTATCCACTCATTAGTCTTTTTGTCCTTTCGCGTTATGCCCAGCATGCACCTCTCCATACCACGTTGTGCTACTCTAAGTTTCTGGATCTCTCTTTTACGTAGGGTCCATGTTTCACACGTATATGTGATTACGGGAAGCACACACTGGTTGAACACTTTGCGCTTTAGGCACAGTGGAAGGTCACTTTTGAAGAGATTATTCAGGCGGCCAAAAGCACTCCAGCCTAGCTTTACTCTGCGAACAATTTCATCAAATATACATCCATCTATAGACATTTGTCTCAAATATATAGCTTTTTACTTGTTCGAGCTGAGTGCCATTGATGAGGATCTCTTTTTGGCCCGCAAAGCAGTTGAACGTGACTTTCGTCTTTGTTACATTTTTTTTTTTTTACATATTATATTATCTATATATTTATTTATTTATTACTACATATATTTATAGAAGTGAATATCATTTGATCTAATTTTATGCGAGGTAATCAGGCAAATAGGTGTATCAGTGTACTCAAAAGTGCAAATAAAGTATGTATACCTACTCTATCACCATTGGGCATTGAGCATTCATAACTATCCATTTAATAACATATGTTTCTACTAATTGGCTTTATATCTTATATCTATGAAATATATACCTACTAATAAAATAACCGGTGTTCAATATAGTTAAATAATATTAAATATATATGCCATGTTCAGTCATATTAATCATAATTACTCTCGCTTGAGTACTCGCATCAATGAAACAATTCATACCGCAGGAAATACTGTTGAAACCTTCACTATGTACCTATAATATTTTCTGGAGGACATCTCGTTATTCATCAGACGTATTCAGGTCAAAAGGTTAGTCAGACGTAGTGCATCTGCAGCGTAGCCAATTCACAATTAGCTACACAACCCGATGTAAATATTCGCCTACTCCCGAAATGATTCCCTAACGTCTTATTATTTACGATAAATGATTGTTAACCAATTACTCTAGATATTATTTCCATGCCCTGAAACCTAGCACATCTAAAAAACAACATTTTTCCAAATGCGGAATTCTAAACACAGCTTCAGAAGCAAATATTCTACTGTGATCTTGGTGTTTATTAAATATTGTTTTATATTTGTGTCATCTAAGATCAACTGAACCAATAATAGTATTCCGCACAGTGCACACAACTGCATAACATTCACAACCAGGATCGGCAAAGATCTTCCCGGAAAGTTAAAATAATTAAAAAAAAAAAAAAACTTTCACGTTCATTAAACCATGGTATACACCAAAAACTATGTTTAAACGTGGTGATTAGTAGGGGTTTGTGATCTTGTTAGTGTTAACCATAATTTTTTTCACAAAGTATTTCAAAGAATCTTTTAAACATAAAAAGGTTGAGAAACAAACTACTTTTTGACATGTTGGTACTTATTTATTAAGGAAACAAACAGTTACATTTTGAATACAAAAATATATTTAAAAAGAATTTTTTTCCGACCATGTCCGATCCTAATAGGATCATATGGGCCTCCACAGAGTAGAGGTTTGTATTAACAGATTTTGTTTTTTTTACGAGAAATGGATGTCAGCCACTTGCTCAACCTATTAGGTCCATACCCTGACTCACACACAAATTGAAAAACAATATGTGCACTTGCCAGACCCAGGATTCGAACCTGAGACCCACAGCATGGTAGTCCAACGCTTAAGCCGCGCGGCCACCGTGGGTGTTATTATGTTATTATAGAATAGTGAAATTATATTGCAACCAACAAAGTTTCTATGTATAAATTATAATATAGTTAAGCCTAATAAGAATAAAAAGTGAGAAAGTAAGAAGAGCATAAATATAACGAAATTACATATGAAAAATGAGGAATAATCATAGACAAAAATAAGTTATATTATATAATATATACATACATTTTAAATTTGGTTAATATCCATTATTTAAAATTTTGGAGATAGCGCGTTTAAACGAAACAGATGTATTGTTGAAAGGATCAACGGTGGAGAAAGACATATTGTAATTTAAGAAGAGCGCCGAATAAAGGAGTTTTGTGTATAATTTGAATCACTACGACTAACTACGACTAACTTTGTACCATAGCTTGGTTTCGCGTAAATCTTGATGGACAGTTACGAGTATTAGAAACCCACCCTTTCGAGTTGGTTTGGCGAGTCAACAAAACCATTGATAATTTTGTAAAGAAAATACTGTCGTGTCGAAAAATCATGTCGACTTTCAAATTTAATATGGTACCATGAAAGTATTGGTATAATATAAAATTTATAAGTATCACATCCCACAATTTTATGTGAATATTTTTTTTTATCATAAGTTTATTTAAAATTACATTACATAATATTGTTAGGTAGGTACTTATAATAATTGTGAACATAAATAATATAATTTTATGAAAAGGTCGTATTGACTGCAGCCAGGTACGATTCAATAAATAAGTGTTCGCAAACAATACATTGAAAGGGAAGAAAAGGGTATAAGTACCTACATATATTTGCATTTTATATTTACAATAAAGGGTTATAATGCATTATTATTATGTATTGATATTCCTTTTATTTATAGAGCTCGTTCAAATATATTTAAAATGTAACAGAGAAGTGTCATAAGTTTTCCATTCTTTAAAGTGAACAAAATTAATACCGTTAATTATATCGGTATAATAAAATATTTATTATATAGCTGAAAATAATCTTTATTATATTTTTCACTTACATTTTTGAAACCTTGCTGTTAAAATGTAATACATACACCAATGGAACATAAGATAATATCAGGTGCATGCTGAACATAGCAGGCGAAAAAACGAAATAGTTCAATAAATATACAAACAAGTGTAATGTAACAGAATTTGCTAACCATTGGTAGAAATGTTCAAATACTAGATATATCAGTGGCGAAAAGTGATTTTTGGAAAGAGGTAGGCTGTGGAGATCAAAGAAAAAGAGCACACTTGTCAGGAATACTCACGAGAAATAAGACGATAATACGATATTACTACTGATGAATAGGTACACACTAATGTCAACTTCACACGAAATCAATGAAATTTCAATACCTCACTGACGATATAGAATTGAGCAATGAATATAAATGATGTATTTTCCTATACCTACACGTAACATACGCCTAAAAATATATCATCGCTAAATATTATCAACAGCCCAATATGACAAACAACTAAACAAAAAAATAATATACTTATATGTTCAATGACTGAATTAAAATAAATGATAAATAATAATCACGAGATAAAATTAATAATCATTTTTAAATAATAACAAGTCAAAAAGAACTTTTTTTATACAACGTTTTTAAATTTTCTGTTGAATCATATAAACTTGACTAGCTTAAACGATCAAAAAAAAATTGTATTTGATAGAAATAATACTGAAATGTCATTTTGACACTCATATTGATTTCCATAGTAACGCACGTATATATTAATAATTTCCTAGCAACCAATAATAGTGGATTGGATTAAGGATTTCTTCCGAAATAACTTTTCATACAAAACAGAATTAACTTAAAATGAATTTAATTCTACTCAAAGATGGCTAAAAGTATTTAAAAAATGCATTGGCATCGTGTTCTGATATATTCTAAAAGTTTCAAATGTCTAGCTGGTCGGGAGGTTAATTAAAAATCGATTGCAAGATTTGTAACGGACAAATAAGAATACGACCTAATAAAAACGATGTAAAATATCTTTATATGACGTGTTGAACAAATTGAAATTATTTTCTTAAATTATCGCATTATTTTTTTAAATATTAATTATTATTCTGACGACATATTCAATTGGTTCCCGCACATTTTTTTTATTTAAGTATTTAAATTTAAATACTTTCTATCTATTTTTCTTAGAAGGTAGGCTTCAAATAATAATCGCCCACTATGGAGCCTTCGCCACTGAGATGTATCTAGTCATTCATTGCTACCCAAGATATAGAATATATCCGAAAGGCAGATTTAGGAACCTGAGTAAAAGGTCCTATATGAACGTCACATAAAATTGAAATAAGGTTAAAAGGTTAGCAAAGAAGAAATACTTATATTTAATAAAGAAAATCTTCTCTGTGTTATTAAATTGGCTGGAGTTTATAATAATTATACGTAAGTACTAAGCAAACACGTTGAAGTAAACCTTTTCTATCAGATGAAGACCAAATATAGTATGAATGTGAATATGAAAACAAGATTCACGAACTACAGTTTAAAGTAACTGCAATTGATTTCGCATTGCGTATTTATAGTAAGCTTTACTATTTTCACCCACATGTTAAAAACCGTGCAGTTTTAACATGCTGGATCACTAAGGTACGTTATCTTGAAATCATAGGCTACGAAATTAGCCGTCAAATTGATTTTGAATCGTAGTTATACCTGTACGCCGTACGGATTCAGCAAAATATTTATTTCCAAAATATGCAGAGAATATTTTTATGAATAATCACAAATATGCCAATCACGCAAGGTACGCAAGCCTCCGTGAATCAATTTCAATCCTCCGACTTACGAAATATTAATTTTACTCTAGTTAGAAACTTAAACACTAAAATCGGATCAAAAATACCGTCAAGTGTTTTAAGGTTCTCTCCTTCTTGTGTTATATTATTTCACCTATCTATGTTATAAGTATTATGATTATTGATTAAAGTGATAAAGACTTCTGAATGCCAACATATTATATCAAATTCCTGTAATTATTCATATAATGAAATAGTGTGTAAAATGTGTACCTACCTACATACATATTGTTGTACTTGAGGCAGGGCATCTTTAGTCCAAAAAATGCTTTGATAAAATGCAATTTGAATGAAAGGAACTGATATAATCGTTCATTAACTAATTTTTGACAAAATTGCATTTAAGACACACTGAAGTATTTTTAAGTATGAACAATGAAATTTAAGCGTACATACAGTCAAAATCGGATCACAAAATGACAGGACAGGTTTATCATACATGCACACTGTTAAGGTAAACATTGGCAGCAAGGTTATAGGAAGGTGGGGGGAGAGGATCGGAAGCATAAGCACAGAGTTAATCTGCTTCCCCTTTGTTTGTCGTATCGCAATTCGTAATTACGGCTCCTTTGTCCCCCGATAAGCGAACAACCCACGCTAATCTGCAAAGGGCACACACACATACACACTCAATGATTCTACTCGCCAATATCAGACTATATTCAAAAAATAAATGCACAATAAAATTAGATAATATTAATACTATCGACCGAAGGTACTTGATGGAATTTGAATTTAAATACTAATGGATTTAAGTTTGTACTATTCCATTTGAGTCGTTTTTTGCGGCCCGGGTACGCCTTCCGGCATCTTCAGGCACTATGTGCACTCGCCAAAGGGTAAATACACTCTGACAACGAATACAATTAATTCTAAGTTATATAATTCATTAATACAATAAAGTAGGTAAAACTTTATCACCCACCTTTAAGTCAACAAATTATGAATAGTTGAAGTGTTTGTAAAAAAACCCCATTAGGTACTAATAATACAATCAATAGGCGTATACATCGTCAAATCCTAATAATAGATGATTAAAATAATAATCAATAGCTACAAACTATATTCAAGAGGTCTAAAATTGTCAATACTAATAATTTAATAAACTTAACTAATGAGATATATTAATAATACCTATCATAATATATACTATATATATATGTCAGTATAAAAGTTATATTAGACAAATATTCTTACACACTATTCTTTTTTTATACTTACACCAAATCTACAAATAAGCGCACATTCATACCCAAATACACATACTATAAATATACATACATAAATACCCATATGCATACCTATTTCTCCACTTTGTTAAATTTTTCACTTACCCATTTATTTATTTTTCGACCCCTACGTGTTATGCCCAGCATATAAAATCTCTCCATACCGCGTTCTAGGTATATATACTATACTGTGTGTTTGTGTTACTATTACTATATTCAAATGGATAGAAATTCTTATCAATTTAATCTGTACCTGAATGCCTCTAGTCACATGTAAGCGGTTCGTTATATTATATCATTACCCTACGAATATGTAATATTTACTTACATGTATAATATTTATTTATTTACCTACATTGTAATTAATTTAATAAATTCCATACCATTTCATCACAGAATAGAGTATTCGCGGTATCCATATGCACAATATAATGATATCAGTCCCAAAATAGTTCAGTTTCCAGTACTTGGCCGTTATTGAGAAGTCCGTGATTGTCACTACTAACTTCTGACGCCCGTTTTGATGTATGGCCTTTTATCTACTAAGGTACCAACAATATTATTTCTATAAACTAAATCAACCAATCCAATGTAAAATTCTATATTATGATAGAGGGAAAAATAGCCATGTCAACTATTCACGTATGTTTGATTTATAATCAATGAGATATTGTCCGATTTGGACGAAATGAAAATAACACCGTTATGTTTGGGTTTAGATACTAACCAAGCGTTTAAGTTCTTGTTTATCGAAATAATAAACATAGTCCATATCAACGTCGCGCCACAATATAGTATGCTAAAATGCAAGATGGTATAATAGAAATCACTTGATCACTATATTGTTTTATACTGTCAATTCTTGGTGGAAACAATTGGCTGAAATAAAATGAATTATAGTTTATAGACGATAACATAATATACGATCTAGGTTCTAGACCAATATCATTAGCTTATAATTGTGTTAGATTATACTTATACTTACATAAAAATTGATTTATTTTTTTAAATCACCTTCTTGTAAATAGTGGGTAAGTTTATTAGCGAAAACAAGCTTACTAAGGTAAAATAATTAATTTATTATATTCAAAATGTCATTTACGTCATTAGAGTTATTAAATTTAGACGGCCAGGTGAAAATAATACTAAAAAGAGATTACTAAGACGAAAGATTAAATAGGTAACCTGAAAGTTGTTTTGCATTGCGGATTCATTTATAAAAACCTAACACTACTGTCACCCACATCTTTAAAAATCACCCAGCATATACAATTTTTATTTACTTACTTAAATAGACAATCTCATATTTTTTAATATACCAAGATATTTATAACCAATATAACACATGAAACTTAAAGTTGTTATGAAAGTATGCTATTGTTTTCTCAATTACAACGTGTATTGACTGTTTCAAATAAGAAACACGATCAAACTGTACTGAAGCCAAAACATTCACATTCACAAATGTAACTATAACTTCTAGCGACAATACATACCTTGTCGACAATTATTGTACATATCACTGTGTTTTCGATAATCAGGAAAATATACTGAGCTAATTATATAACTTAAAATATCTCAATGAACAAACGCAAAACACTGCTCAAATATCAAAACAGCTGCCAAAAATGGCAAAATAGGTTATAACCACCATTTTTTGATTTACCAACGTTCATTTTTCAGCTACAATCAATATAATTATAATTAAAATGCATTTTGAATCGCCATGAAGTGTTGTTATATTAAAAGTTCATAAGACTGTCTTATTCTAGTTCAAACTTTTATCATTATTACAAATAATATTAAAACTCCAAGTCAACAAAATAGGTTACCATATTTCATATCTACATATTTAGGTAACTACTCAACTGCAGGAGTACCTTTCTGTTATAGCGGAAATCGATACAAGGTAGGTAGCGTATAAGTAACAGATCTCACACGGTGATAGGTTTGTCGATTGAGTCCCGCTGCGGTGAAAATATAGCCAGGCCAATTTTTACCGGAATCCCTTCTGAAAGTTTACGAGAAGCTCACCACAGTTTTTAGATTATGGGGTGAGATTAGGATATTGTTTTTATTTTGGCTGTTTCAATTTAGACATCATGCGGAATGAAATAATAATTTTATTTTTATATTGAGAAATAATAATTTTAATGGTCATCTTGGCTAAATATCGTGGGAAATGTCTCAATTACGAAACTTTATATAATAGCATAATATATTGTGATAAGTTAAGATTAATATACTTTATTTTGGGGTTAGATGTTCATATATTTATATTATATACAATATGTAGGTCCCTAATTTATTGATTATCTTAAAAACCTGCAAATTTGGATTACTGAACTACCCCACCCCACGTTCATGTGACATAGAAAAACATGGGTATAGCCTGACTGACATGCTGTAGTGTTACCTATAATATTATGATATACCTATAGCTTTCATAGTTGCTCATATCACTTCATTAGATACCATCAAGTCATAGGTATTGTAGAATAAATTATTCGATATCATTTAACTAAAACAGTCTTCTGATTCTTGTAGCTTTTTTCTAGCACTACTGCCCGGCGTAGATCTTCTGCGCCTCATGCAGACTTTTTCATCCAGCCCTGTCTTACGCTTCTGTTCTCCAATTGATTACTACAAGCGCTCAAAAAACTTTATCTAGGCTGTCAAGCCACTAAATCCACGGTCTTCCCGCATTTCGCATACTTCATTTACCTACTGTTGATTTTTAAAATGTTTAAATCTAAAAAAACTTTATACTATAGCCATGCAATTTTAGTTTTAATTCCATTCGGATAATCACCAACGCTTACATCCCATCTACTCTGACTATTAACAATATTAACCCCAAAACTACCCCCTCCTGGCAGACATCAATCAATCAAGGCTTAGAAGCATCACTTCCCTCCCTCGCACGAAATAAAAGGAAACGAATATTACCCGCTCACTGGATCACCCCAGTCTACCTAATGAGTGTGGGAAATCCCCGATAGACAATCAGAGGAGTCATCGCTTTGTTTGGGATCGGCAATTCGGAAAATTTAGCTGCTATTAGATTAGACACATCTTTATCTAATACCTATTGCGTGCAGGGTTATATTCATATTATTTAAATATTAACTACGTTTATATACTATATGTGTAATATGTAATATGTTATAAAGTAATTGAACTGGTGACAGTCATCAGTCTCAGTGAGTATCCTGAGTAGGTACTAACCTATATAGTTTAACAATCCAGTTTTCTGTTGAAAGACATACAATGTGGTCAATATGTAGTCTGCCAATGTATTTATTTCGGGTTAAGGATCTCTAATAAAAATAAATTACAAGATAAAAAGAACTTTTTACATACCACGTTTTTTAATTTTTTGTTGAATCATATAAACTTGACAATTCTATGTATTAATAAATACTCTTTTTTGTACTTGATAGAAATACTGAATAAATATAGAATACTAAAATATCATTTTGACATTTCATCTATAGTAACGCACGTAAATATTAATAATTTAGTTGCTAGGACCCACTTAGCAACGAATAATAGTGACTAGTAAATATTACTTTTAACGATTTTTTTCCGAAACATACAAAACAGAATTAACTGAAAATGAATTCAATTCTGCTTAAATATGGCCAAAAGTATTAAAATAATGCATTGTCGTCGTGTTCTGATATATTCTAAAAGTTTCAAATGTCTAGCTAGTCTGGAAGTTAGTTAAAAATCTTGGACAAACAAGAAAAAATTTGTACTGCACAAGAAAAAATCTGTACCGGACAAACAAGAATACGAGCTAATAAAACGTAGTAATAGATGCGAGGCCGACATCAAAGGAAGGATGGAAAAAAATGCAACTTAAACTAATTCAGAAGATAAATAACATTACCAAAGTAACTAAAATTTGTGTAAGTATACCTACTAAGGTAAAAAGATGCGTTAGAATAAACACAGAGGCTGAGCATATTTTAAATGTTGTGCTGGAAGAATTAGCTGACAATTTTGTGGACAAGCAAACTGATGAACGAGTACATCACCAGCAATCGCCAGACTTGAGAGAAACTCTCTTCGGATAGCTTAAGCTGGACATTGTTTCCAATTTTTGGTCATATAGTCCCGCAATGACGATGACAACGTTGAAAAACTCATGAGAGGTATTTGGTTAGACACATGGTTGTAAAAGACGAGGAATTCGGAAGGATCCCTTTAGATTAGGGGTAGTCAACCTTTTTATACCTACCGCCCACTTTTGTATCTCTGTTAGTAGTAAATTTTTCTAACCGCCCATCGGTTCCACAGTAATAGTGATTTATAAATTAAGGGAGTAACTTTACTTTATAAAATTTATAAATCAGAGTTACAGCAAGTTATAGCATATAATAATAATTGACTTACCAAATACTTTATGTCGGACTTTCGCTAAGTTTGGCAGAATAAATCTTTATAAAAGAACTTACTTATGCGAGGGCGATACAAATAATATATTTTCTGAAATTTGAATTGTCACGGGGAATTTTATGAAATCATAATGAAAATGTTTTTACCCCCTACCGCCCACCATGACAGCTGGAACGCCCACTAGTTGGCGGTAGGGACCAGGTTGACTACCCCTGCAGATGATTAAACCAAATTACGAAAAAAATAATATTCCATAACATAGATAATAATATATACTATACTTATGGTTAGTTAGCAATCATAACAGCTGTTCAAGTATTCAATACTATCATTATTCCACTATCTCTATAGGATTGTAATTAAATTAAATGATTACAAATACATGAGTTGTGTAAAATTCAGCTATGTGCGTTAATAAAATTTATGATCTATTATAATATTCATAATGTTTAAAACATCAAATGATACCTACTTATACATTATAGATTATACCTACATTAAAACCATGAAAATACTAAACCAAAAAATATTGTTTTATTATCATAATAAATAATATTCTTTTGTAACAAAACACCATGAAGAGTGTAATTCTTTATCAGATTTTCGGATTGCGTATAACAGTGAAGCTGACAATCAAAATATTGTCAAATCATTTGGGAAGCCACGCGACCCGCTCGATGTTACACAAAACCATCATTATTATCTGACCTCATCAATTAATCGCTCTCTCTCTCTATAGCACTGAATTCTTATTTTTGGTACGTCCACTGCACGTCTCAGTGGTCGCCAAAAATTACTTACAAAAGCGCTATACTATGTTGTCGAATTTTATTAAATTTTATTAATTAAATTATCATCGTAATAGGTATGTCTAAATTAAAAATAGTCGACGGTTTCTAATATTCTAAAAAAATATAATGAGGTCATTGATAAGTAAATTTTTTAATGTTATTTAATAATATAAATATTTTAATTCTAATTTAATATTAATTGTTTAACTAATAACTTTTAAAGATTGATATCATAGATAGGTATATCTCATTAATTAACTCCATTAATTCCTAATACGTTACCATTTTTCCCATAGTGGACGATTTTACACCTTTTGAGTGTAGTATTTTTATTATTCATAATTACTAATGATCTATTATTAGGTTTTGACGATTTATATAATTAATATACTTATCGAGTGTATTGATAAGGTAGGGGATTTTTTACAAACACTAATTCAACTATTCATTATTCGTTTGTTATATATTTTTTTATTGCTTTAATAGGTAGATGATAAAGTTTTTACCTACTTTATTGTATTGATTTATTATATAAGTTAGAGTTAATTGTATACGTTGTCAGTGTATATTTGGCTTTTGGTGAGTGTACATAGTCCCTGAAGATGCCGAAAGGCGAAAGCCGGGCAAAAATGACAGAAGAATGCCGAAGACATTGTAAACGGCAAACATTCAGCACGCGGAAGATGCGTGACTAGACTGGAATTAAAACAGTCGATAAACTGTAAGTTTTCTATTCCACATAGTGCAGAATAGACGCCTTCTCCAAAGGAATCGCCAACGTCGAGAAGTCATCGACCGGAAATCAAGCGACTGATTTTTTAAAAACACTTATAAATTATATATTTTTTTGGATCAGTAGTAGCTTTAGTTGTGATTACCGATTGCCGATTGTGCAAAATCTAAACGAAATGTTTTTCACCCCTCACTTAGCACGGATAGGAGACGAGGCATGATAATGAACTTCGAACAAGGCTGGTGTAATTTTGTCGGTGGGAATCCGCCCCCGGATATCTGATACTTGTATTACGAGAAGACAATACTTGGGGTGAATTATTCTATGCAACATTTAGCGGTTTTTCATTGTCCAAATTGCGGTAAGTGATGTAATCTTTGATACGTCATGACGCATACACGTTTTAATAGTATAATACAATTAACAAATAAAATTTCACGGATAATTATACTTGATTTATAATTGACGATAATATAAAACTTCTCTGTAATAAATTTAAATCTTTCGAGACAATACATTGATTATCTATTAATTATTTAGGTTTATGTTATAACATCTTATATTTTTGACTTGTTTTTAAATATCTACAATTATTTAAAATAAAGTCGTCAAATAAGTATTTCAAAAGTATGTGTATACAAATATAACCAAAATTACCGGACGCAAGCATTTTTATAAAAAAAATAGTAAGAACTATCAAGAGAGGCTTGTATAAAGATGGTATTATTAATAGAGTCGTCATGACAATTGACAGGTCCTAAGGCGTTCAACCAGTGTGTGTTTTAGTGGTGAAGGGTGACTTTTGAAAAGAGGTAGGCTGTGGAGACCAAATAAAAAGAGCACACTTGTCAGGTATACTTACGAGTTATGGGAAATAAGAAGATAATACAATATTACTACTGATGAATTGGTACACACAAATCGATTAAATTTCAATAGCTCACTGACGATATAAAATTGATCAATTTAAATCTTGTATTTTCCTAAACATTTATACAAATCAAAAATCATTAAATTAATTTTTATTGTGATTGAATGCCATAGATTTTTTTAAAATTATCTTATTAATTATTTTGGACAAAGGTGCAGTCATATACAATAATATTATGAGCAAAGCTTTTTGGCTTTGCCTTTCGAGTAGTGTACCGTATTGCATGCATTATGGTAGACGGAACTGAGGTCCGTGACATAAAATCCATACAAAAAAATCGGACATTCATTACACAGTAATCCGATACAAACAATATTGAAGATAGACGGCTCTGAGGCATATTTTTTTAACCTTTGACAGATGATTTTGTATACATTTTATAATACATTTCTACATATTATTATGCGATAGACGTCGTTGGCAAATTAAATTATTTTTGTATAATATAAACTAATCAAATTATTATTTAAATATGCAATTAAGAATTATTTTTCTTAAGAATACAGGCTTTAAATAATCGCCTAGTATAAAGTCTTTACCACCGGGGAGTACCTAATATACATGCAAAATCTGTATCATCAGGGGGAAAAGATTTGATAGAGTAGCACTGCGCCAGCGATAGCACCAGCACCAATGTAGTATGGAAAGGCTAGGCAATCTATAGTCTAAGGCTAGGCACAACACGACATAAAAATATTTAGATAATGGAACAGACACAATATGACTATGCGATTTAAGAGAGTATGTTAAAAACCTTGAAAAAGCGAAGTAGTTCGACATGTACGAAAGGTATTAACACCTAGAGACCACTGAATAAACCTATACCTACCTATACACGGAAGCTCGTGCTAATACAATGCACATGACCAAAAGGAATAGAATTAACTATGGCTAGATATTATAAAAAGAGGTAAAAAATAATAATTGAGTGAGTTTTAATATCGATGAAAATTCTGATGTCTAAGTATCGACTCCATACTTATTTATAATAATTTATCAATAAATTTTAATATATATAATATAATATGGGTTGTTCTTCATCATCATATAAGAAATTTATCACAGATAATTCGAATGTCCATTAAACAAACAAACAGTATCAATTAACGCCGATTAAAGTAAAATTGATGAATAAACTCATTGAAATCACCGCAAGCATACGTTATGTGCAAGTAATGAAACACAATATTATTTGAATACAAAACCTCCCCTCACAATACATTCGTAAACGGGACAACTCTCACTCTTATGTGATATTACCAATTGGTATTAAATTTTGTATTGGAACCAATAATAGAAATCTCAAACTTTCCGATGTATTTTATAATATTTATTTTTTAATATTTTCTGTATTTTTTAATCTTCAAATATTGCTGAAAGATAATATTTTTATCACACATGGAATTATATAAAATATTATACTGAGTTAATCATAGAAAATTTAAATTAATAATTTTACAAATATATTGCATTAACAAGTAATGTATTACAGCGTTGGATGGCGTGCCAAGTGATTATTTTAGAATTTGAAATATCATTTTAATCTTCGAAAGAGCGCAATTTTACAAATCAGGTCGGAGGCTTTCAAAATACTAGAGCATACGTCCGAAGATACGGAGCATAGTCCTCTACTCTTCTGTTTCAGGAGTCGGGACGATAATTTCGGTCAAACTAGCACACTCGGTAACCCTACAGACGTATCGTCGATGTTCTGCAAAGTTCTACAATAATTATTGTTTTCCCTTCCATAGTCGTATACTTAGGTACTATGAAAGAATTAGCCATTTGGCATTTATTATTATCTTTGGTAAGATAAGTACCGATTTCATTTTTATTGTAGAAAAATATAATATGATGGTTGATAAATACTGTTGCTATTCCTACATATTAGTTAAGAAATATTAAATGAGATAAATTATTTAACAAAACTTGTGGGTATCTTGAATAAAATGGTAATGACCATTGTCATCCTTGATACCCAGAAGGCACCCTTTTATCTACTTATATTAAACGCGAAGTAACCTAGTTTGAGAGCCATTTCACTGTAACATGAACTGATGGGCAATCGGTAACGGTGTATTATTTATCAATCGAGAGTTTTTTTTATCGAATCCTTCGGACAAAGAGAGGAGTGGAATAAACGTGTCCAAATATAATTTATCGGTCAACAACAACAAATGATGATGATGGGACGGCGGCCTATTGTGTATTGGGAACCATTTTTTTATGTGGACGCTAAAATCTGCTCGACCCCGGGACCAGTCAATACAAAAGCGGATTTCACATAAAAAATATTGAAATAAAATGATGTCGATCGGTTAATCACAGATAACTTAATTTAATGGGAGAAATTTTACTATATTAAAATCAAATTTGTTACGTAATTATTAAACACCGAGGAGTGAATACCCAAACTTTAAAATTTAAAATTTAATGACGTAGTACCTACATAAAAAAAACTAACCCACACAATCTAGATGTGCCTACTCGTGATGACCCTGCCTCGCACGGCAGCGTTGCTAGATGAGCAGTCCCCCACAAAGGATGGGGGGTTGACAGGGTTTTAGTTTGGGAGCCTGGACTTAAGAAGGGCCCGCCATGGTGGGTCAACCAGTTAAATGAGATAAACACATACCTCAAATTTACTCAAACTACAATCCGGGTACAGAAAAATCTCTCTCAAATTCAACGTTTGTTGAATGTACTATCAACATTGAATCAATAGTTATAGAATAATTGGAAATATTTGCCACAAATGCTTTTTTTTTCGAAATATGTTAAAAAAGTTGTACTTAAAAAAGAAAACATGTACCAACCATCACCTTAAGGACGTTACGTTCCAAAACAAAGTTCAGTACCTATTGATTAAAACATACTTCATAAGTAATCATTAAAATTATAATATAATTTTAATTACATATTTTGATGCTGAAATACAGTGGGGTAGATACTGTTACTTTTCATTAAATTAGGTACATCCAAAGTCCAAATAAAAAAAAATTGTTTGTAAGTATATACTATTGATAATGCAATAATAATATCGGCATTCGTTGCCTTTATAAAATATTAATTCTCTCTATAGTCAGCAGTGAGAGTATTTGATATCTTTTGGGACTATTGTCGAAATTAAATTCCCTTTGTGGCTGACTGGATGTTATTCGGGTCTTTACGGTCGGTATTGTGCGCGCGTACCGGCCTTTTTGTTGCTTTTATATTTATAAAGAGGAGGGTAAATTATTTCATGAATTATTATTAAGTTTATCAAATTCCAGCTACCTGCTTATTTAAATTCAGTACTTACATAAAATATTAAACTATTCCGAAGATGACGAAAGGTGAAACCCTACTCTCAAAAATGACTTAAATAGAATAGAACAAAAGGCAAATCAATTAAAAATAATACTAAGCATTCATTTTAAATGTAAACGATAAGTTAAAATTCGATGTATAAAAATATCTAAGTACAACTTTGCTGTTTGTAGGCTTCTCAAATACGACAAATAAAGTTCGGGGAACTACTTCTCATTAAAGAACCGGAGACCGAAGAGCGGAAAGCGCTTTGAGGAGGCATTAACACAGTAGTGGATCGTTTTTAACGATGACGACGACGATAAATATATATTTACGACTATATTATATATTACAATTAAAATATAAACCGTCATACGAGTACCTACCTATACCTACCTCCACGTTTTTCGACATTCATTTTTAAGTAATTTTATATGGTGTGTTGGTTTATTAATCTTCCGTTTGTGAAATTCGGTTTAAATCGGAATTCAGTTCCAAAATCTGTAACATCAACCGGCATCTACCGATATTGATAAACTATTATTTTTGATTTGTTATTCGACCAATATAATAACAGTAGCATTCTAATAATTCAAATGTAATAATTTATGGAATTAGGTATATTATATCTCATCTTTTGCATTTATAATTATCTGATATAGGTATTAGTCAAAAAAAAATATATATATATATATTTGTATGATATCAGATTTTTGTGAATATCTAGAAAGTTTATGGGGGGGGGGTGATTTTGTAACTTATAGTCTCACATGTCATGTTGATTTTTATTACAAAAAATAAACAAAACTCGCTTCAATATTATTTTAATATTTTATTGAATACCTTTTACTGCTTTATACTGCGATTTTTAACTAACTTCCCGATTAGCTAGACATTTGAAACTTTTAGAATACATCAGAACACGATGCCAATGCATTTTTTTAATACTTTTAGCCATCTTTAAGTAGAATTAATTCATTTTCAGTTAATTCTGTTTTGTATGAAAGTTATTTCGGAAGAAATCCGTAATCCAATCCACTATTAATTATTGGTTGCTAGGGGGTGGTCCTAGCAACTAAATTATTAATATATACGTGCGTTACTATGGAAAGCAATATGAATGTCAATGACATTTCAATATTATTTCTATCAAGTACAATTTTTTTTGATCGTTTAAGATAGTCAAGTCAAGTCAAATTTATATGATTCAACAGAAAATTTAAAAACGTTGTATATAAAAAGTTCTTTTTATCTTGTACTTAATTATTTAAATACCGACTTTTTCACCTTCATAATATGACAGCTCATACGATTGCAAGATAATTTAAATGCATTAAAAACATTGACATAATAATATAAGAGCGTTTGTTGACATTCAAACTAATAGGTACTTATAGCAATGTCGGAAGCATTTGAGCCTTTCGAATTTTATTTAGTCGTGGTGTTACATATCCCATTAGACAAATTTTATTACGCCTTTTCAAGAACGTGCAAATACTTTCATCCCCGCAATAGAAGCTAAAAGTAGTTCCTGCCGGATATCCTATCAAAGGTGCACTATCGTCCGACGAGAGACACGCGCCCGTGATGGCAAAGAATGCACGGCACGTGAGCGCCACCGCGGCCAGGTAAGCGCGACCACGGCAGTCGACACGTGGATGAGCGTAACATTACAGCCACCTGGCGTGGCTTGCCGTGACGAGACATCGCGCCACGGAGACGCACGTCGTGCGCGCCCCAAGGATTAAAACTGTCTGACATGACAAGAATAATTTATTAGAAATTCGAGCACTTAGCACCATTTCAGTAAAGTAGACTTGCGATTTTCAATTAAACACACTTTTTAAACAATTCTTGCATGCTAACAGGTAGGTAGATTCCAGTGTAGTTTTATATTATTATTTATTTCATTAAACTATATAAATGGTGTTATATATTTTTCAAATATATAACATACATAATAATTATATATGGCAAATTTAAAACTCATCTTAGAAGAAAAGGGGGTAGTGAGTTCAGTCGTCAGTATTTTACTTTCTGAAAAAAATATTAGAAAATATAAACAATCGTGGCGTATACTGTTTTTTTTAATATTCCTTAACTTGTACACACAATACAAGATTAAATATAAATATACTGTATCCATTACTTGTATCCATTCAATGCTTACTAATGTATTTAAAATACGTTCATTCTATTAAACAAATATTATAGTATTTTATCTTTGAATACATTATTCTAAAATACAATCAAAGTAGTACCTAGTACCCTAAATTCATCCAGTATTCAATTCTCATCATAAAAGTGTTTCGAATTTATCAATATTGAATCTGTCACAGAGTTTTTTTTAAATAATATTTATTGCAAACCCTTTATTTGTAAGCTTTGGTGCATCAATTATTTCGTTACAAGTTACCTCATCCCTTAGGGGCTAACCCCTCAAATGCTAGGTAATCTTATATAATTACAATTTGAATTTCTGCCAAAGGACGTCTCTAGACTTTTCATACTCAGTACCTATTGTGGAAAACTTAAATACCATACAGCCTCTGCCTAACATTGTAGACAAATGAAAAATTATATTATAAATGGACGTCAATATGTAATAAAATTGTTTTTAACTAATTTTACCACAGCCATTCAGTCAATGCTCTGGTTCAAACACACATTTTAGACACCACTAACCTCAGCAATTAGGCAATTTATTATGTAGATATATACATTTATATATCTAGGCGAATTCAATATAATTTGGATGGTTAAGGGGGGACATGCTCGTCGAAGGTCAAAATTGAGTTTTTATTGTATTTTCAAACCATGATCCTGGACACTCCTTAAACGTTGTAGATAATCTATTTATATAATTTTGAAGCCTTATTATCCTTTATAGTTATTTTAAACATTTGATGACTGCATGAAGCATTTTTGTTACATAAAATAGTATTCTTTTAAACCTCTCGCTCTAATGTTTTAGAATATAGTCATATTTCAGTACATAACTGTGCAGTGGTGTTTAAATTTTTTACATTTATTAATTTTTAAACGCATTTATAAAGCCATTAGTATAATTTATTACGAGATAATTTTTGTAAAATATTCACGATAAAAAATTATTTTGATAATCTCTGTGATCCCAAATTTGACAAGAATTAGGCATTTTATTATTCAAAAAATCGGCAAGATTTACACATTTGAAGATAATTCTAAAGATACTTATTATAAGTTATGTCTTTGACCATTCAAGTGTGATAAAAATCTTATGAATAATGATTGCTTTATAATAATTATTGACCTAAGAATAAGGTAGTGTTTTTTTGAAATACGCCATTTCTTTTGTCATTCCCCAGTGGTTAAGCTACAACATACGGCCGTAGCCATAAAATGACAAACTATAATTAAAGTAGGAAGTAAAATTATGTTAACGCGCGTGTTTGAACATGTACCTAACCGAATTTTTTTTTATTTTTTTTTATACGGTACATGTTCAAACACGCGCGTCAATATCATTTTACTCCCTACTTCAATTATAGTTTGTCAATTTATGGCTACGGCCGTATGTTGTAGCTTAACCACTGGGGAATTACAAAAGAAATGGCGTATTTCAAAAAAACACTACCTTATTCTTAGGTCAATAATTATTATAAAGCAATCATTATTCATAAGATGTTTATCACACTTAAATGGTCAAAGACATAGCTTATAATAAATATCTTTAGAATCATCTTCAAATGTGTTAATCTTGCCGATTTTTTGAATAATAAAATGCCTAATTCTTGTCAAATTTGGGATCACAGAGATTAGCAATATAATTTTTTATCGTGAATATTTTACAAAAATTATCTCGTAATAAATTATGCTAATGGTTTAATAAATGCGTTTAAAAATTAATAAATGTAAAAAATCTTAACACCACTGCACAGTTATGTACCGAAATATGACTATATTCTAAAATATTAGAGCGAGAGGTTTAAAAGAATACTATTTTATGTAACAAAAATACTTCATGCAGTCATCAAATGTTTAAAATAACTATAAAGGATAATAAGGCTTCAAAATTCTATAAATAGATCATCTACAACGTTTAAGGAGTGTCCAGGATCATGGTTTGAAAATACAATAAAAACACAATTTTGACCTTCGACGAGCATGTCCCCCCTTAATAATTATCAAATATTTTACCATAGGACCGGACCACCAACATCAGCCGTCGTCGATCTACTGCCGGCTGAAGGCCTCCCCATCAATTATTCTTGGTCGATGCTCGCTAGGTTATTTTGCCGCGTATTTCTGTCAAACTAAATTATTTGTTAATACAACGATCTATCCTCCAAAATTTTATCATTTATACACTTCATAATTATTTTTGGTAGATACCTAATATTATTATCTGCTACGTACCTACACCTAGAGTTGGGTATTTCCCAATAAAATCTCAATCTCGAGATTCGGGATTTCCCGAAATGATAAAATTTTGAATTCTCGAGATTCGGGATTTCCAGAAAAGAATTATCGAGAATTCTCAAGATATCGAGAAAATTTAAAAAATCTTAAAATCAGTGTGAAAACAGACAAATTCCAAAAAAATATGATTTTTTTTATTTACGTAAGAAGACAAAGAAGTAGGAAAAAAAATAATTCAAAACATTACTTATTAAAATAGAATTTCACAACAATCGCGTACGCTTTTGAGACACAAAATTCCCTGATGTTGAAAAATTGCGCTCATTTTGAGTAAAATTGTGTTAAATACCCCGATCAGTCATTGAACGTTTTGTGTTTTCTGTCCAATGTTTTCATACACTGTGTGAGACACTCGAACTCAAATTTTGTTAATTTATTTCAATTTAAAAAATCGTTTTTTTTTTTTCAAATAATATTAGCTAATAAAGAAATCCTGAATTTCGAGAAAAGATTCTCAAGATCCGGGATTTCCCGAAATGTTAAAAATTTCAATTCTCGAGAGTTAGAAGTACGTCTGTCTTCGTATAATGTGGACGAGATACACAAATTTTAATTTTAAATGTTAGCATACTAATAACTATACCTGCGAATCTATTATATATTCAGGACTGCTAACTTATTGTAATTGTTACAATAAATGGTAATACTTCGATACAAACCTACCCTAGATAGCTGCCGTAGAGGCCGATAGTAGTCTTGTGTAGGTATAGATTAGATGCGCTGGTGGCTATTGTTTCATGTGTCCGACAAGAACACTTACACTAAAACGCAATTTAAGGTTTTCAGCCTCTTGATATTATATATTTTTAGCGTTTTTGTTTTAGAAATTTTAGGTTCCGTTATGAATGGACTCAAAAGATCATTTCCTGTTGACTTCTGATGTACATAGTTATTATCATCCCTAAAAAGACTGCACTTTAATGTAACCGTTAAACTAAAATGAATCCCAAAGGGTTACAATAGCAGCATAGAGTGAAAAATAATACAAATTATATAATAAAAGGCTTAGTTGTATTCACACAAGTAAGCAAGTACTTGCGCAGTTTATTGCCTATTAGCTGTGAGTTGTGATTAGTATACGGGTCGAGAATTGATTTTGAATATTAATGTACGATTCAATCTATTCTACCCATTCTTGTCATTTCTTTTTTATTTATTATAAGACTCACTTAGCCGAGGAGGGATTTTTTTATTGGTTCACATGCAAAGAGTGTTTCAGGTCCATTCAGAGTAGTAATCACAATAATTGAATACTTACTATCAATTTAGGCGTAATCAGTTTTAATTGACACAATATTGTGCAGTTATACTATTATTTTCATGACGATCTTCTCTCGTCTCTAAAACCAGTTTGACGTAAATGCAATTTTATATTCAAAAACTAATGAGTCCCAATCCACATGTTCGGATTTTGTGTGAAAATTAAAGGTCCAGATATCCTTTTCTCGAAAGTCTTTGATATTATTGTTTATTTCAATGACTATATTGAATATTACTTTCAATGACAATGATTATTGATTAAAAAAATTGAAACAGCACCATCTTTAAACAAACCTATCTGAAAATAATATCATTTTTACACATTGGTAGGACGTCCCAACCATGCCAAAGTCACCAATGTGCCAAATGACACTTCTGAGATTTAAAGAGATTTAAACATTTTTGGGAATGCATTACCTTATCCTAGGATTGTTATGAGCCTTTCAATTTTGATTTATACGATAATATTTCTTATTTGGTGTCTTGTTGTCTATTATATATTGTCTTTGGCACATCTAAAATAACGTTGTTTATTTTATTTGTACGCGATTGTACCACATCAGTGCCTTTGACTAATTTGTACTCCGTATTTAGGTGCGCAGTTTAGTGAAAATTAATGTCATTATCTTTCTCATTTCTAGAGCCAGTATCAGTTCCGGTCTTTAGCATATTAAAATTTGGTCCATTTCTACCATATCCATACACTTAAGTCAAATTAGCCAAAAAGCGCATTCGACCATTGAGACATATTAGAATAAATTTTAGAAAAAACTCGGGACGAATGAAACTCGATCTCACATCTTTCACTTTCCGGGCGAGTGCTCTAGTATTTAATTTGTCGATCTATCTTAGATTCACGCAAATTAACTACTACATTTATCTGAGGCACCTAATTTCAACAGTTAAAAAGATTTTTTTTATTATTATTATTGACGTTCACCTACTTGTGAACAATATTTTTTTATTCAATACCTAATTCACAAGATTTAAACTTTCTAGATTTTTCATTATAGAAAATACACATTTTTTAAAAACCTTAACAAGATACCTATTAGGAAAACAATCGGTGTGTGTACTTATGTACAAGCAGGTTAGAAGTTAACTTCTTCGGCGTAACAAAACTTGTGATAAACTAGATTCTTTGTCTAGCTCTTAATTATCTTGTTAAATTACATCCTCAAGAAAAAGGACCGCTTATTGGAATGCCATTGGTTTATTTCTATACACTTATATTACTGAATTATATAATGGTTTCTCGTTGTTTTTATTTTTAAAGTACCAACTGTCACTCTGACGTTTAATCGTTTGTTTACGTAAGGAATTGCAAATGGCCAATAATAATAAATTCACTGCCTAGGCATCGGAACAATTCTAAACTATAATATTATACTGTATAATCGTCACGATTTCAGTACCATACAGTGGCGTAAAGGTAGTGCGTTCGGCTGATAACCGAACAATCGGTGGTTCGAATCCAATCGAGTGCGTTTTTTTTCGTGTGAAAAAATAAATTATGTTTTACATGTCACACGCCAAAAATACACTCTGACCTGATTTCGCAAACGCGCCAAAAGAAGTATAACTTCAAAAATCTAGAAACGAGTTAGACCAAGTGCTAATGTGGATGAATAACGTTGATTATATAATGTGAACATGAAATATGGAAGTGATGACGAATACGTTCAAGCTTTTTCTGGATGGACGGACTCAAGAAAATTTACATATTTTACATCTGGAAGTATAATGACTATCTTCATAAAATTGTGCGCAGTATATTTAACTTTTCTTGACTATCGAATATTAAATTTGATCAATTATCTTAACAGTATAACCTACAACTAATTATTATGTAAACATCAATACTGTATTAAATTAACAGTCTGTGAGTTAGACATAATGGTGAACTATGTTAAGCCCATATTAATTGCGAATGAATAAACGAAATAATAATAACCAATTGAAAAGTGCAAACGGTTTCACAACGACTAAGTGTCGAATGAATAATGCCGTTAAGTGAAAACTAAAATCCGTTACCGCAAGCCTCGCACAACTGCCCGCATGTTTCAAACTTTTTTTTAAAGTACACAATCGCATAAATAATTTCATTTATTATATTATTCTATATGAAAGGTATCTAGATACAATTCTCAATCGAACGGTGGTAGTTGAATCTGATAGTAGAACGGCGGCCCGCGAGCCGAACATGGTCCAAAATTACGCAACCTTTATAATATTATTCTGAAATTCAAAAAATACTAATCTAATCGAATAAATAGTAGACATTTCTATTGCGAATCAATAGGTACAATAACGATGTTTTGAGGTGAGGTATATTAATTTAATTGGAATGAAAATATGTATTTATTAATTAAAATGAAATACAATATTATATAGTACTGATTCTACTTTTTTAATATTTTGGGTTTCGTCAAAAAAGTTAGAATAATTATTAGTACTGTAAATTATATTATGTTTCAGTTTAATTTCAATTAATACAATACATTTCTACCGTGAATTGGCAGTTAACAAATCAAAATGAATAAAGGAAAATTAAAAAAAAAAAACTCCATCCGTATTTGTAATAGATTGGCAAGTCAGTGGTATTTAATGACTGAGTGTAATTCTGTCGGAAAATTGTAAGATAAACTTGTAGCTAATTTAAATATTAGGAAGCCCTTTATTTGTTCATCTTCACTTTTCATGTTATATGAAGGCTTTGTCGTCGTGAAAAATGGATTTCTTCAACGCCCTACAATTTAAATTACAATCAATTGAAAATGTATTTACATGGGGTAGAAGTCTATTATAATGATTTTAAAACAATGTCTGTGACATGTTTCAAAACCACCAAGCGTTACCCGATTGCAAAGAAATTAGCATCTTAGATAGAGAATTGTTTGTTTGATTAAACTATTCAATGATTCCAGTCGATGTGCTTTACTGATTGAGCTAAACTAATGATAGATGAAATCAACTGGTAGTCATACTAATTAAATTGCGTTAGTATTGACAATCGGCTTTTTGTGGTTTGAATTAATGTACCAATAATAGATACTTACCTACTTGATTCCTCCCCGACGTCAGGATTTCTCCACATTTTAATCCACCTACTAATATTTTTTTATGATTTACAAAATATGAAAATGTATCTAACGCACATATTACGTTATTGAAAATTTGTTAATTTATTGGTATTGTCAAAAATTATGGCATTTTAATTCAATTTTTATATTGCCGAAACACAATTTTCCTACAAAAATAGGTCAGTTAGTAATAAACACAATAAAGTAAAGCAGAATTTGACCATACCTGAGTATTGCTGCATTGCACAATGACTGGTCCGTTAAAAAGACTGGGTGTGATTCCCACACTCCGGGTTCAAATTCAATCTCTCACATCATCCACCCACCGGTTTCGATTTTATTATATTTGAAGGGAGGTTTTCATATGAATCGTAAATATTTTGGCGAACGCGGTCGACCCCGAGCCATTAATTATTGTAACGCTAATGTAAGCCATCATATAAAATTAGATGTGTATTCGATAAATACAGGAAAACATGCAATCAATTCGTGTGATTCACTATGCAGTTGCCTTATCCATTGGCTCTATATAAGTGGAACTTGGACGAGTTCAGAAAAACTTTCTTTACAGATTGGTATTAGGAAAAACGATTATTAGCGACTAACTTAACTTTTATGGTCAATCCTCCGGATCCAAACTCAAACTAAGCATGTAAATTTTCCAGACACGGGTTTTAAACTCCATACTCATTGCTTTATAAATTACCAATCTACTTGCTGGAATTAAAAATGAATTGGGTAAAGTCTATTAAATTCTTTTAGGTACTTATTCAAAATTTAAATTGGGTATTTATTTATAAATTTAATTAACAATTAACAGTCTACCAGAATATTCTATTATACTCAGTATATAATAAGATAATAATTTCCATCATAATTCTGATTAACAGAACGTGCCACGGTAATCCATACATATTATTGTAGATATTATTGAAGCACGGGGAGGCCTTCACCCAGCAGTAGATATATATTGACTACTGGTGCTGTTGATTGTTGTAGATTTTGTGAGAGTTTATTTATTTATATATATTTAGGGTTACATGTAGTAGTTTCAATGTTATTTGATATGTTTAATAATAACATTAATTTAATATGTACGACTTGATACTTACGAACACCTACTTTTCAATATATTTTTTTTATAATTCATAGGTATATGCGATATAATTGTATTGATAATTTAATAACCTACCTTTCCCTTGTATTCCAGTAGTTTTTATTACGTATTTTTTAAATGATTTTATTTTGACAGATATTAATTTAACCTCAAATCTATACGGCTACCAGTTACCAATACTGCATACGTACAATATTCCGGATACGATTTTTTAGTGTAAAATATCCGAAGAAACTAATATACAGCGCTCGAAATGGAAAAGTTTACGAACCGGAGCGCTCGACAATTTTCTGAAGATATTAACATAGTTATCAAATTTTATGTGTATTTTATATAAATAAGTGTGTTAGATTTTTTATTATATGCCATATCTAGACTCAGAGGGTCAAATTATTTTTTCCACGAGACGGAGCGATAACTTTACCGATTTCACGAATAGGAGCGGCGCTCCGGTGCGCTCCGGTCCATTTCGAGCCCTGAATATATATATATATTGATAGGCCTACTCTACGTGTAAAGTTTATACCTATAAAGGAAATTGACGGAATATCAATTAGATAAAAATATACTAACAAATTTAAAGCGGGCTATTTGGGGTTGTCTTCATATTATGTCAGTGGATTGATAAATATTCTTCATGAATTCATTGCTTTATTTTAGAACCAAAACAAGAATAATATTAAAAAATTTCAACACAATTTTTCATATATTTTTTTTATATATGACCTACGATTTGACATATTTCAACAATTTACTTCTAAGCAGCGTTACATTTCTTGTTAAACTATGTACCTACCAGTGGCGAAGGGTGGGGTTAGGCTGTTAAGATCTATTTTTTTATTTTTATTTGTTTCTTTATTTAAACACCACAACAGGCCGTGAAGCCCAATAATAGTGGTATATATAGATCTGACATAAATAGTGTACAATAAACTTTGTCAGTCATACGTTTATATTTTTATTGAACTAAGTATACGGTGTTAGTTATTAAAAATAAATTAAGCCCTACTTAAACCAAACCATAATAGTTTTTGGTATATTTTGGACAATACGACAAAATTGTGCACACTTTTTCATTCAAACTTATTTGTTTTCGTTGGATTCAGAATACATATTATATTATACGTCATATTGTTGGTTATTTTTTTTTTAATTCATTAAGCCTTGCCTAAGCCAAACTATAGGTAAAAAATACATATACAATATCCAGAAATATCCGATTATCTATTATGGCTTGGTTTTCGCAAGGTTTAATTAAATTTTAAAAACTAACCAACAGCATCTGTAAATTGTAGAATTATTTCAATGAAAACAAATACGTATGACTGACAAAGCTTAGTGTGCACTATTTATGGCGAATGTTAACAGCCCACCTCCATCCTTCGCCACTGGTACCTACCTACCTATCTGCATGCTATACTTTAATATTATATAATTTGAGTTTATTATAATGGTTTACATATTATTTTAAATTAAATAGTTATCTGTCGCCCGACGATAATTTAATCGAGTGAAGCTACGTGTGTGCATCGTAGAGATCACCAAAAAGGACATCATCGAATCTAATAGAAGTTACACAACCCTCCAAATTTAATAATAAGGTCAGCGGTCGAGTGGTGTGTGAATTTCTTTGTTGCGTGATGACTCCCATTCATATCGAGCCCACAATCAATTCGACAAACCCTCCCACGACAGCTTTAAAATAAATAACATCACAAAAGTATATTTATTATCACATTTACTATGATTACATGACTTGGCAGTGACTAGTAACCGATAATATGTACTCTAACGTTACGGTTTTCACATCCCAAATACATTCAACATTAATTCACGATATTATAATAATGTAGTATTTTCCCAATATTATATTCTGACGGTACTGCTTTACGGTAGTGAGTTATGGATCCTTATCAAGTAGATAACCGCCAGACAAATCTAAATATTAAATTTAACGAGTTTTGCAGTACAGTTCAAAGATATAATATGACGGTAATTTGCAATAGTAGAAGTAAATACCATTATAAATTATAACCATATAATATAATATATCTGCAGCAACATTTTACAGACAGATATAGATGCGTTGGCAGAATAGAACAACAATGTTGTAGAGACGTGAACACGGATTTTCAATAATGGTCTTTATTGCAATATCGACAGAATTAGTTCAAATAAATTCAATAAATCTACATTCTTTTATTGAAAATACATAATTTTAAAACACTTAGTGTTTTTTTTAAACACGTAGTTATAGTAACGCAATTTAAGTCAATTACGCTTCAGAGAGAGAGTATTGTAAAACCACTAGCTAACTTCGTCGCAATTATTGATTATGTTATATAAGTATTTCAGAAGTGCTTTCAAATTATGTATCTTCAAATAAGGTTTTTTACTGACACTTCAGCTATTCATAATTTGTTTATTGTATTTTTTGTTGTAACCTCTGACTATATAGGTAGGTAATGGAGTTTTTACATACTTTATTGTATTGATTTACTATATAAGGTAGAGTTAAGGGTGTTCGTTATCAGTGTGTGTTTGCCTTTGGCGAGTGTACACGACGCCCGAAGATGCCGAAAGGCGAAACCCGGGTCGCAAATAACGACTTAAATGGAATAGTACAGAGCTTGAATCCATTAGAATTTGAATTCAGTTGTATTTATTGTACAAATTATACAAAATAATAAAATCTGTATAATCAGACCCTATATTGCTATATTACGACCATTGACAACTGCAAATTAATTTTTTTACGTGCTATTTTCACCGTCATCGTTTCCAATCGTCAGAAATAGAAAATATTGGACCTAGCTTTGCCATAGTACGCTAATCATGTATCAATAGATTCTAAGCACAGTCTGCTTTTATATTACAATTTATTCTTTTATTATAAATAATATAAAATTACTACATACCTACAATACAAAATAAAAGGTTGATTTAGGATCAAATTGACCAAACCGCAAACCAAATAATTTATTTTCAACTTACTTCCAATATTATATTGTATTTATTATATTTTAATCAAACCATATTTGACATATTAAATGGAATTAAAATTTGAAATTATCGAAAGGATCAAATTATTATACTTTTTTGCGAATCATTGTTGCCCCTTCGGACAATGATGTTTTTTTCTACAGCGATTGCAAAAAAGGTACGACAATGTGTCGCGTGCCATTCACAGTTTAAAAAAAAATGACAAATAAAATGCTGTATCACTGGACCACTAAACGTCGGGATTTTTCATAACCATACGCAGATGATAATAATATAGTATATCGACACTAATTTTAACAACCACTTTTTTATTATACTTGTTTTAATTTAAAATATCGATACATGCGTATATTTAACAATGCAGAGAAAAACTACATAACACAAATATATTATATGAATTACCAAATATTAATTTATATTCCATTAATATTATTTATATATTTAATTATATAGAGCAATAACATATTTTGTAAAACTGGGCAACGTGTTTCCTCAAGACTACTTAATCCAAGTAATTAATTATTAGTTTATATGCTCATATTATTAGAGTCAAGTGATGGGAGTCCATACGCGGACTTTGATCAAAATAGCTTTATTAATTAGATATGTGAATTTTATGAAAACGAGATAGTGGCAAACAGCGACCTTTATAGTTAAAAGATAAGTGTTACGAGTATTCATAAGAACTATTTTACCGATCTGGAGAATATGTATGAAAGTACAATGATTGCTAAACTAAATCGGAAAGCTCTCAAAAGCTTATTAGAGCTTTTATTATCCGTTATGTAAAATTATCTTAATTCGCTGTATTAAAATTTCTGATTGGACTAGCTAAGCTTTCTTTATTTTTTTGTTGAAAATAAATTATGGCAATGGTATTCGTGACGATAAGTATTTTATCATTATAATATTATCATTGTGTTAAATCAAACATCTTATAATACCGACTAGGTGTTTAATATTAAAATACCCAATTCAAAATCAAATGGAACGAACTATATTGAACTGTCCCTTCCATTTCAAAAACATGTTACCATGGCCATTAAAAAATGAATGCGTCTATTATTGAGCTTCAATATAAAAGCCGGAAAAAATACATTCCAAAATAAGCGTCAATCTATTTCAATCAATCATTTAAGTTTTCAATGACACTTTTTTACAAATACACTATTGCAATCGACCTTTTCTATCGTAATACTATTAAAAAGGGTATGAAAGAGATGTAAGTATACATATTCAGTTTTTATTGAGTATATATTTTTTTTGTGTTTCTGTAAACCAGTCCAAATTCCCATGCCACAAAGATATTCCGGTCATAGGTTAAATCAAATAATCTGAAATGGTTTTATTGATGGAGGGATTTATTAACATCGAATAATATAGGTTGAAATAATTTTCACTACTGGGGACTAATCATAATTTTATTGGCATTCTTTAAAAAAAAAAAATAGCAGGTATCTACTAGCCAAGCGACATGCCAACCCCATTGCCATTTCAGATTTTTAAATCATTTTAATCTGCCCAATTTTAACGACTTTTTGTAGTCTATCAGCGTAATGCCCAACATGCTTTGCAATTTTCCAACCTGTGTTAGGCGATTTTTGATTCTTATATTTCTCTTACATTGATGGATGTCTCGTATTTGAGTTGCCTAGAGTCATAACTTTTGCAATTTTGTCATTTTTTTGTTAAATATACCAAGTGATTCTAAAGGCATTATTCTCGGCTATCAAAAGTCACTTTCAACCATATGAAAATCGTTGACAAAGTTGACTTTTTGTGTCATTACTCACATTTTTCAATGAATAGTGTGAGATCTGTCATCAAGGCCTTTCTAACCAATCAGGAAGCTCTTTTTCTCATAGTGTGCTGTATTGTGTCTTAGAAGTATTATACATATTAAAAAAAAAATATATATATATATATATATATATATATATATATAAATCAACTCACTCACTCATTAATTCAAGAGAGTTAAATACTTTTCTTCCAATTAAAAAAGAACTGTGCTCCGATGGATTTTTATGCGATTATCTCAAAACTCGATTTTTTGAATGTGAGTTGTGACTCTAGGCAACTCATTTATATGTGAGCGCTCGTAGCATAATATGGTATAATTCAATAATGTGGTACACTAGTATACTATTACTTTTATTAAATTAAATTAATTAGTGTTTTTTATTGCGATAGCTATTTTGATTACAAACCTACTACAAGGTTAAAATAAAAATATACGATTCGTTCTAATTCACTGTAATATATTATATAGATGTATATAATATACATACCCCGTAACATTGATGACGTATGTCGTGTATGGTAGTCAACCATTTAATACAAAATTAGGTATTCAACTATAAAAATGCGATATTACGCAGAACTACCAATATTTGGAAGATTAGGTATAATATTTATGGTCTGGGTATATAAAAAAAATAAGTATCAGTATATTTTAATAAATTCTGGAAACCCCGTGGAGATTCCTTGTAAAGTATGAATATAAAGGTACGCACGCATCCAAAACAAACCGAAATAGTATATTATAATAGTATGAATAGCAAATAAAATGCAAAAACCACTCGATAATAGTGTCAAATAGTAAATCCCGTGATTGTGCTATTATTGTTATCAATTGAAAGAGCAACAAACAAACGAGATGTTTTCGATTGAACGCGGGGAGACCTTCGCACTTCAGCCAACAACAGTTCATGATGAACACTCCTCACCGGAGTATACAGTCCGTGGCCATCAATCTTCATCGCCAGACGTGGAGCATACGCCCGCGCAACAAACCCTTACTACTTGGATAGGGTCAACAAAACACACAAATTCAGCCATATTTATATTATTTAAAATGAATTTTGAAATACTATTTTTTGAGAATATTTTACATTGCCTATTCGTAATTGCACTGTCTCAAAATGGAATAGTTTTTTTATATACATGCTTTATACACGGCGAAAATCACACTATGTATTTTTCAATGCGTGTTTGATCCCGAACTATTATCTAATTGATTGGGCGAATGGCTAACTATTTTTTATATAAAATATAATAGTACAATGTCCACTATGTTATGCTATCTTACTATGTGCTCCTTCGAACCGTAACTTACATATATTGTAATATAATATGCCAACGAATATATTTTACACGTCATATTGAAAGCAATCAGGAAACACAGTGAAAGCAACGCAACGTGTACCTCATCATCTCTCTTTAGCACTAGATGGAGTATAAAGCATGTTGTATTGTAGTATGAATATGGCTTTTGTACGCAGATTTTTTTTGTCCAATAAAATACTTTCATAATTTAGGAATAATCAAATTATATTAACACACCCAAGACGTATTATTTTCTTTTAAAATAACTATATCGTCGGCCTATAGCGTCGTAGGTCCCAGGTTTAAATCCTGGGTCTGGCACGTAGGTACACATGTTGTTTTTCAATTTGTGTATGAGTCAGAGTATGGATGTTTTGGTTGAGCAAGTGGCTGATATCCATTTGTCGAAAAAACAGAATCTGTTAATACAAACCTCCACTCTGTGGAGGCCCATTTAATCTTATTAGGATCGGACATGATCGACATTTTTACGTTAGGTACATATAGGTTTTAAGTTATTTGCCTAAGCAGAGCTTAAAGCTTAGAAGCAGAAGTTATGAAAACAGTCTGTATTTTACGAGTGGTAATTTGTAACCATTCCCCAACCCATTGGCTTCATACACTGAATCAAACACACGTTGTAGATACATTTTTGTTGCCCACCCACATAATCGAATGGCCAGGAATGGATCGAACCACGACACGCAGGTTCAGAGACTACCGCTGAATACCTACCTCAAAAATGAAAATGCCCAAATCTTGTATGCTTACTTCTTACTTATCGTAAGCGTATTTTTATTTCGGGACTTCCCAATGAGACATAAGATGTGATGTCAGGTTGTGGAGGCAAGCCAGTGCAGTATTTATACTGATCGTAACCCTCTTATAATACTTTATTCTAATAATATGCTTGTGGCAACCCTAGTCCCAGATCATCCCTAAATCTACCAGCCTTCTGGTGGCGCACCAAAATAAAGGGGGGTGAATAGGAATCAGCCCCAACGTTTAACTCGACAACCCCGCTTCGCTGTTTATTATTCATTCCCGATTTGTATTCATTATCATTTTATAATATTTACTTACGTCACACATTTGCAAGCTAAACTTTTATAAATCGAGAGAGACAACACACAAAGTGTTTTGTCACGCAATGTCATGTTGAAGATTTTTCTTTATTTTTTTCTCTAAATTTCGATGCTTTTAAAGTGGTATCTATTTCGTTTATATACGTTTTCAGTACCTATATCATTACTTTAGGATTACTGCTATTTCTATTGTATTTTTTATACAGAACTTTCTGACAAACCCTATCGTAGCTAAATCATAAAAATGCCATGTTCTGTAATACTTATACAATATGTACTTTATATTTGACTATCCCACCCTACGCCATGTTTGGTGCTGAAATGATAGAAACTAGAAGTATGTAGGTATATCTCTAATTTCCATATCAATTGAGAAATAGTTTAATATGACTTATTTCTCAATTTATACAAACAATAATGGTCCAATACTTACAAGTTTCATGGAAAATTATTAGTGGGTATCTTTCTAAAGTAGTAACCAAATATGTGACGAAGAAACGTATTTTTGAAAAAATAAGTTTTGATCGATATGTTCTGCGCTACGATGTGATACGCCTACGATAGCCGCATGGCTTAAGCGTCAGCCTATAACTTCGTGGATCCCAGGTTCTAATCCTGAATCTGGCAAGTATACATTATTGTTTTTCAATTTGTGTACAGTCAGAGTATGGACCTAATAGGTTAAGTAAGTGGCTTACATAAATTTCTCGTAAAAACAAAATCTGTTCATACAAAAACCTCCACTCTGTGGAGGCCCATATATGATCTTATTAGAATCGGACATGGTAAAAAAACGTTATACCTACGTATTTTGGAGACCCAAAAATAGATTAGCTCAGGGCCCCCGAAGCGTAAATCTAGCCATTTTAATGCATAAATCATAAATATTCTTATACAATGTTAATGCTATTAATAGTTTTAATGTTTAAAACACGTCAACATTTCAGAATTTCTTGATATAATATACCTACACATATTTTCCGGAGCAAATTCAGACACAAGCGTAACAAATACTCAATAAAAATGGCACAATAAAAAACTCGATGTTATTTTGAATGGGCTGTCATCCCACCTCCCTTATTAGTTTTTTTCAAATAAACATTTGTTCTCTTCCGGATTTATATTTTATAGGGTAGTCGAAAACGCACGGCAACATTCACCGGGTATGAAAATGTATTTTATCATAAACGTGACTAAGAGGGCTGTGCTCTTTTTGAATGTCAAGGGTAGACGTCGTCCTGCCAATGTTTCACACGTAAGTGATTTTTAGTTTGTGAACATGTCGTTAACTGATTCATTAAATTGCTAATAGGTACGTACTAGCAACTGCGTACACTAAATATAATATATAATTCAAACTATGTATAAATTAATTCTTTATTCAGTGGCGAAGGATGGAGGTAGGCTATTACCCTCTCGCCTCTTATTTATATAATTTATTAATATTGCACAATTTCTAACAAAATGGCTTAAATGAATATCTATCACGACGTCATTAATATTTTTTTTATTATTACTGATACACAGTTTTTAAAATATGCTAAAATGTGAAAATGTCAATTTTAATAAATGTATGGCAGAAACATGACAACTGTAAAAAACATGCGGGTTAGATAATAATGCTTTTGATAATTTTATCTTGAACGAAAACCACATAGTATTTTTAATATTTTACAATGCACAATAAACGTACGTTTGCTTATAACACTTATACGAAGAAGTGTCATTGTCTTTCCGCTATCATAAAATCAACTAGCACAGGTTTCTCTTTCAGAGTATGGTTAAATCTATAACTGTAGCGGTCAACAACCTCAGGCCTTGTCAGCGTAATGCAAGAATCAGCGAGTCATTCAACTATCGCACAATCACAGCATCTACGATCAGCACATTCTACAGATGTGACATACTTCGATGAGTATCGACTATCTCAGGGTTTGTCATCAAAACGCCTCGAATTTGCAACGGTGCGGCGATCAGCAGATTTCCCAATTATTGTGAACTACATCAACAACGACTCTCGCAATTCATCGAATATTCATTTATATAAATAGCGAGTTGGGTCAGATTCAGTTTTAGTATCAAACCGCATAATACTCGTTTCCACCGAGCCTCGGACCAGCGCACTCTCTCTCCACGTATCGCCCTAAGGCCTAAAGCATTCTCTAACCGTGCCTGGGACTCAAGCAATCCCTTCCACCGAGCCTCGGACCGCGAATTCCTCTCCTTCATTATTTATTCTTGAATTACCTTTATACTGTTTACGCAGCAATAAACTCTCGCTCATCCATTCATCCAAGCAACCTCCAACCAGTCTTTTTCTCCTCCAACACCTGTCGCCCCCAAAGTGATTCTCGCATCTCTTTACAATGTGAACCTAAACAACCATAACGTAAAATATTATATTTTATCGAATTAATCAACCCATACACCTTGACGAACATTGACATCTTAACGGTGGTTTGCAAATTTTATTACACGGTTGCCAATAATGCATGTTGTTTTTTCAATACGGTTATTATATATCACAAGGACACTGCGGATCGGATGAATGTCTATCAAACACTCTTAGTAAAAAAATCTGTATAACATCTGTTCTGTGGAGGCCAATGCGAGCCACTCTCAAAAACTGGCAATTTACTTTACTAATCAAATAGGTACCAGAGACTATGGTATTTAAATATCCATAGATCTCTCAATTGTCCCGTTAACTGGAACTCATCAACAAATCAATGATTTTTACATATTATTTAATATTTTTAAAATATTAACAAACAAAATTTCCCAAACTTTTAACTCGGTGAGTTTTTTTAGTTAACCCTGTATGAAATAATATAAATCTATCACTAGCAAAAAACTGAATTATGACCTAACACCGTCACAATCCGTGTGAACTCAGTGTCCCGGGATCGAATCCGCGATGAGGTTACCCTCCCCTCTCCAACAATAAATAACCGACTGGTGAATGCTGAGCTAAAATATGTTTTATGTAACTGTATCATTTCTCTTCGGCGGATGGCTATTCCCTATTGTCATTTTACTCATTAAGAGTAATTACCATTCAATTGAAGAATTTAAATCGCACCATTTGATTTCCCACTTTTATAAAGCTAGTTTTTTTTTAATAAAAGGGGGGGCCAGCGCAAAAATATTTTTGGTAAGTACTTACCACTTCACTGCATCAAATTTTATGTAAGTATGTACGTGCTTATTCAAACTTAACTATTTTTTTTGTTGAAAGTAAAATAATTCTCAATAAGTTTTAAATAACTAATATAAAAAAATAAAGTACCACATTTTTTAGTGTAAACCGTGGCATAACAAACGAGAAGTATCCATTAATTTTATGCTGGGCGTATCCCATGATAATTACTGTTCCTGAAACTGGTTGTGAATGGTGTGCACTTCAGTTTGTATGATTTCGAATTTCACTTATGTTACTACGGTCCAGCCTAGATGACAATATACCTTCTCTCTCGCCGTGTGACGCCACAAATTTACTAAAAGTCAAATTTCATAACAACTGGACATACCTACTAACCATTTGGCATAACCGAATGTTAAATAGGTTTCATCTGAGAATGAACATATTATTATGGTGATAGATATATAGTACCTACATACCCACCATTTCCGTTCCAATGCGGAACATTTTTACACACGTTTCTTACGAGGGTTGGTTGCAATCCTTTCGCTTATTGTGTGCGTTTGCTCATCAAAACGCACATATTGATTTTAAGAAGAAAAAAACGATGAGTTAGTGATTTTGATCAAGTTATAGACTTGAAACCTTGCGACTAATGGAAGAAGAAATGAACGATTGTATTTTACATTACTTCAGTGTCAGCCCGAGATTTTCGATAATGGGAGTAAATATTTACATGGCAAATATACAAAGCTTTTTTTCTTAATTGAGTTGGTATTATTATACTGTATTGTACAAGATTACACAAGAGCTTCTCATTCAATACCTACATAATAGATTCAGCACAATATTTTTTTTCTTAGCATAATACGTCAGCATGTAGATTAAAATAAATAGTGAGAAGTGAATATTTTATCACCATTTTAAAATACCATGACTAACTAACATAGGCAAAGTAGCTTATTACTTATTATTTCCATTGTTTTAAGTGAAGAATTAGTTTAATATAATTATTAACATCCGTAAATGAAGGCACACGTGCGAAACATAAGCCACGTGTCCGGCATCGCTTTGTCCAGGTAACACACCTCAGCGAGTGGTGATAATGGAAAAATTAAGTATCCCACAAGTGTGTTTATTGTAAAATAAAAACCATGTTTCCTTATCATTGGCGCGTGCAGTGACATATTATTATCATTTGTGAAAAATAATAGACTGATCACTAAAATGCAATAATAAAACAAGCTTTGTCGTTCGTATAATTTTACGCAGGAGCTTACATATTATCATTTACAGAGGCTACTAAACTTTTTCGGTACACGGCGCTTTTGATGTACCAGAATTTTTCCATGGTGTCCTAAACTGAAGAAGACTATTTTAAGTGCTTTTACTAAAATAAATTTTCACTTCCAAAAACAAATATTACTGTTTTTTTTCAGTGAAAATATGAAATATTCCGCCCGCCCCTTGTACATCAAACTTTGTTGACCCCTGTATTAGTGTTTTTACAGACGCGTACATAAGGAGAGAGTTCTTGAGTCCAAATACTCATAACTCACCTCAGAAACTATTATCCTAATACAAATTATTTAAAAGAAATAAATCTTGATTTTAATATTATTACACGGTATATCCCCAAGTCTCGGACGACAACAGATACTAAGAATCTAAATAATTATCGCCCGCGATTGCCGAGCAGCGTACACGTTGGCTTATAATGTGGTGGGTCACAAGTTCAAAATCGGACATGGTCAAAAAAATATAGGCCATTTGTGTCGATGGTGAGAATCCTACCACCCATCAGTGGTTATAGGGAGTAGTCCAGGTGTGTATCGCCATAATCAAAGTGCGAGTGTCGAGGGTGCGTGATGGAAGCTACGTAGCGCGGTAAGTAGTAGGTGGGATAAGAACAGAAGTCAATGGCAATGGCTTGCTGTGAAATCTTTGGAACCAGTATCAGGTAATAGGTATAATATCTCCCATCCGCAATCAATCAATCATGATATTTATTAAGAATACTTTTTCAAACTGAACCTTACCCTTCTATATATTTTTATAGATTTTTAGCCACTTTCGCAACCTATTAGATCCATGTGTTTGGTCCAAACACACATTGAAAAACAACACGTGACTTTTACTATAATCGGATATTTTATCACACAGTTATCGCGGGCGTCTTCAACGATTGATTCAAACATTCAATTTCAATTCATAAAAAGCATTATTTGATTTACCTTTTCATTAAAATTATTTTATTTAACTGGTAGATAGGTATGTACGAAAAAAATAAACGATGATTAATGAAACGCATAATATGGGGCGCAGGAGCATCCCATTCAACAAGAACTATTCATTGAAAACAAAAGGTTGACAGTTCAATGCAAAACTATTGTTTTAAATTTAAATAAAAATATCCAGCAATCTATCTGTACTTACATAGGTACAAAAAATCATTTAAATCAAATCTTTGTATTTTAAAATATGCTTATAAAAAACTTGGTTGCAATTGAAAAAAAATCAAGACAAATGATGCAGTGTACGTACCTAACCATCAATGTGAATACTTATAGTATTTTTTCAATGATGGTTTTCCTTGCTCGTTCCTTTAGAAAGCATATCAAAATAAAATTCACAACATATTTTCACGTGGTAGGGAGGGGGGGGAGTTCGTGACGGTTATATATTATCTATACTTATATAATACGAGTATATTATATTTTTTTTGGTAGCGACAAACTCGGCAGGCATAATTCGCACTGGGTGTCTTTCATAAATAAAAACTAATAATCCATCCTACAAATTGCGCGCCCTCCTAAAACTTAGCCAGAACCGGCATTTGGCGGCAAAATACACAAATAAATCTGAAAATTGCTGAACAAGGCGTTTGGCTGCCAAATAAATAAATCTGCACGTTACTGGCTAACTTTTATTTTTTATATAAACCAGCTTTTAGGCTCATAACGATTAACTGACTAGAGTGAGGCTGCCTAGTTCCAAAAAGGCAAACCATATATACCAGATCATCCTATGCTACGCCGAGATTGGCTAATACATAGGTACTTGAAACACATTTTCACTAGAACCCGGCGTGTTACCTTAGTTGGGACACTTGGACTCTAGTTTTTGAATTGTCGCTACAAGTTTGTAGACAGTCGATAAACTATTTTGCGCTAGATGTTGTATGATTCATGAACCCGCCCTACACTGTACAATGATAATTAACAGAGTTCGCTCAACGCTCCATTCCAGGATAATTCTATTTAATAAATTAACTCAATGCAATATACCTCACTGTGTAAATTATTGTAATAATATACTTACATATTTGTAATAATATCTGTTTAACTAAAGGTTTATTTGGTTAACGTTAACATCATTGGGAATCTCAAAATTTGTTGGTACAGACCTACAAACTTATCTGAAGAATGGGATGGTGGAGCCACTGTCGAAAACTAGCCAATCAAGACTCGTAACTGTACAAAATCTGACATTCGAATGACATTTTCAAAATGGCGTCCTATGATAGCTCGTTGTTCCATTTTTGGCCATTCCACAGATAAGTTTGTAGGTCTGTACCTAGGGCAACCACCCACCTAGCTGCCACTTAAATTAATGCAATTAATATTTATTATTAATTTATTTCGTTTGTAAAAAAAGATTTGTTTTTCACATTCAAAGTGTCATTGTATTTTTTTCGTATGTAGGTACATTTTTCACATTCAAAATTCATACCTATTTAAAAATGCTGCTTCAACGTTTTATTCACTGTTTAGGTAAGTGAGTGTGCCAGCAATGGAGTGGGAGACAACATGTTAGGCTCCCGTGGTAGTTTCCACGGTCAAATTGACATCAAAGAGCTAATATTCAGACTATAGATTGCAGTGACGTCCCTACATAAAATGCCGCCCCTCGGCAGCGCCAAAATGCCGCTTCATTTTTTATACAGTATTTTTTATCATCCTTTCATGACTGCAATATCTAAGAAATCTGTTGTAGGTATACAAGCATTCAGTGGCGCACCCAGGGGGGGCCAGGGGGCCCTGGCACCCCCCAAAATAAAAATTATCAGAATGTAATTCACCAGCACCTTTATAGAAAAAACTCTTAGATTTTAATTTCTAACACAAAAATTTCGAAATACTAATGTCGGGTTTTTTTAGAAACACAATCCCTAATGGAACTGTCACAAAATTCTCCGTGTCCACCCGAATTCCGGAGTGGTGTAGGTCATAGCTTGGGAGGGCTGACGGGGCTCTAGCCTGGGGGCCCGGGTTATGGGGGGCCTGGCGTGTTGGGTTGACCAGATAAGTGAGATAAACACACATCATAAATTAGCTTTAATAGTAAAAACGGCAAACTTCACGGCCATGAACATTTTCAATTACTTGTATAATTGTGCAATATATTTTTTGATTATTATGTGTCGATACTCGACAGCTTATTAAAGTAGATGTATTAAAAATCGCCAATAATTCACTGTATAAGTACCTACTCTTAATTTGAACTAAAACACAATTTGGAAAACGTTAATTTAGTGTTTCACACTGCCTTTAATCTTAGCGGTAGGTAGGGGGGCCGCCAAATATCCTAGCCTGAGGGCCCGTTTCAGGATGTGGGGACCATGGTGTAGGTACACCGAGTGCAATAGACAAAAGACCGATAAACGAGAGATTAGGCTGTGAAGAAGAAAAAGAGCCTATGGGACTAATTTACATTCTCCTCGTTGCCCCCCCCCCAATATTAAATCCTGGGTGCGCCACTGCAAGCATTACTAACAAAATATAATACCACTAAATCTAATTTAAATGCCAACTCTTCAATACAACTTAATACACAATCAACAACTTCAATAGACAGTATTGCGAGTCCACGGTTTCAGATACTTACATTTAAAAATACACCTGAAAACTTTCAAAATTCGCGAGTGATCGGCAAAAATATTTGGATAAATTGATTATTTAAGTATGTACCTACCTATAATTCAAAATATAATTCGCAAATCTGCACGTGCCATTGCAGGTAATCAAGGACGTGACGTACAAGTACAACGAAAGTAAACTAGACATCGCGAACCCGACAAAAAATTACAGTCCTGTTAAACCTTCTATGTCAATACATTTTATTTCCAAGCAGTCAGCTGAATTTTTTAATGGAAATATATTTCTGCTATTACTAAGTTCGGGTACCTATTTCTATAGGTATATACCGAATGATTCTCTTGGCGCCCTCAAGCGACGCTCAATCTGCCTACCCCCACGAGAAATCACGGATGGATTGATAGCACAACTTACTACTAACAACCAACAATCCTTATATTACACTATGCGTCATATAGAGAAAGTTGTGATCACAGAACAGATTATTTCTGAGTTCCCTGGTTGTGATATACTATTCCGTTACATAAATGCTTCCCTCAAAATGATTTTCATTTTTCAAACGAATAAAATATATGAGATCAAAGACAATCGTATAGGATTTAACGCAAAGTTGAACGTGGGTCCTAGGTGGGGGGTAATGGTGGGCGGGTGACACTTTGTTTGCAGCCGAATCAGCTGCTGTTGACAAAGTACGCAAAGCGACGGCGACGGGGCGGAATGTTATGGGAGGAAAGGGGTGAGAAATTCTATTTCAATACAGAATTTTCTTTATATGTATACTAAATATATTATGCCATACAGTCAAAATAATCGGAAGCTAATTTCAAAATATAAACTAAATAATAATTTAAAAAATCAAAAACTTTAAACACGAAATGATATTTTAGTACATATTAAGAATAAAATAAATAGTATAATTGACACTATTTAAAATGTACTATTCTACAATAAATTAACAATTTATCTACCTTACCTACATACATATATATATATATACTTACCTATTATATTTTTCCCATATTTGATCCTACGAGGATCATAATATATGGCCAATGTTGTATTAACAGATTTTTGGTTTTACGAGACATGAATGTTAGCCACTTGATCAACCTATTAGGCCCATACTCTTGGATTAAACACACATTTAAAAACAACATGGGAATTTTGCCAGACCTGTGACGACATTATAATATTACACGACATGATAATTCGTTTTTTTTTCAAGACTTGAGATTGCATTCTTTATAGTAAATACATAATTTAGAAAGGCGACCGACACATAGGTACATAGATATTATTAGAATTTTTTTTATCGAATAGGATATGAACATGCATCATGCCATTTGCAAGTAAGTGCTCTAACTAGAGTCTTGTATTTACGCTGTCAATCAATTTATGATTCGTGCAAATTATTTATAAAAACTATGTTTTAAATGAAGTACCTACTTCAAATTCCATTAATGGAAGGTCCAACTTAGTCCAACTTTTTAACAAGGTACCTATATATGTCTGGGATTTTCAAAATTATATGCTTTAACTTCATTCACTACCTAAATTAAATATAATAATAATTCAAATATATTTATTGCAAATAAGCAACAAACAAAAACATACCTACTAAATACTAAAGTACATAGGTAGGTACCTACTAATAATATTAATATCTACTAAATAAATTTATTTCAAAATGTTCTAATCCTCCTTCGCTTCCCATGCGACAAAAAGCATCGCAATTCAAACACAAATATAATTGCAAAATGATTGCACAAAAGCTCTCGTGAGCTTGTAAACTTTATCCACCGAAGAGGAGTTAATTAAATAACTATCACATACTTACTCGTTCATGTATCCATTCACGTAAAGGTGGATAGACATTATTATGTTTGTTTACTCTACAACAGTCTACACCAGTGGTTCTCACGTGAAATTTAACTGTGACCGCACAATTGACATTGACAGTTTTATTGAAACGTCTGGTGGCCGCACCAAATTTCACTTTTGTTGTGATTGAAAAAAATATAGCTAAATTTTATTTACTAATGGATCAATTTATTTTTAGAATCCATTGAATATCTTAGCAGGTACATATCTATTTATTTAAAAATAATCTTAATGGAAATTCCTCAATTTTACATCTGTCAATTGGCTTCGATATTTGTTTTTTATGGAGTGTATTACACAGCAGTAGGAAAAATCGACAATATGATCACACATGATCTCATCACAAGAACACATTATGGATCATTTGAGCGTGGAAAGAAATTTCAGACAAGTCATGAGTATTCAACCAATTTCATAATTTTATAAATATTTTTTTTGAAATATTATTCTGTAAAGCGCTGGTGGCCGCAGCAAAATTCTCTGAAGGTCGCATGCGGCCACCAGGGCCGCACATGAGAAACACTGGTCTACACCGTTCAATGTTCATGGATTGATTGAAATATGTCTTTCACATGATTTTTTTATACTAACAAGCAGACGCGCACACAGAAAAATGGGTCTATTTTGAAAAATATCCATAATATTTTTTTTATTATTTTGGCGGTAACAAAATCTAGCAGGTGCCACTGATTTTCACACTTACCCCGCCCACTACTCTTGCAGGTTTTCGTCAGTTCAACCGCGGAATACCGCACTTTTCCAGATACATTCCTTATACCCAAACACTTTGAGTCTAGCGATGAACACCTGGCCTGCCTGTATAACTATCGCGTTTACTTGTGGCGAGGTGTCGCATTCGCAAGTGGTTATCTAATACACGTGGCTTAACGGTCGTGATAATTGAATCGTTAGTGTCCGTTTGTGTCGTCCGCGGTGTCTTGTTTTTTAGACATGCCGCATCGGAATATTGAAGCAAACATTAGAAGACCAAATCTTCATATTTTCAAAAATTCAAATACGTATTGGTTAGTAGGTATGTAGGTAGGCTCATATTTTGTATACCTACATACTAGAACAAATATTAATTTAAAAATTACTTATCAAATGACTAATAACTAATAAAAAAATTCGCGAGGTGCGCGATGTAAATTTAATATTAAATTAATCATGTACCTACTCGTACCTCATTTTGAAGTTCGACCATACATTTTAATATATTGGACGCTAAAGACGCGCCAAGCGCGTAACGTTAGGTGGCCATTCGATCGATATAATTAGCATGCTATTTAAATGTGGTAATTAAAAAGTAACTATTTAGTCAGCAGTCAATGTGACAAAAATTATATAGTTTTAACTTTGATGATTTAGCTCTTGGAAAGAAAGTTTTAATTTGGTTTTAGAAATGTATTTTTTACATAACAAGACTAGAGTGAGTTAATATTAGTTTATTCTCTTTCAAATAATTAGAAGTAGGTACATATTATTATAGTCATAGTATCTCAATTAATTTTTTCAAATAGATTGGTTGTTCGTTGTTAGGTACTAGTTAGCAAAAGTTCACCAATTAAAAAGGTAGAAACGTTCGAAAGCTTGGCAAGGCTATTTTTACAGTCAGCTTTGAATTGAGATTTATCGTCTCGATCTTTGCGATGTTATTGTTATAAATGACGCCCTACCCTCCAGCGGTCGTCAATGTAGGTTAATGGGAGGCAGTAACAGGGAAAATAATAACGAACCGCCAATAAGCGAATTAAATATGAGTCGAGGCGATAGACCCGCATAACTTCACTCTCCAAAACTAAATAATTACGACATTAAGCTTCGAGAAAACCTTACACATTGTAATGTAACCCCTTAAAAATTAAATACGTTTCGGATAACATTTTATATAGGTATCTTTTAAAATATGTGAAAATAGGTACTTACTAAAACGTATCTAGAATCTAAACGACTTTTAGATTTATTGATTATTATTGCCATATTGACAGATCCAGTAACGTCCCTATGTAAAGAGCCGCCTTTAGGCAGACTTATAATGTCATCCCCTTTCATTTTTACTCTCAAAAAGTATGCAAAAATGTTCACCCTCACCTATTTAATTATCTTAAATAGACAAATTACAAATTTACATTTAAAAAATTACATATATATCATCCACTGTAGGGGTAGTCAACCTTTTTATATCCACCGCTTACTTTTGTATCTCTGTTAGTAGTAAAATTTTCTAACCGCCCGCCGGTTCCACAGTAATGGTGATTTATAAAGTAGACTTCACTTATGAATTTAAAAATTAAGATGTCAGTATCTACGTCCTAGCGAAGTGGTTGCATCGTCCGCTTCACGGAAAATAGCCACTGCGTTCAAACACTTTAATGATCACATACGTAAGGAAACGCTATCTTGTCTTTTGTTCAATGTCACCTTACAAAAATCTATCAGGGACTCTAAAACTGAATAATTTACCATGATGTTTGCCAAATCATGATATATGTGGATGCGGACATACCTAATAGGTCAACCAGAAGTGGACATAAAGGATTCTTTTCAGGACCTGGAATGCGAAGCAGACAAAGAGTGCTTTAAAATTAACTACTTAATTACTTTGTAGAAACACGACTCCTCCAACGCCATTAACTCGGTGCACTCACGTGGAAATATAGCCATTAAGAATGACTCATCGGGAAAAGGGTTTACTTAATTTATCTGGGTTATATTAATTTTAATAGCGGTATTTAAATATAAATCAGAAGGCAAACTGTTAAGAAATGTTATTTTAGAATCCGTAAAAATCTGATATTAATACTCGAACAACATCTTTTTGGCTACGTGTTAAAACTGTGAACTACAAGCTCCTCCCATTTAGTCGACAACAGCGCCTTCTGGCTTTTGCCTAAATCTTCTTGTTGGAGAGTAGGAGCGGTATCTGAAAATACAAAAATCCAAATAAGTATACAGAACACAGCTAGCCTTAGCCCTCGTTTATGGATCAGTGTTGAGTCATCAGCAACAAATTTGAAATCGGTCTACTATTCGAACGGAATATCCTAAGACCAATACTTCAAACCAAGTATGAAGATGGAGTGTGTCACAACCGCAACGTCTACGCGCACCTACATATTATCTACATTTACTTTACATAGATGCGAGGGTTAGTATATTTTTAAAAGATATATACCTATTATATATTATGCTTTGTTATACACTATATCAACAGATATTGAGTACCTACCTAATATTGTATTTAGAGGGTCGTAAGTGTGCGTGAGAGTGTTTAAAGTGGATGTTTCTATTGTAGTCCTCTTACTCACCCCACCTCGGAACTCTCAACTTGCAAACAATTAAGATAACTTCCGTTGAAGCTCTATATAAAAATCTTTATCGGGAGGCTTTGTATTAGGTATTGTGATTTAATTTTGAACAAGCGTATCTTCTTCAATAATATTTTGCCCTTCAAGGGTATTTTATTGAAAAATATTATATCAATATTTTGAAGAAAGATAAAATATGTATTTACTACCTACCAATTTTTATGCTATATTTTCGTTCATATAAAGTATTTATATGGAAGACTGTACAAAAATATAAGTTGGTAGGTATATTTTTTTGGGGAATCAATATACGCCATAATATACCAGTGGCGAAGGGTGTAAGTAGGCGGTTAAGATCCGCCACAAATAGTGCACAGATAACTTTGTCAGTCATACCCATACGTATTTGTTTTCATTGAAATAAGACTACAATAATTTACAGATGGTGTTGGTTAGTTTTAAAAATTCAATTAAACCCTGCGAAACCAAGCCATAATAGATAATAGTCAAAAAATACTCATCTATCTATAAAATATCTAAAATTATGCAATTAAATCATACATAACTTTGAATATTTTATAGATGGAATAATATTTTTTATCTATTATAGTTTAGTTTTGGCAGAGTTTAATGAATTTTAAGAAAATAACTAACAATATGTATGTGTAATAGGCATTTATATTTAATCCAACGAAAACAAATAAGTATGAATAAAAAAGTGTGCACAGGGTTTCATTGAATTTTAAAAACTAACCAACACCATCTGTAAACTGCATTCTTATTTTAATGAAAACAGGTACGTATGACTGACAAAGCTTAGTGTGCACTATTTATGGCGGATCTTAACAGCCTACCTCCACCCTTCGCCACCTAAGTATCTACATAACAGTATGATGCATAATATAAAATTACCACAAATGCTAAAGAACTTATTCAATGAGTTCTAAACACATGTATAAAACGATATAGTTAAATTAAACATGAAATAATTACAAGATAAAAAGAACTTTTTATATACAACGTTTTTAAATTTTCTGTTGAACCATATAAACTTGACTAGCTTAAACGAAATTTGCACTTGACATGTCATATTGATTTCCATAGTAACGCACGTATATATTAATAATTTAGTTGCTAGGACAATAATGGTGTCGAAATAACTTTTCATACAAAACAGAATTAACTGAAAATGAATTCAATTCTACTTAAAGATGGCTAAAAGTATTAAAAAATGCATTGGCATCGTGTTCTGATATATTCTAAAAGTTTCAAATGTCTAGCTAGTTGGTAAGTTAGTTCAAAATCGATTGCAAGATTGTACCGGACAAATAAGAATACGAGCTAAGGAAAACGTTACAAAATGAAAAATTGAGCATGTTTTACATGTTACGTCAAGTTGTATATTTTATCAAAATTTAATGTACCCACACTTTAATAATTAACTTACTGGTTATATTTCAAATTTTTTAACCAATATATTAAACAATACGTATCAAGTTCACTAAAACATCTCACAAATATCGGATTAACGGCATCATACAGGATTCTTCATTCAAGAGGGAAGTTGTTCACGTCTCAAGTGACAAATTTTTTCACATTACAAAATGTAATACCTATTGTACCATATTTATAATACGTTTTGGTCGAATACATCAGAATATCGAAGGCTAATCGACAATACATTTTTTAAATAAAAACTGTGGATACCTACTCTACCTATCACTGGAAAACAATTATTATTAAAACAGTTCGAGATTGCATTGCTTTAGCCTGGGCCGTATATAGACTATTAGATACTGCACGGTTTGGGAAATAATATGATACCTAATGCGAAATTTGTATAATTCTTTGCACTCACTACTCTATGGTCCCATAAATGAAAACAATAAGTGCATAGATATCATAAATTAGTCAGATATGTATTATTTTTGACTTTCATACAATAATCATTTAATTAATTTGCTACCTACCGACTAATTCCCTGCAGTGCCATTATTATATTAGGTAGATTCTTATGCATATTATAAAACATGCCGTTCCCTATTTACCTAGCGTTGGAGCAGTGCTCGGAACAGGAGCACGGATCAGTGGAGCAATGGGGTTTTACCCGGAGCACCGAAAATTTGTAGTGCTCCACTGCTCCAGATGTTTTTTTTATTATTAAATTTTCGTCTTAAAATTCAATGAAAATATTAGGATATTTGAGACTTTACAACACTGGAATTGATGAATTATTGGTGATGAATTATTGATCACCGACTGGCGAAGAGGGTGATAGTGAAAGACGATTAATTGTCGGAAATTTTGTTTAATCTAATAAATAATGAAAGGAACGAATAGTAAACCTTATTTCAAAACTACTTATTACCTAGAGCGGATCAGACCCTGGAGCGGAGCTGGAGCAAGTATAGGTCCCAGAGCGGAGCTGGAGCGGAACAACTCAAAAAAGAGTCCGCTCCAACCCTCTGGTTACAACGTTTTATTGAAGATGCCCGGTTTATCAACGATTGTTTCTTCTAAGTATACCCATTTCTATTATAATACTCGTAGCATATCTACTATACCTACCTTCTTCATATTAAATTTTCGTCCAAAAAAACCTTTAGGTACCTTTGTTATCAAATTGGCATAGAGAGGTGTTACCTTTATACCAAATTTTCATTTTAACTCCTAATGCGTTTCTCCATTTTTACGTAGCTTTATCATCCTAATTAGATCATCAATCGATCATTCTATCAAAAAAAGTTTTTATGTACCTAATTATGACAATATTGTTTATTGTACACGTTCTATTGGTCACTAGTAGGGAATCCAATCCCGAGCCAAAATTCTGATCCCGGGATTTCGGGATTACAATTTGACAATCCCGGGATTGGCATTTTTTTCCATTGTTAATATAAAATTTTTATATTTACAAATAACATTGATAAAATCGGTCAAAAATAAAATATCTAGTATAATTTATACTATTTAAGACATTTATTGTTAATATTGTATACGTTCAATCTTGGAAATACACAAGTTTAATGGAGTAAATAATATTGTAATATAAATAATAATGTGAATTTAATATGAGATTGCTGTTTCTGATAGTAAAGACATAATGAATGGATTAGCGAGATTTAAAATAGTAAAGCAAATAATCATGGCGTACTTATGTCCTTTCCGCTTCATAAATCTAATTAGTCAGCCAAATATGAAACTGCCGTAAAACGTATGATATCATGGCGGAATTACTTTGTTAAAAGTGCGAAGCATTGTTTTTTTCCAATCTTTCTCATTTTTAATAATTTATGTGAAAAAATAAAATGAATCGGCAACCTACACATGGGTATAAATCAAACTTCATTCAAACTCAGTTTATTTCTAATGTAGTTATTTTTTATTAAAAGTATTTTTTCTGTTATATTTTCGCTTTTATTTTATTTTCCATAAAAAATGATAAAAAAATCAATCCCGAAATCATGTTTATCAATCCCGGGATTCATAGGTATCGAAAATAGCTCGGGATCCCGGGATTGGAATTCCTAGTCACTAGGTCCTAAGTACTAAGACATCATGGGTGCCTACCTACGTGAATAGTATGGCATGAACAAGACAGTGGAATCGCACCGAATGAAAAGCGAAAAAATATTTTCTAATCATATATTAAGTATAATGTTCATACGTGTCTACCTCTAAGCTCTGACTCAATCAAAAAGCTCCCAAGTATCCCTCCTCAATACCTCTAAACTGACAAGATTCCTATTGGTTGCAGGGCGGAGCCTTTACAACGACGCGCTTCCGATTGGATATTAGAAACGGGGATGAAAGAAGCAGCGAAGCCTACTCGATATCCTTGCTAGGACGTCAGTGTGCGTCTGACTTTGGACGTTTCTGGTCGTGCGTACGTTTGTGCGTCAATATTTTGTATCTAATAGTAATACGAAATAAAGTTATTGTCAATAAACCAAAACTAATATAAGTATTATACTCTGTGGCATTATACAATATAGGTACTAAATAGTTAATTAATTTAATAAAAGTGTGAAAAAATATAACTGTGCCACGAGTGACATTAAATTGAAAAGAGAGTGATAAGTTGTATTTAAAAAAGGACAAAGTGTATGAAGATATAAGGACTATAAAAAAACCTTCATGTTCTGAATCTGACGGATGTCAATTTTGTCGGGAAGAATTTTCATCGAGACGAATCGGCAATGGTAATACTGTAAGTAATGTTTTGTTTAACTATTAAGTACCTACATATTATTTAGTTTATTGTAAAATAAATAATACGTGTTTCGAATATTAATAGATAGGTAGATACTGGGGTAAGGTATAATTAGTATAATACCATGATAAAAAATGAGTAGGTACATGAGAAAGCCATTCATAGTAGCCATGCAGTAGCGAAGGGTGGAGGCAGGCTGTTAAGATCCGCCATAAATAGTGCACATTAAACTTTGTTAGTCATACGTAGGTATTTGTTTTTATTGAACTAAGACTACAATTTACAGATGGTGTTGGTTAATTCTATAAGCCCTGCCTAAACCAAACTATAATTGATAAATAATATTATTATATCTATAAAATATCCAAAGTTATGTTAATTTAATTGCATAATTACTATTAATGACTTTTATCTATTTTGGCTTGGTTTCGCAGGGTTTAACTGAATTTTAAAAACTAACCAACGCCATCTGTAAATTGTAGTACTATTTCAATGAAAACAAATACGTATGACTGATGAAGTTTAGTGTGCACTATTTATGGCGGATCTTAACAGCCTACCTCCACCCTTCGCCACTGAATGATATCATGCAGGTATCACTTTGCATAATTAATTTAAAGAAGAACCCGGTACCATTTTTTTACCATATCCGATCTGGATCAAGGATCTGGAGAAGATCATAATATGATCTTCGCCAGATCGCCATATTATGGGCCGCCACTGAATGGAGGTTGTAGTACCTATAAACAGATTTTTATTTTTACGAGAAATTAATGTTAACCACTTGCTCAATTAGGTACATAGGTACTCTGGTCCAAACACACATGGAATAACAACGTGTGAATTTGCCAGACCCGGAATTTGAGCCTGGGCCCCATGACATTTAATTTTATAATCTGAGGCGGAAACCGCTAGGCTATCATGGGCGTATGCACACACCAGCTTTATCACAGAAATCTTATGAGCAGACTCCTTCTTTAATTTTTTAATCAAAGAATAATTATTAATAAATTCATATTTTCATGCAACGTACCTATTCTATGTATACGCTTTATTGCACACAGATCCATTCGAGCCATAGACTTATTTTAATAATTAAAAATTATGTCTTCATATTGGATTCCAATTAGTACCTACTACCTATGTAGGTAGGTACTATAATAATATGATTATGGGAATTATTTAGATCTTTTACTGTTTTACCTGTTGATAATCTGATACTTAACTAGATCGTGTGTGCTTTATAATACCTACACAAAGTCTTATAGTGAATTAAGTACCTATCTACCGATTAAGTATATTTTTAGTAGGTAGCTATTTAGGTCTTCAATAATTGTAAAAAAGTAGTGATAACACTGAGAATAAAATTGTACAAAAAAGAAATATGCTTATAGAGTTTACACGTGTAGGTATAGGTACCTATTATTTTATTAATTTTAATTTTCATGAATAATTTTCATTCATCGATCTAAGTATAATATGACATAATAAACTTCAGATTTAGATTTTAGATCGTAAGTATATCATTAAAAATCGACATCAAACCTAAGCTAACCATTTAAATGAATTTCAAGAATAAAAGCTTTAATAAATACGTAATTTTCTTGACTTTAAAATAATCTAAAATATATTATAATATTGGGCCTTTGATACCTTACGCTTATATGTATAGGTATCTAATCGTTGAATTTACTACACTATAGACTAGTAAATATAGAGTAATATGCAATTTTATATTTCATACTTTTGAATTAGTACCTACTAATAAATAATAGGAATTGACTCTCGGCAAAGAAATTTATAAATCAATAATAATCTATCGTTGTAATTTATTATTTCTTTACAAATGCATATATATCTACATAATAAATACATTTCTTAAAAACACGCTCCTTGTCATTATAATAGAAATGTTTCCATGAAACTTAACATTGACTTTAAAAATGTAACTAAACAGGCGGTCAGCTGTCACCAAAATCTTTTGACCGGAATCACTAAATAGCCCAAAATCTTTCAACACCGGAAACGGTAATAAAACATATCAATGTACAAACGCACAATGCATATTTGCGCTAAATGTATCAATACCGTATGTATTATTATGGGAAACGATCATTCAAAGAAGCCACTTGGGTTTTGTGCAGTCAAGTAACAATGCGTTCAAGATTGCGCAACAGTTTTGAATTGGATTCGTCGGTGTGTTTGTTGGCTTTCGTGATTGAATAACAGCGAACGTCTGACAGCGTCAAACCCTCCCCATTATGATGCGGTGAACAATCGACCAGGTGTAAAGGCAAATAATCGCGCAACTTGCCTCATTCTTGGGTGCTTATTATTATTATCGGAATCTTTTTTACTAGGAAATAAAAAAAGTACTTAATATCTCGACAAACGTTTCGCCCATTCATTCGGGCGTACGCCAAACAGCCTGAGGGTTGAATGCATTTAACCCTGACATAACTGGGAGGGTGAATAAATTTTAAAAATATGTAAAACAGTATCCATTTAACTAGTATTACCAAGAATAATTAATATGACTATTAAAATTCAATTGATGAGTATTCTGTTATTCTGTACTACTCCATAGGAATCGGTTTTAACCAAGTATTTAACTAACAGGTTTCGTCTTTAGACATTTTCATGATCTGTGTAGGTATAAGTGGATAATACGTATAAGACTTAGAATTCAGAAAGATGAAATCCGGATCGCTAACACTGACTGCAATGGAATAGTACAAAACTCTCATGAACACTTCAAACTGTTCATTGATAGATACATGTATACCACACCGTAATTTAATAATGATTACGACTGGTATCCACTAAGCCTGCATAATTAAGTTATAAATCTATGTCTTCGCTATAATTGAGTAGACTCACTGTAACTCGACCAGTGGGTAGGCTATCTACCAGACGTTTTCGATACACAGTGATCCTCACCTCGCCTTATTACCTCCGTGCGTACCTTAGCTCGCCCTACATATTCTATAGACTGTGTATGGTTATTCTCACCCACCGGCCGTTGCGGCAAGTTGCACCGGATATCTGTCGTAAACGATAATTAATTAAGTAATCAATTTATTCAATTGTAGATAGTGAAGATAACTAAAAAAACGAAAAATCCAGGTAACTAGGTAGTTACCTAGGTACAAATTTGTACCTATTTAAAAAACGAAATACTTGTAACTATTATATCTATTATTTTAGACTAAACAATTTAAAATACAAAATAAAAGAATGTAAGTAGGAGCCTACCAATAGATTATTCATCTTAATATCACTTTTAATTTAGTGAAATATACTCTTCAAAGTTTCGTCAGTAATTTTGGGTTGAATGAATTCGTGTGCATGCCACAAATTAAAAAGAAAAAAACAGGGTTGAGGCACGCTCCTACCTACCTTTTATGGTCGATAGAAATAAACTTTTGAATTCATTAACAATAACTTACAATACTTTGATGATAGAAAATCGTTTAATTAATAATAATAATTATAATAATATTATATACCTACCTACATAGGTACCTATTAAGAGTTTGTTATACTTAACCAAATATGTTGGACTATAAGTAGTAGGTACCTAGAGGGGATCATATATTTTTTTTTGTATTACAACGTTTGATAGCTATTCCAGAACGATTTAGGTACCCAAGTGCAGTTGAGTTAAGTGAATTGATGATTATAGAATAATATTATTTTCTACGTTGGTAGCATTTTTATTGTAAATAAAAAAAAATGAAAATAGTGACCCATATTGAAGTTAGTTGAGATGTTATGTGATCGTTGTATATAAACTAACTTATTTTAGTGTATAACTTCCATATTAGGTACCTACATCTTATGTAATGCAAAGTAAAGTCAACGGCAATTTTCTTTGACGCAGATGTCTCAATCGATTTGTCATATAATTTCAAAGGGGGCCTCAAATGACTCAAACCTCTCATACAATAATATTAATATGTGGGCACCTAAATACTAAGAAGATTAGCATTTCTCACATATTGTGTACCTAAGTATAAAATATTACCCAAAGCCTAACAAAATACCTGAAGTAACATTAAAGTGGCCTGTAAAATAACCACCCAAAGTAGTTAGGTAACACTACGTAATAAAATAGTATGATGTGCCATCACTGTCACCTATAATAACTATCTAGGAAAGAGATAAGTACATACATTTATATTTTTACTAGGTATTATCGGTAGTAATAATAATGTATGATTATTATTTTATTTTTTATCGTGGAGGGCCTCAAAATCGGCCAGTGCCTCGGGCCTCCAAGTCCGTAAACTCTACACTGCGTATCTAATGTTACGTATTGTATCAAAATGAAAATAAATAACTAAAACCATTTTATTCAAGTGTATAATATGAATATGTCTTATACCTACATATAAGTATAAATATAAGGGTGGCATTCATTAACATTTTAATAATACAAGTTAAATGAAAAAAATAATCGAATATTTTCGCCGCCCTTCAAATTTTGGCGCACACATTTAATGCATATTTTTTTATATGGAAGGGTATCCCTGGGTTTGCACATTACCTAATTCTATAAAATTGTTGAATTAGATATTGTAAATTGTCATTCTACCAGGTAATACTGAACTGAATTCATTTAAAAATACCGCATAATAATTATATAATTTAGGCCATTGTCCCGGTTTGAAACTGTTGCAGATAGATAGATTTTGAAGGTGATTTAATATTGATTCAGCAAATGTGATTACTTCATATACACGACGGAAAAACACTTATGCAAACAATAATAACTATTTTGGGTTGTGCCTATCAACTAAATGTATTTGAATAACATTTGTCAATTTTGCCTTGAGAAAGGTATTTGTAAGTGGTTACTGTTATTTTTAATCGTTTTTTTATACAGTAAGTTGTAGCTTTTAAAACCAAGCGTTTAGGCTAGTTAAGAGATTGAAAATGAACGACGTTACTAGAACTGGATCAAGATGGATAACTTTCATAGGTTGGTATATATTTTACATTTTCTATCTAAATACAGCAAAATTTTATGTACTCTTAATTATTTTAATTGCATAGAAACATTAATAATTATTTTCATTGTTATTTCTCGGGTAGGGCAAGTGTTCCGTTGCCATTTTGGTTTGTATGAAATAAATAATAAGAGTTTTTAAAAATAAATTTATAATTACCACGATTTTTTCACGAATGCTACGGTTTCAGTTTTGTTTAAATACATGTTTGTTTTCAAAAACCTTCCAAAAATAATTTGGATCCGTCAAATTCCAGTATTTGCAGGCCAAATGGACATGCCCTTCAAAATTATCATGGTTTCTCGTGACGCGTTTGGTGTGGCACCATTTGACTAAAACCATATCTCCAGTCTTGGTTTTCTATTTTTACCACCCAGCAAAAAGTTTTGAATTATCTCTCTACAGCGCTTACTAAATTGACAACAATCACTTAACATAAAAAATAGGCTCTAATAATGTATAATAAATGTACTTATATAATTATACCACACTAAACGGTGGACGCAACAACGTTTTTAACTGCATCGAGGATTCTTTTTTGTCAAAAAAATTATAGGTATGAGACGGATATAATTATCTTACTTCATTTCTCATAATTAATTTTGCAAGGAAATTGTTATGTTATTGATTAGAAATAAAAATGATAGTGCTTTTAACGTGTTCTTTTTGTGTAAGTACTTTACTTAGTATGTTTTCATTATAAATTCCACACGTCTACAGGACTACTACACTACACAGCAGTTGAAACTAAACTGACATGAACGTCTTTATAAAGGTGATATTGCTATAAATTCCCGATGCTTTTTGTCGTGTCTGCCGAAATGTTCAGTTCGAACGGGTTCACTCAAAATAACATTGACACTAGAAACACTGTTCTAACGCTATTAAAGGTGATATTGCTATAAATTCCCGATGCGTGATATCGCATAATGGAAATTGCGTGACGTCTACCTATACGTGTGCGAATGTCGCTATGCGCGAATTTACTTGCTAGCTACTGTACTGAGTGCGTTGTCCATTAATAATGTCATTGATCTATGATAATAAGTCTTTAAATTACTCAGCGTATGATATTCACCTTCTACCCGGACATTTTTTCATACAGTTCTCCTCTAATAAATTTTAAGAAGTGGAATTTTTCGCTTCACATTACTTGTTCAAAATGTATATAAATTATAGTACTTAACTTTAAAAGGCTACTCGCTTGGTTATTAACAAAAATGTTTGAAAACGTTCACAATATTATCATGTACCTATCGTTGATTTTATTATAACCTGCTGCAGTAAACTCGCCTATCGACTTCTCCTTCATGGTACAAGGGAAACGTATGTGTAAGTATTATGAACTTAATAAAATACCCCAGTAATAACGCATTTTGTCTCAATACTAATTTTTGAAATTTAATCTTAGGACGTGTATATTTTGGATTTAATTTATATCACAATACGAAGCCTATGTTTCAAAAACACAGTCGACAAATTAGTAAAATACTCGGGAATCTAAAATCAATATTTATGCCCGTTTTCCTGTTATATGTAAGGATTATGTTATGGCATTTCCATAAGTGGATTCCCACCCAAGTGGTCAATGAATGTTCAGTGGTGAGTGGTCTCCGGCACGCCCCACGAGGAGTCCAATAATTTTTATCGACATCCACTTGTATCGTATGAAATTATATCGCTCGAGGAAATGAAGAAAGAATCAATTTGTTATTCAACAGGCCGTTTTAATTGTTGCTATGTTACGTCATAGTCTATGTTATAAATACAATTATAGTATCTACCCATTTCATCTAAAAATTCCGATCATTTATTTATTAATATCTATCTACGTATATATATATCTATATCGTATATGTATATATATATCTACGTATGCTTGTTTATTGATCGGATAGTTAACTTGCCAATGTGAGAATGTCTCGGAAATCAACAATTCGTAGAAGGCCTACATTTTTTCACAATACTGTATACATAATAATATTATGTATTACGTTTTAAGAATACACGTGATAAAAAATCTAATTAATTGTAATAAACATACTATTATGTTTAATAAAACGAGAAAATCTCTTGCAGAGTAACTGACAGCGATGATTTTCTTTTTCAATGACACATCGATTCGTCAGAAAAAATAAGAGGGGATAGTTCAAACTAGCCATACAGTTATTCAACTACAATAGGTATGCCAAATAGGTACTAAATTAATAGAAATACTGTTGCATGTGTCTAAGGAATCTACTATCGTTAGTAAATATAATTAAATGCAATCAAACCATACTTGTGTAATTTAGACGAAATAAAAAAACCTTTGAAGTCATGGATTTATTTGTAAAATCTAATCTAGTAGCTCATTTTTTTTTATTGTAGGGGGTTTAAAATCAGTCAATGCGTCGGGTCTCTGGGTCAATAAACGCGTCACTCAGTATTGCTATACGTACATATACCTGCATAGTATTAGCACTATAATACTAATAAACGAATTTCTTTCATTTGTAGCATTACTGAGTTACCAATTTATGTAAATTTCCTTTTAACCTTCAAGATGGAGCATTTCATTTCCAAGCTATGCTTCCAATTTGATTTTTTATTTTTTCTTGGCTTTCTACTTTCATGCGTATTGTAAAATTTCCTTTTGGAATTTATTTAGATCTAAGTGACTAATAACATGTTTGACTGACCGATCATATCGAAATCTAAAGCTAAAAATTGTTATTTAAAGTAAAGGACGGATGATCGTCGTAAGGATGAGTGACCAATTATTATGTGTTGAACAATGCCTCAAATATACTTTATTTTTAAATGTCATTATCCAGCATGAACATGTACTATATAAGTGTGTGTATTTAAAAATTTTAATCAGATGCTGTTAAAGCAAAGGGCTATTTCAGTTTTTACTGTCTTTAGATACGAGTATTTCAATGTTTCAATGTTTGCATGTATCCAAAAAAAGTATCTACATGAATACTATTCTATAATACGTAGGTAAGTAAATAGATTATCAATGGCCATCTATCTATTTCGAATAGTCTCGAGCTGAAATAACAGAATATATGAGTTATCCATTCATTACGATGGATTTATTCGTCCGTCGAGTGAAATTACAGGTTATCGGCGGAGTTAGTGGACTTCCCCGGACTTCGGAGGCTGCCACACAAGCCCCTTTGTCATTATCCAATTGGACGCGTCAACTCTGTTTGTAGATGAGGTTATTTATCGCTACAGTGTAAATAGTTTGCTCAACGTTACCCACAGGTAGGGACGGTAAGGTTTACGTGACAGAGAAATTTCAACTATGTAAAGACTACATAGTGTTAAAGATTTTTTTGTCATTCTAGTCATATCTAAAAATGAGTGTTCGCCTATTTATCTACTCCGTTTTTAAATAGTGGTATATTTTTGACGCTGAAATTACTGTTCATCATTTATGCATATCTAATTGAATTCTACCACTTAATTAAGTTCCAATTTTAAACATGCTTTTTATTGAAATAACTATAAATTAATTAACATCTGTCTTGTAGCGCTGCTTGGAGTATTATGGTAGTAACATTGGAATATTTTCGTCACTTGCTTTTCTAATTTCATTACACAGGTGTCTATGAAAATTTCAGCTGATATTAGAATACCTACCTATTAACATCTGTTTGTGGTTAAAAATTAAACGCCCACTTCTAAAATACTATATTGCTACCTTAGGAATTTGATTTAGTAATATCGTAGCATAACATACACCAGTTCTTTTTTTGAGAAAGACATTGTAGTATCTAATTAAAATAAAACACCACATATACCTAACTGGTACGTATTCCACATATAACGATTATGACATATTTTTTTCCGTTCAACAAGATACTCAACTGATATCTCAGTTTAGCATCTTCTTCTAAGCGGGTGAAACAGGTCGAGATCGTTATTAAATTAGTACATAACGTGAATGAATTATTGTTATATTATGTTTTATTTTAAATACTAATATGATACATGTGCATTTAATACTCTCATTAATATTGTTGTTTGATTTAATAAAACGCATTTTTTTGTAGTACTTATTCCACTTTAATAAATAAATTTGGACTGGTTTCGTCCGCCTCAGAGGGACATTTTCAACTGAATATATTTTTAAAACAGTATTTACCAAACAAAATCAAAAGTGACAGAAATAATCTAACAATAGGTACCTACATTGAATTATCCGTCCAATAATACTTTCTCAATAACAAATTAATTTAAAACTTCGCGTTTTATTAAATCAAACAATACAATGCAGTTCCACCATGAATTGACAGTTAACAAAATAAAAGAAACTCTAATTAATATTTAACAAGTAGATATCACAGGATTAATTTATTTTAATTTTATATATTTAAGTATCTACCTAAGTAAACAAATAACATTTTTCCAGCACGTATCAATAATTTTATGTTCGCCGAAATTGCTATCCAATAAATTTAATAACAAAATTTGCAGATTGCATCTATTTTAAAATGGAATTTTACCAGAAACTTAAATACACAGTTTTTTTTTTATATATAATTAAAATTCGATACCGTATCATGATTACAACCACCGCAACTCCCTATAAGTAACCATTCACAAACCCGCTGTAGACAATATTATGACCAAACGTGTAATTAAATTGTGAGCTGTGCTAGTCGAGAGTATGTAAACTAGGATTGTTGAAATAGGCAGCCAGGAATAGAGAGTCAGCGAGAGAATTATAATAACAAAAAAATAATAACGCGATGACTATTTCGACGCCATTTATCACCACCCCATACAACTATTCATTCTAAATGAAGGCCTTGCCAATAATTTGAAAGAAAAAGAATCTAGGTATATAATCGCATTGTTTAATTAATAATCTTATTTAAACAATAGCGAAAATGACATGAAACCTAATCGAAATATTTATTTACAGTGATTTAGTTTGACGGCGTGGTACATTTATAGGTCAATCCAGGTTTTACACGACTGAAATAATTGTTTTTATTTAGTATTTTAATTAAAATATTTATTTAATCATCGTATTACCGCTCAATTAAAAACTCTCTTGTAATATGTATCATTATTTTATATATTGTATATATGTAATATATAATTACTTAAGTTAATTGAAAATTGTATTCGAACCTTAGTGGAAATAATTACAAGATAAAAAGAACTTTTTATATACCACGTGTTTAAATTTTCTGTTGAATCATATAAACTTGACAATTCTATATATTAATAAAAACTTTTTATTGTAGGTACTTGATAGAAATACTGAATAAATATTATGGAATACAGAAATGTCATTTTGACATTTCATATTGTTTTCCATAGTAACGCACGTATATATTATTAATTTAGTTTCTAGGTCCCACTTAGCAACCAATAATAGTGAGTAGTAAATATTACTTTTAACGATTTTTTTTCCGAAACATACACAACAGAATTAACTGAAAATGAATTCAATTCTGCTTAAAGATGGCCAAAAGTATTAAAAGAATGCATTGTCGTCGTGTTCTGATATATTCTAAAAGTTTCAAATGTCTAACTAGTCGGGAAGTTAGTTAAAAATCTTGGACAAACAAGAAAAAATCTGTACCGGACAAACAAGAATACGAGCTAATAAAAACGTGGTAAAAAATCGTTGCTACGAAAAAACAAACAATTGAGACATCACATAAAAACATGATGTGGATTGAGTCAGATATTTTTTTTAATGAATAGCAAACATAAATCTTTTAAAAAGAGTTTGCGAGAAGAGTTAAAGTTAGAAGATTACAGTGCCCTCATATTAATAATAAACATCTCGCGATGATATTTATGATCTTATGATATTTTTTGCCTGGATTCCTAACATATTATTTGAACGAATGCACTAAGTATGTACCTACCCACTAATTATAAATAACAAGGCACATTTCAGTTATTAAATTTGTATCATTTAAGTAGCTATTATTATAATTATTATATAATTATAGAAATATTTTTAACATCTAAATAATATCTACTGAGAAAGATGTGGCTACAACACAAACAATGATCGAGCGTATCACGAGGCCCTACGTTTTGATATGAAGCATCATGATTTAAGTTACCCCATCTCCACACGTCGTGTATATTATACAGGAAGCATCAGCAGTTTTTTACGCCTGGTAATGAATTTGGGAGCAGATACCCAAGACTGATGTTGCCACTTAAGTGAGCTTTCACTGAGTACAGAAATATATTTTGAATGGCAACAAAAATGAAATGAAAAAATAAATATTAGGTATACATATTTATCTAAAATTTATAAAAGTATAATAAAATTACCCCGTATTTTCGTAATGTTAAAATCTACTTAATAATGAAAGAAAATTGCGCAACATGCAATATTTTTACTTACATGAAACGAAATCATGAGAAAGAATATCCTTTCTCATTTTCTTCATAATTCCTTGCGCTTTGTTGTACAAAAAACACATTTTTGCAGAAACGTTTTATGCATTATTACGTTTTGATACTGACCTGTAACTTATTGAAACTCTGAGAGAATATTTTTTGATTCAAAAGTGATGCATTCAAACTCCGGAATGAGATTATTATTTTATATTTTCTCATAAAATTCAGTTTTAGTGATAGAATATACGTCATACATAACTAATATATTTTTATATTGATGAAAATAATGAATTTTCGGGTATTTTACCCTCAAAGAACCCTTCCACCCTAGACACCTTCGCTCGGTACGCCCCTATTGATTTTATCATCATCATAGAAATCTTTGCTTTTTTACACCCAGACGGTAGAAAATACGCATATTAATTTATAAGATGTCAGTATTTTTTTACGAAGCGGTCGCCTCTTTTGCTTCTTGAAAACCCTGATCCTGACGTGTGACTACTCTCTTTTAATGAAAAGTTAATATTTAGTCATTTACAACAATCATCTGTGTCTTCAGGAAGCGTACGGCGTCTCCAGTCCAGGCGATGAGCACCCCTCACCCTTGCGGGCCGCAGCTGACCCCGCAGGGCGCGGGGGCTCCGCAGGGACCCAGCCTGGGAGTGGCCCCCGAGTGGGACATCAACGACACAGCCGTGCCCAGGGTGAGCGCCTTCGACTCCTTCAGCGAGTGGGCTGACGGACACTGCCGCCTCGTTTATCCGCCGCACAGCGAGGAGGCCAAGCGGCATGCCTCAGGTAAACACAAACACTATACAGATTACAGACATATTCTGACAATACGAATTTTTATAGACAGAGCACCATGTGATATTACGCAAAAGATATTTACGTTAAATGTAGAAAATATGGAAACGCCTTGAACTGGCGCGCATACATAAAAATGTTATGAGCATTTGAAAAGCTTAGTTTCAAAACCCCTAAAACGGTTTTAGGTAGTTCTGAGAAAAATGAGAAATACCATTTTAGGTAGTTTTGATAAAAATGAGAAAACTCATATATATTAAATCTGTGAACTTTATGTACCTATTTATTATTTAATTCGTACATTCTGAAGGGTATTTTGGCTTATCCATTTTAGGGGTATTTGAAAAGCACACCCAACCATTTTAGCGGGTTTTGAAATTTACCTTAATTTTTTATCATACGTATTGACGGTTTGTGGCGTTTGTAAAGTTCAATCTTTGGCCACCATATAGGTAACTAAAATGTCCATCTAAATACATATTATTATCTAACTCAAAAAATTTCAAAAATCGTTTTAGGGGGATTTGAATCTAAGCGCTTCATTTTTCTGGTCACATTCGTTATACCCAGACACTCCGCACTTTCAGTCTAACGATTAACGCCTGCTACGTGTGCTACCTACGAGCGATACCTAACGGTCATAAATTTTAGGATCGTTAGTGTCCGTTTGTGTAGTCCACTTTTCTTGTCTTTTAGACATGCCATGTCAGAATATTAAAGCAAACATTGGATGACACAGGTAGTTGTATAAATTCATGAATTCTACTGACATGCCTTACGTGTCGTAGAATGCTGAAAAGAAAGAGCCAAGACTGTTCGAGACGTATTATTCCATTCACCTAAATAATTTGTATTTTTGTCGTTCCTGGTGGGAGTCCGGACTCGACCATATTTAATCACCTGCCCTGAATTTAATAGTGTGTTAGATATTGATTTGGAAATGAATGGTAATTTATTATCTAGTTAAAAATGAGTTCTAGATCATAAACGTCATCATATTAGAATTCTTTATCGCCAATGTGATAATTCTGGAAAACGAAACTGATACTGGGAATAGGTACAATATAAATGTAAACATACTTAATGAATGTTTGTTATTAATTATTTTAATATCATATCTTTCCATCAAGAGATAAACGTAAAAAGAATAGCATTTTTCTATCGCGATTCGTCATTTTAATGAAATACTTTTTTGAACATACATATTTTTTTAAATATAAAGAGAAAATATATTACAACCAATAAAAAAAATCTTTTTAAAAAAGTAAGACACGCAGGAATCGAACCCGTATTTTTCGGGTATCGCGCCCACGTACATATACCAGAAGGAAGCTAAAGGAGTCATACTTAACTGCGACAAATTTTAACTAATGGCCTTTAATACACACTGAAGCGCTTTCCAAATTGAGCTACTATTGGCGATCGGCTTTTGTATTTTAAATGAAAGTAAGTATGACTTTAATTACTAACTGTCGCCCGAATGTGACATTCTTAAATCTTGTAAATTATTCGTTGAATAAAAAAAATAGTTAATTAAAAATACTTCTTTTGTCATCAGGTTGGGCAATGCGCAATACAAACAACCACAACGTCCACATCCTGAAGAAGAGCTGCCTCGGAGTACTGGTCTGCTCGGCGAGGTGCAAATTACCAAGCGGAGACAGAGTCCACCTGAGACCGGCCATTTGCGACAAAGCCAGGAAAAAGCAACAAGGTATGTAGTTACCTACCTAATTACCCACTATATCTGTATCTTACTCGTAACTAGTAACAAAAAATTATATTATCATAACACAGCGCTCGAAATGGAAAAGTTTACGAACCAGAGCGCTCGACAATTTTCTGAAGATATTAACATTGTTATCAAATTTTATGTGTATTTTATAAAAATACGTGTTAGATTTTTTGTTATACGGTATATCTAGATCAGACGGTCAAATTATTTTTTCCACGAGACGGAGCGATAACTTTACCGATTTCACGAACCGGAACGGCGCTCCGGTGCGCTCCGGTTCATTTCCAGCCCTGTTATATCAAACAACAAGTTTCTAAATATAATACTTAAAAATTATGATACTTTTTAAATGTGAACTAATGATTGACCCACCGTTAAAAATAATTATTGTCATATTATATAACGGTAGTTTCTTTACACAGTTAATATACATATGTGTTAGCTCAGGCTTAACATATGTATATTATTATAAAGTTATAGCATTTTGAACTTTATTCGTAGCCTAATAAAATGCCAAAATAAATAACGTCTTTGCCTATCTCAGATAAATTTACATAATTTCGAACACATAAATAACATACCTACCTTTTTTTTGCCAAACAGGACATGATCCTGTATCCATCGAATTCCAGCCTATGTGATTTCCAATAAACAAATAATATGTGCAATACTAATCAGTCTAATCGCTAACAAGCAAGCGCCCGTAATCTCAAATTACGGAATTTGCGGCGTGATTGAGTTGCACCGGTTGTTTTGTTGGTAAAGCATATTGGCAGGAAACCGATGGAAGCAGATTCAAGTCCCGTTCAGTAGCTACAAATATTTGTTAAACATATATGTACGGTGTGTTTTTGGGGGATTTCCTTAGACTATAGATACATCGGTATTTCAAATTATGTGTTCAATAATGCTTAAATATTATGTAAAACAAAATAAATAGTTTAATATAGTTTTAGAATTCAAAGAATTGTCACAGTATTTACATATAAAATGATGTTTGTTTACTTAAATTTAATCGGTGTTACGAGTTTCCACCATGACCAGCGGGTCTATTCTATACACAAGGCGACTATCGACCGCAAAAGTGATAAATATTATCACTTTATCATATTTATGTATTAGGTATTATAATTATTACAATAAGTTAGCCGTCTAAACAGTCAAAACTGTCTATCTCGCTCTAAATTTTATCACAGGCAAGAGAGGTGCTGTTAAAATATAGCACTTATTGCCACAATTACAACCAACTTATTCTAATTTTTACAATAAGTGCTAATACTTTGATACAAACCTACCCTAGTTAGCCGTCGTAGCGGCCGAAAGCAGCCTTGTGTATAGGATAGACCCGCTATAAGTATGGAAGAAAACTAATAAGCGACAGATCCTTGGAGATGCCGCGTAGTGTCCATAAGCTCCACCTAACTCCTAAGTGGCAGAAATGGACTATGAAGAAGAAGATTATTGCACATAAAACGATGCAATATCGTTAATGGATGTTACGTTTTATGCGCTCAGATAGAACAGCATTATTAATCAAAAGTGACTCGCATTGAAGAAATAAATTAGAGCATTTGCTAATAATTTGAATTCGTTCCCAGGAAAACCATGCCCGAACCGCGCATGCCCCGGAGGTCGCTTGGAGGTGCTCGCCTGCCGAGGACACTGCGGCTATCCCGTCACCCACTTCTGGCGACACACCGATCACGCCGTGTTCTTCCAGGCCAAGGGCGCGCACGACCACCCGAGACCTGAGGCCAAGGGCGCCAGCGAGGCAAGGAGGTCGCTCGGCGCCGGTCGGAGGGTTCGGGGACTCGCCGTTTTGCTCGCCAGAGAGGCTGCTCTTGGAGATAAGGTTGGTTCTAATATAATGATTATTTTTCAATCAGCGGTAGTTTCCCATGAAGCAGATGTGGCGGTTACTTCATCAGAAAGTATGATCTAGTATCATCTTAAAAATACGCAAAATTATTTACATGAACAAAGTACAAAACAACTAGGGATTACAATAACGGTATTTCAAAACCGGTATTCCAGTATTTATCAATACCGAAATACCGGTTTTAAATATCCAAAATACCGGAATTTTAGATATTAAGAAAGCACACTCGTTTACGTTTTTGAAATTGAATTATAAGTTATGTGCTGCTAAAATGCAAATATATTGAGTGAATCCAACGAGGTGAAAAAATAATAAAACTAATTTCATCAAATATATATAAGTAATTGTCGGGATGAAATTATCATAATATTATTTCGAAATAGAATATAGAAAACATCCATGACAAAAATGTTCATTTATTATTCTATAAGCGTTGAATTTAAGAAGCTTTTCTTGCAGCCGGGCTTATTTGCACTTGATGAACTTTTGAGGGCTTTAGTTAAAATTATCAATATATTAAAATTATTTGTAAAAAAATCACTAGTTCTACAATTATGATCAATACATATTTTTAAATGTCTACATAATAAATGTAGGTATGTAAGTTTTTGCTATAAAACAATATTTTAAAAAGATTTTAATAGCTATATTTATTGACAAGCACCTACTTCTGTTTTTTTAATGTTTAAGAAATACCAGTATTCAATAGGAAATACTGAAAAACTGGTATTGATATTTTCATTCGGTATTGCAATCCCTAAAAACAACCAATGGAATTTTTTTAAATGTGCATCTGGCGTGAGTTCTTGTGGTGTTACGAGTATCATCAGTGAAAATTCTCCCTTCCCCCCAATTCTGTGAATGTAAGTAGAGTATAATCTCGATTATTCGGATTCTATGGGGATGAAGATATTCCAGACAATGATTAATCCAGATATAAGATCTAATTGAGAAAACCTTTTCCGAAATAAACCGTTTTTCATTGGTGGAAAATATAAATAATAAACATTCGTGGTAGTAAAATCAAAATGTAATGTTTTTTCTAATAATTAGTACCTAATGCATCAGAGGTGTTATGTTAAAAATATTGTTAGGTAGGTATATAATTGTAGTAGCTGCCTACTTATTATGTATTCACTTCTGTACCAAATATTTGATGAAAACTTTTAAAAGGAAGGTTTCTTGGACGTATTAATTATTGTCCTGCACTTATTTTGTCTTCAAAATGATAGCATGAAAAATTATTTTGAAAAATTTAAATTTAGAACAATAATTATTTCTTGGCGGTTTGAAGAAAATTCAATTTTTGTCAACACGCATTATTTTTCAACACGGAAAAGGTTTTATGCGATTCTGTAGCTACAATAATGTAATATTCGGTTTCGGTGTCATAAAAATGTTTTTCACAATAAAATAAAGTAAGCAATATAAATTGAGGAAACTGAATTTAAAAATAATCTTGGAAAATTTCAAAATATTTTTTTCGTTAAATTTCAATTGAAGAAAATACTACAGCTATTATACCTATATGCGTATATCTATTTATTTTTATTTCATGAATATGTAAACGTAAACAGATATCGTCGATAATCGTCGGGTTTCATACCAGAGCAATCAAACTTATTAGTTATTTCAACATTCCCGGACCGCACAATGCGTATCCATAATGTATTGACACATTAATGATAAGGTGTTTTATTTATGAGGCCAAACAAGCCCGGCAATGAATATTCAACATTTCTTCGAGATGGGATTGCGCATTAATACAATGTTTCAACATTGCCTGTTATTGTTTTCAGCTCCTGTCGTTACGCGTGCCGAAACGATCGCGGGAACTTAATTCAAACATACCCCTGCAGCCACCACCCTTAATTGCTGATAGCTCAAAAGGTAATTAATTTATTATGCATTATAAATTTTACTGTCAATTAAAAAAGACTTACGTTTACGAGGCGCTGTTTTCCAGCAATGTTCACAGGTTTTATCAATAAAAACTTTAATTTCATTCAACACTAAACTTTACAAACAACTTCTTGGCATTGACAGTCATAGACTAAAATCATACTAAAATCTTGTAATGAAAATGATAATAGGTAGGTAACTACAAATATCTATGGTGAAAATTCGAATGTCTACTTTATTTTTAAATATTTATGGCTCACTGGTATTATTTTATTGAGTGGAGTTAATTTATTAAATAGTACTTACTCGCCACCAAAAAAAACATATTAAAAAATTTACTATTTTGATTTGGACTTATCTAAACCACCTTCATCCTTCAGTCATCAATTTTGTTGGCTACTATCCTTTATAAATGAATACCCAGGAGGTATCTACTGCATGTTTTGATTCACTATAATATTTTTCCTCACTACTTTTCCAGATAATTTAGTGAATTTAAGAACTGTCAAATAAATATTGATACATACCGATCTTAAACGATTTTTTTTAGAATTGTGGACAAAGTCATTTTGATGGTAATACTTCGATATGTTATCAATACCGATACCAGTATTAATAATCAATACTTTTCATTAATTCTATTACATCCTACAATCGTCACGATCTAATATGAACACAATAAATACTAATTTATTTGTTTTACTAAAATCAATTTTCTTTTTCAGGATACTCATGTTCGTGTTCTCCATTCGAATGCATTTGCGGACAAAATCAACAAAATAATAATAATAGTCAATACTTAACTCACAACACTTCGCCGAACTACTTACAAGCGCCATCTGTGGATAGCTCCTACTGGCAGCTACAAGAAACACCTGTACACGCAAGGAATGATCAAAACATTCATAATTTTGCATACCAAATAAGCCATGAGACTCCTGAAAATAATCACAACTATGACTTCACCCCAATCACCGGTGATATATTTCAACCGGAAGAAATATTCCAGCTGGATCAACCTCTACGCCCTGACTATCCACCATTCCAAGAACACAACAGCGAATTAGCCAACTCACCGCCGACTTTCATCGATTTAGGTAGCGGAACAATTCACAAAGAAAACTTCAAAGCGGAGGGCGGTTACTGGTTGCAGTGCCAACAAAATTCTCAACATTTCATTATATCAAACGAAGACTCGAACATAAGCGGCTCGAGTCAATTGAATGCGAGTTACTCCCCTGAAAGTTTTCTACAAAATGACATTCTGGATGAACCGGCAAACGTTATGTCGTGTTCCTCCAGGGTTAATTTCGAAGACCATGCAAACATTCAGCACCATGCCAAAGAATCAACATGCTTGCCGACATCCTCATACTATCCTCAATATCACAACACCGAATTACCTACATCTCGAGTGATAGATACCGTCGCTCACGATCCAAAATATTTCTATTCAAACCACGAACAGTACCCTAATAACTTTGAAAGGAATGATTATAACGAAGGGTGTCCGACTAAGTCATTTAGATATTCTTACGATGAAAGATTAGTGGGGCAAAAGCTGGACGCGATGCAGAATATTCCAATAGAGACAGAAATTGAAATACCGGTGATAGACTACGCTTCAACTAATACGCAGTTTTTCTATGAACCCATTAACCATAATATTAACGATCATAATACAATACTGCCTGATAATAGTGAACCCGTTATGGAAATCAATAGAATACAAGAACACGTTGGTGATTTTAAGTTACGATGTTCAGCGCAAATAAATAATAATGATTGCTATCAAAGCCAGTTTCAAAATCAGCATCATTTTAGTCAATTCTCGGCCATGAGCCACAATTAATAATTGAGTCATAAGTAAGTTAAGATTGTTAAAATATGTGGAAGTGTAAATAAAATTGTTTAATAAATAAAATACGATTCGTTCATTTGTATAAAAATTTATTTTTTGTATAAGGTACATCACATACCGACCATCTATGCAACTACATTGTTATATTTTGTACAATGTGAGAAAATGTCTGATACCGAAATCAATTTATTACAAAATGTCAGTTCATAATAAGTAATCAAAAAATAAAAAATCATGAACACAACATTTCGACTGACTGACATAAAGTGAAAACAAATATAATGTAGTAATTAATCCAATACGAGAATAAATACAGTTATTGAGTTTTTTCAGACACAAAATAAAATCAACGAGACATAAAAATATAAATCACAAGTTTGTCTACTTTTAATATAGACGGTTAATCATCAAATAATTATTTCACATTTTATTATTTAAATGTGTACGTTTTAATTGGTTAAAATGTTATTATGTGAAATCTTTACTTTATCAGAAGAAGTCACTAGTAATAGTAATACACGTTATTATAAAAATCGTTTGTTTATCACTGGTATACACCAAAATATTTTAAATTACGAATATAAACTATCATAGACAAGTTTACTTCATTATATTTTTTGCATATCAAAACAGTCACAAAATCTACAGCATATTATAAGCAGATTGTTGAAAATTTTGACAGCTAGGCACAGTTGTACAATTTAGCGTTTTATTTATAAAAAACAAATTAAAACATTCAGCCAAAAACGCAACAATTATTCATACCACGAATCATCGCACTAAATTATCATTGGCATTCTTTTAGGTAAGTAATATTATTTTAAGGCTATCCGTTACTTCAAACAGAGCTCGCACGAAGCATAGCATAGTGAAAAATATCCAACGCAAAACAGTATCACTGACTAAAACTTCCTACATACTTTTCCTATGAGAAAGCTTCACTTGAAAGTAAAGTTATGAACTCCACACAAATACTGTCATGTGAAAGATATGATTTAATGTCAAAAAAAATAATATGACACAAATCCTTATAATAAAATCACACGCTACTGAATTTCTCACATGTTGCGTTGAATATTTTTCACTACGGGTGAAGAATTATACAACAGCGAATGCCTTTTAACAAATATGCCCACAACTGTGAAACGTTGCATATTCAGTCAGTCGACTATAAGAAAGCTGCATACGATTCCCTTATAACACCGTGACAACACAAAATGGTATCTATGTATGGGTGTTATTATAGAATATTTAGAGGCGCTTCACTTACGAATGGCAATAATGCAAACATACAACTGCCATTTATTGTAGAAGCATAACTTAGCCAAGCGGCGACACGTTAATAACCATTTTGAGAATTATTACAAAATCTGTGAGTTAAACATTACCGAATGAGGTAAGAATAATTGAGTTCTCTTAATATTATGATTGCAATTAACAATTATTAATCGATCTCTATAAAAAGTATCCATTATCGAGTGAGAATATCACAGAAATTTTGCAATACTTAATTATATTATTAAAAGAATGGAGATTATTACCATTAATTATTATGCTAACTTTTTATTTTTTTTCTTTTTGGTGCTGGTATTTTACTGAAACTCTAATACTGTATCGAAATAATGAGACGACTATAGCATCATAACAAAGAAAAAAGAAAAATCAATTTTTTTAGTTAAACCTACCTATTTAAGATTTCTGACTGTTTCAATCTCAAAGATACAAAAAAGAATCAGTTTTCTTCTCAAATAATTTGTAAATAAATATATTATGCAGCCGTGCCGTGCCAAGCTCACACACACTATTATAATATGTATTTACATGTACATAATAATAAGACAGTTTTAGCTAGTCAATAATAAATAATAATTTGTGTATGACTTTCATGAAAAATTAATTTTAACAACTCCAAGAGACATTGAATAAAATAAAAACCATTCAAAGAAGAAAAAAAACTCATAAAAAGACATCAAACAGAAAAGATTTGAGAAAGAATAATTTTACAAGGATATTGTTGTGAAGGAGATAATTTATTATTATGGGCACTGGCCAGATTGGAAAGTGCAATAATTCCAATGCGCTAAAACTCTCTAGGGATACGATATGTTTCTAATTAATGTTATACGTTAAATAGTGTAAATTCATAGTGGTCAATAAAAGTAGGTACAGATTACAATGCCATTTAATAAGACAAAACTATTTGTTGGACATATTATTTTAACTCACCACACGGCGCAATCTAACAATATCAAAACCATTGTGAATTCAAAATTTGACAAACCAAGTTAAAGTAACATGGTAAACAGTTTTGTGGGAGAAATAATTACAAGGAATGGATTCATAAGTTCTTTCTAAATCATGGCAATACTCCACCGTCACTAAAGCTATTTCTTGTATTTGAACAGAAAATACATCCCTTGTTGAAAAATAATAATTTGCATATTTATTTCATTCAATCTATGCACGCATCACGCAGAAATGAGATTGATAAAATTAATATAATTCCTCGCGCATCAATGCCAAGTTTTGAGAGACGAGATCATTTCTCACCGGCGACCGAACGCAGTCCGCAGTCACTCTCGAGAACGGCTGTTAACAAAAGACGGTAACGATACCGGTAAAAGAATTCCAAAAAAAAACAGAAAGAGAAATATCAAGGCGCGGCTTCCTCCGCGATTTCAGAAACAAAAGGGCCCAAATTCTCAGGCGAGCCGGCGTACGTGCCGCACTCTTCGTTAGAACTATCGTAAGGCACACTCTCCAGCGGCTGATTCGCCGCCGCCGTCTCCGAATCCGTATTGGAATCATTGGACGAGATCTTCTTCAATGAGACGTGCGGCGCTTCCACCGAGGTGATGAAGAAGCACGGATTCAACAGCGGTTCATTGACGATAGGCGGCAGATCGGGATTGCATTCGATGGAGTCCATCTGCTCTGGCCTGGCGTCGGCGGTCTCCTGTGGTCTCTCCTCGAACGATTCCCGCTTGATAATAAACTTCCCAGAGAGTTTTTGAAAGACAGGCATAGGAAAGGAGGAGGCGGCCAAGTCGGGAGGAACGGCACAAACGCTTTTGGCCATCGTCACGCTCTGGTTCTTGGAAGGAACATAACCGCCCGCGATGCCCATGGACGAAGAGCTCATCCCTGTCACAGATTTACTCTGACTGCTTGCTGAAATTCAATAACATCAAATTAATATCGCACAAAAAAAAATGTTACTACAACATCCACTCTGTGGATGGCAAAATGATCATAGGATTGGACATGGTTAAAAATAAATAAAATTATATATGTGTCGCTGAGTTTCAAAACCCGCTATAACACTTTTTTGAAATAATTAAGATATATATATCGTTGCGATTCGTTATTAAAATCTCTACGTGAAAATTTTATCGCCTCTTTCAAAAGCCGCTACGATTAACTGTTATTTATGAAACAAAATCAATGTGTCTATCAAATTCCACTATAACACTACTGAAACATTCAAAAACCTTTTTAGTTCAAAAAATTTTTGTTGATTTTCTCAACATAATGAAAAAGTGTTATAGCGGGTTTTGAAACTCAGCGACACATATATTATAATATAAGACACAAGTCAGCTCTTACAAATTGCAATTGAATAACTTAATATTTTTGAGTGCATTTGGAGCAATCTTAATTTTAATTCTTTATACAAAAATATAGTTAAAAAACTAGACATTAACTCAATGGGATGTGCGGCGGGGTGGCTATGACTAAAAAGTAAAAATAACTTTGCAAATAGTTATCAATGAAGGTTTTCGGGGAAATAGTAATTATTTGGAAGCATCTAATTATAACTAAATTGTATTATACCTTTGTCTTTAGATGAAGAATCACAGCAGTAAGCAGGTGTCTTGAGTAGACTCTCATTGTATTTAAAGGGCTTAACGCGGACTCGGTAAAAGCGTGCCTTGTACGCCACTTGATATTTATTTCCACTCTGAAAATGATAACCAATGTCTGTAATCAGAAGATATTAAAAAGAACCATACTTTGAGGAATTAGAGAAATTTCTCTCTATCTACTTTTTGTTAGCAAAACTTCAAACAAAAAGAAATTAGTTACAATCCAGTCACACTGAGGGTAAAACAACTAAATAAACTTGCACCAGTTTGCTCTGATTCATACATTATATGATATATCAGTGATATTAAAAAAATAAAACTTATTAGGTATATTATCAAATGACAAAACATAAATTCGGTTGCTATGTAAATCGTAATAGATTCGTTAAACATATACAGTGAAACCCCGATTCTATGATTTTCAAGGGACCTTAAAATAAAAACGATAAATGCGGGATATATAAAAAAAAAAATCGATGTCTTGAATTATTTTAAGTTTCTCAGCTGGAGTTTTAGTTTTCTTCACGGGGGGCATTTTAGTTGCGACTTATAAAAATTCATGATACGAGATGCAAGGCAAGCCTGACCGGCCTGTGCAATCAAAGCAACGCGACTGAACGATCTGTGCAAACAAAGCATAATAAAAAGTATCATAAACAATTCTACGAAAGCGAAATGAAAAATATTCAACAAAAACGGTCAATCGGGATATTTGTGACAGGACCATAGTATTTAGACGATAGATCTGGGAATGGTTAATGCTTACTTAACATTGTTCTTATGGATGTTTAGCGGGACTTTAAAAATTGAACGATCCATGCGGGAAAATGATTTATGCGAGAACGGTAGATTGGGGTTCCACTGCATTTTAAAATTAAAATTAAAGTTGGAGTCTGATTACAAAATGTTTTAGAAATGTTGCATAATATTGTACCTTAACTGCTGCACAGAATTCTTTGCTCTCAACTTCACCGATGGAATAAAACCGCCTTTCAGATTCGTCTGTGAGACTTAATTTGAGATCCAAAGCGGGCAGACTGTCACTATGGAGAAGAAATAGAGATGCGGATTCCTAGAAATGTAATGAATTCCTTAGTATTTCAAGCACAGCAATGGAATAAAATTTATCACAATTTATTCATATTGATGTCAGTTTTACCTGAAAGACGGTATAGTTTGAGTGAGCTCCGTCCCAGAGAATCAAGACGGTGTCACCGGTATTGCACGAAGAGATGCTGAGGGTTCCTTGAGGCAAGCCGACCGGAGTGTGACCTTTTAACAGTTTACTTCTAATTTTGGGGTCAGGACTGGTGGAAGAATCTTTCAATTGCACACGCTCACTGAAAGTCAATACAGTCATCACATTAATCTTGCACGAAATCAATAATCATCCTCAATCAAAGCTTTTATCTATTTACTGACACATAAATACGTATGTTTTATCTCATTTTGAGGTTTAATGAATTCGCAGTGCTTCTTATAATCTTATAAAAATCAGAAACTGAATATGAAGAAGTTTCAGACTCTGATGATATTACAGTCAAAGGTAGACAAATAAATATACTGCTACTAATTCTCATTTTATGACTTCAAAGTCAATAGATCAAGTCAGGATCAGACAACGACCCTCAAAGATGAACATTGATACAGTTAACAGAAACTTCCTCCAAATGGACGCTGCTTGACACCACCATTAACTATTACATACAGTAGGCGCTTGATAATCCGGCATATTGCAACTCAGCTTTCCTGCTCTATAATCCGGCAGGTTTCACATTAAACTGCCGGATTACAGAGCGGAGAGCCGTTCGCTCGGCAGTTCGGTGCCCGATTTTTACTGTTCAAATCTGTGATAGAATTATTTCCTATAGAAATCCAATAATCCGATATAGGTGAAAAAATATTGGTGCCGAATTACTGAGCGCCTACTGTAGTTGAAATAAGCAATATAGAAAAATGAGCCATAGATGTCAATATAATTTCTGCTTACATTTGCTTTTGTTGCAAAACTCCAGCAGCCATTTGGGAAGCGTCAATTTTCAGTTTGAGCTCCTCTTCCAACTGCCGCTTGTCGGCTTCGAGCTGGGCAATGCGCATTTGCAGGGAGTCACCTGTCTCGGGATCGCTCAGCTGCTGAATGGTCTCCTTGTACTTCATGCATTCTCTGAGAAGGAGGCCCTCCCTCTCCCTGGACTGCTCCAGCTGCCGATCCTTCTCCTCCATGATCCGCTTCACGGAGTCCGTCAGGTTTATTTGCTTCTCCACTTCAAATTTCGAGCGGACTTTTTGTATTTCCTGTTCCAGTTTAGCTTTCCACTCGGCCTCCTGCGACTCCAGAGCAGCCCTGACGGCGTCTTCCTTTTCCACCTCCATGTCTTCTTTGGTCTTGGAGAGGATCGTCTTGTGACTGGCTATCTCGATCATGTCAGGTCTTTCGATCTTCTCCAAGCTGGATTCGGAGGGCGACCGGTCCATGCTGGTGAGGGCGACCAGGCGAAAGCGAGACCTCAGAGATTCCAGCTCCCCCTTGCACTCCTGACTCATCTTCTCTTGGAGGTCTTTGAGTGCTCGCTGCTTGGCAATCTCCGATTCTTCCAACAGTCTGCGGTGATCGTCTATGGAATTCTGAAGACTCTCGATCTTCTCCCGGCGAGCGTCGAGATCAGACATCTTCTCTTCGAGAATCTGTCGGTGTCGCGCTTCCGCGGCGAGGCGTTCCGTTTGCAGCGTGCGAATTTGGTCATCTTTGTTGGCGAAACTCTGCTTGATATCGTTCATCTCCAATTCATGGTCCACCGTCAACCTTTGTAGGGTTTCCCTCTCCCTTACCGCATTCTCTAGATTGCTCCGGACCCAAGTGGATAAGATTTCATTGCAGTGGTCTTTCAGAGCCGCTTGACTTTCGACCGTGTCCGATTTCAACTTAACTAACTGATTTTTTAAAATGTTAATAGATTCGGAACATATATGAGATAATGATGCGAGGGTTTCTTTTAAACTATCCACTTCGCTGCGGTGAGATTCGAGATTTTCCTAAAAGAGTAAACATAAAGTATAAGTAAGTCAGTATGAGCGTGTCTAGCCTGCATTTCAAGTACATAACTTCGAAGAAAACTGGACATAAAATTAATCTGGCAAATATGGTGATGTTTACCAATAATAATTATTGAAAATACAATTATGTCATATTATATTTTCATAAAATTAAAAAACCCTATGAATAGCTAAGCTTATATTGTTTAGGATCAACCCTAATGACTCCCTTTTATGAATAAAAGTGTGTAATATAAATTCCCCACGGTGGCCGCGCGGCATAAGCGTTGGACTATAAAGCCGTGGGTCCCAGGTTCGAATCCTGGGTCTGGCAAGTACACATATTGTTTTTCAATTTGTGTGTCAGGGTATGGACCTAATAGGTTGAGCAAGTGGCTGACATCCATTTCTCGTAAAAAACAAAATCTGTCAATACAAACCTCCACTCTGTGGAGGCCCATATGATCCTATCAGGGTGGGACATGGTCGAAAAAAAAATATAAATTCATCTTAAGTAGAAAAGAATAAACAATTTTATTCTTCGGAGAGCATTCGATTACCTTAGTGTATGTACCTGGCATAAGTCAAAGAATTCTACATTTAATTGAACAATTAAAATAAATACATAATATATGTAGCAATAAATAATAAAACAATTTTTATGTTAAGATTAATATGGGGTGTAGGAAATGGAAGTGACATAATGAGGATTGGCCACCAAGCAAAAATGCACTAATCAAATAAAACAACATGTAATCAGCATTCCTTTTTTCAGCATTTGAGGAACTTCACGAGAGCAACTTCGTAAAATACATTTCACGCCAACAGAAAAGTGGTAAAATAAAAATAAATATATTACATTTAAAGCAAATAAGTACAACATTTGCCTACAGTATAACAATCGCGACATTATGAGAAATAATAGAATGAAAAGAATCTAAAACAGTTAAATAAACACAAATGATTAAGGTAGAAAAAAAAGTGATGAGTCAATAAAAATTATTGATTTTCAATTTGCAATGATCGTTTTAAAAGAACTGCACCTCAGCATGCACAATAATGCCTTTAAAAAGATACTCAATGTACTTTGGCTGTCTGGATTTGACATACTGCACATGAACTGACATTTTCTCCGCCAATCGATTCAACAGAATTAACTACCGTCTAATAAGACCGTAAGACCCAAATGTGCAATATTATTCCATCTTATAAGTGTAAAATAATTGTAGCAAATTATAAAGCAAAATAAAATCTGCAATCAATACACGATGGAAATGCTTTAAATAATAGAGAACATCGAACATCGGCTGGTAACCGTAAACGGTGGCAGTTCTCTATTGGCTATCACGATAAATACTAACGTTACGCATTCATATTATTAACTTAATTGATATCTACAAAAGATTTTATGCATGTCAACAAAAAAAATTCTAACCTGATTTACAAAATTCTTTTTCAAAAACTTTACTGTTGAGTTACTTATATCATCTAACATGATTACACTTGTCGCCTTTTGACCTGAGGAGATTTACAGTAGATAAAGATATTCGCATCTTTATAAAAAAATTACATTTATTAAAAGATTGTTTCAAGTTTAAGTTTCACGAGACAGTGAAGTAAAAAGAGGTAACCGTTAGAGAAGAGCGGTGAAATAATAGAATAGACAGCAGAGAACGGCCACGGGGTGGTTGTGTCACCTGCAAGAGAGCGGCGAAGGGTGACACGCTGTGACGCCAGAGGCTGTCGGGCGGGCTCTCTTCAATATAAAAGTCGGAAGGTTCAAAGTCGGCTCGGTGGCCGGGGGCCGCGGATGGAGTGGACGGGGAAGGGGGACACGGACAGGGACACGGGCGGGAGACACGCGGACGAGAGGGGGAAGGGGACAGCAGACAGTCACCCAGCGGATCGGAGCAGTGCTCGAAGACCACGGGCAGAGTGACGGGACGGAAAGCCGGAGAGACGGACGGGGGCGACGGATTGATCGCCAGCGGAGAGAAACAGAGGGAAGACAAGGATACGCCGTCGGAAGAATCATCGCGGAATATGGAAGGAGACGTGTCGGACGGTAGAGGATTTTCGCTTCCGAGAGAATCCCCATCCGCTTCTGACGGGTACAGAAAACGATCAGGGGACACGACTCCTTTGGCTTCAGTCCACGAAGGGAAGAACCGGGAGCGGGGAGGTGAGTCTTCGCCCGCAGGAGAAAAGAGGGGGAGAGCGGTCTCGGGGATCGGCGGTAGGGGAGCGGCGGTGAGAGGAGGCGGTCGGTTGCGCGGAGGTTTAGGCGGCGGCTGTCGCACCTCTGTCAGCGTGGTCGCGTCCGCTCGGCGAGGCGGGGCCGCGGCGTTCCCCGTCTCGGCTTTTCCTCTCTCCATCGGACTCTGCCCCACCTTCTCGAACTCCTCGGTGTCGGTCTCCGATTCAAATCCGCTGAAACTGAAAAGTTGCAGCATCAGAAAATAACATTTTACATTAACCATCTCATTGCAGTATAAATATTATTATTTAGACACCAATAATCCTATTAATTACATTTTGCTCATTAATTGAAACTGAATCGAAGGCAATACTCACCGATCTAAACCTGCCTCTCTGACAACAGCCAGGATTCGTTCATCGGTGACCTGCCTTTCCCCACTTTTCTCTTGACTACCCGACCTAAAACCAAGATAACAATTAATAAATTTATTTATAGGATTCACCTACAAAGATTTTATTCGACAAACAAAATGGATACCAGTTCAAGTTGTATGCATGTATGTATTATCAAGAATGATACAACTTTACTGACCTCAGTAAAAAAAACTGTGTGACGGAAGACATATCGCAAGCAATAATTTCTGGCGTGAGATCGGGCAGCTTATCGGAAAGGACATCGACATCAGCCTGCGTGAGTTTGGGAAGATCCATGTCGAAAACACGCGGAGCTTGCGTGCCATACGCAGGGGGCATGTCCTCAGTTCCTGGAAACAGCCCGCCGAGGAAGTGTCCAGAAAAGAGTGAGTCAAAGTCTTTCCGCCGCATCACTTCATCATTGTGAATGGTCAAAAGATGGCAGGCTAAGTCTGACGCCCACTGAAAATGAAGAAATAAATTAATTTCAACAAAATTTTAATGTCAATAATGCCCGAATGCATTTACACAGTCTGAAGAACACATGTCAGTATCATATCCGTTATTAGACAGCGATGATTTTGCATATCTTTTCCCTGTTTGTGGCTGTCCTAAACAGAGATGGAGTGTTGGGCTAAACCAAATCTTTGAGATTCTTGTCAGAGTCCGGACATTCTTTATCTACATGCAGCTTTATTCAAACATACCGTGCGTGTTTCAAAATATCGTAAATATCTGCGACAAATGATATTTTTATTCCACCCATGTATGAATCACCGCGAATGACTCCACAGACGATGTGCGTGTCACGAGTATTTTTCACGGTCTCTGTAGGGCTCTGTTCGATATATTTTAATTCATATTATATTATGTCTTACCGTCAAATGGTAGTATATAGAAATCGTATTAATTTCATTGTGAATATGTTTAAAAGTTATGTGCGATTCCATACAATTTGTTCCATAAAGGTTTCGCCTAAAATTGAGTAGTTTAGGTTATTTTTCGTTTGTTTTAAAATTGACAATGATTTGTCAAATGGTTCCAGTTTTTTGATTTTCATAGAAAACAGTAAGTACCATTTCAATTATACAAATATCCCTTCTGACCGATAATCCTAGGATGAGAAATATTATAAATCATCTGTCATCTGATAATCCATTGTCATAAATATAAGCAAATAATTAGGCACATAATGGCAATATGGAAATTACCCAATTCATTCTCTTTAGTGCGCATTGTAAAAATACGGAAATAATTTGTTCAAATACGCATACGCAAGAGAAGTAGCACAAATAATTCTCCATGCTGCGTTATCAGTTGATCATCTCGTGATAGATTACTGAGGCATGGATTCGACTTGCGTTAAGTAACCAAAGTGATAAGTACTCGCAAAGCACTCGCGGCACGCGGAGTAAAACTGCAAAGTCTTGCTTATCGGAAATTTCCCCTGTATGATAAGACGTAGAAGTTGACTTAGGATGCCATATGATAATATGATCAAAGTATGCCAATTTTCTAGTTTTGATTTCTTATTTCTTTGATTGTTTCCTTTTTTATCCTCCAAAATCATAACTTTGTCCTTCCAAATGATAGGGAGCATGCGTCTGTGTATATCCACATTTCAAAAGCTTCCAAATTTTGTGGACATTGTCTCTGTGTGTATCCACGTTTCTGCTCAGCATGGAAGGACAGAAAATACAGCATGGTACAGCTTACCGTTCCCATTCCAATTACCAAATTTAGATCATGGCTACATAATATTTTCCAATGGTAGCCCTTTATTTCATTTCAATATGGTCCAAAGTGCAACCATACTATATAATGGAATGTGCCGCCGTCTACGGAGAACTAGCTTATACTCATATATTTGATCCTTTTCAAAATAAAACGGCAAATAAACTTACAGCAAGAAAGGCTTGCGAGAAAGTCCTCCGTCGAACGATTTCCTGAACGGCAGTGCAGAAAAGTCTGGGGGCACGGTGCAGCTGACTGACCACAGCCAGATGCTGCTTCAGCCTTGCCAGAGATCGATGGTAAAACATCAGCCTGCTATCCGTTTCAAACATTCGATTTTCTACATACACTATCCACCTGAAAACATATTTAATTAGAATTATGAGACCTTTTTAATCAATGCATGTCCAAGGCAACGATTCTGAAACATTTCCTTTAATCCCGGGAAAATGTAATTAAATAACAGTAGGATTTTGAATGAAGATATTGCTTGGCAATCGGTTAGGTTAGGTTACATTGTATCTACAATTAACATACCACGTACGCGTGAAGTTCCATAGTTTTAATAGAAAGTGAAGAGTGAGAGAAAAGATGCAATAGGCTTCATGTAAGAGCAGTAGGAAATAACGGTAACAATAATTAAAATTACTCTATGTAATTCGTGCGCACTAGAAGAAATCACAATCTGCCCAATTTCAAGGTTAAGTTGTTCTACTATAAATATGGCTTTATTCTCAAAACGACGCTTACGTATTAACATTTATGTGATCATAATGATATTTATTTATTGTGAATGCGATCCACTTGGCAACAGTATACTCACTTGAGCCGAGTGTAGATATTGAGAGAGAATTCTACTTTAGCCTTAGCGCAACTGCTTCTGATGTCTCGCATACGTTGATGGTTGCGCAACATACTGCGCAACTGACGTCGGTGAGATTCACAAAGCGTTCGCAGGACTGAGGGGTCACCCAAGCTCGCAGCGCTCTGTTGGTTCTACAAAACATTTTCAATGGATTACAATACAATCTACAAAATCAGAGTTTCTTTAATTCTTGAACCCATAGTATGCCTATTTGAAGAAATTAATCGAAATGTATGCACCTTCCAGGTACTTTTGTTCCGCCTAGAAGCATATGAATGGTAATTCACCTTTATGAATAGATGACCAGCTATACAAATACAATTAAGGGAACTATTATATGAATGAGATTAGAGTAAGCACCTGATGAAACGCCTGCGCCAAATCGAGCTGTTCTTGTTCAAGACGTTTTGTCTCGCACATGAGTTGCTCCAGTCCGGATAATCTGGCTTCCAGTCCTTTAATCCTCTTCATAACCTCTTGGCCTGCGATTCCCATAACTTCTGATGTTTCATGTCTTAGTGAAGCCATCACCGAACTGTCAAACTAAAATAAAACAAAATATAAATCAGTATTCTTGATTTATATTAATAAAATGCAAATTTTTTTTGGACTTATTCCACTTTTTTATTTACTACATTTCGACCGGTTTCGTCAGCCTCAAAGGGAAATTTTCAACATTGTATTATTAATTTAAATCAATAATACAATGCAGTTCCACCATGTATTGACAGTTAACAAAATAAAAGAAATATTAGTATTCTGCGCTATGGTCTAGTTACGGTACTGTTCGGTTATCAGGAATACAGCGGAAAACACATTTTGAAAATACCCGATATACTGGATTATTTGTTAGTTTGGGTTAATTTAGGTTAGGTTATGTTAGGTTAACCTAACAAATAATCCAGTTTATCGGCTATTTTCAAAATGTGTTTTCCGCTGTATTCCTGATAACCGAACAGTACCCTAGTTACTATTTACCAGCGGCGAAGGGTGGAGGTAGGCTGTTAAGATCCAACATAAATAGTGCACACTAAACTTTGTCAGCCAAACGTATTTGTTTTCATTGAACTCAGACTACAATGTGTGGATAGTGTTTCTTAGTTTTGATTTTAATGTGGTAATGTAAACATGCCACATTAGCATGAGGTTCGATAGTTTTGCCATGAAACAAGACATATTCGGAACGGTGATGAGCGAGAGAAAGCGATGCACTAGGCTTGATGTAAGTACAGTCAAGAATAGCAACCAGAACAATAATCATCTTGGTTAAAGCCGGATTTCCACCATGAACGAAAACGTATGAGCTAAATGCTAAGCCAAAGTTACATGTCTTGATGTTGACAGATGACAATATCATGTTCACGACCAAAGATTTTATTTAACCGGTTAGAAATAGAAGGATTATCCAAGCCGCAGAGATGTTATCGCTGAAGAATGACAAAATTGTAGACGGTCACTCACCAGTTCCAATGCCTTTTCGCAATATTCAGCTATCTGTTTGAGTGACTCCTGGTTTTCCTTGGCGGTAATCCAGTGCAGTAGAGTGATGGCCTCCTTGTTGGACTGTCGCGCTTTAGCATTAGAAGCGGGAGTCTGCAGCGTCTGGCGGCTGTTGGAATCGCTCTCCGTCTTGTGTCCCTCCCGTGACGTACCGATCCCTTCATCACCTTCTGATGCGGTGCTATCGCCGGCCCCTCGGAGACTTGATGTCCTTGATGAACCATCATTTGACCCTTCGATTAAACAAATAATCAATATGAAATTAAGACAATAAGTTGATCAAAATGTTGGCCATATCGGCCTCATAGTTGGAGCATCCAGGTAGAAACCCAGCCTGGTTTTTCCTGAGGATGTACATTATCAGGTCTCTTATTTTCATTAAGACAATGTTTGCCAAAATCTTTCCCAGAACGTGGGCTGGAACAAAGGAAAAACAGACCCTACGAATTCATAGTTCGGCATGTACCTACATGTCAGCAAAGAACTAATGACCGAGAAGAGTGAAAGGAGCTAGGGGAGACCTTTATCCAGTAGTGGATCGACCCCGGCTTGATGATGAAACCAACATAAATTGGCATCCATTCAAATTTAGGACTAAACTCACCGCAGTATAAAATACCATTCCGACCCTAATAAGATCATATGGGCCTCCACAGAGTGGAGGTTTGTATTAAGGGGGGACATGCTCGTCGAAGGTCAAAATTGAGTTTTTATTGTATTTTCAAACCATGATCCTGGACACTCCTTAAACGTTGTAGATAATCTATTTATATAATTTTGAAGCCTTATTATCCTTTAAACACGCGCGTTAACATAATTTTTCTCCCTACTTTAATTATAGTTTGTCAATTTATGGCTACGGCCGTATGTTGTAGTTTAACCACTGGGGAATGCCAAAAGAAATGGCGTATTTCAAAAAAACACTACCTTATTCTTAGATCAATAATTATTATAAAGCAATCATTATTCATAAGATGTTTATCACACTTGAATGGTCAAAGACATAGCTTATAATAAATATCTTTAGAATCATCTTCAAATGTGTTAATCTTGCCGATTTTTTGAATAATAAAATGCCTAATTCTTGTCAAATTTGGGATCACAGAGATTATCAATATAATTTTTTATCGTGAATATTTTACAAAAATTATCTCGTAATAAATTATACTAATGGTTTTATAAATGCGTTTAAAAATTAATAAATGTAAAAAATCTTAACACCACTGCACAGTTATGTACCGAAATATGACTATATTCTAAAACATTAGAGCGAGAGGTTTAAAAGAATACTATTTTATGTAACAAAAATACTTTATGCAGTCATCAAATGTTTAAAATAACTATAAAGGATAATAAGGCTTCAAAATTATATAAATAGATTATCTACAACGTTTAAGGAGTGTCCAGGATCATGGTTTGAAAATACGATAAAAACTCAATTTTGACCTACGACGAGCACGTGGGCCGTTAACAGATTTAGTTTTTCACGAGAAAATAATATATTGAATGATAATATTATGTCATATGTTTGCATGTAATGCTGTCATTGAACAGACAACTTATACTGGCAGAAACTATAGAGCACGCTCTCTATTATTCTGTTATGTAGGAAGAAAGAATAACTTTTTTGTTTTAAAAATTTTTATGACGATTTTCAAATATCATTGTGAAACCTTGTACATTTCATGCGTAAACAATCTGCACCAGGATAATAGAGAGTTTTCTGTGCGTACAAGCATAATGGTATGAAATGGGAGAAATACATACCCTGCGTATCAGTCGGTATAATAATATGTGTTTTTGGCGTTTCATCGGACGAAGCCGACATCTTCTTGACGGCGTCGTCTTCGTCATCATTCGCCACCTGCTGCTTCTCGAAAGACTCACTGTCCGCCGCATGCAGCTCGTCGAATGCGGTGAAGGGATTGGAAACCGCATTGAGACGCAACGCGGGCAAAATAGGGATACTAGAGAGTAATTCTAAGTCTTCATTGAACCTGCAACAAAAACCAAATTTTCAATCACACGATACATTATTTATGTGATGAACGGCAAATGAAGAAAAATTAATCAGTTCCCAAATTATAACTAACTACTTATGTGAATTTTAAAAAGCTTGATATATTATTTCAATCGCACTGTTTTATTACAAGTATACACAGATCTTGCTTGAGAAATAGATAAAGAAAAACTTCACGTCATAATCTAGTGATAAATAATTTTTACAAAAATAATTATTCTAATTGATTCGAGTTTTGTACTTTTCCATCTGAATAATATTTTTGCAACCTGGGATTCACCTTTCGGCATCTTCAAGCACTATAACACTTACCAATGCCAAATGTACAACTGACTGAATATGGTTAATAACCATTTATATACCAAATTACATAATACATTAAAATATCATGAAAATGTAATCACTAAATAGTACAAATTATTATGAAATTCAGTATATATATATTAATGCATCGATGCATAATAATAGACTTCGAAATTCCCAACACTTCAAATTTATAAATAGCTGGGTGATTCATTACTTAGTAATAATGATCTTTTATTGTGTTAATTTGGTATATAAATGGTAATTAACTCAATTCTGTATCAATTGTATGCCCGATATAGTTAACGTCTTGATGGGCCGATCACGTTGTTAGATGCAACGTATCTAGAGCTTTCCATTAGGTTTATAAAGAAACCTCAGTAAGCATTGGGCTGCTGGGCCGCCAATGGAGGCAATAGACGCAGAGGCTTTGTGGCCTGGAGGATAAGTATGCAGTCGGCCATGGATCTGAATGGTATGTAGCTCCAGCTTAAGTAAGTTGTACATTTGCCGTCAGTGAGTGTGCGAGTGCATAGTACCAACTGTAGTACCATAGTAAAGACTGATTCAAATGAAAGGTTACAAAACTTAAACTAACTAGTAAATTTAAATTCTATCAAGTACCCCCTCAGTCGATAGTATTAATTGTAATTACATTGATAACTCTGTTACCTTGACAGAAATTCCATGTATTCGTCTTTATTTTTCAAATGTTCATTAACTTTCTGCTCAAAGTCTTCGGCTCTCTCTTGGAAGTCCATAGTTACATCTTCTACGTTTGCTACGACTGCTGCCCAACCCTGAAATGACATTTAAAAGTCGATTGTGAATAATTTTATACTTGTCTCAAATCAACTTGTTGGGTACGGTAATGAGCATTCAAATATAACACACGGTATTATATTTTAATTAGAAAAACTATTATATGAACAGGAAGCTCTAAGCCAGTGATGCACAAAACGGCAGCCCGTGGGCCGCGTGCGGCCCAAACTGGCATTTGTTGCGGCCCAAAATAACAAATATTTCTCACCAAATTTTTCATTGACTACGGCAAAATTCTAATTTCCTATTATATTAAGTTCTATCTACAACATCGGCCTATAGCGTCGTGGGTCCCAGGTTAAAATCCTGGGTCTGGCAAATGAACATATTGTTTTTCCATTTGTGTTTGAGTCAGGGTATGGACCTAATAGGTGGCTGACATCCATTTCTCGTAAAAACAAAATCTATTAATATAAACCTCCACTCCGTGGAGACCCATATGGTCTTATTAGGATCGGACTCAAGATCGGATCAGGATCAGCTCACCGTAAAATAATGAAGGCGTTCAGGTCCTGATTGGGGGATTATATGATTCGATTTCCACTGGCTGGGTATTCATTTGCTCTGTCTCGGAGAGGAAATGGTGATTTACCTTTTCTACTTAGTCTAAAAATAATATTGTTTACCTGTTGCTGTAAGTGCTGATCATGCACAAGCTTCTCACAGATGTGAGTGTAGTCGCGAGCCAGATCCCCAAAGTGTTTTGCTAATTTTGAGCATGCCATCACTGCTTTGTGACTCGGAGGGATCGCTAAGCACTGTTCCACTTCACTCGTTAAGTCCACATCTGAAAATAAAGAATACACACATGTAATTAATGTCCGCATAGATATTTATCCTTCATTTTTATGAGTAACACAACATTCAAGGGTACATAATATAATGCACCAAAATAATCAATGGACAAGGAGGCAGACAAGACAACACAACAAACTCATAAAATGACAATGGCTAGATCGCTCAGCACATGGATAACTGCTGGTAAAATGCATTCATACAATGGTGGCTCAGAGGCATAAGCTGACCATAAAAACTGCTAAATCGACCAGCCCGTTAAGTTCGGCGGACATAGCTGGCAATGAAAAACTAGGCACTGACATAAGCGACTCAACAACTATTTCGCGTAGAATAAATTCTGTAAAGAATGGTGTGGAACTAGAGTGAAGATCTATAATCTCCGCCAATAGTAATGATAATTTACCCTTCTTACCTTTTATAAAAGCATTATCATTATGAAAGAAATAAAGAGATTAAGGGTTTCAATAGTACACTAGAATATGAAGACAGGTACAGATACAGATATAGTGAATGACTTTAATTAGTATTCAGTGTTCAAGTAGTGAATAGCTGTTAGAATGTATATTTTGTATCAATTAGGAATGTCATATTCAAGATGTCGAATCCGGTCCACATCCTTATGAAATCATGTGGAATAAGTATTATGTCATAATATATGTTTTATTTTAATTAATACTACTTACGTCTTTCCAACAAGAAATGACAGTCAACGCTATTAAAATAAATATTGTTACATATTCACAGAACATTAATATTATGATTGTGATTATGCATAATATGTATTATCATTGCGTGATATAAAGGGTTTTCAACATAAACTCGAATAAACAAAATTTTATTTCCAAGAGAGTAGGTATGTAGTATAATATATTAAGAATAATGCAATTTGAAATTTAATAGGTACCTACTGAAGAAACAATAAATTTTAAAATAACCCTAGCCTTGAAAGTTAACCTTATAACATAGCATAGCATGCCAGCTCAACCATGAGAATGATAAATACAAATAAATATATAAATGTTATTTATTTCAATTACATGCAAAGCAAAAAAAGACTATTTCAAGTATAAATTTATTTGACTGTCAGTATATAAAGTAACAGTAAATGATATTGCACCTCAAAAGACCTCACCTCACATGTTTTTCAAACTATTACTATGAAAGGAAACTTTACAAGCATTAGCAGTCATAATTAATAATCCATTAAATTATTCAGAGTTTAGTCTTACCCAGGGCTTTTTTTTCCATTTAACGCGGTGGAACGGCGTTCCGGCACCTTTTTTCACGGTTTTATTTCAAAATCAATTAAACGAAAAAATATTTGCGCTTAAGTAATTACAATAATAGTTCGTTAAAATGATAAAATAAGGTACAGGTGGAAGCCATTTTGAATGTTGGCGTGTTAGTGTTAGTGAAGTAACCGTATAGTTTAAATAGCAAACCTGCGTATGTAACTAGCTTCATACGTATGTCTTTGCGTATTATGATTTTGACAGTTTGACGTTTATCGCATGGCGGCATCTGCGTATATTGTTATTTACGTTTGTTTAGTCAGTTTGTGTTACGATTACGTGTTGTGCAACTATTTTATATATTATTTAGTGCAACCCCAAGTTTAAATATGAAAAAAATTTCCTGTTACTTCTCAACCACCGGCAGCGGTGCCGATTCCGCAAATAAAAAGCTCAAAACAGTAACAGTAACGATGACAGAAGATATGGAAATATCGGTACATGTAGATGTTCCTGAATCATCTCGAGCTGATCTCGGGGATCAAGGTCGAACTCAAAACGATTGGCCAGACTGCTGGTCATTAGATCAAAAATACGATTTTTGCTCAAAAAACGAATGGTTGAACGTACACAAAATGAAACTTGGCTGCACAATTTGCAGAAACGTTGGAACTCTTGGAACTGAAACGACAATGGGAATGAAAATATCCAAAGAATGGGCCACTAATGAAATCACGTATTCTGGGAAAGAGAGGAAGCTACAATTGGGGTCACTTCGAAAAAAAAATTTCGATCACAGAGGATCTATTGCACACAAAGCAGCGTTAAAAATCATTTCTGAAGCCAAAAAAAAGCAGATTGAAAATACTTTTTTAAAATCGTTATCTCGCGAAAAAGTAATAACAGCAAACATTTTTCGAACTGCATATAAAGTAGCTAAGGAAAATCAATCATTCAACAGTTTCGGCACTCTTGTTCATCAAACTCGTGGGACCACCCTTGACACTTTTCGATCCTTCAAAATATGTTGATAGGTGGTTACTTAAAGGAAGACATTCGGCCTTAGACTCTAACACTAAGAAAAGGAATCGAGATGATGTATCAGACGAGAATTGGAAAAAACTTTGGAAATCACTCTACTTTTATTCAAGTTCATAAATAAATACATTACATATGTATTTACAATTATATTTTAAATTTAGTCTTATTTAGTCTTATTTGTACAATATATTTCAAATATAATGTATGTATTTTATTGTTTCTGTAGCTTTGTTTTGACTAAAATAAAAAATTATCGTAAAAATCAACCTTTTTTTGTTCGCTTCGTGGCATAGCTCCTTTAAATTTCATTTAAGTGACATTTGAATATAATTTTATTTAGTAAAAAGCTTGACATGAAGTGAGTTCCGGCACCTTTTTTTTTAAAAAAAAAGCCCTGGTCTTACCAAAACTGTGTCAAAGAATGCGATAAAAGACATTCTTGTATCAACATTATGCAACGCACCATAATACTAAGGTTAACAATGTATTGATATTAAATTCACTGCCTAACTAAAATTCACAAATTTTCTCTTTCAATCAGTGTAGGTATATTTGAACCCAGGTTGTTGCAAAATCTTGAGAGAGTGGTTAACCATTAGGACTGCAAAAGCACAGGTGTGTCTTGGGCAGTTACTTTCCAATTCAGTACCAGTATTATACAAAAGATACGGCATGGTATGGAACAATGAACTTTTGGTCTACCTGATATCAATATCATTGACATAGCCAATCAAATCAATCAATAAACAAAATTTTTGTTATTTCCTACTGACTATTTTTCACTAATTTCAAGTTAAAAATGTCCTGACACATGAAGTCAGTATTGTTTTATTTAAAAAATAAAAATGAAAGGTATGTCATAAAAACTACAAAATAGCAGTGTCAATGTAATTACACAATTGTTAACTCATTCATTGCGGACCTGTTAATTACTATTTAATCACCACATTTAATTAACATGCTAATAGTATCTAATGGCCAACTAATGGCAACGCACCAGTTGCGTTGAACGCACGGAATGAGTTAATGCATTAGAGACCTACTATATGACCTGTCTTAGAAAGCAATTCAATTGATTCTAGCATGCATAATATATTTCTTCAGTGAAATACTATAAATATAATATATGAAAAAAGTTTGCACCAACAGGGATGTGCCATGCAGGCAGGCGTTAAATGAATAATAAATATCTATCGTGTTAATAATAATGAATCCAAATATTACAAACCTGGTCCGTATTCATGACTGGACTTGGGCGGGTCATTGGACTCGATAATTTTCTTGCTAAACATGTAAATGGGATTGGTGTCGGTGCCTGCGCTGTACGAACAGACTTTGGCATCGGACCGCAGAACCTCTCCGCCGCTCACCAGAAGCACCTGGGCCGCGGCCGGGATGTGCCACATCTTTTCTATCATACCCTTTAAATACTCCACACTGAAAACAACACGCATTCAATATGTTTAAGTTCTTGTATAACACAATAATTATAATAGAGTGATTCATACAATGAAAAACCACACCTCTGACAAAATTGTCATCACCAACGGTCAAAGACTCCCAACAAGATACCTCATCAGCCGACATGAGCCATGCCGCAGCAGTAAGATACTCTTGCGTACAGTCAAATTCAAATGTATACTCAATGTTGATAATGGCACATTTTCAACATTTGTTTAGTCTATGTGTTCACTGTATAGTAAGACGGAGAAAAGGGAGAAAAAACACTGATCTACATTGTCCAGTGATAGCGGTATTTCAGCTATGAAACCCAAACCCAAGCCAAGATCTTGGCCAATTACTACCACCGTTGATTAATAAGCCGGTGTCTGCTTCCATAATAGATGACAATTGTGAACTGTGTGAGTAATATAAATGTTTGCTTCTATAATCAGTATTCAAAACAATTTTCATTTGTCGGAAATAAGTAAATAACATTAAAAACTGTATTTATTTAATTTTTGGTTAAATGACAGCTGGCAGATTTACAGTTTATACGTTGTTTGCGCTTATCATTCTACGAAAGTTGCATGCGCACATTCATTCTCCATTAAACACTAAATGCCATAATAACGGCTAATTAGTGAATAGTGATATTGCATGTATCTCTGCCTCAGTGTTAATACTGCATGATTTTTAATCGATTGAGGATACAAAATTATGTTATCGTAAAGTAGCAAGTGGCGAGTGAACTGTGACATATTCTTGAGTTGCCACGAAGAAAACGTTTGTTTAATAAGATAAGATAACGATAATAAATTCATCAGACTAATACAACATTATGCTTTCACTGGACAGTTAATAGTTATTTATTACATCAGATTGAAGAATTTACGATTTCGGCTAGTCATTAATTATATTTATGGCTATCATATAATAAATTATTTTCCTTATAAGTAGGTATCACAAAAAAGTGATAAAATAACATAATAGTAAAACCAAGAATATTATAAAATAACATGCCAGGATGCTTGAATGAAGATGGACTGGCCGATTCACTAGCTAGAAGAACGACTATTCTATAATTGAATGCATCTCATCATCCAATGCTAGGCATGGAATCCGAAAATATCTTGTATCGAGTCAGGTTTGGTGGAAGTAAGTACAAATTAGTGATAGGAATAAACTTCAATTACATTCATAATTGAATACCTACATTAGATTTAAGTGAATTAACCATTAAACGCACAAATAAAATTGATTCAATACATAATTTTTGGTTATTACAAAGTAAAATAACATATTATAGTTATTATTTTAATTTATGTAAGTACCTATTGTTGAAAATATGTTTTCTTGTGGCTAAGATTAATATTAAAAGAGAGTGAAAAGTTTGTTTTTTTTTTAAATATATTGACTTACATATAAAAACTAACTTTATATTTATATGGATAGAGGTAAATACCAATATTATGTTTTGAATTGAAAACATTATAATAGCACCATTTTAGATAAAAAGTGTGCCGAAAATAATAAGCTCTGTAAATAAATATATTCGGTGACAAACAGAACTCTGGCGCAAAGCTGTCAGGTTGGAATCGTAGCAACAATGTGTCACCTAGAGCAAACGAATTTAATAATGTGTGTTATAAAAAGAAAAGCAAGATAAAAAGTCCATGACCTTGATAAAGCAGAAAACTGCACATGAACATGCGCTGAGATGTGTGCACAGAGTGACTGATATAATGCACTCAAGCATGAGTGGGACACTCGACCGGTGCGTTTCAATATGCAATGGTACGATGCACTTTTAAGGACATTTGACACAATAGCCATCCAATTAAAAAGGTAAACAGACATATCATATTTACACTGTGAGAACTATAACTTTGATCCATGTCCATATTGTGGTGAATTAACAATATTATTTTACCACATGCCAACAACAACACCCTTCATCTAATTACTAGGTGAAGCCCAATTATACAGATGCAGAGTTATCCTTGTGTTTTTATCACTAACAAGGTTTAGATATATATATTATGTAGGGTTGCATAAGATGCAAGTCATCCTAACGGGAGTCGTTGGATATGGCCACACTCGTTTGTCGGTATATTTGCATATTATTGTTGTATAAAAACATTTCAAATGCATTTGCTTACTTATGGAATGTTTGTAAGCAGTTTTTATACAATGTTTATTTGTTTACGGACATATGTGTCTCGGTCTGGACCAAGCATTACAGAAGAAAATATTAAATCTACAGCATACATCAAAGACAACGCTTCCATCTTGATATTGACAACATTTACTGTTTCTAATGATTTCTGTATGTGAACACTTACGTCTTACAGAGATACCGAACTGGTGATTTTTTTAACATGACGTCACCATACTATACTAAGGTGAATTTTGTAGTAAATGTTTTATTTATTTGGTTGATTAACTTTATTTGATTTAAGTTTTCAAGTAAAAAACACCTATTTGACAAGGAAGGTACTTAACATAAACAACATATCGGCTGTAGAAAGGAAAAAGGTCGTAACCCTCGGTTATTTCAAAATTGGAAAATTTGATAATAACGGTCTACACAACTAAATATACGTTGTGTCTAAAGGATGTAAGCTGAAAATGCTGATTTATTATCTAAATTTAGCTGACAATTTAAAAAAAAAAAAAAAGAAGGAAGTAGGAAAAACGACTTAACCATCATTTAAGTTGGTTTTTCTTTAATTAACTCAATAATTATTAATATCATATTAGGAATATAAAAACCAAATTATTAATTGTCATGCACTCACTTTACGGTTATGTCTATTTTGTATTTTATCTTTGACCGAAAACCATAACAAAAACGTTTTTGTGCCTCCTGTAAAATTTGATTCAGTGGATTACGTCCTTTTTCCTTTCTACAGTCGATATATATTATGTAGAATTTGCCAATGAGGGTTCTGTATGACTGATTTAAAAAAAGAATTGTGGTAAAATATTTTTGAATATAATAAAATTCTTTATCCCATAATACACACACAAAATATAAATTTAATGATGTGTGTATTTCACAACAAAGTGAAAATGTATTAATTCAGTAGTGAGTCACGCTGAAATCTCAATGGCTGAACTACAGAGAGTAAAATTGAATATAAGATGTCAGTGGTAATTACCTTTCCAGTGCGAAATTAATATCGAACGTCATCATCGTACCCGTGTCTACATGAAATATGTAAAGCATTTTGACTGTTTATTATGTGCTACAATTAAAAATAAATAAATGCATTCACAGTGTCAGCTTTCGCCTCGTAATTATTTTATTTGGTCTATCTCCCTTTATTAGCGCTTCTTCGTTTCATCTGCAACTGCTAATACTGAAAATAAACAAACACACAGCATTAGTGAAAGATTCTTGCAACTAATGCAGGAAGAACAATAAGTACAACAATTAGACTATTGTACGACAACATTTTCTTGGCTACGCTTCTAAACGCTGCTGTCTACTAAATGGGAGGAGCTTGTTAGTTTATAATGGAATTTCGGGTAAAAATGGGCAAAGCATGTTAGTTCACAGTTTTAACACGTAGCCAAAAAGATGTTGTCGTACAATACAATAGTTTCTTCTTAGATGTCATTGCGATGTTCTAATAAATCTCTTAAAGTCAATGAAAATCGCAGTATTTTAGGGTCACAGAACTACTTAAATGATTAATCAATATTGTCTACTCAATAGAAATATTTGAATACATTGACGAGATTAACATATTCTAATTATAAGCCAAGTTTTTATCCAACTTCATTAATGTCTATCAAATGAACTACCAAAAAATATATACAAGTTTGAGATTTCTAGATCCAATTCTAAGCCATAAATGATATTCTCACAATAATATATTTTAAAATATAGAGACACTTTTATCTGTACGGAAACCGATTTAACATAGATATCATTTTTGATATGATTTGATATTAAGAGTACATACCTACCTAAATACAAACATTAGTGGATAATAAACAATCACCTTAACGACGATAATAGGTAAGTTAATAGATATATGAGGCGTCTAATAACAAAAAGCGACAAGTCCACAATTCAATATTTTCGGGAAACAACGTTTTTATGTTTCAAGCTTCAATTATTTGTTTTAATGTGAGATTATTTTTTCCCTTGTATTCTATGTCGAAATTAGAACCAAATGGCAATTTGTTTCAGCTGATAAACTCTTAAATGCAATAAATATAGGCAAAATAAAATTGGATGTAGCGCTATTTGTATCTCACTTTTTGAATTACCCCGCATACGGCACATTTTTCCATGGCACTGTCATGAGTTTACCAGATGCTACAGCATGGGAGACGCCCTTTTCAATATTGAACGTTCCCTTATCGGTTGACTTAAGCACGCGCGAAATCACTCAAGCTTTAAATAATATGAAACATGGACTTGGCGCTTTTTGTAATAAATCGAGTCTTAAAATATTTTTTTTCATAGGGTTATATCGCGTTTTGGAATTTATAGATCAATACATATTGTGTAAAATTATACAAATAATATGTGCGTATTTTTTTCTCGATTTTGACAAAATTTGGACTTATCGCTTTTTGGAATTAGACGCCTCATATTATTACGAGGGTAATATCACTGCATTAGAAAATTCTGTCATAATTCTAGAAGGAATACAGAAATAACAATATCAAAATCATCATAGATCTCTTTCAGTCCACTGGAAGCAGACAATATACCTACTGGAATTTTTAAAACTTTAGTCTTTATCTCCGCAGACATGGGAGAGAAGTGAGCGAGAATATGCGGGGATTAGTGTGCATCGATAACGATCAACAGTTTACGGTCACCGCCAACAGATTAACTGATATTTTTGTGTACCTGTACTTGATACAAAATATCAGGCACCTGCATATTATAAACATTTACTAATTTATCAGGGAACCAATTGACTTGAATAAAATAAAATGTTCGGGTATGGTGTATTTATTGAAACTCGATCGATTTTGAGGATTGTGAGAAATTTAAAACTGTGTTTACTCATGTCTAGATTATATAATATTCTGAGAGATTTTATAGAATCATATGAGGCCAAAGGTCTGTCTCTCTATTCCTTCAATTTATAAGAAACGCTTAAGTAAGTAAGTATCTACTTATAATTATTAAGATAACATTTACAATAAATACTACAGAGTTGAGTAAACTTAGCAACAAAATATGAAGATAATAAGGTAAAACTGAAATAATTATCAAATTATTATTATTTCTTAGCAAAGATTCTTATTTTATGTGGTCTTTGGTCAAGTTGTGATTAGTGTAAAATGGGTAAAATCGAGATAGGTATAGTTTTACCAAGTATTGTGAATTTGGTCTATTCAAACTATGAAAATAATGATAGTATTTTTGATGGCTAGTTTTGTAAAATTGATTATTTTAATATTCATAAAATCGTTACCAGAAATAAACAACATTTTATGCGCAATGCAGTACAATGCCATCTGGAAAAATACATGTTAGCAGACTATAATCATTAATAGTCATTCAATAAAATACATTGTTATTTAACAAACAAACAATTTCTAACCAAAAGTTTCAATAGTTTTGAGGAAGACAAATCTGATTGAACGTCGTATTTAACCAATGTTTGTAAAATGTGGTGAAAGATAGCATGTTGTAGGTTAAAAATCGCATTGGTTGGCTGTAATTGTAATGTCCTTATTTCAATGAGGCAATATGTATTGGTACTATACTATTGGCCCTGGTTTAGTAACGCTGCACTCGGCAACTAAAATTAAATAAATATGGTATACCTAAGTAGGTACTGAAATCGTTAACATATTTGGAACCGGAGCATGTAACCGAAGGGTTGAGAGAAAAGCTAACAACTAATCTTCGTAGAAAAATCTATAAACAATTCTCTCCACTGTGAACATAGCGAAAGAAGTATGTAATTGACCCTTTAAATTTAAATAGATATTTAACATGAACTTCTTAAAGAAAAGTGCAATACTTAAGGGTTGATTTTTTTAAATCTGGCAGATTTACAAACCATACCTCCCATTATTTTGTTTTCTTCTTCCACCCACAATGCAGTATTTTGCTTTTTTTAAACATATAAATGGTATTTCAGAAATTTTAATCTGATGACTACATACAAAAAAGTGGATGACCCTCAACAAGACAGACCTGTTAAATAAAATACATAACTGAGTAGGAAGGTAGGCAGTCTGCATATATTGTAATTTGACATAAAAATATTTAACTAACTCATGTCAACAATGTGATTTTTTACATTGACAAGCCATATCTATTGACCTACCGCAACAAAATACCCTATGGCCTGGCCTATTCTTCTTACATCATAGTGTTTTTTACAATAAAATATTCAATTGTTTATACTTTACAGGTAGGTAGGTGGTAGAGAGGTATAAATACATATATAATTAAGGAGGAGGTTACTCACTTTTTTTTCATTGCATTTAATTATACAGGTATAATGTACATTATTTTTGGGTAGGTAGGTAGGTAAATAGATTTTTTTTTATTTATTAACTAGGCAACTTCGGAACAAGTTTCAATTTCTATCTTTTCATAACATTATTTCAATTTAGATACCGTCATCGCCTAATATCAAATATTCTGGATATTGTTATAAAATACCTACATGCATATTATTATTTATATATTGTATAGGTACCTATGATTAATATTACAAAAAATAAGCAAAGCTTGGTAAAATTGATTATTTCTTTCTAAATAAATATGTTTGATCGTTAGTCACACTTAAAAATAAAATTGGAAAATATATGTGCGGAATAATAACATAACATAAATCAGTGATAATGATAACGGTCCCAGAGAATTCACTTCCTACATTCGATAGGTACTTTTTGCTTCGAGGTTCGTTCGCTGCTGACTTGTGTCAAAATTCACTGCATAAATACCAATAGCCATAGCCGTACGCACGTATATATTTACAACACGCCTATGACAGAATTGGTAGAAACGTAAAAGCCAGACTGAATCAAAACAAAGGTGCAAACGCAAAGAACAAAGAGATCCACCTAAAAATGGTTCACCAACTCATTACGCGGAAATAGAGATCGCTCGAAAACTACCCAATAACCGAACTCTCGCAAGAACAAAAGAATTATAAAGAAAATAAATTTATATATTATATCAGGCAACTTACGTTTTCCAGAAGAATTTTGCAGATTTCCTTCCATTTCTCGATGCACAAAATACACGGCATCGCAAATGGAACTATTTTTAATAATTCGACATTTGCAGCGATAGGCTCAGTCACTGCTCGGAGATATTACACTATAATTTAGCGAAGCACAAGTTTACCATGAAAACCGAGGTCCGTGAGCGTATCAGCTGACGCTGTTCTTTGTTTGTAATGTCAGAGCGAGAGCGAGAGAGAGACAGACTGCTGCTGTTGCTCTTCGCCGCCGCTAGATGTCTCTAAGAGCGGTGGCGAAAGTGCTGCCATTTGACGCTAGTATTACTTTTCGGTACCAAAAATTCTTGTTTACATAACACTCTTGACGTTTATGAGAAAAATGTATTGATTTGAAAAACCGTAGAATTCTGACTGATGGGCGAATTATAAACACAACACATTCACATTGCTGGATACACCATTATTAATAGCAAAAATATCACAAGGCACTAGAGAATCTTAACCGATTATAAACTTCCAATTGAAATAAAACGTAAACACCATTTACTTACTAAATAAATAGAAATAGTAAATGATAAAGGTATTAAACGATATTCATCAATCTGAAAATTATTCACAAAATATTGCCGTTATTAACTTTTCATTATTGAGGCCACTCCGACGATAAACTTTCGCGAGTGCTCCCCGAGAGCGATTTTTACAATCGCCGTCACAATCTATCCGCGATATTATTATTACTGAGAGTGAAGACGGCGAAGAGTTTTGTCGAAATGTAGAGATAATTTTTGAACAGACAAGGTCAAAGATGTTGGCAACACTGCGGAAAATCGCGCGTATCGCAAAAAAATATAAATACGCTTCCAAATTCAAACGGTTTGAGTGATAGGTAGGCGAGTTTTTTTAATTGAGTTATTGGTATATTTTACCACGTTTTTATTAGCTTGTATTCTTGTTTGTCCGGTACAGATTTTTTCTTGTGTGTCCAGTACAAATTTTTTCTTGTTTCTCCAAGATTTGTATTGGACGATAATTTTTTTTAACTAATTTCCCGACTAGCTAGACATTTGAAACTTTTAGAATATATCAGAACACGACGACAGTGCATTCTTTTATTACTTTTAGCCATCTTTAAGCAGAATTGAATTAATTTTAAGTTAATTCTGTTTTGTATGGAAAGTTATTATTGTTGATTGCTAAGGGGGTCTTAGCAACTAAATTATTAATATATACGCGCGTTACTATGAAAACCAATATGAAATGTCAAAATGACATTTCAGTATTCTATATTTATTCAGTATTTCTATCAAGTACAATAAAAAGTTTTTATTATTAATACATAGAATTGTCAAGATTATATTACATGATTCAACAGAAATTTAAAAACGTGGTATGTAAAAAGTTCTTTTTTATCTTGTATAGTTATCTTGATGTTGTGTCATATTAAATTCATTTCGGTATGATAAAATACCATGTTAAAAATGGCCAACAAATAGGTACTGTACATATCCATACTATCGGTTTGGTTCCATGGACAAATTATTTTTATTATGAGTATGACGTACAATTATCACAAATTCTCTTATGGTGTTCTTAAATTTAAAAAGATTGAATAAAAAATCGTAATTTTTAATTTATATTTTCATATCTGTGGGAATTTAATAAAAAAGTGAATTCGTGAATAAATCAAATCAGCACCATTTTCATGGCGTGGTTGATGATCGTGTGATGAATGATACACCCCTCTGAGAGAGAGGTGACAATTTAATGTCATGAAATAAATTACCAATGTGTGAACGAATCTCAATAATTATTACAGTTGGACCGGAAAATGGTAAATCCAATACTGAATGGAGTTATGTTTTAATGTACATAATATCTACTTACCTATATGGAGGGTCCAAGACGCATAGTGATTTCGGGATTAATATTATGTACCTACAAATTAAATTAGGTTCGGGTAGATTCGCAAACATAATATTATAATTATATTTTTTTAAATAATCTACTACCAAACTACTATTTGCACGAATCTAAGTGTCTCCTTTATAATAAATATTGCACACTTCAGATTTACAGTCATTTACAAAATATGTTTATGTAACAAGTAGCCCAGTAGATGTTTACTTATATACATTTTCTGTAAGTACGTATACCCTACGTCTTATGGGAATGGTTCCGGGCTTGAAATCCAAAATCCGAGGCTCCAAATGGCCCGGAACGCACTGTCTTATGGAAAAAAATAATTTGACCGTCTGAGCCAGGTAGGCCATATAATAAAAAAATCGAACACTCTTATTTTTATAAAATATACTTACAACAAATTGTAATAATTTCGGAAAATTATCCATCAGTCCGGTTCGTAAAATTTTCCATTTCAAGCACTGCCAAATTGTAACCTCTGCTAATAAGTCTGTCACTGACTATACAAATAATAGGAATGGAACTATAGTTGGCTGCATGATTTCATTATTCATAGAAAACCCAGACTGAAAAATGAGACGTTTTAGGATTTCAAATTTTTTTGAACTTTCTGACAAAGCGAACGTTTCCTACACTCCAAAGAAACCCATTATTGTAACCTCTATCTATGTAACATAATATCATTTACATAGGTACTTCTACACTCAAAATAAAATGTTTAAAACAATGATTGCTATATCATTGTCATAGTGATGGTTTGGTATATAGGTAACTACATAATAATATTATAGTCGGTTCAATAACTAGAAAAGCTGCAGTGCAGGCGAATGTAAATAATTTTCATAGTGTATTCGTATTTATTTTGTATTCGCAGCTGTTTCCTTGGGGAAAAGGTTATTCATCAATCGTCGTCACTAGGTATCTCATTAAACTAATATCTGAATATTCGGCAATACAAAAATACATTTTCATGCAACGCTCTCCTCCACGTGTGCATTAATTTTATTTGACGTTGCTTTACAGAGGAGTTCTGCTTATTTATAGATATGACTATGAAATAGACAACGAACACTTGGATATGCTAAACATATTAATAAAAATAAATAATATTGATAGAATACAGCGCCCACGACGTTAGAACGCTGACGTTTCGATACTACGTAGTTATGAAAAGTTTCATATTATAATTTCTACTATGAATTGTAAAATTTTAAAAATAATATTCAGGTTGGGGCAAATATTGGCATTGGCATTTTATTTTAACTTATGTTGTTCTTCTGTATCAACATCAACACCGTTGACAACTCTGACTTAGTCTGTAGTCGGAGATTTTATTACCTATTCAATTTGTATTCGCAAGGTAAGCTGTCAAAGAAAGTGTTTTTCAAGAAATGACCATAGGGTAACAAAAAAATGTTAGGAGATATTGAAAGATTTGATATCTTCAAGGTATCAAACTCTACTGAAAATAAGAACATTCTCACGATACCTACTTTCCAACAGTGGTGGTGTTAAGTACGTGGAGGTCTGTGGCACTGACAGATTTGGCAATTTTTTCAAAAATGCCTATGCGATAAACCGCCATGACAATAAGTATCACAATGGCTATTGGGTACAATACAACAATTAATAGTTATGTTGATGGGCTTTTTTTATGCTCATATTTTGCACAAGATGCAGATACTTTCTAATGAAGCGACCGCATCGTCTGCTTCATCGAAAACCATAACAGCGCGTCTATTATATACACAAGACTGCTATTGGCCGCTATCGGCAACTATCGAGGGTAGTTTTTCAATTTTTTGTGTCGAAGTATTAGTACTTATTGTAACAATTACAATAAGTCAGTTGTAATTGTTACAATACGTGCTGTGTTGTAACAGCACCGCTCTTGGCTGTGCTACATCTTAGAGCGAGATAGACAGTTTTGACTGTTTAGACGGCTAACTTATTGTAACAATTATAATACTTCGATACAAACATATAAAAAAAACTACCCTCGATAGCTGCCGATAGCAGTCTTGTGTATAGCTGATGCGCTGTTCTCAAAAATGGTTTTATTTGTATCCGTTCCTTCATTTGCCGCCTTTTATAATGTGCCGCTCCTATGCGACGCATGGTCTGCCTACCCCCATGGTACATCACTATATACCACTACTCTATGTTTATTGTTTACTCTCAAGTTAATTAAATTCAATTCGCCGCAAATATATCCAGGCTTGGCAATGGAAATTAAGACATCAAATTGTTAAATTATTTGTGGAGAGGTTTTTTTCTTGTAGGTCGTTTTGTATCCACCTAGAACCTGCGGTGTAATTAATCATCGATTTTTAGAGACGGCTGAAAGAAAACTAATGCCTCGGGGAGCAATGACCTTGTCGAGTGACCACCACTAATAGCAGGTGGGACGTAAATTATTATTGTAACGTTATATAGTCATGTAGGATATACTCGTAGTTTAAACATGGAGTGGTGTTGGACGGTATGGAAGTATGTAATCTGCGTAGGTATATAGGTAATGTAGGTAGATATGTTTATTATTTTCACAAACGAAGACAATCATTTTAATATTATGGTAATTGCCCATTGCTCAGTGAGTCAAGAGTAAAAGATGATTATCTAAGTATTACATTCTTTATTTAAATATGTTGAGCACAGTGCAAGTCATAATGTTCATAACTTAATTATTATCATGTTTATCAAAATTCACAAATTTATTATTTTTGTATGGCGTGAATAATTAATGGTAGTTATCAATTTAAAAAAAAGCGAAATCACAATTTCGCCAGTCATCATGTCGAAGCTGAGTGAAGCCTTCACCAAACCCTCTTGTCAGTCTTGTCGTTGCAACTGTTATATCTTTAAATATTTATAATGCCATTGATTTTAACGAAAATATTATATGTAAAAAATATACTTGAGCCATATTTATACCTATGTCATCTACCTCTGGATTAATGAGAATGCGAAGGAAAATATCGACGGTTGGGGGAACAAACACATAAGTCAGTACCTATTGCATGTTTTTTTAGGACGCAGTCTGGTGACATTTTTTCAAATAAATCTTTCCCTAATTTTTAAAAATTATCATTGTCAAATTGTCATTGATTTATGCAACATTGTTTTTTCCAGAGAAATATAAAATAAAACAATAATAAATACAATTAAAAAAATCTTGAAGTTCGACTTTCCCTCCGGCCATAGATATGGTTTTTTTACATTTTCAAGTTTTTGTACCTTTAAAAATCTTAATAATTTCATAATATTGTGTTCACGATATAAAATTGATATATAGATATTTTTTTTGTAAAACCTGTACATATCTGTATTATGATTTTTCATGATTACTTAATTTTCTTCTTGGTCGTTCCTTCATAGCTGAGTATCGTGACAACCTTAAAATTCCGTCATCTTCTGAGCGACTTTCAAAAATAAATATGTTAATAGTCTCAAGTATTATTATTAGGTCTGTTTTTTGATAATTTGTTTCAATTTTATTTTTATCTACATAGCTAGATGTACCCACTGGAAGACGTGCACCTCAAAATAAAAAAAACATATTGAATAATACAAACACTTTATTTGAACATAATAGCACCTCAACATATCATTTCTATAATTTGTTTTTAATGCAATCCATTTCATAGTTCACATGGTGACGAAAGTCAACTTAATAATATATATACACGCCTTTTATTTACATCAATCCTTCAGCTAAGGCCCGAGAGATTATTTTTTTTTACTAATGAAGAGTTTTCAATAAAACATTTTTTTAATAAGGTTTATAGCTGTTCATAAGTATTTTGTGTGTCCAGTTTAACATCATAATATCTGTCACTCGGGCCAAAACGAAAGGAATAAAATAAATATTTTAAATATCGAACATGTTTATTAATTTATTTAAAATATTATCAGCAAATAACAATTTTAAAATTCAATATCAATTACATAATAATATTGAAATAGTTGTTAAATAGTTATATAATATTTTCATTGGAAATACATAGTTTACAATAATAATTGCATAACAGCTTATAGATTTGAAAGATAATTGAAAAATGTAGTAAAATACAGTTTTTTGATAAATAAATATTTTTTATTCACATTTTGGACATATTATTTTGAAGGTAGGTACTCCCAATGTGCGTGGTTTGGTAGAAACTCTTGGGGGAATAGTTTTTTTTTTAATAATTAACATTAATTCTTTTTTATATCTTAATTCTATTAACTGCACCAAATGCATATTACACTATAATGTAAATTGTAGATAAATGAATAATTTAATTGTTTTAAAATATTATCGGGAGAATATTAGACTTATTTTTAAAATGTATAATAAATATTTTAACAATTAAGTATGTTATGCAGATACACGAAGAGAGTACAAATATAGTTTTGTTTTCAATTCGCTATGTTTCTTTACGCTTTTGAAGGCAATCCGTCGAATTGGCAAAAGTTTTAAAAATAGTTACAAAAGCTATTATTTAGTGTGCCGCGCAATCGTAAAACCTTGAATTTTGGCAAAATAATCTTGATGTTACTATTATCAATTTAATGATTTTTTCCGCAACATGAGTGGTAAATAGAAAGTATTGTGTAGGTATATAGAATACGTTATAAATTAGTAATGTGTCATGAAATTGGCATACAATGAATATTAAAAGCTAAATATTCCGAATCTAGGACCTTGAAATAAATTATCATATTCAGAATTTTCCAAAATTTACGTGACCTCGTTATATCAAAGAAAAAGTACTATTTGACTAGTAAACAGTAAATAATTGAAGTGTATCCAATAATTAATTAGCATCGGTTTATGATTTGTTAAATGAAATGCAACCGAAGGCGTCTACTTTCATCCGCAATCCATATTTTAGATAGATAAACAAGTTATATACGAATAGGTACCGCGAAAAGGTTATTCCTTGGACTATAACAAATTATTACTATTTAAAATATGTACTTAGTGAATTTTAGTTGTAAATATTTTTGCTTATTAAAAAAAGAAAAATACAATCAGAAGGCACGCATATGTTCACTCACTCTTTAAAATACGTTGACAAAAAAGAATAAATAAATAAAGGGAAGATTTATGTGAAGGTCAATCCACTATCCAGGCCAAGTGAATCGCTTATTTGATATGCATACATCTCTAAACCGTTTAATAAGGGTTGAAAAAAACTTAGTTCTAAAGATCTTTTTGAATTATATCATTCGGATTCACTATAAAAAGAGAAGTCTTGAAAACGTTATACTATTAACAATTTTACATCACTGACTGTAATTATAATTTTTAGCTAAGTATCTTTCTATTTTGAATTAATTTAATTTCGAATTGAATGTTGTTCCCATGTTACTCAGGCACCAGATTCGCCATCGGCCGGGATCGGGTAGGTCTACTCCGTCGGACTACTCCTGGAGGAGGCGTCTCTCATTCGCCGACAGGACTATCATAATAATAATAATAATATACTTGGCGATGCGAGGATCCGCGACGCGAAAGCGAAGAGGAGCGAAGGCCGGCGCTCTCCAAAATATTATCCTCCGGATATAAAAATTATTTTGATGTTGTTTTGTTTCTAATTGTTCATCAATAAGGTTGCAGTCAATTGTGAAAATGCCAACACTGTGTTCAGCGCTGTTCTACACACCTCAACTATTTCATTAAATTTTCAACGCATTAACAATATACCTAGTATAAAGATATAATTAAAATTTAAGTAAAAAGTACACTATATGTTTTTTTGTCATTTTATCATAAAAATTTATATATAAAATGAGATAATTTTGTTATAAAAGCCTAAGATTGTTGAAAAATGATATATATATTAAATATATTACATAGGTAGGTTATATTTTGGTGTAAAAATATTTCTATGTCAAATATTACAAGATTACAAACTAATATAGTCGTAGAAAGGTGTTGAAAGATAACGACGATTGAATCGTCGATTTTTTTTTCGTTTCAACAGAAGGTTTTTAATAAGATACTATTTGCGACCCGCAAACTGCAAAGGCGTCGCTCAATTATTTACCGTCAAAATTGAGGGGGGTTGATTATTATTATTATCGAATAATTTTGAATGAAACCGCGTCTAGAACCGTTAACGTTGTTAACGGGTATTTATTTTCAGCGAAGATGTTGTGCAGTGAAGCGCGATAGAAATACCGCTAAGAAACGCTATCGGATGTTAAATCCGATAATTCACATATTTTTTTAAACAAAAAAACAAGTGAATTTTTATTGAAGCATTGTCGTGGAATTGACGTTGAAATTTGGAAGTATTCTTGTGATGAGCACAATAACTCACAAACCACACGATAAAGCAGTTTCACGATACAATACTCTTATACTTAAGCTGTCTTGTTTTTTTTTTTATAGACTTCTCCATAACGTATTAACGATATTTAAATAATATATATTTTGTTTAGCTATACAAACAAAACAGCTCGTGTCTCGAAGTGCAATTCTGCGACATGTCAAGTTAGGTCACCTGGCGTATGAATTGCATCGGACTTGTTCTGAATATTGTGTGTTGGGTTGTATCGATTTGGCATGGTGACTTGGTATTGTTTCGGTGGGTTCGATGTGCGATCGATTGGTGAGAGAGGCATGGAGGTGGTGCGCAGGCGCACGGGGCGGCCGCTACGTCAACAGCTTGAAGAACATGATGGCCAGCGAGATGTTGATGAACAGGACCAGCATGACCAGCTGCTGCCGAGAGAACCACTCCTGGAACAAAAGATACACATCAATGTTAATAATTTGCATGATTTCTCATTGGACATTCGTTATATAGAGGAACTGATCCACAGATAACACTCCGTCAGAGCCAGGAAGTTGACGTCTGAATCGGGCAAGAGTTCTAGAGTAGAATAAGTAAAGAATTTGAAGTGATTTACGTTTGTTTTATTTATCTAGCTCCTCCACCACATAGTGCTACTTTAAAAGTTGCATTAAATCACCCACAGAGTGAAGCATTTCCCTTAAGAGGGCCTTCAGGAAGGTTTCGAGACATAATTTTACATAGCAAGCATCATGAATGTCATTTATATTTCAGCTAATTTGTCCAACCTTCAGAAGTTTTCTTATTAGAAAATATCGAAGAAATTATAACGAAAATCGTCTGATTTTACACATACGACATTTAACAATAATTGTGACACCTTGTTATGACATAAATCTTGGACGACAATCCGCATATTTTTTATGAATTTTATTGTAATTGTTATCATAAAATTACAAAATAATGATTTAAAAAACCATATTTTTAGATTACCTATGCATTAATAACGTCAAACGTCAATAACCGTCAATTATTGACGGTCGAATGCTGATGAATTAGGTACTGACATAGTCTATGGTACTGACCATTTTACGACTATAAAGCTTTAAGATTCTTTCACATAAAAAGGCGATCTTACATGGAATCTAACATTTAAATTAGGTTATTAGCGTCATTTATGTAAATAGACAACGAAAAACTGCTGAATCAATCAATATCTAAAGGTCAATAGATAACCCTTGATTATTTTACATAACTGTGAAATCAAATCTTGTGGCGATGATCCATTGTAAATTAAGAAAGAAATTATAATTATATGGATACATTTTTTGTTATATACGGCAGGTACTTACTTATACATGATATGATAATATGTATAATAATACGACGCGTATGTAAAACTATAATAATTACTACTTGTGCATGAATAATCATTTTCTTTGTAGACATGATGATATATTATTAAAAGGTATTATAAAAATACTAGATACGATATAAATACGAAGGAATATCGAAACATCATTCTTCTAACAGTGAAAATGTTTTTTTATAAAAATAAGTGTATGTCCACATAGCGACAGTTCAAAGTATCTGAGATGATTTGGCAATATTTCGCTTTGAGGAATATGATACGACTGACGATGATCTTTCAAAATTCAATTAAAATTCATGTGCTGAGAAGACAACGTATCCCAGTTGAGTAAGTGGCGCTTTTAGCTATGTAGAAGCCCGAGGCGTTGCCAAGTTTGGAAGCCCCCTATCGAGGCACGCATACAGAAAAATGATTGGGGGGTCCACCTAAAAATATATCTATTGTAATATATTATTATTTATTTTCAAGGTGACGGAAGGGGGTGGGGTTAACACAATCTAACAAGCCACCAGATTTACTCCATCTATTACTTCCAGGTATATTCCCCATACCCAGACACTTTGAGTTTAGCGATAATTACCTGGCCTGAAGGTATAAGTCAGGGTGCTCACCTATTAATTATTACGAGCTGCCGTATCCACACGTGAGAATCAAATACGCGTGGCCTAATGTTATAATTATTTGACTCGTTCATTTTCGTCCATGCTGTTTTGTCTTTTAGACATAACGCATCAGTATATTAAAACAAACATTTTATGTTTCCAGTGGCCACAGGCCTCGCGTGTCGTAGAATGCCGAGGGAGTTGATACAATGGGAAGGCTGGTTGATAGCCAAATCATCCGAGTCACAATCCTCAGTCACGGTGTCTTGACAAAGAGGTAGAAGAAGTAATAATCAATTCAACTAAATAATTTCTGACGAAACGACTGCTTCATCTGCTTCAAGGAAAACTACCACCGCTCAACGATAAATAATACCCGATATTAAATTCTTTCTAAAGCGCATTTGGTACTTTCGAGCTTTGAGTAAATGAGAAACTTAGACAAACCCAGTGTAGTATGGAGAGGTACTCGCTGGGCATAACGCGTACAAATACAAAAAATAAATAATTGAATTAAGGAAAAAATTACTAAAAACCTGAAATGAAAATGAGCGTGATAATTGATGGATAGATATTATACTGCCCTGCTAAGTAAAAAGACAGTGTTTTCTGTATATTTAGAGATTATGTCAAAACAATTAAATAATTTTACATAACATAGGTATTAAGGGGAAAGATAGTTTGAAACTTAGGTTTTCATTTCACTAAAACTAAAATCACTCTCTGTTTGCTTAGCTGGGCAGTAATAATAGTCATCTAGCTAGTCATAACATTCGAAAGAGATTGCTGGATCGACGATTTAATTAAATTCTACGCAAATATGTAGCAACATAATGCACAAGACCGAGAGGAATGGAATCAGTTTGGAAAAGTCATCATCCAATGGATTAAGTACAGGTTTATTATGATAATAATGACTATCTCATAAAACACGTTTTTACTAATGTTTATTAGAAAAACAAATACTTTATTTCTTTATGTTTATTAATATTTTCAGAGTTAGAGTTATGGACGGCCAGGTTAAATATATTTTAAACAATGGTGATAGATAAGATAACAACAAATTTCTAGGACATTATTTTTTTATCTATGCATGTCTATAGTTTTATGTGAAAACTTACAAAGGTGAATCATTTCTCTGCATATATTATAGGTACGTATGCGGTGATATGAAAACTACGCCCAACCTATTTTTACTTAGATGTTACATATACACCTTGAATCCTCAGCCTTTATATTTGTCTATTATTAATGGTGAATAAACGTACCTATTAGATTTTTTTTCTGTAACCATCTGAATTAAAATTATTGATAGGGTTATATTTCATAAAGTTGATTTATTTATCTAGTTTCCAATCTAACATCTAAGCTTCATAATTTATAGACGGGGAGTCATTGCTCTCACGCAAAAAATCGATTCATACCGGTTATTTTAAAAAAGAAACCAAATTGATATGCCATGTAACAAAAAACGCAACGAAAATATTATGGATATGTTGTCGACTACATAGACCACAATAATTATTTCACAGTTTTATTTATTCTCTTCTGTTATAAAAATCTTTCAAACTTCCCAGTACATGAATTGCGTACAACCATTTTATAGCATTGCCAACGATTTTTGATTCTCTGTCAAAACTTTTACGTTGATTGACTCTTCTGACACTGTCTTCGTTATACCCTTGACAATTCAACATAATTATTGTAGGTGTTTTCTCGTGTGATATAATGCACATGAATATTGAAGTATTTTTTTTTATCAGGGTTTCTTAATCTTTTTTGAGCGGTGATACAAATTTTGGTAAAAATGGTCTCGCGAACCCAAAAAACATTACCTAATGAAATAATACGTACAAATAACTATTAAATAATTTATATTTAAATAATACAACATACACTACGTACCTACATTGGTAATAAATTAAATTAAAAATATTACCCGTGTATATCGCTTCAAAGAGCAGTAAGTACCTAGTATATTAAATTTAGTAGGTATGTAGTTTACTAATGTTGGCTTTTGGATTTTTTAAATAATTCAACTAGAATGCTTAAAACTTTCAAAAAATAGGGAAGGGCCTCACCAATTAATATTACAATGAATTTTAGGTATTTTTAGCTAATTTATATTGATACCGAAATCTTTTACATCTTTAAAACAATAAAAATCAATACGTATGTGTATAGTTACCACAATAAGTTTTAAAAATGTAAATACAGAAAATCGGCTACGTATGCTATTATCAGATCTAAACAATATTGCTTTTGTTGAACATATTTCATACAATCGACCAAATTTTGGGTCGCGACACATAGGTTAAGAACCTCCACACTATACGTTGTAAATGCATATTATTTTTTCAAATATCAAATCGTTAAATACTGATCATCGGTTTGTCGCGGTTCTGGGTACATGGATGCTCGAGACGCTGACATGCCTAAAGGCTCACTTTCGGACATTATACGTATTCGATAAAGCGCCATTGAGTATTAATAAAATGCACCAATATGATTTGCCAAAGATGGTTTCTTTACGCTTTTATTTATTATGATTTGGTTTTTTTTTTACATTATACTGCACATTATACTGCACATCTGCTTCACGGAAAACTATCACTACATTAGTAACTGTACTTTTAGGTTATCTCGGAATCTAAAAGGAAACATAATTACAATTATTATGGAAAATAATATATTAGTTAATCTACACATTAACGAGGTACCCTAACACACTTTTTACAATAATTGATTATAAGCCATTTGCTCAACATACTGGAAATATACCTACATTGATCAAAATATAGTAATACACTCAGGGCTCGAAATGGACCGGAGCGCCGTTCTGTTTCGTGAAATCGGCAAAATCATCACTCCGTCTCGTGGAAAAAATAATGTGATTGTCTGATCTAAATAGGTCATATTATAACAAAGAATCTGACACTTGTTTTATAAAATATACATATAATTAGATTACACTATATTAATATTTTCGGAATATTATCGAGCGTTCCGGTTCGTAAATTTTTATATTTCGAGCGCTGAATACACTTTTAAAAACAACAACATTTGGATATGACCCATCTGCGAGCTTGTTTACATGTGCTCCGCGGTATACCTATATCTTTATACTCTTAAGTAACAAATTATTTCAACCAAGATGTCTTCGACAATCGGATAATCTTGTACTAGGACAGTGGTCGGCAAACCACGGCTCGCGAGCCACACCCTTGGGTGTGGCTCTGCCACAAATGGCCACGTACGGGCTAAAACAGTGAAAGATATAACAGTCAAAATGTCTTCGAATATAACCAACCAGCAAGCCGAAGATCTTAAATTGGTTTCAGCTTTATCAATAGCAGTTAACGAGTCTTGTGACATAAATGATACAGCACAAGTTTCACGTTTTGTACGATTTATTTCATCTACAGGTCCTAAAAAAGAGCTTGTAGGATTATTGCCACTCAAATGTCAAACACGTGGAGAGGATATTGCAAATGTTGTAAATGAGTGTATGGAAAAACATCATATTCCACTCGATAAAATTGTGTCAATTTCAACAGACGGGGTGGGGGCGTTAAGTATGAACGGCGTAAGAAAAAGGGTTGTTGCTATTTTGAAAGAAAAAAAAATCACGAGATACTTGCTTACCATTGCACCATTCGTCAAGAAGAACTTTGTGCGCAGACATTTGCAAAGTTATGGAATTTGTGATTAATAAGATTATCAACTCTATTATAGATAAAGCTTATGGATAAAGAATTATGGAGCTCTAAATTTTAACATCTCTGTGCAGATATGGACATGTTGGAGAAAAACAAATGTGAACATGTTTCACAGCACAAGTTTAGTAGTCTGCTTTGAAAGACCTGGAGAAGGAAGACATGATGATTTTTAATACCTGGAATAGTATTGCTGACTCATATGATCAGTTGAAAAAACTAGCGTTTGCTGTACTTTCCCTTTCCGGTTCCACATATTCATGCGAACAATCTTTTTCAAGCATGAACCTTATCAAGAATAAATTGAGAAATCGTTTTATTGATGAGAACCTGGAATCGTGCCTAAAATTAAAGACAACAACATACAAACCTGACTTATCCAAACTTTCCAAGGAGATGCAAGGCCATTGGTTCACATTAAGTGTTTGTTAGTCATTGTGATGATTTAATTTTATAGATACCTTACCTACAATTTAATTTTTATCAATAAATAAGATCATTATGTATTAAGAATGATATCACGTTAACAGTGTACCTACCTATATAGTAAGTTTAAGAAATTTGGCTCTCAAAAAAAATCTCAATCGTTGTACTGTTGATATTTGGCTCTGTTGACTAATGAGTTTGCGACCACTGTACTAGGATATAAATCAATATTGTAGGCATACCAATGAACAAATTTAATTTGATAATAATCTCCATTTAAAACCAATCAAGCAATTGCTTATTTATTATCTGTAAATAAGATTTTCTTTATAATGATAACAATACAATGATATAAGTAGTACCTACGCAGTTACATAATGTAAGTTGTATAATTGATAAATTCACCTGTGGCCTATTAGCATATTACGAAGACATTATTTTTGCATTGATCTTTACAACCGAATCAAGAGGAAGCACATCAAAATATGATACGAAACTCAGACTTGGAAACGTTTCAAAATTCTTGAGATACTTTCTTAGAAGCGTTCAGAAATTCATTTTTGGCAAACGTCATTAAGCGTGGCAGCTGCTTCTTTGTGTTAAAATTGTAATATTATTGTAAAATCTGAAATTTCGGTCGCTTTCAAATCGGAACAGCAATACGTTGTCGACTTCCGCTGATGAATTTAATCACAAGTTACAGCGCATCGGTTCAGTGACGTCCCGTGGGGGTAGGCAGACTGAGCGTCGCCTGGGGGCGGCAGTTACTCGAAGGGCGGCAAATCGAGGAGAATCATATGGTATATAATATAGAAATATATACCTACCTCAAGTTAGGAATAATGAAATTATTTTTCCATTAAAAAATCAGCTCACAGGTTGGAAACAAAATGTATTAATTAACATAAAAGGTTCAACAGGACTGTCATTTTTTGTCGGATTGGCGATGTCTAGTTTACTTCCGTTGAACTTCAACGTCCATGGTGACCAGAAATGACACGTGCACGGATGATAAAAAAATACTGTATAAAACATGGGGCGGCATTTTGGCGCTGTCCAGGAGCGGCATTTTGTCTAGGGACGTCACTGCATCGGTTGCTCAGACAAGACGATTGACATAATAACTAATAAAATAACAGAATCATATCAGTAAACCGGGTTAGTTAATTGAAACGGTTAACTAGATAACAATACATGCCGTGAAACAATAAAAGACAGAGAAAATGCCCCCCCCCCCATTTTATTTAACGTTTTTCTTAGATCGTATTCTTATTTTTCCGGTGGTTGTTTGTCCGGTACAAATCTTGCAATCGATTTTTAACTAACTTCCCGACTATCTAGACATTTGAAACTTTTAGAATATATCAAAACACGATGCCAATGCATTTTTTTGATACTTTTAGCCATCTTTAAGTAGAATTGAATTCATTTTTAGTTAATTCTGTTTTGTATGAAAAGTTATTTCGATACCATTATTGGTTGCTAGGGGGTTCTAGCAACTAAATTATTAAATAATATATACTTGCGTTTCTATGGAAATCAATATGAAATGACATTTCATTATTCAGTATTTCTATAAAGTACAATTTTTTTTGATCATTTAAACTAGTCAATGCTTATATTTTTATTATACAATAACTAAAAAATGTGTTGCATGGATAAACATACCGTGGATTAATAACAAAATATGTAGGCACTAAAAATACAAAATTAAATTTATAAATATTTTTCCCCAAAAGTCGGGATTTTTTTGACGTTGAGAATACAGTGGCTTTTTACATGTCATTTTTGCGATACATTAATTTGCTCTGTCTTGAGGAATTAAGGGCGATCCGTGTCGCTTTTCTTCTTCACAAAACTTGGCAATACGATATAATGACGGCGTGACGCTTTGATACAGACTAAAATCGTGGACCGGAAACGGTAGGTGGGACGCTCAGTAAGAGGGCAGTGCACCCTTAGTTTCGACGGCCAACGTAACTTCCGTGCGCACTTGTTAATAAATCAGACTGTAATTATTCGCAAATCTGCACATGTCGTTTCTGGTCACCAAATATGTCGAAGGGCAACGGAAGTTAACTAGACATCGCAAACCCGACAAATAAAACTAAAATTAAACTTGTTATGTTAATTAATACATTTTGTTTCCAACCAGTGACCTGAGTTTTTAATTATGATATTTTCGTTATTACTAAATTTAGGTAGCTATTTCTATATATACCAAATGATTCTCGTCATTTACCGCCCTTGAACAACTGCCGCCACCAAGCGACGCTCAATCTGCCTAGCCCCTCGGGACGTCACTGATAATACATAACTACTAAAGACGGAATCAACTGAATGTCACTTTCGGACACTTGACATAGGTACCATGTGAACAGGTGTAGATACTTTGGCAAATGTTGACCACTTGTCTCTTCCCGCTGGTTTCCGGAATGTTGACATGAATCAAAAATGACGGCGAATAATGTTATACACCTGGGCACGAAAATTTCTCAAATATATGATTATTGATTACAATTATTTACAATCCCTATACACAACATGGTTTGTGACTGATAACTGGAATCACGGATCGATAATCGTGCTGAAAATAATAATAAATTGAAATTTCCGTTTCAGTGTTATTAATAATAATTTTAGATTAAAGAGAAATCGGTCTATCAAACTACTAATTATTCATAGAATCATTTTTCAACGCAAAAAAACATATGGATTGCGTACTGCAATTTATTTAAAATCACTCAAGTTATCATTTTGTCGGCAATATTCGAGTTTCCGTCCAAAAATTATGAGATCAAAGTAAGAATATAATTATCGAAGGCAAAAGGTCGATAGCATCTCGGCGAGTAATTGGGACAGAATTCGTAGAAGGAAGCCATACTTGCGTATCGAGAAAATAAGATATGTATCTACTATCTAGTAGATACTTATATATCCTCTTACCCAGAATTCGGAGTGTTCATCGAATATCATCGTACATAAATTTTGATAAAACTATGAATTGTTACTGTTCTTGTATAGGATTAGATAGGATAGATATCTTACATTTTCTGATCAAATAAACAGTTATAGGGACATAGTGTCACAGTTTTCCATGAATAAAAAACTGAAAAGTAAGTTTCATAAGTTTATAGGACATTAAATAAAATATCTACGCTTTTCTATAACATGATTAATAAAAAAGATATGATAAAGGAGTTTCCACCTAGTCGAATATACACTTGTATAATACGTACGAGTAAAAAAATGAGTGGTTTGGTACTAGCTCTTTCATTTATAATTTACGATTTCCACTCGGATTCTACAGTTCGTCGGTTACGATCGTAATAATTCGTATTTCGCGTAGGTTGGCTGTTGTACGTTGGAAGTCCTTAACCTTTCGGGTCCTGTATTTTGTAAACCAACCGTAACTCTCGAGTAGGTACTCTTCGTTGTGAATGACGTGTCGGTTGAATGAATCGGATAGACCTAATAACAAGTTGACAGTTCAACGAGGAAATTTCCGTTATTAAAAATATGAATCAACTACCAAAGAAAATTTAATGATACACTTTGCTATACCATAGACAAGCCGATTCGACATAAATATATTATTTAAAAAATATATATACGTACTTACGTTTTAAATCATCAAAAAACACTTATTTATCACATAATGATACATTTAAGTATTACGTAGATGCGCATTGTTTATTTGCATTTATAGCTTCAAGATAAACTCAATATGTTTTTATTAATTTTATTTTGTTCAGATATTGGTGTTACTAGCTTTAAGTTTACATAACCAACTTCTGAAAATGAGTTTATATCCTAACAGATGTGTCAAAATAAAAACTGAATTTTGTAAAATGCACGAACAATTTGTTTTAAGAAACAATAATTATATTGGAGTTTTACCATGTCGGTTTCATTAACAATATTATACAATTATTATTATTGTGTCATTTTTTTAAAATAAAGATTGAGTTAATTGCACGATTGCAAGTAGTAAATCATTTACGAACATTTCAGATCGATAGCGCTAAAATACGCATGTTTTAACGAAAGGCGTTGAAGAAAAGCTTCTGTTTCCTTTTTTTCATGGAGAAACACCATGTAAGTAAAATAACTATATACCCTACACAATATATTTCGTTAGTTTTCTTGTTCTAATATACTTACAATTTTACTACTCGTATTTAAAGGTAAGGTTATGTAGACTTGACATTTTTCACATTATAGGGACGATTTTCTAAAACATTTATCGCACAGTGAAACACCGCTTAACATGTTATAGATAACAAGATCTCATAAGTATTGAGGAGGTGTTCGTCGCGTACCTTGACTTGCGGGCTGACGAGATATAGCAATGGATTGGCCCTCAGCCGCTCGGACTCGTCGGCCATGCGGCGCAGCTCCTCGCGCCTGGCGGATCCCAAGTGGGAGACCTCTTCCCGGGACATGGCGTCCGTAGCGCGGGGCAGCGCCTGCACATCCGGTAAAGACTTCTTCCTCTGCAGGGGCTGGGACACGGGGATGCTCTGAAACGACGGATACGCGGCAAAACGTTAGAGCGCAAATTTTGAAAAGTATTCTATATCTAACTACTAAGTTTTATTAAAAAAAAATATCGTTAATCATAATAGTTTTTGCAGATTTCCGTCTTAATAATTTATTTCTAGAATTACGTTCTTTTTTCAGGCAATATAAAACATTATCGATCCAAACAGATGATAAAACTAAAAACTATTTCATAAAGGTAAGTGTGGCCGATTTTTTCTAGCATTTTAATATCTTTATGTTATGTTAATTAGATTGTTATTAGGTACATTTACGTAAGCATTCAAGTTAATATATCCATTTCATTATAAGTTAATAATAAATAACGAATATATTAAATGACGAAAGAGAGAGTAATAAATACAGATTTTTTATTATTTTACTGACAGTATAGATCGAAGGATTGCTAATACATTGGACGCTAAAGACGCGCCCAGCGCGTAACGATTAGGCGGACATTCGATATAATTAGCATGCTATTATCTCATTCGCCGCTGACTATATAATGATTGTTTATTAGCACCTTTAAAATGCACGTTAATTACATCGATCGGCCGCCTGGTCATTACGCGCATGTGCGTCTTCAGCGTCCAAAGTATTATAAATGTGGTAATTAAAAAGTAATTATCTAGTCAGCAGTCGATGTGAATTCGAAAAATTGAATAACTTCAGGAATTTTTAATGAATATAAATATGCTACCACATAATCATCTTCCATTATCTCGCATATTACATTCGGGAATTAGGTTGGATGCGTCTATTTTGATTCTAAAATGTGTGAAACTACGTGGTAAACAACAAACTCACCATCCCACTGTTTTTATTCAGACGTTAGGATGCCATCAAAAAATCTTTATATACTTATGGCGCCGCCTATTGAGAATGTTTGAATACCGCTAGCATTGACAGTAATCTCAGTTTTAGTACGTTTAACTGCTATGCTATGAGTGTCTACGAATTTCTAGACGATTATTCATATACGTAATTACACAATTAATTCTTGTAACTATTGCTAACTTTGTATAATAGCAAGAGTTATCTCCACGTCCATTGTCTTATCAACACGACGCTATAATAATTTCTTATTTCACTGATTTTCCCCCTAGCGAATAATGTACCTAAGTTTCATAAGAATTGAAATGCTAGCAACATCGTAAAAAAATATATTGCGAAATACTGATTCATAAATTTCGTGCCTAAAATAATAAATTAAAGATTCAAATGTAAGTAACTGTTTATACATTTATTTTTACGGTGAATATCTGATAGGATTTTCCCAATACTCAACATGGCGTGCTTAAAATATGAATCATAATTCATAACGATGAGTAGGTAGAAACCAACCACGATTATGTTTTTTTGTGAATCTCACGTACAAATGCATGAATTAAAATTTTGTTATAAAGAAAACCATTTACCTTTGTTAGGTTAGGTGTTAGGTATATTATGACTTATGACATAAGACATATCCAACCTTCCACCAAAAATTAACAGAAAATTAAATAAACAAAAATTCTGTTTAGTTCTGTTATTTCAGCGAATTCTTGGAATATTAATAATTGTATTATGATATTATAATCCACCTGTTTCAATATTAATTTAGAGAATATGACCACTACTTGTAATATCATAGTATAGCGACTCTTGCTGTAACACTTGTCGAAAATTATGAAATATAAACGTATAATATTAATATCTACATCGACAATGTTTCACAAATCACACTAGAAACGATGTCTTAAATTATACAAACTATCAGAATATATTAATGTATAATATAATACATGTTGCAGTACCGATTTGAAATCATCACCGCTTCACCAATCAATTTCTCGAGATTGTGATATTTTCGGTTAATAAATTAGGAATTGAATAGAAATGTCCTGATCTTTGATAATTTTAAGAATAACTAAACAATTTCAAACGATAGTGATGAATTAATTGGGCGAAGATGCAATCCAATCCAAGTCAATGGAAATAAATTATTTACGTTTTGTTAATAATTAATTGTTTTACAATTAAAGTGTGTCTTAACCTTGTTTTAAGTTATCCTGAGATCATAATCATGGCCCCCACATCCTGAAGCGGGCCCCCAGGCCACGATATTTGACGGCCCCCAACGTATCGCTGAGGTTAAGGGCAGTGTAATGTTCTATAGTAGTGTTTTCCAAATGATATTTCCCGGAATTCCGTGTATTTTTAATGTGAAAACGAAAATAAAGGGTATGTCGTGTATTTTTAGCGATTTTTGGTATTTTAAATAAATCAGCTTGAATGTTGTCGGCACTCAGCATCTTATTATGAAGCACTAATCGCGACCCTTTTTTGTGATAGCCAAGTTACATGTGACCCTTCGCCATGTTGGATAAATAATCATTTTTATTAATCAGGAAACACTCAATATAATTATAAAATAAAATACTATCTGGCTTAGATTTACTATTAGAGCTTATAAATTTACGATGTGTTTATCTCACTTAACTGGTTGACCTGCTACGCCGGGCCCCTCCTAAGCCCGGGCCCCCAGGCTAAAGCCCCGTCAGCCCCCCTTTGTGGGGGCCATGATCATAATAGTACATAAGTATCGATTTAATATGCAAAAATTTCTCTCAGCGTAGACCCTTTTCTCTTTCTGATTTTTTTTTCCCCGTAGAGGTTACGTTTTTATTTAATTTTAGAATTTACCTTTCTTTTAGGAATGTAATATCAATAATAATAGATACCTACATCATTCGAAGACATAAGTGTGAAAAACATATCGATTTCTGGTTTGAAGCAACATAAAACCGCTTATATATTTTTATCAGCCAAAGTTTAATAGCATGATGCAATTAAATTTCAACAAAATAGGGCAGGAAATAAGTAAATATTGGATAAATGTAATCGTAAGCTGACCACATTGATATAATTATTATACAATATCAGCTGTAATAACTAATAAGTTTATAAATGATGCTATTTTCTTTACTATATTAAATACTTCTTTCTGCAACTAATCAAATAGCCATTTTCCATAATACATTATAATAGCAATCTTGTTGGCATATGTACCAATCTGTACATATATTTGTTACATAATCATAACATAACTTACAAAATGAAAGGATTATCAATTTTATTGCTAAGTATCTATTGTTTTCTTCTCTTTCAGCTGACCTACTTAGATTTTAATATTGATTCAGCTTTAATAATCATTTTTAATTCAGATAATGATTTGTTTTGACTGGCGATATGCGAATTAAATACAAACACTTCTATAATAATATCATTTATCAAAACTATTTAAGTCCACCTATATGTTATCTAAAAGTCCAAGATAAAAACATGTTTTATAAATGTTGCACCGAAGGAATACCTTCAGGACTTCCTTGTAGCCATAGTGGGTATTAGATTAAAATTATCTTACAATATCTCACATGTTGCAATCATTTTTTAACTACATTTTTCTCAGTTTGACATTCAGTGGACTTTACGACGTTTGATATCAGCCAACACATTAATAATATATCCATTGAATTGAGCTAAAATGATTTATGCAACATTTATGTATTTAAACTTATCGACTATATTTTGATTGATTGCAGGATGGCGATCACATCCTCTGATAATTTTGAAAAGGAGCAGCTACCGAAAGTAGTCAGTCTGACCTTCAGTTGAACTGGTTGGCTATTGTGACTTGACTTACACGTTGGACAATTATTACTCGTATTTAGCATTTAGTACCTAAATTAGCAGCGCCATATTGCGAAAGAGAAGCTCTCTTCTCATTCAGGCTCAACCGAAGTAATGCAGGATACTTGTAATAATATCATTTAGGTTTATTTAGCGACATTTATGACATATAATAACAATTATGTAGCTATTTATGTATTTCATTCTGTGAAGTTAGGTAAATTAAATGAAATTGATTTTTTTATCACAAACATTCTTGGAATATTGTATAGTTTTCATGTATTAATCACTAAAATGTTTGTATGTAGCAATGATTTTTTTTGTATAAGTTAACAATGTTATGTTAAATTATGCGGATTAATAAATATTTATATCCACCAAGAATTGGCAGTTATAATAATTAATTCGAACAATAAGTGTATTCAAAATGCTGCATACTACAGTGCAGTGCTTCAAAACCTTTTCTCCTCACGGCACACTATGCAAATCAACATAATATTCTGTTCTATTCGAACAATAACTAAAAGTTTTCGTTTATTTATGTACATGATTTTTTGTATTATGTCTCGTGATAAGCAGTTGGTATTAATACTACGCTAAAGAAAAATAGCATACTAGAAAAAAGTATAAACCTTTCCAATCGAAAAAGTAACGAAATCGTTGAGATACAGGTACTGCCTATTTTTTTTTTTTTACTAAAAAACACCGCAGTGCATACCTATATTTTTATTTCTCTGGATTAATACCCATACCTTTCCTCTGGCTCTAGCAAAACCAAATTTGAAGTGGATATTAAAATTAGATTAGCAGTCGCTCTAATCAATACGTTCGCCATAAAAAATGACCAGCTGGCATTTCGCATTCTTCTTCGCAGACTTCATACCAAACATTTCAGTATTGTATCTTAAACTTAAAAGAGTTCTATAAAGAAAAGATAAGCACCCGACGATAATAAAAGCGATGCTAATATAAGAGAATTATTATGTTACTGGATGAACCGGCCAGAGAAAAAACATTACCGAGCAGACGTCAACAATTTGGCAAGGTCAAAGCTTTATCGCTCCGGTAAACAGGGTTGAGAATTTTATAAAATAATTATTTCTAAAATAACCTAGACTAACACTACAATAAAAAATAACCGGGTTTAACCAATTCGCATATTCCGGATATTGAGGTTGATAAAAACTCATAATATTATTGTTTTAGATGCTAGTCGAAGCACGTAAGTTATCCATAATAATGAGGGCTTAGTTTCAAAGTCGATATCAACAACTTTATATAGTTAATATTTAATTAGTAAAATTTTATTAAAGCGGAAATAATTATCAAAGTCGGTAAAATCTATCAGACGATATTGATGTATTATTTGACTAATAGTTAATTAGAAAGTTTATGGAAACAATGACTGGCTGTAACTATAGTGTTATTAGTAATAAGTAATAACACACAAATAGTTCCTCCGCATATTACGTGCTCTTGTAAATAATATGACAATTTAGTATTTTTCACGTTTCCCAGGCATTCCTATTTTCGCCAAGTCGGGGAGGACATTAGAATAACCATTAACATATTATTATTGTAAAAGCTTGACAATACTTGGCGAATATTCAAAGTTTTGTGTAGCATGATTCATAGCAACGATTTAAAGCTAAACATACAGACATACTTACCGCTACTGAATCTGTATACATACAATATATTCATAAAACATTCAACGATTTTCATGAATTCAAAGGCTCCGAAACGGCATGTTCTGGAGAACTGATTTTTTTACTATTGGATCAACGCATCTATTGTGAGGTGTTTGCGTGGTTTAATTCACGAGATATGATTATTTGAAGTCTCCCATACATTGTTAAATTTGAATTTATGGAGATATCTCCTTGATTTCATATTTATTTAAAAATTAACTTTTATAGCGGAACAACACAATTGTCTGAAGTCATTTTCATACAAAAATGTATAGATTTAAATTCAGAATTTACCAATAGTATCTACAATTATTATTAATTATATTGTAAAGTAATGGTGGATAACGATATTCTCGAAATTGCAAAAAGCTATCTCATTCTAAGAAATGCTGGGAAAGTTAAGATCTTAAACGATGTAAGGAGATTTTCTAGTACAGAAAAAGTGATAATATGTAAGTAATACTACAATATTTTGGTGATATATAAATGATTTTAGTCAAAATATTATAATCCATTCCAAGAGGTAAGATGATTGAGAAATTAAAGTATGCATCAATTGCAATCTCATTTCGCTGAAAAAAACTCTTAATTATTTATAACAATCCCAAATTGTTTTCGTATTCCGTTAAATCATTTAGAAGGGATGCTTAGTGGGGTTACCAATTGGAAGGGTGAATAGGAATAGCCATGGAATTACAGATACACTTGCTGGTTAGGTTAGGTCTTTCAATACCAGTAGTATACCGAATCTGGATGTTGCCTCAACAACAAGAAAATCGTCATACGGTGCACAATCCGTCGATATTTTCCAATTATTGATGAGGGAGGTGTGTTTAGTTTTAACATTATTAAAGGCGTGTATAACCGACATGACGGTGTCAAATACCTATTTAATTTTACAATGAAGGCGAGTATTTTTCCGAAAACGTTTCTGTAATCTTGAAATTGAAAAATATTCTGTCCGGGATGGCATTCCCTAACTGATACTTACCACTTATAACTTAGAACTAAGTACGTAGGCAATGTTGATAAAACTCGTTGGTAACCCTATTATAATTACAGAAGGCAATGCCCGACGTGCAAGAGCATCTACAGGCCATTATCGCCGCGATATTTTTTTTGCAATCGAGTAGGTACTTGTTTAATTTTTCTTTTGCAGCTTTTTTCTACAGATACTTACCGTATTTCCCGCCAAAATCACCAACATTATTATCGATAACGGAGAAAACTTAACAATCATTAGATAGTTTTTATTATTCTAAAAAAAGTATTGCATTAACACTTTATTATATAATAATTATGTAATATAATTTAATCTAGGTATCTTGGTAGATACTTTGTTTTATATTATTTACATATGTGCTTTGTGAGGTAAAGTATTTCAAATGCAAAACAATCATTTTAGTGTTGTTTCAATCAAAAGTACACTCTATGGTTATACCTATTGATTAGGTACCTACTAAGTTTATGATTTCAACAAATTGATGCAATATAAAATAACAAATATCACAGTTTAAAATTTAATCAACATAGTCAATTTGCAATGGAAAAATTTATTGGATAGTGACGTGACCCCGAAATGTTGGCCTTAGTCTTTTAGTCAACCCTTCTGTTCAATAAGTACCTACGTATATCTATTGGCAGAGCTGATGCATAAAATGTTTTAAAGTCCCACAACTTACGCTGACGGATATAACGACCCCCAGTGTGAGCTGTCGATGACAAAAGTCATGATCACAAAAAATGATAATTATAAATATTAAATATAGATTTATATCATAATTATAAATGGAAGCTTAGCCATTAAAATAGCGTGTAATGAAAATATCGAACTGTGTTTAAATCCATGTTAAAATATATTGTGAAAGTGGTGACCTTATCAGACCCCACACACCCTAAGACCTTCTCTATTTGTTGACCACCAGCCAGAGGCTGAGCTAGCCAAGCCTGGTGCATCACAATACGATGGGTGGAAAATACGTTTTAATCTACATAATCATAATTTGATTTCGATCTTATATAAATAATTACAAGAATGCTGATGATAACTTAAAGAATGGGAAGATCACGAGTATTCAATGGTTAAAAAACTACAGAAAAACTTGATATGATTAATCAACATAAAGGTGCATGGAAGACCGCTCAGAATGGAACAGTCAACTCGAGACGGTCAACGTCCACCCCGAGCTGTATGAGAGGGTCCACCCAGAAAATAATAATGTCTATAACCTAAGTTCCCCATATCGTAGAAATTGACAAATGCAATCATAGTACCTACACAGATTCTTAATAAGCAAAGCTTGTTTTATTAAACAAACTGAAGTCCCCGGCTTCGCATGAAGTTGTTTGCCAAAACAATAATATTTTTTTTTACATTTCAATATCAAAATGACTGTACGGTATGTCAAAAAGAAAATAATTCTGACAGCTTTAAAATCGAATCCAAAATATGCAAACGTTATCTTAATCTGTGATAAATTTTCAAAAATGGAAGGAATAAACAAACATACTTTGTATTTTATATACTCGTAGACGCTAATATATCCGTATAAATACTACTGGGTATGTGCTAATTGTTATAATATTGAGATCACTTCATTCATTATATAAATTATTTTCTGTGACCCTTCTGATTAATGAATCCAAAGATCGCGTAGCATTAATAAACTAGATATGGTCGGTCAGTAGTACTATATTATACAAAGTGTGTAGGTATGATTATTTATTACTTTTATTAGTGATACTGATAATAAATGATAATAATAATATTGTATCATGCTTGTAGCAAGTGAAAGAAAGATGACACAAACGTGAACGTCAACTGGATAAGTATTATAAATTTAAATGCGTATAAAGTATTTTGTATTTTTGGCTGGAAAATAAATAGGTAGATAACTACTAAATATTATGTTCAACACCCAAATAAATATAAATAGACAATTAAAAATATTCAAATAAAGAATAAAATTACTGCATAATAATATGGCTGGTTATGTAAAGAGTAACATGAAATTTGTGAAAGATTGGGTTATTTTTATTAGAATATCAGAATATATTATATTATAGTATAATAATTCGGGGTCATTTATATGTACTCACATTTAGTAAACGTGCATACTGATATTATAATTTGATAACGTAGGCACTAAAAAAAGAACACTAAAGACTATAATTTGAAAGTCAACAAGCAATTAATTGCAACCTACTCTACGAGTTATATGCCGGTTTTAATAAAATAAATTATAATAATAAATTATAATATTAATAAAATTATTTTAAATCCTTGATGCAGCGCAGCGATGATTTAATGGTGGCCTTATAACTGGTAACATTCGGTGTACATTATACCTACATGTATAAAGGGATAACAATATATTTCAATTATTATTTAAGTACCTGTTACTAATTCAATGGGTAGCGATAGATGAAGTTGGCGTTTATTTGACGTATTTCTCACAAATTGAGTATGCAATATTACACAAAGCATAAGAAAATCTCTCCAACTATCCTCAATAATCATTATTTTTAGTTAAACGGTGTGAATTATTAGTTTTTATTAGTTTTTTTCATCGTGGGACTTCAAAATTAGCCAGTTCGTCGGGGCTCGACGTCCCTATCCTGACAACAAACTGTACGTCTATTATATACAAACTGTGTATCTCGCTCTAAAATTTTGCACAGCCAAGAGAGGTGCTGTTAAAACATAGCATTTATTGTAACAATTACAACTAACCTATTATAATTGATACATTAAATATTAGTGTTAATATTTCGATACAGAAATATGAAAAACTACCCTCGATAGCTGCCGATAGCGGCCGATAGAAGTCTTGTGTATAGAATATATGTGCAGGTGTCGGTATAGGGATGTCGAGAAAATCACGATCACGATGAAAAAATAATACATAATAAATAAGTATTTCAATTATGTGGCAGGTTAAATACTGCCTTATACCTATAATATCTTAACCAATAATCGCAAATATTTTATTATCATTAAACCTACTGCAAAATACTACACGCAAAAAACATCAAGGTAGGTATTAAACAATTTTCGCGTACCTAATAATCATGATATAATACTTAATTTATATGGTCGTTCGATGACTATTCAACAAAAATTTACGACTAAAAACATTAATTAGATACAAAAGTTTAATCTTACCCCATTTCTCTGTACACATTTCGTTCATCATTAATCATTACAAATAGTTCGTGTTACTGATTAGTGATTAGTGATTAGTGATTACACTGAAGGATTGGATGCTTTTGACAGACTGACTACTTAACTGCACAATAGTGTTTTTATTGATAGATATATTATTTACGATATATCCACATATATTTATTTCCTGGCAAACAACGAATAAAGAATATTAAAATAAATCATTTTCTATTTCGCATCTATATGCTCTATCTGGAGCTTAAAATTCGAAAAACAATACGCTTTTAATAATCGGTAAAATATTGGAAACATGCTAATACATCGTTATCACCAATCAGCATTTAAATAGGTAATTCAATTAAAGAAAAAGTATCGAATGATTTAATATATAAATATTGGTAATGGTGTAGTATCGAAACCTTTTTAACGGCCCCACCATGGCCCTACTTATGTGGTTCGCATGTAGTCATAGGACCGAGAAAAATTGATACTGGAGAAGCTCTATATTCACTCGCGCTGTCCAACTGGCGGCCCGCCAAATTTTTTTGCGGCCCGCGAGCTGTATAGAAAATTTTTCATCAAACATTGGGGAGAGAATTACCCATCGAACAGTAAAATATGGAAACATTTCATTATAATACTAAATATTAAAAATACTTTTTCAAAACAAAGAAATATACAGCTTAATTTTTCCAGCTTGAAAAAAACACAAATTTGTTGATGAGAATTAAAATATTGTGTTACAAATAAATAAATATGACTAATTAGTTTTATTCGTCGGGCAACATTGTGTTGTTTTTGATTTTTTTTTCTATAAAAAAATAACTTTTGAATTGACATTAACTGACTTTTCATTTACCCATCCTCTTTGGCCCCGAAATGAAAGAATGAAGAAAAAATGGCCCGCGGCCTAAAATAAGTTAGACAGCGCTGACCTATATAATAAAACAACAGGCGAAAAATATAATAATCGTAAAATATCAACGAAATATATTGAATAAGTAATAATCCGCTTATACGTTTACAATTAATAATATAATACAATGTGGGTAGAAACTTTAACATTACCCACAGCACTTATCCAATTTCCCCTGGTAGAGGAATTTTATCTCCTATGGGAAATCAGTTTGATCGAATTGATTAAGTATCCCTCTAGAGCTCATTATCGGTTCATTTGATAGCTGCGATGTTTACAAACCTCACCGAGAGACTGTAATAAAGTGTGGGTAGGTAAAGGGTAATTCTAATAGCTATGCTATCAGTTTCCATGACACTAAGATGACGTGATTATGTACATTAGGGTAATTGACGTGGAAACAAGCTATGTAGGTACTTACCGACATTAATGCCAACCGCGAGGTTAATTGATTTGCTCTCTAGTTTTGCCATTCTATGAGTAAGTCAATCATCAGTTGTTTCTGTCAGAATTTAACTATATATGTATATTGATGTACCTATATTATGTATAATAATGGATTTACTGTTGACAGTAAGGATTATCACGGCCATAACAAGAAAATGTATCGGTAAACATGTATTATCCTGCAGTTGGCAAGATTGCATGCATGAATCAAACAAGTTTTGAAGCTTCTGAATTTTCATACGACTGCATGATTTTTTTGGTCTGCGCAGTAGAACGATAGTGGCGAACCTGCCGGCAAAAAACGAACTACGAATGAATTTTCTGGTTGACCGATTTTCACTACCTGTCAAATAGTACGAAATCGTACCACAAAATGACAACATCGCGTCTCACTCACTCTTAAAGAATGAATTGGAGAGACAGTCAGCACTTTTACGTGTAAAGCGTCAATGAGATTGAGCTACTTTACGAGCTGCTTGTTGGCGAATTTACAATCTGCCTGTAAAGTCGCCCAGTGTGATAATCGAACAAGCTAACAAGCAGATTGTAAACAATCTACCGAGAAAAGTTGCCGGCGTATGGGCCTACTGCGTCTGCGCAGTAGAGCGTAGTAGCGACCTCCCGGTAATAAAACGAACTACGTTCTGTCAAAATGGTCGCTAGCTTGTTGGCTTTTCAGCGAATAGAAAGTTTTGTGTGTCATCGTCACAATCGCAGTAGCTGGATCGCCCGCTTTTAAATTCGCCAAAAAACAGCTAGTAAAGTAGCTCAATGTCATTGACGCATAAACAGTAGTTATTGCTACGATAGTTTAAAATACTCACTATTGCTTCCAGTAAATCCATGCACGTATACAGGCACTATTACGTATTTTCATCACAATTTTATTATTGTAATAACAAGCTATTACATACTGTGAATTAAAAACGATATCTCTACATCTATCAGTTAATCTGTAAGTGTATTACGAGACATAAAAATACGCACTCGAATATTATTACATTACGATAACGAAAGTACCTAAGTTGTGGAGAATTTGAGTAAACAAATAAGAACTTTCATACTCAATTGAAGAATTTTATTACGTCTCCGAATAAGTCTCGTGGAAATATTTTGTTGTTTAAATCTGAATAAGGTAAATAATCCAATGATGAGGTAAACAGTATTATGCAATCAAAAGTGAACGCAATTGTGTTGTTGTTTTCAATAGTTTTATAAATGTGGGTAGGTAACTACGCAGTCTTGTTGTTTGTTGTAAAAAAATAATGCGTTTGATTTTAGCAATGAAATTTTGATTGATTTCTGTAGTAGATTTAAAAGTATTGAATTTTGATAGAATACATAGTTAAAATAAATAACAACACGGCTATATATATAATAATTCATGCTATGTGCTATTTAATTTTTTGATTATTGTCAATTTGATTAGTGTCTCGGAGTATGTCTGATGATACCGAAAAGCGATTCATGAGTCGAAAAACGATTTAAATGAAATATAAAAAATCTTGAATTGTTAAATTAGAATTTACAATTTATAGTTAGTTTTTCACATTTACAATAAACCGAGCTTGGCGAAAAATTACTAGTAATACTAAAAAATAATAAACAATAATAACACCTTACTGTGTTGCTGTTTTGTCTTTTAAATAAAGTAATATCTACCTAACGAAAAATAATATCATTTATTCCTTCATTAATGTTGCCATAAATTAATTTACTCATGAGCTGCTATGTAATATAGATTTTTGGTGGTAAGTAAAATATAGTTATAATACATCCAAAGATTTGTAGTAGTCTGCTGTAAACAGGGTTGCCAAACGTCCCTGTGTGAGCGGGATTGTCCTGAGTTCAATAGACAAATCCCGAGTCCCGCATTGCCTCTGAAAATGCCGACTTAACAAAGTTGTAAGTATATGTACGAAAATGTACGTATCTATAAAGTTAAAAAGGCTGGCTTAATGTTTTTATACAGCCAGACCTTTTGTTTTTTGAAACTTTCAGCGAGATTACAATTATTGTAATGACTTTAGAAAAAAATTATCGAGCAAAGATAGCGAACATATTTTGAAACAAGTTAAAACAACGGAAAAACTCTTTTAATAAAACTACGAACTACCATAGGACGCCATATTGAAAAACATTATTCGAATGTCAGATTTTGCCAGTTACGAGTCGCGATTGTGTAGTTTTCGACAGTGGCTCCCCCATCTCATTCTCCAGATAAGTTTGTAGGTCTGTAAGATTATTTTCGATCTGCGTCTGCGCAGTAGAGCGATAGTGGCGAACCTGCCGGTGAAAAAACGAACTACTCATTTTGAGCTTAACCGATTTTCAACACGACTTGTCGGATAGTAGGTACTATAAAATGACAACATCGCGCCTCGTTTATTCTTGAAGAATGAGATTGGAGAGACAGTTAGCACCTTTACATGTAAACAGTTATTGTCATGATAGTTTAAAATAAGCACTATTGCCGACAGTAATTCCATGCACGTGTACAGGTGCTATTAGTGTAAATTACAGAGTTTAGGCTGATATTACTGAATAATTTAATATATTTAAATGTGCGACGAGTTTGAAACAGCGAAATTTAGCTGCAGGCAGTTAAAATACTTAAAGAGCGATTCTATTCGAGATAAAGCTTCACAAAGGTAAATACACGCAGTGTAAGTTTGTTTGGGCGTCCGCGGTGTCGCGGCGCCCTTCCATTCGGCGTCCGCTCGGACCGGTGTCAATGACCACCCGGTGGAACGGGAAAATCGCGCGAACATTAACCCAAATGGATTTTTCCATCTCGCTTCGAGATTTCTGTTTACTCGTTTATCAACTTTAAAGAGTGGAACATCAGGTTTCCAGCAATTCATCATGAAACTTAATATACAATGGAAGTGCTTTCGGCCAATTGTATTTTTTTTTCATTTTTAACAACTTTAAGTAGTTTCCGTCAATATTACATCTGAATTACAATTATATAGTTAAACATAGTTGTCTAATAATCATTTAAGATTAACTCAACAATTATTATACCTAATATTTAAACTACATTAATATTTTAAAATTGTGAAAAGTGCCAACATAATACATTATATTGGGGCATTTTTATAATAATTACGTTTTCCAGTACATACATTAGGATTTATTACCTGCTAAAATGATTTTTTTTAAATTATTTAGAATAAAATTAATTATTTTAATAATATTTTTTTCCAAACTGAATAATAGGTAGGTACACAAAAATTATTAATGTTATGTTCATTGAAAATACCTCAATAATTACGGATTTTAGGATATATATATATTGAGTCGGTACTTAATTTATAAAGTACCTACGCACCTAGGATGCAATAGATCTGGGTTTGAAGTGTTTGAACTGGAATGGTTTTTTTAATATTATCTTTTGCAAATACATTTTAATTTCTCATTTCTGAGGCTGTTCCTGCGAAGCTATTCTATACACAAAGCGGCTATCGACGGTAGTTTATCGTAATAATGCATTGAGGCGGATAATTATTACAATAAGTTAACCGTTAACTGTCAAAAAGTGCTATGTTTTAACAGACCCTCTCTTGGGTGTGTTAACTTTTAGAGCGAGATAGCCAGTTTTGACAGTTTAGACGGCTAACTTATTGTAACAATTATAATACCTCAATACATAAATATGATAAAATACCGTCGATAGCCGTATATAGCCTCCGATAGCCGAATTGTGTATAGAATAGACCCACAGGTACTTAATGTATTTTCAGTAAGGAATATTACATTTAAATGTTTGTGAATTCAAATAATAATTTAATTATTGGTAGGTAGGTACCTACTATAAATGTTATGAGTTTTTTATTACGTAAAATGTGAAAATATATTATGTAATGGCCTAATGGGTAATAAATCCTAATATGCTGGAAAACATAATGCTAAAATGGTTTAAATATACAATTCTATAAATACATAATAATATGTTGATTATTTTTTAAATAGTCACTGATATAGAATAAATATTATAAAAAACAGGTTATGTAATTTCGTAATTTCTAATAAGTTTGAAACAACGCTTCCTTATAGCAACGCGGCCATAAAAACGATAATTTTTCAAAAGTAAAATTAAGACGTGTTTATATTATCGATAAATTATATGTCACTTGAATCGACTGTTACCTATAATTGGGTACATAACCTAATATAAGTCAAGTATGTAGGTACTTAGTAGTAAACGCAAGTAGGTAATATATTAATATTACTTACACACACACCGGGCATAATGTGCGTTGACTATTTTGATTCATGTATCGCACAACTTACTGCAGCGATTTCCAAACTGGGAGGCGCGGAGTGTTGCAAAGGGAGGCGCGAAAAGTTTAACACAATTAATGTAGCCACAGGTTTGCAGTTTGCAAATGCATAGTTTATTAAATTGCCGCTAATTATAAGCTACACAAAAAAAAACAATCCTATAAAAGATTGTTCGCAAACCTGTCTGAAGATATGGAGACTAATTTTATAATATAATTTTATATTAGTAAAAAAGTCGCCTGTGGCGCTAATTTATTTCAGGGCTATTAAATAGTTTAAATATGTGGTTGTGCGTTGCAATGTGTTACCTATATGATGATTGATATACCTACTTAAATGATAATTCCTGTGTATAATTTAGGAAACACTACTTTAGATCACCACACTGTCCTCAATCTCAATGATAGGTAGGTGGGCCTGCCAAAGATCCTAGCCCGGGGGCCCACTTCAGGATGTGGGGCCCATGATAGAATTCATTTGTCAATGAACGATGATGAATTTTGATTGACTACTATTGAAAAGGAAAAATTGGTAGAATTATCAGGCGATAATTCATTGAAACAAAAACCCTAGTTCAATTTGATTGAATCGAAATGAAGAATAATATAATACTTTGTCAAGAAAAGCAATGCAAATTGTAAGAAAAAACTGCTAACATTCGTAACATCATATTTATGCGCGAAACGGGATTTTCTGCATTAGCTGCAATAAATCCAAATATCGATTCCGTTTGGTAGAAAAAGAGCACTACTTTGTACTAACAAGCACATTCATCGCATGAAAAACCAATTAATTTAAATTATAACAACCTTGTTTATTTTTATATATTTTTTTTCTAGTACATTTTTCACTATTTAAAAATGTGTCTATTATTTAATGAAATAAAGGGGGGGAGGCGCCAAGATTAGTTTTTTTGAAAGGGAGGCGTAGTAACATATAGTTTGGAAACCACTGACTTACAAGAAAATGGTTGCTGACAAACGAGGCATAACTGAGAGTTCTATCACCTGTTTGCGGAGCCGAAAATAGCACATTGTGTTATGGTAGGACGCTTTTGATGGACGGGTCATGTCGCAGAGATTCGGGAAACGGACCCACCAAAAATATTAACGACAACGAACTTGGAAGGGAAAAATAAAAATTGAAAGACCCAAATTTAGATTGGATCGGCCGCTACCGGCCGCTATCGAGGGTAGTTCTCCATATTATGTTTGTATTGAGGTATTATAATGTTTACAATAGTTAGTTGTAATTGTTACAATAAGTGCTATGTTTTAACAGCGCCTCTGTTGGCTGTGCTAACTTTTAGAGCGAGATAGACAGCTTTGACGGCTAACTTATTGTAACAATTATAATACCTTAATACAAACATATGAAGAACTACCCTCAATAGTGGGCGATAGCAGTCTTGTGTACAGAATAGATGCGCTGTGGATTTTCTCGCATAATATCTAAAGCCAATGAAATACGAAAAGACAGTTTGTTGACACCCTACAGCTAAAATTGATAATAATAAGAATGGAATATTATTCTATCGTATTTTTTTCATGTTTATTATGAAGCCTTGTCATATTGTGTACTGACAATATTGCATTATCTTCAGTAGCTATACTCGTAATACTAATATTGCTTCACTGATATTTAAACATAAATATTACGATATATACAAGTATAGAATAATAATATTTATAAATGAAATATGATAAAGTTTACATTGTTGCACAAAGTAGGCGGGTAGTTGTTGTGCAGGACGTTGCACTCACGTCTGCGAGTCAGGACCAAGTGCATTGGTCCTGATTCCATAAAATTTTATTATAGTAATAATGCATATAATTATTTTTAATTATCTGTTTACCACACATATTAATAAGGTTTTCACTCACGTCTCGGAAACCTTTACATTAACTTTGTACAATGAGCAGGTACTAAACATCGGAAAAATCACCACTGAAATATAAACCAATGTGAAACCGCAACAATAAAAGAATTCGGATGATGGGAAGCTGATTATATTTGAAAGAAAGACCGTCAGTAGCGATTTTCTGTAATGCAGATGACACAATGGGTACGTTAGAAGATTTAAAAAGGGCACCAAAACGGATGAAACCAATCATACAATAATTATTAAAATATACCATTATCTTAAAAATATGCGTATTTTCCACATATTGAGTATCTACCTATACAAATTTACCCAAAGTAGAGTATAACATAACTGCTCAAATGTAAAAAAACTTGTATATAAAAAAATAACTATAGGTACATCCATAATCGATAAAAGCGAGGTTACCTCAAATTTCCCATAAATTATACTTTGGGCATCTAATTGAAAAGCGGCCGGGAACGATGTATTAATAATTAACATATCATTATTTAATAGATAAAACTCCATTATACCTACTATACTTACTATAATATTAGATACATTTTACATATGGGTGTGTTTGGTGGTTATTACGATTATCACACCATTATGAAGACAATAGTTACAGGCTAAAAATCTAGTTATAGAATTTAATATAATTTATAGTACCGACACTAGTAATTGTATGAGATGTATTTTTATAATAAAACTCAGTTTAAATAGTGAACTCTTATTTTGTTACAATACTAAAACTATACTTCCCTAAACGAATGCTGTAATCCTTCAAATGTAGACAGCGAATATGACGTGTAAGTAACTGCCAAAGTTTGGAATGATTCCAAAGAAAACAGATATCATAAAAAAATCAGTAGGCTATGGAATACTTTGATGAAAAATTTGCATTCCAAAGGAATTGAATATCGGATTTATTACATCGTAAATTTTTAAAATGAAGACGATTGTGTATGTATATGTGTTTATAAAGATTTTTTTTCGAATGTTACATATTATCACTTTCTTGCCCTCTTAAAATAAGTAGTATTAACTCACGAGGTTGTTTATGTAAGCATTTTATATTTCAATCATTGTAAAGTTGAGGTTGTTTATTTTTAGAGGTCAGTATTTTATCATAAATACTTATTACAAGAATGTTACTTACTTTCCACGTTTTCCCACAATGGAGTACGCGTTAGAATGATTGCTTATTATTCTATTAATCTGACGTTCTGACCCGTTTGTTGGGTCAAATTGATATTTTATTTTCAGTCAATATACTTAATGTTTGGTTTTTCCTATTTTTCATAAAATGCAGACAGTGTTCCTAAATTATCAGAGCCTTCAGAGGTCATGAACCATTCTTAAGAGAAAATATCTAAAATTCCCAAAGTATGCAAAAGTACGTTGTCTCTCAGGTATCGATGCATCTATCGTGTTTGACCAATATACTGAGCTATTGATAAAAAAAATGAATTACTTATTACAACAATAAATAATACAAATATACCAATAAGTAAATAATTGAAATCATATTATCATAGCAAATAATTGAAAGAGGAAATGTAGTAAGATGAAAAAAGTAATACTTTGTGATATCGCTGTGCTTATCTGGCATTATTTTTTATGTTGTTGGTAAGTATATATAATTATTTTATTAATGTATTATAAAGCATGGTACATATTTCTTTTAGAATTATTTGTAAATATTTTATTGTATGTACGTAAACAAATTAGCGCATTATCAAAAGTAAGTCACAAACTACTATCAATAATAAATAATAAGAAGAATTAATAATTTTAATGAGACATTTTGGATGATTCTTTTTTAATGTTCAGATATCTTATGAACTCATGTAATAATAATTACGGTTTTTTATTATTGTCACCAGTGGCGTGCGATGACTTCTGATTGCTTGTAGGGATAGTGTGGAAAAAAATACAATAATAAATAGCCAATAATTACTTCACAATTATCTATCTTTAAATTAACTACAACATATGTAACCGCATACTTTGTTTTGCACAAATATAGGGAAATCAGTATACAGTGGCAACATACGCGATTCGTAGGTGTATTTAAATTGTTTGAAATATATACTTGTTTCAGTTCTAGGAAACAATACCAGTGCAGCTACAAGCCGCTTTTATTGCCACTGTGTACTGATTTACCTATGATAATAATTCTTATAATTTTATATGCTCATGGCTGAGCAAGTTACGTTTGAATTTTTATATAATATATACTTGCGCAGTGGGTATTTTTCGTTGCTGTTTTATAAACTGCCATTTTTCATGTATGTGAGACTATACACTATACAGCCATCGTAGACTCGTGCAAAAAAATGCACAAGTATAATACTACTCAAGTACCTACGTCTATATAGCCAGCGTTACCAATTATATCGTGGCGTGCGGGCGTTGAAGTGATATAGGGTGTAGTATTACGGGGTGGTTATCGATTCTGGAGGTACCCGATTCTATAGCATATTTGGATCGCACGCCACTGATTGGAAAATGTAACAAAAAAAATGATGACATTTAATATTATTATGTTCCTATGTACTTATACTATTATGGTGTATGGTGGTATTGGGATTTTCTATGCGAATTCTAAAATGTGACATTTTCTATTAATGTACCTACTAGCTTAGAATGTTTAATTCTACACGTTAACTCGGGTATTAAGAGGTAACTCTTCTGTCTCAATAATAACAGTCTTCTTCAACATCGAGAAAGTATCATAATTAATAGCCTTTAAGAACAAGTTATATTAACAAACATCATTGATAATACACTATGAATACATATTGACTCTCTCAAGGTCGCGCCTCAGATAAAATCACGCAATATATGTATAACTGGTAGCCATAATATATCTATTTATATTCCTACTAAATGTTTTTTTTTTAATAATGATATGCAAGTGTATGCGAGTGCAAGACACATAGTTCTCCAAATGACCGAGGGGTGGATATATTAAAGATGAACGTATATTATGCGATTGTGTTAGTGTCTTATATCTACAACACCAAAATATATATTATCTACCTAAATCGTATGACTTCAATTGTAAAAAATATCAAAATGTGTGGAAAATATTTGTTTAATGTTTTTTTTTTTTTTTTTTTTTTTTTGTGATTTTACCGAGGCTTTGACTGCGACTCGCTGTCATATCGCCTCTTCTCTTCTAGAAGGGGATCCTTCGATCAGGTCCTCACTCCTATTCTGTTAAATGGCTTTATAATTATTTTGTCTAGCTCTTCCGTCTTTCTTTCTTTCTTCTTTAGACGCCAGTGTTTTATGCACCAGAATCGCTCTCCTCCGTATCCATCCCTTCTGTATTTTCGATACATCGTGTAATCATTGAATTTCAGATAGTCTAATTCAGACCTCAGCCAAGTCTCTGAGATTAATGCTATTGAAATTTTTTGTCTTATTAAGTAGAGTTCTATATCATCCTTTTTTTGCTTCATACTTCTGGCATTCCATTGTAAAATCCTAATTTGTTTTTTATTATCCATTTTGCTCCAGAACCTCCCCTAGAATTTCCTTTAAGTGTCCTTCTTTGAATTGTTTGCATACCCAGTCCACTGCTTTAATTATTAGTTGATTAATGATATGCTGCCAGTCTCCCCCTTTCAGCAAGACTTTCATAATTTCTCCCATCGCGTTAACCTCTGTCTTCCCCTTTGAATTTTTCTTATTTTTTGTAGGCTTTACGCTACTACCTGTAGATATTATTGTTGAGCCTGAAGCTTCTACCACCGCTTCTTCTTTCTTTTTGTTTTCCTTAGTTTTTTGAATTGTTTCGCTTTCATCTCTTCCTACGATTTTTTTTTGTTTTAATATGTCAGCATAGCTATTATTTAACATATTTTTTTTTGCTTCCTTGAAAGGTATGTTCATTTTTTTCATTGCTTCTTTGCAATTCTTTTCCTCTTGCCACTTGTTTAATGTTAATATGTAAGTACTTAATATATCAAGCTTATAATAAATACACACGCGGTTTACAGAATATTGATCCAAATTGCTGCGAGTTTCAAAATATTTAAGTTATTCGCACTAAACCGTTTAAATCTGAAATGATTGTTAAATCTTTGTCTTCTACATCATCGTTCATTGAACCTTATTTTTTCTATTATTTAATTTGGTGTAGTGCCTACTTATACTATATTATATTATAAGAAAAACAGGTGGATGTAACATGATATCGTAATGTAGACGTATGATCGTACCATTGCGTATAATAGCTTCACTTCCTACTCCGAGATGTGGTTAACCTTCGATTTCGTTAAATGGAGTCACTCATCAATGTCGCGTTTTAATAATATAACGCCACGCTGCCAAGTGCAGACGAACTGTATTTTACGAAACAAATAACTAATGAAATTACTTAGGTGCTATATTTTATACGATAATATTATATACATACTTACAAATTAATAAAATTATTATCATTTATTATTGTTTACTTTAGATAAGTCGTAGACGAACACTCATCACGCGTACACATTTTAGGTGGCGTTTAGATCATCAACATCAGCCGGGTCGATCTATTCCTAGATGATGGTCTCCTTTAGCTCGCTCTACTCTTCTCGGTCCCTAGTTGTCCCTTTGCTGCCACCTACATCCACTGAACTTTATGAGTTTTCGTGTGTGGAAACTACGTATGCAGTTCGCCATATCACACTTCACTGTGAAATATTGTATCGAAAATATATGGGCGTATATTAAAGACCGTCCAACTTCTTTGGGTCGTATAGTACTGACATAAAATTAATTTCTATATAAAACACGGTTCTTGTCGGTTTACACTTTACAGTAAGCCAGCAGAAAACAAATTTTGAAAATAGCCGATAAATTGGATTATTTGTTAGGTTAGGTTATGTTTTCATTCTTGAATTCATGAATCAGCTATGAAAATTTAATTAATGTTCATATTGAATATAATAAAATTGGAGACCGTATAGTAAATGGTCATCTCTTTCCGGTAAGAAAGCTCACGACGAACTGTACCACGGTGAAATGTTTTACGTACAATTTACATGTAACCACTGGTTTTAGGGCGTCCCTGTGGTCGTTTAGTACAACTTGGGTACCGCTGCAAATGAAAGAGAACTCTCTATACTGCTACACCGGGTAGAGGAAGAGAGTCGCAAATACGGTCTCCTTATTAATAGGAATAATACCAAGTTAATGGTTGTCGAGCAGGCTAACCTTCTACCAGCATCAAGTATACTCCAAAACCTAGAAACAGTGGACGAGTTTGTATATCTAGGAGCAACCATTAGTGGAAAAGGCGGATATGTAGCAGAGATAAGAAGGCGCACACAGATTGCAAAAAAAATATGACACGTCTTACCACTATAATTGGAAGGAACGAAGAATTTCAATTGCTACGAAAATGATGCATGTGCAAACATTTTAGTGTTCTTTATATTTTTGTACGGTGTCCAAGTCATGGGAGCGGGTTGATGCTTTCGAAATTCGGTGTTGGCACCGAACTCTTCGTATTTCTTGGACATAGCACGGGACGAACCAGTAAATCATCCAGAGACGGCAGGTAAAGGAACGGCTCTCAAGAATATGTCTGAGACACATTCTGCAGTTTTTTGGACATATCGTTCGGCGTAGACCGGACCATCTGGAGAGTCTGATGGTTTTCGGTGGCCTCTAGGGAAGGCGAAGCAAAGGAAGAGAGACACTTCTGCGCACCGAAGTGACAAACTGAAGGAGATGACTTGGGGCTGCCTTCAGTCTTGCATCGAGAAAAGCAGAGGATCGCGAGGAGTGGAAAGTCTTGGTCGCTCAAAAGATGACATAATTTCAAGATGGTCACAATCCTCAGCCGTGAGAGAACGATCAAGAAGAGAGAGAATATTGTATATTAATAATAATTAATGTGAAAGAAAACTACACAAATGAACGCTTTCTTTACAGTAATAATAATTATTAACCTATTTAGGGTTCTTAAGCCTAAATTCAATTTCCGCAATTATTTCTTACTTCAACTCAGCGATGTCACACAAATAACTTTCAAATGAAGTAAAGAAAAACTTTTCTCAGTTTTTTTTAAGTAGGTAGGTATAATACTTATACTTACTTACTTTGACATGTGTACATACAACAATAAGTTTGCCAGCGCCAAGTGAGAATTCTGCGCGTCGAAAAACTGCTGTGTTCACATCGCAGTATACTTTGTGGGTCAAGTGTACACAGAATTAATTTTTGTACATCTTTGTCACATATTTTGATGTGTTGTTGAATTAATGCAAGTACCTATATAATTATTCATAAAGTATGGCTGACCCACTTTGTAAACCGGGGGAAATACCCAAATCTGTGAAAATTAGTTTATTCGCAATGCGGGGACAAATTTCCATGCCGCTTAAAATGACGCAGTGACGAATCTACCACTTACTGCATATAATTTTTCTTTTTAATAGTTTATATTCATCAAATAACATAACACATATATATATATAGTTGATTAAATTTAGATTATTAAGAGAGAAAAATAGCACTATCCGTCTCAATGTAAACATGATTTTATGTTCAATAATTAATTTACTGTGTTCACAGTTTTGTTATTAAAACCGGTAGTATGCGAATACTGCCCAGTGTGTGGTATTTTTTATTGTACAAAATAATATTATATCAATGGTTATATCCCAATTGATTGCGTAATCATAAAAAATCCGTATTTTAATATTTTTAATCTGTTTTGATTTATATAATATCTCAGTCATCATCAGAAATACAGGTTAATTAAAACGATTTAAATGCAATCATTGATAATGAGTTAATAAGTGCCCAGAGTATTAATAAAACAGATTGTTTTAATTAAAGTGTATTTCTGATGATGTCGTGTTTTCTAATAATTTGTGTTTGATGAATTACAAGGACCAATATTTGGTTAGGCAAATGCCCAACAAAAGTACCTAACTAATATTCATCATAAAATAAAATAAGTAGTATGTTAATATACCTTCTACCAGGGAACTAATGGTAACTGAAATACCTTACGGGTAAGGAGTAACAAGTAACCGATCTCGAGTAAGGAAGAACCGGGATAAACTTAAACACGTGTCAAGAATACGTCATACTCATAGGTAGGTACGTCGAATACTGACAACTGCTCTCGGTTTATGCATTGACGCTCATTAAAATTTCATTTTCGTAGGACACTCACACATTAAAAACCCTGCATCAAAATGTAGCGTATTAAATATAGCATATCGGAATTATATTTATTATCTGTTCTGTGCCTTCTACCATGTAAATGCCCTTTTAGGTACTTACCCATTTTTAAAATCTACTGATGCATGAATAAATTATGAAACCAATAAATTAAATTTAAAATTCCAATTCTATTGATACATTGTAAGAATAATTGATTTTTTTACATCAAGAATTTGAAACTACATAATAATGTGATTAAACTTGTAATAAATTTGGCTCTAGCATAGATTAGCATTTGTTCGATGGGAGTTTGCTTCTAATCCCGTTGGCTTTGTGAAATTCGCATGATCTTTGTAAATATTCCAGTCTTGCAGTGTTCCCAACCAGTTTATGCAGAATCCTGGTAATTTATGAAAGCTGAAATAAATACATGAAGCCATCTTGTTTAGCATCGAGGAAAACGTAGGTGATCAATTTGTAAGTTTGTAATAATGATACATCGATTAAAATTATTCGTATGATACATAACAACTTTATTATAAAACAATGAAATTGAAACGGTTATCTGACAATTTTGGTCGCTGTTGAACTTCCCGAGTACTACTACGTACTACGAACTAAGGTTCGCAATCATTTTCTTGGAGCCACATCGCTGGTTTACAGATTAAATTTATTATTGATTTGTATTAAATTCTTGAAATAAAACTTCCCCAAACTGATTTATTCTATTAAAATTGTTGTTTAATAATACAACCAGCCCAGTTGATCATAAAATCAAATAACTAGTCATTTTTGATTTTAGAGATAGATGTGTGCAAAAAAAAATGGATTTGTTGCTCGGCCAGTGAATCTATTATTATATAGGTGCGGGTCATTGAAAGTTTAGTGTTGTAGACGCGTTTGATCGGTCAATTCCAAGCTATTTTTGCGATAAATGCAGGGAGACAATAATCCTCGTCGCCACAGCTGAGCAGAGGTCAAATAATATGAGAGAGCAATGGTCGTCTTGCAACTAAAGCCGCGTTGACACGATCCAAGTACGATCCAAGTTGACTTGGACCGAGCGCACTCGTACGAGACAGCTTCATACCAATTACTCCTATCCAAGCTAATTCGGATGAGTAGGACGCGGTCCAAGTAGGAATAATTAGTATGAAGCTGTCTCTTACCATCACACCAGTCAATTTGTGACCGGGTGTGGTGCGTGACGGGTTTTGGTTAGGAGGGATTAACTTCAATGTCTCGTACGATGGCGCTCGGTCCAAGTCAACTTCGATCGTACTTGGATCGTGTCAACGCGGCGCGGCTTAAGCAACATAGTCCTGCACTTTCACGCTCACCCAAGAAGCAATACATAATTTTATTCAACTTACTATAAGTACCTATCTATGATTTCAATGGACACCTATTTGCGCATATTAAATAGCTATTTTGAAATGCAAAATTAACAATGGTTGAGTCATTCACAAACGTAGACGCTCTTGAGCACTTGAATACCTATAGGTATATCTAATAGAAATACGATATATTATGATAATCTACCAATACCTACCTATTTAATTTATGCTTGGACAATATATTGAATTATATCCAAATCAGTTTTGCCAACTGTCGTTGACAAAAACATGGTAGACGCGGTACGCAAGCAAGTTATTTGGCAGGAAAAAAACGCTAGATTTTGTGAAAATGAAATTGCAAGTATTTTACTTATTTTACCAAGAACGAAGTCAAACATTTCCTTGCGTGTATCGAAAAAATGTCTATACGTGCAAGAACCATACCTTTTAACAGAAAACTATTTAAAAATTGACAACAAATGCATAGGTATATTTTCTCAACGGTGTTCAAGTTTTGTTTCATATCATTCCGATAATCGTCAAACTAATGTCACATACTTAAGCACACATTAAGTTATATATGTTAAATTATGTTGTTTTATTTCTCACGCTTCTAAAATAAATACCAACCTACCTGCATTAAGTAGATATCTGATAGCCAGAAATTTGATGCGCATGAAAATGAATAAACTAAATATCTAGCGTATTTTCAGCACATTTAAAGATGTCGGAGGCATCAAAAATGCTAGTAAAAACGCCACAAGCCAGATGCGTTTTTTACAAGCTAAATGTCTATCAAAAAATGCTAGATCTCGCAGATCTCGAAAAACGCTAAATTGCTAAACTGTTTTATGGCTTTATATACGTATTGCCAGGTTAATCAAAGATTTGTATGAGATGATAAATCGCGTATCCGGAAATTTGTATGAAAACTGTACCGCAGGACACTTGTCTTATTCGTGCGCCGCAGTACGTGAAACAAGAGTTCGTGTAACATTTAATCAAATGACGAGTTCTTCGTTGAACATTTCACCGTGGAGTATATTTGTACATATGCTACAACATGTGGAGATGTCTTTACTAGGTTAGGTTATGTTAGGTTAGGGTTAATCTAATTGGAACAGTACTATTTGCAAACTATCGCCGCATTTTGTATGATACGTACAAATGTATTCCACGGTGAAATGTTCAACGAAGAACTCGTCATTTGATAAAATGTTATACGAACTCATGTTTCACGTACTGTTGCGCACGAATAAGTGTCCCACGATGAACTGCATACGTATAACTTACATGTAACCGATAGATAGTAACATAATAATATGTAAATAGAAAATCATATAGCATTCACCTTAACCATAAAAAATAATTATAGTAATTATATTACTATTGTATACAAGAATTATAGAAACCGACAATAATAACATGGGGTGAAGCAGTTTGGGGAACTATTATTAGTTCGCAATACACTGGCGATACTGATGTGATAAGGTTGCATTTCGAGTTATATTTTATAGATATACATAAAGTCTATGCTAAGCCAATTAGTTGAATAAAATATATCTACGTATAGGATACATTTTAAAGCAATAATAATAAAACTAATTTGTGAAAAATATTGAATAACAAAAGTTGTATATGCATGTAATAATTGATTGTATCTTTCTATATTCTATATATACTATACTTAATATAGGTAATACAAATAAAATAATGTATCTTGATCATTTCAGAATTTATTAAAAACGTGGCGACTTATTGACGTATTAAATCGACAATAATCCAATAAGCAATGATACTATAAACCATGACTAGACTAAAATGACACTGATGTTAGTACATTATGATATACTTATTTCAAATATTTTTAACTAGTTTTAAGATATCAACCGTACCTATCGATTGATTCAATGAGAAAATATGTACCGAAATGTCTTAAAATAATTCTAAGTACCTAGGTATAAGGTAGGTATATTTTTTTAAAACTTTTATTCAAATATTATTTCTTCATGTGATTTTTCCAAAAACACACCATTATTATTAGTATTATATTGTTATATAATACAATTATTAAGTAATGACTAGAAAATAAATAGATATCTACTGATTGTATTCGATAACAATAATATTATCATTTTTAAATACCCATTCAATCTATTTAAAAAAATGCAATGTAATCTTTGTTTCAAAAATCCTTGAAAAAATCGCGTTCTATCATTCGTTTTACTTGTATTCTTTACAAGTTATGTTAATGAATGTTTTTTATTTACATAACAGTGGTTCTCAACCAGTTCCGCAAAACGTGTCGGGCTTCCATGAGGGTTCGCAAAAGTTTGCGCAATAAGTACGACTTGATAGCTTTTTGGTAGGTAACGGAGAAAAAGAAGGTTTGACGTAACCGATTTTTAAATGATGAAGAATTTTGAAAGTTTAGCTTGATTAGACGTCACATAAAACTTATTATTGAAGTTCTTCTGGGGTGAGCTTACCATTGAGTGCCTGCAGGACTAGGGATTCGCGACACCAAGGGGCCCCAAATCAAAAAAAAATGACAAATAATATTAAATAAAATAGGTAGCCAAATCACTGACATTGAAAAATATGAAAATGATTTTCTTATAATATTATGGAACTATTTATTACACAAGTCAAAAAATGTTCACCCACAACAGTAAGTTTCAGACTGTTGGAAATTGTTTTATGTGTATGAAACATTTATTGGTAAATAACAAAATAATTATCCGAATAAAAAGACAAAATGCACCAAAAGGTAAAAAGCTAAATTTATTATGGAAGCGGACAGCAAATTCTTAGGGGAAAGAAAAAACTTAAAAGATAAGGAAGGAATATAAATAATAAAACTTTTAAAAATTATATTCCGCGGAGTTTGGAAAAAATGGTAAAAAACAGTACCCGTTACGCGGAAATAATAAAGTATACATAAGATGAAATTATTTTACATAATAATGGGAGATTAAAAATATTATTGGGCGACATATTGCTATATAGTAACTACGTGTGGCTTTATAAGTAATTTTTATAATTTACCCCTGGACTTTTATATATACATAAATTATCATCTAGATAGGAGTTCACGGAAATTTTACGAAATATTTCAGGGTTCCGCCAAACAAAAAGATTTTGAATCACTGACGGAACATAACGAGTCCGAACGAATTTAATTTTAAAACCGCTTCCAAGATGTATTGTTTTTGCATATTTTTTGCCACAATACATGACACACGAGTAGGACAATTAAATTATTCGATACAAGTTTTCAGGCCACTAATAATTATTATCGATAACCGGAAAGTCATTATAAACAGATTATAACATCGCTAAACAAAGTATTGCTCCTGCATTAATAGTCTCAATGTCGCTTCATGACTGTGAAAACTAACCATTATAATAATATGACAATAACGCACTCGTAAAGTCTGTGCTCACCTACATCTCGGAAACCTGTACATTAACTCTATTAATGAACACTAGCCTTGAACATTTTTGAAAGAAAATTTCTCCGTCGTATTAGTAATGGGTCGATCAGTGATCGGGCAATATTTGGAGGAGAAGATACACTGCTGAGCTCTACAGTCTGTACGAAAATTTCAGGCGCAGTTTAATCAAATATGATTGGGAGACTCCGCTGATTAGGTCATATGAACCATATTATAGAAGGCAGTGAACTGGCAAGAAGAATAATGTCGACGAATCTAATACAAGAGCTAAAAATACACTGTCTCGATGGAGATACAGTTGGACTATTGCAATAGGAAGGAGCCGGAACCCACCCCTGTCGGTATATTCTATACTTATCGACCGCTAAAGTGATAAAGTGATAAATATTATCAAACTTAGGGTAGGTTTGTATCAAAGTTTTAGCACTTATTCTAACAATTACAATAAGTTGGTTGTAATTGTTGCAATAAGTGCTATATGTATTTTAACAGCAGCAAGAGAGGTGCTGTTAAAATAGAGCAAGTATTGCAACGATTACAACCAACTTATTGAAATCGTTACAATAAATGCTAATATTTTGATATAAGCCTACCCTAAACTTGATAATATTTATAACTTTATCACTTTAGCGGTCGATAATTAGTATAGAATAGACCCACAGGTTTACGCGCTCCTGATGAATATTGATAACAATATCTAATAAAATCAACACACCGATAACATGGGGAGCCATTCACCCGACACTATCAAAATAGTTTAGTACCATACAATGGGATGATATTAAATTATATTAAGAAAATGTTTTTTGTATATTATTGTAAGTACAGTGGTAGGTAACCTAATTGTGTACGGAAATGATACAATTTTAAGGATTCGATTAGAATAATAATTATATATTCAATAATGCAGAGGATATTTCCATATATAAGCTCTCACGAAAGGTACAGGTACTGAGTAGGTAGGATAACTACTGTTACACTATAATAATACGTAGGGTAAAAAATACATACCTACAACATAATATAAAACATTTCACTGTGTTTTTCCCAATGGCCATTGCTTTCTATCCCCTTTCATTATTAACTGGAATATGATATAAGGGGCAATGCCAAAATACATAATAATATCTGTTATTTAAAAATAAATGAAAACTTTCACATTGCTGAGAATTAGACAGTGTAGTTCCACGCGTTTATTTACTAAACTCTAAACTGGCCTAATTTGGTAAAGTGTTATAGGTATATTGGAAAATGACCATCTATATATACACATTATTGTGTTATCAAATCAAATGTTTGTATGTATATCGTTCGATGGCGTTTTTTTTATAAATATTAGCATTTTTACAATACTGCCTTTCTAAGGAAGAAGGCAGTAACTGACTCTCACACACTTTCGAGATAAAATGACAAAATTTGTTTTTTCTCAAACTTTAGTACTGTGAATTAATAAAAAACGGTGGTAATTTTTATTAGTAGGATGTTAAAATACAAACAAAGTAATATTAAACAAGCAGTAACTGCAATGAATAGGTGCAATTACTGGTTTTTTGCTAAAAAAAATGTACTATTTTTTCACTAAGGATTTTGACAATATTTTAGTGATAATACTGATTTTAAAGTGAACAGAATATATAGCTTTCAAAATTACCTAACGGATGGCATTCATAACTCAATTTCACAAATTTTGCGAGTTACTGCCTTCTTCCTTAGAAGGGCAGAATAATAATCTGCATGTAATGTCATGTCATGTTAATTTTATTTTCAAGGAAAGTTTTTTGTCTTGGCAATAAAATAATATGCTATTTTAATATTAATGATTAAGTGCTGCACATTGTTCTAGTTTCGCGAGTGAAACTATGGAAACTATCTGTAATATTTTGGCACAAATGGTCATTTATCATTTTCTTTTTATCATTGTTTTATTTAGTTACTTACCTATATCAAAATCTCTGACATTAATACGAATCCCAGGGTTGCCAATCGTGTTGTCGAATTCAGGTATCGGAAAGCTGTATTACGTCTACAATATTTTTTTCGTAAAAATCGTATAGTCAAATTACATTTAAAATATATGGGTAAATAGACTAGAACTTATTCGACAGGTAGCAGTAACGGTAAGTTTTATTTTTCAACTTACCTCGAAAAAGTAATTGATTAATTTCTACTTCTTCTTTTGTTTCGTAATATTATGAAAATCTGATCATTGGATAATGTAATCTAAGTAGTAATATAAACAACATTAAACGGTAAATCACGTACGCATTTAGGCGACATAAAATTGAATAACAATCAATATGAAATGTTTTTTTTATTTACTTATAGAACTATCTAATTCTAGAATTTTAAATGACTATTTATTTTTTTACTATTTTTACGTATTTATTATTTAACATACATATTATTTTTAACATATTTATTAAATGCAAATAATTATATAATATATGAAATGAATGCGTTAACTAACCACGCCATTGTAAATCTGCGATATTATCATTATACGTATGTTATATTTTTATGATGGTCAACGTATTTATTTCTTTGCGTGGATATTATTATTACAGTCAATTTGATAAGCGTGGTGTGCTGTATTTGCCGACTAAAATACTTAATCAAAATTCCAACGTTTAAAAATTCTTGTTGCTGCTACTAGATTGTTACTTTATCCATCACCCCATCCGTCGCTATAGATTGGTTTGTCGAATATCCGTTTTGGTCGAAACAAAACTTTCAATGCAGAATGATTTTTTGTATCTAAATGGACCAGAATCATCCTTTTCTTTAAATTGCTTTGTAATGAAAACAGCATTAATATGCTGTAAAAACAACAATTTAAATACCTTCGTGTATTTAAATATAGGATAAGGTTTAAGGTTTTTTGTCTCCTGAACATTTGACATTTGGTCTATCCGACAAACCAATCTACAGTGACGCCATGTAGAAAATAAATGATATATATAAGTAAATAAAAATACGCTAATAAAAAAGGAACCACTCATACACATCTGTCACATATTTAGGCCGCAACGCGTCGTGTTTTATTGATACATGTGAACGTTAACGGATGAAGTGCTGCTTCCACTATAAAAAAAATAACGACCAATTTTATTAGAAACATATTGTTTACGAGATCAATAAAGTAGACCGAACTCATCGCGCTAAATAAGGATTAATAATAAAAACAGACTAGGGAAAAGTTTTTTACAAATGATTTATTTTGAAAGTTATTTTTTTTAATCCGGCGTTAATTGGCTGCCAGCCCTGCTGTAAATGTTAAGCTATTAATTCCAGCCGAATTAAATCAAGGTCGGCAGTTTGTTGTTTGTTATTTTCCGTTTAGTACAAGGATGAAGCGTCGCATTATTAAAATTTATTTTTTGGACGTGTATGTAAGTAGGTAACAATCTAAATAGAATTAGACGCAAATGGCACCGTGGCTCATTCGATTAATTATTTGTGATCACGTCAGTTATTTTATTTCAATTAAACCTAATAAAATATTTAACTATTGTGAGTTTTTTTATAAATTTTTAGTTGGGAGTAGGTATCACCCATTAGATAGGTCAATAATATCGTGTCCGGAAATTTGTACGTATGCAGTTCGCCACCCAGCCTCTTTGGTTGTAAAACACGGTTCTTGTCGGTTTACGTTTACAGGAAGTCAGTGGCAAACAAATTTTGAAAATAGCCGATATACTGGATGTGTTAGGTTAGGTTTGGTAAATTTAGAACATTATTGTCTGCAATGCTCCACGAACAACGCATATTTTTTTCATCTTAGTGCTATAGAGATGACCGTATAGTATATGGTCTACGGACTGTGCTACGGTAAAATGTAATACGTACAATTTACATCTAACCAAATAATATACAAGGTGACCATAAAAAATAGCATTAAGTCGCGATTTCCTTGAACATAGGAAAATTTTATTTTGATCCTGATATTTTGAAGGAATAATTCATTGCAGAACAATGACTTTTCTAATAATTCACAAAACACAATTTATATGAAAATATTAAATTAAATATGCATACTTTTAAGTCTTCACTTATTATCAAGAATTACAAAAAAATAGTTCAATTTAGTTCTCAATTCTACGAAACTGCTATATCAGACGTGGGCAAATGCGGCTGCTCGTTGGGTTAAGTGCGGCTCCCAATAATCTTGATAAAAATATAGGTATTTTCTTTCCCCATTATTTTGTGTTTTATTCCTATTTTTTAATTTTGTTATATATGTGTTTTTATACTTTTTATAGCAATTAAGATGTGTGTATAAATGTAATTAAATTTTAACATGTGTATTTATTATTACGTGAGAACGTGACTACGGCGTGGCCTTTAAACATATGAAAATCCAGAATGTGGCTCTCGTTGACTTCATGTATGCCCATCCCTGTTAACTATTATTATGTAAACTTAGTTCACTTTAGGTATATCTATATCTGATCATTATAATGTACTTACCCACTAAAATCTATCGTTTTGAACGAATTTCTCCTTCAATGAATCGGATGTGTTACAAATATGACATAATTTCGATAGATATTTTGTGACGATGGGATGGTCAAAAATGTTGAAAATCAAGTAACGTGATTTATGGACGCTCTCCAAGTGATGATAAAAATGATAATATTTTATTTGAAGTCGAGTGGTTGTATGTAGAATGAAAGATTTCAGGAAAAGTGAACGATTGAAACAAATTATTATTAAAGGACGCACAGAGATGACGTGTAAACGTCCTGACTGAAAAACTCTCAGAATACTTTTTAGGACGAGCGTTGATTAATTGGCAAATCTTTTTCCAGTCGGTAGATAAAGGTAAACTGCGTAAGAATAAAGATATAAGAAAATTCACCACCAAACTATTCAATAGTAATATTTTCTAAAAAGTATGTATGCCAAAGATAATACATCATTTATAATCGAGTATCACTACTTAGTAATTTGCAGTTTATGGTCTAAAGTAGGTTGCACGAACGTTTAATTTTTAGATCTCTCTTAGCAAATCACTATTCGATAGTCTGTGTGATAAATTGATTTTATAATATTTTATTACAGAATATTTCGTAACGTTTGTAACTTGTTTCAAAAATATATTATTTAAGCACTACCTAGTTTGATATAATATACTTAAAAGAGAAATGAATAAACTTATTAAACCTATAACTATGTAGGTGGAAAGACTTAACCTTGAAATTGCGCAGATTGCGATTTCTTCTACTGCGCACGAGGTAATTTTAATAATAATTATTGATACCGTTATTTCCGACTGCTCTTACGTGAAACTTATTGCATCGTTTTCTCTCGCTCGGCGTCACTCTAATTACGTCATATTTTCTATCAAAATTATCGAACTTCACGCGTATGAAGAATGTTTAACTGACTTAGTTCAAATACGTAGTTAATAATATATTACGTCATACTGAAGTAGATATTATTATTTTACTCATCGTATTGACATTGTAGGTATTATTGACATCATATACCTATTTGACGTTCACCAAAAATGACTTCCCTATAAATAAATTTAATCTGTTTTATTGTCTATTAATTATCAATAACCCAACATTAATATAGATACCTACTATTTACTTAAGGTTCGTGAAAACCTTAAAATCACCGCAATTAAAATGATAATAACTATTGGGTACCTATTCCTATATTACTATCTAGGTCCTAGAGTCAGAATGGAGACAGACTCTCTTCGATTAGCCTGCGTTATACACTCATTTATTGGTCATCTTATCTGTCATAAAATGGCCATCTGGAAAAAACCCGTGATATTTGGTCTTGTCGAAGATAGAAGAGAACAAGAATTAGCTCCATCCAGGTGGACAGACCAAAACTGAAGAATACCACAGGTTTTCTACTGACGTATGCCCTATGTGCTGCTGAATGTCGTGAGGGTTGAAGCGAAGATGTGGAGAAGACTAACCGATAGTCAAAATATCCAGCTCGTAAAGAAGAAGAATATTTAAGTAGGTATAACATTACACAGGTGTCGTATATGATGTCACGTGTCACTGTCACACTTGACAATGTTGTTTTTGAATGTATGTTTGATTCATCGTAAGTATTCGGTTAGTAAGATGAATGGTTGACTACTATTTCTCGTAAAAAATCCGTAAATATAACATTTACTCCGTGGTAGCCCACTATGCTTCGTGTTCGTGAACATGGTAATTTATTATTCGTATGAAGGTATATTGTCAATCATTTAAAAGATACTGTTTAATCAGGGGTTTTATCATTTTCATACCTATCTATGTTTTAATAGATCACATAGGTAAACGTGTTTTATATTTATTTAGAAAATACTTTATCGTTCTAATGTTAACGATAAAAATAATTATTAGTTCATTATAATTTGATAAAGAATACTTGAAAACAGCTGATAACACAGGTATTTCCACATTCCTGACCTAGGTGTATAAAAAATACAACGGGAAATTTGATTTTCAGATTATGAAAATTAAACTATGGAATACAATTTAATAAATAAATATTATTGTTTACCATGATTATTAACGCTCGGTTTCTCTTTTTACAATGCACACAATACAACAATTTTCATCATAATAATGTCTTGGCATTTTCGTTCACACAATTAAAAACGTGTTCGTTTTTAGTTTATTATTGAGATCAAATTCGATGTTATAATATTATACACCATAGTAGTAATAATAATTATCGCGTTTTGCAAGAAAGTGAATGTTAAAAAATTGTATTGAATAATAAAGTTTTGCACATGCGGAAGGCTTCCCTGTTTTGTATTGTAAATTTATTTGTTGCCATGCTGTCTGACTGGTAATTTATGCTACACAAATTGCGCGTAGTCATACCGCGTGGAATAAAAAAAACTACGCAATATATTAATTCAATCCGATCTGAAGAGTTACCTAAACTATGTCAGTAATGGCGCAGATATAATATGACACGGGTAAATATTAATAAACTGGATAGAGTAGGTATTAATATTATTTATTATGATAATATCGTAATGATCCATCCACGTGTTGGCCTTATCGACACAGCTGTTTTCATATGCTCACCACCACCGCCGTAATTCGATATTGTGTGCGCATGTGTGATGTGAGCTCTATTATTTTATTTTCATTATCGCCATGCCAACGGAGGTACAGTCGCGACATCTATCGAATTAAATTAATAGCTTAGAAGCCAAAGGCGATAAAACAGTTTTCTGCTTTATCAATTAAAGAAATACTAATTGGAAATCTGCAGAAAACTATCAATATTAAAATTAACGATAAGAATTAGGTATATTAAATAACATGTTTTTCATAAAATATTGTGGACTACCTCTACTAATGGAGCATTTATCCAACTCTCCGACGCCCTCCTAGCCAACAAGGCTGGGGAAAACATAAGTTCCTCATCTTCATCATCTTCTCCTTGATACCACATCTTGAACCTCCGAAAAAGTTTTTAAAAGACAACTTTTAAACTATTATTTCAAAATACTCTTTCTAATCACAAATTTTAAGCAATTCATCAAAGCACAATCTATTTTTATCAAAAGGCATTTTATATCTGTTAATTCCACTGATAAAAGTTTTTGAAATACGTCTTATTACACTGTAGTTTAAATGAAAACTTCATAATATTCCGAGGATGATAACAGTAATTTTCGTATACAATGTCAATCAACAGCTTTCACTGGGAACTAATAGATGGATGCCAACTGAATACCTTTAAACGAATAGCAAGGAAGAAAACTGAGTTGGTATTGTGCCCAGGCGGCCTTTCGTTCCTCGATTTTATTTATAAACCATCCACAAATAAGAACTTTATCTTCACTTCACTTATTCAATCACTCATTAGGATTATTTATTGCACATTGATTTAAGTTTTATTCCACGTATTATGGGTATTTTATAAATAGTTTTATTCGAACGCTCGTCGTGTGGCGGCCGGCGGGCGATGGCGGATTTTTTTGAATTTTCTCAGCTACTTGTTGGAAGGAAATTCTTCAGACGATGCGAGAACGAGAGGAAACTAACGCGAAAGAGGGACGGACGAATGTAGAGCTTTGAGGTTTCTACACCGGGCCATGAAGCGCCGCGACCGTCTCAGTGGTTTTATTTAGAATGGCCGATTTTCTCTCACGCAGCCGAGTTCTTAGAATACCTCCAGATGAGTAGCAGAAAGCATGTATGGCCAGGGTTTCACCAGTGCGAAAATCCATCGGCAAATAAAATGAATTCGCTACGCCTTAATTGATTTAAAACCAATATATACTAATATCAATCAAGTTGTCCAATAATTGGTCTAAGTGTTACGCATTTCTCACGTTTACACGTCATAATAACTGACACATAAACTGAAACAAAACTGACCGTGCGCAGAAATTAAAGTTTAGCTAAATACAGTACGAGTATCATATAAATATGCAGTGACGCCCCAAGACAAAATGCCGCCCCATTTTTATACAGTATTTTTTTTATCACCTGTGCACGTGTCGTTACTGGTCACAATGGACGTCGAAGGGCAACAGAAGTAAACTAGACATCGCAAACTCGACAAAAAAATTACAGTCCTGTTGAACCTTTTATGTTACTTAATACACAGTGAGCTGATTTTTTTAACGGAAAGATATTTTCGTTATTACTAAGTTTAGGTAGCTATTTCTATATATATGCAATGATTCTCCTCGATTTGCCGCCCTTCGAGTAACTGCCGCCCCCAAGCGACGCTCAATCTGCCTACCCCCACGGGGCGTCACTGTAAATATGGGTAAATTTATTACTAAATTGTAATTACAAAAATCGCCAGAGAGCTGACGTTACAGATAGACGCTCTCTCGATTTCACCGAGCCGGACTCGTAGCGCACAGGCCACATAGCCCGCAGGAAAGGTGACAACATAGAAAAACGAGTGATATCTGACCAGATCGCAGGTCGAAGACGAAAAGAACAATTTTTCTGTAGATGGCAGGACATAATATTGTTTTGTCACTTTTAACTACCTACTACGAGTTTTCCACCGACACATGCTCTGCATACCTTAATGCATTGAACGCTAAAGACGCGCCCAGCGCCATTCAGGCGGCCATTCGATATAATTAGCATACTATTTAAATGTGGTATAGTCAGCAGTCAATGTGTTTTAAACGTGAGACTAAGAAGAATGATTATCTATTATATTAAATTATAGACGCATGATTTAATAAGGGCATTAGATATTTTTCATCAATTTGATAATCTAATTACGATGTGTTGTTTTCAATATTTTTAGTTACTAATTATTGTCTCGAGATGCTTTCGAGGTGTAGATGCTGTATGGAGTATCTACTTGATGATGGTGTATCTACTTACGATGAGAATTTCCCATGCTGCACTATCAATAGCGGGGTTTTAAAACAAGCAAGCCAGACGAGTCTGAAGGCGAAAAATAAGAAGTTTCTCTTGGCTTAAAGTTAATGGCCCCACCAAACTAAACCTAGTCCGCATAACATCCGGTCTTAATCGGGCATATCATGGGACCCCACGTTTGGTGTAAAGCATCATTTTTTATGACTGTGAATTTCTTAGGAGCAGTTAGCCAAGAGTGGGGTCACCGTGCAGTCAAGCTTGCTGTGGGTGAATGTACATAACTTCAGCAGTTAACGAGTGCCCATGAGAGAGAGGAGCACGTAAATACAACATTGACAATTGTAATACGTAACAAAGGCTCATACAAAACTGCTGAATAATCTAAGTCTAACTTCATATTGGCAATATGTCGCCACAGATGTTATAAATGCTACAAAATTGGTCCTTGTGTCAACAAGGTCGGACGGTCCGATGGGCTCAACAACTGGTTGGGCTGACTTAAGCAGTCCTTCTCTTTCCGTCTATATTTTAGGACATTCTCAGATGATGTCGTTTGCATACGTTTATATTGGCTACATAATCTCCGTAAGTAGCTAAATGTCCAAGACGTTGATGGTCTGATACGACTGGCCGAGGATAAGATGTGGGTACCTACTGCATTTTGGTCGCCAACCTTCAATTATAGAAGACGGCGCCAAGGAAGAAGAATGCTCTAAATGCAAGTCCCAGACATGATATAACACCTCTTGATAGGTATATCTATCGAAGTACCTACTGATTTTTTTTTCAAATATCGAAATATTATTAGAAGTTATTATGTCAACTAATGGATATTTGGTGTCGCATGAAACGGAACAGGCTGTCGTGATGGCAAAGTAAATAAATAACATCCGCCATCTTCGTCAGAGAAAAGACATTAGCGTTTTGACGCTTCGGGTAATTAATGTTGCGGTGATATACCGCTCCCAGCGAGAGTTCAGAGTTACGCCGCAGTTAAAATGCAATAAATAAGACATGGTTTCTTGTCTAGCTAGTAGACGCAGGGTCGGATTTATATTTGAAGGGGTACTATTACGTATTTGGGGTCTCAAAAATATCTTAAATATATTATTTTTTAATTTACACCGGTCGTTCACAGAATCACTTATTGAACATACATACATAATTTGAAAACACGTCAGAAAAAATATATACTTAACCACTAGAAAAAATCTTTTTGAAAATAATAAGACACCCAGCAGGAGTCGGACCTGCGTCCCCTGGGATTCACGCCCATGCACTCTTGACCACTAAGATATTAATCGGTGTCCCATCTAATTGCGACAAAGCTGAATAGTGGTTTTTACAATATTCTCTGAAGCGTTAGTTTTATTATTATTGGCAGTCGGCTTTTGTATTTTAAATCAAATTAGGTACCTTAATAATTACTATATATAGAGCGGAGGTTCGAATCCTGAGTCTGGTAATTCGTGTCTAAGTAAGTCAGAGTATGGATCTAATAGGTTCGGCAAGTGGCTAACATCCATTTGTTGTAAAAAAAAAACAAAAACAAATCTGTTAATTTATACCTTTACTCTGTGGAGGCCCATATGATCTTATAATGATCGGACATACGAACGAATAATTACTAACATGTGTCAGGATCTCCCCAGTTTTTTTATAGCGCACTTGCACTTTCTAATAATTTAATTAACTATTTCTTTAATTCAATGTATAATTCACAAGATTAATGTTATATATATTCTTAAATCGTGTGAAATATTCATTGAATAAATGGAATAGTTTATTGAATCACTTATTATGTATTTCATTAAATAAAAAAAAATAGCGTTTGAGACTTCGTTTGTAAAAGTGAACATAATAAGACAACCATAGCAATGTCGCCTTACCAATTAGTTGCAGGTACATACATACTAATATATCTAAAAGTAATTCAAGCAATCGAAAAGGTAGAATTGGGATCCCGTTTTTTAGATGTTTGCACTTTCATAATATGCCTGCAATGTCTTTTCGTGGATTGTTATTAAATTATTTTTGGGCCTGTCCTAAATTGAAAACGATATGTGACAGACCGTTTAGCTTTATAATAAATTCAGCCTCGAATTGATTAATAATAAAAATACCCTACGATTATTAAAAAAAGGGAAGCATTACAAAAGATTGTTCAACGGTCCAGCGAACTGATTAGCTAGACTGACTTGGATAATAAGGCTAATTAAATTACATTAAAAAGTGTAACGCCTAAGTGTTTTCCTAATCTGTCGCTGGCACTGCTCTACCGATACATGACATTTTGATTGCAGGCAACAGGTTGGGCAGTGTAAACTATTTATTTTTTCTTGGCCAGGTAAACGACAATATATATTTTAATTATCTTTGGTATAGACCAGTAGTTCGTATCCTAACTACATATTATTATGTACTCAATTTGGTAGTAATGGCAGGAACGTACTTACATATAAATTAATTAATTAAAGTGTACATATACAAGCAATCGTGTACTATATTATCATGTAGATAGGAATATTAAAAATAACGTATCGATGCAAGTCCAAATATTATGCTATTAGCATGGAAATAATAACAATGTACGATGTGGTGAGTAGTTATGGTGGATGGATTTGAATTAAGCTTTTCAAAGTACGAGTATTTAGGGGTCCTCATTCATAAATCACGCACAATAAATATAATATTATAATTATTGATGGTATTGTCAAATTATTGACTTATTGAATTCTCGCTCGCCGTTGCCACGGTGGCCATTCTGGTTACGTGTCCGGAAACTTCAACGTATACGGTTCGCTGTATCACATTCCACCGTGAAATGTTGTATCGGAAATATATGGCCGTAAATTAAAGGCCGTACAACCTCTTTGGGTCGTATTGTACTGACATAAAATTCATGTCTAAATAAAATACGGTTCTATGTGGTTTAAACTATACAGGAAGCCAGTAACAAACGAATTTTGAAAATAGCCGATATACTGGATTATTTGTTAGGTTAGGCTAGGTTTTCATTCTTGAATTCATGAATTTTGCCAAAATTAGCTATGAAAATTGAAATAATGTTCATATTGAATCTAATAAAATTGGAGACAGTCATTTCTTTCAGATAAGAAAGCTCACGGCGAACTGTGCTATGGTGAAATGTTTTACGTACAATTTACATGTAACCTTTGGTTATCAGTAAATTATCGAGCTATCGACGCATCATCGACTTTTAGTAGGTAACGGTGACTTTTGGAGGCTGAAGTCGATAGTATCTAGTGTGTATTTAAAATCGATTTTTATCGGGTACCTACATTCGGATAGTCTGGTCGCCACAACCATTGTTTATAAGGTCGATATCAGGATTCAGGAGAATTTGGATCTCCAACAGAATACCAGTGCATGACTTGGAAATGTACACGTTTTTCATTTTTAACAAAGCCTCCATTGTGGGCTTTGTTAAAACCGGTATTCAATTATTTATCGATACCAAAATACCGGTTTCAAAAATCCGAGATACCGGTATTTTCGGTATTAAGAAAGCATACACTCTATGTTTTCGGAAATGAATTTAATATTATTTTTTGAATATTTACCACTATACTGTATATTAAATATAGTGTATAAGTTTTATGCTGCCAAAATGTAAATATATCGACTGAAACCAACAAAAATTACATAATATTAAAACAAAATCCCTCAAATAGACTTATAAAATTGTCAAAATGAATTAAGAGCATACATAAGTGAAACAGCAAATAATTTTCAACAATAGGTGGCCCTAAATTTCGAAAGTCGTCGCCGATCGGAGACCGGAAGGCGATGTGTGAGCACGCCGATTTGTTTTGTAATGGCGTCGGAGGAATATATTCTTAAATCGTGTAAAGATGACTAAAAATGTTACTCGTGTACTTGAAATAGAAAACAAGTCAATGAATATATTATTATTATTACGAATATAACAATAAACATAACATTAAATGGACGCGTGTTGAATTTTTATGACAAATTATATTTCGTTCGGCACGCGTCATTTGCAATATCCGTGCATCGCCTAGTCACGATCTTTTTAGACCATGCCTCAGCTGAAGTATAGCCTTAACATTTCGAAAAAGAAAACATTCATGACAAATATATTCAATTATTCTATATCTATTCATCCAACGTTGATAGTACATTCAAAAAATGTTGAATTTGAGAGAGATTTTCCTATACCTGGACAAGTATTTGTAAAAATTAGCAGTTATAAAATATTATGATCTGTACATATTTTTTTATAAAGGTTAACATAACAAAAAAAATGTAGGTAGATTGCAAACAAAAAGTATTTTAAATAGATTTTAATAGTTATATTTATTGATATGTACTTATTTTATTCTATAATAAGTTTTGACCAATACCGGTATTAAATAAGAAATACCGAAATACCGGTATTGATATATTCATTCGGTATTGCAATCCCTAGAGGTGGTGTCTTTGTAAGTCGATCAGTATTCCTAATAATGAGTGTCCTTCCTGACCACACCGCGACACAAGTGTCACACGTAATCAATTTTGACTCCATGTCAGACTGAATAAAATATCTGTATGAATAACGGTGGATAAATTAATATTCCAACAGTTATTGGTCACCATTGTTCACCACAAATGCCAAATAGGTACCCGGAATCAGAAATTTATCCATTGTAACTTCCAATCCATGATTAGAGTTGGGTATTTCCCGAGAACATCTTAATATTGAGATTCGGGATTTCACGAAATGATGAAATTTTGAATTCTCGAGATTCGGGATTTCCAGAAAAGAATTCTTGAGAATTCTCGAGATATCGCCGAAATTAAAAATTCATGTAAAATCCTAAAATCAGTGTCAAAACAGATAAATTCCTGAAAAATAGGATTTTTTTTTATTTAAGTAAGAAGAAAAACAAAATATAGAAGTAGGAAAATAAAAATAATTCAAAACATTACTTATTATTCTTATTAAAACAGATTTTAAAAAAACACAGACTGTCAATAGCTACGTCTGACAATCGCGTACGCTTTTGAGACACAAAATTCCCTGATCTAGAAAAAATGCGCTCATTTTGTGTCGACGTTGGCTTAATTGTGTTAAATGCCCCGATCAGTCTTTGAACGTTTTGTGTTTTCTGTCCACTTTTTTCATATGCATTTAGTAAAATGTGCCGTTGCCGAGTTAGAAGATACGTAATCGTATATCTATTGAAAGAACTAAAATCGCACACACTCAAACTCAAATTTTGTTAATTTATTTCAATTAAAAAAAAATCTTTTTTTCAATTAATATTTGATATTGAAGGAATCCCGCATCTCGAGAATAGATTCTTGAGATCCGGGATTACACGGAATGTTAAAAATTTCAATTGTCGAGATTCGGGATGGAAAATCTCGAAAATTTCTCGAGAATTCCCGTTGGGAAATTCCCGAAACCAAACTCTAGCCACGATACGTTTGTGTTTGTATGGACTGGTGACCAAACTGGCAGTAGAGTGTATAATATAGTATACTAGCCTATGAGTAGTGTTTTTTTTTCCATTCTCTAAGTCGGTTGTGTACTGAGGGACTTTAAGGATGTAAAATACGAAAGAACCAAAATAATACATATCCCAATTTGTAAAATATTTGATTTCAATGAAAGTATGTCATCTAAAGTCATGTTATTATATGAGAATAAGTCTGCAACGTTACAGGGTGCAGAAGTCGGTTGAAATCTTAGTAAGGGATGTAGCCCCAACGAAAAGAAAAATAATAATATTAGACCAAATGTTTACATGAAATCGATAGTTAGCAAAATATGCCATTATGGCAAAGCAGTTAAAAATTATTTGGATGTTATGAAACTAGAAACGTATCATCTATATTCTATATAATATATTATCCAATATTCTCATTCCAATAATATACCTACCTTATGAATTATATTTTCTGTTTGATTTAAGTTTTGTACTATTCCTTTTATTTTTTTAATTGCTAATTATTCCTATGTTATACATTGATATGATCATGCGGGTCCCGGGATGATTTTGTGTGGCCCAGTGAGATTTTTTTAAATATTAATATGTGGAAGAATAAATAAGATTGTATTGTTTTGTGAAATAATTGGTTTGGTAAATTATGATAAGTATATAAATGCGCTCCCCCAAAAAGTTTTTTGTATTTAATTTGACCCTCGTAAAAACAAAGGCTACTCACAGATACCTACTACAATAATAATGTGGAGTGGGTTGCTTTCTAGGTGAGGCTGTAACAAGTTCTAAATGTCGAGTGTGGATAAATAAGGGATACACTAAAACACGTGTTAAAGAATATATTGTTATTCTCAATAGTTACGTGCCTATGTATCATAAAATTTTGTCACGTAAACGAGACGTGCATTCAATATTGATAATATTTTATGGCATGTTATGTTTCTTGCGTTTTATGACCGTAGTGCTTAAAGAAGGAAGTTAAGAAATAAATAATTACAAGATAAAAAGAACTTTTTATATACAACGTTTTTAAATTTTCTGTTGAATTATTATGCTCAATATGCTCAAACTTGTACTTGGTATGAAGTAAATAAAAAACAAACAAACAAATATAGAATACTGAAATGTTATTTTGATTTCCATGGTAACGCACGTATACATTAATAATTGAGTTGCTAGGACCACCCACTTAGCAACCAATAATAGTGGATTGGATTACGGATTTCTTCCGAAATAACTTTTCATACAAAATAAAATAAACTGAAAATGAATTCAATTCTACTTAAAGATGGCTAAAAGTATTAAAAGAATGCATTGACATCGTGTTCTGATATAATCTAAAAGTTTCAAATGTCTAGCTAGTCGGGAAGTTAGTTAAAAATCGATTGCAAGATTTGTACCGGATAAACAACCACCGGACAAATAAGAATACGAGCTAATAAAAACGTTGTAAAAAAATGGACTGGCTCTACTGTCCGCTGACGTTGAATGCCCTAGTCTAGTTGAATACCTGTATAACTATAGTCTTTGGTTAATTAACAACAATATTATCCATTTTGAATGAGTCATAAAGACAATAGCGATGGGCAGCCAAGTCGCGGGCGGTCGCAACTCGGGTCCCCGATCGTGTCGACATATTTATTTGTGTACTTTCCTGTATTATTATTTTGTCAGCGACACAAAATTTATTAAAATCTCGTCGAGAATCTGCTCCAACGAGTGGTTGATTTTATTGTTCGTCTTAGTTGGGTGCCACGATTAAAGTTATGACATGCCGCCCGCTCTTACGTGGAAAATTTTAATATAACAATAATTAGATTCTTTTGCATACCGTACCAATTTAATTATATATTATTTTTATAGTATCAGATTTTTTTGTAGTCCAAATTAGTTTAAGTTCTTCTGAAAGAAAGGCTAATTATTGTCGGCATATATAAGGGTCCGACCATAAGGGCATTTTTTGAACGAAGCAGTATCGAAGTCATTGTATGATAAAGTGATTAGAATGTATGAGAAAATTTATTTCTAATTAGATTTTGACAACCGCGTCTAAAAGTGGCGGAGGCTTTTGAGCTTCATATGCTTCTACGATGCTTCTACGTTAGAGGCGCTGTCGTCGGTTTTAATGTTGACAGATTCAATGGTAAACAGATTAAATGTCAGAGCGTAACGTCGAAAGGCTCTTTATTTATTGTTTTTTGTCTTTTACATAATTATTACCGTTTTTTTTCTAGATGCCTTTATGGATACCTCTACATGATGCTAGTCAAATGAAAATTGTGCCGGCTGAGAAATATGTCTTATTGAAAACTATTCTTCTACCCGCACCCGCCAGGGCCTATGAAACCGCCTTGATTGAAAATCCTTTGTAGCGCAAGGCGGTGGTGAATCTGATGAATATTTTATCGTATTCATTGGGAACTAAGAACTGTAATTTATAGCTGAGTTTTTCCCGTGGTAAAAGAAATGTCGCATAGGACTGATGTTCTAAATACTTATCCTATCTTAGTTGGAAGTGTTATTTTGTGTTTAAATTCTCATTTAAGTGTTTATTGTGATTTTGTAACACAAAAAATAGGTACATATACATCGGAAGTTCCGTTCACATTTTCTCGTATTGAATATTGTAATATCACTATTGATGGGGTAAATATTGAAGACGTAAGTAGCTTCTTTAAGGATTAATTATCTACGTATTTTAACAATCAATCGTTTTAAGAATTCAGCGATAACGGATAAGTACTAATGTCATTACTACATTTTAGGTTATTTTACACGTCCCCAAAATGGAAGTGATTCACACTAAAAAAACATACGGTCGTCTCAATACATTCAGATATTATGTGAACGACGGTACGCTAGAATTGCTGAAGAGATATAATTAAAACATTTAGTACAAATAGAATCATGATCTTCAAGCGACCGAGACTCAATTTGTCGATAAATGAGAGATACGAAAAAGCACCTGGTAATGAAAATGTCATGTTATTTTAGATGGAATATTCTCCTCGTTATAGAGGATGCTAATAACAGACTTTATAATAATCTCCAACCATCAGGAGCGTTGCTGCGAAAATCTTGTTGCATCAGGCAAATATGTTAATTTAGTCGCAATTCGAAAACAATCTATAAATGATATATTTTCAATAAAAATAGTCTTGCATTCTTAAATCTTAGTTAGTATTGAATAAAAAATTCAAAAGATTTTTAATAAGAGATACCTAGAGGTTTTTATATTTTCAATAATAAAAAAAATATTTAAATGAATTTACTCGTAGGTTGCTAGGCGGGCCCTAACAAACATACTGGTTATTTCTAGGGAGGTCCTAGTACCTAATCAAATTGTTTACTGAAACCAATTAACGACTCTGAAGTTTCAGAGTTGTTCTATCAACATTACAGGGGCTAACTCATATTTTCAGATGGTAATACTCATCAAAAATAGGTAATTAATATATAAAATAATAAAAAGATATTCATGTCACACATTATCTTTTTAAATACCTATAGGTATTCAGTTTTATATAGTATTTATTTTACAATAAATCACAAATTTACATAAGATTTAAAAAAAATAATGTAACTAAGATTTTTAGATGCGTTCTTAATGCATCATATGCCCTTGTTTTGTTCTGCAAATTGAAATTATTGATGTCATCAATTTTATATGACCATTAGAAGTAGTCACTATTAACATTTTGGTATTGTTTAATGATTTATGTCTAACAGTAAGGGTTTTGTGATATAAAATCGTATTACTTTCGTCATGACTTTTAAATCCAGTCTAAAAAATCCAATATAATAATATTTTTGTTCCAAATTAATTTTAAATCTGACTTACAGTGTATTCGGTCACGCAATTTATTTATTTTGGGGTCATATTATGTAAGTACCTATACTACGAGCAGAAAAGCCTGCGGAGACAGTCATTCAGCATTTCTGTTGGTGTTAATATTTATAAAACCTACCTTATTGTATATAAGTGAAAGGAAATAACACAATTATTGTTTAGGTTTATAATATTCCAAAACCGATTTCGTCTCCGTCGTTATCAATGGGTACAAAGATAAAAATATTTAAACAATATAATAATAATTGTATTGTTGTTTTTTAACTGTCAGATATATTAACCAAAAATAACAGCAAAGATAACTGTTAATGTTTATAATTATCCAACCGAAGGATTTTTGACATGTCTCGCATGTATATGTAAAAAATAAGACACATCCAAGAGAATCTAACTACATACTAATCCGATTCACTCGAAGTCGAATGACTGTCCGCATGGAACCGTGTCATGTCACCGAAGGGTGACTTTTGTAAAGAGGTAGGCTGTGGAGATCTGAGAAAAAGAGCACACTTATCAGGTATACTTACGGGAAATAAGAATATATTACGATATTACTACTAATACATAGGTACTAATGACAACGACACACTAATTCGATAAAATTTCAATAGCTTACTGACGACATAAAATTGAGCGATGAATTTAAATTACGTATTTTCCTAAACTTTATACACATCAAAAATCATTATATTTATTTATATTATGTTATTAAATGCCATAGAATTTATTTTTTTAAATAATCGAATTTTTAATTATTTTGGACAAAGCTGCAGTCAGACAATACTATTATGCGCAAAGGTTTTAGGCTTGGCGATCGGAGCTTACCATAAAATTATTGCATACAATGCGATAGATAGACTGAGGTCACGTCCGACGTGAGTCCATACAAAAAACATCAGCATTCCTCGACGAATACTCCGATAAATACGTTGAAGACAGATGGCGCAATGTGGAATATTTTTTTAAACCTTTGACAGACTGTTCTGTAATCTGTATATGTTAATAATACATTCCTAAATACACGACAGATGTTCTTAAAAAATTAAATTTTATTATAAAATATAAAACAATCAAGTGGTTACATAATAAATATTATAAATACGTCAATATGCAATTAATAATTATTTTTATTAATAAGGTATGCTTTAAATAATCGTCTAGTTTGTAGTTATGCCTTATATACCTACAACGATATAATATAATTATGTGAAGATTTTCACTTACTAGTCAAAGTAATATAAATTTTATAAAATCATTGAATTAATGTGTGCAATATAAAATTATGTGGTGGTGTCCATAACTGTCGTATTTTTTCTTTTAATATATCTTTAATAATAATATGTTTGCTAACAGGTGCACCCTGTTTCTTTTTACTTTGGCATCTAGTTTTAGACAACTGGAATAATTTATTCGAGTTTCTCACTATAACTGAAAAATCTTCAGATATATGTCATTGCATAATAAGAAATATATTTTTAATAAACTTTTTTTTCCAACGAATAGTTCACAAGTTGTAACATTCTTTATAGAACATAATAATATATAATTTGATAAAGCCTCAGAAACATTAGAAAACATGTTGAAAAAATTATATGGTGCTGAACTTGCATTCATCAGTTGCATGATTATAAATTAATTACGTTGTAATTATGTAGATAGCTAAATTGGTAAACCACATAGGATGGAATCGAGTCCTGTCCGCATCATATTTTTTTCTAATATGTATGATTCTGATGTGTTTCCAATATATATTAAATATACTTTTATTGAATAAAAATATATCAGTATTAATTAATCTTGATTAGGTTCTCTCTACTACCATAATAATAATGAACCATTGTTGTTTAATTTAATAAAACGCATTTTTTTGTAGTACTTATTCCACTTTTAATCAATAAATTAGGACCGGTTTCGTCCGCCTCAGAAGGACATTTTCAACTGAATACATTTTTTTTATAAAAACAATATTTATCAATCAAAATCCAAAGCGACAGAAATAATATAGGTAATAGAAATAATTGTTATATTATTTCTGTCGATTTGGATTTTGTTTGATAAATATTGTTTTTATAAAAAAAATGTATTCAGTTGAAAATGTCCCTCTGAGGCGGACGAAACCGGTCCTAATTTATCGATTAAAAGTGGAATAAGTACTACAAAAAAAATGCTTTTTCTTCAATTAAACAACAATACAATGCAGTTCCACCATGAATTATTGACAGTTAACAAAATAAAAGAAAATAATGAACCAATCTCACCATCTTTATCTTTGCTAGTAAAATGTAATTATGAGCAATGCTAAAATCTGCCATAGTAGAAATTGCAATCCCAGGTTTGGGCGAACAAATTTAATGTTATTTCTTATCGAGTGTTTTTAGTCTTCAAACCAAAATAATAATTTGATTTTTTATTAACAAATGCTATGTTATGACTAGGCAGTAGTCATAGACGAAATTGTATAGTTTTGTAATAAATTTAATCTTGTTCATCCAGTGATGCCGAATAAATATATACCTATCCTTGATTCAATCCTTTTTCAAAAAAATTTAACACAATCTTCAATCTTCGGGTGCAATAATGTTTACTAAGGTTTACACGAAACGAAAAAGAAGTTATTCATTGGTAAAATTTCAAAATTTGGTAATATCGACGTTTTTTTAACCACATGACTAAAATTGTAATATCCATGGATATTTTGTCGAACTTAGAAACTGAAAACATTATTTAAAATATTATACTTATTTATTTAATTAATACTAATGCTATTTTTGATAAACATTATTAATTAAAAACTAATCTTAAAATTTCTGAATTCCTACATTTCCAATGTTTGTAATCATTTTGGGATTAAGAAATCTAGTGAGATTACGGAATTGCAACCCTAATACATACCTAGATAATTTTGTTTCACGAATAATGTCATAATTTTGATTATGTAGATAACGCAATCCGCCATATTATTTTATTGATGACGGTGCCTTCCTTAAGTGGTAGATACATTGAACTACATTCTCATAGTTAAATATTACATTTTACATCACGTAATAAATAAATCCTGTAGGTACCCCTTGAAAATATATGTAGACAGCAAGCAGTTTTAGAGGAGACAAATAATTTGTGTTAAAGGTTATTAAATTAAAATAATAACATAACTTACTCTTTTGCCACCGCCTCCTCCACCGCCGCCCCTTGCACCTCCTCCTCCCCCACCTCCTCCACCACCACCTCCACCTCCACCGCCGCCACCACCACCACCACCACCACCTCCACCTCCACCACCCATAGGTGGAGGAACCGCCTTAGATCCTATGTAAAGGCTTTCCGTTCTTTTAGGTTGGGCCATAGAAGGAATAATGTCTTGGCCTAAATTTCTCTTCCGCAATAACACATCCTCAAACGGTTGATTCTGTCCTTCCATCTGCGATTGGTTCATGACAGAGTAGACGGGCGTCGCCGCTCTGCTCTGTCCTTGTCCAGTTAACACCGCTCCATTACCAGTCATCGATACCGGGGTAGGAGCTCTCATTTGAGAAGAGCCTCTCGCACTTCTGTCGGGTTCCATTCCGCTCTTGTCCACGGAGGGCTGTCTCGATCCGCCTCCGCCGATGCTGAGTCTCCCGGTGACTCTCGCATATCTATCGACACTCGAGTCTCTACTAGGCGGTCGTTTGTAATGGTCAAAGTGGTCTATGGATGACTGGTTTACCAGCGGCGGTCTCTCTCCGACTTGTCTCGAATTTCTTCGTATCGATTGCCCATAAGGCCCGTTGTTCATTGCACTCTGAGGCATTCTCGAACCGTCCATCTGCGATGGCGTCGCACCGGGGGGAATGGAGTTGGGCAGATTCGGGACTCTATTTTGCTCCTGTTGGTTCATGTAAGGATCTACGTCCATCTGGCCGTAGTTTTGGTATTGATTTTGGTTCATTGTATTCTGTTGTTGATAAGGCTGCCGTTGATTGTATGAATTTTGTTGCTGGTTGTAATTCGGCATCTGCGGTGGTTGGCCATATTCATTTTGTAATGGACTATTGTCTTGTCTATAGCCAGGCTGCTGTCCGTATACATTTTGTTGCTGATAATTACCGGATGGGCCTTGTGGGAAACTAGAAGACATTTGTGGATCAGCCATTGAGTTTTGCTGCATCGGATTTTGGTTATAATTCTGTTGACTCTGGTAATTTGGCATCTGCTGTTGAGGTTGCTGTCTATAACTAGGTTGTTTGGAAAAGTTCGATTGCTGTACATTATTTGGCTGTACGGGGGGATAGTTATTGGGTGGTTGACTATTATTGGTCTGTGGTAAGTTTTGCGTGGCATACGCCGACGCGGGTGCAGGGTAGGCAGAATTGTTTTGCGCCGCAGGCGGTGGATACGCATCGGAAGACCTTCTGGAAGAAGCGAACGTCGTCTTCGGTTGAGTAGTGGGCTGGTTAATCGTCGAAGGGTTCGGCACCGTCGGCTGATCGAAACTCTTCGTGGGAGGATGGAGAATCGATTTTCCCGGTACCGCATCGTCTGGAGGAGGCTTGAATTTCTCTCGTATTCGTAACCTGTCGATTCCCGGTTGCTTGAAATCGGGAGCAAACTGTTTGGCAGTTACTTGAGCCAAGTCGGAGTCTTCCTTGGCGTGGTCTGCGGCCATGTCAGCTTGGTCCGCTTTTGATCGTGCGGTCGCTGTCCTGAAAACAAGAAAATAGCCTGATTAATATAATTAACTCAAACATTTATCGTTCATATAATTTGTGTGAAAAAAATGTAATAAGTATTTTTCACACAACAGTCAATCGACTATCAAAACGATTTTACTACGCTCCTATGCGGGACCCTGAGAGTCAAAAATCTCGATTCCTTTCTAGTACCTACATTTATAGATAACTAGATTTTAACCCTACTAAGCCATTTTTTGGCATTTTATGTTTTTGTGTACTAAAATCATTTTTAGTTGCCCAATGTAGTTCGAAAAAAATCAATACAAAACTTGCAATTGTAAATATTGGCTATTGGCAATATTTAAATTAAAAACTATGAGAAGTTGTTCTCTATTCAGTAAGATTCTGTGTCGTAAAACTATACAATATATTATCGACTATAATAGAAAAATATAGGAACATAGTTAAACGAATGGCAAAACCCACCTTGATATGGCGATGTCCGCCTTCTGCAGGGCAATTTTGGAAGCTCTTTGTGCCGCATTAACCGCAGCATCGATCCTCTCCCTGAACTTGGCACTCCCGATCGAGAACATCTGCTTTTTCTTCTGGCTCTTCACGAGGACGTTCTTCTTGTACTTTCCCTCCTCCTTGGTCCCGTCCCTGAAGATGGTGACTCCGTACCCATACTTCTTGTTGGCGAACCACTCTCCTTCGTAGCGGAGGCCGTCACTCCGTTCGCTGATTCCGAATCCGGTTCTTTTGTCGTGCTTCCATTCACCCATGTATGTTTCTGTTACGCCACTGTCGAGATGACCGTCCTGAAAAAATAGCACAATATTAATTACAGCCAGTAGCGTCTATCATAAAAATGTTATCTTTAAGCCCACATGCATTCTCTCCACCACCCACCACGTTTCCACACCGTTTTGAGCATATTTCTCTAGCATATCGAAGAAGAACCGTCATTCTGAGACCGCGAGTATGCGCTATATGAGAAATACAGTCGAACTTGGTTATTATGAGGAAGATGGGACCGACTGAATTTGCTCGTTATAAGCGGTACTCGTTGTATCAAAGAATAGGTGTTATGAGCGGCCACAACAAAAAAAGTCGAAAATAAAAAATCTGAAAACCATCGTAAAAATCCCCGAAATAAGCTGGCCTGCATAAACTACAAAAGAAGTTGTTTATTGTAATGAACGCTGGTAGGTACCTACAGACTTCACAAACCTTGGATTTTTCAACCATATGGGTGGATACTTTTTCATTATTGTCGGCAAAAACAACAATTAGGTAAGTACTTAGACACTTAACTAGTGTCATAAACGTAATCCATCTCCGGCGGCATCCTGTTTGATTGGATTTTATTGCTTAGGGTCGAAATGTTTTTAAACGATCGACACATTAACAGTATTCTAGCTCGGTATATCCGATAACTCTCTCGTTATAACAGTGAATAAATGTATGGAGAAAATCATAAACCAAAATGTCAACGAATGTTTCCTCATTACATCCGAGATCGTAATAACGGAGTTTGACTGTATAATATGTTCCCGCTCGATCGACTGAATCTGCTAACTAATTAATCTGCATGGAAACTAGGTTCAACAGAAAACCACCTGGATGTCATACAGAGTATAGTGGTCTTTTCAATCGACATGTGGATATTTCCAGTAGAATGTGATAGGCTCTTATTAGACCAAACTAACAGACCTTGGTGGCGAAAGCACCATGACCAGTTAACTCATTTAGTGCTAACGGAGTCGTTGGCCATTATATATAATTAACGTATTATTAATATTAGGCTGCCTTTAAATAGCACAAAAATTCAGTACATAGGTAAATAGCCAAATCCTATACCGGAATCTATCAAATAGAACACGGTTTAGCTCCACAGGAAGACAATTCATTGACTGCGATATTGGTACTAACACTACTAATGTCATGTATAAAAAAATATATCTTTTAATAAATACGAAACTCATATGTAACGAATTTCATAATTTATTATCTTCCAGACAGTGGCACTCACAAGCGGTCCCTATTATACCCATGGTAAGATTATTTCCCGACACATTTCTTATTATTATTATTCAAACACAGGAAATACCTGTGAAAAATCATATACGCGTCTTCACTATTTTACAACGTTTTTCTTAGGTCGTATTCTTATTTGTCCGGTGGTTGTTTGTCCGGTACAAATCTTGCAATCGATTTTTAACTAACTTCCCGACTAGCTAGACATTTGAAACTTTTAGAATATATCAAAACACGATGCGAATGCATTTTTTTAATACTTTTAGTCATCTTTAAGTAGAATTGAATTCATTTTTAGTTAATTCTGTTTTGTATGAAAAGTTATTTCGATACGATTATTGGTTGCTAGGTGGTCCTAGCAACTAAATTATTAAATAATATATACGTACGTTACTATAGAAATCAATATGAGTGTCAAAATGACATTTCAGTATTATTTCTATCAAATACATTTTTTTTGATCGTTTAAGCTAGTCAAGTCAAGTTTATATGATTCAACAGAAAATTTAAAAACGTCGTATATAAAAAGTTCTTTTTATCTTGTAATTATTATATAGGTAGTTTAATCGCTTTTTATGAAGCACATTTTTACAATTAATTTTGGTTAAAATTAATCATTAATATAATATGTAGTTATTAATTAACAGTATAATGGCGTATACCCTAAACCCTATTTTAATCATATCTATTTCCTAATCAGATCAACTACCAAGGGTAATAAGCTCTTCGTCAATGGGTATATAACAATAACAAGTCCTAAAGATGACGACGTTAAAAAACTATTTGACCATGCTACCTCAAAATATGTTACCCACATAATACAATTATTGAGAAAATTAATCGCAATTTTAATTTTGAAATTTATATCGCACTTACTATCATTTTTATCTGTACTTTTTAAGTTTTATTAAAATAAGTTTTTTCCTTCCTTCCTTCGACCATGTCCGATCATAATAGGATCATATGGGCCTCCACAGAGTGGAAGTTTTTTAATTATGATAATCCACTAGTATTCGAGACAAGAAAATAATTAATATGTTTTTATTACTGAGTGTGTAGGTATATAATAATAGCAATAATGATTTTATATCTTTCTTTAAAAATAATCTTCGTGGTACATTAAAATTTTTTGCTTTAGTGGTCAAGTGTAAGGAACGATAACCCCTTCGATCAATAACGGTATTTGAGCTAAAACAAAAGGGTTGACTTTGGAGGGTTGTTCACGCGGTTTGCTATTTGATAGATCGATCTTGGAATTTAATGTGTCGATGATTGACTGTTTTTTTTATATATTATACATTTAATTCACATTATATAACAAGTTATATATTACAATATTTTTCCATAGATTTAAATCTCTTCACTTCACAGGTCGAGTAATATGCAAAAAATTAAATAATCCGTTCTAAAAACCCTTCAAATTCATCAAAGTTTGTGAAAATGCTTAGTTGTTTGACGTTACCAACCAGGTTGCATAGAAAAAGATTAGGTAAACATTTAATAATGAATGAACCACGGTACATGATAATAAATATTATCTAAAATAAAAAAATCATTTAAAAAAATGCTCAAAACACTAAAAAAACGGACAAATGAAAGAAAATGTTAGAAAATGATAGTTGTTAATAATTAATAGTATCTTTTTCTCATTGAATCAATATGAATAGGTGGGTATTATAAACATATACAGTTTAAACTAATACATTATTTTTTTATGATTAACCCATCGCAGATTGTTTCTTTGATAATAATTGTATCAGTGTTGCTTTAACACAATTATATGATACTTCTACCTATTAGACAAATCCTAGAATATTTTTTTGGCCGAGTGTGATTTCAATTTCAAATTGCTGCAAATTGGTAGAATTCATTGTTTATTCTCCTAAGGTGCAGAACTAACTTGCCATTGATGATGCCAGTTGATAGGGCAATAACTGTGTTCAATCATGCCATTTCGAATATTAGCATATTTAACTATGTTACTCTTTTTATACTGCTTATTATATCTTTATTTTTGAATACCAGTTTAATATTGTTTCCTTATTTTTCCCCCATGTCATGTTGTGAACGTCTTGAATTTGTAATTGGTAGACTTCAATATATGTGAATAAATAAATTTAAATTTAATTGGAATCTTTAAAGCAAAATATGAAGGATTAATAATTACCTCGACAACAAAACTGGCGTTGGAGTCAGTGTGAAGAGAAGCGTTGGTAACTCCTGAATGCGAACTCTCCGTAGAGACCCAAGAAGCCGTGGATCCATTCGATCGGATGGATCCCGAACCGGTTCCCCGCTTCTCCAGGTCTCCCGTGCTGTGCTGCTTTCTGATCTTCAAACCCTGGAACAATAATATTTCCACGGTTCACAAATATGTGCATATTCCTTATAATGTACACACCTTAACATATTGCAGAATTGCATGTGAATCTAATGAGCGATACCTATTATGTTACCTATCTAATATGGTAACCAAAACGCGTTAAAAATTAACCAGACACAGTGATAAAGTAATACATTCATTCTCTCGTATGGCGGCAGGGTGAAGAGTAGGTAGGTACATCATAAAAATATGCACAGAAACAAAACCACAGGTATTATACTAAGTCTCCCAGCTCCGGACAGTCCTTGTACCCCAAGACACGAGACTCTTTCTTCTCGTCTGTGAGTTCCGGGTTCAATTCCCGATGAGGTCACAATTAATACACCTATGTGATTTTTGAAAATTCTGTGTATTTCTGTGATTGTTTCACTTGTACAAGTACCACTTGACTGTTATTGCGTTTCATGACATATTATAATAATAATAAACAATAAAATACAATAACAAACAAATAAAAAGAAAAATAAACACTACATCATGTTGTCTGATATGATTCTAAAGAGGCACTGGTGGAAAGCAATCCAACGCCTTTTTATGGATGGGAATAAGTCTCCCAAGGAAGACGTATAGGATACAGGTTTCATGAGCATGCTCAGTAGTTTTGATTTCTTTCCATTCACACAAAGGATACTATTTTAACCCTCGCTTATTTATTATATAATATGCACATATGATGTTTACGATACTTTACGAGTTCTACTATTTGGTATATTATCACCAGATTACAATTCCTCCCCCAGTTACCCGCCATGCATGGCGACAGAATTCTCCAAGTTCATCGTTCCTTTAAACCACTTATTGTCCCGCCATCCAGATTTGTCTACTTAATTACCAGAGAGATGCTCCCACAGTCAGATTTAAAAAAAATAAAAACTACTTATACTCCCGTAGAGTCGCAGTGCTACGCCTGAGCTACGTTGGATGAATCTATGACAATACTGGCGACTACGGCAGTGGCGTAGAGCTAAGCATTTATCTTTTAATTTGTATTACCATTATAAACAATTGAATTAATTATGAGTATAAAACAAAACATATTAATATATATATCATCGATCAAGGTCGAAATACTACAGGGTGAAGGCCTTCCCTAGCTCCTCCACTCCTCGGTCACTAATTTTTCGCTGCAACGTACATTCACCGAATTTTATGAGTTTGCCTATCCAGCGGATTTTAGAGAGTTTCTACGGTAGTTTAGTACCACTGTATGACGGCATTACTTTAACGGTTGTCCACTCACTGACCGACATGTCCAGCCCATTGTCATTCCATCTGCTTTCTACTTCATCTACTATTGCGTTTCACATGCATACTTGAGCACTGGTAGCACACGTTTTTGAACATTTTACGCTTAAGACACAATGGGAGGTCACTTTTGAAGATACTATTTAGTAGATGTACTCCGTGCAAGTTTGATTCCGCGTACAATCTTGTCATACATTTCAGCATCAATTGACATTTGTTTCCAAGACAGACGCAGTCGTTTAGTCGCTCGATTAGAGTAGTGTCTCATTTTAATAAAACCGTAATTCATCTAATGTATATAGTCATCAGAGCTATTGCAAACAAGTAATGATGACGATCTCCTCACTACCTCATATTTTCCAAGTTATTCAGATACTTTTAGCCATCCTTCATTATTGTAGGTACTTGTAAAGTAGTTGTGTTTTAAATTTTGTCACATTTGAGGTTTTAGCCGCTCAACGACAATATACTCATTAGAAAACTGGATCACGTCTTCCCAAATACATATTAATTCACGTGAATAGCTTTTAAATTAACAGTCAACTTTGCGTAATATGTAGGTACCAACATTCTGGCATTGTTAGTGAAAATCTAATCTATCTCTCGTATTAATAATTAAAACATATTTTGTATAATCTAAAGCATGGGTAGCCAACCTTTTCAGCAGCCGGGCCAGATTCTAAAAATTAAACTTTCTACCGGGCCGCACAACCAATTTTTTTATTATACAAAACAAAAAATAAATATATATTATATATTAATAAAAAAACAAAATTGAAAATCCAACATATTTATTAGATTAGACTTTTTCTTAAATAATAAAAAATAATAAATTTTAGTGAGAAGTTTGATTTTGTGCGGCAGGACTAAGTGTATCGATATCGAGTGAGGTTGTTCGTACACGCAAACAGTTTTCCAATTGCACATCAGTGATTCATGTTCTCACTTGGGATTTGATATGCATCATCCGACTAAAAAGCTCTTCACACGTGTAAGTGTTTCCAAATAGCGAAGTCATCATTAGAGCATGTTTGTAAAATGCAGGATATTTCTCCTTGTCCAAATATGTTTTGTAAAACTCTTCCAAAACAACGTGATGGAATTTCTCCTTCAACTGTTCATCGCAACATATTTCACAATGTTCCATTTGTAAATTTCCCGGTAATAAATTCACGTCTACGGAGAATGGCGTTGCAAATGCAGCAAAAAACACACGGTGCTTTTTAAAATCTTGAGCGAATATCGAATCTCAATTTGCAAAATTAGCACATCTAGCGGCAGCATTTGATATTATTTTTTCTCGCTGCTCCACGGCCCACAAGCTGACGCCCAGTGGGCCGGATGCGGCCCGTGGGCCGCGGGTTGGCCACCCATCATCTAAAGACATGTTTTATTATTGTTATCGAATAATAATTTGTACCAAAGCAGTAGATTTCAAATTTCACGGCGTTACTGCTCGTGCGAACCTATACCGATATCAAAGCTAACGAATGAATCAAACGACACCAGCAAGTAGAAAACCTCATAGCTCCTAAGGTCGACGTGAGATTAACTATTCCATCACTCGGAAAGTCGTGATATTAAAAGACAACCCTCATCAGACTGCACGGTGACTTTCGTCAAGGATTATTTCAACAAATATATCGCAGGTGAACTGGCAGTTTACGAATATTCAAGGACGTTTCGTAAAATAATACATTATATTTTTATAGTAACATACACCATACGCCTTTAGTGGAGTAGTTTACTTGTATATGTGTATTATTGTCTTATCGTAAAATAATATTATATTAAAATAGGTGCTGTAAAAGACAGGGCCGGCTGGAGGAAAGTGCTGAAGTATGTTAAATATTGATTCATACTCCAATCGGGAGAAGACGCAAAAGTATTTATTAATTGAACTGACATGTACGCGGTAGTAATGACTTTGAAACTAAGTTTTCTATGAAATCTCCAATTAGAAAATTTGTAAATTAAATTTTACCAAAACTTTGTTTTCAAACAATTAAATACTCGTAGGCTAAATTACTATTGTAACTTTTAACCAGAGTAAATTATACATAGAGTTCGACAGAGTGAAGGTTATAGGTAATATTATATTATTATTGAACTCTGTTATTACTGAGTCTTCGCTCTGAAGTAATTGGCGAAACAACGTGTGAATTTTGTTTAAATCCGAATCCTCAACCCTTGACTTATTTATTCATCATGGGTGTAAAAAGAATTAGAATAATATTTTAAAAACTATTATTTAATTTTACTAGTTTTTTGTAATTGTACATTTACTATAATTGTAAATCATTTTATATTCATTAACGTTAACATTAACAAACATTAACGTGTGTAAACTTAATATAACAAACACATATTTTTATAAATTAGTCGGATATGAAATAACCTACCGATAGCAGTCCTTTTTTGGTCTTTTCAACGAGGCTATTTCTTCTTGGCGGCGGTTCATCAGATCGCGCCTTGAGGACGAAACCGCCTCTGGAATCGTCCATTCGATGGTTCCTCTTCTCGGCGGGGTCAGGCGTCGGAGCTTCTCGTCCTCCGGAAACTCCCCCGCCCGTACCCGGAGGGGCATCCCCGACGGACCTCAGCGAGGTCAGGGACGCCCTCACGCTCTTGTTGGGGCGGTAATGAGATGCCAAGCCGAATGGCGCTGATGCGCGGACACCGTAGCCGTGTCGCATCCCTCGCATCCATTGACCTTGGTATGTACCTGGAAAGAAAGAACATATATTGTTATTGATATGAAACATATTAAATTTTGGAACCCAACATCAGTCTTTGTAATCTTTATAGGTATACCTACTGTAAAACATGAAGTAAGTTTATTTTCTCCAGATTTGAGTGTATTTTGTATGTGTTAAAATCAACGATCTCTTGTTTATTTTTTTGCTATAAACAGTCTGTCAATTAAAAAATATTGTCAGTATTGTAATTTTTAAAGGTAAAAAACATCTATACATCAGTTTCAAAGTGAACTGATTAAAGCCAGCCGTAACACCTCAACTGCGATAGGTCCGAATAGAGCAACACCAAATGAGACAATCTAACGCATTGTACTAACAAGATCCATTTAAGAGAACTATGTTGTACCCAGAATAAGAAGCTGACGACAAAACCAAGTCTAGGCGAATACTTGTATGGACTTTTGTGGCATATTGTTTTTGTAATAGTTTGGCACAAGAGTCTTAAACTTATTCGATCTAACGCGTCCTTGAAAAGTCAGTACATAAAAATTGCAACAAAAAATACAAAACGCCGTCCTCATTTCATATTCCACGTTGATTTTTGATACTTCTTTTTGATCAAAGCATATCTATATGTAAGGTTCTGATTTTATTTTTATTTTTAAGGAACTGGGGAAATGATGAGTTGTATACGGAAAACTATGATTATTTAAACGGTTCAGTGAAAATATTGAAATATTCCGCGGCGGCCCTGTAAAGCAGTGGTGGCGCTCCAGGGCGTAATACAGAAAAATTACAATCTCTCTTTTAGCCATTTTTAGCATCTCTAATATTGTAACAAAGGGGAAGATTGTATACCCACGATATTTCAAATATGGAAAAACAATGTCATTTATTAAGATATCGGATTTAGGTATAAATTTTAAAATAATCGTGCAATAAGCTCCGATAAATCCGAAAATAATAAATGTATAAGTATTTCAACAAGTGAATTATATTTTAAATATATTTTCTCATATTTCTGTAATTCCTAAAAATAGGATGTTTCAGGTGAAAATCATAATATGTATTTTTCTCGACCTGTATCGAATTAATAATTACCGGATACAAAAACAATTCATTTTGTTTAAACAAATAATTAACTCTTAAAAATGTAAAATAGGTCTACGCTATTGCAGTGATATCTATGTCAATAATTGTGTACATAACTAATAATATTATATTATAATATTATATACTAATAACTTAAGTATACTATGTCTTATTATTGTGAGCACCTCAACAACAATTGCCATTTCACAGTAACATTATTTCTCACGATATTAAATAAAATACACTTTATTTAAAAATAAATTACCTGTAGGCTTTGAGACATCTTCGCTAGATGTCGCTATGTTATATAAATAATAATTCTTGCCCAATAATTTATATTTAGTAAAAAGTATTTTTTTAAATATAAAAATATAAGTAGACACTGACAGTAATACTGATCGTGTAAGGTCGATAAAACATGGGTGCCATTTTCATCAATACTGGTCATTATAACTGAAGCCGTATTACGGTCAGTACTACGCTGTAACGTTTAGGTATTTTCTGACATCTGTAGATATCGCAATACGTATGTTAATTATAAATATTAATAAATAGTCATTATGCTAAATTAAAATATTTACGTACACCTTAATCGCCATTTAAAATGGATTATTCACGACATTCAGGCAAATTGAAATATTTATCAAAAGTCATATCGACCTAACCGCGGGTTTTTTATTTATTCGTACACGTTATATCGTGGTCACGCAACTGACAATGAAAATAGATGTTTGAATTACAAAACATTGTAGTTTAATTAATGAAATTGACAACAAATCACGTACCTAATGCATAATTTTGAAAACACTTCTGAGAAAATATGTTATAACCAATAGACAGAATCTTTTTGAAAAAAGTAAGACACCCTGCAGGAATCGAACCTACATCTCTCGGGTATCGCGCCCACGCACATAGACCACTATGCTAAAGGAGTCGTACTTAATTGCGACAAATTTTAACTAACTGATTTTAATATTCAGTGGAGCACTTTCCAAATTGAGCTACTATTGGCGATCGGCTTTTGCATTTTAAATCAAAGAAGATATTACTTTAATTACTAACCGACGTCACGGGTCACTTCAAGGTTTTTTGTTGTAACTTACTTAAGCTTGCTAATAATATTTAAGTAACTATTTTTGTTATTCAACGAATACTTCACAAGATTTTTAAGAATGTAACATTCTAATTATAATGTATGTTCAATAATTAGAATGTTACATTCTTAAATCTTATTCGTTGAATAAAAAGTAGTTAATTAAAAATCACGTTATATTTAGTGTATTTCCATGAATTTTAGAATATAATATTAATATATTAACAATAACAAAATAAATAATAATTTTACAATCTTAATAACTGTTTTTCAATTTCAACTAATTTAAAAACAAAAACTAGTGAATTTTTCCGAGAATGGCTCAATCATATATTTATGATTTCTGGAGATAAATATATAGAGATAAAGAATTACAAATTAAATATCTATTTTTTGTAGTGTCAAATTATAGTAAGAAGCTGACCTCAATAATAAATTCTGCATATCCGTTTTTCACTTACTCACTCATCCATTGACGCAAACGCCAGATAATAGCTAACCGATCTCAGATAATCTAAGATAATCGATCTCAATAAAAAGAATATCGACTGTGGAAAGGAAAAGGGGCGTAAGCCTCAGTTTTTGCAAATTGGGGTTTATTTGTTATTAGCAAAGTATTCAACTCAATACAATATGGTATGCCCAAAGGATTTAAGCTGCAAATGACAAATTATTATCAAAATTTAGCTTTTAGTTTTTAGAAATGAAGGGCGTGTAAATTTTACGTCCAGGAAAAGGGGCTTAAACCACATCAATGACATTATAAGTCGTTCAAGCAATCTTTTGTGGTAAGGAAAAGGGCGGTAAGCAACTTAATCCGTAAATGTATGAGGATAATGGCAGTTTTAGTAAACGCTGACGGCCGGTTGGTTCAGGTATGAACCATAATGAAGATTAAGCCACCTAACAGTCTCGCCCGCTTGTTTGACAGTGAACACGTTTTTCGACACTCTCTCCATTAAAATTCATTTAAAGTATACTAATCAAGTGAAAATGGCAATAGAAAGAAGTTAAAATATTCTTAAAATTTGTGTTGTTAACATGGATGGAATAAACAACACAAACAAAAATGGTAAGTCCTTAAAATTACGCCTTGAAATTTCTATGCCGCACAAGTGAAGCGTCATCGTTAATTCTCTGTAAATTGTTATAAAACATTATGTTACAACTTATTATGTGTCTTAATCATTGGTTAATGATCTCTTGTTCATATTAGATGATAACATTAATAAAATATTTGCTATATTTACTACAAACACCGCCGTGCTGTCTATAGGTTATGTGACGTGTCAAACACAATATTCTAAACTGAACTTGGTCCTAAATACGCTTATATTTACGATTAAAATCATTGTAATGGACAAAAATTATAATTATGCACCGTATTATTTATAGTAATAACATAAATCTCGAGTAAAATGCGTTTTGTTTTAATTTGTTGTCAGGAGCCACTGATCGAAGTGACAAGTGATTGCCAAGAACCAAATACATCCGCAAATATTAGTTATTTCATATGTGTCATAATTATTGTAAATAACTAAGATTAGCTTGAATCAATATACTTATGTCTATCTATATATAATAAAATATTTGCTATATTTACTAATATTATTATTACTATTATGTAATGATTATGTGTCATTTATGATTCAATAAAATACGTTTTTTTCTGAAAATAATAAATTATGATTATTCTAATTTTAACCTTAATATAATTAAACCATGGGAAATGAAAAAATATTAAATAAACACCTAGTGAAACACTATAAAGAAATACATTCACAAGAATTTCATTTAAAATAAGTGAGAAAAAAGGCTATTTGCTGCGTAAGTCCACTGTATTTTATGAATACGACATTTGAAATTGGTAAGGAAAAAGGATGTTATTATCATTTTTATCGGTTTTTCTCTAATAACTTACGTAATTAATGTCAGATTGGGAAAATAATGCACCAAATTATTAATCATTATGCACTTTAAGACTGTGTATATTTTTTATTTTGATTTTGACAGAAAATCATTGAAAAAACGTTTTTTGCTCCTCCTGTAAAATTTGTTTTGTGTGGATTACGCCCTTTTTCCTTTTTACAGTCGATATTATTTTGATTGTATAAATAACGAATAATAATTCATCGGAAATGTCACTCGAATATACGTTTCCGGGGCGTTACTATCTCCATCTCCGTGTCGTCCCGCACAACATCTCATTGTACCGAGATGCGGACCTCGAATCCGTATCATAAGTTTAGTATTGTAACATTACTGTAACATACTATTGTACCGACTGTTACGCCGCAAATAAAACTCGCTCCTCCATCCATCAGACAAAGCACCAAATCTCGACTTCTCACCTCTTCTTCTGACGACCCCTTCATCATGAACTATGACACGTCGACGACTCCCACAGTAGTAACTCAAATCGAACCTCACATTGATGACGCCCAAGCAACCTTCTGATCAGCAAGTTCAACAAGATGCTGAGGGGAAAAGACACAACTGTCCATGCCGCAACCTTTTACCGGCAAGTTCATCAAGGTGCAAAGGGGATACGAGACCCTACCACAACTATATCTATAGGTATTGTTACAATACAAAAATGTATACTGTGTTATTATCTTGTGCATGATTAAATGGTGTTTGTAGTTGTAATAGAAACTGTACCGAAAATGTATTCGGTCGCGTGATATTCTTAGATTATTACCGGAGTAATGTCCGAAAGTTGGAAAAGTAAGAAGGAAAAGTTGGTCTTTTGACGTCGAGCTTAGAAAGTTTTCCACAGTTTATGTCTTATTGCAGCAGTGAAATAAAAAAAACAACCCTTACACTAAAATAAAATAAAAACAAACACAAGCTTTTGCTAGTTTTATGGCGGCCAACAACTTAGGTACTTAATTTATTGCTGAAAAAATGCGGGAATATTGTTCTCGTACAAAATGGCGGTGGCATTAGGGAAAGTTGAAAAAGTGTAGTTCGTAATAATAATTATTACACAAATGTCATGGCCTCCGACTGATTCGTTATGGCTAAAGTTTTGTCGTTAATTTTGAATCATAATATTTCGTGTGTTCGTATCGTATTATGATATTATCAGAAATGTCAAATCGTGTCATTAACCTTTGCATTCGATAGAAGGCATATTAGTAGATATATGCCTATATTATAATGATAAAAATATTTTCTAAAGTCATTGATTCAATACAGAGGCTCACATATTTTAATGCCAATTACCTATATTATAACTGTTTGGTTTGGTCAATTATTTGGTTGTTTCCATCTTTCACTATTTAGTTTTGAGGCATAACAGCGATGCCTTTAAATTGGTTACATGTAAGTTGTACGTATGCAGTTCATCGTGGGACACTATTCGTGCGCCGCAGTACGTGAAACATGAGTTCGTATAACATTTTATCAAATCACGAGTTCTTCGTTGAACATTTCACCGTGGAATACATTTGTACGAATCTTACAAAATGCGGCGATAGTTTGCAAATAGTACTGTTCCAATTAGATTAACCCTAACCTAACCTAGTAAAGACATCCCCACATGTTGTAGCATACGTACAAATATATTACACGGTGAAATGTTCAACGAAGAACTCGTCATTTGAATGTTACACAAACTAATGTTTCACGTACTGCGGCGCACGAATAAGTGTCCTGCGGTGAACTTTTTACGTACAAATTTCCGTATACGCTTTAAATTGTAGTGGTGAAAGCTAGAAATTTGAAAAACCTGAATATCTCCGATATCTATAAAATAAAAGCCAAATACCGGATCTTAAAAAAATCCCAGATAATTCTGCAATTTTTAGTCACATGTCTAGAAGGTGAAAGGATAATTTGAAAAGGATCGACGCGAAAAACGAATTTTTCGATAGTCTGATAAAGCGAAGAACGCTCTTCTCAATACCGTCAACACGTCAACGAGAAGTTAGCGGGAACTGAACCCAAAAGTTATGTTAGCAGATTCTAGCTAGTTTTAAGTGCCATGAAAACATACCGGATTCCATTCCTTTACTTATTTTCCCCAGCGTTAACATTGAGTTGGTTACAGTAGCTTCTTACTAACATATTCACGTTAGTGAATCGTATTTCACCTATTGAAATATTGATCAGTTGAGACTCCCAGCGTAGTTGCATACTGGAGGAATCTTTTAAATAATTCTCATACGCTGTGTTCTATGAACGAAAACGCTATAAAATAATTGGAGAGCTCTTGTGACAGTCAGTATTTTGAAATATGTAGATTACACCTCTCTTTTCGTTTGTTTCTAAGGGTTAGGAATAAATAAGCACATCATGAATAATTAAGAATACTAATTGACAACCCGGACATTATCAACCTTAGTTTCATATTTTCATGAATGAATTATGAAGTTCATTCGAACTTACAAATCGACGTTTATAAACGACGACAAAATATATAGAAGTTTACTACCAGAAATACTATTTCTTGTATATAAAACACACAAAATCTAAAATATTTATATTCATAGTGTCATAAATCGTTTAATTTTATTTAAGTTATTTATTATAATACAGAAAGATTTATAAAATGCATTTATCACTTGGTATTTACATACCATGTGTTTCAGTCAAATAGTGAGAAACAATATTACATAAACTAAAGCGTTACATTTTGATAAGTAGGTACCTACTTATACTAATAATTGCTAAAGCGAGCTACTTACTATACGAGCGAAACACGTCTCGTAAAATATTTTTATATGAATACCAATTAGTGAAGAATACATTCTATGAATTAGAACTTAATAAATACAGAATCTATTGATTTTTCTCAAAATGATGATCTCTTTACATTGTCTCTACAATGACCTTGAACACCTTACGGGAAACATATTAGTTTTACGTTACGTTTTACGAGAAATGGTCGTTCGGTATTTTGGTGTCTTTTTCAAATTATGCTCTGGATCTAAGCGCATGCTAATAATATGTTAATTTTGTCATGCGCCGTGAGTTTTAAACCGGCGACCCACGAGCATTCTGTCATCTGTTCATCGCGGTCGCTTCAAAAGCCATTTCTTTACAAAAATCTTACAACAATCAACTATTGTCAGTATTTTTGGAGAATTATCGCGAAAAGAAATCTCGATCACAACCTCAAGTATCGATATTAACAACAATCTACAGATGAAGCAAACGAAATGTATTATTATTGTATCATGGTGGCTTTCCACCAAATATTACCTGAAATCGAATGGATTATATTTTATTTGACTTAGTCATTATTTTTCTCGGCCATACGCCAGTCGGTGAAAGAATTGTTATCATTTTATGGGGTGGCACGAGACATAAAACACACTTCACAGAGCAACCGCTTGGCATGTTTTTTTGGCAGAGTTACTTTTATAATGCTTTTAGTAAGTAGGTACCTACATGGATAATAAAGAAAACATTGGCTTTAGTATTATGAAGCTTTACACCTTCATACAGAAGGTTATAATATTTTTAGAGTCTGAGAGTACTTTGTAAAGAAGATTACAAAGATCTACAGATACTATAGTATCCAAAATATGTTGAAGAAAACCTTCTTCTATAGAGATAGAGCCGAAAAATATTTGGAAAAAAACGATTATTTTTTTGCAAAAATTTCATCAAAACATCAAACTATAATTTTCTTCAGTGATTGTTATGGAAATCACAGAAGGCTCATTCTGGAAGAAGAATCATTATCTTCGATTGGTCACAATGTTCTGAAAGTGTGATTTTGAACCTATGAGATCGCAATCATGACCTTTAGTGGATCAAAACTGTATCCCCGTTAGGTTATTGCAATACCGGTATTTCAAAACCGGTATCCCAGTATTTTTCGACCGAAATGCCGGTTTTAAAAATCAAATAATAACCACATACCATATTTTCGGTATTGAAAGTGGAAATAAATGTATTAATAAACAAAAAGACTTAACATGACTGTATTTTTTATCGGATTACGCGTTGTCTGGTTTACTTCCGTCGCTCTTCATCGTACATGGTGACATGCTATAACATATTAATATTTTAAAGAAAATTTTACACACGTTATATGCATTGGTATATACTTCTGTATATTATTATATTATTTTTTCCAATTATTTTACGAATACCGGTATTCAATAGGAAATACCGAAATACCGGTACTGATATTTTCATTCGATATTGCAATCCCCGTGTCAGACTTATCGGACGCAAACTAGATTGCGAGACTGATATTGTGCTACAGACGTCTGAAGGGAGCTTCAACCTGGCTTGCCTGTTTTTTAAGCCGACTGCATTCACGAATGTCGCTAAATATGATCTACAGAGTGTATACGGCAGAGGTACGAGATGCTGGTATGATCTAGAAAGACGTAAGAAGACTGACGAGTGACAGGTGCTCATGGAGGCGCTGTATGGTATCCATATACTCCAGCCAAGGGGAGGAAATGACCTTAGAAGAAGAAGAATAAATAAAACTAAAATCCCACCTGTCAATATAGCCCACCTGACGAGATTCAAATTCAGTTACTTTGGGTGTGGAGCGTATTTTTACAGCTGATGGAGTGCGAACAATATGAATAGGTACTGTTCGGTTATACCGGAGGCAGCGGAAAACGCATTTTGAAAATAGCCGATAAACTGGATTATTTGTTAGGTTAACCTAACCAAACCTAACCTAACCTAACCTAACCTAACCTAACCCAACCTAACCGAACCTAAACTAACCCAAACTAACAAATAATCCAGTTTATCGACTATTTTCAAAATGCGTTTTCCGCTGCCTCCGGTATAACCGAACAGTACCTATAGTTATATTAATTTTCTAAGCAGCGACTATCTAAAAACAATAACCTTTTATCATTTTCCAACGTGTGATGAATTTAGATTCTGTATTCTTTTTAACATATATTATGATAGGATCATTGATTCAATGGATAGGAGAAGATTTAAGATAAACATGTAAATGCTCTGTGCGTCATAATTCTTGTGTAAGTACCTACAACAAGTTTTAGTTGTAGTGTCGTATTGAAAGTATCATATATACCTAGTTAAATGTATTTGTTGGTAAGTTTTTTTATTTTTTAGGCCTTAGTTAGGGAGCCGGAGTAGGTATGGACAACAGTGGTACAACAAAAAACATATGAAACTATTTAGATAGGTACGTATACTTAAACTGTACAAATACTGGTATTACCTAAATAAAATAACATAATATAGTATATACAAATAAGCAGCCGTTTTTATGAATTCGTGTTAACAAAAGCCTCAACAAATGACACGCGAAGTTATTTCCATGTTTGCCATAGTACACACTTCATTATTCACAAAACTATTCCGTATGGAATTTTCATACAAAGGACCTGCTGTTTTGTTTAGCCCTCCCGTCCTCGGAAAACCTCCTAAGCACACGTGTTTTTTTTATTGTACACAACAAATATGCTTTGCGTATTAAGACGCGCAATACCAACATCAAAAATATGGATCAAAACGATGAATATATTATAGAGGTTTTTTTTAATATATATTATGATTATTTATGTCTCAAAACCAATCAATAATTTTATTAAAACATGCAATATAACTTTTTTTTTAATTTAGCCAAGAATAATATCGTACTAATTTGTAATAAATAAAATGACGTGTTGTAATAATAAAGTTCAAATTAGGTAATGCATGTGTATCGCACGACATTGCATCTTTATAACGTTAAATAGCCTCTCCTACTCAATTAATATATTGACATCCTCGAGGTGAACCTCGGTAATCTGAATAACCTCACTGAAGATCGGGTAATCAATCCTGATGGACACCGTGGTCAGGGCTGTTTACTGGCTGAGAAAGAAATAACCCTCTGAAAAATAGTTCGACGAAGGCTTAAAATACACTCTTCATTACCGTTCTTTATGATCTAACAATTCTAACGCATAAATATCTGAATTGGTAGATGGAATGTCCTTTCACTATAACGTTAATTGACATGTTTTCTGAATATAAACTAGATTTTACTGCTGTGCAAGAATTGATAATGGCATTCTGGGAAGAAGGGACTGCACAAAGGCTGCCATTCTCAAAAATCATGGATTTAGGAGTGAATTTCTAGCGAGAAGCGCCTGGTCATTAACTTTTCTGTTGGAAAAAACAGACTTAGTCGTTATACAATAAGAGGACAATTCCACATATAGGATCATTTACGCGTGCGTGTAGAGAAGATAGATATATATTATAGAGTAATATTGAGGGTATCTGACCCCCACACCACATAATAATAATAATGTTTTAGTAATAACTATCTATTGATAACTGATGTTGATAGTTTATTTGATAAACATAACTGCTTCATCTTGGTCAGATAAATATTTGTTTCATTTCAAACAATAAATCATATCCAATATACATATTTAACTTATTGTGTGAAAAATACTATTGTGATTTCTCTTTTATACAAAATAAGTTTGTTTCACCTTTGTAGGGATGAAATATTGTTGTGTTGAAAAGGGTCAGGTACCTGCCTAGTATATTTTAAGATCAATCATAAACATGACAAAAGGTCAAAATAAAATCAGGTCGCAAAATCATAAAGGTTCTTCGGCGAACTATTTTCGAAGAGTATTGTTTGAAGCGTTGTTAAAAGTTGGGTCAAAAGTTTATTTTTTATTGACGGGAAAAGTCAAAAGTTTCCGTGGCTTACGTGACGGTTTAAATTAATTTTGAAGAATTAATTGCCTGAAATAACAACGAAACTCTTTGTGGAAAAATTAGCAGTAAACTTGTTATGTATCTAACTGCCATTATTAATGTTCCAAAAACGACACAATTAATAATTCTGGACGCTGTCTTTACATTACGACGTATATTTTTAATATTAATGATTGTTACACATTTTAGCTTCATAATATAGGAACTTCCTGATGCAGCAGTAACATGAGTAAATGAACTGTTTATATTTGTATACCTCAGAGGTTTCCAAATTCATGTTTTTACTTTAGCGGAAAACTGTGCACACGATCACAACAAAATAAGTTTGTAGTAAGTTTATTTAAAATGATGTAATTTTCCGTGTTCATTCACAACTGTGTCGGCATATTGATCGGCGATATTAAATAACTGACTGCAATTATAAATTCCTTAAAATCCATTTCCTGTAGTGTCCAAATATGGGAAACTCAGTAAATAGCTTACTGCAATTATAATTTCCGCAATATCCATTTTTTTCCACATAGTAAGCCATATCCAATGACGTAAACTCCATATAGAGTAGCTGACTCAATTAGAATAATTATTTCCTAAATATTATTTTCAATATATTAGTTTGATTCTGATTACGTCAATAAATAGCGGATCATAATTTATTGGAGATGTCACTCGAATATAAGTTTCTGGTCTGTTAGTATCCCAGTCTCCGTATCGCTCCGTACATCGTCTCATTCTACCGAGACTCGGACCTCGGAACAGTACCATAAGTATTGTAACATAACTACTGTAACACATTATTGTACCGACTGTTTACGCTGCAAATAAAACTCGCTTTTCCATCCATCGGAGCAACCACCAAATCTCGATTTCATACACCACACCATCACTCCTACAGTGGCGACCTCCTCACCCATACGTCATGAAACCCACAACAGTGTACAATCAACTTCAACACCGATAAACTATGGGTCATCATGACATATTTAAAATAAGGCAAGTATTAATCAGTTTTCAAGAAAACATTATATTATGTAGAACACGTTTTATTTGTTTTAACAAAATATATAAAAAAAAAATGAGAATTTTTATTTTGACTACCTATCTGAATCGAGTCGTCTTTCTCGTATTATAGTAACTCTGCTGCTTGAACGTTCTCACGTTTGAATTTCACGCATATAATATACTTAACCGTTTAACCAATTTGTGCTAATACTTCGATACAAACCTATCTAAGACAGCTGCCGTAGCGGCCGAAAGCAGTCTTGTGTATAGAGTAGATGCGCTGAAGTGCTTAATAATATTACACACTATAAAGATTGTTTAGAAAATACAATCAAGTTCTCTTCATACCTTGCTAAGTTGTAAATAACATAATTTGACTTTCCTGCCGAGACTCGTGCAACACGGTGCCCCGCAACCGGTGTGCCGTGAGATGATGCTAGGTGTGCCGTGAAGAATTGCTTCCAAAAAGAAAAAAAAACACAAAAAATTTTGTATATTATACAATACTTACTTACTACCCAAATTTGCGTACATGGCTGGTAATATATTTGAGCACCTGCATGGACTTGTTCAACAATGCAAGGTCAGAATGAAAATATATGGACGTGTTCTGATAAATTAGAAGGAGCTAAGACAAGGATCTCTACAAATGTACCAAAGGAAAACAAACAATTCATTTTGGATCCGTCTCAAAAACATTTCACTTTGGTGCAAAATAAATTTCATCATTACTTTCATATAATCAATACGACAGAATTCGAAACCCTTTTGCAACCAATGTCATAAATTCTATAGAAGCGCTTTCCCTATAAATTTGAGGGGAATTTGGTTGAATTGAGAAATGACGGGACGGTAAAACTGAACTTCGCCGATGTTCCATTGGCTATTTTCTGGATTTCGGTTAATAAAGAATATCCACGGATTTCCGAAAAGGCTATTGCACTATTTATACCATTTTCTACGATGTATCTAGGTGAGAAAAGTTTTTTAACTTAAGTTATAATTAAAAATAATAAGCAGTCGTGCTTGAAGGGTCTTGACCTAGAACTTCGAGTTGCTCTTTCTAATATCAAGTCAAAATATATAAAACTTTTACGATCATTGTAACCAGCACAGTTATCATATTAATTAGTTATTATATTGATAATTCAAATTCATGGAAATATGTAGGTACATTTAGTTCTTCGTCGTTTGTTATGTTGTTTGTACAAAATGTTTAATTTTTTATCAAATAAAAAAAACATTAAATCATGTAATATTTGTGCATTGCCCCCATAAGGGTGGGCTGACAGGGCTCTAGCCTGGGGACTCAGGCGCAGGGGGGCTGGCGTGGCAGGTCAACCAGATAAGTGAAATAAACACAAATTACAAATTTGCTCTAATAGTAAAAAAAAGTCGCTAAGCTGGTATTAATATTTTAAAACATGCGATTGCAGGATACAATTTATTATTATTATGTCAATACTCGACAAATAATTATACTTAACCTGATAACTAACCATAATTCAAGTAGATGTATTAATAAATACAAAAAATCGCTAAACATACAATCAATACCATTGATTTTACCTCTAACAGCATTTAAAAAACGCTATTTTAGAGTATGTGGGACCATGTTTTAGCGTATAAATTGTTTTACATGTGGTGTGCCGCGAAATTCTAGGAAGACCTTTAGTATGCCGTGGGTGAGAAAAGGTTTCGGAGCACTGGTGCAATAGACATATAGTGCCGAAAGACCAGAGTGTGCTCACTCGCCCCTTTGTCGTCAGGTAAACATCCCTTTACGTAAATTTCTCATGAATGATACACCAATGCTGTAACAAGACAGGTGCCACTCGGGAAGAGGAGGAGGGTGGAGTTGGCACGAGTGTTGCCAGAATTTTAAATCATCCCTAACAAGGGCTTTAACGATGGTCGCTCACTTAAATATGCACCCCTTGAGAATTACGGCAGGCTCGCTTTCAATTAATATCCATATTCATAACACGTTACAGTTCGTTGGCAAATTCATCACGTTTTGGAAAATGGATTACGTGCTGCCGTCATTAGTTTGGGGATTTTTTGTTTTGTTTTATCAATGACCGAAAAACAAAACTATTACTATTCAGAATATAACCAACAAACAAGTACTTAAATACACTAATTTATTAAAATTAGCTGACAGAGTTTGGGTGTATTTTAAGGGGGATCCTATATGCCAACAGAGAACTTAGCGGAAAAAGCTTGCAGTTTGAGATTTTTTTTTGATAATTTACAATTTTAACTACTTTTATTAATTAATATCCTACCTGTATGTATCTGAAAATATTAAAAAGATTTATTTTTTTAAATTCAAAGATAAACTTACAATTGTAAAAAAATGTGAATTCCTTGCAGGGTCACATCTTATTATTATATTATATTTTATGGTCATATTTATTATAACAATTTAGTTTATTAAGTTTTCAATTTTTTAGCGTTTAGATTTTTGACTAATTCATCGTTTTAATATTTTTTATATTTATTTAAAAAAAATAGATTTTTATAAAAATATAAATGTGTATAACTTGAAATCCTTTTTATTTACTTATATCAAATAATCAAGCTTCGATATTGGGACCATACATAAAATAAAATAAAACAAAATTATAAACTACAATTAATTATAGCACACACATTTGTAACACATTAATGACAAATGCCTCTTCACATTATGTAATATCCTTGAAATAATTATTATACGCTATAATTAAAAGAATTTTAAATACCCACTAACGTAAATTAAACTTGGACTATTAATGAATCTAAATATACAGAGAGCTGAAAATAGTATATAAAAGAAATAATTACCTTGCTTTATACGACCATAAAGCAATTCATCATCTTACAGGTGATTTTTTTTAGTTTTAAAAATTGCCGCAATGACGACGCATGTGTACAGGCATGGTCGCAACAAAGTAATCCAATCCCGATCTAAAATTTTGATCCCGGGATTTCGTGATTACAAGAATTTGACGATCCCAGGATTGACGTTTTTTTCGATAGTTAATATATTTTATTTATACAAATAGCATTGATAAAATCGGTCAAATATGTCTAGTATAATTTATACTATTTACGACATGTAATGCTAATATTGTGTACGTTCAACGTTCAATCTTGGAAATACATGGGTTTAATGAAGTAAATAATATTGTTCTATAGATAATAATGTGAAAGTAAAACAGTTTTTTTTATTTATTTAAGAAACGATAACATTCATAAAATTCGGCGTAGAAACAAGTGCCCGCCTGCACGTCCGTGGCACTGGCGGTTAGACGCCGTTCGCGTGCCAGAACGTCAGTGGCGTCTAGCTGGTTAAATAAACGAATTTATTATTTTTCTTATGTTCTAACAATTGCGTATGACAACAAAAAATGGTTATTTATTATCCGTGAGCATCCGGCGATTCCCCCGTGACATGTGCAGGTACATACACTTCACTAATATAATTTTGTATACATATTAATTGATTGTGATTGATAAAAAAATCAATCCCGAAGGTTTCGGGACTATGTTTACTAATCCCGGGATTCATAGGCATCGAAAATTGACGGGATCCCGGGATTGGATTCCCTAGTCGCAACCAATGTCCCCGCTAATTATTGTTTTACTTTCTGCGTGGAAAAAATATATCTGTGCGGCCAACGTAAGTAGTGTTACAATACTTAAATTAAAAACAAAATTTCGTTTATCGATGATTAATTATTGTACTTGCTGAGATACAATGTATTATGGGAGTACATATAGCAAATTTTTAAGAGAATAGTGGAGGTAGGCTGTGGGAATACGATATAAATAGTAAACACATAACTTTATTTTCATTGAACTAAGAGTATAAGATTGTAGATGGTATTGGTTAGTTTTTCTCTTCAATACCGTACTGTTTTACTACACTACTATCATTGGGCTTCATGGCCTAGTGTAGTGATAAAGAAGAATATATATATATTCATGTATTTATTTAAAAGTGACCTCACACTATATAGGTACTTTTCGTGATCATATATATACGCGTGCGAAACATGGAGCCTCAGTAAATGATTAATTCAGAAACTTTTGAATAGCATTGAAAGGTAGGTGCATCTCGGGCACAACACACAATGATAGAATAATTGGAAAAGGGAATAAACCAGGATATGAAATATAACAGAGTTTCATAAAAATCACTAATGTAAATGGCCAGGATATACAGTTCAAAGAATAGACAATCGCTGGACAAATGTGGTTATCCAGTAGTGTAAAAGACGGAGAGAACGTCAGAGAGGTTGACATAAATAGAGTATAGACCAGTGGTTCTCATGTGCCGCCACCAGCGCTTTACAGAATGATATTTCAAAAAAATATTTATTTACTTTCGTAACTTCGCCTTTTCAGATGACAAATGAAAATTTCATAGGACTACAAACGAGTATAACATCATTTTCAGTAGGTATTTAATTTAATTAACTGGGCTAACGTTAAATAATATGCATTATTGGAAATGAGTCACGACGAAGCCTTACTTTAAAAAAAAATTAATATTACCATGGTTGAAAAATCTTGGTCGAAATTATACGTTGACCAAGAATCAAGTCAATTCAAAGAATTTGCAATAATTGCTTTATTAATATTTAGATTTTTCCTACTACTGTATACTGTGAAAGATTATTCAGTGTAATGCACTTTATAAAAAAGAAAAAGGAGTATTATTGAAGAAATTCCATTTACATTCTTTTTAAATAAATAGATAAGTATGTACTAAAAAATGTATTTTATTAAATAGACTTGCCTAGAAATAAATTGATCCATTTTTTTAGTAAACAAAATTCAGCTTTAATTTTTTCAATCACAACAAAAGTGAAATTTTGTGCGGCCACAGTTAAATTTTACGTGAGAACCTCTGGTATAGACCATAGACCGTAAATTAATGCGTAGGACTGAGAAGAATGGAATTATAATATTAATTAAATCCATTAGAATTGGAATGGAATCAGTTTAGAGAGCCTTTAAATTAGCAGTGAATTGGTGAGGATAATGCTGAATTAAAAAAGTATAAGAATGGTTTACTTAATAATTATTAAGTAATATTTATTAATTTGATATTTTTAATTGAAATATTAAGCATGACGATAACTTAATGTCGTTTGTTCGTATACCTAACATGTATTTTGGGTAAATAAATTTAATACTTATTATCCTCAATATTAAATGTAATAAGTAAGAGAGAGAAATCGTAGAAAGTAAACAAGACGATTTTTCCGTAATTTATGTCATGTGATATTACGTCTTCGTAAAAGCCTTAGTTTTTCATATTCAATATTTCCATGTATCCAGTATCTACATATTTTCATTACATAGTCGTACATGGATACATTTGAAAAGCTGATACTGAATGTATTCAACGATTTACATAAAAACAGCAAAAAGAAAATGTTCGCTTTGATTTATTTTTTTGCTTTACCCGACTTCTGCGAAATGAAATATGAATTGTTTTAGACTTTTTTTTTACATTGAATGCGAAGACAAACTTAGCAAGGTTTTGAAACATACGCCATATTATTAAAGTTATATAAGCCAAAATTTAATAGCAAACTACGACTAAAATTCTATAGCTGATACACTGTGGTACGCTCTTTCGCTTTTTTATGCACTATAAATCATCATGATCATCTATAGCTTCGTTATTCCAGCCTCCTCAAGTATCAGATTCCATGCCAGACGATCCTCTGCTGCCAAGTCACAATCTGGGATACTCATATTACAGTGTATGACATACACCTAGCCTTGATTCAAATTTACTTTATGTTCTTGTTTCGTGTTTTATATTGGTTGTTATTAGTAATTAAGTATTTTTATCGACTACTTATAATTTCATACTTTATTTGTATTGTATTATTGTATGATGTATTGTGGTGCATTGGCCAATAGCTGTAATACTATAATACTCTTTTCTAACAAAATAAATTAAATCCTCGGTCGCCCAACTCTTCTTCGTATCTTTATGGCCGAATGCAGAGTTGTCGATGTTTAGTTAGCCTTTACTAAGACATTTTAAAAACTGTAAGCGCCTAGTTAGCCCTAAAACGATTTTAGGTGGTTCTGAGAAAAATGAGAAAAACGATTTTAGGTAGTTTTGAGAAAAATGAGAAAAACTCATATATACCTATTAAATCTGTGAACCTCATGTATTTATTTTTTAATTCGTTACATTCTAGAGAGTATTTTGGTTTTCCATTTTAAGGGTATTTGAAAATCACACATAACCATTTTAGCGGGTTTTGAAATTTACCCTAAATATTGATCATACGTATTGAGGGTTTTTGGCGTTTTTTAAAGTTCAATCTTTAGCCTTAATATAGGTAACAAAAATATCCATCTAAATACATATCTAACAATCTAACTCAAAAAAAATTGAAAACCTTTTTAGGGGGATTTGAAACTAGGCGCTTCTAATGAAAAGTGCGACACCTGTTTCTTACTACCACACCGCAAAGCAAGCTGCATTTGTCCTTCTCACTGAAAGCATCTTTTTTTTTCTAGATGCCTTTATGGATACCTCGCATTTACTATCGAGGTTTCTTTAAGGTCTTTGGCACGCAAACTACTCTACTCGATGCTAGTCAAATGAAAATTGTGCCGGCTGAGAGAATATGCCTTATTGAAAACTATTCTTCTACCCGCATCGGGTATTGCTAATTTGAATTCGGCCAGGGCCTATGAAACCGCCTTGCAAAAACCCTGGAAAGTTCTTTGTAGCGCAAGGCGGCGGTGATTCTGATGAATATTTTGTCGTATTCATTGGGAACTGAGGACTGCGATTTGTAGCCGAGTTTTTCCCAAAAAAAAAAGGATCTAATCGAGATAATTTTGCGTATACTGCTCTAATTTTTGTATGGGGTTTTCGTAATTGTTTGTTTTTAATAATTGTAGACTGGGGCATATATATTACTTATATATATATTAACTAAGTATTATACTTTACAGAAAACCATGCCATATTAATGTAATATCTAAAGACATGAAAGATCGTTATCAATCAGTGAGACCTGCCTGCGATAAGATTCTCAAGTCATGATAAACAGTATATAATCATATAAAATGATACCTTTAATAGGCAGGAAATCTTTCTAGTTCATTGACTTTATGTGTTATGATTGAGCATGGAATGGCTAATATGGCCCAGCATCCAGTACCAGCTGCCTCTACCGATAAAGTTTTTGAAAACTGTGTATAATGAGTTAATTAAGTTAAATTTGCCTAGTTTAACATACCTTCTCATTTTCACCACGCTCATTGAAACTTATAAACTGGAATAGGTAAGTATATAATTTTACTGTGTTAAATACATGACTATTGACTGGTTAAGAGGCGTAGAAGACCAAGCCGGCATTTTACGAATGTTTGTGTTTTTGGTCACAGTAATACCGTTTTTTTTCTCTGAAAATAATATAATAAAATTTTGGATTCCAATTTTTGTGTAAATTTGCAATCACATTTCGGACGATAACTTTGTGAAAGCAATCTTGATTCGCAAAGTATCCGCATATAAAAGTATCTAGAGTCTAGACAATTGTCGCAGTAATCTTTTGAAAAATGATATATTTTGTCAAAAGAAACGCGCGCAATTTATCTTCATTCACACGTTCCACTTTCCTTGCATCCTCCACTAAGTGAATTTAAACTCTTGTTCTTTTATAAAACATAAAATTTCTTCCCCTGGCTTACACGAAGCTTACGCAATATAGTCCCGCTGAAAGATGAGCTGTCAGAGTGTATACTATTATATAATGCAGGTCGTAGAAGAATGACTCACGACTCGTGACTCTTCATCCGCGAGTCACAACCTTTCCCACTTGCCCCATCCCCACTTAACCAGTCGCAATATAATAAACTTAAACAACCTATAACATTTATTTGCAGACTACAAGAAATAAATTTACACAGTCGCATATCAGGTAGCACATTTATATCAAATATTATTTGAAATTATGAGATCTACAGTCATATTCTAGTGATGTTCATGCAGAATATGTATAATACCTATATTATATTATGTTCATATTTTCAGTGACGTCCCGTGGGGGTAGGCAGATTGAGCGTCGCTTGGGGGCGGCAGTTACTCGAAGGGCGGCAAATGGAGGAAAATCATGAGGTATATTAATTTATATAAATAGCTGCCTAAACTTAGTAATAACGGAAATATCTTTAAAAAATCAGCTCACTGGTTGGAAACAAAATGTATTAAGTAATTAACATACCTACAAGATTTAACAGGACTGTATTTTTTGTCGGGCTCGCGATGTCTAGTTTACTTCCGTTGTCCTTGGAGGTCACGTCCTTGATGACCAGCAATGACACGTGCAGATTTTTTAATTATAGGTAGGTAGGATACGTGCATAATTTAAAAAAATTTCCAAATATTTTTGCCAGTCACGAATTTTGGAAGTTGCCAGGTGTATTTTTAAATGTATCTGAAACTTGGAACTCACAATATTTCTATTGAAGCAGGGATAGCATTTAAATTAGATTTGGTAGTATATATTTTGTCGGTAACGTATATATACAACACATTTCTTAGATATTTTAGTCATGAAAGGATAATGGAAAATACTGTATAAAAAATAGGGCGGACTTTTTTCGCTGCCTAAGGGCGGCATTTTGTCTGGTGACGTCACTGCATATTTTGTACTATATTTTTTACCTACATATCGTACAATTAAACAACTTATTTCCAATCATTTCTATTGTTGTTATTTCATTTGATTAATATGTTTGCACAATTAGAAAAGGCGTATTTATAATAATAATAATATATAGCGATTGGACGGTTAAAACCTCCGATCTGTCAAATTTGTCATTTTTTTTTTAAATTTCTGATTGTTAAGTAAAACTATCAAAGTTCTATAGGTACCTATATCAGTAAAATTTTAATATAATTAATTATTATAGAAATCTTCGATTTAACCTAAAATATTATATGCATTCCAATTAACGAAGACATCACAGCAGAGTTATTACAAACACTCGATTATGAGAAATCCCCCACTAGTAATCCGTTATTCATATAAATCATGCTACTCATTTACAAAAAAAAATCTTATTTTTTGTGTTTATAAAGCACTTTTTGTCGCATGTAAATTCTAAATTTTGTCACATCGGAGGTTTTAACAGTTCAACGACGATTGTATTGTAAATATTTGAAATCTAAATGTATAAACATACAGTGACAATCAAAATTCTTGTTATGAGAATAACGACATGTGCAAGCTAATCTTTGGACATACTAGCAGAACCAAACAGACATCTCCACACCTTTGTTAGGAATTTGATTATAGGAATGATGACCTAATCTAGACCCATTAAAATATTTTTATTCAGTACATCTGTACATGTCAAGGATCCCATGATTTTCGGTGATTTTTTTCAATTTCTGCTAGAATATATACATAAATTATAAAAGAATTCATTAAATATACAATAGTTAGGGAAATTAACTTTATAATAATATGATCAATAGATATATTGATTTATTATTAAGAACGTGAAGATTACTTAGATGTATTGTTATGAAAGACGTTCATTCGTTCATTCGTCCTGATTAGGGAATCCAATCCCGAGCCAAAATTTTGATCCCGGGATTTCGGGATTACAATTTGACGATCCCGAGATGGGCATTTTTTTCCGATAGTTAACGTTAAATTTTTATATATTATACGAATAACATTGATAAAATCAGTCAAAAATAAATTTAGTATAATTTACTCTAGCTAGCTCTATTTATTACTCTCTACTCTCTCCCTCTAAATTCATTTAAATAAACGAATTTATTATTTTTCTGTTATGATTGCGTAAGGTACGAGGGTGGGTCAATAATTCCTTAGAAAAAAGCATTAAAACAGTTTTTATTTTTGTATTTTTTTTTTTATTTCTCAACATAATCTCCTTGGAGCTCAATACACTTGGTTAGACGTTTCTCAATTTTTTTTAAACCGTCAGAAAAATAAGTTTTCGGAAGGTCCTCAAAATAAGCATTTGTCTGATCGATGACTTCTTCATTTGAAAAAAAACGTTGTCCACTTAGCCATTTTTTTAAGTTTGGGAAAAGGAAAAAGTCACTGGGGGCTAAATCTGGCAAATACGGTGGGTGGTCGGCAATTCGAACTTCAATTCTTCAATTTTAGCCATTGATCGTAAACATGTGTGAACACGGGCATTGTCCTGATGAAAGAGGATTTTTTTCCTGTTTAAATGAGGCCGTTTTTCTTCAATTTTGTTTTTTAGCTGGTCCAATAAAGATGCATAATAATCCCCTGTTATTGTTTTTCCTTTTTCCAAATAGTCAACGAAAATAATTCCACGTGCATCCCAAAATACAGTAGCCATAACCTTACCAGCTGATTTTACGGTTTTCGCCTTCTTTGGACATGGTTCGCCTTTCGCAATCCACTGCTTTGACTGTTCTTTCGTCTCGGGAGTATAGTGGTGTATCCATGTTTCATCTACAGTCACAAAGCGACGAAAAAATTCATCCGGATTGCGTTGCATGAGCGACAACAGGGCTTTAGAGGCCACCACCCTATTGCGTTTATTGTCGACTGTGAGCAAACGCGGCACCCATCTTGCAGAAATTTTTTTCATGCCCAATTTGTCATGTAAAATAGAAATGACGCTACCTTTTGAGATCCCTGTAACCTCAATTATCTCACTCAACTTTAATCTTCGGTCACTTAACACCATATCGTGGATTTTATTGATCATTTCTGGTGTAGTCACCTCTACAGGACGTCCTGAGCGTGGTTCATCCTTTGTTGATGTACGACCACGTTTAAATTCATTTAACCAGTTATAAATAGTTGCAAGTGAAGGAGCAGATATGCCGTGAACTAAATCCAACTCATTTTTTATTTCCTTTGCTGTTAACCCTTTTATATTAAAATGTTTAATAACAGCTCTAAACTCAATTTTCTCCATTTTCCATTTTTCCATTTTCCACAAGCAAATTTTTTTTTTAAATGTACGAGAAACACACAACAACCCGACCAATCTGATTGAAACTTCGCAGCATACTGAATCGGTAGTGCCGCTGCATGAAAACAAACCGCTTACAGTACTAGTCGCGCCACCTGTCGGCTTTTCTAAGGACTTATTGACCCACCCTCGTAGCAAAATGGTTATTTATTATCCGGTGATCCCCCTGTGACCAGTAGGGCTCCAGAATAGCATTTTCTGGTAGTGCGCAATGGTTTACTTTCAATAAAAAGAAGACAGCTTAGGTGTAAATGGCTGAAACGTCCAACTAAATGTTTCTTGATAAAATGAATTGGCAATACATAGGTACCTACTCAATCAAACTTCATTCAAACTCAATCTATTTCTAATGTAGTAATATGCTATTAAAAGTATTTTTTCTGTTATATTTTTGTTTTTATTTTATTTTCCATAAAAATTGATTAAAAAATCAATCCCGAAAGTTTCGGGATTATATTTACCAATCCCGGGATTCAAATGTATCGAAAATGGTTCGGGATCCCGGGATTGAAATCCCTAGTCCTGATTAGTAACTGATAGTAAAATTGCACGGACGCCCTACGGAAGTACGATGGGCTGAAGGGCCAGAAAATACAAAGCGTTAAACTCGGAATAAAATCTGATTACTTACTCAAGTTTTAAATTTGATGCGCTGTCGGTAAAATTTAATATTCTCCTTACCGAAGGTACCTACTTACTTACCTTTCAAGAAAGTTTTTGGGTGCCGTATCTAAATATCTACTAAGTGAAACTTTCAAACTCGGAGGTTAATTCAATCGAACATTTTGGCGATTTTCTTACCTTTTACTCCAAGTTTTTTGATATTTTACGCAAATTTTTTCAATCCTTAAAATATGTTACTTTAACTATAATAACGGAAAATTATTTTTTCCATGAAATTACGAATATAATTTAAAGTTTTCATTTTTCTTTTATTATTTTATCCGACTTGATAACTTTATGTTCCTATTTTATTTTCAGCATTATAGATGTATTAATTCAAAAACATTAACTTATATAGACAATATTGTTTTTAGTGGATAGCTGTGTCCCACCTGAAGAATATAGACTATCCGCATGGGAAGCGAATCTAGCCTCTGAGGGTTTCGAAGATTGGGTAAAGCCAGCAGAGCATCTCCCACCCGGAGCCAGTCTCGGGTACCATACATGGAAAGCTCTTTAACAGACTGAGAACCATAGTAGGGCGCACTCGAGACAACATGGTGAAGTGGGGGTTCTCTGATGACCAAACCTGCGAGTGCGGTGAAATGCAAAGCATGGAGCACCTCTTTTCTTGCAAGGCTTGCCCAATAAACTGCAAGTTCGACGAGATCCTAAAAGCCAAAGAAAATGGTGTTGCCTTCGCCAACTTCTGTAGCGACACATTGTAGCTATTGAAGACACGACGAAGAAGATCGTGATAGTGATGGTGCAAAATAGCTATCGACTAAAAAAAAATGTGGAATTGTAGGTATATTTTATTATTTAAATTTTAGAGACAATACCTCGATGGTAGGCGTTACCAAAGTTATAAATTAATGCCTTGTGCTATATAAATAAATATAAATATTTTAATTAACGTTATTACATTGAGAAAAAAAATCCAGGTGTTTTAAGCCTACAACTGAGGTGAGGACATTGTCGGTCAACAGTAAATAGTCATGTATTCTATATTCTCTTATCTGGAGTCGTTGATTTTCGGACGACGGTTATTAACACAATCGCTGCGTAACTTTTAATTACTTTTTAATTACCGTATTTAAATAACATGTTAATTGGATCGATCGGCCGCTTAACGGGGACACGGCAGCCGTGTCATCCGCGTCGAATGAGTTAAGTGGGTTGGAGATTTGGAGGTGTCGCAAGCCAATCAATTCGCGCCGTCCAGTCGCAGTCCTTTTGATCGCAAAGCGGATTGATAGACACGCAATACCTTCGCATCCCTTCGTCTAATATTATCCACCGGAACATCCGCCCCTAAAATGTACACCTAGACTGCGACTTCCTGCGATTTATTTACCTGGTTTAGTCTGTAAAAACATTCAAACTGATTCATGAAGATTGAATAGTAAACAAAATTAATTATACATTTTAAACTTAAAAAATCGGTGTGTGTACATATGTACGCGCGTTAGAAGTTATACTTCTTTGGCGTAACAAAATAAAATAATCGCACACCGCGTTAGTCACAATTCACATCAACCAAAAATATTCAAACATAAAATAGTTTTCACATAAACTAAATATGTAATACCAAACAAAAGTAACGTACCTATCACATTTAAAAATATTAAGTTTAGTTTTAACAGCTAATCACATATAAAAAGGAGTAGGTACAATTTACAACGCGAAAGAATATTTTTCACCAAGCAAAATAATTCATACTCCTTATTCTATGGTCGGCTATGATCACATCATTGAGCAAAACGTCATGTTTCAGATCTGTCAAATAATAAAGTATGATAAAAGATAGAATTGGCGTTTTAATAGCCCCATATCAATAAAAACTAGAATAAAGGAGGGCCGCTTATTGGAGTACCGCTGGTTTATTTCTAGACACTTTAACTTATATCACTAAATAAATTATTTAATTATTTCTCGTTGTTTTTATTTTATTTTGGTCAACAATAATAAATTCGTTTCCTAGGCAACAGAACAATTCTTCGTACATATAATAATAAATTCGCTGCCTAAGTAATGGAACAATTATAAACTATATAATGTTAGACTGTATAATCGTCACGATTGCATTATCATACTGTGGCATAAAGACAGTGCATTCGGCTGATAACCGAACAATTGGTTCGAATCCAATCGAGTGCGATTTTTTTCGTGTGAAAAAATAAATTAGGTATGTGTTACATGTCACACGCGCCTAAAGAAGTATAACTTCAAAAATCTCTAGTGAGATAATATTAAAGTAGTTTTTCTGGGTCTGTTCTATTTTAATATAATAAATATATTCATTATTGAGCTTTTAAATTAGATATTCTCTAAATCCACAATATGCCTAATGCCCTAATACGTTTCTTTATATTTTCATTTTTCCGTTGTAGGCAACATATGTTATTGCTTTCTGCACCATTGCGTGAGGTGTGGCTTGCGCCGGGTGTGGTATGCGTCATCCATTCAGATCTATGTGACAGAATTTTCCTGGAAAATCGCGTGACCGAAATTAACAACGAAAACATGTATGTTTTACATCCCTCGCCGCCACAAAATAAACATTAACCTTGTTTGGGTGGAATGAAAATTGAATGAATTAAACATATATAAAATTATAAGCCGACATATCACATAAATACAGGTAGGTTTTTTTGATAATGATATAATCATCGGATTTATTGATATGAAAAGTTTCAATCTAAAAATAATAATTTATTTATACCACAATTAATATTTTCGTAGTATTAAGTTATTGACAGAGACTTATTATTCTTTCGACACTTCGAAACATAAGGTTTAAAGACATTCCATTTCATTATTAATCGATTACATGTTGGAACTCCGTTATTTATTACAGTAGATTTGAAACATTTTAACACATATAATTCTACGTTGACACACATGTATCTCCCGATTCTCTTTTTTCCTTTTGGTCAGTTGAAGTTGCCCTGCCCAACAAAATCACACTACATTCACGTTTTGGGGACAATATTATACGACCCGTATAGTTCATGTTCGTATACCCCTTGTCACGTGCCACATGTGGTTTTGAAGATCCTTTCAAATATATTGCTGAGATATGTCTGTATATACGTATTCTTACAATTCATTCGTGATTTTTTTGGTGAATAGAACATCACTAATTTTAATCAGGTGACACAGGTGATTTGGCTACCGTACAGCCTTCTTAGTGGGCTGGCTATATACCTCTCAGCATTCTACGACACGCAATGCCAGTGTTATTGGAAGGTCTGTGGCGTCCATGACTCGGTTCAACCGCCTGGGGGATCCAATCTATACTGTTAATATTCTGACGCGGCATATCACACACAAACGATTTTTAAATTTACACGCGCACACGATATTTAGACTCAACATGGAGAGTGTCTGGGTATGAGGATTGCACCCGAAATGGTGCGGTATCCGCGGTTGAAGCGACTAAAAACTATGTCATTGGCACAGGCAATTTTTTTAAGTCACCGCATTTCGTTGGATAAGAACGTCCGCGATTTGTACAAGTGTAGTTCCTCCGAACTATTCCGGGTAGGAGCTGAAGAAGCGAAGGTCACCTCGATGATGGTCGACCGATAGAGGATGACACAAGAAGAAGAAGAAAGATATCTATATTCGTCTTTCATTACTACTAGCACAATACAGGCATGTCCAACGCGTCTATCGCACCATATGTACAGTAAAAACAAAACAATGAAGCGGTTGGTCGATGGTGTGAGTGCGGATGGGGGCCGTACTAAACACCTACCAGCCGATGAGGGCGTAGTCGTAGGCATTCGTACGTATTCGTACGCATACAATCCACGAACCGATTCATTGTTTTGTTTTTACTGTACATAGGAATTGGTACATGAAAATTTAAAAGGCGTGCACGTTCATTTGTAATATAATATAATTTTATTACGATGTTTAAAGCATTAACCATGAAGAAACCCGCGGAACCCCGTCTTATTATTTAATTCGTATTTCATCACTCACGGCCTATCGCAGAAGTGAGAAAAAGAGAAGATCTGAATACCCACGCTTTTATCACGCAGTATGCTCTTTGAATAGTATGAAAATAGTTTGATGATGAGTGCCGAAAATAAAATGATGAAAGACACGTGTTGTTTAATTTGTAATGAGTCAGTGTCCTCAGCCAAATATAATAGTTTTTTTTTTTCAAATTGAAGAATGGAAATGGTAGGGTGTGGTAAATCATTTCCTGTTTTGATACCGGATAGTAGATCATAGCCTACTTGAAGTTGGACATGCCCAGCCTAATAATATACAATATAATATCATATATTATAATATAGTAGCGATGCGACGCGCAGGAAGACGTAATACCGAAACGTCAATCTGAAAATAGTTGCTCAACACGACGTAGCATGTGGCGCGCTATTTTTAAACAATCGCCAGTGTTACTTGTCTTGCTCGCGCCGAATTTTCCGGCCGCGAATCCCAAAGATTCACCTATTCTCTCGTCCGCCCATTGTTCAGCACAGCGCTGACACTCGACCGCGGCACAGGCGACATCCAAAATATCCGCAACTCCGGCACGCGGTGGTCTCCGCAAACGATTATCTCAGCAATTAAAGCTCCTGGCATTTGTACAATTTCGCCTGACAAAAGAGCGCTTATTAATCGTGTTACGTTTTTCATAACAATGATACCTAAATACATATTATTACTATTTTTAAATACTCTGTATAATATTGTAAACCATTCGCTCTACCTCTGTAAATAGACGAGAACCGTCTCAGTTTAAAACACGTGTAGGCTCTAGATCAGTGGTTCTCATGTGCGGCCACCAGCGCTTTACAGAATAATAGTTTTAAAAAAAATCTCGTGTCAGAAGTTGAAAATGACAATTTTACTAGTTTATCTTCTTTTAGCGGTTACATAGATAAAATTATGAACACAACTTCTTAATTAAAATTAAAGCTAAAAATAATAGAGTGTCTTCAATCTCTAAATCTGGAACTTGATAAAAGCTTCAAAGAATTGATTTTTTTTAAACTCTTTCTTTCGTAACTTCGCATTATCATATGACAAATGAAAATTTCATAGGACTACAAACGAGAATACCTAACATCATTTTCAGTATTTAATTTAATTAACCGGGCTAACGTTAAATATGCGTTATTGGAAATGAGTCATGACCAAGTACTTAAAAACCATTTTAATATTACCATGGCTGAAAATTTTTGGTCGAAGTTATACGTTGACCGAGAATCAAGTCAATTCAAAGAATTGGCAACAATTGCTTTTTCCTACTAATGTATACTGTGAAAGATCATTCGGTGTAATGCACTTTATAAAAAACAAATATCGAAGGCAGTTGATAGATGTAAACTTAGAAGCAGCCATGTGGCTCGCATTGGAAAAAATGAGTATTCAGGAATTTCCATTGGCATTATTTTTAAATACTTATACCTATAGATACGCACTAAAATGTTCAAATATCTTTTAATAAATGGACTTTTCTATAAATAAAATCAAGCTTTAATTTTTTCAATCATAACAGAAGTGAAATTTGGTGCGGCCACCAGACGTTTCCATAGAACTGTTAATGTCAATTGTGCGGCCACAGTTAAATTTCACGTGAGAACCACTGCTCTAGATGGCGATTTCGGAACCTACTACGAATTATATTTAGTTATAACTATAGACCGAGGATACTTGATGGAATTTGAATTTATTAAATTTATGTTTATTTATTTAAATTTACTGGAAATGACAATTTAATGCGCTTACTAAGTGTATTAATAGTTAGTACCTATATAATGTATCTACTGTGAGTTTTTACAAACACTTCAATTTTCAAAACAAATATATCACTTAATAGGTAATACAGAGTTCTACTTATTTTATTGTATAAATGAGAATGAGCTTTATTCGTTGTCAATGTGCATTTACCATTGAGAGTGCGGGAGTGTCGCAGAAAAAAAAACTTAAATGGAATAGGTAGTATAAAATTACAATCAATTAATACCTATATATTTTTTTTATTTTTTCATTCACAGGGTTGTATTCAATCAATTTATGTAAACTGATCGACGTACATAATATGTATACGTTTCATACCATACTGGTTCGTTTTGTACGTCAAGTTTAGAGCCCCCTTGCAATTTATTCTATAAAGTGAGCTGCCACTGTACGTATAAAACTACTGCAATATACATGGCTGTGCGACAGTAATAATTGTTATAAAACAATACGCAGGTGTTTATTTAGTATTTGTAACGAAGAGAATGCCTCCTGTCGCTTCAGGGGATACCGCGTTATCACAAACATGCATGCTGTGGATTCATTCATATACTAATTAGTTTCAGTTCATAATGTAAAGTACATAACTGTTGTAACGTCGCCCTATTCTGAAAATCGTACCCAACAAAATATTTAATAAAATTAAAAATCTGACATATTATTAGCTTATAAAGCTTTGGATAATATCAAAACCCAATTTTATGCTATGACCACATATAAAACATCTCATTTCTCACATAATTTATGAGGTAACTGATTGGTTATTATTATATTTAATTAGGTGAGTACTCTAGGAAAGTTGCGGTCACAAAAGCTATTTTTGTAGTTTTAAATTGTATATCAGTACTGCCCACAAAGTCTACTTTAAATGGTAAGTTGTAACGGAAATCTTTAAAGTTCAGACATTTCTAGCATGTGGGACGTGCTAGTTTTTTTTTTTTTTTTTTTTTTAATATTATGAATATTTAGTTTAGACTGTGCGAAATAGTATTGTATTAGTTATATTGGTCGATAGGAATATTCGCAAGGCTTCATTGCTCTAACTTAAAAGTTTCCACGCTTAACCAGTGCTTTACATAATATCTCCTTATTCCCACAGTACGAATGTCACTCATATTCTATGTTATATCATAACACAATTATTATGCATGAAAATCAAAATATTTGTTGACGGGTAGTTATTTAAAAAAACTCATTATTACCAACTACGTGGTAAAATACTACTGGACTTAATAAAATACTACGTGAAAATTAACCTAACCTCACCTCACTCGACTATACTTATTTAAATATCGAGTGGCACAACGTTATATGGAAAGTTGCATGCTGGAAATAATATGGAAAGATCTCAAAATATACCAAATGGATAGTGACATTGTGATAGACGTAATGTCAACGAGCCGCTGAATAAATGCAGTCATTCAGCTGTACACAACGGATACACTGAACGACCATAGTACCACCCTAAAACCAGCTGGATTTTTCATGTCACTATGTTGGGTGGATGTACGTGCCAGCGATGAACAAGAGATCGAGAAGTGTCAAATGAACTAGTGTTCATTCAACAGTAGATCAACCCATGCTGATGATGTTGATGATAATTGAAAATCATTTTATTAACCCTTTATAGGTTATAATTGCAAGTATGCATGCCAATTCAAACAAAACTCATTTTCTATACTAATTTCTATCTAAAATGACCTATATGTACAATGTGTATGAGCTACAGAGAATGAGGTCAGAACACGTGACACATTTTGTTCAATTTAATTCCTGTTAAGACTGTTATGACGAAAACAAACTAAAGTGGCATGGATAATTGCCACAGGCCATTCCCTCAATCTATTGCAAGCAATTGCAGTGTTTACGCGTATGTCAAAGTGTCTCCCTATTTTTTTCATTGATAAATCATCTTTGAAGATACGAGTAGTTTTACCAAACATCACTTGACCCTTAGGAAGCCTTCTAATACAAGAATAGTTACTGATTAATGCCAACCATCCACATCTAGGTACTGGATTCTCACAAACATTGAAAGATACGTATTTAGACTATAATTCAGGTGCTATTATAAATACCTACTAATGTTGGAAATCATCTTCCAATTAGCAGAACATAGAGAATATGTGCACATTGTAGCATCAAGAAAACTATTAAGCATAGGAATATAATAATGTGCTCTTAATGTGATACATACCTATAGCACTTTGCAAAAAATATTTACGCCTTGCCATTTTGTATATTTTCTATCATTTTATATCCATGTTTTTGCAATAATGTCTTCTTACATAATATATCTTCTTTATTGTATTTCTTTTTTAAAATTTGAAAAAAAAAACACTTTATATAATGTAATATATGAATAATAAAACGAAGTGGTCAATACTTGCCACTGTTCATCCATATTTTCTGTTTTCTTCAGCAATAGGCGGCATTATAATTGACCACCCTTTGGGGCCCATTCCAAGAAATGACATTTTTTTTTAAATATTTTATCCTACCTCCATAGACCAATATTAATTGAAATTGATCAAGTTTTCATTAAAAATGTAAAATAAAAGGTCTTGCCCTATAAAAGGTTGAATAAGACATCCAACATCATTATGTTGTGGTATTTTTGGTGGATCTTATAATATGTTTGCCAATAAAGCAGCTCTGCTCAGAGGTCTTAACATATTATTTTAGCCGATAGAGTTAAAGATTTTTTAGTTTCTTTGTTCATTAAAGTAGGTTACCACAAAGTAAACACTGACTTCTTTAAAAATACTAGCGTGCATTAACTCGACGTTCACTTACTAACTCCGTGAGCTATTTTGGTTTTCTTAAAACACAGACTCGTTGGGAACTTCATATCACTAATAAAATCAGAAAGTCTTTCTCGATGACAAATGTGTAAACAAATCAGACATTTATTTTAGCAACTCTGAAATTTAACCGATCAACTGAAATGAAGAATTAAGATTTTATCTAGTATGTAGTTTCGTTATGTTTATATAGAAATGCCTAGGGATTGCAATACCGGTATTCAATTATTTATCGATACCGAAATACCAGTTTAAAAAATCCAAAATACCGGCATTTTAGGTATTAAAAAAGAATACACGTTTATGTTTTTCAAAAATGAATTTATTGTTATTTTTCATTACTTACCACAATATTGTATATTAAATTTAGTGTATAATTTTTATGCTGCCGAAACGCAAATAGGTATATTGACTTAAACCAATAAAAGTTAAATAAAATCCCTCAAATATAGTTATGGAATCGTCGCGATAAAATAACATATTTCGAGAAAGAAAATATTCATGGCAAACATTTCCAATTATTAATCTATAACTTACTATTGATCCAACGTTGGTAGTATGTACATCCTAAAAACGTTGAATTTTTTCTGTTTCCGAACTTATAGTATTTCTAAAAATTATCAGTTCTAAAATATTATGATCAATACATATTTATAAAGGTCAACATAATAAATGTAGGTAGATAATACTTTAGGTTGCCATAACATAGTGTTTTAAATAGATTTTAGTAGTTACCTATATTTATCGATAGGTCTACTTCTTTTTTTCAATAATATGTTTTGAATACCGGTATTCAATAATAAATACCAAAATACCGGTATTGATATATTCAGTCGGTATTGCAATCACTAGCAATGACAATCATCGATATCTTATACAAACTGTATGGCCCAACAAACAATTTTAATACTATCGACCGAGGGAACGTGATGGATTTTGAATTTAATTCTGATGGATTTAAGTTTTGTACTATTCCATTTGAGTCGTTTTTTGCGACCCGGGGAAATACACACTGACAACGAATACAGTTAATTCTAACTTATATAATAAATATGGTAATGAAAATAAAATGGAAATGTATTGGGAATTTAATGGAATTGTCGCTATTTATTTATCATTGGTGAGTGCGCATATTGCCTGAAGATGCCGAAAGGCGAAACCCGGGTCGCAAAAACGACTCAAATGGAATAGTACAAAACTTAAATCCATTATAATTTAACAGATATTTTTTTTAATACAGATTAAAGGCTTATCTAGATCTGGGATGGCAAAGCCACGTGATGATTTCAAATAAATAACAGCAGATACTTTATAATCCCGCGTCTGGCAAAAAAATACATGCCGTTTTTTTTGTTTAATCCATAGTACGGCCCCAATAATACTAACAGTAAATAACTGTTCATAATAAAAAAAATATATATTAATATGACATCCAATCTATGAATCCCAAAATCATCAGCTTATAATTTATAATAGTAATTTACTTTATTATACCTAATTATTTTCTTTTCAAGACTATAGAATTTAATAAAACGTCAAACAAAACAAAATTCGTTACGTACTATTATTTAACTATGGAGTTGCCTTTTTTCGAAATCAAATTTAATCTTTCAAAATGGACAATATAATAATATTATTTTGTTGGAAACAAAATACTGGAGAGACAAACAACAAAAAATCTACGAAGTGGTTGAATAACATAAATTAGGTACTTTATTAAAGTTGTTTTTCTCGTTTAGAATTCATTTTGATAGAATGAATTATGTTATAATTATATTATATAATATAATTATAAATTATGTACTTTTTATTTGTTGTCACACAATAATATTATTATTATGCAAATAATAAGTAATTATTTTGTTGGTCGATTTCACGATAGAAAAACAGATGATTAGGAAGTGGTCACAATCCATCAATAAATAAAATACTGAAAGCCAAAATTCATACGTGATATTATGTCGAGTATGCGATAAAAAAATATGCTAAAGAATATGGATGGGGTATCAGAGTAGGGTTGATTAATTGAATATTAGTGAAGTAAAGATAAAACAGCCTGATCAAGTTTCAGAATATATTTTTCTTTCAGTAAATCGTAAAATTGTTTAAAGTGCCTTTATTAATACAATTAAAGTATGTGGTGGGGTGTATATCACATTTGGTATCACTGATTTGGTGCGCATAGAATTTTGAAAATAACCTATAAACTGTTTTTATTCATCCTGCAATGATATACAATTAACTTACTATTACATTTAACGCGATATAACTAGGATACGATATAAATTACTTTACGAAACAATGGATATGCAAATATTGCAACGGCGCATTTAAATGGGGGCTAAGAGTAAAGTTAAATCCAGTCACAGTCATAAAACTATATTTAAATTAAATAAAAATGCGCATTTGTCACAAACTGAGTGTACAATAATTACAAGATAAAAAAAACTTTTTATATAAGTACCACATTTTAAAATTTTCTGTTGAATCATAGAACCTTGACAATTCTATGTATTAATAATTACTTTTTTTGTACTTGAACTTGAAAATCAGTGACGTCCCGTGGGGGTAGGCAGATTGAGCATCGCTTGGGGGCGGCAGTTACTCGAAGGGCGGCAAATCGTGGAGTCATTTGGAATTGAAATAGCTACCTAAACTTAGTAATAACGAAAATATCTTTCAATTAAAAAAATCAGCTCACTGGTTTTATCGGGTTCGCGATATCTAATTTACTTCCGTTGGCCTTCGATGTCTTTTGTGGCCAGAAACGACACGTGCAAATTTGCGAATAATTAGTCTGATATTTTGTTAGTAGATATTGTATCCATACAACACATTTCTTAGATATTCGACTCATGAAAGGATGATAAAAAATACTGTATAAAAATGATGATGATGGGCGGCATTTTATCTAGGGACGTCACTGCTGAAAATGAATTCAATTCTACTTAAAGATGGCTAGAAGTATTAAAAGAATGCATTGCCATCGTGTTCTGGTATATTCTAAAAGTTTCAAATGTTTAGCTAGTCGGGAAGTTAGTTAAAAATCTTCAATCGTCCAATACAAATCTTGTACAGACAAGAAAAGAATTATACTGGACAAATAAGAATACGAGCTAATAAAAACGGTAAAAATCAATACAAAATTCAACAAAATTCCTGTATTTATTATTTGAAAAATTAAAAAATCATTGTATTTTTTATCACGTGGGGCCACTTGTCTTAATCAGCCAATGCGTCGGGCCTAAACATCGCTAAACGCGTCACTGATTTTTTGTCAAATTATTCAAGAAAATTTCAAATTGAACTCGCTAGTTATAGGTATACATGAGAAACGTATTATATATTATATCTCAAAAATGATTAGAAAAATATATTCTTTACAATACGCTCAATGCAGAATAGTTATATAAGTAGATATAAATAAAAATAATATTAAGTTAAAATACATTATAATAATATAAGTACATAGATAATACTACTCAAAAAGTAAATAGGATGCAAAATATATTATACTATGATTGTTGATAGAAATATTCGCTATGGTGAAGATAACTTCTTAACCCTAGCGATCCCTCATTCAATATCAGTTATTATTACTGTCAGTTTATATTTTTTGAATTAAAAATATATCAATTATTATACTTATACGCGTAATGATGTATTAATATATATTAATATACATTTCAAATGGCTACGGCCGTATGTTGTAACTTAACCACTGGGAAATGCCAATAGAAATGGCGTATTTCAATACTACCTTATTCTTAGGTCAATAATTATTATAAAGCAAACATTATTCATAGAATGTTTATCACATTTGAATGGTCAAAGACATAGCTTATAATCAGTATCTTTAGAATTATCTTCAAATATGTAAATCTTGCCCATTTTTTCAATAATAAAATGCCTAATTCTTGTCAAATTTGGAATCACAAAGATTATAAAATATAACTTTTATCGTAAATATGTCACTATATAATGTTAACATTAATTTTACTAATGGTTTTGTAAATGCGTTTAAAAATTAATAAATCTAAAAAATATTAACACCACTGCACATGGATGTACCGAAATATGACTATATTCTAAAACATTAGAGGGAGAGGTTTAAAAGAATACTGTTTTATGTAATAAAAATACTTTATGCAGTCATCGAATGTTTAAAATAAATGTAAATGATAATAAGGCTTCAAAATTATATAAATAGATAATCTACAACGTTTAAGGAATGTCCAGAATCATGCTTTGAAAATAGCATAAAATCTCCATTTTGACCTACGCTGAGCAATGTGGGCCGTTAAGTCAAATTTATCACGTATAAAGTTTTAATGTAAAGTATCATAATATCGTTCACAGCCAATTCACCTTTTGAGTAGGTATATTTACAACAGAAACCTGAAATTCCTAATACCATAATGACATAAGTGAACTGAAATTACCTAAAATTTGCGTTTAATATATTTGAATTTAAGATATTCTTGCACTTAGTTCATTTGGGTCACGAAGTACTTAAGTCTTCCGCCCCTGCACCTAGAGTTCCTTTCCTATCTCTGGCGATATACCTACCGGGTCAACATGAATGAAATTTCTCTTTCCCTTCACCTCATGCTTCACTTATCAGCTTGGTCATATCACGTCTGCGTGACTCGCTTCTGTTTTCAGATCGTTCATGAAGCATGCTGACTGAATGAATGCCGTATCTGTTCATTCTTGACGTTATGATGCTTACAGGATTGTGTATGAGTATGACCGATACACGGCCAGCGCCTGACTCACGTTTTTCAAGTACTTACTCACATAATTGACGCATGTCTACATAACCGTGTCCGGAAATTTGTACGTTTGCAGTTCGCCGTATCACACTTCACCGTAAAATGTTGTATCGGAAATATATGGTCTTATATTAAAGACCGTCCAACCTCTTTGGGTTGTATAGTACTGAGATAAAATCCATGTCTAAATAAAACACGGTTTTTTGTCGATTTACAGGAAGCCAGCGGCAAACAAATTTTGAAAATAGCCGATATACTGATTAATGTTAGGTTAGGATAGGTTTTCATTTCTGAATTCATGAATTTTGCCAAAGTCGGCTATGAAAATTGGCGTAGTTCCCGTCTGGCTTCCTGTACACCGACTTGTACCTAAAGCACTTAAAAAATACATAATAAAAACTAGAAAAAAATTGAAATACAAAATATCAAATCGAACATATAAAATTTGATATCTGACAGCACGTATTTTTTGTATCTCGGTAGGTACTATTTCCGATAAGAAAGCTCACGGCGAACTGTGCTACGGTGAAATGTAAAACGTACAATTTACATGTAACACTGCATAACTAGGACATTAAAAAGTAGTGATGATCATCAAAAATGAGTGGCACGAAAACGGGTAATACTAAGCTATTATGACAATAAATATAATATGCTTTTAGGCGTGCATAAAGAAAAATGGTATAGAGGGGTCCATTTCAAAAAAATAAGTAATTATTTATTTAGGCGGGAAAGGGAGATGTTAACAAAATCTAGCAGGCTCCACTGACTTTCGCATATACCTCGTCACTTCAACCGCAGACACCCTCACTACATTTTCCGGGTACATTCCCCATACTCAGACCGATGTTTTAGTTGAACTATAACACCTGGTATGCAGTTATGACATCGAGTGGTCACCTACGAGTTATTGCGGCCTATCGCATTCACACGTGTTTATCGAATACACGTGGCCTAATGATCATAATACATTATCAAGATCATTCGGTTCCTTTTGAGTCGTCTGCGCTGTATTGTCCTTTAGACAGAATACAGTTAGAATATTAAAGTAAACATCGGATACCTCAGATGGTTGCACCAATTTATTAGTACCTACCAGTCCAACGTTCCCTCTAATTTTTATATTGTGTGTGCGGATCATCAACGTATCTGAGCAGTGGCGTAACTAGGGTTGGTGTCACCCGTCAGTGACGGGCCGTCACCTGGTGCGGTAAATGTATATCCCCCTCCCCCCCCCCACAAACACACACATACAATTTTTCATTAAAACGTATATTTTTAAGGTATTTAATAATTTCAGTGATTTTATATAATAATAACACAAACAACAATAATTTTTGAAGCATATGAAGTAGAACAGGACGGATTTAGTGATCCCGCTCGACTTGCGTGCTCGCGTTAGTCGCACTTGACTTTCGCCTTCCGAGAAATGAGTCGAAGAATTATGCATGTGATGGTTTTGTGCATTCGAAAAAAACTAAAATCTGGCAAAGGAAACTTTATTTTACAATATTTTTGTGTGAGGACTGTGCGGGGGAAGAAAATATGTGTGCGGACACATTTTGGTAGATGTGCGTGCACACACGCGCACACCTTACAGGGAACATTGCCTACCACGGATTTTACATTGACAAAGGTCTTACGAGTTGTAGAATGTTAAGAGGAGAAAGGTCAACCCGTTGAAAAGACTATTCTACAACCAAATCATCGGAATCACGATCTTTAGTTATAAGATACTGACGACAAAGAAAAATAAGTAATATTCCATTCACCTACATAATTTAGTATTGTTTTCATTCACGAGGTTCGTCAGGATTCAAAATACCGCCTCCCTCTGGTGTGCACGCCTGTTATGATTTTAATACAATGATGAGATCTTTTCAAGATAAACACGTGGTATTTTGCGTAGCTATAAGCTGTAACACAATAGAAAATTTAAGTATTTAGAGTGGGGCAAAGTGATTGAGCAGAAACATAAACGGTTTGTGATTGATAACGCTGTAGAGGCGAAGGTTTTTGAGAAAAGTTTAGCCAGCTAACAAGAAAACAAGTGGGGTGGGTGACCCATTCAGAAATTGTACGCTCCACCCCCTCCCCACTCTCTGACACCACCGCCGCCTGCGTCTGCTTTCATATCCGCAATAAGCAATAACAATTCTAAGTAAAGATATTTTCGTGACGTTTCATCGCGATTCTGAATGGAATGTCCGATGAATTAGAACTGTTTAGAACGGTGATGCACAACATTTTTTATCATTTAGTTTATAATGATAATAAATTATCTCCAAAGTCTAGACATATTATCATTAGTCACCCTTATGAAAAATTTGCCAGTGTGATAAACCAAATTATGTGAATATTACAATGCAATAATATTTATGTTCTCAGAATGTTTTATGCTTCGATTATTTTTTTAAACTAAGATGTTGACATTTTCTAATGATGGGAAAACTTCATTGAAAACCGCCACTACTCTCAAAAGTTCTAATATTTGTATTTGTTTCCTCATTTGCCGCCCTTATATAATGCATGACTTGCCTACCCTCGTGGGACGACACTAAAAATAATATACACTTTGTTCTTCTTATCGTGTCATCCCCGAACGGAGGCTTTCGCGATTAATTATTCGTCTATCATCTGCTACCCGAAAGAGTTCGGTGATTTTAATTTAAAAATAATTACAAGATAAAAAGAACTTGTTATATACCACGTTTTAAAATTTTCTGTTGAATCATATAAACTTGACAATTCTATGTATTAATAAATACTTTTTTTGTACTTGATAGAAATACTGAATAAATATTATAGAATACTGAAATGTCATTTTGACATTTCATATTGATTTCCATAGTAACGCACGTATATATTAATAATTTAGTTGATAGGACCTCCTTAGCAACCAATAATAGTGTTTTACTTATTACGGATTTATTCCGAAATAACTTTCCATACATAACAGAATTAACTGAAAATGAATTCAATTCTGCTTAAAGATGGCTAAAAGTATTAAAAGAATGCTTTGTCATCGTGTTCTGATATATTCTAAAAGTTTAAAATGTCTAGCTAGTCGGGAAGTTAGTTAAAAATCAATTGAAATATTTGGAAAAATTAGAAAAAAAATGTACTGGACAAACAAGAATTCGAGCTAATAAAAACGTGTTAAAAATCAATTCCACTGTACACAATGTCAGCGATGACTTCATCTCAAAGTAATAGTATTACTTACAAACTAATGAAATTAATTTGTTTCGAGTTATAAAATTAAAGTGTGAGATAAGGGAATCTATTTTTATTAATGTTGTTATCTGTTGGTTGTAGATCAGAAAAGTTGGCTGGCCGCCTGTATTTGAAGAATTCTGAAGTTTCGCTTCCAAGGTTCACCGGGTTTTCGCGACGCGATCTGAGTTTGAGACAATCCGGTAGACTGCTGGTAGCCATATTACAACAAACGACCCGATTCTATTTTCCTAGTAAATAAAGACGAAGACGCATTTTTTCAGGACAATACAATGAAAAAATCAACTTTTACAAAAAAAGGTACAAGTCGGTTATGAGGAATACAGCGACAAACACATTTTGAAAATACCCGATATACTGGATTATTTGTTAGTTTGGGTTAGTTTAGGTTAGGTTAGGTTTGGTTAGATTAACCTAACAAATAATCCAGTATAACGGCTATTTTCAAAATGTGTTTGCCGCTGTATTCCGCATAACCGACTTGTATCCAAAAAAATGTCGAATCGTCGTTATATAAATATAATTTTAATATTATTTTATGCTATAGTGTTCTAAAAATCTGATAATTAAGTATTAACAATTTGAAATAAATGAGAATGACACTAAATCGAGACACGATTTCGATCTAAGAATTACCTGCTTTACACAACACGTATGCCAATATCTTGACCGCTATACCGTAGAATTATAAGAAAATATTTATTTTCCGCATTTTAATAGAGTACTATGACATAAATGTTAAGTCAGTTGATAGTAGGCATCGAAAGTATTACTCATAAATCCATATTGAACTAATGAATGCAATTTTATTTGTAATATGTGTAATAAAAAAAGCTTTAATTCAATATAAGTACTACCTACTTGATTTTCTACTTTCGTGAAGAATATTCTACACAAAATATTGTCTTTAGTCGTTAATAATTGTTTTTTAATGAATAATTATTCTGATTTGGATTTTATTTCATGATATATAATAATAAGACTGATTTCTTCTGTGTTTAATTCTAGATTAGTTGAATTGAACCTTTCTATGTAATACAGGCACGTCTGAAGTCTCGCGAAAGCTCTTTTTAGTCAGCGACAACTAACAGAAGACAGAACTGACAGAATGATATCGCTGTCAATTCTGATAGCCGCGTCACACGTCGTACCAATTTTATTTTGCCCCGCAGAAGGTGAGTCATAGTTCCACCATAGTAAAGTGATTCATGAAAATTTGACTGAAGGATTTCCTGTTTTTTCATTGAAAAAAAAACAAGATAATACACAACAATACTGATTACAGTGATTACATTACATGCCTACCTGACATACAGTTTAAAAGATATTATAATATTATAATCTAGCAGTTATAACAATAATTAACCCCTTGAATTATACCTAATATAGTAGGTACAATATTAACTTAATCGCACTCATCTAACATAAATATTAAAATATTGATTTCATTTCTCTACATTGGCTCTGGAAAGGACAAGAAAAGGTACGAAATTTGGTCATTACTTAAATATCGTATGTTACATTTAATTTGTTTATAATAAGTATATTATTATTAGTATAATAAGTAAAAGGCCAGCATTTTCAAGAATATCTGTGTAATTCTAGTTTTTTGTGAGCTGTTACCGGTGTCTAAAAACGCTAGATTTATCGCTTAATGCCAGATGCGTATTTTTCAAGCTAGATAATATTCTATCCAATTAAAATACGAAATCTGGTAAGAAAAACGTTAAGTTGGTAACGCTAGAGATGGATAGGTATACAAAAATTATGAGCATGCTTTGTACGAGAACCGACACGTCGTACAATCCATAAAATTGGCTGCCTCAGATGGTTCTGTCTCAACATGGGCCAGTCACGTATGATCAAAAAGTCATTCGGGAAACCGAAAGCCATGGAAAGACCTGTCCCCTGTCCCACGTTGTATGAGAATATGAAGTCATCAAAGATATTAGAAGTTTAAAACTAGAAGTAAAACTATAAGAAGGTGGATGCTATAGCAGTCCTAGTAAAATAAATAAGAATAATAATTAAATTATAATATATTTTTTAGTTAATATAGTAATATATTATGATAGAATGAGTTAGCAGATGATATGTATTATTATAATCGTGTTTTTTATAGATGTAATATTGGCAGCGCACTATTGTGGTGTCGTGTGATGATGTCATCATCCAACTGAACCAACATAAAATATTATATATTATGTTATATACTGAGCTTTTCCCGCCAAAACATCATCGCATCATTGCGGATTGCAACTTTACAAGCACAATTGACACTGGGAAATTCGATTTCAAAATGTCTCCTGCCTGTTCTCCTTTTCGTTTATACTTGCAGCTTTATTCAGACGTGAGTGCTCCAAAACATGGTTGTATCAGCGATAAATAATATCTCAATTCCAGCCATGTTCGAATGTTCGAATACGCGAATAGTTCCGTGGGTCGAGATGTTTGTCGCGAGTATTTTACGCCCCCCCCCCCCCCCAGGACGCGTAACCGTTACATTCGTATACGTCTTACCGTCAAACAGTATATTATAGAAATTTATTTATTTATTAAGGAAGAATTATATTGCAACCAACAAAGATAAATTATAATATAGTTAAGCCTAACAAGAATAAAAAGTGAGAAAGTAAGAAGAGCATAAATATAACGAAATTAAAAATGAGGAATAATTATATACAAAAAAAGTTATATTATACAATATATACATACATTTTAAATTTAGTTAATATCCATTATACAAAGTTTTGAAGATAGCGCGTTTAAACGAAACAGATGTATTATTGAAAGGATCAACAGTGGAGAAAGACATATTATAATTTAAAGAAAAACGCCAAATAAAGGAGTTTTGTGCATAACTTAAATCACTACGACTAACATGGTACTAAGCTTGGTTTCGCGTATATCTTGATGGACAGTGGAAAACCGCTCTTTCGAGTAGGTTTGGCGAGTCAACAAAACCATTGATAATTTTGTAAAGAAAATACTGATCAGAAAGATAACGTCGACTTTCCAAAAATGCTACCATGCATGATGCAGTGGTATTAATTACATGGTGAATATGTTTAAAAGTTACAATTCCATACAATTTATTTACTAAAGGTTTCACCGAGAACTGCGTAGGTTAGGTTATTTTTCATCCACTTTTTTAAATTGACAATGATTTTATAGTGTCAAATCTCAAAACGGTTCAACCACGCTCTTTGATTTTCATTCAATAACAGTAGGTATTGTTTTAATTATAAATACAAATGTTCCTTCTGAATGATATCTCAGGGTGAGAAATATGTGAAGGTAATAATATTATCACTGTAGTAAATCATCCCTAATTTGCAAATCTATTGTAATTTTATAATTAAAGCAAATAGTATCACTCAATGACATTTCGTTTTCTCTAGTGCACATAGATTACCGCACCGCGGATTCAAGTTGCGTTGAGTAACCAACGTGATAACTACTCGTTCATCACAGGCAGTAGATTGAACTCGCGGTGGGTACACTTAATAAAGCTGCTGGTCACTTGCATTGATGAAAAACTTAACAATGTCTAAATGAAACACATATTCACCAAATGAACAGCATTTTATTGCACATCCAATGACGTCTTTCGCCAAAATTAATTACCATTATGAACCGACCAATGATTCAACACTACAAATATTCTGCTTGCGTCCAATGTTCACTGTCATCCATGAGCTGCACATGTTCTAATCAAATCAAGTCATTCAATCGAAATACAGCATATGATGCTGTCAAGTATATTATATACCTAATATATAGCTCATAAGTTTTATAATTTTAATTGTGTTCACTGTCAATTCTTGTTAAAAATACATTGAATTAATTAAAAGAAAACAAAATAATATGTAGTACTTCTTCCACATCATTTAATAACGATCAGGGCCAGTTTCATCTACTTCAATAGGGAATTCTCAACTGATAAATAAATCAGTCATCAAGTTGAGAATGCCGTATTGAAGCGGTCAAAACCGGTCGTGATTTTATTTTAAATTTATTAATCATATAAGTTATTTTATTACAGCGTTTTTATTAGGTCGTATTCTTATTTGTCCGGTACAAATCTTGCAATCGATTTTTAATTAACTTCCCGACTAGCAAGACATTTGAAACTTTTAGAATATATCAGAACACGATGCCAATGCATTTTTTAATACTTTTAGCCATCTTTACGTAGAATTGAATTCATTTTTAGTTAATTCTGTTTTGTATGAAAAGTGATTTCGATACCATTGTTGGTTGCTAGGGGGTCCTAGCAACTAAATTATTAAATAATATATACGTGCGTTACTATGGAAATCAATATGAAATGACATTTCATTATTCAGTATTTCTATCAAGTACAAATTTTTTTGATCGTTTAAGCTAATCAAGTCAAGTTTATATGATTCAACAGGAAATTTAAAAACGTTGTATATAAAAAGTTCTTTTTTCTTGTAATTATTCATGTATTTAATTTCAACTTTACAAGAATTAAATAGCTACTGTACTCCGATATTTATGTTATATAAGTGATTATTTAAAATTTAACAAATTATTAGAATATTCACTGCAAATAACGATGCGCGGGCCAAATGTTTATAATATCTGTTTCCGTTTCCACTAATACCGATACATAAATAATAATTGTGGAATACAATGTCGACGATAGAACAATGGCAAATTCTTGAGCGAAATAATATCTATCTGATTGATATTTGACTTGTTAACAGGATTCGCAATGATTTGTTTTTGATGAAGCGTCTCGGAGCGAGGCGACGTTTTGCCAAATCTAATTGGAGAGGAATGGCTAGGGATGGGAACTAGGGGGTTGGGAGACCTTCCCGCATTTCTATCGCTAAGGAGAGTTACGGTCAAAGTTTCCGCGAGGGTTGCTTTGTCTGCCTTTGATAATAGTTTTATTTGTCTAGTTTTATTTAATAAACCATACACGATGGCAGATGTAGTGTATGAACACTGCATGATGTTTTATAATAGATTTTTGTGTTATTGGCAATGAAAGGCTGCGGACGATTTCAAATATTTAATTAACCATTTCTTTTATTCAACGAATAATTCACAAGATTTTGAGAATGTGACATTCCATGTATTGAACATACATAACTTGAAAACACATTGGACTGTGCATTAACCAATTATGCTACGAGCCTCCTATCTAATTCCTCCTAATATAATAAAATCTAAAGCATCATATTATAAAATAACGTATTTTGGTAAGCATTTCATGTAGGACCTAGGTACTAGTTTAAATTGTCGCAATTAGATAGGATGCTCGTATGCATAATAATTGGTTAATGTACAGTGGCGCGATACCCGTGGTTATACGGGTTCAAATCCCATCGAGCATTGTATTTTTTTCATATATGATTTTTTTCTAGTGAGTATATATCTGAGACGTTTTATGTTTCAAATATGTTTGAGGCTCTAAAACCCAAATAATTAAAATTAAAAAATCTTTATAACTTTGACAATTTTATCGGTTGATATTACGTACCTATAAATAAATCTAATATGATAATATATTATATCCAAAAAATAGGTAGGGATGTTTACTTATAGTAAATACGTAAAGACATCAGACACCAGTAAGATATTCAATGAGCTTTTTTCCCTGTCTAGGGATGCCATATTTTAACAATGGATATACTTGTAATATATTTGAATATCAAAAGTGTATTGGGATGTAAACAAAATGTCAGAAAATGGTCTACTGGTAATAGAAAGAATGATTCTGAGAGCAATGTTTGGAGCCAAAAATTAAGATGACAATCACGAAATCAATGAATAATTTACTGAAGCCAACATAAAAAAGCGATTTTTAATTAATGGTATTAACTCTCAATTCTTGATGCAAAGACAATATGTTAATTAAAATAAAACATAGTATGTTATAGCTATTATTGTCCATATCTTCAATAAATAACTCTGCCTTTAAAATTTATTGGTATACCTACCTGTAGCATTGTATATTTTGTATCAGTTGACGATTGCCCATTGAAGTGGATGTAACCGATCCTTATTATTATTATACTATATGAAATAAGTCCTACATAAACTGATTTATTTTAATTATTAACATAAAGCATCAAAATGTCCTAGGTTTTTATACAAAACTGTTTGGTCGGAGAAGTGTTGGTAGGCTTTGTATCGCCGAACTGGACGACGATAATGTCCGCTAGATAATGGACAGCTGGGCGCCACACATTTGAATGAAATTCCCGAATAAATTCACGTACGTACGATATGACTTGGTCTAGCAAGTATGCGAGAAATTCTAGTGGCTACCAATAAAAAATCGAAGTTTATGATTACTACAAAGACTCGTGTCAACGGTGTACTTTCACAATCCAGTCTTGCACTAAGCTACAGCGACATTTTACAATGTTTCCAACTCTAATTTATTATAGTATCAGCAAAGCTTTATATATTGTACGTTTATTTATCAACTTGGTCTGCAATTAATCGAGGTATGTGGCACCCCTGTGAGTGAAATGCTTCCCTTAACTTCCTGTTGCACGTTCATCGCAATACTTCATCACTCACCCAACGAAAATTCAATAAATATGTCACAATGACTTCCCCAAAAATACACACTAACTGTTACAAGTGAATTAAGGACACATTATGTATTACAACAGACTACTTAAAGCGATACAAATATATATTTACATATGAATACTTCCGGTGTACTTTTAATGTAGGTCTGATATTACTGATGTATGGTTGAATATTATATTATATTGTAAGGTTTTTCCTAAATATCTTATAGTTATAATAACAATACCTCTGGTAAAGTATCACTGATAAAGGCGGATGCAAAGCCGACATCAAAAGGAGAATAGCATTAGCAAAAAAAAAACACTATCTCGAAACTGCAATCAATTTGGACGAGCAAAAACATTACCCAAAATGCTTCTAGTAAGATGGTCCGTGCTCTTTGTATAATTTGTATTGTATATTCCTGCAAAACATGGAGAAACCAAGAGAAAACATTGACCGAATGTTGCTGAAAATTATGCAAACGCTGAAAGTCCTACTGACGTCAGCGAGTTAGATAATTTTGAGATAGATTCTCTTTGATTTTTTCACATAGTACGCAGGGAGGATGACAGCCTTGCATATTAAATTTGACAATGTCGAAGATTGCCACAAATTTTCAACTGAAAAAAGCCTACGTACTGCTAAATGCCAACAAGTGTGAAACCATCCATGATACTTAATATTCTTAAAGTTGAGGTGTCAACGAAGAAAAATAATAATAATCGCATTGAAATTTGATTGATGATTTATTTAAGACTGTCCTAGGAAATTTGATGGGGTATATGGTATATATCTAGCTATATTTGAACGACGAAAGTATATTAACAATATTATTTCTTTAACGAACATAATATAAATCAGGAAAATAAACCCATAGACAATAAGTATTTGTATTTTACAGAAATACCTCAGTATTTTTTAAAATACCTATATTATCATTTATATCCGAGAATATAAGTGGAATGAACGTCTTATTGTCTTGTTAGTATAATTACTCTAATAATACTTTAAAACTCAAAGGTCAGAAATAAATTTTAATAAATTGCAAAACAGTATTAGTGTGGTATACCTATCTATTATGGATAATAATGTAAAATGTCTGCATTAAACGTTACCTTTAAGAGACATTTTCTATTACTGTGAAATCGAGTTTCAATTTGAACCTAAACTTCATTTAAGTATAACAAAAAGGTCACATCGTATCGATCGGTATAGCATTACAACATTATTGTGACTATTACCTGTGCACGTGTTATGTTTTCACGTAAGCTCTGCCGAATTTGTGAAATATACCTACTACTACAACTACTATAATACCTACCCAAATGATGAAAGGTTTCCGTCGATTGCCTGATTATTATGAAATCTAAAATGTTTCGTTATTTATAATTAATCATGTTATGTTTTGATATATATAGTAATTATATCAGATTAAATAAAATAGACTACATCGTCATCGCCACTTCAAAAATATCAAGGTCAAAACTATAAAATAAAGACAAAAAACCGATAATTTTAATGACTGCGTACTAAAACATGAAAATATGTATTCAAAGCAATTCCAACTTATATTCTGGAAATATGTTCATGTTTCGCAATATTATGTCCCTCCTTATTAAATATGATAGCCGCATTTTCATTTGTGATAATAAGGTTAATTATTATTTCACAAGATATATCGGTCCTAATTAAGCATGTACTTAATATTAAGGCTATACTTCAGCTGGGGCACAGTCATAACGATCGTAAATACGCGACGCGAAGATTGTGCAAACGACGCGTGCAGAACAAAACATAATTTGTCATAAAAATTCAACATGCGTCCATTTAATGTTATGTTTATTGTTCTATTAGTAATATTAATGATATTATATTCATCGGCATGTTTTTTTTTCAAGTAAATGGGTAACGTTTTTAGTCATCTTCACACGATTTAAGAATTAATTCCCCCGACGCCATCACAAAACAAATTGACGTGTTCACAGCTCGATTTTCGCTCTTCGATTGGCAGCGAGTGCGAAATTTCGTCGCACCTATAGTTGAAAATTATTTTCAATTTCACTGAAGTATGCTCTTAAGAAGAATACATAGGTAGATGCAGACACAATTAAGACACATTTTTAAAAATCAAAACATCCAGTATTACCCACGAGGCTTCGGGTTTGACCCCGAAATATCGAAGGAAGAAAAAAAATCGATCCACGGATACAGCCCAAATAACAATAATACAATAAAACTTTGTTTCACAACTATTCCAATTGAGTTACCATGCACACACTGTCTCAAGCAATATATACTATTAGAGTGTTTTCTGGTATGTGATGTTAAAATTTTACAGATAAGGAAACTTCGACATAAAAAATACCTGCACAGATTTAAAGAAACATAACAGTAAATGTTTTACATATGAAAATGGTGAAATGAAAAATGCATTAGCTGGAAAATGTCTGTTTTCTCGACTGACAGATGAAACATCATTACGAAATATCATATTATTTACGGCTTATAAATGTTAACTGTGTGATTTTTCTTTTGTGTGTTTTTTTTTGTCTCTAAAAAATTGAGACCGGAGCACAGTCGGAGCCGCTGGAAATAAAAAGAATAATCAAATTTATTGGTCTGCCTCTTGTAAAGTGGCTGATAAAAATTGCGATTCATTTGATAATGTAATGTCTGCCTCGTGTCATTTTTTGTAAAGTAAATAATTTTATTCACCCAGTTGAGTGGTGGATAAAACCTCTCAACCCATGGGTTACCAACTCGGATTGCGATACGGAATAAAATTTACTTGTTAATGCGTGAAAACACGGAACATTGGACACAGTCAATTAGCTAAGCAAATGGCTATTCCAACCATTCCTTGTATTATAAATCTTGATTTTTTTTACAGTTATAAATATTTAATATTAAATAATTAAATATTTTACAGTTTGCATTTGAGATTTGAGGAGCCGAAAGAGAGGTGCAATCACTGGTGGTGTTGAAAAAGAGAGTCAATGTTAACTCACTCAAGATGGAATGGAATTGTTAATAAAGTCTGTTAGTGATCGACATTCTCAGTATTGAGGAATATGGTAATAATCAGTATGATTTGGTATTTACCATCTCTATAGTTGCATAACATAATATTTAATATATGCTTTGTAACCATTTACCTGAATTACTGCCAAATTTATTTTTATTAGAGAATTATCGAATCACCTGAATACTTGAATGCATGTATTAAAAAATGAATGAAAAATATTATATACCTATTCGTAGTATTATTAATACTATTTTTACGGTCTAATAATAATTAATATTATTCTATTCATAAAATTCTGCGTTTACTTAGTGGGATTTCATGATAATTTATTTATTTATTTAAGAAAACAAAACATTGTGGACATAACAAATCAAAATTCAAGGCGTTCACAATATGAGATTTACATTATTAGAAGAAGAAAATATATATTTAAAAAAATCTGTGTGTGTAATTATGTACGCGCGTTAGAAGCTATACTTCTTTGGCGTAACAAAACAAAAACAAAACTAGTGATAACATAGATTCTTCGAGTAGCTCATAATTATCTTGTTAAATTACACACTCAAGAAAAAGGACCGCTTATTGGAACGCCGTTGGTTTATTTCTATACACTTTAACTTATATTACTAAATTATATAATTATTTATCGTTGTTTTTATTTATAAAGTAACAACTGCCACTATGACGTTTAATAGTTTGTTTACGTAAGAAATTGCAAATGGCCGACAATAATAATTTCGTTTACTAGGTAACGGAACAATTCAAAACTACAATATTATACTGTATAATCGTCACGATTGCATTATCATACTGTGGCGTAAAGCCAGTGCAATCGTGGTTCGAATCCAATGGAGTGTGATTTTATTCGTGAGAATAAATAAATTATGTGCTACATGTCACACACCAAAAATACACTCTGATCTGATTTTCCAAACGCGCCTAAAGAAGTGTAACTTCAAAAAACAATTAGAAAAAAAAAACAAAAAGTAATATTTATACAGAAAAATAAGATTTCGAAAACAAAATGCATAGCGCGTCAGTGAAAATGTCTATGCTATGTCAATGTGGATGAAATTTATCAACAATCCTTTCCCAACGTTAAATTGTTCATTTTTACCCCCTTCCAAGCAGTTTTGATAATATTACATAAACTCAAACATAAAATTTGGTATTCATAATTGATAGGTAAGTAATTTTTATATGTAGTGTACATAATTATAAAAAACACAATTTATAAATTAAAATAATGTTACTCGGATCGTTGGCTTTGCCATAGTATTTGTCCGAGTCATCTGTTTGCTAGCTATTTCGACAGATTCCAATGAATGTGGTAAGGGTTACATAAATCGACACGTTTGGGGATTAATCGTATTTAGGTTATACTTCCAAAGGTAAATATTTAAGTAGATCCTTACAACATAGCAAAGGTAAAATAACAGAAATACAATATTACATTTATATAAAATAATCACACGTTTCAAGTTTAAATTGCTACCATAAAAACATATTTTGTTTTCAGAAAATTCGCATATACATAAAATTAGAAGATCAATGAAAGATATTGAGCTATAATATATTATATCATATTTATTCATATTACCAAAAGGCAATGAAAGCAATATTACCCATTATTTAAAAATATTATCTTTTGTAAACGCAAATGATAATAACTATTACTGAATAATGCAAACAAATAAATTTTGGAAATAATCTTACTTTTTATCCGCGGCTCTGTAAAATAAATTTTCTGTCATTTTTTCGTGTCAACAATAATTAATGTTGACATTTTTGAAGAATTAAAATAAATTAATTACGTTGCGTGCCATACCTACTATCATACAGTTCAAATTCAAACATATTTGGGGGTGTGGGACAAATAAATGTGTAACAGTATTAAAAATATTTAAACAAAGGGAGTAATTAGAACAATGAAAAGAAATATCATACAAAATACATCGAAGAATTTATAAAATAATACCACCACATAGAGGTGGAATAAATCAATATTTCAAACGATTTGGTTGAACAAAAGTTCGGTTCCAATTAGCATTACCAATGGCCGGCTGGCTCGGCAAACTCTGGTCGAAAAACAACCCCCTTTATATTGTACCTACCTAATACCCTCGTAGTATGTATCTATAGTCTAAGCTCGGAGTCCAGTGCGTAAGGCGCTGGCCTTTCATCCGTGGCCCACGAGTTAAATGCTCGGTGAGGTCACGATATAATTATGTGATTTTCTCAAACCCTGAGTGTTTGTGATTGTTTCTCTTCTATTACTAAACACACCACTATTTCACCATACTGCTATCATTGGGCTTCATGGCCTATTGTAGTGTTTAAAAGAATATATCGAGGGTTTTCTACACAATAGTGACATGTCCACAATCGGTCAAAAATGAGATTTTGACCGATTTGCTCATATAATATGATAATAGTATAAAAATTTCAAAAACCTCAGAAAATATAGGTAATTATATAGATAGACCAAATGAGACCTGAATGACAAATACTTCACTGTTCTACTGAGTGTTTTTCTCCTTTGAGCCATTGGTCCACATATGACTTGTGCCAATTAAATCTAATATTTGTGTCATTAGAGGTATTTCAAACTTCACCATTGAAGATAATAATATTACTGACAATTATTCAAGCTTTCATAAAGCAATAATTAATATTGATATACTTATTTTAATTTTATTTATTTATTTTATTTTGTTAATAGTCAATTCATGGTGGAACTGCATTGTATTGTTGTTTTAATTTAATAAAATGCATTTTTTTGTAGTACTTATTCCACTTTTAATCAATAAATTAGGACCGGTTTCGTCCGCCTAAGAGGGACATTTTCAACATAATAATATATTTGAATTATTAAAATATTTTTCAATAATGTAATATTTTAATTTATGAAGTAAGATGAAAACGTACCCACAGCAAAACCTCAAAAATGAATTACCTACTAGGAAGTTACAAATTTGCAATGTAATGTTTTTTTTAAACCTCTCAGTAAATATTCTTTAAAAATGGTACAAGATAAAATTCTCTTCCGAAATGAAAACGTAAGTAAATAAATTACAATTGTACCGTGGACCGGTTAATGGGCAGTTAAATAAAATGGCATCGGCCCTTGCAAACTTTGCTATCAAAAATCATCCGTAATTCAGATTATCATAAAACCTTAAGCCGCTAAACTTTAAACTCCAGCTAATTATCAACGTAAGTGAAAACTCGAGTGAGCGTTAAAAAAAATAATAACGCCTGCGAACGGCGTTAAGCTTTTCCAAGCCATTATAACATTATGAAAAGCTTTGCTTTATACGAAAAGCGTTATTCCTTAATAGTAGCCTGCACACAAATGGGTCGCGAGCATCATCCCTTGCGGGGGGAGTTCAAAGAGGCTTTCAATGAAGGGTGGGGGCTCCCCGGCCTCCCGCCTGACACCACGCACGAGATGTAGGGCAAGGTCACGCGGAAAAACATTTCCCTCCGTACACATTCTGCGCGGCAATTTCTGTCTCTCTTCTGTTGGACTCACGCAAATTTCACGGCTCTCTGTTTGCCAATAAAAATTAGCGTAACTTTGGAGGTTATACTAATGGATTAGATTGTAAGTGAAGGAAAATTAATTATCTCAATTTTTGTAAGCGGCGCTGAAAGATATCGGAAGAGAATGTTTTTACGGCACTTAAGTTTTGAGAGTTTTCAATTTAAAATATTTTATGGTAATTAGAATATAAATTTTCATAATGGTTTTCATAAATAAAAATGTGAGTATTTAATTCAAATTTACGATATTGAACATGAACAAAATATATACGTACAACTCGTCAACTACGTTTAACACTGTGGATACTTGTGTCTACTAATCGATATGAATCTACATGCGTTGATATATTCCGTTCAACTTTCTTGTATACTTACACCAAACCCAGATACTTCGAATAAACTGTGTAGATAAAGACCAACATCGAGAGGAAGAAAAAGTAAAACCCCAAAATAATATAATCTAATTGATTAGTCTCAATTAGGGATTCCAATCCCGGGATCCCGAACTATTTTCGATACCTCTGAATCCCGAGATTGGTAAACAGAATCCCGAAACTTTTGGGATTGATTTTGTTATCAATTTTTATGGAAAATGAAATAAAAAGGAAAATATAACAAAAAACACTTTTAATATCAAATAACTACATTAGAAATAAACTGAGTTTGAATGAAACTTGAAATATTACCCATTTGTAAGTAAAGTTGCCAATTCATTTTATTTTTCCACATAAATTGATAAAAATTTAAAAAAATTGGAAAAAACAATGCTTCCCACTTTTAAAAAAGTAATTCCACCATGATCTCATACGTTTTACGGCAGTTTCATATTTGGCTGACTAATTAGATTTATGAATCGGAAAGGTCATACACTATGATTTGCTTTACTATTTTAAATCTCGCTAACCCATTCATTAAGTCTTTTACTATCAGAAATAGCAATCTCATATAATATATGTAAACACTAAACACAATATTGATTTCACGAAATTTTATAAATGAAAATCATTTAGATTTGTAAATAGTTTAACATAAATTAAAAATTTCACATAATTTGTTTTTATTTTAATTGAAATTGTATTTTATTTGTTATCTTTTCATAAATATGTAAAACTGTTTTATTTTACATTATTATTTATATTACAGTATTATTTACCTACTCCATTAAACCTATGTATTTCCAAGATTGAACGTACACAATATTAATAATAAATGTCTTAAATAGTATTATTTATACTAGATTTAATTTTGACCGATTTATCAATGTTATTTATTTGTATATATAAAAATTTAATATTAACTATGGGAAAAAATGCTAATCCCGGGATCCAAATTTTGGCTCGGGATTGGATTCTCCATTCTCAATAAACTAATAATAAGATAAATAAATCAATGATATTATCTCATAATTACGTAGTACATTTTTAAAAGGACTAAGTATTTGAAATAACTGACAATATTACGATTTTTACAATACATAATACTTCCCAAGAATGTTACACTCTCATACCTTGCAGCGATATTACAATAACGATTTACGTGCCGCATGTTTGGAATGGCAATATTCACAAAACGCCGCGCCGGAACGAGGAAAATTAATAGTGCGATCTATTGCTTCCCCTATAATACCCCAAGGGTGGAACATGACAGGGTGAAGTAAGTAGATAATAATTAATATTAATTTAAATAAAACGCAATTTTATAGTACTATTTATTTAAATTAATAATACAATGCACTTCCACCATGAATTGACAGCTAACACTATAAAAGAAATTAGATACTTAATATAATGTAAGTACTAAGAAACCCCTCGATGGCCGCGTGGCTTAAGCGCCGGCCTATAGTGTCGAGGGTCCCAGGTTCGAATCTTGGGTCTGGCAAGTACACATATTATTTTTAATGTATTGTGTTTGTATATGTGTTTTTGTGTATGAGTCAGAGTACGGACCTAATAGGTTAAGCAAGTGGCTGACATATATTTCTCATAAAAATTAAATCTGTTAATACAAACCTCCACTCTGTGGAGGCCCATATGATCCTATTAGGATCGGACATGGTCAAAGAAGAAGACTAAGAAAAAATTGATAAAATCGAAGATAATAAAATTGACACATGTACACGCCACACGATAAAAAAATCGATTCAAAAAAATATTATGCCGTGTAGAAAAGTTCTGTAGCAGTAAGTACGTGGTAATGCAATACTCAGGAAAATGGCTGATTATAATAATGATAAGAAAGATCTAACATAATAATATATCTCGATATAAATCTTTTTAAGAATACATATTAATAACACATAACTAATCGATCTTCCGATAAATGGATGTCCATTCCATGAGTTTCCCGGCATGATAGCTGTTGTAACGCATACATTTTATTATAATAGTGATGGATAGATTCCGTAACGCGAGCTTTCGTGGCGTTTCACGCGATCGCCTTTATTTATTGCCCGCGAGAGCCATAAAAATAGTAAAAGGAAATTCTTTCAAAATTATTTAGATTTGTGGCAAATGACGGAACACGCTGTTTCAGACACCTCATAATTCGGGCACTAACAGTTGTGTGGATTTAATCGGATAGGATATTAATATTTAGTCTATTAGTTCAACACTATTATTATATTTTTATTTTTTTAATATACCAGTATGCATAAAAAATATTTTTCGTAATTCTACAGTGTAGAATAAACAAGAAATGTTTTTTAAATCGTTATAATGGTGTTTTACCGACGTAAATGCGAATTCAAGTAGGTAATAATTTGTTTATTTTATTTGTTAGCATATGCACCTACTCATATTATATCAATAAGTACCTGAATCTTATCACAACCACTCTAAATCTATCGATATTACTGTTTTGTAAGTCGAATTCGTCCGATTCATTTTATTAGTATCTACCCTCAAGCTTATGTTTAAATATCATGTGTGTGCTATGATTATTATACTCACTCAAAATGTTATCAGTGTATTATCATGAACATTTTTTAGAGCTCAGGCATACAGCACGTCGACGCATGTCTTACTTGATTCCAAATGCATCCGATTAGAATCTCCAGTTGGATTACAAAATCCAATTTGAGATCCAGGACTGAGCCTTTAGGATATCACACAACTTCGTGTGCAGTCAATAAAATAGGACAACGACTAAGTAAAGGTTAATAATGTAGCGCAGATATCACGTCACAAGGCACCTTTACTAGAACATATTCATAATTATTGTGTTCAGTTAGTAAAATATTTCTACACTTTGATACTATTTCAACATGATCGGTTCGGGTTTTTGTCACATTTTAGAAGTCACAGAATAGTAAGTATGGTATGAAATTTGTTCATTAATGTTTACACATCAAAAATCAGCTCGAGTTTGAATCATTATAAATTCAAGAATCTTAAATCTTAGTTTAATTCATCGCTTATAACTATATATAATGAAAATTTTACATTTAAAATCTTATAAAATAGTACAATAATGTAGGCGTATAAAAGAAAAAGAAAGTCATGGTAGCTAGCTGATTATGAAAACTTTTCACACAAATTTTATAAACCAAAAATTTGCTTAAAATTATTTAAATTTGATAAGCAAGGGTAGTCTAGTCGCAAATGATAATTTAGCTTCAAATTGAGATTTACCGCATGAAAGTTATCATAGAACAGTATCCTATGCAAACTTTCATACGCTAAATCTCAATTTGAAAAGGGTGCGACTTAGATATCGCGATAAGGAAAAATAAAATGTCTCTTTTATACAAAATATGTCATTTAAATATTCAAATTGCTTTTAGTCAAATGAGACAGCTTTTCAATCAGGAGAACTCGGGGGAAAGTATCAGATACATTATATGTGTAGCTTGTGAATATAAATTGTCGTGCAGGACCGCACTTGGTCAGCGTGCGGTTTATTAAGGCGCAACAATCTTAGATAATATATTAACAGAGGTAAAATGAACCTTATCACCAAAGAAGGATACTTCTAAATATTCGTCGTACTGAAACAGAACAGTAGATATATTTAGAGCAGTGCCCGGTAACCTATAGTATGCCATGCGTGCTACTACGTGGCACGTGAAAGGATGGTGGCACGCCTCGAAAATGACGATTTATTAAAATTTTCGAAACTTTTCAGTAATTTAAAGTTTTTTTTATATGTTCAGTAATTTAAAAAACTTTGTGGACACTTTAAGTACATAATGGCTTTGTAATAACTGATATAATGGATTGTATATCAACTTTGCAGAAGTATTTCATAAATACAAAAACACTCAGCCATGTTTAAGAATATATTTTGCAGCCTGACATTAAAGATAGTTACAAAAAAAGGGATATTTCGAATTTGTAACAAGACTGTTAAGATTCAGTCAAAATTAATTTTGTAACAATACTGATTGAGGCAGCCAACATCCTGATCCACTCCTGCCGCTGTGTTTTGTGTTGCGCACCGGCTGCGGACGCAGGTTAACTCATTTTCCGCCCAGGCATTCCATTAGAGTGCATCAGTGCAAATCAAATTAAATTCGAGATTTACGCTCCCCTTCCCTCACCGCTCCGCACCGCACCATGCCACGTTTAAACACGCTAAGCGAAAAACGTTTACCCAGAATAGGATCGTTGGCGAAACGCGTTTTTGGAAAATGGCAACATTTTCTATCTAAAACACACGAATCTCAACATCAAATAAATCCCATATGTCATATTTATGTTACGGCATTGCATTGTTCCTTTGCTAAAATGGCTTTACATAAAAACATATAATATACGAGTAAATCCTATTTACTAAATTTAAGTTTTCATGTAAGAGCGAAGACCATCCTAAGGTGTTAGACCTCCGATGTGTGATAGTATAGGTACGAGAAGAATAATGAATAATGAAGAATAATCCGTGTATTACTACTATAATAATTATCATTGGTTAGTAAAGAATATGTTTCATTTCATTTTCATTCAGTTTGACAATACGCAGTTATCTTCTATTGGTGTTCATCACTTTTTTAATTATGGCTACATACTCTACAGTCTACACCTACGGCATCAGATAATAAGTATCCTTACTAAAATTTATTTTTAAATTACGAACTATCGAAAAATTAAGATGAAGTAAGCTGACTAACACAATAAATTCGCATCTCTATCTATGTAAATTTAACTCAACAGAATTTTAGATATAATTGGTCAAATAATTTGTCTATAATACTACACATCATTAAAATAAAAGAAATGTTATCACAGACTCTACAAGACTTGGCATAACATGAATCTCTAAAATTTGGGGATATGTATTTTAAGATAATTATGGGTTACAATAATCAGCTGTTTGCATATTGAATAATGTCTGAATACACGTATCATTGATTGAAATCTCGTATCTCGTCGAATCCGTGAATCACCAAATTTAATCTGAATATGCTAATCATTATTAAATTTCATGGTAAACGGTAACGTAAACGGTGGAACAATGTGTGTGCTGCAGTTCTGATATGGTGCTAGAATATTCATAATGACGTGACCATGTGCTTTTCCTGTGCCCCCATGTAGCGATTTCCTGAATTAATAAAATAATAATAAGAATTAATTAATAAAAGTTGTGAATAGTGTATAAACGTCCGTAGTTTGAAACACTTGTTAGTTATTTAGATATATTTTGTACATCTACCCGAGTAAATAATAAATCAAAGGAATTCGTGACCAGGATTTGAACTTAAGTTTTCCCGTAATCGTGTATGATTAGTCACGGCTGGGTTGATTGTATATGTCAGCGAACTTTGCGAGTTATCGAGAGAGGATCTGTGCTGAAGCCGCGTCGAACTTTGCGAAGGAATTATTAGTCGGTTTGGTCATGGCAGGCTGCCAACTACCTGACGCGTCACCTTCTCTTCTCTCCAGCTCGGGGCGACCACGTTATTTAATCAACGGAATAATCATTAATCACGACGAGATTGCAGCGGACTAGCATGCTCTGTCATCGTGAGCTGTTTAAACTGATTAACCTAATCTCGTTTGATTTTGAGGAGATTTTTTTTTTTACTTTCCATCATGTTTAAATTCTTCGAAATACTGCCAATACATTTATTTTAAATTACTACAGTTAAAAATAATCACAATCAACTTAATATGATTGTCTAATTAAGTACCTATAGATATGGCGATGATCACTATCATTAATTACCTAGTGTTACCATGGCAACATATGTATAACAATGTTCATAGAAATCGTCATTACCTATGTTGAAAATGGTAAATTAAAAACCAATGTATTATTTTCATTGTCATCAGAACAGTAAAGAAAATCAAGTGACATGGAATGATAAATTATTCATGAATAAAAATTAATAGAAACACAAATAAATTAAATATTTTAAATAATTGTAGAAAACACTAAGCTTGTAAAGAGAATGTCAGAATCTCTAAAAGTTATGAACTAAGAGCAGTCATTACCAACTGAATCAATTATTACGATTATAATCAAATAATAACTTTAAGGATGTTTAAGATACATTTCATATCAATGCTCTCGTTCCATATGGAAACAACTCAAAATTTCGACTTTTTGAGATAATAACGCTATTCAACAATGTCAAAATTTCTTCTGTATGTCACAAAATCGAATAATCATGTGATTAATCTTTAATTCAATATATACCTACAGTATTTTTCTAGGTCGATTCTTGGTTGAACAGTAAAATTGAGAAATTGTTAAATGAAAACTAAGTGAAAAAACATATTTCCCCCAAAAATCAAGGCGTCAAATTGAAATTAAAAATTTTGTAAAAATTCCATATGCCATTATATTAGAACATTTTTTTAATTGTTTCCCTATATAACTATAGTATCAATATGTAAACTAATGACAAGTAAAATATTATTGTTATAAACATAAAAAAAATTTAAATCTTTAAAATGTGCGGTGATGGTATTTAGCATTCTCTTCCCAAGTTATAAAATATGACACAAGATTGAGGTTTATAGGATAGTCAACAAAACTTTTTTGTTTGAAGAACATTATTTGCAGTTTGGAGCATCAAGCCCTTTATAGATGTAATTATATTGTCATATTTGTGATAACGTTATATTCTCTTTAGATATGTGGAAAATAGGCAAAACGTTCATTAATGAGTTGATGAAAACTGCGAATTATTGGAAAGATAATGAATAAAATGTATTGTTTTTAAACTGACTTTAATTATCAGCGTTATTTGCTGTAGAAAACTTGGTCACTCTAATGTGCTGTAGATTAAAACAATAATTATGTATTCAATTGTAGCGATTACAAATGGCCGTTCATGAGAACGACCTTTGTCGTCTTTGAAGATTTTAAATTAGCATCATTTTTCAGAATAGGCGAATTTATTATTTTCAGTGTTGTGAGTGATGACTTCTTCCGGTGATAAAAATGACTTTCGTCAGAAAAAGACGTACGGGGAGCGAACGTCAGACGAACTAATAATGGCGAATGTTTCATTTTGATGACGTTCGTTTATTTAGCGAATATGGTATTAATTCCACAGCGCATTTAGATTTTCGTAGATCACTCATTATTAGTACAAATGGTGTGTGATTTACCACATGCTATTTCACATGATATAATGAAACGAATACGGCTAGCCAAATTTGTATCAAAATTAAATTTTGATGAAATAATAACGTCCTCATTTTACTTTTTACTTTTTTATTATTTCCAAAAAAATGAGTTACTTAATTATTACTTTCAAAAATAAATATATCTCAGGCTACATTGACAGCATATTGCGTATATTTCTTTAAAAAAATGCGCCATTAAAAATACATTAACGCTGTTAAAATTTAATTCGGCAGAATTGTTTATTTATTTTTAACTAATGCAAATATTTTTATATTTTATTAAATGACGAATACAAAATGGTCGCAAAGAATTATTCATCATTATTTTATTACATACACGATGCTACGATCTTTCCAAAAATAAAGACGATTCCCTGGATTATTTTTTTTATAAAATTGGAGCTCCCATTGGAAAGTAACACAAAGTAAAACACTATTATTTTCAGGATTTGTTAAATTTATAAGAATCTTAATATAACCATATATATATATGAATATGAGTAGGTATACTGCTATTATCAACAATTTAATCGTCTTTTCAGTTATTTTATTTGGAAGTACTTCATAAAAATCTCTACGTGACGCATCTGTATTTTCAAGTTTTGTGATGACACATTTTGTTTTTGCTACTATTTGGCGACCCCTAAAAATATATATAAATTTAATATGCTAGTAAACCCATAAAGTTAAATTTTAAAAGCCGCTAGATAACATAAAATGGTGTCCAATATCTAAAAAAACTATTGTATGATTATATTAAAAGCACTTGAGTACGTAAATCACATGCCATTTACTTATTATGTACATAAGTAAGTAAAGAGTGTTTCTCCAAAAAAATAAAAAAATTCTCCACAATAATTTAATTTTAAATTAATTTCAAAGATGTCGAATAAATGCCTTTTTCTACTAGACAAAGCTTAAATAATGTGAAGGTGCAAATGAAAAAAAAAATATTCGTGAATTACGTAGGTACATACTGTAATTAAATTTTCATTTTTATTCGAAGAAAATTTTAGTATTCTCCCGGAAATAATTTTAACACATTTTTATCTTAGATTACATGAAACGGTCAAGTCCATTTATTAAACTGTGATGTAAAATTTATGAAATTCTCGAATACGTGTAGTTTTAACTTTCAATTAGATAATATAGCAAAACATTGCGAAGATTAGTGAAAATGTAACGCATCTTGGAAACTATTGAGTATACATGAATTTTGAAAGTAGTTTATAAATAAATAACTAAGAAATTTCTTTTCTAATTATTGTTCACATTCATGATTTATCTGGCATATTCAAGATAGCTCGATTATTTCATTTATAATATTTATTTGCAAATATGCCATAATTATGCGTATGTATTCCTTATAAAAATATGGAAACATCAAAAATATAAAGATTGGTGGTAAAAACAAGTAGCCATGTTTTAATTTCAATCCTTCAAGTTAAAATGTATTAATTTTGTTCTGAATACTAAATAAACCACACTAAAAACATATCATTTGGTCTATTCTATACACAAGGCGGCTATCGACGACTAATGTAATAAATATTATCACTTTATCATATTTATGTATTGAGGCGGTTATTGTTACAATAAGTTAACCGTCAAAATTGTCTATCTCGCTCTAAAACTTAACACAGCCAAGAGAGCGGATGTTAAAACATAGTACTTTTTGACAGTTAATAGGGTTAATTTATTGTAATAATTAACTCCTCAATACATAAATATGATAAACTACCGTCGATAGCCACTGATAGCCGCCTTGTATATAGAATAGCTTAATAACTCAATAGCTTAATACATAATTTACAAGGCTTTTTTGTCACATATACGAGTAGTTAAACCAAGATTCATTTCTAAATCGTTGTGTAATATCTACATTGTAAGATGTTTACTGTTCATAAATAACAAAAATGAAAATGAAAACCACTTAATAAATATTATTATCCAATAAAATAAATTTATATAAACCGAAGCATTTTTGATGGCTTTCGTTGAATTAAAATTTACGACAAAACGCCCCGGCGTTACAATGAGACATTAATAATATATCAATCCGCGCTAATTGTTATGAAGTGTGGTTCCCAAAAATATTTTATTAATATTCGGACAATAAAAAGACACTCGCTAGAATGAGATGATCACACAACGGCTAACATAATAACATAACATATTTTGTTTCGTTGGGATAAAACTTAGGCAGACGCACACATTTTTTATTATTTGTCGTAGCGCTGAATTCATACAGCCTTGGCAAACATCCCATGTTTTTTTCGCGTGCTCGTTTTCCGCATTTTTCAGTTTTTCCTCCCGTCCCTTCAAAATAAAAAAAAACTAGGAAAAGCCGAAGATATATTCGAGAATCATTGCAGATTTGATTGTAAATATTATTTTTATTTTATTGTTTGTCAGTGTCAACTGGCAATGGCCGTTATTAATGTGCTCTTCCTGTTACACTGTCGTTATTAAAACCCGTTTTTTATTTCCTTCATAACAGCAGTAAATATTATGCCATAATAATATTACTGTCAATAAATCGATAAAATCAAACTTTTTAAAATCAAATGACATCGCCAACTGAGATACTGAGAATAGCGTCGGTAATAAAGTTGATATAATAGTGAGTACGCTTATACGTCTTATGTTATAATAACGCTACATAATGATATCTATAATTTACTCAGTTATGCAGGTAACCAGCCACATTATGAAATATGTACAGATGCAGGAAATAAATTCAATATACCGGTGACTGGAATTTTAATCCCATTACAAGTAATGGGTGAGATTATTTGTTATATATAAATATAATATATTAACTGCAGGTTCTTTATTACCCGTTTGAAGCCGAGCTTAGTTGTTTATAATAGTGAAAAATCACCGGCCTACATTAAAATGTATAAAGATTGACTAATTGGTGGACATAGCATGTAAAAAATAGAATGTCCCTCGTAAAAAGTGCTACCCATAGACCCGCAGTATCTGCTTATACAATTTTTATTATTGTAAACAGATAACATATAAATGAAAAATGAACTTTATATATATTGCAACAAAGGTTATTATTGCAATTCTGCGTTAATGTTTTTACAGTAGTAAACTGTCCGCATATTGTACTGTAAAAATACTGCATACAATGTGGAGTTGAAAAGTGACTCCAGTTTGAGAGATTGTCGTTAATATTTTTGACTATTCTGCTAATGTGCCCACTTTAGTTTTGACATTTTGTATTCGAGGAAGTATCCTGATATTATATTAATATATATTATATATATATATAAACCACTAATCAGACAACGCATTTTCTTTTATTAATTAATATCTATCAATAACAAAAAATCTTCGAAATTAATTGAGATTCCAGCCTATTGCTTCGTATAGTATCTTCTGTTTTTTATTGGTGTGTGATTACGTTTTGAAAAGTATACAAAAATATGCATAACTGTCCTGTACATTTATTTTTGTTATGTATAAAATGCATTATGCATGTGGCTACATTCAAATACCTGACACCCTTTTCCCATGTTTTATGGTAGTATGATAGTAATTTTTCACTTCATGTACTATTATATTCGGCTACATATATAACTTCATTACCAAGATATCTATAGATACACGCTATGCTTGGTAAATGCCGTGAAAATTATGTAACACATCGCTGGAGACATTGCGTAATGAACCGAGTTTTTTGAACGGAGTTACCATCCTCAACGATGAGGTATAAATACAACACCGAATATAATAATATCGATTGTAAATTACTATCACTTTGCAACAGGCAGATTTGCGAGAATAAGTGCCGTATCATACAATAAATTGTTTACGCTAACGACCAGAAAGCTCGTGCTAAGAAAAAGCTTGTATAAAGAAACATTAGTAGGTATAGCGGTAAGAATTAGATGGCACGCTAAGGCTCTGCGGGAGAAATATAAAGATCTAAAGACGCCATAATCAGATTAAATATACCAAGATTTTCACGTGAATAAAGCTCCTTTATAAGCTCTTCATTATGTACTATTAGTTGTTGGCACTTTCCCTCATTAGCATGCAATAATTATTTAAATGTATTTAGTATATGATATCGATAGAAATATAGGATGCAAGATATTGTAAGTTAATGTTCATTTAATATATGATATGAAGATATAAATTATTAATATTTCACTCGTCACTCATACCAAAATGAACAAATTAATTCAACGTGTACGATGAAATAGTTACACGCATATTATGTTTAATTTATTTATTTTAAGACACTTATTATCATAAATATTCGAAATTATTATTTCAAGACGTTTATAACATGACGTTTAAATTTAACAAAAATAAAAAGTTACAAAAGTAATCAATAGAAAATAACTAAAAATAGTAAATTGCACTAGATAGTTTATGAACGTTGAACTACGTTTATCAGTGAGGGCGGTTCTGGGCGAAATTAATGAAACAAATGTTTGAATGTGTGATTGTTTTTTTTTACAAAGTGCAATATAAACGTCTGAATCGGTAGATATCATGGAGTTACGTGCGTAAAATGGCCGCAAACACGCAGTTATGGAGTCAACGGTCAACCACCCACTCGCCTCGCCTGGAGTAGTGTTTCGCTATACTTATTTCTTCAAATGCGATAAGCATTATTATAATGTAACACCGACTATAGCTTTCCGAATACAAAGACAAAAATACAGTGAAGTCTTTCGAGTGAACAAAAAGCTTTACAACAATTAATAATTAAAAAATACGTGTTTTTTTTCAAACACAGAACAATAATTCAGAAAAATTCGAGAAGCTTTCAGCTGAGTAAGTTCCTGAATCCTCACAGAACGAATTATCATAAAAATTCAGAGGTTATGTTGTTGTTGTGTTGGGTACTCTTAAGTAATTCAGGAGACTGGACGAGATATTTTACTTAGCGGGGACAAATAGGGTTTTTAGATATTTTATATATATTAGTTAGTTTTATTAGTTTTACATTTTAATTTATTTTTACTGTTATTAGTGATATTACTATGTAGATAGTTTAATTAATAATAGTATTATTTTTATAATATTGTAAAATTGAAATAAATGTCAAATGAATAGGAACTATTTCTTAATCTGGAATAATGAAATTTTAATATGGAGACTAAAAATATTGAATGTTTATTTGAATTCAATAAAAATAAAACACGTTTTGAAAATATGTTATTCAAGTAATGGTGTGAAATATGTATGACTTAATATATTATATTATAATTTTCTTAAAAATAATTCATTGTATAATATTTATATTGACAATTGCAGTGAAATAACATAACTGTGTAATATTCAGAAATCCTCATCTTTATTTTAAATCGCCGTTAGAAAATATTCCGCTTGTAGACTATAGGTACAACGGAAGTTGTTTAATTTTGTTGTACCCTTCTATGCGGCAAAACACGTGCCATCATTTTACACACCGAAAATTCACTCAGAGAAAAACTCCAATTGAATTAAAAATTTATGACCAAATACAACGATTTCGGAAGTGAATAAAAGCGTTTTATAGGGGAAAGTGAGAAAATTGCCCGCAATAGTAAAATTCTATTGATATTGTTTTTTTTATAAATTATACATAGTAAGTACATACACATAAGTACATATACTTACCCAGTTTCTTAAGCCTATGATAAATTATTTATTGAAGTTATACTTCTTTAGTTGCGTTTGGAAAATCAGATCAGAGTGTATTTTTGGCGTATGACATGTAACAGATAATTTATTTTTTCACACGAAAAAAATCGCACTCGATTGGATTCGACCCATGATTGTTCGGTTATCAGCCGAACGCACTGCCTTTACGCCACAGTATGATAATGCAATCGTGACATACAGTATAATATTATAGTTTTTGAATTGTTCCGTTACCTAGGTAGCGAATTTATTATTATATGTACGAAGAATTGTTCCGTTGCCTAGAAAACGAATTTATTATTGTTGGACAAAATAAAAACAAAGTGTCTAGAAATAAACCAGCGGCACTCCAATAAGCGGCCCTCCTTTATTCTAGTTTTTATTGATATGGGGCTATTAAAACGTCAATTCTATCTTATATCATACGTTATTATTTGACAGATCTGAAACATGACATCTCGCGCAATGATGTGATCATAGTCGACCATAGTGACCATAGAATAAGGAGTATGAATTATTTTGCTTGGTGAAAAATATTCTTTCGCGTTGTGAATTGTACCTACTCCTTTTTATATGTGATTAGCTGTCAAAACTAAGCTTAATATTTTTAAGTGTGATAGGTACGTTACTTTTGTTTGGTATTACATTATTTAGTTTATGTGAAAACTATTTTCTGTTTGAACTGTTTGAATATTTTTGGTTGATGTGAATTTTAACTAACGCGGTGTGCGATTATTTTATTTTGTTACGCCAAAGAAGTATAACTTCTAACGCGCGTACATAAGTAGGTACACACACCGATTTTTTTTATTTCGAATGAAGGCTGAAATTGGTACGTTGATTAAGCTTGTCGGATTTAAATGTTTGAAGTGAATAGGAGTAGGTGATGTATTTTGTTATACAACGCATTGTTCACTTGCAGTCGTTGTCATCACCCTTAGGCCCCTTACGCACTATCTACAAGTCTCTGGCAACTAGGTTGACAGCAACCACGAGGCAGTGGAAAGTAAATCAACATGTAGGTACGTGAATGCGGTAACCGGTGGGATGCAGGAGACCAAAAAATCAAGACCAGGCTACTAGGCGATTAGACTGAGGAGTAAACCAATGGAATATTCCTAATATTGTGTCTTATGATAGGTACGTTCCGCACTGCATGAGCAACCGGTTTGCAGACAGAATTCATCTCAATTTGTTGACATCTTAAAATGAAAAAATAATTGCTAATAAATCATAAAAAATGATGTATGTTATTTAAAGGGGTGCCGGACGAAAGCCGAAATCCCGAATGGCCCGAATCCCGAAGGCCAATTTGACAAGGGAGACAAAAACCCATTTTCCACAAAAAATGGGTTTTTGCCTCTCTTGTAAAAATTGCGCAATTCAAGATTGCGCAATTATTGATGTTTATATTTTTTTATTTTTCGGGATTTCGGCCTTCGTAATTCCAGCCATTCGGGATTTCGGCCATTCGGGATTTCAGCGTTCGGGATTTCAGTAGTCGGGATTTCGGCTTTCGGGATTTCGGCCATTCGGGATTTCGGCCATTTGGGATTTCAGCATTCGGGATTTCGGCCTTCGGGATTCCGGCCTTCGGGATTTCGGCTTTCGGGATTTCGGCCATTCGGGATTTCGGCCATTTGGGATTTCAGCATTCGGGATTTCGGCCTTCGGGATTCCGGCCTTCGGGATTTCGACCCAAACCCTATTTAACGCTACCATAATGATATTTTCCCAGTCCATCTTGAGACATACTTTGAATGACAGGTTTATCAAGATAAGTGTGGTTATTGGCATGGACCCCACATCCTAAAGCGGGCCCCCTACCTATCGCTAGGGTTAAAGTGTGACGATCTACAGTTGTGTATTCCAAATAGTGGTGTGAATTTTTGTATTTCTTAATACACCCACTTGAACTATAGACTTGTCGAATATCGACAAACAATAATAAAAAATTGCATCGTACAACCACATATTTTTAAATGTTAGTATGTTTGAAGTTAAAAAGCGTCGCAGGCGACATTTCTTTAGTATTCGTGCAATTTTGTGATGTATGTTTATCTCATTTGGCTGCTCAATTCGCCGCGACGGGCCCTTCTTAAGCCCGGGCCCCCAGACAAGAGCCCTGTCAGCACCCACTTATAGGGGCCATGGTAATTGGTATCGCGTCTCTGATCTCCCACTTTCTGGTTGTTGACAACCATATAAATGCCGGAGACCAGTCGACAGTGCGTAAGAGGCCTAAAAGTCCGACAAGTTTTGGCGTATCGTTTAAAACCGTCTGTTCAATTATTCGAAAATTTATGTGACATCCAATTTATAGAATTTCGATAACACATATATTAAATATAGAACATAGCGATAACGTAGATAGGGATTGTAATCACGGGCAGTGTTTTTAATCCGAGAATTTCTAGATTAAAGTGCTGAAAACATGCGGAATTATACAATTTTTTCAGTGTCATTAATATGAATAGATTTTTTCACTACCACGTTTTTGACTTTATATTATAATTTAACAGACAAAAGAAAAAATAGTTTTTTTCCAAACCTGTAATCGCAAACAAATCAATCAAATCATTACCATTATTAACTTACTACCGATAAGTCTTTCTTGTGACAATTTTTAAGCTATTGTCATTGAATGGCATAAGGAAATATAGAAATAAAATGGAAAAACATATATTTATCAAAATCTACTCCTACTAATAGTAAGTATAAAAAGATATATAAGCTAAAACGTTTTTTCTGACACGTATAATTTTCGTGTAATTTTTTTATAATATAGACATTGACAGAATTTTTAATCAGAAAACGATTGTTTATTGAACTGATTTGCAATTACATATTATATAGGTACGTAGATAATATTAAGAGACTATAGTCATATAGTGGAACAACAGACTTAACCTTGAACTAGCGTAGATTGAGATTTCTTCTAGTGTACATGAATTACATAAGGTGTATTTGATTATTGTTACCAATAATATTTCCGACTTCTCTTACATGAAGCCTATTGCATCGTTTTCTCTCGCTTGGCGTCGCTCAAACAATGTCATATTATTTTATGTCAAAACGATCGAACTTCAAGCTTATGACGTGATATGTTTATACCTAGCCATTTTATTTAAATTATAATAAAATTGCTCTTTTAAAGCATTTCTTTTTACTTCTTCGTGGATTCATTTACAATCCGTATATACTGGCAAATATTAATATTCATGTTCCCACCAATATCACTCGTAACACTACGGTCTTCGTGATACCTCGTCGCAGAACAGATGTGATATTTCATGATGCTGTGTATCGTGCGATTAACTTATTTGATGGCACCATTAAGCTTGATTTGTTTTTTTTATTAACTATTGTTTGTGGACGTGTTAAATAGGTTAGATTTATAATTGTATTTATCATTTTACCCTAATATCTACATAAGCATATACTGTCTTTTCTAGTTTCTTGTTATACTGGTTATTATTTTGAAATGAAGTCATTTTTATGATTTTGTATTAATTATGTATTATGGCGCATTGGCCAATCGCTGTAATGCTGTAATACTCTTTCTAAATAAATAAATACTTCCCTGTTCACAACTATAATTATGTCGCTTCCTATGAAAATCGTTTGAAACTAATTTCGAAATCATGACACTATAAAATATTACGGGAGTCTGAGCCCTACTAGCAAACAATAGATAATATAAGTACCTTCCTAATAAATTATAATCACACTATTGTTAATATTAGTTTAAAATAAACTCTAAAAAACGTTGAAATAATGTTGTTCTATCAAAAGTTAAGCTTCACAATACCGTATAAAAACTGCACTGTTTCCTAACGTACAATGTTATTCTGAAAAGCTTATAATAAAGTTTAATTAAAAGCTTCCTCGTTATGAAACCGCGTTGCAAGCTTTTGCACTTCTGATAAAACCATTTGGCAAAACATAACCTCTTTTAATGAATATAATGGCTATAAATGCACGACTTTTAATCGTAAATTAAATGAACTTATTAAGAACGCAGGTGAAATAAAAAATTTCATAGCAGAAATAATTGTAGGTCAGTAATGTAGCGTGCATCGCTATTAAGACCCCCTCGCGCTGAATAATAATACTTACTAAATTATCGCCATACAGTTAGTAAACAAAGGATATGGTAATTATTCCGCATAAAATATAGTATTAAATATTCAAACATTTCACCTTGCTTATCGGCTTGCGTCATCGAATATACAGGTATTGTATAAAATGCATTTTATAGTTAACTTTTCTAAAATACACTAAATAGTATGGAATTATTATTAACATTTTTCTAAAGGTTAAAAAATGCATGAACAGACGATTCCTTCTTACTGATAATGCATGAAAAACTATAAATTTTCAAAATTTACTCCAAGGAAAGATGCTGCAGATGATATGGAAGGAAAGTGATAACATCAAAACATGATAAATATGGATAACAATGCAGGTAATATGTCTTATCGCGATCGGATAACCATCAAAATCCATAGTAGATATCCTGACAGAGAAAATGTATGTTAGGTTAGGTTAAATTTACATATTCTTTAAGCCCCACATCAAATCATCTCTGTCTTGTGCTGCCTTAAAGAAGATCGATATACTATTTAATGTAATAGCATCATAACTATAATTATCGATATTATGACATAAACCTAGACTTTCTTGTTTAAATGTGAAGGTGGTATCGAAGGAATAGTTCAACTGATGGAGGAATACCTGCGGTAGAAACTATACCGGACATCTTCCGATAAGGACCAAAGGGTCCTTCAACCTGAATGTTTAATGGTACGCAACAGAAAAGTCGTGGTGACATACATAACTTCGGTTATTGCAAAAAAAATGTAGTGCTTAAATAACTAAGCTTTAATAGCTATGTAATACTGTGATATACAGTAAATTATGTATGGAGGTATAGGTACGTAGTTTTAATTTTTCATACAAATGCTTTCTAAGCTACTACAAACGAAATAGCGTTTTCTTTAGAGTGATATCGTTATGGTAATTTTGTTATTAAAGTAGAAAAGTGTACCGACTACGTATTACACTAGACTTTTTAAAATGAAAAAAATGTGCTTTCTGTTAAAATGATAATATGTATTCGTGTAAAAATGATACAACTTTAATATGTGAGTTGCCTAGAATCTTAACATATTTAATCGCAAAAAACCATCAGAGCACTGAATTTTGTAATTAGAAAAAAAGTATTGATCTTCCTTGAATACTTATGAGTGAGTGAGTCGATTTATATTATTTTTTTAATATATATATATAACACTCCTAAGGCTTCAGACACAAAGAACACTATGAGAAATAGAGCTTCCTGATTGGATAGAAAGGCCTTGATGACAGATCTCACATTAAATTAATAATTAATCACATTTAAAAAAAAATATGAGTTCTGTCAACTAACACTAAAACAGTCAACTTTGTCAACGATTTTTACATTGTTCAAAGTGACTTTTGATAACCAACTATTTTTTTTATATAGATCAATGCCTTTAGAATCGTTTGGTATATTATTTAACTAAAAACTGATAAAATCGCAAAATGTGAGTTATGACTCTGGGCGACTCATGTACTTACAGCAAAATAAATATTGTAGGCTTTTTGTATGTAAGGATTTGATTTCACAAAGCCAAAGTTTACCGCCCTTTTTGAGTAGGTATTATAATAGTTTAGTGATAGTAAATTTACAAATATTATTACTTCACTTTGGCAGACACTTGCCACGGACTATAAGGCACACGTAAAGTAGCGTCAGTTCCCTCGGTCTAGCGACACGTATCACCACTATTTTAATATCAGCTCTGCAGCGCGTGGATCTGCCAAGTAGCAACCTTGCAAGGTAGGGTCTGGTATAAGATATTTAGTGAATTCAGTGGGTTCGGATAACATATCCCAGCCACGTGGGACTAACGTCACTCACGAACTTGAGTACTCGTTTCACGGTTACACGTCACACGCGTTACACGTCACACGGGGAGTCTCGATTCTGAAAACTTGAGAACAATCGATATTGATTTCGATACCAAATGTAAAGGCATCACCCGTACATAATAATAATATTATGGCGATGACATCTTGGCGATGGTTTAATTATTATAATAGCACGTTTACACGTGCGTGGATTTCCTGCTGGCAGTAGGTACGTATTATCGCGGCCAGAACAAGAAAATGCGACTGTAAAGACGTAATATCGTGCAACTTGCAAGACTACATAATATTATATGGATCAAAAAATTTCAGTGGCTTCTGAATCTTCACGCGATAGTTTCAACTTGCACCCTATCTACGCATGCGCAGTAGAAATATTGTGGTGAATCTGACGGTAAAAATACGAACTATACCGCGCAGAGCATTTCGACGTTTACCGATTTTCACAACCTGTCCAAACCTGTCAAATAGCACACCACACAACGACACCAAACGCTTTCGCATATGCTTGAAGAATGAGATTGGTGAGACTGTCAGCACTTTTGTGTGTAAATAGTTAATAGTGTAATAGTCGCGATAATTCAATTTACACGCTATCGTTACCAATAATTCCATGCACGTGTACAGGCGCTATTAGCTTACATTCAGTTGGTAGAATTTTGCTTTGTCGGAAACGAGTTAATGACATTGAATACTATATTTACTTGATTTTTGTATAAGTACGTATTTATTTTGATAGACATTACTCGTGTTTTTAAATTCTGCCAAGGTGTTGGAAGAACCATCCGTTGTGTGGAAAAAATCTGCTACATAACGCTCCGTATTTAAATACATAAATATGACTAAGCATTTGACCCTAAATGTTTAAGACTGCAACCATTTAGATTTTAGTTATTTGAATTAAAATAACATAGCGGCGTATATGTACTTAAAACAAATGTTTTTAATAAAGGAAACCACGTTGTTCTGTGTTTGCAATAAGCGCTTATTCCAGGAATGTGTCGAGTAAATTCTTGCTTATAAACCGCAATTCTATGTTATTAAAAACAGTACGTAACACTGTTCACTAGCTGAAAATAATTCCATTTTTGTCGGAAAAATTACCACATTATTTGTCCATTACATTGCAACAAATATAATATTTTATCTACAAATATAAAAATAACTAGAAAGCTCACGGCGAACTGTGCTTATTTGGGCGCATTTGCATGAAACCAAAACGTGCAATTTACTATTTCACACGTTAGTCAGTGATGGTGTAGATCAAGGGAGGGCAAACTGTGGCCAACATGTGGCCCGCCGGGTATTTTTTTGCGGCCCGCCATCATTAAGTGTACTTCTGATTACGAATAACTTTTTTATAATTTTTTAAAAAATATTGACAAAAGATTAAAATTTGAAGAATTTGTTGTTTCGTAATTGTATTATCTCAGTACGTCTTCCTTGCGTCTCGTCTCACACTATGTAACCACTATTTTCTACGTTGAACATCGTGACACATTTAAATACTTTTAACTCCGCGTTGTAAGGAAAAAAATATATGCCCATGATATGGTACAAAGTTTGAATGGATTTCAATTAAAACTCAAGTTATTCCTTCGACAAATATCGAATAATAACGTGGACCACTTTCCAACTTTGAAGTTGCTGAATACACCAGAATATAAATTTGAAGAGTATGGTAAAATTATTAAAGCTCTGAATGACGATTTTTCACAAAGACTTGGTGACTTCCGAAAAATTGAGACAAGTTTAGCAATAGTACGCGATCCATTTTCAATAGATATTGCTAGTGTACCGGCAGAGCTACAACTTGAGATTATTGATCTGTAGTGTGACACTGATTTAAGAGAATTGCATCGTCGTGAAGAAATCTCCAAATTTTACAATGCCCTTAATTCAGACAAATTCGACCAACTTAAAGATTTATTTTTGGATAAACCTATATATGTGAACAAACATTTTCGATCATGAACCTCAATCAAAATTCTTTACGATCAAATATCTCCGATGCCCAATTACAAGCAGTTTTGAGAATATCAACTACAAAATTAACACCTGAATTTAAAAAAAAATGTACAACAGTTTCATTCTTCTCATTATTTTTCGTGATAATAAATAGTGTATATCTAAAAATGGTATTTTACTTGCGGCCCGCCGCTCATTTTGAATTCTTGAATTTGGCCCTCCACCCAAAAAGTTTGCCCCCCCCTGGTGTAGATGGTAATGCCTAATGAGCAATTATATAAAGTGTGGTGTATATTTTTTGTAGATAAAATATTACATTTTGTTGCAATGTAGTGGACAAACAATGTGGTAATTTTCCCGACAAAAATGGAATGGGATTTTCGGTTACATGTAAATTGTACGTAAAATATTTCACCGTAGCACAATTCGCTGTAAGCTTTCTATCGGTAAGAGATGACCGTATACTGTACTGTATCCAATTTTATTAGATTCAATATGAACATTAATTCAATTTTCATATCTGATTTTGGCAAAATTCATGGATTTAAGAATAAAAACCTAACCTAACCTAACAAATAATCCAGTATATCGGCTATTTTCAAATCACTGCTAACCTTTTAATTACCACATTTAAATAACACGTTAATTATATCTAATGGCCGACGACTTCAAACGCGCCAGTCGCGGTGTTAGCATTAAATGATATGGCCATTTTTCTGATACAACATTTCACGATGAACTGTGATACGGCGAACTGCATAGGTACAAGTTTCCGGACACGGTGTATTATATTTAGACTCGTGTAAGTTCTAATATATTTTAATGTCGGCGCAATGGAAGAACAATACCCCGTTTACACGAGCATATGGAAACATTCGCTGTTTGAATGCTTGCTCATGTTATACTTCAATCGTTTTGACGATGGGTTTATGGCCCGAAACATATGACAACATAAATAACTCGGGTATTCAGAGAAGTAGAAATCTTTGTTTCAAAACCGTTAATGGTCTGGTCTGATTATATTGACAGCCGACTGGAAGTTAGCATAATTATTAAGTAGGTATTGTAAATGAGATTTTCATTATCTGGCAAGAGTGTGGAGCATTTCGGAAGTGGGTCGGACGGAGTATTTTTGGAGCGGCATAAAAATGTTGCGCTGTGCCGTAGCACGACGCTCAACACAATGGCGGCCCGCCTACCTCTCCCGCCCGCATTATCAACACACAATATTAGTATATCGGGCCGACCTTTGTTATGAACGCGAACATCAGCCAACGGATCGCACACATTTATTCGGTTCCATGACAAAACAGAACAGTGACAAAACAGAACATTGACAAAACAGAACATGACAAAACAGAAGATGACAAAACAGAACAACAATAAATATAACTATGACCTTAATATTGAAATTGCCCTATCTTATCTATCCTATCTCTATTACATTGCTAAATTTTTAATAGCACGGATTTTCAATACGCAATAATAAATCAAATTATATACCTAATTTATGCATTCCTAATCGCTAGAAAGCCTCAAATAAACGGGTCTTAACTTGGTGTTGCCGGCAAGCTTAGGATCATCTTAATCAATAATATAATATGTTCAAAATGATTGGGTGACTAGGTACAACGAAATAATGACCTAACCTAACCTAACCTAAATAGATTCCACAAAAATTAATGTTTCATTTTTCCCCTGGATGTTCTGTTTTGTCCGGTTACCATTTTTATGAAATAGCACCTGGGTATATTAACTCTGCCGAATGTGATTATATTTCCTAATCCAAATATCACCCAACTAACATTTTGTTCAACCCCGTCCCAAGGGATTCCAAAATGCTGCCCATCAGTGGCGAAGGGTGGAGGCAGGCTGCTAAGATCCGCCATAAATGGTGCACACTAAACTTTGTCAATCATACGTAGGTATTTGTTTCCATTGAAAGACTACAATTTACAGACAGTGTTATATTTAAAATTATGCAATTAAATCATACACAACATTCGATATTTTATCGATAGAATAATATTTTATATCTATTATAGTTTGGTTTAGGCAGGGCTTAATAAATTTAAAAAATGAGCCAACAATATGTGTAATATGTATTCTTAATCCAACTAAAACAAATAATTATGAATGAAAAAGTGTGCACTATTTTGTCGTGTCGCCCAAAATAAACCAAAACTATTATGGTTTGGTTTAGACAGGGTTGAATTGATTTTTAAAAACCAACCAATGCCATATATAAATTGCAGTATTAGTTAAATAAATACAAATACGTATGACTAACAAAATGTAATGTGCACTATTTATGTGCGGATCTTAACAGCCTGCCTCCACTCTTCGCTACTGCTGCGCATTTCTCCAATCATTAAAAAAATACATCAATCGATTATTCAACGATTACTTACAGTGGAAAATTGTTGATTGTATTAAGAATTTCCTATTGACATATTTAAATAATAAATTCAGTATTTTATATTCTTCAAAAAATAGCCAACGACATCAAATCTGTCTTACATAATATGCATTACAAATTGATTGTCGACTACTTGGTCAATCAGACTGTACGAAGCAATTCCATTAGTACGTTACGAGCTATAACACAAACACACTAAAAAACAAAGCCAAAGGCTTTAACTAATTTGGTACATTTCAGAGATACAACACATACAAACGATTACATACGTACACAGTGTGAAAACTATAGGTATAAAAGCCTAACATGTTTTATATATTATATATTCATTATTTTTTTGCACTGAATCTGATCCGAAACGGTGACTTTGACAAAACGCTAAACTACCGAGACAGTAAAATTTTAGCCCAAGTTCGAATCGCAACCGCCATTATTTTTTATACTATCTAATTTAGTGTATGTTGTCTTTTTTCGTGAAATATCTATTATAAAAAGGTAAAGTTTTTTTTCTTCAGTAAAATAGAACTAAGATGAACAAAATTCAAATTCAAATCCTGTAAATAAGGCTGTACTAGGACTTCAAAATGCGACATTTGCCACTGTTAGTTACAAACTAAAATAACTATAAAGAAGATCTTGCAAATTAACGTAGTTAATCCTAGGTATAACGAGTTTTATTTATATTTTAACTGTTATGATGTAGGCATTCTATTTTACTATCTACACAAATGTAATTGATTTTACTAAAAATAGATGTTTGTGTTGATTTTTGGTCGGCTGATGATATCTTTTATTTAATTTTTTATACAAAATTGACGGCTTGTCTGGCTGCCCTATAAGTTTGGCTACCCTTTTGGCCTGACTCACAATATTATACTCGATCAAAACCAAATGTTGTCTTTTCAGCGCTTATATTCTGATCGTGCTGCTCTCTGTAACAAATCATGGCATTTTACGAGAGCTTGGAGAAACGATATTTTGAGATTCAAAAACAGTTGTTTACGGAAAATAATGGGTATGCAGCGGAGTATAACTTTGAAAGTAACGAGAACGAACCGCGTAGCCTTTCATCGTACACTAGGTGAAGATGCGACGTTGGATTTGACTCATGTGGTTGAGTCAGATCGCTGAGGATACCTCAATTACCAATAATTTATCCTCCCGTTTCCTGATAGAATGTTAACTTACTATCCGTAGGGTGTATACGGTGGAACGTGGAACTATGTGATACCGGCATGCCGCATAATCTGAGTGAACGGCGTGAACCGCGTTGTGTCCATATGCACTTAATAAGCAGACAAGGACAAAGAAGAAGAAATGGTGAAAATAATCATTCTGTTTTCTCCCTTTCATGACCTATCGGACATTGCGTTCCGTTTGGGTTTCGCGTGTAATTGTGTGTGCAGTTTTGTATTATCTAAAGATCTTTTGTATACGATCCAATCGGATCGTGTATGAGCGATCAAAGAAAGTCCATTTAAAACCGTCATTACGTACATAGTCTACAGCATAGATGTAGTAAATAAACATATGGGTGTGAAATACCACTTAATGGTTTGCTAGGAGATTTAAGATATTTCGAAAAATCGACAATAGCCGCGTACTGACTGAGCGAGCAGCCTCACGATGCTGTCTTGGGCATTTGCATTTGCTTCGCGAAAATCGCTGCACGAGACTGCTCGCAACAAAATTAACGTTACGCGGGCCGCATGTGGCCCGCCGGGTATTTTTTTGCGGCCCGCCATCGTTAATTGTACTTACGTATAACTTTTTTAAATTTAAAAAAAAAAATATTGACATAGATTAAAATTTGTTTAGCAATAGTACGCGATCCATTTTCAATAGATATTGATGGTGTACCGACAGAGCTACAACTTGATATTATTGATCTGCAGTGTGACAATGATTTCTAATTGAAGAGAATTGCATCGTCGTGAAGAAATCTCCAAATTTTACAATCCCCTTAATTTAATGCCCGAAAAATGTTCGTTATTTTTGGATCAACCTATATATGTGAACAAACATTTTCGATCATGAACCTCAATAAAAATTCTTTACGATGAAAATTTTCCGATGCCCATTTACAAGCAGTTTTGAGAATATCAATTAAAAAATTAACACCTGAATTTAAAAAAAATGTACAACAGTTTCAATCTTCTCATTATTTTTTTTGTAGTATTTATTTTTCGTGATAATAAATATTGTATATCTAAAAATGGTATTTTACTTGCGGCCCGCCGCTCATTTTAAAGTTTTGAATTTGGCCCTTCATCCAAAAAGTTTGCCCCCCCCTATGTATGTCGTATGTCGTATTATAATGTCGTAACGTATATTAACGTATGTCGTATGTTAATCTATGGCGAGGCTGCTCGCTCAATCAGTACGCGGCTAATGCTGAACCCGATGTACTACATACTATTTTTTCAAATCCACTGAATGTCCTGAAATGTGAAATGTCCTGTGAAATTACTTGCTGAAGGTTCACATTCTCTATCGATTTATGCTCCGGACTTAGTTTACTAATAATTTGTGAATAACAGTAAAACCATATCTTAAAGAAGTACAATTTTAACAAAAATACCGTGGATTTAAAAATAACCAACGTAATGTAACGATAATCGAAAATTTTCCTATCAGAATCAGATGTAAGAGGTTTTCTGTCATTTTTTGTATGATGTTAACTGTCAATTTTTTGGTAGAAATACATTGTATTATGCAATTGAAATATAACACAATATGGGACACCAAGTAAAAAAAGTATTACATTTTGTGTTTTATTTTAATTAATACACTGTCAATCTATTGCGCAGTATTTTTTGAGTACATAGTACGGTTCTGCTTTCCAAAAATTCAGCAAAAATAAAGGACAAACGTGAGTTTAATAAAACAAAATAAATCAGGACACAGAGTTATAATGAAGAAATATCCTCTAAAATCAAGGACGAATGGTCACCGTAGCGACGAGGAAAGAGCAGTATGTAGGTATATAGTTTATTTCGCTTCAATAAGACAGACATCAACCAAACGAATTCATCATTGCGATTGTGTCGTGTCAGCGAATTAAATTAATGTTGTTTGGAACAATATAATGTTTTTAGAACTTGGCGCATACTTTGAACAACACTCACATAAGTGAGCTTATCGCCTCATGATTCTGTAACATCCGTCGAAGAATTCAAATAATATTGTAATATAACAAGTATCCAGACGCGGTTTTACAGTTTATTTTCAGTTGCCACTTTTCAGTGTCAATTAAATACTGTATTTCCATTACAACGAAACAATGAAGAATATAATAATATTATTTACGCTAGACACACCCATAATATAACAGATATCACGCTGGCTGTAGACATTAAACACGTTCCCCATGTTTCTCATTTTACAAATGAAATTATCACAAACAGAGCAGTCAATAAAACCCCGAAATGCTTATCGTTTAGTCTTGTCTTTCAACAAATCTTTTAGTGAAATGGTTACCCGAGCTCGGCGCTCGTTTTATTAATACGTGGATTTAAGATTTTCTGAATTCCGCTGTGCTAACACAAATAAAACACAGATTCAAAGAATTGCATTAATATTCATTCATGATATATTTCAAGGTATACCTTTTACAACGGAAAGCACAATCAGCAACTTTACTATGATATAACAACTACAAAAGATAATATAATCAATATTCGAATAGTATGTCTAAATTCATAGCTTCATTACTACAATAATAATTCGAATTCATTCAAACATTCTCATTCAAAAATATTATAATTTTATACGAGCGAATTTTATACCAACCGTTGAATTTAATAGAACTATTATTGTAATAATTTTGGGTGAATTAAACCTATTTGAGTATTTTGTATGACTCGCTCACCCGACGAATCTGAAGATTACTGAATACTCGTGTATTACTGAAATTTACCAAACGCTTGCACTAAATCTAGGTATCTACTTTATCTACGCCATAGATCAACAGCCTTTTTGTTGTTGGAGAAATTCTTGAAATATGTTGTAAAAAATCGGGAAAACATACCTAGCTAACGGATTTTGTTCGACTGAGGTGAAAAAATAACAAATATTTTCATTTTTCATCCGGTTTCCTAATTACAAACAAACATTGTGTGTTTATTCTCTGTTATAATAATAAAAGAGACGCCCACGATAGCCGAGCGGCTACGCGTCAGGTTTATAATGTCGTAGGTCCCGGGTCTTGCAAAAATTCACATACCTACTGTTTTTCAATGCTTCTTTGGACCCAGAATATGGACCTAATAAGTTGAGCAAGTGACTAATAACTATGTCTCGTAAAAACATAAATCTATTATAAACCTCTTCGTGGAATGGCCCAGATCTACATAGGATTGTAGAGCCAGTTAAAAATATATATAAACTAAGGTGTTTTTTGTATTTTTTTTTAAATAGTAATCACATGAATATCTATTTAAACAGGTCATATGTTTAATTGGTTTATTGTCACTCGAAATCCTTGATTTTTTTTAATTAAGTACAAAAAATTGTAAGTTTATTCTCTTTTACAGGCTTTAGTGAAATCTTGTTGGGAATCTTACTCCACCATGCTCGATCCTTAGAGAATCATATGGGCCTCAATAATTGAGGTTTTTATTAACAGATAGTGAAATCTTATTGGGAATCACTGGCATAATATAGTTGAATATATTATATATATACTAGTATATATCATAATAACATATTTATAAAAAATACACAATGTTGCACACAAATAATTATCTGATATTTTTAATTAATGGACATTTATTATTTTGATAAAGAAACAAAGAACGTTTAAAATCAAGTCAAATTTGAATGTGAAGAAAAAAGAAGATGGTTCAAATTCTAATCTAGCTTATTTACTGAATTCTAGTTGCGGGTGGTTATTAGTCCTATAATATTCTATTATATTGTTACTGCCTACTAACCAGCTGAGATATTTACTATCTACGATTTGTCATCCAATCTGAAAATATTCCCTGCGATAAAAGCTCGCTGCATAATATAACGATGACAAGTGAAATCATAAATAGGGCTGATAAAGTAGGAATGCTGCCCGGCCCTTCGCTGCCGCAAATGTTTTAACAGCCGCTAAAAATAATTTTCGTACATTTTTTCGTCTCGTGGTCGAATGCCTCGCATTCAAACCGTGCCTTTCAATATTAATTATTACTAACACATTCTCGGAACATTCATTATGTTATGAAATGACTTCGATTTATTGTACACAATGAATCCTCGTGGACCAGATTATTGAACCTGCAGATAAGAAGTATAGGAGAGCTTCCTAACTATATCGGTGTATCGCGCTCGGTTAGGACACTCATTAACGTAAGGTTTTGTCAAATTTCTCTAATAAATCGTGTACATTCTGATAAAACAGAATACCGCAGTCATGGCCCCCACATACTGAAATGGGCCCCCATGCTAGGATCTTTGGCGGGCCCCCTACCTATAGCTAAGGTTAAAGTGTGACGCTCTACAGTAGCATTTTCCAAATGGTGTTCGAGGTAAATTTAAGGGTTGGCTATTTTTAGCGATTTTTTTAAAAATATTTTTGAATTCATCCACTTGAATTATGGACTTGTCAAGAATCGACAATTGGATCGCCCAACTTCATTATTAATGTTTTTGTTGAAGTAGAATAGCGCTGCAGGCGACTTTTTTTTAATATTGGAGTAAATTTGTGATCTCTATTTGGTCGATCCACCACACCGGGCCCCCCTGAGCCCGGGCCTCTAGTCTAGAGTCCTGCCAGCCCCACCCTTATGGGGGCCATGACCGCAGTACATCGATTATACGACGCACCCTTATTTTTAAATACCAATAAGAAAATTTGAATATGTCATCTACCATTTTTATTCAGATTATAGTCATATAACGAAAAGAAAAAGCATTATATTACTAGTACGTATGTAATTTCGCCTGTAACATCACCGCCAGAGTCCAAAATTCTTTGAAATTAGTTTCCAATTTTTCTAAATCAAGCTTTGACGCGTTTTCACATCTAATAGCGTTTTTGACAGCGATTGCAAGACGCACTCCGATTCAGAGATATCAAATTACGAGAAGGAAACATGCGACTTATGTTATCAGTGAAATACGGCAATTTTGTACCTAAATATTTCTTACAAAATTGATATACTTACTCATAATATGTAAGCACTATTGCATGTGGTGCATTTGGTGCAAAAATATTATTTCCTACATATTATTTAAAAGTACCTACATTGGTAATCGATTATTGTGATTCGATAGCTGTGCACTATTTATTTACCTTTATGTAAAATTTCATTACTTGTGACCCTGCGTATTTATAGTGCAAACTACATACCTATTGTATTTATTATTTTCATGTGAAATTATTAAAATATATTTATTTTAATTATAGGTGGTTACATAAATATTCTTTAGTGCACCGCTAAAAATTATTTAAATAATGGCGGTGACGCGAAAACGATCGGAAAGCACTGTTCTTTACTCCCACAAAGTATATGTAATTTTTCTCGGAAATATTATACAGTAATATTCAAATCAATAGTACAAATCATTGCAAGGCAATTGCGTAAGCCCGGCACATTATTTTCAATATATTTACGGGTGCAGTTACATAATATTATTTAGAAGATATCATCTCTTTATATGTGTAACGCCGAATGTGCGAAATTGACTATTACATGAAATGGGCTAAATTTTGCCAAATCATGAAAAATGCAAGCCCGTTGCCTTATTCATGAATTAGACAAAATATCTGGTGCATGAATTCCGCAGTAATTTTTCTGCCTTGTTCATGCATTGGACAAATTAGATAGTAGCGCTACGGTGGTATTTTTTGCAACTAAACTAAATGTGTGAAATGCTCGTGGATTGGTCAAAATATACGTATATTATCTATGGTCGAAATAGGTGGTCGCGCTCCGGTGGTATTTTTTGCAACTAATCAAACTAACCAAATTTGTGTCAAATGTCATTGATTATAATATAAAAATATACCAATCAATAACTAAAATGACGTTCATATCCATTTACTATGCGCAAAAAAACTAGAACTATAATATGATAACGGATGAATTTTATTAAAAGGTATTTTCGCGATTTGATCGTGCTTGGGTATCGTACATGCAATGGCCGATTGTACGTTTTTGATAGTTTGTTGACACTTGTTAGCTAACCTCAAAATGGACATTCAGTTAAATAATTCAGAATTTCAAAACCTAACCTAACCTAACCTAACCTAACCCAACCCAACCTAACCTAATAATATTATATTATGTCCAATTATAACTAATAAAATCATCCGTATTAAATTTACTTTTTCTGCTGTCATGTTGACAGTTTAAGAATTCCATGCCCTGGCGACTTCATGTACTCGGCAGAAAATTTACCTTAGGCTTGACTATTACATGAATTAGCCAAAATTTAGCCCATTTCATGTAATAGTCGATTTCGCACATTTGGCGTAACATATGCAAAAAAATACTTAGGCAAGGACAAATCATTTACTTTTATAGTATTGATAATGGTATGATAACCAAATTAACTACTGTCTAATTCTAATAAACAATTAATACATTTATACTTTAATTTAAATAGCATTATTACGAACGCAATTGTAAATTAATAGAAATGGCAGAAAACTGCAAAAAGTGTATTCAAATTCATAGTGGAAAGCTATATGTTAAATAAAAATGAAACAACATATTATTATATGCGACTTAATTCAGATTATTTATATAATATTAATGATCACTAATAATTATTTTGTACATTTACAGGGATATTCACACACCGGATGATAATGATCCTTCAAGCCTACAAAACCGGTGGTAATCATTGTTAAACGATGTATCTATATTGTGGTACATTTTTAATTTAAGATATTAACGCGTAAAGATAAATGATTTAATTTTCGATAATGTGAGCAAGTAAATTGTGAATTTGGAGTGACCTTCATTCAGCAGTAAATATGGGATAACTACTGACGCAACGATGAAAGAATAGCTAAAGAAACGCTTAAAGAAGAGGGCGATTGTGATGTTTTCGACAAAGGATGCTATTTAAATATGTATTATATTTTATTTTAGAAAAGCTCTATCATAATTCTCTCATGAGTGGGTAACTACCTCCTTTAATTACCGTAGCTTTGGCGCCCTGCCAAAATCTCAGTTGAATATCCGGCAAATGGAAAGCTTTATTGCAATGCAATTTTGATTCGCTATACATGTGAAGACTCAAATAAATGTTTGTATAATTTAAGTTCCTGGTATGGCATGCTTTTATTTTTATTGGTAATATAAAATACAAATCCCTAAATATATATATACAGATCTATATGTAATATAGATTCTTACTTCATATTTGATTAAGCCACAACTCAAATATAACTTTATGATACATATTAGTTAGGTAATGGTTAATATTTATGATGTATATTATGTCCTATACATTTTTTTTAACTTGCTTTAGAAAAACCTGCGAGAGAAGCTCTCAAAACATAAGACGAAGTTACATAAATGAAACTGACAAAGTATTGAGCAACGAAGATAATCTGGTGATTAATTAAATAATTTTGTAATTCAAATGTCATTAAAATTATAATTTATTTATGTTTTGTACAGTAATTATTTGCTACCCGGGTTTCGCTGTACGGTTTCGCAACCATTGTCAGTGTGCATAACGCCTAAAGATGCTGAAAGACGAAATCTGAGTCGGAAAAAAATACTTAAATGGAATAGTACATTATTTAAAAAAAATTCATCAAGTCAATAGTACTATTTTTCAAATATAATTATTTCACTACTTATTGTAGAAAATTATATAACATTATAATATTACTATGGTTGGTTACAAAAAAAATATACTTGTGTGAATATCAACTTCGCTGCGTTATTACAAATTAATAACATTATTCATTTAACTGTAAAATTTATGGTAATATCATTCTCATTTAATATATCCGGAAAACGTCGCCGGATAATAAAATATTCCTTTTGGATAACTTGAGAGATTTCCCGAGAGTTGGAGACGATTTAAAATTCTAGTCGCGTGACGCGGACGCTGTGGATAATGGAACCAACAGCAGCCGTGACTGGAGCCGGCGTCACGCGGACCTGGTGTGAACTCTCCATCCCTCGGTGAACCCGGTCGTGAACCAGCGCCAAGTGGACTCGCTCGAACCGGCGAGAGGCGACGACCGCTCTATAGCTTCATATTCTAACAAGCGAGGGTTTTTACGTCAATACATTGTATAGTTCGTTCACTCTCTAGAAATAAAATTATGCTTTTACGCAATACGCTTTCTTAATATAAATTTCACCTTTGCACCCGAAATCAAAAGGATTATATTGATATCAGATCTCTGCTATTACACTTCCAATCAGCAATAACAATGCCAGGTGAGTTCTGTCCATTACGATAACTAACAATAATTAATTATTCTCCAATATTATATAAGAAAAATATGCATATTGTTATCAACCAAATCCATCGTTACTTGTAAGTAGTGAAACGCTTGTTTTTAATGTGAACTGATATTTTATATTATGGCTAGTAATTGATTGATAATAGTATTTATGTAGAAGACTCAAATATTACAGAAAGACTTCGAATGTGAATGAAAATAAGTTGGTTCATAAAATCAACACAATTTGATGTCAATAAGATATAAGCAACTGCGTCAAAGAATAATGAAGATATATAATATTCTGATAATTAGCACAACTTTAAAATGGACAGAAAATGTTTATTATCTCTTAAATTTAAAACAAATTCGATTTGTCTGACTTGGTAAAAGGTGTTTTTCAGTCTTTATTAGAAATTATTAAATTAATTAATAAAAGACAATGCATTGTACCTAAATTCCGTATTGTAATTACTATTATTAACCATAGTAGGTAATTATCAAAACAAATGAACGTGCTATGAGTTATCTGGAGAGATTTTTCATATACTCTTTTACGAACTAGTACCGTACTATCCTTTATAAGAAGTATTAATAATGGAATAAAAGCAACACAATGTGAAATATTTATTTCGAATATATATTATTATTACGTTCTATGTGAATGCATTGATTCAATCAAATAACATCTTTTATCCACATAATAAAAGCTTCCCTCTGCCGATTAATTAGTACATATTTTATGTTTCATTTATATCGTGGATTTCTATAGTAGGTAATTGAAACATATAGATACAAATTTAATATTACCCAAAACTTTGGTATAAGTATTAAAAATCTTTCATGGCAATAATATTCGTATAATATTAAATTTTCGATTTTATTTTTCCATAATTGAATAATACTGTTATTTATTATCTCGTTTAGAACACCACCAATTACATTTGAGAAGTTATAAACAAAAACAGGAATAATTTTTGTGCGCTATTAAATAAACATAATTTATTCAGAAACATCTTCATTTCACTATTCCGCATCCACTGGAATCCAGTCAATGTGCTTTTAACTACCTGCACCAATTTTCTCCATTCATGTCCGCATTATGTATGTTCAATAAAGACTGCCAAATTCATGAATCATATTGTGAATTATTCATTTAATAAAAAATGGTTTAATAAAAGCAACCTGCCGAATAAGTTGCGTTATTTGCTAGGTTTTTATTAACTCGTATTCTTGTTTGTCCGGTACAGATTTTTTCTTGTGCAGTACAAATTTTTTCTTGTTTGTCCATGATTTTTAACTAATTTCCCGACTAGCTAGACATTTGAAACTTTTATAATATATCATAACACGACGACAATGCATTATTTTAATAGTTTTAGCCATCTTTCAGCAGAATTGAATTCATTTTCAGTTAATTCTGTTTTGTATGGAAAGTTTTTTCGAAAAAAAATTTGTATAAAGTAAAACACTATTATTGGTAGCTAAGGGGGTCCTAGCAACTAAATTATTAATATATACGTGCGTTACTATGGAAATCAATATGAAATGTCAAAATGACATTTCAGTATTCTATATTTATTCAGTATTTCTATCAAGTACAAAAAAAGTATTTATTAATACAAAGTATTGTCAAGTTTATATGATTCAACAGAAAATTTTAAAACGTGGTATATAAAAAGTTCTTTTTATCTTGTAATTATTTATATTTAGTAGCCTTATCTCTTGCATCCAGCATTCATCTATAATATAAAAATGCCAAATTCTTCCAAAAAATATATTTTATACATATATAGGTACTCCCATCTCATAGCTACAAAAATATAATAATATTATTATACCGAGATTCCTACTGTGATATTAATCTTAAGGCGAGGAGTGTCTTTGGTAAAAATTTGATATTACTTTCTTGAAGACTCTCACTTGCGTGTAATATTTGTTTGTAAATTAAATAAGAACCGATAAAAAGTTTTTTCATATAACTCAGCGAAACCTTTTAAAGGGAATTAATTAAAAACTTTCTCCACTTACAAACCACAATCAAAGAAAACGTGATATAGACATTTCCAAAGAATTAAAGTCACGTAGGGGACTCAATTTATATCTACATATTCCATAATATTATTTTAATATTACTCTTTTAATACCATCTCATATCGGCCATCAAGGCAATCTTCACTCTATCGTCTATTTCCCGGAGCATTTAGGTGGAGCCACATTTATGCCAATCACTGAGTTTCTTAGCTCACAAAATCTCCTCTGTTGGGTACGCCGTTGATAATGAGTTTGATATTGCTGTATTTTTATCCTTTCACTTCTACGTCTTTTCCTATTCAATTCAATTCAATTTAATTTATTTATTTTAGATATTGTGGACATGACAAAACTTATAATTTAATTATAATTTTAAGATGTTCACAACATGACATGAAACATAATTAAAAAGAAGAAAGAAAAAGAAAAGTAATAAAAGGGATAAAAATGAAAATATAAAAATAGAACATAATATAAACATACAAACGCAGTGAAAATACAATTATACATCTATAGTAATTCAGAGAAGTACGTCATTTGAGGACATCAAAATTTTCCACTCTGTTAGTCCAAGGAATATTGAGAATACATCTATATAGTCGCATCTCAAAAACCTAATGATTGAGCGTCTATACTATATAGATAGATAGCAAATCGTACGCAGTCTCAGGCATAGGTTAAGATTTCTGTTGTTAAGGAGGCGTCTCATTTTGAGTACAGAAGCAGAGAACTGATACCCGAATCACGTTTCGTCGGTTTCTGGTTTGAACGCTTCTCGTGGTTTTAACTTACATGTAATTAGTTTTCCAGGTATGAGCCCAAATAATTTGGCGAATAACTAACAACCAATACTCGTTAAGACGTCTGGTGAAAAAATAACTTTGTGTTACATTTCCCTAGGAATAATGAGGTGTTTTTGAGGAAATTTTAAAAATTTAAAACAAGATTCTCGAGAATTCGAGAATTTTATACTTACCACGAATAAATGCAATTCGTAAAATTCTAACTTGAAGCCCGGATTCTAGAAAAATAATCTGGAAAAAAAATCTTTATTCTCTGATTTTGGAAGAATTTTTTTAGGAGAAGAAACAATGTGGACAGTAAATATATATATTTAGGCTTTACCAGAAAATAAAATTTTAAAAAAGTGCCGATTCTGATTTTGGACAACAATTTTTAATATCTGGGACAGAATTTACTACAAACGAATCTGTAATGCGAAATAATTTACAACCAATTTAATTACGGTCAGTAATAACTAATTCATTAATAATATTAAAAAGTGAAAACTAAATGATACCTGCTTGCTAATAATTGTTATGCGCATGTATTTCACATATTACATAGATCATACCTTAAATTTGTATAATACCTAGTAAAAAAGGAAATATAGTTGCTTAAAATGTTGTAAATAATTATTAAAATATCTCACCTATGAAAAACTTATTATATTACATGTAAGAAATTATTGTATGCCGTATGTATGTAAATATTAGAAGTGTGTAAAAATAATTCAGGTTAGTAAATAAAAAAAAACCAAAGCAAATTCAAATAAAGAATGTTTTCATTTCGCATTGAATTAATTATCATCGCTGCAGTGGTAACCCTGGACGTTACCATTGTGAAGATCGTCGCGAGATGAAAACGGCGCCGTGCTAGAGCGAGACGGCACTCGGCACAGAGCGGCGTCGCGGTCGTGTCGGAGAGAGAAAGCGCGCATCTCGGACGGGCCGATGCTGCGCGATCGATACCGATAGACAGGGTCGGAAAATTTCGCGCCACGTTGCGTTTCAACTTTTGGCCCGCCAACTTTTGCCTCGCCGACACGAAATGTAAACAACTCGCTGCGTATAGTACAACCGGACAAAGTTTGCTAGGATCCCGCATCTAAAATTCAATAAACAAGGCGCACTTGTACATTTTATCTACTTCCTTTTAGATAGTGGTATGACATCAAGGCCTCTTGTTGATGCAGCACATAAAACTCAACATAGCGTCCAGTATATCTTATTAATAAAAGTTTAATTTCAGGTCGTTACTAAACTTTAGCTGATAGTACTACATCAGCCAAACAGTCTCGTAGATGATTTTCAATTACTTAATTATACAGAACGGAAGTGATATCACTATTATACACGGTATGATATTTACTCTCCTGGAAGTATGGCTTTAATTTTAACTATGTTAACTGTCAAAGCTTTGAAGAAAAACATTTTATTTAATTAAATAAAACAAATTGAAAGCGTTGGTAGTAAAAAGGTGAATAGTTAAATACCATTTTCACTACTAAGCGAAAGATATGAGTCTCATACAGGTTACGTTGTGGTAATTGTTTTTTTTACGAGGAATCTATGCCTACACGTTATGGATCAAACACACATAGATGCAACAAAATGTTATGTTTGCCAGAAGCGGAATTTAAAACCTGCGCCAATAGCTTCGAATACCGTAGCTCTAGCAAATAGTTAGCGAAATTATCCACATAATACATGTATTCGTCCGATTAGAGAAACAGTTTTTTAATGATACACACTATGTAATTAATTTTTAAAATTGCTTGTTTTTTTGCTTTTATAAAACATCTACAATTAACTGTCGCTTCCTCGTTCTTAATATAAGTGGAACAATAGTTTTTTTTTCTAGAAAAGTGAACAGCGTTTAATATACTTGATAAATTTTTCTATGCGAACGAAATAGGACGTATCATAGCTAAAAACCATATGACTAAAATTGTGGTATCAAGTAATACCAAGTAAATAAATTAATTAAAATAAAAACTATAGTAAGCTTTAAATAAAATATGTAGAATTTCTTAGAACAATTTGATATATAAAATATATTTATGACAATTTTATTGTTTAAATTGGGAATAAGTAACAGCGTTTTTTCATAAACAAAAAGGCGTTAAAATAGGGGTTAAATAAAATTAGGCTAGTCGATAAAAAAAACTAATATCACAGACCACAGTATTCATACGGATAGACACGCATAACACAAGATTAATCAATTAGGTAGGTAACTGAAAGAATCTAATACAACGTGTTTTCGAAGTTGGAAATACCATAACGAGTTCCTATATATCATATAATATATAGATTTTCAATCGTTTTGTATTATGAAAAGGGATACTTAAATCACCACGTCAAATTCTACATATTATTCAAAATATACTCAATTTTCTTTTGTCATTTTTTTGTAAATTTGGTTGGCTTTGTATAACAACTATCAGTTATTTAGAAACTACTAGATCAAATCGTCTGTATGGATGAAATTTTTTACATTTACTTTACTTATACGAATATCTATGTAATAATATATTATTAACGATAAGATACGCTTGATAATTAATGAGAAAATAAAAATATCTTAATTAGTTACATAAGTTATATAGTTTTGAAGGCATCAATCACTGTAGATTTGTAATATAGTATTAAGTGAACACATCATGAATTTCCATCGAGTAAGCGTTGAAACCATAGAAAATACTATAACAATACATTTGATCTTTTTTTGCTTTGATAAAAACAGAAAACAAAAATTTCGAATATTTTTATAGCTTACATTTTTACTAATATCGTTTCGCGATTGTGAACACGGATTTGTTCAGTCATCAATCAATCAGCGGCATAAGTTGAAGAAATATTATTTTATTGTTAGATTTTTTTATCAGTGTGGATTGATATTTCAGCGCCGTCATATCCCCCTAGACCAGCGTTTTCCAAAACACTGGTGCTATGTGAAAAGTGTTCCATCAATCAAAAAAAAAACTAACGTATTTTCGCATCGTACTTTCTCTAAATATCTGTGAGTCTGTAGCAGATAACGCTAGTTATACCTACACTGTTTTCGTAAATTGAGGCAATAGTATAGACATACCAGGTGAATTCCGATACTTTTGACAGAAAACAAGACATAGTCGAAGCGGCACCGAACGAGAGAAAACGATGCAATATCCCTGATGTAAAAGTAGCCAATAAAATCAACCGTAACAATAATCAAATTCACCATGCCTAATTCCTGCTTATCAGAAAAAACGCATACGGTTATGTTCAAGGTTAAATTCTTCCACTATAGTAGTGCAAATAAATATAGAATTAAAAAAAAAAAAAATAGATTAACTTAAAAATACTATTCTGTAAGAATTAATACGTCTTACACAAATGATAATGATACGTTGTATCAATTGTGTAACAGACATTCAAAGTTAACCTTAAAATTGATTGAAATAGGAAAAAAACTAACCTATTACTTAAAAGATTGCATACATGCTACGCGAAAGATTTTTTTCATATTTTCCGTAAATACTTATAAGCCTTAAAATCATGTTCATATTGTTGATAATATTGAATCGATGGAGACAAAAACGTTTCGAGATAGTAATATGGAAAGAGCATGAACACGCTTGGCCATAGGTTAGCCGCATGTGAAGACATTATTCAAAGCAGTGAGATCATTTGCATTTCCGGAAAACGTGTGGCCTAATTATTGTCTGCCATGATACTCACTCCAATGCATACGTTAATAATTATTACTTCATATTTAAATATAGCACTCATAAATTACAATATTCACATATTATTAGCTTAAAGCTTGCACATTTTATAAATATTCAAACATGACCGTGCAGGTCTGAATCCCTACTATTCCTACTCTACTGAAAAAAATACGTTTTTACTTTTTCAGAATGATTCTTTTTCGCACAGCAATTTTCAGTTTTTATAGAGAGATATTTCAAAATAAATATATACTTATTTTAAGATATTTTCGGCGGTCAAGATCTGTGAAACTAAACCATTACCTACGAATATAATTTACGTACAATTTAATTCCATATATCTTGAAATAATATTTAAATTACTTTTACTTGCTTAAAAATTACATAAAATAATCTATTAATTGACATTGCAATTACGTGTATATTCTCTCAGTGACGCCTCGTCCGGCCTGGTTCGCTTATTCGTGGGCTATGAGCTGAGTGAGAAGGTTGCCTCTACGTTGAGTGCTGCTGTAATTCCACTTCAAATTATTTCATGAATTAAAGAAATCCAAATAAAGCTTATGGAAATACAAAAAATACATATAGGATTGTACATATTTAGATGCAATCTTTAATCTGGAATAACTCGAAACTGGGGCGACAATGTTTCCGCAAATAATCAATATAATATTAATTATATTCCAGAAGCAAATAGCTAACAACTGATTCACGTTAAAGATTCATGTATACTGTGAAACTGTAGGTAGTATCTTTAATTTTGAAGTGAAAAAATGGGATTGGCCTTGTAAAATTAATGACTATTATATCATAATATCTTATGTAAAACGCACACGGTGGCCTTGTTGCTATAGTGGCCGTCTCTGAAGCCATTTGATTGAAAAATGCGTGTTGTTCTTCAAGTGTCCAAGTGTTGGTTCCATTACAAACACCCAATGGTGTGGGAAAATGTATATCAATGATTCCCCGTTAAAAAAGTCTGCTAATTTAACCTTCACTCTGTAAACGTAGAGGTAGGTACATATACTTCGCTTTGGACCAAACATGGTAGTAAACTTTTTTTGCTTTAATGAATAATTATAATATATTCTACGAAAGTTAATGATGTATTAGAAGACCCTTGGAAGACCGTTATATTTTATTGAATACTACAGTTTGGTGTATGGAGTTAATATAAAATTAATGAAGAAATATGTAAATAGGCCAAATTGAAAAAATAAAAAGCAGACAAAAACATCATAATTTCGTATTTTTTCACATATTTTTATAAAATAAACGAAGCAAATATATTTACAAGCTTATAATTAAAAAGATCGTTCACCTGGGGGGAAATAAGGTTAGATACAAAAAAAATGTGGCCATGAATTTCTTATTCACCTTGATTTCGCCGAGCTAGCAACATTACCTGGATTTTCATTAAGTTTTTTACGCATTTTTGCTTGTCGCTGGCCAAACCATGCTCGCCTCGATAGTTTTAGTAGGTAATAATATGACCTACATACTAATATTGATTTAGCATTATTTTTTTGTGCAAGAAATAAAATTGCTCCGAGAAATCGATTCGGCCGGACATCTTATTTGCTGGACAGCTTATTTACACGCATAATATAATAGTATGTTTATTAATTAATTACGTCGATTGGCATATAATTAAACTATTAGTCACTTCACGACATATTCTAATGATTAGTATAATAGGCTTCGTCTTTAATAATTACTGAATTGATAGACGTGCGATTGATTGAATTCAATTATTGCATTATCATCTTCGTTTCTATGACAAAGCCTATTCAGTGCCGTACCCAGATAGTTTCCACTAAAAACAGATTCACACCCTTATTTAAAAAAAAACTATTGATATTTAACAAAATTAAAAATCAATATGAAAATATTCGACCAAGTCTGATTTTAATAGGATCATAATATGGACATGTGTGGAGTTTTGTATTAACAGATTTTGTTTTTACGAGAAATGAATGTTAGCCACTTGCTCAACCTATTAGGTCCATACTCTGACTCGTATACAAATTAAAAAATATGTGTACTTGCCAGGCCCAGGATTCGAACCTGGGACCCACGACGTTATAGGCCGACTGTATTACAAAACAATAATTTTTATCTGTTTTGTTTCACCACAAACACAGATTGGACTATCTCCTTTATAATTTATTTTATTTAAATCAAGCTTACAACCAATTGAATTAGTTTTAGGCATTTCTTAATAATGCAGTAACCATATATTGAAAAAATAAATGTAAAAAACTTTGAGTAATTCAAATTACTGAGTGAATTCTAATTGATTTGAGTTTTGTACTATTCCATTTGAGTCATTTTTTACGACCCGGTTTTCCCCTTTTGGCATATTCAGGTACTATGCGCACTCACCAATGGTAAATACAATACAACGAATACAGTCAATATTCTTTATAAGAAATGAAAATATAATTAATATTAAATTCTACAGGTTTTTTTAAAAAGGTTTGTCGATAGCTATTTCGGTTGTAACACCATTATCAAGACTTAGTCTATCGACAAACCTTTTTAAAAAAACCTGTAGAATTTAATATTAATTATATTTTCATTTCTTGTAAAATGGAATTCTACCAAGTAAATGCTAACTCAATTAATAAATATTCTTTATATAAAAATTTAATATAATACAATAATATAAAAACCTTATCACCTAATTAAAGGAACAGGTAGAGAAACATTTTTTTCCGTTGTGTTATGTATTATTGTTTTATATTCATATTTTGTAGATTATTAATTTGCATATATTAATTAGTATTAATTTTATATATTGAGTATTTTATCTGCGGTCAATTTAACAATAATTATCAAACATAAAGGAGAAATTTTATCAGTGACTTACAGCGATCTTTTAAAAATACATTTACGCATACACGCAAACATTGAAACCATACATTTATATTTTAAAAAAATATAAAAGATTTTTTTAAATACAGTTTCGCTCCTATAACGATCATTTGCATGTCCACAGATTGGAGGTTATATTTGGTAATTTGTTTACGAGGCATGGTTTTTTAGCCAACGGCCTATTATTATAAAATTTAAATAAAAACATGCGTTTTTACTATCCACATCTTTAGAGAGATGGCAACTCAACTATCAATAATGTGGACGATAAAAAGAAGATACTTATATCATATAAAAATATAATGAAAAATAATTACAAGTTAAAAAGAACTTTTTATATACCACGTTTTTAAATTCCTCACTCTGTTGAATCATATAAACTGGACAATTCTATGTATTAATAAATACTTTTTTTTGTACTTGATAGAAATGCTGAATAAATATTATAGAATACTGAAATGTCATTTTGATATTTCATATTGATTTCCATAGTAACGCGCGTATATATTAATAATTTAATTGCTAGGACCCCCTTAGCAACCAATAATAGTGAGTAGTAAATATTACTTTTAACGAAATTTTTCCGAAACATACAAAACAGAATTAACTGAAAATGAATTCAATTCTGCTTAAAGATGGCCAAAAGTATTAAAAGAATGCATTGCCGTCGTGTTCTGATATATTCTAAAAGTTTCAAATGTCTAGCTAATCGGGATATTAGTTAACAATCTTCAATCGTCCAATACAAATCTTGGACAAACAATAAAAAATTTGTACTGGACACACAATAAAAAATCTTTACCGGACAAACAAGAATACGAGCTAATAAAAACGTGGTAATAAGAATACTCACAAAGGCTTTATATCGAGTTAATTAAATAGACCCTACTTTATGAATAATAATAAGTGTTATGTTATTTTAAATACGTTGAGAAAATAGCTGGCCTCGAAAACAAAACCATTACCGATTTTTATGGGTCAAAATAACCTTGCCTTGACAAAAACCTATCAATAAAGTTCTGCGTTATGGTACAGCCGTGAAGTATTACCTACTCATTTAAAAGCACTTTGTTCTCTCTCTATATAAACCAATTAAGTTAATATAGTAAGTTTTTATTATTTAAAACGTGAAACCAGTACGAAACTGTCTAGATTCTAGAACGCCTATGTATTCATTATCTATCCTCTGTCGATAGCTTAATCACATAGTTTCACCATTAATTTGTGGCGTACTGTGGCGATCGGTTGGGAGGTAGTACGGGTCGGTCCATTGCACAGTTAGTGGTGGTTCTTGTTACCAGTAAGCGCGTCGGATTCTGTACTATGCCATGCCGGCTTACCGACGCCGGGATGCGGCGCTCTGGGATGCCGGGCGTCGCGACGGTTCACCGCGCTTCGCTACAAGAGAAAATAATATGTCACGATTGCACTAGGGCAAAAACTCGTGAATGTAACTGGACGGTGTATTATGCATTTATTTTAATTTATAAAAACCAGAATTTTAATAACATCTACTAACCAACATTTCACATTATAGGTATATTATTGTATGTGTGCATCGACAATTAGCATGGATTTAAATATTTTCAAAATCATATCATTATTTAATTAAATTATAAATATCGCTGAAGTAAACTGGCATAGAGCGATTTTGACATTTGAATAATATTTTCAAAAGTGACTTCCCACTATGTCTTAAGCGTTAAATGCTCAACCAATGTGTGTTACCTGTAGCATAACGTGGAAAGACCACAAAATAAACCAATGCTTAAGGAGGCAGACTAGAGTACGCGAAGTAATATAGATCGCTAAACAGATGAAATGGCAATGGGCTCGACATGTCGTTCAGTGTTTCCCAAGGGATAACCACAAGAATATCCGATAGACTAACTCATAAAATTTGGTGGATGTGCGTGGCAGTGAAGAAATAGGGACCGAGAAGAATGAAAGGAGTTAGGGGAGGCCTTCATACAGTAGTGGATCGACCCCGGCTGATGATGATAAAATATATTGTACAATTGAGATATATTCTCAACGCATTTACTTATATTAAGTATAGGTTGATTTTAAGTAGGTTGAAAAAGATAATTTTTTATTTTGATAATCAGTCAATGACAGTCAGTGAAACAAATCAATATATAATTGTAAATAAACACAGGGTCCATTACACAGTATAATGTATATAATATCAATGCGTTGCTATTTCATGAAAAACTAAGCCAAATAACAACTCTGCACAGCACAAGCTTTAGCAATGTTTCGCATTGGAAACGCATGACAAGGCAACCGAGATTTCGGCGAGCGATCGTGCGGGCCAGTTCAACATTATCTCACATGCGATATACAAATTCGCCCATCTGTCTGTCTGTTTGTCTGTCTATCTGTCTGGCCGTCGTTTAACGTTTCCATTATGGTACTACGTGCTACATTCATTGTATGACACCGTGTGTTATGGGCATTTTTTTTAAATTATATGTACTCAGATCAGTCAGACCGTCTTTTTAAAAATACTTATCTCTATAGCTCAGTGGTTAAAATACTTTCCCAGAAAGTAAACTATGTGTGGTCGATTTTCTGTCGGCCCAGGGATTTTTATATAACTTTCCAAATAAAAAATGTTTATGAGGCATTTTCAAGTAATTTACTACTATCGATATAGATAAAACTTTTGATAAAATAGTGAGCATTTTAGGAGAAGTAGTAAAAATTATAAAAGACTTAGAAAGCATCGATAAAAATAAGCGAATTCTCGACCGAATACTTTAGATTCAAACACATGAATTTTCCAAACGCAAGTTTCAAAACCCATGGCTTCAGAAACGTCCATCCTACCACTTACCTACTGTGAATACATACGTAATGTGAACAAAATAACAGAACGCTCAAAACTTTTGAAATGTGCTGCAAATTTTCATTTATTTACGGAAAATTACTAAACATTTTAAAAACGTGAAATGCACTTTAAAATGCATTTTAAAATCGGACATAATATCTGTACCTCAGAGGCAGACGGATGCAAATCCAAATACCCAATTGTTCAGGAGAGCCAAAAAACATATATATTAAACGAATTTATTTTAAACGAATACTCATAACTTCTAAGAAAATATACATAGAATGATCATTATTTTTTTTATTCTAATTCAATTAAAGTACTTCTGGAATATGTAAGAAAGGAATAAATATAATACAATTTTATATGTAAAAAAAAATTAAATTAAAAACGTAGTGTGGATTTGCATCCTTCTGCCTCTAAAGATATTTTGTTAATGTGGATTTGTATCTTATTTGCCTAACCAAAATAAAACAATTTATAAGTTAAAAAAATTTATAGGTATAAATATAACAAAGCAAAACACATTTTTTTTTTAATTTTTATTATGTCATCATCATCATCACCAGCCTGAATCTATTCACTGCTGGATGAAGGCCTCGCTAATCTCCAAGCTGATTCCACTTCTCTCGTTCCTGTGCGTTACGTTGCCAAGTTTTTCCGCAGAACTTTATCATTTCATCGATCCAGCAGCCTCTAGGTCTACCTTGTGGATATTTTTTACCTCTTGGATATACCACTGGATGACTAAATTTGTCCAACGATTGTCCTTTCTTCGAGCCATGTTCCAGCCCATTTCCATTTGAGGTTTTTAGCAAACTCTATCACATCATTAATCCTTGTCTGTTCCTTTATCCACTCATTCCTTTTTTTTGTCCTTTTGCGTTATGCCCAGCATGCACCTTTCCATACCACGTTCTGCTACTCTAAGTTTCTGGATCTCTCTTTTACTTAGGGTCAATGTTTCACACGCATGTGATTACGGGAAGTACACACAGGTTAAACACTTTGGACTTTAAGCACAGTGGGAGCTCATTTTTGAAGAAATTATTCAGGCGGCCAAAAGCACTCCAGCCTAGCTTTACTCTGCGAACAATTTCATCAAATATACATCCATCTATAGACACTTATTGTGCCAGATAGATGTAGTTTTTTACCTATTCGAGCTGAATGCCATTGATGAGGATCTCTTTTTGGCCCGCAAAGCAGTTTAATACGACTTTATTCTTTGATACATTTATTTTCAAGCCTACTTTGTTGCTTCATCCTGCGAGTTACTGCATTCTGCTTTGGAGGCCTTATGAGTCTTGCAAACTACTATTTATTGTTATTGGCAAAGCGTAAATGACTCACGTATTCTCCATTTATGGGGACCCGTGTTATTCCAGTCAAGTTGTCTAAATAAGTCTTCAAATGTAGATGTAAATAGTTTTGGTGAGATTGTATCACCTTGTCGGACTCCTTTGCTGATACGAAATGCGCGATGGTTTATGGAGATGTTGTTGCGCTACTGTATATATTATTGAAAATATTTATATAGCGCCCGGGGATTCCTCGATTTCTGAGTGCATTGAGTATTGAAAATTTCTTTATGGAATCGAACGCTTTCTCATAGTCTATAAAACCCACGGATAGCGGCAGCTTGTATTCCTGTTACCGCTCTGATTTCTCTGATGACTTAGATAATATGGTCCATAGTGCTGTATCCTCCTCTAAAGCTTGTTCTCCTGGCTGGTTCTCGTTTAGTACATATTGCAGACGGTTTAAGAGAATTTTATCTTAGTGGATTATTGGATTTGCATCCTTCTGCCTCTAAGGTAGGTATTGCACCTGCATCTTTATTCGATGCATATCTTGTACTAGGACTTTCATCTCTCTGCCACTAATAGATAAAGCCTTTAGCATGACGATTCTTAAAAAAACTCATTTTCCCCAAAAACGGAGTTGCATCCGTCTGCCTCTGAGGTACAGATATTATGATTGTATTTATTTTCTTAATAATATGCATTGAAATTACATAGGTTACACCAGGGTTGAGGAACCTGCGGCTCTCTGATTCTTTTATGTTTACTCATCAGCATCAGAAAAACATTCTGTTTGAAACTTATTTTTTGTTGCAAAGTGTCACTAAATTAACTATATTTGTGCAAATGCAACAAGGTATCATTAGTTTCGTAACATACTGAGATTGAATGTTGAGATATTCAGTGTGGATTTGCCATATCATTCTAAAGCGTATTAACAATCTCAGCGCCAGGTGTAAAATTTTGTCATTGCGAGAAGAGATAGTTAAAATTAATGAAGAATGGAATCATAAAAGTCAAAAAAACATTCCCATAGTAATGTTGCATTTTTTATTACAGCATTTTCAATTAAAACAACTTGAAAATATCCTTGCAAGTATAATGATATGTTGCAAAAACTGCAAGTATTTCGAAAAAAAAAATATTTTTAGCACTTTTCAAATGGAAATTACGGATGAATATTTTTCCAGTTGGAAAATCAATTTATGATTTCAGTTTTAAGCCTCACCTAGTTGATATCATCAAACCACATAAATAACTACAGATAAAATTGATTGAGCTCTCAGTATATGGTTTATTAAAGTCATTGTTAAAAATCCAATTGAAATATGGAAAAATGGTGTAGATAACTCTGGCTTGAAAATTTTGATTCACTTTAAAAGTAACAAATACCTACCTAGTTTTCATTACATTGTTTTAATTTACAAACTAATGTACATCATTAATGTACGTATCTATACTTGAAGTTTCTTTAACGTGACCTTATTTGATACATATAAATATATGCGAAATTCCAAAATGAAAAGGTTCACCACTCCCTGGTGACACAAATACGCGTTTTGATTTAATAGTAATTCGACCAATGTGATGATATTGTATAATATAGTACAGATAATGAATGACCACTCTGCGAAGAATACACAGTTAAAAATGTGATGTTTAACCCACAAACTGGTTCCAATTGTCGTAAAGATTTTATCTCTGCTATTTTATTGCATTCTTGTATAATATGACTATAAGTTGACTTTAACGATCAACATTTTCTCTAGTTATTAAATTGTAATCGGGGCAAGTTCTGAAAGCCGCAAATAAGTAAAAACTAAGTATACCGTGTAAATCTACTTGAATAAACACCGAGATAGTACCATATTATTATCTTAAACTTTCTCTTTAAAAGATTTAATTATGTATAATTTATTTGTCACTGTATATGATACTGTAGATTTTTCGATTGTAGGAATCAAATTCAAGAATATCATTCATGATTAAAGTTTTTTTTATTAAGTTAGGACTGGATAAAAGCTATATAGCAGGCAGAAAACCAGGAAAGCGAACACTTAAATACTGAGGACTAATGGCCGTGTCTTTATGTCATAGTATTCACCTGAACTCCACGCGAACGCGTTAGTTAATGTTGAAATGTGGAAGCTCCACAGCTATCTCGAGAGCTTTAAATATGTAGGTATTAATTCTTTAAAATACCGAAGTGTATCGAACGCATCTTTGGTCTGTGGTAAATTTATCATTGGTTCAAAAATTGGTAATTAAGAAACATGTGGGTATACAGTATTACTAAATTTTGTACGCTCTTTCGTTTAGTCAATCCAAAACATTTAAATAATTATATATTTGATAATAAGTTTTATAAAAATTACCATTAAAGTTTCATTTTTCGGTTTACAGAGATAAATTAATGATTGAAACTCCTCTAATAAAAAATGTCATTGTTACTTAACATAACTTTACCAAAGACTGCAACCTACTGTGAAAAACTTTAAATTCAAACACTCGTTTCATTATTTTTAACTAAGTGTGACTGCATACTTTTCTATCGTCTCCCGTATGAAATTTGATGCGATGAACGGTATAAAGGATAAGACTTATAAATGAATAATTGGACTCACCACCATCGGCATAAGTCTCGGAGCCGTATCCGTCTTGCAGGCCATTGGCCCAGGTTCCTTCATACTTGGCATTGCTAGTGGCGCTCTGTCTGACGCCGTACCTGCCCTTGAACCCCTGTGTCCACTCCCCTCTGTATAACCAGCGACCTCTGGCTTCCACGCCGAGGCCGTGTCTTTTTCCATTCTGCCACTGGCCCTCGAATGAGCTTCCACTGCAATAAAAAAGAAATTAAGTTAAGCTAAACCATAAAATCGTCTAATATCGTAGAAAACAGTTTAAATTCAATAAAAGGTAATCAGGGTGGATTCATGTACAATTGACCACCATTGAGATAAACTTGCAAGAGCATAAGAGAAAGATGGGCTTTTTTAATAAAGTCAAATTTAAAAATAAATAGAAGTATATCTTTGACTAAAAAAATATATTTTTAAATACGTATTGATCAATTAAAACACTAAAATGTAAATTATCAATACTATTCTTAAATTGCAAGCTTCATGTTTTTCCGTTGAGTGCCTCTGTTAAATATACTACTATTTACTATATATTATTAATTAAATATAATAGTGTCTTTCGTTGATTAAAATAAAAAACAATATATTCATCATCAAGATCTTATGACTTCGTTTATCAATCTGGTTTTAGGCGACCTTGTGGACGTTTAGTACCCCTTGGGGATCACTGTGTGACAGCATTTTTCCAGAGGTTGTCCACTCGCCAAGCAATATGTCCAGTACATTGCCATTTCATCTGCTCGATGCTATGCCCAACGTGCACCTTTCCATGCTACGTTGCGTTACTCGTAATTCTTGAATTTATTTTACATTAAGATTCCATGTTTCACACTCATACGTGAGCGCAGGTAGCACACAGTTAACAGAATTGACGAAACGGATGTATTTTATTTTTAATAATTGGTTAATGTCTTGAAATTGATAATATCTGACATAAATTATTACATCGCACCCAAATTTATATTCAAATAATATGCGTCATTCGGTGCAATATCTTCCCTACAAATATTTGTTAAAAATGACTCTTAATATACCTCCAAATTTTGAGTGTGATTGATTTATGTGACAGATAATCTCTCTCTGGTACATCTCTCCTGTGGATATATACTATAATATGAAAATAGATTTCAAAATATTTACGACGTATATACGCATTGACTGGGAAATTGATCCATTTCCGACATTTATTAACGCGTACGATTGATTAGTACCTACTCGTAATCGACGTCGAAACTGCGTCATATTTTATCCGTGGAAATTCTTTTAGCTATAATAAGAAATCTACCATATAATAAATTGTTTAAATCTAAGTAAACTCTGATAGAAAATGCTTTCCCAGCGCCGAAAAAAAATCAACTTAATTTCGTACAGTTTTATTATTTTATACGAGCTGAGCGTTGATATTTCGAGAGAATTAGATAATTAAATATTATGTATTTTACAACGTTTTTATTAGGTCGTATTCTTATTTGTCCGGTGGTTGTTTATCCAGTACAAATCTTGCAATCGATTTTTAACTAACTTCCCGACTAGCTAGACATTTGAAACTTTTAGAATATATCAGAACACGATGCCAGTGCATTCTTTTAATACTTTTAGCCATCTTTAAGTAGAATTGAATTCATTTTCAGTTAATTCTGTTTTGTATGAAAAGTTATTTCGGAAGAAATCCGTAAAAAGTAAAACACTATTATTGGTTGCTATGGATCTGGGATCCTAGCAACTAAATTATTAATATATACGTGCGTTACTATGGAAATCAATATGAAATGTAAAAATGACATTTCAGTATTCTATATTTATTCAGTATTTCTATCAAGTACAATTTTTTTGATCGTTTAAGCTAGTCAAGTCAAAGTTATATGATTCAACAGAAAATTTAAAAACGTTGTATATAAAAAGTTCTTTTTATCTTGTAATTATGTAATAATATGTTTACAAACGACGCATGCACTTTAGAATAACAATTCGTATTGTTTAGTGAAAAATGATAAAGTTAACAGAAGATAATCTAACACATACAATTTATTCAATGTAGCACTTGAGTGCATGAACGGAGGTATTGTACATTTCAATAGACGAACTATTAGAAATATAGTCATAGAAGTGACTTCCAGAAATATAATTATAATTAGCATTGGAAGACGTACATATTAGGAATAATGTATGATGGATGTAAAAATCAGTTTATAATATTTAAATGAACTCTCAATAATATTTACAAGAAATGCTCCATATACCTACATCTATATTAAAAAGTTGGCATCTACTTTTCTATGGTAGACTGTAGTAAATATCTTTACAAAGCTTCTAACGAGATCAACTCAGTTAAGTTATTATCTACATTGTATTAGTTTGTATAGAATGTCTTTGGCCCCGTCTGGAACGAGATATCAAACTCGGTCCGACTGAGAGTGACCCGCCCCGCCCCGCTGAGCTTTTCCCGCGTTCCCCTCTCGCGAAAGCTCCGCTGACGATCTGATATTTACGTCCAAGCTTTCTATTTTAAAATGCGCCGCCCTCAAGACAAATCTACTTTCTCATTATGTAAAACGCCTCGAAATGTTTAACGCTAGCCGTCAAAAGTCAACGCGCGATGTGTGCGCGAAACTGTCATTCATGACGTCACAAAGAATTAGCAAATTTGATTGGATCGCTCGCAAAGAAACGTAATTTAAAGAGCCACGTCATTAGTACCCATTGGCTATTAATTACTATTCGTCTAGCCCTAAAACGGTTATCAACTATCTGAGATACATGTTCAATGCATTGGCAATTCATCACCTTTGGCGACCTCTGTAGAAATCGCGTATTATTATCTGCCTGCTTATCCATTGGTTTGATTTGTTTCCAGTATGATGCGGATTATGCCAGATTTCCATGGCGCGTTGTTACACTCTTTATTTTTTACAGAGCGTTGGAGCGGAGCTCGGAGCAGGAGCACGGAGCACTGGAGCAATGAGATTTTACCGGGAGCAGGAGCGAAGCCGGAGCACCAAAAATGTGTCGTGCTCCACTGCTCCGGTTGTTTTTTTTATTATAAAATTTTCGTCCTAAAGTCTAATGAAAATAATAGATATAGGTATTTTGACACTTTGCAACACTGGAATTATTTGAAATATGGCAACACTACCGAGTGATAAATAACCTCACTTTTTTGACTGAAGAGGCAACTAATGAGAGACGATTTGCTGCCGGTAATTTTATTTAATAGAATTAATAATGAAAATGACTATTATTTTAACATTTGTATACATATAATCTTCATATCATATAAGAGTCATATAAGAGTCGCACAGCGAGGCATGGAGAGGTGTATGTTGGGTATCACGCGAAAGGACCGTAAGAGAAATGAATGGGTTAGGAAGCAGACAGGAGTACGCGATGTAATAGACGTTGCCAAACAGCTGAAATGGAATTGGGCAGGGTACATTGCTCGCCGAAAGGACGGCCGCTGGACAAATGCCGTCATCCAGTGATACCCAAGGCGCACAAAACGGCCACAGGGTCACCCTAAAAGCCGCTGGATTGTAGAACTGGTAAAGTTCGGCGGAAATACGTGGCAGCGAACGACACAGGATCGAGAGAGTTGGAAGAAGCTTGGGGAGGCCTTCATCCAGCAGTGGATTGACCCGGCTGATGATGATACATATAATACGTATTAAAACTTTTTACCCGGAGCGGAGCAGACTATGGAGCGGAGCTGGAGCAAGTATTAGGTCCCGGAGCAGAGCTGGAGCGGAGCAACTCAAAAAAGGGTCCTCTCCAACGCTCTGATTTTTTACGTTTAGGCTCCATGTTTCAAACACTGGTGGACTACAAACATACCACATAAGCGTGAAGTTCAATAGTTTTGACAAAAACTATGACGTAGTTATAACGACGCTGAGCGAGAGAAAATGTTAGGCTTCATGTAAGAGCGTTCAGAAATAATAATGGTACCAATAATAAAATGTATCCTATGTAATTCGTGCGCAGTAGAAAAATCGCAATCTGCGCAATTTCAAAGTTAAAGCTATACTTCAGCTGGGGCACGGTCTAAAACGATTGTGACTACGCCACGCGAAGATTGTGCAAATGACGCGTGCAGAACAAAACATAATTTGTCATAAAAAGTCAACATGCGTCCATTTAATGTTATGTTTATTGTTCTATTACTAATAATAATAATAATATATTCATTGACATGTTTTCTTTTTCAAGTAAATGGGTAACGTTTTTTAGTCATCTTTACACGATTTAATAATCAATTCCCCCGTCGCCATCACAAACCAAATTGACGTGTTCACAGCTCGACTTTCGCTATCCGATTGCCAGCCAGTCCGAAATTTCGTCGCACCTATAGTTGAAAATTATTTGCCGTATCACTGAAGTACCGTCTTAAGTTGTTCCACTATAGTACCACCTATTATAAAATAAATAATGTAGAGTTTATTAATATCAAATCATACTGTGTTTCAACGATACTTATATTTGTATTTTACGTACACTTAAACGTCATTTTCCCAGTAACTGTTTCATTATTCTAGATACATAATTATTCAATATTATATTACGTACTTATTGATTTTATAATTTCGTGGTATAATAATACTGAACACAAAGCTAAATTGGACTTGACTATCCTCAACAAAAATCGATGAAATAGAAAACTTTCAAACAAACTTTAAAGTACATTTAAATTTCATTTTAATAACATAATTTATAAAGCTTTTGACATCATATAATAAACGATAAACTTCAACGTTGCCTGTTATCGTGTTCAATTTTCTACAATTTGCATGCCAGAACATTAAGTTATAAACATTTGGAAGGATAATTAAATAATTAATAAATACTCGTTGATGTATTTTATTTTAAAATAATTTTCACTCCAGTCATAAAATCATTAGGTTTCGCTTTTTTTCATTAGGCTTGCATCATCGTTGTAGATGGCACCCATTTCAGCATACGATTGGTCCACTTCCATATCAATCAAAATAGTCCTCCCCGGTATCTTTAATCTTAATTCTTAAATCTTGTGAATTATTCGTTGAATAAAAGAAATAATTAATTAAAGATTATTAGCAAGTTCGAGTAAGTTCCATCATAAAATATTGGAGAGATCCGAGACGTCAGTTAGTAATTAAAGTAGTAGGTACCTACTTTGATTTAATAAACAAAAAACGATTGCCAATAGTAGCTTGATTTAGAAGAGCGCTGATGAGCAGGTATTAAAGGCCATTAATTAAAGTTTGTCGTAATTAGTATGTCACCTTGTAGCATAGTGGACAATGCGCACGGGGCGTAAACCCAAGAGATGGAGGTTCGTTTCCTGCCGGGGGTCTACACTTTTTTCAAAAAGATTTTTTCTATTGGTTATAATGTATTTTCTCAGAAGTGTTTTTCAAAATTATGTATGTTCAACATAAATATATTTTTATGTAATTCTTAAAACCTGTCATAAAATATTCAGAAGATATTATTAAGATGAACCAAACTGACATGAAACGCATTTGGGCGCCTGAATAGTTACTTTAAAAGTGACCTCCCATTGTGTCTTATGCACAAAGTGTTCAACCAATGTGTGCTTCCAGCGGTCACTTATGCGTGTGAAGCATGATCTCCTACTCTAAGAGAGAATTACGATTGGTGCAATTTGGACAACCGCTGGACAAATGCCATCATACAGTGGTGCTCAAGGGACACTAAACGCCCACATTGACGTCCTAAAACCCGCTGGATAGAAAAACTCAAAAATTGTACTGGATGTACGTGGCAGCGACGAACTAGTGACTGAGAAGTGTGGAGGGACCTATGCGGAGGCCTTCATCCAGAATGGAATTAATCCCGGTTGACGATAATGATAGGTATTATTAAAGAAACGTTATACACTGTCGAATATGCTTGGCTCAAATCTCTGATGGCTTCAAATAAAGTGCTGATTCATTTCTGTGACGTTTCACTGCGGTTAAAATAGATTATTTAATGCGGTCTACGTATCATTGGAGCACAGCCTGCAACAATCAAATAATGAAATTATTGATATCAATGAATGCAAGATTAATAAGCTCATCGAGTATTTACTCTGTAATAATCCAATGTGACATCCTTTCCGCGTATCATAATCTAAATCAAATATGTGCATATCACAATATGAACAATATTGTTAGGCAAATACAATTATATTGCAGATAAACGGACGGGTTCATGCGCTTACTACATTATGCATTCAATTCGTTCGAATTCCCATTTGACACTTCAACTAGTAGGTTATACTAACATTTTCTTTATTTTTTTTGAGAAATCTGTGTTATTTCGTAAATTAGCAACATCTTATTATTATGACCTTATTGAAAGCATCAATAGGGTATTATACATTCACACCAACGTTGGCCGCGCGGCTTAAACGTCGGCCTATAGCGTCGTGCGACCCAGGTTCAAATCATGGGTTTGACAAGTACACATATTGTTTTTCAATGTGTGTATGAGTCAGAGTATAGACCTAATAGGTTGAGCAAATGGCTGACATCCATTTCTCGTAAAAACAAAATCTATTAACACAAACCTCCACTCTCTGGAGGCCCATATGATCATATTTATATATCATACATTTTATATATCAAGATTATATAAATGCTTATTGATGTGAATAGTATTAGTTTCCAAAGCGGTGCATGCGGTTAATTAGTTAATTGTATCGTTAACTGACTTATTATATTATTTAAAATTCTATTCTTAACAAATAATGCCAAGTACCTATATCAAAATGTGTCTCAAAAAGGTGATTATAATATTCAAATTCAAATTCTAAATATTATGTTGTGACTTTTAATATTAACGTTTAAAATATGTGAACATAAAATCTATTCTGTCACTTTTGACACGTCGTAACATATCCGTATAAACTGTTATTACTCGTAAATGTCAAAAAGTTATCTATAGAATGTCACAATACTTAGCCTAATTAAATAATTTAATGAATAAATTAGGCGGGAAACAATAATATATTAGGCGGGGAAACAGAACAACGAGTGAATACAATAAACGAAAGCTTTCAAAATGTTTGACCAGTTCGCCGAAGGATTCCAATCACAGACAAATTCACTGTCAACTATAATATTATATTTTAACTAATTGATTGTGCTAAAATCATTTCTAACTATTTGAAAAAATATATTATTTATTATTATTGATTTTAAATTGAATAATAATATTTATTAAACTATTTTAGACGACTTTTCTACAATTTATAACAGAATTTCTCAGTGAAAAACCAATGTATATGCGTTGACGCCCAAAAGTTGGTTTCGGGCTCCCATATTGCCGTTTCTCACGCGATCTACTCCATTATGAATAAGTACCAGGTAAACGGATTACTTATACACTTTTGCTTGATAATAGTATGCCTACCAATACAGTAATCGATTTTTTACTGATAGCTTTTACCAATAATGCTGGTTACGCAATAAATCAATTATTTTCAGACATCGCGGAATTAAACCTAACATAAAAATTACCTAACTACTACTTACTAATCATATAATAAAATGATACAGCAACGTGTGCCGAAGTTTGTAGTAGTACCTAATGTTTGTAACATACTAGTACTGAAAAAAACATACTAGTACTATTGAAAATCAACTACACACGCGGCATAACTTGATTGATTAGTGATTACACATAATATGTGTATAATTCTGCGTTAACATTATATAGTTTTCGAGCACGGGGACAATTAACTGTATGGTCTGTAGTAACACCGGCGTTGAGAAATAGAAAGTAAATTATTCTCACAATCAAATCAGTCGATATCAAAACTTTTAATCAAGCAGTTCACAAATAATGTCCATATAGAATAATCATTTAACGCATACTATGTTTGTCTGAAATAAACAAAACTACCAACATAATAAAGCCATACCATCACGTAATGTTAAACTAGACATTAAACACTAAAACAACTTAAAACTGTAATATTACAGTATTTCAAAAAGATTCCTGTCAGCTATATTCGATATGAAAGTTAATAAACAAAAAATAACTTTCATTAACGTATGTCCAAATATAATATATTATGCAAGATCTTTGGTGTGCTCAGATTCACAAGCTCAATAAAAACGTGTTACCTTATCACTACAGTAATCACAATCACTGGAATCAGCTCGTTTTTACCACAAATAACGTGGATTGGAATATCTCATTTAGAATTCTGAATAATGCAGCAAAATTAAGGACCCACATGCTCAACGTAGGTCAAAATGGATCTTTTATGGTATTTTCAGAGCATAACCCTGGACATTCCTTAAACGTTGTAGATAATAAATTTATATCATTTTGAAGCCTTATTATCCTTTATGTTTATTTTAAACATTTGATGACTGCACAAAGTATTTTTATTACATAAATTAGTATTCTTTTAAACCTCTCACTATAATGTTTTAGAATATAGTAATATTTTTTGTAGTTATATTGTTATATTGTGTTGTAACGTTGTAGATTATCTACAACGTTTAAGGAATGTCCAGGGTTATGCTCTGAAAATACCATAAAAGCTCCATTTTGACCTATGCTGAGTATGTGGACCGTTAAGGTAAAAAGATATTGTAAAAAAGTCACAAAATTTTCAAATGACTATTAACATAGTTTACGATGGTTAAATTCACGTGAACCGATAGTTTTGAGATATATACCGTTTTATCAAAAAATATTTTCATTAATTACGTGCTTATAAAACTTTTCTTTTGAGTAATTATCTATACCAAATAAGATAATGAAGTAAAAAGATAAAAGAGTTTATTATATTTTACAATTATTTCAAACGGACCTGGTCGCCTTGTTATGTGCTGTAAACAAATTATTGTTTTGTTTCAAAACACGAAACAACTTTTCACCCTATAATAAATATATTATCGTCTACATTATTTTTGTCTGTATGTGTGGTTGAGTTAAAACATTACTATTAATAACATTAATTTGAAGGTGAACTTATGCATAAAGTTCTTTAAACCGCACTTTACGTTGGGCGTACTTTGGGCATGAAAAGTAATACAAAAGTTCTGAATTTATGGAGATAAACTAACAATTCAATTAACTATTTTTTTTATTCAACGAATAATTTACAAGATTTAAGAATGTAACATTCTAATTATTGATTATACATACTTTTGAAAACACTCCTGTGTTTAATTAATTAAATAGTTATATCAATTAATAGTTAATTTAATAAGATCTTTTTCCATAACTGTTCTAAAACAGAGTATTGTAGAGATAGAATATGATTATACGTATTTTACGAAGAATGCTATATTTTGCAAGCTATTCTATTCATCCCATCTCCACTCGTCTAACAGTAGTCCTGATCAATATTTACTTTTTATTGGTCCACAAATATCATTCTAGAATAACTATCTTTAAATGTAAATGATTATATGAAATAATTTACGATAATGGCTTTTTTATTGTAGAAGATTTCGATAAAATAACTCAAAGAACTGCCTAAATAAGTACTTGGCGTGTTCTCATAATCTAAAAGGGGCAAGCTTGACTCAGTATTTTGTTCTGAAATATAATATAAATGACTGACAGCGTTCATATTATAATCAATAACAAATTATATTATTGAAGACTGTTAGTAATTTTATAATCGGTACAAATTTCATTAAATTTATACCTTTGTATACATATCAAGATGAAGTGTAATATACTTATAATAAACATACATAATTTGAAAACATCTCATACAAATTATACACATTAGAAAAAATCTTTTTAGAAAAAAATATGATACCCGACGGGACTTAAACCTGCAACCGCTAGATTCGCGCCCGCTTGCTTTTCCAATTAAACTACGGGCATCCTACGTAATTACGACGGTTTTAACTGGTACATATCTTACAGTTTTGTGAGATCTGTTTTAATGTAATTTTTATCCTTACAATAGATACTGCATGGTTAGTTGTATCAAATTCACCACTTCGGTTTTATCTCGGTTTACAGGGAGAAATTAAAAGCTGGAAATTTTCAACGTGTTTGATCAAAGGCTACATAAAATATATTAATCTCCCTTTTTCATAATAACGGATTGTTTGAGATATTTTAATTGGGTTCGCTACATATTTAGAGACATAATTAATATTATTTATACAGGTAATTCAAAAATAATTTAATATCGTCGTCACAATAGGGCAGCTCGAATAAATAAACTGAAAATAATAATCGATGTTTTTTTTTTAAATATAATGATATAAACAATACGTTATATATATACGTTAATTCGTTAATAATACGTTCATTATTAACAGCCCACGTGCCCCACGTAGGTATAAATGGAGATTTTATGGTATTATCACAGCATAAGCCTGGACATTCCTTAAACGTTGTAGATAATCTATTTATATAATTCTGAAGCCTTATTCTTATTATCCTTTATATTTATTTTAAACATTTGATGACTGCATAAAGTATTTTTATTACATAAAATAGTATTCTTTTAAACCTCTCGATCTAACGTTTTAGAATATAGTCATATTTCAGTACATCCATGTGCAGTGGTGTTAAGATTTTTTAGATTTATAATTTTTAAACGCATTTATAAAACCATTAGTAAAATTAATGTTAAGATTAATGCTTATGCTCTGAAAATACCATAAAACCTCCATTTTGACCTACGTGGGGCATGTGGCCCTAAACTACAGCTAATTGATATATATTAATTAGATAAATATATAATTTATGATCCAAACTTATATTCAACGAATGCTCATTTTTTAGCAGTTTTTTTCTAACAGTCTGAGTGAAGAAATACTTTTTATTGTTTTAGAAAGATATTGGATTTTTGGATTGTCAATGTATGTTTTCGATAGAGGAAGAACAAGTGGTGACAGCCAAAAAAATATTACGACAACAAACAACAACGAAAGTCTCAAATATTATATAACTAACTAATGTAATTTATATTCAATTACGTGTCACATAATTCTGTCATTATGTGTCTCCAGTACCTAACCATTACACTCCCCTTGAATTCCCATGTGTGTTCAGTTAATCAATAAAGATAGATAAACTAACAAAAAACCTCGCTACATTGTATTCAATTTAATGGCGTAATTATTATTGATGGTGTAAAACGTTATCTTTGTTGGGTCAACGTGTTGAGTAGACAAGCAAACAAAGATCCGGATACATCAAACCTAATTGGCTTTACGCCGTGTGCTTAAATCAATGGAGCGAATTTCCCATTGGATTCCTAAGGTACTATTGTAAAATACCCATCTGTCTATCAACAATGCGTTTGCCCAGTAGGTATACTATGTAGTAACCAAACTTTAGCAGCAATCCCCAAATTAAATTTCAATAATTCAGTCATATATACCTACTGTGTATACAATGAATATTGTACAGATAAATTTCTTTTTAATATACCACATTGGCAAAGATTGGGTATAGTTGAATGGAAGTAGTGCGATGGGTAGCCGAAAAAATACTAGGATACCTTGAAATCCTTTTTATTTATATGAAATCTTGTTTAGATATGGTCCCAATGCTTAAGCTCGATTTGATATAAATAAAAAGGATTTCAAGTTATACAAATTTATATTTTTATAAAAATCGATGTTTTTTAAAATAAATATAAAAAATATTAAAACTATGAATTAGTAAAAAATCTGTAGGTACGAGAAAAAATAGAAAACTTAATAAACTAAATTTTAATAATAAATATGACCATAAAATATTATGTACTTAATAATAAGATGTGGTCCTGTGACAAATTTACATTTTATAACATTTTTTTACAATTGTAAGTTTATCTTTGACTTTCTTCTTTTTTAATCTTTTTAATGTTCTCAGATATATAATATTTATTAATTAATACAGTTGAAATTGTAAATTATCAAAAAATGTCTCAAATTGCAAGCTTCGTATTTTTACGTACGTACGTACCTCTGCTGGTATAAACATCCCCCTTAAGCATTTATCAGATATGATAATTATGTTCTTTGACGAAACCGTACGTTTTCTTTAATTTAAAGTTTACCTGTTTTATTTTATTTTTGTAGATATGAGAACTTTTCCGCATAAAATCAAAAAACATTAGAATATAAAATATCACATTAATTTATGATATAGCTATCATTTTTAGTTCACTGCATTATCTCATGTTAGTATCAGCTAAACAGTGGGAAATTATCTATATCTACATACAATTGTACATATGTATAATATATAAATCAAAATATATTTGTTTGTTTTCCTTTTCCTACTTGGCCTCAACTGACATCTACATAATATAATAATAATTAGAATATTACATTCTTAAATCTTGTGAATTATTCGTTGGATAAAAAAATAGTTAATTGAAAATTATTAGCAAGTTCACGTGAGTGAAGTCGGTTAGTAATTAAAATATTACCTACTTTGATTTAAAATACAAAAGCCGATTGCCAATGGTAGCTCAATTTGGAAAGCGCTTCAGTGAGTATTAAAAGCCATTAGTTGAACTTTGTCACAATTAAGTATGACTCCTTTAGCATAGTGGTTATATGTGCATGGGCGCGATACCCGAGAGATGCAGGTTTGATTCCTGCGGTGTGTCTTACATTTTTCAAAAAGTTTTTTTCTATTGGTTATACAAAATATAGTGTTTTCAAAATTATGTATGTTTAAAAATACAAAGTTGATTTGTCCAAATTACATTTCCTGTCAAATCCAATTTTGAATTTTCATGACAGATAAAGTATAGTTTGAATTTGATTTTAATTTCCTTTGTTTGACTTGGGTGTCAGAATTATTTTCATTTCTTCAAGACATGTTGTACCTATGTTTAGAGATAAATATATTAATATTGAACAATGTAATTAAAATTATGTTGTTAAGTATGTAATAAATATATACATATATCGAAACCGTGTGTATTTCAACTAGTTTTTTTTCTACAGTATAAAAGAGGTGTTGTAAAAGAATGGTTTAATAACAATAATTAAATACCTAAATAAATATAATAAAAAATGACATAATTTGTATCGAAATCCAAATCCCTTACTATAATAAATGGCATATTATGTGGGTATATTATATATCATTAATACGTTCGTAATACGTTATCTAAATGTCATTTTCATTAAAATAAAAGAAAAACAAAAATGTCTGCGTGTCTGACTTTAGTAGTCCAAGGTCACGCAATGAAAGTAAACAAAAATAATACAGGGAGAGAGAGATATTTGTTTTGACAGCCATAGAATGTGACTCCACACCTTGTTGTAGCGATAGCGAGAGCATCCCTCAAAACGCCAACCCACTCTGGGTGTCGCACCCTCCCCCCACCCCGTCTAGCGCTTTGTCACGGAAAACTCCACAAACAAGAGGAAATCATTTGTAGGCGGGAGGTATGCCAGCTCTTTTGTCAATGTACTCAGGTTACCAGACGTGAAAAGAGTTGCCTTTATATTAATGAGTTATATAATATCACAAAAGATGAATGATTTTAAAATTGTATAGTGCTGTGAATCTCGTTAAGGTGAATGACCGGAGAAATATTACACCAATTAAAATATTATTTACGTAGCTACGTCGACATTAAAAATCCTTTTTAAGTTCAATTATTTTCAAATATTACTATCGACTGAGGGTTGGTACCTACTTGATGGGTCTTAAAATTAAATTCTAATCTATTAAGGTTGTATACTATACCATTTGATTCATTTTTACCGATCCGGGTTTGTCTTTAGTAAATATATAACGAACACGGATTATTTTTATACTACCTTATAATTTATATACCTTGATAATTCACCTATTTCATTTAAACGCGCTATCTCCAAAATTTTGTATAAATAGATATATGTATACTTATCCTATATATATTTTTTTTATGTTACTTTTTTTATATAATGTAATTATTCATTATTCTTCCTCATTTTTTCTCATGTAACTTTCTTATGTAATTTCTTTATATTTATCTTATTCTTACTCTCTATCTTGTTAGGCTTCACTATATTATAATGTATACATGGAAACTTTGCTGGTTGTAATAACTTTTCATTATTATATTTAATTTTTTTGTAATCAATATGGAACTGTTTGTTTCCTTAATAAATAAAATAAAAAAAATAAAAAATAAAAAAAAAATCTAGGGTTGATCTAGTAAGTTCATCTATGTCATTTCCCTCGTGTAATCTAGCTATATATTGAGCTATTGAATTTACGTTTACCTTCGGTTTTCAAACAAGTCTTTCGAGGGAAAACCGTTAAGAAAAACCCACGGATTATTTATGTAGCTACTATCCCACACTCACAAAAAAATTACTGGACATACAGCGATCAGATAAAGGAACAGTTCTCAACCATAATATATCTAAGATGCATTCTGCAGTTTTTGTACATATTATTCGGTACGGGCCGAATAACTTGCAGAGACCGAAGGTTTTGCGTAGCCGCCAGGGAAAGCGAAGCATAGAAAGAGCGTTGGCGCGCTGGAGTAACCAAGTGAAGGAACTTATTGGGAGTGGGGACAGCATTAACTATGCTCTGAGAGAAGCAGAAGACCGAAAGGAGTGGAGATTCTTGGTCACTCAGAATATGACTAAATTTCAGGCTGGGCACGATCATCTGCCATGAAGGAACGTAAAGAAGAATAATAATTTATCAATATGTAAAAATTTTATGTAATTTTAAATTTTTAGATTATATTATGTACCTAACTATATATAAAAGATTTACAATCATTGTGAAATACCTACTGTTTTTTGCTTTATTTGCCATTTTAGGTGTGTATCCGGCAGTGGCGAAGAGTGGAGGTGGGCTGTTAAGATCCGATATTAATAGTGCACATTAAACTTCGTCGGTCATTCGTACTTGTTTTTATTGAAATAAGACTACAATTTACAGATGGTATTGGTTGGTTTTCAAAACTCTAGTAACCTTGCTTAAACCAAACCATAATAATTTTGGGCAATTTGAAAAATAGTGTACACTTTTTCATTCATACTCATTTGTTTTCGTTGAATTAAGAATACAATATATTACACAATATGTTGTTAGTAAGTATTTTAAATTCAATAAGCCCTGCCTAAACCAAACCATAGTTGATAAGAAATATTATTCTATCTATAAAATATGTATAGTTGAATGTCATAATTTTAGATATTTTATAGATAGACTATTATTTTTTACTATTATCTATTATGGCTTGGTTTTCGCAGTGTTGAATTGAATTTTACAAAACTAACCAAAAATAACACCATCTGTAAATTGTAGACTTAGTTCAATGAAAACAAATACAAATTATAACTGACATAGTTTATTGTGGACTATTTACGTCGAATCTTAACAGCCTACCTCCACCCTTCGCCACGATGTGTATCTAGGTATTTTTTTTAACAAACAATACTATGTTTTCTTTAATATGGGACCCAATTATTGGCACTGTGATTTCGATAAGTGACTTAGTAAAAATAAAGAATCAAAAAATATCGCTATAAGTACAAGAGTTTTCCCTACGTCATAAACTATTCGGGCCGTAGACTGGATGGCATAGTAAAGTATGTAAGTCAGTTAGCAGAATGTACGCGGAGATATGTTCGGTGAGCTGGATCCGTCTTGTCTTGCCGGCAGCATGATCGCGATATTATTCGCTGGCCCTGCGCCAAGTCTAATGTCATCGCCAGGTCCAGAAGCAAGACAGCGGTTGCTGGATGGCTGCTAACACGTCCACTCTTACTTAGACTGATAACGCGATAAGAGAAACCAGTCTTACACGTTGTATTAGAAGTTAGAACAATATGGTTGGGGAAGTATCGATTGTTATTGTAGTGGTTGCTGTATACTGTGCTGTATTAACATCTCAGCTTCTGCAACTAATATTAAGTTGATCAAACTACATAATTGTGGCATTAATGACATAGGAAGCTTTCGTATTATTAGTCCTATGATATTAGGTCAAAATAACACCATACCATATTGATAGTACTCAGTAATAACATTAACACTAGTACATGCTTTGCAACGGCGGCCATATTAGAAAATGGCCGAAGAAAATTCAAAATACATATATTTAATACGAATATTTGTATAGTATCTACCTATCTGTCATTGCAGATAATGCAAAAATAATAGTTTTATATTGCCACCTGTTAAGACGATACTTTTCAACTAATTTACAAATAATTTTCAACTATAGGCGCGACGAAATTTTGGACTCGCTGGCAGTCGGAGAGCGAACATCGAGATGTGAATACGTCAATTTGTTTCGTGATGGCGACGGAGGTATTAATTCTGAAATCGTGTAAAGATGACTAAAAACGTTACCCATTTACTTGAAAAAGAAAACATGTTAATGTATATATTATTATTGTTACTAATAGAACAATAAACAGAACATTAAATAGACGCATGTTGGATTTATATGACAAATTATATTTCGTTCGGCATGCGACATTTGCACCCGCAATTCGCGCATCGCCTAGGCACGATCTTTTTAGACCATGTCTCAACTGAGGTATAGCCTTAATAATAACGCAAACTAGTTCTTTTAAAAATCAATAATTTGCGTTTGTGCCCATAAGAATAGTATTCTTCTTCTGTAAACTGTAGCTCTGCCGATGGCCAGAATGGCGCTATCACCATTGTGCGCGGCAACAAAAGGTGTATGGATCGAACTCGCCTGCTGCCTTTGGTTTGTATAATTTAACAAATAAAATCATGGCCGGTTTTCCTTACAGATCAGAGGGATTCTCCCGGGAAAAATCGTTTACCACGCGTAAAAAAAATCATCCTAAAAACACATAGGTACTGCGGAAATATTTAAATATATTATATAAATGACAGTTCAAACAGTTTTGAATACCTACGTGCTTTCAAAAATATCTACAGTCTAGGATTCCCTGTTGATTCATCAATGCTTTATTTTCAAGTAACTTATTTTGCATTGTGACTAAAGAACTTTCTTGGTATTTGTCTCTTAAGCTGTGAAAGTACCAAAATAACAATAATATTATATGTATATCATGAATCACAACAGCTGGCCCCTAAAATTCCCTACTTTGGACCACGGATCAAGTCTCGCGAGGAATTCCTCTTATAATATAGGTAGAAGCCGTTTTGGAAGATGGCAATAATGACGTGTTGCTGTGTGGGTTTTCAGTGAATACTAACACCAGATTAAACGTGGCTCAGCTGCTTTTACTACCATACGTATTACAAGTCAAGATATTTTTAGTATTCTGATTTTTTTATAAATATATTTATGTCACTGCGTCAGTTTTTTGTCTAATAAAACGTCACTAAATCAACACCATCTCGATGTTATTAAAACGTTATTAGGTACGGTAAGTGATTCATTTTAAAGAAGACAGGTAAACAACTTAACGAACATAAAGTATAATATAATGAACATTGCTTATTAAATTTGTAATGTAATGTAAACAAGCTATTTTCAAAATTCACAACGATTTAGATAAACGGTAACAAATATTAACTTTAAAACTGTTTTTTCAGCGAAGCATAATAATTATTTAGTATATAATTGATTGAGATTTTCACGGTTGTTTTTTTATGAATTTTCATCTGCTTAGAGCACAGATTCTCAAACTTATTTCGACCGCCGCCCACTTAAAGATTTTAAAAAAAATCTAGTGCCCCCCATATTTTTTAACTTACCTTGTTACATTACCATCTGTTGCGTATCTTAAAAACAGTTATTGCAAATATAATTTTTAAACATGCATTATTATATGGATAGGATAGATAGGGTGTGACGATGTATCTATAGTCTAAGGGTGTGACCCATGTCCTATTTCTGAGATCAAATAATGTTTCAATGAGAGGAAATAAAACTCATACTTAATCATATTTTGAAGTATTTTTATTAGCATTAAAAGAAGGCTTTGAATTAACTTATCTAATGTGACGGATGAATCTGATGCATTTCGACGAGTTTGTATGATTTTTGTATGAAAAAAAATATCGGAAATCAGACAATTTTATTCAGTTAACTTAACCATGGACTATCTACATGAAATATAAAGATGCATCCACATTATTACGTGCGTAAGCGACTCTAATTTAACCGTATATACGGGACTCCAAGCATTCGAGTAGTAAATCGCATCTCAAGTGGTGTCGCTCTCGATTTCCTTAACGCCCCCTAATTTTCTTTGAGCCTTCTACAGCCCCCCTGAAAGCTTCCAGCGCCCACAAGGAGGCGTTATCGCCCATTTTGAGAAAGACTGATTTAGAGTGTTCTTCTTTTCTCGACGTTTTGGTACTCGTTACAGAGGCGATTCTCAACAGAATGTATTGAAGTGTAAGGTGCATGAATGCGAACGCCGCTATAATTATGTCGAAAAGGGATCTATATAGCTGAGTGAAACGTTCAGGTCATCTGCGAAGTCATGGCCAACATCTGATATTAGGAATATGGCATTTAAAAAGGAAGATGAAAAGAGTAGGAAGCTATTTGACATTTAATTACGTAAATCACGATAGTTAATTAGAGGCATGTGTACCTACTTAATAAACATAATTTCATATATTCTCCTTTAGCCTCGTCCAAATTAATAATTTGATTGGTTAAAATATGAATCCTGTAACCAGACATGTCCAACGCGTCAATCGCGGGATGTATTTTGATCAATTGTAGATATCATAGGTTTATGTTTATATGAATAGAGTCGTGACCATGTAAAAAGCGTGTAGCTTAAAATTCAGTTAAAATATAATATCATTAAGGTTTTCAAAGGAAGTCATTAACAATTTAAAAATGAACAATGACAAAGCCCACGTAACCACTATGTATCACTTGAATAGTATTGCATCATTCACGGCCTGCCGTAAGAGTGAGAAAAAGAGAAGGTGTGAATTCTCATACTTTAAACTCTAAAGTTCTGGGCGTTAAGTATTGTATTGGTTATAATATTGGTGTGTTATTTCAGAATGCCAACATGTTTGTTGAAGAATGATAATGGACAAGTGTCTTACCTGCTCTAAAGTATGGAAAAGTTTTTCCTGAGAAAATCACAAAACAATTTTGAAAGGCACTTCTGGTTTGTTATCGCAACGTAAAATACTGTAAGAGTATAGCAGTGGCGAAGGGTGGAGGTAGGCTGTTAAGACCCAACATAAATAGTGCACAATAAACTTTGTCAGTCATACGTATTTGTTTTCATTTACTAAGACTACAATTTACAGATGACGTTGGTTAGTTTTTAAAATTCAATTGAACCCAGCGAAAACCAAGCCATAATAGATAATAGTCAAAAAATGGTCATTTATCTATAAAATTTCTTAAATTATGCAATTAAATCATACAAAATTGTGATCGTTGTTTACGTGGCTGGGACACGTATTCCGGATGCCGCCAAAGAGTGCGGCACTTCGTACCCTTGTAGCACAGCCTCAAGGGTTCCGTCGCCGTGGCCGGCCCTCCCTCACCCTGCAGCGGTGCTACAAAAGCGACCTACGTGCTGCAGATCTGACATGGCGGGAGGCGCAGGAGTTGGCGATGGACCGAGGGTAGTGGCGCCAACTTGTGCTTGCCCTATGCCCCAATGTTGGGACGTGACAGGGTGGAAGAAGAAGAAGAATTTTGGATATATTATAGATATCTATTATGGTTTGGTCAGGCAGGGCTCAATGAATTAAAAAAAACTAACCAACACAATCTGTACTATGTATTGTTAATTCAGCGATATGAATAAAAAACGTGTACTATTTTGTTGGATCATCCATAGCATACCAAAACTATTGTGGTTTGGCTTAGACAGGGTTTAATTGATTTTTAAAAACTAACCAAGACAATCTGTAAATTATAGTCTTAGTTCAATAAAAACAAATACAGTTGACTGATAAAATTTAGCGTGCACTGTTTATGTCGGATATTAGCAGCCTACCTCCACCCTTCGCCACCGGAGTATAGGTAGGGGCAGGCGGTGGGAAAGCATGTAAATAAGAACGATTTTCCTATTCTCGATTATCTTTTTAAATTATCGAATAACACATACAACAATAATTATATAACGGATCAAAATGGTGTGGTACACACACAAAACAAAAGTATGTGTGGCGTCCACGTAAGGTATAAGTAAAGCTCGATAACGACATTTAAAAAACTTTAACGTACCTACCAATAACATCCATTGTTTGTAATAAAATCATAGAAAAATTCGAAATCAAAAATGATTTACATTCATATTAAATATAAGCATTTGTATTATAATCAATTCATTGATCTATCGGGAAAATATTGTCTTTATTTTTTCAGTTCAATTTACCTCAGAATCGACTACTCCTCAAATATCATGCTGTCCTGATACTTCATGATGAATTAAGATCCCGCTTTCCTTATTTCATTATAAAACCCCGTTTACACGTGCCTGGATTTACTGTTGACAGTAAGTATTATCGCGGTCACAACAAGAAAATGTATGGGTAAACATGTATTATCCTGCAGTTAGTTGTCAAGATTGCATGCATGTGTAGCTGCCAGTATATTATTGATCAAATATCTATTTTTAATGTATCAAATTATCGACCGCATTAATAAATTCCCAGCGACTCATTTACCGGTAAACAACTGTTTACCTGCGTCAGCAAATTGATTGGTGATATTAAATACGGTATCGCAATGGAAAATTAGTCTAATATCCATTCCCATAGTATCATATTATATTAAGACTGTAATAATAAATAAAATTCACAGCTACTCGTATTTAAACCGCTGAGTCGTTCAATATAATTATGTACTGGAATATAATGTTTAGGTATTACTTTCGACTGTATAAATTACGAATACTGATTTATCAAAATGTCACTCGAATCTAAGTACCTGGCTCGTAACTATCTCAGTACGTAATATGTAGTCATTGTATTTATACTATCGTACCGACCATTACGCTGCAAATAAAACTCGCTCCTGCATACATCTTCGACTTCTTCATCATCATCCTCAACACCATAACCCACACATCGAACACTACTACTACACATGAATCAAAAAAGTTTGGAAGCTTCTGAATTTTCATGCGACAGTAGGATTTCTTCGATCTGCGATCTTTTCACTACCTTTCAAATAGTACGAAATAGTACCATAAATGACAACATCGCGTCTCGCTCACTCTTAAAGAATGAATTGGAAAGACAGTCAGCAGTTTTACGTGTAAACAGTTATTGTCACGATATTTTAAAATACTCACTATTGCTGCCAGTAAATCCATGCATGTGTACAGGCGCTGTAATGCTATGATGCCGCCGATAAATAAATTTTCCATCAAAGATCATAATTGATGTAAGTATATTAATTTGATGAATGATGTATGCACAACGGGGTTATGTATGATGTAATACTTTCATATACAGAAAAGAAAGCAATGTATATAAAAATACAAGGCACTTCTGATTTTCAAGTATTCTTAACCTACATACTATTATTATTGTAACATGTTTTGATAAGGCGAGCTTAATATCGAAACAGCTAAACCACAGAATAAAAGCTCTTGAATTCCAAAGCTTTCCAAGCATACACATACGCGAGCATGAATATTAAAACCCGGTGTTTATTTTTTGAATAAGCATTATTATTTTGTAATAATAACATCAAGTCGCTATTTAAATAGGCTTGATTATTTTACTATTGTAATGTCCGGCTTAACTATCACAGTGATGTGCAATTACCTATAACACTAGTCAAAATAGAGATGAAGCTCCAATGAAACGTAAAAAATTGCTAGATATTTTAGACACTTTGTCACGTAACAAACGTATAATGATCAAAACAAGATAATGATTCTTTTAATATATGTATATATCCGTAAAACACCCACGATCACCGCGCTTCGTGGGTCCCAGGTTCGAATCCTGGGTCTGGCAAGTACACATATTGTTTTTCAATTTGTGTATGAGTCAGAGTATGGACCTAATAGGTTGAGCAAGTGGCTGATATCCATTTCTTGTAAAAACAAAATCTGTTACCTAATACAAACCTCCACTCTGCTGAGGCCCATATCATGATCTTATTAGGATCGGACATGGTCAAATATATATAAATATATATCTATGAATTGTAATTTTTTTTTTTTCAAATTTTCGAGGAGTTTTTTTAAAAGATATCTCAAATGAGATATGAAAAGTTTGCGACGAAACGTTGAAACACGACTGAAGCCTCTATAAGCACTCGAAAATAAAACAATGTCAATGAATATTGCTATCTCCAGCATAAAAAGTGTGATTCGTTTTGATTTAGTAGACAGAAATGAATATAGTATTTTACATTATTTTTAAATTCATAGATTTTCGGCGCCGGCGCCGGGGATTACCGATCTCTTCGCGACTTTTGGATGGCATCCTTCAAATAATCAGAACACAACTTTTTATTAGGCAACCATCAATAATGGGTAGTGACGTCCCGTGGGGTGGTAGGCAGGCCATGCGTTGCATGCGAGCAGCACAGTACGTCGATTTAAACATTTTGTTTTGTATTTGTCTGCTCAAGAGAACCGACGATTAATAATAAAATAGGTAAGTAGGAACCTAACTAATTTTCTGATATTTTTAAACTAAAATATATGAAAGGGTACGTTATTATGAGTCTGCTTAAGGGTGGCACATCATTTAGGGACATCACTGATAATGGTAAAAAGAACTAATGGTATGTTGTACTGTAATAATAGTATTTGTATGGTTGTTACCTTCTTGTTTATAGAAATATACTAATATTTTTACACATTTTAGCTAGTAACAATTAAAGCTAATAGCTGCAAGTAACGTACGTTATGGTTAACAGTATGAAACAACAAAGTTTACATCTAAAGATGAATAATTAAATTCAAAACCCATAATCTTCTCAAATTTACTAATCTGAAAATCAAACCCATACCTAGTGTAAATTATTTTCTGGGAATTAAATCTAAATCAATAAAAAATTATAGCATACAATTTAGTTTTTTTAGTTCAAATAATTTATTTCGAAAATAAATAAGGCAAATAAAAAATACCTAATTTTGAAAACATATAACGAATAGAAAAACCTTTTTTGAAAAAATACGACACCCAGCTGGAATTGAACCAGCACCTATCGGGTTTCGCGCCCATGCACATAGACCACAATGCTATAGGTACCCTACTTAATAGCGACAGTTTTTAACTAATGCTCTTAATAGTCTCTGCGCATCTAGTCTATACACAAGACTGCTTTTGGCCTCTAAGACAGCTATCTAGGGTAGGAATGTATCGAAATATTAGCACTTATTGTAACAATTACAATAATTTGGCCGTCTGAAATATCAAAACTGTCTATCTCACTCTAAAATGTATCACAGCTAAGAGCGGTGCTGTTAAAACATAGCACTTATTGCAACAATTACAACTAACTTATTGTAATTGTTACAATAAGTGCTAATACTTGGATACTTTCCTACCCTAAATAGCGGGCGAAAGCAGTCTTGTGTATAGAATAGATGCTGAAGCGCTTTCCAAATTGAGTTACTATTAGCGATCGGTTTTTTATTTTTAAATCAAAGTAGGTTTTACTTATTTTAATTACAAACTGACGTCACGGATCCCTCCAAGATTTTTTGTTGTAACTTACTTGAACTTACTTGCTAATAATTTAATTAACAATTTTTTTTATTCAACGAATAATAAAAATATCTGTTCCTATAATTATGAATCATTTTTACACCGTTTTTCTTAGCTCGTATTCTTATTTGTGGTTTTTTGTCCGGTACAAATCTTGCAATTGATTTTTAACTAACTTCCCGACTAGCTAGACATTTAAAACTTTTAGAATATATCAGAACACGATGCCAATGCATTTTTTAATACTTTTAGCCATCTTTAAGTAGAATTGAATTCATTTTCAGTTAATTCTGTTTTCTATGAAAAGTTATTTCGACACCATTATTGGTTGCTAGGGGTCTGGGGTCCTAGCAACTAAATTATTTATATATACGTGCGTTACTATGGAAATCAATATGAAATGTCAAGTACAAATTTTTTTGATTGTTTAAGCTAGTCAAGTCAAGTTTATATGGTTCAACAGAATTTAAAAACGTTGTATGTAAAAAGATCTTTTTATCTTGTAATTATTATTATCTTAAATAATCACGGATTTTATAATGTCGATTGATTTTACGAAAACCGAATAACAACAATTTAAATCCATTCGAACTTCGTAAATTTTACCCCTCTACACATTATGAGAATTAAATCAAAAACAACAAGAAACAATACCTAAAACCAGTCGAGCAAAACCTTTTGTAAACAAAACTAAAGGCCTTCTTATTACCTAGCGAGGTATTGTACACCAGTGGCATTCAACATTTATCACGTAGTTCATCCTTCGCTAACGAAGCGACCGACTCCTAACAAAAGAAAAACAATCCAAGAACCCGTGAATTATTTTCGCCACATTTCCTCCATATCCCCCAGTCACGGCTCAGCTGGCTACCTTTAACGTACAATCTTTATTTGTTCCGGTGGCCTTTATAAATTGTTCCAACCACCTGATTGTTCTAAGTCTGCTTTATACGGTTATTATCTACAATTTATACACATTGTAACATTACGTAGTACCCTACAATAAGCAAAAATACAAATAAATTTACCCTTTGATTTTATTTTATTAAGTCTTATATTTACGAGTATAAATAGTATTACCACTAAAAGTTTATTTGTATCCTCCAAAGTTAATATTGAGCATACATAAAAATGTTTATATTATATTTTTAAACACATGACAGTATTGTAATTAGCAGTGGCGAAGGGTGGTGGTAGGCTGTTAAGATCCGCCATAAATAGTGCACACTAAACTTTGTTAGTAATACGTATTTGTTTTCATTGTAATAATACTACAATTTACAGACGGTGATGGTTAGTTTTTAAAATTCAATTAAGCCCTACGAAAACCAAGTCATAATAGACAATAGTCAAAAAATATTCGTCTATCTATAAAATATCTAAAATTACCTATGCAATTAAATCATACATAACTTTGAATATTTTATAGATAGAATAATATTTTGTATCTATTATAGTGTGGTTGGGCAGGGCTTAATGAATTTAAAAAAATGAACAAACTATATGTGTAATATGTATTATTAATCCAACGAAATCAAATATGTATGAATGAAAAAGTATGCACAATTTTGTCGTATCGCACAAAGTATACCACAACTATTATGGCTAATTTAAAACAACCTCAAAAACATTCATATTAGAAAAAATAGAAAATGTGTGTAGGTACATAATGGGGTAAAATGGTGCCCGGCAGTATTGATGAAATTTTAATCAATGCCTCGTTAGGATATTTGTGCGTAATTACTGATTACAACAGTTGCTTCATTAATAAAGCACACCGCCCGGATTGCGACTGATGTCCCATTAGGTCAATGACATTATTATAGGTACAAATATTTTTCTATTTTTTTCTAATATTTCTGAAGTTGTTCAAAATTTATTTTTGGCAATATAATCATTAATTGTATATTATATTATTATGCTCAAGGTTCATAAACAAAACAAAGACTTAACATGGCAATTTAAAAGAAAAAGTACCTATATATCTTTGATTTTTGCAACTAGCAAAGATTGTAAACTGATTCGTGTAAAACCTGCTTAGTTTGTAACTAAAAAACTGACATTTATTGTATATGTATATGTATTTCCAATAACAGCTATTTATTCAATCATTCTTTTCCTACCGACAAAAATGTAAGTGTACGCCTTTTAAAGTAGAAAAAGTGCCTTCATACTCAGGATGGTTACGAAATCATTCAAACTTAGAATACATTATTGATTTATTAGAACATTTTAGTGATAATGGGTAATTTTTTTTTAAATCCAATAAATAGACAGTATATAATACTCATGTAGGTAAGTTTTTACTTCGTTTAAATGACAATAATAATATATTTAAAAGATAGCACCTGCATATCTATCTGCGGGTCTATTCTATACACATAAAGCGACTATCGACCGCTAAAGTGATAAAGTCATAGTATTTATTACATATTTGTATTGAGGTATTATAATTATTACAATAAGTTAGCAGTCAAAACTGTCTATCCGCTCTAAATTTTATCACAGCCAAGAGAGGTGCTGTTAAAATATAGCATTTATTGCAACAATTACAACCAACTTATTGTAATTGTTACAATAACTGCTAATACTTTGATACAAACCTACCCTAAGTTTGATAATATTTATCACTTTAGCGGTCGATAAGTATAGAAGAGACCCACTGAAATTCTTTAGTCCGCGTAGGGTACCAAGTTTTTTTTCAATTGCGGCAAACCAAATACTCCTTTCTACAACACCACTGCGTGAAAATAAAAATTGTCACCAATAAAATGCAATCGCAATACATAAATTAAAATAGGTACTTATAAAAATATATATAAATTGTATTGTATTCTGCATCTAAATTCAACAATAATGATGGCATTTAGCCAACTTAATGTAGGTACCTACTGGATTTGTATTTTTTTTAAATATAAATAATTGTCCCAGCATCTATGCTGAAAACATATATTCGTATAAAAAATCTTGGCACCGGGTTAAACGTTTTAAATATTGTATTTTGTATTAATTATTGTTGTATACTTATGTACAGTAAAAACTAAACAATGATGCGGTTCGTCGATTGTATATGTACGTATACGTACGAATACGCGGTCATCGGCTGCCAGGCATTTATCACGGCTCCCCATACGCATGCACACTATCGACCGACCACATTATTGTTTCGTTTTTACTATACCTAGGTACATAATATTATCATAAACAAACCTGATAAACTACGTTTTCTACAGATACTTCATTCCGTAATTTTGCTTTGGCTCTATTTACACTATTATTTGTTTACTTAACTATTTATTTTAAAAATACACATTGATCACATAACAAATTATTAATTCAAGACGTTCACAATATAACATTTAAAATAAAAAGTACAGGTAAATCAAATTAGAAGAGAAAAAAACAAACCAAAAAAATAATTTATAGCAAAAGAAGTAAAATAAAAAAACAACAAAAATTGAAGAAAAACACAAACTATATAATAGCAGTTTATAAACAAAATACATATTGCATTGCTAAAAATGTCTACATCTCTAGGGAGTGCATTGACCAGCCGCACGGTCCTCGCTATTGGTGCCTGGTGAGCCTGACACGAGGAAACAGTTTTCACCCAAAATAGGTCATGGCTACGACCACGCATGCATAGAAATTCAATTTTCCATAATATCAGGATTGGAAACTATACCACGTGAGAGCAGGGAAAATGCGTTAAGAGCAGAAGTGACTTACGAGCTTCAAGAGAATGAAAGGCGAGCATGCCTTGAAGAAAACTAGTCGGAAAATACTCGTTTGAGAAACTCTCAAAAGGAAAATATTTATATACATTAAAATAAAGATGTCGAAGAAATTTCTTCTGAACACGATCTCAAACAAGCTTATGGGGAACATCATAAGGACTGCAGATATATGCAAGAATACTCCGTACCAACGACACAGAGTGTACGTAAAACATTTGGATTCTTGAATGGCTTGGCTTGTCTTATGACGAATCTCAGAAGCTTTCACGCACGCAAAGCCGTAGAAGTGAAAAGATAAACGTCAGTCAAACAATAGTCTAAGATCTTTAATTTCTGATCCACGCTTTATTAAGCGGTTTGACATTTTATATCTGAATATAATGGGAGACTTCTAAAAGCTAATACAGATACATTTTGTCAGTATTAAATTCGAGTTTATATTTTTTGACCAAATTTTAATTGAATTGAGATTATTTTGCAATATGTGACAACCGAATTCGCTGCGAATTGTCGCACATAATTTTAAATCGTCTACAAAGAGTAAAAACTGGATTCCATTTATAGCATTGACAATGTCATTAATGAATATAAGGAACATAATAGGGCCAAGATTTGATCCTTGGGGAACACCTGAATATGTTTTAAAGACGTCAGGCACACGCCCCGCATACTCCACATATTGACAGCGATGCTAAAAGTACGATTTGAAAAAAATGATAAACTTTATAGATCCACCTACTGCACATAATTACATAATTTGTTAATGAGAATATCATGATCTACCCGGTCAAACGCCTTTGATATAGCCTTATAAATAGCGTCAACTTTATAATTTACGTTCAGCGAATGGGATATGTACTCAATATGTCATAAGGTTTGTTATCGTATAACTTAACACTATAGTATAATATATTTTATACCTACTCGCATATATATATTTTTAAAAACTGCTGGGTGCCTAATTTTTTTGTCTATTTATCGATAATAGCTAATATAGGTACTATATACTATCAGAGACTTTTGTCAAAATTATTATGGGACAGTTTCTTATCGCACGCATAGATTAGCATCGACAAAATATGATATAAGGTTGTGGAATTTTTGAGAAACTCAGAATTGAAAATAAATGCTACAATCCAAATCTTATAATAATATCATATTCAATCTACAACTCACTGCTGCAATGGTTAGGGATAATTCTTTATCTATAATGATGGCGTATTTACAATGGGGTTTTTCTAGTTTAGATAAAAAATAATCTATTAAGATTATAATCTTACATCCTATCGATGATTGTTTATGTATTTTAAACATTTTCCCATATATCAATAACTTTTACGATACCTTTATTAATTGATCTAACATAGTGTTATCATTCTTCTAGCTTACTGACTAAATAAACATTCCCATTCATATATTGTACATTTTAATAAATAATAATCTTCGTATTATGTATTTCAACTTAGGAATATCCACGTTTCCCAGTAAACGATTTAATATATTATTATACTTAGCCCAAAATATCTATCTTAAATTTGACCCTTCACGCCCCAGATATATTCTAAAATACCAGAAATAAGATTCCCAAAATAATGTTTAGAATAATACTTAAGTGATTGTAAACATTTTCAAGGAGAAAAACGAGTCCATGCTCTCTGGCAAACAGAGTGTCTTAATGATCTTACGTGATAACAAATATTTTTCCCGCTTTTCTTTTGTTAACATATTTATATCACCGTTATATAAGAGAACTTTTAGACTATTTGATACTGTGGTGATCTCAAGCTTAACTCTGTTTACATGTAAGTATACTATTTTGAGAGAATCCCACAACTATTCTGAACTACGCAATCATAGTCGTGCTAATTACGAAGCGTGTTTCGCACATACCTAATGTAAAGCTCCGTGGCTTACAAGAATCTCTCGCTCGATTAATTTAAAACTAATTATTATTATATTGAATCAATTTTGAATTTATTAGTAGCTGTATACGTAATACAAATTCTTACGTGTAATTTTAACATTCAATAATAATAATTAAATAAATAATACATATTATCAACAAAAGTTTCTGATAAAATTTAAACTCAAATTCTCACTGATTTAAGATTTGCACTTTACATGTTAATCGTATTTTCCGACCCGGGTTTCACCTTTCGGCATCTTCAGGCATTGTGCACACTTGCCAATGGCATAGGTACGTACAATTGACTCAGAATACAGTTATTAATTTTAATATAGGTACTGCGTCAACATACTAAAGGATCCCGAAAGTGCATTAGTCTCAAAAAATCAAATTCCATCAAGTAACCTCAGTAGATATTATGACTACTGGTGTAATTATTATTTCAATAGATAATATCTTGAGATAAAGATAAGATAAATCTTGTATGTACTGCAATCAATCAATACATAATTAAATATGATTTTCAAGGTCGATAACCTCACTAGATACGATTGTCAGATTTAATATCATATTAATTTAGAAGCTATATTTATTTACAATACTGTAAATTTAATTAATCTACGCATTCGGATATACGAAATAAAATATAGGTAGGTATATAATAAATGTATATGATTCGCTTTTCCCAGAAATGTTTTCCTTCTCAAGAGTCGAATGTTACTTTCTTCCATTTGCATCTATAACATTTAGATTCGCAATAACTAATTAATCATGTGATTTATAAGGCCTGGTGGCAATGCAGTGTACATTGATATGTTCAGTGTTATTGTAAATACACTTTCAAAATGGAAAATGTATTTACAATAAAATTTGAAAACGTGCGATCACTTAGTATAGTAGTACATATATGTGTATTTTCAACACTAGTATCTCTTTTAATTCCATAAGAAACGATTTTTCACAAATATATATGTAAGCATTCGTAGTGAATGAAGATCTTATGGATTATCTTTAGTGAATGTTTAATACCTAAATAAAATAAAACAAAATATACCTTTAATTAGTTTAATTACTACTAAATTTGATAAAGATCCAATAATCGTTGTTTATTTATACCAAAAATATACAGAAGTATAAAGGTATTATCAAATTATTTTTATTTTGTTTACTGGTTGTTTTATATCATTAAAAATACAGATAGCAACATTGAACTGATAAATTTGTAAGTATTTATAAATAAAGTTTATTAATTATTTGTTAGTAATTAACTATTTCTTTTATTCAACGAATAATTCACAAGATTTTAAGAATGTATCATTCTAATTATTGAACATACATAATTTTGAAAAACACTTTCTGAGAGAGTATATTATTATAACCAATAGAAAAAATCTTTTTTTGAAAAAAGTAAGCCACCCCGACGGGGAATCGAACCCTGTATCTCCCGGGTTTACGCCCCATCCGTCGCATTTACCAATATGCTACGCAGTGACATATTAATTGCGACAAATTTTAACTATTGGTCAATTTTAATACTTACTCATCAGCGCTCTTCCAAATCAAGCTACATTTTAAAATTTGTTAATAAATAGAACATCAACAATAATAATTAGTCAAACAATTTTGAATCAAAACAACGTCGTAATATTGTAAATAATACATTTCAAATTACGCATCTAGCTACCTTATACATAATATCTACTTCTTGGATAGTATATCCGGTTATGTACGATATCAAAATATGAAAATGGCTTTCATTTTTATATTAGTAAATGTTGGTCGATATTACAATATAATATTATATTAGGCACTGAATAAACGTAGCGCATTGCTATTAGCTATTACACACAACAGGTGTCGAAGTGAAGCTCAAATTCAAATCTAACATATTCGTTGAGTATTACTAAAACAAAAAATAATGAGTGTGACACTATCATTAGTCAGAGAATACAAAATATAATAATCATGAGAAGGATTCACACTTTAGAAGCCCACACGTTCTGTGTCATAATTATTGTATTATGTTTAAAAAATAAGCGTGAAACATAAATTCTTGCATAAAATAAACGTGACTGACTAAACTGACAAAATCATCCATAAAGAAAAGTGAAACATTGAGAAAATATTGATAGAATTATCATTAGAATGTAAATAAATAATATTGACCTAAGTATTTCACACATTTTTATGCATTATAACTAAAATGTTTCATTTGTCTGCTATTTATTATATACCTGTATATTGTTTTTCTTATTACACTATTGTGCCCGATGTTAGATTATTTAAAATTGTTTGGAATATTACTAAATATTTATATCTGTTATCTTTATACATTAATTGATATCGAGAGATAACATAATGAGCTTTTGACAGATTGTTGCTTATAGCGATAAGTATTTCCAATGAAGAATGAATCAATTTATGTTGAACCAATTATTTATGTAACGATTATGGCATTGTTATTAATAAATGTTAAATAAAAAGTTTATTCACTTTATAGTAAAATGGGCTATCTACGATAAAACATATTGGGGTATTAAAGTAATCTAACGTCTCTCAAATGTGTTCTATATCATTACGATACTAGCGTAGTAAACATATTACCAGTATGAGAATAATAATAAACAACACACTACACTTTTCTAGCTGAAAACCGTTCTTTCTTCAACTCTGTATGTATATTATTTCTGTTTTAGGTTAGTACCCAAATATTACATTATCCTTAATCATAGTAGGTGAGCTTTCAAACAAAGTTTTTTGGGCGAAATATTGTCGTGAACGCGAAGTAAGTCTGAGTAGTGTCAGACGGTGGGCATCGGCATCGTATCGTATTGGATCAGCGTCGCGTCGCCAGGACGCCGATCTTATTTTAGAAAGCTCGCAACTGATTTCCACCGACGAGACGTCTCTCTCTATGCGAGACACATTTCCATCATGCGATGCATACGATTCACTTGCATCAAAAAGTTTGATGCCTAATCGAAACTTTTATAAGTAAACAAGAGAGTTGACAACAAAGTATACGGGTACACGTCAGCTGTCGTTTCGCTCTCTCGGCGTCGCATCATCAGGGAGAGCCCCCGTCTTTCGACCGGCGGGTCTTCGGCGAGGATCGAAGGATCAGGTCGGGAGTTTGAAAGGATGCGAGAGGGCACCGAGCCGGGGACGGGTCCGCGGTCGGGCGTCGCAGGGCGGCCGGATATATTTAAAGCGGCCGCCGGCTCGGGAGAGAGCGCCGCGGGACTATTTCCGGCCGCCCGCGACCCCGCCGCCCGTCTGCCCCGCCCGGGCCGCCGCCCCGTCCCTCTCACCTGGGCCACGTGTAGACGCCGGAGACCTCGAAGCCGAAGTGCCAGGAGCCGGAGTAGGCGCCCTGGCCCTTGGGGCCGGTGCAGACGCCGTGGCCGTGGGCCTTCCCGTCCTCCCACCCCCCGCAGAACGTCCCTCCGTCGTCGAAGTCGAAGCGGCCTCCGCTCACCCGGGCCCCCTCCGCTCCCCCCTCTTCCCCTCCGCCGTTCGCTCTGTTCGCCTGTTGCATGTTTTGAACTCGCGGATCGCATCCGGTCCCGTCGGTCGGGGCGACGCGATGTCCGGGCGGCCGGATCCGGCGACGGTTCGCGGTCGCGATTCACTGAAGCGAGATCGAGAGAGAACTCGGCGGGTCGAGCGAGCGGGCGCTCGCGACGCACTCGCGGCGATGGACGCCCATCCCGCGGCCTCTCTGCCGGCGCACTGAGGCGCCGCGGCGCCCGCCCTCCCCTAGCCGCCCCCGACCCCCGCTGCCGCGCCCCTTCCCTGCGGGCCTCGCCGGCGAGCTTATCCCGCTCGGGGACGGATGCGCGGAGATCGCCGATCGAGACGGACCCGCCAAAATTCTTTTCCGCTTCGGCAAACTTTCTTCGACTCACTTATGAGCGCATGGAAAAAAAAACTGTCAACAGAGACGACTCTGCGCTGAAGGTCGATTTATTTTCTTTTCGAACACGTTTAAAACACCCCGAGGGAGAGAGGCGACTTTAGTAAAGGTTCGTCGGCGGAGGACCGAGGAGAGTGCACCGTGAATGCGAATGTGAATGCGAAGGAAGCGCGGCGCGCGTGCACTGTCGACTGTCGGCTGTCGCGGCGGCCGTACACTTGAGACTATTCAGACATTCAGAGTCGGAGAACCGCGGATGGGCGATTCCATTCCTGCGGCGTAAGTTTTCCACTGTGTGAGCGAATGAGCGGCGGCCGATTAGCGAACGCGGCGTCGCGACGCCAGCAGAGACGTCGGCGTCCATCGGAAAAACCGCGCTGCAACCTGCAATCTGCATTTTCAACTTTTCCTCAATATGTCGCCTACGCCGTAGTCTCGACGCTACGTACATACGTCATCAAATAAGTTTTATATTTCAACCTCAATACCTACCTACCTATTTTTTTTTTTAATTTATTCCAAACATAAATATTAAAATACCCGTGTTTCTCCAATAAATACAGCAATCTTTATTTTATTCGATTTATTTATATTATAAAATTCTTAATTAAACTTGCGTTCACGTGGTAATTCCATTATAATGTTTTCGAAACAAAGTTTTTGTTGTTTTTTCAATGTTCTTAAGAATTAATAAATATTCTAAAAATCAAAAAACTCCCATAAAATAATCCTCACGGTGAAGTATGTAGTTTCCTATATTATGTATATTTAAATACATATTATAACTATAGGTATCTTAATATGGGCTTTTTCAAATTGAATATTTCACAAAATATTATGTTTATAATGTAAACTTTTGGCTCTCAGTAGCTTATAACAGTGATCAGCTGCTAAGATGATCAGTGTTGCATAGTCAATAGCTAAAATATGACAGACAGGGTAAGAAATTAATCTAGTTTGCAGAAAAATACTAAATATTAAATAAATTCTAGAAATAAGCATTTAACATTTGATGACTGCATAAAGTATTTTTGTTACATAAAATAGTATTCTTTTAAACCTCTCACTCTAATGTTTTAGAATATAGTCATATTTCGGTACATAGCTGTGCAGTGGTGTTAAGATTTTTTACGTTTATTAATTTTTAAACGCATTTATGAAACCATTAGTATAATTTATTACGAGATAATTTTTGTAAAATATTCACGATAAAAAATTATATTGATAATCTCTGTGATCCCAAATTTGACAAGAATTAGGCATTTTATTATTCAAAAAATCGGCAAGATTAACACATTTGAAGATGATTCTAAAGATACTTATTATAAGCTATGTCTTTGACCATTCAAGTGTGATAAACATCTTAAGAATAATGATTGCTTTATAATAGTTATTGACCTAAGAATAAGGTAGTGTTTTTTTGAAATACGCCATTTCTTTTGTCATTCCCCAGTGGTTAAGCTACAACATACGGCCGTAGCCATAAATTGACAAACTATAATTGAAGTAGGGAGTAAAATGATATTGACGCGCGTGTTTGAACATGTACCGTTTAAAATTTTTTTTAAAAAAATCGGTTAGGTACATGTTCAAACACGCGCGTTAACATAATTTTACTCCCTACTTTAATTATAGTTTGTCAATTTATGGCTACGGCCGTATGTTGTAGCTTAACCACTAGGGAATGACAAAAGAAATGGCGTATTTCAAAAAAACACTACCTTATTCTTAGGTCAATAACTATTATAAAGCAATCATTATTCATAAGATGTTTATCACACTTGAATGGTCAAAGACATAGCTCATAAGAAGTATCTTTAGAATTATCTTCAAATGTGTTAATCTTGCCGATTTTTTGAATAATAAAATGCCTAATTCTTGTCAAATTTGGGATCACAGAGATTATCAATATAATTTTTTATCGTGAATATTTTACAAAAATTATCTCGTAATAAATTATACTAATGGTTTCATAAATGCGTTTAAAAATTAATAAATGTAAAAAATCTTAACACCACTGCACAGTTATGTACCGAAATATGACTATATTCTAAAACATTAGAGCGAGAGGTTTAAACGAATACTATTTTATGTAACAAAAATACTTTATGCAGTCATCAAATGTTTAAAATGACTATAAAGGATAATAAGACTTCAAAATTATATAAATAGATTATCTACAACGTTTAAGGGGGTCCAGGATCATGGTTTGAAAATACAATAAAAACTCAATTTTGACCTACGACGAGCACGTGGGCCGTTAAGATACCTATTCAAAAATGCTAGATCTGCCAATAAAAACGCTAAGATGGTAACTCTGAAAACGGTTCATTCATGTTTTTTTTTCTATGACCAGTGAGTTGCTTTAAGAATACTGTCTATGGAATTATGATCAAAAATGATTGTTCTCTAATGCAGTGTTTCCCAAACTTTCGACATCTGTGTACCCCTTCTATAATTTTCGTAACACTGAGTACCCATCGTCATAAAAAATTGCATATGAGTACTTTAATAACTATCAAAATATATTTATTTTTTCCTTTTAGTACATTATAATAAATAATAATTAAAAGCCTTTATATTTCTTACAGACAAAAAGTAAATGACAGTGAATTGACTATATCTAATGTATATATAACCTATAATTATATATCTATCTATCCATGATTTTTTGTACATTGTCATACATTAACAAATTAATAATAAACGAAAAATAAAATTCATTCATAATAAAATAAATAAAAGTTATATTATAAATAACATTCATTATAATCAATGAGAAGGATAAAATTGTTTATGTTGAGACAGATCATCATAATGTGGTTCCCTGGTTGTTAATTTTAATCTGAGATGCGGTTCCACATCCAAAAGCCTGTTCTTTTTTTTGACCATATGTCTATAAATGCTGAAAAAGCAACTTCACAAAGAAACGAAGTTGGAAAGAGGCAAGATGTATTTCGGGACATTCTCTATTAAAACTGGATACACATGTTGCATTCGCAACCAGAATGATGCTAAAGTATGCTCCTTATATTTATTTTTAAAGAATCTGTCTAAAGCTAATTCCAACAATTGCTCTTCTTCGGAATGCGATAAACCTTCAAACATGGATGTTGTATTAATGCTTTTTGCACCAGGCGCAGCCAAAGCCCGGTGCAGCGCGTACCCCCACTTAAGTTTTCCCGTACCCCAGGGGGTACCCGTACCACACTTTGGGAAACACTGTTCTAATGGAATGTAATTCTATTTAATCGTGTCGAAAAACCAATCTATGATGAAATTGTATTATCACTAAAAATTGTAGGTATTTCAAAAGAATTGCAGTGTGCTTTTATTAATAATTATAAGATTCCTTTTCAAAGTATCCACTCTCGATGTAGATTGGTGAATCCTGCAATGAGGCGGTCCTGTTCTCGCTCGGTCACAGCATTCACTTCATTGACAGGTGGGAAAAGTCCACAGGAAAGGGAAACAATAAAACGACAAATATTTATTTATATAAATTTATTAATAGAAAACTATACAATTTATTATTTATGATGAAAAATGAAACCTGCATCATGAGATGTTGAGTAAAAAAGAATGTAATTAAAAAAACTTTCGGCTTAACAGAATAATAATGATTACTTTATACAGAATACACTTTAAGGCACTTTACGTTATAAATATAATATTATTTGTTCATCAAAAATATTAACTTATTGAAAACACTATTGTTAAAAACGTTTCTTACGCAAGTAAAAATGAGAATTGAATTTTACAAATTTTGAGTCTTTTGTGTATCTACAATCAATGACATTTAATAATTGATACACATGAGTATGTTTTATGTATTTCTGACAATAACTAACACTGACAAATTTTATTATAATTACAGATACATATTTGGCATTTTCTGAGGAAGTTGATATTTTAATAATTCAGATACCATTGAAAGGTACTTACTATACTTGATCAAAATCATATGCACTATGTAATACTTAGATCGAATCTAGAAGAACAGTCGGCAGATTTTAACCGTTCTTGTTGCATTGCTGCAGATGACACAAACATTAATCTTAACTTCACACTGTTGAATATCATTGTCATCGATACATCTTGATGACCAAACACGCGAGTAAATAAATATCTCTAAAATAATTATGTTTTGTCTATTAACAAGATGACATTAATTAAATTCAAATTCAAAAAAATTCTTAACGGAACAAAACTGGATTACATAACAACAATGCCTTTATTATTGCAAATATATGAACGAAATAGTGTCAATATCAAAATAACAAATATTATTGCCTGTAAAATATCATTTAATAATAAGTCACATTAATATTTAAAAAAAAAAATTGACATCAGTATGTACAAACCTTTCTCAAAATTAAAACAAATAACATCTTATATGCCTAAAAGTATAACCATTATCTGAATTGCACAGTCCAAGAAAAATATCCATATAACAAAATATATTACGGCTGGTTTTATTTGAATGTTCAAAATATGTTACTGAGTTATGTATGTACTTTATTTGTAAAACTTTTTACTGGAATCTTTAGCCATGTCCACTAAGGTCTGGCAAGGTTTGAACGGTGCTCCGTAAAGGGCGGCGAACTCCTCCATCTTGGAGACCAATTTGCTTGCACCGTAAGCGTCGACCCATCTACAAAAGAAAATAAACTATAAATCATTGCAATAAATATCATTACCGAAAACGACAATGTTAGTTTTCTTAAATCATTATTCATTATTGAATTCCTATCACACGAGAGTTTTTAAAATAAAATTTCATACAGGAAATTTTACAGCGAAAAACTACAATGAAAAACTATTACGGCCAATCGAAAAACAAAAAACACCCATGGTCAGCATCGAACCGGCAACTTTTCGATAGATAGTCGAGCGAGCTGCCGACTAAACCATTGAGACCGTGGCGAATGTAAAAAAACACAGTACACACAATTTTATTTGACAAGACAGATAAGGTGGACTCCGTCGATTTGGAGTCAGTCGGCGAGCTCCGTAATTAGCGCAACGCTCGCTCGGCCATGGAAATATCAACAACAAAACAGAAATCACCGGTTAATACTTTATTTTAGTAGATCATTATTTGGAAGCATCAAAGACAAGCCATAATACATTTTACCTTCTTTGGCTATTTTGTCTTTTACATATAAATACTTATGTAGAAATTTCTCACTGCACCAACGCAACTAACCGATGAGTAACTTTGTGAATACGCAGAGAGCCTTAGTAGAAATGAAGATGGGATGGAATACAGTGGTGAGAATTCTGTGCGACGCCATGTTTTAGATTATGAAAATGAAGTGCATGTCATAAACACCCATTTTTTATTTCGATGTATTTTCAATATATTCACCATCAGAAAAACAAAAAAACACTTCAATTAAAACAAAATGTTTTCTTACTCATTCACTGCTGACCAGTTAATTACTATTTAATTACCACTACCACATTTAATTATCATGCTAATAGTATCTAATGGCCATCTAATGCAAACGCGCCAGTCGCGTTGTCAGCACTAAATGAGTTATTAATGTCAACCGATTACCGGTACAGTACACTCTTAGTAATCCGCCGCTCGATTATCCGGCAACTACTATAATCTTTGGAAGCTTTTGGTCATAGGGAAAGCCAGGAATCCTAAGCCGATCAATAACATCTGCCTCACTGAACAACACTGGTTGTGTCAAGTGATTTACTGTTTAATATTTAGTTAATAAATATGTATAATTCAGTAAATATGTACTTGATTTTGGTTATAAATAAAACCGTAATTTACTAGTACAAATTTCTCAAAAAACTATTTTTACGAAATACCTGTTTTAATTTTTACCATATTTTGTATGTATGCACTATAATCTGTCGCTTTCACTAATTGGACACATGTCTGGTTTTTGGGGTGGCCGATTACTGAGAGAGTACTGTACCTTGTTTATGTATTTGTAAATAAAGCGACGTGTCCCAAAAAAAATACTTATGAATGACATCTACGAGTGAAACCGATAAATTAAAAAATATTAATTTCAACAGTCAAAACTATGGATTCACATTCAAGAAAAGAATCCAATTATATGAGTTTTGCAAGTAACAGAAGTATGAAACCGCAATGGGTGTATTTGGTACTCTAATCATAGATCTAATCGTGGAAACGACAATATAGGTAGGTACTATAAAAATATCAATGAACAATCTGAACTGTCAATAAAGGATTGTGTAAATCTCACCTGAAAGGTCCACCGGTGAATGGAGGGAATCCGAGACCAAATACAGCACCGACATCTCCCTCTAGAGGATTAGCAAGAATATTTTCTTCTAAACACAGAACTGCTTCATTGACAAACCTGCAATCGACCGAAGATATCAAAAATTTTGCTCACAAATAACTTTTTCATTATTTCTGTTGAATTAAATACAATATATACAAATACAGTATCTCAATTTTTGTCAGTTTTGAGTTGTTTGATGTAATGAATTCAGAATTTGAATACGCACATATTCTACTAACACGTATCTCAAAACACACTTTACAACATAATAGATTTAAGCAATTACATAAAACTCGTATCACAATAAAAGACTTTTATAACTATTATAAACTCGTTGATCTTAATCTTGAGTTACGTGTTTGTAAGTATACAAAATACTGAACTCCGACAGATGATTATACTTAAGCTCTTTCTTGTAAGTCAAGATACGTGTTTACTGCAGTAATATTCACAGTAAAGTTGCAACGCATTCATGTATCTTCGACAATATGACTGATCAGTCGAACGTATAGTGCAATAAATTGAAGAAACATAACATTTTTTTCATGAAAATATGTGTAACTATGCGAAATGAATATTTCATAGAAGAAAATTTATTTCTAAATTAAAAACTGAGAGAATAAAGTTGTTATTTGACTCTCCTGAAAGGTTGTGTTTTTTGAGATACGTGTTTGTAGAAAATTATCGACGATAACCCCGTTATTTACAAATTTGGCAAGGTAGAATTTTTTCTCAATTCAATCTCTTGAGAATTGTTTTTGCTACAAAAAGTTCATTACGAGTCAAAATATTCATTATTTCTTAATTAGAAGTTAATTTTAGTATGCTCGAGCAAAAAGAAGGATGCTGCGAGAAGTCACATTTGCGCCGCGTTGACAGCGATACTAGATGAATTCGGTTATGCCAGATGTGCATGGATAATGCAATGCACATCTGGCAGGCGACTTGCTGCGCCGTATGTCTTAGATTTGCTGCAAGATGCAGTATCGTATGTCTTAACTCTAAATCTAAATAAACATTTTAAGGCTTTTATCCTGGAAAGTAATAAATTTTGGATGCATATTGGAATACAATATGTAAACTCGCCAGCGGCATAACTGAAAGACATATGCAGAAAATATCACACATACATTCGCAAAATACCATGAGCTGTGACAAATCTGGGGCTCGATATTATATTACCATAATGTACAAGTAATTCAAAATACATACTCCACTTATATGTTAACTTAAAAATATGTGTAGGTACAATTGTTTTTTGAATTATCAATAACCATGTCCTTGCTTTTTCGTACAAGGTGGTTGTTAAACACCCATGCTTTGAGAAAAACACATTTATTTTGTCCTCACTGGGAATCGAACCCAGAACTCTCGGGTGGAAGCCCAGCGCCTTACGCACTGCACCACGAGAGCCACTGTGTACAATTGTTAATTTCACAAGTAATTTTAGCGCACAGCCACAAAATGGTTTTCTGCGTAGGTAAATAGTATATTGCATTTTTAGTACCTAGGCAACTTTTCTAAATCAAAATCAAAAAATTCCTTTCCTTTGAAATTTTCACTTTGAATTCACTAATTCGAAACCAATTTTTAAAGTCAATTTGATTTCAAATTATGTAACAATATGTACTGTATAATAAAATTAATCAGTTGGACTTGAGCATTTGAGTAGAACGCCCGTGTCGAATAGAAAGTAAAATTGTTGTTACCAGAATTTAATATAAATAAGTGTCTGAAAGAAAGATTATTAGGTGAAAACAGACAGCCGAGATGTACAGTGTATAAATTATTTAGTGTATACATACTGCACAAATTAATATATTATTAATATTAACAGAGAGCAAGAGTGAATAATAATTATTATTGTTGCACGGGAGCAAATAGTGCGCCAACGTGGTGATGCGAGTGGTTGTCCACACTGTTATTTGTTCACACTGTTACGCGAAAACCATAAAACTTGCGAAAAAAATGAGGAAATTACGTGCATCAATTGCAAAGGTAACCACGCGGCAAACAGCCAAAAATGCCCAGTGGCAAGAAGAAAAGAATTGCAAAGAAGCAATGATAAAAATGAACATACCTTTCAAGGAAGCAAAAAAAAATATGTTAAGTAACAGCTATGCTGACGTATTAAAACAAAAAAAAATCGTGGGAAGAGATGAAAGCGAAATGATTCAAAAAATAAAGGAAAACAAAAAGAAAGAAGAAGTGGTGCTAGAAGCTTCAAGTTCAACAATAACAGCTACAGGTAGTAGCGTAAAGCCTACAAAAAATAAGGAAAATTCAATGGGGAAGACAGAGGTTAATGCGATGGTAGAAATTATGAAAGTCTTGCTGAAAGGGGGAGACTGGCAGCAGATCATTAAACAACTAATAATTTAAGCAGTGGATTGGGTATGCAAAAACTTCAAAGGAAATTTAGGAGAAATTCTAGGGGAGGTTCTGCAACAAAATGGATAGTAAAAAACAAATTAGGATTTTACAATGGAATGACAGAAGTATGAAGCAAAAAAAAGAATGATATAGAAATTTACTCAATAAGACAAAAAATAACAATAGCATTAATCTCAGAGACTTGGCTGAGGTCTGAATTAGACTATCTGAAATTCAATGATTACACGATGCATCAAAAATACAGAGGGGATGGATACGGAGGAGAGCGATTCTGGTGCATAAAACACTGGCGTCTAAAGAAGAAAGAAAGAAAGACGGTAGAGCTAGGCAAAATAATTATAAAGCTATTTAACAGAATAGGAGTGAGGACCTGATCGACGGATCCCCTTCCAGAAGAGAAGAGGCGATATGACAACGAGTCGCAGTCAAAGCCTCGGTAAAATCACAAAAAAAAAAAAAAAGCATTGAAATATTTTCCATGCTTTACCTGGAAACCATTCTGAGTTGCATATCTTCATTGGTATTAGCTCCCTTCGATACGAGTGAGTATTTCTCTTTAAGGATAGTCATGGCTTCCTGGTTCACCTCTTTGTGTTTAGTTCCTTTTTCGTAAATATATAATCCCTTTCCAGATTTACGGCCCATGAAACCAGCTTTTACAAATTCCGACATCACGTTAATGTCGCCTCCACCGAAACGCTCTCCAAACGACTGAAAAAAATCAATTTAACATTAAGTTTATACCGGTGCAAAATCTTACAAAAAAAATATTCAGCAATCCATTGAGTCAATTCACCTTTGCTAAATCAACTGAAATGTGGTTTCCGACATCGATACCGACTTCATCAGACAAGGTGGCGGCGCCGACTGGGAAACCGAAAGTTTTGGAAAGTTTATCCAAGTCCTTCGGATCCACTCCCTCTTGTAGCAATCTGAAAATAATCAAATACAATATTGTCAATAAAATGTGTCGTCATTATCAGTGGAAAGAGACAACAATATACACGCATTGTTTTACTATTTATAGTGAACTTCTATATAGCAGCCGACGCATCATCATAGCCATCGTTCGTCATCAGTGAACTAAAAAAAACCCCTTTTATTCATGTACAACTGTATGTCCAGCCCCCGCTTTTGTCATTTTACACTATAAGCACCACTCTAACATGTCAACCATTACATAATAATACATATACATTCCGACCATGTCCGATCCTAATAAGATCATAATATGATCCCATATTATGGGCCTCCACGGAGTATATACAGATCATACGGATAATATACATATTATGTAATCTTAAATAGTTCTTTTATTTATTATTTGTTACAAAATTTAATTACATTTCACTTGATATTTTTTAATTATGTGAATGAATGCACTTACAGTTATTGCACTTATTTATAAAATATTAATCAGAGTGAAAATATTAACTACGGCTGTTAAAAAAAATAAAGATATCTGATCTTTTCACAGTTTGAAAACAACAATACCTATTAATAATTATCCAGCTGTTTAATATTTCTCAATTTCAACCAAAAGGGATAAAGATATAGCAAATTATACCCCTTAAATAATATCAAATAAAAACTGACATTTTACATCAATTGTATGAAATTTAAATGAACATCTCTCTATGAAAATAAAAAAAACATGTTACCTTATAGCCTCGCTCAGCATGGTTGAGAGAATCCTGGTGGTGTAGAAGCCGGGTCCGTCTCCGACTGTGATGACTACTTTTCCTTGCTTGAGCCCCACTTGGACTGCGGCGGCGCTCGTCTCCTTGCTTGTGCCGGGATGTGTGATGATCTCCAGCAGCTGCATTTTATCCACGGGAGAGAAGTAGTGCATACCTACGATTCACCATATTTCTTAACATACCAGAGGAATAATTTTGATACCTCAAATAAATATTTAATAAGTGTAATAGATAATTCAGTCGTTAGCTAACTCGCTAGAGAAAGATAAGAGTTATAGAAAAACGGAGGCCAAATAATACAGGTTGAAATTCGTGAGGCTACCCAAAATACAGGACGAAAAATGTGAAATTTTAACTACCAATAGACTGAAAAACTACAGTAAATTCAAACAACCTTCACTTGGTAGCGACATGTTTGAACGTAAATACGGTTTCAAGGGGTTTATGACAATTTTAACATATGAAGTTAATTTTATACCAATGACTTTATCAGGTCTCGAGCTTCCGGCGGCTATTTTGGTGATCGGAATTGCACTGGTGTTTGTGGCGATGATGCAGTGCTGGGGGATGACGGCTTCCAGTTCTTTGATTACTTTGTGTTTAATATTTAAGTCTTCGAATACTGCCTCGATCACGATGTCGGCTGTCTTGAATTTGGAATAGTCTAAGGTCGGCAAAAGGTTGGACAGGAATTTGTCTTTTTGGATTCTGTAACAATACAATACAAAATAATGAAGCCGTCAGGTCAACTTTTGATTATGTAAGATTACTGAAAACAATAATTGCAAACTAACCGGCGGCATTTAAAATATCTTAATCGAGATACTAAGATGGATATTGTCAAATAGGAATAGAAGAACATTAAGAATAGAAAAGAGACCCATTCGCTGGGATAAGGAAACCATTAAAACACAATTTTTTTTATTCTAAATTAACTGTAAAAAGTAAATTTGAGCAATAAAAACACAAAGCTTTCTTACACATTCATCTTCTTCTTTTTCACAGCCATGTTGAGCCCAGTTTGAATTTGACCAACGCCTCGGTAAAGACCGGCGTTGCTTGTATCCTTCATGATGACATTGTAACCTTTGTCCACGCTCACGTGTGCAATACCAGCTCCCATCAAACCTGCACCCAGAACTCCGACCTACAAACAAAATACATTAAAAAGTGTAATAGTAGTCTCGCCAAATGCACATTCATGAAATTGTTATACCACTCCACTAATGCTGACATTATTATATAGCTATTCGTACAGCAGAAGGCGACAAGTATCTCTAGAGAGACATAGCTATGGAATTTAAATGGAGTCATGGCCCTCAGTCCTAAAAACAAAAATATGATTTATTTTAAATAAAACAACTTACTGTTTGGATCTTTGTTTTAGGAGCTCCGAATCGATTCTTTTTGCATTCAGTCTGTCCACGGAACAACCCGATGAGACCTTTCGATTGAGGAGTCGCTGACAATTCTCCAAATCCTTTTGACTCTGCTTCGTAACCAGCAGCATTGCCTTTGTCCACACCCACCCTGATCACATCTAATATCTGCAATAAAATATACAATATTGGTAAACTTTGTGGCACCAACGATGGCCGAGTGGCTTAAATGCCGGCCTATAGAGTCGAGGGTCCCAGGTTCGAATCCTGGGTCTGGCAAGTACACATATTGTTTTTCAATTTGTGTATGAGTCAGAGTATGGACCTAATAGGTTGAGCAAGTGGCTGACATCCATTTCTCGTAAAAACAAAAATCTGTCAATACAAACCTCCACTCTGTGGAGGCCCATATGATCCTATTAGGATCGGACATGGTCTAAAGAAAAGAAAAGAAAAGAAACTTTTTATGAATTGACCATTGTTGTACAATACTACGTAATTTCTTCTTCGACAGTGCCAAATATCATCAAAGCCATAGCTATCTTCCGGCCAGATTTTCCAATCATTAATAATTAAGCTTCACAACATGGTGCAGATTTACCGGCTGCCATCTTCCTCCCTGAACATAAACAAAACATTTGGCTTCCAAAAATAAAAATAAAAATTATATTATATTCTAATCGAGAGTTTTGAATTATTCTTTATCCATTTTTATCTATTCGCTCAACGTATTAGGCCCATACTCCAAATCCAAACACACATTGAAAAAAAACAGGATTCGAACCTCCAACATAAGTTCAGCAGACACCTCTACTGTTCACCCATTGCTGACGATTCCTTATGCAAAGAAATTGGTTTTAGCCGCTCAGGTTTAGCTTATAGGCATCTACAGGCGTACAGGCTAACACACATGCATTTATGACATATGTGACGTTAAAAAACAAACGTGGCCATCTCCAGTCAATGACTTTTTTGAGATTTTTGGTTGGTATGATTGCTTGTGTTGTTTTATATAATATTATTTAGTTAAGACATGGCTATCTCCTCAATTTCTGCTTCAAAAATTCAAATAAAAGATGTGATTTTTTTCAAACTTAGTCATATCCATTGATTTTTTATATCAAACGTGGTCACATTCGTCTTGGCCAATAACGACGTAGCACTTTTTCAAAATGGCCAATCATGTCGTGGCATTTTATCAAGATGACTCCCATCAGCAAAAAGTTTTCTCTGTGTATACGATGTGCTCTTCAAGTTTTTAAGCGAAATAATTGTCAAAGAATGGAAAATAATCCAAATAAAGTTTGAAATAGTGTCTCCAGATAATGCACGAAAGTTAACCAGATCAAATTATACCATTAAACGTTCAAAGAAGACTGAAAAACGGTAAGTAAATTTTGATTTTCAAACGTTTTACGACAGTTAGCATTTTAGAACCTCAGGGCTGTGCCTTGGCTGTTCATATTTTATGTTCAGTTTTAAAGCTGCATAATATCGTGTAAACTGGTTCAGTCATCTTTATTTTTTTTATCTATTTTTATTCAAAAATATTGTTATGTTTGTTTAGTTACCTTTAATTCTAATATCATAAAACTCAAAATAAATTCATAAACCCAATTATAATTTTCAAATTATGAAGTGTTAGTTGTAAATATGAAATAAGTTATACATTTATAATGTTGTTTTTTTCGGGTGCCGGTCGAAATCCCGAAGGGCCGAAATCCCGAATGCCGAAATCCCGAAAGCCGAAATCCCGAATGGCCGGAAGCCCAAAGGCCGAAATCCCGAAAAATAAAAAAATATAAACAGTAATAGTTTTCAACCAGCGGCACCCCAATAGGCGGCGCTTTTTCTAGAGTGTGTAATTTAACAAGATAATTGGAATAGTTATATAAAAAACTATTATTGATTATGGAATGATGCAACAAAATAATTTTCAACCAGCGGTACCCCAATAGGCGGCGCTTTTTCTAGAGTGTGTAATTTAACAAGATAATTAGAATAGTTATATAAAAAACTATTATTAATTATGGAATGATGCAACAAAATAATTTTCAACCAGCGGTACCCCAATAGGCGGCGCATTTTCTTGAGTAAGTAATTTAACAAGATAATTAAAATAGTTATTTAAAAACTATTATTTATTATGGAATGAAGCAACAAAATAATTTTCAACCAGCGGCACCCCAATACGCGGCGCTTTTCCTCGATTGCATAATTTAACAAGATAATTAAAATGGTTATATAAAAACTATTATTAATTATGGAATGAAGCCAGAAAATAATTTTCAACCAGCGGCACCCCAAAAGGCGGCGCTTTTTCTCGATTGTATAATTTAACTAGATAATTAAAATAGTTATATAAAAACTATTATTAATTATGGAATGAAAATTATTTTCTTGCTTCATTCCATAATTAATAATAGTTTTTATATAACTATTTTAATTATCTTGTTAAATTACACACTCTAGAAAAAGAGCCGCCTATTGGGGTACCGCTGGTTGAAAATTATTTTTTTGCTTCATTCCATAATTAATAATAGTTTTTATATAACTATTTTAATTATCTTGTTAAATTACACACTCTAGAAAAAGCGCCGCTTATTGGGGTACTACTGGTTAAAAAATATTTTTTGCTTCATTCTATAATTAACAATAGTTTTTAATACTACTATTTTCATTATCTAGTTAAATTATACAATCGAGAAAAAGCGCCGCCTTTTGGGGTGCCACTGGTTGAAAATTATTTTGTTGCTTGATTCCATAAATATTAATAGTTTTTATTATAACTATTTTAATTATCTTGTTAAATTACACACTCTAGATAAAGCGCCGCCTATTAGGGTACCGCTGGTAGAAAATTATTTTTTTGCTTCATTCTATAATTAATAATAGTTTTTAATACTACTATTTTAATTATCTAGTTAAATTATACAATCGAGAAAAAGCGCCCCCTTTTGGGGTGCCGCTGGTTGAAAATTATTTTGTTGCTTCATTCCATAATTAATAATAGTTTTTAATACTACTATTTTAATTATCTAGATTAATTATACAATCGAGAAAAAGCGCCGCCTATTGGGGAACCGCTGGTTGAAAATTAATACTGTTTATATATTTTTATTTTTCGGGATTTCGGCCTTCGGGATTCCGGCCATTTGGGATTTCGGCCATTCGGGATTTTGACATTCGGGATTTCGTCCGGCACCCATTTTAACACAACCCTGTTTGTAAGAATACAAAACAAACCGATCGAATACAAAACAAAACTGTCTATCTCCAATAGTATTTATGTCAAATCCAGATGATACAAAACAAACATAGCCATCTCCAACATAAAATCGTAAATATCTTGTTTATTAAGGATCCGCGATTATTGAGCATTGTTTAAATCGTATTCTTTAAATAAAATATAATCATAAATTAGGAAATTATTAACTCACGGGTTCAAATTAACCACAAAAACAAAAAAGTTGATTTACTCAGTTTCACATGTGATGGAGATGACCACGTTTGTTTTTTAGCGTCACATATATACCTATTTCTGCTTATCGAGTAAATAAATATTCGCACTATCGTGATAAGGTGTACATATGTTTTTGTAACGTTTTTTTGTGTATGTTGTAGACATATAGGCAAGATAAAAACCTTCAAAGGAGCCGGATACAATCCGCCGGACATCTTCATAACCTGTTCTCTCGCCTTTGAGAACACTTTGTCTTTTACAAAATCATATTGTAAAGCGAAAGCTGTCACTTTGTCAACCAAAGACTTCTTAGACCTGTCAACTTTGAGGGCACCCGATGCAATGTCTCGAGCAATTTTGATTGCCACCTCTTCTAAATACCGGATGTTCACGTCTTCTGGTTTGCCGAGACCTGAAATGTTTTTTAAATTCCAATTACACACATTAAAAGAACACACTACTTCTCATCTGTCTATGTCTATGTCTATGGCAGTAATGACTAATGAGTGACCTGCACTGCAGCCCTGAGACGATTTTCTACGGCCCGAACGATAAAAAAGGTTTTATTGTTTTGTAAAATAGTCAGTTTCGATAATTGAGAAGCTTGGTATCAAAGTGGGACATAAGCCATTTACAAAAATTTACAGGAGGCTCACAAACATGGGTGTAAAGGGTCTGTTTTTCATATAAAATACCAACATTAAACTCAATAATCTATATGAAAACAACCGTTTTTGATACTTTTGATAGATTTTTTGAAAAGAGCACCACTTGCACTACCATAATCAATCAAAACATGAATTTAGTCGGAGGTAGTGTTTGTCCCACTTTGATACCAAGCTACTCAATTATACGAAAAATATATTATAATGTACAGTAGAACCCCGATAAAACAGACTGAAGCAGGTGAGAGGATGTCGGTTATATAAAAACACAAACAAAATCATGTTTATTTGTCTTCGGATGATATATTCAGACACACCCGTTATGGAGTGACATTAATGTTTGGATGTCGACGCGTTTCCTTTTTTTAATCCTGCTTTGAAAAAAGAATCAAGTTTTGTTAGCATTTTTGAAGTCCGTTGTTTAACTTTTAACGTTCAACTATAAAATTACGAAAATCAGACATGATACCCAGGGTCACCTTTATATACTTCTAACCATTGTAAACTTATTGAAAGGATTAATAAATGCATCCATTCACTTCGAGCAAACAAATTAAATTGCCGTGCAGCTGTGTGAATTAGCGACCAGCGTTGCAATTAATGTCAGTGCTAAGTTGAGTCTACGATTTTTTACAAGCAGTGACACTGACGTTTTTAACAATTTTTACATTTGACTGGACTTTTTTTTTAATTTTTGACGGTCAACATGTACCAACGTGTACTGCCAATTAACCTGGTGGATATCTTCAATAGAAGGTGACAATTTAATTAAAATTCTCACTTTTATAATATAATTAATTCTTTATGACTTTGTTTAATTAAAATCCTAGGCTAAAATCACAAAATATGATATATTTATGAAGATATACTTGTAATTTACCTGGTCCTAGGGGTGCGACAACCAAATCGACAATACCCAATTTCTTGGCTTTGTCGGCTTTCAAAGACTTCCCAGTAAGTGTCAGGTCGAGAGCAGTAGGAATGGAAGTGAGCTGTCGTAATCTAAAAACAATAAAAATTTGCCATTTCCGTCGATTTAATTATATCTTATTAATGATTTGTAAACAAGTTTTGATTCTAGCATACAAATATAGATACATAATCCGTTGTTAACTTTAAATACCTAAATTATTGACTTACTAACTTTTGGCAGCAACCCACGATGATTTTAGTAGTGGCGCCGGAAACCCTACCACCCCCTCCCTTTGCTACATCCCAAAACTAAAATGTGCACTAAGACAATGTTTAAGTTCCATTATTTCAAAAAGTATATCAGTGGCAATTATGTTGTTTTACATTTTTATCTGGTAACCGTCCATGAGTAATCCATTAGTGACAGTTTCAAATCGATTGCTTCATTAACAATGATATTAGTTTTTGAAGGACCTTTTAGAGTAACAGACTGGCCTCAAATTTCAATAAAAAATATTGTCACAACATTAAAGCGAATCCTCTCTGAACCTCCCTGAGGCACCTAGCGTAAAAATAGGAAGTTTGTATTTTTTGATAATTTACAATAAACTGTATTAGTTAATATATAATCGTCATCATCATCATCAGCCGGGGTCAATCCACTGCTGGATGAAGGCCTCCCCAAGCTTCTTCGAACTCTCTCGATCCTGTGTCGTTCGCTGCCATGTATTTCCACCGAACTTTACCAGTTCGTCAATCCAGCGGCTCTTAGGGCGACCCTGTAGACGTTTTGTGCCCCTTGGGTACCACTGGATGACGGCATTTGTCCAGCAGCCGTCCTTTCGGCGAGCAATGTGCCCCGCCCATCTCCATTTCAGCTGTTTGGCAACGTCTATTACATCGCGTACTCCTGTCTGCTTCCTAACCCATTCGTTTCTCTTACGGTCCTTTCGCGTGATGCCCAACATACACCTCTCCATGCCTCGCTGTGCGACTCTTAGCCTTTGGACATCTCTCGTGTTGACGCCCACGTCTCGCAGCCATACGTGAGCATGGGTAGCACACATTGGTCGAACACCCTACGCTTAAGACACAATGGTAGGTCACTTTTGAAGATACTATTCAGATGTCCGAAAGCACTCCATCCCAGCTTTGTTCTTCGAGCAATTTCATCGTGCATGCTTTCGTCTATGGACACCTGTTGTCCGAGATAGACGTAACTGCTGACTTGCTCGAGTTGGGTGCCATTAATACAGATAATCGCAGGGTCCGAAAAACAGTTCATCACTTTTGTCTTTGAGACGTTTATCTTTAGGCCGACCGTTTGACTGACATCCGCGAGTTCTTGCATTCTACCTTGGAGGTCTTTCGGGTCTTGTGAAAGTATAACAATATCATCTGCAAAGCGCAGGTGACTGAGGTGCTTCCCATTAATTGAAACACCTTTTTTCTCCCAATAAAGTTTCCTAAATATTTCCTCATGAGTAGCGGTGAATAGTTTAGGTGAAATGGTATCACCTTGCCGGACACCTTTGTTAATGGGGAATTTACACGACCATTTGTGGAGTTTCACGCATGCTGTGGCATCACTGTATATACTGTTCAATATGTTTATGTAGCGTCTGGAAATTCCTTGGTTGCTAAGGGAGTCTATAATAGAAGATTTTTTTATTGAATCAAATGCCTTCTCATAATCAATGAAACCAAGGTATAGTGGCAGTCTGTATTCTTGATACTGTTCTATAACTTCTTTGACGACTTGGATGTGGTCCATCGTGCTTTAGCCTCTTCTGAACCCAGCTTGCTCTCCCAGTTGATTCTCATCTAGAGCAGTTTCTAGGCGGTTGGAGAGTATTTTTGTAAAGACTTTGTACAGAATTGACAATAAGCTGATTGGCCGATAATTTTTCAGGTCTTCCTGATCTCCCTTTTTAAGGAGGATGATGATCGAGGCACTTTTCCACGCCTCTGGGACATTTTCTTCGCGCAGGCAGGTTGTGAACAGCCGTGCTAGCACTTCGTTCACGGTCTGTCCGGCTCTCTTGAGAATGTCGATAGTAAGCCCATCTTCTCCTGGAGCTTTTCCATTTTTCATGCCTCTTATTGCATGCTCTACCTCGTAGGTAGTGACTTCAAGAAGACAGTTTTCGTCATCATCGTTCCTCAGATGGTTTGAACTAGTTGCATTTTTTCCATTTTCGTCATTATAGAGCGAACTGTACAATAATTAATTCCACCACTGTGTTCAATAAACTATCCCAGTTTCGCAAAACAGTAGTGCCGTTTTGCGTTTTTAGTGCTGTGATTTCCCTTCTCCCTATATAAGTAATATGTATTTGAAAACAGTAAAAAGAAAAATATTTTTTATTTAAAGTTTAAGATAAACTTACATTTAAAAAAAAATGTGAATTTGTTAAAGGATTCCATCTTATTATTACATATTATTTTATGGTCATAGTTATTATTAAAATTTAGTTTATTAAGTTTTCTATATTGGAACGAAGAAATTTTTTACTAATTCATAGTTTTAACATTTTTTATGTTTACTTTAAAAAATATAAATGTGAAACTTAAAATCTTTTTTTATTTATCTCAAATTTTATTTAGGTACTGTCCCAACATTGGTATGTATCTAGGTATACAGGAGTAGGCGAAAATTTTATCAAAAAAAGTTGCATATTCTAGCATATCTTTTTTATATTATGTCATATTATAGATAGAGTATTTTATTTTATTTAATCAACAAAATGTAATTATGCTTATTAATAATTGAACCTTGATCATCCAGACTATCTGGGGATACTGACAAATCTGGATAAAAATCCGGCAAAAACCAATGGAATATTCTACTATTCACCTTTTTTATTACCTATGTATTTTTTTTTGTATAATCATACAAAACTGATGATCATATAGAAATCCAAATAATCGAGGTTTTACGGTACAAAGGGTCCAGTAATTATTTTAGATTGGCAAAATTGTACAGTAAAATCCATGAATCAATGAGATTTCTAAAAAAAATATCTCCTGTAGATTTAAAAAAAAAATTCTTGATCAATTAGAATCTCGATTAACACGTCATAGCAGGCATAAGGAATTACAAATTCGTATGTTTTCATGTGCGTCGGCCAAAATAGACAATTTCATAATCCACATACCGTATGGAAGTTAATATTTTTTGGAGATTATTTGATCATATAAACTGAAATGAAAAAATGAAAATATAAACTCAAATAAGTTTAATTCAATAGGTATGAACAATAAAATTGAATAATGTATGATTAAAAAAAGGGAATGTTGGTCAGATAAATCAGATATCACCATTTTTGCTTCTAACAAGACCATTTGGACATGAACATGGTTATATTAAGTGACATGTTTTATAAGGAATGTTCCCCTGACAACCATTGGACATTTCAGGGTCCTACGCATTGAAATAATAATACATGTATTTTGAAAAAACATGGAATTCAAATCTGCGATCCATGGTTTCAGAGACAATCACACTGCCACCAACTCTGAAGACTGCTGTCAAAAAACAGAAAATTTACCTTTGAGTTCCACCACTTCCAGGTAATAATCCAAGCATAACTTCAGGAAGGCCTAGACTGGTTTTATTATCTTTTAAAGCAATGCGGTAATGGCAAGCCAGCGCTGTCTCGAGTCCCCCGCCCAAACAGGCCCCTTGAATGGCTGCAACATAAGGCTTCGACGATCTCTCCATCCGGTCGAACAACTGCTGCCCTGTAGTGTAAAGAATAAATTACATATCAACATTGTTTTTGAGTCACTTTTATCCTCACTTCGCTCCCAACCCTGACTCCTATGTAACAATAACTTGCTGCACGTACATAAAGCAGTAAATTGTCAAATCAATATTAAACCAAATGTTAATGTAGCAACAACTGGTCAAGTATAAAAATATAATTCAGATGAGATATGTAGGTAATACTTGATATTTAAAACATGTGCTGTGCTTTTGCTGAAACATCTATTTCACATAATAACATACTAATCCACGTCTCGGCCAATGCCCTCTTCCCCACCAGGCCTGGCACACCACGGCCCTCATAAGCAATCTTTATCCCGAAGTTACGGATCCAACTTGCCGACTTCCCTTAAGCGTCAATTACATTGAGCTTCTTTACGAGCTGTTTGTTGGAGAATTTAAAAGCGGGCGATTCAGCTACTGCGATTTGATGATTACACACAAAACTTTCCATTCGCTGAGAAGCCACAAGCCAGCGACTATTTTGACAGATCCTAGTTCGTTTTTTTACCGGGAGGTTGCTACTGCGCAGATGCAGTAGGCCCACACGCCGGCGTGTAGCGTGTGAAGTCGACCGGCTTTCAACTTTTCTCGGTAGAATGTTTACAACCTGCTTGTTAGCTTGTTCGATGATTACTTCTTCTTCTTCGATGGCGCTACAGCTCAAGTCGAGCCCTGGCCTCCTCCACCGCTGTCCTCCAGCCGGAACGGTCCTCCGCACGTCTTTTCCAGTTCCTGATTTTTAGTATCTGGTTGGCATCTTTTGTAACATTATCACCCCATCGTGTGCGTGGCTTTCCCACTGGCCGTTTCCCTCCTGGTTTTCCTTCGAGGATCTTCTTCGGTATCCGTGACTCAGGCATGCGCTGGACATGGCCTGCCCAGTTTAGCCTCTGGAGTTTTATGAAGTTGGAGAGTTTTGAATCTTGGTATAAGCGGTATAGTTCCGTGTTGTACCTAATTCTCCACTCCCCACCATCATTCATGGGTCAGTATATCCGCCTAAGGATCTTTCTCTCAAAGCAATCCACCATTTCAGCTGCTTTCACATTTAGCGTCCATGACTCGCACCCGTATGCAACGACTGTGCGTATGACAGTTTTATAGAGCTGCGTCTTAGTTTTTCTGTGGACATTTCTGGATTTGAATATGGGCAGCAATGAGAAGTATGATTTATTTGCAGCGGTTATTCGGGCTTTTATTTCTTCCAGTTCCTCGTTTTCTTTTGTAATATTGGAACCCAGGTATGTGAACCGGTTGACAACCTCAAATTGATGGTTTCCAAAACTGGAACTTTGGCCGAGCCTACTCTGATTTTGTCGGCTTTGTACGATGACTTTAGTTTTGTTTTCATTTACTCTTAAGCCAATCTCTAGTGCGGCCCTTTGGAGGTGGTCAAATTCTTTCTTCACAATCTGTATGGATCTACCCATCATGTTGAGGTCGTCTGCGTAGCCAACCAGTTGGCTCGGTCTGCTTAATATAGTGCCGCTCCTGTTCACTTGAGACTTTCTGATAGCAAATTCGAGGGCTAAGTTGAACAGCATGGGAGCCAATCCGTCTCCTTGCTTAAGACCCCGAGATACTTCAAAGCCCTCCGTCCGTTGGCCATTCACCTTCACCTGGGAGAGTGTATTCTGCAGTGTGATTCTAACAAGCCTGACTAGTTTTGGTGGGATTTCAAAGTCCAGAAGGACAGTGAATAGTTTTTCCCGGTCGATGCTGTCATATGCCTGCTTAAAATCAATAAAGAGCTGATAAATGTCCACATCTGTTCGATGATTACACTGGGCGACTTTACAGGCAGATTATAAATTCGCCAACAAACAGCTCGTAAATAAGCTCAATCTAATTGACGCATTACCTACATTATTCTATCGGCTAGAGGCTCTTCACCTTGTCGTCACCGTTCAGGCAAAAGTCACTAACCCAAAAAACATCATTTCGAGATATCGCAATTTGAAAGTTTGGAGATGAAGGAAACATCAGATTTAATGTTTTTAAGGATTTATCTACATTACATAATTTTATCATGTCTTCTTAATGAATTCTTTGGGATACTTTTACATTTTGATGCTTGGAAGGTTTTGATGGAGGCAAGGTGGCTAAAATGTGGTTGTGTATAGAATAGACCCACAGAGGTCCTTTTTTTGCTTCAACATCTTTGATAATTATAGATATTTACATTATCAAAAAAGCAACTAAATTAACAATAACTGAAGCAACTCGATCAGCATAATGTGGCTCTAGATAGAATTACATTGTTGGCAACGCATCGCAAAGGAAATGATGAGAGATTGCAGTGAGCATAATTTTTTTACAATTCACGTTACCCCTTCCCAAAAATTTCTTTATCAGCAATGACTGATCATTATTTTTATCAGTATATGGAATCTTATAGTCGGTATAGGTCTCATTTTGATTTTTGTACTCAATAATATGTATGCCAAAATTCAATATGTATTAAAATAAACCTAACCTAGATATGTAATACAAAGCTCATAGTTCAATAAAAGTAAATAATAAATCAGCTATATTTTTATTTGTAGATTTATCCGACTCGTGGTATAAAATTCACAGTCCTCTCATTTGTCACCAGTCAAATATTTCGAGTCTCTTTCAAGAAAGTCTACCGTTTAACACAATGGATCGATTCTCCACAGCACAATGCAGAAAAATCGTATAATCAAACTATGAAATTGGCAAATTTTCGATGGAAAATTAAGGTCAAAATTCAGTAGAAACCATCGCCCAACTGAAGGCTGTATTCGCAAATTGATTAAAGAGAGACTCGTAGTGTTTTGGATTACCTGACACCTGTACATGTTTGCCCAGCCAGTTCACGCGAAAACATTGGAAAAATTTTAATTAATATTACACTCACCCCAAAGATATTTAATTAACCTTTCTAACGCGGCAACTGACTTTAGTCAGCCTATACGCGCAAGTCATCCGCGCGTCAGCTGACTAAAGTCATTTCGATTTTCGTTTGCCTAGTACTGCTTTCGGCCAGGCGCGAAAAAATCTAATATTGATTTAATTTATTCAGAAATCATCCTTCTCTTGACATCTGTCAATGAATAGCCTAAACTTTTGTTCTATCTAATTTAAATAAATATTTTTCGGGAGCGTGTCTTGGATAAAAAAATATCAGTCATCGGGCCAATTCAAACTTGCCGGGTATATAGTGTCTTATCGCTTCTTAGTGCATGTGCGCCGAAGATATTTGACTGACGCGTTTGTAGCGATACGAATTCGCGATATAATATGTTACATTGTTTTTTAGTGATTGAAAAACTATTTGGTGCATAAACTGTTATATAGAATATTCGAAAGTTACATTGATCAAAGTGAATTTACAAAACATTTTACAAAAGGAATGCTTTTTGAGATTGCATTCATTCGTCTACCTGCTAGTATATTATCCGCGAGTTAATAGTTTCGGAAAATAATTTGAACAAGGTGTAATTTAAATATAAAAGTCCGCGATTCAATATTTCTCTTTGTTTATTGTTGATTAACATTTTTAAATACTATTTTCTGATTATACTAATAGGTAAAACGGACAAAAGTTGTTTATTTACCTTAGTTATCAGTCATTTATAAAGAAAAGATATGTTAAGTGAATAAACATTTTCACACAATTGAAAATTTCTGTATCGGAAAAATTAAAAACATTTTGTGATAGCATATTGTGTGTGGTCGATATTTTGTAATTATTTTAAAATGGATATCCCTGGTAATTTGAGCGATGAAATGGGAGAAGCAATTCATGATCCTGATTCAGATTATGAATTGAGTGAAAATGAGTACTACGATGATTCAGATACTTCCAGTGCCCCATCAGAAAGTGCTGCTGCCGCCGCCTCTAATTTAAATGTAAATCGTAATGTTGACGATCTGTCTTCGTGGACTACTGGACCTTTCATACCAGTTGTTCACGAATTTGATGATTTCTTTTCTGGAGTCAGCCCGCACACAAATTTATCAGATAGCTCTAAAGAAATAGAATTTTTTGAGCATTTTTTGAATTCAAATATAATGGACAGAATCGTAATCGAAACAAATAACTATTATACAGAAGACATTAGAAGACAAGAACCATCGCCGAAATCACGAATGCATAAGTGGGTCAACACAGACGTCCCAGAAATGTACATTTTTTTTGCTGTAAGTATGTTGATGACTAGAAATCGTCACATCACAATAGAGGAACATTGGTCAACCGATCCACTCTTATCCAGCCAAATGTTCGGGAAAGTAATGCCAAGAGACAGATATACTTTGCTTTTGAGGATGTTGCACTTTTCGGATCCCAATACTCAAATTCCTGGAGATAAATTACATAAAATTAAAATTCTGATCGACCATTGCCGAGAAATATTCAAAAAAACAATGATGCCGCACGAGAACTTATGTATCGACGAGAGCATAATTGTTTTCAAAGGTAGATTGCTGTTTAAACAGTACATTCCTTCAAAACGCCACCGTTTCGGCATAAAAATGTTCGTTCTTTGCGATGTGATGACTGGTTATATATTAGATTTCATAATATATTGCGGGGAAGGAACAGATATTGTCGATGAGCAGGGACTTGGCATTTCGGGAGCTGTGGTAACGACATTAATGAACGAATATTTCGGTAAAGGTCATACTATGTGGACTGACAACTGGTATTCAAGCCCAGACTTATTTAAACATCTTCACGAAAAAAAAACAAATGCTTGCGGAACAGCCGAAAAAATCGAAGAAATATGCCAACATTTAGGAAGCTCAAGAAAGGAGAAGTGGAGTCAAAAAATAGTAGCTCGCTATTGGCTATAAAATGGCACGACCGGCGCGAAGTCCATATGTTGACTACATTGCACAATGATTCATTTACACCCACAGGAAAATTCAATAGGCAGACCGGAGAGCCTATACTGAAACCTACATGTGTTATCCAATATAATAAATGTATGGGATCTGTAGATAAAGCTGATATGATGTTAAGTACACTAAGTTGTATGCGAAAATCAATAAAATGGTACAAAAAGGTGGCTTTCCATATCATAGATCTGTTTTTATTAAATTCATATATTCTGTTTAGTACTATCACAGGCAAAAAAACAGGTCTAGCTAATTTTCAGTTAAAAGTAATCAGGCAAATATTTGAAAAATATCAAGTTCCAGCCACATCCCGCGCACAGCAACCCGTCGACCATCCACTGCGCTTATCGGCTAGAGCGATGGCAAAGCATATGCCGGACATAATTCCTCCCGCAAATAAACGGATAAATCCTTGCAGAGTTTGTCATCTTTGTGCGAATACAAAAAAAAAGCCGAAAACCAAAAAATATTCCATATACATGTGTTCCGAGTGTAACGTGCCATTATGCGTGTATCCGTGCTTTAGAGAATACCATGAAAAGGTGAACTATTAAAATATTTAAGTGTTTCAAAAATACTAAAATGACCTACCTACATATCAGACGATGTTGAAATTTATAAATTAATAACATTTGAAACTATGTGGATTATGTGTTCTATTTAGTGAATAGTGTATTGTCATGTTATCAAAATAAACCATTAATATTATCAAGTGGGGTGTAAAAAAGGATTTCTCATAATTTATTAAGTGGTCTGGGATTACGGTTGCATTAACTCTGAAGTTTTGAACACAATTCTGTCATCGACGCACTTGTCCGGAGCCGACACGTCAACAAAATGGCGACTGAAACGTAAGTCACACGCTTTTTGTATAACGCGGCTTGTTCGTCATTCTTTATCATAATCAGGGCACAAATGTTTATTTTTAAGATCGTTAAAAATATTACGACGATTCATAATCACCGCTGAACACTTAAAATATTTTTGATGACTGTATTTGTACATGTTTGACTGACATTTATTGTGATTTATCAATACTTGAAATCATGACGCGCTCTATTGTATTAAAGCGGTATTCTTGACGCTTTGAAAGGGTTAAGTTATTACGCCGTATATTTTGTCGACAAAATGACTCAGAAATATTCCAAATACACTATTATTACTTAAATCATTTGTACATTTCACAGCCAAAAAAGGGATTGTGTAAAGTTTCTGTCATAAATGTTGAGAATCAATGTCCTGGCTGACTAAAAATACTGTCAAGGCATTATTAAATACTTTTAAATTGTTATCATCTTTTCTATGCTCACCCATTTTGGAAACATTGGTGGCTTCTTCCGGAGTCTTGCACTGTTCCAGCATAGATATATCGGCTCCAGCGATGAAGCATCCTGGTTTTCCTGACACCAAAACCGCTGCATGAACCGATGGATCCGACTCCACCTCATTCATAATTTCTCGGAACTCATCTGTCACAGCTTTGTTCAATGAGTTAACCTGAAAATGTTTTCTGGTTTGAAACAATTCTAAATGTTTCACATAGGCAGATAAATCACCAATTTCCATATTTCTGGAATCTTTATAAAACTATGGAATAATATTTATTTAAAACTTTTATTAATTAAAGTAAAACACAATATCATCAAAACAACAATAAACCATGGAAATATTTTGTTAAAACGATTCCAAAATATCTTTAATCGTAATCAATGAATATTTATTTTCCTTGGTACATAAATTTTGCATTAATGGACGATATCTAAGTTACGTATGGTTTGTGGATGACATTGTCATCGTCTCAAGAGATCCGAATTACGTCCAAAATTTGATTCAAGAACTAAGTGAAAACAGCCACCATATAGATTTGAAGTTGTCTCGAAGACAAAAGTCATGATGAACCACTCAACTACACCTATCTCGGACAAGTGTCTATAGATGCTGGTATGCATTACGAAATTATCCACTGAACAAAGTTGGCACGGAGCGCATTCAAACGTCTGAACGTCATTCTCAAGAGCGACCTACATTGTGCCTCAAGTGCAGAGTGTTTAACCAATGTGGGCTTCCAGTGTTAATGTATGCAAGTGAAATTTGTTCTCTTAGTAACAAAGATATCCAGAAATTAAGAGTTCCATACTGTGGTATAGAAGGGTGCACGTTATGGCATCACGCGTAAAGACAGAAAAGGGATTGAGCCGATAAAGAAGTAAACGAGAGTATGCGACGTAATTAAGTATGTGTAAAATGAAGATGGGTCGGACACATAGCTCAAAGAAAGAATGACTGTTGGACGAATGCAATAATCCAGTGGTATCGGAGACATAACAGATTTATGATTTTATTTTTGTTTAAGGTGACGCATCAGTGAAACGCCAAATAATTTTCAACTGTACGGGCGACGAAATTTTGGACTCGCTGCCATTCACTGAGAGAATGTTGACCCGGGAACACGTCACTTTGCTGCGTGATGGCGACGGGTCAATTAATTCTAAAATCGTGTAAAGATGACTAAAAACGTTACCCATTTACTTTAAAAAGAAAACATGTCAATGAATATATTATTATTGTTACTAATAGAACAATAAACAGAACATAAAATGGACGTATGTTGGATTTATATGACAATTAATATTTCGTTTGACAGGCGTCATTTTCACCCGCCACCCGCAATCCGCGCATCGCCTAGCGACGATCTTTTTAGACCGTGCCTCAACTAATGCATGGCCTTAAGCAAGATGCATAGACCTGAAAACATGGAACAGATGTAAATGTCATCTTGGACTGAAAAGTTGTCAGGAATAGCTAAAAAAATTCCTCTCAGCCTGGATTCTGGACGAAAAATACAAGATTTTACAATTTACAATTGGAAAAAATCAGGAAATGTCCAATAAACCCGATAATATATAAACTATTTCAGCCAAGGAAATATGGTCATCGTAATGATAGGTATTATAAACGGTACACTCAAGACTAAAAGAAAGGTTAAAAAAATTCTATAAGTAGGTACCACAATGAAGTTTGAACTCTTATTATTTAACTGATAACTTTCAACAAAGTCACTGAAAATTGGTTGATGATAATAGGTACATAGTGGCTTTACAAGCAAGCATACGGAATAAAAGGCAACCAATATGATGGCCAGGTTAAATTGTTATCAGATGGTAGATAATATTAAACGATGTCACCCAAACATCATTGTGTAATAAGGCGATCGCCGATCTAAACTTTGGACAAACCTTTGAATCTGGAGAGTTTAGCGTAATGACATACACACCGTCGACGACTTTGCATTGTGTGTGAACTCTATCTTTGGCAGCCAATCCATATAACCTCACATGTGAAGCTGAAATTGAAGACATTCATTAATACTGTAATATTTCGAAGAACCTACTAAAAATATGCACGTAATTCTGAGTACAATTCGGTTCTTAACGCACGATATTTTAGAATAGTTAGTATTGACGTGTGGATGCTTTACCGAGAGCCGGGTTAAATGTAGAGTTGTTTTGGGATAGGCGGCTTAGCGCCCCAAAAAATCGCCAGCTTGCCATCACAGAACCTTCTGAGGCTTGACAAAATTGTAACAACCGGTCAACAGATTTTAATTTAATAAATAAAGGACTTTGACCCGTTGACGTAACTGACGTTCCGATCCAAAGCGAATGCCAATATTGCCAATGTATAATTATTATGTATGGCCAATGTGTATGTATATTATCTATGATTATTTTCTCACAATCTTCCAAAATAATTCTCTGTGACAAACGACTTTCTGCGACGTGAGTGTTGCAAGCCGTACTAAAATGACAGCTATGTTATTAATTTTGTACTATAATTTCGCTAGAAAACGTCTTTTGGTACGCTTCTAGTACGACATCAAATATATTAATTACGCCTAAGATACCTTCTATAATTTCAAAATTAGAAAAAGATTTATTTTACAAATATAAACTATTCAGCCTCCCCAAACCAAAGCGAATATTCGCAGCGAATTATTCGCCAATCAAGCTCGTATTGGCTTACGGGACAGAGCACGCTTGCGCGACCGCCTTGCGTCTTGAGTGCGAATTTGCAGCGAATATTCGCTGCGATTTTCGGGAACTCTGTCGACAGCGAATTTATTCGCGGCGGACAATTTCGCCAAGGGAATTAGTAAAATCAAAATGGCGAAGACATTGAGCAGCTGATCGAGTTGGTCCGGAAATATCCAATCCTTTATAATTTCTCTGACAGTGACTACAAAACATGAGAAAGAAAGATAAGATATGGGATGAAATTGGCAGGGAAATTGTTGAAAATGGTATGAAGGTCGTCATAATAATATCTTTTATCTTTGTCTAACCAAAGTATGTAAAGTTTTTTGACAGGATGAATACGCTATTATAAATAAATAACTTTAATCTAAGGTCCCGATATTTAAAAAATACATATTATTAATTTGCGTCATGCACAGCCTTTAATAACAGAAACTTTATAACTTTGATTGTTAGGGCACTGACAGTTCTAACTTATTGCGATCGTTTGACGTTTTGGTTTCGACTTACGAGCAGTCATATCAATAATGTTATAATTAGGTATCATTTACAATACCTACTTCAATCATATTCGGTATCGGTCACGTAAATACCCATTTTATATTCGTTGATAATATTTTTTTAGGTTAGATAGGTAGTCTTTAAGATTATTTTTTTGCATCTAACATTATGCAGCATAGCATTTCTATTGTAGCTAAAGATATAATATACATATAGGTAGATAAGTAGGTACTCCATGTCGTCATTGTGGTATTTTGTAAGGTTTTAGACCAAAAACCTTACATACTACTTACTATCGGGTTATTTACAGTAGGACATAGGTACCTAGGTTGTTTGTTTTTTGATCTCAAGAGACCTCAATCACAAAAACGATATTATGTACCTATATACCTACTAGGTATATATTTCCTTCATTATGTATAGGTATATTGAGCTAATAAACTGGTTTTGCCCAGTGCCGACCGCGAACCAAGATAATATCTACATGTTCCATGTACCTACCTAACATAACCAATGTTTTCTGTTTCACATTAATTTGTATACCTACCTACAAACATTTTAAACTTAATTGAGATGTTCTTAAACTTCTGTTCATGTAATATTATGTAGGTAGGTATATCTTGGTCTGCATTAGGCAATAAGATTAATAATTTTATGTGCATGTAAATATAAAGGTCAGGTACCTCCTCTAAGTACATAATATTATATTATCATCATGGATACCTACCTGAATGATGTTGGAGATATACTAATAAATGCTTTGTGATGAATTTAATTTTAGCAAAGATCTTCAACCTTTCAACGTAGGTACAAAGCACCAGAAGAAATTAAAAATGAAATCCCCGGCATTAACAGGAATAAAATAATATTTCATCATCAACATCAGTCGGGGTCATTCCACTGCTAGATGAAAGCCTCTTCTAGCTCCTTCTACTATTTTCGGTCTCTAGTTCTTCGCTGCTACATACTTTTATTGTACTTCACGTGAACAAAGAGATCAACTAAGTGAAGTGTCAATCAACAAAAGTGGCATTTGTGCACAATGTTAATGAATTTTCCAAAACATTAAGTGTGATAATATAATATACAAGGATGAATAAGGCGTGGGCGAGGGCCAAGGTCCATTTTATGATTCCTCTATTGATGTACCTATTTTTATTAAGAAAAATGTTTGCCGTAGAATGGGGTGAATACTGAATAGACCCTTTTTAAAATTTCTATTTTTCTGCTACACATTATTCGGACAAATATGAATGACTTAAAACCTGTTTCTATGGACATAATCATACTCTAAAATATTTTTCAACTACCATTTATTATCAAACAGCCAATTTTGTGTGATGTCTCTTTCTATCCAGCGTTGGGGTGATTATAGACATGGCGGGTGGATAGAATCGAATAATGGTAATTTCCTAATGTTAAAAATGTAATTAAGTACCTACTGTACATTACAAATTTATGTAGGTACATTTAAGTATGTAAATCAAAATCAAAAATATAAATTTAAATGTTATACAACACAGTATCATGTAAGTATTTAAAAAAACATATACTTACATAAACATCTATTTATCCAAGAATTATTTGATACTTGAATCTGTATTTTATATACCATATTCGATGGATGTATGTGGTGTATTTTGTAAAATATTTGGTATGTATTTATTATTTAACTAAGCGTATTTAATTTGCTACGTGACCTGTAGCTCTTTTATAATCACAAATTATTGTTGAATGTTCCGAAAATGAGTTTATGTGCCGAAACAGCTGTCAAGGTAAATGACTCATTAACAAAAATAACTATATTTCAAAACCATTATAATCCATCTACCATATAAACACCATTTCAAGTAATAAAGAAATAAAAAGTCACCTAATTAAATAATATTATACTAGAAAAAATATACTATCTATATACCCACTTAATTTTCATTTAAAGTTGTAAAACGCCCGGTTACTAAATAGAGGAAGGACAGAGTCTTCTGGCACGACCGAATCACATTGGAACGGTGTTATTGTCATTTGAAAGTAACAATACTGACACCTAAATGAGTCGCCTGCACTGCCAGAATCATCTGAACCCTGTCACCTATCTATATACAATTTATTGTTATTTTTTTTCATATTTGTCCATTTTATTACAATATCGTGTTACTTTTAAAGCTCATTGTAATTCTAATAATTATATAAATATTTTTCTTGTATTCTGTGCAAAAATGATTATTAAAACTTTCTTAACCTAAGCCAAGTATTTTTTATTGAATGATCCTGCAAAAAATTCAAGTACAGTTAAGTGACATATTTTGTTTCAGTGTATAAGCCATAAATAAATATACATAAATTATATTTAATATATACATGTATACTGTATGTATAGCCACGGTTGGTCTTGCACTTGTTGCTGTAGCTATGCGATCTGGTGTGGTCCATTATCCAAAAACACTCAATCACATCCCTGGTCAAACAGCGGGCAGCCGTGTAGTGAGTCTGGCTGGCCTATGGTGGCACTATAATGATTTCAATATACACAGTCTGTTAATTTGAATATGTTTTCGACTGAAAGTTGTAAAAATATTAGAAATCAGGATTTAAATAATTAAAAAACTGTTTCATTAAATATCATATTCATACCTATGCAAAATTTTGATTCCTTTGAAGTACCTGTACAAAATACGGATGAATATAAACCAAACAAAAATATTTGTTACTGGTACTGCCATAGTAAAGTAAAGTTTAACATACTTCCCTAATAAAACAAAATTCCCAATTCTTGTCGTTCTGTAGATGTTTCATTTCAGTTTTTACCAACGATCCACTAAATATGAATTGGTCATAAACACTCAAAGGAAATCTGGCACTCACTGCCAGAATGTCCATGTCAGACATGTCAGATACCTGCATAAAAATAAATGTCATGTTATGATATTTATTACGAATTTCACATTTACAGAAAATTTTCTGCGCTCATTTTTGAAAGTCTCCAAGTATGACGGGTATATTCGCACATGGGTGCAGTTAATGCACCCAATGATTTTCGGGAAACCTGCCCTTTCTTGAAGTCTGAAATTAAAAAATATTTTTACCGACACAAAATAATATTCCCGTTAAATTCTTATTGAGTAGGTAATTTACTTGTTGTGTCTATGCGCAGTTACTCTAGTTACATGACATGTACATTGTAATATTGTATAAATTGATCAGAGGGTATCAACACAACACTAAAGACTGTCAGCGCTGTATGGCGACTGTATGTAAGTATTACTAAGCACTGCTATTATAGCATCGGACACGTTTCCTATGCATCTGCTTACTGATGCCTGGCTCATTGCGCAGAAGACTTGGTCTACCCGTTTTTGGTACGCTCCCTCTGCGTAGAAACGCAAAATAGTCAAAACCTACAATTCAAATAACGGAGACATGTTATTTCAATAGCATATTACCTTCAAATCCTGTTAACCCTTCATGGTAAATGCTTATTTATAATATGTGCAGTTATGAAACTGAGTAAATCTATCTTACCTATGAGCCATGGCAATCTTGCCCTGTCATAAAGTAAGGTTATATTAAATGTCGATGTAATTTGTCGCACGCCATCTCATTATATCTTCAGCGTGTAATAAGCATTCAGAAGACGTGTACATTTTGTCAACACACAACTGTCACTTTGACATTCGTATATGTATTTAGTCTATGGCTGCATCCAATGCTGCCACCTTGTTTCAGATAATTAAAATACACTTTACGCAAAGTGGGTAAAAGTTGTAGCAATTCTGAAAGCGCTATAGTGTACGTGTATTTTTTATATTTAATTCATAAAAATTATAGAATAATTGGCGTAAAATATTAATAATATTTACAATTTTAAATCTGGCGCGTAAATAAAATTATTTAGTCTATGGCTGCGTCGCTGACGCTTTGGTGTGGGGCCAAACGCGAAATTCGCATCAAATCCAAGCGGTAGCGACAGCGATAGCGAGGGCGTTGCGAATTCGCTGCGAATATTCGCTTTGGTTTGGGGGAGGCTTTCAACCTTAACCGTTTGACTTGCATGCCAATGGAGCGCCGGCATAGCGATCACCGATGTAATATATATGCCAGCGCTCCATTGGCACGCAAGTCAGACGATTTACAACAGTCTTCGGACTTTTTTTTCGCGTGAAGCACCCTAGCTTCTAAACCAGGCTCGTTAAGATTTCAAACACGTTTGATATTTTACTCTCCGAGTTGCCAGCTTCGTCGGTCGATCACTATGCAAATTCGATTTGACATTACGCGATCATTCGGACCGCAAAAAAACTGTAATTGTTTTAAACATTTTCATTGATTAATTTGTTAATTTACACATTAGAAAATGAGAGATTTATCAATTATTTTTTTATTTGTATTTATGAAATAAGTAGGTACATAAAAGAAAACGTAAAACTTGTGTTGTTTTCACTGCTATATTATTTTATGCAAGTCTAAATATAAATAACACAAAATTATAGGATTATCGGAAGACATTACGATAATCGCAACTTTTCACTTTTGACATCTCGACTTTTTTATTCGTTTGTTCATTTTCGTTTGTTTATTCATTACCAGCAGGGCATGGACAAATCGGACGATTTATTGTCCTCGGACTTTTGGCTCGCCAATGAAGCGCTGGCAGTACAGACCTTCAAACTTATCTGAAGAAGAAATGGGGAGCTACTATCGAAAACTACCCAATCACGACTCGTAACTGGCAAAATTTGACATTCGAATGACGTTTTTCAATATGGCGTCCTATTGTAGTTCGTAGTTATATTTTTAGCCATTCTCCAGATAAGTTTGTAGGTCTGTAACATCGGATATGATGTTTGGATATTTCACAATATATTTTTTCCGATCACATGATAATAAAACCTTTTTAAGATGTCATCCTCTTTCCCACAAATTTTGTTAATTCTGATAAACGTCATACATAATTGTGTTCCTTCTCATTCTATGTACCACAGGAAAAAGTCGCCTGTTTTTTCTTAAATTGAAAAAAAATATCAATAGTATACACATAGAGATTACGAGTCCAGCTCCACAGAACTGTTCCGGACAGCAGCAGCTGTTAAAGCGAAGATCGCTTGGTGGTGGCCGACAATTTTATATGGTATCTACCTACTTAGTGAATACACTCTGACTAGAAATTGGAATGAAATTATTATTTGATTGAAAATGAATTCCCAAGTTCTGAATAGTATTGCTTCAAAATAAATACCCTAGTAGTATGTAATAAATCTATTAAAAACATTGACAACTTTTAGAATAAATCAAAAGAATTAGTCGGTAATTGAACAATATTAATTTTTCAATCAATTTATTATGTCGTAAAATAGTCAAAAATATTATTCGACTGGTCATAGTAAGAAATTGGTTATTTATTAATTGAATGTTGCCTAAACTGTGTAAATGACCGTTATTTTATATATTTTTGTTCACTTTTCTAGTTCATAATGTATGTGTTAAAAAGTGACAAAACATAGAAAATCGTAATAACTATATCCGGTCAAAATAGAACAAAATATGTCATAAATATTTTCTTATAAATATTTATGAATATATAAATATCCTGAATATTTAATTTGTTTTTATTATTTTGAAAATGTTATAGGATTATCCACAAGTCCAGTTTATTGAGACCATCCTTCGTCGAGTTCACCGGAAGTTGCAGTGTTCATTCATGTTCGCCGATTTCTGGCTGGTGTAAAAGTATACGGTATCGGTTAAATAAAAAAGTGCTGCACAAAATTACAAAATGCACTCGGAAACTAATTTACAGTTAATTCAAATACTCGAAAAGACTATATCTCCAGGTATGTTAATTAAAAATATCGATTTATTGGCACATTAAGCCCTTTACAAGAATGTCAGTTGAACATGTTCATGTCTGACTCATGGCGTAATCTCGTGCGGATATTATTTGTTGTTTCGGTCAATTGTGAAAACGAATGCGATGAACCGGTTAAATGCGGAGAGGATTGACTGTTTCGTCTTCACTGGAAGCTGTCAAACTTCGAGAATGACTCGGTTCGATGTGTCAAAATCTTCCGGAAAGTTCGGTGATCTTAAAAACAAGGTCCAGAAATGTCTCATATTTGCCGTCCACATTATTGGTTTTTACCTAATAAGCTTTCTCATTGTCAATTTGCCAATCAATCAGCTCGGGATTAGTTATGATAAGTGGTTTTGGGTAATTATTCACGTCTTATTTCTCTGAACAATTTTTCACAATTTGTATACTTGTATGGCGGGTATGTACGTACCTACTTAGTCCCAGGCACATTGCAGCTGTCATTCCGAAATGAACAACTAAATTAAAATTTATTGTGTTAACACAATATACTGAGATAGTTAATATTTATAATCACAGCAATAATATGTACTTGAATTATAGGCATAGTAGTGTATTAATTTTCTTGTAAACATAATAAGTATTAATTCACTTTTTTTAGCCTGCAATTTAATGTGCTATTCAGTATGCATACAATGTGGTAAATTTGCATTAAACAATATAACAATATTTATATACCTACAATACAATTTATATACATATTTGGCATTTTTATATACATATTTGGCATTTTTATAGTACTCCGTATCGTCATATTGGTTATCGTGTTTGAGACCAAAAACCAAACACAACCTGCTGAAAAACAACCAAAAACATACAAACACAACCTACGTATTTTTGGGTTACAGTATTTCGTGTTTTTGGTTTGGTTTTTGGTCTCAAAACACCTTAACCAAAATACTGATGTATACAATTTAGCCCATATCTGGAAAACGAGCGTTATCGTGATAACGCTGTTTTTTGGTGAATCGGTTTGAATTACGCGGCTTACACCTATGCATGCACTCACCAAATATTATTTTGATATTCTAACAAGAGGTGGCAGTAGACAGTCTAAACTGACCATGTGTTGCACGCAGTTTATCCGTAACTGAAATATTTAACTGCCAATATATCTCGAACGCCGTTTTCAGGATAATGCTCATTTTTCGGATATGGGCTCAATTATTGCCACATATTTATATGTTTATTGTTATAGCATACTAGGTTGATAAAATAGGATATTTGTAATTGTTCCTCAGATTACATGGGTGAAAGATAATTAATATGAAAGCATAATTATTAGTGACTAGGATGGGTAATTCTTCCTAGTTTAGTCAAAAGTATAGCAAAATGTAGTGTTACAGTACGGCCCCTACACAATGTACAAATGACTTCTTGAAATATTTACGCAGTGATAAAGGATGTTAACAATTAGTACTTATTTCAGGTCTTTGGTTCGTTATATTGTGTCCTGAGGACACGATATGTCCACACAATGTATTATTAATACGGTGGTCTTAAATTCAGTGCAGGAACGGGTTGAAGTTTGGAGCTTCCGAAACTGTGGATCATGTTTGTGGTGGCTTTGTGCAGGAATGGCGCCGCTTATATTTTTCTATTCCCCAGAGTGAAATTTAATTTAACACAAAAAAAATTATCTATAATGTAGATACAATGCTACCGTATTTCGATTATTCACTAAAGATGTCAAAGAACGCAGTATTTCCCATGGATAAGATGGATTAATGTAAGAACCTGTCCACATGCCAAAAATGCGTTGCGCCCAGATGACGCGTATTACGCGCGAGTAGCAAAAATGCTTTGCGCTCAGTATTCAACATGGAAACCGAGGAAGCGGTAGTTAGAGGTGGCGGAGTTGTATCGGAATTTTTGCTTGATATCGGAGAGCGGATTAAAACTAGCACGTGCTGGCGATGTTACTGGGCGCAATAATTGGCGGCTTAGTACCTCGACTCGTGCACAACACGCGCGAGGTCGAGAGTCTGGCGTATGCCCGGCGCACTCCGCGCAAAGAGTCATCACGCGCGAGCGCTTGTGGACAGCTGCATTGGGTCACATGTACCTGGAGAACGCGCGTAAAAATGCGCCATGCGGACAGGCTCTAAGACTATGATAAAATACCTACGATCCCAAAGTTACAGGTTTATACCTATGGCATTAAGATATGCAATTGGAAGAATTCTGCATTCTTTCAAAATATCACCTAAGGTAGTTAATTGTAAGAGAACTGTAATAAACAAAGCGATAGTCTCAAACACACTGGTGATAAGAATGTCAGGCAGATTAGGATAAATGATAATATTAATAATATATTATAGAGATCATTATGTAGATATCTTTTCATAAATGTCAGTCAAAAGAAGTTAGTTGCGGGAAACGAAACTGTGTGGCCACTCGATTATTTAATAGATATTTATTGGGAATACGTTGTCCGATATTCAATTCTGTAATAAAAACAGTGATAAAGTAGTAAATAAATTATTCATTTAAAATTACTCAATTTATACTGTACAGTTCAGACACTTCCACACTTCTTGACAATTTCAAATTTTTTAAATTATTATAAGGGAATAAATATTTTAAAAATTGGTCATAATACTGACGTGTGACGCAATGTGACGTCACTTTAGTGCTATCACCGCGACTGGCGCATTTCGAGTCGTTGGCTATTAGATATAATTAACGTGTTATTTAAATGTGGTAATTAAAAGGTCAGCAGTGATTGTGTTAACTAACATATTTAGCAACTGTCATCGTATTTACGTTCATGCATGCAAATTGATGTTATTTAGTTTGAAGGTAATTTGATGTTCTATGAGTGCTCGTCTTAGTCATCAAGATCCCTCGCAGTCAGTCAGTAGCAAATACTAAAGAGATGCGGTTCAAGCAGACTTGCTTAATTTGTTTGTTTTTTAGATAAAAATGAACTGGAAACAGCAGAGAAGTTCCTGGTGCACGCGGCTGCCACGGACTTGGCGCAGTTCATCAAAATGCTGTCGGAGGTGTTGGCACAGGGCGGTAACAGCCAGGTGGCGCGCATGGCCGCTGGACTCCAACTTAAGAACCACCTCACATCCAAAGATGCCTCCCTCAAACTCTCCTATCAGCAGCGCTGGCTCACTTTCCCTGACCAAATCAGGTTCTACATAAAAAAAAATGTAAGACTCCTTTGTTGTATCTAACTGGAATGCAATCAGGAGTTTCCACCATGAGATCACCCAATCGCTTCGATAAAAATGTATGAGTGATATGTTATTTGGACATCCGCACGGAGCGACTTACCGCAGTGCCTTATTATAATTATGGCCTTATGACTTTAGACGGGGTCTTGCTAGTGACACTTCGAGCACAAGCACCGTATGACCAATGTCCATTGTATATTGCGGTATTCGTTTAAACCCAGGTGATCTATCTATGGTGGATATCAGCTTGATGTACTACCATGGTGAATCATAACGCTCACAAGCTCATAATGTGAACTCATACAGAGTTTGATGCAAGCATATCTATGGTGTGAGTTGAGGTGGCAACGGTAGCGCTAGTGTCAGAAATTAATATGCAATATGTAGTTGTGTAGTGCAGTAGTGGCCAAACCGTGGTGCATTGGATGATTACAAGTGGCCCATTGCATCTTTGCGCCTACTCTTTATTTTGAAGTAGGTGTCATAACTGAATCCCATTTTCATATTTTCAACACCTGAGTGCTCTCAGTTCAAGTCATACAGCCTTCTTACTCATCAGTTCGTCCCATTTATTTTGACAGTTTACAATTAATTGTAGGATGTGAACAGTGTGTGTGTATGTATGAGAGAGAGAAAACTGCATGCTCGCATTTATAAACCCATTTTCACTTAGTGAACAAAATGTAATGCAGATGCCTAGTAACATACAAATGGAACTGATTGATTCAAAAACAAATTTATTCTCTATTGAAAATGAAATTTGATGAGCTTTTTCCAGATCAAAATGCTTCTGACATAATTAATTTCTGGCCTTCATTACCCTGTGAACATTTCCCAGAGCTAAGCAAATTTGCAAAAAGTTATATATGTCGCTTTGGATCAACATACAGATGTGAACAAGCATTTTCATCCATGAAATTGATTAAAAGCAAAACAAGGTCCCGAATAACTGATTCAAATTTGAAGAATTTTCTGCTGCTTTCAGTAACAAATTTAACACTGAACATTGAAAGACTAGCAAAATCCAAACGCTCAAAAGCTCTTAGTGCTCCATCCCGCTCAGAGCTCTGTCTCTCTCTCTCATCACATCCAATAACTGTGGTTCAGAGTTATCTTCACCAAACGAGACTCTCCGGCAGCTGTAGCACCATCAGCGGGGTTCCACGACAGCGATCACCCTATCGTCCAAGAGATCATTTCTTACTATTGTATATTGGTGCTCCAATAAATGTGTGTTTTTTAAACTGGCATAAATTGATTAATTTAATTGCGTGATTGAGTTATTTCTTTTCCTCTCCTAAGCGAAGCAGATCCTACCCCTATCCTTATTTTACAACCCCAACCGTGAACGTAAGAAGGTAGAAAAGGTGTTTGAGTTGTATGGCGCATCTGAACTCGTCTGAAAAAAATTGGCGCATGGTATGCAAAAGGTTGGCTACCCCTGTTGTGTATCTTACTATGAACCAATCTCGACCTGCGTAAAAAAGATCAAGCCTGACAGTTCATATTCATTTAGTGCTGACACTGCGACTGGCGCGTTTGCGTTACCTGGCCATTCTATATAATTAACATGCTATTTAAATGTGGTAATTAAAAATTAATTAACAGCTCAGCAGTGATTGTGCACAATCACTGCTGAGTTGTTAATATAAGTGATATGTTAAAATAATCCTGCTAAGCTCAGAAAAATCACTACTTTGTTGTAAACAATTTTTTGTGAAATAGAACAATGGTTCACAATCTTTCAGTTCTGGCAGTTTACCCAGTAGTCTAATGGCTCATTTTGTATGGAATATTGATTTGACAGGTCTTTCCACTTGACCTACTTACTGATTGTCTCCATTTTGCGTCAATCGATAATTGTGATGAATGCCTTCACAGAACAACTCAACGTGTCACAAATGTTATTCTATTTGTCATTGTAACTTATTTTGTTTTAGATATTTGCCGCATTAGGAACAGAAAACAGCAGACCGAGTTCTGCTGCGCAATGCGTGGCTTATGTGGCGGTGGCCGAGTTGCCTGTCGGCCAATGGAACGACCTCATCGCTCAATTAGTGGACAATATCGTCAACCCACAGTCTACGGAAATGCAAAAGGAAGCGTCACTCGAAGCTATCGGTAATACATCTTCTCAATTTACTGTTAACATTCATTCTACTCCAGATCTTATAGTTCGAATTGATGAGTGGATATTTAATCTACCTTTAAAATGTAATGGTTTTATTAATTATTATTCATGCCCCAGTATTATCTTAAAGATGCCAAAGTAGTTGACAAGCTTATGATCCAATATTTTCTCCTCAATCATTTTCTAATGATTATCAAAAAAGTAGGTAAGTAAAAAAAGTATTCTTTGGTACTTATTCAAATTACTTATCTTTGCAAATAAGTAAATGAAGGAGAAAAACATCTATAATATAATGTGATTAATTTCCTATATTAAGCGTGTGATTATTTATTAGTAGTTGTTATCTTAATAGAAATGTCACATCAATTTTCGATGTTTTATGAATTCCAGTGCCATCTTTATATTAATAAAGCCTGAACATATCGTTTTGCACAAGCAACGAGTGGTCCACTATTCAGCTGTCAAAATCAGATCCCAGATTGCTTGACATATTGATTCCAATTCTTGTTTCAAATTGAATTATAAAAAATTCTCAAATCAAATATATTAACTACCAGTGTTATTTATAAATACTATACATTCCTGTTATTCATCAGCTGTCAAAGTCAGACTAGTCCTTCACACAAAAACCGGTGGTAATATTGATTTCCAAAAAATGTAGCATTGATCTATGCAGAAGGTGTGTTAATGCTAGTGTATTATTTATCATGTAACTCATCTATCCAAATCAAACCATTCCCTGTGTGAACACGACGGATGCGTCAGTATGAGCACTCTATACAACAATGACAGGCAATGACAGGTCATCCATAGACAACAACGGGAGGGGCGGAAAAGTAGGACCAGTCGTTTTGTATGTATCGGCTTTCTACTTGAGTCGGCAATGTAAATTCTCAATTTGAAAATATACTGACACCTCAAATAAAGGAATCTTTTATAATTGGGTCCCGTAAGAAAACATAATATGACAATCATTCTCCTATTAGTTTGACAGATGAGTACAAGTGTCGTATTTTCAGATTATATTTTTGTAGTAATTAATGACGAAATACAATCCTTTTTTATGGTTAAACCTATTGTACACCACTGCCCTGTTTTAAGATTTAAATAAAAGGATTGATTTGTGGTATATCGAATATATAGAAAGTATTAAACGACATTATAATTAATTTGTGACATGATGGACGAAAAGGTATGAAAAAGTATGGTCAGATAGAATACGCATTTTTGAAAATGTCAATTTCTTTAAGAAATTACTCGATTCAAATTGTAGAGATTGCAAAAATCAATGTGAAAATATTAGAAAAATCAAAAAGACAATGTTTAAAAAAGTAATTAATGTGTTATCCCAAGAGATTTTTGAGTAATTATAGGGATATTCGTTTTGGGCAGTAAGTCAATCGTCACAATGCCCTATAGCTGAGACAGGAGGAGTGAGGAGGTGTATTATTTTTTGAACCTATCTGCCATACACATGACAATAGTTTAATTATATTCTTTTACTAGATACAAAAACAAGAGAGTTATGCAGGTTTAGTGGTTATGAGAGAGGTGGAGGGGGGAATGAAATTGGGATACTTGAAAGGCATATTTTGGACTTAAGACTATAGGATATCTCTGAGTAGCTGTTACTAAAACAAGCAAGTTTTTAGGGAGGACTTAGTTGACAGCAACATTAATTAGGTCATCTTTCGAGTTTTTTTTTGCAGTATAATTATTTATCTCAACTCGATTCGTGAGGTTAAGTCGATGACCCTTGTCACATAGATGTAAAAATATGTAAGACTGATTGTAATTTCATGTTAAGGTGTGAATTGATTTTTTCAAGTTCTAATGTTGCCGTTTTTATATATTTTTAGGTTATATTTGTCAAGATATAGATTCGGAAGTTTTAGTGGAACAGTGTAATCAGATTTTAACAGCTATCATTCACGGCATGAGATCCAGCGAGCCGAGCAATTATGTCCGCCTCGCCGCCACGATGGCCCTTCACAACTCTTTAGAATTTACCAAAGCCAACTTTGATAAGGAAAATGAAAGAAATTTCATAATGGAGGTGGTCTGCGAAGCTACACAGTCTGGAGACGTGCGGATCAGTGTGGCCGCTCTGCAGTGCTTGGTAATTTGTTTTCAATTTGTGCAATATAAACAATTATTCTTTATTTCGTGTTTTTGCTTTTCTACATGGGCTTATTTTCAATTTTAATTTCAAATTATTTTTTTAACATTTTTTCGACATTACAATTTATAAATTTAAGACATTCACAACATGACATGAAACATTTTTATTACACTGATTGCCTCTGCTCAATTTTTATAGTTATATTTCAGTACGTCCATGTGCAGTGGTGTTAAGATTTTTTAGGTTTATTAATTTTTAAACGCGTTTACAAAACCATTAGTAAAATTAATGTTACATGGACGTACTGAAATATGACTATATTCTAAAACATTAGAGTGAAAGGTTAAAAGAATACTATTTTATGTAATAAAAATATTTTATGCAGTCATCAAATGTTTAAAATAAATATAAAGGATAATAAGGCTTTAAAATTATATATATAGATTATCTACAACGTTTAAGGAATGTCCAGGGTTATGCTCTGAAAATACCATAAAAGCACCATTTTGACCAACGCTGAGCATGTGGGCCCTTAACAGATTTTTTGTTTTTATGAGAAATGGATGTCAGCCACTTGCTCAACCTATTTAACTCCATACCCTGACTCATACACAAATTGAAAAACAATACGTGTTCTTGTCAGACCCAGGATTTGAACTTGGGACCCACGACGCTATAGGCCGACGCTTAAGTCGTGCGTTAAATTGATACAGATACAGTTTATTGCAATGATACTAATATTGACATTATGAATAGCAACAAATTTATGGGGACATAATGTAATAGCAATAATCATAACGCACTCCCACCATTGGTGGTAATTGTTTGTCAGCACTTCTTGTCAGATTGATGACTTCTTTAATTTCCTAAGATTTCATTATAAATTTTAATCGTTTTCTGTTATTCTGCGCAGTCGAAAATCCGACGATCGATAACATATTGATATAGATTCTGAAACAATAATTTAAAAATGTAATGTCAAAAAATAAAGTGACAATGGTCGCCATTTCCACCTTAGTAAGAATGTGCAAATATAATATTATATAGACATTTTATATACGTAATTTACCAAAACGTAAACTTTATATATCTTTGTTTGCATTGGCATTATTAAACTGAAGTCAAAAGGTGATTACGCTTCATTTAAGGTAGGGATCCCTACTAAGCTAAGTACGTTGGTTTTGAATGCGGAAAATTGGCCCCGCCATTCATTTATTAAAGAATGGGTTGCCAGGATGGAAACACCACGGCTACCGAGTAGCTGACTTAATAATAACAATAAAAATAAGAATTGCCCTAAGCAATTATTATTCTACTACCAGAATGTTCGGGGCTTGAAAACAAAATCTGTCGATTTTTTGAGCAATGTTTTGACTGATGACTATGACATCATAGGGTTAACTGAAACATGGCTCAATGATAGTGTCTTTAGTCGTGAATATTTTGGAAGTGAGTACTCAGTCTTTAGCAGGGATCGAGACTCCGGCGCAGGCCACAGGCAGGGTGGGGGTTGTCTTTTGGGGGTAGTATGGAAGGGTTACAGGCCGAACGTTTCAGTGCTTTGGAGACTCAAAATGAGGACCTTTGGGTGAAACTGACCTACGACGGAGACACTATTTACGTTTGCGTCATTTATTTTCCACCAGCAAGTGACTTGGAGGTGTATAAGTGTTTTATTGAGAGTATGCTATCTAATATCAACTTAATTGGAGATAGAAAGATTATTGTAATGGGAGATTTTAATCTAAACTCAGCACGTAGTGGTAAAAGAGTCAGCGATGACCTTGAATTTCTATCTTCTGTTTTTGGATTTTCTCAGCACAATGATGTCTCTAACTCTAGCAATGGACTTTTGGATAGGGTATTTAGCAATATCGACTTATCGCTTTCACGATGCACATCTCCTCTTGTACGCGAAGATGTGTATCATCCAACTTTAGTTTTTCTGCTCAGGTTTCGGTCGACTCGTCCGCTTCAGTCCAATTCCCTCTTACAAAACCAACCAATTCGGCGGGTGGAGGTTTGAAGGCGGAAACTTCAAGCTACTTTACTTATTGATGAGTGAAGTGGACTGGAGTGAGTTGCTCGAGATTTGTGATGTGAATGAGGCGGTACAATGTTTTTACAATATTGTGTATAATATTTTTGATCAATGTTTTTCGAGGAAGTCGCCATGTCGTGGTGGAAGGCGATACCCGAGGTGGTTTTCTCGGGAGATTATTGGGGACATTAAGGTCAAGCATAACTATCATACAGTATGGAAGGCTGGGCATGATCAGACTGACTATATCATGTTTAGCATCTATCGTTAGAAAGTGAGACAAGCTGTTCGACGGGCCTATCGAACATACCTATATGGAAACGGTAGGAGATTCCATTCGCGAAAATCCTAAATTGTTTTGGAATTACGTAAAATCGTTAAGAAGAGATGGTGGGTTTACTGATAGGATGAGTTGGAAGGGCGAAGAGGTGACCGGACATGGAGTGGCAGAAGCATTTGCTGGTCATTTCAAGTCTGTCTACGCAAGTAGTATTCCAAATCTGGATGGGCAGGAAAACCGTCATGTGGTGCCCAATCCGTCGATATTTTTTTCAATTAATGAGGGCGATGTACTTCAGTTTATTAAAAAACTGAAGAATACTCGCTCTTTGGGATCTGATTATGTTCCTACATTTTTTTTAAAGGGTTGTATTGACTTCGTTAAAGGCCCGCTTTCATATATATTTAATCTCGCAATGGAGACAGGTATCTTCCCGGAAACGTGGAAGATGTCGAAGGTTACTCCAATCCATAAGAGTGGTACAGAGTCATCAGTGGAGAATTACAGGCCGGTAGCTGTTCTCTCTGCACCAGCAAAAGTTCTTGAGATGATCATGCACAACATGATTTATCCAAAAATTGAGTCATTCATAATAAATGAACAGCATGGATTTAGAGCAGGCCGATCAACGGAAACTAACCTGATGGTATTTACCGATTATGTGTCATCGGCACTGGATAGAGGCCACCAGGTTGACTGTTCTTACAATGACTTCTCGAAAGCATTTGACAAGGTCGATCATGACATCCTAATGGAAAAACTCCAACTTATTGGATTGTCGGATCGATTTTTGAAACTATTCGGGAGTTATTTTAGGAACCGTCAACAATACGTATCGTACGGCCTTTATCAGTCACAGACCTTTTACACATTTTCTGGTGTCCCCCAGGGCTCAAACTTAGGGCCGTTGCTGTTCACGATTTTTATAAATGACATAGCATTGGTAATAAAAAATGCTATGTTTTTTGTTGTTCGCTGATGACTTGAAACTCTTTTTGGAAGTTGTCACCTTGGACGATTGTCGTCAGCTCCAACTTGATATAGATAATGTATTAAATTGGGGCAGGCGTAACAAACTAGAATTCAATATTGATAAATGCAATCTTTTATCGTTTACCAGAGCCTCAAAAGTGTTGTTTTTCCAATACTCGATGCATGGCAGAGTTCTGTCACGAATATCATCTGTAAGGGATCTTGGCATTACGTTTGAGAGTAAACTGACATTTATTAGCCATATAGTTACCATTTGTAACAAAGCGCTTAAAATGTTGGGCTTCGTCATGCGTACTTCCCGGGTCTTTTCAGATGTTACGGTATTAAAACTTTTATTTAATTCTTTAGTTCGAAGCAGACTTGAGAGTGGGTCTATTGTTTGGGCACCGCACCAGTTGAAGTATGGCCTTATGGTGGAGAGGGTACAGAAGAAATTCTTGAGACTCCTTTACTTGAGGTTGTATGGATACTATCCGTGGCTTTATCCAACTGACTTTCTCTTAGGCATGCTTACATACTGCAGTCTGCAATTTAGAAGAAATCTTTATTTAGCTACGTATTTTTTTCGACTTATACAAGGTATAAATGAGAACTCTGCCATTCTGGGCAGTGTTGACCTGTGTGTCCCTGATAACTATCTTAGAAATAGAGACCACCAGTTGTTTATTCTCCCAAGGTGCAGAACCAACCTGCCACTGATAATGCCAATTGGGAGAGTGATAACTATGTTCAACGAAATTGCCTCGGGTGTTGATATATTCCACCTACGTGAGAATGAGTTTAGGTGGATGTTGTTTTATAAAATCTTAAAATAGGGTCTGCTTAGCTCATCCGGTGTACTTCCTTGTACCTATCTAATTCATCTACTGATATATCTCTTTTTTTATGTAATACTGTTATATTTATATATCTTTGTTTCTAAATGTCATGTTGTGAACGTCTTAAACTTATAATTTGTAATGTCCACAATATGTTAAAAAAAATAAATGAATTGAAAAAGAATTTTCAAGGGACACACAAGCCTATAATATTATAAATATAATATAGGAAAAGTAGACTTACCCATTAATTTATTTTATCAGCTGTTGAAGTGCAAAACCTTTTCATCAATATGGTTTAAAAACGCCGGACATCAATATTATTTTGACACTATTCGATAATATTGTTTTATTTTATTTACGCCCAAGTCAACTCGAAAAATATTGTCGATTGCTTTTGTTTTGGAAACATGTAGAATTGATATATAATTTGAAAAGAATCACATGAAATCAGTGACAAATAGTCTCGCAGCTCGAGATTGGCTGGGTCATGGCTGATCTCTGATTGGTCATTGAACTGGCCTTGTAGCATTGCGACTTCATGGTGACCATACTGTCATCTATTAAGGTGATTGAGCATTTCTGATATTTGGTCACGATCGCTGTATGGAAGATACATCCCCCTGTCGCAACCTCCGGTATTTGTAATGCAATTGCCAAAATAGATTGGTCAACCATCCTCTGTCATTAGAAGTCAATTATTGAGCAACTGTGCATCGATTTTCCATCATGATGGTTTTGGATTCATGTTTCTAGTTTATTAATTATTTTACCCCGACTGATAGTTGCTCTTTACTATTTATGATTTCAGGTGAAAATATTATCGCTCTATTATCATTTTATGGAACCGTACATGGCGCAAGCTTTATTTCCCATTACCCTGGAAGCCATGAAGTCTGAAATAGATGAGGTGGCACTCCAAGGAATTGAGTTCTGGTCCAACGTCAGCGATGAAGAGATTGATTTGGGCATTGAAGAATCTGAAGCAATGGAAACAGGTGATCTTAAAATTTAATTGTTTATGTACAATGTGTGGCAAAAGGCTAATCGCTGTTCACAGACAAACAGAGAAATTAGATGGACCTCCGCAAGGTGGTAACAGAAATATATGAGAAAATGTTAGGATGTTCGCTTTGTGCTTTGAATCCACGAATAAAAAATATTAAGATTGAAGTTATAATCATTAAAGTTTCCTTTGCGGGGTGGGGTGGTGCCAGATTACTAGTCTTTGAAGCCACGGCATGCAAATTCTGCACCTGGAAAAATCTGTTTCTAAAATTTTATCCAGAGTTGTCAATACTACATCATTAATGCTCACGGGTAAGTGATGGGTGGTAACATTTTGACATCACAATTTGATTGTTTACACGGGTGCGTTTGTGGTGTTTGCAGGTTGTCCGCCAGTGCGGACGTCCCGGCATTACGCGAAGGGCGCTTTGCAATTCCTGACGCCAGTGCTGATCCACAAGCTGACGAAGCAGGAGGAGGCGGCGGACGAGTGGAACCCGTGCAAGGCAGCCTCCGTGTGCCTCATGCTGCTGGCCAACTGCTGTGAGGACGAGATCCTGCCGCACGTGTTGCCATTCGTGGAGGAGCATATCAAATCAGAGGAGTGGCGGTTCCGCGATGCCGCACTCATGGCCCTGGGCAACATTCTTGGTGGACTGCAAGCGGAAACAGCCAAGCCTCTGGCAGAGCGTGCCATGCCTGTGCTCATCGAGCTTGCATATGATCCCAACGTGAATGTGCGCGACACCACCACCTGGACTTTGGGCCGCATCTGCGAAGTGGTACCCGACGCTGTGCTCAACGAGACCTACTTCAAACCGCTGTTGGAGTGTTTGGTGCATGGGCTTTCGGCAGAGCCGCAGGTAGCCGCCAACGTGTGCTGGGTGTTCTCGGGGCTTGCGGAAGCAGCTTACGAGGCTGCCAAGGCAGCCAGTGACACATCAGCTCCTGACACCTATCTGATGTCAGACTGCTTCGGCTTTATTGTGGAGCGTCTGCTGCAGAACACGGACCGCAGTGACGCCTCGCAGAACAACCTGCGCTCGTCGGCATATGAGGCACTCATGGAGATGGTGAAGCACTCCCCAAAGGATTGTTACGGCACAGTGCAGCAAGCCACGGTGGTGGTTTTGGACCGACTGCAGCAGGTGTTGGCGGCAGAGAAGCATGCCAGTGCGCACGGCGAGCGCTCACACTTTGATGAACTGCTCGGCTTACTGTGCGCTACGCTGCAGTCCCTGCTGGTCAAGGTCACACCTGAGGACGCACCCCAGATTTCCGATACAGTGATGGGCGCCGTGCTCACTATCTTAGCATCCAACGGCGGCAAGGCCGAAGGTGTGCAGGAGGAGGCCATGCTGGTGGTGAGCGGTCTTGTAGAGGTGCTGCAGGATGGTTTCCTCAAGTATATGGACGTATTCAAGGTCTACCTATACATGGGGCTGAAGAACCACCGCGACCACCAAGTGTGCGAGATGACTGTGGGGCTGGTGAGCGACATCTGCCGTGCGCTCAAAACGCGTGTGCTGCCTTACTGTGACGAGCTTATGACGCTGCTGCTGGAGAACCTGCAGGACGGTTCTATCCGTCGCTCTGTCAAGCCGCCTGTCTTTTCCGTGTTCGGCGACATAGCCATGAACATTGGACGCGAATTCCGTAAGTACCTGGACGTGGTGATGAAGATGCTGTTCCAGGCGTCACAGGTGCCCATGGATCGGTCAGACGCCGACACCGCTGCACATCTCAACAAACTGCGCGAGAGTGTCCTCGAAGCGTACACAGGTATCGTGCAGGGCTTCAAGGAGGATCGGTCGTATGGCGACGCGCGCGGTGAGCCTGGTGCGCTGGAGCGCTATGTCGTGGAGATGGTCAATTTCGTGGTGGCCGTGGGGGCTGACCCTGAGCGTACTGACGGTCAAGTGGGCGCCCTGGCCGGCCTCATCGGGGACCTCTGTTCCTTCGGTCCCTCTGTCCTGCCGCTGCTCGAGGTGAAGCCTGTGGCAGATGTGCTCACCGCGGGCCGCCGTTCACAGGTCTCACGCACTAAGGTCATCGCCAACTGGGCCACCAAAGAGATGCGCAAACTCAAGAACTCCATCGCCCAAGTGCCCGCCAGCTGGTGAGTTCACTGCCCTCTTATCTTTGAGTTTCTGACGGTCAATTTCGCCGTTCCCTCGGCATTCTGCCACAGTGATCGATGGAGCTGAATTTTAACATATTTAGTCTAACTGCCTGTTCTCTGATGATTCATGCAATGTGTAAATAAACACTATAAATTATTTGCATTGAGCAACAATGAGACAGAATTTTTTTTGAGACGTGATTCCTGCTGCATTTGCATAAAATGGCTTTTTTTTATAAGGTCAAGTAAACACAAGAAAATCATCATAAATTAACATTTTACATACATAATTGATTAATAATTATCAGTCATCATTTGTATTAACCTATTGGAGACAATCCGCTGTTACAGAATGCAGGACATGGTGAAAATTAAAGATTTCTACATTTGTTTTTTTTTTAATTGAAAATGTAATAATTGATTTAGCCACCATTTTTTGATGATGTTGGTTATATAGATGTACTTTAAAAAAAATAAATTATTTATAAAATCTATTTTTATTTACATTTGTCAAAATTGTGATCTGTTTGAGGTATGAAATGTTCGAGAGAGTAAAAAACATAGTAATGGTCCTCCAGCTATGTTTAGCTCCAGTTTTAGTATATATTTCTTTTATCGTTTAATTCTATCATGGAGTTTTTACCTTTGTCATTTTATATAAAAATGGGCTAAAAATACAAAAAAACTATACATATTTGACATATTGTTTTCTTGATTCCACTGATACACAAAGTTAACTTAATATAAATAAATAATAGAAGAATTCAATACCTACAAATATTTATAGGATTTATTTGAATTAAATGAATTAGTATATCAATTTTAGTAATCAGTGTGAATTTTTAAGTAGTCCTTCAAAATCTACCTCGTCTCCAATGGGTTAAATTTGGTTTCACTTTTACATACCAGTTTCTTCGATTTCTGTTGACAGCGATGAACATTGCAATCTTATGCACTGGGTTTGCTTCTACTTTTAAATATACACACATTGCATTCAGGCTCATTTTTATGTACTAGTCATCTATTTGAAGAATTGTAGTGGTTGTCATAATATAATATATAAATGTACTATCTAAGTAATTGCCTTACCGGTGTCATCTAAATACACAAAACACTTACATTTTACATAAAATAAATGAATATAAGTACATATTTTTTTGTAATACAGAGTTAAATAATTTAACCCTATAGATAGAAAATGTCTTCTGACCCATCAAAAGATTTTAGTATTTTTCACATTGAATGAAGACCAAATTGCAAAACTTTTTAGAGCCATTTTTCTTCAACATAGAATATGTGAAATCATCCAACTCACCATTTTATTGTCTAGTGTTCTTTATTATATAAATATTTCACATTGCTATTAAAAAAATCAAATCAATTCAATGTCAAGAGGTAACAGCAGCGATAGATATAGATGTGCTGTAACGCGTATGGCTAATTCACATGTTATTTTTATCCAATGTGTGTTTGGACCCAGAGCATGGTTGCCCTAATAGGGTGAGCTAGTGGCTAACATCCATTACTTGTAAAAAAATCTGTTACGAAATCTCTTCGCGAGGCGCCCAGAAGCCCACAACCACAGTCAATTAAAAGAAAAAATTAGGACGATGGGCTATAAATTATATTATTTAATAATAAGTAATTTAGTGAGGACACAGCATGTTTTGAGATTTATTTTTTCTATTTCCAGATTCGATCCGGCGGCATAGATGGAGTCACGACCGAGTTTACATGTGGAAAATTTAAATTTTCAAAACTTTATATCGGTTTCTATCTAAAGCTGTTTCAAAAGTCATTTCCCGCCGAGCAGAGAGCGGCGGGAGCAATCTTTCACCCGATCACCCCGGTCACCTCGAGGGAGTGTTCATTTTCTGTGAGGAGCGGCGCGGAGAACTCCGGCGGTGAATCAAAATAAAATAAATAAAAGGGCGGGCGGAGTCCGCCCGCCCACTAAAAAGCGTGAGTGCGTGTGCGTTGCGTGTGTGAAGCGAACTTTCAAGCGAAGACGATGCCCGAATAATTATGATAATAAATGTTGTGCGCGACGAGTGAAAGGGCGGGGGCGCGGGCGGCGGTCGGGGGCGGAGGCGGCCCTCCGCCGTCATTCCCTTTACAAATCGTGGCGGCCGGCCCCTCCCTCCGCCTCGCCCCGCCCGCCCAACGTTACGTCTAACTGTGATTCGGGAGGGTTCCCGGTCGTCGCCGTCGGGCATTTTATTGTAAACTAATTTTTAGATAGAAATTTTTGCAGGGTTCACGAGAGGAGCCCTCCCGGCTTAAGCGATTCCTGATTGTGTGATATTGCGTCCTACGGTATACTAGTGAACTAAGCGAGTGAACGTGTACATACTGAATCTGAATGCGAGAACTTCGAAAGGTTCTTCGGAAGGCGACGGATGAAAGGTCGCGTGTCAGCGAGAATGTGATAGGATAATAAATCGAAAATCTGGTCACTAACTGTCACCCTGTTTCAATTCTGACACGTTTCTCATTCACAACTGCGTGTCCATCCTCACTTATGGCATATACCTTAGTATTTATCTCACCTGATCGCTTATACGTACTCAAATTGACAAAATCAGTTTGCATCTCAACGATCGTGGTTAATGAGGGGAAACGTCATGGGATTGAAACAAGGTGATATTTTCTAATCAGTTATAATGGAATTCTACCGAGTAAACGCTAACTCAATTAATAAATCGAAAATCGACGGTGACTATTAAGATGTAATCGGATCTTTGTATATTTGTCTGAATGAGAAATGCGAAAGGTGAAGGATGACGTCTGAAGAGTGTTCCTCCGAGAGACGCTTTGTTATAGTGAATGTTAAGTATTTTCAGATGCGTTTTATGAACTATTGAAAGTTGCATGTTTGAATTTTTCTATCGACTCCCGGTGAATGCGAGGCGAGAGGATGCCCGAGCTCTCGGGGCAAGTGCGAGCGTCTGTGCCATTCTTTATTTTCATTTCCTCCCTTCTCTCTCGCTCCCCTTCCTAGCCGCCTTCTCCCCTTCCCTCACCCTTCCGTCTGAGCTGCCGTTATATATATTTCGGATCTTAGTTTTATGTTATATTCATTGTATTTTTGTAGAAATGTTGTATGGAATTTCTTCTCGATTTCACTTATATTTCCAAATTAGGATTATCTCTGATAAACTTACTCTTCTGTGAAGAAGAAGCAGAAATTCAATAAACAAAATTATCCATCACTCCGCTCTTTTATTTCCTACCTTTGCGGATTTCTTTCGTCTCTATACTCTCTAAATCTTCCGATCATCTCTGACGCTGGTTTTATATCATAACATTTACATTTTATATTTACCCTCGAAATCGTTAGCTTTTATTATGTTACACTCGTTAAAACTTAAACTTCTTTAATACCTGTACGTAAGCGAATTGTAAGTTATCTACATACCTGCAAAACTTATATAGGTAATAATAAAGACAATTACATATTCATACCAAATGTTTTGTTTATTTTATTTGGGAATATTTTCATTATTTTCACAAGGAAACTGAGCTTGGAAAAACCTTACAAAGGATAACATCAGACTTCCTGCAAATGACGGCGACAGCATTATCATGTTATAACAAGGGCAACATCTAACACACTTCTACTAAATGTCATAGTATTATATTTTTCCATATTATGATAAGTTTCCTACCGAGTAAATAATCATTTACATTATTTGAAAATACCTCAGATACTATACTCGCCACCTACTGTATACGCTTCAAATCTTGTGAATTACTCATGAATAATAAAAATTGTTAAATTAAATTAAATTATTAGCAAGTGCAAGTATGTTATAACTATAATTTAGAGAGATTCTGTAGTTAACTAGCTATTAAGATAAGTACCTATTATTGGTACATTGGATAAAACCGCAGAAGCTGATTGGCCAAAATTAACATCATTTGATATATTTAAGTGCTTAAGATGTGTACGCTAATAGTTAATTTCATTGTAATTATATAGGACGCGCCTGTCTCGGTTGGTAAAGCGCATTGGCGTGAATCCAGTGGATGCGGGTTGAAGTCTCACTGTCTTAAAGATTTTTTTTAGTAAGTACATAATATTATCTGAGGTGTTTTTAATTTACGTATCTTCAATGAAGAATGTTACATTCTCAAATCTTGTGAATTATTCTTTAAATAATAAAAAAATAGTTTATTGAAGGATGTTATGTTCATGATAAATTTATTCATTTCATATTATAATTGTTTGTAATTAAATACCTCTGACTATAATAAATTGTCTAGATTATGATTTTATTCGTAATAATTAACATTATAATGCAAGATCAGGTCCTTGATTAATTCTCTTGAGCCAGTGGCATGTGTATGTACATACTCCCTATGTCACTTGATCTTGTGTGGGTGTGAGTTGCGCATGTAAGGCTTCCATCGGCGGCACCTCAGTGAGTCGCATTCAGTCGTTCCGCTATGGCGCAGTCGCCCGTTAAGCTCACGGGAAAATCTGAAACCGTAAGTGAATTTCACTCGCGAACACTCATTTATTTTATTCTGTTATACTTTCCTGTTTCTACGGCAAGGTACTCCCTTTGTATGTCAAGGTTTCAATAGCTGTAATGAGCCTTGATAGTTATAAAATTAGATTGCAAAATGTTAATAAAATTGATTTTGATAAATTAGTGTATGGATGTTTACATAATAAAATGACCACTTCGTTTTCTACATTATAGTGACACCAGTATGTCTAGTAGATAAAGTTGTATATGGTTTACTCATTAATTATCTTTCATAATGGTAATATTATAATTTAATGTAAATGTTTATAATGACTTGTCAACGGTTAACTACTTACAAAATAATGTACATACGCATGTTGATTCAACTGGTATATTGCATACAGAAATAAAATATCAACATTGTATTTTTGACCAATTCATATTGCAGGAATAATTATTATTTATGATATGAAATTGAACTATTTTTAGGTAGACAGGATTATTACGAACTTTCACCGTTTATAGTAGATGGTAGTGGAAAACTCATTGCTCTTGTTTGCTTTACAAAGTAAATCAAAAAAGTGTCATATCTATTTGTTAATGCTATCTGTAAAATTTTGTGACTGCTAAATTTTATCTTCAATACATCAGTGGCATCATGACTAAGGAATTGTCAGTGAGTTGATCAAATTTGTAGTTTCTTAGAGAAATATTTACATATTCACACTGAATTCTTGTAAAGGCTCTCAGAGGTTGTCTGTCACAGTTTGAATATAATTTTTGTCCGTTGAATTCCTTGTGATCGACTGAATCTTAAAAATTGTGGGGATCGTGTATAAGTTATTTGTATACCATAGAAACCTCAATTTACCTTAGATACATTGAATGACACTCAATCTGTTTTGCTGACATTTATAACTCCCTTCTTTTACACTGACCACCTGATTTCACGTAGAGGTGCATTAATGATTGATAGGGTCGGGGAGGTCTTTCTGGTTTAATTTTAGTAACGGTGTTTCAGCAAAATGATGAAAATATGGATTTGGACGACCTGCTCCCTCACATCGGTGAGTTTGGAACGTATCAGAAACTGCTTTTGTGGTTAGTGTGTCTCCCGGCGTGTATTCCGTGCGGGTTCTGCGCTTTCAATCAGCTGTTCATGACGGACGTCCCGGAGCACTGGTGCCGGGTGCCCGACCTCCTCAATATTTCATACTCCACGCCGGAAGTGCGCCGGCGAATTGCCATCCCGTTTGAAGTAAGACAATGTTCTATGAGGCGGTAAAAATAAACTGACAGGGACGTGCTGTCAGTCTACTATTTAATAAAGTACACAAACTATGTGTATATTTCACCAGGTTTGTTATTAATCGAAACATGTGCTTTTGGGTTTTATTAAGAACAATCAATATTGTCTAAAGTTAACATCGATGACATATTTATTACAATATTGGAAGAGCTATATTATTTAGTTGTGACGCCTGGCAATAGATAAGCATTCAGCAATCTTCATATACAGCAGGTGAGCAGCTATATCTGCCCTATATTATATGTGCACATGTCGCCTTGGTGGTGAAAAGACCTATTACACTACAGTGGTAGAGGTAGGCTGTTAGGATACACCATAAATGGTGCACACTAAACTTTGTCAGTCATACGTTTTTCATTGAAATAACTACAATTTACAAATGGTGTTAGTTAATTTTTAAAATTCAATTAAACCAAGCCATAATAGATAATAGTGAAAAAATACTTGTCTATCTATGAAATATCTAAAATTATGCAATTAGATCATACATAACTTTGGATATTTTGATAGAATAATATTTTTTATCTATTATAGTTTGTAATATGTATTCTTAATCCAACGAAATCAAATAAGTATAAATGAAAAAGTGTGCACAATTTTGTCATATCGCCCAAAATATATCTATTACATTTTATTTTTTACTGATAATTTGCAGTATTTTCAGTGTGCTATACCTTTTTACTACTATAATATATTTTTTTTTTTTTGACAATGTCCGATCTTATGGGCCTCCACGGAGTGGAGGTTTCTTTAACAGATTTTGTTTTTATGAGAAATGGATGTTTGCCACTTGATCTACCTATAAGGTCCATACACTACTCGTACACAAATTGAAAATCAATATGTGTACTTGTCAGACCCAGGATTCGAACGTGGGACCCATGATGTTATAAGCCTACACTTAGTGCGGCCATCGTGGGCGTTCAGTAATAAATTGAAGATTTAACTAAACATAAAAAAAAATTAGTATCTATAAAATGCATAGTGTAAATATGTAATATTATTATGTACTATAATAGTATGATGATAGATAGATACGTTTTATGATGTTATTTTTTCACATTTGGCTGACTAATTGCATTTAAGCGAATATGGAAAGACTATAAAGCATGATTTTACTTTACTATTAATTGGATGTAGTTAAGCAGAAAACGTCCAAGCCACAATTTTACAAACTGAGAAAAACGCATTTGAAGTTTTGAAGTAACAAATTAACATTTAGTATGACTTTTATCTTTTTTAGATTGAATTTGTAATTTAAATACTTACATGGAATTATAGTGCATATTAATTGATTATTAGATTTTTGAAAAACATACTAATTTAAAAATTATTGAGTGTTTTGAGGGTTGGATGTTTTCTGCAAATTAAAAACTGATTGTTTTGTGTTTGTATTTTCCTAAATATTGTACTGATCTTAGCACATAAAACCTTGGGACAATCATCTTTATTTGAATATTTCTTTATAAATAAAACACTATATTAGTACATTTATTTTACACATATTTATTGGAAAATTGTTTAATAAAAAGGATCATGCGATAATCATTAGAACTTAAAATAGGTAAGGGCACTGTGGTCAAAATAAATTTATATGTAAGTACTTAATGTTATATTGGAATTTCAGGTTCAAAATCTAATATTTGAGAATTGTAGCCATACACATCCTCGGTAATATTTGATGAACCCGTAAGATTTTCATAGTGTATTTTTGCATCACTTGGAATTAAATGCATGATGATTTTCAAATCATTTAATTTTGGAAGAGCAATTGCTTTTCCTTCTGGCCATAGTGCAGTAAATAGACTTAATAAATTGTCAGTCGACACACCTCTACGCTGTATATTTACTGCCACGAAATCCTTTTCAAAACTATTGCTCTTGATATAAATTAAATATGGGTTTTCCTTTATCAACTTTATCGCTCTTATTTTGAGCCAATTTATTTTTTGGCCATTGGTATCGACTTTTCTATTCACAATATGTTTTTCAAGATCTTTACTACCCTTGAAATCAACGCTTTTCATTTACGTAACAATCAAAGGATTTTTACATAATTGCGGCAATTTTTCATTATGTTTATATATTCGAATGGAGTGTATATTCGTTCCTGGTGTTTGAGACTGCATTCAATATCACCAAAATCTTTGTCGTTGGGCAGATAGCTATGTCCACTACACAAAAATTTTAGTGTCACTGTATTGAGGGACGGCTTTGATCCAAGTAATGCCTTAAGCATGAGAGTAATCTTGGTTCTGCCCCCCACATGAGTCTGACCATAAAATTAAATCTTTAACTGCTGAAGATATGTGACTTGAATGCTTTAATATGCTTGACCCAACCTCTTGAGAACCTCTTCCTGCAATGCCTTCTAACCACACATAGCAGAAACTTTTCTGTTGTTTTCCACTATGGATGCCTAAATTATAAAGCCATAGTTGGCGTTTATAAAATATGATATTAGTGGAAATTCTCGGTAAGGGAAGGGTCTTTTGCATATCAAATGTGAGACATTCTGTGTCGTCTCTGTTTTTTGCAGTAAGCAGATTTCATTTTAGCAAATCTTGCGCATTTTTGGCTAAAGCCTGGTGTTTCTCTTTTTCTGTGATAAGTTGTGCTTTTTCCGAACAATCGGAATATGTTTCCGATTTTCACCTTAAATGTATCGCAAACATAACACCTATCTTTTTAAACGGTTTTGTTTGTAGGTTGAATTAAGCATAAAATATCTGTTTATAGATAGCAAAGGTTACAGGATTATTAACTTCCGTTTTGAACATAGCATACATTTTTGCCAATGTCATGTCAGGTGGTAGAAAATTGCTTTCCGTGTCTCCACGGCAGTAATGTGAGGTATATTTTGGAAGCATATTAATCTGTTAAATGACAGCATTCACTTTTTCTTCAGGTACTTTGTTCAACCCACCTTGTTTTAACCCTCTTTGATCCAATAGTTCCTTACGGCCTGAAATTTTCTGAAGAGCAGTATTAATTTATTCTGGTAGGAGTTATATTGATTGTTTTGCAAAACATCATTCGGTATACTTACTCTTTTTTTGTTGAGAGTATAAACCCTGGAGAATTGTCTTTTTGTAGAATTTCTACCATAACACTGTTTTTTGGATGTTTCAGTCACAAGGGTAGTGATGAATGTTGTTTGTGAATTATAAGAACCTAATTCCCAAAAACGTTTGAATTCGAATTTACATTCTTCTTCGGTAATTTGTTCATTGCATTTCATTATACAATTACAATAGGTAAAAATAAATAAATTCTTTGCCTGATTTGAGTACACCTTTATAGTCACAATACGGCTTATTAGCATTTCTGTTCAACTTCCATGTCGTCTTTGATTGCCTTCGGACCTCTTTTAGGACGACTGCTAAATATTTGTGACGAATTTTCAAGAGATGAGGAATTGACATCATTTGTATCCATGGAAACAGTCGACTCGATATCTGCATTATCTAGGCTTGGAGAAATAACTCTCTATTATAAAATCTTATCGTATCATATCTCTATCGAAAAATAATCTATTAATTTTAAAACTCCTAACACGTCCAAGTAACATGGATTACATGCATGCGAAGATTTTTAAAAACCTAACAAGTCCAACCCACATGGACGTATTCTGACAATATTAAAATTATAGTTTTGTCTAATTGCAATAAAAAAGCAGGATACGTCCAAACCACATGAACGTTTTCTCGATATTATTTTTCGTAAATTGTTAGTATGTGGGTTAGAAAAAACGTCGATAACTTTTTCTGGGTGTATATTTCTGGTTGGACGTTTTCGCCATATTAAAATATTGATGTTTTTGAAGGATTATACGTAATAAAATGAAAATTCTCAATTTGTGGGTTGGACGTTTTCTGCTTAATTACATCCAACTGTAAATCACTGTCACACATTCATTAATCTTTTATTATCAGAAACAGTGATCTCATACAATAACACTAAAATATTGATTCTTCGCAATTTTGTAAATGAAAATCATTGAAATCTAGATTAAATTAGCGTTTTTAGATAAAAAAAAATAATAATCATATAGTAATATGTATGATTCAGATATCATCCATGTTTCTCTAATCATTTTTTTTTTTTGAGAAATAGAATAAATAAACCAAAAAACGATTTGATACAGTTTCAGTCGTTTTACACCTAAGCTATCTTTTTATAGAAGATAAGCCACTGCGCACTACCACAAAATGCTATTCTGAAGACCACCGGCCGCCACTGACTATAAAATGTATTTTGAAAGCTAATCAATATTTTTCATGTAAGAAATAAAAGTGTATAGCTGGAGTTAATCCACAGATATCCTAAATTCATTGCACTACTTCACTCCTAATTGGATTAAAGGGAGTTTGTTTTTGAAGGGAGTATACTATTTTAACCATGTTTAAAAATATATCGTACGTAAATATATAGTATGTTTTGAAGAATATCTGATAACTCAATTTTTAAACCATAGTTGCTTAGTTTTGGTTCACCTACACTAGAAGAGCAATTTTTGAAGGAAGCAGTATCAAAGTCTTTTTGTATGAGAATGTATGAGAAATTTTATTTCTAACTATATTTTGACAATCGCATCTAAAAGTGGCGGAGGCTTTTGAGCTTCACATGCTTCGACGCTAGAGGCGCTAACTGCGGTCGTTGGTTTTAATTTTGACAGATGGTAAACAGATTTAATGCCGAAACGTAACATCGAAAGGCTCTGTTATTTATTGTTTTTTTGTCTTTTACATATCGTCACTGTTCTGGCAGAAGACACTAATTTGAAAAAATAACATATTGAGTTAGTACCAAAATGTTCCGTATTTCAAACTTTACTGTCTGGAAACCTTCTTAATAAATAAACAGTTTGTATTTTAAAGTCATCCTTTTTACGATTACTTAGTAAACTCACATGATAGCAGTGGCGATCGGTGAGTTATTTTACTGGGAGTTCACTTTTTTTTAAGTACTTTCATATTATTATTGTTCATTTGTATGAGGAATCCATTCTTCTGTAATCGACACAAATTTTTCAATCACGAGACATGTAAAACAGAATAGTGCATTTAATTTGTCACATCCACATAGCCACGAAATTTGTTCATATTGTTTAATGTTGAATGTTCTTTCGTATTTTTTAGTTTTTGAAATTCATTGTTGTTTTAATTTTAGGTTAGGTGGAGGTATCTCTATTTTTAATATGAAGACGTTCTTCAAAAGTATTAAGTTGAATGTTTTTTTTATGTATTCGACATCAAACGGTGCCATTTTAAAACAAAAACTAATGTACACAATAACTAAAAATATGATTTTGAAAAATAATCACGATAATCAAATAAGTACTCATTAATTATTTGACAGCTAGCAGACGAAACTAATTAATACGTGCAGAAACCATTTTTCTTCCCGTGGGCATTTTTCGTGAAAGAAGCAAGCTCGTTTTACATGGTACAATAGTTCCCAACGCGGGGACGCTCACTCGGTAAAGACCGTAGCTGTATCATTTTGAGTAAATCGATTTTTAAAGTTTCAAACTCTGAATAATTGTTACAATTAATCTTTCACTATAATTTTTAAATGATTTTTATTTGTTATTATATTGCACAATAGGACATTCACTTAAAAATATTATAATATATTTCCATTTCCAATTTCTGAAAAAAAATCTTTTTCCAGCCAAGTCATTTTTTGTGGGAAAAAAAGATTCCATGTGCCTTTGTTGTGGTCAGATCACTAAGCCGGCTCGCACATCACAACTCGCATTGTGTGCCTGACGGCCATAAATCAAATTTTATGAGACCGCCAACGAATGTTGCTTGCTACAACCTCGCACATCTGCCTAGCGGCAAACGTCAAACGCGAAAAAGGAGAGTCTCTCGTCTGCCATTTTTATTGTGTTGATTGTATGAACAAACGTCAAACGCGGTGACCAGCGATGAGCGAGCATGACAGTGTAGACAGAGATAGAGACAGAAATGGCCGATGGCCGCGGGCTGTGCGCTTGCGCGTAGTCGACTTTTTTTAGATACGACATGCAGGCTGTATTAAATTCGACATGTTGCATCTGCGGATCGTCTCGCGTTGCAGTTGCAACGGCCAATCTGCGAAGCTCCGTTGGATAACGTTTGTTTCTTGGTTTACGATGACGTCACATCGACGAATTCTTCGTAAGACGCATGCGGCGAGTTCTGATGTGCGAGCCCTCTAAGAGTTAATATTTTTATTTTATTTTATTTATTAAGGAAAACAAACAGTTACGGACAATCATGTCTAGATGTACCCACTTTATTCCAAAAGTGTATTTACGGATAAAAATCTATGTATTATGCAAAGTAAAAAAGTTTACATTGGTCAAAAAATGCTATATTTCAATTGTTTATATTTAATTATCATATTTTATTGAGATACAATATTATTATTATGATACACTAATCTTCATTAATTGTTAGGTAACATGAAAATATGTTTAATAAATACTACCATTTATTTGAAAATGTTACTCAATTGATAAAAATACAATACATATTACCCAGTATTCATGTACATGGAATGATCTTTCCCTGACCACCTGTACTAGAAACACGCTTTTATAGGACAAAGATTTTTTTCGCAAAAATGTTTATACACAGAAAAATACTTTAAGAAATTCTCCACTGGAGTTGGAATTATATTTGCTTGTGGTCTCCACGTGTAATACAGGCAGTCTTGTTTTGACGCCGACGAAGATTAACGACAATATATGAATCCGAATTCGAACGTGAGAGCGCCGCTCCCAAACAGCAAATTAACATATCAAATATTATTTGACTGTTGCTATTTCACTCACTCTCATTATCTCAAATCAGGATTACGGGTTCGCTATGAAAATTCGCTCCCATGGACATTGTATATAGGATTTAAAATAGGCGGTTAAAACACATATTAGAATTTGTTTTTGTATATTATGAATTAATGACTACGCTAATAGATCACAACACTGTCTTTTAATAAATGAAATATTTAAAAAAATATATTTTCTTATAAATTGGGTGTTCAGCGCTCTAGCGCTCTCAGGGGCGAATCGCCACTGCATGATAGACCATTATTTCAAACATTTTAACAACTTCAAAGTCAAATTACTCAAAACTAGTATTCTCCGGTTAATGTGTTCTGCCAGAACAAAGACGATATTACCATTGGAAGTGTTGTTTTTTTAAAATTCTCATTAAGGTATTTGTTGTGATTTTGTAATAAACATACATATTTTATTAATATTAGATTTGTAAAATACATCGGGAATTCTGTTCGCATTCTCGTGTTGAATGTTGATCAATATTAAGGTCAATAAGTAGCTTCTTTATGGATTAATTAGCTACGTACTTTAACAATCAATCGTTTTAATAATGCAGCGATTACTTTTAAGTACTGATTAAATATGATAATGTTATTTTGTTCATTCTGAAAAGGGATAAATATAATTTTAGTATGATTTTTGATATAATCGATAAAAGAGACTATGTAATGATAGTTTAGCATATGAGTGGAAAACACCTTGTTATTAAATGCATTCAAGAATACAATATAACTGATATAAATGGTCACTTACTGACGTATTTCTCCAAAACTATAACACTTTTCGCGCGGTAAATTTAGCTGTCATGTCGATACTGTTTGAAGCTCTATACGCACAATATTTCCTTTGAAACTAGTATCGCGTTTTCAAGCAGGTTTGTTGGTTCATTCGAACTGTTGCGATACTGCTTCGTTCAAAAATTGCCCTCCTGGCATGTCCAACTTCAAGTGGGTTGTGATCAGTATCCAGTATCAGAACTGGCAGTGAATTCAACCTGAATAAACGTATTATATTTGACTATATATTTTGATACAGGTGTTACAAATTAACAATAACACACGTCTTTCAGTTTTCACTATAACAAAGAAATACTCAGTTTCCCATTTGTTGTAAAAATGATAAGTTTTGGTCTTTTTTTGGGCACTTATCGCATTCATCGTCAGCTTACACCAATAATCACAATATTAGTTTCATTTTATATTGAAATAGACACCCAGCTTCATTGTGGTACCTATTTTGCTGAAATTTTGTATGTGTTCTGAAATCAAAATGTGTCGCTAAATTTCAAAACCCGCTATAACACTTTTTTGAAATAATTAAGATATATATCGTTGGATTCGTTATTACAATCTCTACATGAAAATTCTATCGCCTCTTTCAAAAGCCACTACGATTAACTGTCATTTATGAAACAAAATCAATGTGTCTATCAAATCCCGCTATAACACTACTGAAACATTCAAAAAACTTTTTAGTTCAAAAAGTTTTTATTGATTTTCTCAACATAATGAAAAAGTGTTATAGCGGGTTTTGAAACTCAGCGACACAAATATTCTATAAAGTATCATATTTGTGGGAACAGTATAATGCACTAAAATGGCATTTTTGTATTTCAAGCATAAATGTGTTTTGAAATTATAACAGCATGCCTATTCGGTACCATATATTTTATTAGTCAACCGATAAAATTGGCTATCAGCCAATGTTTGTATTATTTTAATTTATCAATTTCTCATTTGATTTTTAATTATTTTATGCGCATGCTACTGGAGGTTTTGGATATATCATTACAATTGTATGTATTTTTGGTAGATTACGACTACGTTATTGTTGTGAACGAGAAGAGAAACATATATTTGTAATATACCCTCTCGCTCTATCACAAGCGTCTAAGATTAGAAAGCTTTCCAAATTTTTAACTACAGTTATAAGTTATAATTCTTCGTTCTCAAGATGGGTTTATAGCCTGAAACAGCTGTCAAAGATAAAAAATTAACAAAAAACACCTTGTTTCAAAACCATTATTTTGATTGATTTGACGAGAAGTGGACTTGTAAATTGATATCTATTATTATATTCTTGTAATAGTAGGTAATCAGCTATTTCTGATCCAATATAGGTCAAAACAAGTTTTTCTTTCTTATGGGTACATGGCCCTTCTGACTATCTCACAAAATAGTGTGTGTGGCTATGTGTGATTATGGTTGTATTTTCAGGTAGGATCCAATGACACATTTAGCAAATGTTCTAGATACGCTGTCGACTGGACAGGCATAGTCAATGAGTATAATTTAACAGAATTCGCCCCAAACACCAGCTGGCGTGTAGAGAAATGCTTGGACGGATGGGAGTTTGACAAGTCCAGTGTTTCATCCTCCATTGTAATAGATGTAAGTATGCTTTTATGATCGATATATCATTCAAAATAATTATCTGACAGCACCTATACCTGTGTTATGTAGATAACCCGTTTTAAGTTTCTTGATTAAAAGCAAATAGAAAAAAAATTGCCTGATTGTCCTATTTTATAAGTTCTTAATTGGACAGTATTAAACGAAAACCTCTCAAGCCGCAATTTAATATTTTGAGATAAATGAATTTAATGTTTGGAAATAAAAAAAATGTATCCTGGTGTTTCAACTTAAAGCATGTCATAGCTAGATGTCATATTCAAAATATTAAATTTATTTGATCGACTGATCGGTAGTTAATATTTTGTGACTATTTTATGTTATTAAGGCGTGTATTTTTGAAGTAAGTATTAATAATAGACAATTTTGAAAAGTTTTTAAATTTCAAGTGTCAGAATCTTTAATCATATTAATAATGCTTTTGCATCAACAATAAGTTATTATTTATTATCTTTTATGGTGTTAACTATCAATTCGTGAAGTTTAATAAAACGCAATTTTATAGTACTAATTCAACTTTTATTAAATATTAAACTGTACCGGTTTCGTCCGCATCAGGGATATTGTCAATTAAATAGGATGACACCGGTCCAGTTTTATATTTAATAAAAGTGGAATTACGTACCTACTGTAAAATTGCATTTTTTTTATTTTTTGACCATGTCAAATCTAATAAGATCATAATATGGGCCTCCACAGAGTGGAGGTTTGTATTAACAGATTTGTTTTTACGAGAAATGGATGTTAGCCACTTGCCCAATGTATTTGGTCCAGACTCTGACTCAAACACAAACAAAAATTAATATATTTGCCAGACCCAGGATTCGAACCTGGGGCCCACGACGTTATAGGCCGATGCTTTAGCCGCTTGGCCATTGTGGGCATTTTATTTATTAGTCATTAGTTGTGAAACGAATCATATGCGATTTTTGTAAACTAAAAAAGTGTATATATAAGCTCTAAAATCCAATAGATATAATAAGAAATTGGCAGAAATGAATATTCATTTATTCGAATTTTAATACGGACTACGAAATACATTTTTTTGTTTTTTCGTTTCATAATATTTTGCAAGTAGGTATGGTACAGTAGGTAGGTGAATAAAATGTTCAAAATAATAGTTATTGTTGAATTTTTAGTGTTTCACTGTTAGCACAGTTCAAATACCTAACTAAAATAGATTCACTTTACGATTTCCTATATGATTCACAATAAAATAAGGATTAAAATACAATTAAATTAAATTGGGATACACAATGTACCCATTGAATAACGTGTGAAGTACACAAAACTATGATACCTATATCTACATATTAAACATTTTATTAAAGATGTTGAGTAGTTGTCGGGACAGTTAAAAGGAAACTGATCCCTGTGATCAGTGTTTTTAGCTAAGTTTAACGCAATTGTGAAATTGTATGCAAAGTGCTTGTTTTTAATTGTGTTCCCTAAATTGAAAGAATGCAAATTTGTAGAAAGCCATAAAATAGCCTAAATAATAAGTCAAAAGCAATAAACATTGATATCTCCTCTTTTCCGAATTATTAAGAGCGTACATAAGTGAAACGGCAAATAATTTTTAACTGTATGTGGAATGAAATTTCGGCCGCGTTGCCATTTGGAGAGCGATAGTCGACCTGTTTGCACGTCAATTTGTTTTGTGATGGCGTCGGGGGGATATATTCTTAAATCGTGTAAAGATGACTAAAAAACGTTCCACAAGTACTTGAAAAAGAAAACATGTCAATGAATATTCTATTATTATTACGAATATAATTATAAACATAACATAAAAAGGACGCATGTTGAATTTTTATGACAAATTATATTTCGTTCGGCTTGGGTCATTTGCACAATCCGCGCATCGCCTAGTCACGATCTTTTTAGACCATGCCTCAGCTGAGGTATAGCCTTAAGAAATGGAAATAAGTCTGGATTGGCATCATAATAATATCTAAATAAATAATGGAAGCTTCCAAAAAATCATGATGGTTTAAAAAATGTGTCAAGATTTCTCAAATTTGCTGAGACATAAATTCTACCCTCGTGTTTACTAGGGCAATGTTACTGTTATTATATTAATAGATACTGCAATAATTCATTCAAACAAACTAACATTTTAAAAGGTGTATTTGGGGTCAATTAAGTTGAGCAAATGACAAGCAACCGTTTACCGTAAAACAAATTGTTGACACACTGGACTGTAAAGACAACGATAATGATGTAATTAACTATTAATACAGGTGTTCTATTTTAGTTTGAGTTAGTATGCGATCATGCGATATACCCGACCCTCGGCTTGGTGGCTCTGAATGCGGGGGGCCCTGTCGGAGTTTATTTCTTTGGAGTGCTGAATGACAAAATTGGTCGGAAGAAGTCATATTTTCTATGCCTGACCACTCTCATTGTGGGAAGCTTATTGACTGCATCTGCACAGAATTTCTATTGGTGGGCCAGCTGCAGAGCTATTGTCGGATTGACCATCCCTGCTGTTTATCAAATACCATTTATTATTTGTAAGTTCAGTACTAATTATTGTCAATAAATATCCGAATCATTCAAAACAAAATATATATACCGACACAGTCTATTTACAAGTCATATGGTTTGAAATTCCGATTATCAATGATTATAATATTAAAAAAAGTTTTATTCTTGTTGATGAAGATAATTCCCAAATTTCTAAGAAGAAAGCTATTGTTTTGTTTATTATTTATATTGTCTGTGGTTTTTGGTAATTTTATAAGTACAAATTTAATCAAACACAGTTAGTGAGTTGGAGTGCGTTCGGACATCTGAACGTCATTTTCAAGAGTGACCTCCCATTGTGCCTCAAGCGCAGGGTGTTTAACCAATGTGTGCTTTCAGTGCTTACATATGCATGCGAAACTTGGTCTCATTGTAAAAAATAAATAATATTAATACTTTCGACCGAAGGTACTTGATGGAATTTGAATTTAAATTCTAATGGATTCAAGCTCTGTACTATTCCATTTAAGTCGTTTTTTGCGACCCGGGTTTCGCCTTTCGGCATCTTCAGGCGTAGTGTACACTCACCAAAGGCAAACACACACTGACAACGAACACCCTTAACTCTACCTTTTATAATAAATCAATACAATAAAGTAGGTAAAAACTCCATTACCTACCTATTTAGTCAGAAATTACAACAAAAAATACAATAAACAAATTATGAATAGCTGAAGTGTCAGTAAAAAACCTAATTAGTAAAAACCCTATCTTATTAATAACAATACACTGGACAGCATATTATTATAATAAATCGTCAAACCTAATAATAGGTCAAAATTCTTTATAACAATAAAAATACTACACTCAAGAGGTGTAAATCGTCAATTCTAAGAAAAATAATTAATCGAGTTAACTAATGAGATATTAGTCTTTAATAATACTCTTACAAGGTACCTACTTTTATAACATTATTTTTTAACAAAAACAAAATTATACATATAAACTCGCTTAATATAATATATAACTCACCTAATATAATATATCTATATATTATACAACTATACATACCTAAATCCTCATCCATAGACTCTCATACAAACATATATAATCTCATACAAACATATATAAATTTTGTGTCAATACAATTGACCATAATGTAGTCTCATATGTAAAACATCATATAGGATATAACAAAGGGCTACTAGGAAAGCTAAGTTGATCGTTCAACATAGGTAAACTCTGCAACTGTGCTCTATTTATTTAAGAAATAAAGACTTGCACAGTTGGTATGGAGAGGTGTATGTTAGACATAATGCGTCAGAAGACAGAGTAAGGATCAAATAGATAAGGGAGCAAAGGAGAGTATGTGATATAATTAAGTACGCCGAAATTTTTAAACGGAGGCGGGTTGGACATATAACTGGTAGACCGGACGGTTATGTATACGGCCATGACGTCGTGTTGGTTTACAGGGGTGCTGCGGAATATTCACACTAAATGTTTAAATTCCAGTAGTTTTGGCATTTCTTCACAGGCCCAATTACTTACTCAGAAATAAAATCAGTCCTTTTCCCGTACATATGCTGTAATAAAAAGTAAAGTAGAAAAATTATTGTGGAAAAGAAAATGGGGGTGGATTTGTTTGCAAAAGGTAAGTAGGTATGTTCCGAGTTTGAGTATTGTGGAAAAATTCTGATGCACTGAGGACTGAATAAGTTTATGAACCCCTGATCTTAGCAATAAATTAAAAGTAATTACAGTATCATGTAGGTACTTACTATAAATTAATCGTACTATAATGTCATTCTGCCAAGAATCGATAGTTAACACTTACCTAAGTTATATACCAACACCCTTTTTAAATGTTATGTATTGAAGGGTACGATACTAACTAGTGAACTGTCACTATTATAATATGTATCGGACACTGTAGGAAGGGTTCACCTCGTTTCCCCCTTCGCGCCCTGCTTACACACTCCCTAATGCCAAAGATTGTCAAACATAGTTGGTGAGCCAAAACAAAATAAATCCACTAAACAGTTTTGTGACCTTTTGCTTTTGGTCAATCCAAACCATTGGAATCATGATGGTTTTATAATTGGTGTTTATTTTCCACGTTCACTCTTCTAATAAAAAAATATTAGTTTTTCATTTATTATAAATTTACCAAAGACCACAGATATTCTTTTTGAAGAGTGATTACAAATTAAGTTTATGCATGTCCATGTTTGCTCCAATTATTAGTAACAGGACACATTGATTCTATATTGTGTACACACAGTTGCGTAGAGAATGTTTTTTTTATAACATACCTGGCTTTATTTAAAATATTTTTCAGCTTTGGAACTGGTCGGACCCAATTATCGATCGTTTATCACCGTAATGACATGCATGTTTTACACCCTCGGCCTTATAATGCTCGCCGGAGTCACGTATCTAGTGAGAGACTGGTCGCATTTGGCTTTGGTGACTTCTTCGCCGTTTATACTCTACTATTTCTATTGGTTTTTCCTTCCGGAATCTCCACGATGGCTGTTGGCAAAAGGAAGGCTAGAAGAAGCTTTGCAAATATTGGAAACTTTGGCGAGAGTAAATGGGAAGCAGCTACCGGAATCGTTCAAATCGAAATTGAAACAGCTGATGATGAAAAATGCCTCTCAGAGTACAGAAAAGATTGACCAAAGTTCGCCTGGACCCTTTTCACTTTGTAAAACTCCAAATATGAGGTTGAAAACGTGTTTAATCACCTTGAACTGGTTTGCAAATGAAATGGTGTACGTTGGTTTAAGTTACTATGGACCTTCGCTAGGAAGTAACCAATACATTAGCTTCTTCTTATCATCTGTGGTCGAGATTCCCAGCTATTTGGTCTGTTGGATTATAATGGATCGGTGGGGAAGGCGATGGCCTCTCTGTTTGTCTATGGTGCTCAGCGGAATAAGCTGCATCATCACCGTTTTGCTGCCCCAAGGTAAAATGAATCATAAACAATTTAGTATTTAGCAAAGTATATTAACACACTTTGTTGATCATCATCAAATTTTCATACAAACTCACATAAAACTGAAAATGTTTATAGGGAAATCAAAGAAGGCTCCATCTGAAAGAAAATTGATCACATTTGGTTTTTGCATTTTATAATTAAAATATGCTTTGTTGAAAACATAAAATTGTAATATTTGCTTTCGAATAATTTATTTGCACATTGTTTCAGACGCAGTAATAGCGACACTCATTCTATTCCTCGTTTCAAAGGCGTTGATTTCTGCGTCATTTTTAATAATCTACCCGTTTGCTGGTGAACTGTACCCGACACAGCTTCGAGGAATCGGTATTGGAACATCAGCGTACATAGGCGGACTCGGTTTGATAGTCATACCTTTCATCACATACTTGGTATGAAAACAACACTTTTTGAATAGCCAATTTATATAATAATTCTATGAAGAAAATATGATATCAAGGCAAGGCTAAGGGAGCAGTTAATTTGCTTTTGTATGCTTCAAATAATGTGGATAGACATAGTAAGCCAAATATCAAACAGAAAAAAATATTTTCTCCCAAAGTAGTTCAAAAGTAATGCCACTTCATAAGCTTTAGGATTCAAGCGGTCGTGATGGATGAGTAGTAACTCATCCGCTTATGAGGTCGTGAGGCAGTGTAGGTTCTAATCCCGGGTCTGGCAAATTCACATGTTATTTTTCAATGAGCATGGATAAACTAAAGCATGGACAAGCAAAGTTGAGTGAGTGGTTAAGACCCACGTTGGATTGTAGAGCCGAATAAGAAACAAAGTATTGATACACATTAGTTTAGCTTATTACAATGGATAAATTTCAGTATATGTGAGAATAGACAAAAAATCTCAATGATTTTTACTTACAGGATCATCAATTTTAACGTTGACATCTTTAATGAATTCCTTATTTTTTGAAAATCACTCCATATCATACAGATTTAACCATTGCCATTATTTCATTTTTGGCAGGGTTCGGAGAATTTAATTATGCCATTAGTGATAATGGGAACTGTGTCAGTGATCGGAGGTATTTCTGGTCTGCGACTGCCGGAGACTTTGCATCACAGGTTGCCGCAAACTCTAGAAGAGGGCGAAGAGTTCGGGAAGGATTGGTCCTACGCTGACTGCATCAGATGTATCCCCGTCAAGTGAGATACATTACATGATCTAATTAATTACCTGTCTCCTGAATGAATTTGTAATATTTCTTGCATGGCTTCCCCACTTTCACAAGTTACATAGTTGTTAAGTGGCAAAATTTATTAGTATATTAATATTAATAACACAATCACTGCTGACCTGCTAATTAATATTTCATTACCACATTTAAATATCATGTTATATCTAATGGCCAGGTAATGCAAACGCGCCAGTCGCGTTGTTAGAACTAAATGGGTTAATGGCACCATAATCCTAGCGTGAGTATCGGCTGCCTCCAAAATTGATCGCTCTCTACCATCACCTCTCCTTTGCTCTGGAATGTAAGTCGACACACTGAGAGATGCCTTTCTACTCCATCCAGGATGTTACAAGTAACGGTGAATATTATTCCTAATATTTTATTGATTTATCTGTTATTACAGGCCACCTGCAACAACAGGATCCTACGAAGACTTGGACGAGTTTGAAATGAATCAAGTCCATAATATATCCGACCTCCGTGATGAGAATGAACCAATTAACAGAAGAAATTCGATGCGAAGGCTTGTCAGGCAAGCCAGTATTATGGACACTCAGCGAAATCCTGACGGTTCAATGAAACTCACTTACTGGTTTTAGTAAATGCAGTCGAACTCTGTCATAAGCAGATGCGCAGGACAAAAGAAAATGCTCTTCACAGCTGGTACAGCACTCCCGTAAAAACACATTTTTTTTTGGATTGTTGTTGATTTATGTTTTTTCAGTTTGTAACTGAGTTCGACTGTCATGACACTATAGTTTAGTGTAATCCTTCAGAGCATTTAGAACCTAACCTGGTCAAATATCTTCTTAAATAGATACAAATGTATATTGCAAACCTTTTATCAAAGCTAATGTACCTGTATTATTTTTTTGTAGAATTCATACTGTTGTTATTTGGTCTGTAATATCATATTAAAAAATAAAATAATTGTTAGTTAAGATATACCTGCACGAGTTTTTACATTTCCTTTAAACTGATTCATTTATTCTTGCATTTGATGGACAACCTAGTTGGCAAGCTATTATGTAGTAAAGTTATAAAATGAAAGCCATTCAAACTTCAAAACACAACTGTAAAGTTTAAGTTAATTGTTTGTGATTCCAATCAGTAGCGCCGTGTTTATCAGTGGCGAAGACTCCATACTAGGCTATTATTTGAAGCCTACCTTCTTAAGGCTATACTTCAGCTGACTACGATGGGGGAATTAATTCTTAAATCGTGTAAAGACAGTGCTCGAAATAGAAAATCTTACGAACCGGAGCGCTGAATAATCATTCAAAAATATCAAATTATGTTAAATATTTTTCGGATATCATAAGGGCGATATGCCAATAATCAGGGTTTCATTTATACTTGTAGGGGCTCTGCGCTAATACACAATACCCCCCCCCCCAATACAACATTAAAATGTAGTTTTTTTAAATGCTTACCTACTCATTTTTGCAAAATCACTTATTTTTCGTAAATTTTCTTAGAAGTGGGCTCTTATCTTCAAAATTCTAGAAGCTCGTACATTTGTGTATTCCTTAGCTGCAAGGTTCTTTTGTGATTTGAAATTATTTTTCAGGTTCCGGAGACCTACTAATTTAAGGTCCTGGACCTGTAGCCCCTTTAGCCCTTTTTGTAAACACATCTGAAGTCCGAACAGCCTATATTATATTATAGGACTGATCATTAATAAATATTACACACATTTTGTCAGCGCCGCAGGCGAATTTTTTTCCCACGAATCAGTTCTTAGAACTTTAAAAACTAGATACCTACATGCAATATTATCTCAATAATATGAAACGGAACGCAATTTTCAAAAAAGCCACGAGCCGGAACGGTATCTTTTAGAATTTCACGAACAGGAACGGCGCTCCAGTGCGTTCCGGTCTATTTCGAGCCCTGTGTAAAGATGACTAAAAAACGTTACCCATTTACTTGAAAAAGAAAACATGTCAATGAATATATTATTATTATTAGTAATATAACAATAAACATAACATTAAATGGACGCATGTTGACTTTTTATGACAAATTATGTTTTGGTCTGCACGCACCATTTATACAATCTTCACGTCCCGTAGTCACAATCGCCATCACAAAACAAATTGACGTGTTCATAGCTCGACTTTTTCTCTCCGATTGCCAGCCAGTCCAAAATTTCGTCACACCTATAGTTGAAAATTATTTGCCGTTTCACAGAAGTACTGTCTTAAGGGGACCCTCTACAGAATTGGCCTTGAGAATTGAAAATATGATTTTTTTACATGTGGTCCATAATAACTGCTCTACTAGTTAATATAAAAAGGTTGCCGCCAATGTTTGTCTCAATAAACCAAAAAATAGTACTTTCTAATATAGGTACTTAAATGTTACTAAATTCAACATGTTAATCAGCTGATTGGTGGGAAGTATTGCAACCGATATGATGGATATGATAACGTTTTCAATTATGTGTTAGCCACGATATAAACTTTATAATATATTAATAACTTTTTAACCTGAAATTGTCCGAGAACTAAACATACGAAGGATGTTGAAATACATATCTACCTACATTTTTATTCCATGTGCTATCCAAAAAACATTATTAATGAATAGTGTTTATTTTTAATGTGTAGGACCTATAGCGAAGACGTAATTTATTATTTTGCACTTTTTAAATTTTATTTATAATATAATTATATAAGTTTTGTGCATCTAATATCCACTGTGGTTCACGCAGTGGCATGGACCTGTTTTTTCTGGGGTCAACTAATTCAGGAAGTAAATACCCATGATAGAATTTTTCCAGTTTTGGTTGCGTTATATTCCAAAACTCATTTCCGATTTTATGAATGGAAATTTCTCGGTGTACATAGTAAACAAACCTACGAATAAAAAAAGACAGGAAGGAACATACTGATTCATCGCAGTAAAAACTGGAAACCAAATTCGCCATTTTGGAAAGCAACGATTTTGCGTAAACAAATATTACGTGGTCTGTACGTGTGCGGTAAACTTCGTATGTGTTTTTAATTTTGTGTATCATGCATTGTCGGCCATATTTGCCGGCCTTTCTGATTGCCGTGATTTGTACACACGTTCCTTCCTGTCTTTTTTATTCATAGAAACAAACAGTATTTTCTATTAGTTATATGAAGTTGACCTTGAATCTGTAATAAAATAATACACAATTAAAAGATTTTCAAATAGAAAAAAACACATTTTCCAAGCTTTGAGCCGTGCTCACTCATGAATGTCATTCTTCATTATGTAAGTATATACAAATTTTGATGTTATCTTGCAAAGTAAACAGTTATCTGTTCTTTTCACTATATTATATACATGCAAATGTAATGTTTTCAAATAATTGATATGGATTATATGCCATTGTATTATTTTCTCGAAATCATAAAGATACTATAATAGTATTTGAGTATCAACCTAGTATGTTCAATTTGAATTGGGTTACAATCATATATCAATAGTATGTTTGCTACAATATCCACCCAAGTTATTAGTATGTACTTGCACGGGTTTGATTAAAAACTATGATAAAACTAACATTTTAAAAATATTAATACATATATTATTTTGATCGGTTTTTCTGTTTTCTGATTGGCGAACAACGTGCAGGTGTTTATCAAATAATAATTTTCGTCGGCTGACAATATTAATAATAATGTTTCTTAAAATAAAATCTCTGATGATTAGTGATTTTTGCGAAAAGATCGATTTAAATTAACGTGCTTACGACGCCGAGGTCCCTTTTATACTAAATTATAATTGAATATCATTCTCTTGAGCCCCTCTTAAGAAAAATATTTTTTAATTGCATATTGACTTATTTATATAATCAATTGATTATATATTCTATAAAATAGTTTATTTTGCCAACGAGAGATGCCGTATGTGCAGGAATGTATTACACAGATAATTACAAAACAATCTGCAAAGGTTTTAAAAAAATATACCACAGCGCCACAGCTTGACGTAAATAAAGGTCGGCTTATGTTTCAAATAATACTCAATTTTTTTCATATGGACTTTATGTCACGTAGCCCCACCCAGTCTATCAAATTGTATGAACTAAGGTAAGCGCCGATCGCAGAGCCTAAAAAATTAATAATCAAATAATTTAAAAAAATATTTTCTATGGTGTTTAATCGAATATTAATAAATATACTGTTTTTTAAAATAAAAAGGGCTTTTATCTGATGATTTTTGATGTGTATAAATGTTTTGAAAAAATACGTAATTTAAACAGCTGATCACTTAATTTCTTGTCGTCAGTGAATTTTTGAAGATTCATTAAAGATTAGTGTGTACCTATTCATTAGTAATAATATCGTATTATCTTCTTATTTCTCGTAAGTACCTATACCTGACAAGTGTGTTCTTTTTATCAGATCTCCACAGCCTACCTCTTTCCAAAAGTCACCCTTCGCCACTGGTGTTCGCCATGAGTTACTGACAAGTTTGTGAGACTTCTTCAATGACCAACCAGTCGGGTCTTATTTGAGTATCTCGTGGGTGGAAGGCTGTATGAACAAATTATGTAGGTAATAAAACAACATATGATATCAACAGAGATTAACCACAAAAATTCAAAAGATTATACATTTTGGTAATCTATCTTTATTTTCAACCAAAAACAGCAAAAATACTGAAAATACAATAGAGAATATTAATTTTGTTGAACATCCGTATGACTTTTCAGATGCCTTATCAATTTATACTTTTGGGTGAACGCTCTGTCACAAATGTTACAGCAATGCTTTCTCTCGTCATATTTACTGTCTTTCGTTTTAAATTTAGTAATTTGCGGGGCACGCATGGCTCTCAACTTCAAATGACACACGTTGACATGTCCCGATAGACCGCCCGACGTTATGAAAGTTTTTTGGCACACCTTGCATTCAAATTTGTACGGATTGACGTTGTGGACACTCAACATGTGCTTAGCTCTGAGGATGAACGAGAGGAAAGTTTCCGTGCAGTACAGACATTTCATGTTAGGTTTCTTGGCGCCGCTATGGATCCGCAGATGTTGGGTCATGCTGGATTTGGTAAGTAGTTTATTACAGATTTTGCAAGGGATTTTGGTGGCGTGAGTGTTTCTTTTGTGAGAATATAAACTGTTACAGGTGACAAAGAATTTTCCGCACAGGTCGCAGATGAAATTAGGATAATGAATAGACATGTGAGTAACCAGAAACCTGTTGAATGCGAAGTTTTCACTGCAAACAGGGCAGGTTAAGGCGTCCTTGTCTAGTTTATACGGTAAAGACCTAGCATATCGTTTCCGCGCTTCCGAACGAATGTATTCTTTTGTTCTTTTCTGTCTACTAGAAGTCCCCCCGGTTGTCGTTTCATTTTGATTAACCATATTATATTCATCGTCATCCGCAGTATTTTCTATTTTCGGTTCCACTTTAATTCTTTTTCGTTTGGATAGTGACGATTTATTTTCAAGTTTTTGAGAATGAGATCTTCGCAACCTAGATCTTGTTTTCATTTTACGTTTACTCCTGAGTTTGTAATTTTTCAATGGGGTATCGTCACTCGGCGAGTAGCATATTTTTGTTGCCAGCAAAGCTTCGTCAAATGCATCGTCATTATTTTCATCTGCGTATTCTTCATTTTCAATTTTCACAATGCAATCTGAAGTCAAGATTAAGCCCAATTAATTACTATTAGTACAATTGAATTCTTAGAAGAAAGAATACTGTATTGATGCAAATAAAACAGAATGTAGGTCTGCATATCGAGATTTTCACCAGTTGACAATGTTCTGGCTGACCACATTAAATCCTGACTCGATCTCAGCATATTAAATTATGTGGAATAAGAAGTTACACTTAGCAATTATTTGCCATTAAATTAAAAAAAAAAATTTTTTTTGACCATGTCTGATACTAAGAACATAAATGGGCCTCCGCAGAGTGGAGGTTTGTATTAACAGATTTTTGTTATTATGAGAAATGGTTGTCGGCCATTTGCTCAACCTATTAGGTCCATACTCTGCCTCCAAACACACATTGAAAAACAACAAGATTCGTACCTGGGACCCATGACATTATAAGCTGACGTGTTAGCCGTATAAAATAATGGGCCTTAAAAAATTCCAATGGTGAAAACTTGATATCAAATGATTATAATTTGTTAAACATTGTTAATTTTATTTGAATTTATCCAGTCCAAATGATTTAGATCAGGGTTGTCCAAAACAAGGTTGCGGGTACATGGGAGGGATTTTCAGAAAAAACTAAATTAACTAGATTGCACTGGCGAAGGGTGGAGGTGGGTTTTAAATATAAATAGTGCACAATTAACTTTGCTACTCATACTTATTTGTTTACATTGAACGAAGAATGCAAATTGCAGATGGTGCTGGTTAGTTTTTAAAATTCAATTAAACCCTGTCTAAGCAAACCATCATAGTGGAGATGTGACAAAAATAGTGTACACTTTTTAGTCATACTTAATTATTTCCACTAAATTAAGAGTACATATCGTAGATATTGTTGGTTAGTTTTTAAAATTCATGTTACTTCCCTGCCTAAACATAATAGATAAAAAAATATTCTTCTATCTATGAAATATCTAAAAATATGTATGGTTCAGTGGCATAATTTTAGATACGAGGGTGGGTCAATAAGTCCTTAGAAAAGCCGACAGGTGGCGCGACTAGTACTGTAAGCGGTTTGTTTTCATGCAGCGGCACTACCGATTCAGTATGCTGCGAAGTTTCAATCAGATTGGTCGGGTTGTTGTGTGTTTCTCGTACATTTAAAAAAAAAATTTGCTTGTTTACAAAAATGGAGAAAATTGAGTTTAGAGCTGTTATTAAACATTTTAATATAAAAGGGTTAACAGCAAAGGAAATAAAAAATGAGTTGGATTTAGTTCACGGCATATCTGCTCCTTCACTTGCAACTATTTATAACTGGTTAAATGAATTTAAACGTGGTCGTACATCAACAAAGGATGAACCACGCTCAGGACGTCCTGTAGAGGTGACTACACCAGAAATGATCAATAAAATCCACGATATGGTGTTAAGTGACCGAAGATTAAAGTTGAGTGAGATAATTAAGGTTACAGGGATCTCAAAAGGTAGCGTCATTTCTATTTTACATGACAAATTGGGCATGAAAAAAATTTCTGCAAGATGGGTGCCGCGTTCGCTCACAGTCGACAATAAACGCAATAGGGTGGTGGCCTCTAAAGCCCTGTTGTCGCTCATGCAACGCAACCCGGATGAATTTTTTCGTCGCTTTGTGACTGTAGATGAAACATGGATACACCACTATACTCCCGAGACGAAAGAACAGTCAAAGCAGTGGATTGCGAAAGGCGAACCATGCCCAAAGAAGGCGAAAACCGTAAAATCAGCTGGTAAGGTTATGGCTACTGTATTTTGGGATGCACGTGGAATTATTTTCGTTGACTATTTGGAAAAAGGAAAAACAATAACAGGGGATTATTATGCATCTTTATTGGACTAGCTAAAAAACAAAATTGAAGAAAAACGGCCTCATTTAAACAGGAAAAAAATCCTCTTTCATCAGGACAATGCCCGTGTTCACACATGTTTACGATCAATGGCTAAAATTGAAGAATTGAAGTTCGAATTGGTCGACCACCCACCGTATTCGCCAGATTTAGCCCCCAGTGACTTTTTCCTTTTCCCAAACTTAAAAAAATGGCTAAGTGGACAACGTTTTTTTTCAAATGAAGAAGTCATCGATCGGACAAATGCTTATTTTGAGGACCTTCCGAAAACTTATTTTTCTGACGGTTTAAAAAAAATTGAGAAACGTCTAACCAAGTGTATTGAGCTCCAAGGAGATTATGTTGAGAAATAAAAAAAAATACAAAAATTATGGTTTGGTTTACGCAGGCTTCAATTGAATTTTAAGAACTAACTATCACTATCTGCAATTTGTAGTCTTAGTTCAATGAAAACAAATACGTACGACTGACAAAGTTTAGTGTCCATTATTTATGTCAGATTTAAGAGCCCACCTCCACCCTTCGCCACTTCTAGATTGTGCTAGTTGAAATTGTAGGACTTGTGATCTCCTCAATGCTCAGTACTTTTCCAAGGATGGAGATGGAAATCATCAAATCCAACTACAGATATTTACCGATTGATCAATCAAATTCACAATTAATAAAAACAAGATAATAATATATTAATTATTAAATATAATTAAATATAATTATTATAAACAATCATATCTTGTCTATTTTGTTCGAATAAAACTTTTATAAGCAACATGACTTTATTATGAAATTTTATTAGTGTGTGTTTAACCTATTTTAATATTGTTTGTACTGTGTTTAATGTTATATAATATGTAAGGGGCCCTCAGATTATACAAGGTTGGACAGCCCTGGTAAAGATCACAATAAGTAAGTAACTATTTGTATGAATTATAAGAAAGAAGCCAAAACCAACCATTTAGATTTTGTTGTGTAACTGTAACCCCGCTGTTGATTGTGTTCTTTTTCAATTTGCTTTGAGCATATTCCACTTGGCTACGAAATGAGCAAATTTCTCTTAACTTCTTTACGCACAATTGGCAGATCATGTTGTGTTGGGAAGTCGGATTATCCTTTTTTGCTACCTACGGATACATTGGATCTTAATAAAACAGATCAATCATTGAACCGGATTAGAAATACACTGATGGGTGGCAATTTTCAATGGAACAATGAACAATATATCGTCTCTGTTCTGGCAGAACACACTTACTGGAGGAATACTAGTTTTGAGTAATTTGACTTTGAAGTTGTTAAAATGTTTGAAATAATGGTCTATCATGTCAGTTTATTAAGTAATCGTAAAAAGGGTGACTTTAAAATAAAGACTGTTTATTTATTAAGAAGGTTTCCAGACGGTAAAGTTTGAAATAAGGAATATTTTAGTACTAACTCAATATGTAATTTTTTCGAATTAGTGTTTTCTGCCAGAACAGTGACGATATATTTAAATAAATATTGGTCTTTGAAAGAAGATTAATTTTCAACATTAAAAATTTAGTACTTATTTATACTTGGCTCACTATGAAACAACAAAATTATATCTTGTTAGGTACTTAAATGGCGCCATTTTTCTTTAAATTGGCCGATTTTACATAAATGCAAAGTTATGATTTCGATAAATATAAAATAATACCTCTATCAAACTATGGGAATTTTATAGTAAGTAGTCCATATCGTTTTTTTGATCCAGGTCTTTTGAAATGATATGGAGTACTATAAAATTACTCAAATTATTACTTACCTCAATTGAAAAACAATATATGAGCATTTCAGAGTAAATTTCGACTTCTTCCTTATGGATAAAGTGATCAGACATACTCCTTAAATCGTTTTCTGAAAGGCAGCATTCACATACATCGGGAGCCGTTTCCAATAGCAAGTTTTTGTTGACATTGCAATCAATAAAGTTTTCTGGTTCATCCATGATGCTGTTGTTACCTTCGAAATACCACCGGCAAGATTTACTTATACTGAAAATTACACAAAACGTTTTGTCCACAAATATCTATAAATATTTCAACATCATTACAATCCTATACAATACGTAAGTAATTGATGTAAGATTACCGATAATCAAAAATAGTTCACAACCTAAACTAAATTTTACTCAGTCAACAAAATCTGACAGCTTTGGCAGATGTAATTATTGCCAGTAAATAAATAGTTTAGTAGTTAGAGGTTTTTTGCAGCCAACTAAATGAATATTATTCGGGACGGATAGAATATTCGGTGAAAACGAAAATCTACCTATTCATAAATTAATAAAATTGTGAAATAATATGTGTAGGTATTTCTAATTCAAAAGTATATGATTTATAAAGTCGATAAAGATTTAGATTTATAAACAATAAATGAGGCGTGTAGTTTCAAAAACAACTTACTCCACTACTTGACGAAAATGAGTTATGAATGCCAAAATCTAAAGAAGTTTTTGAACAAGTATTTTTTGTATATAACGACCTAATAGCATTCAATCTAGTAGAAAAATCAATTTCAAAATCGCTTTTGGTTACAAAAGAAACTTATTCCAGGAGTGTCGCAAACCATTTTTCACTTATTCCAAATTGACCAATAGGAAGACTGCATTTGCAATGGCGTCTTTCAGTTAAACAGTAAAAACGGTACGAAATTGCTCACCAACTTTTAGATGAAAAAACAGTGTTACAAGCCAATTAATATAATTATTAGTTGTTTAATATCATCATGGATGTGCAAGCTTCACCTGTAATACCCGAAAATGCCAGAAAACGAATACGTCACACGGAAAAATGAAAAAGAAATATAGTCAAAATTCGACAGTAAGTTCCTTATGTTACTGTCAATGTACTCTAAATGAATAAGTGAGAGAAAACACATAATTTCCAGAAAGTGAACGAATTATTGTTGAATTGTATGGAATATTTTGGGGCTTGATGAAAAGTTTTTATAAAACACGGGTAGGTACAGAACAAAATTATCCACTTTGGAGAATTTTAATGCTGATTTGGCCAAGTTTTCGTGTTATTTTTGGAAGTACATAGATATTATTATAATTATTTAAGTATTATTTTCAAGCGAAAAAACTATCATTGGTACCGTGGCACTAAATTATTAATGCTTTCAGTTTACTAAGTATATAGGATAAGTATTTTTAGTCTATCTATAACTATTTAAACTTGATTAACCACTTATACTTTGTTTTGTTGTGATAGTTCCTTATTCTGTAATAATTGGCATTTTTACTATATGTAGGTATACGCACAGCGAAGGAAGTCACAATATTTTTATTTAAAGAATCCGTTCATCAGAAATAAATAATATTATTAATGGTAAGTACTAACTACTAAGGCTTTCGTAATGCGATTTTTAACAATCGTATGTTTGAAAATATTTCGGGCGTCTTCACGAATTCCTATGCATCAACATTAATTGCACGTCGTGTTAATTTATTGATATTTTAATTATTTTTCGTCCGAGGGCCGTAAAATTTATTCTCAAATGAGGATAAGTAATATTGTTTAATATATATTTAAACAAAAAGTCAACGGAAGCTTGCTTCGGTGACAAGTGTCTTAGCAGTTTTATGTTATTTCGTAATTTGAGTATCACGGGTTAGGTTTATATCACTACTCATATATTTTTTTATATAATATTATTATCAATTATTATTTACTTACCAAATTTTCATTGTAAAATTACACTTTCTTTATATTAGTATACTTAATAAAAATATAAGGTATTTTATTGTTTGATTACTATTTTCTAACTAACGTTTGTTGTTTTTGTTATAATAATACAAAATCGGTGCATGTACTTATATACGCGCGTGCGCGTTAAGAAGTTATACTTCTTTGGTGTAACAAAACAAAACGTGGTGACTTATAATCAGGTTCATAAAATAAATAAAAGTTTTTCTTTGGTTCATCGAACTATCCAAATTGTTTGTTTGTCTTATTGGTAGGAAGTTGAAATGGAACATTTCGAAAGTTTGGAGTAGTTTGTATTCTTTAATAATAAACACATGGTACACTTTATAAATTAAATCTTCATTTTAATCCCCTAATTTTAGAGTACAATTATCTCATGGACATTAAATTTCTTATTCATATTACTGTCTATATATTTATATATATATATTTATTATGAAGGTTTTAATTATCTTGTTAAATTAAACATTCGAAAAAACGGGCCACTTATTGGAGTGCCGCTGGTTTAAAATTATTTTATTGCGTTATTCTGTAATTATTAATATTATTCAATATTACTATTTTAATTATCTTATTAAATTACACACTCGAGAAAAGGGGCCGCTTATTGGAGTACCGCTGGTTTAAAATTATCTTGTTGCTTCATTTCGTATTTATTTATATTAAAAACTATTACTATTTTAATTATCTTGTTAATTTACACACTCAGAAAAGGGGACGCTTATTGGAGCGTCGCTAGTTTAAAATTATTTTATTACTTCATTCCGTGATTATTAATATTATTTAATATTACTATTTTAATTATCGTGTTAAATTACACACTCAAGAAAAGGGGCCGCTTATTGGAGTGCCGCTGGCTTAAAATTATCTTGTCGCTTCATTCCGTATGGTGATAGTACCCCGATCACGTGATTATGTCGCACTTTCGTAACGGTGTGCGCGCGCAGCTCTCAATTATTGTACCCTCTACTAAACGCGCCAAAAGAAGTATAACTTCAAAAATATTATTTTGTATCAAAACCATTTTAATAGGATGTCCGGGATGTCCATATGCCTAAATGTCACAAAACAGTGAAATAATTTGAATGACCAATTTTATTTACCTAATTTCAAATATTTTAAAATTAGTAACCCAGAATAATTATTTTGAATGGGTACGAATATTCACGACTTTTCCTGCAACATTTAACATGACAGTTTTTTTTAGTGGTTGTTACAAACGCAATTTATTCCAAATGTGTTAGTTTCAAATATAACTTATTCCCAGTTTCAGAAAGAAAAGTAACTTACTCCAAATATAAAAACCTACTTTTAAGAACATTTTCATAGTTTTTAGCATTGAGATATCCATTTCAAAGTGTAAACTACAATTTTCAACAGAAATAACAAAAAAATATGTAAAATCAACACCGTAAACAGTTTTTTGTTGTTTGCCAACAATTTGTAAAAGTGGAATAAGTTGTCTTTGAAACTATACCCCTCAAATATGACTAGGTATAAAATAATTTATTAGTAATAATCAAAGAGATTGGACTCCTCCCGTAATAATGGATCTTTTAACGAATTGATATTATACGTTTTTTTTTAATCATAAAACATTTATTTTATTTTAATGTTTGATGTACCTATTCTGACCTATTCATTACCTAATTATTAAAATAATTTAAAATTTAATGTATATTATCAAAAAAATGTCTCAAATTACTTATAAGCTTCGTATTTTCCCGCTAGGTGCAGGTGCTCTTGGTTGGTAAGTGGTATTAATAATTATTCATTCAGTCATATTAATAAAATAAGTAATAATTATTATTATGTACTTATTAGTACGCATACTTTATCGTACTGATTCCACTTCTATTACATATAGCCAGCGCTCGAAATGGAAAAATTTACGAACCGGAGCGCTCGACAGTTTTCTGAAGATTTTTACATAGTGAAGTTATATCAAAGTTTATGTGTTTTTTTCATAAAATAAGTGTTAGATTTTCTATTATATGGTCTATCCAGCTCAGACGGTCAAATTGTTTATTCCACGAGACGTAGCGATAATTTTACCGATTTCACGAACAGGAACGGCGCTCCGGTGCGTTCCGGTCCATTTCGAGCCCTGCATATAGCTGGGCCAGTTTCGTCCGCCTCAGACGGATAATTTCAAAGGAGTTGACCCGGTCCAGTCATTAGAAAAGTGGAATCAGTCGGTACGGAGTGGCGCATTTCTGTAATGTAAACGACGCAATCGATTCGTCATAAGATTTAAAAGGGGACCTCTTTCAAATTAATAAATTGTTTAAATGCATGGATTTATTTGGAAAATATAATGAATATTCTTAAGGGGGCCTCAAAATCAGTCAGTGCGTCGGGCCTCTACGCCACTAAATGCGCTACTGACAGTACGATAAAATTTGCGTTTTATTTAAACTACCTAATAATAGTGAAATACAATGCATTTTTACTATGAATTGACGACAGTTAACACAAAAAATATTATTACTTCTAATAGATTTAAGTTTTCTACTATTCCATTTGAGTCGTTTTTTGCGATCCGGGTTTCGCCTTTCGGCATAATCAGTAGAGCAGGGCTACTAGTTAATTAATTCATTAAATTAGATGAAATGGTAGGAATATTGTATTGAAAAAGTAGCTTTGATGATTTGCTTTGAATAAGTAATATACCTAAATATTTTGGATCTTTTCGAGAGCCGCCCGGCTTTAGAAGAAACCATAGCTCCCAGATATTTATACATGTTACAATGTACTTCCGTGTAGCGGAGGTACTCATCATCAGGCGACTTCACGCTTGCGATCATCGACAGGCTGTTGTTCAATTTATTTGTCATGAAAAGGTAGGATTTAAATACTCACCTAATATGGAATCTTCGCCACTGGTCCTCGTAAAATTCATCTAATTCGGCTTTGATCTGCGAAACCATTAAAATTTTCGCAACACACTCAATATGCCAATATATCCAATTTTGAGCAACGACCGATAGGTTGAGAATAGTAGATATCAGCGCTTGAAAAGGAAAAGTTTACGAACCAGGGCGCTTGAAATTTTCTGAAGATATTGAACATAGTTATCAATCAAATTTGATATATATATTTTATAAAAATAAGTGTGTTAGATTTTTTCGTTATATGGCCTATCTAGCTTAGACAGTCAAATTATTTTTTACACGAGACGGAGCTATAATTTTACCGATTTCATGAACCGGAACGGCGCTCCGGTGTTCTCAGGTCCATTTCAAGCCCTGCCTACTATACAGGACCGTAGGTAAAGGGATCGAACATAACCAAGTACGGTAATATCCTGCCTTTTGTAATTTTGACACGTCTAAACGCATCTAACAAAAAATATGATAAAAAGAGGGTTAGATAGACTAGGTTTATATTTTAAAACATTTTCTTTCACCTGATCCCATCCAACGGAGGTCCACGATATAGCCAGGCCGTGACATGAAACCGTAAACTTCGATGTTAGTGCTAGTTATTACTCATACTTCGAATACACTATGCTAAACTGTTTGTAGAACATTATGGTTGTTGCATATTGAAATACCTAAATGGTAATAATTTGAACGAAATATGAAGTCAAAATTCTTCATTTATTGCGAACAGGTTACTGCATTGCGTTCGAATCAATAACTAGCATTACCACCGTATAGCAATTCAGTGCCACTGCCTAAATATAGTCGGCCTTGTGACACTCATGACGTGAGTCCAAATAGATCAATTATTATTGCAAAATTCAAAATTTATGATGTCCTACCTAACATTTGATTATGTTATAGATCCGGCTCTGCTATAGAAGAGGGTTTATTGGCTCTGTGAGATCACAATAACTTGCCTACTACTTCACATTTTAGTCATGACCACAGAATAGAATATTAAATAAAATTCCGATATGCTATACCCCCCAATAATACACATCATTAGGACGCAGGGTTTTTGATGTGTGAGTGTCCTACGAAAATGAACCACACATTATAGACGTGCAATAGTGTGTGTTGGAACCTTCAAATACATCAATATTGAACGAGCGTCAATGAATAAGCCGAGAGCAGTTGTCAGAACGAAGGACAACTGTATTCTCGACACGTGTTTAAGTTTATCACATATTCTTCCACGCTCGAGATCGGTTGCCTGTTACTCCGCACCCGTTAGGTATTACAGTTCCCATTATTTCTGAGTTCCCTGGTCATGACTGAGTGTTTAATACAATTATGGGAGAGCAGTAACGTCCCGTGGGGGTAGGCAGATTGAGCGTCGCTTGGGGGCGGCAGTTATCCGAAGGGCGGCAAATCGAGGAGAATCATTAGGTACTTATATATAAAAATAGCTACCTAAACTTAGTTATAACGGAAATATCTTTCCTAAAAAAATATCAGCTTACTGGTTGGAAACAAAGTGTATTCATAATTACTAAAAAGGTTTAATAGGACTATAATTTTTTGTCAGGTTCGCGATGTCTAGTTTACTTCCGTTGTCCTTGGATGTCACGTCCTTGCGGACATGCGCAGATTTGCGAATTACATTTGAATTATAGGTAGGTACCTACATACTTAAATACCCTAATTTAAAAAAATTCCAAATATTTTTGCCAGTCACTCGCGAGCTTTGGAAGTTGTTACGTGTAATTTAAAATGTATCTGAAACCATGGACTCACAATATTTTTTGTCTATTGAAGTAGAGATGGTATTTAAATTAGATTTAGTGGTGTACGTCTTGTTAGTAATGTATCCATAACACATTTCTTAGATATTGGTGTCATGAAAGGATGATAAAAAATGGGGCGGCATTTTGTCTTGGGACGTCACTGCGGGAGAGCCTACCACTACCACACCAGAGCCGCTATCTAAAGGAATAGGGAAAATACACTGAAATAAAAGATAGTTTTTCAATATATTATTATCGTTTATGCTTTCTTGAACCATACATTAAAGTACATACATTTTTAATCATAATGATTTCATTCATATTAGCATTTTTATATAAATTCACAGTTTGTGATATTTAAAATTGTGTATTTCATAGGATGATTGGCTTAAAATTTCTACTAAAACAATTAGTAAACTTATTTAATATAAAGATTCACTAAACGGTTTAACTAATAACATAAAACTTACAATAAAAACTCTTATACTATAATATAAGTACAAGGAAACACTGACAAAAAATATTCTAAATACATAATTCCCTAAAATTATTATATAGACATCTAATATATTACGACATCAAAACATTTTCAAACAAAGGGTAACTCAAATTAATTTTACACATCCGTGGGTATTAAAAATCTAAATTTAAATATTAAAACATATTTTACTCTTTTACTGTGTATAAATTGTTTAATTGATAGTGTGCTGTAAAAATACTTATAAATTATTACCTAACTACCATATTTTCTATTTTACCCTAGTTAGTAGACACATCTTTCCTGGGCGTGTCGATAGAAAAAATATCAATAATTTTTCTAACAAAAAATATATAGATTAGTACAAAATATAATTGCCTTAAAAATAATTTCGCAAATTATCTATAGTGCTTTTGCGTCAATTTCATGAGACTTCTGTATTCGTCCAAATTAAAGAAAATGTCTATCGATCAAATTTCGATTAACGGTACTTAAATATTATAATAATACGAATAGGTAAATGTTTTATTTATCATATAATTAAAAATATGGCTAACTATTTTCTATAATAAAATTTCTTTCAAGGTAACTGAAGCATTTTAGTTCGCCTTTGTAAATATGTTGTTTTTTTGGCGGACGGTAACATCTTTTTTATTTTAAAAGTTTTAAAAACTTTTAATAATCATTACTCACTATAGCGCCTGCACCGTAACTCGGCGGCGGTTGAAGAATATAAAATAAAATGTAATCAATCGGCGACAGCCAATAATTTCCAAGCGCCGAGTTACAGTGCGGCGACTGTAACAACACTTCCCTTTAGAAAATATATTATTATATTCTTTATCCTAAATTTGCAAAAACGGTAGGTACAATAAATACGATTTCAGGTTTGTTTGAACAAAAAAATCCGCCATCGACAATACTGGGTATTTAGCAAAGAAAAAATATGAAAATTCCTCGGTCAGGAAAATATCACATTTAGACTTTTACTTCAGAATAAATTTGAATTCTTATTTTATGGACAATTTCTCGATGTTATTGATAGATAAGTTAAATAATTAAAATTTAGAACGAACTGAATAATTTTAATTTCTTCATAAAAGCCATTCCACTCCCCCCCCCCCGCCCCCCGCTCTCTTAACTACGATCAGTCTAATACGAGTAAGTATAATTCATGAAGATATATTTTTGTCTCAAAAGCGAACCATTCTTTCCGTGATTAAAAAATCTAGCATTAACTTTCGAAGGCATCATTTTAAAGCTATACCTAATACAAATTCAAGATATAGTTTTTTTTTTAAATACAAACTTTGAAAATATTTTTCTTAGCAAAAATTGGTCATAGTCACCGGCGATGACTTGAAAAATAACTACCATTTTCAAATAATTATGTAAACAACGTAAAATCATGTTAAGAGTTTTCTTTTTTTAAATTTTGTCCAATTGTTTAATTTATAAAATTGATATGTAGGTATCTATAAAAATAACAATACGATGATTTAATATTAGATATTGTTTTTACCTAATATTTAGATATTCGTAGATATAAGTAGATAGGTAGATACTAATGCAGTTCGTTTCGGTTCATCTTGATAATAATATTGGAATCGAAAGAATAATATGTAGGTACTTTTATACTAATGTTTTTTAATTTTAATTTCTAATAATTCGATGGTACATAGGTAGAGGTACCTATCTAATTATTGGTAAATTATTTTTGCTTTTAGTCGCAGAACTTTAATTACGAGTAGGTACAAAAATTCGTGCTCAAACAAAAATAAAATACTATAGATTCAATTTAATTTCTCCAGATTAAGAAAATAAATAAATATGGCAATATTTTCATGAAAATAAACTGTAAACTATATTATATTAACGATATATTTTACTTTTTACATGTATTATCTATTGAAAGTTGAAATTAACATCGCTTATCCGACAGAGTGGCGTAGCTAGCAAGCCCATTCATGGGTACCATTGAGTTCCAGCTGGGATATGGTTCATAAATCTCTACTACATAGGTATATGTTTTTTTTTAAATTAGGTAATGCAATTCTTCTTTATCATTAACAAAGAATTATCTTTACCTAAATATTAAAAATATAATGCTTACACATAAAGCTGAAACAGTTTAATTGTAGGTACCACACGCAATATTTGGGTCTTGTTCGTGAATATTATATTATACTGTTTATTTTTTCTTTTATCCATTGGTGTGGATAATTCGGATGTTAAAAAATGATATTGATAAAGTAACATTAAACTAGATTTTGAAAAAAAAAATATGGTAGGTATCTGATATTTAGAAACACAAGGGCCCAATATTTCTAGCTACGCCGGTGATCAATGATTTTTTATACAATGATTTAAGATTAGATTACGAATGATTGTTTTGTTGATATAATTTTATGTACCTACTCTTCACAATTAAACAAATATGAAAATACAATAAATAAATATGTAGGATTATAAATTAATAATTGTTAGGTTAGGTTAGGTTAGGTTAGGTACTTATTCTGTCTTACTCTTTGAGTGCTTTTAAAGGTACCTAGTTGAAGACTCGCGGAAAATTGCCCCCTATGATTTAAATTTAACGTTTATAACGATCATAATTTGTCAATAAATATTATTTAAACCTTACATGGCACTATAAATAATTGTTTAAATAATAATAATCGCATTCACAATGAGATTTTGTTGTAAAATTCTTTTAATTAACTTTTTAATGAATATTAGTTAAAAAAAACCAAAATATTTTTGTACAATTAATGAGATAGTGTTTTATGAAACAATAATATGCCACCTGTTAATTAGTATATTAGAGCCTCGAACTTTTAACAAAAGAATAAGAAGAACTACTTCCATATTTTTCAAATCAAACGTGCTGAATAAAAAAAGTGATTTCTAAATTTCTAATTTTCTAGTGCGAATGACTAGAATTTATATCGCGAATGTTTTATTTGTAACATTTTTCATGTTTCAATTTGGGTTACATGGTAACTGGAATATTATTTATTAATACGTTTATTTTTATGAAACTTCCCTTAAAAATATTTATCTCGCTAACCTTCACCTTCAGCACCGACGGATAAAAATTGCCGTCGGTTTTCACAATCACAACACCGAAATACAAAGAAAAGATGAAAATAATCTCTTTAAATGAAATGAGTATTTATAAAAATCTTCTCGACATTACATTATTGAAGTAACGAATGAGTTATATATTATTATATTATCACTTTAGGTTATCTAAATAATTTTAGGATAGTTTCATATTTTAGTCATATGACGGAACTATAGGTAATAATAATAATTATGATATAAAAAAGAATTATTATAATAATGGCAGGGAACAACATATAACTTATCAAAAAATGTTGATACGTCGACTAACAAAAGAGTGTTTATTAGAGATGATATGGTAATTCTTTTTGATCGGTTTAAGAAATTAGAAGGGCAGGCTGGCGACGAACATGTTCTCAATGAGCGGCGGCGCCGGCACCAGGTCCTCCAGCTTCAGGTAAAATATCCGCTGCAGTCCTTGGACGGAGAGCGACCGCAGCTCGGGAAGCTTCCCCAGGAGTCGGCTGAAGTAGTGGGCCTTCCGCTGGGCCTCCGCGTTGTACGTCACGTGGTCTCGGAGGGAGCCGATGATTTTCATCTGCAGCTGCTCCACTCGGTGCGGCTCTTTCAAGCCATGTCGTTCTGGAAATAAATGATATCGAAAATATTAGAAATAGGTATATTGCGATAACCGAGTCGTAGGGCATTCTGATCTGAATGGATTAATATCGTAGGTACTTTTTGCAATCTATAATTGAAATAGATTTAGGTATAATTGTGACACGAAAAAGGTTGGGGAGCATTGCTCTAGGTAGATTATAATATTATCTAAGCCCGTGAGGTTACGTGGCGTATTCGTAGAAAGCAAAATGTTCATTAGAGGCGAAAAACGAACTTCTCTAGTTTTCTTTCATTATTCGCTGAACTTTATTTATACGTAGTAATAGTAAAGTTGATTGACATATTCATACATTTTTTAAGTTTTAGCTCTGAGTGAGCGCTTGCAGGTGAGTATCCACTATCCAGTCATTACTTTAGTGTGTGAGCCCTTGAATATTATAATAGGAAACGAGCGTCAATTTATTTTAACCGTAAAATATTGATGATAATGTTTACCTGTGACAAGGGTGAGGGCGCATAAGCAAGCGAAGGCAGAGATGTCGATGTCCATGGAGTGCAAACTGCAGCTGAAATCCAAGATGGCGTGCAACCAATCTCCGAAAGACCGCTGACACTGCCGTTTGTCCAGCACGACTCCGTTGCAGAATGTCATCTTCGTGTCGTCCATCTTCGTCCGGTATGACAGTCGCAGCACAAAAAGTTCGAGAGAAGCCGATTGGAACAACAGTTCTCGGTCTTCTGGACACAATTCTAAAAAGCCGGGAAGCTTTTCGGCGAAATGTTTGATCACATCCACCGATGTCGTCAACAGACTGTAAAATTGTTGGATTTTGTCTGCCTCGGAGATGGGTGGCTCCAGAGGTCCCGGTTCTCTGTAGTGAGAATAATCCAAGCTCGTGTAATCCGGAGACGTGTCGACGTGCGCTCGCACCAGAGCCGTGATGAGAGAGACGGGCGGGCTGGGAGGAGACTCCTGAGGAGATTTCGGCTTCGAAGGTAGTCTTCCTCTTCTTCCCTTGAGAGAGTCCGTCCGCACTACTTCTTTCACCATGCCGACGGCGAGACACTTTTGGAACCTGCAGAATTGGCAGCGGTTTCTTCGTCTTTTGTCTACGGGGCACGCTTTGTCGGCGAGACAGACGTATTTAGATCCTTTTTGCACGGTTCGTTTGAAAAATCCTTTGCATCCTTCACAAGTTCGCACTCCATAGTGCTGACAGGCGGCGGTATCTCCGCAAACGGCGCACAGTTGGGAGGGAGAGGGAGGCGCGGGGACCCCGGTCGCCGGCAGTCCTCCCGGGGAGCTGGAGGCCGAACTGGAGGCCGAAGGGGGCGGCGGACCGATCAGTCGCGGTCGCGGACTGTCGCCGGAACTCGCCGATTCCGATCTCTGGAGAGGGAGGGACGCCCGTCTCTGCCGGGGACTCAGCCCGGTCGCCGCGTGAAGCTCGACGCCCGTGGGAAAGACGGGCAGAGAGTAACAATCTTGGGGGTGGCCGGCGGCGGAAGAGTCATAGTTGGGACTGCAGGGCTGTCCGGCTGCGTAGTAAGGGGCAGGGGAGTAGTGCTGCTGCGAGTGGAAGTCGTAAGCGACGTGCGCCGGCGCGTGGGCGTGGGCGTGCGCGTGGGCATTATGGTGGTAGGCCGCGGGCGCGATGCCCACGTCGTAGCGGTCTTCGTCCATCTTGATGCCGAAGTTCTCCGCCAGCTCTGGCCTGGTGTACCGAACCGAATAGGTTTCTTGGAAGCTCGGCAGGGTGGGAGGCGATAGGGGGGCTCTCGAAGGCGAACTCGGCGGCTGCGGGGGCAGAGGGGCGCTCTCTCTTTGGCCGAACTCTACGTCCGGAAATGGATCCAAGCCCTCGTGCGATTCTCCGGAGGCGTCCTCACCGTATGGTAGCGAAAGTAAATCCGCAAACGTCGACCCGAATGATGTCTGGAATAAGCAGAAAAGACAATCTATTGAAAAATTATTGACTCAAACAACGGCATATATATTTATCTATAACTGTAGTATCGATTCTATATGTACCATACAATCAAGATAATCCGACAAATGATTCAACGCTTTCCTATAATAAATACATTTTAAATAACGGTTTCGCGATCTTACCAGAATTTAAAAAAATGTGTATGTATTTTCGGTCCTTGAGTATTATAGTTTGAGGGAGGAAAATGGTTACTTAGCGTGAAATGGGGGAAATAAATTAGGGTGCCGACGTGATAGTGCTTGCGGAAGGCGTCCGGCCGAGTGTGCGCAGTCGCCGGAGGGCGGCGCCTTTCGCAGCGGCGGCTAGGCGGCGCCCTGCCGACTCGAGTGGGGCGGGACCTCCGACTACTTCAACCGGCCGCAAAATAAATATTTAATAATATGTCCGCTTCTGTCGATCACTTTCCTGTTTCGGTTTCATGACAAGGGTGATTTTATAACAATTTACGTGACATGGCATTAGGTATGATAAGTATGCAATGGGTTACCATTTAAATATATATCTACATCGCCCCATAACAGTACGAGCATAATTATATTACTATATATTATATTGCTCTAAAAATCTAAATTATTATGTACTAATTATTTCTAATTCAAGCAAAAACAATTCCTGATGTGACCATTAATACTATGACACATATATAACCAGGAGAAACCCCATAGTAAACAATTCGACTGTTGGGCATCAAACGGTCAAAATTTCTATTATGTTATGTTTAATTATTTGCAGGCCTGGATTGACCATGGTGCCAAATGGGGCTACCTATGGGAAAATAAATTAATTGACGAATAGAAAGTCTTTTCAAGATTACCATGAATTTAATATTATTTATGCAACATCGATATGTTCACTCCCTCTAATGTAGTTAATCTCAGTACCGAATTCAAAGTAGACTTTACATTGTAGATAAAACAAAAAAAACGAGATAAATAATTACTAAAAGAAGGTACTTAGGTATATTTAAAAAAATGTACTAGGTCGGGGCCTTGGGCAAGGCAATCCTGGCCCTGAATAGCTGCATATTTTTTCACCGACTTAGCCAAATGTTTTGACGTGCCTAGCTATTATAAAATTTATTTAGGTAGTTCTAACTGCGTAGATTTTAAGGTTTAACCATTGATGGTAAAACAAAACAGATACCTATTTACGTTTAATCAGCTACCCATATGAATGCTTAAAAAACGACTACGTATGCGCACCTACTCATAAGTGTGAAAAGTGAAAATAAATAAAAAAGCACCCCATATAAAACTCAAAAATCCCCACTCGCACTTCGTAAGGTTCAATAGGTACTTTGTGAAATCGATTGTTAATAATAGGTGAATAATTCATTGTTTTCGTTACAACCATTCATAGCCGTTTACACATTACCTACGTATAACTAAATGCAAAAACACATTAAATTGAACATTTTTTTATCGATAACAAAATGAGTACCAAGTTATCCTAAAAATTAAAACTATATCTACTTATGTAGGTATCTATCTATAATATGAGGTAGTAGATATCTACCTACGTGAAAAACAATTAGGTATGTTTTTTTCTGAGTTACGGACTTTGCACAGTAACGGCCTAGCGCTCGCCGCCATGGCGATGTTTTCATCGTGAAAAATGATTTATCGTACGGGAGGGAATAGAAAAATGATTGTAACAGTGCCTGTCGGGTTTACGGCGTCACGGTTGCCGCCGCCGCCCACCTGGAGCGTTCGCCCAACCCCTCGATTCCGCCCTGCGCTAAATGTCGTCGTCGTGGCAACCGAGCTCCGTCAATGCGAACGGAAAACTTAATGACTGTTCTAAACAGAATCGGTTTAGCGTCATCCATAGTGAAGTCACTCAAGTTATCCATAGACAATGGGAACGTGAGATGTAATCCTAGCACTGAACAATGTCCAATAGTTATTATTAGGTACCTAAAATCGATAATAATTATCTTCGCAGAAAAATAAGTACAAACTTAAATACATATTAAAATTAACCCTTCTATGCTTTCTAAGATCTAAGCTTGGAAGGTAGATAATAATATAATATCCACTGATGGCATGATAAATGACTATTCTACCAGAACTCATTCTGATACGAGATAATAACAACGCAAATAATCAAATAAATCATCAATAAAAAGGAATCAACATTGTCTAATCGATTATCTGGAAGGGTTACTTAGTATAAATAAATCATTACCCACCATAAAAGGTGTCATGATAATCTTATCTGATTATAAGGAATAGGTTCATTGTAAGGCAGCGCTCGGAATGGAGCAGAACGCACCGGAGCGCCGTTCCGGTTCGTGGGATTTCCGAGGATGGCGTTCCTGTTCGTAAAAACCTTGAAAATGGCGTACCGTTTCGTAAAATATCCGACTTCCAGCGAGCCGTCTAGTAAAATCCTAAAGCGTCTTACTTAATATTATTACGTTCCGGTTTTTAAATCTTTTTTTAATATACGTGAAGGATAATAATATTTTCTTGAAATACGGAAGAGCGGCATTTTCAGTCTATTTAAGGGGCAGCATATGTCTTTGGGATGCCCCTGATTGTGTTATTACTAAATCAACATATTAAATCAAATTAATCAAAATAAATACATTATTAATTATAAGTAAAAATACAGTGACTACCCGTGGGGGTAGATGGTATATATACAGAAAATAGAGACAAAAAAGAAAATAAATATATATTTTTAGAGTAATATATTCCGTAAAAACACGTTGTATTTTCGCCTGCGGCGCTGATAAACATTGCCTATCCATATGTTCAGCCGATGTGCATTTGTAATGGCTATTTGCATTTTATCCTTCGTTGTAGGTAGTTTAGGTACCTACCTATAGTTATAACAAAAATTCTGGCAGACGTAATTTTTTGGAAAATTATCGAGCGCTCCGGTTCGTAAAATTTTCTATTTCGAGCACTGTTGTAAGGTGACCATACTTCTTACCGAATAGTTCGGGAAATGTAATAAAATATATGAGAACATAATATAAATGTTTTTAACTACCTACATATTAAGTAGGATTTTATGTTGTCGTTGTCATAATCCAACCTCTAATATCACATTAAAAGGTACCTATACAATAAATTGATAGTGTCTATAGGTATTGGTATTAATTAGTGAATCCACACGGTAAAGTAGTGATTTTATTGCACCTGTTATTTTGAATTGCTGCGTGTTTATTTTGAATTTTTTATATCAATTTCCTTAAAGCACTCTCAGCCGATAGCACTTAATCGTTTTCATTTCACGGGCACAAATTTATTAAAAGATAAAAGCGGAATAAGCACTAAAAATTTTGCCTTGTATTAAATTAATTAATAATATTTAATTGGCATATTGAAAACGTACTCTTCTTCCACTTCGATTCAGAATTGTTTAGGAGAAAGAAATAAAAATAAAAATAAATAGATTGTTAAATATTGTACGGGCTGCATGAATAGATGAGTTTCAGGCATAAGCAAAGCATTAATATGTTATTAAATTGAAAACTATATTATTCTAATATTATATATTGTTATATACACGAAAATTATCAAATTTGACACACTTGACAATAAAATTAATTGAGTTGAATACTAAATTTAATAAAGACTTCGTTACAAGCCGAAGAAAAAAAATAAGATCATTAATCGTTCTAGTTATAACCAGAAAGTTTGGTGTGCCTATTTCGGGTGCCAGATCGTAGTCTATTATTTGTTATCTCATCGCAGATCTAAAATTTTATTGTATTCATGATTACGCCCCTCCAATGATATCACCTCCAGCTAACAAGTTTATATTGCCTACTTACGACCCTTTTATTATATTATTATCAGCTATCGCTACCGTTTAATCAAGTAGGCATAACAGAAACAATCTGTGCGGCTGAAAAAGTCCGTCACACTTTGATAATCATCAGCGCTTTGTTGATTCGACCCCTGCCGTGAAATAAACAATTTAATACGGGTAAATTAAAAGCTCCATCTATGTATTTATAAAAGCACACACTGTTTATGTGGATAAAGTTATTATTTTTTTATGTTAAATATTATTATTTATAGATACTACAATGTTGACAATTTTTGACAATTTTTGACAATTTAAAAAATGAGCATTTCTAATAATCTATAGAATCTATAGATTTATCCAAAATAATATCATACTTCAGAAAAAAATAATAAGACAGGGGAGATGACAATAATTATTATGATAATATTCAGTACTGGTGTCTCAACTCTCAAGCGCAGGGTGTTTGAACAATGTGTGCGTCCAGTGTTCACGAATGAGTGTGAAAATTTATTTGTAGTATAGTTTTAACAGAGAAATTCAGAAATTAAGAGTTGCATAATGTGGCATTTTGAGGTTATGTTGGACATCACACGAAACGACAGAAAAGGTAGGTACATATAGCTTGCAGATAAGATGCTGGTGGACGAATGTGATAACCCAGTGGAGGTCGACGAACATAAGACAGCCGAAAAGCCGCTCCAACTTACGCTGGATTGACGAAATATAATATATAGTTTGGCGGGATTACGAGGTTCCGATTAGAGTGGCAGTTGAGGAAATCCTTTGTCTACCAGTGGATTGAAACAGGGATGATGATTAGCGAATATAATTGTGGGTGAATATTAAATATTAATAATTACAAGATAAAAAGAACTTTTTATATACAACGTTTTTAAATTTTCTGTTGAATCATATAAACTTGACTTGACTAGCTTAAATTATCAAAAAAAATATAGGTACTTGATAGAAATACTGAATAATGAAATGTCATTTCATATTGATTTCCATAGTAACGCACGTATATATTATTTAATAATTTAGTTGCTAGGACTCACTAGCAACCAATAATGGTATCGAAATAACTTTTCATACAAAACAGAATTAACTAAAAATGAATTCAATTCTACTTAAAGATGGTTAAAAGTATTAAAAAAATGCATTGGCATCGTGTTCTGATATATTCTAAAAGTTTCAAATATCTAGCTAGTCGGAAGTTAGTTAAAAATCGATTGCAAGATTTGTACCGGACAAACAACTTTACTACCGGACAAATAAGAATACGACCTAAGAAAAACGTTGTAAAACGATGTAATAAACTGCGGGTACATTGAAACACGTTGGAAAAATACTGTTACATGCTACTGACTGTAAACTGGGTAATTTATTTTAACTGAAAATTGGTAATATAAAACATTATTGAATTCTACCAATTTCCTTAAAGGTAGTTATTTCTAAATACCTAACATCGAGAGTCTGATAAAAATTATATTATCTACAGTTACGTTTTTGGGGTGGATTGAGTGACTCAATGTCTAATCGAATTGGTGATGATGGTTGATAGTTACCTGTGTCTGCAGAAGCAGCATACTTGTGTGGTGTGCAGGGGGGAGGGTGGGGTTGGGGGCGCGCAGGTGTCGTGTGGAGCCGCTTCCCTCGACGCTGCCCTCTCGCTCACCCCTCTCCGCAAGAGGTGGTGGCTGCGCCGCTCCTGAAACAACAAAAAGATATATCCAGTTAGTCAAGAAGTTCAATCAACAATAATGCCTTAAATGGGATAAGTAGGCTGATTGGCAGTTAATACTCGTAGCACCATTCAAATTAGCACTCAAGAATGACATGACAATTTTCATACTTATCACTAGATATCCGCGTAACCACACAATGTAAAAAAACCTAAATTGATCATCATCTTGAACATTAAATTAAAAAAAAACAAGCCAGCATTTTTAAATTATTGTATACTAATTATTAATCTCGTTTTAATGAATCACACTGTGTCATGATTAACGTTCGCCCACACAAAATTCCACTCGAATTATGGTACAATAATGTCAATCAAAACGAGTACAATTCGAACAATAATAATTTATTGCTGATAGCAGAAAAGTGGGCACATATTAAAATTGATATCTAAATATTATAACGTTCGCGATACAGTAAAAATTTCAATACGAAATTTTCATCAAACTTTTTAAATTCAAAGTGGGTAATAATTGAACATATTATTACCGAGAAAATTCCCTATATCGCAAATCGTACGTGTTCTACGACAAGCTTTGACGTAATGTCAAATCCATTGTTGTGAATAAAGGCTTTTAGTTTTGACAGTTTAATTTACCTAACCTAAGGTGTCGCCTATTGAATAAATCGTATTTTTTAAATATTAAATCTTATGTTATTATCATCTTATGTTAGTAACTATTAGTATAATGTTAAATAAAACTTAAGAAATGGAATCCAATATAAACTAGGTACTAGTGAAATTATACTGTCTAATGTCTAGGCTCATCATTCAATTATTAGTCAAGTATAACAAAGTATGCGATGGAATATATACGATTGGCAGTATCTAGTTCTAGGTAAATCGTGTTCATTACAATTTATTTGCAGTGCCACACAACTTGAACTAGTATTTTTTTATGTATTTTTATAATAATAATTGCTCTTTTTGGTACTAAGCATTCACTTTTTTCCCCTTCAATGAAAATACACATTGCATTAAAGGAATTGGTATAATTTAAATATACAATTATGAAGATTATAAGAAAAACGCACTAAATCGCACTTGACAGCTTTTCCTTGTATTGCTGGCGAATTTTATATTAGGGCTATTATTTTAATGTAGTTAATACAATAAAATTGGTTCATACCGATGTTTGCACAGCAATATTGATTATATTTCATCCGAAGAGTATTAATACTGCCTCATGAAAGCGACGACTAAGTTTGGCAAAAGACAATTCACTGATGTAGTTGTTAGATGTTAACACTTTAAACTGCTGACACGAAATGCTTTCTCTCAAAAAGAAAGCCTCCTAATATATACGGCCATTATTTGCCTATCTATACAACGTGCTGAAAATTCTGCCACCCTTTATTACAGTGGTAACAGATTCATAATATACAATTTTATTTGTCCTCAGCAGAGTGTGCGCAAAAGTATCAAGACCACCAGCTATACAGTATACATGAAAGTTACATGAATAGTTTTAAATAGATCTACAATTAAATAATTTTTGAAAATAAACAACGGAATGATTGAATTACAATGTGTATTTTTTCCAATTAAAATAATATACTATCTAATTATAATGCATGTTAAAATTTCTATATATTTTTTTGACTCTAAAATAAAAGTTTGTCAATAAGTTAATATATTAAAATGCTAAATTGTATAAATCATAATGACGTATGTAAAATGAATTCTTAATAATAGGTTCATCATAATATTAAGTAAGTTTTATCATTATTATTACATATTTTACAACGTTTTTCTTAGCTCGTATTCTTATTTGTCCGGTGGTTCTTTGTCCGGTACAAATCTTGCAATCGATTTTTAACTAACTTACCAACTAGCTAGACATTTGAAACTTTTAGAATATATCAGAACATGATGCCAATGCATTTTTTTAATACTTTTAGCCATCTTTAAGTAGAATTGAATTCATTTTCAGTTAATTCTGTTTTGTATGAAAAGTTATTTCGACACCACTATTGGTTGCTAGGGGTCTGGGGTCCTAGCAACTAAATCATTAATATATACGTGCGTTACTATGGAAATCAATATGACATTTCAGTATTATTTCTATCAAGTACAATTTTTTTTGATCGTTTAAGCTAGTCAAGTCAAGTTTATATGATTCAACAGAATATTTAAAACGTCGTATATAAAAAGTTTTTTTTATCTTGTAATTATTTATTTGTAGTGGTTTTACATTTAAATATATCAAATACACACCATGACGCGTCAAAAAGAATTTATTAAAATATTTTCCCGATACTTCCAACATAATAATATTATCAGTAAAATAACAAAAACCACTGTGGTTAATTATTTAACTTTAAACTACTTATATGTTTTTGTTAAAATACTATTTATATAATACCAATACCTAAACGTTTCACGTTGCTTTGTTCGCTTTTTTTAGTTGATTAAAATGTTCACAAAATCATACAGCATTCTATTATTTTAAACAAATCCTTCGTAACTTTAGAGTCATCTGTATGGTTAATACAATATGCTTATAAACTCATAATATTCTTGTCATAAAATTAAACTACCGAAACGTTTCCGTAATGTCCTAAACGCCTCTGAGAAAAAGCTCTAAAAAGCTCGCTAAGTCGACGCATGATAGCATACTTTCCAGCTTTAGATTATGAATTCACTTCTAACATTTTATGGCTGAAGCGGATGGGTAAACATGTATAATGAAGTATCTAGATTGGGGATGGGGTGTGTCCCAGGGGAGGCCATGAAATCAGTGGTATTTGCAGCCCTCCATAATGCCCGGAGTCATTATACATTATGTGTGTCGATAGGTAGCTGCCGCGCGCTAATATTTATTGCTGGCCATGTCAAATGAGGTGTTATACCAAGTATTTCTTTATGGCTGAAAATAGTATTTTTTCTTTATTTTTATTAACTGTATATATTCAGATCTCACAATAGTGTCAGTCTTCGTAAAATTCATAACTATACTGATATAGGTACCTACCGTTATCAGTTATTTTTTTGATATTTATTTATGTATTCATAAATTTAATAATATGTGCATATATTTTTTTACATTTTTTGAGCATATAAAGATTGGTGGTAAATAACCCTAACTTTAAAAATAGCTTGGTTTCATACAAGTTTTTTTAAACATACTTACCACATAAACACGTGGTTCGATAGTTTTGGCATTCCACAAGATATAGTGGGAGGAGTGAGAGAAAGCAATAAAATAGGCTTGATATATAAGCTAAGTCGACAATAGTAACAATAACAATAATTATATTAGTCCTTCATAATTACTACTCGCTAGAAGAGATCAAACCTGAGTATACTTAGGTATTCGTGATTAAATAGTTCCACTATGCCATTGTCAGTTTATTCAAATTCATTAATCAAAAGTCTCGGCCAAGATTATCAGTATTGAATCCGACAGAAAAAAAGGGAAAAAACCACAAGAACTTTGTAGTATGTAGGTGTATATGTGTGATATTAAAAAAAAGGAAAAATTATAAAAAAACAATTGATGTGCTTTTCATACTCATACATAAAATACTTAGGCTATAATTCAGAAGTAGTTTTTAAAGTTACTGTCAAAATAGTGTAGGTACTTATGTTAAAATTGGTTATAATTTATCCAGTCCAGCACATGTCAGCAGCTTATTTTTCAGCCGTTTACGGTTATTATTGTCGGAGTTGAAAATGAGTTGTGTCCTTGGGAAAATTCTCGGGCATTGAAATAATCGCAGCAGATGCACGCGCTTCGTTATAATATAAAAGAAATAATTATTTCCAACAAATACATCTGCTATCGGGAAAATGTAGAGTTTCACAAGTGTATAATTAAAAAAATAGCAATTTTATAAGAAAATGTCAAACGACTAAAAAGGTGTATTCAGAATTAATACCTCCTCAGAAAGTCTTTATCATTTTGTAAGCATAATTTCACTTCATATTATTTTACTTGTCATCTTTTATGAGTAATTTTGATGAGACCTCAGTATAACAATAAAATATGTCTTCTTGATATTTTTATGGTTGTTACGTAAATATATATTATGGAAATTAGTGAGTCACCGTCTATGCATACACAATGCAACAGATTTTTCTGTAATATTTGATTGTTAGAGAAATATATGAGATTGTTGAACATCGTAATGTAAATAATGTATTTTATTTGAATAAATGCTGAAAATAGCCATAATTCCATAGTTATGACTTATTCATAATACAATGTAGATTTCCAATATCTGTGAAATACCGATCGTCAGTAAAATTAAGGAAATTTTGCAATAATAATATTGTAGATAGTTGCTGACCTAATAAGTTTTAGTGTTTATTTTTAAAATGTTAGCTTAGGTCAACTGCGCTGCACTATTATGACTGTATAGCCATAGTGTATGCATACTTTTATTATTAACGATTGTCTTTATACTTGTAAAGCACTAATAATTGCACAGTAGGTACGAGGGTGGGTCAATAAGTCCTTAGAAAAGCCGACAGGTGGCGCGACTAGTACTGTAAGCGGTTTGTTTTCATGCAGCGGCACTACCGATTCATTATGCTGCGAAGTTTCAATCAGATTGGTCGGGTTGTTGTGTGTTTCTCGTACATTTAAAAAAAAAATTTGCTTGTGGAAAATGGAAAAATGGAAAATGGAGAAAATTGAGTTTAGAGCTGTTATTAAACATTTTAATATAAAAGGGTTAACAGCAAAGGAAATAAAAAATGAGTTGGATTTAGTTCACGGCATATCTGCTCCTTCACTTGCAACTATTTATAACTGGTTAAATGAATTTAAACGTGGTCGTACATCAACAAAGGATAAACCACGCTCAGGACGTCCTGTAGAGGTGACTACACCAGAAATGATCAATAAAATCCACGATATGGTGTTAAGTGACCGAAGATTAAAGTTGAGTGAGATAATTGAGGTTACAGGGATCTCAAAAGGTAGCGTCATTTCTATTTTACATGACAAATTGGGCATGAAAAATATTTCTGCAAGATAGGTGCCGCGTTTGCTCACAGTCGACAATAAACGCAATAGGGTGGTGGCCTCTAAAGCCCTGTTGTCGCTCATGCAACGCAATCCGGATGAATTTTTTCGTCGCTTTGTGACTGTAGATGAAACATGGATACACCACTATACTCCCGAGACGAAAGAACAGTCAAAGCAGTGGATTGCGAAGGCAAACCATGTCCAAAGAAGGCGAAAACCGTAAAATCAGCTGGTAAGGTTATGGCTACTGTATTTTGGGATGCACGTGAAATTATTTTCGTTGACTATTTGGAAAAAGGAAAAAAAAAATAACAGGGGATTATAATGCATCTTTATTGGACCAGATAAAAAACAAAATTGAAGAAAAACGGCCTCATTTAAACAGGAAAAAAATCCTCTTTCATCAGGACAATGCCCGTGTTCACACATGTTTACGATCAATGGCTAAAATTGAAGAATTGAAGTTCGAATTGGTCGACCACCCACCGTATTCGCCAGATTTAGCCCCCAGTGACTTTTTCCTTTTCCCAAACTTAAAAAAATGGCTAAGTGGACAACGTTTTTTTTCAAATGAAGAAGTCATCGATCGGACAAATGCTTATTTTGAGGACCTTCCGAAAACTTATTTTTCTGACGGTTTAAAAAATATTGAGAAACGTCTAACCAAGTGTATTGAGCTCCAAGGAGATTATGTTGAGAAATAAAAAAAAAATACAAAAATAAAAACTGTTTTAATGCTTTTTTCTAAGGAATTATTGACCCACCCTCGTAAGTTTAGCGAAGAATATTAATTTCTTTGAAATCATAATCAGCAGAATCATTGGGCTTCTGTTTTAACGACTGCACAATTTAAAAGCATTGAATATTTTTAATAACATTATTAAACAGTTATACATATTATTACAATATAGGCATTTTGTATCCATCAGTCATTTGATCGGTTTGGCGAAAACAAAAACTTTTAGGAAACGCCATTATAAAATAAATTACGTATCTACTGGACAAGAGACGGTTATTTTTGACAGCTGCTAGTGCCGTCATTATTTTTCGCTATTTATATCGACACCGGTTCAGCATTCCACATTGTACAATAATTACCTGTTAATTGTTTATAATTTCTACAAAAAACACGTATCGAGAACATTGTTGAAGCCCGATCGAGATCAATGTGATAGATACGCCTTTTCTAGAATCGCAGAATATGGGTAGGTAATATTGAACACACACCCTCCATTACGAGTAAAGTGCGTCGACAAAAATGCATCTGCCCGTAGCGATCGGAGAGCAATTCGAGGTTAACAGCTCGACTGTTACCACACCTGATAATATATTATTATATTATAATATCTACTAATTATTAATTGTTTCTCAGATGTCAAGCTTTAATTATTGTAAGCAACGTTGTTTCAGCAAATATGCCCACTTGTCACTTTTAATGTGGTCACTGGTTACCGGCTACGACGCCATTATGTTATATATTTTTTTCAAATATAATAATAACGCTGTACAAAACAGCGTTCTGATAATGTAATATATTATTATTATATCAACGAAACTGGTTATGGAAGTGTACAACTAATGCCGTATTTTATAGAGCTGTTTACTCGGTCAATGTGTTTTATAACATGCTAAAAAACAATTATTATCTCTAAAAAATAGGCATTGGCCGTTTAACTTAAAATACTAGCGTACAATTTAAGAAATATTGAAAATTGGACTCCGCCATATCTACAATAAAGTCAGCAAAGTTATTCCCAAGTGTGATAATTAAGTACTTATATTATATCTCTGCGATCGCAAATGCATTTTTCGTTATATACTCTCTGAAATGAAAATAAGTAATTATGTATTAATGGCTGCTTATTTTTTTATATATTTAAATAACTTTTAATGATTGCTTTACAAAATGCAAAACTTCATATAATTTATCTATTAAAACTTTCAACAAAATTTAGCGTTGTGAAGTCGGCGTAATTAATTACAGAAATATACAGCAACATAGTAAAATGATTAACACGCTATTTTATTCGATGGTGTATTTATCAGTTTATCACACATAAGAATAAACTTTCTTCGATATGCACTTAGGAGTAGGTATATTATATCCAATTTCACATTAAGTAATTAATTGAAAAAATAACATACTTAATCGAAAATTATATTGTAATTGTTTCTAATTTATACCTACTGTTCCATTTGAATTATTTTTAATGATCCAGATCTCTATATAAATCTACAGCTGACACAGAATATATTTACTTATTTCTTACATATATATTAAATTTGTATATTCTAATATGAATTCAATAATATATTTGTAAGGTAATTGATATGTCAATTTAGTACACATTATGCAAGTTATGATTAAATCTATTCTTTTCCCTTGGTATATTATGTATGTGCATAGTGCCCGATAATGCCGGGAAGCGAAATCCTGTTCAAATGGAATAGTACGACGCTTAAATCAATTAGAACTTAAACCAAATTAACAAAGAAAAATAATGTAGGAGCTGTTTTAATTCACGTTAACAAGCTGTAAACTGGATAATTAACGATATCATTTTAAATATATGTCTACATAAGGCTGTTGTTAAAATTGTTTGTTCATTATTATTGATGCAAGGTGTTGAGATCGACACACGTTCGTTTATAGTGATACGTGAGTGATATATATTTTCATCAGTCAGCCTGAGAACTCGATATGGTGGTGGTCCTTAGAGCGACAATTTTAAAACAACATAATATATTCTATATATTCAGTCGCCTGACATATGGCTAACCTCTTGTCCACTTTGCTGTAATTAATCTTGTTTCAAATTTCAAGTTTCAAAAGAAGAGGTTTTACAAGACAAATTAATAATATATTTTGAAGATGATTTTTTAAGTAGCCAACAATAAAATGAGCTTTGTGTTTTTATTTAAATGCTTGTATACCATGAACAGTCGTGCTGATTGTAGTCGCAACCTGTACTTTAACCAAAGTTTCTTTTGTAGTGTTAACTGTTAATTTATGGTGGAACTGCATTATATTATTTGTTTAGTTAAATAAAACACAATTTCATAGATTCCACTTTTTTAATTAAATTTTGGACCTGTTTCGTCCTCCTCAATGGGACATAATCATCCCTGTCAATGACAATATCCCCTCGAGAAGGACGAAACCGGTCCAAAATTTAATTGAAAACGTGGAATAAGAACTATAAAATTGTGTTTTATTCAACTAAATAAATAATTAATCAAATAATTTATCCAAAGTACCCACCTACATGCTTTTTGGAAAGGTATTTCCTGAAACTACTTTGATTTATAAACACTCCCAAGTAGTTACGAGTGAATAAATATTTCGCAGTTAGATGTCTTCTATGTAGGTCATCTTCCAATACATATAAATCATTCAAAGAAAAAAGGTCCTAGAACCTTCGTTTTAATATTGTGGTTTAATGATTATTTTATTGCTAAATAATAACATTGAAATGAAAAACAATGGATGTATTATGAAATACTTTAAAAATTAAATGCCTTCTAGTTATTGTGCTGTCCTTAGACAGGTAACTGGGAGATGTTTACAGGTGCTTATTAAATACGGCAATAATAATTTTAATACTAAAAAGGTATTCAAATAAAACTTGAGCGTTTAGATTTAATAGGTGTTTCAAGGTATTGCTAGCCCATCGCCCTTACCTATTAATTTATTCCCGCAGCAAAAATCATGTGCAAAGAAAATAAACATTTTTACGATGCAATGTTGTGACAGCATTATTACTATCGATAGTATTATGAAAATATTTCGTCAGATAATTTATTGAATGACATACCAATGATACATGTACCTACATTTTACTGACAGCTTTTGTTAAAAAGAAAGATTATTTTGGTCTACTAATTTATTAATAAATTAAATCAATTGTCTTATATTAGAGAATATAAAAAATACAATACAATTTCTCTTAACTAAGTTGAGTAAATCTGATTCGTTATTAAATGACTCCTTATTTTATATGTTAAAAAGTATTAAGTATTGGTTTATTTCATAGTATTATGCAAGCCAATTATTGTTCGTAATAGTTTCATTGATTAATTACTACCTATATATTTGTTTCTACAATTAAAATTATATTTGGTAAATATGCTGTTCAAATTACGTATATAATTGTGTTTATGGTCATACCTTGTAAAGCCGTCCACAAAAAACCAAAATAGGTCAGAGCATTTAATAGTTCCTTTTGTGAACAGGAAGTTGTAAGTTGCTCGCAAGACTTTTACCAGTCTCCTCGACTCCTCGCTGCACCAGCAAGTGTCGTGGCGGACGTCGTGACGAGAGAGAACGACCTGATGATTAATGGAGACCTAACTGTCTGCTCGTAAGGGTCAAACGACAACCTCTCTTTTTATACATAAGACACGTCTAAGTCTATTAAGAAAATTAAATTAACATCTCGCTTTTATAGCACGTCATAATTATTAATGATCATTTAAGTATGATGATATTACACGTGTTAACACGCTGGTACCTATTTCATGAAATATATTATTTAGACTATACATGGCATAAATAAATACTTCGTTATTACTCCGTTTAGTTATATTTAAATGAAAAAAGTAGTACAGATTTATGTAAAGAATGTAAAACCTTATCTAGACTAGTACCTTACTAATTATTACTCAATCCCATTTACCCTAATATTGAATGATATGTTATAGTGACTTAATAATTGTTGGTAATTTATTATTTGTTTGTACTTTACTAGGCACTACTACTACTGTCTTCTCTTTAGTCTACTCGGACGTTTTTTATTAATGTGACTGAAGAATTGAAGAAAGCGTCTCGTGCATGTACAAGATAGATATTTTTATTCTTCTAATCCCATAAAACCACTAAAATACAAATCGTTAGCTATGTACAAAACTTGTTTAAAAATTTTATAGATCGTATCAGTTCGAAGAGTCATAACAAGTGAAATGTAGGTGGTCAAGATATGTAAATTATGTATATAATTAAAGGCAGACGTGCTCAGCGTTGGTCAAAATGGAGATTTTATTGTATATTCAAAGTATGATCCAGGACACGCGCGTTAACATCATTTTACTCCCTACTTCAATTATAGTTTGTCAATTTATGGCTACGGCCGTATGTTGTAGCTTAACCACTGGGGAATGCCAAAAAAAATGGCGTATTTCAAAAAAACACTACCTTATTATTAGGTCAATAATTATTATAAAGCATCATTATTCGTAGGATGTTTATCAGACTTGAATGTTCAAAGACATAGGTTATAATTAATATATTTAAAATTATCTTCAAATGTGTAAATCTTGCCGATTTTTTGAACAATAAAATGCCTAATTCTTGTCAAATTTGGGATCACAGAGATTATCAATATAATTTTTTATCGTAAATATTACACTATAATAATGTCGACATAAATTTTACTAATGGTTTTATAAATGCGTTTAAAAATTAATAAATGTAAAAATCTTAACACCACTGCACATGTATGTACTGAAATATTACTATATTCTAAAACATTAGAGCGAGAGGCTTAAAAGAATACTATTTTATGTAATAAAAATACTTTATGCAGTCAAAATTATATAAATAGATTATCTACAACGTTTAAGGAATGTCCAGGATCATGCTTTGAAAAATGCAATAAAAGCTCCATTTTGATCTACGCTGAGCATGTCCCCCCTTAATTATTCATCAATATTAATATTATATACTTACAACGTTTTTAAATTTTCTGTTGAATCATATAAACTTGACTTTACTAGGTTAAACAATCAAAAAAAATGTACTTGATATAAATAATACTGAAATGTCATATTGATTTCCATAGTAACGCACGTACCTATATGTGCTAGGACCCCAGACCCATAGAAACCAATAATGGTGTCGAAATAACTTTTCATACAAAACAGAATTAACTGAAAATGAATTCGATTCTACTTAAAGATGGCTAAAAGTATTAAAAAAATGCACTGGCATCGTGTTCTGATATATTCTAAAGTTTCAAATGTCTAGCTAGTTGGTAATTTAGTTAAAAATCGATTGCAAGATTTGTACCGGACAAAGAACCACCGGACAAATAAGAATACGAGCTAAGAAAAACGTTGTAATAAAAATCAGGGAAATTAAGAGACATTGACGATATTAATTGCGAAAACATAATAGCTGTTTGTTAGTTAGGTTAGGGTTGAGAGCAAATTATTTATTTATTTTAACGTTGTCGTTAAAGTTTAATTGCATCGAGTGTTGTGAATTTGTTTTCTGCGTCTGGCCATCTGCCCGAAGGCATTCGATTATGTGGTCCTCTCATCGTGCCATCAGCTTTTTACTCGCCTGCTTCACTCGCCTGTTGCAATAATAGTTCTTCGCCTATTTTTATATCATCTTAAAAATTAATTACGTTGAGAAATTTTACGAAACTTGTGCAACACCGCCGAGTGATAAAAAAAACGTAATGATATTCTTGGGATGAGTTTGAAATGCGAGACAAAAAATACAATCTGTTTTCGATTCATGTCAAAATACTTACCAATTATATATTGTCGATTTAATGTTTTAGTTATTACTACATGTTTCAACTCATCTTACGGCATACAATTAGAGTGAGTATTTAGACCATTTAGTAATTAAAATATAACATACCACGATAATAATTCGATACCATAGTTCAATAGGCGAACAACTCAAAAAACCTTGTTCCAAGATAATGGTGTTTGAATTTTTTGCAGAAATTCTCATTTTAATTTTAAAGCGTTGATTTCGATGAAAGTGTATTTTTTTATATTTAATTTAGTGGAATTCACCAATGCACAATGAAATTGCACAGTTTAATAAGGAATTAACCAATATTTTTGATTATATAACGGAATTATTGATTAATCTCAGAAAGATTTATTCGATTTTATGATACATTGAAGCAATTTTCGACTATTTTTTTACTGAATTATAAAGAGAAGACCTTTCTACATCGAATGGCGTTCTTAAATCAAAACCTTTAAATTTTGAGCTGTTCCCCTATTGAACCAATGTATCGTTACGATAAAATAAAAGATCCTTTTTAATTAAAATTATTTTAAGCATATTTTAATGAAACACTCTACGATATAAAACTATGACATTTTTTAAAAGATGTGCGATATTTTTAACAGAAAAATGTGAAATATCATCGAAGAATAAATAAATATTTTTTTTTCATTACTTGTTAAATTAAAAACCAGTTTAATTTATGTGTCTTTTAGATCACCGTGTGCTGTATAAATTAATTTTCAACACAATAAAATCAATATGTAATGAATCCGCGATAAAATTGGCTGAGAGATAATTATAATTATAAATGCTCGATTTGTTAGTTATCGATCACAATACTGACTAGTTAATGATTGCAGGAAGCATAGAGCACTCTAAGTCACTAGTGACTAGACGCCTCCAGGTGATTGCAGTGCCCACATATCATTATAATCTATCGATACACGCTCGATAAAAAAATCAACAAAAAAATAACAACAAAACACATTAAGTGATTTATAATCAAGATCATGTTCAGACGAAACCGAGAGTGGACAGCGTGTATTTTAATACATACTTTATTTGTAAACTTATCAGATAAATTACCATAATTGTTTATTTTGTAACCGTATATTTGCATTGCTATTGCACTTAAAATATGCATAATATGCATTATAAGCAACTCATTGCTTATCGGTTGGAAAATATTCTGCAATTGTAATTAGGCATTATGCATAAAAAGAAGATGTACCACTTGATAATATGAAAGTCTCATTTAATACAACACCATAAAATATAATAAATTGTAATAATGTAAGTACGATATAAGAATAGTTTGGAGGCTTTGCGATTGATACCAACGTTATTATTTATTGTAAAAATATGGCTAATACATCGTCAGTAAGTTGATATTGTAATATCGTGATAATATATTATCTTATATCGTAAAAATATACATTTTCTGGTCGCCCATGAAGATAATTTAAGAGAGTAGTTATGGATACGTACCTATATAAGAATCCTTGGGGATAAAAATTCGTAAAGAAAATATAATTCACTATCAATAAATTAGTCATAAATTTTTTCATGATTTTGCAGATAATTCGATTAACATTTGAACTGTTCGTAAGATCGGACACTTAAACTTGGAATATTGTGAAATTTAGTACGTGAGCTCGTTAAAACATGATTAAGCTTTATTTTTCTGTGTTAGCTATTTGGATAATTTAATATTTCACTTTTAATGAGTTTATAATTATCGGGTGTCTTAGTATTAATTCGATTAATTTTTTTTCTAAAATCACTCGAGTGATTTATATGGAATGATTGAATACACGAAAAATTGTCCGAAGCTTTTAATATGTTGCAATATAAATAAAATACAATATAATTTTATTTATTATATTGACGGTGGTTAATACATTATAATATCTATAGCAGAGTTAAAATATATATAATGAAATCAACGGTAATAACTAAAAGTAAAAACAAAAATAAGTATTGTTTAACTACATATTAGTGTTGTTTATTATAATGTACCAAATTTAATACCCCTAGAGATTTTGGAGGTCGTAGCGAGTAATAATAATTATTATGAGAATAAATTAAATATTTAAAGGTGCAGTACATCTATATGGAGATAAATATCCTTATAAAGAAATTTCCAATTTAAACAAATTACCTGTTACGGTATTGAGTAGCTACTCACAGCCATGCCTATTATAGGTTATGCATTTAAATAATGACAAATTAAAAATGTATTAAATGTTGAACGTTAATTAAGTAATGACATTAGTATATTATTTTGATAGTCTTATTTGCAAACCTACGCTCTTTTGATTGGTTCAAACCAATAATTGTATTTGTAGAAATAAGCATATGAATTTTGCAAAATAATCTCCGATTATCAGAAATATAATGACCTAAATATATCAATAATTAAAGTATCGTGCTTTTCGTTTGACAATGTCCTGTCTACTTACGCGAACCCTAGAACTCGATCTCAAAGCTTACAATATTTTTATTGCGACCTTAAATTTTTCCATTTACTACCTAAAACAGAACACCCACGCTGTTATGCCACTCAACAAGAGGTGAATATTCTAAAAATAGATGCTCATTTATCGCCACCTAATAAACATAATATAATATAACATCATATGTCAAGTTATTAGAATTTGTAAAATTGAATGAATCTATTATTTTAGGGTTGCCATATTCATTCTTTACACTTACTTGTTGCATAGATAATAATATTATATTTCAGTAAGTGAACTCCTCTTGAGATGTGTGTTATGAAATAAATAAATAATAGAATAGTTATTGCAAAACGTTTAAAAGAAGGGTTTGAATTGCAAACTTGCAATCGGGTGATAAACGGCGCAGCCATTATTATTTGATTCGGTTCAAATCTTTGCAACCTCGTCAGGGGCGTACCAGGATTTATTGAAATATTACTAATTTCATCAATCATTTCATAATCATTTTATTAAACGCAATATTGAAATATTTAATTTAAGATATAATCTGTTTTATTTTTGGTTAAAATATTATTTTAATGTGCAGGAGTTTTTAAAGGATATTTTATTTATTGGTAATACATAATTTAATTTTTGCTTACAATTTAAACTTAAATCTTGATTTATAATAAATTTCGTGGAATAAATAAGTGAACCTATCATAATTAAACCCCGATAACATTCGACGAGAACATGACGTCGACGTATCCATCAATGTATCCCATTACTATATTAATTAATATCAATATCATCATCATAATCAGCCGGGTTGATTCAGTACTGTATGAAAGCCTCACCTAGCTTCGTCCACTCTTCTCTATTCCTAATTATTTGCCGCCTCGTACATATCAATTAATATATTATGTAGTAGGTATAATATTTTATTAAATGTATGTTGAGTTGTAAGTGAAATAAAAAGATGAAAGGGTTTTTGATTTATACGTCTAATGTTATGCTAACTATATTGATTGGTGATAAATCAACGCACATACAATAAGTAGGTACTACTATGGTAAAATTACGTTAACTTCACTTTAAAGGATCACTAAAGTGGTAACAGGAAAAGTAGTATAATGCACGCTGTTATGATTATTATTAATCCCGACGTCGTGACTGTGGAGCACGCCACTGGCGGAGTTCATTCCCAATCGAAAGAGACAGAGGAGTCGTGATGCCCTTAAATCAATAAAGCCGTCTATTGGGCAATTTTATTGTGCCCGGGTCAAATTTTATTCTCACATATAAATAAGCGAAAACAATAAATGGCAAGGCTCTCGGCGAACAAAAGCATATCAAAACTTCAATAGGAGAATGCCTAATGACGATTAAAATCATTTATGCAAGTATTCCATTAAAATAAGGTTGTTATCTCAGTGCGACACAATTATTACTAGGTAAACAATGTTGCATTGAGACATTCAAAGATGTACCCTATGGAAATTATCATTTTGAAATTGTTTAATACCTACGAAGTAGGTACTTTTTATAAGTACTTATCTATTTAATATTATATCTATTTTATATATATAATTTTATTATTAATTATTCCAATTTTATTTCTGGACATAAGGAAACTACTAATACTAAAATAATTTTAATGTTTTACAATTATTATTAAACTGAACAGGAATCCCCTGCGTGTTGTGTAAAAAGTATAAATACCAAGTGATTACATTTATTTATTGGTAAATTCTTTCCTGTTGTCTATGGCGATAATATATGTCTAAAATAATACGCGACTAAGTGTGGGTAAATTATATGTTATACTTTAATTTTGTACATAAAAAAAATAACAAAATTTGGGTATCAATAAAAAAATAACTGTGTTTCTAGAAGAGGGCGCGAGATTTTTGGCATCGCGTATTTTGGCGTCGTTTCGAAAAGGTGTAAGCCAAAGAGCGACGCCGCTTAAACTGCACCGCCCATTCTGATTGACCTATGCGCTCGTTTGTTACGACCAAGTACTAGCGGCGTTCCCACAATCTATCCAGCTGGTTATTAGAATGTGATTTATCACGTTTCACGTGCTTTATTATTTGGTTGTTCGGCCATAGACACGGCCCGCTTGTCTGTCTATTTATCTTCGAAGCTCAGTGATTGGAATAATAATTCACAGATGCCCCGATTCCCGTTTCTTTTGCCCGCAAGCCTTTTTTACACTCTCACTCGAATATTTTGGTATTTAGCCCAAGTAATCAGATCGTACAATTAATTTTTTTGATAGGCTCTTGAAACACGACCAAATGGTGTTGTTTTTTTTGTAATCTTTTTGCAACCATTAATCTTTACCTTTGTTTAATCATATATATGTATACGTACCTATCAGTTGCTTAGCATTAAAACTTCAAAATTAAATGTTTCATAACTTATAACCAACTATGTAGTCAATTTATTATAAAATCTTTCAGTTATTGTTATCACGATGATGGTAGGTATTATACAAGTCATACCGAGAATTTATTTAAATATAATATATAAGTACTTTCAGTAGCTAGGTAGAAATTTTAATATCTCTATAGAATAATTAATAATAATTGTGTGTAGGTAAACAAAACTCAAGACGCAATTCTAGGTTATCGCCAGATTAAATTGTCTGTACACTTACGTTAAATAAATTATTAATTATAATTTACATTGTAGCTTACAAGCTTTTCTAGATATATTAATTACAGTTTTAGATAATCAGCGTTTCAAGATTATTAATTAAATAATCAGCTTGCTTAAAATTGTAATAAATATTATACAATATTATTATGGTGACCAATCAAGATCATTTAAATAATCTCAGTGTCTTTCATTTTACACACGCATAGACGTCCGTATTATAAAAGTCAGTGGTGACGTAAATATATACTATACTTAAGGTTTACGATAAAAATATTTCAGGAAGTTTGTAAAAATTATAAAAGAAAACCACCACAAGATGTGAAAATTGATTCTATTCTTCTTAAATATTAAAATTTTAAATTATAGTTCTAAAAACTAGTGATAAGAATAGTAAACAATAGTACCTAAAGAGTATAATATAATTTTCATAGAATAATTCATATTATGTATCTTGGTAGGTAGGTACTACAACTATAAGACAATTACTAGTGCTGTCTCTTGGTGTTAAGAAAGATGCTAAATCTAAAGAATATCTATACAAAAGATATATTTAAAATAAGCTGAAAATCGATTATTTTCGGAAAATGTCGAGTGGAACCGAATATAACCGAATATTGTGTCTCCCGTTAGTGTATATTACTTATATGTGACGGGTGCACTATTATTACTATTATCATTAACCTCCGCCCATAGACGGTGTTCTCCACTGGTAAGAGTGTTGCAACGTTAGTGTGGACTGGAATTCTGCGAAATGTACTATTATGCATTATATTACGTACGTTTAATATTTGAAGAGATAGTTGGCTGGCGGATTGCACCAGAGTGGAGCGAGCAATGCTTATTTAGTTTGAACCCCGGCATCGACATCTACATCGACATGTCAGGGACAAAGTTGAAAAGTGGCAAACGTCGCCGACTGCCGCTCCACAATCTGACTTGCTTGATCCGCAAAATGCATAACAGAACCTTACAGCGCAGTTTGACATAAAATAACATAATGTGACCATGCTATTAAATTCACTGCCGATCAAATTAAAATGTTTCTATCAATAATTTATTGAAAATTATTCGAATGCAAAACAACGGAAATCGGACAGTTTAACCGGCTGCATAATTTTGCTGATGGCGAAATAGATGAGGCGGTAGCCTCATAGAAAGTATTTTTCATAAAAAATCAAAGATTCTTTTTAAATTCTGGGAAAACAATTCTCCTAATATTTTAACATCCAATGGCAAAAAAATTAGCAGGAGGGTCTCCGAAACCATCAAAACCACGATTCTATAGGCCCGTTCCTAAAATCGCCACTATTGATGAAATTAGAGTTAATCCGTCTTTTCTTATAATAAAATATAAACTTGTTCTTTTTCTCCGAAGTATTCATTGATTTACTATAATATAGAATAGGCTTTTAGCTAATTATACATTGGTTTAACGCGTACATATTTTTGACATTTCGCAAATTAATCGGGGCCGTTCATTGGTCGGCCTATTGGTATTAGGGAATATCCAGCCGATAAGGCATTGGCTGATTGGTATGTAACAATTTGCAGTCAATTAAGTTTTATATTGCAAAGCCGCGGGTGATCCCAAACTGAACGTAGACTTTTGCTTGTAAAAGCTTCTCTATCAGCACAGCGAAAAATTTCAAAACTTGTTGGTGGAGGCTATATAAACAGACGTTTTAAAGAAGAATTTTTGAATCTATTGAGTTTTTTGTAAAAATTACAATTTACAATTTGAAACATGGGATCGAATTGACACGACCGGCTTCTAAGAAATACGCTCTACCTACTATGCTTCCGCGGACATAGTTTCTACTAAAAATGACACATTGAATCAATTCGATATGAACATCTAAAGCTAAAGATGAGAGATAATAATTATACTCAAACCTTTAATTTTAATTCATTTGTTTTGAAATTTTAAAAAAATCGTATGAATAGGTAATATAATAATATATTACTTTAAATGTCCTCAAATATTATTTTAGGACAAATTATTAAGTTATGTGAAAGGGTAACGACCAACAGGGGTGAAAACAGCTGGTGGAAGTACAGTTATCAGTTGGATGGTTTACTATAATGATTATTTTATTAACAATAAATTACACCAATTCTATCACCTAGTTTTTATTTTATTTATATTATTTTATTTTGCCTTGTTGCTAAAAACAGTTGTCTCAAGATTAATAAAATATACTTTGGTCACCTCAGTTGTACACTATCAACTGTTACTATTCTTTGATCGCTGCATTCCGGTTAATAGTTGTCGAGGCATCGATAATATTGGTACAATAAAATAAAAATTGAATCTCATCGTTCTGCAAGTGCTGTGTTGCAACATCTCAACATTAAATTTATTTCGGATCACACGAAATTTGAATACCAAATGTAGCAATGGCTTTATAAAAAATATTTCGACAAGAGAGAGCCTTGCTTCTTTCGTGTTTTGTTTTTGTGTGAGAATTATTATTACATGTCGATTGGATTAATAATAATAGCAACAAACGATTATTATTTTTTGTTTTGGCAGTGTCTCAATAATATTTGGAACGTTATGGTTTATAAAACAGCGTGTGCAAAAAGTTAAAATACCGTTTTTCATTTAATATATTATTATTAAATTTGGAAATCTCTAAAATAAAGTTTTGAAAATGACACCATCATCCGAATTACAGAATGTGTCTTTCTGTCGCAACCTGTTTCGCAAGGATGATATTCATATTTCTCTTTATACAATCAAACCACATCAGATAATGATATTTTGATGACATAGGCATTCCGTGCCGGATGAAAGCTTTATTGAGCTTTTTCTTTTGGTTTTTCGGGAACTGCAATTTTATACATTTTACTGATCATTTTAATTTTATTAAATAGGTTATCAATAGGACGCATCTAAAATTAATTTTAGAAAAATGCTGTAAAATGTGCGTGTAACGTGGAAAAGAGCTAGTTGATATAATTCCAATGTGTTGAGTACAAGGGCTTGAAATTTTAATGCGAAAATTGTGAGGGGAACAGAGCAGTAATTAGGATTTAAATTTCATTAATTTTAAATACAAAAATGTGTTCTTTCTGTGAGCGAAACAGGTTTCATAAAACAATAAATTATGTTAGGTGAATTATATCTATTGGCAAGGAAATCTTGTAAATTGAATTTAATTACTGACTTAAAAAAATACGAATTAAAGCTCATCTATTTTAAATGCATTTAATATAACTCTAAAGTTTTCTACATACTTACGACATGCTGTTTACCCAACTAACGGATTTCAGAAATTAAAAAAAAAATATCAAATAAAATGAAATTTAGCTGTGTACCTACAGATTTTAGAATAACACTGTGAACATTTTTTCTGTACTTTAAAAATATTTGTGTGTCATATTATTAAAAGATTTAATGTTGTCGTTATTGTCAAAATATGTTGAGCACGCTTATGTAACAATTTATTAAATTTTCTATAATATTTATTGTTTTTTGTCCAATGAGATGACTCGGCAAATGATCAATAATCGTTTTGATTTCTCAATCTTTATTTTGACGGCCAGCAGTCTCGTCAGAATTTTGAGAAATCTCTCGGAGCCGCACCTGGAAATTCTACACTCTCGATGTTCTTTTATTATGTTGAGCTAGAGACCGCACCGCGGCGGCCAATATCGCACCGGTGGAATAAATTTCAAGCTGACGAGCGATACTAAACCTATGTTAGTTGTAGTGGACGGCGACGGTGCACCAGCGCGGTCGTCAGTACATTCGGCGCATCCAATCTCTGACCCAGATGCCGCGAACTTCGACTAACTAAGCCCAGATCCGCCCCAAGGGAACCAGTTGCCCTGTGCGAGATCCCAAAAGGCCCATCTTCTCAACAATTGTAAGCAACACATATCAACAAGAAAAGATTTTTTTGTAGAAATAAATGTGCTCTATCGAGATGATTTTTATTAAAAGAGCAGACCTCAAATTAAAAAAAAAACAGGAGAAATTTCACTATCAACACATAGGTATATTCTGAAAAAGGAATTAAACGTGTAAATCTAATGTTTGAAAGGTTATAAGAATTTTGTTTCTAACATTGCGTTGAAGATGGATTTTAAATGTTTTATTATTATTTTAGTAGCAAAAAATTAAATTTGAATATTTTGTCCTAACATTTTTTTTGTAAGAATGAATCATCTGTGAATAAGACGTTATTGACAGAATATTGAAAACAGATTATGTAGAATTTACTATCGCATATTTCACATTAAAGTCGATTTACTCTACTTGGTTAACGATGCACTTGTATTCTTTCAATCCTCAGCACAATAATAAAATTATACTTCTTTTCTTAAAATAAGTATTAAATAAAAAATGTTACTATATACAGATAAGTTACAAAAAACAAAATACCGAAAGACACCATAAATATTTGAAATGGCAATGGTATACTCTTCGTATTTCCTTGTAACAAAAAATAAATAAGTACGAAAATTAGGTATGCAAACTAGCTTAGACAATATACCTACTGGAAACGCAATTATTTTAAGTGTGTATTGAATATATTTACATATTACTGATTTTAAAATCTAATAACTTCTTTCAAAGATATTTTTGAAAAATTTTATAAGTACCTAATATTTTAATGAAACGAAACAGATTTTTTGGCTGCCATGTAAATTTTGGCCGCTCTCGTGTATTACATATTTTGTACGCATGGACGAGGAGAGGCGGACTTGACTAAGCCGAACCACAACAAAGAGGCTGGAGCCAGCTGATAAATTAAAATTGAAACAATAAATAATGAGCTCACAATCGAAAAAAAAAACTAATCCGCAAAGATATCGCTATAACAGCAACATTTACGGACAACGTTGCGCTAAGTATAAAGAGATTCATACAAATAAACATCCGCGTATACGCATAAACCAAACCGGTTGTTCATGGGAATTATGTCGAATTCGATTAAATCATAATCATAATTATTATTATTAACGCCACTTTACAGATATCTCAATAAAGTTTACGTAACTTTCTGGTCACCATCTGCGGCTCATTCAGGAATATAATATTCTTAACACCTCTTACACCACATCTCAAAATACCTGCTGATTTTATGATCCACGTATCTGTTGAATATGGACATGACCAAGCCTTATGCTAGATGGATTTTAGTCAATATTGGGGTGCCTCTGTCACACCATATGATTATTTCAACCGTGACATTGTACTATAGAGTTATTACTATCTCTCATCATACTTCTCCTTCAGTCGTGTCGCTATTGTCGATACTAATTCACAGATAGACAAATCATTCACCACCTCTAGGATAGAGAGCTCGTTTGTATTTTATAATATATAGTTTCTGTCGATTAAATGATTAAAATACATTAGTTGTATTGATCTCAAAGCCTTTCACATACTTTCTTGCTTGACATTATGGAACAGTTCGGCGATTTTTTCTGGGTTACCCATTACAATCGATGTATAGTCACTCGCATCTATGGAAACTTATCCGTTCCAACCAACTATCATTCTGCGCGTTATAAATTCCTCCTTTGTTTGTATAAGACAGAGGTGAAAATGAATTCTTTTCGTACTAATTTATGAACTCATCCAAACTATTACTGTTGTCTTAGTCTTAGAGAACTGGTATCTATTGATATAATGCAGTAGCTGAATATATTCTAATTATTCTACTGGTGTGCGCCTACTATAGTCGAGTAGTTACCGCGACGGTTTAACACATCGAGAGTCCCGGATTCAAATCCCGGGTCTGCCAAATTTACATGTTGTTGTGCAATGTGTGTTTGGACCCAAAGTATCGACCTAATAGGTTGAGCAAATGGTTAACATCCATTTCTAGTAAAAAAAACTGTTAATACAACTTCCACTCTGAGGTCCATATTATGATCTTCTTAAGATCGAACATGATATAAATGCGTGAAAAGGCACACAAGACTTAATTATTAATTTGGATTGGAAATATATAAATAATTACTATTTGATTTAGAGATAACTGTTATATAGATAAGTGTAACTAAATTTATTCAGAATACCTCACACAATCAATTATATAAATGTGGGGTAGGCTATATTGATAATTAATTATTATGTTAGGCAATGAAAATCACATGTTGCACTTTTTAGTATGTAGGTAGTAAACTAATTTATTTACACGTTGCGAATCGCCAGGTTTAATAAGCTCAGTGATGAGAAATATCGTAGGTAAGTAATTAATGTTTCGTAAAATGCATAAGATATTAATAATATTAAGTAAAACAAAGCCATAACCGTTGAATACTTACAAGGATATGAAAATAATAATTAGGAGGGGCTTCTCGAAGGCCCTGAGGTCAATGATTAATCATCATTGTTTTGTTAACAGATTATTTCCTGATCCTTTTAAGCTCGGTTTCTCATTATTTCTCTCTATAGAAATGTCTATTAAATACATTTCTGCATCGATGAATTCTTTCAATACACGTAATGTATGGTTTATTTGGTTTATTATTAATTACTATATTAATATCATGAGCGCGAATGAGTAACTAAGTGAAATAAATTATTCATATTTGAACCTACATAATTATGTTTCGGCATATTTTGTTTTAAGATAGATACTGAAAAAATCATTTATTGTTATGGTTAATTGCATACTTACATAGATTTATGTCTTCGTCAATATCAGAGTTTCTTATCATATCCATTTAATATACTTTTGTTATGTTTGTAGATAGTTTGAATAAATTTATTTTGAAAAGCAGGAAATACCTTTCGTCTTAAGAATTTATTTATTAATGCATTTAAAAGATTCTTCGGATTGTTTTGAAAACTATACTATCATTTCGACAAGTCTGTTTCCGTTACTTTCTATTCGGTGGAAAGTTCTATGTTTCTCGCAAAAGTTAAAATAATTTATTGTTTTATAGTTATAATAATATACTTACGTCTGAGATTATTGTAATATGTATGTGTAGGTATATACCAATCACGTTACTTACTAGTCTTTTTGAGATTAACAAGATATTGAAATCAATTGATCAATGCAAATAAGCAGCACGAAGTAGGAAAAGAAAAAAACTAATTATGCAGCTTATACGAGATAATAAATAGTACCTACTTATTAATAAATTAAGTAAATTAAATAAAATAAATGCGCCGGTATATATTATAAAATTTGAATTCGTGATAGTTGGCAGACATTTTTTTATAAATTTAATTACTAGATATCGGTGATTTATAATGAAAAAAATACAAAGAAATTTGATACGTCAATAGTATTAAATATCGCTGAAGAGAAGAGATCTTCTTACTTCACGGTTGTCAATTTAGCGCGGCGTTATTTTGGAAAAGATACCTTCCGATTCTTTTTTTCACGGTATCATATTATTAATACGATAATGATACCATATTAAGGATACATAATATTTATTTGATACACGTATATTTCTGACTGTAAAAGGAACATCTTTTACGCAATAGAGATTTAAGCAAAAATACTTCTTGTTAGTAAAAAATAATAAATGTTGCAAATGATTATGTTTCTGGACGGCTGGAAAATATGTTGTTACTTCTCGGGGTTACTGTAGATATATGCACAATACAATTTAAAAGGAATGCTATATTTCATAACACTATTATTGTTTGCAAGTTGGCAATGTGTCACATGGAAAGAATAAGTGGCCCATGCATTGTGTTCTCAAGATTTTTTTTTGAAACTATTAAATTAGTCAGATTTTTATCGAAATGTATCAATGTGAATGGAAAAAAAAACTGTTAGAATTAGCATACCCACTCATTTTCATTTGCCACTATATCGAACCATTGTAAGGAACATGATATGCCACCCGGATACTTGCAACTAATTTAGGAGACGTATTGTATGGTAATATCAAATAATATTACGGCCCCTCCCGCGCTACAGAACTCCTTTTAACAAATTAATTAGTATATTATCCATAACAGGGATATATATTTTTACCACGTTTTTATTAGCTCGTATTCTTGTTTGTCCAGTACAAATTTTTTCTTGTTTGTCCAAGATTTGTATTGGACGATTGAAGATTTTTAACTAACTTCCCCACTACCTAGACATTTGAAACTTTTAGAATATATCAGAACACGATTACAATGCATTCTTTTAATACTTTTAGCCATCTCAAAGCAGAATTGAATTAATTTTCAGTTAATTCCGTTTTGTATGGAAAGTTATTTTGGAAAAAAATCGTAAAAAGTAAAACACTATTATTGGTTGCTAAGGGGATCCTAGCAACTAAATTATTAATATATACGTGCGTTACTATGGAAATCAATATGAAATGTCAAAATGACTATATATTTATTCAGTATTTCTATCAAGTACAAAAAAGTATTTATTAATACATAGAATTGTCAAGTTTATATGATTCAACAGAAAATTTAAAAACGTGGTATATAAAAGATCTTTTTATCTTGTAATTATTTTATATTAACCGATGAAATGAAACCTTTCATAACAATTTATGTAAATTTAAATAAAAACGACTGATCAATCATGGGGAAATTGCAGTTCATTTAAATTCGTTTCTATAACAATGTGTTCAAATATCTCCTGAAAATTTAATATAAAAGAGAATAATAACTCAGTTGTTCTGTAATTTCACTAGAGAAAATAATAATTTCATGTACTATTAATCATAAGTAAAGGGTACATTCAATGGAGTTTTTTTTAGGAAGATCTTATAGTAGTATAATTATTTTTGTAGTATTATAATCGGTCGTTATTGTAGGGTTATTATAGGTACATTTATATAGAGGCAATTTAATAATTTTAGTTTTCGGTGTGAAGTGTTATAACTATTATAAGTTATAACAAGCTATAGTTTAATATAATTGCCGGCAAGCGTAGGTAACTACTGTCATAAAACAAAAATCAAAAGGCAAACTGAAGAGGAGGTTTCGTAAATAAATTGAACATCATTAGATCGTAAAAACATAATGACGCGTCACTTGCGGGTGAAATATTAAGAAACGTGAGGCAGTTTAATATGAAATCATACGAAAATAATAAAGCTATTAACTGTCAAGAAAGCCCGTAATCAAAATAAAGCACTGCAGACGGATGAATCTAAAAGCTTTTTACCTGACCTTTCGGATATTGAGCAATTATGTGATCTATTATTTGAAACATAACTGTCATTAGAGGAAATCGATTGCACCTCCTAACAATTGCAACTATTTTAGATAAGCGAAATGGGTTGCAAATAAAATTATCAGAATATTTAGGTTTTGTAATAAGCTCCGCCTCGGTTAATGTTTAACAGTGGCGAAGACTCCATACTAGGCGATTATTTGAAGCCTACCATCTTAAGAAAAATATTTTTTAATTGCATATTGACTTATTTATATAATCACTTGATTATATTATATTCTATAAAATAATTTATTTTGCCAACGAGAGATGCCGTATGTGTAGGAATGTATTACACAGATAATTACAAAACAATCTGCAAAGGTTTTAAAAAATATACCACAGCGCGTCATCTGTCTTGACGTAAATAAAGGTCGGATTATGTTTCAAATAATTCTCAATTTTTTTCGCATGGAGTTTACGTCATGTGGCTCCGCCCAGTCTATCGAATTGTATGAACTAAGATAAGATCCGATCGCAGAGCCTAAAACCAAAAAAATAAATCTTAATTTCTATAATGTTTAATCGAATATTAATAAATATAGACTGTTTTTAAAAATAAAAAGAACTTTTATCTAATGATTTCTGATGTGTATAAATGTTTTGAAAAAATACGTAATTTAAACTGATCTCTTACTTTTATGTTGTCAGTGAGTTTTTGAAGTTTCATTAAATTAGTGTGTCGTTCCTATTCATTAGTAGTAATATCGTATTATCTTCTTAAGTATACTTCTTAAGTATACCTGACAAGGGTGTTCTTTTTATCAGATCCTTACAGCCTACCTCTTTCCAAAAGTCACCCTACGCCATTGATGTTTAATAGACTGTATACATTTGGTTTGCATGTATAATTATTATATTATTCTTATACCTACTCAGGCAATTCACCGATTTAAGGGTGAAATTATATTCATTGATTGTCGTCATTTAAAAGGATGCTAGATATTTTAGTCAAGCCTACATTTGATGTAAAATGAGTCCCGTTAAACTAAAATTTTCAATTGTAATGATGATTATGTACCTACTGTACTGTATCACATATAGACATAATATGAATTATTGGAATATTAAGCATAAAATAATGCTCAAAGCAACAGTAGAAAAAAATGTGATAACATTTTAAGGAACACATAATGCCAATGGAGATGTTTATTGAGCCACACATGGCACACTCAAAAGAATTATAAAAAAATGGCGTAAGTATGTTTAGAAAAAATATTCTATCAAAAGAATGGAACCGAACACGCGACTGGTTTTGGTGTAGATGTATTTAATATTCAAATATATTATTCTTTTATGGATATTTTGGAGGACAAAACAAGTTTGATTCACAGCTTAGCAAAAATGTAGGCAGACATGCTGTGACTATCGAACTTCTGTTTTGAACTCTCTCCATTTTTTTAAATGAAAAAAAAGGAAAATGTACCTTCATAGGCTACAGTGATTGCGAGTTCAATGTAATATTAATCATTAATTAACTTGCATCTCATTACTACAAGTTTTTTATAATAATAAAAACTATTTTTAACTATTCATTCAAACTATTCATATACAAACAAATTATATAAAAAATATTGACAAGTCTGTAGGTTTATGCCAAATGATGATTAATATTATTATTTTTTTTTACTATTAAAACTTCATGGAAAGACATAGCAAATAATTCGATAATATTATGTAAGTTACAATTTAAGTGTCCGTCGTCCGTCACGGGTAGTCATGTTAAAAAAATGTGGAAAAAGTACAGAAAATAAAATTATCACTTACATATAGAGTTATTTGATTTTACTCATGGATGATTAATGTGAAATGAAATGATTAAAATAATTTATCATTGGAGGTTATAAAAAATTATCGCCTTTTTAATGCGAATGGTTATCCGCTACCGTTAAACGCAATGGAGCTTGATCTGGATCAAACATATACGATATATAAACAACTTGTGATTAATGTCAGCATTCAAAAAAATACAATAAATACTAATAGACAAAATAAATACATATTATGTAAAAAAAAAGACAACGGAGATATTCGATTGGTGCTTCATCCAACATTTTCTTTTTGGTACGCGTTACTAATTATTATTTTAAAAAAGTTGATTGAATGCTAATAATTCTGCAAAAAAAAAATTGATTGCATGCATTGAAACTTGTGGTACAATTTATTTATTTAAATCTAAATAAAAAAGTTTTACTAGATATTATTAAAAAATGGCGTTTGAGGTCACCTGACCAATTGGGACGGTGTTATAGGTCACAAATTATATTTTTCTAAATAAAGTTGAATTAGGACAACCATTATGACGGTGACACGAAAATTCGCTTTCTATAGAACAACGGCTAAATGAATTGGAAGGTAGGGCAACTTTTTATTGGTGTGGAGATCGATTGGTCGTCTAGCGCATTAGCTCTCGGCCTACGATACTGTCGCTTGGATTTAGCGTTTTTTCATGTAAATTAAATCGTATCTATTTCCATATACGTGATGCGCCAAACGGGGCCATCCGGAATTTCAAGAAACTTTAAGAAATTTTAATGAAATAATACAAGAAGATATTTTTTCTCCTACCCATCATTTAATGATGACACTTTTTATCTCGGACGATAAATCACAGTGAATGTTTGTGAATTTAATGCTGTTCTGAATTTTATTCTAAAGAGGCAATCTGTAAATATTATAAATATATTTGAATACGGAGAGTTTTTAAAATTACAATTTATTATGCTTATTTTAATCTAAATGGGTGCGGAGGATTGAAATCTTTGAATATTGTATACGAATATGAAAGCTATAAAATTATAGATATTTTAAATCGATAAAATATAATAAACTATATATTTTATTCAACGAATAATTCACAAGATTAAATTTCAAGAATGTAATGGAGAGCGCGCGTGAGCACGTATTAAAAAGGCCAATAGTTAAAATTTGTCGCAATTAAGCATGGCAGTCGTAGCATAGTAGTAATGCACAAGGCGCGAAACCCAAGAGACGCATGTTTGATTCCTGCCGGGTGTCTTACTTTTTTCAAAAAGATTTTTTCTATCGGTTCCTTATAATATATTTTCTCAGAAGTGTTTTCAAAATTATGTATGATAAAATATACTTATGTGAATAAAATTTGATATAAGTAGGTATACATACGTAAACATGAAGGATTTTTTTCGACATGTCCGATCCTAATAGGATCATATGGGCCTCAACAGAGTAGAGGTTTGTATTAACAGATTTTGTTTTTTACGAGAAATGGATGTCAGCCACTTACTCAACCTATTTGGTCCATACCCTGACTCACACAAAAATTGAAAAATAATATGTGTACTTGCCAGACCTAGGATTCGAACCTGAGACCCACGGCGTGATAGTCCAACGCTTGAGCCGCGCGGCCACCGTGGGTGTCAATAAATTATGGGAATAAATTAGCCCCATGTATTTCATATAGCTCGTAGGGTGCAAGTTTTCATAAAAATATCCAAAAGAAGTTATAAAAAAGTTTTAGTGTAACTACTAATAAAGTGAGTTTGTCATCGAGGCCGGTTCTGAGTGAACTTAGCGAATTAAATGTTATTCAAATTTGTTTTGTTTGTTGAACGAATGCATGGTTTATAAAGTATATTTATAACATAAATGTCTGGAATGATTGAGATCTCACGGAGTAATAAATTGGCCGCTGGAACGTAGCTATTGAGTTTAAATAATCATATTAAACTGATACTGGCAACTGGCATCTATTCTAAATTATTTATTTTATGATAACTGTGATAGTATAAATTTTATAAGAAATAACGAAAAATATTGTAAAGTATTTTATTTACATTTAAATGAAATCAACTCTCAATTTTTTCAATTTCAAAGAAGAAAAATCAAAATCAATTGCAGATTTAGACAGTAACATTATAATTTATAAAAGGAAATTAATGTACTCGTTTTGAAGGTTTTGATATTTTGTACCTATATTAATTTAATTGTTCAACTTACTGCAATATTAAAATAATGGATTACGAATAATGTGTTGCCATATTCAGCTTTTCTGCCTGGTACTTTTAGTTCTAAGCAGGTATTTGTTGTACATTAAACTCATTGCATTATTATTAATTAAATATTTATATTATCTATCAGAGAAAACATGAAAAAGGTGGAAGCTCAATGCATCGATGCGAGGTCATTCATTTCATAAAATAATATCAACATACATATTTCTAGAGTAAACTTGTCTTGTCTTCCAGTATCGTAATATATGGCCAGTCTACTAATAGGGCAATGTAATTATGCGTTTTGATTATATTATTATATATCTAATAAATTATTATATATTATATCTAGGTAAGTACATACCTACTTAAGCAACTCACAAGTACTTGAGTAATACCTACTAAAATATAGGTAAACTCGTAAACAACGTCCGATGTCTTGAAAAGTATGCGAATTAGCAAAATTAATACTTATTTAAATATATATCATTTTTTTATAAATAATTACAGTTAAAAAAATATATATTTCTAAATGTCAATCAGAAGAATATCGACAATATATATAGATATATCTACTAATAATAAAATTGAATGTCTGTGACCTGTGATTTCAAAGGATTTGCCTTTTGAGTTATTATGTCATATACGGCAATAATGACAAAAAAATAGTATATTATCATATATATATATATGAGTATCTGAAAAGGTTTTGAAGTGAACATTACATTTCTCGAAAGTAACTTCATTCATTCATTACGACTACGAGTAAATAAAATGGTGAGGACAGGAGAATTTAGGGTACAAGGGCGAGCGCCTACTGTCTAATTTGTTGTCGATCGTGCGAGCTTAAATAGAGTCGAGTCAATAATATGTAAAGTGATCAGTTAGTAGTGACGGAGTGGTGAGGTGTGGGTAGAGGGGGTGCATTTATATCCAACCGTTGTCTATCTTAGTGATTTGAAGTAATTGACATCGAATGAGTTTATTTCTTAATTCTGTTTAATTGTTTTATTCGGTCTACTTTTTATTTCGTTATTGTTAATCGTATTTTTTAGAATACTTGGTGTATACTTAAATAATTATTAATATACAATAATATAATATTTAAGTATTAATTTGACTCATATTGCTTGCAAAAAGAGGCGTGTTAGCCTCAATTCGTTGTTTTTTAAAGAAACTTTCCTGTAAATAAATATTGAATAATATAATAAAAAAAGTATGCCAAATACACAGATTGCTAACCGTTTTAGGAAGATAAATGAATAGATATACCAAGAAGATGGTATAGTAATATTATGTTTGTGGTTTTTTTTACATTTGTATATGTGCAACTATGATGACATCGTTTTTCAACGATTAATAAAGACGCTTGCAAATCCTGTTTAGGAAAACTTACTCTTTATGCTTGCTCTCCGATGGACATTAATTCGTCGTTTTCTTAATCAAACCGCTTATTTTGGATATTATATTCTATGTGTGTTGTTGATTTATATCTTCAATATACTAATCGATGGTATGCATTTTATAATGCGTGTTGAGTGATTTCACGAAATATTTAATTCTAATAATCCTTCATTTTTAAAACAAAAATCGGTACTGTTCGGTTAAAGCGGATACAGCGGAAAATGCATTTTGATAATAGCCGATAAACTGGATTATTTGTTAGTTTGGGTTAGTTTAGGTTAGGTTAGGTTGGGTTAGGTTAGGTTTGGTTAGGTCAACCTAACAAATAATCCAGTTTATCGACTATTTTCAAAATGCGTTTTCCGCTGTATCCGCTTTAACCGAACAGTACCCAAAAATCATCTGCATTACCAATAAGTTTATATGAGCAGTATTATAACTTATAACACGTCACGAAAATAATTGTCGTGATTACGAAAAAAGAAAATTAATAATAGGCATTCTTAAGTGATTGTTAAATAATGTTGAAAATCCTCTGAACAAACGAAACCGATCCTAATCGATATTAAATTAAGTTGAAGTAAATTACGTATTATTATTATATTCTTGTAGCTCGACGTACGTACAATTTTGTAGACAACGAGTTTTAGTAGAACAACATTTACTTAATTTTGAAATTGCGCAGATTGCGATTTCTTCTAATGCGCACGAATAAGGATAAATTTAATTATTGTTACCGTTATTGTTTCCGACTGCTTTTACGTGAAGCCTATTGCATCGTTTTATCTCGCTCAGCATTGCTTTAATAATGTCATATTGTCTGTCAAAATTATCAAACTTCACGCTGTCATGGCATGTTTATATGTACAGATGTTGTACTTATAAACAGAGCGTTGGAGCGGAGCTCGAAGCAGGAGCATGGAGCATTAGAGCAATGGGATTTTACCCGGAACAGGAGCGGAGCCGGAGCACCGAAAATTTGTAGTGCTCCACTGCTTCGGATGATTATATTTTCATCCTAAAATCCAATGAAAACACATAGTATATTTTGATACTTTGCAACACTGGAATTATTTGAAATATGGCAACACTGCCAAGTGATAAATAACCTCACTTTTTGACACAAGAGGCAAATAATGAGAAACGATTTACTGTAGGTAATTTTGTTTAATAGAATTACCCAATAATGAAAATGACGATTATTTTAAAATTACTTATTTTTGATTTTGTTTAACGTTTGTATATATAATACAAAAAAGGGTCCGCTCCAGCGCTCTGCTTATAAAGTGTTTTGAGTGTTTTGGATATATTTATAACAGAAGCTTGAAAGATCTTACGTTTTTTCCGTAAGTATTATTTTTGGACATACGATGAACTAGATTGCAGGTAGAAGTATTATTTCGATTGAATAATAAACTTATTATCGGTACGTAATGCATTTTCACCAAGAATTGATGGTTAACATCACGTATTATCTATGTAAGATATTATTTCGAAAATTTTTGTCTTCTAAATCTTACTTACTTCAATTTTATTGAAGATTATTGTGCTAATCGTATATTATAAGTCGTTTTGGATGAAATATCATGAATATCGTTTAGTGGGTTATGCGCGGAATCTTTTTTTTAAGACTAAGTTTTCAAGGAGAACCGGACGGTGCGATATTGCCAAAATATTCATTTTTTTCATGCGTGAAAACGTGTTTTTGTGCCAGCCGTCTGAGTTTTTTCACAGTTCTATGTTTAGCGCAGATAATCGTGATTAATCGAACTAACAGATTATTTCGTCCACTGCATGTGTTTGTCGTATTGCAATGGACCAGATTCTTTTGGGAAATATTGCAAAACGCTAAACAAAAAATATTCGTTACCTGCATTCCATCGTCTGCTAATGGAATGACAAATTTAATCACAATCACTCTTGTTTTCATGAATAAATCAATAGATAGGTACCGATACTTAACTAAAAACTTTGTGCCATACACACACACATGCACGTTTGCAGCGAAAGAAATGTTTTTTGAATTCGATTTATTTATTTTTTCATGAATCAATGGTTAAAAATTAAAAAGTAAACGTCCTGATCGGTTGAGATCTCATCAAGTGGAGCACATAAAATGGTCGTCGGAACGTAACTATTGAGACCTATTTTCTCCTACCCATACCGCTGAGGGTTCGATCGATTTAAAATTATATTTACGTCTTTTGACTGCACAGTGGCATAGTTTTTGTTCCGTTATGCTTATTAGTTAAAAAGGTATAATCGATTTAATTAAAGTAACACTTTTTTTGACGTCATTATTGCGCGATTGGCGACCTGCCTTGCTGAATACAATGACCTAGTATTTTTGAATCAAAATCTTTAGAAATGAAGAAAAGTGGCAAGATACATTTCTGAGTTTCTCTCGTTCGTAGTTATTGATAAAATATGTTATTAATTTAATCACTTTGAAGAGTGAATACAAGAAAATATATATTCTACACATTTAAGATAATCCATTATTTTTTATTTCCTACTGCGTAATATTATTTTAAACCGCATTTATTGTTATGTAAAACTTGTCAGCGCATGATTGAACAAAGTGACACATGGAAAAAAACCTCTTAAACAATATGCATTAGTGAGTGACGACAGTGTAAGAGAATACTTAGGGAAGTCGAGGGTTTTTTCTTTCTCTCTAAATAATATTGATAATGCATTCAATTTTTAATATAAATTATATCTTTATCTAACCGCAAGTGTCCCGCCTTTAACTGAGATCTCGAGTCGTGACTTGGGTTTCGAGGAATGTCTCTCTCTGCTCTTTGCTGCGCGGTACAGGCTGATAAATGTATTTCGCTATGGAACGACTGATATTAAATCTTTTATTCCGCGATGCACCGTCGAGGACGGGGAGATTTCAATGAAAGGTATTCTAATTGTTACGAAATGGCATTTCATAACAATATTATGACAAAGATTAAAAGATTATAAAATGTTCAACAGGTAGCGTCGTTCTTACTCTCACGCTCCCAGGTAAAAAAAATATATTGTGATTCAAAAATTATAATGAATTATTGATATTATGTCATTGCCGGTTTTATAATATTAAAATAATATACTCGTATATGATTTAATACCTAGATAATAAGTAACCTTGTTGAAAATTACGTAATAAGCGTCATGTAGGATATTGGTCCTAAGATTATACTTACTAGTAAGTACCATATATTTACTATTATATTAGAAATAAAATATAATAATATATATAGTACGTATTCCACATAATTTATTAATTTAATAACTTTTGATAATATCCCATTAATGAGGACGAAACCGGTTCTGTTCATTATTCATTTATGTGGAATAATTGCATACTACATAATATTGTGTATAATTATTTTAATTAATCCAGTGTCCTTTCACCAATAATTGGCAGTACTATTGAAGTAATTAATTTTATTTAAATACTTCATTAATATGTAGATATTTTTTTAACATGTCCGACCCTAAGACGATAATATGCACAGGGTGGAAGTAATATTAACAGATTTTTGTTTTTGCTCAACCTATTATGGCCAAAGACACTATTCTACGAGTGACCGTGCGATGCGCGTATGTCGCGAGAGGTGTAAAAAGCACTTCTCTTGCTTTGGGCACAGCGCATCGCACGGATTCTTGAAATGTGCTCTGGGTCCAAGCAGATATTGAAAAACAATATTTGGCTTTTATTTACCAGACACAGGATTCAAACGCTGAACCCTCGACCTCGCTAAAATGTAGATATTAATGGTCATAATATATTGCAGTCTGTTAGATCCTCAGATATTCAACTTCAAAACATTCTTAATATAATAAAAAAAAATTCAAAAGATTCAGCGTTTTCTTGGTTGCATTTCATAATAATTAAAAAAATGGGTTTTCACGTGCTATTCACGACATATAAATAATGTTTTTAAGATGCGTAATTCACTCATATGATAAGATTTATCAAATTTACCACTGAATTAAGCTCAACATGTGAGCGAAATACGTATTGTAAAAACAATTTTTATGTGAATGTACGAAAAACAACCAAGTGATAACCTTATTTTATAAAATTATAATAAACAACCTAGTTCACAATCTTCAAATATGTATAGACATTAAATCAGATAGTAATCTCAAGCAAGTACGTACCTACTACTGATTTTGTAGGAATTACATAAATTTGTATTAAATGATTGTACATTTGGAATAGGTACTTGCCTAATCATTTTAATTATTTTATTGATATAATATAGGTATGTGCAGCAATAATTGAGAATTACCACCATGATTAAAGGTATTCATCATAGATCCGGTACACGGATGACGCCCTAAGAGAAGTTATTGATACCAAAATAAATTAATGTCGGTACCCAACAATCGTAACATAATAATACAATAACGTCTTAAGCCGCTTTAAAGTGATTCAGATGCCAAGACAATTGATCATAAAATGACAGATTGCCATTAGTCAATGACTCGTTCCAACAATAAATTTAATATTCTAATAATAATTGTACAACCTTCGTTTGGCATTTTTTTTACATACTTCTTAGATTTGATGACAATGTTTATACCAGAATGTGACAAATCATTTTTTTTAATCAACAGGATCTATTAATCTAATGAGTTTTGTAAAAAGGATTGTGATTAATAATTTATTATAATTAATGTAAAGCTTTTAGGAATGTCCAATAAAATAAATGATGCTCTGCAAGTTAAAGTTACTCACATATTTATGTTGATAGGTACGTCGAAGTAATTGGAATTATTCGACTGTAAATAGCTAACCAAAAACTATCCACCGCAATGAATATGAACATTGTATGAATCAAAAGCTCATAAAACATTACCACAAGAACCGCAAAGCTTATTGGTTCGAATCCCTCGAAAGCAATTAATTTGTAATGTTAATTTGTATTGTGTGGTAGCTTTTGTTACGTGTTTACCTGCCGGATGCGCGAAAGCACAACCTAACATGTGTCCAAAGCTACCTACCTACTGTTCTGTTATATAGGTAGTTGACTTTGTAAGGTGAGCTTTTGATGCAAACGGAAAGATTTTATAAGGGTTTTAGAATCTCTAATACCTAGTATTTTTTATATAATATATTTGCAAAGAAACACTGTTTATTATGAGACTCGGTTGGTTATAAAATGAATTTAAAGAATTAAGTAGATATTGAAAATTGTAACACTGCGATAACGATTACGACAATGTGTGAATTCGTAAGTATAATATATTTTAAATGCCTGATTTTATATTTATATTTGTTCTCTCTCGAAAATGTAAAATAGGTTATACAGCTATTTTTTTCCGTGTATGGCCAACAAATAAATAATAGGTGGGCAGAGACAGTGTTACAAGGAGCGAGCAGGCAAGCGGAGTGGGACGCGACCACCGGAACACGTATCTGACCCTTCGCAGCGAAGAAAGACGCGGTGACCTCTCGCGTCTGCCGCTCTTCACTCCTCACAATCATCGAATCCGGTCGCCGGGTCGCGTCGCGTCGCCGAGACGTGCGAGATGGATCTGATCATGTGAGATATGCTACTCGGGAAAGCGAACCCACCCGGCACTCCGATCTTAATAATGGAGCCTCAACGAAATTGTTATTTAAATATAGATCTTATCTCTACGCGCCTAGTCTTATATATTATGTATACTTATTTTAATATTATGAGAGGCTCAATAATAATTTTATAATTATATTTCTATACCTACGTGTGTTTGAGAGGTGAACTTATTGAACGTGTATTTCCTTTGTATTTAATAATGAGAATTAAATTTGAAATATAAAATAAGACTTTTAGAAACATGTTATGGATTCAAACATATACTGAGAAGACAATTTTAGAATTTCATCCATCTCTGACGAAATTCCAGCTATGAAATAAACAATTATTTAGCACGATTAAAATAGCAATTCGCTTCATAATATTATTACTTAAGTATTATTTTCTGGTCTTCATCAATTATTAGAAGCGGAAGAAGGTCAGATGTCGCCTTAATCCCATCATGACATACTTTTTAGTGAAAAAATTGTGGTTTTGACTTTTATCGTAAAACTAAATTATCATAATGCACCATATGAAAAAGCTAATTTTTAATTATGAAGTCAGTGAAGCGTATCAAATCACAGACGAAGTTTTATTAATAACATGAAAATGATAAATATTTTCTCTTCATTACGGCAATAAATTTAATATTTCCATAATTTTAATTTACAACCGCTCCTAGCTGAAAAGAAGTTTGTGAACTTACCTGAGCCGGCAGTGTTGTGTCGGACATTTAATTTTAGCGCAAATCTGACAGCTGGAATATTATCCTCGATGTGTATAATTAATTACATAGATGGTTATATTAATACTTATTATTTCATTACTAATGTGACGTGGTGCTACAACATGATATAAGAAAAAAATCGTTGCGTAAACACACCGTATGGTCCGCGAGTAATTGATTAACTTATTGTATAAAAAACATGGATTGTACAAAAAAATATTAAGGCACGCTAAATTTATGAGATGCCAAATCATCCGTTACATTATTTTGATTCATTGAATAGATCCTATAGTAGTATGTTGTTAATAATTATTCATATTTTTACATTTATTTAGATACATTACTATCGATATTTTAATGTAGGTACCTATGTACTGTTATTACATGTATAATAATATATATTGTGTTGATTGAACTATAACTGATTTTTTTAATACTAATAAAACAATAGCACCTCACGAAATAATATTATTAGTATTAATATAATAGGTTATATTTGATTAATGTATCTACGTAATTCAATTATGTCTATATAAATTGGGAGTGGTATATTTCAAAGACAAATAAAATAAATCATATATTTTTGACGTTTGTAAATATAATATAAGTTGACTTAAGTTATTTAATAAACTATTTCTTTTGTTCATCGAATAATTCACAAGATTTGAGAATGTAACATTCTATATTATATTGAACATACATAATTTGAAAACATCTCATGCATATCCCCGCTAGAGTATATTATCATTTTTATTGTATTCTTTGTAAATGTTATTAACGTATAATATGTACTTTATTTTCATTAAATAAACACATTGCTTATTTATTACGCGTTTCGAATCAATTTAAATCATCTTCATATAATATAATATATAGTTTTCAGATTAAAATCGCATTATAATAATTGTAATGGCCCAATAGATGTTTGATTTCTCTAATGATAATAGGTCACGTGATATTAACATTGTTTAATTCCACTACTTTATTTTATCTGTCGACAAATAATTCGGTTGTCACACCATTATCAAGAATATATTATTATTATGATCTAGTCTTGATAATCGATTTAATATTATGTTATACCGTTGTAAAATGGGTTCTACCAAGTAACTAGGTAAATTATAACTAAATTAAACGAACAACATTTTTATCAGAAGATTTTGCTACAACTATATGTTATCAATTTTTCGATATACCTAGGTACTTACATAAAATCAATAATATTATGTTAATATAAGTATATTTTTATATTCTTAGTTTCAGTCAGTTGGAATTAGATGAGCTTTATTATAATAATATACGTAGATGTTTTCTAACATATGTTTATATATTTAAATGTATTACGTACCTATCTATATACACGTATATATAAATAATAAATGGCGCTCTATTTTGATTAAAAAATAACCTTCGGTATCTAATATGTGACTAATATAGTAACTCATTTTAATGGTATTATGACTTTAAATTTGATGGCATCTTACTTTAAGTTGTTTGCTTTGACTAGAGATGAATGCGCGCTATTAATTTACTGACGAAACCTTTTCCTATCTTTTATTTTATTTGACGTTATTGTATTATGCAGACATTGAATGAATTCTTTTATTTTACAAAAGAATTATATATTATCACTATCATTGATTTATATATATATAGGTATATACTTATTAATTTGGAGGTTCAAAATTTTGTATGTGGCATAACAAAAGAAAATCTAAAATACTAATTATGTATTTTTTCGCAATAAGTGTTGAGATTGATGCTTACTAATTTCTTGAAAATTAATATTTTGATAAAATTAATGATTGCATTAAATGCATAGTTATACAGGTAATAACACGAATAGCAAAAGTATATGATCACAAATTTACTGCATTCCATAAAACACCTCTAGCCGACAATAAAGTTTGTTATTATTTTCGTGTCTGAAATTATACGCAATAAAAAAATACAACCGATATAATATATTATGTTCGCCTATTTGTATTGATAAATTCTCACGGAAATCGAAGGTCCAAGACGATAGGTATGATTTGAAACAAAGATGAACAGATTCCTTTTACTTCGCGATGTTTATTTTTTAAATATATTTTTTTCACCGACCTATAAAACTAATAATTATTAGACAGTGGAAAAGGCCCGACGCAAGGTCGACCCGAGCCTTCCGCTAGTGGACCGGCAGGCGACCGATCTGACATTAAACCGCCGGCTAATCATGATTGTGATCTCGGACTCGATTCAAATAAAAGGATCTCAACCGAATTGAAACGGAGATTTTTATCACGAGCGTAAGTGAAGCCTTAAAAATACAACGAAATACTTTTACCGATATATTAAGGGGGGACATGCTCGTCGAAGGTCAAAATTGAGTTTTTATTGTATTTTCAAACCATGATCCTGGACACTCCTTAAAGGTTGTAGATAATCTATTTATATAATTTTGAAGCCTTATTATCCTTTATAGTTATTTTAAACATTTGATGACTGCATAAAGTATTTTTGTTGCATAAAATAGTATTCTTTTAAACCTCTCGCTCTAATGTTTTAGAATATAGTCATATTTCGGTACATAACTGTGCAGTGGTGTTAAGATTTTTTACATTTATTAATTTTTAAACGCATTTATAAAACTATTAGTATAATTTATTACGAGATAATTTTTGTAAAATATTTACGATAAAAAATTATATTGATAATCTCTGTGATCCCAAATTTCACAAGAATTAGGCATTTTATTATTCAAAAAATCGGCAAAATTAACGCATTTGAAGATAATTCTAAAGATATTTATTATAAGCTATGTCTTTGACCATTCAAGTGTGATAAACATCTTATGAATAATGATTGCTTTATAATAATTATTGACCTAAGAATAAGGTAGTGTTTTTTTGAAATACGCCATTTCTTTTGTCATTCCCCAGTGGTTAAGCTACAACATACGGCCGTAGCCATAAATTGACAAACTATAATTGAAGTAGGGAGTAAAATGATATTAACGCGCGTGTTTGAACATGTACCGTTTAAAAAAAAATAAAAAAAAATTCGGTTAGGTACATGTTCAAACACGCGCGTTAACATAATTTTACTCCCTACTTTAATTATAGTTTGTCAATTTATAGCTACGGCCGTATGTTGTAGCTTAACCACTAGGGAATGACAAAAGAAATGGCGTATTTCTAAAAAACACTACCTTATTCTTAGGTCAATAATTATTATAAAGCAATCATTATTCATAAGATGTTTATCACACTTGAATGGTCAAAGACATAGCTTATAATAAATATCTTTAGAATCATCTTCAAATGCGTTAATCTTGCCGATTTTTTGAATAATAAAATGCCTAATTCTTGTCAAATTTGGGATCACAGAGATTATCAATATAATTTTTTATCGTGAATATTTTACAAAAATTATCTCGTAATAAATTATGCTAATAGTTTTATAAATGCGTTTAAAAATTAATAAATGTAAAAAATCTTAACACCACTGCACAGTTATGTACCGAAATATGACTATATTCTAAAACATTAGAGTGAGAGGTTTAAAAGAATACTATTTTATGTAACAAAAATACTTTATACAGTCATCAAATGTTTAAAATAACTATAAAGGATAATAAGGCTTCAAAATTATATAAATAGATTATCTACAACCTTTAAGGAGTGTCCAGGATCATGGTTTGAAAATACAATAAAAACTCAATTTTGACTTTCGACGAGCATGTCCCCCCTTAAACCGAGTGACATTCTGGTATATAATATTAAAATAATTGAGTGACCGCTAAATAATTTCGACTGTTAATTAATGCCATAGTTCCCATGATAACACCCGATAAAATCACTCGTATGTAGTTTAAATGCTGACAGAAGGTATAGGTAATCTCGGAAAGACCTTCAAATCAGCATGGGATAAAGAATCGATTTTGGAAAGGTCATTTCAGAAATATTCCCAAAATATTTTTTTTAAATATTGATGGTAAAATAGATTAGGAGTGATCAATGCCTCTGAACGATTTTTTGTTGTTGCAATTAATTGAAGTTTATGATTGAAGTGATATCAATTAAATTAAATTTGATACAGATCTGAGATAATGTACGTACTTAGTAGTGTATGAAAAAAAATATGTAAATGTTGACGCCTGGCTACCGTGAGAATATTGTTATGCCGCATGCTGATTTCTATTGATTTTATTTTATTCATATGCAACTGATTAAAAACACAAACCTAATAAACTGGTACCTACATATTGCAAATTCAATGCTCATTTTTTCACACGATGCGTATATCATTTGAATATAAGATTTTTTTTTAATATTTGATAATGAACCATGCATTCAATATAGGTAGACGCGAGAGACAGGTAATATGTTACAATTAATTTAGAATGAATTACTCTGAATAAAAAATATACTTTTTACTAAAGCATGCTTATTATCTACGATCCCAAGTTATGTTGGAAGATGTAAAATTTCAACATATTGTACGTAAGTAACTACATCATAATAATTAGACAGTATACTTAAAATTAATGTAATTAGTAAGCCAGGAGATGAAATTGATGAAACTCCACAATATGGAGGCATTTTAACGTGTTCAGTTCATTACGCAATTTATTTAAAAATATTATTGCTATCGAAAACTATTACGTTCGTTTAATATTCACTACAGATTTTATTAGTAATGTTTGCATTAAATAATAAAACATTTGTACGGGTTCGAATCTTGCATCTAGAAAAATCACATGGGTTGGGCGAATGCCAAAATAAAAACATTCTTATCATCCATGTGTTTGGTGTATAGGTAATATAAGAAAATAGTAGGTAAAATAATGTATAAGAAAATAATTAAATGTTACGACTCGAGTTTTGGAGGTAAATGAAGATTTTATAAAACTTGAATTTTGTAATCCAAATCGAGTCTAAACAAAGAGGTTTATGTTCACTGCTTATTATTATTACGTTACATAATTTTGTAGGTTTATTGGCAACAGCATTTAACCCGAAGAGCAAAATTGCAGAGTAACCTTTACTACTTAACATCGCTTTCGATCGAGAGAAATCCTTAAAGAATGCAGATTGCAGGTAACGACCTCCGAAGAATGGTTATTTAGTTTGTGTAGCGCAGTACAGCATTGTGATAGCGGTAACCTATGCGTGTTATTAACATATCGCCTAACGCGGCGAACGCACTATTTGTTTGCGTTGTTTATCGCGAATTAAATTATTTATTGCAGTGAAGACAAGAAGCGCTCGCGACAATTTCTCACAGACGCGTCGTGAAATAACGCTCAACCGAACCGAGGAAAAGGTCCAAGAAAATGTGATTTATCAAGAGGCTTTAGCACGATTTCGAAATAAATATTAATGCTTTGTTTTATATGAAGTAAATTATGTGACAATTTCAAATACAATACAAACATTTAAAGTAACTAATTCAAAGAACTTAGACTGATTGTGACCGCTTTGAAAAACAGTAAAAGTATGCAGTTTAAAATGTTTTGAACCGATAATGTCCATCTAAGTGGATGACACCGGTCCTTAAAAATATGTCGATCAAGTACCTACACTATATTAATAATCATAAATCCTGTACCAAATTCAAATTAGGAAGGGTTACGAAGTAAACATATTATAACATTTACTATTAACTCTTAAACCACAATTATGAAATAGTTCTTTCTAAAAAACCACGCTATAAGGACTTCAAAATAGATGTTATTCTTGGAGGACATGGACATACTTATATTGGTATTATTTTTTTGTATATTATTAATGTTTAATAAATAAATAAAATACATCTGAATATTTTCTCTCTGAACATCCTCAAACAAGGTTTATTAAAGACTAAATAGTTTTCTTTATTTTATTCTCTATAGCCTATATTATTAAATACCAAGAACTACGAATTAAAACATTAAAAATAAGTTGTTTATGATTAAAATGTGATAAGAAGAATAAGACTAGACGAGCTTTGAACAGAACCTTCTTTTATGGAGATGGAAAGTTAATGATTAAATTACTTACAAATTGTAAATTGATTTGTAACAAGTTCACACTTTGTGCTCTGGAATATTTGCCAAGGATGCACTGAGATAAAAAGTTTATTAATTAATACAGTGAAGATTATTGTTTGGCATATTTAGACGAACAATCTTACAATCATACGTATAATTATTAGAAAACGTCAAACAGGTCGCCACATTTCAATGTGTCGCATATTAATTCTATGGCTACCAAATCGATCGCAGTCAACCGTTGTAACACAAAAAGTTAACATGTTTTTTCTAGGTATAGTCCAAACGGTTTGATTAAAATATATCTACATTCTTCTATGATCAAGACAACGTTCATTTATATATTTTTTTATATATTACATGATTCATTAAGCTTCTATTCATAATAGCATAATCATAATGGGTAGAAGAATTAGATAATATATCATAAGCACTGCCGAACATACAAAAAGGCTGTGAATTATTGATGAATAATGTTAAAATTTATCGGTCCCACGTTATTAATACTTAATAGGTACTTTGGTAATAAAAAAAGCTCACAATAAATGCAAGTGAATAGCTGTTGAGTACAAATGAATAGACCGGAACTAGTCGATTTCGTACTTTAATGAGACCGCAGCGATTAAATTAATTGTAAATAATATTCGCCTTCAATAAATAAATACACTAGGAAACGATATTTTATTGTTCGTCATATATTTTATGGTATCGCGGGTCGATCGATGAGTGAACACGGGAACACAACTCGACACTCGAAGCTCGTGCAAAAAGAGAGTGCATTTTATGAACAGATCTCCGAGCGTGTAAATACGACAGAGCTTTGCAATATTATTTACTAATCCCAGCCCGAGTCATAGAGAAGTACTAACAACTTTTCACATAAACATTTAACAAGCATAAGTAAATGTTACGTTCGGTTATATTTTACTTATTTAAAATGAGTTTTACCACGTTTGAAATTTAGAACAATTTATTTCAACCCTTTCAAACTAGAATGAATGTAACATTATTGAAATATTCCTAGTACCTTTAGAATATGTTCAGAAACGAGATAAAAAGATAATAGTGTAGGTAAGTATTCTGATTATGTCCGAACGTAATAGTTATGAGTTAATAATATACATATTATGGGCCTCTACAGAGTAGAGGTATGTTTTAATAGAATTTTATTTTACGTGAAATGGATGTTAGTCACTTGCTCAACCTATTAGGTCCATATTCCACACACAGATTGAAAAACAATATGTGTAGTTGCCAGACCCAGTATTTGAACCTTAAATACACGACATTATAGGGCGACGCGTAAGCCGCTAGTCCAACGTGGGCGTAGGTAAGTATTATTGAATATATACTATTTTATATTAATTACAATATAACAATGACCTCTCCAAGAAAGAAATTCATGCCATTGAACCGCAACTAACAAATAGTATGTTGAACATACATAATTTTGAAAATAATTCTGAGAAAATATGTTATAACCAACAGAAAAAATGTTTTTTGCGGGGTGTTGCAGGAATTAAACGTGCATCTCTCGGGTATCGCGCCCACGCACATTGACCACAATGCTAAAGGAGTCAAATAATATTTTTATTCCATTAGTTCAACTGTATACTATATAATATATTATATACCGACCACTACGTAAGGGGGAACTTTACCACTCGCTCATTGCGAACAATAATAATAACTCGGTAAGTCTGTAAGTAATCACTAACTTTGTCATAATATCAGTAAAAATAATCTTCACAATATACTCATCAGAGTGTAGGTGACAATTTGTGCATTCTAAAGCACGCTGACCGAACAAGGCATTTGAGTTTTCATGGAAGAGTCATAGGTTTTTCAACCATGACGTCCTTCTTCTTCCAGGTATGAATTTCTCTATATCATTATCTTTGGCGTAGGAGTTTGTAATTGGTGTTCTGTGTGATTTATCCGAAAGTAACGAATAAAAATAATGACTTGCATGTAGTATCATCATTCAAAGATTTTTTTTATTAAATTGCGTCCCCTCAGTTGAAATGCAATGTTTTTAGGCACGGGCAAAGTGTGTATCTACTTCTTTATAATGTGTACACGAGTACGTACTGCGGCGTGGTTGGTTTTCTTCGTTTTGCAATCCCGACGCTTTGGCTAAAGCCGATGTTTGCCCGAGAAAGTATAGTGCAAAATGTGAACTATGAACTCGAGGCGAGGTGCGCTATAAGCAATACTCCGCTGTGTGGTAATTTCCATCGTGATTGCGGCGGACATGCAGCATGTGAGAGGGAAGCAAATCGATCTTTTGTGTGAAACTGTGAGAACGGACCATTTTTAATGTGACGCAATACTGAAAAAAAACGCACAAACATTGTTATTACGTGTGTTTTGTTTCAATTTGCGCTTCGTATAAAAAATGTTGCGTTAATTCTTGACGAACCGAAGATGAACGAAAAAAAGATTGTAACATATTTCACCTCCGAAAAACTGAGGCGTCATTTTTTTGTGTTACTTAATGAGCGTCCAGTATAGTTTTTAAACTGTTTATGACCTAAGTAATATAAGTTATTGGGAAATGATTACAAGGCTTTTATCGAAACATACGTGAGTATCCGCTATCAAGAACAGTATTTTCTGAGTAGGATCAATTTATTAAAACAAAATATTAGGATATGTTTACTAAATTGGTCAATCCATCATAAATACAGTTGATGGCTCGGTGGAAATTTTTAAAAGATTAAACTTTTTTATTAGCTTACGTATAAGTTTTTACTCTCAGGTACGTGATAATTAGGTATCCATTTATATAAAAAAAACTCAATAGAATGATAAGTAAACGCTACAAAAAATATTTTGAATAAGTTTTCAATAGTATTGTGTAAAGTTATTTTAAAATTATATGGCATGAATATCGCTACTTTCGCTACATCATGCGGCATTCCGAAAGATATTAAAATACCTACAGTGTCTATTATCATTAATGGGAAGAATTGTGGTAAGCGAGGTCCTGACGGAAGAATGTCCGAGATCAAGAATTTCAGAGACTGATTTGTCTCTAGGAGTCTCTGTTTAGTTTGGACGAATAACAGATAGGAAAATATGGCCAGTCATCGCCGACGGCCGATTAATGAATATGATGCAGAAAGAAGAGTAAAACTATACGACCCTAAATGTATGTAATGCATAATAAATAAGCGTCTTTTTGTCTAAAGCGAGCGACTAGTTATTAGTATTCATAATCAAAATACGGGTATCGAACAAATTGTTTTCTTGACAGAACTTTACATTTCGCAACGCGACGATCATAAGAATTAGATAGCATCGCTGAGAGCGATTAAGCGAATAATATATTTCTTATGAATAAACGTTGGCCGTTAATCTTTGTTGAGATGCTCCGATAGCTGGAGGAGCGCCACACCCGCCGCCCACAACGACAAAAGCACCGAGAATCGATTCTCTTAAACAATTACAATGCACGATGCCGTTATAAATCTGTCATTTTATTTTGCCGCGGGAAAGTCCGCCGAGCGCCGCGGCACTTTCCCGAACTACGTTCATTTCGAGCTTATAGTTTTTCATCCCAGATGGCAGGGTGTGCCTGGAAAAACCTCACTGAAAAACTTTACATAAATTAAAAATTCGATTATTTTTTAATCAATTAACATAAGTAGGTACATACTATAATTCCTGTGAATCTTTAGATATAAATAATAATAAAATGAGAATGTAATAATTGTAGACTATATTGTCTTATTTAACGAAGGTAAGCCGGTAAATAATATCATATAATTTTTTTATATTGGCAGGTATAAAGTATACATATAACATGTATATTTTACGATATATTGTTTATTTATTTTAGTACCTACCTAGATAGTTAAAATTAATTTGAAAAAGTATGCATACTGTCTGATATAATAAATGTAAGCAATTATTTATATATTTTTTTCAATAAGTATAGCATGCAAGTAGTGTGTGGATAAACAATTTTACAATATGTTGCAAAAGTTGTGAAATTTTTGAAGATACCGATGACTTTATGCTGCATTATTTAAACAAACATTCACGTGAAAAAAAAAAACTTTCCACATTGGCCTATTTTGACAGTCGACGGTCCTAAATAATGAAGAAAGAAAAAATTGCAACGGCGAAAATCTATCGAAAGTGTCAACATTCAATATTTATTTTGCACTTGCTTATGCTGTTATATCACATAACAAGCGGCTACTGCGTACCCAGACGACGAATTTTTCACTAATTTACTCTAGACACTAGTGCAAACATTTTTCTCAATCCTGAATGACTGTTGTTTGGACAAGCAAAACACCGGTATATGGAAGGTATACACTACTTGAAAAAAACTATTTAAAATATGGACATTAGTCTTATAATTTGTATTCATTAAAATATGTTTATACTTATTATAATAAGTATTGAGTACATTATTTTTCTATAGTTACAATAAAGAGCTAGAATTATTTATAAGAATTAAGGCCAGTTTATTAAAAAAATAATTACAAGATAAAAAGGACTTTTTATATACCACGTTTTTAAATTTTCTGTTGAATTATATAAACTTGACTGTATTAATAAATACTTTTTTTGTACTTGGTAGAAATATTGAATACTGAAATGTCATTTTGACATTTCATATTGATTTCCATAGTAACGCACGTATATACTAATAATTTAGTTGCTAGGACCCCTTTAGCAACCAATAATAGTGTTTTACTTTTTACGATTTTTTTTCCGAAATAACTTTACATACAAAACAGAATTAACTGAAAATGAATTCAATTCTGCTTAAAGATGGCTAAAAGTTTTAAAAGAATGCATTGTCATCGTAATCTGATATATTTTAAAAGTTTCAAATGTCTAGCTAGTCGGGAAGTTAGTTAAAAATCGATTGCAAGATTTGTATTAGATAAACAAGAATTCGAGCTAATAAAAACGTGGTAAAATATTAATTAATACGTACTAATTAAGAATATTCTTCTGGTTAATTGAAACCGATAAAAAATTAATCCCGATCATTATTAAATTAATTATTATTAGGTACCGACTAAAGTTTATCGTGTTTTATTTTAATTTATACATTTATTGAAAGAACCGTTCACAGGTAATGGCTTATAATTGAATCGCAAGTGATTAATGGCATATAAGGTAAGTCTTCGAAAAAAATATTGGGTTTAAATGAATAGTATTCGGTATATTTCATCTATGATAGTGCGTTTGCTGTAAATGGTATGTGTAAATAATAATTATGATGATCATGGCGCTTTCTAGGGTCTGTAAAGTTCTTTGGCCTAGATAGCCCAGAAAGTAATAAACACTACAAAAAAATTTATAGCACCTCATTTTTGTTTCGCTCACAATCATAAATGAAATTAACGGCTTCAATCTACAACTTTGACCGAAAGGTTATGGAGCTAATTGGTTTAAAAATAAAACGCATGTCTATAAAAAATATTGATTAGGCTTTACATGCGAAGAAAATAATATTAATTACATGTAGTACCGACCGCTAGCTAAGGCTTATTAGCGTCCCGTAAGAAAAAAAAACATGGCTTAATGTTTTATCTTACTCTTTTTACACAATGATATTGTGACGCCTTGAGAATGCATAGAAAAAATACGATAATCTATAGAAGTTTATTATAGTTATTTACCATTTTATCAACGAATTTAATTTGTAGAAAAACGTTAAATAAGTGTTAAATAACATGAATGATTTTATACAATATTAAAAAAATAGATTAATTAAGTACATGAAGAAAATGTCTTTTGTGTAAATTTTCACACATATTAAGTAATCATGAATGATTAATAAATACATATAGACAATAAAAAAGAAAAACGATGTATATAAAAAAAATAAAACTTAGTCTGAATTTATAAAATACAATATCATTTGATCCCGCGAGACGAAATTGTGAGCTTGAAAACAGGTTGGGAAACATAAAAAACAGCAATATGCTAGATGTTTACCCAACAGCATGTTTTTTTGTCTATGAAACATTATAAATATTGCATCCGCCTCAGAAACGTGTCGCTTATATTTTTTAATACATGCGTTACAATTTTCATTGAAATAATCAAATAAAACATGTTTAGTCCTCACCCGAGAGCTGTATGAAAACAGCATTTGTGTGGACCGACATGCTGCGGGGCAATAAAACTCTCCACGTTTTTGGTTAATTTTTGGAAAGAAAAAAATATAGGTAGTATTGTATAATACCTACCTACACATAATATAATTTTTAACACGTAACATTCTCACAAATCAGAAATAAATCCTCGTTATATATTTTACAACAGGGATTTATTTCTGATATACATGAAAATACTTTCGCAACGTACCATATAATATACTTAAGTGCCTAATATGCTTGGACCTTAGACCAGGGGTAGTCAACCCGGTCCCTACCGCTCACTAGTGGGCGTTCCAGCTTTCATGGTGGGCGGTAGGGGTTTAAAAAACATTTTCATTACGTTTTCATAAAATTCCCCATGACAATTTAAATTTCAGAAAATATACAATTTGTATCGTAAATATTTGCATTGTAATTAAATGTAATTTCATCAGACTTCATACTTCTATGTATGCAAAGTATAAATAAAAAAATAGATTTAACTACAGTCGTTTTATAAAGATTTATTCTGCTAAACTTAGCGAAAGTCTGAAATAAAGTATTTGGTAAGTACCTAATTATTATTATATGATACTCGCTGTAATTCTGCTTTATAAATTTTATAAAGAAAAGTTACTTCCCCACTTTATAAATCACAATAACTGTAGAACCGGTGGGCGGTTAGAAAATTTTACTACTACGAGAGATACAAAAGTGGGCGGTAGGTATAAAAAGGTTGACTACCCCTGCCTTAGACTATATATACATCGCTGGGACTTTATTGCATCACATTGTTTGTAGTATCCACCGTATAATCACGCATTACCTCGATATAGGTAGCATGTAAAAACATATTTTGACTGCTGACTAGATAATTACTAATTAATTACCACATTTAAATAGCATGCTAATTATATATAATGGCCACCTAATCGTTACGCGCTAGGCGAGTCTTTAGCGCTGAAAGACTTAATGAAAATATCGGGTCATATAACGCCTGTGAATTTACCTCAAAACTCCTCATATTACAATGTGTGTGGGTGGGACTATCAACAGTCAAAATTGGAATGAATTAAGCTGTTTCTTTATAATTATTAAAATTACCTACAGTTTAATGTAGTTCTTGCTAGAAATATTGTGATATTCCGATAGTAGATAATGTCTGATATGATATGACCCATGGCACAATTTGACGAAGACCTGCGAGTCGCATGCGTATTCGATCAATTCGGCCAAAAAAAGTTGATTTCTCCTCTGCAGTTGCGCAAGTGACCGAATGAGCGAGTCGGGCGATAATTGGCCCTCTCGCCTCCCAAAACAATACCGACTCATGTAAAATAGATTGCCGTTACCGAGACTGAGACTGACGTACCTGCACAATAATGACTATCTTACATGTTTGAATTTTTATAAACGTGTTTCACAATTGCACTCGCACTGGAACTCTTCAATTTATTTATTTCGCCCGGTGTCGAAATGTTTGTATCTTGTGATGTCGAATCGTGATGAGAAATTACCGTCTTATATTTTATTACATTTGGACTGAAAACAAAAGAGAGGAGACGATTAGACGCATCTTGCTAACCAGCGCAACGTTTTAAATACCCATAGGACGATAAACTAGAGCAGGGGTAGTCAACCTGTCCCCATCGCCCACTAGTGGGCGTTCCAGTTTTCATGGTGGGCGGTAGGGGTTTTAAAAATATTTTCATTATGCATCAGCCTCAGGGATATCATTAATAATTTAATTAATTAAATGTAATTTCATCAGACTTCATGATTCTATATATGCAAAGTATAAATAAAAATATGGATTTAACTAAAGTAAGTTGTTTTATAAAGATTTATTCTGCCAAACTTAGCGAAAGTCTGACATAAAGTATTTGGTAAGTAACTATTATTATATGCTGTAAGTCTGCTTTATAAATGTATAATGTTAATAAATTATAATATTAATAAAAGTTACTTCCCTACTTTATAAATCACCATTAATGTGAAACCGGTGGGCGGTTAGAAAAAAATACTACTAACAGAGATACAAAGTGGGCGGTAGGCATAAAAAGGTTGACTACCCCTGAACTAGAGTAATATCGCACATATTCTGGTAAACAGTGGTGGTTTTTCATAAAACAGACAAGGCAGTCGCTTTAGGTACGAAAATCTGAAAAAATATACGTGTATTTTTCACAATCTGGTGTAAAAAATCAATTGAAGTGTAAAAAATTCGATGAATATTGTTGCATTTTTAACATTCAATCAATTTATTGCATAAGTAATTTTGTGCATGGGTGCATCCATACCAGTCAAAGCTTTAAGTCTCCGCCTGGGACCGTCACTGGGTAAATGAAAAGTAACTTTATAGTTCCGTTACAATTGCGTCTTCACTTAGGTATCCATTGAAAGTTATATTAAAATACTCATATCAGAATACGTGGGAAATAATATATTTAAAGACAAAAGGCAGGAATTCAAAGAAACACGTTGTAGGTATTTAAATAATATATAGTATATTAATTTACTTCTTAAATTAAAATATTATATAACCATTTAAAAATAACTACGAATATAATATTTGAAACTATGTACACAGAGTACTAGAATAGAGAATAGCTTTATTTCGTAAGCTTACAATACTGTTAATAATACCGTTGTAGTTCTAGAAAGCTCGTGCGATAGAAACACGCAATGTGGTTTAGTTTTATGTTTATGGTAAAAGCCTTTTTGAACACACAGCCACTAGAAAGTTTGGCCAAAAGCGTTTTCCTTCTCCGTAGCTGAAAATACTTTAAACTAAAATCAGCTGTCGGCGCTCTGACGTCACGGGGCGGCGCCTGAGGCTGTGACGTCACGCTTCCGTCTGGCGGGCGGGGGAAGTATTTCCCATTCAAGAATTCCACCCTCACCCCTGCCCTGCCCGCACCTTGACACGTTTTGCAGGTTGCAGCTACCGCGTGCCGCTTTTAGATAAATAATTTTGCTCAAATTTTGTTGCGCGGGACCCTTTTCAGACTACATTACGTAGGTACAGTTAGCTAGGTATTCCAAGAATCGATATATTTTCTATTTTCCTGATACCGGGTATACTAACATTGTATGTATTCTGTAATACCTATTTAATTGTCAATACATCAATAACGAATCTACATACTGAAATAATATATATATATATATATATATATATATATATATATATATATATATATAATTATTATTATGTTCTTTTTGGCGAATGAAGGCATCCCTACAGCAATTGAATCTGAAAAAATTGTGTTATTCCACAGGTGTATGATACTATACGAAATATTACATAATATGTTTCGCAGTACGAAATATTGCACTCACCGTGGAAAAGTGGACGCGGGTTCGAATCCTTTGGCTGGATAAAATCTACATTTTGTTTTTATTAATATATTGAGCGAAGGAATACTATCAATAGTAGTAAAAATAAAAGTCTGCAACCCTTCAGTTTATATCGACTCATATGCTTCTATTTTGAGAGGAAATCATTGTTTACATTTAAAATTATACAAGATAAATTTTATTGTCGTTCTACTTTCTAAATTCTCATTCTTTCTACTTTTTAGTGTCATTAAAGTTGATTTCCAAGATTCGCGAATATTTGTTAACGAGGAAGTATTAATATTTTCGTAATGTATTGTAAACGCAACATTGTATGAGTCTGAAATGCGCGGAGAACGACAATACACATACCTATAGTACTACTATAAATAAGCACATTCGACCATTAGAGAATTGTTTATTGCAAGTACTGTTACGTCTAGTAAGTGTTGTCTTATTACTTTTAATGAATGAGCAAACATTGCGAGCGTAGTATGTGTATTGAATGAATCACAACATCTTGAAGCAGAGATATATACCCATTGATATTATAATAATATAGTTATTTTTATTTGAATGATAATTAATGATTAATCAGTTTTGAAAAAAAATGTCTTCGTTATATAATATAATATTATACTATGTTATAGTTTTAGTTTTTAATATAACACATATAACGCATTTTCTATTCAATATCTAGAGTCTATTTTTGAGAAATTATGTTGGTAAAATTGTACGTAAATAAAATTATATAATAATAACGTAGTATATACACCACAGAGTAGTTTTGTCTGCTTAAAATAAAATATTAATACTATCTAGTATCTACCAACTATATTTGATGGAATTTGAATTTTAATCAATTATAATTCCATATAAAATAGTTAACATAAAAGGTTCTATTATATAAACTTCAAGAAATATTAATTATACCAATTACTACAATTTTACAGAGCAATTTTTTGGAGCGACAGATTTGAAGGATAGAGAATTATTTTCCGTTTTAACGTGATAATTTCTTATGTAGATTTTTGTTTAAATAATATTGTTGTGTTATCGTAAAAAAATGATAAACATAGCCATAGGAAATAAATGATAATGAATATCAACAATCAACATGCCTAGAAAGATGCATAATATGATTCCTCGCAAATAGCTTGTGAAAGAAATTAGGCTCGAATGAGGTTTTCATCGTCATGGAAACTGAGAAAATATTAGAGATTATGAAGATTTGATGGTAGGGCAGTTTAAAAAAAAACGAAGATGAAATAATTGAGTTACTGTTTATATAAGTGCGATTAACAGTTGCGTACACAACCGTAAGTAGGTAGTTAATTATTGCAATCATACGATTAAAGGAATAAATCGTAATCGCACATGTTTACAATAGTTCTGAGAATTTTACGGCGCTTGTCATAAAAGCCGAGCGGAATCACGACGTTCGATTATCCGTGTGAGAAAAATAAATAAAAAATCACTCTCGCCTAATGGAGCGTCGAGATACCGGCAAGTCCTGTTTCTGTTCTCGATTACCGTTTTCGTTTGTAATAAGCATGCAGGAATAGCATTTCTGTGTAGCGGACCAAGGTCGAATCAAGAATCTAAAAATCACAAATCGCGATACATTAGCATTGCCTCTCGAGTGCTCTCACACGAACACATCACGACCCGCTATTATAAAAACATAATCGCTTATATTAATTGCACCAGACCCAAACATATGCTGGGAAGCCTACAAACGAGGACGCTCAAATATGTGGGTCAGCTCCAAAGCTCACGTGAAAAATAGAAAGTCGAGAAGTTACAAAGAAGATAATTCTGAAATGCGCAAGTAAAAAATACGGGTGAAACTACGATCCCAAGACCCATTAGCCATCTTACTGGAAAAATAAATATGGAAAGATAGCAGGAACTCAACTTAGCAAACATCTGAATTAAACAGACCTGACCGTCAAAAATAAGATTAAGAGAAAAATAATATTATGTGAGTTAGCATTTTCTTGATAGAATTACGTTTTGAATACTTTCTATGATTACAATTTTAAAATAAATAATACAAGTTTATTGTTTCTCCGATAAATTTTACGTATATAATATTTTATAGAGACATGACATTTTTGAAATTATTAATTTCTTATACTTTCAACTTCTTATTGACTGCTATCTTAGTGACTGTTACTAGGTTGTTTGATAAATTATTATTTCTGGAAAATAATCTTGTAGTTATTATCACTTATATAATAAGAAGTGACAATGAAATTATAATTATTAAACTAGTTATCTAAGCAATATTGTATAACATGTTTGATTCACTTTTTTTTCTGACATAATATATTTAATTTAATGTGCTGTCGGAGGAGTATTTGAATGATGTGGCAAGCCTTAGATGAGCGAGTGATCAGCATCTTGGAGGAGCATCCAGAGCGGCTATGATAAATGATGTGATCATTTAATAAACTAGGATACATAACGAATGTTAAAACATTGGTTACCTGCCAGTTGAAAATTCATTATATTAATTTAATTGCGTTCACTTCATTCATCCCTATTACATTGCCAGGCGACATTGTTTAGTCGATAAATAAAATGCCAAACTTTGCTGGAACAGGTTAAAATAATTTAAACATTCTTTACAAGGCATTTGCGTGGAAAATATTATTTTTCGGTGTACATAATTAAATAAAGTGAAGTTATATAACTGAAGCTGGAAAATCGTGGATGAGTCAAAGTAATCGATGAATCCTTACAAGAAGTTGGACGGTTTGGCTTTGACCGTCGACGTCGACGTCGACGTCGACAACGTGCTTGCCGATTAGTGGTTACTCAAACTGCTTGTGTACTTAGTAACTGGACTGTCATTATTGCTCGCCGACAAATTAAAGAAAAACTAATACGCTTATATACATAGATAATTATAATCAAACGACATTGTTTTCTCGTCATTATATAATTCACTCACTCGTCATTATGTAATTAAAGTATCATGGTACATTCTTAAATCTTGTGAATTATTCGTTGAATAAAAGAAATAGTTATTTAAATTATTAGCAAGGTCAAGTAAGTTACAACAGAAAATATTGGAGTGATCCGTGACGTCGGTTAGTAATTAAAGTAATAAATACTTTAATTTAGAATACAAAAATCGATCGCCTACCGTAACTCAATTTAGAGAGCGCTTATGAGCAGGTATTAAAAAGGCCAATAGTTAAAATTTGTCGCAATTAAGCATGGCAGAAGTAGCATAGTTGTAATGGACAGGGCGCGATACCCAAGAGATGCAGGTTCAATTCTGGCCGGGTTTCTTACTTTTTTCTAAACAGATTTTTTCTATTGGCTATATTGTCTCATGAGTGTTTTCAGAATTATGTATGTTCAATAATTAAAGTATATTTAAAAGAAGTGCAAAATAAAGGTACCAGAACTACTAACTGAATGTTGACTGTTAAATTCATCATCAGTTGATAATGTATTTCTGTCTAAGCTGGTGAAATAGTTCCTCATTGCTATTACATTTTACATATTTTTATTTCGTATTTAAGTAATAGTTCCATTGGAATTTGTATAAATAATTCATGATGACTGTCCCGTAAGTTACACAGTTACTATTGATATTGTTTTTACTAAGATTTTCTGATAAATTAAGTATCAGTATAAAGTATTTATAATTTCTCAGACGGACAAGATTAATGTTTAGTGAAATGTAATTCGATCGGTGGGCGCTAATGTGTTTCCATGGCCGGCGATCCAAGGTCCTCCGTCGGATTCGGTATTTCCCGCAAGCGGTTGTATGCCGATCCCAGAGTCATCAATAAATTTCAAATCGCCATTTAATTTTTTGTTTTATTCATTTCACGAGGCTGCGTGGAAATTGGACAACGCATAAAAAACGCCTTTGTTCGCCCATATCTCACTTACATAACGCGAAGATGAGTCGTGTAAATTAAACCATTTTATAGCGGAGATTGCAGTTCGAGTTCAGAAAAGTCATAAACAATTTTGTTGAAGATAAAGAAATAAATAAACCATAAGCAGTTTGCGTTACCTTGTGAAAGTATATTACATAGCCACAAAAAATATTGATAAAGCTGATTTGGATACAGGAAATTAAATTTGGAAGTACTTAGTTACTGCTAAGTTCAAATAAAGTATAATATCACGAAGTTATATACCTATTAACATTTTGTTCGATTTATAGTTGGGTAAAAATAAAGTTTTGTGCGAATATACATTTAATGTTTGTATCTGACACATTATTATGTTGTATTATCGCTATTATACAGTGGTGATTTTAATATTTTTTAGGTAACTTTTAAGAAATTATTACACATTAACCGTAAAAAATACGATAAAAAAAAATATAACGCATGTCAAATTTATTATTAACAAATACTCATAAAACCCACATGGTTTATAAAACCACAATGAAAACTTAACCTAATACAACCTTACCTAGTGTTTTTTGAAGTTAACCAAAATGATTTTTTATTTCTCATTCAATGCAATTGTTGAAAACATTCATGAAGTAGGATTAAATGCTCGTAAAATTAAATAACTTTGATATATCTACACTTAAATAAAAAATATGAAAAATTAAATTAATAATACATCGTGGAGTTGAGATAAAAAATAAAAAGAAAAAAAATTAAGAAATGACACACCGTGATTTATTTATTTTTCGTAAATATAAACAAGACAGCGTTTTTTATGAAGAAGATTGATAACTCAAATGAATTTCATAAATGATGTGTGAGAAAAAACGGTGAAATTTTACAAAAAAAAAAATCTCGTGACAAAATAATATAAGTATTAAATTTATCATAACCCGTATAAATCTAATATGCTAAAAGGACTATTTTCGAATAATTTATTAACCGCTGCGGTCGTAAAACTTTTACTTTTACTAGCGAGTCACTTCTAACAGATCCTATCAAACGGCTCGCGAGATGTCAAGGATGTTGTTTTTAATTTAACCAACACTATCATTATTTTTCGTACCGGTTTGATTGCACACATAGACACAAACACTCTCGCAGGTTGATTTATCCAATGAGAATCTTCTTTTGCATTGATATCAGATAATTTATGCATTAATAATTGTATACTAAGAATAGATCGCTAATTGATTAATGAGTATCGTTTTACTATATCATTTGTAATACAGAAAACATCTACGAGATAATGCGGAGAGTATTTTGTAAATCCTTTTATTAATTGTATTGGCAATATAAATCATCGGAATAAACTGAGTGTGTTTCAAATGACGGATAAATACACATCCTATTAATTTATCTATTTTTACTTTAGCCAAAGTATTAGGTATAATACTTAAGTATATAAATTTCTACTGGACGAAATATATATGAAAATGAAAAGTATCTTGAAGCCGAGAAATATATGCTTACTAATTATGCACTGTAATATAAGTTTATAAAATCACTTTAATTGTGTTAACTGTCAAAGCTTGGTGGTAAGACATATTAGTTAAAATTTAAAAAAAAATCTATTATTTAATAGGTAATTATCTAGTATCTGCTGTTTTCAGCTGATAATTAAAACAAATATTTTATGTAACAATTATTTATACTTACAGCTATTTCTGTTTTAAACCATTACCATTTTAAATGTTTCATGATATTCTCAGAATTGAAGATATATACCTATTAATCATTTAATTATTGCAAAATTATAGTAAATTTTAACTTACCTATTAAAAATGGTTGTTTTATTTCTCGAGGCCACATAACATTAAGTCTGATCAGTAAGAAGAATAAAATATAAATATGACTCACAAAATATATAATTCATTTTTTTTAGTTTATTAATATAAACAATAAGGCTAATTTATATAATTATTGTTGATTTTTCAGGGGCGTCCCCTTAACACTAGGTCAGAGCACAATACTTATTATAATTATGACAAACGATGTAAAATTTAAAGAATTATCTGTGACCGAAAAAAAATATGAAATCATTTTCCGATTCATGCAAGCGGTGTTAGGTTGTGCGTTTTTTGTTGTCGAGTATAAGTTACTAAAGAAGATGAGCGCCGTTGACGGAGACCTGTCGATCAATTTAAACCATTAATTTGCAGCGAGTAACATGACCTCTCAATCAGATACACCTTTCCATTAATATTTGAACGTTTTCAACAACCAGTGTCATTTACAACCGAGGATTGAAATATTTAAAGACGACAGTGACTCTGTGATGTGAAAATATGATCCAACCATCAGTAGTTAAGGCGTCGTCAGATTTCTTACATAACAAAACAAGTTTTTTCAACATTGTCTCTCTGACCAATCTGCAGGTATGTCACAAAACATTTTATTAATCCATGGGAGGCTATTAAGATTTCAATCAATTAATTTGGAAACCATTTTCGTCAAACCAGCATCAGTAATCAGTTTAATTAAATAAGTATCTACTATCTGTCTTAAAATGAGAGTTATTATACTAATTAAAATGTATGCATAGCTCTATCTCGAGGAAATTCGTCTTAGCAGTTAAAACGGTACTTCAGTGAATAATTTAATTAATTCTTAAATCATGTTAAGATGACTAAAAAACGTTACCCATTTACTTGAAAAAGAAAACATGTCAATGAATATATTATTATTATTAGTAATAGAACAATAAACATAATATTAAATGGGTGCATGTTGACTTTTTATGACAAATTATTCTTTCTTCTGCACGCGTCATTTGCACAATTTTCGCGTCGCGTAGTCACGATCGTTCTAGACCCTGTCCCAGCTGAAGTATAGCCTTAATATAAAACATATTTAAAGTATGTAAAATGAATTTCACATGTTGATCTTTCAATGTATATTTTTTATATACGGATTAAGATGTGAATGAATGACTAACAACCATTCCTTTAAATACTCGGATAATCGAGAATAACAGTGCGTTTAGATGGACATTGTAAGGTGCAATGAATATTAATTGTATTTTATAATTTTTAAATTAGATTTCATTCGTCAAACCTTTTCGAAGTAGTAGTAAATTAATAATAATATTTAACAGACTTCTGTGTAATTTTTAAATAGTTCATATTCTAGATAAATGCTACTATAGTATACTTTATGTTATAAACTACCTATAATAAAATAATGTATAGATAAAAACAATGAATGCAGAATATTATATTATACTGATCCGATTTAGTCGTACGTCGTTGTTCTAGCAGGGTCCGAGATGACCTCATGGGCACATAAGCTATCGGGGCAACAGGCTCTCAGGCCGGTAAGTGTTCAAGATGTTGTAGTCAGATGTTGGAGTACCTATTTAATACTCCAAAGCAGTTATAGTTATAATCAGTACACGGTGTAAGTACGTACTAGTGGAGATCGCCCGATCGGCAGAATGTTGCTACCAATACGGCACGAGGCAGTGATGGACAACCGGTAGCATCAGACAAACGCAATAACATAATATTTATTGCAATACTTTACTAAGAACATAATTGTATTGTAATATTATTGTTAAATTATTTTATGGACGATTTTAAATATTATATACTAAAATTATATATACCTATTATGGAGCCGTATTGATTGATAAAATTTGATCAAATCACTGTTTTTTATTCTTCTAAATTCTAAAATTCAAATGAAAATGCTTAGCACTGTTAGTAATGCATAATTTATTTTATATGTAAATAAATTAATATAAATCACCATTTTAAACAGAATGAGAATAGATATAACATTAACATACTTTTACGAGAAATGGTCGTCATCCACTCGCTTAACTCTAAGCCCTTGCTACGGATCAAACAAGTATTGAATAACCAAGCACATGTCAAGTAGTGTCCAGACATGGGTTTCGAACTCGTGATCCACATATTAGGTAGATGCGGATCCTTTGGCAATATTCCACCGTGGTATAAATGGTTTATACAACGTTTTCAAAACAGCTGTCGATAAAATTGACAAACTATTTAAAAACCACAAAAAGAATAAGGCATAGGTATCATTTAAAAACATTTTTAATTAATCGATTAACAATTTAATTAAAGGGTATTTAATATTTTTCGTTGTTTATTTCATGATTGCGTTGGGGAGATAGGTGCAGTAAATCAGTTGAATGCAGATTCTAAATGATACAATGAAATGTAGTGGAATTACAGTAATATTTTCCGTACTGAGCGATCGTAAAATCGATGGCATGCGGAGATTCACTAGCATCTGGTTGAGTATGGCAGGGTTGAGTACGTGATGCAACTTTCCTCGCCGGCAGAGTATTGCGAATTGCGCCATAACATTTTTAATGGCCGCGAGATTCGCTCGCCGCCGTGATTTATCGTATTTACATATGCACATTACATCACTGCACATCATTTTACTACAAAGCCTGAGAGAAAAACTCACAAAAACCGAACCAACTTTTAGGCCGGCTAATTAAATTGCTAATACGTACAACTATCCATCAAATTTTTAATTAACATGGCATCTTTTTATATTATCGACGTGAGCTTCCCTACCAAGCTTGCACAATACTGTTTTATACATCGTTACGATTGATGCAACGGTTTTTTTTACTATTGTAGTAATTATTATTTGATAAATATTGCCCGAATCGAAATTGCATAATGACCGATTAATTTTCAAAGAAGATACTACTGACACAGTTTCATTTCCGTCCGCTCTGCTATAATAAATAACACTAAGTTATTACCATGGGAAAACTATTTATACACAAATTTACATAGGTATCTACATGTGATTTTGTGTACCTATTTGTATTTCTAATAATAATTAATCATTGTATAATCATAGCAATTAAGGCAAAGAGAAAAGAAGCGGATCAATATCTTCATTCTGAATTAAATAAATGAGACATACCGGTTTTAAAATATGTCTCTGGAAACTTTTGCAGTTATTTAAGGGAAAATAATAATTTATTATTAAGAAAAGCTCATCATCAGAAAGAATCGTCGAGAATCAATAGGAGAGAGAGAGATCGCCTACACGGTGGTCCGACCAAATGAAGGACCCTCTACGGGTCTCACAATACTTTCAGATATGTGGTCAATAGTAAGACAGAATGTAATGATCGCTGTCAAGATATAAAAGGAGTCATGATCCTTAACGGCAACGGGACATAAAAATCAAACACTTTTTATGGTGTATATATCTACCTATAAAAGATAAGTCTTTTGAGTTGCATACAATTTTCATGATGTAAATCTTTACATTACCCGTAAATAGACTAAAGAGGCTTATTTTCTGAAAAAGACCTGAGATAATAATATAATAGCCAATTCATAAAGGAAAATACATATATTATTTTGTATTTTATGTCATAAAACGTTGAGTAATGACGTTTAACTAATGACGCTCCGTTGATGAATTTGTGTAACGCTTGATATATTGACACACACCTGATTTTTATGGCTGATTAAAACTGAGAGTGTTTCAAAATACCGTTTTTATGCATAGAATAAAAATAGTATTGAGAGATTCCATGTGCTCGTGACTTTGTTATTCTGACGTCGGACCGACGCGCTTTTCCTCGTCTCCCGCTGATGACGTCCGCTTTGGATTGCTGCAAACGCTTTTCATTGGCGGGTCTCAAAGCGCATGGGAAAATCGATGAGGTGTGACGCGCGGCGTCGTCGTGACGTCAAGCTTCGGATGACGTCACCGGGAAAAGGCGTCGCTCGGGCGTGGGAAGCTCGCTTTTCTCTCGCAAACACTGGCGGAAAATTCTTTTCGAGCCGCGCCTCCGTTTTTTTCAGTTAAATTTTTATTGTATCACGATATTTTGATTTTGTCAAAGTGAAAGTCGGATGGAAAAATATTTTATTATTATATAAAAAGATTAGTTTATTCTATAGCTCCTCTTAAAAATTGTTGTTATTATTGTATCGTAATAATTGGTTATATTCTGATGAAGACGTTATCAGATGAGATATTTTGTATTATTTTTCTATGGTAAATGATTGTGGGGTTATTTAAAACTTATTTTTAATATAAATGCAATATGAATAGGTATGCAAAGTAAATAAATAGAATATTTATGTGGATGCATAGTAATTGATTTGGGTGTATTAATTTTTAAAGGTGTTACTGAAAATGGTGTAGATATACTACCTACTTTTTATGATGTAGGTACATACTTATAAATTTAAATAAGTTATTTGAGATTTAAGTCGATATTATAACCGTTTTTTGCCAGTGTACCATGGCAGAATATCTAAACGTAGAGTTGCGCGCAAAAATAAATTGGTCGATAACTCTACATAACTGATAATAGCATAACATAAACACCACGGTCCTAGTAGTAATTCGAGCAACTTCCAATTGGTGTGTCTAGGAAAATACGATGATGTTAGTGCGAATCGAAGGTATAGTATGAATGTGTGAGTGGAGGAGGGATGACGATCAGAGAAGACTATTTTTAAAACCTTTTAGAGGAAAAAAATACTTTTCAACTTTTAAACAAGGCGTAGGTAGGTTTATATTATGATTTATTTTTAAAGCAAAATATGAAGTCGAAAATAGAATTCTGGAATTCATAATTTTTTTAATATTTCTTATCAATGACGTATGGAAATGATAATGTTTGATTAATTAAAAAATAATATTACTATTGATGACCTGTATTTGAAAACATAATGCTTTACCGTATGTAATAAATAGTATTTGTTTTTTAGAATCCCATTGAAAACACCATTTTCCGGTTTCAAAGTCATGCATTTTTATCGGGCCAATATCGTTGTGTAATCGAACTTTTGCACTAGATTTTACTATATGTAAAAATACAATTAAAATACTTAAATAATGGAAAAGTTTCTATGAGTTGAGATCAACGTTGTCAGTCTAACTAAAATATACTTTGAATAGATAACATGGCCGATCAGCCCTTTTGTTGATTAGACTGGTTTGAGAATTTTATTCATTGCAAGACATTCTCAAAGGATACGATGAACACGTTGTTGATAATTAGTAAGTAATTGAAAAACTTATAGCAGTTTTTGTTAAGCAAGTTCATCTAGATTCTAGAAGTTTATTGTGCAGGTATTTATATTTAAAGTTTATTGCTAGAATCCTAGAATTAAATTTAGAATTTGAACGGGACTTAAGTAACATTTGGTAATAATTATTTATAGGGCGTGATTAAAAAAATTGTTATTTTAAATAACGTTGTCTGAAAACAAATGATAGAATAAATACCGTATATTTTTATTTAAGTGGGTGGTATGAATTACGACATCATAATTTAAATTAATCTATTAAAAAAAGATTCAATTGTGTGAATTAAAATACATAGTAAAAATATAAATAAATCACACACAATATATCTGAAAAGGTAAGTTTTTTAGTACGATTGTAAATCAAAACAGTTCTTCGCCTGAGTTAACTGCATGATATTCAATTATAATGACTATTTTTTCAAATGCTTGTGTTTTTTTTTGTTCGATTGAATTAAATCAATGGATGACTTTTGAAACTCTTTTATTTTTCATGTTGTGCTGTGCTGTCTGGTGATTTATTGATAATTTTGTAAGAATTACATATATTCCAAAAACATTTCGATGCAAAGAAAAAAACTTACATAAGTTATTGAGATGTATGAATGTACAAAATAAGTATGAAATAATATCAGATGATGAATGCCGTAAATTTTTTGAATTATTGTGGCTTCAACAGGTATCATTAGAAAGGTTTAATTTTTGACAGAGTATTCTTTACTTCAAAGGTCAAAACCAAATTTATTATGAAATGATACATAAATCCGACGGTACTTAGTTACATTCGATTCATGAACTAAATAGTGTAAAGTAGAGACACCTACTAATTTTCATCAATGCCAGCAATAGTCAATTTTCCAAGGAAAATCATTATATAAAATAAAACATTTTTTGTAATAATTGCAGTATGTAGATATAATTAAATACCTACCACAACTCGGTTTTTTTTGTTAATTATGTTGTATAAAAAAATAGTTTTATTTTAGTTAGGTATAAAGATTAGCTAAACACAGATAGTCACCAAAATTCATGTATTGTATTTAATTAAATTATTGTTATAAATTAATTATTATTGATTGTAAAAAATGAGATTAGCATTGTCTGACCTCGGATATGAGAGAAACCAGACGAAGAGTATTTATATAATTATTAAATTACACGTCTGATAAAATCCACGACCTGTGATTGAAACTGTGATAACTTTGTGTGAGTCAGAGATCGTGAATAGGTGCAATTTCACAGACGAAAATGCGTTTAGATACTGCACCGTTGCGAATGCACCTGTTAAATGACGCGAAAGGGCGGAGTCACCATTTTGATGACGTCAGATTTAGTTTCACCCACGCCACTGCACTGATGCGACGCTGACGACCGACGCCGTTTGCAGTTATTGACAACCGCATATAAATTATTTATAGTAATATATTTAATATTTTTTTTAATTTATTAATGTCAATATGCATAGTAATGCAAAAACTTAAGGTACGACCTACGACAAAATAAAATGAATATCGTTTTATTGAAATTACTAAATGACCGCCAAACCCACTTCTGATATAATGATATAGCAAACTGACATTTGAAAAAAAAATTACCTACCTAGGTACCTATTTAATTTAAAATTTATAGTAGATATCCACTATTTTTGGCTGTATAGTTTTCTAGATGTATTCTTTTTTATTAATTGTGGTAAAATACTGTTGAAATTAGGTATATCGATTTTTTTTAATGAAAATATTTTGTGAGAAACACTGTGGAATACTTGATATTTGTTGTTACACTATGTTACACTACGTTGTTTGCACTATGTATATTTACAATATAGCTATAAACATAATTATGTGAAAGTGTTATGACTTGTATTATGATATATTTTTATAAACGTATTATTTGATATTTTTGAGTCTAATATGTAAATTTTGAACATATAATTTGTACCTAACTTATTTTAAATATGACGGAAAGTATAAAAATATATTATATCACTATTATTTTAGTTTAAGACGGTGAGAAAAAATGATAAATCTTACTAAAAACAATATATTACCTATGTACCTATTATATAAGAAATTATAAATTATAAATGAAACCTACATTACTTTACAGATTATATGAAAAATATGTAGGTACATTTATATAATATTTTATAACCGTTCTCATATTTTTTTTGATTTTGTATTCAATGAATCAATATGTACCTACTATTAAAGCCACATTTAAAAAAAAATAAAACCACATCGAAGTAAAGTAAAGGTTATTACTAGAGATAACATAATATATACTTGTAAGAATTTCATTTTACGATTTTTTTTTTTTTTTTTTAAATAATATTGATTTAGTTAGGTTAGATTTTATGTTTCACAAGGTTGTCACATATTTGTCAAGATTACTCATAGTAAAGATTAATAATATGTATTTTACATATAAACTAAAAATTACTCCATCGTAAATAAGTAATCATATATGAATTTTGTTATTCTGCTCACTACATCAACGTTGTCGTACCTAATATAATTATAATGAGGTGGTAGTATTTATATTAAATTTATCAAAACAGAAAAGGCACGGAAACAAAGTATTGTTAATCACTATATTTTCCCACCGCTATCCCTAGCCCAAAATAAACACTGTGAATTTATTTTCTCACACGAATTGAACTCAGGGGACTTGCGAAGTTTTCTGACGTAAGCTTTGAATCTCTACAACTGTGCACTAAGATTATTATTAACCACCGACAGAACAAAACCTACGCAACACGAAACAGGGAAATCGCTTTTAAGAAAGCTTATTCTTAATTAAGAATTATTTAATAAACTGGTGAGATTTTAATAATTCAATGCTTACTGAATACAGTTTTTATTATTATTTATGCTTATGTATATAATGGGACAGCTTTTTAACTACATACTAATTTTAAAAATCGATTGGACTAGAATATCATATTTTGTTATTAGATTTACACCGTTTTACATTTTGGAAACGGTTTAGTATTTTATGCCATGTATATTAGATAAAATGATAAATAAGTAGTTTTTATATTGAGTCAATAATGTATCAATTAAAAATTAAATAAACCATTCAACGAATAATTTACAAGATTTGAGAATGTAACATTCTATATATTCAGTATCAGTTAAACTTAATGATGATTTATAAACAATGGGTAATAAATTATTTACATGAATAATTTAAATAAATGGATGTTACTTACAAATTTAAAAATCCTGGAATGTTATCACAGCACTTAGGAGAAATTAAATAAAGGTTCGATTCAAACATAGATCCTGTCGCTTCCCTGGCACGAGATGCAGCCGCAAAGTTATATAGAGTGAAGTGACCTAAGTGAGTATGCGGAAAAGTGAAAGGCAATAAATCGGTTCTAATCGAGGACTAAATAAATTATTGTTTCGCTCTTTAAGTGCATTTAGACAATCGAAATTAATTTTATTTATCATCACTTCCGCTTCGTTTATTGGTTCAAAACCCAGCACCACTTATGCACTCCGGATTTATTCACTTTAAGTAATATTTTTTATTAATATAAAGAGACGAGTAGGTAGATCACTGTGCGTCATATGTTTAAAAATAAATACCGTTAATTGAAGTAAGATGCAAATAAAATGAAGAAGTACAAATGTTGACAAACTTTATTTTCTGCCCCATTTGTAAATCAAAATAGATTGTTTTGTTTTGGCAGTAAAGAGACTTTATCGAGTTCTTGACGCGCGCCCTGTTTCTAGACTGTTTCTCGATTTAATTCGGCGATTATGTTCGACGCGAAATTGCGTATGCGAATACGCGATTGCTGGCGGAACTTCAAAACATAAATGTACGTTTTTTTGACGAAAAGTGTTTCGTTTCGTTTTCAGCTGCTTCGGGCGTCGACGTCACCACGCCCTCGCAATCTGTTTCACGGGTTATCATCAGCTGTTCTGGTTCGTTTTACGCCTGTCACTTGTTACCTGTCATTAAGATAAAGTTCGCCAAGTGAATACGCATCGCGGTTTTCAAAACAGCTCGCAGCGGTACTGATAATCTATTATTACACCGATAGTATTATGTAAAAATTTACTAGAATTTTTACATTCATATATTCTTGTCTAATGAATTAATTAGTGTATAAGTTCTACTTAAATCAATATATATATAAATTATCCACGCTATAAAACAATGCATATTTTAATTGGTTATATAATGGGGTTTACAGTCTTATTTTATGATATTTAAAAAAGTATCTAATTGTTTTAATTTACGAGTTTGAAGGATCGTGAATAATAAAATGGATATGAATAAGAATAAGAATGTATATTTTAATAATTATCTGCTAATTTTATTTTTTTAAAAATCCGACAAGATGTAAGTCGTCAAACCAGATATTTGTACTATCAAATTCAAAAAGTTATTTAGCACATCGCTTACAAAAAAGACGAGACAGAATTTATAATATTCAATACTTTCAAGGATTTTCATTTTTTTGTCTTGCGATTGGAAGACGTTTTAGATTGTTAAATGCATTTAGGAATCGGATGAAAATGAAGTTTGTTGTGAAGTTTGCATATTTTATGCAAAGATGGCGATTCGATTCGTTTTTGAATATTAAATTAGTCGTTTTACCGTTTTTAACCAAACGCGTTTTGCTCATTTTAGCAGTCATAATCGTAAATTATTGCAGCTGTGTCGCCTATTCACTATTTACATAATAATCCAATTGATTCGGCTGTATTTATAAAGAATCAAGTTTCGAATGAGTTGAAAGATGAGGATTTTTGAAATAAATTGTCTATTAGTTTCCGCCGCGCTATATGGCAACCAATAGACAATGTATTCCGTTGTAATAGATAGTCGTTGCAAGATATGATTTTCATCGATTGGTATCATCTCGTCCTAGAACTTCGCCTCACCGTCACAGGCACACGCGATATCATAGGAGACACTCGATATCTAACTGGGAATATCTGACGAATGAAATTAATTATCCAATGTTTGTGCTCAATCATTGAAAAAAGGAAACATAATTATATCGCCATAAACAACTATAGTACCTTCATATCACAAATTTTCAAAGTATCAATTAATAAATCAATGCAATCGATGGTAGACGTAAGCTGAGTGAACACTGGTTTGTATTTTATAAATATACCTACTTACTTACTTACTAATGAATTTATTGAACGGTCAGTTTGAAATATTTGTAAATTTTAAACATGTATAAAATTAATACTATCGACTGAGGGCACTTGATGGATTTGAATTAAAATTTTAATTGATTTAAGTTTTAATATTGTTAAATGAATAATTAAAAGGCGTAAATAGAAAAATTGGAGCAATATTAATTATATATTAAGTACATATCGTGGTACTATAAAATATCTTTTAGTAGAATTGATAGTATTAAAATATATTGTATGTGTACTTTGTCAAGAATGAACGAGCAGATACTACTATAACCAAGAACATAGTATTATATCAATCAAATTTCCGTTTAATGCATAGATGCACGTCGCAATACCATAGTATATTTTGCAAACGGGGATGGAGTTTTTTGCTGTGGTTTGGTGAAATTAAAAGCGATGACATCAGTGCGACCATCGCCACATTCTATTCAGTAGAATATTATATAGGCTAATTTCTTGCGAGGAAATTCTTTGCGGTAATCCTATGATAATAAAATAACTATTTTGAGTGATATTGCATTACATTGACCACATAGTATTTATGGTGATTACGTTTCATCGTTTATTGTTTATTATGCTGGACTTTATACTAGTTTACCAATACTTTCCTGATGATTTATAATAAAGATTTCGTCTCATTATTAAGACTATCATAAAGTGAATACAATTATGATATTATACGACATGTTAAAATAAAATTCTCAACGGTCACCAAACAACGAGTGGTGCATAATATGTACTTATTTATTGTTTGCTACTAAGAGTTTTATATTAATAAAAATCATGTAGAGTTATTTATAAATATGACCAGGTAGGTATATCCAACAGACAGGCAGGTACGCGACCAAGCCAATTCGCGAGTTTGAGCATTGCCAGAATTATCGCGAGGAAATCCGTCACGTGCGCGGCCGTCGCGACGCTCCTGTCAGAATCCTACCACGTGGGGACGACAACAAATAACACGTGCCATTACCGATGCAATGAATTTCTTCGCACAAATAACCTACTCTCTATTAATAACTCAGCACACCGATGCATAAACAGGTAATATGTAATAAATGATGATCGCGAAAAAAGAATTCGTATGGATTCCACTAATTTTATTAGGATAAGATATATTTACAAGTGTTTTGAGCTAGAAATATAATAAATTATCACAGAAACTGTCAGTTTATGTTAAATCGTTGATATGATGATAAATGTACTATAATGGGGTAAATAATAGTAGACAATAAATATACATTTATAAACCAGACAGTTTTGAACATGACAGTTTGAATTACATAAGTACCTACCTTACCATTGAGAATTTTGAAAGCTACTTAATACTTTTATTACCACAATAATTTTGAGCAAATAATATGGTATTGGGATGCAAGATAGCGTGCAACAATAAAGCAGAATGGGATTACATAAGGCGATGCGGTTTGGCCGGGATGCACAATGCACATTGCACGTTGCACATGCTGCTGCGCAGGTGCATAATATAGACGTCCTCAGAAATACTCGCGGCCGCCGGATTATTTATAATGCGAGATGCTGGACGGTCCTCGTTCCTCTCCATCGTCCGTCGGCCGTCGGCACTGTTTCCTCGTTCTTCGGGGCACGCGGATGCGGAACACGTCCGCAGACCTGACCCGCCGACTATTAATATCGAGCGGAGCAGATCTCTGCCGGATTGTGATGCGGATTCTGATTGAGTTTCGCGGTCCGGAGCGTCCGACGCGGGCTAAATTTAGTGGTAGCGATCCGTTTTGTGAATTCTTTGATTGATGCATCGGCGGGAGACGGCGGCGCGGGTGACGACGATTCCAGATTGCATAACGGGACGGGGATGGAGGATAAATATACGCCGACATTTCGGCACCTGGAATTTATATTATGCGTGCTGAGATATTCGCGAGGCGCGGATGCCGATCGATCGCCGATGCGGGCGAACGACTGATTATTTATTATTGACCGCCGGCCCGCCGGTGTATTTTTATTTACTATCAACCGGCGCAGCGCGGCGTGACTATGTAATCGTTTTAAAATAAATCATACATAACATTGCTAAATAATTTTTGACATTATTATGTAGTAAACAAAAATTGAAAGGCACACATCACTAAATTTCGCCTTTAAAAATGGGGTTTAATCCACTCCCAGAAATAAGCGGCTGTCAAAATAATCAAATAGTTCCTTAATATATTATTAACACAATAAAAAATACATACACCAGCCACATATGATCAAAAACTTGACCAAAATGTTAATATAGGGGATAAATAAAACATAAACAACAAAAAGAAACCAAAATAATGTACGTACGTTTATAAAATTGGCAGCGGTTCGAGGAAATGAAGTCGAAGTCAGATTGATTATTGTTGGAGTCGGTTTGCAGTCGTGCTGCTGCGGAGGACGGCGGATGACCTGCTGGTGCGGCGGATGCTGCTTCGACTCGCTGGCCAGGAGACGAGGCGGCAGGATCGCACCAAACGAAAGAATATGAGCCTTTGTTGCTCGACACCGGTATTCGGTTACATTGAATGTTTAAGTTCGTTGTTGGAGTGTTCTTAGTACGCATTATATTCTTACATATTAGAAATAGTTCGTTAGCGTTTAAGCTTTTTTGTTTAATTTTCCGTTTAAAGTTCAAATATTGTTTGATTTTAATCGAGTGATTATTTTGTATTTACGAAAATTCGTCAATTTGATCCTCCAGATTGTAATTCCATTGTAACGAACATATAAATGCAGAAATAAAGTTAACACACCGAGCAGGCGAAAAGAAAAAAAAACTCTAGCTACGCAAGTATAAGAGAAAAATATAAACAACTAGTAAATGTTTACGCACTACGACAGATCATACATGAACAAAAGTACAGAAATGTAGCACTCGGAAGCCGGCCGTTCGATGTGGCCAAACGAGTAGAAAAGAAAACATCTACTGAAAATAATAATTGTCAAGAGATAACAGAGGACACTGAGATGCGGGAGGAGGCTCTAGACGGCGGAGTCACCTGGCGAGGAATCGGCGAAGAGGTCGGGGGGCCGCTTGTCGGGCTTCGCCTCCAGGGGCGCCGCGCTGGATGCCAGCGAGAGGCCGGACGACAGCCCCAGTTCGCTCAGCAGAATCCTCATGCGGCGTTCGTTTTGAAAATGATTTTTTACCCACGACAACTTTTCTAACAAATCTACACTTGAGCTGCAGTTTTATCGGATATTGAATTAATTTATTTTTATTATGTTTTTCACTGTCTGAAAGCACTTTATTTAATTGAATAGTACCTAATTATTTTTTATAAAAGTTTATTCTCAAGTTAATATTGATTGTCTTTTAATTAGTATTGATGCTGTCTGTATCAATCCACAGTTTATTAAACTCACGTATGTCACTCTAAACTTTTCAGTTAGACTGAAAATTTATGGTTAACTTGCACTCAGTGTTGTTGACAACGGCGACGAAATTTTCTTTTAGAATTCTTTTAAATTATTTTCCTGCAGACAAAAGTCCCGCTGCTCACTATAACAATATATGTTATGTTGAAGAATTCAGCAAATATTTTATGTGGTTGTCTTTTTTATAAACTTATGGAAATGTCTAAAGTTTTCATATCACAAAATCACAATTGACACTTTTCAATTAGAAGCTTTTTCTCTGACCGTCGGGCGGGAAATTCGGTCGACTGTCGGAAGTAATTAGTCGCGATCGACACTCGACTCTTGAAATGAGCGACTGCTGCACTTTTGGATTACGCGGGCTGCAACTTAAAGTTTGCAAAATGTGGCGTCCGGTCGCGCGCTCGACGCGTTGGCCGGTCGGTGTGCTACTAAACCGAGACGTTGACTACCCAAAGACTATATCTCGCCGCCGAGTGACGTCACTCCGCCTCGCACTCCGTTACTCCCGCGTGACGTCAGCCGGTGACGTAATTCGCCAACGGGACTGGAAAAGCGTCGACGGAGCCTGCCGTCTCTGTCGCTCCCCTCGGCGCGAGACAGGGACGGCGTTGCGGCGCGCGCGTAAGCTCTGCGCCGCGTAACGGAATCGTTAGTAAGCGAGCTTTCGCGGAGGGCAAGATTCGCCGTTACCTGGCGCTTTCGTGAGCGCGTCGCTACCCCTCGCCGCCATCCCTCGCCGCACCACGCAACACCGGGTCGTTATACGGAACGTTTAACATTGCTTTTATCATCTGGCTGTAATTTCGAGGTCGCAACTCCGATGAAAGCTCGATAGTATAACTATAAGCCGGCAGAAGTGGATGAAAAAATCAATAATGAACTTGATTTCCTCAATGTAATATTACAGTTCAAAGTTTGCAGCATTATGAAGTAGAATTTATAATGATACGTATGTAGGTAACACAAATGACTATAAATACAAATATATAAAAGACACATTGCATGGTGTAATGTTGTTTATTAAGAAGTATAATTCTACATAACTACGACCTACGTATAAAAGGTTAAATTCACATAAGTTTATATAAATATAATATTTTAAAGTTTAGTTATTTTCTAGTGAAATTCTTGATAACGGTTAATGTATTTAAACAAATACATGAATACAATTGTATTTAATACGATACTTAAATTAGTATATTATTTCGTAAAGGTAGGTACAGTAAAAATTGTGGTGTTGTATGTCTGTATTTATCCAGCTAGGTAGACAATTAACTCAATATAATATACTTAGCTTAGGAATTGCGTAAAAAAGTTTAACAAAAAGTAGTATCTAAATATTTATTATCAGTATATTGAGTCAAATAAAATATCTAAGTACCTATGTAGATATTCATTATTTGCACCACTTATTCATTACTTTATTATATTATATTGTATATAACATTTATGACATCTAAAATAAAATTTGGCTTTTTGCTAGGTAGTGGAAACTCGTAGTATGTGTGTCGGTACTATAATATAAATAACGGTGGGTAGGAATTGTGTGTAGTGCGAAAATCGAAATCCGCTATCTATTTCCAGCTTTCTACTATAACCATCTGCGACCTTGTCGTCACGCATCCATGACGTCACTATATCGACGTTTTTTGTCACGTTACTTGAGCGAACCGACTTTTCACGGAACAAGCTCCGATGTACGTTTACGTTGTCAGAAGCTTCCCCCAAACTTACACGATTATCACGTACGTTGGATTTGCCTTTTCGCGGGGAATAAAATTATCGAATTCATATGATCGGAAACATACAGTATTAGTTTTTATTTATTAGCGAATAGGCATACATAATATTATGTAAGAATGTTAGATTCTTTATTATTGAACATACATATTTTTTAAAAACCTCAGAAACATATCAAATTAAAAATCGTTATTCGTAAATACAAGAACATCAACACTAGAATTTACACCATACACCAGCAGCTATAATTACAAAGTTGTTCGCCTTTCATTTAGAGGATTTTGTAAAATATATCCCACAAAGTGTGGTTATATTATAAGTAATAATTTTTAATATGCATAGATAATTCCATGGGTCAGTCAGATGCTGTAAGTGTACGCACAGTTATATTATTATGCTTTGAGAAAATTGAATATGAGAGAACTGAATCGATTGAAAATTAAAGATTAAATTCACATACCTTATTTGAAGGTACAGTATTTTTACATCATGCATGTATGATGCAGGTGGGCATTTTATTTATAATAAGTCAAGTTTGGTAAAAAGTGGAAATGCAATATTTGTGCACTAACCCATCGAATGTATAGTACATTCATAAATTAAATTTAATTGTTGTCGTTATAAATATTAACAAAAATGTAATGGCGTTTATTTTTAAATTGCGCACACGATTTCGCTCATCACAGTGTTAGTAGGTAGATATCTGATGCATTTTATAATATTATATGAGTAAAAATTGCAGGTCTCTAAATCAAGGTTCAGTAATCTGTTCAGACTTATGACCGCATTCGACTTTTTTTTTTAATATTTAAGAGAAGCTGTTATGAACTCGGGAGTGTATAAAAACACTTAAGTAGGTATATTTTTTTGTTATTTCAATCTTTGAAAATATAGAACATATTTTAAGTAAGTGCAAGATATGATACAAGCATTATTTATGAATCACTGTTTGTTTCTTTGATAAACTTGTAAGACTTTTGTAGTTATTTTCCATTATCCAAATTATTTATATCAACTATAATAAAACCTGAAATTGAAATTCCAATTGAATCATGCAGATATTTATCAGTAGATTGATTAAAAACATATGCTTTATAAAACTACAAACAGAAAATATTTCTTTGCGAATGTAGGTAAGTACTATGTTGCACTTACAAAATTTCTAACTCGAGTTGGTATGCTACATCATTGATGTCTATATTAAAATAGTTCAAAAATATTCATAAATCTTGGTAAAAATTTCGATTGCAAATCTTCAATAACTTACATAAAAAGGTTTTCAAGGCATTTGCAGCTACAAATTTGCAACAAATAAAATGATACTAACATATTTTTTTAAAGTATGTTATTAATATTTGATTATATTATTGAAATACTTCATTATACGGGACCTATATTACGTTAGTAGGTATAGTCAAGAATTTATGGACTACAAATAATGCACGTGCGAGTCGCATGCCGCCCGCCGGCCGTCGGTTGAATACCCTTGGAATATACTCGTAATATGAATAAATAACATGGAATATCACGAAACTATGTGAAGAAAAATATTGATTATTTTTCATAAACCAGCATCTTATAAGTATCAATATTTTGCTTGTTTTAATGAGAATGTTGTTGTACCGTGGTACGTCATTATATTATCTTTACAGATATGGTTCGGTATTTTTTTTTAAAGGGTAGGTATATCCAAAAATGTATATGTAATTCATCGTTGTCGCAAACGTGAATATAAATTTAAAAAATATTAGACGATGCTTAACCATTTCCAATCTGTAAAGCACTTTAAATACTATTTATTTACTTACTAATTGACTGCATAGTTTATATTATGCATCACACATATACCTACTAGAAAAACATCATATTGATCTGCATTGTAGTGTGAGTGTTAAATTAAGATGTAGATAAAATCATAATGCAGCTTAGAGTGGTTTCAAAATCTTTCTTGCATTAAATGTTTGAAGGTACCTACCTAATGCATACTCACATTGCATACAAAGAAATACTGAGATAAGTATTAACATTATCATAAACCTACTAGTATCAGATTAATCGAATTAAAATCTCACTCACTAATTGAATAGAAAGTTTATTTAAATGACATTTTCATTTATCAAATTACTACTGTATAGACATGCTATTGAATCATAGTGATAAATAACATTTTAAAATTCTCACGAGGAAATAAATTGCTACGAGTACCTTAATGAAAGACTTACCTAAGTGCAATTTTACTCAAAAAATAAGTCTAGTATGAGGGAATCTTTAAAAAATTAATTTCATCGCTGTGTAGAAAAATTCTATCTGAAATCAAAAAGCAGGCAGTTAAGCTTGACCTGCATTTAAATGATCATTTTTCTTCTAATAGTCAAGTGCCAACAATATTCTTTGTTTATGTTAAGAGATCAAATTATTAAAACCGTTGTAATGTTTCTCGAACAATTAACCATTTTATATTTAGGAAAATTCTGAAGCTAGCGGAATAATATAGTTTCCACTTATTAACTGTAAATTTATGGATATGCGTTATACGAATTTAAAAAAAATCAAAATTTATAACAGGTAATTGATACATTTAATAAGTTCGTTCATTTAGAAGAGACACTGTCAATTGAATTAAATTTTGTGGGTTAAAATATCTTTATAAAGATAAATACAATTAAAATAATACTGAATTAAAAAAAAATACCGAGTTGAGAAATACGTTAATAATTATTATTTAATTGGCAATAGTGCAATATGCAAACTGCAAAAAAAAATGAATTAACAATAAATGTAGCAACAACATCAGCGCAGTATCGCTCTAGATGGAATGAGTATGTTGGTAATGCCTGTAATATCAGTGATCACCATACTCAACAATGAGGTAAGGGCCAAGGGGTATAGTACTGCACTCTAATGTTTGCGAATACCAAGGATATTCAGATTTTTTTAAAATTCAGTAAACATAATATTAAGTAGATGTGTCAATTGGTTTGATAAATTCATAACGCGAACAATAAAGATTTTTGTTTATTTTTAACTTAAAACAAATCGAGCATAATAATTATTATTATATTATCAAAGTAAAACAATAAAATGAGCACCTAATGAAACTGTAAGAAGCTTTAGATATATTAAGCTTTAATTGAAATATATGAAATAAAATGGTAACCGTCCATTCAATTATAATTATTTAAGTACTGTTTTTTTGATATAAATTATTTATAAAAAGGGTCACGAGTCTTGACAAATAAGTAAATGGTTGGGAACTCTCTATAATCGGCATCTTTAAAAAGTATGACGTGTTTACAACAGCCGTACACATATTCTGAGAATAGGTGTTTATCAGGTGTAAGACGCAAGCCTTTGATTGAGGGAACAGGTGGGTGTGTTGTTGCCAGGAAGAAGAATCAAGCAGCCACCCACAGAGTCGGATGGAGTATGTTCAGCACCCCAACCGGTCGCGAGGGGAGGTAGGGCGGCGCAGCGCGACGTTGCGATGGATGTCGCTATGGCCGCCTACTGCGTCGGCAGTTGCGGCGATCAGCTGCGAGCTACGGGTAGGCTGTGACGTCACGCTACGTCATTGCGGCCGCCTATCGATTTCCTCACAGGAACACCGGCTGATGGGTAGGGCTGGCAACGCCGCCTCTATTTATATGCACGAGAGTTTTCCTTCAAAGTGCCGTTATTTTTAGTAGATTTTAAATAAAAATCCTCTATAATTTAAATTAAAATCTATGAATAAGTTTTTTCCTTTCTTTTTCGTTTTTACGCAAATTTAGTTGTAAATTAAGTCTCAGATGGATTTTTGAGATTCATTGAAAATGTAAATATTAACTTTCTTGAATTTGATGCTTAGTAACATAGCTGCGTGACCTTGGAGAGCATTACATTATATATTATATACATATTCATTGTTCAGTTGTGGTATTTCACTCGCATGTTCGATTATTATAAGTTATGTTTTCGGTTTTCGTTATGCTTAGCATTTCATTAACTTAAATGTATCCAGTAGATTATGGAACTGTCACCCCTTGATCATTATATGTATTTTATATCACTTAAGTTGACTTCCAATGGTTTGATGAATGTATAATAAACTATCTTCGTAAAAATTCTTAAATACTTATATGCTTCCGCACTGCATGTTCTAAAGTTGGGCTATACCTCAGCTGAGGCATGGTCTAAAAAGTTCGTGATTAGGCGATGCGCGGATTAAGCAAATGACGCGAGCCGAACGAAATATAATTTGTCATAAAAATTCAACATGCGTCCTTTTTATGTTATGTTTATTATTATATTCATAATAATATATTCATTGACATGTTTTCTTTTTCAAGTACATGTGGAACGTTTTTTAGTCGTCTTTACACGATTTAAGAATATATTCCTCCGACGCCATCACAAAACAAATTGACGTGCAAACAGGTCAACTATCGCTCTCCGAACGGCAACGCCGCCGAAATTTCGTTCCACGTACAGTTGAAAATTATTTGCCGTTTCACTTATGTACGCTCTTAAACTCTGTCGAGGAATAATCATGATATATTTTTTGGGTCAGTGGGAAAAACGATTTCCCAAATAATTCATGCGAATAATAATAACTTTCTCAGTTTTACCTGATAAAATTACATATATTTCATAATTCAGTTGCCACTTACGAGTATCTACTTCTTGATATTAATTCTATTTCACAAACAGACTAAGTATATACTATTAATTTCCAATAAAGTTTTTGTCGAAAACAAGTAAACGACATTCAAATCTATTTATAAAATTTTTCGTTAAAAAATAACAGATATCAGATTTTTCAGTTGCATAAGTTACTGGTCTTATGCACAGCTACTCGTCCGTAAGTGTCAGTGTACACTTTTTTTGCTTTCCATTAATGATACATGGCAAAATAGCATTTAGCGATTCGGAATATTCCGGCTCGAAGTAAGTAGGTATCCTGGTACACTAGTTTCCACAGATTTGCAAATCTCAATCACGATTGTATCATTAATCATAGAATATCAATCAAATCTTCTACTAGAATCTCTTTATATTAGTAAAAATGAGGGGTTGACCACGTCTTTCCAATATTTTATTTGCCTGGACTGGCTTTCATTGGAAGTCATTACTTAGCATTGCAACGTCATATGTCAAAAGAGTGGGTTCCTCTATTGAGGTCTATCTAATGTACATGGAATTTTACTTCTTTTTCTTCTTCTTCTTCTTCTTCAGAGCCTCACGACTGACTGAGGATCTTGACCCGGATGAATCGGATGTCGAACAGCCTTCTTCAAGGATCGGCCCCAGTCTTCTAGGCATTGTGCGCCGTGGCCACCGACTATTTGAGTCATCTAATGTTTGCTTTATGTCGAAAAGACAAAACAGCATGGAAGATTCAAACGGACACTAACGATGCTAATAATTATGATCGTTAAGTTCTATATGCGTATGTGGCAGGGCAAAGGACATCACCGATATGAAAGGAATCAGTGTAGATATTTTCATCCAGTAGTGGATGGGTCGAGGCGATCTTATATATGTCCGCTCGTTGCATCCAGCTGCACTATCGACGACGCCTATACATATTATAAGCCTATGGCGCGGCCGAGGCCAAGGGGTGGTTTGGAAGAGTTGAGGCTCATCTCCCGCAGAGACACATTAGAACAAGAAGACCATACGCTGTGGATGAAGAACCATGTAATGTGTTTTATTTTAATTATTATTATTATGTCTTTCTACTAAAAAAATACAGCTAACATTATTTAAGTTAATAATTGAAAATATGTATTCATATAATATTATTATAAGTAATATGGCAGCCCTACTCATGTAATAATATTAGAAACGTCACCTCGACAGGTGATTCTTGATAAGATAAACATTTGCCGGTATTCGATAGATAGGTACTTACGTCAGCTGTAATGTCGATTGATTGACTGTAAACTGTAAACTGTATGCAGTGTAATAGAATAGTAATATAATAATTCCGTTGTACTGATGTGTAATATTGTCTACTTGTTATTCAAATAAACGGCGAGTGGGCAGAGTTCAATGCGTTCAATCAAGTATCTATTCAGATTCACTCGTGACTCCTCATGTTGTCAGGTAAATATAAGTACTATAAACACTGTGCACGCTATCAACAAGTTTAGTGATTGAGATCATTGTTAACGAATTTTTAATATTTTTTACAAGTAATTGTAGTGATTTACCGATGCAAAACTTGGCATTAATATTTTATTTGGGCTTCTACCTATTGCCGTGTAATTTTTCCTTCTTCTTTCCTCGGCGTTTCAGATTCGTTTTTTGAAAAGAATCTCTGAAATGAATCTGAAGCATTAAAGAAAAAAAAGAGGAATAATGTACACAATTAATATGGTGACTGCTTAAAAACCAAATTCAATAAAAACATTTTTTTTGTCAACGTCCCAAATAAAATTATAATTACTAATCGATACTGTATGAAATAAGATTGTATTTTCTATTTGTAGAGATTACTAGCATAGCACGCTATACTAATAAGAAATTTACTCATTTAACAGCGTCAGCTAATCCTAAATATCAAAACAGATGCTTGTTTGACGTCCAAGTCAGAAAAGACCTATCAGAAGATCAAAAATTTCCTGGGGAACGGTGCCAAAATCTGCTATCGTTGAATAACTGAAAGGGAGTCGTGGAGAACTGCGTAAGGGAAGAAATGGAAAATGATACGTTCTTCTTGTTTACATATATGTTGTGACAAGGGTTATAACTGATTGAACATAGTATATCAAAAGAGGACGGCATAATATAGTAGTGTGAATTATATTTTACTCTTATAAGGTGTAATTCAATTTTGGTGATATTGCTATAACGGTGTTAATTTTAAATATTGGACATACCCGTCCAATTATTTATAACAATATTTTGTAGATAAAAAAAATATAACATAATTAAATTTCCTTCTTAAATCAAAATTAGGAGCGATTTCGTTTGATTTAAGCAGATGTGATTTAAATAAACTTTTTAAGTAAACGATTTCATATAAAATATATACATTTTATTCCAATATAAACATAGTTAATATACATATAAACATAATTATTGTGATATTATGGAATATCAGTACTTAGTAAGACATTACAAATCACTAATTATGTTTTGTGTAGGTACTCGTACCTACTACTTTGTTTCACCATGGATAACGTTAAATGATAATTCGAGTTTACGGTCGATTTAAAAAAAGTTCTTTTTATTTTTTATGAATTTGTGTAAAGTGGAGCAACCATCGAGTAAATAACAATAATAATTATAATACTATAAGTTCCATCGAAATGTTTTTATTTCCACAAACCAGAAATGGAAACATTGAAATAATTGGTTTCTGAAATAAGCCATGTGAAAATAATAAATTATAAAACCAAGCTAAATTGATTTATTAATAGTGTTTCATAAAGCACGTGGACTCAATGGGAAATAATTAAAATTCATACAGAATGGCCGTAAGTCGCACTCATGTTTTAAATATGAATATTTAAGTTTGGTGCATACAGTAAGAAATGCGACTATTGAACATTACATAATATTTATCAATTATTTTATTATTCGGCAAAAAATGAGATAAATTTATATTAAGTTTAGCTACCTACCTAGTAGAGAAAGGAACGAAAGGGACTGAACTTTATTCCGAAAATTAAATCATTTTAATGATGGGAGATGTTCACTAATCTCAGAGATTAATTATTGCATAATAATAACATAATATGTTATTATAATATAAATATTATTATGTTTGAGAGCAGAGATCAGAAGTTGACTTATCTTGAGTATCACTTCCCTGTGCAGCTTGATATGGCGTTAGATTCAATAAGGTGAAATAATGTAAGTACAACAGGCGACCGATATTACCAATACAAATTAATGAGTTATAAAAATATTATGTACTAACAGATAATCCATGCGTCAATGAACCTTTTTTAAACCGTTTGCTTGGCTACCACGTTCGCTTGATTTGAACATGCTAGACTTTTTTGAGGATCATGTATATGTGAGAAATACAGTTCGACTTATATGTGGCGTACGTGAGAACTCTGCCATTTTTGGTAGTATAGACCTGTGTGCCTCTGATAACTATCTTAGAAATTGGGAGGATCATTAAATGATTTGTTTGTTCTTCCAAGGTACAAAAGTCACCTGCCATTGGAAATGCTAATTGGGAGGGTATTACTTGTGTTCAACCAAATCATATCAGATGTTAATATATTTCACTTGCGTGAGGATGAGTTTAGATGGACGTTGATATATATATATATATACATATAGGTATTTAAAAAAAGAATGGTTTCATAGATAGGGATTTGCTGTACTTCCGTGTATAATGTTTCTGTTTACTGTTCTTAAAGGTTTTTACTTTGTTTTTTGTATAAATAATGTTAATATAATAAATATAATATAGTACATAATATTTCTTTCTTTTTTCTCATATGCCATGTTGTGAACTTCTTATATTTGTAAAAATAAATAAATTTGAATTTGAATATTCACTGATAATTAGAAAAGCTTAAAAACAACATCTAAAAATAAACACATATAACTTGAAAACACTTCAGATAATATTATATACCCACTAGAAAAAATCATTTCTGAAAAAAATACGAACCTCGACGGTATTTGAACCTGTATAACCATTGGTGTCGCGTCAATCTGTGCATTATGTTACGAATTATGCTACGTGACTCCTGTCTAATAACGATAATTTAAATTAGTAGGTTATAGGTACGTCATGAAAATGCTTATCAAATTACGTTATTATAAACTATCGGTTTTTGTGTATTAAATCAAGGAATATTAATTACCTTAATTACTAACTGACGTCCGGCTCTCGCCAATATTTTAGTTATAACGTCTACTTGAACTTGCTAACAATTTTTAATAAACTATTTCTTTTATTCAAATGAATAATTCACAAGATTTTGAGAATGTAACATTCCAAATATTGAAGATACATAACATGAACATAAATAGTTTATCTAATAATAAAATTGATCACAATAGATCCCGATCTGATGGATAGTGCAGTCGTAATTAATAAGAAGTAGGTACGTATACTAGAATATTAGGGTCACCTACGTGACAAAATAATGCACATTTAATCGAATAAAATATATTGTGAATAAATATAGTTTTTTTATTTTTTAATAAATATTTAAGATTCTATAGCGTAAACATTCTGAAGCGCGACTTATGGGAACTGTATTTGAGTATAATATAAGCGAGACAAGTAAAGCTCGGAATAATGTTATTTGGTGCGAGTACTTTCCTCATTGTGATGCAGAGGAGACTGGAGTCGAAGCGCACGGCCTAAAGATCACTGCATATATTAAATTTAAATAAATATACCGTTTCATATTGGCTTAAGGGCATACATTATTCAGTCGTCTCATCGCCTCGACAAATTTGCTACGGTTTGCTTTGCCTCAAACACTAATCCCGGAAACGTTTGTCGTATATAATATACAAATCTATTGTATTATTTTGATCGTATAGTCAATAGTGAATAGTTATACGAAATGTCTTTTTCTGTATATGCCATGTTAGGTTCTCGATTACTTTGGCGAAGGCGTTTCTGTTCTAAGACATGTAGAACAATTATTCATTCACTTAAATAATTCCAGTGCAGTCTCAGATGCTAGTCATCTATTCATCTATAGTCGCCCTCTGCCAGGTCGCCTGTATAACTCAATAATTCTCCCCACAATTCTAAGCAGCATATACTGAAAAAATATGTACATTTAATAGAATCGATTTAATTTAAAATGCCATTTTAACGGACTGTTTTGCATTTGTCCAAAGTTGTTTCGTGTACATACATTTCTTGGCTAACATATTTCTCGTTGAAACAAAAATCTGTTGTAGATCCACCAGTTAACAGTTCACATAATATGATATTATCATTCAATACTTTTTATACTATGGTGAGCTTAGTTCTAAATTCGAACAGCTGACGATTTATGATAGTGTCTATATTTATAATAAATAACCTCCACCATATGGAGACCCATATTATGATCTTCTTAGAACTTAGAACATGGTAATATATAATACATCATACATATATAATATGAAATGAAAAAATGTATTAATTAAACGAATTTCACAATATGAATTTATTCACTGTTTTCAACAAATTCGGAATTATATTTAGATTAAAGATGCCAAAACACAATATATAACAAATTTTAAACATTTCCAGCTATTTGTTGGTTAAGATTGAATATATTATTATAAAAAAAGTATATTAAAAAGGTAAACTAAATTTATGTTAAATGAGAAACAGAGATAACATATTATTTCACACAGTTGAGACTAAAGTTTCTATGTAGATATTTGATAACCAAAATGTATAATTAATTGAAACAATGAAGGTACTCTATATTTGCGATAATTAAAACGTTTCATAGACCACGTAGCCCAAAATATCTCGGAAAATTTATAAAACCACTAATCATAATCAACATTATATTTATAACTAATATTACAACATTAGAGACAATCTATAATTAGATATTTCGTAATACTGTTCTAAACGCGGAATATGATAATTTTATGACGAGTCGTAATGAATTTACCGCAATCCTCGGTTAGCGCAGGAACTGCCATACTCTTTATCGGAATTGGGCCTCCCGGAGTTGACGGGAAGACCAGATAATAGTCAGTTACTGATGAGAGGACCTCCCAATAGTGGGATGTGTCAGCCTAACCGCTTCCACCGCATATCAAGTAAATCGCCTACCAATGACCGGATGACAAAGGCGGTCACAAGAGACATCTTAATCAGTGAGTACATAATTATTCCAATTGTCAAAATAGCAATGATAAGCCGTGCAATTTATGCGTGCGGTAGGTTTTAAAATAAAATTAATGAATGAAAAGCCACATGAATTAAATTCCCCAATTTTGATAGTTTCATTTTGCTTGCCACGATAAAAGATTTGTCATGTGCGATAACATAGGCCATACTTACATTAATAATGCAACTTATTAACAAGAAAAAGTAAATCTAAAAAACGAGTTCTATTTTTATATAAAATAACCCTGTCGTTTTAACATTTAACCCATAATTTGGATTGCAGCATTATTTTTTTGATCAAATTAGTTACAGTTTTTCGAAGTAATTTTATGTACCCACCTACCTAAGTATAAACATATCGGTATAAAAAGGTAAATTACTAATTTCTGGTCTACTTAGAAACGGTGTTATAATAATGTTTTTACGAAGAATTATCGTTCGCCATTCGCTTAATACACTGGTACGGGTCCCTAGATAGTATGAATCAAGCACAAAATTTATGAACCGGAGCGCTCGACAATTTTCCGAAAATATTAACATAGTGTTATCTAATTTGATGTATATTTCATAAAAAATAAGTCGATTAGATTTTTTGTATTATGCCGATCTACCTAAGACTGTCAGATTATTTTTTCATGAGACTGAACGATAATTTTGCCGACTTCATGAACCGGAACGGCGCTCTGGTGCGCTCCGATACATTTCGAGCCCCCAAGCACACATTTAAAATTCGATACGTGATTTTCACCAAATGCGGTAATTTATCTCGTGCATATAATTAAAACGCACCACATGCTGCCTGTAATACGGATAGCACACATATCATACAAATTTAATGAAAGAATTGAATAACTAGACCATTTGAAAAATTATTGTTTAATTTTTGATAACACTACATTGATTATATCAAGGTTTTGTTTCAATTTCCGAATAAATTGTATGCTGTCTTCGATGTCCAATCGATTTCCGTACTTTGATTTCAAGTTCATAAAGATTGAAATTCTTTGTTTACATACCTTCAAAAATCATCAATATATTTTGTAGCTGCTTTTACACGTGTGTAATTTTATAAACCCAACGATTATCTTATCGTTTTGATTTAGATTTTTTATTCGTATTTTTTAAGTCTGTGACCGTCAAAATTTTCAATTTTAATTGTGACAATTTTTTCATCTTCTCTTATTCCTAATTTAAAAGACTATTTGTCAATTACATCAGGCTTTTACATGTACTTATTTGCTGAAAAAGTGTGTTAAGTATGTATTTTTAAAAACAAATATAATATCTACTTATTCACTGTCATTAATCGATAATCCGGTATGAAATTTAGCATTTCTTGGGTTTCTTACGATAAACGGTTCTTAGCTATTCATTCAGCCTATTTTTTCGATGTTCTGAATCTAAAAATACTGAACAAAATAGCAGATGCATCAGTGTCGTGCGGTCCATAGATGCTGTGAATGCGGCGCATGCTTTAATTATTATAAAATATGTATATTATGATAGTTTAAGTGTCCACCAAACCAATAAATGAATTCGACGACGTACTAACTGTTTGCTACTACTCCTTATGAGAACAAATGTGCTATTATAGTGTGGGATTTGCTATTCGGTAGCATCCTTTTCACGCTTTGGAAATTCACTTATAATTTCATTATTAACTTATGATACGACCCCTACATTAATTTGTTTTCATATTCTATCATCGAGTATTCAGTAGAAATAATGTTCATCAGAATTGGAATATAAGCATAATATGTTTTTGAAGAGCATGCTCGATCTCAAAAGACTCCGCACGGTACTGATGTGCATTTTTCAGACGCAAAATTTTAGGGATGGGGTTATTCTGCTACTCGCCGATCATGGTCCAGTTATTCAATTCCAATTTGACTGTCTTTGACTAAATAATACTTAATATTATATCGACCCCATACTATGATGTAAGTATAAAAAATATATTTTTCTCTTCAAATTATCATAATTTATGCGCACGTTTATGATTTATGAATATTAATTGCAAAACTACAAGAATCCTTGTAAAACTAAACGGCTTTCTATAATTCCTCCAAAAATGCATTTCATTGTTCAAAATATAGTAATAACCATAACTCACACTCTAAAATCGCAGATTAAATCAAAGTTTGCCAATTAAATATGTTAATAATGTAGTTTTTTCGAAAATGTTGTTTTTTTGCATCGAATGTGTGTTTAATAATTACATACGTTTAAAACGTACATTATTATTTTAATTTATTCACACATGACAAACGCATAAATCAATTCAGGTGTTGAGTTCTATGCATTATAACATTTCAAAGATTTATTATGTTAATTATCTAAATTTAACGCATTACAACACACGAATAAATAATTCAAAATAATCTATAGACCCAATTAAAAATTAAAGCTAACAGATATCAAACTAGGTAGATAGCATTTTTTTCCATCTGGAGTTATACAGCTAATGTATTTAAAATTCAACACGGATGGGTACAAACTGGCGAAAATATTTACTTTACTTTCTTTCATTAGAACTGTCAGTATATAATTAAAAAAATACTAAATTGCATTACTTAAACATCAAATTAAGACAATTTCTTTCTTTAAGTAAATCATAATAATGGACACCACGCGGACCTGTGCCTAATGAAAGTCAAATACACATATTAACGGTAGGTTTAAAGAAAAGATAGTGATAGACCATATTAATGAGCATCAGAATCATTAAATGGTGTCTTGAGAAAACTGATTTGTAAAATAAATATATTTTTTTAAGAAATTATTATTATAAGTCACTATAACTATTTAATAAACATATTATTAAATTGTTATTTCAATAATTGACATATAAATAAACACATGTTGTAAAACAACTGTTGTAACACAAATATTACAATTGTTTTTACCTAAAATAGTGCGTGTAGAATTGGAAGTTTACAATTTTTATAAAAATAGTACCTAGTAGATATACCTAATAGTAATAAACCAATTCAGCTAATTTCTAGTAAATCGTATTTAATAACGTGAACAGTGATTTAATATGACGTATTTATAGGACTCATTCATGACTTTTATAGAGTTAAGCCACGTCGTGATAAATTTGTAAAGGAAAATACTTCAGAAAGATAAAGCACGTGTATTTTAATAAAAGTGATGAAGTCAGATGCAAACTAATACCATTAAACAATGGGTGTACCTACCTTGTAATTTAAACTCATACGTTTACACTTCGTGTCGGTAGGGCATCGATCGGAAAAAGCGCCAAATTTCACTCACTACCCAATACCATACACTTCCCATTTGCTCATACATCTATACTTTGCCATAAACAGAGCCGAATCAAACTTTTCGACTAAAAATTGTAATTGAAATTTATGTAGGTAGTAGGTATCTGCTATATTCGGAAATTTGTTAAAACAATATTTTATTCTTGTGTATCAATATTATTTATTATTAAAGTATTCAATATTAGATTTTTCATCTTATATACATTATAAATAGTTACTATTATCTAGAGTTGTTTTAAATACGACACTTCTTATATATTTATAATATACGTGTGAAATTATTGTATGCATTCTTTATCCTTCTGAGCGTTAATAAATATTATGGTTATTTTTTTAAATTCATAATAAAATTAATTAAATCTGCTTGATTTCCGGTGAATACAAAGTCATACCTTTTAATTGAAGACTGTGCGTGATACACTATTAAATCATGTTCTTTTTATTGAACATACATTATTTCGAAAAATCTCAGCCGCATAAAGTATAATTGTAAAATGCGGTACATATCACAGATAGCGTAGTTATTAGCAAGTATTCGCAAGAATGTCAGTCGAGTCGGAAGCTTAATGGATAATGGAAAGTGAAATGTTAGAGTTCAAATCCCATTCGGTACATTTATTCTAAAATGTATATTTTTTTATAAGTAGGTATGTAACAATGATAGATATTATTTATACATGTATGAATTATGGTTGAATCCAAAGTTTTTTAATTGCAACAGTACGCGAAGTAGCAAAGAAGGAAGATAACAATGTCATGTTGTAGATTTAAAAATAGTAAAAATTAGAATAGGCTAGAAGTCACTTCGCGTTCTAGCGTACCTATATGGTAAAAATAATTCCACACTGAATTCCACCAAAATATAATGATTTTGATTATCGTCTATGACAGCTTGTGGTTTTTAATTTGTTCATCATACGATTCACATTGACATGGAATCAAAACTCAGAATATATACAGATGCATAAAAAGTGATACTATAGGGATATTTGCTATCAAATTTTAATTAGTTTTTAACTGGCATATGTCAGTTAGGACTGATGCCTCTAGAGATAATTTATTTATTGTTTTAATAATACGAATTTTCAACTAGAATTGAAGATTATCTGGTAGAAGGAGAACGTAAGTAGCAGCTGAGCAGCTGAAGAGCATTCGAGACTGGACTGGAACTAGAAGATGAACTATCAAAGATGCAGAGCGGCACTGCTGCAATACTAAATAAATGCCAGTTCGTTAAAACTTCGACAAATATCCCAATGGCGTTCGTGTATGTATTGGTATTAATCATTACATAATATTTCCCACAATGCGTCTCTTCTAAATAAAACACAGATCGATGAAAAGTGTGAGGCTCGAACACATCCGCGTTTCTTCACGGATACAAGCACACGGTTGCTCGCCTACGCGAACTCACCCTTTCACCGATCGGGGTGCCGTTTGTGACGTCACTTTCGGGTGTGCCGATGACGTCAATTGACGTCACAAGCCTACCCCCGTCGCTGACGTCACGGCGTACGATTCGCCGCATGTGCAGGTTAAAAATAATACACTCCATTTTAACATTGCGCCGATTGAAGGAATGCAAATAATTATTCTGTGCAACCAGGTACTTTGTTGTGAGTTTGTACGTGTTTGATTTCCACGGCGTGGCTGCATGCGATCAATCGGTTTTCGAATTCCACTTACACCGCGCTTAAATATATTCAAGGTTAAATGATGCGGTTAAATATTCAAAGTTTGCTTTTTGTCGGTAACTCCATAAATTATAGACTGTTTCTTCGTTGTTACGCAGTTATTATGTTAATATAAGCTTCACATTATGTGCCGTGATTTTGTTAGCCGATACAGGTAATAAAAGTTTATTGCGATAGGTCTCTAATGTATCTCATGCAGATAATTGGATAAGGACAGTAATTGATAATGATATACTTAATGAGGAAATGAAAAACAATAATTTGCAAAATAAAATCAATCGCTTTTCTTATAATTTTTCTATGACTTTAATTCTAATTAATGACATCTTTTAGTATTAATTCTATATTTATTTAAATTAAGCGGTATAAAAAATCTTGGCCAACTTTTTAAAGACTATTATTTTGACATATTGGAAGAATAATGTTATAATAATTATTTTTTAACACTACAACAGGCCATGCGGTTCAATGTAGGTATTGTAGTTAGTAATAAAAGTGAAATAATCATAACACCCAGACTGAGAAAATTACATAAATATATTGTGACCTCACCGGAAATCGAACCTGAAGACCCCGAATGAAAGAGGAGCGCCTGGACTACGAGAGTTAATATGTAAATAATGGCAATAATTAAGGCACCCATTGGCCGGAAAATCGTCCATGACTATTTATATCGACTCATGCGTAGTTGAAGATAGGAGTTGCGAACTTGTAATCATCAGGTGAATAGAGATGGCAAAATAAGTCATGTCTACGTTTCATAGAAATTTGAAGAGGAAAAACATAACTAGTCGCACTGACGAGCGTGTGTTTTTCACAGTGTGGAAGCATATCCATTAGCATTAGACATTCAAGGAAGGAAAAAAAGAAAAAACGGCGAGAAACTTTTGAGTTACCGAGCTGGAAGATGATGATCCAATCCTATATGGGCATACTCGATTTATTTACACATAATATTGCCAGCTTCACAATTTGGAGGAGTCACCGAAAATGACCCTAGACAAAATACCGCCCCTAGTCAACGCCAAAATGCTGCCCCAATTTGTATACAGTATTTTTTATCATCTTTTCATGACTCCAATATCTAAGAAATGTGTTGTATGGATACATTATTAACAAAATATACACTTAGGTACCACTAAAACATAAATATGTAATTAAATTTAGATAAAAATTTAGGCGAATTTATATAAAAAGGGAATTCACCAGAGTCTCGTGTTATATTTGGTTGATATTTCTGACACATTTTGTTTCTACCATTTAGCAATACACAGATTTATTATTTTCACACCATATTTACTATACCTACTATTATTGTACAACAAATTGTATGTAAAGATACTAATTTTAGCTATTTCTATATATACCAAATGATTCTCCTCGATTTTCCGCACACAAGCAACGCTCAATCCGCCTACCCCCACGGGATGTCTCTGCGAAGGATATAATGTGTTTGGAAGGATCCCAACTCATTCACGTGACGAGGTGAAAGGTGGCATGGTCTTTTCCCAAGCAATGACTCTTATAACCACATAATGCAGGGCGGAGGATTATAACGGAACTGTACCAACCTGTTGAAGTCAGTAATGAAGATAATGACTGAAAATAATTAAATGTAACTACATATTTACCGATATTTTTATTTCAATCGTAAACAAATTAAATTTAACTTATCTAAAAACAATGAATGCTGTTGCACAAAACCTAGTTTTCAGTAGCTTAACATTTACTTATTTTGAAATGAGTGCATCGTTTGCAAGGACTACTTTAAATATGTATTTAAGTATGACGAAATAATTAATAGACATTAGTAGGTAGGTAATGTAGGTAAAATAAATGTCTCTTAAAAATACGGCCATGCATACTGTAGTTATTATTTATACAGTTATTTAATTATCTCCTTCGTCATACGGAGATGCAGATAACTTTAAATTCCGCCTAGTTATTATTATCATTATGGCATACCCCCAAAGTTAAAGCTGGCAGCACCTCGAGCGTGACGTAATCACAGCGGAGGCAGCGCTATCGATCGGCCGGAAAATAGCCCGCATGCAATATAAATAAACTACTTTATGAATTGAATATTCATGTACGCCGATATGTATGGGTGTTTGACGTCACAGGATTCCATACATGGTTACCTTTAGAGGTATTCGTGTATTAGATACGCGGGGGTAAGGAAGTACGTGTTTTTTTTTTTTTTTTTTTTTATATATATTTTTAAAGCAAAACTTCATTAGCCGCGATTTATCAAAAGTAACAAAAATTCGTGACGAATTATTATTACAAAGTATCATCATATGGTTGCACATTGCACACTTTAAGAGAAGTTTATAATTCTGTGAAAGAACCTAACGAATATAAAAGTTTTTCTCATGCGCTGCTGACTAGATAATGATTTTTTAATTACCACCTTTAAAATGCACGTTAATTACATCGATCGGCCGCCTGGTCATTACGCGCCAGGTGCGTCTTCAGCGTCCAAAGTATTAAGTTAAAAATTGAAATGTAGCATTCTAAACAAGTAAAATAAATTATCCTGTCAGCTGAAGGAATTTACTATAAAACAAGTGTCATTCATATTATTTGTTTAACTTTCAGTATGAGAAAACAATTTCTTAGTCCTTTTAAAAACTTTTTTTAATAATTTTCTTCAAATATTGTTAATAATATATAACTATGTAAGATGGAAAATCCATCGAAGGATGTACGAAAAATTTCTAAACTTTTGTTAATTATAATAGAATTTATGCTGGAATCAATAATTTAGGAAGACGCCTCATGCAAAATAACAGAAAAAGATTATATATAAAGTCCCTCTGTAAAGTTGGTACGTACCTACCTAATCCCATCATCATTTTTTGCCAAGGAAAGTTGGATACATATGTATTATTTCCATAATAAATATTAATTACTTTTATCATACAAATGGTCAGAATTTCTTCTAAAACCTTCCAATAAATCTTTTTTGCGCTTTGTAAAATATTTCCTATTATTTGAATGAACCAACACAAATATTGCATTCACGTAAAATTTAATTTATTTATTTTTTTCCAGTACCTGCGTAATCCGAATAACATAACGTTTTTTCATTTTTTTTTTGTTCGTTTACCTTCTAATAATTTACCTTCAAAATAATGTTTTAGAAATTGAAACTGCCCAGAAGACTCGTGAGCACTTCAGATTTCAATTTTTTGAATATTTATACGGTTGTGTGTTTTATTTACCTTTACCCTGTCACTGTTTGCAATTTGGGAATGGAACTGCTTTGTATTTCACCATATGCTGCGTCTTAAAAGGAATAAGTTCTCGATAACTTTATTATGGTACAACTTGGGAATAGTTTTCTTATGACCACCGTGTACGTTACAGGTGGTGAGTGCAAGTGTGTGAGGGTGAGTTTGACTGTGTTCGCGGGGCACTTTGAGCAGGTCGGGAAATGAAGTGATCGATCGTCATCGCGGCTTTGCGCTGACTGCCTGCTGTGGAGGCGCGCCCTGTCACTGCGCACAGCTGATGCGTGCTCCACACCTTCCCACATCCCCCACTTTTGCAGGCTTATGAAAATTCATGACATTAAAAAAATATAATGATTTGATCAACTTTACTGTATTATTTTGATGGAAATATTAAAAAAAAAAGATAATGTGAGGCTTCTGAGATTTATAATATTTTTTTTAAATCATCGAACCCAGCATCATTTAGAAAACTGTTCACGAAAAACTAACCTTAAAATTTTAAAAGTAGATAAAGCGTATTGTAAAAGTATTTAATATATATATAGAACATAATATTGGGCAGTTTAATGGTATCTAATCATTATATGAGATATTTCGTAATCATTTCTAAACAAATTCCAGTTTTAATAATGTTTCTACACCTTTCGAAAGAACTCGTTTCTAACCCAATAAGAATAATTAAATTTTTAATTTACATTGTATAATATAAATATTAAATATGTTTCGTCCATATTTAGGCAATCCAGTTAAAATGAATTTAATATAGAAGACGTTATATATCCACATTTTATTCATGGCGTAAAAGAAAATGCTTTTACTGTAGGGGCTAGTTCAGTTTGAAATTTTCACCACCGTTTCAGCGTGGCGCCACGTGACAGTCAAATGTAGCTACAGGTGGTCCTTGTTGCGGATTAAATTTGAACTAAACAGTTATACCAAAAGCGCGATAGAGTTTTTTTTAAATATTAAAATAAGATGTTTCTTTTGCTGCGTAATAAAATACTGACGCAAATGTTTATATATATTACTTTCAATTACATAATTAAGGGCCCACATGCCCCACGTAGGTAAAAAGGGAGATTTTATGGATTAACACATTTGAAGATAATTCTAAAGATATTGATAGATACAACGTATGTTGTAGCTTAACCACTGAGAAATGCCAATAGAAATGGCGTATTTCAAAAAAATACTATCTTATTCTTAGATCAATAATTATTATAAAACAATCATTATTCGTAGGATGTTGAATGGTCAAAAACATAGCTTATTATCAGTATCTTTAGAATAATCTTCCAATGTGTTAATCGTGCTCATTTTTTGAATAATAAAATGCCTAATTTTTGTCAAATTTGGGATCACAGAGATTATCAATATAATTTTTTTATGGTAAATATTTCACTATATAATGTTAACATTAATTTTACTAATGGTTTTATAAATGCGTTTAAAAATTAATAAATCTAAAAAATCTTAACACCACTCTACATGGATGTACTGAAATATGACTATATTCCAAAACATTAGATCGAGAGGTTTAAAAGAATACTATTTTATGTAATAAAAATACTTTATGCAGTCATCAAATGTTTAAAATAAATATAAAGGATAATAAGGCTTCAAAAGTATATAAATAGATTATCTACAACGTTTAAGGAATGCCCAGGCTTATGCTCTGAAAATACCATAAACCTCCATTTTGATCTTAGACAAGGCTCAAAGATCGCAATAGAGGGAGGCTCGATCGAATGTTAGACTAAAATAATTAATTGATCATCACATATATTATGACCAAGTGAGTACACAACACGAAGAAAGCGAATCTCATGCCAGGGCATGGAAGAAAACCGAAGCAGGGTTGGACTACCTAAATACAGGATAGGGAGTCACGGGGAGGCCGAGTACCGACCTGGGTATTTCAATGTAGAACCGTGTACAAAAGAACGACGGACTACATTAGGTCGTATACAATCAATTGGTGGCTAAAATATATGTCGAAATTGATTTGAAGGATTCGCAATACTGGGGAAATTAATACAATGATATTATTCGAGTTTTTTTGCGATCCGTGTGTCAGGATCTTACAGGCTCATGCGCGTGGTATGTATGTAATGAAGCACTATGCATTATCATTAGTATATAGGTATATTAGGAGATAACTTGTTTAAATACACTTAAATTTTTGCGAAGCTGTTATTAAATAGAAGTATCGAATAGCGCAATAGCTAATATCTTCTGAATGTTATCTTATTTTTGTGATTTTAAATGAACGAATAATAATGAAATTATATTTAATAAAATAAAGAGAACTGGTTAGCAACTATGCTATGTATACAGAATACTCTATACTGCACAGCAATCAAAACATATATTTAAAAAAATCACATAGTTTTTTTTAAATTTAATATTGATTCACGTAATAAAACCAAAGCGTAATAATTTAAAGACAAGGATTCGATATAAAGATCCTTTATGTATTATACAAATATTACATAACATTACATGAGTTATTAATATTGAATAATATTTATCAAAAATGTCCCCCGCTGTTTTAGCATCATTAAAAACAATAAAATATCTGCGCATGCATTTATTTAAGTCATTGCAATAATTCCAAACTCATTATAGTTCGTGTTTTAATGTTAAAAACATATGTCATTCTGCAATGAAGTCCCTTTCAAGAAATGATACAACATGTAAAGGCGTTAGTGGGAAAAAATATACATAAAAAATTGTATGGTTTTAATTAGAAGACTAAATCTTCAGCAGTAAAAAGCGTCTTAAAAAAATTAAACGGACCGCGACCTTGATATCATTTTTTTCTTGGCTGCCTAATATGGCGAACTCTGTTCGTGTGATTAATTAACGCAGTGTCTGTGTGGCGGGCAATAACTGTTATTATATTATTAATTCATAAGTGACTGCATAAATCTTTCTAAATACTTGTAGGACTTTTTATGATAAACTCAGGAAACGATCGAATTACGAGATGGAACTAGTTTTAATTTCGTGTTATTTATTATTGACGGTCAATCTTTGATAGCTATTATGAGATTAGCATAAAACAAGCTAGTAATTAATAATTTTGAGCTAATATTTATAAACATATACCTAGTATTCAAAAGACAACTTTGAATAAATTATTACACGGTATAAATACAGTCGAACTTGGTTATTAAGAGGGAGATGGGACCGACCATTGCCGACTCAAGTAGAAAGCCGATACATTCACGACTGGTCCTACTTTTTCCGCCCCTCCCGTTGTTGTCTATGTATGAACTGTCATTGCCTGCCGTTGTTCTATAGGGTGCTCGTACTGACGCGTCTGTCGTGTTCACACAGGGAATGGTTTGATTTGAATAGATAAGTTACATGATAAATAATACACTAGCATTACTTAACACACCTTCTACCAATGTAATGCATAGATAAATGTTATATATTTTTTGGAAATCGATATAACCATCGGTTTTTGTGTGAAGGACTAGTCTGACTTTGACAGCTGATGAATAACAGGAATGTATATTATTTATAATTTATTAATATATTTGATTTGAGAATTTTTTATAATTCTTTTATTTTTATAATTATTTGAAATGAGAAAGGGCGTATCAATATGTCAAGCAATCAGGGATCTGATTTTGGCAGCTGAAAAGTGGACCACTCGTTGCTTGTGCAAAAAGTTATGCTCATGCTTTATTAATCTAAAGATGGCGGTGGACCAACTGAATTTGCTCCTTTTAAGCGTTACTCGTTATATCAGAGAATGGGTATTTTTAAATGAGCGGTCAGATAACACAAAAAATCGCAATTCAAACAAAAATACACAATTAGAATTTTTCCCCGAAACAAGCATGGCATTCATACACTACAAAAGAAGTTGTTTATTGGAAAGAACGCTGGTAGGTACCTACCGACTTCACAACGTTGGATTTTTTAAATGCAATTTCAACCATATGCGTGGATACTTTTTCAATATTGTCGGTGAAACAACCAATTACGGAGGTACTTAGACGCTTGACTAGTGTCATAAACGTAATCTGACCCCGGCAGCATCCTGTCCAGTCGGATTTTGGGTCGAAATGTTTTTAAACAATCGACTCATTAACAGTTTTAAGAAAATTTTTGACGATATTTTAGCTGGGTATATCCGTTAAAGAGCTCGTTATAAAAGTGAATAAATGTATGGAGAAAATCATAAAACTAAATGTTAACGAATGTTTCCTCGTTACATCCGAGGTATCGCTATATCTGTGATCGTAATAACCGAGCTCGACTGTAATTATTAGTTACGTTAGAATCAATGGGTAAATGAGATTCTATCAAGAAAACACATAATTGTATTAATTGAAAGTAACTAAAATGGCTACTTCAGGCAGTTTAAAGGGTGTAAACGGTGTTTTTTTTTAATCCCGACAGAATTTAAAATTATAATCAATTTTATTTTTCGGCCATACCGCACCTGTTCACGATGTCGCATATTCTGAACGTCTAATTTTCGGCCACTTGTTCTAGCACTGCTCGCCGTATATCACAAAACAATGTTGGATTCCAAGGCATCAAGGCAAAGGCAAAAGGCAAAGGCAAGTTTATCAGCATATAAAGTAGTGACTTCGCGTAGCCTCACAGAAAATAATCCAGAGGTGTCAAATCGCATGACATTTCACGAAATTAACTTACTTTTATCATCAAGTTTTGATTTCAAGAAGTTGATGGATGCGGTTACCGTATGACATGAAATGCCATTCTGTTGAAACCACGTCTCGTCCAGATCAATGTCATTCGTATTATCAAAATAAGTAAATTTTGATTTGGCCATTGACACTTTTGAAGAGATAAGGCCCGGTGATGCCATCAGCGTGTAAGCCGCACCAAACCGTACATTTTTGTGGATGTAATGGAGTCTGTAGGGTCTCTTCTAGATTGGCCTCACTCCATATGCGGCAATTTTGTTAAACCAAAAAGCCGTTAAGCCAAAAATGAGCTTGATCACTATACGCAATTTTGCGATGGAATGCAAATATCAAAAAGTTAGCGCAGTATCACAGCTCGGTTTGACAGTTAATCATTTTGTAATGAGACCTTTTAATAATGGAGTTAAAACCGAAATAGTTATCGAATAAACTTTTGATTAATTTATATAGTTGTAATCCAAATTTATATATCGTAGAGTAAGTTGTAGCTAGTCAATTGAAATTATAAAATTAATAATATTTGTAAATTCTTAGTCGTTTTCTGATATATTAGTTTATACTTGCTCGCTGATAGCTATTTCATTTGGCTACTATTAGAAACATCGATACAACAAAATATATATATGGATAACGAATGTGGTGTAAAATCATTGAAATATTGATGATAAAATAAAAGCTTTTTCCAGAATGTAGATAAATTATTATATTTGTTTAAAACCAGAAACAATATACAATTGATTATGTATTGATTTCAGAAAAATTATATAATAATAAGTTTTAATGATTTTAAAAATCAGTTGTCTGTGGGATTTAATGGCTCAATTTGACCAAATTTAAAATAAAATGAATTTCAAAATTAATTATAAAGTGAAGTTAGTCACGCAATCTATAATGCAAGTCGTAAATTTTAAATGTATGAAAGTATTGTAGGTAGTAATCAGAAATATTTTCTATTTTATGTTGAAAATCGTTGTCATTGATACTGCAAGATGTCGTATGGTCCAAATCTACTATCCCAATTATTATTTTTGTCGTGTGTCAATATTACTTGCGGATAGTATGAGAAATGTCCTCAGATGAAAGACGACTCAATGAATTTGTAAGGAATCCAGTGGTTACTTATTCTACAAATGGCAAAAGAGTGTTTATACTAAGTTTTATTCACTATCATTTGCCTAGAATCTAGATCAGTGGTCGGCAAACTCATGAGTCAACAGAGCCAAATATCAGCAATATAACGATTGAGATTTCTTTTGACAGCCAAATTTCTTAATCTTAAATTAAATTGTAAGTAAGGTATACATAAAATTAAATCATGGCAATGACTGGTAAACACTTAATGAGAACAATGGCCTTGCATCTCCTTGAAAAGTTTGGGTAAGTCAGGTTTGTATGTTGTTGTAAAAAGAATTGAAAGCTTGAAAAAGATTATTGGCATGAATATGTAGAACCGGAAAGGGAGATAACATCAAACGCTAGTTTTTTCAACTGATCATATGGGCCAGGAATACTATTCCAGGTATTAAAAATCATCATGTCTTCCTTCTCCAGGTCCTTCAAAGTAGACTACTAAGCTTGTGCTATGAAACATTTGTTGTTTTCCAATATGTCCACAGAGATGTTCGAATTTAGAGCTCAATAATTCTTTATCCATAAGCTTTATCTATAATAGAGTTAATAATCTTCCATAACCTTGCAAATGTCTGCGCACAAAGCTTGACGAATGATGCAACGGTAAGCAAGTATCTCGTGATTTTTTTTCTTTCAAAATAGTAACAACCCCTTTTCTTACGCCGGTCATATTTAACCCGCCGTCTGTTGAAATTGATACAATTTTATCGAGTGGAATATGATGTTTTTCCATACACTCAATTACAGCATTTTGCAATATCCTCTCCACGTGTTTGACATTTGAGAGGCAATAATCCTACAAGTTCTTCTTTAGGACCTGTAGATGAAATAAGTCGTACGAAACGTGAAACTTGTGTTGTATCATTTATGTCACAAGACTCGTTAACTGCTATTGATAAAGCTGAACCAATTTAAGATCTTCGGCTTGCTCGTTGGTTATATTCGAAGACATTTTGACTGTGTTAGCCCGTACGTGGTCATTTGTAGCAGAGCCACACCCAAGGGGCCAAAGAGCCACATGTGGCTCGCGAGCCGCGGTTTGCCGACCACTGGCCTAGATCAATTCACTGTTGGGTAAAGATGTTTTCAAGTTCTTCACTCTTTTTAATCTCGTGGATTATGTTGGCACATAGTTCAATAAAAAAAACAATTTCATCGAACCAGCTCCCTATATAGAACATGCTTTACCCCTCGGTTACCACCAGATTACTGGATTTGTCCAGCGATTGTCTTTTCTTAGAACTTTATCTATTACCATTAGATCAAAGTTTTTGTGTGGAGATATTCGAAAAAACCACAATCACAAATATAAAATCATTTTTTAAGACAATAGTAATAGAGATTCACTAAATATTATATTTTCACTCCAACGAATACAACGGTTTGTGATATACGATGTATTTTATTATCACCATCAATGGTATAAAGACAGTGTGTAAAGCTTGTGGCATATTATCGTTCTGACGGATTTTTTAAATGTATTATTTCTTAATTGCTACTGCATTTCGTTAAGTATATTCCTTTTAGAGCACGCTTCTGTGGGCTACGAAGAAACTGAAACTACGCCGAAATAGATTTGCATTCAGACTGACTGTTTTATGCGTTAATGACGTAATTCATAAATTTGAGTGTCCTTGATAATAATGATGCCACTATAAAATGCAAATTAAAAATAATACCGAAACTAGTTTTGCAGCCTGCACTCAAAACGGTACATTTAAAAAATATGTAATATGCCAATAAATCGGTTCGTGTACAATTGTTGTGAAAATTAATAAATACAAGTAGGTACGTTTAAAAAGAATTTGAGATTCCTTTGATATACAAAATATTTAACGCAATGCTTTAAAATCACAAGCCTTTTAAACTGATACATGATTTACTTATATCTACTTCAATATAATATAAAAAATATCATATTTTCTGTTGCTTCGTTTTTATTTAAGAAACGTTAAAAGAGTTACACAGTGTATCTTTCATTGTGTTGAAAACATTTATAATATTAATGATATAATAATATATACGATACTATTTATTTTATATTCCAGATAGAGACATAATATATATTTCTTTCTGTGTATTTTATTCACATAGTCGTAGAGAAAGTGAAATTTTGAATGCGGGTATTAATATCAATATAGTTAACATTTATTTGGTAGATTTAGAATAGTTACATTAATTTCGAAAATATCGTTTCCTGCGTGATAAGTATTTAGATTTTTACACCATTATCGAGACTACAATTAATAGTCTTGTTTCTGATGTGGTTGTTATGAAAGTCTCGCCGTGTTAGGTTACGTTAATTTCTTCATCATCGTCATGACTTTCGCGATGTTATCTTTTCACGAAATCCTATACATTTGATATTATTATATATTCTATACTTTAAATATTTTAACCTCTTTTCCGTAGCTTGTGTCAGCTTCTACCACATTAAAAAGTAAAGAGAAAAACTACACCTCACACCTTTCCATCTTATTCTATACTTACCTAATTTAGTTTTAGAGGAAGTGCATGCTATTTTATTTATATTATAACAATCAACGTCTACGTAGCTCACTAACATATTGGAAATTGGAATATAGCATTTAGAACAGGGGCGGGCAAACTTTTTGGATGGAGGGCCAAATTCAAGAATTCAAAATGAGCGGCGGGCCGCAAGTAAAATACCATTTTTAGATATAAACTATTTATTATCACGAAAAATAAACATTACAAAAAAATTAATGAGAAGAATGAAAGTGTTGTACATTTTTTCAAATTCAGGTGTTAATTTTGTGGTTGGTATTTTCAAAACTCCTTATAAATGGGCATCGGAGATATTTGATCGTAAAGAATTTTTATTGAGGTTCATGATCGAAAATGTTTGTTCACATATATAGGTTGATTCAAAAACAACGAACATTTTCCTTGCATAATCTTTAAGTTGTTCGAATTTGTCTGAATTAAGGGCATTGTAAAATTTGGATATATCTTCACGACGATGCAATTCTCTTAAATCAGTGTCACACTGCAGACCAATAATCTCAAGTTGTAGCTCTGTCAGTACACTATCAATATCTATTGAAAATGGATAGCGTACTGTTGCTAAACTTGTCTCAATTTTTCGGAAGTCACCAAATCTTTGTTAAAAATCGTCATTTAGAGCTTTAATAATTTTACCATGTTCTTCACGCGGGCCGCAGTTTGTCCTCCCCTGATTTAGAACATAATTTTAAATGAAAATTTTATTTATTTATTATTTTAGTTATTTGTGATAAAATATTCATTTTCTTTGCTGCTTTCCTATAATATGAATAGCCAAAGGGTATTTTTGGATAATCTCACGACTTTAATATGTTTATATCTTATAAGTAGGTGTCTTTTATGCTGAAAGTCTTATGATATATTATTTATTTTAAGATATGATTAAAAATTTATATTATTCTGTTACTAAATATGCATGTTCATATATTCTCAACAACAAGCTTTTACAGTCAAAACATTAGCATAATTTCTCAATAAAAATCCTTGCAATTATTTACATGATATAAATTGTGTGCGAGGAATATCTTTATTACATAATTATTGTAGAATAGTTGACCAGCATGTGCGCGAAATATGTTTGTTGATGCTACATTCTTGGGTGCACATGTTTGCGGCAGTGCACGATTTTTAACGCTGTTTATATATGAAAACATAATCCTTCTTCACTCTTTCCCAGGCTCAAGACGAGGAGATGTTTTTTATCATCTATCGCTTACATGCATAAAATAATTATTGTCCTAGATAAGTTTGTAAAATAATACGTTCATGTTAAAAATAATATGTAATATCTACAATGATGTGCTATTTGTTGTGACCACCCAAGGCATTCAATTTACTGGTCAGAGTAGATATTTTTTTTAAATTTATTAAAGCCAAATTACCTCTCTATATTTAAACCGATAAACAAGATAGAATCATCATCTACAGCCAGGGTCAATATAAAGCTTCGTTATCTCCTTCCACTATACTCGACCCTTAACCTATCGTTGGCACGTTGTCCTCTTGACTTGACCAATTTTCAAAGATATAAACTGTTCAGTTCACGAGTACGAAGTTAATAGTGTTCCGGGAAAGATTTTGGAAAACATCCTCTTGTTGAGAATAAGAGACCGGATAAATAACGTCCTCGGGAAAGACCAGGCCGGGTTTCTACCCGGACGAACGTGTATTGACTAAATCTATAACCATCGATGTCTTCTCTAGCAGAGACATCAGCTGAACAGTCCGTTGGTGTGCTGCTTTGTGGGTTATGAGAAGGGTTTTGACAGTCCGCACTGCACCTCCCTCTGGAGGATACTGGGAAAATACGGGATCTCTCCCAATATAATTGCCATAATCAGTGGCGCACCCAGGATTTAATATTGGGGGGCCCAAGGAGGAGAAAGTAAATTAGTCCCATAGGCTCTTTTTCTTCTTCATATAATTATTTTTACATATTTGGCGGTATATTTGTACAGTTTCTCCTAGTTTTTATTCAATTGGAGGCATACCGGCGGTAACCGTTGAGCGTGTCATCAGCGACTGGCGGATTGGAAGTGACTAACAGTGACCATGCTAGACATGTGCACCTAGTATGCTAAAACATTACCTACTCAAATATTATCGGCTGTGCTACCCGCTTGGTCTAGAGAACTACAATATTTATGCCGAATTCCACTGAAAAAAAAATGTTTTTGACTTACTCCACCACCGACTAGTGGGTGTAGTCATTCTTTTCGCCGAATGTTTATCGTCGATTTTTGGTTTTTTAATATTGAGTTTCCAAAATATTAATTGAAAATGGACAAAAAAAGTATTAGTGCATTTAACTTATACACAAACATACTCAACACAACACAGCCTAATTTCTCGTTTATCGGTCTTTTGTCTATTGCACTCGGTGTACCTACACCATGGCCCCCACATCCTGAAACGGGCCCTCAGGCTAGGATATTTGGCGGGCCCCCTACCTACCGCTAAGATTAAAGGCAGTGTGAAATACTACAATAACGTTTTTTAAATTGTGTTTTAGTTTAAATTAAGGGTTCAAATTATACAGTGAATTATTGGCGATTTTTAATACATCTACTTTAATAATGGAGCTGTCAAGTATCGACACATAATAATCAGAAAATATATTGCACAATTATATAATCTAAAATGTTCATGACCATAGAGTATAATAGCGCCGCAGGTGACTTTTTTTACTATTAAAGCTAATTTATGATGTGTGTTTATCTCACTTATCTGGTCAACCCGATACGCCGGGCTTCCAGGCTAGAGCCCTGTCAACCCTCCCCAGCAATGACCTACACCACTCCGGAATTCGGGTGGACACCGAGATTTTTTTGACAGTTCCATTAAGGATTGGGTTTCTACAAAAACCCGACATTAGTGTTTCGAAATTTTTGTGTTAGAAATTAAAATCATTTTTTTACCGTTTTTTTATTTGTCTAAGCCCAAGGTATAGTTTATTGCCTTTCAATTTCAATGTTTAAAATCATTCTGATAATTTTCATGTTTGGGGGTGCCAGGGCCCCTTGCCCCCCCCCCTGGGTGCGCCACTGGCCATAATCAAATACCTGCACGAGAATAGCGAATGCTGTAAACTGTCAAGGAATGGTTCGGGGTCAGGACCGGAGTCAGACAGGGTTGTGTCCTTGCTTCGTTTGTCTTCATTAGGTATCCTCTTTGACTCCATACTTATTCCTCTTATTATGACATCCCCTAGCGGAGGTTGGCCACCATAAAGGCGATATTAGCTTAGTCATCTGCTACCCGGAACGGTTCAGTGGCAGTGGAGGTTCTTAAGCCACGAAATGCGGCGTCGTCCACTTAACATTAACTTAACTTATAATATATAATATCTAACCTAATAACGTTCATGATTGGCTTTTTTCTTTTAAGTACATGTTTAATTGCTTTGAATTAAGTAGGTACCTACTGCAGTAAACAAAACCCTATCTTTCCAACAAGACTTGACGCCCAACACCATTATAATATAAAATTAGTTATATAATATTAACATTGAAATAAATTGACGACCAATATAATACATAGTAGACCTAACCTGCTATTGGTGATGCCAATTGGGAGGGCAGGCAATAACTATGTTCAACTAAATCGATTCGGATGTTGACATATTCCACCTACGCGAGGATGAGTATAGGTGGACGTTGTTTTATAAATTTTTCCTTCCATGATTTTTTTTTTATAATTTTGTACCTTTTACTTTACTTTTCATATTGTTTTTGTGATAGGTACTGCATATATTTATTTCTTACTTACTGTGTTTCTTGTTTTTAAATGTCATGTTGTGAACGTCTTAAATTTGTGATGTTCACGGTATGTAAAAATAAATATATTTGAATTTGAATAATATTATGTAGTATTTTATTTTTAACACCACAGCAGGTCATGCGCCCCAATGATAGTAGTGTAATTAGTAATAGACATGAAATAGATGAAACAATCACAAACACTTTGAGCACATGCTTTGAGAAAATCATATAAATATATTGTGACCTCACTAGGTCGAACCCGGAGCCCCCGGATGAAAGCACAGCGCTTTATATACTTATCTTGATTCTGAATAACGGAGTAAATATTGCTTTTATTAATATCTTCCATAATTTTGAGATACTTACGTGACTTTGACGATTTTTTTTTATTCGGGATGATGGATAAATAAAATTTCGTTCTATAAATGGACTGAAGATAAAATAAGAAATGATTTAGTAGGTAGTTAAAACAATAAAATTGTATGTCAGATAGAAGTAGGTATGTGTTTAATTGCCTGTAACTGTGGACCATCGTTACTGAATAGCGACAATGTTGAATGTGTTGTGGTCATCCATTCGCTGGTAATGTTTCTCATCGTGACAGGAATCTTGATCATGTGGTTTTAAATGATTTTCGGTATGTCTGTAGATTAGCATTCTAATTGTGATGATATAAACATGTGTTACGTAAGACACCTAAATATTCGATAGCTAACTGCATGCAATTCTCTGCATTTATAAAGTGTATCACGATAATTGAATTTGTACCTCCTATACTGTCTACAATTTATTTATTAAAACATGATCATAATAATTAATATTATCCACGGTAGTTACCTATTTTATATTATATTTTCAATATTTCCTTTTACATGAAGACTACATTAAAATCAAATAGTTTCATTTATATTTGACTGTTTATATTTTAGAACATTCTTTACGTACAGTAAGTCGGGTTTCGATAGAAACTATGTTTGTGTAGTATGGTCTTTTTTTATATAATAATAATAATTGTAAAAGTAAAAAATTAACGCAATAATTAATTATTTGAGAGATTGAGAGATAAATAGTTATTACATAAGATTGAAAAATCTTAACATGATAAAAATAATATGTTTTTAAATATTAATTGTACAGACGTGAGTGAATGCAGATAATATCTTGCAAAACTATATATATGCAACTCAGCTTATGCATGCAAAATGCTGTTTTATATGTCCAAATTTCGTTAGAAATTGAAATATATTATATTTTAAATATATTTTAAATAAATTACCATTTCTAGTAAAGATTCGTAAAACAGATATACCTAATGATGGAGAACCGGTTACGAAATGTCCGTTAAAAATGACAAAAATGAATTTAAATTTTTCGCCCACTCGCGTTCATCTCATTTTATTGCCATAAAAAATCACATAAAATTCGACTTATACAATCTGTCTAGCAAAAAACTTGGTCACTGTAACACGAAATTTATCTCTCGGAGAAGTTAATAAAATCCAGAACGACATCTTTCCATTTTGCGGATTTAATATAGTGAGTGGTGCGTAATGTTTTCTACTTCTTACAAGTATTCAAATTTGATATCTTAACTATAACTATAATATTGGGTAATAGTATGCCTACTCATAGATAAAGTGATAATATTTTAAATACATAAGTAGTAATGGTAATTTTTGAGTTGGTAGTTCTCGACATCAACAAAACTCGCTGCAGTTCGGACACACAAAGCACAGTGTTCTGAATAGTAATATTTAAATACATTTAAAAACTGACATATTGTGATTAATACCTTCACAATTATATTTATAATATTTAATTGCTCTCTTGCAGATTTTTATCGGCAGGTATAGCAAACAAAATAACGAAGATATCTGTTGATTTGCGATCCAAGATCTAAGAAATGAAAGTTGTTATTATTTATTTTTTAGACCTACAGTATTTTTTATTTTGATGAACTATTTTTTATTCAAGTAATTCACAAGGTTAGAGAAGGTAAATTTCTTAAATGAACATCCTTAATTTGAAAGCACCTCGGATATATCGGGATTCGAAGTAGTCTGTCGGTCGTCAGATTTGTTTCAAACTTTTTTTTTAGGAAGTGTATATATATTTGGGGTATTTTCAAATTATGGATGTTCTATATTTTTTTATTTTATATAGAAACCATTACACAATATAATATATATATAGTATTATTTATTGACTTAGGATGGATAATAATGTACCTACCTACAATAATTTGACTAAATCGCATCATATTTATAAAATACACGCAGTGGGTGGTAAAACATATTATTATTATATTGCATTTTGTAAACGTGTAGCGTTTTTTTGGTATGGTAAAAGTTTTCTTACATAAAGTACATTTTACTAGTTCGTATTCAAGATTTGAATATAAATAATTACAAGATGAAAACTGTGAACGAAGTATTTTTTGTGAACAATCTTATCAATATGATATATTAAAATACCATGGCTAATAAAATAATCTTGTCGTGAAGAGAACTGTCTTGCGAATAAGTTCGGAAAATACTGCAAATGGCAGTGGGCGTAACTGACCAACCTTCGAAAAATTAAATACTGCCTATTAATCTATTGGTAGAAGAAGAGTACATAAATATGTAAAAGTTCATAAAAAAACTTCACTCAAGGATTTTTATTTCGGCGACGAGTCACGACCTACACAAAAAGCTCATAAAAACCAAAAAAAAAAAACATTGCATCGAAAGTTACAATATTATCCGATCTTGACAGGTGGATATCAACACAATTTTGAGTATTTTTTATTATTATTATTTAAAAAAAATATATAAGTAAGTATATTATTATTAGAATACAGAATAATATGTATAGGTAGGTATCGCTGTTTATATAAAATTGAAGAAAAAACGATAATAATAATTCAAGTCTTTTATAAATTATACATTGTGAATAATAGCAATGAAGTAATCATACTATACTTTATTAATTTTTAAATTAGGTAGATATATTTCACACCTTTTTTACGTACCTACCAACTTAGTGCACGAATTAAAATGCTACCAATTCTTTGTATTAAAACTAATAGATTTATCTAGTATAATATGTTAATTGATTATTACTGTGACCATTTCTACCATTATTATGTTACATGCCAAACATTGACTATTTTAATCAGCGCTCGAAATGGAAAAGTCTACGAACTGGAGCGCTCGAAAGTTTTCTACAATAATAGTTAGCATACTTAGAAGACATAGTAATCAAATTTTATGTGTATTTCATAAAAATAAGTGTGTTAGATTTTCTATTGTATATCATATCTAGGCTCAGGCGGTCAAATTATTTTTTCCGCGAGACGGAGCGATAATTTTACCGATTTAACGAACAGGAACGGCGCTCCGGTGTGCTCCGGTCCATTTCGAGCCCTGATTTTAAATCATTTAAAGTTGAATGTGGCAATAAAAATTTAGGTAAAAAAAAACTTCATTTTCCTACATGACGAAGCAAATTATTGATAATTCACAAAACCTAGATGAGATACGAAACCAATAAAATCAGTAAGTATTTATATATTTTTCCCTTTAACAAAATAAAGAAAATTATAAAATTGTTATACTTACAGCAATTTTTGTTTCGTTCTAACCAAGCTTCTACGTTCCTAAGCATTGAGGCGACACTTGAAATGCATCATCATATTATAAAACTCTTATAAGATCAATTATTGTCATAAAGATATAACTCCAGTGCATTACTAAACATATGGAAATAGTGCTGGACTCACTTGAGGGGAGCAGGCTACGTCTTCGGACTTATCATTGCTAAGGTGGACACACAAATGAAGGGTTTTATTGTGCGCTTTGTGAAAGAATCCATGTAGTTTAGTTCATCAATTAATAATACCGCAAAATCTGGACCATGTACATAATATTATGATGGACGGAGCGGCGGTTTCATGTGAAGCAGATGAGCTGGTTGTCTTGTCAGAGACGGGTGCTGGATGAGCCTACTCTAATAAGGTGTTAATGTAGCCCCAGAAATAATACGAATAAGAAGATGCCAAATTTCAGGGAGTATGACTCTGACTCGTACTACTATAATACTGTAACATTATAAAGTAAATACTGTTGATTAAAACTGATGTCTAATAACAGAACTTAGCATATTTTCAGTTTGTTGTTATTTGAAACCGTTAGTATCTTTCGTCACTCGAAAAACGACTTTAAAAAAAATGATTGTGTAAACTAAAAACCAAATTAAATATGTTTCTGGGAGCCCCGCAGCTTTGATAATCACGAAACTGAGATATCATCTTGATTCGTTTTGTGAGGGAGATTAATCGGCGAGTGTCCGGAGTTTGTCATTTGAAATTATCATGTATCACATTAATATGATTAAACTCCTACATTAGATGGGAACGGAATGGACGTTCTCAAAGAATTAGATGACATATTCATGAATCAACCTCAAGGTAACCAAAGTAGGTAAGTAACTAAATAATATGCTTGGAGCTATCATGATCACTCGTAATATAATATCCCGAACGAAAGTTACTTATCAGTTATCAGTCACGAAAAGAACGTTTACGTAATATCTAATCATTGTAAACATCTACTTAAGTAGGCTTTTGGGTAACTACGTGTTGTTATAAATTGGTTCCCGGATAATTAATGCCCACTGTACAATAAGGCAGTAGTAATGGCACGTCAGTGTACCCTTACGATTTATTAAATGCACGCGCGAATAGATGCACAAACTAATTAAAAAAAATATATATAATTTACTTACCGTAACAATGTCAAGAGTCACCAAATTTGGATTTATTAATAACTGCGTATTGACCATTTTATTTCACAACAAAAAATGTTTTAGTTGGAGTGTCGGTTTTATAAATTTAAATAATTTTATTTTACAAACAAATGCATTGCAATACGCTGATGGATTTTCTTTCCTGAATTATATGTCAACCATAAAGTAAAGTAAATGATCCAATATCTAGTTCATATTATAAAACAATTGTCTACCAGCACCGAGTTAGCAGCAAAAATGATTATTTACTATACGACTCATATAACGTTTGACACTTTCACGGTTGTTTTTTATCGTAATAGATATTTGGGTTTCCACCGTGTGTACTTCCTCGTTCTTTCCTCTCTTGATTATGGCCTCTGCAACGAGCCCGAAACGTCGAGGAAAGAAGGAGCAAGTACACACGGTGGAAACCCAAAAATTTATTATGATTATTTACTGTTTACTAAGTATAACAATCATTAATCAACTTCGTGTTTATAGAATATTATACAACATTTTGAAAAACCTCAGAAACATACACATTAGAAAAAAAATGTAGAAAAAAAAGTTGTACCGAACAAGACTCCATCGTTAAGCTATCGGTCCGTTTATGATTCATACGAATTATTAATAATGAATATGCTTATTCGGGACCTTCAAATTCCACGTATTAAAATTGTAGATCTGTTTTGTAATCATTTAAGGTCACCCACGATGGCCTGGCTACTTTGCATGTTGTTTTTGGACTCAAAGTATGCACCTAACAGGTTGAGCAAGTGGCTAACATCCATCTTTCGTAAAAACAAAATCTATTTATATAACCTTCACTCCATGGAGGCCCATATTATGATCCTCTTAGGATCGAACAAGCCGTGAAGTAAGTGAGGTTTAAAAAAATCTACATTTTTTTCTAATAAGTATGTTTCTGATGGTTCTGTGAAATTTATGCGTTTTCTATTATAATATTATGTATATTCAGTTTTTAGTAAAAAAGAAAAAGGATCAATTAGTAGTTTATAATCAATTTCATCTATAACAATGGTGTATTTACAATTAATCAATATTTTTTTACATTTGACTATTTTTATTTTGAAGTCATCAATGGAACATAATTCGGTAGACAAAGGATTCTTTTTGACAATTTAATTTTTACGATTTTTAGTCTCGATACAAAATTAGTTTATTAATTTCAAATATTCACGATTTTCATAAATTAGTATGAATAACAAACGTGGAAGTAACAGAGGTATCTAAGTACATCATTTATCTATAACTATTAACGGGTATATTATTATGATAAATTGGCAGGTGTAAATAATTTTACCTATGGGATTATTAACGGTGAACAATTAAAAATAGTTTGTATGTTCCTACTTATTATGTGTAATGGTTTATTGACAGGTATAAGTATATATTATTAACAATGTGTAAACATGCTTAAATATTACCTTCTTACTTACCCATATTTAGAAATTAATCATTAATGTACAGGAAATACAGCAAATAAATGTAACATATCGAATATGCATAATAAATAATATTGCATCATAATGTTATAATATATACCTAATAGTTATTATCAGTCGCTATCTATTGCAGATTTTTGATATACACGTCATTCTGATTAGTTCTGTCTCCATATTTGGTGAAACATTAAATTATCTAGTTACTCACTTATCAACTTAGGATGACCATACAGTAACGCCATTTTCTTTTTTCATTCTGTGTCTCTTGCCATACTGACCCGGCGATGTGTAGATCGCTCTTCTAGTGTAGCATAATTCTGCAATAATTGCTAGCATACAGAAAAAGGCAACGTCTAATGAAGCGAATAGATATATGAGATGTGATCGACGTCTCCAAACTACTGGATTGGCACATGGGAAGATAATAATATTATGTATATCGTCGAAAGAATTATTGCCAATAGAGAAATATTGTCAAATAATAGTAGGTAGTCCCTACCCATGTACGAAAAACTTATAGGGGAACCTTAAAAACAAATTTAATATAATAATATTTATAGTAATAATGTATTAGCTAGTTATACAATATATTAATAGCTATTATAGGTACCGACTGAGTTCTGTATATGTGTTGCAAAACGGTTTCAAAGATTTTAGAATTTCCAACAGGGTTAATATCACCCGATTGATTATTCATTTATCTGTAGCATGCGGATTCATACGTTTATGTCATTTTTAATTAGCGGCCGTGGTCGATAGGAAAAGGAGTGATAATTATTTATTATTAATTTATTTAATTTATTAAAAATAATTCATTAATGAAAAAAATGGTATTCGTCACCTGCGGCAAGAGAAAGTCGTTCGCGGCGCATTCAAGCTTTTCTACAGAAGCGCTCAACGTTTCCGGCTGAAGTTCATTAAATTAGAAATTAAAGAAATTATTTGAAAGATGAAGTACACATATAATCTTCTTCTTAGTCACCTGTCTTCATTACCAAGGGCTGTGATCTCTACTGATTGGATCCCGTTGCCATTATGACGATCCGTCATATGTTCCTCCACTCTGTAACGGAGTACCTATCGTTGATAGACAGAACTCCGTCGTATATTTCACCTGGTCATTCCAGTAAATAAATCCAGATCCTTCCACATTCTTTACCAGCTACCCCAAAATTTCTATGGGTTTTACACATATCGTGCGAAATATATAGAGGCGTTAAATTCCTAGGCCGACAATATATTTCGAAACATTTTCCTTCAGCACCACATCTCAAAAGTATTACACTCAAAACAAAAAAAGCATTAGATACCATTTCGTTTAATTTCTAATATTCTGTTTTAAATAAAACACTAAAAAATATGTAGGTAATCAAAAACTGTCGGAATACAAGTGAACGGCAAAAAATCGCTGGGTAAGTTAGAGAAACAATAATATCGTACATATTTATGTAGTTTCTATACTAAATTATGAAAATTCAATAAAGATATAAATGCAGGAAGAGTTCTGAATGATCCAAAAGTATGGTAGTAAGTAAGTACCAAGTTGTAAACGTAGTCTACCGATTTGAGTTCTGTACTATTCCATTTGAGTCATTTTTGATTCCCGAGTTTCGTTTTTTGGCATACTACGTGCACTCACAAATGACAAATATAGATACACTTACAATGAATACAGTCAATATTGTTTAAAATAATAAATAAAATTATCAAGCGCTCCTGTTCGTAAAATATTCCAATTCGAGGGCTGGACTGACACTAAGTAGATGCCTACACAACATTTAAGATGTTTTTAGACCGAATGGAACTCGATCCCATCATATTAATTAAATAGTTTAGTTTTACCGATTAAGCTGCATATGCTCAAACAGTCAAACGCAACAATCCATGCAGAACTGTCCGTCATAGGTCCATCGCGGACCTGTGATAATAATATTGGCAGAGCCTGTCTGAAATGAAATGTTTTTGTCGCATTTAACAAAAGCGGTAGCTTCGCGGTAGTGTGCTGTCAACATAAATAATGGTTTATAGCCTTTATTGTCGCGCATCTCGATTCTCAATTTTCGACTTCGATCGCAGATTCGATTATCTTTCCTACTATATATACTTACTGTCGACCAACAAAATGATTGTGCTTATCCTGCTTAAAATGATTGCTGCCATTGCCAAAATTCTACTTTGTTATTTTTGCAGTGATTTATTACGCGTAGCATTTGTGTTTATAACATAATGCAAGATTTGTATGCAAATACGTTCTTTTAGCGCTATTAGAAAACCATATTAAAATAGTCTATTATTATGCTAGTTTTTTATAATGTTTATTAATGTTTATGCTAAGATGGAGCACTATTCACCAAAGGATTACGACAATAAATAACTATTATCTGTATACGTTTTCATACTGAGTACTTTATTTGAGACGTTAATCTAAAATAAATGGAAACAAATATTTAAGTAGAGTTATGTTAGATCATATTAATTTCATCCAAAACGAAATAATGCCTGAATGAACGAGGTTATCTTTTTATTTTAATTTTAATACTACCTAACACGAATCGTCAAGAATCAAGATAGTCGAAACCATGGCAAATTGATAATAAGTATCTAATGTATTTACGCCCACGATGGCCGAGCGATATCAACTTATCATACATGTCGGATTATAATATCGTGGGATTTTATACCGGGTCTGGCAAATTTACATGTTGTTTTTCAATGGGTGTTTGCATTCAGAGTGTAGACTTTGTACGCAAATATATTGAGGAAATGGTTAACATCAATTTCTAGTAAAAAAAACTATTAATACAACCTTCATCACGTGGAGGTCTATATGATCCCCTTATGATGGAAAATTATTATAATATTATACACATATATTTTTAATTTGGTATTTGGACCATTTTTATGACTACGTACATAATGGTGGTTTAATAACCGATATATCTTAAAGTAAACTATGTAGGTACTTAGTTGTTTTAAACAGAGCACTGGAGCGGGCCCTTTTTTGAGTTGCTCCGCTCCGGGACCTAATACTTGCTCCGGCTCCGCTACAGGGTCTGCTCCGCTCTGGGTAAAAAGTTTTAATAAGTTTTATATGTATACAAATGTTAAAAAAATAAGTAGTTTTAAAATAATCGTCATTTTCCTTTTAAATTCTGTTAAACAAAATTTTCCGACAGCAAATCATCTCTCATTATTTGCCTCTTTTGTCAAAAAAGTGAGGTTATTTATCACTCGGCAGTGTTGCAAAGTGTCAAAATATACTATTTTCATTGGATTTTAGGACGAAAATTTAATAATAAAAAAAAACATCCGGTGCAGTGGAGCGCTACAAATTTTTGGTGCTTCGGCTCGGCTCCTGCTCCGGGTTAAATCCCATTGATCCAGTGCTCCGTGCTCCTGCTCCGAGCTCCGCTCCAACGCTCTGGTTTTAAATGTAATTCTATCAAGGAAATAGTATCTTCAATAGAATCATCATTAAGGACTAGAAACGGTGACGTCCTTTTTCTTTTCCCTGATCAGTGGAGCATTTTAGCCTCCACAGTTATATAACTATAAGAATTTGTACGAGGAATGGTTTTATCATTTCGTAGATGCCGTTATTTCTTTATTCTGGAACACAGACATCATATCGAGCATGCGTTTTTGCTAGATTTTTCCATTTGCACTGTCACTACTCTACATAGAATTTTTAAAACTAAAAGTACCGCAACGTGACATGAACATAATTATGCGTGTTGGGCATAACGCGGACAGACCACAAAGTATACCAATAGTGAGGCAGAGAAGAGTAAGCATGCAAGGTGACAGAAATCAAGCTTGGATGGCAAGAAATGGCAATGTGCTGGATATGTTGGTCGGTGAGTAGACAACCGTTAGACAAATGCAGTCATACAGTAGTACCCAAGAAGCACTAACTTATCACATACGCGCCAACACACTGTATCGACAAACTCATATTATTCGGTGGATGTACCTACATGTAAGTGAAGAACTAAGGACAGAATAGTGAATGGAGCGGTAAAATAAATAATAGGATAACTAAAAATATATTGAGTATTTGATGGGTACCTATAATATAATTTTTAAATAAATAAATAAAAGTAAGCCTAGCTACATATAAATAAATTGATATTAATTTAATGATACGGTTGCCATTATAGTTTTGGCACATGTACATTATAAAAGCTTTTTGAAAGACTCGTGATATCATAGTAGCCCACAATGCATCAATTTGTTAAAATGTGCGCCATATTTGAGTAATTTGAAGGGACACATTATATAATAATTATAATTCTTTAGGCACGTCTCTTTCGACAAGTCGAATAACTACTTATGGAATTATAGATGAGCGTGTGTTAATGGACATTATTCCAAAAAGCTGTCGGAAATTTTGTGGTAATTTGTGCATCGATAAAAGTGCATAAAAAGTGAACGCTATATCCGCACTTTGTAATTCTTCGAGAGAAATGTTAAAAACCGTTGTAAAGATGTTAAAATGGGACGCCGGCGAACGAGTGCAATGCGGCGAATTTTTTCACCGCGAAATTTATTGTTTACAAAATGCATGACCGGCGAGTATAATTATTGTCTTCTTAATATGTCGTAAAAATTGTTTCAGTAATCGCCAAGACGAGTGTGTCGAAGCTCACAACTCTCCATATTTTTTGTCTGGTTTTGAGTATTGTTACGTAAAAGCAGATGGCTGCGCTGCAGTCGCATCAATGGCGCGGCGCTCCTTTTAAGAATTGGACCTGCTATTGAAATGCAGCGAAAACTTTTTATCTAGTTTAACATCAATACATATTAAATTCAAATAAATAATATCCGAAAAAGCTTCAATTAACAATTATGATTGTAATTGAAAAGCTTGTTCCAATGCTATTTTAGATTCATATCGTGCAAACAAATATAATGCTAGTATTTAAATAACTGTATTCATCGTGTATTTCTTTTGACCATGTCCGATCCAAATAGGATCATATGGGCCTCCACAGAGTGGAGGTTTGTATTAACATATTTTATTTTTACGAGAAATGGATGTCAGCCACTTGCTCAACCTATTAGGACCATACTCTGACTCATGCACAAATTGAAAAACAATATGTGAACTTGCTAGACCCAGGATTCGAACCTGGGACCCTCGACACCATAGACCGACGCTTAATTCACGCGGTCATCGTCGCAATCTAATTAATTTTTCAATAAGTCTCTTCATTATTTTTCCAGACTTTCTTTAACCAGCATGCAATTTTATTGATACATTTTCAACAATTAATAATATTTTTAAGGCGGACAGCTGTCAGTCAATAGAAATACATTACTTAGTCGTTACTTTAAGATTTCTTTACTTTATAGATTTACAAATATCATATAAGAAAATTGCTATCATCATTATTATATTTACTTAATTTCATAGTTTTCGGATGACAATTAAATTATCACACCTAATTTTGTCTGCTATTGAGAAATAAAATAAGATATAATAGTAGCCTACCTATAATAAACCGTTGATCGTTGATAAAACTTTCAAGAAATTTAATACTCTAAAAATTAGAGAGTGATATTTCATAAAACAAACCTACTAATTTAATAATAATAATTCTGTGATTGCAGGATAAGTCGCGTTTGTACGACATTTACATTTTATTGACAACGTGCGTAAAGAATTTTGCTCTTTTTTGTGTATCATAAGATTTTGTCACATATAAGCAAAATAAATATATATTTTAACTTATAGAAATAGCTTTAATTGAAAAACATCATTTTTAACTCCAAGTATTTTTTTTTTCCCGACCATGTCTGATCCTGATAGGATCATATGGGCCTCCACAGAGTGGAATTTTGTATTGACAGATTTGGTTTTTTTATGAGAAATGGATGTCAGCCACTTGCTCAACCTGTTAGGTCCATACCCTGACAACACACAAATTGAAAAACAATATGTGTACTTGCCAGACCCAGGATTCGAACCTGGGACCCACGGCTTTATAGTCCAACGCTTATGCCGCGTGGCCACCGTGGGCGTCCAAGTAAATTTACTTATTAAAAACTTTGAAAATAACATAATATCAAAAGCTTAATAATTATACCTAAATAATATGACAGAAATAAACAAAGATACACCAATTAACTTCTAAGCAAGAGTATTTTAAAAAGTGTAATTTATTTCAAAACAGATTATCTCAGCTGCAATCAAGCTGACTTCACCTTAAGGACCTTTACCCCGAAATCACACAATTGTTAATACTTTTGTCTAGATACCTCTAATTTTTTTATATTATTTTTAGTTGAACTATATTTTCTTTATTCACATGTACCTGCTTATTATATGTTGTCAATAAATAAATATATTTTCAAACATTCAAAGTTTATTTGCTTAGTAAGATTTTCAATTTCCGCATAAATATTATACTTACATCTGAATCAGGAAAATTTTAAATAGAGTGATAATAATATATATATATTTATAAATTGAGTGCATAATAAAGTGTTCAAATAAAAAAATATATGAATCATTGCAATTAAATGTAACATTGAATCAACATACTTTACTACTAAAGTAGTCAAATTTAAAATTTAGTTCCACTCTAGATTTTAAAATACCTACTTAAAAAAATGATAAATGATGATTTTGATAGTGAAGCAACCGAAAATTTATAATAAATACAAATTAGATTGGACGAAGGTTTATCATATTATTTGCAATTCCCAATAGTTACGATATTATAATAGTGATGCTTTTTTATCAAATATAAAGTAATATTAACAAACATTAACATTATTCCGCAATAAATTGTATTAGGTAGGTAGGTACCTAGGTCCTAAGTACATACTTGAAATTCTTATACACATTGGTATCAGTCAATAAAGAATGTTAATTTACGATATTCAGATACCATGCATATTATAATATGTACATATTTATTATTTACTTATAGAGTAATATTTATTACTTCTGACATATTTTATATAATTTATATATTATTAGAGTATAGGTATAACAGACAAATAATAATGATCAAGCACCTAGTTACTTAATATACATATTATAAGTAAATAGGCATGCACATTAAATTCAGTTTTCAATATAAAAAATGACCGCAGTATAATATGACGATTAACTGTCGAGTTATGTTTATGTATCACTTTCTTTTATTTTCTGTTGACTCTAAAACAATTCAATATAATAATTTGCAGATGTTGACAAAGTAAACCAGGCATCAACTACTTCATCAGAATGAATTCTGTCCTTGAATTATTTTGTTATTAAACATGTCTTCCTTGATAAATATTTATTTACTCTTTGTTAGTTAAATTTATTCATACATGTTGAAGTTATAAACAACAACTGCATTTTGTAAGTGACAGTGTTTCCATTATATTTTATGCCAATCAGGACTCCTGGAACATCTCAAGCAAACACTCCATAATAAATAATATAATGTATTTAAATTCGCGTGTAGTTGTTTATATATTTGCTTCGAGCAGAACTGGGACCTAATTTAAACCAAACCTCGGAATTCAATGAAGCCCGTAATTAATATTATGTTGATTCTTACAGGAACAGCAGTTACGGTTTTTCATAGAAAATAAGGCAGTCGTTTCGTTTGAGTAGTTACCAAACTCCTACAATGATGCATATTTTTTACAATCTGAGTGTCAAAAATTATTCGAAGCATTTAAATATCCTGGTCTCATAATTACTGCTTTATTTTTAACACTAAATGAGGATTTATTGCATAGGTAAATTGTTCGCCGAGGGGTCTCCAAACCTGTCAGAATCTCAATAAGGCCTCTAAGCTCCACACACTTAATAATTAAAAAAACCCAGAATCTAAATTCTCCAAAGTCTTATAAGTAATTATTTTTCTCCCCACATTGGGTTTATCGGGTATATACGGATAATAAGAGACCGTATAATATAGATTGCTGTAATACCTACTTGCTTAGTTTTTGAGTACCTCCGTAATATATAAAAAAAAGTGTTCACAACAATAGAAATACTCAAAAATCGCACGCCGAGTTTTTCAGTGAGGAATAATTAATTGCTGAAGAATATTTTTAAAGAACCCTTTTGGCACTTGGTGTTCAACCTTAATACAATCGTATAGAATATAGATAGAGAAATACACGAAACAAAAAACTTGCAAGGCTTCACAATGATAATGCTAGTTTTCGTGAATTATTTCTTGATAAATATTTCAATATTTCATCAGTGAGGTTTTCTCGTGATTTCAACAACAAAATTTAAGTACAGTTAAAAATAATTACTCCGACTAAAACAAGTAAGTCACGAATTATTTTGGTCCGTTCGTCCAACAGCTTTTAAATTTACAGTTGATTGATATGCAGTCAATTAAGCAAACGCCATTCATAAACCATCTAAATGTAAGTTTGGAGGTAAAATAGTATCTATTAGTTGCAAAATTTTGGTTCAACGTCGAAGGTGAATGCATTTTTTTTATAAAGAGTTAAACATAGAAAATGACTTAATTACATTATCTTTCGTAATATATTAAGCAACATCCTGCCATAATTTAATTATAATATTATATTAGAAAGTAACAGTAAATAATTATATGACGAATTAAATGGGAAGGTGGTATATTTGGCAGCATCGTTTTCAATTATTATAAAACTTGTCAATTATTATTTTTACAACGTTTTTCTTAGCTCGTATTCTAATTTGTCCGGTACAAATCTTGCAATCGATTTTTAACTAACTTCCCGACTAGATAGACATTTAAAACTTTTAGAATATATCAGAACACGATGCCAATGCATTTTTTAAATACTTTTAGCCATCTTTAAGTAGAATTGAATACATTTTCAGTTAATTCTGTTTTGTATGAAAAGTTATTTCGATACCATTGTTGGTTGTTATGGGTCTGGGTCCTAGCAACTAAATTATTAACATATACGTGCGTTACTATGGAAATCAATATGACATGTCAAGTACAAATTTTTTTGATCGTTTAAGCTAGTCAAGTCAAGTGTATATAAAAAGTTATTTTTATCTTGTAATTATTGTATAATTACGAAGAAATTACTTTGTATACTTAACGTTTGTATTTATTCTTTATCTACATAGTAATATATTCAATATATAATAATACATTACACTAATTTATAAACAATAGAATTCATGTTGATTATAGAATTTTATGATTTATATAAACATTTTACAATAATATGAACGGTATATTATGTTGGTACATGTATATGTATGTTGATGATTATGTAGAAGGTAAAAAGAATGAATATCTCAGTTAGGGAACTCAGAATCTGTTCTGTGATCTTAGTAGAAGAAATAAAGATAGGTATTGGACCGGTACTCTTAAAATATTACTCCAGAGTACTCTGAGGTTTTTTTTACCGGATAGTTTAAAATATAAAAACAATTTTGAGAGAAAAATCGGAAACAAAAAGGATATACGATGGATAGGAAGGTTCTATACTTCGTGCTTCAACAAAGATATAACAAGCTTCTCGATAACTTCAGATATGCAGAAATCGTCATGAAGACTTCGCTGGAGACACATAACATGTGGACAATACGACAATAAATTACAGCTCTTCGTGTTACCTATAGCAGTGGTTCCTAACCCTCGGTCCATGGATCAAATCGTACCGGGCCGCCCGAGGAACATTAGATTATTTCCATAGTTTTGGATATCAGTGGAAGATGAATATCCATCTTTAAGCTGTAAAGCTATAAATTTATTAATGTCATTTTCAACAAGCAATTCATGCAAAAAAGCTTCTACGTCCATTTCGTCAATAAAATCGAAACAAAGGAATAGACTGGACGTAAATATCCAATATATTAGCAAAGATGCAACAGCAGGTTTCACATTAGTTTGATGAAAAAAAACCCCATTGTTTTTGTTAAATTTTAATTGTATCAGACTGTTATAATATGTATATTTGTTAGTTATAGTTATGTCCATCTGTCATAATATAAGATTTATAAAATATTACTTAAAAAACCATTTTTATTTCAGTATTAGTGGTCCGCGAAAATGTTTTCCTTTTTTTACCGGTCCGCAAGTGTAAAAAGGTTAGGGAACACTGGCCTATAGCAGATTATACTTACTCATTAATCAAATGACATAAAAATCCTATGGGAATATATTAATGGATTGGAATGACTCAATTTATTTTTATAATATGAGGGTTGTGGGTTGAAGGGATAATTAAAAATTATTCTCTCTAATATCTATATGTCTATTATTGCGTAACTAAATTATATCATCAATTTTAAAAACTGGCTCATTTATAATTCACAATAGCGGACGCTTATCTCATGAAATCATTGTCAAATCAAGATGTGAATACTATGTTATTAAATATATTAGCATTTGCAAGGATAACTTGGTATATTTAAATAAAATGATAGCCTGAATAGAAATTCAGACAACAATCTCAATAAATTTATTGAGCGTTGCGTAATATTGAATTAATAAATATATTCTTTGATTTGTGTTTTGTGTCGAATGTCGGGTGAAATGTCGAAAGAGATTGCAAATTGGGATCCAGTAACCATTTTTAATGTTACTGTCCAAAGTTTATCAATCTATCATGTAGTTAATTAAATCTTAAATTTGTAAATTATATGAGATGTAGAAATTATGTTATTTTTTTTATTACCTATTTAATTTAATATTATGACTTTCATCGAATAATCATTGACAATTCACAATATTTAAGTGACAATATTAACTACACATGTAATTATAGCATATGACCAACATCATTCGTCGCATCGAAATACTCACATGACGATAAGCCGGGTACATTAGTAAAAGGAGTGGCTGGTATGGAAGAAAGTATCTAGAATTGAAGACTCAAACGGGAAAGCAGGTTTTGGAAGACCTCGTACTAGATGGATGGATGTGCGTCAGAAGAGCTGCCGGACTGAGTTGCATGTAGAAAGTACAAGGCAGGATGGAATGAAGATAAATTGGAGAGTCCTGGACATCTACAGGTTCAAGAAGAAGACGAAGATCATGGAATAGGAAAAATAACGTTTTTTGATGCTTGAAATAATTAGTAATCTCGATCATAGTGTCTAAAAGTTTAAATGTATTTTAGACATTTATTAACCTCGGCTGTGGATACTTTTACCGTATATAATATATATATATATATATATATATCTATACGTCTATCAACGAAATAGAAAACTAGTCTAACTAAAATAGAAAACTTAAAATTATTATAAAAAAATCGGTGTGTGTACTTATGTACGCGCATTAGAAGTTATACTTCTTTGGCGTAACAAAACAGAAACAAAATTTGTGATTATAGATCTAGTTTCTTCGACTAGCTCTTAATTATCTTGTTAAATTACACACTCAAGAAAAGGACCGCTTATTGGAACGTCATTGGTATATTTCATCGTCCCATTCCTCCGCCAGTCAATAGTATTACTTAATTGCAAAAAAACTATCTATGTTTTGACTAATTCAATAAACTTATTATTGGTCAATAGCTGTTCAAAAAGTAAATATAAAATAAATATCCAGCAGGTTTAATCATTCTTTAAAGGTAAGAAGCCTGTGTTTACCGTTAGGTGTAGTATAAACATATTTTTCGAATATTTATGAAACTTTCATATTATAAGTATAACTCGCGCGATCGATATGATAGCTTAGCTCGGTCAAATCTTTGTGTCATAGATTTTCTTAATGTCATGGGAAGAATTGCATCTGTCAATTCGAGCAGAGGCCATCAATCTGAAAACGTGTTCCAGAAAGTGTCTCAAAGGCCGCGGCGCGCGAGTGTGAGCGAATGGCCGGTATTGTCGCGGGCAGCGTGGGTGACAGATCTCGATCTCTGTTGTTATTAAATTCATCTCGTATCTGGCGATTCGATCAATTTATTTGACGCCGACCGATTTTGGTGGGACGGAATTTCTCATACGGTAAAATCTCGCTCTGGACAAGGCGTAGGTAATACGCTTTTAACAAATGTATTTCAAAATATGCAGTCACACTTAAGAGATCTTTATGTACGTATACTTAAAAGGCAATTTTATGTATTTAGTACAACTGGATTAAAATGCATATTAAAGCTCCGGTATATTTTTAATATAATAATTTAAAGCATTTGATTTTTCGCTGTTGTGTCCCACACTGTTCGGGATAAACTCATGCGTATGCTCATCTTATGAGCGGATATAATTTAATTTGCACTAGAGGATCTTGGTAAAAAATATAGCTATACCTCTATCTTTGTCCGCGCTCATTGTCAGCTGTCCGTGTCAGCGCTCGAAATGTAAAATTTGACGAACCGGAGCGCTTGATAATTTTACGAAAATTTCAACATAGTTATCTAATTTTATATTTTTTTTTATAAAACTAAGTGTGTTAGATTTTTTATTATATGCCATGATGCCGGATGGTCAAATTATTTTTTCCTCGTGACGGAGCGATAATTTTGGGGATTTTATGAACCGGAATGGCGACTCATTTCGAGCCCTGATCCTTGTATTCCGCTGTCCACATAGTTGAAAGTACCCGATGGTCCAACCAAGTGACTTTCCTCTTCCGCGTCGACTCAATGACGACTCAATACTTTCCAATTCTTTGTTTGGGATTGGACCAAAGTTTATGAAATCTCTGTTTTGGCAGTGGAATCATAACCACAACCATGTACATATATAATAATTAAACAACATTACAAATTAAATAAAGTGTGCATGTTGGGAATAATAGGAAAAACACTAATTAATAGACGAAGAAGGGGGGTATACCCTGATGATGATGAGTGGTGACTAGACTATAAAATTGTCTTAAGGCGACTTTTTTACTAGGTATTAGAGCAAATTTTGATGTGTGTTTATCTCACATATCTGAACGACCCGCCACGTCGCCCCCCTCCTGAGCCCAGACCTCTAGGCTAGAGCCCTGTCAGCCCCCCCTTGTGGGGGGCCATGGATACCTACATCATGCTGAAATGGAAATAGGCTGGATATGTAGGACCTATATTACCGGTACAAGGTCTGCGTGTTGATGGGGGTGTAGGTCTCCCTATTTAAAAAAAATAATATATAATTATCGATCAACGTCATATACTTAGTAGGTATTTGCCATACTAATGAATTATACTATCATATTATTATGGAAGAAAATAAATGATTAACATCAATTTAAATTCAACATTGTAGATAGCTACTATCTCCATCTTATGACATTGTCTTTCATCTAAAGTTATTATGCCCATGGACCCCTTCTTAAAGCACAAATCTGACCATGAACCCCCAAGTGAAATAACTCTACATAACTGCATAATAAAAAAATATACATTTAATTTTCATGTCTTGAATGGTAAATAGTCATTTAAAAATAAAATATAAATAAAACATTTTGATATAATATTTATTGAAATTATAACTTTTGTTTTAAAACACAAAAACACATGTTTTTCAATGAGATGGGTGAACCTGATGGGATGATATGAGTTTATTTATGTTCGGCTTTATGTTTGTGAGTAACATTCGTAAGTCTCCACGAGCACTAATTTCCAGTCGGCTTCCTTTTTTCGTGATGAGGTTCATTAACTGTACTAAATCCACGTTCTACTAAATAGGAATACGGGAAAACAATCAACAGCCTCTGTACAGCGACCCATAATGCAGGGTATTCTAAATTAAATAATTTTGAAAACAATATAGCGGACCAATTACTTTCACGCACGAATCTGCCGCTGGATATACCTACTACATATTATTCTTATTATCAATAGGAATAGTATTGTATTTCTGTATACTTCAAAGAACTGGTATAAACATATATATTATTTGGAAATAAAAAAACAATGTCAATTTACTTACAGAAAAGAAAAATGAGTTCCCTGCTTTACACTAATCTCCAAATAACATAAATGAAAAAAATAATGTACACATTCATTATTGCACCTAGGCATAATATAAACCCAGATAAATTTAAATCAGTGCGTGATAAGAAGTTATTAAATAAAGATGCTAATCGTTTGAATATTTATTATGAAATAAATTAATATACGCATGAATTAAATTTAGTAGGTAGATACTGTAACCTCCCTCCTCTCCGGTTACACATCTCGATTTAAAGATAGCCTTCAGCTGAGGACTTGAACTTTGGGGAAATAAAATATCCACGCGAATTGTTTTATAAGCTGGAAATATATAATTTTACAATAAAATAATATAAAAAATACACATAAAAAAGTACTTACGTTATATAGCGGACACAGATCTACTTACACACCAAAGTATTAAGGAAAGAATGATACCCTCTCAGCCAATTGGTAAGTGACAGCTATTTTTTCTTCAATTTTTGCAACTGTGATTAATAATTATTAACAAACAGGTCACAAAAAATAATTTCACAGCGTGATGATTTCGTCCACATTTTTTTAAAATTCTATGATAACTATTTATAGCACTGTCATGATGATAATATTAGGGAATAGGTACTTACAATACATAGGTAGGGATGTATACGAGCTGTTCATTTTCAGTTAGATTAGTCTTATGGTATGTACGTACTAAAAAAAATGTAAGAAAGAGTCATCAGCCCAAATCAATCGACTCCTAAACGAAAACTTGGGTATTATAAAATATATTTGTGCATACGCGCACATAGAAAAGTAGTATGGGGAGAGTCCATTAAAAATATATATAATAATTTATTATTGTCATATTATCGTGGGGGGGGGGTCCGGACCAAAACAGATAATTTGTAAATGTAAATGATGTAAAAATAATGTGCATCCGTCATAAGGTACCTACTCAGATGTGCGAGTAACTTTACTGTCCAGGACTTGCAGTACGGTTCACGCTTCCCGTGCACATTGAGAAGGGCTTTTATTATAAAAAAATATTTTTCTTTGACTCAAACAGCGGCCGTACGTGGCACAAACGTACATTTTTTGCAGCCCATAAATAATAGTTGATCACACTAACATAAAATGTGGCCCTTATGATAAATTATTTTGATAATAAATGGCATATGAGTATAATATAGATATATGATGAAAATAGTAATCAGATGACAAATCTAATTGAAATGTGAATGTTTTTGAACCCATTTAATATAGAAAAAAATCAACTATGGATGGAAGTTTTGGAATAACAATATAATGAATGATACACATATTATATTTGCGAACAAGCAATTTCTGCCATTAATTGGAAAATATAATAAATACAATTTGTATTCGCTTGACAGATACATGTTTCAATTCAAATTTTCATGTTAGGTTTTATATTGGATTTAGATATTTTGGTTAAAAGTCACATTAAGCACACAATAATATTTTTAATTTGGTTTCGTATTTATAAAATCATGTTCTTAGGTATCATTAATTTGTGCTTTAAATATTTATGTGTATTTAAAGAAAATGATAAAGACTGGTTAGTACTTTTAAGTCCCTAGTTTTCTTTTAAACACTGCGGCCCAATGAAATATGAAATGTAAAAGTCGAATTAGGCATTCAGTGCTACAAATGAATAATGGGATAAGCTTGATCACTACCGAGCTTAGATAGATTTAATGCAGATAGTTATTCGTTTTTATTAATTTCATTACAACCAATACTTTTACTTTTACTTAATGATGTTATTTTATAATATCATTAAGTAAAAAGGCACTTATTGATGCATTGTGTGAAGTGATTTGTTTTATAAGTCTTTTATTATAATTTTATTAATATAGTTTGTATATAGTTCAAGGTAAAAAATGCTTTTATTAATTTTTATGTTAATCCTGTTTCATATTTCTCTTTCACTCTTTCACTCACCCGCCAAAACCAAAGGTTTGCAGAACATAGCCGATAATTCAGGACTATTCATAAGACCTTCAACTCAGTGGCGATTTTCTTTGAAGCAGATTACGCAATCGATTCGTTGGAAGATTTAATAGGGGGCCTCAAAATAGTTTAAACCACACTACAATAATTATTAAATTATACCGGAATTTAAAAAAAATGCGTATTCTTCACAAATTCAGTATAAAATATTACCCAACATCATATAAAAATCCCTGCAACTCAGCGGCGCACTTATTTGACGCAACGAGATTATCAAAAAATGTAAAGGGGGTCCTCCAAAGAATTAAAGCCAGTCACAAAGTTAATAAATTATATTTTAAAAAGATGTGAAATTCTCGCAAACTCAGTTTAGTTTAGTTTAGTTCAGCATTTATTATTTGGACATTTTAAAATGCATTGCTTTTTTATCGTATGTGGATTCTAAATCAGTCAGTGCGTCGGGTCTCTGCGTAATAAAGCGCGCTACCGCTGCAACTAACACAAAAAAGCCAATTACATTCACTATTAACATCACTCAAACAAATACGTAATTTATAATTAACTATTTCTTTTATTCAACGAATAATTCACAAGATTTAAGAATATATCATTCTGATTATTGAACATATATAATTTTGAAAAACACTTTCTGAGAGAATATATTATAACCAATAGAAAAAATCTTTTTTGAAAAAATGATGATATATTCTTAAATCTTGTGAATTATTCGTTGAATAAAAGAAATAGTTAATTATAAATTATTATCAAGTGCAAGTAGTTGCATCTAAAAAATAATGGAGAAATTCCACGACGTCGGTTAGTAATCGAAGTAATAGTAAATAGTTACCTACTTTGATTTAAGAAACAAAAATCGATTGCCAAAGTAGCTTGATTTGGAAGAGCACTAATGAGTAGGTATTAAAATTGACCAATAGTTAAAGTTTGTCGCCATTAGTATATCACCTCGTAGCATAGTGGTAATGCACGGATCAGGGCGTAAACCTGGGAGATACGGGGTTCGATTCCCCGTCGGGTTGGCTTACTTTTTTTCAAATAAGATTTTTTCTATTGGTTATAATATATTCTCTCAGAAAGTGTTTTTCAAAATTATGTATGTTAAATACGTAATTGTACACAAAAAAAAAACACTAATAAGTATTAGTATGACGTGTCATCAGTCATCACTGTATTCTTTAACAACAATTTAATAGGGAAGAAATACATTATATTTTTACTAGCTACGTTGACAGTTGGAGTTTATGGTTTATTATTGTATATCATGGGGCCTTCAAAATTAGACAGCGCCTCGGGTGTCCAAAACCCTAAATCCGCCACTGCTCTACGTAATGTGTTGACTACACTCATCGTGGGTACGGCATTCAAATTAAATGATGTAAAAGTCGTTAGGCTGCTCTCCTGCTGCGAGTTGGTCATCGCTTTATCCATTGTTCTTGTGACACTCAACAGTGCGGCAGGTAAATAATAAATAATACACTAACTACAAAATTTCTCGCAAAGTTTGGGAGGAAGAACAACAAAGGAGTCGTGAAGAGGTCGCGTCAATTTGCTGGCGTGATGAAGTACCGCGCAGGAGAAAGTTTATATCAATTGCGCAGCTGACAATGCCAGCCAAAATTGGAGCTTCCACCAGCTAAATACAACTTTTATTAACTTCACAACACCACAACAGCGATAATTTGTCATGATTAATGTTATTCACCATTGTACCAAGCTAGATACGACAGTCTAACTATCTTTAATGCAATGAGAATAGCTGTATACACATTAAAATATATTTGAATGAAAAAAATCTGCCGTATCTATGGGGCAATCAGGGACGACAAAAAAAAATGAGAAAATATTTCTACAATGATCAATCAATTACGATTGTGAGAATGCACAGGCTAAGTATTAAATTATTTATAGTTGGTATCATCATATTAGATTCTTTTTAAATTATCGATTAGAACAGGGGTAGTTAACCTTTTTATCCCTACCGCCCACTTTTATATCTCTGTTAGTAGTAAAGTTTTCTAACCCCACACCGGTTCCACAGTAATGGTGATTTATAAAGTAGGGAAGAAACTTTAAAGCAGAGTTACAGCAAGTCAAATCATATCATAATAATTACTTACCAAATACTTTCTGTCAAACTTTCGCTAAGTTTGGCAAAATAAATCTTTATAAAACAACTTACTGTAGTTAAATCTGTCTTTTTATTTATACTCTGCATACATAGAAGCATCAAGTCTGATGAAATTACATTTAATTATTTAAATTTTTAATGAGATCCCTGTGGCTGATACTGTGAAACTAAATACTGATATCTGGCAAAATTTTTGTGAGGAACAGACGAAGGTCTCGTCTTTCTGAAATATTCAGGCGGTTTCTTTCTTTGGTCATAATGTGATTAACAGCCCTAAAGCATGATTTTTGAATTTTATGAAACCATAATGAAAATGTTTTTAAAACTCCCACCGCCCACCACGAAAGCTGGAACGCCCACTAGTAGGCGGTAGGGACCAGGTTGACTACCCCTGGATTAGAAGATCAAAATACGGAGGATTAAATGGATGTTAGCCAGTTGCTCAATCTATCGGATCCATACTATGACTCACACAAACACATATTGAAAAACAAAGCCAGATCCAGGATTCGAACCTGCGATCCACGGCAATAAAACCCGACGCGTAAGCCGCTCGGCCATCGTCGGCTAATACCCCTTCACACTCTAAGAAAATATAAAATCTCGTTTTAGCTATAGTAAAAGAATAAACATTTTTTTTATTCAGCGAATAATTCACAAGATTTAAGTAACATTATAAAATCTTATGAAATATTCTTATAAATATTATTTAAAAAAAAATGGTTTATTCAATTATTAGGAAGTGCAAGTACGTTATGGCAAAAACTTGGACAGATCCCGACACCGCTTAGTCATTAAGGAAATTTACTACGTTGATTTAAAATTCAAATTCAGATTGTCAATAATTAACGCAACTTAAAAAGCCATTAGTTAACTTCGTCGCAATTAGATAGGAAACGTATAGCTTAGTAGCCAGAGCGCATGGGCATGAACCCCCGGGGCGTACGCTCGAATACCTACTGCTTTTTTCAAAAAGATTTTTCTAGTACTTAGATATAAGTATGACACCCCGGAAGTCCGGGTAGGGAGGGGAGTCGGGGCCGCACAGCCCGATCCGACCTCCGCACTCAACTTTCCTGCCGACCTGACGTTAATGACGCCCTGGTAGCGTGCCGTCACACGACCAGCTTCCACCCTTCGACTAGCTCAGTGATGTAAATTGTTCAGGGCGGTCAAGCGAAGCTGGGTTTTGGGTTAGTAGAGCACGTTCAGTGTAAGGTTAGGTCTTGACAGTTGATTATGGTGGATATTCACAATGAAACACACGTTGTTCGTAGCACAAAGTTTTATTTTTAACAGTTTAGGTTCACAAAAAAAAGGTTACTCGCTATACACACAGATACACAATATCAATACACAGGATACAATTATTAAGTTTTACACAGGTTATAATTTTGCAACAGCCCTACATTTGTTAATGATGGGCGCCGTGGCTGTGGCAATTAAAATTTAAGGATCAACGGGACACAAAGTCCGTCACGTATCGGAGGCTTCGGTTAACTGCCTGCCAGACTGGTTATGTCCCCGTTTCAGCCTTATCGCTGTCCCTCTCGATCTACCCCTGGACGCTCATCCCTCTCTGTCGTTCTCGCCTGCAGCAGAACGCTTGGGCCTTTACTTGGGTTTTACCTAAAGGGTCGTCCAAGTCACCTTTTTGCCAGGTAGTCGAAAGTTACAGCGATTTCGGAGGGATTGAGCCCAAAAGAAACAACATTAGGTATCTTAATACAAATACGATTTAAAACTAAAGTTATTTCCTTTGAGTCTCGATCATACCAATCCCGCATGACCAACATTTATCTCCCTATCTAGCAATTTGTACGTTTTTTTAGTTAATAAATAAAAGTACAGAGCATTCTACGTGATCGAGCGGCGATGGGCGGAAATTTGGCTTGGAGGACTGTAAGAAACATGAATGTGGCATCCATATCTTCGCTCGTACTTTACCCTAAAGGGGTCCTCCATACACGTATAAACGTGGGGGTAACAAGTAGGTATATGTATATATTTCTCAGAAGTGTTTTCAAATTATATACCTACTTATAGATTTAAAATTATCGACTTATGAAGAGTATACAATGCTTAGCTTTACTGTCTCTATGAAAATTCTAGGGCAAATTAATAAACTAAGATTGATAGACTGCGTTGATTTGGCCATTTGCTCTGTGTAAACGACAACGAACTGATAGAGTAATATCCAATAGGGTGCGGAAAAAGAAGCTACTTAAAAAATCACTGGATAGATGCTTGGGGTACCGACTTAGGCTGCGCGCACACGGCAAAGCGAAGTTTCGGATTCATCCGCCAAACGACGTTTGCGTTTTATTTGCGTTTTATTTGCGAGCCGATTGCGTTTTAAATGCGTTTCAAATGCGTCCATATTTCGACAATGCTGTCCAAGAGAAAACACGGTTTTCAAGGGGATTCATAAACGCCTTTTTTTGAAACTGCACCCTGCTGCGAGAGTATTTATCTTTCATTACAGTGGCGTACAAGGGTAAATAAATCAATATAAAATCAGTACGTAATATTGCATTATACCTACATTTATTTTCCCACTATTGCTTCTTTTGGAGCTGGACTGTTTTATATCGAAAGCGTTTTGAAAATTACCTATTGTTGAGCCTATTATATACCATCATCATCAATACTATCGACCGAGGGTACTTGATGGAGTTTGAATTTAAATTCTAATTGATTTAAGTTTTGTACTATTATTATTTATTAATACAATAAAAAAAGATTATAAGTTAATACACGAAGAAAGGGTAAAAACCTTATTACCTAGATACCTACTAAGTAAATGATGAAGTATAAAAACATAATATTTTGAATAATTTGAATATTTGCAGTGTTTCTAAAAAAACCCGTTGTAAATACGATTAATACATTCGGTAGGTAAGCGTATTAAAATGTCATTTCTCGTAAACAATAGTTTTCTCGTTGTGCAATATGTTGGGAGTTTAATAATATTAACTAATGAGAGATGTCACCAACTGTAACTACTCACTAAATAAATAAAAAAAACGAATAAACAATGTTAAGGTATAGTTCGTAATATGCAAATTTAAATAATTTTTGATGAATACCTATATACCTATACCGAAAATATTTATATAAGTACCTATAGATACGTATTGAATTACCCACCTACCTATTCATATTATATGAAATACATATTTAAAATAACACCATTCTTTTGGGAAGAATACAAGTAGGTATGCATTTGGTTATATTCGATATTAAATAAGTATGTATCTTTAATAGAATCATGCCTCCTTTTTAGTAGTAGAATCTTTATGTAGGTATCGAATCTATAAAATATTTTTATTAAATTTAATCTGTTTTTAAGCGTGAAGGCTCGCCATAACTATAAGGTAAACTAAACCATTATTATTTATTTTGTAGTAAGTATGTACTTCTTTAATTATTTTTTTTATTAGTTGACACTTTTATCTTCTATAGATACACTAAAATGGAAACGGGTGCCAATAATAACATATTGAAGTGAGAATAATGAATACCTTCCTACTACTATCGATAGGTATGTTCCTGTGTACTTGTGTAGGTACATGTATATTTATATTAATTATTGTTTTCGTGTTATAATATATTATTTGCGATTAATTGATAACAAAATTTAGATAATTTATCTATTCACCCGCTACAGTAAAATCTATAAAATATTTTAATTAAATTATATCTGTTGCTCTACATTGCATGAACGCCACTGAAGCAATGGAGTAATTAATTATGTCATACAATACGTGCCATGAATATACTACCTACCACATGTTCTTTTAAATCTTCCCATTTAGGCCAGGACCGAACTTTTGAAAGCTGAAATTTATGGGGACGCGTATTAAGAAATATTACTGATTAACCACATAATTATGTTCAGAAAGGCCTAATAAATTTTATTTACCAATGACAAACTCATGACCGGATGAGTGGGTATTTTTCATTAAAAACTTGGGTATAATGTAAAGGTTTAAGCCTACGCAATCTGCACCTAGCACATTGTCATATATAATAATATGAAGAATGTTAAATCTCAGTCGGTTCCATGACAAAACAGGACAGTGACAAAACAGAACATGACAAAACAGAACACCTGGAGAAAACCTGGCTGTTCTGTTTTATCATGTTCTGTATTGTTATTGTTGTCGAAGTCATGATGAATTGTTTGCAACCAGAAAGATTCACTTGAATGATTAATGCTTATTTGGACTATGTCTGCATTTGCGTATAGCTAACAAAAATCCGCATGAAAGTAATTAAAAATAATTTCTACACTATGAAAATATCATCAAATTAAAAAACGCTTTCGATATAATATAACAGAATTCTATTCCAAATCAAGCAATAGTGGAAAAAATAAATATAGGTAAAATGGTAAAAAATAAATACTTAATAATTATGTAGGTAATGTTTACATATTATATTTTTATATTTTATTTATCTTAGTTCGCCACTGGCGACAAAAAAAGGTTTTTTTTAATTCTTCGGATAGTGCAATAAATAAATTCTTACATAATAACACTAACGGTGAAAACAAAAAGTACTAATATCCATAATAGCTATAAGTTGGCGAACACAATACGGCACATATTGTATGACATAATTTATTACTTAAAAATTAAAAAAATCTTCCTTCTTTCTTAATTAGTGTCATCAAGAATTTCACAGTGGCGTTAATGCAATGGGGAAAACAGATATAATTTAATTAAAATATTTTATAGGTTTTTTGTATATAATTTGTTAGAACAATGTAATATATTATTATACCTATTGTATCTTTTATTAAATAAACATTTAAAACATATTATTCATAAACATTTGAAATATCTCCCCTTAAAATCTGTTCATATTTCCAATAGAATATTATTGCTTAGAATTCAATACATTCTACATTCTACAGCACGTGAATCAGATAACTTAGGTTCTAGAGAGACTAGTGGGTTAAGATTGCCTCCAGAAAAATCTTACTGGGGGCAATCTTTGTTCTGTCTAAGAGAAACTGAGCATCGTGAGGAGTGGAAAGTCTTAGTCGCTCAGAAGATTAATATTATTTCATGATGGTCACGATCCTCAGCCATGAGGGAATGACCGAGAAGAGAGAGAAGAAGAGCATTACCTACATATTATAATGGGAGAAAATAAAATATAGATACCTACTTACATAGTTATTGTTTATTAATAAATAGTATTACAAGTCTTTATAAGTATTAATATTAAAATTGAATAATTTGCAATAGTTAGGTACATTGCTATCTTAATATTCAATATATATGTCTCAATTAATTTATCGATATATTTCATCCATGTTTCTTATAGTCAGTCTTTGGTAAATTTTCATAATATTAAAAGCTCAAAGCATAATGGAAGTGCATCTGATAGATCCGTTCAAAGTGGTTCATGCATCTCATCATCAAATTATATTATTGTTTCACAGAAAGTGATTGCTGCTGTGCTCGACGCTAAGCCGGTTTCAGGACTTGCCTATCAGGCGACCAAAGGCTACAGAAGATATTCCGAACAACGTAACGTCAAAATCAATACTGCAGTAGTAGTAGTTGTAATGCCATGATCCACCTGCGACGATAGTTATTCTTGCTATCTCATTTTCACGATATATCACGTGGCACAACAGCCATAAATACACATCTAGAAAAGGGTAGGTAATTATTTTGTATTAGAGGGAGGTCATTTATTATTCCTTTATAATATTCAGATTATTATATTAGATTATATTCAAATATTTAATATATAAACTGGGGTTTTCTTCTAAAATTCGTACACTACAGTGAAATTAAATACAGTGGCTAAGACTTCTTCTGTTTATTTAGAGTATTTTAGACCATACCTTAAAATAAATTTTATAATACATTATAATATTATCAGTGACATCTACTAGTATATTATCGTAACAAATCGCCCTAGAGTGTGAAGGCTTTTGATTATTAGCCTTCGAGCAAATCTGCGCCGTTAAATAATATTTAATTTGAAATATTTTGTGTCCTAATGTTTTTTGTTAATGGTTTAATTATTTTTTTAAAAACATTAGTGTACTTATACGAATTCATTAGTAGTCATATGATAAATACCTACCAACGCACTATGATCCCCATAGTCTACCTACTTGCAGAAGTCACTATTCGCCACTGGATACACCAACACCTGCAGACCCAAACACATTAAATAAGGCCTTCTGTACATAAATTGACATAGAAAAGGGTTACTAAGACTAATTATTAAATTAACTGCAAGCCATTTTGCGTTTCAGATTCATTTGTAGTAAAAATCACACTTTTGGGTGCCATTAATTACTATATATTGACCGTTTGAAAACGTGGTTGACTTTTACCGTAACCAAACCTAAAACATATAGGATCTAATGCAAAAGGTAACTGTAACTACTTGTAAATAGATTGATTCCGTAAATTATTATAGAAAAATAGGCAGGCAACCAACCAATATTTTATCGTTTACAAAGCCTCGCGAGCATACTACCGAAACGTCAAAGTTGTTGCGAAAAACGGTGGATATAAACTTATTTTAGTTTTAAACTTTATATGGCAACTAGTTCAACCACACTGAAAATGTTGTGGAATCTCCATCACGTCTTTTAATGTGATATTAATAGTTCATAAACCCTTTCTATAGTTGTTGTTATTATTAAGAGTCAAAACTAGTGCTGAATGTATTAAAATCGTTTGTAGGTACATGTCATTCGCGATTTTTGAGATTGTTAATCTAAATATTCTAAATACCATAACATCCGAAAAGACCTGGGAAGTAGGTACGACAGACGAAGCCTAACAGTTGTAGTTCCTTTTTACAAATGATAGCTTACTATTAAACGTGATGCCAAGAGATGGTATTCGCAAAATAACTCTGCCATGCATCGAATATTGAAAAAAAAAAATTAATACTCGCGAGGCTTTGTAAACGATAAAATATTGGTTGGTTGCCTGCCTATTTTTCTATAATAATTTACGGAATCAATCTATTTACAAGTAGTTACAGTTACCTTTTGCATTAGATCCTATATGTTTTAGGTTTGGTTACGGTAAAAGTCAACCACGTTTTCAAACGGTCAATATATAGTAATTAATGGCACCCAAAAGTGTGATTTTTACTACAAATGAATCTGAAACGCAAAATGGCTTGCAGTTAATTTAATAATTAGTCTTAGTAACCCTTTTCTATGTCAATTTATGTACAGAAGGCCTTATTTAATGTGTTTGGGTCTGCAGGTGTTGGTGTATCCAGTGGCGAATAGTGACTTCTGCAAGTAGGTAGACTATGGGGATCATAGTGCGTTGGTAGGTATTTATCATATGACTACTAATGAATTCGTATAAGTACACTAATGTTTTTAAAAAAATAATTAAACCATTAACAAAAAACATTAGGACACAAAATATTTCAAATTAAATATTATTTAACGGCGCAGATTTGCTCGAAGGCTAATAATCAAAAGCCTTCACACTCTAGGGCGATTTGTTACGATAATATACTAGTAGATGTCACTGATAATATTATAATGTATTATAAAATTTATTTTAAGGTATGGTCTAAAATACTCTAAATAAACAGAAGAAGTCTTAGCCACTGTATTTAATTTCACTGTAGTGTACGAATTTTAGAAGAAAACCCCAGTTTATATATTAAATATTTGAATATAATCTAATATAATAATCTGAATATTATAAAGGAATAATAAATGACCTCCCTCTAATACAAAATAATTACCTACCCTTTTCTAGATGTGTATTTATGGCTGTTGTGCCACGTGATATATCGTGAAAATGAGATAGCAAGAATAACTATCGTCGCAGGTGGATCATGGCATTACAACTACTACTACTGCAGTATTGATTTTGACGTTACGTTGTTCGGAATATCTTCTGTAGCCTTTGGTCGCCTGATAGGCAAGTCCTGAAACCGGCTTAGCGTCGAGCACAGCAGCAATCACTTTCTGTGAAACAATAATATAATTTGATGATGAGATGCATGAACCACTTTGAACGGATCTATCAGATGCACTTCCATTATGCTTTGAGCTTTTAATATTATGAAAATTTACCAAAGACTGACTATAAGAAACATGGATGAAATATATCGATAAATTAATTGAGACATATATATTGAATATTAAGATAGCAATGTACCTAACTATTGCAAATTATTCAATTTTAATATTAATACTTATAAAGACTTGTAATACTATTTATTAATAAACAATAACTATGTAAGTAGGTATCTATATTTTATTTTCTCCCATTATAATATGTAGGTAATGCTCTTCTTCTCTCTCTTCTCGGTCATTCCCTCATGGCTGAGGATCGTGACCATCATGAAATAATATTAATCTTCTGAGCGACTAAGACTTTCCACTCCTCACGATGCTCAGTTTCTCTTAGACAGAACAAAGATTGCCCCCAGTAAGATTTTTCTGGAGGCAATCTTAACCCACTAGTCTCTCTAGAACCTAAGTTATCTGATTCACGTGCTGTAGAATGTAGAATGTATTGAATTCTAAGCAATAATATTCTATTGGAAATATGAACAGATTTTAAGGGGAGATATTTCAAATGTTTATGAATAATATGTTTTAAATGTTTATTTAATAAAAGATACAATAGGTATAATAATATATTACATTGTTCTAACAAATTATATACAAAAAACCTATAAAATATTTTAATTAAATTATATCTGTTTTCCCCATTGCATTAACGCCACTGTGAAATTCTTGATGACACTAATTAAGAAAGAAGGAAGATTTTTTTAATTTTTAAGTAATAAATTATGTCATACAATATGTGCCGTATTGTGTTCGCCAACTTATAGCTATTATGGATATTAGTACTTTTTGTTTTCACCGTTAGTGTTATTATGTAAGAATTTATTTATTGCACTATCCGAAGAATTAAAAAAAACCTTTTTTTGTCGCCAGTGGCGAACTAAGATAAATAAAATATAAAAATATAATATGTAAACATTACCTACATAATTATTAAGTATTTATTTTTTACCATTTTACCTATATTTATTTTTTCCACTATTGCTTGATTTGGAATAGAATTCTGTTATATTATATCGAAAGCGTTTTTTAATTTGATGATATTTTCATAGTGTAGAAATTATTTTTAATTACTTTCATGCGGATTTTTGTTAGCTATACGCAAATGCAGACATAGTCCAAATAAGCATTAATCATTCAAGTGAATCTTTCTGGTTGCAAACAATTCATCATGACTTCGACAACAATAACAATACAGAACATGATAAAACAGAACAGCCAGGTTTTCTCCAGGTGTTCTGTTTTGTCATGTTCTGTTTTGTCACTGTCCTGTTTTGTCATGGAACCGACTGAGATTTAACATTCTTCATATTATTATATATGACAATGTGCTAGGTGCAGATTGCGTAGGCTTAAACCTTTACATTATACCCAAGTTTTTAATGAAAAATACCCACTCATCCGGTCATGAGTTTGTCATTGGTAAATAAAATTTATTAGGCCTTTCTGAACATAATTATGTGGTTAATCAGTAATATTTCTTAATACGCGCCCCCATAAATTTCAGCTTTCAAAAGTTCGGTCCTGGCCTAAATGGGAAGATTTAAAAGAACATGTGGTAGGTAGTATATTCATGGCACGTATTGTATGACATAATTAATTACTCCATTGCTTCAGTGGCGTTCATGCAATGTAGAGCAACAGATATAATTTAATTAAAATATTTTATAGATTTTACTGTAGCGGGTGAATAGATAAATTATCTAAATTTTGTTATCAATTAATCGCAAATAATATATTATAACACGAAAACAATAATTAATATAAATATACATGTACCTACACAAGTACACAGGAACATACCTATCGATAGTAGTAGGAAGGTATTCATTATTCTCACTTCAATATGTTATTATTGGCACCCGTTTCCATTTTAGTGTATCTATAGAAGATAAAAGTGTCAACTAATAAAAAAAATAATTAAAGAAGTACATACTTACTACAAAATAAATAATAATGGTTTAGTTTACCTTATAGTTATGGCGAGCCTTCACGCTTAAAAACAGATTAAATTTAATAAAAATATTTTATAGATTCGATACCTACATAAAGATTCTACTACTAAAAAGGAGGCATGATTCTATTAAAGATACATACTTATTTAATATCGAATATAACCAAATGCATACCTACTTGTATTCTTCCCAAAAGAATGGTGTTATTTTAAATATGTATTTCATATAATATGAATAGGTAGGTGGGTAATTCAATACGTATCTATAGGTACTTATATAAATATTTTCGGTATAGGTATATAGGTATTCATCAAAAATTATTTAAATTTGCATATTACGAACTATACCTTAACATTGTTTATTCGTTTTTTTTATTTATTTAGTGAGTAGTTACAGTTGGTGACATCTCTCATTAGTTAATATTATTAAACTCCCAACATATTGCACAACGAGAAAACTATTGTTTACGAGAAATGACATTTTAATACGCTTACCTACCGAATGTATTAATCGTATTTACAACGGGTTTTTTTAGAAACACTGCAAATATTCAAATTATTCAAAATATTATGTTTTTATACTTCATCATTTACTTAGTAGGTATCTAGGTAATAAGGTTTTTACCCTTTCTTCGTGTATTAACTTATAATCTTTTTTTATTGTATTAATAAATAATAATAGTACAAAACTTAAATCAATTAGAATTTAAATTCAAACTCCATCAAGTACCCTCGGTCGATAGTATTGATGATGATGGTATATAATAGGCTCAACAATAGGTAATTTTCAAAACGCTTTCGATATAAAACAGTCCAGCTCCAAAAGAAGCAATAGTGGGAAAATAAATGTAGGTATAATGCAATATTACGTACTGATTTTATATTGATTTATTTACCCTTGTACGCCACTGTAATGAAAGATAAATACTCTCGCAGCAGGGTGCAGTTTCAAAAAAAGGCGTTTATGAATCCCCTTGAAAACCGTGTTTTCTCTTGGACAGCATTGTCGAAATATGGACGCATTTGAAACGCATTTAAAACGCAATCGGCTCGCAAATAAAACGCAAATAAAACGCAAACGTCGTTTGGCGGATGAATCCGAAACTTCGCTTTGCCGTGTGCGCGCAGCCTTAGAATGCAGCCAGTTTGATTAAGGACACGTGGAGAGACTAGTTGAAGAGTAGAAGAGACCAGGACTCAGACCGAGTTGTCACGTTTCTAATGATGACGACTTTTGTGTGTGCATGAATACGAAACCCGTGTAATGAATAAGTATCTATGTAAGTGTCCAAAACTGAGATAATTTTGATTTTAAATTCATTGCAATACAATTACAGTGATTGACAAATTGAATGGCTCAGATTGTGCGCGTAGGACGAAAAGTGTTGGCATAAATGTGTGGATGCAACTCAAAATAATATCTATTAATAAATTTCATAAAAAAACTTGATATCTGACAGGTTTATTTTTGTGAAAGCTGTTTTTTTTAGATTGACAGCGATTTCAGGCTTTAATTTTTGCATTTTTAGATAGCGTTTCTTGCCTCATAGAATAGTTTTCTGAAAAATTCAGTCATAAATTTAATTGAATACCTTGTTTTAAGTATTGTTTCTGGACCAAAAAATGTCCGAAGCTGGCAATATATTACATAGAAATATAAGTACAATAAAAATACTATGGACGACAATTTTCACTTTGTCATCTGCTACCCAACACAGTTGGTAGAGCTGCACTCATACCGACCAATGAGGTTTTTAGATAATAGATAATTATGTGGGAAAAACTATAACTCTGTCCTCTCATATTGTGCTCAAGGTAATGTGGTAAATATATAAAATGATATATATGAAATATATAAAATGTGTTACAAATTATAATGAGTAATAATGAATACGCAAAATATATAGTTAGGTATTGTGTATTATTCATTGAATGAAAAATAGTTTAATTGAAAATTGCAAAAAAAATAAGTACCTACATCATTTTTTTTTTTAATTTTTTATATTAATAATTATTTACCTATTATTATTGATGCGTTTATTCAAAATAATAATAATTGTTACCCATATTTTGTAGCAATTTGGCCACATTGGCTGAATTCCAATGGATGTAGGCTTAACTCCCGATTGGTACAAATATTTTTTCTAACAATATAATATATTATATATCTCTGATTTGCATACTTACAATATTGTATAACTTGACAAACATCTTTCATTATAGTAACCAAAGCATATGGCCGCTTCGATCATTATAAAATGTAGTGTGAAATAATTTAAAGTGTTTTATGTTCGCAAATTAATTCGCATTTTAGCGAAGAGGTTGCGTGGGGAGAATTTATTGTTTATTAATACTTTTCATAGTGAAAACCCAATATTTCATTTAAGATTTAAAGTTGGCTGAGTGTGATTTGCATTTGTAATTATGTGTTTGTTTGATACGTCATGTTTAAAAAATTCAAAATAGTCGGATTTTAAATTTTGTGAACGATTTTTAAGTTATTGTGCTGTTATATAAATTTTAAATGGTGCGAAAAACTATTTTTATTTTCACAGAAATAACCAAATATTGACCAATCAAGTCAAATATGTAATGTGATATTAGTAGTTATAAGTAGGTATTGACGTACTTTTATTATTATATGTGTCGCTAGATTTCAAAATCAGCCAAGAACATAATAGATGAATAGGAGAAAACCAGCTTTTTGTTTTCTCAAATACGCAGTCACAAGGGTGAAAGTTTATATTATTTCGAGTAAGTATAGAATATTTAAATTTAATAAATTCTACATTTTGATAATGCAGAAATGTTAGAAAACAGTTGTTCTTCAGCAATTCACAAACAAGTCAAAAATACCTAAAGGTGGACTTGGCTGATTTTGAAATGTAGCGACACATATTAGGATAGAGAACATAATGGTATTCTCAAGGTATTCTAAAATATCGTTGAATCAACCTAAGTTAAGACATTGTAAGTAATCGATAAAAGGAAAAACAAAACTACTCATCTTATGGAAAGTGTGAATACTTACAAGTTTTATGTAAGTAAATCTAGTTAATTTTCTGTGAATTCAATACTCTTTTTTTCGAGTCCTAAATTTAATTTTGGTATGGTAATTTGAAATAAATAAAAAGGATTTCGAATTATAGGTACCTATATATTTATATATTTTTAAGAAAATCGATGCTTTCTTTAAATAAATAAAAAAATTACATTAAAACTATAAATTAGTCAAGATATTGACAAACTGAAACCTTAATAAACTAAATTTTAATAATAAACATAGTAATATAAAAAAATAAGATAGGATCTAATAACTAATTCTCATTTTGTAACATTTTTTTAAATAGTAAATTTATCAGCTTTGACTTGAAATAAAAAATGTTTTTCTTTTAAATGTTTTTTTTTTAATTAAAACACTTTTAAAATGTAAATTATCAAAAAATCTTTTAAATTGGAAGCTTCGTGTTTTTTTTCCGCTGGTGCCTCTGGTAGGTGGAGTATTCGCCTTAAATTTATTGTATTCTCTCATTTCTGTAAAACTATTTGATTAGTTAACCATTTAGTAATGGTAAAATACTGTAAAGTTTGCAGCCCCTGCTTTGTACGAAAATAATAAATGTACCAATAAATTAAATACCCATTAAAGATCCTAATTTAATCAGAGATTTTTTTATTCAATGAAGCCACCTATCGGTCAGTGGAGTAAATTGCTTGAGGAAAAATAAATATGCGTGCGGTTATTTATGCGTTCGCTATGACATAAAAATGTAAATACTTTTAAAAAGCAGTCTTTTTGAGAAGACGAAGTGAAAAATGAGCCCAGCGCAGTATTCAATACAACACGGCCCTGTTAGCTCTACCGATGATTGAGATTCATATTGAGATTGAGGTGGTCCCTGGGAAACCGGCTTTTGATTCAAATAATAATCTTACACTCGTATAAATAAAAAAACAACAAACAGCCTGCCTTAAAACAGTGGCGCGAATACATTGTGTATATTCAATATTTATTTACTATAATATCTAACTATTATATTAACTTATAATTGTATTTTAATAACTTAATTAATTTTATTTATTTACCAGTGAAAGACACTAATAATATTTTCCAGAATACAATTAGTAATATAACGAAAACAGTGACCGGAAAAAAATAGTGTTACAAAATATTATTTAAGTATGTATATTGATTGAAATAAGTAGGCCTCATTTAAAAAAAAATCATATAGCAAGGTCCACTAACATCACCGTAATGCGAGTGGAACATCAATACCCCAAGCAATTATTGAACAATGTTGTTGGCCTCCCAATTGGTACCACCAACGGCAAGTTTGTTTTGCACCTCGGGGGATTGAACGAGTGGTGCTCACATAGTTTAATACCGGTTTGTACTTGGGTGGATATTTTGAACTGATACAAAAATACAATTACAATATAGATATATTCAGTTTATATACTATAATCAAATAATTCAATGATAACAATTAATTAACCGATATTGAGTCAAATGAAAGACAAGGGATCTTCCAAGAATAATCTGCGTTCACTGTTCAAGAACAATTTAATGTAATTTACCTCGCCTCATTTTATCTATCAATGTGAGTAGATACGATTAAACATAAAAAAGTGAATGTCTTTATGTAAATAAATCTAAATAATATATTAAGTACAATAAAACCAAACAACATTAACGAAATATAATATATTAATTGCATCATGTACGTCCGTATGGGAGGCGAACCTACCTTCTGAGGCTCTCGAAGATTGGGTAAAGCCAGCAGAGTATCTCCCACCTGGAACCAGTATCGGGTACCGTGCATGGACAGCCCTAAACAGACTGAAAACCATGATAGGGCGCACTCGAGACAAAATGGTGAATGGGGGGGGGGGGGTTCTCCAATGACCAAACCTGCGAGTGCGGTGAAATGCAAAGCATGGAGAACACATTCATGCGAGGCTTGCCCAGTAAGCTGCAATTTCGACGAGATCCGACAAGCCGAGGAAAATGGTGTTGCCTAGTATTGAAGACCCGACACAACGAAGAAAATCATGTACGAAATCGATCCTGATCATTATTAAAATATTTGGATTATTGTATTATACCTATTGAATATTAACTTTCTTAATATAATGTCTCTCCGGAAAGAATGTAAGTGAACACCATTAACCATGACCAAATATTTATAAATTGATTAAAAACTGCATGTGAATTTTACCTAGTGTGTTATATTCAAACTCGTGACCCATTTATGATAAACATATAACTTAATACTTTTTGCTTTTAGTAAGCGATGAGACTAGCAGGTGATTTTTAATTGACATTTTGTTATTAAATAAAAAAATCTTTTCAATGTTTTCAGATACATATTAATTAATTAATACAGCTAAAATTGTAAATTATCAAAAAAAAATCTCAAAAAGCTTCGTATTTTTCCGCTAGGTTCTCTGCTGATCAGTCTCGTGCAACTTTAAAAAAAATATAATGTAAATAGGCATATGTGAGTTTCATTTAATATTTTAATTTGAGATATTATTATTGAATAATACGTTCACGCTGTGTAGTATGCCACTGGCTGACGATCGTTGCGTCAAAGAAATGTTTTTTTTGGCGGAACATCTTCTTGCTCAAAATTGGGCTCACATTTCGCCTGCGGCGTTCATCTTCTCCAAAACAACGCTCACTTTCCTACAATATTAACGACATTCTCAATATTCAATTAAAAATACTCATAACTTCCTTTTCTACGACGATAAATCTCGCAGTAAAATATATATTTCTTATTGGTTTTAATTAGTCAGACTTTTTATACCTACGAATTCATCTTACAACACACTCAAACGAAATACTACAAAACTACATTGCTATAAAATACAAATAAATAAAATAAATATTATGCATAATATCTATAACTCAGCTATAAATAGACAAAAACTTTAAATGTTGCTTACTTTCAATCCTTATTGGAAGGCCATTATTAAAATAATTTGACGAGAAAACAAATTATTTAGTAGTGTTTCTACACATATTTTAATTACACATTCCGTTAGCAAAACTGCGTAACAAATTGAAACCGGGAAGTGCATTCAACAATTTTGTTTTATTATATCGATTAAAATTATGCGAAACACAGTTTTACTAAATTATTTAATTTCTGTAACAACATTTCAATAGGTATACAATATTCTATATCAGGGTTGGCGAACCTTTTTACGTACGCGTGCCAAAATTTCCCAAATAATATTTTTCGACTGTCTGATGTGCCAGCAGTTTTTCATGGCGAAAAAAAAGTTTTTAAAAGTTTTCTAAAAAAATAGTTTTCTATTTTTCGAAAATAGAATTCTATTAAAAAAGTTTGAAAATTACAATCGAGATCTTGATATTCTATCTTTCACTGTATTTCTAGCCAACGGCATATCTTTTATTATTTGAATATTTTTTTCCTTGTTTTCTAATTTCTTAAAGAGATCGTGGAAGCATTTAAACCACTCTTCTTTCATATTATATTCTCCATCACTGAACGGTTTTTCATTTTTAGAGATTATGTTTGATGCAAAATAACAAGCAGTTATTATATTTCAATGACTCCCGATAATTAATTTGGTTAAGTTATTAAGTTGACCGACAAATGAAATTGTATATTCACATTAGACGTAATCATTATTATTGAAAAAGATTTGCCTGCTATTTTTTATACAATGCGATTTGTCATTTATGCATGAATTTCGTCGTTTCCGTTTGCGCACAGATGGGTAAAAAACCGAAGAAAATACGCATGGATATGCCGTCATTATTTTTTAATATTATATATAAGTAAGTAGGACTTATATATTTATTTGTAACACTTTTTATAAAAATAGACTTTTTAAATATATATAAAGTAGTAATTTCTTTTCTCTTCAAAATGAAACATTCACGTGCAATGCAAAATCATTTCGCGTGTCACTAGTGGCACGCGTGCCATAGGTTTGCCATCCCTGTTCTATATTATGGTTTAGCGGTTACGAGCCCATTTAGGACAAATTTTGAGCTATTTTGATGATTATAGTAATGGAAAGCAAAACAGAACATAAGATTCGATTCGAGAGAGATAAATAAAGTCATAGTCGTTATAGTGATTTCTATGGTATATTACATTATAATCATCATCTCAGCCTCATTCGATCCACTACTGGATAACGGCCTTTTCATGGTCGATGCATCTCCACTGTTTCGTCGTTAAGTCGTTTGCCAAGCGGGTTTTTCGTTAGCATCAAAGTCTTTCAATATCTGTTAGGTACCTCTGGATGATAAAATTTGTTCAACGACGATTGGTTCTTCGACTGACGTGTCTGGCGATCTTTACTTTGAGATATTTGCGCTTTGTATTATACCAACATTTTTCCACATTATCCTTAGTTTTTGAAACTAGTTTAACTTAAATACCAAAATTCGCATAACCATACTTTGTTTTGTTAGTTTGTACTGGAAAAAACATTGGTTAATCGCTTATCACTTCAAGGATAGTGGAAGAAGTGGAAGCACGGAAAGTGATCTTTTTGTGAAGACGCTTAAATGCACTCCATCCTAGCTTTGATCTCCAAACAACTTGACCAGAAATTACTATTTACTGTCCAATGTTTCGAACTGAGTTCCAATTAAAATCATTAGATAACAACCCTTGATAAGTTTGTTTTGTTTAATGCTATACTTCAGTTGAGGCATGGTCTAAAAAGATCGTGGTTAGGCGATGCGCGGATTGTGCAAATGACGCGTGCCGAACGAAATATAATTTGTCATAAAAATCTAACTTGCGTCCATTTAATGTTATGATTATTGTTATAGGTATATTAGTAATAATAATCGTATTTTCATTGAATTGTTTTCTTTTTTAAGTACATACGTAAAGTTTTTTAGTCATCTTTACACGATTTAAGAATATTTTCATCCGACGCCATGACAAAACAAATCGACATGCGGACACCGCGAACGTCAGTCTCCGATTGGCGACTAGTGAGAAATTTTGTCGCACCTACTGTTGAAAATTATTTGCCGTTTCACTGAAGTAATCTCTTAATGTATTCTTTCCAAACGTTGAATAGGAATTTCTCAATGATTTATAAGAATTATGACAAATTTAAATACCGACAAAATTGGCGAAATTAATAACTATGTAGGGGGAGTAATAGATAATTGATTTCATTTTGTACATCAGTACATCGACAATTATTTGATATTTAGTATTGTGACTTCAAATGACGCCAAACAATTGCGGTTTCGGAATTCGTGGAGCATTTTCAGTCACGCAACATCGACCGCACACGAACAGACCTATTAAGTTGGTAGGTATAACGTTGCGTTATTTTGATGCATAATTTACATTCTGGTAATATTTTGTAAGAGAAGACAAAAAATAGTTTGGGGAGCTCCCACATGCGAAGTGACACGGCCATCTCGTTGATCGGCTTGTTTACGAGTAACATCAGAAATAATGTTTGACCGACTTCGTCGATAATTCTCTGCGGATTATAAAAGCGAATAAATAAAATCGTTTAAAATACTCCTACACTGTCGTACTAAACACATTGGGGGTATCTAAATTTTAGGCAAGTGGGAGAAATTAGCTTAAGTAGTTCATAACGTGTCATAATTTCAATATAAAACTGTAGAAGTAGCCTTCTTAAACCTCATTTTTGTCAAATATATGTATATATTAATGAATTTATTAATATACCTAAATTTGTAGATACCTCATATGTAATTAGTATGTATGTACGCATTTCATAAAAAATATTTAAATTTATTGATTATATACTGTATAGGCACTATAATTTTATATTTAATAGTATAAATAATAGTATCATTAAATTGTAGTAGTAATTTTATAATATCATTCCTAAAAATGTGCTATCTCCTGCTACCACCCACGTATTCGTACAAAACAATACTGGCAAAGAAAGGTACCTACACCTACATGCTGAACACAACCTAAAAATACACTAGGTTAGCGAGTATATACCTAGTCTAAAAGGTAAGCGATATGACAAACATCGTAAAATAGCTGAAATGGCAGTGAATTGCACACGTTACTCGGGAAGCTATACAATATTGTATCAAAGCGGCACTAAACGGCCACGGCAGCCCTTACTACTGATAATAGGTTGCAACGAAAAGTCAAACACTGAGATAGGTGGAAGGATACATTATATTATGAAACTTCCATCGAGCAGGTCTATCCAAAACATATTTTCAAAATACATACTAAAAAAATTGCGGTATTACGAATACGACCAGGGCCGGCAGGGCTTGAAATGGACTGAAGCGTACCGGAGCGCCGTTCCGGTTCGTAAAATCCGTAAAATTATCACTCCATATCGTGAACATATTAATTTGACCGTATGAGCTAGATATGCATATAATATTTAAAAAAATCGTAACACACTTTTTTTTATAAAATACACATACAATTCGATAACTATGTTAAAATTTTTGTGAAATTATCAAGCGCTCCGGTTCGTAAAATATTCCAATTCGAGGGCAGCCAGGACGTCATTTATGTAATTCAGCAAAAATTGAGAAAGTTTAATGGAAAAAAAACTTAAGTACCCATAATAATTCATTCATAGTTCCAGTCATATAACCTCGGACCCTCGGACGTAGTTTTAAATTTAAAAAATGGTCAGAATTTTATATAATTATTGATAAAAACAGATAATTTTAGTGTTATAAATATGTGCATATAATGAAATTTGAGCAAACATCTGAATATGAAACCAAAATATAATTACAAACAACATAAGACATAATAATTATACTGATACGCATATTGTAAATGGCGTATTTAAAGTGAGTTATAAAATTGATCAATGGTGGGGAAATATCGAAATATCTATCATAATCATCAGAGGACCGTCGAGAGTTTCGGGCGAAATTAGAATTACTTCAAGTGACATACTACGAAATAATTTTATAGAGATTTACACGAAATAAAGCTACTTGATATTACGTAAATTTCTTTGCAAGAAGGGAGCTCAACATTTGGAATAGGCTTGGCGAGTCAACAACACCACTGTTATGTGAAAAACTAAAATGTTAAGGGATTTAGAAAATATCGAAATGAAAAAATATACTGAAGCATCCACTTCCACACCAAGTTTAATGGAAAGGTAAAATAATTATAAACGTGATTGTGATAAAAATGATGTTGAAGTCATAAAGCTGTCTTGTGGCTGACTGATTTAAATTGCACTACTCTTTAAAAGGCAGACACCAATAAGTATGTAAACGCTACAAACAAATTGCAACCATCCCATCCCGCCTTCGATGTGAAATGCATTACTTAATCCCTACTCAACAAAACAACACTATGGAACTATATTATGATGTTATCTGGTTTGTGTTTTTTTATTTATTTAATAACCCACTTCTTTAATTAATTCAATGAATAATTCACAAGATTTGAGAATGTAACATTCTATAAGTATATTGAACATACATAATTTGAAAACATCTCATGCATATACCTACTAGAAAAAAATCTATTTATATATAAAAATAAAACCACACCCGACAGGACTTGAACTTGTAACCATAGGATTTTCGCCAGTGTACTAGAATCTTGTGAATTATTCACTGAATAAAATAAAGTAGTTTATTAAAGTATTGGCAAGTGCAAGTACGTTCTAAAAACTAAATTCTTGGAGCAATACGTGACGTCGATTAGTAAATAAATCATTTAATTGATACCTACTTTGATTTAATATACAAAAACCGCTAGCCAACGTTATTAACGCAATTTGATAAGCAGTTCACGTAACAACTAAATACTAGTTAAAATTATCATAATAAAGTAGGATGCCCGGATCTTAATTGGAAAAGCATACTGGTGCGAATCCAGCAGTTACATGTTCAAGTCCCGTTGGGTATCGTATTTTTTCTTCTTCTAAAATGGATTTTTTCTAGTAGGTATAATATTATGCATGAGATGTTTTCAAAATATGTAAGTAGGTACCTATGTTCTTTTTTAATTATTTAACTTTTGCAAGAGAACAATTTATTTCGGACATCGTCATGGTCTTCAATTACTTGCAGGAAAATAAGGTACTAACTATACGGAAACCATATTATATAGTTGTACAGTAAATCACCGTTTCTGCGGCCAAACTAACCTCTGAATTTTGAATATATGTTTTTTACTCGGATTGCTTGTTATCCGTGTGGTCTCCGACAAGGCATAGTTAAAAAAAACACATAGGTATTGTAAACTATTAATTAATTTAAATCGTTTAACTTAATAATCTAATGAAATGCTGTCAACGATCTTCACCAATAAAATTATGAAAACATGGTATCATTTTTATATAAAAATATTGATTTTCATGTTCCCACCAATATCACTCGTAACTCTACGGTCTCATAATACCCCCTCGCATGATGCTGTGTATTATACGATTAACTTATTTGATGGCACCATAAAAGTTAATTTATTTTTTAACAACTATAATATCATGTTTGTGGACGTGTTAAATAGGTTAAATTTATAATTGTATTTATCATTTTACTTTAATATCCACATACGCACAATATACTTTCTTTTCAAATTTCTTGTTATATTGGTTGTTATTTGGATTTATTATATATTATGGCGCATTGGCCAATTGCTGTAATGTCATAATACTCTTTTTCTAAATAAATATAGAAATAAACCTTCTTGTTGTATCATATTTTCTTTCGATACCAATGATACCATTTGATTTCCATAAATGAAGATCCAAATCATAAAAGAGATACTTAGTTTTAATTTTCCTTATTATTTGTTTCCTTCCATAATTTGTTTATTTATTAAACTCTGATTTGATCGCCAAAAAACAACTTTTAGCTATTTATATTGACAATGAAATAGTGACGATTTCATTTGTTATGCACTTTTGTAATACGTTATTATAAGATAGATATTATAGTATAGATTTAATACAAGTCCATAAAGTATCATAAAATTAACCGCCCATACACAATAATTAGAGTGTCAACTATGCTAATATTAATGTCATAATATAATAACGTTGTTCAAAATAATATACTTACCTAGTTATTATTAAACTCAATTATGTACATTTATTATGACTTTGTCCAGAGTTTATTTACAAAAAGACCAAGTAAATTTCTTTTTTATAATCAGAGTTATAAATTTAATAATAAATTGTTGCTGTAATGAGAATCTTTGTGGCTACTTCTTATCAGAAATATTAACATTAAAAATAATGTTATTGCAACAAGCGTAATTATTTTGACGCTCCTTAGTGAAGTCAAAAAAAATATGATGACGACACAGAGAGAAGAGAAGATCGCTTTAATTTAATAAAGTAGCGGCTGCGGAGGCTGGTTGAAGATGAGCTGAAAGGGACGGTGGAAAGATGGGAGCTTTCTCTTGAGTCTCGCGGACTGCGATTATGCTGTCGACACCGTAACACACAATATTCCAACACTCTTTAAACTGTTCAACTTAATATCAGCGTATGTAATTCATATTGTAATACAGGTAGCAATGAATTCAAGATTGACGTCTGTTTCATTACCTTAGTTATTATTAAAATTCAATCAACAACGTTCATGCGCAACAACCCTGGGTGGGCTTCAGCCTTCCTAGTTACCATATAATAATAATACATCACCATACTCATCCAATCCAAGATACGGATGGCTTACGAAACATCTGTTACGATGTTCAACCACCACAATTTGGGTCTCACAACTGCCCAACACGACAGTATCACATCAAACACTTTTATGTCCATACGTTATTATGACCCAGGCATACACACAACGGGTCAAGAAGGTAAGAAGGGTAAGAAGGGAACAAGAAGGTCCGGACCCCCCCCCAGAAATAAAAAATACAAATTATTTAGTTAAATGGAATGTTATTTCTTCTTATTTTTCGTTGAAATCTCATAACTGAGGATCGTCACCCGGATGATTTGGTGTCGAACAGCCTTCTCTACAGACTGGCCCTGCTGATCTCGGTATTCTATGACACGCAAGGCGTATGGCCACTGGAAAACCCATGGCACTCATAAATTAGTGCAACTATCTGCGGAATCCAATGTTAGCTTTAAAATTCCGATGCAGCATGTCTAAAAGATAAGACACTAACGATTCAAAAATTATATCCGTCAAGCCACGCGTATTCGATGATCACTTATGAATGCGAAACATTTAGAAAACATGTAGGTGAACATACTCAGTTATACGTGAAAGCCAGGTTTTTATCGCTAGACTCAACGTGCGGGGTGTCTGGGTATGGGGAATGTACCTGGAAAAGTGCGGTATTCCGCGGGCGGGATAAATGTGTAAGTCAATGTCATCTGCTAGATTTTGTTAATCCCTCCCCCTCACGTCATGTTAAAAATCAATAAAAAAAAGTTTATGGATTTTTTTTTCAAAATGGTCTCTTCCAAACATTTTTTCTGTGTGCGTGAGATCAGCTCTTCTTAACCTAGAGATATTGATGCATTATTATGAAATGATTGTAGTTAGGTACATATGGAATTTCATCTTATTCGCTATTTAATTATGTAAATGTAATATAGCGATACAGTTTTGTTATATTTAATACAATATAGGTGGGTACATAAAATATATTAATTATTTAGAATATTGACTTAAAATTTAGCTAAAAAACTTTGAGAATTATTTTGATTTAATAAATCAAGTACTTCAATACATGTTAGTATGGCAATATGGTTGTTATTATCGTGTTATTATTCCAGCTTATAAAGTTGCCGAAATTTTGATTGACGGCGTATATTTAGCATCCACGCAAGTTGAGCATTTCATGGCACGGATCTGCCCAAGTTAAGTGGCTATCCTCAGCAGTCTTCACTCTCTCGGTTACGATCACGAGCCTTAATCTTCACGTCAGCATGGTTGATAAATTAATATTTGACAGGATTCGTGTTACTTATTACTATTGTTGTAATTTTATTTTAAAGAATTTCGTAGCATTTGTATCAGCAATAGGTACTCATAATAGTCATAACTCATAATAATATAGGTACGATGTTAGACAATGTAATACAAACAATGTAATTTTGTAATGCGCACCGAAATGTTGTATTCATATAAACGTAAATTTATCTATTAACCATTATGTCAACAGATTTATCATAATTCTTATTTTTGCATGGTACAAATTTCTTTCTTAACTTTCTTTTTTAAGCACTACGGTGCATGGTTGCAGCGTCAGTCCCGCGCGGCTCCGTTTTGGGACGGAATGAGCACTTAAAATCACTTCTTTCAGTCATGGAAAGCGGCCGTGCATATCCACGGCTGTGCATATATGACAGGTGGTGGTGGAAACTTTAACGTAGGTACCTACTTTACGAAATTTGCAGCGTCGTATGGGGAGCGGGATAGTCCCGACTCCTCTGTAGACTCATCCATTTCAATTCGTGATACTCAGTATGCGTATACACAGGGCGCTTAATATCAGCGGCAGCAGAGCCAGTCCAAAAAAAATCTTTCTTAACTTTCTTCTTTAAGCACTACGGTGCATGGTTGCAGCATCAGTCCCGTGCGGCTCCGTTTCAGGACGGAATGAGCACTTAAAATTACTTCTTTTAGACACGTTTAAAGCGTCATGGAAGACGGCTGTACATATCGTCGGTGTTTTGTAAAAAGGGCGAATCAACCATTTTGGCGAAATCGAGATTTTAATGAAAATACAATATGTACCCCACTAGCTTTGTTGTGTAAAAACGGCGAATTTTTATCTTTACAGGAAAGTACCTACTTAAAAACGATAATTGACTAAAATTAAATTAATTAAAATTACGAAATAAAAAGCGAATGTGACATATTAGGCCATTTAAAATATTATATAATAATGCCTATTATAATGTTAGTGTTCTTTATAAGTTTTATTATACACTTGTTAGATATTTATAATCATCTACAGGTAAAAAACAAATAAATGTCAAAAGTTAAAAATCCTCCTCCTGTAAAGTAGCATTTTGGTTAATTCGCCCTTTTTACAAAACAACGACGATATATGACGGGTGGCGGTGGGAACTTTTACGGTACCTACTTTACTTTTAGTTTTAATATTTAACATAATATATAATTTGAAAACACATCAGATATATTATGCTGACTAGCAAAAATCTTTTGAAAAAATACGACGCCTGATGGAACATGAATCCATATCCAATGGATTCAGTGTAATTTACGAAGTAAGCCACGGTAGTATGTATATGTATATTATATAAGCGCTTGTTTTCTCTCCATCACTCATCTCGTCTTCACACGTGTCCGGAAACTTGTACGTATGCAGTTTGCCGTATCACATTTCACCGTGAAATTTTGTATCGGAAATATATGGCCGTATATTAAAGACCATGCAACCTCTTTGGGTCGTATAGTACTGACATACAATTCATTTATAAGTAAAACACGGTTCTTGTCGGTTTACACTTTACAGGAAGCCAGTAGCAAACAAATTTGAAAATAGCCGATATGCTGGATTATATGTTAGGTTAGGTTAGGTTTTCATTCTTGAATTCATGAATTTTGCCAAAATCAGCTATGAAAATTAAAATATTATCTAATAAAATATAATCTAATAAACTTGTACACCGTATAGTATACGGTCATCTCTTTCCGATAAGAAACCTCACGGTGAACTATCCCACGGTGAAATGTTTTACGTACAATTTACATGTAACCGTCTTCACATCCGTTTTGCTGGCGTACCTATACGTTTGCTTAAAAAAAGCTAGGTAGCCTTCAAAGATGTGCCGATAGTGTCTCACGAGTAACCTCTCAAGACATTGGTTCGGCTTGCGTTGATGGGCTAGACTCTAGATTAGAGTCTAGAGTGAGCCGAGTCTTATTCTGATTTAGTCTATTATGGTAAAGCATTGGTGATAAGAAACCGTTTTGCTCGCCATGAGATGCTGTAGACTTTTTTAAACCTGATAAATTTTCCTTCGTAGAAACCAATTTATAGCGATTGACCGGTCCAACCGACGATCGAATCGACTTGAGAAGCTTTTCCATTTAAACACTTTTAAAGGGTCATAACGATACTATGAGCATATAGTTTGCAATTTGAGCCTTATTACAATGCATGCAAAGTTGAGTTTATCTGTTTATTACGAAAGAATACAATTTAAACAAGACGATTCTTGCAGACTAAAATGTAAGCGGCATGGAGTCATTTTATTTTTCAATACTTTCTCCATTTAATACGCCAATGCATTTTACATACTCGGTCATGCAAATAATTTATTACTCAATGACAAATAAAAGGGTTTTCACTGCAGCGCTAGAAATAGAAAGGTTTATGAACCCGAAGCGCTCGATAGTTTTCCATAAAGTGTGCAGGGTTTTTTTTTTGTTACATACCTACATTATATTATACCTACGTACCTAAATTAGATGGACACATGCAATAACAGTCTTTAAACATCTGATAGGCACTACTACTAAAGATTTTGGCGGGCAACGTTTTTAAGCGCCGCAGGCGAAAAAAACTAATTTATACGTAATATACTGTCAAAATGGTATTATTATTTTTCCTTCCTTTATCTGCCGTACATAAGCAGTACACAGTTTTTTTACCCCCGCAGGAAGTTACTGTGTTGTACTTATTAATAATGTTTTATTTGTGATAGGTAGATTAATGATATTAATTAGTAATATCATACAATATCCACAGACGTTGAAGATGTCAGAAGGCGAATCCTAGAAAAGTAAACCCAAATCTTATGTAATAGTACAAAACTCTCATTATCCAGAATTTATGTTATATTAAGAAACTTCGTAACAAAACACTACAATATCTTATTATTGTTTGGGAAAAAAGTGTGTTCGACATGTTAAGTTTCTTATTAAACTTTATTTAAAAAATGTGAATTATTAATGTAATGATTTTCATAAAAATTCCGAACCGGAGCGCTATTTTTAATTTTTCCACAAGACGGACGGTAGTCGCAAGGATTTAACGAACCGAAGCTGTGCTCCTGTGTATTCTGGTGAACTTAGAGCACTGGTTTTCAGCGCTAATGTTTAGAATATAAATGACGATTATTTCACAATTTTACAAACAAGACGTAATGTCATATTAAATTTTAACGGTGTTAATTACGCAATCAATTATTGATGGAAAGACATTGTATTGATTGAAATAAAATAAAGAATATAATATACTCGTAGTTGGTAGGTACTTATTCCACGTACCAACCTATCGTGTTTTATTTTAATTAATGAAATTTAATATTTGTTATAAATTTTCTCATGGCGCAAGATTAAAACGGATGCTTTTAAGAATATAATAATTATCATCTTGATAATTATTATATAAAAAGAAAGTATTGATAAGATAAGTAATATATGTAAACAATGGCAACACTGCGATGGACTGTTTCGAATCGCCTTTTCCAGTCGACACCTGTCGCTCAGTTCTGATCTGCCCACTAATTTTGTGGAGCGCTATATAATTTAAATTACCTCATAGTGTCGGCAAACTTTAATTTGGATTGTGTACCTAATACAAATACATTTCGTCATCATTATCATAGCATGAATTAAAATAGTCTATGTTTTTATTAAAATGTATCCCTAAAATACTGCACTCGAAAAATTCTCAATATTTCACATACAGAGGTTAAAAATATTAGTACCTAGGTACCTACCTGTATTTTGTAACAAGAATCCTGTAAATTAATGTCAGCATTTTTAGAAATATCTTCAATATAACACGCACTGTGTATGATATTATATTTTTTTATTCACGTATAATGACAAAATCGTACTATAAGTATAAGAAAACAAAATTTGGTTCATCCTACCACTTTTGATGTATCGTGCATGGAGACGGTAGGTAGTGTGTATGTAAATGTTACAGTAAATCAGAATTAATTGAATGAGGAAGTCGCTACCTACCTACTCTAAGGCCCGTTTCAGACGGGACACCGGTGTCGCGCTCGATATAATATTAGAGACCTTTGTATTCGAATAAATGGGCCTTTGTATTATGTTTATGAACGCCCCAGAGCTAATGAGTCAACGCATAATTTTTCTTTCTAAATTAGAACATAAAACTAGCTGCAGTAATAAAAACAAGTGTATCGGCGGCTTGAGAATGTAGCGGCTGGCGGAAAATTGTACCGGACACGCGTTGACTCATTAGCTCTGGGGCGTTCATAAACATAATACAAATGCCTTTTTATTCGAATACAAAGGCCTCCTATATTATATCGAGCGCGACACCGGTGTCCCGTCTGAAACGGGCCTAACATTGTATAATATTTTTGTACTACATACTATGTCGCATGTTTATATTCCACACGAATGGTTTTCTTCTCTTTTAAAAACAAAATTATTTGTTGGTATACATACAAGACACAGTTACTAAAATTACATATCGTCATAGTTTAATATGAATTCTTATTTGTCGTGGCCTCGTTGATGAGGATTGCGAACAGAATGATTTTGATGTCGGCTACCATTCTCCTTCCCTTTCTTCATTTTGATCCGAAGAGTTTTTAACTGTGGAAAATTTATGTGACTTTGTCATTCGATTTATATAGATCGAAGGAGTTATTATGAACCCGCTCCGACTTTCTATTTTACCAAATATTACGAGTTTTTTTCAATTTTTCGAGCTTTTATTGTTTAAATAGTGAGATAAATATGATATTCTCAAGTCATCGGAGGTGCTTCTCAGTGATAACCGGAATAATATATTCAGTCAAAAAGGTTGAAGTATCCACTTATAAGCTCGTGGTGTCCTCATACTAGTGTGTCTTAAGATATGGCGGAGACATCCAACTCAGAAGTCGAGACTTTCGAGCTTTGGTCAGATACTAGATCTCACTGTCATACAAAGAGCATCGACTCGCGAATTTAATATCTTAGTAGGTAGCTCATCATAACCATAAGTGGTTGAACAACTCAGGGCGGGTATTAGCCTCTTCCAAAAACTTCCACCATCTTCCTCTATCCGATGACAGTGTCCTTCAGGTGTTGATACCGCCCAACCACCGGTGTTTGGGCCTGAAAATTGACCTCCGACCGACTATCTAAGATTGAGCACTGTTTACTAAGTTTAACGGATGCGAAAATACATTATTCTTGGAAGAGGTTGTAGAGCTCCAGGTTATACCGAATATGCCATTCTTCTTCTACATTCTAGTAGGTACTTATTTTAATTCAAATCTCTGAAATCCTTTCGAAGGTTTTATTAACCCCATATTGTTTAAATATTTTTTTATGAAATGCATACCAATTTGATAATTATCGTTTATTTTTATAGAATAAACAATATTATAATGAAACACATACATTAAAATGTTTGCTACTTGTTTTGATCATTGTTGATAAAAGCAATCAAATTTTTTCAATTTATGTAGTTCGTGCCTGAATACTTATTTCATAATTTACGGATATGAGAATATACAAAAAATAAAACTCTTAAAATATATGTTTACACTCGTTTTATGGTGATAGGTTTGCCGAGATTTTTAGCGATGTATAAATCCTGTTCAAAGTGAGGAGTGGCCTCTAACACCAACTCGCCTCATGGAAGTGTTGAACCAATATTTCATCCAAGTGAAAGGTTTAATCGAGACAAGCTTTAACTAAATTTTAATATTATCATATCCAAAGAATATTTATTTACACTTCGTCATTGTTCGCGCGGCTGAAAAACACCTGTACCTGCATTTTTTTTATTCAATAAACACATCTCCCACTCATTGAATTTTTGACAAATATTAATTAATATTCATTTTTTTTTATTTAAAACTTGTCATCGTTGTTATTAATATCAATAATATTATATTACATGAGTCATTTATAAAAACAAACGAATCAATTTATTATATTGTATAAAATAATTTTATAAACTGAGAAAAAACATTTGAAAGTAGGTATTCTATACATACCACGTAGAATTACCAAGACAGTTACGATTTAATGAATTTTTATAACATAAACAACATAAAAAGGTTGTATAAACTATACTAATATTTATAACGTGGTTCGAAGTTTTGACTAATATTATATTATTAAATTCACTTGAGGACTTTTATGAATGTACTCGTATATTAAATAATTATATATCTGTCTTTTCCATTTGAGGCTTTTAATGAACTTTATCACATCGACTTTATTAACAGCCTCAAATGGAGATGGGCTAGACACATTGCTAGAAGAAGAGATAATCGTTGGACGAATTTAGTCATCCAGTAGTATCCAAGAGGTATAAAACGTCCGCAAGGTAGACCTAGAGGCCGCTGGATCGATTAAATGATAAAGTTCTGCGGAAGTACGTGGCAACACAACGCATAGGACCGAGAGAAGTGGAAGCAGCTTGAAGAGGCCTTCATCCAGCAGTGGATAGATTCATGATGATGATGATATCTGTCTTTTAATCGGTTGAAACAGACTTTTCACCTACTTTCCATGTGCTCATAGTCATAGAGCAAGGTACAAAGGTGTTTATGTAGTGTGAATGCATTGTTTAAATATATATAAAATACATAAAAAAAAATCACGGTCCTGGTTGTTTATCTTATGCTGAATTTAGGTGAAAAAGCCATGTGTCAAATGTGTACGATTTACATGGTTTATAATACTGATCTCCACAGGAATCTAAAGGACTATTTATTTACTCTTGTTAGAAATATTCTAAAACTCCTGGGTCCTATTTATTGTGTACCTAAGTGTAGTTAGTTAAATATAATTACAGGTGTAACCAACTGATCGGGTCAGATCTTGACTCTTTGGTGCCCCGAGTATATAATGTTTTGGAATTCGGGTATAATAGTTCATATATTTTTAAAATTAATACTAGAATATAAAATTGATCAAAATTAGTCACTGATGAAAATATTAGAGTGTATATATTTTGTACATTTCGAAACGTTATTTATTTCAATAATGCTTTTCATTACAACGTAGACAATATGTAATTTAGTTCTGTGACCTACATATTTTAGTGTTATGTATATAAATAAATATAAAATAAAAAATAATCTAAAAATATATTGGGTTCGCTTTGACCCATGGTTCGGCCCTTGGTTACAATAAATTTATTGCATGTAATTGATTATCACAAGCTTCTCGCTTGTATGGAAATATATTTTTAAGAGCAAATAGAATCATACTATAAACTAACGTGTTGGCCATTATTTGAGCAAAGGATCTTATTAAGTCGATATTGAGTCAGAGAACAGAAAAAAACCGAAACATGATTCGTTAATCGGCGCCTCCATAAAATCAATCACTACCAACAATCTTCTATTTTTATTGTTCTGTTAAAGATACCTGTATAATATTATATTCAGGAACACGCATTCGATTTCAGGTTTTTTGCCAAAAACAAAACTTACTTTGAAACGAGTTCTGTTGGTTTTATGGTTATGCATCGAAGGTCACAATCTTCAGTTAACTTGGTATGACGGTCGATAATATTATTATGATAAGATGAATAAATTGAAAGTTGTAGAATAATAGCGAATAAAATACTAATTACAGTTAATTCGATTCATCAAAGTCGTCTAAAAATACCGACATCTGACAATATTGACGAGATCATAAATTTAAACAGAATAATTACAAGATAAAAAGAACTTTTTATATACCACGTTTTAAAATTTTCGGTTGAATCATATAAACTTGACAATTCTATGTATTAATAAATACTTTTTTTGTACTTGATAGAAATACTGAATAAATATTATAGAATACTGAAATGTCATTTTGACATTTCATATTGATTTCCATAGTAACGGGCGTATATATTAATAATTTAGTTGCTAGGACCCCCTTAGCAACCAATAATAGTGAGTAGTAAATATTACTGTTAAAGATTTTTTTTTTGAAACACACAAAACAGATTTAACTGAAAATGAACTCAATTCTGCTTAAAGATGGCCAAAAGTATTAAAAGGATGCATTGTCGTCGTGTTCTGATATATTCTAAAAGTTTCAATTGTCTAGCTAGTCGGGAAGTTAGTTAAAATCTTCAATCGTCCAATAAAAATCTTGGACAAACAATAAAAAAATTGTACTGGACACACAAGAAAAAAATTGTACCGGACAAACAAGAATACGAGCTAATAAAACGTGGTAAAAATAGTCAATAGCGGTGACGTCCGAAGGGTTGCACTATACTTTTCAATTTACATTTTTTCTAACTTGAGACTACTCGATTGCCATTTCTCAAAAATTTTGAAATTCTCATTTTTTTCGACATTGTTAATGAGAGACCGAACCGGGTGGCTGAATATGACTTTTGAAAATTGAAAAAGAAAAGGATTTTTTTAAAAGGAAAGCTTAATAATGAAAATCTCAATAGAAGAAGAGAAAATTGCCAAAACCATAAAAATTTAATACCTTAAAAATATCGAGAATTCTGAAAAATTACGAGAATCGACTATTCTTTAATTCTCAAATTTAGAGAATCAAAAAAGTTAAGAAATCACAAGCCTAAAGATAATGCAATAAGACAAAAAGGACATCCGACACCACTTGAAATTCATACGATCTCTGAAATGAGGAAGTAATCCACATCTTTTGCATACAAAATAGCACTTACTTGAACTGAAACTTACTTCAGCGATTTTTATAGAAAACGAACAGTAGGCTCCATCTGGAAGAATAATTAAGATCTATGAATAATAAACCTTCATATAAAATTCAAAATTATCTAAGCAAGTGTACCTACGTGTAGTGTTTGTTCGTGTAAGTGTCACTTTAAAATCGTGTTAGAAACCTGATTGCTTCTGCACGTTTAATCACGGATGAATAATACACGTAATTAAATCCACTGCACTATATCATAAAGGGATGTGTATCGTTGTCATATTTAATTAAAAGTACCTTCATATAATAACATGTAGGTACATCGCGCTTTAATTATAGGTATATACTTATATGTACTTACATATTATCTAGTACATTGATTATGTTGCAATGTAGGTAATATTTGCAGTTACCTACTATATTATTTCAAAGCTTAGAATGTGGCAGGGTTACAGAATGTGTGGAAAAATAATAAATTTAAATGAAATACAGTATAGAATCAATACATTTTTTTAATAGTATTCTTTGAAGTAATTTTGTAAAAATAAATAAGACGAACCCTCGAATGAAAAAAAAACAATATGAAATATAAATTAATAATACTACGAGGAATTTTGTAAACCATCGTCTTATATTTTTAACCCAGCAACCACCCATGAGGTTCGACAGTCAGTTAGTAGTGTACTACTAGTAGTAAAATAATCGAAAAAAGGTCAAAGCCTTGAGAATATCACCTACATATTATTATATATTATATTGTTGGGACTCTTGCTTACGTAATATTGGATCAATCATAGGGTATTGGAAAAATATTACCCAAAGACACCTCTGTAATAGATTGGAAGGGTGCTTCTCATTCGTTATGCCCAAAAGGGTTAATGGAGATACGTGGTGGGTAGTGACGGAAAAATATGGATATACTAGCAGTATCAGCCGGCGTTGCCCGGGAGTGGAATGGTTTAATATTTGAAATGAATTTGACTACGTCGCCCGCACCTCCCCGGCTCGGTTGGCTCCCTACTGATTAGCTATTGTAATAACACAATTATTTGCCATTTGACCTCCGATCGAGCTGAAATAAACGCCAATATGTTTTAAATGTACACATTCTAGCGACATTTTCATTAAAATGGGGGTTGCAACATTAACTTATTTCAAGGCCCTGTACGCGGCGGCTCGTCGGCCTCCGTCTACTCTTAAAATTTTGTCGAAATCTGACTGCGCGTGTGGATTTGTATAAAGAAAAACCACATCCAAATATTTTCTTCAAGTTATAGTATAAGATAGGACGTTAATAAACGGTATTTTATTTTGTTTTAAATTCTATGTTAGGTTCCTATTATAATACTACAATGACATCTTTATTAAATTAATACATGATTTTCGTTATATGAAAGCCTTATTCTGTGAAATCTTATCTTATTTTCAAATCTAATTTTACTACTGATTCTAGAGGCCGCCGTTTACTAAAAAAATACTTGTTTTGTTTTATCTCCTTTCTATATTGACTTCCAACAGCGATTGTTTAAACCCAATAAGAATAAATGTATCTTCTTCTCGTATTTTACTCTATACTCTCTTCCTAGTTTGACTAACCGAAGAAGTGCATATTTTTGTTTTTATGGGATGGTCAAAAATCAACAATGTGTTTTCTGGGAAAGGAAAGGTTGTAACGCCTATTAGTAAGTTGGTGTTCATCATTTGAAAAATATTTATATACCGATGACACGTATTTCGTTCACATAGTAAAATATATCAAGCAAAAGTTACACTTTTTATGGTTTCGTCGTGCAATGAAATTGAATACATATGCATTTAATTCGTATGCAAACCAAACCAGACAAAATTGTGTGGAGGGTTCAGAGATCGGTTCTTATTGACGAATGTGAAAATTCCAGCTGATGATGTAATTGACAGTAAACTTACGTAATGGCGAAGTGTCACTAGTGTCAGTCCTATAATATCAAATTAACGCTATTTGTATGCTGAGAATAAAAAAAACGTCCCATGTGGGATAATGACTTTTTCCCAAACTGCCTTGAATAAGAGCATGCGGACGAGAAAATAACACACTAGTTCGAATCCGTTTGAGATTTACATGCGAGAAAAAACTTATGTGAACGAAACACATGCCATATACATAATTTTCATATATGGCGAGCACCAAATGATTTATAAATATTTATTATGAATGAGCACTTGAAACGCCTACGATGGCCGAGTGGCTTACGCGTCGGATTATAATATGTTGGGTCCCAGGTTCAAATCCTGCGTCTGGCAAATACACATATTGTTTTTCAATTTGTGTTTGTAGTCAGAGTATGGACCTGATAGTTTGAGCAAGTGGCTATCATCCACTTCTCATAAAAACAAAAGTCTGTTAATATAAACCTCTAGGTGCTATGTGGAGGCCCATATTATGATCTTATTAGAATCGGGTATGGTCAAAAAAAGAGTAAACGATGAAACCCTTAATTGCATGGTTTTACCTTTCAGCAAAAAACTGTACCATTCTTTATATTTTTTGTGTGAATGCGGTTTCATTTAAAACCTGCAGTTCTCTGCAACAGACAGAGTATGCAGGCAAAATAGTTATAGTTTTTATTCACAGATACCATTACTAGTTTATAATATTAAATGTGTTCGATTAGAAAAGTAATATACACAAGGGTTGCCATCATGCATTTAAGGGTTAAAAGAAGAATACATTAATACATTATGTATTCACGGAAAGAGCGTCTTTGCATGTACTGTTAGTAATGATAATAATCACCACAAGCTCGAGGTTTCGTGTCATTGCATTATTAGATTAGATTACAGCCTGTAACAATAAATTCATCCATTGACGTTTCTGCCATCGATTGATAATTGAAATGTAGTAACCGCAGTGGTAAGTACCTTTCATTGTGTAAGCGAAATTATACGCAGGCATTGTGTGGCGCGTTGCGTTATGGATAAGTGGTAAATAATACACAAGATGGCGGATCTATAGGCAGGTACAGGTTACTTTGAATTGTATTAGATGTAAACTCGCGGGGAACTATTATAATGCACATGACAAACAATCGTAGGGGCGACAAACAATAAACACGCGGTTGGCTGTTTGTTGCATTGTGGATGTGCTTTGTGGTTTGACTATGTAATGTCATTGTTGACTGTATCAATTATTATTAGCTTATAGCCAGAATATCATGAGGTTATTTTTAAATAATGTGGGAACACTGATCGAAATTATGTATTATACCTACACTTTTCTTCAAAACATTTTGTTAAACGTGAAATATAAGTCTCGTTTTTCTTGTTGAATTTATAAAAAATAATACTATCGACCGAGGGAGAAGAAAAAATGGTGATTTATATCAATACGGATTACATCCAAAGTTGCCAACTTTCCGTTTTTCTTATGAAAATTCAGATACCTATCGCATTTATGACTAGACATCTAGCTTGAAAAAATCGTATCTTGTGAATGAAGTCAAATCTAGCATTCTTTGGAAAGCTTAAAAATTCAAATTAACCTGATGGCCTTTATACCTTATGCTTATAATATCTTACCTATATAATAAATGTTATATGCAATATTTAAGTGATGACCAATCCTCGTACCTGCATTAATTTATTTTTCATTGTACGACTAATATTTTATTATTTTTTATGAAACAATGCATTTTATTATTCTTAACTCTTTGATTTCGTGAAAATAATGACTTAAGTTTTGAAAAATTTCTAGTTATTTATTTTTATTTTAAGATAAACTAGCATTTTTTCTGCCATATAATTTATTTTATTATTCTGTCTGACATTTTGTTGGCAACACACTTTGTAGTAGCCTGGGGTGTGTCTTGGCCCCCTCATCACTTGAAATCGTCGTCTCCAATCCAGCCTATCCTTCACCATTACAAGCCGACGCGGTAACCGCACGGCCATCGTGGGATAGGTATTCCGTTTACCAGATGTATTATGTGACCAGCCACAATGATATGACTGTATTTCTATGACGTTCTTATTAATATCTAATATTTCAGCAAAATAATCCGCATGTATATATTTTTTATTAATAAATACCGTCATGTGCGTATGTCTTTGTTGTGTAGAGTCGAACTTCCTCGTAATCTTAATCAATCATCGGACAGTCATGCGTTTAATAAGTCGTCACTAAACTCATTCAGCGACAAAAATGTGGGAAAACATTCGAGTCTCCATTCCTAAGCGTTGTACGCAAGACATATTATGATATTATATCATTTATACTTACTTATAGAGGTGTCTGATGGTGAAGTGAGCAGTGAACGAACAACATTCTTGGCATAATTATTGTGAACGCACATCGGATCAATATTGATGAGTGCTACTCGACTTCTCTGTACATAGCACAACCCAGCTGGAGCCAGAATCGCAGTGTATCTCAAACATTTATAATTTGACTTACTCGGAACATTAACTAATCCATGTATTTATCAGAGCTCACTACTGGTATTCAAATTCGTGATTCAAATTTTATTATTTAGACAAAATAAACATTAAAATGTAAGTTTAAGTTCACAGCATGACATAGAAATACAAAGAGAAAATTTCATAGTAAATAATATGATACGTATGTGTAAAATAAAACATAATTTGAAATTTTATAAAATGGCGTAATATGAAAAATATTACAAATAAGTACATCGCGTGAACAGAATACATCTTAAGAATTTAAAAACAATGTTTATCTACATTAAAAAACAATGTTAGTGTTACCGATTCAGTTTCGAAACTAGCATGTAGCACATTATGAAGAAATAAAAAGTACCTATGTCCATATTAAATATGGGTACATTTTTCACATAGTATGTAGTTTTAGTTTCAAAATTTTATTATTAAAGAAAATCAGATGCGAGTCCCTCCATTATACATACGATACGAACGACTTCATAAAGTTCATAGAAAGAGAATATATTTGCCTACGTCATCATTATTAGTTGGGTTCGATCCACTGCTGGTAACTCGATGAAATCCTCTCATAGCTTTTTCCATTCTTCGCGGTCGAAAATTCTTCGTTGCCACGCATATTCATCAAACTGAATAGAGCAGTCCGTCGGTAGCTGATAGAGAAGGGTGAGACGCGAAACTCAGGCGCCTTATAACGAAACAGCTTTGGATACGACAAAGACATACTATTTCTAAACACGTTATGACAACCGCTGGACTTAATAATATAGTCATATGCGTATTGGTAATCAATCAATATATTATTATCTTTTCATTGATAGATACAAAACACTTTAACAACCCTAGCATCTCGAATAAATCCATGAAGAATTGGTGCGAAAAATTGAACCAGTTTTTTGTTTAAAAAAATGTCAAAGAGATTCTCAGCGGATATGATATTATTGTGACGATGCTGGTGAATTGATTCTGCAGTGATTCAGCAGGAAAAAAATGGCTTATTTCCAATCTCAACAATGCACTTTGCTCATGCAATATTCAATTAATTAAAAACGACCACTTTGTTATCTGTAATTGTGATCAGAAAACCGTCATTCATATTTTACATTGTGACAATCTTACTTTGCAAAGAATGCAATTATTTCGAGACTGCAGTGTCAACGAGAAAATCTCATCTCCAAGCGAAGCTTTTCGTTGAACGAATAATCTGTCGTCAACTTCGTACATCTTGTGTGAATCTTTATTTTTCATTTTACCTACAACATGCTTCAGATAAATCCAAGACTACTACTTTGTTGCGTATCCTTATCACATAATATAGTAGCCACCAACTGTTTGACACTTACTAGTGAGTAGTTGAATAGGGCGACATGAAAACTCGTCTTCTAGCAAACTCGTTTATAATGAACCGGAATATTATAATATTATCTACATCAACACGTGTTTCGTTCGTGGATTTTGAACTGATTTCATCAAGGTATAGGACACAATTAATAAAATAAAATTATTAATTAATGTCATCGGTATAGATGCCTTTTCACTTCTTGCTTTTTACTTAATCGTATTTAGATAATTCAGTACTATTTGACAATCTCGTAACTGTAAAATTTCCACGAAAATTCAGTAATAAACGTAAAATTTAGATAAATATACCACCTCAAATTAAATACATACCACCTTAAATATTGATTATGCGATTAATGTATTTGTGTATAAATCTTAGAACCCGCACTCTATAGCGTCGTGGTTCCCAGGTTCGAATCCTGTGTCTGACAAGTACACATATTGTTTTTCAATTTGTGTATGAGTCAGAGTATGGACCTAATAGGTTGAGCAAGTGGCTGATATCCATTTCTCGTAAAAACAAAATCTGTTAATACAAACTTCCACTCTGTGGATGTCCATATGATCCTACTAGGATCGGACATGGTCGAAAATTTAATTTAAAATGGCCAATGTTCGAGATAAATCTGTTATCTGCGTGATCTACTTACTAATTAATTACTGTTACAATTTTAATTATTAAGTTATCACAATAATTTTATTTTACTACTCTCTGGATTTATCTGAATATCAAATAAACACTGATAAATGTGGAATATTGTGAGTATTCAAACTGGTTAATAATAAGGAAAGAAATAACGATTGGTATCTGTAGTGAGGAGTCAAAATGATTGACTGCAAAAAAATATTCATGGTAGTGGATAGCAAAGAATCAATGTATCGAGCCTTGAAGTCATATTGAGTCAATTACTTCTGCCTTCTGTCAATCAGACTGCAATTACTGTACTATTCTTATTATGGTAAAAGCAGAGATATCCAACGATGAAGCACCTGTCGCCTAACTAATGCAAAAGGGCAACACCTTCTTTTAGAAAGGGATTCAACAATCAGCTCCATTCGAGTAAGAACGTAGAAGTGAAGATAATCAAACTAGTTAGCCTATACTAGGAAGTCAATAATATTACAAAGAGCAAACGGCAAACGTATCCAGATGATTTGTATAATAATAATAATTTTAAATTACATTTTGGGTTGGCGTTGCAAGGCTGACTGAAAATTTAATACATTTTACTTAACCTTTACCACTCTGTTCTGCTACTCTGATTAAAATTCGGGACTTTCTTGAAAATGTTTAAAGTAGAAATTTTGTGATATATATATTTAAAAATAATTTATTACTGTTCCAGTAAGTGAGAAACGTCAATAGAATTGGCTGTAGTATTTGAATATCTAAAAAAAACCGTATTTTTCAAAATTATGAATTTGAAAAGGGCTTCATTTATTTTTGGACATCATATTTGATCATTCGTATGGCCATTATTGATGAGATGAAATTTTGGTACACTTCGCTAAAAATATATATATATATATATATAATATATTGGACTTAAATAAACTAAAAGTATTACGTATGCTTTCAATATATTTTATGGTTATTATTTATATTTATACGCAGTAATGGTGATATTATAGGACCGGGACCGGTGACAGTGGATAGCGGTGATCATTTGCACAGTGGCGCGTTTATTTGACGTAAATGACGCATTCGATTGATCACAAAATTTAAAAAGGGGCCTCCGAAGAGTCACGGAAGTTATTAAATGTATGAAAATGTATATTCCTCTCAAACTGTGTGTAAAATATTCTTCTTCTTCTTCTACCATGTCCGATCCTAATATGATCATATGGGACTCCACATAGTGTAGGTTTGTATTAACAGATTTAGTTTTTACGAGAAATGAATGTCAGCCACTTGCTCAACCTATTAGGTCCATACTCTGACTCATACACAAATTAAAAAACAATACGTGTATTTGTCAGACCCAAGATTCGAACCTGGGACCCGCGACGCTACAGGCCGACCCTTAAGGTGAAGTCTTTACTGAGCCGTTTTTAAAGAGGCACCTAGCGGAAAAATACGAAGCTTGCAATTTGAGATTTTTCTTGATAATTTACAATTTCAACTGTATTAATTAATAAATATGTATCTGAAAACATTAAAAAGAAAAATATTTTTGGTACTGTTCGGTTAAAGCGGATACAGCGACATTTTGAAAATAGCCGGTAAACTGGATTATTTGTTAGGTTAACCTAACCAAACCTAACCTAACCTAACCTAACCTCACCCAACCTAACCTAACCTAAACTAACCCAAACTAACAAATATTCCAGTTTATCGGCTATTTTCAAAATGCGTTTTCCGCTGTATCCGCTTTAACCGAACAGTACCATATTTTTTATTTTAAGTCAAAGATAAACTTACAATTGTAAAAAATGTAATAAAATGTGAATTTGTTGAATCGGACCGCACCCTATTATTACATATATTTTATGGTCATATTTATTATTAAAATTTAGTTTATTAAGTTTTCTAAGCATTAAATCTCTATCTATTTTCTATCTAAATCATTATCTATTTTAAAAAACATCGATTTTTATAAAAAATATAAATGTGTAGGGGAGCGTGGGGTAATGAGAGCTTGCGGGTAATGGGAGCGACTGCAAAACAGGTACCATCTAACACTAAAATGACTCGGAAATAACCAAAACATCTTCGTCAATCGTCGGCTAAGCCCGTCGATCGCTGTCGGCTGCTTGGTGGCACGTGCACGCGCGTGGCGAGTGGAAGTGTGTTTTGGGCTAGGTGCTTATATCAATTTACAATACATAAACATCAACGTAAGTACTTAAAATTTTACTTATTTTATCATATTTTGTGTCCATTGTATAGCCAGATACATGTATTTTTGTTTAGTAGTTTCAGAATCAAGGTTTAAAATGGTTTGGTTGCGTTATTTATCAACCTTCAAAGTGGTTGACATTCGGGTAATTGGAGCCTAGGTGGCTCCCATTACCGCTATATAAATTTCACACCTCTTTTACTAGTAGAAAAGATTTTAATTGTTCCAGATGCCCAGAAATAGAAAGCTGACGACTTTCAAGGCTGGTTGGACGGTGACTTCGTTGGAAAATGCTCTCTGAAACCAGAAAGATTATATTTGTGTTTTTGGCTTAGTTTCATAACATGACGTGTTGATTCTTTTGATATTTTTAGTACTAGAGCATATTTTTGTTGAATTACATTAGTAAATATTCAACATTTTATTGTACCTTTGTCTGTTATAATGTGTATAAGTGTTTGTAAGCATATTAAAATATGAAGCTCCCATTACATATTTGGTCAATTTTTGGCTCTCGTTTTTTTTGTACCTTAGTTATAGAATTTTTGAGTGGAAATTGCAGTAATATTATTACTATGTAACCAAAGGACTCATTTCAAGTCTTAATAATAAACGATTAGAACATTTTGTTACTTTTTTACAACAATTTCCTTAGTAGGCTCCAATTCCCCTTGCTCCCCTATAACTTGAAATCCTTTTTATTTATATATTAATAATACATTAATAATATAATACCTATTGTAACCTTAAGGACTTTAGGTTATTTTTGTAAGACAGACAGAGGGTCTTGACTCTAGAGAGAGTATATTATGTTTAGGAGTGAATTTACTATGTGGTCACAAGGTTTTAAGGTTGTTTTTCGTCGTATGGGGCCTCACAATCAATCAGTGCGTCGGGCCTCTACGTCACTAAATGTGCCACTGCATTTGCAATATCTGGCATTTGATGAATATCGAAACATATAGTGTCGTGACTTATCATAGTATAGAAACGTTACGAAAGGCAAATTTAATCATAACTTCTTCGAAGTAACTATAGGTTTCGATTTCAATAGCGCGAAACTGTACCTACTCGTAGGTATTAACAGACTTTTGGAAGGATTTATTATTAGGGTCTATGCACGAAATAAGTATTGTACGAGGGTTGTCCAAGAATTAAAGACCTCTATTCATTTTTAGCGACGCGGATGTTATTTCTCAAAAGATGGCAGCACTAATGTGGAGGGTAGACTTCCCTCTCCAGAACGAGTGGTGAGCCGGCTCGGTAGATGCTTCAGTATGACCTTTGCTTCCGTTTGAGATGGATGCTCCGCTGTCGAATCCCGCCGCCTGCGAGGTGCGTTCAATCATTCGGTTTCTCAACCAGGGAGGAGTCCACCCTGTTGAAACCCATCGTCGTCTTACATCCAATTATGGGAATGTAATGAACCAGCGGAATGTCAGGAAGTAGTGTACATACTGAGTTTTCGAGTGGTAGAACGAGTGTTCATGATGAGGAGCGGAGAGGAAAGACGTCCTCGATTGGTGACATTTTGTTGAAGAAAATCAATGATAAAGTTTGTGAAAATCGCCGTCTGAGAGTCAGTGAGCTCGCAATTTTGATCCCAGACATCAGTAAGTATAGCATACAAACGATTTTGAGGGAAAAATTGGGGAATGCAAAGGTGTGCTCGTTGGGTGCCCAAAATGCTGACGGAAGCTCACAAACAAAATCGTGTGAAAAGCGCTTAGGTCTTTTGAAACCTTTTGGACTCATTCAAATGGGATATCCTCCGTCATCCTTATCATAGACTTGGCGCCGAGTTATTTCTATCTTTTTCTTCACCCAAGCAACATTTGGCCGTAAAACACTTCGAGGCCGACGAGGACGTGGAGGAATAGGTGAGAACATTTTTGAGGACCACTTCGGCGGATTTCTATGACAAGGGAATCAAGGACCTAGTGCATCGGTCGTAACGGGGACTATGACGAAAAATAGTGGGGATATGTATCTAAAATATCGTATGCTTTTTTATAGAAATAAAATTTTCCTTTTTTTTTTTTTTTAATAATAAAGGTCTTTATTTCTTGGACAACCTTCGTATAATCTATATAAATTTAATACATAAAACATGCAAATTTGACTAAACCTCAGGATTCGATTAATCTAGACGTGGGCGTGCTATCCTGCTAAAAAGGGGGGCGTTGATTATTACGTCGAAAGCAATTGAATCATTGGGATTTAATTTGCATGTTTTACATTGGAACATTAGACTTCAATCCCAAACCGAATGGTTTGTAAAATAAATATTATTCATACCACTATTTTTGTCTGACATTATTAATTTCGGAAAATTGTGATAGATTATGGTTAAATTCAAAAGTATTTATATTGTGACCACAAATCGTGACTAAGGCCCGTACGCAATGTAGCGAGGAGTCTTAATAATATGATAATCCATGTCCTGTATTGAAACTATTTAGGATTATTTCCAAAAAAGACTTCTTGGACGATAATGTTTCGAATCCAGATGTAAAGACTAATATAAATTAGTAACATTCCAAATTTGGAATTAAAATCACTACAATATCACAAAACTAAAAAAGGATATAATTTTATGCCAATTGTTTATTTCCTTCATTTTTTGCGATTTCGCATAATGGTAATTCATAATACTACATCATCATCTTAAGATGATCATATGAACCTCCACAGATTAGAGGTAATAATCATTTTTTTACGAGTAATGGATGTTTGCCACGATATGTGGATTTTCCAGATCCGGGATTCAAACTCGCGAATCATGACAAGTCACCACTCGGACATCATGATCATCATCATAAGTGGACCAACAACCCAGGGTGGGTCCTAGACTCCTCCAAGAACTTCCTTCATCTCCCTCTATTCTGGGTCAGTGTCCTCTATGACGTGTCTTTGCCGGCCGATGTCGAATCTCCGTTGACACTATCGAACAACCGGATTGTGGGTCTGCCAACCGATCGACCTCAAATCGTCCGATCTATTATCCAGGGTTTTCCTCGGCGGTTAATTTTTTCTAGATGGTCCACCCATCGGATCCTGCCAATTTTAATGAATTCTGAGATAAATTTTCTAATTCCTATCCATTATTGATTATATGTATCTGACATGTAATTTTGTAGGAAAAATTAAAACAGAGTATACCTAGCATTATTTAAAAAAAAAATAACTACAATAAAGCTTTCAAAATATTGCTGCGTACCAAAACGATAGAAATGCAATCGTAACCTAAAGGCAAGAGTAATTCTTTATGACGGAACCAAAAAGAAGTTGTTGCATTTTTATTATATTGTGATTGAAAAGACTAACATTTTCTCAATATAAAAGCTAGCTTTTGTTCCATCTTCTTTTTAATTATCCATTAAAACTAACTAGGTTTTACGCGAAGTGTAGGCATCGATATTACACCACTTATTATCAATTAAAGCCTCACCATACCCATCCCATGCTGCCCTAGGAATCTGGATCTAAAATAATTACAAGATAAAAGTATCTTTTTATATACCACGTTTTTAAATTTTCTGTTGAATCATATAAACTTGACAATCCTATGTATTAATAAATACCTTTTTTTGTATTTGATAGAAATACTGAATAAATATAGAATACTAGGACCACCCCCTTAGCAAACAATAATAGTCTTTTACTTTTTACGGATTTTTTTGAAATAATTTTCCATACAAAACAGAATTAACTGAAAATGTCTAATAAGGTAATTCTGCTTAAAGATGGGTAAACGTATTAAAAGAATGCATTGTTATCGTGTTCTGATATATTCTAAAAGTTTCAAATGTCTAGCTAGTCGGGAAGTTAGTTAAAAATCGATTGCAAGATTTGTATTGGACAAACAAGACAAAATTTGTACTGGACAAACAATAATACGAGCTAATAAAAACGTGGTAAAAATAGAATAAGAAGTGAGAAATATTTCAAAGGCTCTTCAGAGTAGGTACCCGTATAAAAAAAAAACCTGTAAATAAAGATACATTTATGAGCTTTGTGCACTGTGCAGGGAGCTTTATATCGCCGACTTCATCAGGCAGAAAGACTGTGTAAAGATATAAAACACTAGAAACACCTCGATAAACTGGAAGAGGAGACCTGTTATTTGTGTAGAAAGATATAGTGCATCCTTGACACAGACAGTAAAATAATTTTGTATCAGAAAGGGTGAAGATGTTTACTTAATATGAGTCCCACATTCGGGTATTAATATGATGATTATATTATTATATAATATAAAGTTTTCATATTTAAACCCTTTACTGTAATATATACTGGCTATATTACTTGCTAGACGCATATTTTATACAAAATAAATATTTAATGAAACGTTCAAAGTTAATTAAGCTTTCAAATGCAAAATAAAAATCATCAATGAACATGTTGATAATGACATTACTACAAATATTTCATAAATTATATGAATAGAAAAGATTTTATGACAGTCGATTTGCCAGACGCGAGCATATAAAGTGCTTTGCGAAAAAACATCGTCATTTAAATATGGAAATTGATGACATTTTTTATACGGAGCGCATCTCAAAATATGACAAAAAATTGGAAAGTTAATGGCTTCGCAAAATGACAATAATTTATTAATTCGAAACAATATTATTTTCAAAAATCTGACTTAAATGTGGGTCACACAAAATCAATGTTTCAAATACAATGTTTTCCAATAAATTATTGTTATTAGCATTATTTATTGAAGATTGAAATAAACAGTAATTTATGTTATTAATACAGTCATGGACCTTGCCTAGGAACATTCTTCGTCAATAAAATTCTTCCCGAATCTCGACTACATAATTGTTCGCCTGAAAAATTCTTCGCAGCATATACTAAAGTAAACAATATATATATATATATTTTATACATGTTCACATACCTACCTATTTATAACATATTTGTCTGCATATTATCAATTTATAAAAAAAGAGTCCGTAATAATGTGGGAGGTATATGAAATAAATGCACATCAATCTTAACACGTGATAATGCATTAATTGATTCTTCTTCTTCTTATTATGTCATCCCCTAGTAGAGGTCGGCCACCATCAAGGCGATCTTAGCTTTGTCGTCTGCTACCCGGAACAGTTCTGTGGAGCTGCACTCATACCAATCACGGAGGTTCTTAAGCCACGAAATGCGGCGCCGTCCTCTGCTACGCTTACCATTGATCTTTCCTTGAATGACAAGTTGGGGAATGCTGTACTTTTGTCCTCTCATAATGTGGCCGAGGTAATGTGATTTTCTGGTGTTGATACTACGTAGAACTTCTCAGTTCTTCCCCATTCAATCGAGAACTTCAACATTTGTCACCCGGTCAGTCCAAGGAATTTTGAGGATGCGCCTATACAGCCACATCTCGAAAACTTCGTCTCCGTGACATCTCTTGGTTTAGCGTCCATACTTCCGTACCATAGAATAAAATTGAGACAGCATGACAACGTACCATACGCAGTCTCAGACCTAAGTTAACGTCTTGATTGCTAAGGAGGTATCTCATTTTGAGAAAGGCGCTCCTTGCGATCTCAATTCTAGTTTTTATTTCCTGAGACTGGTCCCATTTCTCATTGACCTATGTACCTAAATATTTATAATGGGTCACACGTTAGATTGGTTCGCTGTTAATGACAAATTTTGTGTTGGTATCTGTTGTCACTATTTTTGATACTAGTAATTGATTAATTAATTGATTAGGTAGTTCATATTTGAATTGCCTACGATTGTACCTAAAAATTGGATTAAATCCTTTAAGAATTGTGCCAAGCGTGAATTTTTGTAGTCCATACGAGGTTGAAAATACTAATAATATACGATTCGTATGTTGAGTTATTTATATAATAAATGCTATTATCTAGGAACATATTTTTTATATACCTATCTACTTAAAATACGTATATAGTTTTATTTGAAGTCAAGTGACCAAGTGATGGAATGTATATTAAAAAATCAATGATATATCACAAATCTTGCTGTCGAAAAGATGAGAGTCGCATTTGGAAGCACACATTATTATGTACATTTACGAATAAGCATTTCTGCATTGAGTCTTCTTTTACTTACTGTATCCTGTCACACCCCAGCGATGGGGCATAAGACATGCGCAATGTCGCGCCACTTCCCTCGGTATATCGCCCCACGTCTCGCACCTTCCACCATGTGAGACCTGCAGTAGGTAGATTATTTTTGTAGAACCGCTGCAGGGTGAGGGAGTGTCCAGAAGAATATTCCAGACACCGGTTAACATATTATTATTATCATCTACGACGATTATCCTAAATACATAATCGTCATATATAGGCCGTCTGTGCTTATTGCATGAAAATTTAAAGTTTCATAATTCTTTTCATTCTTTTATCTATATTATTACTTATAACATTATAGTTATAAATTAAAATAATTTTTAATCTTTAATTTGTCAATAAATATTATATAATAATAAACTGTATAATTAATGGTTATTAGTATATTAAGGTACGTCACTGACTGAAATAATGAGGATGAGGCGAGAGCGCAATTTTTAATGCAGCATGTAGAATTCTTCGCGGCGACTTGTTTTTCTTCTTGTCGTCGTCCCACGTGAAGATATGCGAGCTTCCGAAATCCAAAAATGAGATAATAACTTGAGATGGCACACTTTTTACTTCGCAATTACGCGAGACGTTAACGATTCATTCTTTATCTTTTCCATTTTCTCTTTAGTGACAACATTTATGTAACGTTCCTTCTGATAGACTTGTCATTTTTTATATTATTATACTTCTACATGCTCCCTTTCAAAATGCATACCTACACAACAATTAATTCACATGAGAAAAACCCATACATAGAAGATAAAAATACAATTTATTTAGGTAGATGGAATAATACTTATTCTTATTCTTTGTCAAGAGACTGAGATGATTTGGCTGTCGAACAGTCTATGAAGGGGTTGTCCCAACTCATCTCGGCATTCTGTGACACGCAACACCTGTGGCCATTGGGAGACCCGTGGTACTCATACATTGATGAAACTATCTGGGAAATCTAATGTTTCATTTAACACTTCAATGTGACATGTCTAAAAGACAAGACAGAGTGGACGACACAAACGGACACTAACGATCCTAATAATTATGATCGTTAAGCCATGCGCATCTTTCTGAGTAGCCTGTATTCCAACACAATTTGTTTCTGAGAGTCATTCGAGAACATGATCCAAGTATCAACCCCTATGATAATGATGGTATATTTATGAGAGATTAATATAAAAAAAATAGTTATCCACTAAAAAAGATGATACATACGATTACGTTATAAGATCTATCACTGAGAAAACGTTAATCCTTCAAAATCCAATTTATTCTGATCGCTTTCTCGTAAGCATAATTTTGTTCATGGACGTCTGATAAAATACAATGGTCTCACAATTCATATTGAGGTAGAGAAGGGATATGTTGCCCACTTTAGAAAATGCTGTATTGTGAGGTTTTGCTCAAACTACGAATTGCCGACGGCTGACGGCAGCATCGCGACGACGTTCTCCTAACGGTCGTAATAGCGTTCGTCGTACAACATGATATCTCGAAAAGGTATATTTGCCCTGTAATTCTAACAAACCAGCATATTGCTTATATCGCTTAATTAGATGAAGCATATTGAGTACCATTTGTTAGTATATATTAATTACAAAATTCCTTATATTAAATGAGAATGAGGAGACTTTTGGATGTGGAAGAATACGGTGTCCGGCACAAAAACGAATTGTACAGTAGGTATAGCTATAGAAAAGGAGCGGGAGCCCAAAACTTAGTTTTTACCGTGGCATCACTGAAAAAGAAGAATCTAATGATTTACACAATATAGGTACTATAATATATAATATAGTGGAATCGGATTAATACCTACTGTAAATTTCACAAACGTAGACAGTCAGGAAGGCTTGCAAATACTCAATAATAGAGTAACGGAGGCTTAAACCTAAATACTAAAAGGACATAATAATACGAGTACTTACATGTAATCAAATAATACTCTGATAACAAAATTTAACGCAGTGCCCTTGAAGAGAACACATTAAATTGTATACTTAGGTTGCATTCTGGGTGATAACTGAAATGCTGAGTCGAGAATACCATTTACACGACTGCGGAGTCAGAAAAATAATATGTAGCCACGACCTAAACCTGGGAATCGAAGAGTGGAGGCGTGGATACCCACAAAAACAACACTCAGAAAATGTGAAGCTTTCTAAATGTGAGTGTTCAGACGAATTCTCCGTATCAGGTGGAAAGACAAAGTTACAAATGTAGAGGATGAAAAAGAACAAAAAAATATTATGAGAAATAAAAACAAGAAAGTTGGCATACAATGGCCACATCATGGCATCTCTGAGGATATCAATTTCTGCATCAAATCATTCAAGGGAAGATCTCCGACGAGCGAGATTCTGGTAGAAGAAGAACATCCCGGCTGAAGAACCTCAGAGACTAGATTGAGCTCAGCACTCCATTATTTAGATAAAAGACGGATAATGAAAAAATGACCGAACTCATCGCCAACGTCTGATAACGGATATGGCATAAAAAGAAGAAGACGTTGTACAGCAATAACATAGCCGAAGTAGAAATAGACGGGAGGAATATTAGAGAGTGACAACCTAATACCAGTGTACTGAATATACACATATGAGAAAAATACAAAGTATATTTCACGCAACTGATAAGTTTTAAGACCAAAAAATATGTGTTACAACCATGGCCCCTGAAGCGGCCCCCCAGGATAGGATCTTTGGCGGGCCCCCCGACCCATCGCTATGGATATAAGCAGCAGTGTGACGCTCTACAGTAGCGTTTTCCAAATCGTGTAGATGCGCGGTCAAATTAATGTGTACCTAGGAATATTTTGTGTTTTTTTTGTATATTTTAATATATCCATTTGAATTATGGAGTTGTACCGTACAACCACATAATTTTAAATAATAATATTATTAGAAGGAAGACTTTTTTTCTATTAATGCAAATTTGTGATGTGTGTTTATTTCACTTATCTGGTCGACTCGCCTCGCCGGGCCCCCAGGCTAGAGCCCTGTCAGCCCCCCCCTTGTGGGGGCCATGGTCACAACTCACAAGCACAACGCACTACGCCTACGGTACAGAGGTAGTAAGGAATTAGGTTGAATTATTTTGACAATAAGCGCGGGGTAAGTTATCTCTATAAGAATTTTGAAAAATAAATACTAAGAATATATTTGTGAATTGGTTTAAACCCCATCATATTAGTGAGAATATAATATAGTAACTGTCATTGGATTCAAACCTCACGAGAGATAGGAAATAGATGCAGAATTTCTGCCCATAATAAATCTGTGGAATTGAACGATACGGTAAGTAGCCTTCTCTAGATTCTAACTAAAGGTAAGTAAGTAATAGCCGGCATGATCGATTACTATGCGCGGTCGGCGTAATGACGCTGCGGGTCGTGCGGGGCAGGTAAGCCAGTAATTGAATCGTACACCTGAGTGACGAACTCACGTCTCCGACTGATTCCTCCTCAAAATGCACTTCTCACGACCGGCCAGTTCTATTCCCAAAGGTTTTGCTTCACATATTATACCTATTCCGCTTCCAATATAAATGAAGTTGTTTATGGGAAAATATGAAATATTCATTTAACAAAATGTGAAATATTAAGGGCTATAAAATCGCAGGTGATGATGAAACTGAAACGGGAGTGAGGTGAAAAATTGCTCACAAGATAAATATCAGTTGCCGGATATATTTGATAATTTATAATCAGTGAGGAAGCTCAGAGAGTGAAACCAGCTTTATGCTCTGGGTTAATAGGCATTGATATGATGATCATTGATATACTTTTGGTTTGTAATATGTAATTCTATTTTATAACTAGGTATTAATCGATACACCGATATTAAATACAGAGACGACATTTTTAGCAAAAGCTTAGAAAAAGCTCGCGTCTTTGATTCAGGGGAGAATTTCCAATCTTTGCTGGAAACTGGGTGAAACGATTTTTTCTCAATATTCTTGCAATATTATTAGTATTATGTTAAAAAATATAGCACCACCGGCCTCGGCGTGGATTTTGAATAGATTTTATTGGGTGGAAAGATTAAAACATTATGATTTCCAATAAAAACCTCTTGATATGTCATGCGTTATTTCTATATTTTTTGAGCTTTTTTTGGCACGTAAAACCTATCTATCTACCTATGGGTATAATGTTGCACCTGATTATCCTGAGCGCCAGTCTTCCTGCAGACGACCACTGAGGATGTTATACAACCGAGTGCTATACAACTCAATCTGATGAATAACAGGGAAAGGTATAAAAATATCTATAATTAATAAAATAATTATGTAAGTAAAATGTCATGTACCAAATACCATATCCGATCCTATTCGGATCATATGGGCCTCCACAGAGTGGAGGTTTGTATTGACAGATTTTGTTTTTACGAGAAAATGGAAGTCAGACACTTGCTCAACGTATTAGGTCCATACTCTGACTTATACACAAATTGAAAAACAATATCTGTACTTGTCAGACCCAGGATTCAAACCCGAAATCCACGACGCAATAGGCCAACGCTTAAGCCGCGCCGCCATCGTGGGTGTAACGTAATAATATTCTTGTTGACTTTTAGATTTGATACCTATTTAAAACAGGATTAGTGATTACGATCAAAATAATATTAGTTGAGGGCATTTTGGTTGACGAAGTGGCCGAACGTGCTCGCGGTCCGTGAGATTCTAGAGAGGTGTACTAACTCTACTATAATACAATGTAACTAAGAGATGAGTCAAGTAAGTATAGAACAAAGAGGTCCAAAAGCAGGTCACGCCGTTTACAGCAATCTAGGGTCACTGCTTAGTGCTTACTCGCTCAAAATAACATTTAACACACGCCATCTTTTCAAAATTTGGAATCGTTCTCTTTAACAAAATTTCTATGAATATAATGTTAGAAAAACTAATTTGTTGATAAAAAAGTGACATAATTTAAAATTTATTTAATATACCTAAGTATATAATTTATGTGGTTTATTTTTATATTATTATCTGATCAAGTCTTTCAGTTTGATTGTAAATTCTTAAAATTTCCGATTAACTAAGTTGAAAAAAATATATCCTAGGTATTAAGCGTGGCGTACTTTTGTACTTATTTGATTCATATCTATTCGATCGTGTAGATATCAAAATCATAAAGAACTCTCGTTACATTGCATCTAAACAAAAATAAATACTAACATTACAAATAAATATTAATTTGGACAACCCTGCTCAAACCCAATTATGACCAACTAATAGCGCGTTAGCAAAAAAAGTTTCTACCAAATCGTGAAACAAAGCTTATAGTTTCGTATCAGGAATTAAAATGACAAGAAATTATTATCAAATTAACCTTTCAGCGGCTTAATCTCGTATTTAGAGCGTGAAAGAAATAAAAACTAAATTGATTTCAATTTAGTAATTTACCTGTCAAAAAATTATGACGTCTCCAAAGCTTTTAAGATATCAACATTTATATCACATACCTATCTACAATTACTAAGTATAGTTTATTTTTAAATTCAAATTACAGCCATGTTAATTATTTAAATAACAGCATGATTTAGTTTTTTTTAAAACATCATTTTTTCAAACGCCTATATAAATTTATTTATTCATGTCGAATTTAATAATTATTAGGGACTGCCGTGGTCGATCGCGCTTATAAAGCCGTGGGTCACGGTTTCGAATCTCGTGTCTAAAAAATTCGCATGTTGTTTATCTAGTGCGTGTTTGAATCCAGAGCGTGGACCTAATATTATATTTAACGAATAGTTAATAACCATTTCCGGTTTAAAAAAAAGTCCGTTGACGTTAAAGTACCTCTTCGGAATACGGCCAAGCTACCGGATTGCAGAGCCAATTAAAAAAATACATGTATCCTTCCTCCTCTTATTATGTCCCACAAGGATGACGAGAGTACCAGATGGGGACTTTGTCGAGTTTTTATAAAATACAAAAACTTCTACGTAGAGTGTAGACGGTTTTCAAGTCATTAAACATGCAATTTTAAAGTCAACATTACTGACGAACATAACTATTAAAAGCTTATACTTTGGAGGGCACAAAGAAAATCTAATCTATCAAAATAATAATATTACATTCGTTCATATTTCTGCTACTAATGTTTGAGTTCTATAACGTCAGTGCTTTGACGATATGCTAATAATATATACATAATAAAAATGTCGAAAATGCCTTTATTTAACTATTATTTAATTGAAATAAGTTTTAGAGGGGTTAAAAGGTCCCAATAAGATTTGGTATTTTAGCCTGCGACCTGCCTTACTCCGTGTCTATAACAGCTCTGTGCTATATTATTATATTTCTGCATCAGAGAAGACAACTAAGACACTGCATACTTCTAAAGAAGTAGGTACAGGACAAGCATCGGAATAGTGCAACTGTATGCCCTGAGCACTGCGCGGGTTAACCTTTCCCTTACCATGATAAAAAAATTACGCCCGTTCCCATGCCGTCCACTCAGTGTCCCGATAGAAATTTGGCATTTTAAGGCATTTTAAAAGCTAATTGATTGCTTCAAAAGGTAAAGTATGTTTTTAAATACTGTTTAGTCATCGTTTAACATTTTATTCTGTGTATATTACATGCAATTATCTTATAATCGTGTATAATATCGGACATCGATAAAAGTACGTCATATCTAAGCCACGGCGTGTCTCGGTCTGTTTTAAATGGAACAACCAACATACGCTGCCATTTCACGGAGAGTGGGGGTGGCTAATTCATCCGAAGCGAACGAGGGATGTTATTAGGTAGGATAACATCTGTGTGGACTTGCGTTATCACGTTCACCACATAAAATAATAGTTATAATTTTGCAATATCGATTCCCTATATAATTTTAAAACACTGTGATCTTATTGTATCATGTTATTAAGTATTTTTAAAAATCGTATTTTAAAACACATTAAAATAATATACTTACATAAGAACAATTAATCAAGAAAAATACTCCGATTGATCGTATAGTTTCCACTAAATATATTTTAATATCATGTTTCTTATGCTGAAATAATACACATTAATAAATATAAATAACTACGCTACTTGAACTTATACGCACGTATTAAGTCTATACCTCTAAGACTTTAGATATATCTTACCTACTTTTAGATAATTTCCCTAGTATATAAAAAAAATACTTATAATTTTGCAATATCGATTCCCTGATTATAATCTATAATATAAAAATGAATATTTGTTAGTTTGTTTGTTCGTTTTTTTATGCGCTGCCATACCGTTCATCCGATTGCGATAAAACTTTGTCAACTTATTGCTTGCACTTGCGCGCAGATTATAGACTATATCTTATACATACAAATGAAAGTCTGTCTGACATATGCGTTCCTATACCATTCATCCGATTGCGACGAAATTTTGGTGAATTGATGTGTGCACTACGGGTGCGAGTCATAGACGCTAAATGTAAAAGCAGCTGAAATGGTGGATTGCTTTGAGAGAAAGATCCTTAGGCGGATATACGGACCCATGAATGATGATGGGGAGTGGAGAATTAGGTACAACACGGAACTATACCGCTTATACCAAGATTCAAAACTCTCCAACTTCATAAAACTCCAGAGGCTAAACTGGGCAGGCCATGTCCAGCGCATGCCTGAGTCACGGATACCGAAGAAGATCCTCGAAGGAAACCCAGGAGGAAAAAGGCCAGTGGGAAAGCCACGCACACGATGGCGTGATAATGTTACAAAAGATGCCAACCAGATACTAAAAATCAGGAACTGGAAAAGACGTGCGGAGGACCGTTCCGGCTGGAGGATAGCGGTGGAGGAGGCCAGGGCTCGACTTGAGCTGTAGCGTCATCGAAGAAGAAGAAGATGTGTGCACACCCACAAAGGTTTCTGAATTAGAAAAACTATCTTCTTCTTCTTCATTATATCTTCTTTTATTCATATGGTTCCTAAACCATTCATCGGATTGCGATGAAACCTTCGCCAGTTGTTGTGGCAACACCCGCAAAGGTTTCTGAATCAGTACAACCATCTTCTTCTTCTTCGTCGTCTTCATTCTATATTCTTTTATTCTTATGATTCCTATACCATTCGTCCGATTGCAATGAAACTTGCGTCAGTTGTTGTGCCGACACCTGCGAATGTTTCTGAATTAGTACAACAATTTTCTTCAACCTTTTTTTCTATTCTATCTTCTTCTATTCGTATGCGTTCTTATACCATTCATCCGATTGCGATGAAATTTTGATCAGTTGTTGTGCGCATGCCCGCGAAGATTACTGAATTAGAAAAACCATCTTCTTCGTTATATCTTCTTTTATTCGCATGGTTCCCATACCATTCATCGGATTGCGATGAAACCTTCGTCAGTTGTTGTGGTAACACCTGCAAAGGTTTATGATTTAGTACAACTATTTTCTTCCTCTTCTATTCATATGCGTTCTTATACCATTCATCCGAATGCGATGAAATTTTGATCAGTTGTTGTGCGCATGCCCGCGAAGATCTCTGAACTAGAAAAATCATCTTCTTCTTCTTCATCATATCTTCTTTTATTCATATGGTTCCTATACCATTCATCCGATTGCGATAAAACCTTCGTTAGTTGTTGTGTTAACACCTGAAAAGGTTTCTTAATTAGAACAACCATTTTCTTTTTCTTCTTCATTCTATCTTCATTTATTTTATATAGTTCCTATACCATTCATCCGATTGCGATTAAATTTTGGTGAGTTGTTGTGTGCACACCCGCAAAGGTTTCTGAATTAGAAAAACTATCTCTTCTCCTTCATTATATCTTCTTTTATTCATATGGTTCCTATACCATTCATCGGATTGCGATGAAACCTTCGTCAGTTGTTGTGCTAACACACGCAAAGGTTTCTGAATTAGTACAACCATCTTCTTCTTCTTCATCGTCTTTATTCTATATCCTTTTATTCGTATGATTCCTATACCATTCGTCCGATTGGAATGAAACTTTCGTCAATTGTTGTGCCCACACCTACAAAGGTTTCTGAATTAGTACAACAATATTTTTCCTCTTCTTCTATTCGTATGCGTACCTATTCCATTCATCCGATTTTAATAAAACTTTCGTCAGTAATTGTGCCAACACCCGCGAAGGTTTCTAAATTAGTACAATTATCTTCTTCTTCTTCTTCTTCTATTCGTATGCGTTCTTATAACATTCATCAGATTGCGATGAAATTTTTCTCAGTTGTTGTTCGCACACCTGGGATGGTTAGTATTATATAAAATACAAAGTTTGTTGTTTGTTTGTTCCATCCAATTTTGAATTTTTTACTACATATTAATACTATTAATAACGTTTGCATATTTTGGATTCGATTTTAATTTACAGTTCTTTTGTTTGACCTTTACTCCTATTAGAATTACTTTCATATTGTATTACACAGATATTTTAATATTAAAAAGATAATTTCATTATTATTTTTTAAATATCTAAGGTAAATGTATCCACTAAGCGACCCTGTGCAAAGCCGGGTATCTCACCTATAATATAATTTCAAAACACGTTAAATATTTATATAAGAATAATTAAAAACAAAAATAATTCAATCTTATAGTTTCCACTAAAATTATTTAATGTTATGTTTATTATGCTGAAATAATTACACATAATAAAAATTAAATCACTACGCTATGTGTACCTATACGCATGTAGTAAGTCTATAATATACCCACCTTTCGAGAATTTCATAACAAGAGGTTTTCTAGTCTATGTTAAAATAAATATATTGTATCTCCATAAAAATGTACTTTCATACATATTATATATTGCCAAACTGGTAGGTGCGCAGTGTTGCGAAGGTAGGCACGAAAAGTTTTACACAAATAAAGCCACGTCATGATTGCAGTTTGAAAATAAAGTTTATAAAACAGCCGCTAGTTATAAACTACATAAAAACAGTCCTAAAAAACGTTGTTTGTTAAACTGTCTGAAGATAATATGTAGACTAATTTTTTAATACCTCACTTCTATACTATTGTTGAGTGTGCTGGCTATCTCGTGAAAAAATGATATACAAGGATCAAATCATAATATTGAAATTTGAGGCAAATTTGTTAACGAATGATAACTGTTGTTAAATTTGTCTATTTAGTTAAAATTAAAAAAAAGTGAATAAATCAATGCAAGGACCACTAATGCATTGACTGATTTAAAAAGACAAAGTGAAGGCATACATAAAAAATTGGAGCTTTGGAAATCAAAATTTAAAAAAAAAATCGTCATGTTTCCACTTTTAAATGATTTTGCGCCAGATATATTGAAGCAAACAAAAATCTATTTACTGAGCGTTATGATAGTTTGCTAATGCACTTTCCCCATTATTTATTTCACAAATTTACTCTAATAGTAAAAAAATCATTTGATTTCAAAACTATGATATATTAAATATGTAGGTAGTTGTACGTTTGATGTGATACCTATATCATGAGTGATATATGTAATGATAACTCCCGTGTATGTGTATAATTTAGGAAACACTACATTATAGTACCACACTGCCCTTAACCTCAGAGATAGGTAGGTGGGCCCGACAAATATCCTGGCCTAGGGGCTCGCTTTTCGCAAAATCTTTTTTAAACATCCATCGCATGAAAAATAAATTAATTTAAATAAGTATAAGTAGTAATATAAGTAGTAAAACCTTGTTTATTATTTATATATTTAAGTTTTCTTTATTTTTGTATTAGTGCCTACATTTTTGACTATTTAAAAAGGTGTCTGAATTATTTAATGAAATAAATGGGGGAGGCGCCAAGTTTCATTTTTTTTTAAAAAGGAGGCGTAATAACATTAAGTTTGGAAATCACTGATGTATTTGATAGGAACCGTAATTTAATACTTGTGTATTTTTGTAGATACTAAACATTATACTTACCTACATATAATAAAACAATCATTAGATTTACTTAGGTGGAAGATAACGGTGTGAAAGACCCCTTACTTCAAAAATTGTACTGAATTCCACACCACCGTGGAGGTACAGTTAAATTGCGGGTTTTTTTAAATCTGTGGTTTTCCCATTACGACTATTTCATTGTACTACGTTTTAACTTAATTTTCTAAGCATAACATATTATACAAACTACAAATGAATATATCTACATAATATTATCTAATTAAAATTTAAATGGTGACTCATAACTTTATATTATAATATAAAACAATCGAAATAATAAAACTACCTACTATTATATTTCTAAGAAAAATACTCACTTTCTGAAATGCAAAATATTAAGAATAACATTACCTACATAATATATACAAAATACATAAAAACATTTTATACATGTGATAGAGGTATTTTTTGCAATTTACATTAAATTTAGTCAATACCATTATGTACGGACTATGTCCAAAATGGTATACCAACATAAAATGAATTGATTTTACAGACATGGGGTGCAGAGAAATAATATTATATTATGTTTATACCTACATCAGATTGAGTATGATAACATTTTTATAATAAAATAATATTATTTGGTACTTATGACATTAAAAGCAAAATTAATAATTAGTAGGTAATCTTAAATGTATTAGTCCTACCTAAATAAATTCACTGATTTCAGGGACATAATAACATGGAGTTAATGTTATAGTATAATAACTACATGTAAATGCAACAGTTTCAATATAATTAATTATTTAGACATGTACCTACTCACTAATATTATTTTTTTTAAATAAAAAAGATAAAAATAAATATCAGTAAGCACTTATTCATTAGACGTAACCAACTGAAAGAAAGCATAGTGGTTCGTACCACGAGAATGTCGTGTATACTATACTATTGAAAATACTAAAAATACTTTCTGCGACTATTGTATACCTACATACTTCATAAACAAAAGAATATCTAGTTGTATTTGAAATGCATGTCCTGACTAAATAATATTCTTTTCGGGCATCAGTTATTATTAGTAATTTATAACTACAATATAATTTATTATAGAGGTAGAATATGCAAGTACTCATATGCACAAAGGAAAACCGACCGCTTGCTGTGCGTTTTTGTGCAGGTCACTCGAGGTAGGTATATTTTCAAATGCACATGTTCCACAAACTGATGTAAACTTTACAGACCTTGTAATAAGGGTTGGTATTCTTCTAAATCTGGGTAAAAAGGTTTTTATGACATGCCCGAGATACCGGGAATTTAAGGTAAGTGTTTAGGAATAAACGTCATATGAAGCAAAGTTAACATGATAAAATAAACACTTATAACATTACATTAAGGGTTAGTTTGGCATTTATCGTCAGATGCACGGAACATTTTAAATTTCAAGGTTCGTTATATTATGGGAGGATTTATACGAGCCATCAGTCATATAATTAAATTGAACAAACACATAAATTGGTCTCGCTGTTCTAACAAATAACATTTTATAATAGTGTCTCACTTTACAAAATTATTATGTGGGTTTCTCTAACGTATATCTTTTTACATAGCCCTATCACTGTCTTATCAAAATATCGATCAGACTTTGGAAAATGATTAATTTTATATAGAAAACATTCAATTAAACTACTTGTGCATTTTTATTTTTACGCATAAGCATTTTATCTACAAATAGCTAAAAGTAGATTTTTTTGTATATAATAATAAATGGGGTATCCATGATTTAAGGGCCTAAATAAAGTGCGAGTTCTTCATGGCAACGGGAGTGTTAAAAGGTTGAATGCGTGAATACTTATTTAACTTGTCTGTCTTCAAATTTTAACACTCACATTTACCCTAAGATATTTCCAGATTGATAAATTACCTCGATGGATTTCTAAAAAGGACTCATTTATTTTAACACAAATAATATAATATTATATTTCACAATATTATATATTATATTCCTAAGAATCGTACAGATTCTGCATATTATAATAATTATTATATAGGTATGAAAATAAATTTAAAAAAAATGTTTAACCGCAATGAAGTAGATTAGAAGTTGCGTCCAACGCAACTGGTGTGTTGCCCATCAGGTGGCCATTAGGTATATATAATTAGCATGTTATTTAAATGTGTTAATTAAATAATAATTAAAAGGTCCGCAGCCAATGGGATTTTAATTAGTTTAATTAATCATAATAATATATGATAATAATTAATAAATAAGATTACTATAGATGTAAAATATACTGACTGAAATAAACCTCTTGGATGCTGCGGATTCCAAAGTTCCAAGATTCCGTTCTGTGTAGTGTGCGGTGTAGGTATCCACTACTACAACTTTATCCAGGAAGAGAAATAGAATTTTTGATAATGGTATACTATAGCTAAAAATAATTGCAACTATTATAGTTAATTTTATTGTTTATGTATATAATTATAATAACTATAAATTACTGCACTTACATAATGTATATAGCAAACAATATCAACGATGACGTCACATTAATTCAAATAGAATTTACTTGACACAATTCTCCTTTACAAAAGTAATTAATAATATTAAATTCGATAATATTTTTTTTAAGTCTGCAGCGATCGATAACTGCTGTGGAAAATATTAAGGGACATTTCGTGAAACTGAATCAGCAAGAATTATCCTGTGATTGAAAATTTTTTTTCTGTAATAAAAATTTATGACGAATCCAAATATATTGAATCTTCTTTCAGGTCGAGCCTTCTAAAGCACCCCTATAAAATCGCTGAAGCAAGTTCCACTTTTAGAAACCATTTTTGAATGGAAGAAACAAACAACAAGCAGGGTAATCCTGAGAGTTTGTATGGAAATTAGTTGTCCCAATGGTCCTTTTTGGCATCACTTTCATACGTTTAGATGCCATGTCTATATAGGAAGATTTTTTTTTAACATCTTCGGTTGAAACCAATAAAACTTTTATTTCAAGAATGTTGAAAATTGTCACATATACTGCCTTTGGCTAAACAATGCAGCCGCTGATATACTCGTAGCTTGATAGTTAATATTAGTTTTGATTCTATTCACTTAATGTTGTTTTTATTTTATACTCAGCTGGAGTAGAGTAGATTTGGAGTAATAAATGTACGGAATCTCATGAATTCTGACAAATAATAATTATAAAAACCTATTTTAACGTTAATTATTTACATTAATAAGTTTCAAGATTAGTGGTATGATGGTTGTATATTACTTACCAGAGTTACTAAGATACTCGTAGAAGATTTCATCTACTTCTGTACATAATATATAAAAAAACATAGCCATATATTTCCTGAAATAGCTATCGACTAAAAATAACTTTGTAGAATGTTATATTATTCAGTATTATTATAATATTGTGGTGAGATGGTTAGCAAGTTAAAATACTTGAAAGTATATTAAATGATATGCAGCTTAAATACGTATCATGTAAATTAAAAAAATACAAAATAATTTAAAAATAGTACCAACCTACTAGAAAATTACCAGGCACAAGTGCATTTGTTATTTTTTGCAACGAAAAACAATAAATTGACTAAGCATTTTGTATACTATGCGACATAATAAAAGCTTCAATAGACAATAATTATTAGTATTTCGTATTCTGCAAAATGTTAAACGAAATTAATAAAACTGATACATTTCAGTGGTAAATCACTTGAGACGCGTTATTTTGGGTACTTTATATTTTACAAACATTTTTTTAACCAAAATATGCCAATACATAAATGTATATCATAATAACAATTCTCTCACTACACAATTGTACTTATTCGTTAGTGTTTTAGTATCCATTGTTATATTTATATAGTTCGAACATACTCTTATACTATGCCGATAACGATTCCCTGGATTAATTAATTTTTGTATGCTCAACATAAATATATTTAATTATTTTACTACTTAGTTATATTTCGATTTAAAAAAAATATTTGCCAATTCAAATTTTTATTATAATGTATGTCCATCACCCGTTTAATTTTATTCAATGCATATTATACTGTGTTACTGCCTATATGACTTAAAATAGTTGTATAGATTAAACGACATGTAAAAAATTGATTGTGGATATACAAGTAAAGTGAAGACATTTATTAATTAATATTATTTTATCTGTATGTCTTTCCTGGGAGACTTTCTGCATTTCATTTGGGTCACGGATGACCCGAAGGTCTTGGCTTGCATCTAGGCTCTGCCGGTTCCATTTTAGACTGGATTTTTGAATTTTTATTGCCTTTTTTCGTGTATAATTATAACTTGCCATCATACTACTCAATAGATACACGTATACTTAATAAAAATAATATATTTTAAAGCGTGTGAGAAAAGATACTCAATCAATGCATCGATACTACACTTGAAGCGGAGAGTGCAAAAAGTTGACTTATTTATTTCGTGTGATAGCAATCTGACTGGAAATAATCGAAATGCAAAGATAATTCGCGATCGCCACTCGTAAATAAAAGAACTTACAATCTCACCTCCAAAAGTGAACAGAATTAATACTGTTATGGGAGGGAATATTATTTATTTATTGGCTCCGCAAATGTAATGAATCATAATGAACCCTTATTAAGAGTTGCGCAAAATTTGCTGCTTGCATGTCGAAATCAAGTTTACCGGCCTTTGTTCTCGGCGGCGAATACGAACGATGCCGCTCGGGTAACTGGATGATTAATTATTAGTACGCATAATTGCGTAAAACATTGTCATACGAGATGACACGATCGGGAGTAGGTGCATTACTGTCATTCTGACGACATTTCAATTATTTCGCAGTTTTACAACCAATTATTATTATTGGTTTCATCAAATTCATCAAATTCGCCCATTTTTAAGCTTGTACTGTCATTATTCACATATGTCATAGCCATAGGTTTTTAGACAATTATTTTTTTAGAATGATGCTTAGCATATTATTTAAAAAAGTATGATAGGTACTTAATAAATTTATTATTGACAACATATACAATCACAGGTATTAAGCATTAAAGGTTATAATATATTTTATGGCAGTTGAGAAAGTTCCAGTGATCGATAAACAAATTTAGAGCAATGTTAAATAATGTGGAATAAGTACGTAAGTAGGTACTACATATAGTGTTTTATTTTAACTAATACAATGTATTGTCACCAAGATTTGGCAGTTAGCAGGCAGCAGTAAATTGTAGTTATTGTGTTTGCAATTTTATGCCACAAAATAAATATTCTGTTCAAGATGAAAGCGTTGGTCACCGTATATTTTAAATAAATGGCATGTTTAGGGCGTCTTTAGAAAATTTATCACACATTAAATTTAAATTTTGTAAATTTGTACGGTTTTTAAAGATGTGTTTCTATCGTTGTAACATTTAAGCTCTCGCGTAAAAATCACTCAAGGTGTCACGTATTGGTGCACTGAGTCTTATATTAAACATTAATCAGGAATATCCTGATTACCATGCTGCCTAAAAAAGTTGCCTCTCCCTATCAAACCTCGTTTAGTACATCTATAAAAGTAAAGCGTTGAGTATTGTATATAATTGTATGTTTCGTGACTACAATATAATGTACTTATATCATTGTTATATTAAATTTACGGTGACAATATGACCAAAAGACGCCATCCGCACCTCAAAGAATACTTATTTTAGACAGGTGGTTGATAGCCTGTATTTTATCGCCACCTCTTCAAGAAGAAGTGGAATACCAACCGCACACTAGACCAATCACGCCAAGAATGCGACAGGACCTTCGTTAGTGTCGGAAATCCGCTCAGCTGAATCCAAATATAATTTGAGGAGAATAGTCATTCGTCAGCAGAGTAGGAACTGCTTATAAAGACCGCTATTCTCAATAATTATGCAACGACTGAGAATTAAATTTAATATTTAAATTATTTGTACAGCAGTGTAAAACAATGTACGTTTACAAACAAATTGCTGAAGCTTTGATATTGTTGTTCTGTAACTGTTGTTGGGAATCGCCGAGGGCCAGTTGTTAAAATAAAACACGAAAGGAAAAGTGAGTGAGCTAAGGTGAGGTGAAATGAGGTGAGGTGAGATGAGGTGAGATGAGGTGCTTATAACAAAATAAATGATAGAGTTTCGTTTTCGTATCGACTCAAACATAACATTAGTAGGGCTGTTAGCTGTAACTTGTATTGTAACTGTTAGACATCTTATTATGCGTGGAAGAGAAAATAATATGCAAGTAACGGCAAAAGCAATGCGGAACAAATGACTAAATCTAATAATACTCCATACGAATCCACCGCTTATTTTATCGTAAAACATTTCATCTTATTCAAAGTAATATTGAAAAGATTTTACATACAGAAAGAAATATATAAACTTGGTCGAAAAAGATACTAATGCTGGAGGGCATACTTTCAATAATTATTTATGAAAAACCATTTTAAATATTATTTAAAATAAATTTAATATATTAATAAAAAAGGAATTTCATCATTTGGCAGATCTTGGCGTATCCAAATTTTTTAACACACTTAAATTATGTCGGCTGATCATCTTAAAATCTCCTCTGGTGCAGTCCTGGGGATGCACATACAAGCCGCATCGTCGGTAGCTACTACGGAATTATATTTACGTGGTCGATCCAGCAGTCTTTATATTAGGTAGGCACCTGTCTGTCTGTCTCAATCCACATAATTTAATATCGGTAGGGACTGGCTTCATCTATTTATACGGAAAATATGTTGATAATATCTAAACGGTTACCGATTTTTATTGATTAACATGAATTAATAATGTTTAATACAAAATTTCGTTAAATTTTAATAATATGTATTCAGTAGATACTTGTAATACAATATGCCTTGTTGAAACCTTTGGATTAATTTTATAGAAAGTATAAAAGTCCTAGAAAGATTATACTTACTTATATTACATAATTAATTAATGGTCTGGATAAGTTTTGTCCGCTTGAATAGGGTATAATCAACAGAACTGGTCAAATTACGAACATTTCAAATGGGAATCGATGATCACAATACACTCAGTATTTTATTAGAATTAATAATGTTTTTCGAAGATGAATTGACAGTTAACACAATTGAAATGATGCTTTGATATACTGTAGGTATTTGAATAAATATATCATTACTACTAAACGTGTATCTATATAAGTAGCTTTTTATTCTCCATAAAATGGTACTGACGTGTTGTGTAGGTACCTAATAGCGTTGGTTGTAGGCAGCGCATGTAGTTCAATGGTCACCAACATCAGTAATGAGGCAAAGGATATTAATAGACGTAATAATAAATTTACGAATGCTAGAAAGTCCAGTAATACCGGCTTAGATTAATATAATAATTATATAGGTAAATTTCAAATCACTACGAAAGTCCAAAAATCTATTATTATACCCTTATTATTAAATTAAATATTTTAATAATTAGGTCAGTTACTAGGTTACATACAGGCTTTATAGTATTGTAGACATTGAACAAATTAAAACGGACTTAAAACGGATTAATATTTACTACGAACTTTTCATAGATTAAGTAGGTACTTAGGTCTTAGGTATCTACATAATATTTCAGCTTTGGAATAAACTGTCAGTAGGAACTATCATCTTACCCTCTCTACAGCAGTATGATTAAATTGAAACATCGCTGCGGTGTATTATAAATAATTATGGATTACAAGAGTGACTGGTAAACAAAATTGTTTTAAACTGTCAGAAACAATTTTGCAAATGGCGTATTATTAGAAACACTTCAGAAGGTATTTGGCAATATTGAATAATCTTTCGATTCATTTTCAAAGCGATCTCACGATCATCAAGGTTAGTAAAAATTAAATCGTAATACATAAAAAAATCAATATCTATATAAGTACGTAGGTATCTGTTTCGGTACCTATCACAAAATTATATATTTTTATTGTTACAATTCAGCTAAACTGGAGACTTTTTAAGATATGATGTCGAATTAACCTTTGTTTATTTTTCGTTTTATAAATAGTTTCAATTTAATATGTTACCGACAACCTACTTAACGTATAAAAACTTATTATTATTGGAAGTGTATTCGGCAATATAGCAAGGCGAGATGAATTTTGACAGTTTTAGATATTCATAAATTATTACACCTCAGAAACATTCACATTACAAGCGTTTACCGATCGGAACTCGATCTTGTATCCATCGAATTCCAACCAGTATGCGTTACCGATTAACCGATCTGCATCATTGTACAATGTATGATTTTAAATTCTGTTAATTTAAGCGATCATATTTTGTGATTTTGAATCAAGGTACCTATTTTACCTTGATTTATAGATGGCATCAGATCAATTTTAATGTAGGTACTTACATATGTTAATATTTTAAAATTAGACTATTTTTTCTGATATTTTCCAGAAACAGATAACTGCAGGTTCAAGATTCACTCCTGCACCTGATATATATATATATCTTCGACCATGTCCGATCCTAATAGGATCATATGGGCCTCCACAGAGGGGAGGTTTGTATTGACAGATTTTTTTGTTTTTACGAGTAATAGATGTCAGCCACTTGCTCAATCAATCCATACTCTGACTCATACACAAATTGAAAAACAATATGTGTACTTGTCAGACCCAGGATTAGAACCCGAGACCCACGACGCAATATGCCAAAGCTTAAGCACATATTATTGTATAATATTTCTTTGTAATATGTATGTTTTGAGATATTCAAAACAATGTATAAGTGTTCTATAACGAATGATAAATTATTAAATCTTATGTATTATCAATTGAATAAAACACAATTTACGTAAGTACTTTTAATATTCAAGAAACTTATATTATACTGTTGTTGTCATATTAATGAAATATCATATTAACATAATAATATATACCTAAATAATATCATATAATATATTAATTCCAATAATTTTCATAAAATTGCAAGAAGCAATCTTTTGACATTCATCACTAGTTTGTTTGTTATAACAGTTACTGGTTAGGGTGAATTTTGAGTTATCTTTATAAAATTTTCATGATTTATTAATTAAGATGACCGCATTACAATTATTATAAATTATTATGTACTACTAGCATTATAATATTACATCGCTGATCATTTTTGTTTACTGTGAAGTTGCATCATGGGTGTGGCAAGCAAGCTTAATTACTTAAGGAGCGCGTCGATTTCGGTCGTCACGAGTGACTGCGGTCAGTTAGTTATCTTAAAAGCATAATGGACGACCACGACAGCCACTCGCCACATCCACGTCGCGTCGTGACAAATCCTTCAACCACCATGTTGCTATCAAATATGCCAAACTGCACCAACAGTTAAAATAACATTAATCACACCAGTAGCACAGTTACATTTTTGTGAGAGTATTCAGTAGCCACTGATAGCACATGTTGCTGACTATACACCACCTCCCACGGGTCAATCTTCCCCCGGAATATTTCTCGGGATACCGGGAAGGTTATTTTAGTAAAAATTCTGGTCTAGTGTATACAATAAAAAAGTTAAAGTTGATATAAGTACAAATAAAAAGGTTTGAAATGAATATTAGTTAAAAAATGGAATCCGTGTCGCTCACCAATCTCCTGGTCAGGGACGGCTCTACCTTAAGGGTTCGTAGGGATCATCCCTACATCCATATCATGTCAAAAATATACGTCAGATATTTTTTTTATTTGACATAATATACTTTATCCCTTACATGATTAAATGAACTACTTTTTAGTTATCTATTTTATCCATTCTAAACCCGTCACTATTTATTATTATTATACAAATAAATATAGCAATGATTGTAAATTATGTAATAACATTGTGATGATTACGCGGTATTAAAATATGTTATTAAATTAAATACGCTCTAGAGTCTAGGTGTACAAAATAAGAAAGTTATGGCGTCTATTTTTCGCTGACCGGAATGACTAAGTCCCATCCCATCGCCGCCGTACAAATCTCGTTCCACAACGGATGCGAACGCATTAGTGTTAGTATACGCATACTGGGGAGTAATTCAAATAACCCCTAGGTGAGTAAAAAAAGCTTGCTGTATGTCGTTCTTCAAAACCGATAATGGCAAGTCTATACTAAATTATTATTATTAATTAAATTAATATTTTTAACACGTTTTTTTAGATGTGATTATGTAACGACTCAGATAATCATATTATTTATTCTGAAAAATTAGTCATTTCCCATCAATGAAATCATAATATTATTATAAGTAGCTTATACAATATTATAAATAATATGAAAAAGTAGGTAGGCGTGTATATTAATAATTCATGACTAAACCCCACCACCTAGAAAGTCGCCGAGCCGCCACTGCTCCTGGTGTATTCTGATAGCGGCCCACCGACTTGCAGTCCACCGTATAGAAGGTATAGGTAGATCCTATGGATGGTATTTAGAAGCCTTCCAGGATACAAAAACCTTGTAAAAGTGATTATCATCAGAATGCAAACGATGAACAGACAGAATTATAATTTGATACATTCAGATACAGTTAGTACTTTACAGTGTCTGGAGTTCCATACATGCCAAATTGAGTTGCTCCATAGTTTTGTATAAGTTTCCCCGCTGGATAGGTACATATTGAAAATTGTATTTGTTGACGGTGTGGATGAAAAGTGGTCGTCGCATTCGTGATGCGTGGTGACTGACGCAACTGGCTGCCCAATTGGAGCACCTCTGTCTTGCGCAACTCGCTAATGACAAAAGAAAACAGGGTGACATTTAAAACAAACATCTCATAACCATATTTTAAGCGCCTTGCGAAATATTTAAATGAAACATATTAATCAGATACTCGTTTTGGTAATATTATTATATCGTGAAGAAAAAACGATAATTTTGCAACTTATGACAGCTCAAAACTTAAATTGATAATATACACAAAGGATTTAAAAAAAAACTGTTATTCTTTGTTTGTTTGAAGGAAAATCATTGAAAAGTTTCTTCATATTATTTTGTATTAAATTTCATAACAATTAATGCAATTCCAAAATCGTATTTTGGGATTACATTAACAAATGTAACTTATTTCTTTCAACCTAAATCATTAATCGAATTACCTACATCATTATAATATTCTCACCCTTAAAATACTCATAACCAATCCAGTTACGTAGTGGTAAAGACTCTCTATTTGAGCGAGGTAAATGATTGATTATCGAAATGTTCCATAAAGTTGTAAGTATTCACAAAATTTGAGTAACCGAAAGAATAAGAAGTTACATAATTTTGAAAACACTTCTGAGAAAATATATAACCAATAGAAAAAAAAAATTAAAAAAATAATATACCCAGCAGGAATCGAACCAGCATCTCTCGGGTTTCGCGCCCATGCACATAGACCACTATGATATAGGTAGCATACTTAATTGCGACAAATTTTAACTAATGGCTCCTGATACTCTCTGAAGCGCTTTCCAAATTGAGCTACTATTGGCGATCGGCTTTTATATTTTTAAATTAAAGTAGGTACCTATTACTTTAATTACTGACCGATGTCACGGATCATTCCAAGATTTATGAATGAATCGAATGAGTCCACATTTCTATTGTATTTAGTAAGCAGTATTATGTTATCCTTCGCTCTCTAGCTCCGATCTTTATTTTGTGTCATTTATAAATTATTAAGGAATTGTGGGCATTTTTTTATGATTTCATTTTAAATGTTTTTACACATATTTTAATGTGAGCATTATGAATATAATAATATGTATGTAGAAACTGAAAAAATAGAAATGTCTCTACATAATTGTGACGCTAATAAGATTAATAATATTGTTATCAATAAATTTACACAATAATTCATTTATTTTTTTCAAGTCAAAGTAAACTTATTATTAGGTACTGGTTATATTAAAGTATTCAAGCAAAAAATAGTCGAGACTCTAGAATGACACAGTTTCGTATTTTATTACATTTTTTGACATACTCGGAAGATTGAATTACTTATACATGCATTTTAAAATTAGATTTATGCTAATCATACAGGAAAGAATTTTAATTAGAGAATTGTACCTGTATAATTAGGTGAAACTGAAACACATTCCAATATTGATATCCATCGACAAACGATAATACTAAACTTGCCTTACAAATAAGTACATAAACTATCGTCGACTTCGAATTGTAAACTCCTACACAAAGACAATCTCGACAATGCAATTAATTAGTGAACAATTAAAACAATAAATTCTTCCAAGGAAATCGCAAAGCAGATTTCATGCGAAGATTGGTTCTGCAACTTCAGTCGAATAAATTTAATGAACGGATCTTCAATTTAATTTTTATTGAAAACAATGTTTATTTAGTTATCTTGGACTGTATTATTTTCCTGAAAAAATAATAACAAATCGGTCAGTTCATTGTGAATACATAAATAGAAGTTTCTATTTTTTTCCGAAAAAAGGATATTTCAACATGGAATACAGACCTACATGTTAAACGTAATTTTGTATACAGTCCCAAATATATTTTCAATGTGTTTTGCACGATTATTATTTGTTATTATTTTATAACTGTGGAATCCCACTACTGGTGTACTTACCAATAATTAATTTTGCATTCGTTCAAGTGCACAAGTGAATTGTTTCCACAACTGGTGTATTTTTGAAATATTCGTACTACAGTCATGAGATTAGCCGCCATTCTTTGACTCGTGTCGATATTTACCAACAGCCAGAATACTTGTATTATTCAAAATTATTTACACGTCTTGTTCCTGTGACTAGTTGAATATTCGCAAGTGATAAACATTTTTGTTTTACCAGTCGCGGGATTTTAGCGAAAATTATAATTTTGCGAACAGAATTCCAAACGAAATAGTTGTAAAAGTATTTTCTATCAAACTCTTTTATTTTCCTTTGACCATGCCCAATCGGGCCGATCCTAAGAAAGTCATATAATGGGCTCCATGGGGTGGAGGTTTCTATTAACATATGTTTTTTATTACTATGGCAAATAGATGTTAGCCACTTTACCAACCTATTAGGTCCATACTCACACTTTGAAAAATGATATGTGTATTTGTCAGACCCAAGATTCAAACTTGTGTCTCACGACGTTATAAGCCAACGCGTTAGCCGCTCGACCATCGTGGGCATCATTAATGGTGTCATCATAACTCTGTATACAAATACGTCATCTAAATTAATTATACTTACCTAAAACGTTTATATAATAATTTTCCGCAGCCTAAATAGAATATGAGTGACAAAATATCATCGTATTTTTTTTGGAACTACGTATAGAAATCGATTCCATAATAATATTATACCTACTCAGTCTAAATAACAAGAAATGATGAAAACTAAAAACTCGTGCATATCCCTTTTTTACTTGTGTAAAGGACGTAGGAATATTCTTTTAAGATTAATAATTACAAGATAAAAAGAACTTTTTATATACAACGTTTTTATATTTTCTGTTGAATCATATAAACTTGACTTGACTAGCTTAAACGATCAAAAAAAATTGTACTTGATAGAAATAATACTGAAATGTCATTTTGACATTTCATTTTGATTTCCACAGTAACGCATGTATATATTATTAATTTAGTTCCTAGGACCCCAGACCCCTAGTAACCAATAAGAGTGGATTGGATTACGGATTTCTCCAGAAATAACTTTTCATACAAAACAGAATTAACTGACAATGAATTCAATTCTACTTAAAGATGGCTAAAAATGCATTGGCATCGTGTTCTGATATATTCTAAAAGTTTCAAATGTCGAGATAGTCGGGAAGTTAGTGAACAATCGATTGCAAGATTTGTACTGGATAAACAACCACAGGACAAAATAAATAATAATACGACCTAATAAAAACGTTGTAATAAAAAATGTATAGTAGACACCTTCATTTAGGTACACATTCACATAGGCCCTTTACTAATCGATGTCCTCACATTAAGATTTGATGACGCAAGCTTTTAAGCTTCTCTGTTATCACTGTTGAAGCATCTCGCGTTGAAAATTGAATTTGATTCAAAGCTCACGTACCGAGGCATTAGAAGGAAACGTGAAGTAATTAGCATCATCGTGACTAATTTAAACGTAAACAGTTCAACGAGCTTTCTATTCGGTGTCAGTAAAAGTTCAACCTCTGCTACGTCTCAAGCCTAATGCCTGATCACTGATCACTTTATTTATTTATACTTAACATAATAATATACACCTTCTCATTCCGAGCTATTGTGACATTTTGGATTTACTCTGTGTGAAACTTATGACTCGTTAAGAAGCCTTTTAAATTATAATATATACTTTCTTGTACCGTTTTGGATGAATTAGTGAATTAAGCTGTTCAGATTCGCATCCATTATGTTCTAATTTAACTTATCACCTTTATTATATAAATTATAAAATATCCATCATTCATCATAATATAGTGTCAACTCACGGAATTTATATACCATTCAATAGGTAACGGACAGAACCATTTCAGTTAAAAAATTGTGTAAATTAGATAAAACCGAGCCAGAGCGCTGTTTTAAAAGAAGTTTTGTATGTTATAAATGTTGTTTTTATTGAATAGCAGCTTTTTGCGCACAACTATTAATTTATTTTTATTAATTAACACCCACGGTGGCCGCGTGGCTTAAGCGCTGGACTATCACGCCGTGGGTCTCAGGTTCGAATCCTGGGTCTGGCAAGTACACATATTGTTTTTCAATTTGTGTGTGAGTCAGGGTATGGACCTAATAGGTTGAGCAAGTGGCTGACATCCATTTCTCGTAAAAAAGAAAATCTGTTAATACAACCCTCTTCTCTGTGGAGGCCCATATGATCCTATTAGGATCGGACATGGTCGGAAAAAAAAAATTAATTGTCAAATTTTAAGCTATTGCTTTATATATTATTAGGGAGGTGGTAAAAATTGTTTAGGTGTATTACTTTATTTGTCTTTATAATTTAAAACGCTCTCTTAGTGTGGATTGTCAAAATCAGCAAAGCATGGGAAGATATGATATAATTCACTTGCCAACGTTTTTTTTAAACGACACTAATATAATATCATAAAGAATATGTAAGCAATAGAAGCTTAAATATATTTCTACTATTTTCCAAGAATTCCATTTCCAGTTGTTATTTAATCATATTCAGTACATATCTGCTGTGTGCAAAAGTATTGGATTGAACAAGGTACGACAACTGGATAAACAAGACCTTAACCACTGCGCTATTATGCTGTCAACCAATTAAATTATAATAGGGCAGCAGAGGTAGCAGCTATTGAACAATCGCAGTAGCACTCTGCTACTTGTTACTACTCGAACTGCGCGCCTATTCATCAAAATAAATAATCTATCGAGAGGAAAAAATAGCGTTTCATTATGTTCGATTTATTTTTAATTTCAATAACTACATTTATTATATACTGCACTTTTCATTGACGGTGCGGATTACATCATGCAATATGTATTCAGTTATATAATCCATGTATTTTTTACTTCATCAGATTACAGATTCGTTGATTAGAGAAGTTATTCACTTTAATGATATTAACTATTAATTTGGGTGGAAAAGCATTGAAATAAAACACAATATATAGGTGTAATACTTACTTAACAATACATAAGCGAAAACACAACTAATAAACAAACCATTATATCAAAAACATTGGAAAAACCTTCTCGATATAGACGAAGCCTAAACACATGAAAATGCAGTAAAGAAAACTTCCGGGACCTCTAACATAAACTCAAAAAATATGTCGATATCCTATCTGACAAAAATTCCACTTACGTGGAACTGGAAGTTGTTTTAGCAATTTATATAAAACATATACAGGGAGCCCCATCTGGAACAAGATATAATAACTTCGTATTATTATATTTTAATTAATATTTTATACTACCTCCTACCAGTTATGACAATTCAATGTGTCATATCTTATTACACCACAACATATGTTTGAACGTATCATAATTGCGGATTAGATAGAAATTTATATTATAAGTACCTAATTATAATTTTCATCAAAATCATCTACAAGTACTCATTAATGAAAGTCATAGATAATATTAATTGAAACTGATTCATCGCCCATTATCGTTATGTTGTATTAATTTAGTATTTAGTTTATGTAGTTATGACAGCATTGGAAAAAAGTTCGTAACGTCCTTCAATTGATAACTCTAGCGAGTTTGAAACTGTCTCTTGAGGTATATTTAATCATCGAATGCTAGAAATTATGTTGACCATCAATCAAGCATCGACTGCTAAAAGTGAAGTCTAATTAAATAGTCTGCGACTTTTGACCCATGACGTATCTACGCTGTATCGTTGTATTCAAATTTATTGTCCAGCCCCTTTTTAAACTATTTTTCCCTGAATGATGAAGTGCACAATTATTTAAGTATAAAAATAAAAATAAATGTCTCATAATGTGTCCAAACTAAACTTGATTGACTGACAATAATTACGCATATTTTAATATTTATTATTAACAATTAATCGATGATTCAAGCGGATTATTAAAACAATTAAATAAAAATAATTTTCCAAGACCAATGAAATTACCAAAACGTAAAATAAAAGAATGTTAGAAGACCGGGCGAATTTTGGTCATTGAATAAATTTGTGGAGCTATGATCATAATGCATTCATTAATAAAGGTTAGGATACATTTTACCACGTTTTTCTTAGCTCGTATTCTTGTTTGTCCGGTGGATGTTTATACAGTACAAATGTTGCAATCGATTTTAACTAACTTCCCGACTAGCTAGACATTTGAAACTTTTAGAATATATCAGAACACGATGCCTGTGCATTCTTTTATTACTTTTAGCCATCTTTAAGCAGAATTGAATTCATTTTCAGTTAAATCTGTTTTGTATGGAAAGTTATTTCAGAAAAATCCGTAAAAAGTACAAGACTGTTATTGGTTGCTAAGGGGGGTCCTAGCAACTAAATTAATAATATATACGTGCGTTACTATGGAAATCAAAATGACATTTCAGTATTCTATATTTGTTTGTTTGTTGCAAAATAGCAAAAACTGATTTGTTCACAATTGCCTTATTTGTCCTACATTATTAACACATAGAATTGTCAAGTTTATATGATTCAACAGAAAATTTAAAAACATGGTAGGTATATAAAAAGTTCTTTTTATCTTGTAATTATTAAATACTAACCCCGTGGTTAGTTTATCGTAAATATGTCGTAATTACAGATGGTGACTCTTTTTTGTATTGTATTTGTATTTCAACGCTGTTAACTTGACATATTATCAGGTTTAGTTATTCATATTATTCGTATTCTAATACAAACTTCTCAATATGAGGTTACGAAAATTTGGCAGAATACAAAAAAATGTTCAAGTAGTTTGTTGTCCACTATCGTGAAAACATCACAGCTGTATGTAATACTTTCCTAATCAGCAACCATTGCGACGCGATGACAGTAGAGTTGCCTCTAGATTTAGTATTAGTGGCTGTGGGAAAATTCACTTTGGCCAGGTACTTGTCACTTATTACTTGCGACCAGTAACTCGTTACTAGATGGCATTGCAATTATGCGCGATCCCGTCACCGATAAATCATCTCGTAATGTATTTTATTAAACATATTATTTACAGGCTCTCAAGAATGCTCCACTCTAAGTATCTAGTTTAAACACTAAATCGGGTACAAATGCTGCACACTTGTATAAAACATTGTTTGATAAGTGACTGATAATAATTTAAAATGTAGGGTATCAAATGAGTACCTTGGTATCAAAGTGGGACATAAGCCATTTACAAAATTTTGCAGGAGACTCACAAACATGTGTGAAAAGTGTCCGTTTTTCATATAACATACCAACTAAAAACTCAAAAATCTTTATGAAAACTACCGTTTTTGATAATCTTGGTAGATTTTTTCACTAGCACTACTATAATCAATTAAAACATAAATTTAGTGGGAAGTGGCGTTTGTCCCACTTTGATACCTAGGTTCTCAAATATTATAAACTAATTTCAATCAATATACCTATATAAGTAGGTATATTATTATTTTTTTGTAAATTTGCCATATACCTACCCAAAGTTTGCTACAGTTTTCATGGTCTGATCCCGGACGTTTTAAGGGGGGACATGCTCGTCGAAGGTCAAAATTGAGTTTTTATTGTATATTCAAACCATGATCCTGGACACTCCTTAAACGTTGTAGATGATCTATTTATATACTTTTGAAGCCTTATTATCCTTTATAGTTATTTTAAACATTTGATGACTGCATGAAGTATTTTTGTTACATAAAATAGTATTCTTTTAAACCTCTCGCTCTAATGTTTTAGAATATAGTCATATTTCGGTACATAACTGTGCAGTGGTGTTAAGATTTTTTACGTTTATTAATTTTTAAACGCATTTATGAAACTATTAGTATAATTTATTACGAGATAATTTTTGTAAAATATTCACGATAAAAAATTATATTGATAATCTCTGTGATCCCAAATTTGACAAGAATTAGGCATTTTATTATTCAAAAAATCGGCAAGATTAACACATTTGAAGATGATTCTAAAGATATTTATTATAAACTATGTCTTTGATCATTCAAGTGTGATAAACATCTTATGAATAATGATTGCTTTATAATAATTATTGACCTAAGAATAAGGTAGTGTTTTTTTGAAATACGCCATTTCTTTTGTCATTCCCCAGTGGTTAAGCTACAACATACGGCCGTAGCCATAAATTGACAAACTATAATTGAAGTAAAGAGTAAAATGATATTGACGCGCGTGTTTGAACATGTACTGTTTAAAAAAAAATTAAAAAAAAATCGGTTAGGTACATGTTCAAACACGCGCGTTAACATAATTTTACTTCCTACTTTAATTATAGTTTGTCATTTTATGGCTACGGCCGTATGTTGTAGCTTAACCACTAGGGAATGACAAAAGAAATGGCGTATTTCAAAAAAACACTACCTTATTCTTAGGTCAATAATTATTATAAAGCAATCATTATTCATAAGATTTTTATCACACTTGAATGGTCAAAAACATAGTTTATAATAAATATCTTTAGAATCATCTTCAAATGTGTTAATCTTGCCAATTTTTTGAATAATAAAATGCCTAATTCTTGTCAAATTTGGGATCACAGAGATTATCAAAATAAATTTTTATCGTGAATATTTTACAAAAATTATCTCGTAATAAATTATACTAATGGTTTTATAAATGCGTTTAAAAATTAATAAATGTAAAAAATCTTAACACCACTTCACAGTTCTGTACCGAAATATGACTATATTCTAAAACATTAGAGCGAGAGGTTTAAAAGAATACTATTTTATGTAACAAAAATACTTCATGCAGTCATCAAATGTTTAAAATAACTATAAAGGATAATAAGGCTTCAAAATTATATAAATAGATTATCTACAACGTTTAAGGAGTGTCCAGGATCATGGTTTGAAAATACAATAAAAACTCAATTTTGACCTTCGACGAGCATGTCCCCCCTTTTGATTTCGATATGGTAAAAATTAAATATTAAACCCATAGTACCTACCTATTGTGAAAGAACAGCTAATTTCGATCCAGTTTGTGAAAATATTTGCTCATTTAATCATAATAGACGATTGCGCATTAAGAAAAGTTAAATGCCATTAAAAAATCGGTAGGTACACTTATGTATGCGCGTTAGAAGTTATACTTCTTTGGCGTAACAAAACAAAATATTATTACAGAATGTACCTACTTTGGAAGAAAAAAATCTCAAAACCTGTGTTTGAAAAATTTAGCTAACCGCTATTTCGACTATCTTTGCTTAAACAGATGGCTGTACAACTATTTTCGTTAACAATAATAATTTATTACAAATCAAAAGTAAAACATAGCCTATTTAATGGTTTCACTGAAACGTGATATTGGCTTTTGTGATGAAACATAATAATTATTATTGTCTTCAATTATTATAAACCGCTAATAAATAAATTTATATGTGATATACGACAAATATTACCCTAAACTGTAAAAATATGTATTTTTGTGTATGGAGTGTCTAAATATTGTAAATTTACAACATACCATTGTTTAAATTATTTACCAACTCAACATTCACAAGATTTATTTATTTATTGATATATAATTTTACTCATAAAAAATAATACTTATAGCTTCAAATCTTGATACACAACCTTTACAATGAAAAATAAATATACACTCCTATATAAATAAAGTTTTATGAATATAAATTAACAGTGTAGAATGAAGAATTTCTCCAGAAATTTGTTTATCTCTATATATATAAAAATCTCGTGTCACGATGTTTGTGGTCGAACTCCTCCGAAATGGCTCGACCGATTTTTATGATTTTTTTTATGTATATTTGTTAGGTATGAGAATAGGTCAACAAGTATATTTCATACCGCTAGGTGATTAGGATATCTCTATCCAGAAAATTTTTCTTTTATTTTTTTGACAATTTTTTTTTTGTATTTTTTTTATTATTTGGCATAAAAAATACCTATAACCCTAAATTTTCACCCTCCTACCCCCACCCTCCCATTTGTTAATCGCGATTTTATTATTTTTGTATGAACAAATTTAACCGTCGTTCGTATTTCAAACAGAACGAAATTATTTATGTTGTTGAATGACAGATGGCGCTACGTCCGAGAAGAATTCAAGAGAAGCGTCGCGTCATTTTGACATTTCATTCGGCATATCACAACGCAGTGTGTGCAAAATTTTGTACGATTTATTTTAATTTATCTATTTTTATGTGCGTGTATTACAGTGCACAATGCCAGCAAGACGCAAGGGGGGCCATTTGGGCCATCGAACGAATAAAGCAACAAACATGCGAAATAGCAGAGCATAAAAAACAGACGAACAAATCCAACAAGATAACAAAAACGTGCGTGTAAGCATGTCGCAATTGCGTGCATCTCAATCACAAGAGGCACGAGCTGAACGAAATCAACAACGACAATTGGAACGGAGCCAAACGCGCCGGTTTGTAGTTAACACACGCAGATATGACCAAATGACCGACAACGCCAACAAGTACATCGAACATTTACATCCGCTTCGTTCCTTCGTCTCGCATTCGAGTACGAGCCAGATATTGAATATTCCGCTCATCCGAAAGTGCTGATTGGTGCTATGGACAAAGAATATCCCCATTGTCATGCGCTCAAATTCAAACATGAGTCAGCCGGGATGTGTTGCGCATCAGGAAAAGTGCAACTACCAGAAATTGAGATACCACCAGAACCATTGAACGGCTTGCTCATCGGCACGGTTCCAGATTCAAACCTGTTCCTGAAGTCCATTCGCACATTCAATTCATGCTTCCAAATGACTTCGTCCGGAGCAACAGAAATAGTTCACAATACTGCGGCAAATGGTCAACAATTCTATTCTACATTCAAAATCAAAGGCCAAGTATACCACAAAGTAGGCTCATTGCTGCCAATGCCAAACGAACCACATACATTTTTACAAATCTACTTCATGGGTGCGGCGGTGAGGACATCAATCATGTGGATGCACGTTGCGGCTACAATAGCCTTAATTCGCCTAATACCAGGCGCATCGTCGGCGAACTGGACGCCCTGTTGAATGAGCACAATGAATTATTGAAATTCTTCAAAGCACACATGCACGAATTGCAAAGTGACAATCACGCTATTGTCATCAATCCTGATAAAACACCAGCTGGAGAGCACGTACGTCGATTCAATGCGACTGTTGTTGACGACATTGCTGGAATCATGGTTTGGCGACCGCACATCGACGCGAGAAATCGTGATTCGAAGAAGAAACAATAATCTGGAGTTCATCGCTGACACACACCGTTCATACGACGCTCTCCAATATCCGCTAATTTTCTGGAAGGGACAATACGGATATTGCATAAAAATTAAACAACGAGATCCTGTCACAGGTAATTCATTCATTATGAACATCATTACTCATTTTGAATTGAGAAAATGAATGGTTGATGTTTTTTTGTTTTTATCGGCGGTCATCGTCTACAGCGCTCTATTCCTCTTTCTGTCATAGATCCCATCCCCACACACTTACGATACATTCGTTATTTTTTATTTAACAGCCAAAATATTCACTAGAAACAGCGCTCGAAATGGAAAAATTTACGAACCGGAGCGCTCGACAGTTTTCTGAAGATTTTTACATAAGTTATCAAAGTTTATGTGTTTTTTTCATAAAAATAAGTGTTAGATTTTCTATTATATGGCCTATCCAGCTCAGACGGTCAAATTATCTGTTCCACGAGACGGAGCGAAAATTTTACCGATTTCACGAATAGGAACGGCGCTCTGGTGCGTTCCGGTTCATTTCGACCCCTGACTAGAAATAATTTATATGGCAGAACAACGTTTGCCGGGTCAGCTAGTTAACATATATATTTATTATGACACAATATTGGTTATGTTTACAACACGTGCTGTTTACTTGGTTGTATTGACCGACTAACTAAATGACACTATGCGTATGCGAATGTACCCCTGAGACCGAAATGAATATAATCATAATGATAAATTATGTGTTGGATCGGCGCGCGCAACTTCATCACACGCCAAAAATACACTCACATATGTTGTTCCAAACGCGCCTAAAGAAGTATAACTTCAAAAATACATTTATAATCTAAAATGATGATAGGTACCTATACCTCATCGTCACAAATACGAATTGTGTCTTTGTTTATTGAATCCCAATCGAGTAAGTACCTGTACTATAATGTATATTTTTACTTAATCACAAATATTATTTTCATATTAATTGAACTGGTGGAGTAGTACTTATGGGGATGGGGACGGGCTTGGACCTTATTTAAATATACCTACTTATGTGTATACTTTTTAACATATTAATGTATTAAAGAATATTGTATAATTATAATTCAAACAATAATTTTAAGTGTGGTATTTAAATTGAACGACCCTCATAATGTTCGTTAAACATCGATATGAGCATAGATTTATAGCCCAAAATAGCTACCAACCTATACAGCAATATTGTAAAATTAACAAAATATTGTATCCAAACCATTAAAATGGATTTTACCACGTAAACGCCAGTACAATTAATATATATATTTTGTTTTATCTGGAATAAGAATAACCTTTTCTCTGTTTTTGTAGATTCCAGATCGGTACTTAACACGTTTGCTATCGCCATAATGTGCTTATAGAAATATTGACAAAACATATAAAATATTATTTGATATCGTATCTATCTACCTTACAAAGTGTGATTGAAGAGAACTGAAATTGACCATGTTAAAGATGGCAAGGATCTAATACTATTATTATTAATTATAAATACTTCCCTCATTCCTTCATTAACATTCCCTCTGTAACACTATCTAGAATCTAGATCGTCTTGTGATGAATAATATAATGTGACGCGGCGACTTCTGAAACCAGGAGTGTAAATTAGTACACAGGTGTGATGGTAAAAAGTAAAAACAATTCAGACGTGATTGGAATAAGAAACCCGATAGCCTGTGCGTCGTGCATCGTGTGTCGTACTGTGTGAAGGGAATTTATCGCATGTGTCGTGAATGAAATGTTGTCACTGGGGATGGATAGGTAGACGATCGACTGAACTTCTTCATTATAACATTTGATAGGTATAGATAGTAATGGAAGGATAAACAAAAACGTCAAACCAATGCGTCGTTTAAATAATTGATATACCCAAATTGATGGTGGAGTAGGTAGGTGCCTGATATTTTATTATTCCGACCTCGACCTGCCGAACATAAATTATTTACATCTCACTTCGGAAGAGCGCAACCTCTGATAACATTTTTTTTTATTATTATTTCGATTGTTTCTGTTTTTAATGACGAAGAAGGAACTCAATTTCAAATCAAATGTCAACGCCTATCACAATAATATTATTTATTGAGCGCATTCTATGCAAGAACAATGGATGTCAGCTAAGATTCAAATTGATAAAATGCATGGAATCAACACGAGTAAACTACAGTAACTCGACCACATTTAAGAAAAATTAAACATAATTAGTATTCCCAGCATTTTATTCAAGAAAAAATCAACAGAATACGCAGCATAGAAAGACACTGCTTTCGTGGATTACATACCTCCGTGATTCATACGATTGCAGTTTCACCGAATTGTTCCGGGTATAATAGCAGACGGTAAAGTATAGATTACCCTGGTGTTAGCCGACTACCGATCAAGGGTCGCATAAGAGGAATAAGTTATCAAAATCAAAACGGTATTCGATAATATGTATACTAGTTTAGAGTTGTATTTTTTATAAATAAAAATATCCAAAATTGATTGGGTATACATATTCGTAGATTGTCAATATACTTTTGGAATAAATTTTAGTTTACTTTCTTATTAGAACATATTGTGTTCATTCATCGTTTAAACATTTGAAAAGCAAACTTATGAAGATATGTACCTAAAGCAGCGATAAAAACCGCGCGATTGTTTTATTTCCCGGGTATTTCTGTGGCTTGCGGTTGAATCAGAATTTCCTCAAGAGAGATGTTTCGTCAATTAGACGTAGTCAAAAACGACATGTTAAAATGGGCTTAGTGAATCATTGGTGAAGTTTCGTAATATGATGATTTGTTGTTACATAAAATTTCGTCATATAGGGCTGTATAGTGCATTATGTAGACATATAAAATACATACATGTATACAGACAGCCCCACGATACGACGTTGTTGGGGGGGGGGGGGGGGGCGTAACACCAGAAGAATATTTTTTATAGTAACTATAATAACACCAACTGTTGGTGTTACATAAACTGAATTTTATGCTGAAATATAGGTACTATGAACTTATCAAAGGGCGGCAAATCAAATTACTGAAAATATATTTTTAATACATAATAATTATATTATATATTATATTCCTATTTATAAATTTAAAATTTTCGATCTATGACTATTGCATAACAGTTTAATATTATAAAATACCCGAAAAGTATTATCCCAGTTTTCATAGATGTTTAAACATAATAGCACCATAATATAACTTGTATGCAAAAAAGTAACTCTTTGTAATGTATGGCAAAGTAGTCATAAAGTCATAGAAATTTTAGCAGTAGTTTTTCTCGAGAATTTTTATATGTATCGCTAAAAATCATATGTAACCTATTATAAAAAAATATTTTTATAATTTTTATATTAGCAATATTTTTTCATATTATATTTTTTTTAAATTGTGTTTATCTGATTATACAGAGTATTTAAAATTTTCGATTACTGTTTATCGATAAAAACCACGTCCTTACCTTTAAGTAAATACTGTGGTTTTAAATAAGTTTCTAGAAATACTTAGTATTGTTACTATAGGTTTTTGATTTTCAGGGTCTTTTTCATATCAAGTGTAAAATTTTCTATCACACATCCTGGAAAATTCCCTCCCATTTTCCATCGCCTATAATATATACCGATAATTTGAAATCTATTTACGTTAAAATCATCAAAATGTCAAATATACAATGGTATAGGTACTTAAAAAAGAGATAGAATATCTGTTGTTATGTGTTAGTCAACTTCTTATATTAAACAAACTAATGAACAATAATAATGAACTGTAAATAATTGGTGGTAAATATTCCTCGAAATAGATGAAATACTATATTTATGTAAATATAGTGGTACCTAAAGTTAAAACACCTTTTGTAAATTTCAGGATTGAGTTCACTGTATATACTTACCATAGTTTGATAGTACATGGATCAATTTAAATAAATAGTCGAAACATAAAGTATATTCAGGCTGGCTTTATTAATATTAGCAAATACCTCTTTATACTGCTGAAGGAACTGTCAAAATCGACATGATTCACATTGAATTTGATGTCATATCAATACTAGTTTTGCCATTTATGCGGAAAATTATAAAGCTACGATTGTGATATTAACACACAGTATAGAAATCTGTTTTATCAAACCACTGAAATAAAAAAATTGAATTTTATTATAATTATTGTGAACTACCAAAATATTCTTGTATTTTTTGTGCGAGCAAATTAAAAAATAAATTACAATAATAATACTTGTATGTGTAATATACTAATTAATCTAATTATAAACTAGAAAAGTAGAACTTGGAATTGTAACAAAAGATTTGAAAATTCATATAATCATTACAACCCCTGCGTAACAGAAGATACGTATGTTCATGAATAAGTTGGCAGATCAGAATGCATTGTCTGATCGGAATGCAAGAGTCGTGATGATGACTATGACTGCTCAAAATAAATGTGTACCTAATCGTTCTGATCTCTGCTCATCCGACTGTTTACTTCCTCCTGGTCCTCCGTTCACCTGAGTTAACTGATGAGCAAGCGGAGCGGCGTTCTCAAGGTCAAACCTGACTACAATCCATTTACTTTAATCATTTCCCGCCCACTCTAAGCTTTTTCATTTAAACACTGCAAGAAATAAAATCATTGAATTGGACTATATTCATTTTATATCCACACCTGCAATGGAGTAGTGGGTAAATTTCCCACCAAATTATTTTGAATATAATAAATAATTTTTTTATTCAACGAATAATTCACAAGATTTAAGAATATCTAAGTATTGAACATACATAATTTTAAAACACTTCTGAAAAAATGTGTTATAACCAATAGAAAAAATCTTAGTAAGTAAGCAGGAATCGAACTTGCATCTCGCGGGTATCGCGCCCGCCGCGCATAGACCACTATGCTAAAGCTGTCATACTAATTACGAAAAATATTAAACTATTGGTGCTTATAATACTCTCTGAAGCGCTTCCCAAATTGATCTACAATTGGCTATCGACTTTTGTATCTAATATACTTGGATCCAATTTATGGAGTCAAAGGGAGACTTGTTAACCGTCGGTGACAGATATTGTCATTAAGAAGTGCTTCGTGTAACTCGGGCATATCGTTCAGGTATATGCTACCCAAGAGTGAAATGATTCACACTATAAATCAGGGGTTTCCAACTTTGGATGCACGCACCCCAAAAACGTGTGAGAATTATTCTGGACGAAATGATTTTACCGGATTTTTTTGAAGAAAACAAAAAAAAATTTCAACGGAGAATTAATTTTCAGCGGAAAACCTAATCAGACTGAGGAATATTTTTTTGAAAGAAAGAGCTAAGAAAAAAAGCACTTGACTTAGAGCTGATAGTAGTGAAAAAAAATATTTTGTAGGGAGTGCAAGCGTTGATCAAAATTTTCGTATGGGTATGTGGTATAGAATATGTCGGGAACTCCTCAAATTTACGTAACATCGCTGCACCATTTACGTAGTAAAATATACCTATGGGGTGTGCCACTGGGCCTCACCTAATAGCGTGACTGTGTGGTTACCACAATAACTATAATATGCTCTGAGTCTGAGGCGTCAAAAGGAGAAGTAAGTATTCTAATTAATTTTGGTATAATATAATATGTTTTGTATCTTTCGTGAGCTTACTATTGTGCATTAATTTGATATTGATGAGTATCTGAAGAAGCCCAAAGACTGAACCTAAGTCGCGAAAATTACTAAAATGGAATACTTTGTACAAAATATAAATAAGTTAGAATTAAAATTAAAACTCCACCAGTTACCATTTTTCAACACTTTGGCCATATCACAGCATGTGCTAGTATTAATATATGGTATGTTATTACTATGCACTCGTCTAACTACTACATTCAGATATATCTATAAATATTTACAGATAAATCCCTAATACCTACGACTGAACTATAGCTAATTTAACTCGTTGGAGGTCACGGCTTAATCAATAATACTGATTAAAATAATAAAAAAGAAAGATATTCGTTAATGTACCTACTTCCAGCAAACTGTAGACGATATATAAATTATTTTATTCGACATCAATATTCATTTCGGTTGGTCATATGAAAATAATAAATGACATTATAATTATGAGGTTTCACTCAAGATGAAAGATTTTTCGCTTGACTTTATAGCTTGAATGCATTGAGATATCAGAACCTGCGTATACATGCAAATTTTGCGCAGTTAAAATATACTATAGCCACCAGTCCGCTGTCCTGACCTGCATACGTGAGTTCATTAATAATAATTGTTAACATAAATTAAATAATCTGAAAGCACGTTCAATAAACATTTATTTTCATATTGTATTGCATACACCAAGGAAACAAAAAGCATGTGTATTTAGTCATTGATTAACACACACCAATACTGTATCAAATTAAATTTGTAACATAATACAACTTATCTAACCTAGCTCACACTAACCAAAATTAATCTAAATTTTGTAAGTCAATACCAGGTGTGATCATAGTATTCTATCAATTGTGTTTAAATGGTATAATGAAGTAAATCTTAAGGGGGGACATGCTCGTCGAAAGTCAAAATTGAGTTTTTATTGTATTTTCAAACCATGATCCTGGACACTCCTTAAACGTTGTAGATAATCTATTTATATAATTTTGAAGCCTAACCGAATTTTTTTAATTTTTTTTTAAACGGTACATGTTCAAACACGCGCGTCAATATCATTTTACTCCCTACTTCAATTATAGTTTGTCAATTTATGGCTACGGCCGTATGTTGTAGCTTAACCACTGGGGAATGACAAAAAAAATGGCGTATTTCAAAAAAACACTACCTTATTCTTAGGTCAATAATTATTATAAAGCAATCATTATTCATAAGATGTTTATCACACTTGAATGGTCAAATATATAGCTTATAATAAGTATCTTTAGAATCATCTTCAAATGTGTTAATTTTGCCGATTTTTTTAATAATAAAATGCCTAATTCTTGTCAAATTTGGGATCACAGAGATTATCAATATAATTTTTTATCGTGAATATTTTACAAAAATTATCTCGTAATAAATTATACTAATAGTTTCATAAATGCGTTTAAAAATTAATAAACGTAAAAAATCTTAACACCACTGCACAGTTATGTACCGAAATATGACTATATTCTAAAACATTAGAGCGAGAGGTTTAAAAGAATACTATTTTATGTAACAAAAATACTTTATGCAGTCATCAAATGTTTAAAATAACTATAAAGGATAATAAGGCTTCAAAATTATATAAATAGATTATCTACAACGTTTAAGGAGTGTCCAGGATCATGGTTTGAAAATACAATAAAAACTCAATTTTAAACTACGACGAGCACGTGGGCCGTTAATCCGCAATGAAAATTATGATTACTCAAATTTATAATATAGGAAAGTTAGGTAGGCAGAAGTGATTATTTTAACTATGCATGCTCAATTTCCGGGGTTTTTTATTGATCCAATACGATTGGCCTAGAATAGAGAAGTATGTTTTCAATAGAAAATGGCACCGAAAGGAGAGGAGTTATATTGATCTATAAAATAGTATTTTTGCAATATGCAGTCAATGAGTCAATCATTTAAAATAATTATTAAAAAAACGAAAAAGGAAGATAATAGGTATATCATACGAATAGTTCTTAACACTTTAATGATGGAATTCTTTGTGGAAATACATTGTAATAATTTATTAATACTATACAATATAATACTATCTCAATTAAATATTAGATTAATATCGATTTGACTGGTCTCGTCCACTTCAATTAGATATTTTCAAATCAGTTTTTACCTATTTAACCAACGAGTAATTATCAACAGTTTCGAGTCTTGAAATAAGTACAATGTACAATATATAATTGTATTCTCATAAGAGTTTTCTCTATAGTATATCTTGTAGTGAACCCCGAAATCATAATATTTATTTATGTTGTACCTATATGGCTATGATATCACGTATGCTGCATTGTTGAGAATGTTTTTTAAGTTTTGTTGGTTACGTGCATATGGTTAATTAATTTTATTCACAGGTGAAATCTTTCTGAAATATTCTGCGGCCGCATGATTATTGCTTTCCTTCGATAATATTCGTAATAATGAATTACATCGATCTATCAACGTCACTTCACCGCGGTGTTCATCTTTTGTCTACGGAGTTTGATTTTTTATTTTGATATGCGCGGGAACATGAAGTTTGTGTCGATTCACTTTTTGGTTCGCCCGATCAGAACGTGATTTTCAATTTACAGATGAAAGTCTCGATAACTTAGTCAGATCGGCGTCTTTCAAATGGGATTCGGACCATTTGTAACTGTACCTTGTGATATGATTTATTGGCGGTACGACTCTGTGTAAATGATTTTTAAACATTTGATCGTGAGAACTTTACTGTTCATAGTTTTAAAGATGGCTCGCAGCGTCGCCTCGTCTAGTTTTTAAGCGATTCTCAATTTGTTTTCGATAGGTACAATAGACTTACATAAATTTAAAAAGAAACGATAATATTCAATCCACGATTTAATTTGCAACTTAGCTAAAAACAATAGTGTCTAAGATAAGTAGATATCAGTAAAACTCTCTATAGATTTACATAAAATTACTATATTTTACAATATTTTCTTTCTAGTTGCACGCTTAAACGATGTTAATATCAGTGATTTAATGTAAATGATTAAATATTACTTAAATTAGCCATAATTATGAATTTTATTTAACTTTTACAATTCCTACGGTATCTATCTATGGCCTACAACACATCCAAATATACAATGCCAATATCTTTTTCTCAAACTATATTATTCGCTTACTTACCTCTTTTAAAACAAACTATTTTTAAATTATGCTGTACCTAGCTACATTAATATTGAGCCTCCGTCTATATTAACTGTCTATTTTTCCATTTTTTTTGTGATTTTACCAAGGCTTTGACTGCGACTCGCTGTCATATCGCCTCTTCTCTTCTAGAAGGGGATCCTTCGATCAGGTCCTCACTTCTATTCTGTTAAATAACTTTACAATTTTGCCTAGCTCTTCCGTCTTACCCACCGCCAGGATACCCTTCAATTCGTCGACATTCTCATAGATATCCGCAATTCGCAGCTGGACTCTGTGAATTTCATATTTGGGGCATTGCAGTGATATATATGTACAATGTCCTCTAAAACAAGACATTCATCGCAGAGCTGCGATTCGCTTCTTCCCATGAGGACATCAAATATTTTGCCCATGGTGTGCTCTGTTCTTAGCTTCAGTATTAACTTAAGCTCATTCCTCGTCAAAGAAGACTCTACAAACCAGGGCACCTCTCGTGGTGATGGTAGAATAGACTTACTCTATTTCCCCTTTTCTAATGATGCCCTATGGTGAAAATCTATCTACATACTATGACACATTTTCTTTATAGCTTCATTCCAGTCCAGGTTTTCTGGTATACACTGATATGGTACCCCTGAATGGCCAGTTTCCTTTGCCAGATCATCTGCCCTTTCATTGCCCTCAATGCCCATGTGCGATGGGATCCATTGAAGGCATAGATCTCCTCCTCTATTTTTCTTGGCGTCGATCTGGTCAAGGATGTGGTATGCTATGGTTTTACTGTTATGTGAGCGAGTTGCTGCGGCAAGATGTTGTAAAGCGCTTTTGGAGTCTGTTAAAATGACAGCGGATTGCGCCGAGAAATCATCGCTTAAAGTGTATTTAATTGCTTCGTTTATCGCGATGAGTTCCGCCTTCATTATTGGTATTGCTGGGTTTAGCTTCCAGCTCTTTTTTATACCTACGTCTGGTATTACAAGAGCTGCTCCTCCTCTATTCTCATCTTTGGATCCATCTGTACAAAGGTGAATCCATCCTGCGTACCTCTCTGTCAGCATTTTTTCGACGCGCTCTCTTGCTTTATCGGATACTATGCTCCATTTTGGTTTGTCTATTCCTTTGACCTCTAGTTTGATAACAGAGCTGAGGTCGTAGGTACCAACTGGCCTCCTCAGCGAATACATACCTAGGCATTTTGTATTTAATACCTCCCAACTTTCTGTGGCTTTACGGATTCCTACCAATAGTGGGAGCTTTCGTTTCCCATAGTATGTATTGCTTTCCACGAGCTCGTATAGGAGTTTCACCTTTGCCAATATGGGGTTATCTATTATAGATTTCCATTTCATCCATGTCTTGGTAGCCAGTGCCCATCTCCTGACATTCAGTGGAAGTACGCTGAGTTCCGTTTGTAGCAAGTGAATGAGCGTTGTCCTGATAAATCCTCCACATATTCTTAATGCTTTGGACTGGATGCGGTCTAGCCTCACCGAATTAGTTTCGGCAGCGGAGTGGTAAAACATGCTCCCGTAATTTAATCGGCTTCTAATGAGTGCCGTGTATAACCTTCTCATATGAATGGGGTGCACGCCTCACCCACCTCCCGCCAGTACTTTAAGTATATTCAGAGGTTGTGTCAGGCTGTTCGCGCAATGACTAATATGATGATTCCACGTTAGTCTATAGTCCACGTTCATACCTAAAAATGTATAAGTGTCTACTCTTTCTATTATAGTGCCGTCGATTTTTAAATTAAGCTGGTTTTGTTTCTTGCCTCTGGCAAAAAGTACCACCTTAGTTTTGTTGGGAGCTACTTTGAGGCCTCGAGTTTCCAATAATAATTTCATTTCGTCAAGACATTAACCTTTGACAGTCATCTACTCTTTTTCCCAAACAAATAAGTGCGAAATCATCTGCATATTGTACAAAGTTGACCCTCGTTATTAACTTTAATATGTCAGTTGTAAGAATGTTGAATAGTAATGGGGATAGGGGGTCTCCTTGCGAAAGGCCTCTTGAGCATACCGTACTCTTCCTTTCATTATAAATGCAAATATTTTTCCATTTAGTTCCGCCTGTTATTGGAACAATCAATAATAATTTTCGTTTTAGTTATAGTTATAGTATTGATACTAATTATAAGCATGCATGTTATTATATAATATAACTGGGAGTGGTTTTTTTGGTAGATATTTAATAAATTTAAAAAATATACCTAGGTATATGATAATACTTAGGAGCATATAATATATATAAGACATGCACTAGATAGGCTATTTTTCTGGAATCCTGATCACTCCTTAGGTGAGACATAATATAAATATCACACGGTGCAAGATATTCTTGTGCATAGTAATTATTTCGTGATTTTTCAATATACTAAAAACTAGAGTTCGATACATTTTGCAAATAGTTGAATATTTCTCCAGCTATTCCCTTTTAAATAGTAAATTTTCTTTTCTATGACTACAAAGAATACATATTTGTGTTTTAATTTTTCAATTGTAAATTTACGACATTTTTACATGTATATTTTTTATTGCTCGAATATAATTATATACCTACCAACATTTCTTGGTATTTAATCCTGTTCAATATAATTTTAATAAATAATATTATATATATATATAATTTTAATAAAGTTAAAACAGTTTAGCAAACATGTCTCATGTCTCCCCGTAGCCACGAATACTCACGCCGACGCCACTGTGCTGATTTCCCATAGTTACACTTTTTATAACTCACATTGATAACTGGGTACAGATTAATGAAACTATAAATATTTAAAACGTTGCCATATTTGGACAACTTCCATTTAACTATAATAAAACAAAATGGGCTCTCATGCAGAGATGTTTATCAAAATAAAATAGATTCATTTTATCGGAGGTCTCATCTGCTACAAGTCTAATGGGCATAATTATTTTTGATACGCAATGAAATATGTAGGAATATATAGGTATATATATCTACTTACCTACCAAGGATTTTTATTACTAACGTATTTCGACATATTTTTGTCTAGTGAAGATTTTTAATCACTGCTTGTATAAAGCGATGTAATAAAAAAATCAAACAAGGATGTTTGTTAGCAATCATTAATAATAATTAAATTATTATTAGTTTTTATCACTGTTAATGATATAAAGACAGTGTGAATATATGGCATTTGAAATTAAGGGATGTACGTTATAATTTTATTATTCGCTAAGGATTAAATTTTGAATATTAGGGTAAGGTTGCTATGATTGGACCACTTAACTTTGTGATGGTGTAACTCATCAAATATTATTGATAAAATAAAACAAATTGTTCATTTCAATGTATTATTTACTTTATTATGTATACACTTAGGATCAGTCCAATAAAATTAACCATTTTCGAGATTTAACAGGAAAACCAAATTTTTGTTTGTTGCCGTCTTTGGACCACATGCTCCTTGATTGGACCACTAAGTTTCCATCATTGGACTTTGAAAAAATAATAATAATTTACACAAGTGGTCCAATCAAGGTGCTTTATAATAATATTTTATAAAAATGAAACAAAAGCATTCTCCGATTCTTCGTGGGCTATCACAAATTCATAGTCAGAAAATACATCTTTATGCAGAGGATAAATGCCTGTCTTCAGAAAGCCATTTGCAGCCGTACCGACAGAAGCAGCCCTGGAACAGGTTTTTCCAAAGAGCATAGATATTTGAAATGTCGTCACACATCTCCCAGGGTTTTGACGAAGCCATTTTTCGGTTTCATCTATGTAATAACTACTCAGCGGCTTATAAAATGACACATCAGTTTGTGGAATGTATATGCTGGAAGTGAAAGTATTACTACACCATATCTCTTCGCATATCTATTGCATCCTAGTTTTTGGTGTGGCTTGTGTGACCGTCCAGTTGAATACACGCCGAGCATCATTAATGTCATGCATATCCATAGATGTCTGAAGTTTATCAAAAAAATCTTTAATTGTAGCTTGATTAAATCTGGTAGCTCTGTTGAGTGAAGTAGCTCTCGGTTGTCGTAGGCTCAAGTTTGGACGCAGCTTCATAAACCCGTAATACCATTTCTTTCCTGCAATTCGCTTTTCTTTATTAAATCTATTTATATTAATTTGCTCAGCAAATTGAAATGCCAATCGCCTGACATCTACTGGAGTGATACCATACAAACAACTTTCAAGCTCGAGAATGTATTCGCAAAGCTCTGTCTCTAATAATTCTAATGGTAGGTCACCTTCGAAACCAACTATCTGAATTTCTTCTTTGACTTTTAGATTGCTTCCATCTAGTCTTCGTTTGGAACTCCAAACATTCGACTTGCCTTGTTCAAACCTACTTCTTTTTTCCTTAATGCCTGTAATGCCAACGACATGCTGGGCTCATTCCAGGTATAGTATTACCTCTCTTCGCCATTATGGAATGCAAAAAGAATATAATGTGAAAAATGTTATAAAATCGTTCCCATGATTGGACCGGTCCAATGGTAGAGGTTACCCATGGTCCAATGATAGCAACTACGGGTGCTGTCACAAAAACAAGTTTCACAAAAAAACCAAAGTATTAGCGTTACAACTATTCTCATAGTTGCAAATAGTAATAAATTACCTAACATAATTGATGTAAGTACAACCAAATATAGTTAATAGAATCATACTTACATTCGTTTTAGTTTTACTTGATTGTTATATTTTATGCACAATGAATACACCAACGAACGTGACTCATTTACCACATCCAAGACGAGACTGAAAGAAGAGAGGCGCGGAAGAGGCATGGAAAGCTTGCTTTGTGAGGTCACTGATGGTTTCTAACGTCTTTTATTTCTGATATACCTACGTGGTCCAATGAAAGCACTGGTCCAATGATCGCAACCTTCCCCTAATTCCGGCATTATACTAATGGACATTTAAATTATTGGTGTTGATTAATTGTGGAAAATATACGAAAACTAACATTGTAACTTACACATTAATTTCTTTATTCAACTTGCTATGATGATAATTCTCCTTTGAATAAAAAAATCATAAGTGACCCCAATTTACTAGTTGATCAAATTAGTTGAAATATGGTTCTCACTTATCAATTGACTTTCAACATACATAATCAACATACAGTTGAACGACAAAAATCGGCAAGTGAAAACGCAGCATTACATATTGAGTTGTTTGTTATTTTTTATGAATATTTTTTAAAAATCAATACGTATATAGCTAATGCATTATTAGCATGTGTAGTTGGATCGAGTGCATAAAAATATGTTTGTATGACAGAATGTAATATGCTTCATAACTTTGCATTCCGGCTCTAGGATGAAAATCATGAAATATATTCTAAAAATATTTTTTTTTAGGTAATATGTTATCTATTTATTTATTTATTATTAATACAAGTGAATATCATTTGATCTAATTTTATGCGAGGTAATCAGGCAAAGAGGCGTATCAGTGTAGTAAAAAATGCAAAGTTATAAAACGTATACTTACCTATTCTACCCCCTTCTCTTTTTGCCGTTTAAAATTCGGTCTGGCGAATCGGTAATGACTCATCATATGGTAAATCTGTGTTGATGTTGATACGTTTGTTTATGGCTAGCGTATTGGATACTACCTACCTATACTGATATTTGGCAATTTTTTTCATATTATCTATCGATTCGAAATACATAGCATACCCTAGGTACATCTGAATGTTATGGGCAAAGTAAAACCATGTGCGTTCGTAAATTAGATGATCCGGTTATTATTTTACTATTTTTAAAAACAGATCATGATATTGATCAAACATAATTCTTAAAAACACTTCTGAGAAAATATATTATAACCAATAGAAAAAATCTTTTTGAAAAAAGTAAGCCACCCGGCTGGAATCGAACCACCATCTCTTGGGTTTACGCCCCGTCCACGCATTATCCTCTATGCTACAATGCGACGTATTAATTGCGACAAAGTTTAACTATTGGCCTTTTTAATACCTGCTCATCAGCGCTCTTCGAAATCAAACTACTTTGGCAATCGGTTTTCGTTTATTAAATCAAAGTAGGTAGTACCTACCGCTTTAATTACTAACCGACGTCACGGCTTTCACCAATATTTTTATGATGTAACTTACTTGAAATTTTTAATTAACTATTTTTTTTGTTCAACGAATAATTCACAAGATTTAAGAATGTACCATTCTAATTATTGAACATACATAATTTTGAAAAACACTTCTGAGAAAATATATTAAAATATAGTAAACCCAAGAGATGCTGGTTCGATCCCAGCCGGGTGGCTTACTTTTTTCAAAAAGATTTTTTATATTGGTTACAATATATTTTCTCAGAAGTGTTTTTAAGAATTATGTTTGATCAATATCATGATCTGTTTTTAAATATAGTAAAATAATGTGTTTTTCAAAATTATGTATGTTCAATAATTAGAATGGTACATTCTTAAATCTTGTGAATTATTCGTTGAATAAAAGAAATAGTTAATTAAATATCATGATATATTTATAGAAAAAAATAAAGTCACGATGAGGAAAATTACCGGGCTAGCCCAGTGACCGGGTAAGTAAAAAGTATGTAGGTATCTATAACATATAGGTGCATAAGTGCCTATCTATATTATGAATGATACCTATTCAAAATAAAAAAAAACAAACGGTAATGTTTCAAAGTTGGTAGATATGAATCTTGAAATTAATGGCCTTAAAAAATGTTGACCTCGCTCAACTTTTTTGCATCTTAATTGTATTGATATATCCTTCGATAATATTGTTCTCAGAAAATGTCGTGAGAAAAACAAAGATGGTTTAATTATTATATTAATATTATTTATTATACTCATCGACTGAATATGCGTGAGTTAATGTTAATTAAAGACTGGAAATAATTTCAGAAAATATATTTTTTTACTCACTTATTTTAAATATTTAGAGCTACTATCAGGATCAATTAATAAGCAAAATATTGTTTGGCAAAGCTCACTATTATAGGTTCTACGTTTTTCAATTTTACGTACTTAGGTATTTTTTTGTTACACATTTTTAGCAAACTTCTTTAAAAAATCAATTCAATGGGTTTTCTGGGCTCTGCACACGGATTAGTCACTTTGATGGTGCTGTTTGACAATATTTGTACAAAGGTATTTGCTGATGAATTTTCCTGCCCATTTTCATTTTAGCAGTGCGCAAACATCTAATACTACATACACTTTTGTGATACTTCCAAGTTATGTACAACATGCACATTCTCATGTATTAGTACCTACGTCACTTAATTTTGGTAGATAGATATATTATTTATCATATTATTATAGCGTAATATAACACCAGCTGTAGGAGACCTAGATTGAAGAATTTGCACTTTGGGCACAATAAAAGGTTGCATTTATTTTGAAAAAACAAGATTACCCATATACATAGAACATGCTGATTCTAGGGGGATGCCCCTTTAGACAGTAAAATTGGGGCAGGCGTAACAAACTAGAATTCAATATTGATAAATGCAATCTTTTATCGTTTACCAGAGCCTCAAAAGTGTTCTTTTTCCAATACTCGATGCATGGCAGAGTTCTGTCACGAATATCATCTGTAAGGGATCTTGGCATTACGTTTGAGAGTAAACTGACATTTATTAGCCATATAGTTACCATTTGTAACAAAGCGCTTAAAATGTTGGGCTTTGTCATCCGTACTTCCCGGGTCTTTTCAGATGTTACGGTATTAAAACTTTTATTTAATTCTTTAGTTCGAAGCAGACTTGAGAGTGGGTCTATTGTTTGGGCACATTGGAGAGGGTACAGAAGAAATTCTTGAGACTCCTTTACTTGAGGTTGTATGGATACTATCCGTGGCTTTATCCAACTGACTTTCTCTTAGGCATGCTTACATGCTGCAGTCTGCAACTTAGAAGAAATCTTTATTTAGCTACGTATTTTTTTCGACTTATACGAGGTATAAATTATAACTCTGCCATTTTGGGCAGTGTTGACCTGTGTGTCCCTGATAACTATCTTAGAAATAGAGACCATCAGTTGTTTATTCTCCCAAGGTGCAGAACCAACCTGCCACTGGTAATGCCAATTGGGAGAGCGATAACTATGTTCAACAAAATTGTTTCGGGTGTTGATATATTCCACCTACGTGAGAATGAGTTTAGGTGGATGTTGTTTTATAAATTCTTAAAATAGGGTCTGCTTAACTCATACGGTGTACTTCCTTGTACATATCTAATTTATCAACTGATATATCTCTTTTTTATGTAACACTATTATATTCATATATCTTTGTTTCTAAATGTCATGTTGTGAACGTCTTAAACTTATAATTTGTAATGTCCACAATATGTTAAAAAAATAAATAAATTGAAATTGAAATTGAAAAATCAGGGAATATAATCTATTCTGTGAGTAAATTGTTGAAAGGTTTTCATAAAAAAACTGAAATATCTATTGGGAATTAATAGGTACCTACCTATATCTACCTATTACTACAATTATTCGAAATTGTTGTTTTATTAGTAAAGTTATCCTAGGAGAAGCTGCTCTATAAATACCACCAAAAATGTGAAGCGATTGCACTCGGAACAGTTTGGAACATTATTTTGAAAGAAAAAGAGCCCACGGCACGCGTCCATCAGCCTCCTCTTCGAAAATATACATCAATAACTCTATCATTACACCACATAATATTGAGATCGATTCTGTAACGTATCTTACATAAATAGGTACATATCGCTAATCTTTACATCTGACTTCATCAGCTTTCACAGCGAAATGTCTGTCAACTAAAAAATATTATTTAAGGTGATGCTTACGAAAGTGGGTAGGTACCTACTTATTGATACATTTTACTGATCATTTTATTTTTAAATTATCAAAATAATAAAGGTACCTACCTACTTATCAGAAAACAAAAAGATTTTTTTAAATTCAAAAATAAACTTACAATAATAATTAATAAAAATAATACCTATCAAATGTGCGTTTATTGAAACTCCGATTTTTAATAGAAGATTGGATTTTATGGATAATATTGTCATTAAAATACAGTTTTAGCGTCTTTTTGGAATTCAAAAATTCATGAATTTTCTTAGAGAACATCGATATAGAATAACAAACACTTTTATTATAGCGACTCAACCTTTAGTATTATAAATTTATCATTCCAGATTCGGTAAAAACATATATAAAAAGCCATTTAACCATTTAACCCTCGCTCACATCATTTTTAGAACATTGTTTTTCTTTCAGAATAAAATTTTAAAACAATAGACAAAATAGTGATTTTATAATCGATGAAAATACCTGTTTCTAAAAATTTTAGAAAATTGTTTCATATTTGAAATGTACCAATCATGTTTCTGAAACGTTTTTCCCTTAATGATTGTTTTGACAATAAAGGTAATGTTGCCAATTATCTACACCAAAAATTTTGTAAGATACCTACATATTTTCGCAAAAATAGTGTAGTAAGTAGGTAATCTCCTTAAGTGGGTACTGTTATTTTATTATACATACCTTAACTGCTTAACCTGTCTCGAGGATTTTCTCGGTAGGTACCTATACTGAATATAATCCCATGGAAAAAATAGTAGGTACTATTTTTATAGTTAATAGTTTCAAATAAAGCCCAACGTGATTTACGCATATATGTGTAACTTACAAAACAGACTTTTGTTTAAACTTCTTTATTTTTATAATAGAATTATTTCAAATGATGCGAGATGGCAATCATATAAGTATCTATGTGTATAAACCTAAATGTTGCATTATGATCCAACTTGTAAGTAGGTAATGTGATATAATGCGGGAAATTAATATCGTAAAGGTTACAATAGAAGAATGTCGTGAAACTGTTGAAATCTATTTAATTTATTAGAGACGGGTACATTCTTAAGAGGAAAGATTAAATAAAATCCATAAGTAGGTATCTTAGGGTTATAGAAAGTAGTGCAATCATTGCAATTAGGCTTTAGTTAACGTTAAAATAAATTAAATGGAAAGAAGATACGTCCTTTGCACTGCTGTACATAATATTATCATGTTGTTGAATATGTAACTAAGTAATTTATTATCATCAGAATCAGGTAGGTATTAATTTGTGATATTACCTATTATAAGTAATGTTTCAGGTTTGTGTGATTACCATGCGTTTGAATCTCTACGGTGCTCCGTGCGGGAACCAATGACATTAATTTTATTATTACGTCATTGGCGGGAGCGTATAAAAAGCTTTATTGTTCGTAGGTTTTTAGACTATACAGTATACATACTGGTAGGCTACTTCGCTAAATGCAACAAATCACAGCATTTCGAGAGAACTTTAAGAGTAGCAAACATTTAATGCGCAAAATAAAATATAATTCTTTTGAAAATTAATTTATTTCAGTGTGTAGGGATTATTCCTACCTATATAATATACTTATACACGGTCAATATATAGAATATGTCTCATTGTTAAGTTTTTAAAAACTGGTTTGTTGTTTAACAAAGTTATTTAAGTTATTTAGTATGTACGGCAAGCAAGAAGTTGTTTATTGATTATTAAATTTAAAATTACCTTCTTATAAATATCTAATATAAGTACATACCTGGTCCGTAGGTACCTATGTACCTACATTGATGTAGGATATAATAGGTAACATAAAATTTTTCATAAAAACTTTGCAAGAAAAGTGTAAAAGTTGTATTGAAATGTTAAACTTCTTAGGTGAGGTATCGATTCACCTGTCAGTATTGAAGTATTGAGATATTTTGATAAATAATTATATGACGAGCGAGGTGTGAACACCGAACAACTTTATTTGAGTGTAGATGCGATGGCTAACTCACTTCACTGACTGCCGATCAATTTTATATCATCGTAAATCACGCAATCGTGTGAAGGTATTCTTATTATTTAATGTACAGGTACGATTGTTAACAATAATAATTATTGTTTGACCAAAGAAATCTTTTTATTTTTTCTCACGTTTAATATTAAGTAACTGAAAATTCATCTTCCTTTCTTAAATCGTGTCTAAGACTCAGTGTTAAACTTTGCAACGTCGTCATTATTTAAATGCCGAGTTAAAACTTTCGATGTTTTGGTGTTTTAAAAACAGCTTATGATAAAACAAAATTATCAAGAAATTAATCAAGTGTACTTTTGAACTAGTGTTTTTTTTTCTATATGTATTCTGCGTAAATAGTCCCTAACTACTTAGTATCTATATTTGTGAAACTATCAGACATTGTATTTATAATATTTGTACCTATTAGTGGCGAAGAGTGGAGGTAAGCTGTAGAAATCCAATATTGATATTGTAAGTCGTACATACTTATTTATTTTCATTGAACGAAGAATAGTACACATTGCAGACGGTAGGTAGATATCGGTGAGTTTTTAAAAATAAATTAAACTCTGCCAAAACCAAACCATAATAGATATTACGTAAAAATATGTTTTTCTATAAAACACCTATCTAAAATTATGGTATTAAATTATACATAAAGAATTTTGATATTTTATAGTTAGACGAATGTCTTAATGGTTTGGTTTGGACAGGGGTTAATCAAATTTTCAAAATCACTTTATTTTTTTCGAATTTTCATAGCCTATGTACCTCTAATATTAGGTACGGTTTGGTATGGCTGACAAAGTTTAGTGTGCACTATTTATATCGAATGTCCGCAGCCAACCTTCGCCCTTCACCGCCGGTAATGTATCACACAATTTCGTTAATTTATAATATGGTGTCTACCTATTGATTTTATTATGTAGGGACCTATCTAGAAAGAGATTCAAAACAATATTTTAATTGAATTTTAAGTGATGGACTCATTTGTATGGTCGTCACATTGAAAGAAAACGTATCTATCGAAGGATCGTTCAAAAAGTTTAGAAAATTATAAAATGTATTATAGTAGGTAGGTATATGAAATTTAATGATGATTTTTGTCCGAAGAAAGTCGAAAAATATTGGTATCAGCATCGAAAGAAATCTATCGAAGTATGGCTACTTTTTTAACGGCCCTACTATTTTATTTCATATAAGAATATTGCATCGTGATCGTTTCAAAACAGGACTTGAACAAAATAGTACTGACGCTCTTATATTAAACATTTGAATTCAATATGATCACTTACGACATGATAAAATGTTTTGTAATCAATATCTCCATCCGAGGAAAGCAGCGCGTCGTTTGTAATTCATTTTGCTCGGCACTCGTACCTGCGGATCGCGCCGATGTTCATTTGATTTTCTTCCACGCTTCAAACAAAATCTAAGTACACGCTACATGCCACAACAATGTAATCGCGATGAAAATATATTTCTTCGCTCATGAATGTCTCTCTTACGAAATGAAACGAAAGATCAGTCTTTCCGTAAATACTTGTTGACTTCAGAAGAAGAGATTCATCGCAGTGGAGTACCACGCAGTGGAGTATGACGATAGAATCCACGTAGAAATTAATTAAATTAATTTTACAAAACATATCTAAATATTTGATAGGTATATTGGATAGGTAGGTGTAGATGTCTGCCCTGATTAATATTAAAAATTTTATTTATTACCTAAGCGAATTATGTTTATTTCCTATTACATTGCTATATTTGGGTAACATATGATAACAAGCACGAAAAAATTGGCCACATTCTGTATAAATTGTCGATCAAGTAATTTTTATGAAAAATTAAAGATTCAATTTCAATTTCAATTTATTTTTAACATACTGTGGACATTACAAATTATAAGTTTAAAACGTTCACAACATAACATATAGAAACAAAGAAGTATACTTAAAACAGTAAGTGTTACATAAAAAAAGAGATACATAGTATGTTATTAAACAGTATAAATATGTACATACAAAAATATTAATTAGATAGGTACAAGGAAGTACACCGGATGAGTTAAGCAGACCCTATTTTAAGAATTAATAAAACAACGTCCACCTATACACATCCTCACATAGGTGGAATATATCAACACCCGAAGCAATTTCGTTGAACATAGTTATCGCCCTCCCAATTGGCATTACCAGTGGCAGATTGGTTCTGCACCTTGCGAGAATAAACAACTGATGTTTTCTATTTCTAAGATAGTTATCAGGGACACACAGGTCAACACTGCCCAGAATGGCAGAGTTCTAATTTATACCTCGTATAAGTCAAAAAAAAATACGTACCCAAATAAAGATATCTTCTAAATTGCAAACTGCAGTATGTAAGCATGCCTAAGAGAAAGTCAGTTGGATAAAGCCACGGATAGTATCCGTACAACCTCAAATAGGAGACTCAACCTCAGAGATAGGTGTACCTACATAATATTTGTCCTTAATGTTTTACAATTCATTAAATGTGTTTTCGGTCGATACAATAGATACTGTGGTATATAAAATTATGTGTTAAAAAAATAAATCCACATGTTTGTTTGACTATTGATATTTTATATTTTTATAATTTATTTAATTCTATTATTTTAAAAGCATCCGTCATTCATAATGTCGCCAGATCTTCAAAATTATATCTGATTTCAATATTACTATGAGCACTTACCTATATTTTAATGCTTTCGCACAATCTATTATCTACCTAGTTATAAACATGCATAATATTACAAATAAATAAGTACTTACACCAATGTAATGTTTATAAGTAATGTGTAAAATTGCCAACTATGTAAATTGTAATGAAAGCACATTGATTTCCTGAATTTACCATAGTTCTAAGTAATATTAGGTGATCATAAATTCCATACCTAATACATTATATAGTTTATAAATTAATAGCTCATTAGAATTCAGAGAAGCAATGATACGTTTAAAAGATAAGTAGGTACATATATACGTTATACAGTTACCAAAATATTTCATACTAGGTGGAAAGCCCACCCAAGGATATACAAAAATAGCAAAACTTTATGCTGGCATCTAGAAGAATATTTCACAAAGTCATACTATAAAGTTGCTACCTAATCATATTTTTTACCACTGCCATGGACGATGTCTTCGTAGGTATTTAAAACTATTATTTTCATAATTAATAATTAATGAAAGCATCCAAATGTTTAAGATATCTTCGAAAATTATTTAATAAATCTCTTTCATGATTTGCAATAGCTTCCCCATTATTTTAAGAAAGCACCACAGATATAATTTAATTAACACCTAACTATTTTATTAACTAACAACCACCCTATTTTCATTTATTTTATTCATCTTTCATCTCATCACTTGAGTTTAAAATATTGCTATTGAAACTTGAACTGCGCAGAAGACCGCGCATTTAATAATTATAATGTAAAATAATTTTATTATTAATATCGACCGAAGGTACTTGATAGAATTTGAATTTTAGTTCTAATTGATTTAAGTTTTGTAATATTCCATTTGAGTCGTTTTTCGCGACCCAGGTTTCTCCTTTCAGCATCTTCAGGCGCTGAGTATACTCACCAAAAGGCAAACACATAATGACAACGAACACTATTAACTCTAACTTGAGGCTCATTTACACGAGTCACTGCGGATGATCCTCCGCAGGGAATTGGGTTCAGGGATTCAATTTTTGTTTACATGCGTCACCGAAAGTGAAAAACTCGATTCATTCCAAAATGGCGTAAAGGGAAATAGTGAACGCATAAATCACAGAAACAGCAACCAAGAACCACAAAACAACACCTTGTTTATTACAATCAGTATGTACCTACTATCAAATATGATGTGGACTGCAGGAACGTCTATTTAACCGGCTTGTTTTCAATTATTCAAAATGACAGTTTACGTACTTATGTAAATATAATGACAGTCCTCAGGGGCGCAGTGCACATGCGTGGTGTGTGCGCATGCGCGGAATCATCCGCAGTGATAAAAAAATTAGAACAAAGTAGAAAAAGTTCAATTTCAATCACTTTTGTTTCCGGATGATCACTTTCTATGATTCGTTGATGAATGTGCGTTTTCACGGGTCACTGCGGATGATTCCTCCGCGATAATCATCAAAAGTGAACCATGTAAACGGGACTTTTTATAATATATAATAAATCAATACAATAAAGTAGGTACCTAAAAACTTATCACCTACCTATTAAGTCAAGGATCCAATATATATATTGGATCCTTGACTTAATAGGTACCTAGGTGATAAGTTTTTACCTACTTTATTTATCTATCAAATCATACGGTATTCGGTTTTTAATATAACCACTGGAGTGAATAAAAAAGAACATAGCTATCGTCTCTTTTTGTGAGAAAAATATATTCAGAGACAATAGATATTACTAAATGTTTATGATCTCAATTATTATGACTTGACGTGAGTGCTTAAATAAATTAACTTAAAAAAGAATTTGTGAAATTTAATATAATTATAATAAAGTGCTATAATTCAAGCAAGATCGGCGAATTAAACATTTCTTAGGGCTTAGTTGGAAATACTTATATCATTAAATCATGACAATTTAGATTTACCTATATCAGATCGATTTATCTGTTAATAAGTGGTATCAAGCCTAAAAGTATCTATTAATTCTACATCATTTGGGTGATCTTCAGGGTACTCTTTTTATATCCCATTGGCTTAAAAGGTGCGCTACTAGTTTGAATCCTGCGATCACGATCTGCGGCCCGCGACTCTAATCTCACTACATGTGCCAACGCTTTATACAATTAATTAATTATTCACTTACAAATCTATCGTTCGCCAGACTCCCGCGCCCCGCACTTTGCCATTTCCCACTACGTTCCATTCCTCTTACATGGAATGTTCAGAAACTTCATTGAGCCAATTTTATTTAGTTAATTTAGTACGTGGAATGGAATCACTAAAAATATTAACTTTCTGAAAAAATAACGCATTCTTTTAAAAATTGATTTATATACTAAAATTGGAGGATGTCATGAAGAAATAATTCGTTTTATTGTATAAAAATCATTACTGAGTCATACCATCTGATTCAAGATGACATCTCTACCTATCAATATAAAATACACATATAACTTGACTGGTAAGATGGTGCTTACTTTTTTTACATTTCAAATGTAAACAAAATTGTGAATAGTTTTTGGGAATTTGTAAATTAGTTCAAAAAATTATCAATTACAAAGGGAAATTATTATTTAATATACCTACTACACAAATTTATAATTTGGATTTTGTGGGTGATAATTAGTGAAAACATTTTGTTTACAAACAGCTGTCATCTGTCTCTTTGAATATTGATTGTGCTTAATAAAAAAAAAAAAAAATTTGAACATAGGTACATAATTTTGAAAACACTTCTGAGAAAATATAACCAACAGAAAAAATATTTTTGAAACAGGTTCGATTCCTGCAATATTTTCTTAGAAGTGTTTTCAAAATTATGTATGTTCAATAATTAGATTGTTACATTCTTAAATCTTGTGAATTATTCGTTGAATAACGAAAATAGTTAATTAATAGAAAATTTGATTAAGGAAATAAATATAGGTACATATATTTCTCTTTTTAAGATACCTAATTACATAGGCAAGTCAAAATTACGTTGGTTATTAATGCTTCGTCGCTGTGAATCTGTAAGGTCGGCCCCTTGTCGGCCCAATTACCTTTGTATATTATTAGTGTTTTTTATAAGTCATGTGTCAGTAGTTCTCTGAACTCAAACATCGCCCACGATGGCTGAGCGGCTCATTCGTCAGATTATAATATCGTGGGTCCCAGGTTCACATCCTGGGTCTGGAAAATACACATATTGTTTTTCAATTTGTGTTTGGAGTCATAGTATGGACCTAATAGGTTTAGCAAGTGGCTAGCATCCATTGATCGTAAAAACAAAAAAAATGTTATTGCAAATCCTCCACAGTATGGAGGCCCATATGATGGTATTAGAATCGGACAAGATCATAAGAAAAAGAAAAAAAAGATAGTATGAAATTAAAACTACGATCTGTTAGACCTTTTCGTTTTTTTTAATACTGAACAAGTATGTAAGTATGTAACTGATATGGAAAAATCAATAAGTATATTATTACTTATATTATAAGTGAACACTTACCTAGTATGATACGAGTATAATCATAATGTAATATCATCATATTCTTTAAATACCTACGAAAAAAACTTCAGTGCATCTGTGCGTTGATATTTCCGTATTCTTTAAAATCAATCATAAGATTGATATATATATATTATGGTTGTAGGTATAATAAGTCTTAAAAATCGAAATCAATTAAAATGGCATTCAATATTGTGAAAATCGTGCTACGTCGCGGTTGAAAATATCTGTCAAGAAAGCTTATGAATAATCACGTCACGCGTGTGGGCGTGGTCTTTCTATTGATCCATTTGTACGTAATAATAATTTTATTGTACTGTTTTGAATGCAGACAAAACGTCTCGTCTCGTCTGAAGTCGATGCTGTGTAGCCTGAAATCGCTGCAGCCATCGGGGCGTCGTACATTTCAAGCGACATTATATTATTATTGTTATTACGATGCACTTAGGTACTGTCTTTTTGTTAACTGTAATTATTCAATAAAACAATCGTGATCTTTACGGAACCCAAAATTTCAAAATCAATTAAGCAGATCCATTATTCTCAATATGCTTTATTGCTAGAAAATACAACAATACACTTGTGAATTAAGTGCAACTTAAAAATATCTGTAGATATAATAAACATACCACATTAATCCTAAGTTTCGGTTGTTTTGACACGTACCAAGACGATTATCGAAGGGGCTCCGGGTGAGAGAAGGGGGATACAATAATTACATAGCTTTGTGGAAGTATAGTTTTTTTTCACAATAGCAACCATTAGAATAGTCGCCCTGCATAATTACTGCGCATGGGAAAAAAATGCATCGACGCATATTCACTGTTAAATAGTTCCACTATAATTATTACACCTTTTTAAAAAAAGGTTCATCGACGCCTTATATTAAGATGCCATGGATAATTTCCCACGTTGACTGATTCAGTGGCTTATTAAAAAAAAACTATTAGGTCGCTACTCACTTTGATCATTATTATGAAAGTTAATAATGTTAACTACTACAATATTATGAAGTACAGAGTTCTTTTGCTGACTATTAGGATGCGCTTCACTTTGTTAGTTTGCCGGAGGTCTAACATTACAAACAATACGTAGGTACGGAACATGACGCTGAACTGAAGAAAATGGCGCGACGCTGGTCTTTTCCTATGCTCCGATGCTATTCATAATCACGAATATCGTTACTGGTTTCCATAATATTGTAGTTTTTTTGCGGCTTTCTTTAACGTAGATTACGCAATCGATTCGTCGAAAGGTTTAAAAGGGGGCCTCAAAACACTTCGAAACCCAGTAAGAATTTTGGTTATTATTTTTTAGATCGTGAGGGATCTGAAAATCAGCCAGTACCTCGGCCATCTAAATTCTTAAGCCCATCACTGGACTCAGTGACGTCCCGTGGGGGTAGGCAGATTGAGCGTCGCTTGGGGGCGGCAGTTACTCAAAGGGCGGCAAATCGAGGAGAATCATTATGTATATATATGTAGAAAGCTACCTAAACTTAGTAATAACGGAAATATCTTTCCATTAAAAAAATCAGCTCACTGGTTGGAAATAAAATATATCTATTAATTAGGTAAGTAGGTACTATTCAATTTTCAACAGGACTTTATTTTTTTGTTGGGTTCGCGATGTCTTGTTTACTTCCATTGTCCTAGACGTCACGTTCTTCAGTCACTTGCGAGTTATGGAAATTGTCAGGTGTATTTTTAAATGTAAGTATTTATCTGAAACCGTAGACTCGCAATATTGTTTATTGAAGCAGAGATAGCATTTAATTTAGATTTACTAGTATAGGTGCCTATATCTTGTTAGTAATGTATCCATACAACACAATTATTAGATATTAGAGTCATGAAAGGATGATACAAAGTACTGTATAAAAAAAAATGTGGCGGCATTTTGGCACTGCCTAGGGGCGGCATTTTGTCTAGGGACGTCACTGACTGGGCTTACTTCTGTTAGTATGGAATACAAAAAATAGTACGAGAAATAAGGAAACAAAAACTCCATATTACAAGTTACAATACCTATGTACCTTTAAATACTTTATTAAATTAAACGGAATTTCGCGAAGGATGAGTTATTTTGAGGTCTGATGTAATTACCTTGAGTCGTAGATATGAAATAAGTAAATAAATGATTAAATGGCGCAGGTTCGGATGGACCTTGATGCGAACGCGAACCGACGATAATTATGGGTCCGGGGCAGATCGCCAATCCGATTTTGAGTGCTGCATGGAACCATTAATTTTCATTATTAATTTGTACGAGTACCTATGTACTCATCTTGATTGAGGACATGCGTGCAAAAAATGCCTCAATTTACTGAAAGTTATAAATTAGTATCACATATTATAGTATGTATGTATGTTTGTAAACGGCGCACTTGCCTTGGGATAACAATTAACAATTTTATTGAACATACAACATTTTTAAAATCTCTCAGATTTGAAAAAAATACCACACCGGGTGGTACTCGAATCCGCTTCAACTGGATCCGCGCACATGTGCCCGATGTGCTTTACCAATTAAGCCACCTGCATCCTACCTAATAACGATGAAATATCATTGATCATTTCTCGAGAAATCGAGAAATTGTCACTATTGAAAGCTGCTAAAAAACAACCTCAACGTCTAGTTATGAAAGAATTTTCTCAAATTTCTCGGTAGACTTAGCTCTCAATCTAAACGAAATTTCTAAGAATATTAAAAAGATGAAAAAATCTATTTAAAAATGTAATATCGTTTTAATGGTGATTTCTCGAAAATCTCGAAAAATCGAAAAGAATCTAGAATTCTCGAGAAAACCAATATTCTTGATTTCGAGAATCCCCGAATGAAATGAAAAAAGTTACAAGATTTATGTAGAAGTGTGTAATAAGACAATGTGAGTCAAACAATATGCCAAGATCTTTGATCTCGGATTGACGCTTTAGTAAGCTGTTACACACTGTTACTGACATAATTATATTTAATTAGAAATGAAAGCTACTGCAAGCTTCTTTTGACCAAATTTCAATTCAGTTGAAATTATTTTGCAATATGTACGTCACAATCCAGTTTGTTGCGTCAAAGTTCAAAGAGTCAAACGTGGAAGATAACTTTCCTGACATACTTATTCGATTAACCGAATTTGAGAAAAAATATACAGGTAGGTACAGAGATTTAAAAAAAAATGGATATTGGCCGTTTCTTGACGCAAGTACTGAAGTAGTTCGAAGGCGAGTGATTAATATCGGCGATACAATTGTTATTTGTTGGAAGTAAGTTTGGAGTAAGCTTTATATTGTAACATGTAACATGTTGCTAAGAAACTCGTTTACGATGCTTTATCGTCAAAACGAGAATTCGTAAAATAAATGTCGCTCGTCCTGTAAATTAATAAAATCTTTTCACTTTTATAACGTAAAATTAATTCTTGGTGAGCAACCAATATAAAAAATAAAATAAAAATATATTACACTAACTTATTGCTGAATTAAGTGTCTATGCACTATACAAATAGGTACTTTATTGAATTGATTATATAATTAAAAGTTAATATTCGGTATGAGAAATATTCTTTTAATTGTGATCAGTTATCACAAATACAAGTAAGATCGTAGTATATATAAGTCTGTTTAAGTTGGTATAGGTATAAATCGTGTAAGTATATTTATAATCCATATTTAATCTCGTTTAAGTCAAACGTTGAACTGTAGAACGAAATTTACGTTAACTTAAAAAATAATATAACTTGTGCTATAATAAAGATTTTTTTAAGAATACCATAATATGCCTAAATAAATAAAAAAATATAATTAATTACCTATTTCTTTTATTCAACGAATATTTCACAAGATTTTAAGAATGTACCTACTATTATATTTATTAAACATACATTATTTTGAAAACATTCATGAAAAAATATACACGGGCTCATTAAATCTTCCAAGCCAAACATATTTTTTTTATGAAAATCCTTTTCAATGTCAATGTTGATAAAAATGATTAAATTATTGATAATCAATCAACTACAAATTTCCAAAAAATGGGAATTTTCATTTTCAGCCTCATATTATTATGATACCCATTGCTAGTGCAGTTACTACAGAAAATATAGACGTATTAAATGCATTAATTGAGTTAGCATTTACTTGGTAGAATTCCATTTTACAAGAAATGAAAATATAATTAATATTAAATTCTACAGGTTTTTTGTTTTTTTTTTGTTTTTAAAAAGGTTTGTCGATATCTATTTCGGTTGTAACACCATTATCAAGACTATTCAGATAGGCCGTTTGCCTTTGCTTAAATACTATACGTGTATAGATAGAGACAGAATACATTTTCTTATTCGTTCCAGCAATATTATGAATTTTTACATTATTATTAATTGTAATATTATTAATACTTTGAAAACCCTAAGTGGGTTTTTTAAAATGGATATCGAAATTTTCAAAATTTATCAAAATTACAGTGTTCGATGGTTATTTATTGACATTATTAATCAATTAAAATATTATTAGTATAATTGTCTTAATCGTGTGTTTAGATTATATTTAATAGTGGCGACGAATACATTACCAAATTTTCATTAATTATGTGATTACTTTTGGATAATTCGCGATTAATTTCCAACTGTTCAAGTAAATTTAATTTTAGACCTTTATTACATATATGCAAACATTGTGGCGTTTCATTGTTACTGATGCTATGCGAGTTTGATATCAAATGTTTAGCTAACTGAGAATCTGTTTTACCATTCCTAAAAGACCGGAGGTGCTCTTCAAAACGAGTTTTTATTGACCTGCCAGATTGACCAATGTAGCATAGACTACATGTGCCACATGTTATTTTATAAACTCCGCTTTTCTCCAGTTTGTTGATTTTATCTTTACTATTTTTTAAGTTTAATCCTAGATTATTATTAGCTTTGAATGCTACGTTAACGCTATGTTTAATTTCTTGATAAATTTTGTCTGAAATAATGCCGTGATAACCAATGGACTTGTAATAACGATTTGAATCTTTAACGTTAGGGTATATTGTTGATCTAGCTAATTTAAGTTGTTTTTTATATAATATTTTATCTACCATTAATATTTCATATCCATTACTTAAGGCTATTTGTTTAATGGTATGTAGTTCATCCTCAAAATCTAATTTGTTCATGGGCACGCTAACTAGCCTGTGGATCATGGCATGGTATGCCGCCAACTTATGAATCCATGGATGTTGCCATTCTTTATGTATAGTAGTTTTAGTATAGGTGGGTTTTCTATATATTTTGAAGTTATGTTTATTATTAACCCTCTGAATAGTGAGGTCTAGAAAATTAATTCTGTTTTCTATCTCTACTTCGACCGTGAATTTAATATTACAGTGAAATGCGTTAGCCCTTTTGATGAACGAGTTAAGTTGACGGTCAGTTCCTTTCCAGCAAATCAAAATATCATCTACGTATCTATGGTAATATAATATGTCAGCTACTGAGTCTATTTTAAGTGATTCCGATTCGAATTTGTCCATAAAAAGTTCTGCGAGCAAAGGACTTAAAGGAGACCCCATAGGGACTCCGTCAAGTTGATAATAAAACTCTGAATTAAATGAGAAATAGTTATTTTCTACACATATTTTATTAAAGAATAAATTTCTTCTAACTCGAATGGGTGTACTTTAGCTTTTTCTAGTTTTTCGTACACTATTTCTAAACATTCTTTAACTGGAATATTAGTAAATAAACTGGTTACATCTAATGATACCAGCTTACAGTTGCTAGGTAAATCTATGGTATTTATTTTATTAATTAAGTCAACTGAATTTTCTACGCTTCTTTTGGCTTTGAAATTTGTTAGATGTTTAAAAATTTTATTAATATAATATGCTAATTTGACTGTTGGCGTATTCGTATATGATACCACGGGCCTAATAGGAATATTAGTCTTATGTATCTTCGGTTGACCATATAGTAAGGGTGCCATAGGATTCATAAGAGTAACACTACGTTTGATAGCTTCGGTGGGGAAAGTGATAGTGCAATCATTTATTAATGTTTTAACTTTAGATGCGATTTTAGACGTAGGGTCTTCATTGAGTTTAACAAACTCAATGAAGACCAGAAAGTTATTAACTTTTTCTTCATAAGTTGGCGGCATACCATGCCATGATCCACAGGCTAGTTAGCGTGCCCATGAACAAATTAGATTTTGAGGATGAACTACATACCATTAAACAAATAGCCTTAAGTAATGGATATGAAACATCAATGGTAGATAAAATATTATATAAAAAACAACTTAAATTAGCTAGATCAACAATATACACTAACGTTAAAGATTCAAATCGTTATTACAAGTCCATTAGTTATCACGGCATTATTTCAGACAAAATTTATCAAGAAATTAAACATAGCGTTAACGTAGCATTCAAAGCTAATAATAATCTAGGATTAAACTTAAAAAATAGTAAAGATAAAATCAACAAACTGGAGAAAAGCGGAGTTTATAAAATAACATGTGGCACATGTAGTCTATGCTACATTGGTCAATCTGGCAGGTCAATAAAAACTCGTTTTGAAGAGCACCTCCGGTCTTTTAGGAATGGTAAAACAGATTCTCAGTTAGCTAAACATTTGATATCAAACTCGCATAGCATCAGTAACAATGAAACGCCACAATGTTTGCATATATGTAATAAAGGTCTAAAATTAAATTTACTTGAACAGTTGGAAATTAATCGCGAATTATCCAAAAGTAATCACATAATTAATGAAAATTTGGTAATGTATTCGTCGCCACTATTAAATATAATCTAAACACACGATTAAGACAATTATACTAATAATATTTTAATTGATTAATAATGTCAATAAATAACCATCGAACACTGTAATTTTGATAAATTTTGAAAATTTCGATATCCATTTTAAAAAACGCACTTAGGGTTTTCAAAGTATTAATAATATTACAATTAATAATAATGTAAAAATTCATAATATTGCTGGAACGAATAAGAAAATGTATTCTGTCTCTATCTATACACGTATAGTATTTAAGCAAAGGCAAACGGCCTATCTGAATAGTCTTGATAATGGTGTTACAACCGAAATAGCTATCGACAAACCTTTTTAAAAACAAAAAAAAAAAACCTGTAGAATTTAATATTAATTATATTTTCATTTCTTGTATTAAATGCAGTTAATATTAATAGCAGTGTCCGCTTTTGAAGCCGTGGGCCACGTGATGAAAACTCACCTTATGAAAAAATCATATTGTTTTTTCGATGTGTCAATAGTAAAGCTTCAATAAATTTAATGATGTACAACCAGTAGGTACTTTTAAATAGTTTTTTTTTTAAATTTAAAACTACACTCTATCGAAGCCTTTATGTTACCACATTTTGGAACAATGTAACTAATGAACCTTTTTATAACGTTAAAATTATTGCGTTGTAAACTGTTTTCTTCTAAATCTTTAAACATAAATCCTGTGAATATTTATTTGAGAATGCTTAGTTTATAATACTTAATAAAAATAATTCAACAAAACATCATCACGTTTATATGCAAAAATCTTTATAGCACTTCTTTCTTCTTTGAGAATCTCTGTTATTTGTATAGCAAGGTGTGGAGCAACCAGGAAGAAAGTGCATCAACTGTATCTAAAGTCTTACCTACAATATGTAATATAATCCGTGAAGAATTATTTCACCACACCCATTCAGTGTTAGTGGAGTAGGTGGTATTATGTGATGGCTGATGAAAGTAGAATTGGAGCCTCGCTCACTAAACACTCCCTTATCTGTAATTCGCATCAGCTTCTCACCACTCGGCAAGCCGTAACCACAATTCCTTCATTTATTTGTAGAATGTAGAATGCTATAGGTGAGGTACAATATGACTTATGACAATACGACCACCAGTCAAACGGTATACAGACGAATAAGTACTAACAAACCACCCTTTGGCTCTAGAGTCTAGACACCCTAGCAGACGAATACGTGGAGGAATCACAGGAGAGAGGGGTGGAATGTTTTTGGTACAGGGGTTGCTTTAGAATGAACATGGTTTTGGTAAACTTATTTAGACACAGTGGAAATTATAAAGATTCGTATAATATATCATGTTAGATTACACAGCGTGTGTATTTGGAAAAGTATTTAGTATAGTGAAGAACGCGTATTCTTGGTTGGAGCTCGGAACTGAATTCAAAACACTAATCAGTTCAAATGAGGGCAAATGGACTCTGTGAATGCGGTGTAAGCGTTAACTGAAATGTGTGACGAATTGGTTTTATTACCGATAGCGCGCGGGGAGTATCCGAATGGGTGCCATCATAAAAAGACGGTGTAAATACCTACGTCAAGTGAAAATACACTACGTTTAAAAATCAGAAAGCGTGGGCCTCAAGGGGAGGCCCAAGATTATGGATACTGTTTTCTTACAAGAATACTAATATACTGACATGTTCTCTAGAACCTAGAAGAGTTAATATAGGTAGGTAAGTGATTTGTTTAGAGTGAAACTATTAGCGCATATTTTTATTAATTTTAAATGTTGGCAGTTGGCACTATATATTATAAGTACCTATACTTATTGCCATAACAAATGAATTAAGAGTTTGAAGATAATATTCTTTTTATATAACATGTTCAATCCTAAGAAGACCATATGGACCTCCAGAGTGGAGGTTGTATCAGAAAACTTGAATATATTATATCCAGATTTATCTAAAGGAAATTTCGGGTCTAGGACAGGAGTGGCGAACCTTTTGATGATTATAAGCTAAACAAAGTAAAAATTAAATTTATTTTTAATTTCGTTCAAGAGTTTTCCCCCAAAAGAAATTTCCGTTCAGAAACCAGGTCGAAAGCTTTTTTTTAAATCTTCTTCCCAAAAATGTTTCAATTGCCACATTTGTCATATGTTCCGTCGACGGAGACGTTTTGCATGCCACTGGTTGAGCTTTAATTTTATCGTACGTCAACAAAATTGACCCGCATGCTAAATTTGCTCTCGGGCCATGGATACTCCACCGCTGGTCTAGGAAGGTTCGGCGTCACTGGATGCCAATATAACTGGACGACTGACATTGAGGTTGTATAATATTTTTGATAACTATTGACCAGCACTTGGACTTACATTGCAGAGGCGTGTAATATATTTGCCAGCCAAAAGTACGTTGATATTGATTGTGCAATTTATGAAATATTGATGCGTGTGTAAATATTATTGCGGAATATCACTGAAATATTGGAATATGAACGCACAACAATAATTATTATTGCATTGTTTAAACCAGTCTTCGTCAAAGTGGGCGATAACGCCCCCTTATGGGCACTGCAGGCTTTCAGGGGGGCAATAGAAGGCTCAAAGAAAATTAGGGGGCGTTAAGGAAATCCAGAGGGCGACGGCAGACAAATTCTATCCATAAAAATCCGACTGAATCTAGACACGACACCACTTGAGATGCGATTTACTACTCGAATGCATGGAGTCCCGTATAGACGGTTAAATTAAGTCGCTTACGCGTGTAATAATGTGGATGCAGCTTTATATTTCATGTATATAGTCACTGCAATCTTTCATTCATTGCATTCAGTCGGCAATGACGTAGTCCATGGTTAAGTTAACTAAATAAAATTGTCTGTGATTTCCGATATTTTTTTTCATACAAAAAATTCCGGCTTTCAAAGCCTTCTTTTAATGTTAATAAAAATACTTCTAAATATGATTAAGTATGAGTTTTATTTCCTCTCATTGTAACATTTTTTGATTTCAGAAAAAATATTATAATATGGTTCATCTATCCCAGTGCTCCGCAACCGGTGTGCCGCGGCACACCGGTGTTCCGTGAGACAATGCTAGGTGTGCCGCGGTGCATTCATTAAAAAAAAACACAAATAATTTTGTATATTATATAATACTTACTTACTTAATAACCAAATTTGCGATGGCTGGTAATATATTTGAGCACCTGCATGGACTTAATAAAACAATGCAAGGTCAGAATGAAAATATATTTACGTGCTCTGATAAATTAGAAGGAGTTAAGACAAGGATCTCTACAAATGTACCAAAGGACCTACCAGACCACCATTGGAAAGAAACAATTGATTTTGGACCATCTCAAAAACATTTAACTTTGCTGCAAAAGAAATTTCATCATTACTTTCATACAATTAACCCTTTGGCAACTAATGCCGGAAATTCTATAGAAGCGCTTTCACCATAAATTCGCGAGAAATTGGTTGAATTGAGAAACGACAGGAAGCTAAAAGTGAACTTCGCCGATATTCCATTGGCTATTTTCTGGATTTCGATTAATAAAGAATATCCTCGGATTTCCGATAAGGCTATCGCAGTTCAGCTCCCATATTCTACGACGAAATATCTGTGAGAAATTTTTTTCAACTCAAGTAATAATTAAAAATAATAAGCAGTCTTGCTTGAAGGGTCGTGACCGAGGAATTTATCAAATATCAAGTCAAAATATATAAAACTTTTACGTTCACGGAAACAAGCTCAGTTATCACATTAATTACCTAGTTATTAAATTGATAATACAAATACATGGAAATATGTACACTTAGTTCTTCGTCATGTTCTGTGTTATGTTTGTATATTTAAATATTTATCAAATAAAACAAACATAAAAAAATGTAATTTTGGTGCATGGCCCCCACAAGGAGAGGCTGATAGGCAGTGCTCGAAATGGACAATTTCACGAACAGTAACACTCGATTATTGTCCAAAAATGTGTAATATTAGATATAATAATACCTGTATTATAAAAATAAGTCTTAGTTTTACATAATGTACTATTTTCATCATCAGTGGTAAAATACAAATATATAATCATTTTAGTTTACGAAATCGTTTTCTAACAAATACATTATTAATAGGTATTAACATGAATAATTATACAAATATAAATACCTAAATGTATATGAATCTAATTGGGGTGAGAAACATTATTAAAAGACATGAAATAATAGAAAAACTAATCACAATTTCCTATTGGTTTCGTTAGGAGTTTGAATAAAAATATGCAACTAAGAGTGGCTAGAAATATGAGTGAATATACCTTGGTTAAAACAAAATACATTCCGCTTCATTCAAAACTCTGATTTTTCGTAAATTCGCAATATTTTGATTAAGTAAACTATTTTTAATCAAATTAAAATCCATCGTATACGAAAAAGCAAGGGCATGGTTTCTAATAAATTAATTTAAAAAATATGTAATACGCAAGATTTCCGAATGTAGCATTATTAGCCATTACCGGAGTCTATTAATTTTACAGTGGATTAGGTTGATGAAAACGTACGCGATTCATCAGTGTCTCATATAGCACATGATAATTGTAATTTAATTATTGTATTGGACCAAAGCTCATCTTTTCCATACAGCGGTTATAATCGATTCAGAAAAACCCATAATAAAAAATCAAATTTGAATATATTTTTTGAATTATTTACCAAGTCAACATTCACAAAATTTATTTATTTATTGATATATAATTTCACTCATAAATAATACTTACATAAATATAGCCTCAAATCTTGATACACAATTTTACAATGAAAAATAAATATACACTAATATAAATAAAGTTTTATGAATTATTAATATTATATATTAATATTAACAGTGTAGAAATATTGGTTATATTTACTTGGTTGTATTGATCGACTAACTAAACGACACTATGCGCATGCGCATCTACCCTCGAGACCAAAATGAATATAATCATTATAATAAATTGTGTTGCATCGGCGCGCGCAACTTCGTCACACGCCAAAAATACACTCTGATCTGTTTTCCAAAACGCGCCAAAAGAACTAAAACTTCAAAAATATTTACATCACGTGGACATATGGGATAACCTATTCTAATAGGTTTCTAATGTTATTAAAATTGTTATATAAAGGAAAATATTTCATATATTTTTTATCCCATTGGATTCTGCGTTAATTGTATTTTAAATTGTACCTTACATAATATACAAAGTTATAACATGCATGCGATGATCACGAATATGGAATTATTTGAGTTAAGTTATTAAATGTATTAATATTAATTTAACCATCAAAAACACAATTCATTCAACCCGAAAAATATGCATACAAAATTAAAACAATAAAAATATATGACGAAATGATATTTTTTTGTCACTCACTGTAAAATATAAAAGATTTAATTTGAAATATTTCACCTCCTTAGAAATTATTTAAAAACATTTTAAGCTATTAAGTACCTACAAAGAGTTTTTAAACGATGTCAGAGCACAAAATTTTTCGGAAATATAACAATTGAGCAGCTGCTGCAATAGCTAGGTTTTTTCATGTATGCAATAATAATTATTTATAGCACAAACCATTAACATTGGTCGATCTAGTGCTCAATTAAGGCCTCCCTTATTTTATTCCATCTCTCACGGTACCTACTTAGTTTTTCACTGCAAAGTATTTCCACTGAACTTCATCAATTCATATTTATATAAAATTTAAACTTTTATTACAAAAAACAATTACATATCACTGCTGTATTGATCATAAACATGCTCAAGAATTTCAACCCTCGGTAGGACAGATATAGTATACCTATATCAGTTGTTGATACTTTAGGTAGGGCACATAGTTTTATTCACACTATTTTTACTATGTTATTTTTGTATAATATTTAAAAAATTAAATGTTTTACACATTAAAGATATGGGCAACTCTTAGATTAAAGAATAAGGTAGGTACGAGTATTTAATGTGTTTCAATTGAAAATTTAAAAGTTCCAGTGTGGATTTTAATTAGTACGTTATTAACTCACTATATTTTGGTACATACCTTAACTTTATTGAAATAATGTGTAGGAACTTGCAAAAAAATCAAGTTTCTCGTTTGATAAATTAATACTACAATAATATTTACCTACATTCCAATGTAAAATAGCTTCGACCGTTACCTACTTTACAATCTTAAAAATCTTTTTTGTTTAATATACATTATTGTACATAAATGGGATAAGGCAATAAATCTTACCCGTAACCCCAGTACATTTTTTTGTATACAATTTTATTGTTTTATCACCATTGTCGCGAAAAGGTCTATTGGTGCATTTTGAAGGCCATACAGTATTGTCTTGAAAAAAGGTTATTTCTCAAATATTTTGTCTTACACTATCACTATTTCAAAAAAAACTTAAGCATGTATAAATAAATGAACGGTCATTGGAAGTCCAGGGATTCTAAGCAAGTAAAATTATTTTTTAATAATAAAAATATTAATTTATATATATGTTTTATATTTATTTATCAATTAATTTTTCCTCAATTTTAATTAAATCCGAACTGGAACGTAGGAGGATTGAAGATTTTACAAACCGGTACGCTATCCTCGGGGTTTTAACGAACAGGAACGCCATCCTCGGGGAATTCACGAACCGGAGCTACGCTCCGGTGCGTTCCGGTCCATTCCGAGCGCTGTGATAGGGCTTTAACCTGGGGACCCAGGCTCAGGGGGGGCGGCGGCATGGCAGGTCAATCAGATAAGTGAGATAAACACAAATCGCTCTAATAGTAAAACAATTCGCCTGCGGTGCTATTTTACTACGCTGGTATTAATATTTTAAAACATGTGATTGTAGGATACAATTAATTATTATCATGTCAATCTTCTTTGGCCATATCCGTCCCTTAACTGGAGCATATGGACACCACGCGGCGCCTCCAAGAATCCCTGTCGCTCGCCAGTCTTCTTGCTTCGTTCCAGGTCAAACCAACATCCTGTAGCTCCGCCGTTTACACTCTGTAGATTGTATTTAGCGGCCTTCCATGTCGCCGGAATCCGGTCAGCTTGAAGAACAGGCAAGCCAGGTTAAAGTTCTCCTCTGGCATCCGCAGCACGTGGCCGAGCCAGGTCCAACGTCGCCTCTTCACTTTCAGCGTGATGAGAGGCTGCTTGGTGGGTTCTCTTATCTCCTCGTTGCTTCTAATACCACTGCACACCCAATATTCGTCGCAAACATCTGTTTTCGAAGCTCAGTATACCAGTGGCGAAGGCTCCATACTAAGCGATTATTTAAAGCTTACCTTCTATTTTCAAGTATTTAATTTAAATAAATAAATATCTATATTGTCTAGGACAAGGTTATAATAAAAATATTGATTGTCATCTATCGTCGTTATTTATAAGTAGAGCGTTGAATTTAGTTTCAAAAATTATTTCAACCATAATCCAAGCCGAATTTTCTACCGCAATTCAGTTGCCAACTTCATGCATGTCTGCGTTTTTGTTCCCCACTTGGAAGCGTAAACAGGCAAGCTTATGCGCTATTTTGGTTTGTTTGTTGTCTATAATTAAAGCAAATACTAAATAATAAGGATGATTAAAAAAATAATAACTATTGTGTTCGATCACATATAATTTATAAATTGTTATTGAAAATAAATATTGTATTAATTCGCGATTATTATTTAGGTTACTTCAGTCATAGACAAACATAACATGCTATTCACAGTTCATGTCATTTTGACATTTCAAAGCGGTGATAAAGGCTTATTTTATAATAGAAAATTCAGTGTGTTACTGTATTTTGAATGAGGATAAATTATCTCATATTGTACTGAAATCATTCGCCAGTGCTTTAAATATATTAGTATTTATTAAATTGTGTAGTGTCCCCATAGAAAATGTGCAAACGATTGCATTTTAAAAAAATCATTCCCGAGTTTGACGTTTCTTCGAAAATTAAAAATTATCAAAGCTTGACCTTCCAAGGGTTCATTTAGATTTGAATACAGCAAAAAAACTTATATTAGACATTTTCACAACAATTTATATGAAAAATATTTGTTTTTAACTGGCAGTTATACATTAAACAAACTTTTTTGTTGGCGATGCGTATAGTTTGGTAAAGAAAAGTGTGCGTGGAATTCTACTGCCATAAGTGATTTAAATAATTTGACAAATTCAGTGGTGAAACCTATGACCAGTGTGTCGTTATCATTAGTGTGCACCTATTCATCAGTAGTAATATCGTAAGTATTATCTTCTTATTTCCCGTAAGTTACCTGACAAGTGTGCTCTTTTTCTCTGATCTCTACAGCTTACCTCTTTCCAAAAGTCACCCTTCGTCACTGCAGTATACGGTTGCTCTAAGCCTTCGTAAGGTGCCATGATTCGCTACCGTAAAGCAGCACCGTCAGAATGCAAGCGTCGAATAGGCGGCATTTGGTTTTGACCGAGTACAATCGTGAGTCCCAGACATTTCGCATCGAGTTGAATGTTGCTCCAGCCATTCCCATTCGGATAGCGAGCTCTTTCTGCAAAATGCCATCTCCCGTGATGTGTACCCCCAGATACTTGAAGCTGTCGACGCTCTCGATGTTTGTCCATCGCTAATCAGAGTGAAATCTGGATCAGGACAGGTGCTATTGCACAAGACGTTGGTTTTCTTCGCGTTGATTTTCAAACCAACGCGAGAGGAGTTGTTATGCAACCTGTCGATTGTCTCTTGAATGCCCTCGACTGAGTTGTCGAATAGGACAGCATCATCGGCGTATTCCAGGTCGCATAGCTTCACCGTGGGTGTAATAGGTATGCCTTGGTCAGGTGGTATTGACTTCCGTAGTATGAAGTCAAAGAGAATGATAAAGAGAAACGGTGCAAGGACACAGCCCTGTCTGACTCCGGTCGTGACCCCGAACCATTCCGTGACAGTGTCTAAAATTCTGACACTGCATTCGCTATTCTCGTGTAGGCTTTTGATTATGGCAATGATCTTGGGAGGGATCCCGTATGCTCCCAGTATCATCCAGAGGGAGGGACGGTGCGGACTGTAGAAAGCCTTCTCATAATCCACAAAGCAGCAAGCCATCGGACTGTTCAACTCATGGCTCTGCTGGAGAAGACATCGAAGGTTGTGGATTTGGTCAGCACACGCTCGACCAGATAGAAACCCGGCTTGGTTTTTCCTGAGGAAGTGCATTATTGGGTCCCTTATTCTCATAAAAATGATGTTTGCCAAAATCTTTCCCGGAACACTGAGTAGCGTAATGCCTCGGTAATTGTCGCAGCTTAGAGGGTTACCTTTTTTAAGAAGTGTGATGATTTCACTGTTCACCCAGTCCCTTGGGCATCGCTCTTCTTCCCACACTTTTGTCATCAGCAGTGGCGGCCGGTGGTCTTCAGAATAGCATTTTCTGGTAGTGCGCAGTGGTTTACCTTCTATACCCAGCATTGGAGCATAGGGCAAGCACAAGTTCGCGCCACTTCCCTCAGTTCAACGCCAACTCTTGCGCCTCTGCAGCGCGTAGGTCGCTTTTGTAGCACCGCCGCAGGGTGAGAGAGGGCCGGCCATGGCAACGAACCCTTGAAGCTGTGCCATAAGCCCATATTCCATTGGCAGATTGCGTCTGGCCCGATCGTCTGCCACGACTGTCAAACTCTATTCTCTATGGTTTTCAAGGATCGTGAGCGATCGGGTCGAAAGTGGAAAATGTTCTATTATCCGTCGTGCGATCCTTTCATTATCAAGCGAAGATTGCCGAAAGCGTACGAAAATAGCCGAATATGCGCCTGAGTCATGCAAACGGTCGTTCATTTCATTCTACTGGTCGATTTCAACTGAACAACTACAAGATGGCGAAAACTTAAAAAATATATATGGAGTATCACCGAGGACACAGTCCTCGTCAAATAAATGCACGCCAAATATATAGTGTGGAACGTAAAAAAACCCGCCATATTCAATGGCGATCACGCTGTTCTTCAGTTAGCCAACTTTTGACCCAGTGTTTTCGTTTACGGCGAGTCCTGACCGCCTGAGCCAGTTGAAATATAGCCATACTCGCTACAATAAATTAGTCTTTGGATTATTCGATTTCGATATTCGAATTACTCAATTGGTTTGGAGATTCAAGCTCGCCCAGTTATTCATGATGTAAATTAACAATAAGTATACAAACTTTCTATAAATGTCAAACGGCCGCATAAATTTTAACAGATCTGATGCTCGCTAGGTTTGACAGCTGACAGCTCAGTTTTGTTGACATAAAATTGCGCGGGAATGCGTTCAGTGTAGCCACCAATCTAAGAAATATCTAGTTTTCACTCAACCTATATTTTTAATAATAGCAACACTCGTATTATTTTAACCAATTAAATCAAGGACCAACGAGATTGAATCGTTGCGTGTAATTGCAAATAGCTAGCGACGACGGTTGGCGTCGATCGTTGGATCGGGTTGGGTCTGTGCGTCTGCCAATGGAATATGGCCTATAAGGGTACGCAGTGTCACACTCTTTGGCAGCATCAGGAACAGTTGTCCTAGCCACGTAAAGTTCGTAAAGCGTCTCTCCATGATTACCTTAATCACCGAAGGCTGCCGTGTCAATAAGCTAAGATAATATCTTAGTGTAAAAAGACCGAAACGTCGAACTTCTCAGAAGGTAAATTAAATATGTCTTTGTTTATTTATTCTATTTCTTAAAAAAGTTTTTAAACAGTTGATTTCATTTCAGCAGAATGATTTAATATCAATAAAGAAAAATAAATGTCACGGTTTATGGCTTAACGCTCCGAACAATGAATGCGTCAGGAAAATAAATAATGGCTGATGTGTTTTTTTTTTATATTGAATGTATTTGAGTGGTTTAGAAATAAATGCGGCAGTTTGTATGTTCGTAAAAATTTGGCGATTCATTAAATCTTAAATGTGGAATTGTTAAAAATTAACTCGCCAACATTGTTATAAAACAGAAACTGGCGTTTTTGTTTCTATAGTCCTAATTTCGTGCGCCGATTATACAGTGTGTAAAAAATGCTACACAAAACGCTACCACGGGAACATTGGACTACCGTTTAAGAATTATACAATGACCTCATTGTAATCCTGTGCAAACTGAAAATCCATTTGGATCGCAATCGCTTTGCGCCCATGAACCGAGTATTGTTCATAATACTGCTACATGTTCTACTTCGCGAAGTGAGTGATACCCATATGAATAACAATGATAAGTTGAGTGATGTCTTCAAAAATGCAGGCAGTGCGTAGCACTTGGATGGTATTAGAGGAGCCGCCGCTGGTCATCAGATGATACATAGGGTGCAGGATTGCGCTCAAGCTGTATTTGAGGAATTCAGGATGAATCCCGTCTCCCCCCGGTGCCTTTCCGTTCTTGAGCCTTTTCACAGCCGATTTTATCTCGGTGTGCATGGGCGGGCAATCGGAAATGTCGGTCGCTCGGGGAATGTCCAAAAGTAAAGCTTCCGCAGGTATGTCAAAGGGATCCAAAGGGGGTGGGCGGTTCAGCACTTCGCAGAAATGATTCTTCCAAATCTTCTTTACGCATTCTGCGTCAGACTCTACTGCTCCACTGGGACCACGAATAGCTCCGGGAGTCGGTGGTCGCCTGCCGCAGACTTCATGGGTGATTCGGAAGAATTTTCTGGTGTCATTTCTGCTTGCTGTCTCCTCTGCCGCTTCAATTTGCCGGTTCATAAAATTGCGCTTGTCCAACCGCACGGATCGTTTGACTACCCTGTCTTGGGTCTGGTAGTCAGTCCGGCGGTCCTCGGTTCGGTCGGGGTCTGTCTCCTCGTCTCTCAGGGCTTTCAGCCTGGTTCGTTCACCAATTTCAACCCACGTTTCGTCAGACATCCACTTTGGCTGCTCACTCCTTCTGGTACCAAGGACGGTACGAACCGACGACACAATCGCACTCTTTATGAGGCTCCAGTCCGCCTCAATGAGGTCGGATTCAGATTTGTGCCGCTCGTAGATACGATCTACACTATCTCGTACGGCAGTTTCGAAGTCGATCCGAATTCTTCGGCGTGGGAGCTTCTCAACGTCAATTCGTTCACGCATTGGAGGCCTCGCCTGGCGACTGAGTTTTACTCGGATGTTTCCAATAAGTAACTCATGATCGCTATGGATATCGGCGCCTCTGTAAGTACGCACGTCGAGAAGTTCCTTTTGGTGCTTCAAGCTGTACAAGAAGTGATCAATCTGCGTCCTCGTGCGTCCATCAGGAGACGTCCACGTATATTTTTGAATGTCTTTGTGGGGAAAAACAGTGCCTCCGATTGCGAGCTCGTTCAGAGTGGCGAATTCTACGAGCCGCTCACCATTATCATTGGGGTCACCGAGGCCGTGTCGTCCCATCACCTTAGGCCAAGCACTGGGTCTGCTCGTACTCTCGCACTATAATCCCCCATTACAATCACACGGTCTCGTCGGGGGATGGCGGGGGCTGCCGCGTGGAAAGAATCGTAAAAAGCATCCTTTATTTGCGCGTCGGCATTCTCAGTGGGGGCGTAGCACTGAAAGACGGTCAAGGAGCTACCAGGCGTCTTGATGGAGGCACGTATTAGTCTCTCCGAGATTGGTTACCATTTCACGAGCCAACAGGCCGCTCTCTTTGACATCAATACTGCCACTCCCTGGCGATGGTATTGCTCCTGACCTGAGTAGACAATAGAGTAACCCTCAATCAACTTTCTCCCGGCTCCTTTCCAGCGCACTTTGCTCAGCCCTAGAATGTCCAGACCGTAGATGTGCATGATGCGTGTGGCTTGCAGGTCCTTTCCAGGGGTACGCAGGGTGCGAACATTATATGTCCCAATGCGCATACTCGAGTTGTTAGAGAGGATTACTCTACCTGTTTCATTGTCCATTTCCATGCAAGGTCGTCGTTTTACAGAGCCGGTTGTCGTTCGAGGCTGCTGTGTAGGTGTTTTGTTAATCTGTTTCGTTTAAGGAGGCAAGGTGATTAGCCCAGCGCTCTCGAGGCCTGGCTCGACCAGGTCAATACTCAACAAATAATTTATTATTCTTAATCTGACAACGAACCATAATTCAAGTGGATGTGTTAATAAATACAAAAAATCGCATACAATCAATACCATTAATTTTACCTAGAACACCATTTAAAAAAAGCGCCATTTTAGAGTATGTAGGGTCCATGTTTTGGTGTATAAATTGTTTTACGTGTGATGAGCCGCGGAATTTTGGGAATACCTTTAGTGTGCCGTGAGTGAGAAAAGGTTGCGGAGCACTGATCTATCCTATCTAAATAACAATGCATGTTTAAAAATTATATTTGCAATAACTGTTTTTAAGATACGCAACAGATGGTAATGTAAAAAGGTAAGTTTAAAAAATATGGGGGGCACTAGATTTTTTTTAAATGTGTAAAAAGGTGAAAAAAAAATTTAAAAGTGGGCGGTGGTTGAAATAAGTTTGAGAACCTGTGGTCTAAACCAATCTTTTTCAACCTTTTTGAATTAGTGACACACTTAAAAATTAATTAGGATTTTGCGACACATCAAAATTATCAAATTAATAGATTTTGCTAAAACATTAATTGCAGTTATCATAGTTGTCGAAAAAACATCATAAAACACCTGAGTTAAGTTAAAAACAAACCAGTGTGTGAAAACCACTGTCTAATCTACGGTAGTTTAGCCATTTTAACGTATAAATTTTCATTTGAACTCTATAAGCCTCTTTAGTCCATTAGTGTGGGTATCTGGCAGTGGTATCTATTTTTATTAAAAATAAATTTTAATCAACAAGCTGTGGGATTTCAATAGTTTAATGATGCTATCAAATCTAAAAACTAAAAAAAATACTATCAGGTACTTAAATATTTAAAATAAAATGTTTTATTTCATACAGCTTTTGGTCATCACTACTTTCTAGATTATCAAAGAATCTACAAACTACAAGAAGGCGCTCAAGTCATTCTTAATAAAGTGAAAAGTTATTATTATATCAAATATATTTAGCTGCTTATATAATTATATCGTCTTACAAATGAAAATAGCCTTATCAAACTGTTTGTTCAGAGAATTCCACTTAAGGCGAATTCTTCACTGAGCCTTTTTTAAAGAGGCACCTAGCGGAAAAATACGAAGCTTGCAATTTGAGACATTTTTTTGATAATTTACACTTTCAACTGTATTAATGAATACATATGTATCTGAAAACATTAAAAATAAAAATATTTTTTATTTTAAGTCAAAGACAAACTTACAATTGTAAAAAATGTAATAAAATGTGAATTTGTTCTATCGGTCCGCACCCTATTATTACATATATTTTATGGTCATATTTATTATTAAAATTTAGTTTATTAAGTTTTCTAAGCATCACCTGAGCGATTTTTGACAAATTCATAGTTTTAATATTTTTTATATCTATTTTAAAAAACATCAATTTTTATAAAAAATATAAATGTGTATAACTTGAAATCCTTTTTATTTATATTAATATAAATATTTTACTTATATTTATAAAAATAATTGATTTGATATAAATAAAAAGGATTTCAAGTTATACACATTTATATTTTTTATAAAAATCGATGTTTTTTAAAATAGATATTAAAAATATTAAAACTATGAATTAGTCAAAAATCGCTTAGGTGATGCTTAGAAAACTTAATGAACTAAATTTTAATAATAAATATGACCATAAAATATATGTAATAATAGGGTGCGGACCGATAGAACAAATTCACATTTTATTACATTTTTTACAATTGTAAGTTTGTCTTTGACTTAAAATAAAAAATATTTTTATTTTTAATGTTTTCAGATACATATTTATTCATTAAGACAGTTGAAATTGTAAATTATCAAAAAAATGTCTCAAATTGCAAGCTTCGTATTTTTCCGCTAGGTGCCTCTTTAAAAAAGGCTCAGTGAAGAATTCGCCTTAACTACACTTCGTCTCGATCACGAAGCTCCGCTAAATCATAAATCTTAATTTACAGTTCAGCTTTCTCGCATAAGTACCTACTTCGCACCTTGCAACTATTACTGACTTAATTGATTTGATAAGCTTTGTTTTGTCTTCATACGTATTATATCATTTTTAGTGGATATCGCAAATTTCTTCTCAAGGAATTAATACCTGATAGACTTTTAGCTTTCCAGGCTGATAATGATCTTAACAACTTAACACAATCACTGCTGACCTGTTAATTAATATTTAATTACCAAATTTAAATATCATTTTAATTATATCTAATGGCCAGGTAATGCAAACGCGCCAGTCGCGTTGTCAGCACTAAATGAGTTAAGGGATACCCGACACAGTTGATAACAATTCTGAATACCAAATAATTTGACTGATGAATATCTTATATCACAAATAATATATTATATCACAATCAATATGTTCCGCTTTCGGGTCATTTTCGGGTGTTTTCACTACAATGTTTCTGTTTTTTGTCACCGATAAACTAGGTACCAGAATATGATATTATTTAATAAATTAGTGGCTGACATCCATTACTCGTAAAAACAAAATTTGTTAATACAAAACTCCACTCTGTGGAGGCCCATATTATGATCTTATTAGGATCGGACATGGTCAAAAAAATAATATTGGAAATCTAAAACAAATGAGTTTAAACTACTTACAAAGAGCGTCTGCTACACTTTCGCCAGTCTATGTGTTAATAAAAATCCAATATAAAATCTAATAGAAAAATATTCGATGTGAATATTTTTAACACAATATTTTCCAACATAGAAGATGGTGAGTCAAAATAATGACTTTAGAATTGTAAATTTGAGACGCATTTTTAATATAAACATCCACTGGGAATTGTTTTTTGATTACCTTTGTAACTTTTATATTCCAAGGACAAATCAGTAGATGCACAAAATAATACCAACCATCAATTTGAATGTTTCGTAACATCAAAAAGGTGATCTCAAATTCTTCGGCGATCATTTTTATTTCTAATTACAATGAAAAATGTTCTGACCGACTTCAATTCGAATCGCAGAGCAAAAAATATTCTCCTCTTAAAATCTTTCTTCATTAGCGTTTGATTAATGTTTTTTTTATCGATCGACTAAGTGATGTTTTGAGCAATACCTGCACTTTGCATAATAACTTTGTTCAATGGCGAATAGACAATATTAAAACATTTAAACTATGGAATCTATACATCATTCTTTTTTCAAAATTGTGCTGATTTAAGGAGTAGGAAGTCAAAATATGTTTGATTGATTTCCTTTTCCTACTTGGTAAGTTTTCCCCAACTGACATCAATATATTATAAGAAATACAAAGTTTGTTTGTTAAAATTACCTCTCCTGTCAGTGTTTTTTTAAATCCTTAATAACAACGATGTATTTCTCTACATTTACGTGATCGATGACGTTTATGTGTAATCCGAAGTGTCGGAGCGCGCACCATCCTGGAAAAAATTCTAGGTCGCCAACCCGGTGTGCTCCGGCTTAACTTCACTACTGATGCAGCTGGTATGACAGTGTTTCATTGGAGATTGACGTTTTTTTTCTTTTTCTACAAGATCCATATGCAAGAACAGTGTTGTATACAGAAGTTCCTAGTTAATATTAGTATGCATGATAAAATCAAGAAATCTTTCTGCAAGACGAAACAGTGTGCCCAGATCCAACGATATGAAATTAATGTAAGAGCCTTTAGACCGTAGTCACCTACATCTTAAAGCTTAGAACGTAGGTAACTACGGTGTAAAGAACGCTGAATGCTATTATGTAGGTTATTCTTCTCAGATTATTATGATGTGCAAAAAGCATGGCCTCACAACGGGGGCTGACAGGGCTCTAGCCTGGAGGCCCGGGCTCAGGGGGGGCCTGGCGAGGCGAGTCGACCAGATAAGTGAGGTAAACACACATCACAAAAAATTGCTTTAATAGTTGAAAAAAAATCGCCTGCAGAGCTATTTTCCATCAATAATATTTTTATTTTAAATTATGTGGTTGTACGATACAATGTTAATTGTGTACCAATACTCGACAACATTATAATTCAAATGGATGTATTATAATATACAAAAAACATTAAATATACACATTAATTTTAGCGCGATTATCATTTTAGAAACGCTACTGTAGAGCGTCACACTGCCTTTATCCATAGCGATAGGTAGGGGAGCCGCTTAGATCTTAGCTTGGTGGCCGCTCCTGGAAGTGGAGGCCATGGCCAAAAGTGTGGTTTTCTATAAAATGACCAACGGTATACCATGATATTATCGGATGCATCATATATCGGATACATTTCATAGTTGTCGTGGTAGACAATAGTCTACCACGACAACTATGAAATGTTTTCGCTATTTATACTTGCGCGCTGTAAAATCCACAATATCTTTGGAACAAAGTATTATTATGGCTCTTCTTACAGAACAGTGCAGAGGTAACTATTAAATTAAAATCTTCTTCTGACATATTTAATGAAGTTCTCATTACTGAGGATAAATTTAATATAAATCCACCAACGAAGCGACCTCAAACGAGACATGGTAAATCAGCTAGTTTTACAGTAAAGTACAAGTGTAATAAAATAACTAGGTACTGCACTACGATGCACATGTTGAAATGTCTGTAAAATACAATTATTTTAAAATATCAATGGAAAATAAACTACTTATATATCAGGTAGTTAGGTACATTATTTTTGATATTACATCTTTTTATGAAAACAATAGACGCTACAGTTATTAATAATCTAAAAAAAACATTCATGTAGCAAATGTAACTCACATGTCATTTCGTCAAACAACATACTGTGTCTAGTGCTAGTCGGTTTGATTTGAAACCAGCATATAGACCCAATGGGTTGATTGATTGTAACAATCACAGAATACAGAAGGATTTCTATTCCGTAGTAACAAGTAACAACCAATATTCGTGAGAAAACTGTTTATAACTCTTCACACTGTGCAAATGGTAACTTACTATTTTTTAATTCGATTTACTGTTATCCGAATAATATGCCAAGTCTAAGGAAGTATTGCGTTTGCATTCCGCAGTGTACAATAATGTTTGCCTTACCTTGGCGCTAGGCCACCAATACCTTTCGATTTCAATAAAATCGATCGGAAATTATTAAATTATTATCCCATCGCGATCGCGAAGGGCATTAAAAACTGACATCACCGCAAATTGTAGATTGGATGAATAAAAACGTGCATTATGGTTGTTACTCGCCCAATATGGGTGTAAAATGAGCCGAGCTATTTGTATTTGCGGCCGCACTAACTACACTTAACCCACTTGCTTGTGAGAGAAAATAATAATGGTTAAAAAACCTCGAGGCGATTTTAAATTATTTATTTACCTACGTACTATTTTACCATCAATCGAAATTCTGAACAAATGATCAAGAAAAATGTTTTGTAACACGATGACATGGCATGGTATAGCGAAAATCTACCGAGTAGGTATACAAAAACAAAATTATTTGAATTTGGTGAAAGAAAACCGATCATGATTGCCAAGAATCCCGTTTTGTTCCCTGTCCAAAATCCCATTTGAACCACAAACGGGATGAAAAATGCCCCGGAAAATTTAAACGCTACCGAACCGATTTTTTGCGCCGTGCGGTACGATGGGTGAGCACAAGACACTGTGGAAATATTTTGATTGATACGTAAGAAAATCTTTTAAACGAAACGCCTGACCGTTGACCTGCCTGAATGATTCTGGAAAAAAATATAAAATGGTAAAAAAGCCACCAGAATGAAAACAATATTATTATTATGTAAGAAACATGAATTTGGGCGGGTTTTTTTAAAGGAATAATGTATAAATAGTAAGTGCCTATGTTTTTAATTGGAATAATGAAATTTTAGAGAAACATGATTCAATGGAATTAATTAGAAGCTCAGTAGGCACAGTGCAAATAGGTATACAAATAAAACATCCACAGAGAGTGAGACACCTGTTGCTTAAAAATACATTTGTACAATTCAAACATGAAATAAAAGACTAAATTTAATTTTTTATGACTCATAATTTTATTATCGTGCACGTGATAAAATCAAAAATAAATCATTCAAATAAAAACTGTACTGCAATGACGTAGCAATCAAAAAACACTTTCGATTTCTGCGCCGCAGTCGTAGTCACACTCCATATCTGATTAAGAGAGTACCTAGGTAGGTAGTCGTACATACCTACTAGAGTACTAGAGTACCTACTCATCAAACTTAAAATCATGCTTCTAAGAAAAATATTCCGGGCCCGCCGTGACAATGTAAAATAACTCAATCCATGTTAGAAGTATTGGATTTATTTTATATCGCTGAAGAGGCGCGGTATAATAGCTAGCTGGCACGACGCAACGCGCAGTTGTGGTGGTTTATGAAACATCAATCAATCGATGGTTTTGTCTGTCAAAACCTGTCAAAAGATTTCAATTATTGCATTATAAATAAATATAAAAAACTGAATGTGTAAACGTCAGATTATAGGAGAATTTATTTAATTCACCCATACACATGCTGGGCACGTAGACATGTCCAAACGAATCAAGTCTATGTCGCGATGGGCGACTGAACATGACTGAAATTATTTAAAATATTTTTTCAATAGTTAATTAATAACTAATAAAACGAATAACACGCGTTGAAAGGAGCGTGTTGTAAATTTAAGTTCATCACAAGCCATATTTCGAAATGCTTTAAAATATTGCTTACAGCTTACAACACAGATACCTACCCTCACTGTCTTTTTTGACTGTGTAGGTGATGTGATAAACCATACATCTGATCGAAGGTAATATCCACAGGTCATCTGTTGCAGTTTGAAAAGACGAGCAGTCCTCCTAATGATAGTTTGATTAAAAATGACTTAACAAGTTTCTACGCTAACGTTGCATTCTTAATCCTAAATTTAGAAAAATACCCTCACCTCAATTTTCAAGGGCCACGTTTCTACAAAAATTTTGAAGAGGCGCATTTTACAGCTGTAGAATAAACCGTTTCTGGTTTAATATAATATCACGGATGCAGTTGCCAATGTTGCCATAGCAAGAACCTAATGTTTTGTGAGTATATAAATACACATAATAAACCGAACCGCAAAAAAATCGTTTTTTTCGGTTGGGTACCAACATGTTCAAACACGCGCGTTAACGTGATCTTACTTCCTACTTAAGTTATCGTTTGTCAACTTACGCTACGGCCGTGTGTTGTAGCTTAACCACTGGGAAATGCCAATAGAAACGGCGTATTTCAAAAAAATACTACTTATTCTTAGGTCAATAATTATTATAAAACAATCATTATTCGTAGGATGTTTTATCACAATTTAATGGTCAAAGACATAGCTTATAATCAGTATCTTTAGAATTATTATCTTCAAATGTACTAATCTTGCCCATTTTTTGAATAATAAAATGCCTAATTCTTGTCAAATTTGGGATCACAGAGATTATAAATATATTTTTTATCGTAAATATTTCACTATAATAATGTCAACATAAATTTTACTAATGGTTTTATAAATGCGTTCAAATATTAACAAATCTAAAAAAATCGTAACACCACTGCACATGGATGTACTGAAATATGACTATATTATAAAACATGAGATCGAGAGGTTTAAAAGAATACTATTTTATGTAATAAAAATACTTTATGCAGTCATCAAATATTTAAAATAAATTATATTAATAGATTATCTACAACGTTTAAGGAATGTTCAGGCTAATGCTTTGAAAATATCATAATCTCCATTTTGACCATCGTTGGGCATGTGGGCCCTTAAGTGATCCCTGTATCCCGCCTTTCACACAGTTAAAAGTAAGATAAGTACCTACCTAGTTATTTAAATGCCATAATAGCTTAGGGCTCTTTTATATAAATAATTGTTGCTATTCATTATCCGAAAAAATTAACTGATTTCGATAGTTGCAATATTGCGTTAAGCTTCGCGAGTAAATTGAAATGTGCTACGATAGTATCGGTTGTGATTCGTTGTATAATAACTACCCAACATAATGATCAATCAATAATAGTAATTTCCAAAACGACCTCCTCTCGGAAGATGCTCAGATCGGGTCCGTGCAGTACGCTCAGAAGAGAAATAAAATAAAATGAAACGAAATTATTATCGCCTGAGGTTTGAATAAATTCATGGCGGCTATCTTATTGTTCGCCATTGTTGCGCTGTGTATGGCCACTCTGTACAATATAAGTACCTACAGACTCAAATCATTGGCGTGCTAAAATTATTAATACCATGACTATCAATATACAAAATAAAACTAATCCTTTTTATAGATCAAGGCGTTGCTTCCTGATGGCGGGTAGGTAGGTACTTACCGTGGATATTGGATGTGTATCATCGTAAATACTTATTTCACGAAAACCCAGAGTTTTCAAAATAAATGTATTAAATTTAATAATATAGGTAAAGCTCCCATTTTCTTTGATTATACAAAATAAGCTTTTTGCTTGCAATAATAAAATGTTTATACGCTGCAAGATACTGGTTTGTCGAAAACTTTATATTTACTAAAGCTCAAAGTTAATCAATCGTCTGGTAAAATAGAATACATGATAGAAACTATACACACTTATAGGTACTTATGTTTTGTAATATATAAAACAACTTAGGTTTAGGTACCGGGTGGTTTATACAATAAACGCCTTATGGTGCAAACGTGATATAATAATATCATCAATATTAATAATTAGGTATTGTCTGTGTGTAACACAAAGGTACTTCTTATTATTTGATACGCCCTAGCATAGAATTTTCCTAATCACGGTTGTATAGATGTGGCGATGGTGCAGAATCTCTAAATGGATGACATATTGATTTTTAATAATATTTAATGTAATGTAGGCATCTACAAAAAACATCCTCTCTGAACAATTTGATCTAATGCAATTTCCAGCCGAAAATTATTCAATGTTTTTCTAATATCATTAGGATCATCATCGAATTCTAAAATATGCATCATAAAAAAACAACAGTAAGGTCATGTAAATTTTAATTAGACTTATGGTTTCAGAATCAATAACTATTCAGTATTCTCCAATAACGTCTACACTGCAATGGAACAAAGCCATACACTTGGAGGTTGAATTACATTATCTAAGCTTGCTTTTCTAAAATATCGGAAAAAATAACCTCCGAACAAAATTAACAGCAATAAGCCAAGTTTGCCGTTTTTTAGATTAACTTGTAGTACTCAGGTAGACTACTTAAATTACAATCCAGCGTATTAATTTCACATTTCAGTTTTCAAGTCCAATTGTATCGATTCGAGAATGTGAACAAATGTAAGCTAATTAAAAAAAAACGGTGTGTGTACTTATGTACGCGTGTTAGAAGTTACACTTCTTTGACGTAACAAAACAAAAACAAAACTTGTGATAAACTAGATTCTTCGACTAGCTCTTAATTATCTTGTTAAATTACATATTCAAGAAAAAGGACCGCTTATTGGAACGCCGTTGATTTATTTCTATACACTTTAACTTATATTACTAAATTATATAATGGTTTCTCGTTGTTTTTATTTTTAAAGTACCAAATGTCACTCTGACGTTTAATGTTTACGTAAGGAATTGCAAATGGCCGACAATAATAAATTCGCTGCCTAGGCAACGGAACATTTCTAAACTATAATAATATACTGTATAATCGTCACAATTGCAGTAACATACTGCGGCGTAAAGGTAGTGCGTTCGGCTGATAACCGAAGAATCGGTGGTTCGAATTCAATCGAGTGCGTTTTTTTTCGTGTGAAAAAATAAATTATGTGTACATGTCACACGCCGAAAATACACTCTGATTTGATTTTCCAAACGCGCCAAAAGAAGTATAACTTCAAAAATAAAACATAGGTATGAAAAATAAACTACATACTCAGATACCACATTGAACGATAATAATTTAATTGTTTATGATTAACCGAATAGACTTGGTATAGCCTCTAGTCTGTATATACAGTTACTTACAAAATTAATTAAACATAATTGAATACCATATAATAAGGCAAGGCACCTACTATTGTATTGCGGCAGTACACCTTTGAACGATTGTGAGATTGAAGAGGGAGAGGCGTTCAGAGTGATCTATCTCCCCGTCTCTCTCGACTTTCTTTGGTGAATCTTCGGATCATGGATTCGACTGTGGCAATATAAGTACTAGGTATATCCCGATATTGTATGCAGTCTATTGTTTCCAATTCAATGTATAATTACTTATTATCACCTCATTTGTAATAAACAATGAAGCCTTTTCCCCAGTGGCGGATCGTATCACAGGCGCAGGAAGCTCTGGATTCAGACTCACTATTTACGTTGATTCAGGTCACTTTTGACTGAGCAACATTATCCATGATTTCTCATGTCAGACACTCTCAAACCGCTGTTGGATCAATGCCACTCGTTGCAGTATCCACTTTTTCGGTTCATTCTAAAAAAAGTACTAAATATAAATTCTTTAAATAATATAATATCTAATGGATTTATAATATTAATACTATCGACTGAAGGTACTTAATGGAATTTGAATTTAAATTCTAATGAATTTATGTTTTGTACTATTCCATTTAAGTCGTTATTTGTGACCCGGGTTTCGCCTTTCGGCATCTTCAGGCGCCGTGTACACTCACCAAAGGTAAACAAACACTGACAACGAACCCTTTTAACTCTAGCTAATATAATAAATCAATACAATAAAGTAGGTAAAAACTCTATTATCTACCTATCAAGTCAAGGTCATAAAAAATACAACAAACAAATTATGAATAGTTGAAGTGTCAGTAAAAAACCTAATTAGTAATAAAAATACTCTCGATAGCATATTATAATAAATCGTCAAAGCCTAATAATAGATCATTATTCTTAATAAACAATAAAGATACTACACTCAAGAGGTGCAAATCGTCAATTCTAAGAAAAATGGTCATATATTGGAAAATAATTAAATAATTTATATTCAAATTCCATCAAATACCTTCAGTCGATAGTATTAATATTAATAATATAGTATATATGACTTTTATTAATCGCTAAGTACCTACATATTATTGGATACTAATAAAAACAAAAAGTCAATGTAATAATATCTACATAATATTATGATGAAATTATTCAATAGGTAGGTTTTTTTGTTTGTTAGTTAATCTTTGAACGTAGAAACACATATTGCTTTAGGCACTAAGTGTATATTTTAAACACTAGCATGTGTAAATTCTCAATAAAATGTATAAAATTGCATTTTTCGTATTCTGTTTTCTATTTTCATACACCCTCCCTTACCGTGTCTGGTGTGGAACTGCCAGTTCATTCGATATTGAAGTTGGTCAGCGATTAGCACGTATGATATGCATATAAGTTTCTGTTTAAAATGTTTTATAAAGATTCGAGTGTAAAAAAATGTGAAAAAATAGCAAAAATGTACACTTGTTAATATCATAATAGTTGCAATCAACATTCAGAAGAATACGATGAGAATAATAAAATTGTTGAGCAAGACGCGGTGCGGTGCGGTGCATGCCTCGATATTAATTTCTCGCATTAGTAAAAGTGTTATAAGGTGAAATAGAATAAGTCTCCCGAATCATTATTACTAAATATATTTTAGCGTTGTCATAAAAAAGTCTCTTTGCTTTTTGAATCGCGCCGGACTCATCAATCCACATCAAACTTGCGCAATGGCTATTTCTGTTTCATTCGAGGCGTAATGAAACATCGCTACCGTTTTCGGCTAGAAAAAAAACCTCATTTCATTTAAGAGAAGTGGGTTATGGCATGTGTCCATCAATGTTCAATTCGGACTCTTGCGAGAACATAATATGATATGTTTTTACGCGCACAGACAAGCTATCAGGTAATTAGATAAATTTACCATCAATCTCGTATTATAAAAAAAAATGTATCTACCTACCTACTTAATTATATTTATCTTCTATATTTGGATTGTTAATTTTTTAAAACAGAAATTTTGTTTGGCAGTTGGGAAGTACATGCAGACTTTAATATTTTAGATCGTTTAGCATCAAATGTATTGAAATGCCTACAACTATGCTATGAGGGTCTCGTTCATTATTCTTATCATCACTCTTTGCTTTTGAAAAATTATCTTCAATAGTTTTTTCAAAAACCTTCACACCAAAGATTTTGTTTTACCTCTCACGCACGTGCAGGATAAATATTTAAATTTAAGAAATAGGGTTAGGTACGTAGGTATTTGTCGGCTTAATCTCGAAAAAGACGTAACAAAGTTATTTCCACTATAGTTTAATAAGTTTAATAATTAGGTGTATATGTTACGCCGAATGTGCGAAATTGACTATTACATGAAATGGGCAAAATTTTGCCTAAATCATGAAAAATGAAAGCCCGTTGCCTTATTCATGAATTAGACAAAATATCTGCCGAGTGCGTGAATTCGGCAGTCATTTTTCTGCATAGTTCATGCATTGGACAAATTAGATAGTAGCGCTACGGTGGTGTTTTTTGCAACTAAACTAAATGTGTCAAATGCTCATGCATTGGTCAGAATTTACGTAATATATTATCTATGGTCAAAATAGATGGTCGCGCTCCGGTGGTGTTTTTTGCAACTAATCAAACTAACCAAATGTGTCAAATATCATTGATTATAATATAAAAATATACAAATCAATAACTACAATGACGTTCATATCCATTTACTATGCGCAAAAAAAATCTAGAACTATAATATGATAACGGAAGAATTTTATTAAAAGGTATTTTCGCGATTTGATTCGTGCTTGGGTATCAATCGTGCAATGGTCGATTGTACTCGTATGTTTGTGATAGTTTGTTGACACTTGATAGCTAACCTCAAAATGGACATTCAGTTGAATTCAGAATTACAAAACCTCACCTAACCTAACCTAAAAATAATAATATTATATTATGTCCAATTATAACTAATAAAACCATCCGTATTAAATTTACTTTTTCTACTGTCATGTTGACAGTTCAAGAATTCCATACCGTGGCGAATTCACGTACTCGGCAGATAATTTACCTAATTCATGAATAAGGCAACGGGCTTGACTATTACATGAATTAGCCAAAATTTTGCCCATTTCATATAATAGTCAATTTCGCACATTCGGCGTAACATATACCTACACGTTTAATAACCATATTTTTTGTCAGTTGTGCATATGCCATCGGAGAGTGTGCATATCGTCTAAAGACGCCTAAAGGCAAAACCAGGGTCGCAAAAATAACTTCAATAAAGTTATAATATAAATTCAAATTGCATAAACTGCAATTTTTTTATGTAATGATTGGTGGTGAACATTTTTTTCCTGTCTGCCTTTTGGCTCAATAGCTTCATTGATAATGCAAATGGTTGTCGATTCAAGACTTATTCAGGGCATATAGTTTTCTTAAAAATCGAATTATGTTTATGAGGCGTTCCAAAGTATGTTTAACAAGGAGGAATGTTTTTCATTATTCTTAAGTACATTAATTGTTTGGCAACAACAACAACCCGGTGAAGGTAGCGAGTACGAGCACAAATCTTTAAATGGATTATCATGTCAAAATCGTCAAAAAGTGTCACAAAGACTTATTCGTTGCATCACGTTAATGGATCTGGTTCATTTCCAATTCGGATCGAGGTGAATCATCCGCGAACATTGGGAATTGGTTTAAGCAACTTGCAACTCACTCTTCGCCTCTCCGCCTCCGTCACTGTCTAAGCCAGTAAACACATCAAATAATCAGATAATGCCAGTAAGCCTATGTATTTAACCTCACATCTTATGTTTTTATCTAAATTTATTTTACTTAGCATGGCATAATGAGTAGGTATAGGTACCTACCTAATAATAATTATATAGCAGTAACACAGTATCGTTGACCCGGTATAGTATCAACTTAAGAGTTTTTGAACATACATAACTCGAAAACACCTCAGATATACCTATACCTACTAGAAAAAAATCATATTTGAAAAAATACGAAACTTGACGGGATTTGAACCCGTATAACCATTGGTGTCGCGCCAATCCGTGCATTAACCAATTATGCTACGAGCCTCCTATCTTCCATTTCATGTATGACCTAGGTATTAGTTTGAATTGTCGCCATTAGATAGGAGATTCGTAGCATAATAATTGGTTAATGCACGGATTAGCGTGATACCAATGGTTATACGGGTTTAAATCCCATCGAGTTTCGTATTTTTTCAAAAATGACTTTTTCTAGTGGGTACCTATTATATCTGAGGTGTTTTCAAGTTATGTATGTTCAATATATGGAATATTACATTCTCAAAATCTTGTGACTTATTCATTGAATATAAGAAATGGTTTATAAAGAGTTTTTTTTTTAATTTATTGATTTTGGCTTGTATAGGACAGTATAGGTAATAGGGTAATACATGTATACACGTACTTACTTAATTAACCCACTTGTAGCAGCGTAGGGAAGTAAATTAGTGCCATACTTGCCTGCGTAGAGGTTGTGATTGATATTTATCGTCTCCACAATAGAAATAATGAGAAAAGATTATTTTCAAATCTCGAGAAAAAAATCCAAAATTTCTGGAGAAATTGTCAATGAGAATCTCAAGAATTCGAGAAATTGTCAAAAGGAATTTGAAACGCAATCTCTTAAATTTGCTATATTTTTTTGGCAAACTTAACTTATATATAGGCGATAAAAAAATTAAGGCAAGAAAAGCTAACTGAAATAAGCTCTCGACTTCGAACTAGAACCGAATAAGTTAAATTCAGCGGAATGATTATTTTTTGAAAGAAAAGCTAATTTGGTAGTCAAAATTGTTGTGCATGAAAAGCTAGAAAAAAAGTTTCGAATTTGGATCAGCATCAACAAAATAATGGTAAATATATATATATAAGTAAGTATATACTATATAAAAATATATATTTATTTAGAATATTCCCGATATCTCGAGAAATCAATAAACCATCTTGAATTCGAGAACTCCTGAATCGAGGAAAACAAAAAGTCGAGTAATCACTAACTGCATCAACGGATGGGTTTTACATGTCTGACATTGGTTTTGAGGTTTACATTGGTTACCTACTTCATATTATTATTATCTGAGTGAAGACAACACTGTAAATTGATTGAAGCGTTTAATTATTAGGTATTCTTAGGTTGACCATTTGGTTGCATAGAAATAATTATGTCCTAATTTTCATTATGTTACTCATGACTCATGAGATTAAATAAAAGGTAATATAGATATTATAGTTACATGCATTCATTATAACTAGTGAATATATTTAGATAAATACTGTCATGAGTAGCCGGTGCTTATAAGCCGCTGAATAAAATTAGATATGTTTGGAAATGACGACAAAAATTTGTTGACCAAGAGAAGTTTAAAAATGTTTAATGAAGCAGTGAATTTATTTTGATTTCTGGAGATATCAACTCAATTTTTACAACTAGGTATGCTTCATGTTGGGTCTTCTTCGAAATCGACTGAAGACGTTACAATGACGTTAGGGCCTACCAAAGATTTTTGCAGATATGACGTATCGATAGGAGCACGTTGAGTACACAATTACATATACATTGTTGGTAAAAAATTCACCGTGGCACAGTTAGCTGTGAGCTTTTTATCGGAAAAAGATGACCGTATACTGTAGGTACGGTCTCCAATAATTTTATTAGATTCAATATGAACATTTATTAAATTTTCATTGCTGATTTTGGCAAAATTCACGAATTCAAGAATGAAAACCTAACCTAACAATAATAATCCAGTATATCGGCTATTTTCAAAATTTGTGTGCTGCTGGCTTCCTGTAAAGTGTAAACCGACAAGAACCGTGTTTTATTTAGACATGAATTTTATTTCAGTACTATACGACCCAAAGAGGTTGGACGGTCTTTAATATACAGCCATATATTTTCGATACAACATTTCACGGAGAAGTGTGATACGGCGAACTGCATACGTACAAGTTTCTGGACACGACGTTGAATAGAGTCACGATCCTCAGCGATGAGAGTTACCTAACATGGACGAGAAGAGTTATTATCTAAAATTACAATAATTATGCCGGGCTTTATTGGTTTACATGTAAGACGTTATTGCATAATCAGACCATGACTTAAGAAATAACGTATTTTAAACGTCTCAGGACAGAAATACTGTATCTACCTATCGACAAGAATAGGTGGTCATACCCGCGGTTTGGTAAGTATCGAAACGGTAAGGTAATGTTTTCGGTGTGACCGCAAGATGACGGATAACCGAATTTAAATCAGAGTGGGCACTAAGTGGGCTCCAGCACGAAAGGTCAACGTCTCAGTGCATCGTGTGAACCTATTTGTCAGTGCAATAAATCCGTGTGAGCCAAATGAATATCAATTCATCTACTTATTAACTGTCGCTTGTCTATCAGCTCGCCTGATCTCCAGTACAAAGCTCCAAACAGCAGCCAACAAAAAAGCTTAATGCAATCGATATTTCACATCGCAGATGATAAAGTAGATGACTGCAGTTTTTTCTGATGCATTAGTTCTTAATAACTTCGTGCGAGTATCTGGTTAATAAGTTAAACGATTGTCAATAGAGACTTAAACGTGTTATGTCTCAGTTGAACTCGATAGCTGCACTATATTTATTGCTAATGCAACGTCATTAATCTTTCCATCGGCGGACAGACAGCGCCAAAAAAATATGAAAACGTTACACAAATTATAGACAAAAGATGTTTATAAGAAGCATAACAAGTTGAAGCTAGTGTTCGGGTGTGTAAAACTATAAATTGAAGTTAATTAAAACTGATTAAATAATCGATTTAAGAAAATGGTGTATTTGACCCTGATGTAAAAAATAAGTAATCAGAAGATTTAGGCACGCTCGATTGCCTACAATATAATATTGTAAGTAGGTAGGTATGTAATAAATATTTGTATACAATTTATAGGTAGGTACCTATACAAAGTGCTACATAGTTTTATTTTACACCGTTTTTATTTTGACAAGACGAAAAATAAAATTTGTCAGATAATTTTACTTATTGGTGTTGTGCTAGTGACCAATTTAAAATAAAACAGTGTCGTGTCGCTGTTTTCTAAATCCTCCATCCTCCAAAGCCGCTCCATTTTTTATACAGTATTTTTTATCATCCGTGCGCGTGTCGCCAAGGACGTCGAAGGGCAACGGAAGTAAACTAAACATCGCGAACCTGTAATACATACAGTGAGATGATTTTTTTAATGGAAAGATATTTTCGTTTAAGAAGTTTAGGTAGCTATTTCTCTATATAGCAAATGATTCTCCTCGATTTGCCGCCCTTCGAGTAACTGCCGCCCCCAAGCGACGCGCAATCTGCCCTCCCCCACGGGACATCACTGCCTGACCTCACCCTACTCTTTCGAAAGCGTATTTTTTCAACATATGTATTTGGATGGTTATGTAGAATGATGTCATATTCATGTGGCAGTGTTGGTTTTTACAATGTATCTTTCTTATTTTGTTTGTTGTCCCAGTGGTTGATGATCCCACAGAAGTAATATGCGCCCATAAATTTGCAGACAAGGGTCAAGCATCTAATAATATCGAGTGACTGCATTGATCTGTGTTTCGGATTGGAATATAAATACTATTTTTAACTATATTGTATTGTAAGAAAAATCTACATACTTATGTTATTTATTAGCCAGCACGGAGATTCAAAAACACTTTGGATATAGACCTTTTAATTAAGCAATGCTATGACCTTATGACCTATTTTTATAATCCGTCATTATAACCTAACTACTGTTGTACACAGTAATATATACGTTGTGTGTGATACACTGAATACAGTGGCATTGCATTTTAATCATGTTCATATTGTATGTCTATGACTTCAGTGTTATGAATATGATGTACAGTGTACACATGTAGGTAGGTATACACAAATGTAAATAATTTGTTTTTGAACAATCAATTCAATATCCAGTCGGCGCGCGATGCGACCTTGTGCCGCAGTCGAATTAGCCTAAAGTAAGCGATCAGTATGTTCGCTTCGATCGACAACATCTTTCCTACATCCTTATTCATAAATCAATCTGCTGAATCCGAAGGTCGCTAAAAGTTGATTTGATTGTCTCGCCAAAAGATGGCGATAAATCTGCACTTTCGCACAAAAACGATTCCAACGCATTAGCAAGATATTCACAATCACGGTCAGAGATTCCCAACTGCTGTATCATCGATAGCACGTCATGGAATATCAAACAGACAGTTTAGTAACGGGCACATTTTGCGATGAAACTTCTACAATTTATTTTAGAGACAGAATGCAATACATAATTCTACAAATTAAAGGTTCCTAGGTACTAAAGTAATAAAAGAAAGGTGTGAATTTTACGAGATTTAGAGGAAATAATCATATTATCTGCATATTACCTATGCGGAAAATAATGTGATCAAAGGTTTGTTTTTCTCACAATTTGGTCATTTAAGGATGAGATATATCTTATGCAGTTATTACTCTCAAAGTTTCCTCGATATAGTAGGTAATTTTCCACAGTCTAGCCTTTAGCATCATTGATTTAAAATCATATTTTAAAGATTTAAGCAAATATCTAAAATATCTTTGAAAATCACGTTTTAGGCAATAATAAATAAACCTACATTAATCAAGCCTAAATACCTACAAATTACAATTGTTTCTATTATTAAAAAAACATTAACATGGTAAAATTATGTCGTTGGGCAATGCAATTTTTGATTAAATATTAATTTTATATTTAAGTTCGGTAATATTTTTTTTATTATCGCCTAATTTTTTATGTTGAAAAATTACAATAATTGTAAAATTTGAGGTCTTTGTGTGATAAATTCTATAAATCTTTGTTGACTTAATATATTAGGTAAATAGCGAGATCTTTTTTGTGTGAAAGCTTGTTCATTGATTTCTTGTGTGGTGTCCAACGTTATTCCTACCCCTAAACTTATTGAATCATCCAACTGTTAAGTTTGTGTTCACCGAAATTACGAGGCTGTTAAACCTTCAGGACTGGGGGGAAAATATGAATAAGTGACGACATTCATCTGGCCATGAATTGACCACTGACTGTCAACGATTAGTAACAATATCTTAACATATGTATTACGAGTATTATACAAAATTTTTACCTTCTCTTACTGTTGATAGGTAATTTAAAACCATACGAGCATGTTTTCCTCCTTATATTCTTATTTTACCTTCGCTTACTCTAAGGACCGCTCCGTAGCCCAAAACAGCCGTCTATGTAAGTATTTCAATAAGTATTTCATAATTAATAAAAACATTTTTCCAAACTATTGATAAACCAAATAAAAAAATTACCAAGAAAGAAAATGTGATAATTGATAGGTAATTCACATCCAACGAGTTCCACAGAGTGGAAGAAATTTTATGATGATTGATATAATAAGTTAATGATAAATTATTATTGACGTGTAGAATTTTATTTTATAATAATTATTTGTAGGTAGTCCTAACTACTAATCTAAGGAAAATGGCTATTGATACAATATTATTGGCTACCACAAAAGGGAGTCGCGATCAATGCTTAATTTTATGGCAGGATGTGTCAAATTAGTAATGCAAAACAAAAAGTCGCTAAAAATAGATGGAATACCCTTAATTTTACCTCGCTGAACCCTGGAGTTCGCTGAAACGCTGCTGTTGACTACCACGCAGCCCTAACTTTAGCGAAATGTAGGGGTTCATCAAAGATCCTGGAGACCCGGTTCAGAATGTGGGCCCGTGGACATTACAATTATATTATTACTAGGAATTTTTTATGGCATCATCATCTCTATATATATAAAAATCTCGTGTCACGATGTTTGTGGTCCAACTCCTCCGAAATGGCTCGACCGATTTTTATGATTTTTTTTTATATATATTTGTTAGGTATGAGAATAGGTCAACAAGTATATTTCATACCGGTAGGTGATTAGGGTATCTCTATCCAGAAAAATTTTCTTTTATTTTTTTTGTATTTTTTTAATTATTTGGTATAAAAAAATACCTATAACCCCAAATTTTCACCCTCCTACCCGCACCCTCCCATTTTTTAATCGCGATTTTATTATTTTTGTATGAACAAATTTAATCGTCGTTCGTATTTCAAAGAGAACAAAATTATTTATGTTGTTGAATGACAGATGGCACTACGTCCGAGAAGAATTCAAGAGAAGCGTCGCGTCATTTTGACATTTCATTCGGCATATCACAACGCAGTGCGTGCAAATTTTTGTACGATTTATTTTAATTTATCTATTTTTATGTGCGTGTATTACAAAAAAACAAACAAAAAGTGTAAAGCAACAAACATGCCAAATAGTAGAGCAGAAAGAACAGACGAACAAATCCAACAAGATAACAAAAACGTGCGTGTAAGCATGTCGCAATTGCGTGCACCCCAATCACATGAGGCACGAGCTGAACGAAATCAACAACGACAATTGGAACGGAGCCAAGCGCGCCGGTTCGTAGTTAACACACGCAGAGCAAATGACCGACAACGCCAACAAGTACATCGAACATTTACATCCGCTTCGTTCCTTCGTTTCGCATTCGAGTACGAGCCAGATATTGAATATTCAGCTCATCCGAAAGTGCTGATTGGTGCTATGGACAAAGAATGTCCCCATTGTCATGCGCTCAATTTCAAAATCAAAGTCAGCCGGGATGTGTTGCGCATCAGGAAAAGTGCAACTACCAGAAATTGAGATACCACCAGAACCATTGAACGGCTTGCTCATCGGCACGGTTCCAGATTCAAACCTGTTCCTGAAGTCCATTCGCACTTTCAATCCATGCTTCCAAATGACTTCGTTCGGAGCAACAGAAATAGTTCACAATATTGCGGCAAATGGTCAACAATTCCATTCTACGTTCAAAATCAAAGGCCAAGTATACCACAAAGTAGGCTCATTGCTGCCAATGCCAAACGAACCACATAAATTTTTACAAATCTACTTCATGGGCGGTGAGGACATCAATCATGTGGATGCACGTTGTGGCTACAATAACCTCAATTCGCCTAATGCCAGGCGCATCGTCGGCAAACTACACGCCCTGTTGAATGAGCACAATGAATTATTGAAATTCTTTAAAGCACACATGCACGAATTGCAAAGTGACAATCACGCTATTGTCATCAATCCTGATAAAACACCAGCTGGAGAGCACGTGCGTCGATTCAATGCGCATGTTGTTGACGACATTGCTGGAATCATGGTTGGCGACCGCACATCGACGCGAGAAATCGTGATTCAAAGAAGAAACAATACTCTGGAGTTCATCGCTGACACACACCGTTCATACGACGCTCTCCAATATCCGCTAATTTTCTGGAAGGGACAAGACGGATATTGCATAAACATTAAACAACGAGATCCTGTCACAGGTAATTCATTCATTATGAACATCATTACTCATTTTGAATTGAGAAAATGAATGGTTGATGTTTTTTTGTTTTTATCGGCGGTCATCGTCTACAGCGCTCTATTTCTCTTTCTGTCATAGATCCCATCCCCACACACTTACGATACATTCGTTATTTTTTTATTTAACAACCAAAATATTCACTAGAAATAATTTATATGGCAGAACAACGTTTGCCGGGTCAGCTAAAGATCTACCATCGTAAGTTGGCAGCCGGTCGAATTTGAAACTAAAATTGTTTGTCGAGGATAAATTTGTTATAAATGCCATTTAATTTTACAACATGTTTCTCGAATTATGGATTGCATAATATTTGTACAGAAATCTACTACCAATAATAAATTATAAATTACTATTTTTTTGTTAGTTATGGTAAAATTCTCAATGTCATACTAGCGCCCTCGCTGAAACGCCAATTTATGATGGTAGATCTATAGTATTAATATATTATTTTAAAAGCAGTAGTAGATAGGACCTAGCATAATATATTAATATTATTGACATTTTTTGTGGATTGTGAAAGTACACACTTGCTATAATAATAATCTATCGTTCCACCATCCATCCATGTGGTCCATGTGGAGATATGTAATTATATTTTCGTAAACCGATAAAAAGCGCTGAAATCAGTGACGTCCCTAGACAAAATGCCGCCCCTAGGCAGCGTCAAAATGCCGCCCCATTTTTTTATTATCCTTTCATTACTCCAATATCTAAGAAATGTGTTGTATGAAGCATGGCCCCCTCATCCTGAAGCGGGCCCCATGTTAGGATCTTTGCCCCCCCCTACCTATCGCTAAGGATAAAAGCAGTGTGACGCTCTACAGTAATGTTTTCCAAATGGTGTACGCGTTAAAATTGATGTGTATATTTAGTGTTTTTTTTGTATATTTTAATACATACACTTGAATTGTGGAGTTTTTGAGTATCGCTACACAATTATAAATTGTATTGTGTAACCACATAATTTTAAATAATATCATGACTGAAGGAAAATAGCGCCGCAGGCGAATTTTTTGCTATTAGAGCAAATTTGTGATAAGTGTTTATCTCACTTATCGAGCCCGAGCCCCAGGTTAGAGCCCTGTCAGCTCCCCCCCCCTTGTGGGGGCCATGGTTTGGATACATTACTAATAAAATATACACCTACCACTAAGCTGAAACATACAAAATTAAATTTAGATATCAATAAATAAATAAGCGAATAAATATAATATTAGATAGACACTTACCCAAGTCTCCAGACACTTACCCAAGTCTCACTCACCAGAGTCTGAGATGCCATTTGGTTGATATGTCTGACACATTTGGTTTGTATCATTTAGTAATACCTACGCAGATGTATTATTTTCACACCATTTTTTCTATGCTATTATTGTACCCTAAAACATGTAAACAAAATAATTTTCCTCATTATTTTTTAATATAAACCTAAATTTAATCATAAATACACTATTAATTAATAGTCTCAACATTCAACCGTTGATGATTTAAATAAACTACAAATCCACACTATTATCAGCAAAAAATATGTTTACAAAAAAAACGACTTAAAAGAAGGTATTGCACAGTATTGTATTCACAGAACGATAAATATGATATAATCTAGGTAGATACCTACAAGTGTACATTTTTATAACAATTAGCTGGTACTTAACGTAAATACCTATTATATGCACGAATACTAATTGATTATGTCAAATGTCAATAAGGATTAATAATCATTATGAATAGGTATCTATTTGCAATAGGTACATCCGGCAACTTTTAAATCTCGCGAATGACTGGCAAAAATATTTGGATAAATTAAAAAATACGGTATGTACCTACCTATAAATCTCTACCATAAATTCTCCTTGTTTCGTTACCAACGTTGATATAATATATAATATTATTTTCTTTTAATAACTATGGCGCGACATAATTATTGGCTTTTGCGCAGTATACCTACCACTATTATGAAAGGAACTCTTTAATCTGAGTAAATGACATTATATTATTATGACTGATTTATTATTCGTTTGTGATGTTTTACATTTATTATAATATTCATAATGTGTATAGGTGCCAAGTTTATTAGCATTTGTATACGAAACCGAGCAGTCAAAAATAAAATAAAAAAATCTCTAGCGGAGCGTGGTGACATCATACTAAAATCGCTGCGAGTACCGACTGGATAATAATAAAAAAAAGCATCCGGAAAAAAACATCTCCAAAGCTCTGGTTATAATATAACTAAGTTTAGGTAGCTATTTCTATATAATACCAAATGATTCTCCTCGATTTGCCGCCCTTCGAGTATCTGCCGCCCCCAAGCGACGCTCAATCTGCCTACCCCCACGGGACGTCACTGGCTGAAATAAATTATAAGGTGTGGAATTGTGTGATATTTTGTTAATGCCTTAATAACTACTATTATGAAGATAATACGACGGCCGTAAATTAACGAAAGCATTATTCAGCAAAATGTGGATTTGTAAATGTAAATCGATCCACTTCCTCAAACATTAAAAAAAATGAAAATCGTCAAGGTCCACTAGTCTGCAGTTTATACTTATATAATATTAGGTAGACATAACAACGTAGGTATGTAATAGATAAACTAACAATCTACTTAAGTATTTGTAAAATAATCTACACCAGATACCGGAGATTAAGTCTTTTAGATGGAGAAGTTATATTGTGAGGTGTTCATGAGCTCTGCGTTTTAACTTAACATTATTATTAGTGAAGAAATGCCTACATACCTACACAAGGCTCGGCGCGCCAAGAATGCGAACATCCCGGAACTATGGCAATAGATTGTCTTTTCATAAGTTAACCCCTACTCTCACTCTCATAGAGTTTCCGTCCCCTTCGCACTTTCATAATACTAAATCGCAACATCTCAAACTCTGAATTTTGCCTTATAATCAGTAATATTGAGTCCGCTAGAGTCAGGGGTGTGCTTAAGGTTAAAAGTTTTTTTCTGTGTGATTTAAACGATTTATTATATTTACTTTGAATTTGCCGTGTAGTGTACAGTGTACACAGGGCTTTTTTGAAAAACAAAGGTGCCGGAACTCATTTCTTGCCAAACTTCTTATCTACTAAAGAAAATTATATTCAAATATAATTTTAAACAACATTTCCTATGCCACGAAGCGCATAAAAAAATAAACAAATAGATACAAATAAACAACTAAAGTTGTAAAAAATAAAATTGTAAAAAAAATCATAATATATTTAAATAAAAGTATATAGTGATTTCCATGGCCCCCACATCCTGAAGCGGGCCCTCAGTCCAAGATCTTTGGCGGGCCCCCGACCTATCACTAAGATTAAAGGCAGTGTGACGCTCTATAGTAGCGTTTTTCAAATGGTGTTCGAGGTAAAATTAAGGATATTCAGTGTATCAACACACATTAAACAAAAAATACAATACACAACCACATATATTAAGCTTGAAGAAAATTAGCGCCGCAAGCGATTTTTTTTACGATTAGACAAAATTTGTGATGTGCGTTTATCTCACTTATCTGGTCGATCCCCCAGGCTAAAGCACTGTCAGCTCCCCCTTTGTGGGGGCAATGGTGATTTCCAAAGTTCAGTCCAATTCTCGTCTGGCAAATCGTCTCGATTCCTTTTCTTAGTCTTAGAGTTTATGGCCGAATGTCTTCCACTGAGTAATCACCGATCAACGTATTTTAAAGGATCGAAAAGTGTCAAAGGTGGTCCGATGAGTTTGATGAACAAAAGTGCCGAAACTGTTTTGGTCTTAAGCGAAGCTCTTATTGGGGATATAATTAGATTCATTTGCGAAAATTCGCGTTCACATTCACTTGAAGAAATGGTACATAATAGAATTAAATGCATATATCAAACGAGATAGTTTTTCAGGATATGTCTATTCATATGAGATGATTCAGGAAAATTAGCTTGTAATATGTAACGCGAACATTGTTTTGTCTAATTGATTTTGAAACATTAAAAATACCGTGAAAAAAGGTGCCGGAACACCGTTCCACCGCGTTACATGACAAAAAAGCCCTGGGTGCACACATGATATAGGTACATAATCTAAATCACATGTATTGAATAAAACGTAAGTAAGGATATTGTTTATTGAATATATAAAAAATTATACACATAAAATAAAAGAAAATAAGGAAATATAAAAACATTTAATAAATAACTCACTAATTTTTGTGGATAATGGGGAAAATGGGGCGCTATTTTAGTTGTAGAGTCTTAACATTTTAAAATATCTAGTTGTGTGATGCAATTTTTGATTACTGTATGTCAATATTCGACAACTCCATAATTCAAATGGATTTCTTCAACAATACAAAAAAAACGCTAAAAATACACCGAATACCTACCCTTAATATTACCTTCAACAACATTTAGAAAACGATTCTATAAAAAGTCCCACTGCCTTTAACCCAGCGATGGGTAGAGGGGGCCCCTAAAGATCCTGGTCTGGGGATCGCTTCAAGATGTGGTTGCCAATGTCTACACTTTACAGCAGCGGTTTCCAACCTTTATGCGACTACGCCTCCCCGAAGAATTTTTTTTTTCGCGCCTCCCTTACCTTTTATTGTTTTAATAGATTAAATAATATAGAAACGTTTTAAATAATAAAAACTTTATTATAAAAAAAAAAACTGAAAACTACAATTAACAGAATAATAAAAAGGTTTAACTATAACATACACATACGTGTAGATTTATTTTTTATAAACAAATATTTTTAAACATTTAAACCAACTACATCTATCGCATAAAAATTTAATGCGAGGGTTGTTGTTGTTTATTGGCGCAAAGTTTATCAAATCTTGGGGGCAATGTGGAGAGTGCCACTCGTAGCTCTTTTTCGACTACTAACCTAGCTCGATATTTGGTTTTCATTGCAGCCAGTGCCGAAAAGCCCGTTTCACATAAATACGACGTTACAAACGGTAGAAGCACTTGCATTGCTTTGTAATACAAATATTCATACTCTCCGCTAAGATTCATCCAAAATTGAATTAAGGTTTCATTTTGAAACTTTTGTTTTAGTAGGCTATCGCATGATAATTCTATCAGCTTTTCCTTTTCAATGGTTGTCAGCTCAAATTCGTCATCTTCATTGTCGATAAATGGATTCTGTACCCACAAAAACTTTGAGAAATCAAGGTCTTTAAAATAATTTGAAAAATGCAGCACTAAACCATCCAAGTGTTCAATAAACAGATTCTTGCTTGTTTCAATATTGGCTGTAGCCCAGAAATCTTTTAGCAGTGAAAACATGTCCAACTCATTCTTTTGTAAATTTGACTTCCATAAATTAAACTTTTTAATGAAAGCTTTTACTTTGTTTGAACAAGTGGATGCATTTGTGATCCCTGCATTGATTTATTCAAAAAAACTAATTAATTATTATATTATTATTAATTTAAAAAAACAATATCACACCTTGCCTACACGCTTCATTTAAATTTGAGGTTATTGTTTTCATGCAACCAGCGGTCGTTTTGTGCATTACCGAAACAGAGCGTTTGCAAAAGCGCCATTTTTAAATTTCTCCGCTCCAAATATTTTTTAATAGGATTTAAATATATGTATTAAGTATATATTAAAATAAACATTCATGCACTGAATTTTCACTGTTACGTTAAGATATGAAGTTTTATTTATTTGTAGATATTATGGTATAAAAATTAATTTATTAAAAAATTTTGTGCACCCAGGTTGGAAACCGCTGCTTTACAGTCCACATAATACAAAAATATTTTAATATTTCGTATTCCTATTTTAAATAATAAATAGGTTCTGAATAATGAATCACGGAACCGAATAAAAAGATAAAAAGCGAAAGCCGTCAGCATAAACCAGTGTTTTGCTTTGCCAGTTTTGGTTTATTACTTAATGAAAGTGAGGCCATAACATGCAAGAAATACAAAACCCGCTTACCAATATTGAATGTGCGTTTCGTTTACGTGTCTAACATTAATGCATACCAATCTATTATGATACAGGCGTAACCAGTGACGTCCCTGGACAAAGTGCCGCCATTAGGCAGACTTAGAATACAGCCCCTCTCATTTTTGGTCTCAAATTGTATACGAAATTGTTAGGTGCATACCGCATACCTACATATTTATAATACGAATCTTGGACACCAAAAATGATTTACTGAGAAAGCATCTTCACGGAACCAATTCTCAAACAGCGGTGGTTTTAGGTACGTAGAGGTCTGAGGCGCTAAGAAGTTTGGGCACCCCTGTGAAATATTTAAACGAAGATGTCAGTACCTACTTCATAGAAAAACGCCACTACTTCAATAAATGTAGGTACCTACATACAGCGCTCGAAATAGAAAAGTTTATGAACCGGAGCGCTCGACATTTTTCTGAAGATATTAGGTAATTACCATAGTTATCAAATTTTATGTGTATTAGGTATGTTAGGTAGATTTTTTGTTATAGTGGCCTATCTAGCTCAGACGGTTAAATTATTCTACGAGACGGAGCGATAATTTTACCGATTTCACGAACCGGAATGGCGCTCCGGTGCGATTCGGTCCATTTCGAGCCCTGCCTACATAATAGTATGATGTAGGCATGTATCGCCTTGATTGAACATTCGGTTATCACAGCATCGAAAGCCCTGCAGGAATAATTTATTTTACTTCAGTTCATTTCGGGAGGGAGCTATAAAACGGTAGGTACCTATTCGTGAATTCAAAGCGGTGTGCTTTTGTGACGTCTGACCTCGCGTCCTTTTGCTCTGCGCGTGCATTTTACTACCTATTCTTCGTTTATCTGCGTTATTGTCTGGCAATTTCATTCGCCGAACACTACTTTGCTTGCCTTTATTACGCCACGATCAAATCCGTAATTGTATGAATTTTGAACCTCTAACTGCGCATCGACACAACACTTATTCTACTACTAGTAAAGTTATGTGCACAATCTACCCATTCTACAAAATGTTTTAGAGATCATTTTGGTGCCAATGGATAGGTGTATTATTATGTACTAACTGTACTTACTAAAAAGACATTGGTAGAATTTGCGTGTCTTGCTTTTTTTCTGTGTTACGAATGGCGAGCATGTGACGACGTTGTTAAAACTTTTAAACATATTACTTACCTACTTATTATTTTACAACAAGCTGCTAATTTGTATGAATGTAGGTACCTAAGTACTTATGTAGATTGTAATCAGTTTTTTCAGACCATCACAGGTTGACTGTGGGTACGTATTTAGGCCCAGGCCAGGCCGGGCATAGGTATGGATAAAAGTTCTACCGGTTTTCAAACGAGGAGGAGTGTACGGACCCCCCCCCCAGAAACGAAATAGGTAAACCAAATTATATAGGTGAATGAAATATAGCTTTTTCATCTTCATCATGGATGATTTATGATTTGGTTATCGAACAACCTTTTCCACGGGTTTGGCCCACTCCTCTCGACATGCGAGGCCTATGGCTACTGAAAGATCTGTAGGACTCATAATTAGTGCAACGATCGGAGCCATCCAATGTTTACTTTAATTTTCCGATGCGGCATGACGTCTAAAAGACAATACAGCGCGGACGACACAGCGGACATTAACGATCCTAATAATTATGATAGTTAACGACAGCTCGCAATAACTCGTATGTAAAGACCCTTAGTTACCTATACCTGCAGGCCAGGTGTTTATTGTTCGAATCAAAGTGCAGAGTATCTGGGTATGTACCTAGCTGGGAAAATACGATATTCTGCGATTGAAGCGACTGTAATTTAACGTACCTACCTACCTTAAATATCGAAGTCAGTGGTACCTATGGCCCCCACAAAGGAGGGGCTGACAGGATTCTAGCCTGGGGGCCCGGGATAGCGGGTTGACCAGTTAAGTGAGATAAATATACACTACAAATTTGCTCTGATAGTGAAAAAAGTCGACTGCGGCGCGATTTAACAGTCAATATTTTATAATTAATTTTAGTGTGTTTCCTGATTAATAAAAATGACTATTTACCCGATACGGCGAAGGATTGCATGTTACTTGGCTATCATAAAAGGGGGTCGCGATCAGTGCTTCATAATATGATGCCGAGTACCAACAGCTCAATAATTCAAGTGAATTTATTTAGAAATATAAAAAAATCACTAAACTGTACACGGAATACCCTTAAGTTTACCTCGGGATTCCATCGAGATTCACGGAATACCATTTGGAGAACACCAATATACTAAATCGTGGCCTGGGGCCCCGCTTTATGATGTGGGGCCCATGGTTGTATCTGCTAGATTTTGTTATCCCCGCCCTCTTAAAAATCAATATAAAAATTATGAATGTTTCAGAAAACGGCTCACTAAGAGTGCTATTAGATGGTAATCAGATCAAAAAAGAAAAAAACGTGTCCAAGCACGCAAGGATCTAGACTCGAACCGTCCTTGTGTGCACGCCTCAGCGTGTCTATGCAAAAAAACAACCCTCGCTGTTAGTGTTATTTTATACCAGGAGATATAGGAGGAGGAGATACCAGAAGCATTGTATACCTACCTTCAAATAATGTCAGTAATAACCCGGTCGTCGTAATGTGACTACGACTACCTACCTACCCTTATCCAGTGACGTCCCGTGAGGGTAGGCAGATTGAGCGTCGCTTGGGGGCGGCAAATCGAGGAAAATCATTTGGAATATATAGAAATAGCTAAGAGCGGAATGCACAATCTAAGATTTCGTTCCTAAGGATAAGTTGCCGAAAAGCATGACTTAACTATAGACAATCCTGAGTATAGAGTTAAGGAATCCTTAACCATAGACTACTTTTGTTATGAACACGCTCCCTTCTGTATTACCATTTACCACTGACAGCTGCTGTCAAAATAAATTCGCATGTATCTAACACAGTCCATACACTCAAATTCATTTAACAATGTATCTCAATATGGATATTGATAGTGTTAATTCGTTTGGCATGTACTTGCAGAATATTATTTTATTTTTATACGCCAGCCCGCAGAAATACAAAATACCAGATGAAGAATGACAATTGATGCTAGTGTTACCATGTTAAAAAAAATCTTGTGGTACCTGTGGAATCACGTATAATGACTTATAACGGAAACATAAGAGTATTATAATTAAATATTAATATGTATTTATAGTTATTGCATTTATAAAATGCAGTTGTCATATTTTTGTCATCGTTTAACAATTATAAAATAATTTACCTAATTTACCTAACGAGAATTTTTAAATATGGTATTATTTTCAATAAAAATGATCTTAACTAAGGACAGTGTTTCTGCATAGTGTTTTCTGCTAAGGAAATTTTAGTTATGACAAATGTTTCTGCATTCCGCTCTATAAGTACCTTAATTTAGTAACAACGAAAATACTTTTCCATTTAAAAAATCAGCTCACTGGTTTCGCGATATCTAGTTTACTTCCGTTGCCATTCGACGTCCTTGGTGACCAGAAATGACACGTGCAGATTTGCGAATAATAAAATTACTTTGATATTTGGTTAGTAATGTATCCATACAACACATTTCTTAGATATTGGACTCATGAAAGGATGATAAAAATAATGTATGAACAAATGAGGCGGCATTTTAGCGCTGCCTAGGGGAGGCATTTTATCTAGGGACGTCACTGCCCTTATCCTTCTTTCGGCGGGCATGCTTCTCGCTTGTGCTGCTTTCGCCTTTCGCTGCACTATCGTAATCGCTCATACTCCACATCTGCTGAGGTGAGCGATGTAGGAACATACTTCTTTAGGTAGGTACTATGTGTGGCAGCGTGCGGTGCCGGTCTTTTCTCGTGACGGGAATCGCCCATCAAAATTCAGTACAATGCTTTACAGTCCTAACTAACACCTGCATCTCACAAACTCAAACGCATTGCTTGCATGTCAAGTATGTCGATAGGGATTGCAATACTGGTATTTCAAAACCGGTATCCCAGTATTTTTTGATACCGAAATAAGTACCAGTTTTAGAAATCAAACAATACCGATATAGGTATTCGCTATTGAAAGTGGAAACGAAATGTATTAATAATTAACATAAAAGGTATAAAACGACTGTATTTTTTGTGGGATTACGCGATGGCTGGTTTACTTCTGTTGCCCTTCGATGTCCTTGATGACCAGCAATGACACGTGCAGATTTGCGAAATATATTTGCATTATCCTATGTAGGTACTGTCACACCCCCAAATTGTTCCCATTTGGGGATGTCTCCTCTGGGGGTCTAGAGAGGCCGGAAAAAATTTCGAGCTGACTCATAGTAATGGTCGATTACGAGAAAAAAAACGGCAACGCTGTTTGTTCGCAAGCCATTTAAAAGGCAACGCTACATTTTTGTACACCGCTTTTGTGGGTGGGATTGCTCGCAGCGGAAGAGGTAACGTAAGAGGTAACGAGGTAAGAAAGGTAGAAAAATTATATTCAAGCTACAAGAAATGAAAATATAAATAATATTAAATTCTACAGGTTTTGTCGATAGCTATTTCGGTTGCAACACCATTATCAAGACTATTCAGATAAGCCGTTTGCCTTTGCTTAAATACTATGTCTATAGGGTCGTATGCATGAGATTCCCAAAAACCTTATAGGCTATATACTGCACGTTTGTATGCATGAGTACAAACGTAATTAGCTGTTAAGTGACGACACGAATGTGACTTCTCATGTGTCATGGTGTTCGTATTATAAAATTTCATTCCCCGATAAATAATTAAAAATTTTGAAATTGTAAATGTGTCTGAAAGTGTGCGAACGGTACCATATAAATTTAATAATTATACATGAATAATTATTATGAACTTTAAATAATTTATCAGCTATTTTATCACATGTATTTTATAATTATTCTACTGTACGAAAGGTTGTATTGCCAGTAAACTTTTCCATTTGGTGGCAACACTGAATACATTTGGTGGCAATACTGAATATTATTATGACCAGTGACGTCCCGTGGGGGTAAGCAGATTGAGCGTCGCTTGGGGGCGGCAGTTACCCAAAGGGCGGCAAATCGAGGAGAATCACTAGGTATATATGTAGAAATAGCTACATAGACTTAGTAATAACGGAAATATCTTTCTATTAAAAAAATCAGCTCACTGGTTGGAAACAAAATGTATTAATTAGGTACTATAAAAGTTTTAAAAGGATTTTCTTATCGGATTCGCGATGTCTAGTTTACTTCAGTTGTCCTTGAACGTCACGTTCTTGGTGAACAGCAATGACACGTGCATACCTAATTTAAAATGTATCCAAATATGTTTGCAAGTCACTCACGAGTTTTGAAAATTGGAAGTGTATTTTTAAATGTAGGTACCTATCTGAAACCATAGACTCGCAATATTGTCTATTGAAGCAGAGATGGAATTTAAATTAGATTTAGTGGTAGGTATATAATATATTGTTAGTAATGTATCCACACAACACATTTCTTAGATATTGGAGCCATGAAAGGATGATATAAAGTACTGCATAAAAAATGTGGCGGCATTTTGGCACTGCCTAGGGGCGGCATTCTGTCTAGGGACGTCACTGATTATGACTAACTTCACTTCAATTATTTTGAGTTTTTCTATAATCTACGATTATGAGATGTCAAAACAGAATAAGAATAAATGACAGAAAATGCAAATGATTTAGACAATAATATGTAATGATCTCTGTATAATATTATCATTTATACCAATCACCGTATGACACTATTGGTGTTTCCAGTGTATTTGAGAGTTGTGCCTTGTTTATTACAGTTATCTTACAATAATTAACTAGGTAGGTAGGTACCATAATATTTTGAAGAACGCAGAATGCTTCCAATTGTATATTTTAATGCCAGATATATTATGACTGTCTAACATCAATACTTTGAAAACCCTAAGTGGGTTTTTAATGGATATCAAAATATACAAATTTTATCGAAAGTACAATGTTCGAGTGCTTTGGTTATTTCTTGACATTATTAATCAATTAAACTATTATGTGGGGGTCATGGGTTATATACATATTGCCTCTATTGGGTATGAGTTTTCCCAGCCAACGCTATCTCAGTACAAATTCGAATGTCGCTCGGCGCTCCCTTCGACCCTTCCGGTGGTGCGCACCACAGTTTGGCAGTCATAGTTCTGTTGAGTCGGTCTAGAAGTGTTGCGATGGGCGTGCCTTTCATGAGGTGTGGTGCCCCGGCGCAGGCGGAGTGTGGGGGCCGCCGCCTCCCGATTGGCCACTCACCTACTTCTCCAAGAGACACATTTCGCCAGCTACCAGTGGCGTAACTACAATCCGCATCTGATTTTACGAAGGTCTGTCATTATTATATCTATTCAATTTAATTCATTTTGTTTTAAATAAAAATAAGTTTTTCCTATTGGGACCACACCTATATCAGAAAATATTATGAAGATGTTGCACTAATAATTTATCATTAAATCAAGAGGTAGGTACGTATGACGTATGTATAATGGTTACATGTAAATTGTACGTATTACATTTCACCATAGCACAGTTCGCCGTGAGCTTTCTTATCGGAAAGAGATGACCGTATACTATACGGTCAACTCCATAGCACTGAGATAAAAAAAAATACTCGTTGTTCGTGGAGCATTGTAGACAATAATGCTCCAATTTTATTAGATCCTAGCCAAACAAATAATCCAGTATATCGGCTATTTTCAAAATTTGTTTGCCGCTGGCTTCCTGTAAACCAACTGTGTTTTATTTAGACATGAATTTTATCTCAGTAGGTACCTACAATACGACCCAACGAGGTTGGACGGTCTTTAATATAGATACGACCATATAATATTTCCGATACAACATTTCACGGTGAAGTATGATACGAAGGGGAAAAGGGGAATCAGAGAAAATGTGACGTCACAAAGTAAACAAAAAAAATAAAGGGGATTTAAGGATAAATATTCATAAAAAAACATTTCTTGTTTTTTAATGTTTAGGGGGGAGGGTGTCAAAAATATGACGATGAGGGGGGTTTCAAAAATAGCCAAGATCATGTAACGTCATAATATGTGGACGGCCCCTTATGAAGGATTTTCTTGGCGCATTGCATCTTGCACGTCAGTGTAGGACTGTAGGTGTAGACTCGGTAGACCCTGACCGAATTGTACCGGCAGTGACGTCCCTAGAAAAAATGCCGTCGCTGGGCAGCAACATAATGCCGCCCCAATTTTTATACAAAATTATTTATCATCCGTGCTGGTGTCGTTGCTCGTCACCAAAGGTGTCGAAGGACAACGGAAGTAAACTAGACATCGCGAACCCGACAAAAATTATAGTCCTGTTAAACCTTTTATGTAAATTAATACATTTTGTTTCCAACCAGTACCTAAGCTGATTTTTTTAAAGGAAAGATATTTTCATTATTAAGTAAGTACTCTTCATTATTAAGTAGCTATTTATATATATACCAAAAGATTCTCCCCGATGATTCTGCCGCCCTTCGGGTAACTGCCGCCCCCAAGTGACGCTCAATCTGTCTACCCCCACGGGACGTCACTGCGTACCGGTACCAGGTTCGATGTCAGTCTGACTTGAACACTAGTACGAGAAGATATTAACATCTATGTAGGGTTGGTAGATATAATGTAGATACGTAATGTCGTTGTTGCTCATTTTATGGCCGTATTTTTCATTTTCATATGATTACCTGGAGCCAGCGCTCGAAATGGAAAAGTTTACGAACCGGAGCGCTCGAAAATTTTCTGAGGATATTAACATGGTTATCAAATTTTATGGGTATTTTATAAACATAAATGTGTTAGATTTTTTGTTATATGGCATATCTAGCTCAGACGGTCAAAATATTTTAACCATGAGACGGAGCGATAACTTTACAGATTCCACGAACCGGAACGACGCTCCGGTGCGCTCCGGTCCATTTCGAGCCCTGCCTGGAGCTAGAGTGTAGACTAAAGTTAACATCACTAATGAGATTGTGGTAGGTACCTATATTTATTTAAGTAATTCAGATTACAGATTAATTGGATATCAAAAAATACCAATTAATAAACAGCAGCAGTTTTCTCTTTTCCTCGTTATCATCACTTCATTTTCTTTTAATTTATAAAATGTAGATATCTATAATATACCTACCTACCCATAGAGTATAGACTATAGAAGGTAGTTTATTATTTTTCCGCTATTGTCAAAAAGATACGTACTTAGAAGGTAGGTATGTGTCTAATTAAATTAATTATGCTTTTTTTCAAATGATCTACCTGCTCAAATTAAATATATGTAGGTACCTACGTAATTTAATTTTTACCATCTGCATTTAGTGAGAAAAGAGTTCGCCGTAATATTATATTGTGTATGTACCTATGCAGTAATCGTTGATTTCAATTCCGGCCCATATTAATTTCAATGACAATAATATCCAGTGGCGTAACAAGGGGCGGCTCAGATAGCGATAGCGGAGTTTCGATGAACGTGCAAAAATAAAAAGGGAACGGACAATCTGATCCAAAAATTACGAAATTAAATTTCTTAGGATTATGATGAAAAGCAATGTTTTATCGCAAAAATACATAAAAAATGTGTTTACGTAGATTGTAGATAGGTACCTACCTACTAGGTACTAAATAATACGTTGTCGATTATTTAGTCTTTTGACTGGTTAATTACATGTAGGTACCTACCTAATATTAAAAACTGACTCTTTCCTTCATAAATAAGTAGCTGTACCTATAAAGAGTTCTATGATTTTTATACTGACTAATAAAAAAATCGAGGATCTTAATTTTTTTCAGTTTTAGTTATTACATCCGTAATATTTTATTCTGACAATGGTAATCGGACGCAGATATCATCGAAATTAGTGTATATTATTATATGTATACCTAGCAGTGGCGAAGACTCCATTTTATATTGACATATTAAATAATATATTCAATATGCCCAACGACATCTATGGTATAATTGTCATAATAATTTTACGATTTTTCCCCCCTATTTCAATAACCACCATTCATTTATGCCGTATGCCCTTATGGCATGTATCGAAAGTTTAAAAAAATAAGCGACATCTCGTTTCGCTTCACATATTGTTTGGATTATGTTCGCGTGCATCGATTTTTTTTTATATGAAGTTTGTTTCTCATAATTTCAAGACGTCTGGCGCAGCCCATACAAATCGTTAAGCTATTTAAGGAGCACTTACATATTACGTAAATGGACATTTATATTAATAAGATAATTTAAAAAAAAATCTATAGGTCAAATCACATACCTATAGGTAAATATTGATTGTTGTTAAAAATATAAAATAATTTATCTCCTGAATGATCAGTTAGTTCATTCATAGACTAAGACAATTTATTCAGTCACTTATAATCTGAAATTGTACATAAGTCTGTGTTTTAAATATAGAAGAATTTTAAAATGTCTAGTTTTACGGGTTAAATTATAAATTGTTATGGAACAGATACACAACAACGGATTTTTTGAAAGGTGACAATATATTTGAGCATATCTTGCGTTTATAAATATACATTGCTTAATTTTATACCATCAGTGAGCTTTTGAAATGTCATCGATTTTTGTGTACCTATTCATCAGTAGTAATGTCGAATTATCTTCTTATTTCCCGTAAATATATATAACAAGTGTATTTTCTCCACAGCCTACCTCTTTCCTAAAGTACCTACAAGTTTTGTCAGTGACGTCCCTACACAAAGTGCGCTCCCTTTCATTTTTAGTTTAAAATTGTCTGTTGGCTACCTACTTATCTATGTTAATATTTATTTTCGGCAATCTTAAACAGACAAATACCTATACCAAATATCTTTAAATTGACTCTTCATCATTTACTGATAATTAGACTATTTCCACGAAACCTACTGTAATAGTTTGAGGTAGGTACGTACTGTGACCCTGACAGGTTTAGACGCACCCTTGTGAAAAATTTGCCTGTGCGATAAACCGCCATTAAAATATATATTACAATGAGTAGGCATTATAACACTTTTATTTTTTTTACGATTTTTTATTGGATATTATTTTCGTTTATTTTTTAAAACAATGATGTCGATACTTTCTAATGAAGCAATCGTATCGTCTGGTTCATGGAATTTTAAATTTATATTCCTACCTTCATTCACCGCCCCTATGTAACGCTAGACCTGCCTACCCTCACAGGACGTCACTGAATTTTGTATTACGTTAAAATGGTTTGGTTGGGGGATGTATTTTGAAAAAAAATCATCATATTTTTTTATTGATTTTTAAAGCGGTGGACGGGGGTGGGTGAAAATCTAACAGGTGCTTCTGACTTCCCCATCTACCCCGCTTACTTCTTACAGGTTCTCATTGCTTCAACAGCATAATAACACATTTTTCCGGTACATTCCCCATATCCAGACATTTTTCAATTTGAGTCTTTTGGGGTAGGTATGAATAATGTAACTGGAAAAGTGTGGTATTACACGGTTTAAGCTACAATAATCTATAAGTAGTCGGCAGGGTAAATGTGGAAATCAGTGACACCAGTGGGTCTATTCTATACTTATCGACCGCTAAAGTGATAAAGTGATAGATATCATCAAACTCAGGGTAGGTTTGTATCAAAGTATTGGTTGTAATACTTGTAATTGTTGCAATAAGTGCTAATACTTTGATACAAACCTACCCTAAGTTTGAAAATATTTATCACTTTATCGCTTTTGCGGTCGATAAGTACAGAATAGAGCCACAGGTAGATTTTGTTAACCCTGCCTTAAAAATCAATAGGAAAATATTATGGATAATTTTTCAAAATGGACCCCCCCAACTATTTTTCTGTGTGTGCACATGTCGAAATATAATATAAGTAGAGTTAACATATTATATGTGTTTAATTTAAAATGAAAGAATGTGAAAATAAATGAAAATTTACTAATCACACAGAGGATGGATAACGATTTTTTTTTTTTATATTTTTGCTATTTACGAGGGTGGGTCAATAAGTCCTTAGAAAAGCCGACAGGTGGCGCGACTAGTACTGTAAGCGGTTTGTTTTCATGCAGCGGCACTACCGATTCAGTATGCTGCGAAGTTTCAATCAGATTGGTCGGGTTGTTGTGTGTTTCTCGTACATTTAAAAAAAAAATTTGCTTGTGGAAAATGGAAAAATGGAAAATGGAGAAAATTGAGTTTAGAGCTGTTATTAAACATTTTAATATAAAATGGTTAACAGCAAAGGAAATAAAAAATGAGTTGGATTTAGTTCACGGCATATCTGCTCCTTCACTTGCAACTATTTATAACTGGTTAAATGAATTTAAACGTGGTCGTACATCAACAAAGGATGAACCACGCTCAGGACGTCCTGTAGAGGTGACTACACCAGAAATGATCAATAAAATCCACGATATGGTGTTAAGTGACCGAAGATTAAAGTTGAGTGAGATAATTGAGGTTACAGGGATCTCAAAAGGTAGCGTCATTTCTATTTTACATGACAAATTGGGCATGAAAAATATTTCTGCAAGATGGGTGCCGCGTTTGCTCACAGTCGACAATAAACGCAATAGGGTGGTGGCCTCTAAAGCCCTGTTGTCACTCATGCAACGCAATCCGGATGAATTTTTTCGTCGCTTTCTGATTGTAGATGAAACATGGATACACCACTATACTCCCGAGACGAAAGAACAGTCAAAGCAGTGGATTGCGAAGGCAAACCATGTCCAAAGAAGGCGAAAACCGTAAAATCAGCTGGTAAGGTTATGGCTACTGTATTTTGGGATGCACGTGAAATTATTTTCGTTGACTATTTGGAAAAAGGAAAAACAATAACAGGGGATTATTATGCATCTTTATTGGACCAGCTAAAAAACAAAATTGAAGAAAAACGGCCTCATTTAAACAGGAAAAAAATCCTCTTTCATCAGGACAATGCCCGTGTTCACACATGTTTACGATCAATGGCTAAAATTGAAGAATTGAAGTTCGAATTGGTCGACCACCCACCGTATTCGCCAGATTTAGCCCCCAGTGACTTTTTCCTTTTCCCAAACTTAAAAAAATGGCTAAGTGGACAACGTTTTTTTTCAAATGAAGAAGTCATCGATCGGTCAAATGCTTATTTTGAGGACCTTCCGAAAACTTATTTTTCTGACGGTTTAAAAAAAATTGAGAAACGTCTAACCAAGTGTATTGAGCTCCAAGGAGATTATGTTGAGAAATAAAAAAAAAATACAAAAATAAAAACTGTTTTAATGCTTTTTTCTAAGGAATTATTGACCCACCCTCGTACCATGTCATATTGTGTGCAATTATATACAGTACACTCTCAGTAATCCGCCGCTCGATTATCCGACAACTACTATAATCCGCTGTTATTTTTACTAGTTGAAAGCACAAAATCAAGCTCTTTAATTCGATTGTCAAATTCAGTAGTTCGCCGCGTACAAGTATACAATGCAGATGAGACAGGTTTATTTTGGAAACTTCTCCTTTGTAAAACATACGTTCATCGCGAAGAAAGTAATGTACCAGGGAGGAAAGTGCCCAAGGACCGCATCATAATTATGCCGTGCTCCAATGCAACCGGGACAAACAAACTGAAGCTTTTGGTCATAGGGAAAGCCAGGAATCCTAAGCCATTGAATACCTGCCTCACTGGACAACTGGTTGTGTCAAGTGATTTACTGTTTAATATTTAGTTAATCAACTTTATAAATATGTATAATTTAGTAAATACTTTTGATTATAAATAAAACCGTAATTTGCTAGTACAAATTTCTCAAAAAAACTATTTTTATTTATGAAACACCTGTTTTAATTTTGACCATAATTTTGTATGTATGCACTATAATCCGCCGCTTTCACTAATTGGACACTTGTCTGGTTTTTGGGGTAGCGGATTACTGAGAGGGTACTGTAATATGTTTTGAAGTGGTGATAGATATTTGTATAAGAACCAGCGATGTTTCTAGGCAAAGTGCCGTCGTCATGCAGACTTAGAATGCCGTTCCTATTCATTTTTAGTCACAAATTGTATGCAACATTATTAAACAGACAAATACAACAAAATTCACTGCACTCAAGCACTGTACAACCTTACACTCCCTGTCAACTGTTCTATCAATAAAATTATGTTCTCTGCAGACGCCAACTCTGATTTACTGGACTCATCTATGCTAGGCAAACTATAGCCCGCGGGCCGCATGAGGTCCACCAAGTACTTCAGTTGTGGGCCCGCGAGCTTTTATCGTATTTCTGAAAAAAAATTACTTTTTTCTACATTTTAATCTGCAAAATTTACATCACTCTTAATTCGGATAAGTTGGAACAACTTAAAGATTCTGCTCCAAAAAATGTTTTTATTTTTGGGTCAACATGTGACAAACATTTTTAATTATGAATATCAATAAAAACTCTTTACGATCAAGCATCACCAATTAACATTTAGCCGGCTCTCACATCTTAACCGTCTCGCCCGCAGAAGAAAATATTTGGGTAAATGTGCAGCAGAGGTGTCCATGAGATTTAACAACTTACTTTTTAGACCAAACCAAACCTAACCTACCCCAACCTAATATTAACTCATATAATCTTACTTTGTGATAATAGTGCATCAAAATGTATGAAAATTAAAAATTTTCAATTAACGATTATTGGATCGAAAAGCCGATGTGCTGACAGAAAAAGGTATTTATTATAATTGTCTACATGGAATAAACTGTTTCCGTAAAAAAAATAATTGAGAAAGCTCATGGCGACCTCTGCGGCACAATTAGCAGTATGTTTGAAAAAAGCATCTGGAGGCACATGCAACTATTTTCACTCGACATGCAGCGTAGGTATAATCCCGAAATGTCGCACTTCGTCAATCATTTTGGCTTGCCGAGTGACATCATTGTCCTTGCTATATGCACATATGAAAGTTGCATGTTGCGCTCAGTTTTGATTTATGACTATTATCCCAGTCCAGACGATTTTCAATGTGCGACTGGGCTTACAAGCAGTTTTAAGAATCTCAACAACAAAATTAACACCTGAAATTTAAAAAATGTTGAAAAAAGTTGAAGTTTCAGTAATCAATTAAGTGGCTATTAGGGATAAGCGACACATAAAGAAGTGGGGTAGGGCGCGCGCGCAATTTTCGCAAGTGGCACGGTGAATCATTGAAAACACAACATGATCAAAAACTGAAGAGAGCACTGGATGTGGCGGGCACAACGCCGTGTCCGCCTCGTAATTTAATGCACACAGGTGAGGGACGCACGTGTCCTTTTGCTTCTCAGCGCGACGATTTAATGAAAATACTACGTATTCAAATGCTTCAAAGCACATAGAATGTTACGAGGCGAAAGGGGTGCAAGGGTCTCTAATTTAGTTGCCTGTGGGAGTGTCGTCAACAAGTACACGCTTAAAATATCTTCAAAGTCTTTGCAAATTATTAATAATATTAAAATGATTATTATGAGATTATGTAATTATGTGCCGCCAAAGAAATAATAATTCAGATAGGTAATAAAATATTGCATTACTCCTCTATGAATAGCGAACGGTGAATACAAGCCGACAAAGGAAATTAAATAATACCGCTCCTTCCGCCATCTGCGCCTATGCTAACAAAAATATTATAGACAAAGAAGTGTTACGCGGGATGTGTGGTGTATGGCGAGAGTGCGCTGCTTAACGCACGAGTGCCCCATTCCACTTCCTTTGGTGGGATTTGTCGCTTAGAGAATCATTTATTTTTTTATGTTAAAATTCCTTTTTCATGATAATAATTAACAATGTATGTCTAAAAATAGTATTTTACTTGCTGCCTGCCATTCATTTAATATTCCTAATGCTCTAAATGCTCTTCATCCAAAAAGTTTGCCCAGGACTGATCTAGATGCAACTGGTCAACAGCTATAAAAAGAATCATATTTTGCTTGATTCATCAGACATTTGCGTTTCAGAAATGGGTCTTGAAAGTCTGCGGTTTTTGCATCTGTAGGTTTTATTAGTGGTCATCATTATATTATGCCTATTTATTTAAATTTGTCACTACACCAGTCAATCGTAACTTACTCCATTTATTTTAAATTATAATATAATAAACATACACAAATCCAATTTTTGAGTGTTACAATAAAATGTTTAATAAAAATTGAAACAATTATTTGGTGAAAAAAATTTAATTTTCTAAAAATGAGACAAATTCGGTTAGCTTATAGAGTTGATCTTCACTAGAGGTGAGGGGAGACGGCGGGGGCGGGGGCTTGGCGGGGGCGACCATGGAGGCGGCGTCCACAGGCCAGTTTTTGGTGCGGCATAGCTGGCGTGCCCGCTCCGCCGACAGACCTGTCATGGCCGCCATCGTCTCCACCGACAGCGAACTGTATGCCTGGGCGATCAGAGCAATCGCTCTCTCGCGCACCTTTTCTGTGAAAACAATGTAAAAATATGGAATGTACAATACATCTGAATATTTTTGCAGGCGGGTACACAGCACAATCATTTTCATGAATTCTTTTTTTTCATCGTAATACTAAGAATAATTTAACAAAGGTACAAGTTGTAGATGGGGCGGTATGTCTTTACTAAGCACCATCTTTATCAACATAATATAATAGATATGGAGCAGTTACGGCACTTGAAAGATTGTTTTTAAATTTTTTATAATATTTTGATAGTCATGATCGATGACTATTAATTTGTGAAAGTCGATGAGTTCATAATATAACATCTGGACACATTTATTACCCCACAAAACGACATCATCCAAAAGTTTGTAGAAGAATTACATTAGCAAACAAATCCTACTACGGTTTACAGAGACACTTCAGATCAAGACTCCTCTAAATGAAAACCAAAATAAAATTATACAAAACCCTCATCAGGCTCATATTGATCCATGGGTCAGAATGCTGGGTCCTAACAAAAAAAGATGAAAGGAAATTAGACATCTTGAAAAGGCAGAAACTAAGAAGGGTCTTCATAGCCGTATTCGAGGAAGGTTGCACATGACAAGGAAGGTGCAATCACAAACTGTACGCATTGTACAATGATCCCCACGTTGTCAGGTTATGCCCTAACGATGGAAAACATCCAACCGCCAAAGATGTTCCACTTCAACAGATCAGAAGGGAATAGTAGGGACGGAAGACCTGGACAGCGGTGGTTGGACTGTAGAAATAAACATAGTATCCCTGAGGCTAATGCAGTGGACGGAGCTTGCGGCGGACAGAGAGGAGTGGAGACGTTACCTGGAGGTGGCCAAGGCCCACATTAGGTTGTATGCCAATGATGATGACAATACTTTGATGTTTCCTACTGCTACAGTGTCGTTTGTTCCTCAAGTGTTCCTCGAAAGTGCCAGGTATATAAATAATCAACCAGTATATAATTATGTACACATTATTTCTATGAAAATAAAACATATTCCACCACTTGGAAAATAACTTGTAAATTGATACTAAAAATCTGTCATGCTGGACACTCCCACAGGCTTGGTGAACACAAGGTGGAGACTCGATCAATCGATTTCCGGCCATGGACCACAAGATAACAAACTGAGACAGCAAGACTCTATTACAGTAGTGAAACATTAACGCTTGAGAAAATCACATTCTCAGATGTAATGCAACCTCACTGGGAATCGAATCCAGAACTCCAGCTATGAGAAGCCGGTGCTTTACACATTGGACTATGAGAGTCCGCAGTGTACACACTCTTAAGTACACTATATAAATAAAAATAATCTGAATACTGGAAAAATATACAAAAGCAATACTGGTGAAGAAAAATACCTATTGGAGGTTTTTTGGTGCACATCTCCTTTTGAAAGGGAAAATAGAATGCGGCACTCGCTCAGAAGAGGGTCACACTTTGAAACAATAAGAAGGATAACACAGGGGGAATGGAAAGTAATTTTCGAAAGGTTGATTACCAAAGTGCTATTCGAAATGTGTGTCGTGGCGCTCTGGGGTGCTGCGATCAATACGTAAGGGCTACAAAGGGGTTGAAAAATTTAATAATTCCTGACAATGTGAATATTACACGCTGACACACGATCACAAAGATAGATCTCATTTTTTTGGTGCTTCCTCTGATTATATAAAATTGTTTTTGAAAAGCATCTCACCTTTGCGACTAGTATCTAAAATACATTTAGGAAGGTAATATTGATAAATACATATGGATTCAATATCTGAGATAGATGAGGGTAGCTGGAGTGACGTCTCATGCAGCAAGGAAGTAATCTGTCGCTTGGGGGTGGCAAATTATGGAAGGAATGCGAAAAATACAACTTTTCAGAGTTTATTATGCGGAGTCGACAGATTACAGTGCTAACAATCCGTGTATGTGTACATTATTAGAATTTAAAAAAATATTTGAGAGTATCCTTTTAAAATGGTGAAATACTGTAGAACGAGGTATCTAATGACTTTTCATAAAAATAATATGGGAAGAAAGTTGATATTGGCTGCTGCAAAATGAAAATTTTTGAAAACCACTGCGGTAACTAACTGTTGATATATTTGATAGCAGGTATTGAAAAATCAATGGAAATACATAGTATCAAACGTGAAGACGGTCGACTTCAAAGTTTTAGGGGCAATATAAAAGGAGGAAAACCTTCGATGGAGCGCATGATGTCCGCGACGGCTTCACTCCAAGCTGGCGCCGCCAGCGTTTGGTAAGTGGCCGCTAGATCTCTCTTCCACATTTTCTGAGCAACGGCCCAGATGGCTGCCAGTTCCGGATTCGAGGTCTCTACACTTTTCGGTATGCGCTTCCACAAATGTTTTGCGCTGCATCTGTAATTAATCATGCTCATCGGTTTCAGGAATAGTTGCTTTTAGGACAATAATTGAATTTTGTAAGTTAAGTCCATTTTAGTCAGTAGACGAAGATAATGATATCACTTCAATTTTAATGTGAGAGAACATTTCGATTGAATCAGGAACCACACTCAGAGCGAAAGGAATACTATTGTTAGCTTAACTATGTAGGTACATGTTAAATATACCAAATTACTAATAGAACAATCATATTTCACTAATAATACAACAACTATTTCTGATCCAATTTTACAAATAATAATACAAAGATAATTACATCATCTGCTAATTATCTTGAATCAATCTAATCAGTATTTCCCAAGCTGTAATCCGCAGAATACTGATGATATGAAAAAGCACTCCACAAGAAAACATACATATTTACATAATTTTTCATCTTTTATCCCTAAATATAATAATTTGATCTTAGGTAAATGTGCCGCAGATGCCGTCATGAAATTGTATTACTTTATTTTTAGACCAAACCAAACCTAACCTAACCTACCCCAACCTAATATTACCTAATATAATCTTAGTTTGTGATAATGATGCATCAAAATGTATGAAAATTTCGAATTTTAAATTGGATCGAAAAGCCTATGCGCCGACAGAAAAAGGTATCTACTATAAATGTTTACACAGAATAAACTGTTTTCGTAAAAAAAAAAATTATATAAGCTCGTGACAGCATCTGCGGCACAATTACCTGATCTTATATCACTGTTTGGGAAATACTTATTTAAACCAAACTATTTTTGACAAGTACCTACTTATAAAGGCTGCAACAATAAGAATATCACCTAAAATTAAGGTAATATACAAGGTATTAGACTATTAAGCCGCGTTGACACGGTCCAAGTACGATCCAAGTAGACTTGGATAGGAATAATTAGTATGAAGATGTCTCATCCAAGTGACAGCTTCATACTATTTATTCCTATCCAAGTGACAGCTCCATACTATTTATTCCTATCCAAGTTAACTTGGATGAGTAGGACGCAGTCCAAGTAGCTTGGATAGGAATAATTAGTATGAAGATGTCACATACGAGTGCCATCCAAGTTAACTTGGATAGGAATACATAGTATGAAGCTGTCACTTGGATGAGACATCCTCATACTAATTATTCCTATCCAAGTCTACTTGGATCGTACTTGGACAGTGTCAACGCGGCTTTAGGTCAATAAATCAAACGTAGTTTAAATCTGCGAAAATATATAGGTAGGTAACCTATGAACATGATTTGACGTTGTTTTGTACCTACACCATACACATGGCACATGACACAACTATGAAAAAACAGTGATAATGGTACCTATCCGAAGAATGTTTACTGACTCTAGTTTTAGTAGGTGTTGTCTAGGTTTTATATAAATGCATTCACATAATCATGTTTCATAGAATATTATTTAAAAAAACCGTTAACCAACAAAGAAGAAATACTCACAGGTCATTCTGATAAAGGTATATAGCCAATAATTGCGAATAAAGCTGAGCTGAAGCAACACCTTTCACTGCCTAGAAGAAAAAAAAATGTATAGGTATTTTAAGTAGGAATCATTAGTTGCGATGCAAATGTTTTTGGTGTTTACTAACATCCTTTGTATTACATTTAAGAGCGTAATGAAAAGTATGCACACCTCCAGTTCCTGTTTTTCCAAGTCAGCGGCAAGCTTGATGATATTTTCGGTAATCATATTGTAGGTCTAATTTTATAAAATATTATAATTAGTATTCAAAATTAAGGACGAGAAGAACAAATCTTTCCCCTCACGTCTTTCGTTTGCATATATATGTCATGTCTATGGTCGTTGCAAATGTCAAAATTGTCATAGACAATGCTCTTTGGAGAAATTGGGAAAAATGACAGTGCCTAGGTACATTTAGAATAATGCTACAAACATTTTGAAAAAATGTTGGGCAAACGGAGTGGTTCATTGTCATGATTCAAATAAATAACATGAGGTTGCCTATTGACCATTTTTTCTAAGGTTTCTAAAATATATTAGTATTGACAATGATGTGCACGTGTTAACGTATTTTATTGTATTTTAATGTCTTGTTTTGGATTTAATCTTTTTAAGACTGGCAGCATTAACTCACCGGCTCGACCGGCTTGTTTTTGTTTATGGTCTATGGTGGCATCAGTTTTAAATGTCAGTCAATGTTGTTTTCGATATAATCATCGTTAGTGTATAAAGTACTAATTAACTGGCAATAGTAGTAACAGTAAATATTATGATATTGTATGGGATACTGTGTTTGTTAACCATATTTGAATTATCTTGAAGCGATAATCTCTTAAGTACTAATATTTCTCGAATTGTCACATAAACGTAAATAGTGTTTGCGATGCGTCCAATTTTTTAAACTCATGAACAGCATCGAAATTGACCCGCGTCGAGAGCCGGTCGCGATATCGACCGGTTCCATGGAGGACATCGCGATGAATCCGGCGGCCGGGCCGCCGCGGGAAAGGCCTTCGCCCGAATCTACGGTGCCCCACAACGAAGAAGAAGAGGCGGCCAGTCACGACGAGTTCAGTGACGAGGTACGTTCCCGTTCCCGTAAAACCGGTCATCTATCCCTCGCGTTCGACCGGACGGGTGACGTTTGATAATTTTTTTAAAATCATAGACCGCTTTCAGGAATCGGACATCCACGCGGGAAACAAGGCTAGCACACCCGGGCGGAGTGTGACTTTGCAAATGCTGCTGGATGCCAAAATACTTCAACCCGGAGAGGCCGCCATGACGATCGAGTATCTGGTGAGTGGCGAATCTGTAGTCCCGTCGAGAGTGACATATTATACTGTCATTGGGCCTTGCATTGTAAATGTAGGCATCACTCCGATTGGTCGGGGGCCTTTCTAGTATTTTCACGACACGTTGCTCGACTGTTCATTTGGAAAGATTAAATTGAAAATGACGGTACACCCCTTTTTGTGTGGATTTTTTTACACTGATCTTTTTGTTTTCACCTGCATAAAAAAAATGGTGCTTTTTACTGGTTCTCCGTCATCGTAATCTGTCAGTCGCCATTTTGAATTTTAGCTATCTTTTTGTCATCGAATTATAGCACGCGGTCCAAGCCATTATAGTATTTCGGCAAAAATTATAGGACGTGTAGAAAATGAAAGTTTTTTGTTTGTCACATAAACATAACGGAGAATTCGAGAAATTCCGATGCCCTGCTTAATTATAACACCTCTTACGACCGAAAAATGCTAACACCGGCCGCCGTCATTAAGAGGGCTCGCACATTAGAACTCGCCGCATGCGTCTTACGACGAATTCGTCGATGTGACGTCATCGTAAACCAAGAAACAAACGTTATCAAATGGAGCTTCGCAGATTGGCCGATGCAACTGCGACGCTCCTGCATGCGACGAATTGCGTTTGTTAGAGCCTGCATGTCGATATCGAAAAATGTCGACTCCGCACATGCGCACATCCGCACAATCGGCCATTTCTGTCTCTGTCTACACTGTCATTGCTCGCTCATCGCTGGTCACCGCGTTTGACGTTTATTCATACAATCAACACAATAAAAATGGTAGACGAAAGAAAATGTCTCCGGTACCAATACATAATAATCGCTGTTTCCGCGTCTGATGACATATTTGCGCAATGGCGTCGTCTAACTAGAGTATATTTTGACGTTTCGGGAGATTACGCGGGAATGTCGATGTCGCTAGGCAGATGTGCGAGGTTGTAACATGCAACATTCGCCGGCGGTCTCGGAAGTTTTGATTTATGGCCGTCAGGCACACAAGGCGAGTTGTGATGTGCGAGCCGGCTAACTGTCACGTTAGTTTTTTAGAGTAGGTATACAACGCAAAACCACGTCCATAGACTAATATCGCACACTGAGATCTTATATTATTTATATTATACACCGTCTCTCGCTTCACGTTATTACGATTTGCTCTGATTGAAGTACGAACATTTTACGGAACTTTAAACATCGCAATATACCTAGATAACTTTTAAAAGCAATGAAATAAGCAATGGGAAATATTCGCACAATTAAATAGACTGTTTTCATAAAGTACCGACAGCATTTTTTTAATTGTGGTATTTTTGACGTACTATACTTTTTTAATAGTACGCGGACGAAAATGTAACTTTTCGAATAGTACGAACCAAAATGTACTATAATTATAGTTCGGTTGGCAACACTGCGCTCACTGACAGATGACAGCGGCCGGTGGCGGAGAACCAGTAAAAAGACCCAAAAATATGTGAACACCAAAAATAATTTTCAAAAAAGATATATCGGTACTGGCCTCAACCCAGATATAGAGGGCACCAACGGAGTCAAGATTGGGCAACCTAAATTTTTCTCCACCGTATCTTTTTTATGTTTTATTTTTACAAGGTGGTAGGTACCTGGAACGTATTCACTGTGCGAAAAGAGAATTAGGCATATTCGCTGCTCTCGTTACACAGATTATTACTAATTGAAGTATGTATGATGGCAGGTGAGAAATAAGATTTAAACGATCGCGTTTGTGTCGGTGTTCAGGGACAGAGATTTGTGGGCGACCTGCAGGCTGATGGCAAAATAAAGTCACATGAGACAGAGACGGTGTTCTGCTCTCCATCGGCGTGGGCCATCCACTGCAAGCGTATCATCAACCCTGACAAAAAGTCCGGCTGCGGCTGGGCCTCTGTCAAATACCGCGGCAAGAAGCTCGACGCCTACAAGGCCGCGTGGCTCCGCCGCCTGCAGCTCCAGCGGGACTCCACGCCCACTGACGGTATGCTTCTCTCAATCTCCTGAATTGCTCTCATTGCCGTGACATTCAATCATTTAAAAAAAGAAAATTACCATTTGGGCATCTGCTGGTTGGAGGTAATCATCGAAGGTTTTTTTTTTAGAATGAATTATTGTAACCATGCCCCCCACATCCTGAAATGTGCCCCAAGGCCAAGATCTTTGGCAGGACTCTACAATCCCAAAAGGTATTCTGCGGAACCTCAGGGTTCCGCAAGGTATTGTATAGTTGAGGGTAGGTACGAGGGTGGGTCAATAATTCCTTAGAAAAAAGCATTAAAACAGGTCTTATTTTTGTATTTTTTTTTTATTTCTCAACATAATTTTCTTGGAGCTCAATACACTTGGTTAGACGTTTCTCAATTTTTTTTAAACCGTCAGAAAAATAAGTTTTCGGAAGGTCCTCAAAATAAGCATTTGTCCGATCGATGACTTCTTCATTTGAAAAAAAACGTTGTCCACTTAGCCATTTTTTTAAGTTTGGGAAAAGGAAAAAGTCACTGGGGGCTAAATCTGGCGAATACGGTGGGTGGTCGACCAATTCGAACTTCAATTCTTCAATTTTAGCCATTGATCGTAAACATGTGTGAACACGGGCATTGTCCTGATGAAAGAGGATTTTTTTCCTGTTTAAATGAGGCCGTTTTTCTTCAATTTTGTTTTTTAGCTGGTCCAATAAAGATGCATAATAATCCCCTGTTATTGTTTTTCCTTTTTCCAAATAGTCAACGAAAATAATTTCACGTGCATCCCAAAATACAGTAGCCATAACCTTACCAGCTGATTTTACGATTTTCGCCTTCTTTGGACATGGTTTGCCTTCGCAATCCACTGCTTTGACTGTTCTTTCGTCTCGGGAGTATAGTGGTGTATCCATGTTTCATCTACAGTCACAAAGCGACGAAAAAATTCATCCGGATTGCGTTGCATGAGCGACAACAGGGCTTTAGAGGCCACCACCCTACTGCGTTTATTGTCGACTGTGAGCAAACGCGGCACCCATCTTGCAGAAATATTTTTCATGCCCAATTTGTCATGCAAAATAGAAATGACGCTACCTTTTGAGATCCCTGTAACCTCAATTATCTCACTCAACTTTAATCTTCGGTCACTTAACACCATATCGTGGATTTTATTGATCATTTCTGGTGTAGTCACCTCTACAGGACGTCCTGAGCGTGGTTCATCCTTTGTTGATGTACGACCACGTTTAAATTCATTTAACCAGTTATAAATAGTTGCAAGTGAAGGAGCAGATATGCCGTGAACTAAATCCAACTCATTTTTTATTTCCTTTGCTGTTAACCCTTTTATATTAAAATGTTTAATAACAACTCTAAACTCAATTTTCTCCATTTTCCATTTTTCCATTTTCCACAAGCAAATTTTTTTTTAAATGTACGAGAAACACACAACAACCCGACCAATCTCATTGAAACTTCGCAGCATACTGAATCGGTAGTGCCGCTGCATGAAAACAAACCGCTTGCAGTACTAGTCGCGCCACCTGTCGGCTTTTCTAAGGACTTATTGACCCACCCTCGTATTCTGTTTCTTTTTAGCATTTTTTATATTCTTAAATAAATCCACTTAAATTATTGAGTTGTCGGCACTCGATCATATGAAGCACTGATCGCGACCCCCTTTTGTGGTAGCCAAGTAACATGCTACCCTTCGCCATATTGAATAAATAGTTATTTACAGTTTTTTTTTCAGTGTTTCAGTTTTTACTATGAATTTTTAGTTGGTGGGGCCATTAATTATTAAATATACCTACGTACTTTATCATATTATACATTATATACCGAGCTGCTTACATTAATATGATTTTTATTACTGAGTATTGAGGGTAATTTTATATGTTAAAAAGCCTTTTCAGTATAAATATCAGTATTTTGAAATGTAAGATTAATTGAACAATGTAATAAACTTACCTCGGGTTTTAATCCATCCCCAGTATGCGTATACTGACGCTAATGCATTTGAATACTTTGTTGAACAAGATTTGTACTGGGGCAATGGAATGGGACAGAATGATCACGGTAATTGACAAATTGACGCCTACTAGCTTTCTTAATGTGTCGCTGCACAATGGTGCCTATTTCATAATATATTTTATTTGATTTCGTCGCCGTAGATGTCAAGGGAGCCAAGCCACTTAGTTATTTGTACAAAATAATATAAAGATAACACCACAAAGTATATTCTATGATCAAAGTTTCACCGTTATATCTTTAAAAACAAAAAAGTTCAATAAAAAAATGTTACTTTTCTTTGTCACACAAAATCTTTGAGTGCCTGTTTCTTAGCAATATGATTTACAGGAGGACCTCGACTTTCGCACATAATTGGTTCCTGAAAATGTGTGCGAATGTTGAATGTTCGAAAGTAGAGAGAAGTAAAATTTTTTTAAATTGTGTGTATTTTAAAATATGTATTTATCTTTCACTTTCAGCCTCATTCTCTTTCTCTTCTGGTTGAATGAGATTGGAAATAACACCCGCGTCACTCATTATTTGAAAACCTGGATCACATGAATCATATTCTAACCACTCCTCAATATTTTTTCTATCAACATTTTCAAAGCTATGTAAATTTGCCATTAGCTCATATAATATTTCAAATACTATTTCACTTGTCTCAGGCTCGATAGAATGCAAAAAATCACTTTCTACATTTGGTAGGATTTTTCTCCACGATTGAATAAGTCTTATTTACTTTAATCTGTATCAAGATTGAGTTACTCCATGTATCGCATCCACTATCCAGTATTGTAATTTTTTTCCAGAATTTAATCAAATCATCATCTTTGTTTCAAAGGCTTTTAAGAAAGCCATTACAGTAATGTCGTTTCATTAATGAGAAAACTCATTAGATCCATGGGTTGAATTAAAGATGTAACTTTAGCTGGTAAAAAATTTGCAACCATATGGCCGTCGTCCATTTTCAATATGCTTCCATTTGGATGAGAAGGAGCATTATCTAATAACAGCACTGCTCTCTGTAGCGACCCCTTCTTTTCAAAAAAAATCTCAATTCCGGAACCCATCTAGTTTTGAACTAATCTTCAAAGATCCTTCTATCCATCCATGCTCCTTTCTGGTTTACAAATGCGAGCGATTTAAAAAAAATTAAATTCATGCATGGATAGTCCGCAAACCGGTTAATCTGCACACAGATAATCAGGAGTTTACTGAATATTCATATTATAATTATGTATACTTTAATTTAGATTACTTCTCTTTATGAAAGCATTATTACTTGTTTGAGTATAAATACAAAATTACAACATAAATATTTTTCTTGATTTATCTATCTGTCTTTCACCCTACCTGTAACGTATAAGCGATTGCATAAATAGAACAGCCATGTTACATCTCTCTTATGCGCGCTGCATTTGATCGTGTTGTCCAATAAAAAATTATTTTGCAGACGAAACTGAAAATGAAACAGAACAGTCGGCCGCTCCTCCGCCCCAGCGAGTGGTCGTCAAACACAACACCGTACCCAACCGACTCTGTCAGCAGTGAGTTATATTTCTTTCTAATCTCTTCTCTCTTTAATATCAGTGTCACTGTAATTATATATCACTCAATATTTATCACATTGTAAACCGTATGCAAAACATATAAGAGTTAGAATAAAACCAATGAGCACAGCTTTTATATTTTAACTTGAAAGAAGGAACATTAGGCCATTGCAAAACCAAAAACTGAATTTATGGAATAAATATAAAAAACCATGGGAGATGTCCTCAAAATTTATGTCAGAATTTATGTTTTAGCGTTTCAATCGTAATGTTTGAAGCCAAAATATTTTAGAGTTTCAACTCAAGTCAGTATAGCATTGATACACTTGACTTAAGAGGGGGCTCAAGAGGAGGAGATTGAAATATAATCTAGTATCAAAAGGACATCGGCGTCGTTAGGACGTTAATTTAAATCGATATTTTCGCAAAAACCACTAATCATCGGAGATTTTATTTAAAAAATATATATATTATTGGCATTGTCGGCAGTCTTACACATTATTATTTGATAAACAACTGCACGTGTCCGCCGATCAGAAAACAGGGCTGTCAAAATATTATATCCATTAATATTTTTAAAATGTTAATTTCGTCATAGTATTATTATTACCTAATTCAAATTGAGCGTAGGTTGATACTCAAATACTATTATAGTATGTTTATGATTTCGAGAAAATAATACGATGATATATAATCCATATCAATTATTTGAAAACAATACATTTGCATGTAGGTACATGTATAATATAGTGAAAAGGTCAGATACCTGTTTAATTTTCAAGATAACATCAAAATTTGTATATACTTACCTAAATGAAGAATATTCGACATTCATGAGTGAGCACGGCTCAAAGCTATGAAAATGTGTTTTTTTCAATTTGAAAATATTTTAATTGTGTATTATTTTATTACAGATTCATAATACGTTATATAACTAATACAACATACTGTTTTTTTCTATGAATAAAAAAGACTGGAAGGAACATATTGTGTCACGGCAATCAAGAAAGACCGGAAAATATGGCCAACAATGCATGATACACAAACATAAAATACACAAAATTACCTATTTAAGTTTACCGCACACGTGCAGACCACACGATATTTGTTTTCGCAAAGTCATCGCTTTCCAAAATGGCGAATTTGGTTGCCAGTTTTTATGGCGATGAATCAGTATGTTCCTTCCTGTCTTTTTTTATTCGTAGGTTTGTTTACTATGTACACCAAGAAATTTCCATTTATAAAATCCAAAATGAGTTTTGGAATATAATGCAACTAAAACTAGAAAAATTCTATCATGGGTGTTTACTTCTTGAATTAGTTGACCCCAGAAACAACAGGTCCATTCCACTACGTGAACCACAGTGGATATTATGCAGGGTCCACATTGGCAACATGTCGCCGGCAACCTCGTTAAATTTTACGATAAGTATGATAATTATCATAAAATTTATCGAGGTTGTCGCGCGACATGTTGCCAGTGTGGACCCGGCATTAGATGCACAAAACTTGAATAAAATATATTATAAATAAAATTTAAAAAGTACAGTATAATTAATTGCGTCGACAGCCCTGGCGTCGCCCGCCAGTCGGATGGTCTAATAAAAAAATAATGTATCTAGTGACTGTATGTTAATAATTATTTTTAGGCACTCATGATATAAATTATTTCGCCCATTGTCTTTACATGCAATAATGGTTCTACCTACCACTTGTTTCACTAGTATAAAAGTGAAGTTGCGCAGTCAATAAAAAGTCACTTTCTTTTTATAATAGGCAGACACTAAATTCTACGTTTTAAAAAATATGCATTAGAATTAAACAATACCTATTATTTTTAATACGTAGGTCCTAAACATTACAAATAAACACTATTCATTATTAATGTTTTTTGGATAGCACATGAAATAAAAATGTAGGTAGATATGCATTTCAACATCCTTCGTATGTTTAATTCTCGGACAATTTCAGGTTAAAAAGTTATTAATATATTATTAAGTTTATATTGTGGCAACCACATAATTGAAAATGTCACCATCATATTGGTTGCAATACTTTATCCCAAACAGTTGATTAACAAATTGAATTTAGTAACATTTACGTACCTACCTATATTAGAAGATATTATTTTTTGGTCACCCCATTCTGTCTTCACGTCGACCGTGTTTATGATTTAAATTTAATTTAGAGACCATTTACATTTGACACAAGCATTGTCGGCGACCTTTGTATATTGCTAGTAGACCAACAATTCCGGACCACATATAAAAAAATCATATTTTCAATTCTCAAGGGCAATTCTGTAGAGCTTACCCTTAAGGTGACGCATCAGTGAAACGCCAAATAATTTTCAACTGTACGGGCGACGAAATTTTGGACTCGCTGCCATTCACTGAGAGAAAGTTGACCCAGGAACACGTCACTTTGCTGCGTGATGGCGACGGGTCAATTAATTCTAAAATCGTGTAAAGATGACTAAAAACGTTACTCATTTACTTTAAAAAGAAAACATGTCAATGAATATATTATTATTGTTACTAATAGAACAATAAACAGAACATAAAATGGACGTATGTTGGATTTATATGACAATTAATATTTCGTTTGACAGGCGTCATTTTCACCCGCCACCCGCAATCCGCGCATCGCCTAGCGACGATCTTTTTAGACCGTGCCTCAACTAATGCATGGCCTTAAGGCTTTAAGCAGCAGTAGTTTTATAAATTAATTCATAGTTATTTTATGTTGCAGTGCTTACTTTTAGATATACCTTGACACTTTTAGCCTTGAAAAATTACTGGAAAGTACATTCACTAAATTGGTTCTTCCCAAGACTACACTGAGCAGGCAAAGGGTTTGACGATTTTCTGAACTCGCATAAGTTTAATGGACTCCAAACCTATATTAATGTAAATCTCTGATAGGTACTATAACTAGAGTGAATTTGCTCGGCAATTTGAATTAAGTCAAACTCATGATGACATTGTTTGTTTACTTTAATTCGATTTATGTAGCCGAACTTGCGGAGACAGATGGCTACACCTTGTAGCCTGAAAAGTTGTCTAGTTTCTTTTTCGACATATTTCCTTCGCAGTTCAGTGGGCATGGATGTCAAATCAATTCGTGGGTCGGGATGTGAAGTCAGATAAGTCACAAATTGTCATTTTGAGATATAGCAAAAACAAAGTTCAAAAAATTCTCCACATTGCCCTAATTATAGTTATGTTATTTTATGAGTAACTAATCAAAGTACATGTAATTGGCTTTCAATTATCTGTCCTAGAAGTATTCTAACTATTTTGTTTCATTAAAACTTAATTTGTATAAAAAAAAACGGAATTGACTTATCTTGATTTGCACAAAAAATGATTGACTTGCCTTACTACGTACAAAGTAATATTATTATTTTTCCATAGTAAATCCGACTAATATTAGCAATAAAACACACATTTTATACATAAATCTTATTGGTTATTGAACAAAATATATAAATTTAAAATTAGCATTTTTATAACTTTTTTTTTACTTTAATGTTATTTAAGTAGTGAAAAGGCACACAAACGTGAATATTATAAAGTTTCATCGTTATCATTAAACTTCAGTATGGATTTCTTCAATGATATCAGGTTAAATATCCCTGACTGTCTCAGATGTCTCAAGTAACTCATTAAATTCTCTATAATACGGTGAAATGTATGGAAGTAAGTCTATCAAATCTTGTCTCGACTTATATATGAAATTTGTTAAAATGCAGTTGTCTCGTCGAGAGTTCTTTTAAATTTCACTATTCCCGGTTCATGTTTGTTGAATTGAAGCCACTTAAAATCTCTCTAAGCAAACTTATTCCCATCTGTATCTATTTTTCTGTTGAGTTGCAATGGTCCTTTTAATCGATCCTAGTAAAAAATCTGCACGAGTCATTTCAGTGACTTTAATAGGATGTTTATTTGCAGCCTCGCACATTAATTTGGCCCAATCATGAGGATGTTCGATCGTTTCACCAAATGTCTTTTTTTTCTTCTCAATTATGCGATGGTCACTATCGCACTCTGTATTATGTGTGGCCAGGGACTAAAAAGTTGTGATAAATTTTGTTTAAAGTCTCAGAATGTTTCACTGCTATCATGCACATTTACAGCTACATAACTATTTTTGTTTTGACCCGCTCATGTATCAGCTGCTTGTGTATGCTTAATATTATCATGTATCCACTCGGGTATTTGAACAGGCATGAAGCGATATCGTTAGCTCATTAGCTTCTCTATTAGCAAGAGCCTCATGCCATACATAGCAATATCCCTGGTTATTATCACAATCATGCACTGTCAAATTTAACGTACATAGCTGTCGTTTGTAAAAGGCCAGGGAACTTTCAACAAGTGGTGTGGGCAGCCATTGCTGCATGTCAAATGTTACAATTTGGCAAGAGGAATCTTGCAAGTACTCTTTATCACAATTCTAGCTGAATATGCAAAGTCAGATTCTTCATGTGCTCTTTCAATTCCTCACAATTTTTATTTCTTTCCTCATCGTTGGTGGAATTCTTAATTTGTATATCGAGTTTATCGCATTTTTGGCAAGTATCCATATGTTGTCGTTTGAATGTTAAGTTCATGCCATGGAATATTACTGCGTATAAATGAATATTGATGGGATTAGAGCTATTGAGAATACATCTCAGTTATTGTCAAATGTGGCGGTAAGTATTTTCCGACAGAGTGCCTTCTAGAGCAACGACTCTCATATGATGGGATTGAGAGTATATTATGTGTCTTTGGTATTTGCCTATCTTCTTCGCTATGTTTATTTTTAGGGATATTTTTTCCTCTAGCATCTTCTTGAATAAGTATACCGGAAGTAGTCACACGTTTTTTTTTCAAAACATGTTCAAAAAAATTGTGTCTTTCACCTAATGATTTCAGTGTACAACCTTTACAAATTGGTTTCCGTAACAGTTCAACAGTCAAGTAATATTGAACTGTTACTTGGTGAAAATGTTGTTTTCCTGGTTCGCTTTGTCTGATATGACTTTATTTCGTATTCATAACTTTCATTATACTGGTTGTGTAACTTTTGCCAGTATTTGGTGCAACTTTTTTATCATTTTTGAAGGCTTTTGTATCATCCTTTAAGTTACGTTTTTGGTGATTATTTCTTCTGAACCGAGGACGAGGGTTACAGGTTAAAACATCATTGTGATATGTAATCGTGGAAGCATTATTTGAGCACGAAGGGTGTGATTCTTCAATGTCACTATCATCTGGTGGTAAATTAGACCAATAATTCTTGAATATTAAAATCAGGATTTTTACGCTATCATCTGAATCCTCAACATACTTAGTTACAAGTTATTGGAATGTGTGGTTGAACCTAGCAGCAAGGTTATTTGTTTAGATATTGTGTACGTGTTGTTAGATTTAAATAAATCAAATTCCTCAAAATATCTTAAAAAATAATATGTACGATTCATGAAAATCAACACTGAGTAGGTATGACGTCTGAAGGCAACACTAATGTCAACTATGAGTAGTAAGGTAAATGATACAACATGTTGACTTATCTGACTACTCATGTGACTTAACTGTGTACACACCCCGTAAAATAAAAAAAACATGTTTTGACTGAAAATGCATCGCCAATGGTGAGTCGGATGACTTACCTGACTACACACAACCAAAGATTTTTTTTTTAGTATATTGGCATTCATACCTCATTTTTGCTGTTTTGTGACTTACCTGACTACACATCCTGACCCACGAATTGCAAAAATATGAAGCATACGCTATTTAAATTTGCACATTTACCGGAGACTTAACTATATCATGAAGTAATTCACTCACCAGTGGGTAGCGATTGGAGAATGGAACGTTCGACGATGGAATGACGATATAACAGTATTCTAGTGATAAAAGAAAGAAAAATGCTTATTCTAAAATTAGCTGTCTACAACTTTTCTGTTTTTATCCAGAGATTATGCATTTGTACAGATCACCATCAGGAAGATGACTCGTCTGTGTGAAGGGCACGCATATCTGATTAAATGTTAAATGAAATTGTAATTATGAATGGGTGAGCATGTAGAGTTTGGTTTTTCCAGTGATGCCAACACTCTAGTGGAAGCGGTGTCATTTTCGTCGCTTGGAAAAGTGCAGCCGTTCCTGGTCTCCATAGGAACGAACGCCTGCCTGGTGTTGGACCTGCATTGCCACCTGACCACATCAGAGGTGTGCGGCTATTTGGCCGGCTCTTGGGATGTCAACACACACAGTGAGTTCTCTCTCTCTCTCTGCTATCCTTATAATATTATCCTATTGTAGCTTTTCAATATTTTTCAACATTAGTTTTATTCATCTTTTCCATGGTTGTAAGTTGACTGCGTCCCACTAAAGTGACTTAAGTGAAGATATGTTTGTAAAGAAAGTGAAGAGCTTATGCTACATATTTTGCCAACACTTATCATCTATTACCTTTTGATTCCCACCTCTGCTTCAAGATCTCTTTTTTTTTGCAACCAAAATTTAAACCCTAACTTAATTAAAAAAATGTATGTACTTATCACTAATGTATGAATGGAAACATGGACTCTTAATGTAAGAGAAACTGGCAGCAAGGAACTAGGGAGCGAGAAGAGTGGATGGAGCTTGGAGAGGTCATCGTCCAGCAATGGAGATCAAGTAGAATCAAGTGCGTGTCTGCACGTCCTTGGCACTGGCGGTCAGATGACCTTCGGGTGCCATCACGTCGGTGTTCATTAACTGGTTAAACAGATTTATTATTTTTCTGATATTGTTATGATTGCGTATGGCAGCAAAAAATGGTTATTTATTATCCATCAGCATTAGGCGAATTCCCCCTGTGACATGTACACACACGTCACTAACATAATGATTTTGCATATCGTCAGTGTTTTGTAAAAAGGGCGAATTAACCAAAATGCTATTTTACAGGAGGAGGATTTTGAACTTTTGACATTTATTTATTAATTACCTGTAAGAAAGTCTAATACTGTCTTTATAATGGGCTTTATATTATAATATTTTAAAAGGCCTAATATGTAACATTCGCTTTTTATCCGTAACACTAAGTGGATATTCGCCATTACGATTATCCTTAAATACTTTCCTGTGGATATACAAATTCGCCGTTTTTACCCGACAAAGCTAGTGAGTTACATATTGTTTTTTCATTAAAATCTCAATCTGGCCAAAATGGTTGATTCGCCCTTTTTACAAAACACCAACGATATATATTGATTGATTGTGAATCATAAAAAAATCAATCCTGAAAGTTTCAGGATTATGTTTACTAATCCCGGGATTCATATTCATTGGCTTCTCCAATTGAGAAATGTTTCTTTCAAATATTTGTCATCAGGTTTCACATTCTGATGACACTATAATATTATATCAGTTAAATAAGTTAATACATACAGATCATCTGACTCTGAATGGCCGATTTCATTTAAATTATTAGTGTTTCGTGATTTACAAACAATTACAAATCAAATCTGGAATTTTACATTAAAAATCACCTTTTTGTGTTAAAAAAATACGAAAAACTGTGCATGTCAAATTATCTACATAAATAATTAATGTATTATCTTTACTGTGCATCTTACCTTTTATTATTATTTTGTTAGAGAACTAATTTGTCCTATTTTATTTCATCTTACCTTTTATTTTTATTTTGTTAGAGAACTAATTTGTCCTATTTTATTTAGCAATATTCCTCTGCGGTCTTTGTTATAATAGTAACGTAATGTGGACCGCTTCAGACTAAAAATGGTTTTTCAGATCTGGCCGTGACGCACGCCTTCCCCTGTCTGACTTGCAAGGGCGACAGTAGACCGGCCGTCCTGGCAGAGGCGCGAATCTCTGCGGCCATGGAGCGCATGGGGCTGGCGCCTGTCGGGTGGTACCATTCGCACCCTGTCAACGCAGCCATGCCCAGCCTCCGGGACTGCGACAGCCAGCTCGAGTACCAGATCAGAAAGCGCGGTCCTAGCGACCTCACCTATGCGCCCTGCATTGGGATCATTTGCTGTGAGTGATGCGCAAATCACTAACGGAATTCACTATTCTCACAGATAATTTCAGTCCCATAAATTGCGGATTCGTAACCCTCGGGTCGAGACCCATGGGGGGTCCCCAAGTATTCTTGAAATCTGATGAAAAGTAACATTTTCACACACTAAGTTAAAAAAGTTTAAAACTTGTGACATAGATAATTTCGGGATGCTTAATCCTGTTTTACTATGTACTACCTAACCTGCGCATGGATGTTTATAATTATTATAGTATAGTCTGTTGTAAGGTTTTAAGCGATTCGAAACTAAGATAGTTGACGGATTTAATCCAATTATCTCTACATTAGGCGTTTAAAAAATTACTTAATTAATGCATTGCCTTTTGTTTAATAAAGTCGTGTGATCTTTGTTTTACAATAGATGTTTTATTTTATATACCACCGATGTCCAAGATTGTTTTATAACAATATAATCATTATCAAAAATATATTTTTTCATGCTGAAGAATTTTCCAGAGAAAGAATTGTGGCAGAAAAATGTTTTTAAATCCACTTCATTATCCATTCATTTTAATTTTTTGTAGTTATGTACATTTTTATGAAACCGCACACTGTGCTGGAGCATGCAAAATCAGGTACCTACTTTTTTGGAGTTTTTGTTTTGTATTATTCAATGAGATCTGTCGAAAAAGTATTGATTTAAATGATGTTAAATAATAAGTTTTTTCACTCAATATACAAATAAAACAGGTTTCTTACGAAAATAATTTAAATATTTCAAAATATGATGACCTGTTACGTAACTTGAATCAAAATAATTGGCATATTTAAAAATATTTTCTTTATGATCCGTGGACAACTATATTTATGGCACTTGATCAACAATGGAAAAATATCAAAATAAAATAACATGTACCCTACCATGGTGTGCATACTTGTGAGGCTTTTTTTCGGCCAGCATCCAAAGACAAATTTCATAAACCAAATGTGTTAATTTAGTTTAGTAACTTTAGACGAGAATTAAAACCAAAGTTAAAATGGGAAATAGTTTAATTCAAATCAATCAATAAAATTTGCACCTATATTAATGAATACAGAAAGTCATATTTCTGTTCCAAAACAGCAATTTAATTTGTTTTTAACCCGGCACCTGCCTCAAAAATCGTATGACGCACCATAACTACGCATGAATTTCATTATCGTCTTTGTTCTATACTAAAAAAAGCAATAAAAAATATGTCACAGCTCCAGTCGAGAACCCAAAGCCATTAAGATAATTTCGACACACTAAAAAACCGTAATAAATCAGTTATAATATCAGAAACACTCGAACAAACGAATGCTATCCAAATTTGAAAGAACTTACCGCAAGTCGCCATTTTGTAGCAACTAGTTAGAGCTCTGCGCGGTGTGTAATATTTCGACACTTGTGCATACGTTCCCACGAATCGAGCGTTACTAATTTTCAAGTGCATATCGATAAATCACATATTAATGTCTTCGGGTTGAGTCGTAAACAAATATAAAGGGGACCCTTTTAATATATTTAAACTACACAAACACTTCACTTATTGAATATTATTGATAAATTAACACGAACTCACATATTTAAAAAAAAAAACAAATACAATAATAAACCTATTTTAAAATTCTTTAGATGTGTGATATATTTTAAAGCAAGGTGACAGACATAACGCAACATCACACGTTGGGCACATATAGCGAGAGAGTTTTGTTTTTTTCGGATTTTTTTTAGAATTCCCGCATACGAAACATCTTCTTCTAGGCTTATCGGTATTTTGTGTCGGTAAAATGTATTCTGGCAAATGTCCCGTTGCACTTTTGGGCAATAATCGTACGGGATTATCGCTAGTTGACGCTGTCGGCTTAGGCAGGGGTGCATTTGAAATTCTCACACAATATTTGTCCACTAGTTGTTTTATTACACAGAGTTGAAAATCGCCCAATGTTTTTTTGTCAGATTTAATAAATTTATATAAATAAAAAGCATTTAATAAATATAAGTCGATCATGTGGAATGCGACCTTTTTATACCACTTGATCGATTTTCTCATACACGACAAGTTGCTAAGCATCATGTCGGACTTATCTACCGTACCCATATTTTTGTTATAATCTATAACACATTTTGGTTTTTCAATGTTTTCGCCAGTTCTATAGTTCACTTTTCCCGTTGGTCCAAATGATGCATCGTGGAGGGTGGATAGCATGTGAACATCCCTCCTATCGTGCCATTTCAGAGCCAAAAGTGGACTATTGTACTTAGCCTCGGTATCTCCCTTTTTCAGTTTGCTGAACTCTGGCATATCTTTACGATTTTTTCTCACTGTACCGCAAGCATTCGTTTTGTGAGAGTGAAGGTATTTAAAGAGCGCCGGACTCGAATACCAGTTATCACACCATAAGGTGTGACCTTTCCCGATATAGTCTTTCATTAGCGTTGTCACTACCGCACCGGAAATACCGAGATTTTCATTGTCTTGTATGTCAGTCCCTTCCCCACAATAAATTATAAAGTCAATAATATATCCTGTCATTACGTCACACATCACAAACATTTTTATTCCAAATCGATGTCTTTTGGAAGGAATGAATTGTTTAAAAATTAATCTACCCTTAAACACGATTATGCTCTCATCTATGCAAAGATTCTGATACGGTATCATCGTTTCCCTAAAAATTGTTCTTGTGTGTTCTAACAGTAATCTTATTTTAGCTAGTCTATCATTTGAGGCGGTCACACTAGGATCAGAAAAATGAAGCATTTGTAAAATAAGCTGGTATCGATTTCTAGCCATTATTTTCCCAAAAATGTCTGCATGCAGGTAAGGATCGGTACTCCAATGTTCCTCTATCGACGTGTGCTTATTTCGAGTCATCAGCATTGATACGGCAAAAAATGTATACAACTCCGGCACTGACGTGTCTGTCCAATTGTGTGACCGCGATTTCGGTCCGAGGTCTCCCGCACTGTACGAATGGTTAAAAAATGTATTCGTTTGGTTCACTATTTCCGACATTATATTTTTATTCAAAAAATGTTCAAAGAAAAGACATTCGGGAGAGGATTCGTCCAAGTCGTTCGATGTCACGCCAGATCGACAATCATTGAATTCGTGAACTATTGGAATATACGGACCAGTTCTCCATGACCGCAAAAATTCAATTGGCTCGTCAGAGTCCGTATCGTCAACATCATGATCAGTCTCATGTTGTTCCAATTCCTCTTCCGACATGTCATAATCTGAGTCCAATTCCTCATTAGTACGCACATTTTCTTCCTCCATATTTACGCACTATAAAACTATGAAATGTTTTTAAAATGTTTAACTACAGTATTAAGAAACGCCAAATCACAGAAACCATTAAACTCACACACCATAGTTATTGATATCAGTATTAATTTTCACATTCACTAAAATGGGACACGGTAGACAGTACAAAAAGTATTTTAAAAATCGCGATAAAATAAAATCATACGTTCAATAGTTAATCATGCCAGTTTTAATGTGATAAGTACACCAGACAGCAAAAAAAGTATTTATCAACGATTGCGGTAAATATTCAACTTGTATGCGATAAATACAATCCCGCGCAATGGCCCGCTCGGTTGAAAGTCTGTCGTATACTGCGCAGACGCGGCGCGCAGTTCAAACTGATTTCTGTCGACCGGCAAAACTTGGCCGTACGAATTGGTTCGAAACTTTGGTGATTATTTTATATTTAGAACCAATGCTTTTAAAATATGTCATAGGTGGCAGGAGAAGGACAAATCAGGCCAAATTTACGTGAAAAAATCAGTCCCGTATGATAAATATGGACGCGGTGGCATCGATTTATACACATGCGCATTGCGAATTTGGCCGATTTGTACAAGGTGTGTGACATCGGCGCCGGCCGGGTTAATGGCGCTAAATGCGATAAATGCAGGTCAACATTTTTCAGATTATCTTACAGAAATAGATTTCAGTTAATAAGTCAAAGATATTTTTAATGCTTGTAATGTAGTGTTAAAGGTTAAAACTATGAAAAAAATTAACAAAAATTTATTAAACAATGTTAAACTTCCCTATTTCTCTTTGTATATACTTTTTTCTTTACTTTGAAATCATAATCATAATCAGGCATCTTTTTTATGCGTTTATGTTTATGTTAAAAAAATCATACCTTTTTAATAATATTTATTAATTCTAATGTAGCCACAGTTAATTAATGAATTATGTGTAACTTTCAGCACCCTACAACCCCGAGAGTCCAGTGTTGGAATCATCGCTGACATGCTTCTGGGCGAGCCCCCCGCCTGAGCAACGCCCCACTGAGTACCCTCGCCCCCTGCTGATGCAGTATGCCGTGGTGCATGACACCCGCCTCTCCCCGCACGCTATGGACCGGATTACTGAGAGTGTCGAGTACTACTCCTCCGGGGTGGACACCGGGGCCGTTGACTTCCTCCACCGATACCGGCCGGATGTGACGTACTTGGACAAGCTTAAGTGCACGCTGGCCGCCAAATTCCCCCGGGAGCAGAGCGACGGACTGCTGTGGAGTTTCATAAGGGACGCACTGGGGTGCTCGGCCGACGGTGATGACAAGATGGACCTGGACGCTCTGCTTGCCGTCTCCCAACCGCTGCCCCTGCCCAAGTCGCAGCCCGACCGCCTCCCGGTGGTCGCTCCCCGCCCTGCCCCTTACTCCACTAAGTTCGAACCGCAGACACACCTCAACATTCCCATTCCACCCGGTTCTGGCAAGGCGGGCGGGAGGGGTGATCCCAGGGTGCCGGACATGCCTGCGGGGCTCGGCTACGACCTACCGTCCGGCCTACCCCCGGGGATGTCAGCGGGGCTAGCCGCCGCACTCGCCGGTGTCCCCGACCCTGCTGCGTTAGCTGATGTCTTCCCCGACTTGCTTGCCGCCGCGGCCGGATCATCCGAGAGGACTTCTGGTAGCGCATCCGCCCTAGCGGCGAGCCTTGCGTCTCCCGGTCTTATGCTCAGTTCGGCAGAGATAGCTAATGCCCTCTTTCAGAGCGGTAAGTTTCCCAGCGCCGGGTCCCTACTCGGGATCCCCGATCCCATGTCGCAGAGCATTCTAGACGCCAACAATATGTACCTGTCGCCGTCGCTCCTCAAGATGCAGGATGCCCTGGGACTGCTGAAGCCGGCGCCGGGGATCCCTTCCGTGAGCTCCGGAGATCTCATGAGGTCCGCTGAGGATTTCCCACCGTCCGACATCTCGGTATCTAAGGCCCCGGACTTCTCTTTTCCCCCGGAGCTGAGTGTGACCAAGCGGCCGGACGTGTCTGTCTCTGCCGTTCCCAAGACCCCGAAGCTCTCGGACTACGCCTCCGACTTTGGTATGTCTGCCCCGAAATCGGGCGAATCATTCTTGAACCAGATGCTGGAGCTGACAAAAAAGGCCGGCAGGGCCGACTTTGCAGCTGACGGTTCAGGATCCCCCACGAGGATGGGTGGTCCAGATGAATACGTCTCCTTGAATCTGTCAAAATCAGCCGACATTTCGATGCGCCCGAGTGGAATGGACTTTTCCCTGCCGAAATCGGGAGATTCCGGTGACACCGCTGTCGATTCTGTGGTTCAGAATCTGTCAATCCGGCCCTCACCTTCCCCACAGGTTGAGCGCGATCGTGACGACCCTCAGAGCGAGCGCACCGCTCCTTAATTTTCATGCGAGCCTCATCCCGTATGGCTTTCTTTTTTATATTATATGCGGCGCGGCGCCTTCTAAAATTATTTGTATCCTCGGCTCAGAGGCTGCCGAAGGACAGTTTCAAGAAAATGCAAGTGAGGACGTAAATTGTATCCTCTGTTTATATGAACTTACGACGAGTGTCCTGGCTGCCATGCAAATATAGTGCGTGTCTGAATCGAATCTGATATTGGCATTTCAAAAGTGCTTATACGATGCTTACACGAAGCTTGAAGAGTTCCCATTTTGCGAGTGTACCGAGATTCATAACTCGAAGCACATCGTTTAGTCCCGCAACCTTCCCTGGATGAGTTTCAGTCACACACCAGCCCGAACCGTTGACTGTTGAGTGGATTGATGCTTTACTGGTTCCACCTTTTCAGTGATTAGTTCTGTGATTTTATTTTTATAATTCTGTTGTCTTCCTTTTCAACCAATTTTTTTGTCTTGCCATCACCATATGATTATATTACATAACATTATGACTTTATTAGTGATCGAATAAATTAATACGACCATTTTTGACTAATCTGATATTACATAGTCCTAAATTTCTTTAAAGCTCTTTTCTTCAATTTAGTGATTAATGATATTCATGGAAGCTTAACAGATTAACGTCTGCCACTCTTCAGAGAGCCTGTATTTCTGTCCATGCACTCATTGAACTTACTAATTTGCGATATGTAATGTTTTCTAGTATCTCAGTCGGTCGCTTCAAAGGCCTGCCATTGTTTTATATAAGGTGGAATAGGGTTTCCCAACCCTGTGCCCGCAGAGTGCACTTAATATTAAAAGCAATGTGTTGCTCACAAAATTAAGGGTATTTATAATTTAGAATGTTTTTAGCATTTTTTTGTATTTATTAATTTATCCATTTGAATTATGGAGTTATTGAGTATTGACATAGAATAGTTAAAAACTGCATCGCACAACCACATATTTTAAAATGTTAACATTTGTGATTTGTGTTTATCTTACTTATCTGGACGACTCGCCACGCCGAGCCCCCCTGAGCTCTAGCCCCCAGGCTAGAGCTCTGTCAGCCCCCCCCCCCTTGTGGGCGCCATTTTTATAATATTTTAAATCGATTAATCTCTTATATTATAGTCCTAAAATCCATTAGAAAACAGAAAAATGCATAAATGCCAATATTCTTGTTTATTTTAGAATATCTACATTCTACAGATTGAATTGAGCACATTATCAAGTTTGGTACTTAAAAAAATATCTATTGTTAAAAATTGACTTTTCTATGAAATTTGGTAAATTCTGCAACAATTTACGCAGCCCGTCAAAATAATATTCCGGTGAGTAAGACCCTTAGATACGCCACAAACAAAAATCTTTCTTTAAAATTATTTAAAAATAAAATATATATAAATTATCACACCATAGTAGCCTTTAATTTTTAACATTTAATAACTAAGTACACATATTCACACTAATTACAACGAAATTGCAATCTGACACTAGTACTGCAATGTAACCATCTGTCAAACTATACGAGTATGGTTATCATTTTATTTTTTCAAATTTAGAAATTGCAACTACGAATTTCAGTACATTTCAGTAATTACAGTAAGTCCTCGACGTACGTTGAATTTCGTACATACGCAATTTAAAATAAAATATTTTTTTAAATTTGGCTGCGCTTTGTTTCTCTGCGATTCATACATTTAAAAAGTATTACACCTCGATTATCCGGACTAATTGGGGATGGGGATGAAGGTAGTCCGGATAATGAGAAATCTGAATAATCGAAAAAATCATAATTTTAAGAAAAAGAAAAGTACATTTACTTAGTATGAACAATAGCTTCAATTTAAAATTATTTAGTAAGAAATTTAGTTATTGATTTTTCCTTATCAGTGCCATGTTTGTGCAGTGAACTGTTTGTGTATATTTTATAAACAATATTATTTATCATTTTAGTGTGAAAATATTCACGATAAACTCGAGAAACATGTTGATCTGGTAAATTTTCATAAATATTTTATATTTTGAGATTTATTTTATTCCAAAAATAGCTGGCCTACAATAGTGTGGACCTAGTAAAAATTGGCTGGCAGTCATAAGGTTTTAAAAGAAGACTTCTAATATTTAAAAATCTGGGATTCTTCGATTTCCCAATGAGAAACAGCAGGAGTCTGTGTCTGTCTGTTGCATCGGCACACACACATTAAGATATAATTTTCATCAAGATAGCGAATGGAAAAAATGAATTCTTTTAAGGCTGTTTATTTCAGGGTCTCGATTGAAGCGTCTACTTTCCGACCATGATTAAAACAAAGTGATTCATATCAGTTACTTTTTTCAAAACCACCGTATAGACTATAAATAGGTGAAACTATTTTTCACATCTTTTTACCTACTATTTATAACTCGTGTAACTTTTCTAAATACACACAAGTTCAGTCGACATCTTTTAATGTGTAAAGATAAAAATGGTCAACTCGTAACAGAAGAGGCAAAATGTTTGAAAGCTGGGCAGAACACTTCAAAGAACTGCTGAACAGCAACTGCAACTAATAGTCAAAACAGTTCGAAATGATGTCTTTATAACGGCTGATGCAAACATCTAACGAAAAACTGTCAGAGGAGTATTTGTGGACATCGAGAAAAACCCCAGCACACTAGGACTCACTGTTAATGTGTAGAAAATCAAATACGTGGCTGTATCAAGACCTTGTGATGATTTCAGGTTATATAATGTGGCGTTCTGGAAACAAAGACGGCAATTTATCTAATGATATAAATCAATTAAAGTAATTAAACCCTGCCTAAACTAAACCATATTAGTTTAGGTATGCTATGGGCGATCCGACAAAAATAGTGCACATTTTTTCAGTCATTATTTTTGTTTTTTGAGTTAAGAATACATATTACAGAGTAATATGTATACTGCAGAAAAGCATAAAGTCAAAAATACTAGTTTTGAGATAATCGAGTTTGAAAGTTTGCATGGTCTTAACTTTTTTTATATGTATGAAAGGTCATGCATGAAAGGTCATGCAGTTATGGATTTCAAATTACAGATCATTTTATGGGCTACAAATTTCTTAGTGTCACTAAAAAATAACTGCAGGTGTGTTACTTTTTTGAAAAAAAATTAAGGTACCTAGTACTTGACTTAGTGCATTTTCAGTGACAAATTAAAGTACAAAAAGAGAAAACACAGTATACGGTGACTATGTCATAGATTTTTTTCATACAATTTTTCAATATTTATAATGTTTTCACAAAAGTATAAAAATCAGAAAAAACATATTAGTAATATTTTGTATACATATTTGTTTAAAAGAAATACTATCTACTTAACTAACCTTCCTTTAATTATCGTTCTCATCATCAGATCCTACATTATCTCTGTTAATTTCACTATTGTTATCAGAAGGAATACTAGCGTACCAATTCCAATAATTTTTTTTCAAATATGAGATATTTCTTTTTCGCATGTGAAATTGGAATCATATTGTATAATTTGGATATTTTACAACATTCCGTGATATCTTGCCGTCTATCCCTACGCACATGGCAGACGTCAATAACTGAAAAAGAATCGTCACTATAATTGTATTTATATTGTAGTTTAAGGCCATTGGACCCGTTTTTTCCTGTCTTCTCAGAATCGTGGAAATGGCAAGGACGTTTAACACGAATTGACACATAATAAACACTTTATTTATTTAAAATCTAATAAATAATATTCAAATAACACTTTTTGTGTCATTAAAATTTTCTGATTCGCTTTACTTTTTAAAATAAATGACAAATAGTCGGTCCTGTTTTCGAAATTGGCCAAAACGACTGTCACGCCACAGTGAATTTTTGAACTTAATAATAGTTTTGCAGGTATATATTGTATGAAAGAAATGGGTAAAACAATACATTTCATTGATTAACTCACGTACTTTTTTTAATTTCAGAAAAATAAAGATTTTAAAGCCATTTTAGTTTGAGTATACATCAGCCAATTTTGAATGATTTTTTCTCACAAAATAATATATACTGCACAATAAAAATATTTTTTTATTATAATATAACATTTCCGTAATACTATAAATAATAATTAACAATGAAAAAATAAATAAAACCCTATAAATTCGGTACAATTAGTGACGCTATATTACCAAAACACGTCGTACGTTTTCATGTATTTATCCTATTTTCAGACAATTTAGATATATAATTATTTTGCAAAATTAACAAAAAGAGACCATTTGATCGATTAATCCATATAGTTTTTCTAATTTCTCATTTCTAACCTTAGTAGGCTTCTAAATTTCAACGGGTGAGGACGTCTTTTTTTTCCAAATTTTTATCCGTCGCGAACAACAGTATTTTAACTCATAGAAAAATGACCTTTACTCGCATTGCAGTAACAATCAAATTGGCAAGACCACATGACGTAGACCAGGTGTTATAATTTGTGTTGACAAATCAAACATCATAAAATACCAGTGAATGTCAAACTGAGAAAAATGTAGTTATATTATATTATTTATTATCTTGTAATACAAATGGTTGCAGCATGTGAGATATTGTAAGATAATTGAATCTTATAACCACGATGGCTACAAAGAAGTCCTAAAGGTATTCGTTCGGTGCAACATTTATAAAAAAAAATATTTTGGACTTGAGCAGTTTAGATAAAATATAGGTGGACTTTAATTATTTTGATAAATACCTACTTGGTTGGGCTTTAAACGATTTGAAAAACTTTGCATGTACTTAATACAGTTTTTATGTACCTGGGTCGCCATGTTTTGTTATTTTCAAAGGGACGTATCCAGGAGTATGTTTATTGGCATTATCAATAGAAACAAAATAATATTATTTTTCAAGGTCTATTTATTATCGATCTTAAGTGGTTTATGTCACAAATAGTAAATTTGTAGAAAATTTAAAGTAAAATACGTTTTCGAATGCTGTCATAGTAATGGCCACTGAAACATGTGTCATAATTTTCCTAATCGTCAAAATAATAATAAAATAAGTGTTTTGGGGCAGAAAATCACGTATATGTTTTATGATGTATGTATTTTTCAGATGGTTTGTGGTAAAATCTTTTTTTTTCATACTGCCACAATTCAACTATTCATAATTAATTGTTTGTTAAATTTTTCATTGTGCACTTTGACTTAATAGGTAGGTGATAAAGTTTTTACCTTACTTTATTGTATTAATTTATTGTTAAGTGAGAATTAGCTGCTTTCGTTGTCAGTGTGTATTTGATGAGTGCGCATAGTGCCTGACGATGTCGAAAGGCGAAACCAGGATCGCATAAAACGACTCAAATGAAATAGTACAAAACTTAAATCCATTAGAATTTAATATATTTAATGCCGAGTTGAATTGAATGGAATCATCTCAGGCATTTATTAGTAATTATTTAACACAAGTAATAAATATATTGAGGTAAGAACCTAGTTCATTGAATAATAAAAACAATATTACTCTTTACATCACAACTGACAAGATTTATATGAATTGTATATTGCCTGAACTCATTGATCCTAGACTAACACGGTCGATGGATATAAGAAACCCTCAATATCATAATTATATTAGATGCTATCAATAGAAAAGAAAAAAAAAAAAAAATATTTATAATAGTTATTCTAATACATTACATACCGTTAAGCCTGTACACTAATTAAAGAACCAATTATTAATTTTCTATACACACTAATGTTCCGAAATCCTCCGCGGCGACCAAAACGTACTGCCGTCAAATACACGTTATTATAATAATGGTTTCTTAAATCTTGATTGTTGCGTAATAAATTTAAAAAAAATTGTACCTCGACAAATATTCATTGAATTGCTTTCTTTTATGAGTCATGTTTTTATAATTCAATAAAAACGCAATAATAACAGAAATCTTTTATGCATCTTGTGAATGTTTTAAACTTATAATTTGTAATGTGAGCTCATGAAAAAATGAATAACTTTTGTATTCATACACACCGATATATATAAATAATATACCAATTTGAAACACCTCAGAAACATACATAAGTATTAGATTTTTTTTTGAAAAATATTTGAATTTGAACCCACAATATGATAGGTTCAAGAAAAGGTGTCACTTCACAAATTCAGCATATCAATAATATGAGGTTCTTATTTGGAGGTCTACTATTTTTATTCTTATAATTTATTCTACCTACCACAAAAATGTTTATAAAATTTGTTAGGAAAAAAAATATTATTAATTCAACACTTTTAAAACCTCTGATTTCGTATCTACTCCCAGAGACGCCGAGAGAGAAGCGTTTTTGTTTTTTTGCGCTCCGCGTATTGCTATTCGCCAATTGTTTTATTTTTTATTGTATCAAGAGATAACTTCTTTACATCCAAGAAGTCATCATACAGCAATTCCTTTACCACATAAGGATCTTAATTTTTGTTATGTCCTATTTGTGAGCGAGCCAATTTGAAAATATTTAACATATTGATCGCCAACTTGTTTTACGTAAAATAGTTAAAAAATGATTATTTGTTTCTAAGGTATTTGATAGGCAATGAAAGAATATAATGTTTTTTTTCATTTTGATGATTTTTTTAAGTAAATATTGGTTTTTATGATGTGCCGGCCACATATGTCCGCCGCGGCCCCAACAGGTTAATTTATTATATTGCGCCGTTGACGAGAGCATGGTGCCATTTCGAGGTCGAATTATATTCAGATATTATAATAAACAGAAAAGGCACAAATACGGAATAAAAGTTTTCAAATTGTGTAGTAGGTATACCTGGATACACATAAACTGGAAATATACGTATTTTTTTTTTTTTTTTTTCCGACCATGTCCGATCCTAATAGGATCATATGGGCCTCCACAGAGTAGAGGTTTGTATTAACAGATTTTGTTTTTTTACGAGAAATGGATGTCAGCCACTTGCTCAACCTATTAGGTCCATACCCTGACTCACACACAAATTGAAAAACAATATGTGTACTTGCCAGACCCAGGATTCGAACCTGAGACCCACGGCATGATAGTCCAACGCTTAAGCCACGCGGCCACCATGGGTGAATATACGTATACGTCATTATAATCATTTTTGACATTCTATTTTTTTATAATTTACATAATTTTTATAACTTAAGTTTTTATAATCTCTTCAATTTTCATTTTTATATCAATAAAAACACATTTACGATTTAAAAGGAAAACTTTTTTTTTCATTACTTTACATATTACATATAGGATAATATACAGCGTGCGTGCCCGTCAGCGCTGAAAATCAACTCAAACGTAGGTCTTCCTTGCCGGCCACCGGTTACCCCATGGTGATCAACGTGTTAACCACTCATGGACTAAAAATATCTGAATGTTTTTTTTTTGTGCTCAATGGCACTATGCATTGTATCCACTTCCATAATCGTCGCCTAAATGCGCGGAACTTGTAACTCCACTTTTGGCCAAAAATGAGTTAAGTATGCAGTGTTATAGTAAATTTAATTCTCCGTCGACCTGTTTTTATATTGTAACTCCAAAAAAATATTTACAGCAGCAAAATCACATTTATCATTTCTTGTATCTCTGACGCTGTAATTTATCAGTTTTCATACCTTGCAACTCCAGTAAAGTCATACAAAAAAGACCACGCGTGTTGTCTGGTGTCAAGCTGAACCATTATTTCTACTTTACATGAAATTTAATTAACCATGGCCCAAGAAAGTGGAAAGTAGTAAGTTTGGTTGTATATTTAATCATGCCAATGTATAATTTCGACCAGTGTTTCTCAACCAGTGGTCCTCAGAAAGTTTCTGGTGGTCCGCGAATTTTTGGCGTCCAAATGCCTATGCTAAAAATTTCAATAAAATCCTTCAAAACCCGTGCACCTGCAAGTGTTTGAGCATTGTGTTTTTGTTTTTAAAATATATTAATGGTCACGTAGACAAAATCAACTGTGATTGTACGCTATTATATTATAAATAATGTTTTCTTTATGAGTTAGCGGTGCATAAAATGTCCGCAAGTGTAAAACAGTTTAGAAACACTGATTTTGACCTTAGGGACAAATAAACATTTTAAACATAGTAGGTATGGGAGTTTGAGTCAGAAATTTGAATACCTGAATTGAAACTATTTCAGTGTAAGAAATATATAAATGCGATGTATGCACGGCATACAAAACAAATAATTTAGATTGACTTGTACACCTTGTTCAGCAAGAAAAGAGAAAATATGGCAGAAGTGAAAAGGAATCTGACAAAATTACTGAAAAATATGTGTTTACAATGGACTTACAATGTGTTTTGTTATATCCAAAATCTAATGTTTCCAGCGCATATTTTAAAACAAAACTTGGCATTCATAATTTTACCCTCTACAACCAAAAACGATTGGTGGTCATTTCTGTGTTTGGATTGAAGTCGAATTTGGGCTTACTACAAATTAGCTTTCTAGTGTAATAAGTCAATTTATTCTTCCTTTTCTACCTCTTTCTGACGACTATAAAGCCATTATTCTGTATAGTGATGGAGCTACAAACCAGAAAAATATGTAGTACTCGCTAATGCTTTATAAAATATTGCAATGCCACGTAATATCACCACTGTATAATAAAAAATGGAGAACGACCATACTCAAATTGAGGTTGATCGATGCGCTCAGTAATTGAAGAGGTTGAGAAATCAAAAAAAAATATGTTCATGCTAATTATGTAACTGCGTTTAATGAAGCCAGGAAAAAACCTAAGCCATACATGTCACATTTATTTATACGAGTACTTAGCATCATTTTTTCAAAAAAAATTATGTTCAATTTTAGAAATCCATACAACCAGGAGGAAAACTAGAAGATACAGTCGTAACTAACATTCGAGCACTGCAATATAATGGATGGAATTAATGAAAATATTAATTTCAAACTGCGTTTTAGTGATGAATAAATTAAAGTACCTAATATTATGCAACCGAAATTCTTTGACAGCCTCCCTCAACTATATCAAGAAAGCTTAAAGGCTTAAAATAAAATTAAATAAGTACAAATACCTTCAGCCGTTGAAAGCAAGTATGGAGGCCGATTATCACTAATATAATATACTAATCTGCCATTTGAAAGCTAACTTAAATGCACTTCAATTATGTAAATCTATTTTCGTTCATTTATGCAATGCTTATTTCCCCTATTTATACAATTTTATTTAATTTTCCAACATAATGTAAATAAACTTGGTACTGTTTATTTTAATTCAAACATTGTAACTCCCAGCTCAAATCTCAAAAAAACAAAAGCAAACCATGTAACTCCTCTATCTTTTTTATAAATATTTGGTAAAAATGACCAGATTTACGCATTTATAACGTTAAAATACTAATAGTGTTTTTTCAAAATTTTCCTAAACCTGTCCGTTTTATTTTAAAACAGTTTTTTGTTCCCCCTGTAAAGTTGGTCAATATGGAGTTACAAGTTCCGCGCATTTCGGCGACGATATAACTATGCCCACTCTCTAGGAACTTTTGGTCAATAATTTTTACATTGGTAATTTGAACCAAAGGTAGTAAAATAGCTGACATTTGGATATTCCTGTTTTGCCCCCCACACGTGTCAGGTTGAATATTAGCATTTCCAGAATTGTCTTTTATGTCATTGAAGTATACCAAAGAATCAGACGGGCTTGGAATGTCATCGTCACTAAAGTCTACAAATTCTTCCACAACCTGTATTTGACAATCATCCAACAAACTATCTTCATTAATTGGCAAATCCATTGAGGTGTTGGATACATCTAGAACAGATTTTTTTATTATAATTAGTTTATGTTTATTTCACAAGATGAATAAAAGATTTTACATGACATTCAACAAAAACAAGTACTTATTATAAAATATCTTTACGATTACCGTTCAACTTGTTTTTTTGTGATAAATTCGTAGAAGTGTAGTTGTCACTAGAAAATGGTAATAAGTATTATGTAGATGTATTAACAATAAATATAACATTTATGACAAACAATTGAAAGCAAAATTATGATGGATATGACAAAATAACATGTAGATATTCAACAATCACATAATTATTACAGTATAATTTAATATAATATAAGTTTTGTTATAGTAAAACAAAAGATTTCAATGGTATTCAACAAGGTAGTCAGCAATAAACATTTTTAACTAAAGTCTCGTTTACATGGTTCACTTTTGACGATCATCGCGGAAGAATCATCCGCAGTGACCCGTGTAAACGCACATTCATCAACAAATCATCGAAAGTGATCATCCGGAATCAAAAGTGAATAAAGTTGAACTTGTTCTACTTTGGATCATTTTTTGATCACTGCGGAAGATTCCGCGCATGCGCACAGCGCCCCTGAGTACTGTCATCATATTTACATAGGTGTGTAACAGTGGCGAAGGGTGGAGGTAGGCTGTTAAGATCCGCCATAAATAGTGCACATTAAACTTTTTCAGACATACATATTTGTTTTCATTGAAATAAGATTACAATTTACAGATAGTGTTGGTTAGTTTTCAAAATTCAATTAAACCCTGAGAAACCAAGCCATAATAGATAATAGTCATAAAATACTCGTCTATCTACGAAATATCTAAAGTTATGCAATTAAATCATACATAACTTTGAATATTTTATAGATAAAATAATATTTTTTATTTATTATAGTTTGGTTTAGTCAGGGCTTAATGAATTAAAAAAAAATAACCAACAATATGTGTAATATGTATTTTTAATCCAACGAAAACAAATAAGTATGAATGAAAAAGTGTGCACAATTATGTCGTATTCCCCAAATTAGACCAAAACTATTATGGTTTCGTTTAGGCATGGCTTAATCGATTTTTAAAAACTAACTAACACCATCTGTAAATTGTAGTCTTAGTTCATTAAAAAAAAATACATATGACTAAAAAAGTTTAGTGTGCACTATTTATAGCAAATCTTAACAGCCTACCTCCACCCTTCGCCACTGGTGTGTAAACTGTCATTTTAAATAATTGAAAACAAGCTTATAATCAGTAACTTTAGATCTTCAAATGTGTCAATCGTGCCCATTTTTTGAATAATAAAATGCCTAATTCTTGTTAAATTTGGGATCACAGATTATAAAATTATTTTTTTATCGTAAATATTTCACTATAATATAATGTAAACATTAATTTTACTAATGGTTTTATAAATGCGTTAAAAAATTAATAAAACCAAAAAATCTTAACACCGCTGCACATATTTTTTGACTATTATGGCTCGGTTTACTATATTGAATTTAAGGCTCTACTCGTAGGCGACTTTACTAGTACTATAGTAGTAGTGAAGCAAAATAATGATAATAATAATGAATGTGATAGTATAAAGTGCAGTAATGAGTGTATAAGGTCCACTTTAGAATGGCACATGAAGGGGCAGCAGCCGATACATTATTTATAATTATATCCTACACCCTACACATTTACCAGAGATTTAATTATGTATATCATTGAGTAATTCACTTGGTGAGGATCTTTTATTTCTCGCCAACGGTGAGTGTTTGACATGGATCTTCATTCACATTTTCAGTTGTCATAGCAATACTCTTACTTAAGCGACCACTGTGATGATGCCGGAGCACTATTGCCCTGGGTCCTGGGCTACATGCCATTGCTTCTGATATTATATTCCACCTATGTGAGCGAGCGTGTTTTTGTATTTACCTTTTTTATAATTTGTTTCTATTTTCGACTTTGATAACTAAATATCACGTTGTGGATGTCTTGAATTGATTTTTTGTAATCCCTGCGTTATCCAGATTCAAAATAATTGTGCAAACATTGCAGACCATTACGATAAAATTGTCAAAAGCGACAATATGTGAAATGTTCAGGAGACGCAAACAGAGTTCATTAACTTATATTTCAATGCTGGAAGATCTTCCATATTTATTTATTATACATAGTGAGAGATACATTATATCAGAATATATTATTAAAAAACTAATTCAGCGATATTCCTTATTTGGTTCAGAAGAGTTTGCGTTTATTTAACAGCATATATACACCCGATCCTCTTTGCACGGGGGATACCTACCAAGGACTACCGTGCAAAACAAAACTGTGTAAGATAAGGTGCCCATACAAAAATGGTAGATGGGTTCCATTACTGAAAATCAACTCAAAATACGAAATTCTCGAACTCACAAATAAATCGAATTTATTTATTATTTATACATAAAAATACATAGTTTTCGACATAAATTAAATTTAGCAAAGAGAAATATATTCATTCAGTGACGCTACTTGACAATAAACGTACCCGTTTACTGCTGTCTTTCGCTGGCGAAAAATCACTCATCGCTGGAAATATTTAATGACACCTAAGCACGCGGCGCGCTCTCGTATCGAACCCGAAGTGACTAACTAGTGGCGCCATGTATGTTTGGGCGGCATCCGGTGACAACATATGCATAAAAAACAGGTATTTTTAAGGTATTTCTAGTCTACATAAAAAAAATTCGAAAGGTACTAAAAGGGTTAAGTAGCGATCGCTCCGAATCGTGGAGATTAGACAACACAAAACTGTAATGCTAGTCATGAACTACTGAGTGGCAAAAAACAGTTATAAGGAAGCCGGGTACCGCGGTTTCTTACGACATTTAAAAAAAATGTCTTTCTAATGAAAAATAAAATATGTTTTTCAATGATTTCGATGCATTTATATAAAAGAAATTGAACTGCATTAAAAACTCAATTCTGCCAAAAATGGAGCTTTGATAAACCAATCCTCAGACGACGGGGAGTCAAATATACACTTTGGAACTGGAATGAAAATGGCAATCAACCCATTACTGTCAAAAGATCTATTGGTGAAGTGCTAATGTTTTATTTACCGGTTGGCATCCAATCCAGCATCCACTGCCCCATGCTAACATAAATGATTTTACATGACACCTGGTAATACCTCAAACCAGAATCCAGACAGTCATCGGGATTGTGGTAGGGCGAAGCCTTTCGATGAGACAGTATTCTGCAACTGAGGCTTAGGAAAAGGTGTGGGAATTTCTTAGATTTTTAAATTCATATAAAAATGAAGAGAAATATACCTACAATCATTTTTGCCACAAAATAATTACATAATCAATTCACCCGTGTATTCACTCTACTTCTACATATTATGTACCTACATACTTGGATACTATTAATTAGATTAGATAGACAATTTCTTATCACTTATCATAATATGATTGATTAAACATAGTCATTTAATGACTCATGTAGGAATTTCATGGCAAAAATAGCGAAAGGCCGAGAAGATACCTATCTATGAATGCCTTCATCTAGCAGTGGATGGAAATTGACTGAACAGTTAATTATGAATAATTTCAGACAATGTTTTCTTGGTGAATTATCCAAAGATTCAATTCAAAACTGATGAAAAAAATATAAAATGCCAGTTCTTGTTATTGGTTGTTGTTTAATTTAATAAAACGCATTTTTTTTTGTAGTACTTATTCCACTTTTAATCAATAAATTAGGACCAGTTTCGTCCGCCTCAGGGACATTTTCAACTTTCAACTTCAGTTGAAAATGTCCTGAGGCGGACGAAACCGGTCCTAATTTATTGATTAAAAGTGGAATAAGTACTACAGTTGAAAATGTCCCTGAGGCGGACGAAACTGGTCCTAATTTATTGATGAAAATGTCCTGAGGCGGACGAAACCGGTCCTAATTTATTGATTAAAAGTGGAATAAGTACTACAAAAAAAAATGCGTTTTATTAAATTAAACAATACAATGCAGTTCCACCATGAATTGACAGTTAACAAAATAAAAGAAACTTGTTATTGGTATTCAACAAATATTTATTTGTAAATAAAAGTTTTTTAAAAGCTGTTTATTGATAATTGTAATCCTTTTCAGTAGGTAGGTACATTAATGATTGATGTTTAATCATTAACACTATGCATTAATAGATATTTGTAAAATAATGAGATTGGTTACAATGTTAACATTGATTGCGTACAAGTTATGTGTTCTCATAAGGGTTGAAAATTTAGTACGCCCACGGTTCGACTTGCGTACCACTGCTTTATTTCAATGGTATTAGAATTGTGCAACTGGTTTAAAAAATACTTTTGGAAAGCTAATTCAAAGAAGTTGACATGGGTTCAAGATTTGAGAGAAATGAGGGTAGCTAAAGTATTTAAAAATATTTGCAAGTGCAAGTACGTCAAGACTATAATTTGGAGAGACCCAGACGTCAGTTATTAATTAACATAAGTACCTGTTATTGGTACCTCGATTCAAACCAAAAAAGCCGGTTGACAATATTAATGCAATTTAAGAAGCTTTTCAGTTGCCTGAGGGGTTAATTTTGTAGTAATAATTAGGTAGGGTTCACGTGGCTAAATTGGTAAACCACCAGCGCTTGAATTGGAAAAATTTAAGAACCGGAGCGCTCGACAGTTTTCTGAAGATTTTTACATAGTAAAGTTATCAAAGTTTATGCGTTTTTTTCATAAAAATAAGTGTGTTAGATTTTCTATTATATGGCCTATCCAGCTCAGACAGTCAAATTATTTATTCCACGAGACGGAGCGATAATTTTACTGATGTCACGAACAGGAACGGCGCTCCGGTGCGTTCCGGTCCATTTCGAGCCCTGTAAACCACATTGGCCAAACTTAATGGATGCGGTACGAGTCCCATGGCCCCCGCAAGGGGGGGGCTGACAAGGCTCTAGCCTGGGGGCCCGGCGTGGCGGGTCGACCTTATAAGTGAGATAAACACATCACAAATTTTCCATAATCGGGAAAAAGTCGCCTGCGGCGTTATTTTATTTGTTGTGTTTTAACATTTTAAAATGTCTAGTTGTGTGATGCAATTTTTGGTTATTGTGTATCGCTATTCGACAACTCCATAATTCAAGTGGATTTATATATAGTACAAAAAAATCACTAAAATACACCGAATACCCTTAATTTTACCTGAAACAACATTTCGAAATGATTCTGTAAAAAGTCCCACTGCCTTTAACCCTAACGATGGGTAGGGGGGCCCGCTTTAAGATGTGGAGGCCATGACGAGTCCCGTCGGTCGCAATATTTTTTTCAAGATTTTATATGAATTTCTGAAGTGCTTCTGAGTTATGTATATTCAGTTTAATTTTTTTTTTGGGTATTTCGCCAAAGTACATGAATTGAAGGAGTGCGCCGCATTCGGTGCAGTGGCAGTGCACTCGTCTGACCATTGAGGGTTCGTCGTTCGCCGCCTTCGCCTTTCTTCTCTCGCACCTCCGATCCGATCGTGTCTGTTTCACGAATTATTCGGTATCTACTCCTACTCCTCCTCCCTCTCTAGATTGCCTCCGGTTCGCAGTTGTCTTCGGTTAGTCGAAGTGCGCGAGCGTCGAGTCCCGCGATTTTCTTTTCGCCCACTTTACGCGACTGCAGCAACAGCTGGCACATTTCCTCGACTTAAATTAAATGTAATACTTCAATAAATTAATACACGTAATGTTAACCGGAAAGCGTCAAGTCAAGTCTCTGTGTTAGGAAAATCGCGTCCGCAGTTGACTACATCGACGGCCAAATATGTGTCATAAGAATAATGAAATTTATATTCGTCCTAAATCATAAATGCATTATTGTTTGAGTGAAGTTTGTCAAAGACGAGTATTGCAATTAATCGAAGTGAAGAGTGTCGTAAATGCAGGTGAAAGTCTAACATTGGATCGCATTAGAAACTCATTGAATATTTGGAGGAAATAATATACCTGCGGCCCTGGCAACTTTTCATCGAGAGACATATCGGTAGCCTTCACAATAACGGTAAGAAAATTTACTTTCAAAATATAATCAGTGTAAGAATGTTTTGAATCGTTCACAATAAAACTAAGTTTGGCGATGATTATTTCAATTTGGAATATAGCTAGGTAGATGCCTTCTTACTTTAAAAGTTTGCAATCCTTAATAAAAGTTTTCACTGAATACCTATAATAATCTTATTATATATTTAGCTTTAAATAGACTACATATACATTTTAGTCTGTCCTCTTGATAAAAATTTGGGTGTGTATGAATTCTGAATAATTTGATATGATTAATAATAAGTAGTATAAACTAGGATTAATAAATTTGAATGAGCGAAGTGGATAATAAGTACTTACTAAATATTTATAATATGAAACCTCCAAAAAAATTATGGTACCTATATATGGGTAAGTAGCATGGCCCCACATCCTGAAGCGGGCCCCCTACCTATCGTTAAAGATAAAGCCAGTGTGACGCTCTGCAGTAGCCTTTTCCAAATGGTGTAGTTATGCGGTAAAATTAATGTGTATATTTAGTTTTTATTTGTATATTTCATCCATTTGAATTATAGAGTTGTCGAGTATCGGTACAAAATAAAAATATGTATTGAACAATCACATAATTTTAAATAATAACGTTATTGAAGAGAAATAGCGCTATATACGCTTATAATAAGTAAAGACACATTCAATAAAATTGACAAAATACATAGAAAAAAAATATTGATTCAAATACTGTTGCATTATTCGTCTCTAGTTCCGGTTATGAGGCAGTGGTGCCATTATACGTAATATTATATTAGGTATAACAAGTAGGAGTAGAGCACACTATTGAATTGGCACGTCATACATACAAATTAAATCTGGTAACGAGCTTGGGGGGGGGGGGTTCTTTTCATTTAAATTTAAAATATACGATGGGCCGAACGTCACCGATGCACTCCATTAGTCAGAAATGTTGTAAATCTCAACCTGCAATACAGTCATCAGCCAGGGTCGGTCCACTGCTGGATGAAAACTTCTCTGTAATTTCTTCGAGTCCTCTCGGTACTTAGCTTTTCACTTCCACGTTGTGGTTGTTTAGTGCCCTTGGGTACCACTGTATGGCTGCATTTGTCCAGCGGTTATACATTATACCCCATTGCCATTTCATCAGTTTGCGACATCTTCCAGATCGCGCAGTGGCGTATCTATGATTTTTGGAAGGGGTGTGACATGTTAATAAAAAAACGAATACAAAAGTAATACGTAAATAAAAATTTAATTAAACCATAATTGATAATAATCAAAAAATATTATATAGATAGAATAATATTTTTATCGATTATGGTCTAGGTAGGGTTTAATTGAATTTTAAAAACTAACCAGCACCATCTGCAATTTGTATTGTTCAATGAAAACAAAATTAAATAAATATGACAGACACAGTGTAGTGTGCACTATTTTATTTATATCAGATCTTAACAGCCCACCTCCACCCCTAGCCACTGATATGTGCGTGTGTCTGTGACTCTGTGTGTGTACATATTATAGGTTTACATTATAACAATTATTTGACTTCATCGCTCTTCATCTCTACACTGGAGTAATAATTACTCCAATTATTGGAGATGTTACGCCACTGCGTTAACACATGCAATTGTCTGCTTCTTTGCCCATTGGCTTTTTATGGTCTTTTCGTGTTATCCCTAACATGCATTTTCCCATGCTATATTGCTATTACTAGGTAATTTTTGCTTGTATGTTTATACTTAGATACCTACGTGAGAAGACTATCATCAATTTGAAATCTGAATAGATATATTATAATATATAGGTAGGTATACTAAAATTTAAAACATTTAAATCATATGTATTATAAGTAGATACTTTTATAATAATATTATATATTGTACGTATATGTTTTCTTTTAAATTTACACATTATGCAAAAGTATTTACATAACTTGTATGCATCGGGCATAATGATAATCATTATTAGAATGGATACATATTCGGTTTTTGTATTATCATAAAATATTTGTTTTCCAACCGGTTATCTCTTTTGGGGCCAACACTGAACGGCTGCCTTTTTACTTTTTTTTGTATATTATATCACTGCGCCATTTCAGTGCGCCATTTATTTTTACATCTAAACGCATTACATATGCGACTGTATTATAATAAGTATATTATAGATCTGTGTTTCCCATTATTAATCTGTGAATCCGCGGACCAGTAGATAAGGATAACATAATGTTGATCTCAACCAGCAGCGCACTTCAAATTCTGCCCGATGAAAAAAAAAACAGCCGTAGAAAGCTGAAATAGTGAAATGAATGGGAATACCAAACACTGGGGAGAACGATTTTCTTATGATTACGATATCAATAATTTAATATAATACTATTCTTAAAAAAGGTGCTAATGACCTTGGTCTTTATTACATGTCAAAAAGTTTTTGATTATTATTTATTATTTAGCAGTTTTGTCTGTTTGTTATATTTTAGTGCCTACTTATACAAAGAGTGCTATGCTTTTTACACTAATAAAAAATCGGGGATCCTTAAATGTTGTCTTCAGTTTTGAAGGGTTGTACATTTAAAAAAATCGTAGGTTAGTATATTATCAGTCATTTAATCCGTGTTATTTAAAGGTATTGTAATGATACACTTAATATTTATAGGTATATAATATTGGTACATACATGTATGCATAGTTACAAGTTTTGTATTATCAAGGGGAGCATTTTTCGTTACTGCTCCTGTTGCTATGACATCTTGCTACGCCCCTGCTTATTTCACTAAAATCTAAAGGAATTTCCTGAATAGTTTTGTTTTATGTAAAAATGATTATTTTAAACTTTACGAAAATAACATATTATGTGAAATAGGTAGGTATATAATTAAAATGAACTGGCTTTAACGTTGTCGAACTCTATTATGATAGATATATATTAGAACAGACGTTTCATGACGTGATAAACCCATCCTGAGAAAAATCTAAATATTATAAATTGACCGGTTAGAAACTTAAAAATATGTAGTACAAGTACAGTATTTTCAATGGAGCTATAGACATAGGTGTGTCTCATTAAATAAGCTTGCGCCGCAGGCGACTTTCTTGTAAGTGTAAGAAAATGTAACTTTTTATCAGCCTGGGGGCCCGGGGTTAGGAGAGGCCCAGCGTGGTGGATGAACCAGGTAAGTGAGATAAATACACACAACAAATTTACTCTAACAGTAAAAAAGTCGCCTGGCTTTCAAAGTGTGATTTGATTGATTTAATTAAATGATAATTCACGCGTAGAAATTTATTTTATAATTATTTTTAGTGTGTTTCCTGAATAATAAAAATGGCTACTAATCCAATAGGTATGTCGAAGGCTCGCATATTACTTGGTTACCACAAAGGGGTTGCGGTCACTGCTTTAAAATATTATGATGCTGAGTGCAGACAACTCAATAATTCAAGATAATAATAAAAATACACGGAATACCCTTAATTTTACCATTTGAAACCACCATAGTTATCACAGAAACTAACGTAGAACATCATACTGCCCTTAACCTTAAAAATAGGTTGGGGGGGGGGGCATCAAACAACCTGATCTGAGAGCGCGCTTCGAGATGTGGAGGCCATGCATTTAACAATTGTGTAAGAAACACCTGTGATACCTAAAACCATGAAATGGTTCATTCTAGTAATCCTCGGTGTATATTTCGATAAACTATGACAGGCACGTTAATGAATCTGGAATTTACGCATTTTTCAAAAAAGATAATATTGTGGAATTTGTATATTAATTTTAAAATAGGCATAACTAAATAGAACCCCCACTCTTGAACTATAATACATTGCGCAAGACCCCACTGTAGTATTTTTTCATTAGCATTCAAATTTATGATTAATAAAGAAGGATGCATTATTTATTTTGTCAGTAGGTATGTACATTAAATTTGTTATTCGTACCAAGAAACCAAATTTTTCTTGACCTGGACATCTACTGCATTTACTGATATTATAAATAAGACGTAAAAATATTTATTGTAAACGAAATGAAAATTATTTTTATGTGTTTTAAGTTTTGTATGATGCTAAAACGAACGATTTGGACCATTCCAATGGTTGTAATGATTTTTAAATTATTGAAAAGGACCTGACTTTGTACCCAACTAAGTTATTGGAGAAGCAATAATCAAAAAAGTTTTAACATAAATAAACACCAATAAAAATTCACGTAGGTACTTAACTAGTTTCTTATTACTAATTTATATTCATCATCATCAGCCTGAATCTATCCACTGCTGGATGAAGGCCTCTCCAAGCTGATTCCACATTTTCTATTATTTAAAATATATTGTTTATGTTTTATGATAGACCAGCTCCTCAGCAAGGCTGCAAGGGCATCAATATAATAATATTATGATGTACAACAGCTGTACAAGTGCTACTCTAGTAGTTAGGTTCGTACCTACCCTAGGTACTCCTACACCAAAATAGTGTCTTCCGCGTAATTAAACTTATTCCTATCAACACATTATTTTTCTAGTTGATAGATACTGTAGGTGTATACGAACAGTGGCGCACCCAGGGGGGGGGGCAAGGGGCCCTGGCACCCCCCAAAATTATCAGAATGATTTTAGACACCCAATCCCTAATGGAACTGTCAAAAAATTCTCGGTGTCCACCCGAATTCCGGAGTGGTGTAGGTAAAGGCTGACAGGGCTCTAGCCTGGGGGGCCGGGCCGTGGGGGGCCCGGCGTGTCGGGTTGACCAGATAAGTGAGATAAACACACATCATGCATTAGCTTTAATAATAAAAAAGTCGCCTGCGGAGCTATTATACTTCATAACCATGAACATGTTCAATTATGTAATTGTGCAATATATTTTTTGATTATTATGTGTCGATACTCGATAGCTCCATTATTAAAGTAAATGTATTAAAAATCGCCAATATTTCACTGTATGAGTACCATTAATTTGAACTAAAACACAATTTGAAAAACGTTAATGTAGTGTTTCACACTGCCTTTAATGTTCGCGGTAGGTAGGGGGCCCGCCAAATATCCTATCCTGAGGGCCCGTTTCAGGATGTGGGGACCATGGTATAGGTACACCGAGTGCAATAGACAAAAGGGCGATAAACGAGAAATTAGGGTGTGAAGAAGAAAAGATCCTATGGGACTAATTTACATTATCCTCCTTGGGCCCCCCCCAATATTAAATCCTGGGTGCGCCACTGTATACGAATAATATTTAACATGTTCGATTCCAAAGAGATTGGACTAAGTAGATTCATATTATTAAAAATACGTCATTTTTTAAAAACCTCAGAAAACACACAAAGAAAATCCCAGAAAAAGGCCAGCTTTCATATGTGTGTTTTCTGAAGTTTTTCAAAAAGTATGTATCAATTACTTTGGCAAGATATTGTTCTAGGAAAAAACACACTAACTGGAGAATACTAATTTTGAGTAATTTGACTTTGAAGTTGTTAAAATGTTTGAAATAATGGTCTATCATGTGAGTTTATTAAGTAATCGTAAAAAGGATGACTTTAAAATAAAGACTGTTTATTTATTAAGAAGGTTTCCAGACGGTAATGTTTGAAATAAGGAACATTTTGGTACTAACTCAATATTAAATTTTTTCGAATTAGTGTGTTCTGCCAGAACAGTGACGATATTATCTAAAATTTACAATATTTTAAATCGAGTCGTTAAAATATTCTTTGGATATTTTGTGTCACCGTAAATTTATATTTTCATAATATAACATTAATTAAGTATGTAGGTGCCTACTTACCTAGGTGTTATCAATTATGTAGGTATACTAACATATTTATTTTTATCAATCTTATCAGTAGGTATCTATCGTTATAAGTTATAATGCATATTATCTTAGTACTTAGTATCTTACAATCGCATTTTTTTTTTTTGATATTAATTAAGTAGGTACCTACGTAGGTAAGATAAATGATAGGTATCATTGGTCTCTGGCAAACGTTTCAGCGTCGATATTAAACCTTCATTTAATAATTTAAGTGATTATTTAGAAACAATCTAATCTTTTTAATTTTTCCATAATTTTCAATCTAGCCTGAAAGCCTACTGAAAAACTCTATTGGTTAAAATTAATTGTCATATACATGATAAAACATATAGAAAATCACCATGGTATAAATACGGGGTTACCGATCTTTTCTATTCCCCGTACCTCTAGGAAATATTTATTACACAACAAAACTGATAATAGGTACGTACTTTGGGATAGATTGATATTATTTACGTACAATATTATGTACCTATTGTGAACAAATTAAACTAAAATAATTACAAGATAAAAAGAACTTTTTATATATCACTTTTTCTTTTCTTTTATATATCACAAATTTTCTGTTGAATCATATAAACTTGACAATTCTATGTATTAATAATTTAGGACAAATAAGGCAATTGTCAACAAATCATTTTTTTGCTATTTTGCAACAAACAAATATAGAATACTGAAATATCATTTTGATTTCCATAGTAACGCACGTATATATTAATAATATAGTTGCTAGGACCACCCCCTTAGCAACCAATAATAGTGGATTGGATTACGGATTTCTTCCGAAATTAGGCATGAAATGCAAATTGAGCGACTAGAAAAAAAATATGATCAGTTAGTTCCCTATATTATGTTCCCGCTTGTCATTTGTTGATCTCTCTAGTCGATTGCAATCTGCAAGTCTTTCTGAGAAGAGAAGTGAACCCAGATTCATATTAGTATGACGTTGGAAATGTAATGAAGAAACGGAGAGCCTTTCCACTGAACCTTGGAAACATTTATCATCATCAAAAGTCCTCCAAAGTCTTATTTTCAAATTGGATTTCAAGAGCCACATATGTACGCAAAGACTGTAGGTAGGTACACACTTTTCCTCTTTAACGCATCCCCGTGCCGGTTTTAAAAGAGGGGGGAAGATATTGTTTATAATTTGGAGTAGGTCTTTATAGATATTGCGTATTTATAAATTTCATGAAAATGAAGTAAACTCGTCGGCGGTATAAAAATTATTAGCATTAGTAAATTGTAGCCGCCGGTTGACCTACTTTCCCCGACCACTTTGAAGCAAGTTTGCTTCTCCATTCCACCTCTCGGCGAGCGCCAACCGTACCTACTCCAAATGGATATCTATCTACCTTTACCATAACTGAATAGTTTGAACGACTTTATCATTTTCACTATTGGTCATTCGCTGCTATAGGTAATATTGAATCACTTATAACATATTTCATGTCATGAGATTATTGAAACGTTTACCTACGGAAGCAGTTACGATTGTTCCCATATATAATGTACGGAAAACAGTCGCTTTACAAAGCTTACAGATGGGACTCAAACCCCTCGAAAATGGTCTAGAACGGGATAGTGAACTTAATCTTACAGGTGGGTCAAAATTGAATTCAAAATTTCGAAACTCCAAATCGCTTGTCAAATAATAATAATTGAAAAAATATTTCAACTACTTAGTGGGAAATCTGTTATTGTTAATTTGAAGATGAATTTTCTATCCACGGTTCATAATTCATTATTATTTAATCTAACACAATATGCTATAGCCGTGTCTTTGTTAAGTCTTAGTCGGTTTCCTTATGCATATTTTTTAATCAAATTCATTGAAGAAAACTGCTCACGCGCATAATAAAATAAAAGTGCAGTTGCTGACCTTTTAATGTAAAATGACATCAAATGTTGTGTAATATGATTCAACCTTTCCAAATTTGACAATTCTGGATATTTTATCACGTTCGTGTAAAAAGAGCCTTATTTTAAGCTAATGAACCGATTTAAAACTTGACCACGGTTAAGCCATCAGACGTTGTCGTTCATTAGAATCCATGAATACTGGTCGGTACCTACCCTAAGTATTTCGTCTAAAATTGGACAAATTCTCGTTCATGCAGATATAAAATTAACATTTTTGCTATACCTGGCATCGCATTAGAAAATTATGTTTAACAGTTAGTAGTAGGTAGGTACCTCTTGGTGGTTGACAATTAAGTGCAATTAAAGGATGTCCGCTATCTTGTTTCGTTTTGGAGTTTGCGAGAAAAAAATGTGATGACCACCGGAGGACCCTTTGCAGCGGGAATCTAGAAATCGATTAGCAGGCCAGTACTTTACCAGCCGGTCATGGGTTTGTCATCCCTAGACTGTCTACTGGTTCCGTTCTAACTAAACCTAAACCGCCCCGCACCACACTCGGTCTTAATCGAACGTATCACGGGGTCCTTTGGGTGTGAAGAATCAGCAGTTGTTTACGTCTGGGAATTTCTCAGGAGCAGATGCTCAAGACCGAGGCACGCATGACTATAAGTAATTGACATAATATAATATAAATGTTAAAACAATACAGACATACCTACCTATCATGTAAATAGATCTTCGTGTCCACAATAATAATGTGGTTTGCATACTGTAGTTCTCTGCCACACGGACATGTTGGTCGGGTGACAAGTCCAAGCTCAAAGACCTCGGCGGCGAATCCATCGTGGCCAGTCAAGACTTGACCGGTGTGATCTTCAGGACATAAACTGGTTATCTTAAATTGAAACCACAAATATTTGAGCTTGCCCTTGGTGGAGGCATCCCACTTTCGCTGCCAGGTCTTCGACACCGCATCCAGCATCATTTGACGTATTATCCGCTTCAGCATCAAGGTTTGGAGGCGGAACAACGTAAAGCCACCAAAAACGGCCTTCTCACCTTTGAGGAGCATAGTAGAGGCACCGCGCACTTGTAGGTACGTGGTGGTCAAGATGGAGGAACCCGATGAGGGCAGGGAGCGCGTTGAATGAGCGCACTGCGCTGGCCATTTACTAGAATATTTCTAATTTAAACACTTTTGTGGATACGCATGTAGGTAAGCGGTTCGAAACGGTTACCATCAGAACGTGGACAATAAAATAGCTCTCATAAAAGACCCCGCCCATACAAACTTACGGCTGTTCATACACATTTTAAATAAGTAGGTATATGTACCTATACTAAAAATTAACTCTACGGCCGGTCAGATTTGAACCCGTCCCCAGTGTCGCACGTTTTTTAAACCCGTTTCATAATTTTTTGTCCAACAACCAATTTCGGCGAGAAAAATGTTGTTAGTTTACCATTGTAGGTAGGTACTAAAAATATTTTCAAACGTTTCAGATCTATTAATTGGAGTTTCAACAAACACGATTTATAGAATTTTCAGTTCCCTGGAAATGCTGGAAAATTCGTTATCCTTATACAACGGTGGAGTCTCACGTAGACTATTTCTATTAAACGATTGCACACAAATCGTTTCTAACATTCATCTGGAAAATTAAACCTTCCTTAAGGGGGGACATGCTCAGCGTAGGTCTAAATGAAGCTTTTGTTCTATTTTCAAAGCATGATCCTGGACATTCCTTAAACGTTGTAGATAATCTATTTATATAATTTTGAAGCCTTCTTATTATCCTTTATATTTATTTTAAACATTTGATGACTGCATAAAGTATTTTTATTACATAAAATAGTATTCTTTTATACCTCTCGCTCTATTGTTTTAGAATATAGTCATATTTCAGTACATAAATGTGCAGTGGTGTTAAGATTTTTTACATTTATTAATTTTTAAACGCATTTATAAAACCATCAGTATAATTTATGTCGACATCATTATAGTGATATATTTACGATACAAAATTATATTGATAATCTCTGTGATCCCAAATTTGACAAGAATTAGGCATTTTATTATTCAAAAAATGGGCAAGATTAACACATTTGAAGATAATTTTAAAGATACTAATTATAAGCTATGTCTTTGACCATTCAAGTGTGATAAACATTCTACGAATAATGATTGCTTTATAATAATTATTGACCTAAGAATAAGGTAGTGTTTTTTTTAAATACGCCATTTCTTTTGGCATTCCAACATTCCGTTCCACATTGAACATGTACCTAACCCGAAAAAAAATATGTTATTTTAAACGGTTATAGGCGTATTTCAAAAAAACACTACCTTATTCTTAGGCTAATAATTATTATAAAGATCATTATTCGTAATAAAAATATATATATAAAAATAAAAGATTCACCCATGTCAATGAAAAAAAAAAGTTTTAAAACAAAGGTTATATAATAATCTTAGTAAATACTAACTACTTTAAATATCAAAATGTTTTATTTGTATTTTATTATTTTTCATGACCATTCGAGATATGAAAAGGAAATTTATATATTTTTTATTATGCAGTGATGTAGTTATTTCACTTGGGGGTTCATGGTCAGGTGTTTGCTTTAAGAATGGGTCCATGGGCATAATTAGTGTGGCAACTACTGCAGGGGAAGCATTTTCAATTAAGGGATTATTTTAACTTAAAATGACTGAACTTGTATGGGAACACGTAGGTATTAGGTATCTAACTAACTATCGTTTTGTTTAAATTATTTTCTTCATTTATGTGAAAGGTTTCATAAAAGCCTATCTAATAATATGTATATCTATATGTATAATATTATCTACTACTGACTACGTACTTATTTATTTTATTAATAACATAACTAATGTTTAAATTTCGCGGACCCTCATAAATCGTGCCACGCACTTCAATTTAGAGACTGTCGATTTGGTCTGTTAATTTATTGGTAGTTGTGTAAACGTAAATTGGTACTTACCTCAATAATTCTACATTAGTAAGTACCTAGATTGGTAGTATCATAGTCATGGTCCCCACATCCTGAAGCTGGACCTGGACCCCAGGCTAGGATCTTTGACGGCCCCCCCTACCTATCGCAAAAGATAAAAGCAGTGTAACGCTCTACAGTAGCGTTTTCCAAACGGTGTATAATGTAATGTGTATATTTAGTGTTTTTTTGTATATATTCATACATCCATTTGAATTACTTATGGAGTTGTCGAGTATCGATACACAATTAATTTTCGATAATAACATTATTGAAGATAAATAGCGCGAATAATTTTTTACTGCCATGACCGTAGTATCGGCGAAGTGGCATGTAACTGTAAACGACCAAAGAATATTAATAATTATTATAGTATTGGCGATAGCAATTAATAACTGCTCATTCGCCCTCTTTCTCCAGCAGCCGGTTCAAACCCTGCGACCACTCCTCCCTCTGGCTAGCCTCCGGACCGCGACCGTCTGCATTCTGCAAGGTAGCCCGCCCTCCTGCCCAATCAAGTTCGACGATCCTCTATTTAATTCTAAATTGTAGGTATTGTATCTGCGTTGAAAGGATGTATGCTCAGTCGCGGTCATAAGTAAGTTGGTAGCAGTACCACCTAGCAGTACCTACAATAGTACGATGTGAACTAGACGTAATAAATTATTGATCTCGCTATATTTGCAGCAAGTAGGTACCTAGATGACTTTAAGAGATTAATTTCAATCTATCAAAAACGAATTTCTGTGAAATTGGCGTGACGAAAGTACTTATATCAAAACTGCAAACCTTAGGTGATGCATGTTTGCATGTTTGTAGCCGTAGCCATTTACCTATCACACCAGGACCGGTTCTAGAGAGTGCGAAACCTGATTGGAACCTTTGCTCGATTGCTCGAGGCGCCTAGATACAAGGCGCGAATCCTTAGTAGATACGCTACACAGCCTAATCCAATAAAATCTCATTTCCACAAGAAGTACGAGTACCTACGTACTCTGATATCCACGTACTCTGATATCCACGTTTCCTTCGTTCATTAGGCGCCCCATGTAATGTGCCACTCTTTAGTACGTAGTCACCAGTGCATGAACTGCTTGCAGCACAGTCTTTTGGCCCCCACATCCTGAAGCGGGCCCCCAGGCCAGGATCTTTATCAGCCCCCCTACCTATCACCAAGGTTAAAGGCAGTGTGAACATGGACCGGAACGCACCGGAGCGCCGTTCCGGTTCGTGAAATTTGTAAAGTTATCGCTCCTCACGGACAAAATAATCTGACCGTCTGAGCTAGATATGCCATAGATATAACAAAAAATCTAGCATATTTATACACATAAAATTTGATAACCTTGTTAATATCCTCAGAAAATTTTCGAGCGCTCCGGTTCGTAAACTTTTCCATTTCGAGCACTGAGTGTTTGAGGTAAAATTAAGGGTATTCAGTGTATCGACATATAATAATCAAAAATTGCATCGCACAACTACATAGGTAGGTATTTAAAAACCTTAACATCCCTGAAGTAAAACAGCGCCGCAGGAGATTTTTTTACAATTAGAACAAATTTGTGATGTGTATTTATCTGGTCGATCCACCACGCCCTCCCCGAGACCGTTCCGCCGCCCTTGTGGGGACCAGTGGCGAAGGGTGACTTTTGGAAAGAGGTAGGCTGTGGAGAAAGCACACTTGTTAGATATATTTAAAGGGAAATAAGAAGATAATCCGACATTACTACTGATGAATAGGTACATAAAAATTGATGAAATTTAAAAAGTTCACTGATGGTTGTCATGGAAAAGGTTTGACATGGGGGTTAAGGAAGGATGGGATCAGGAACGGGATATAGGATAGGGATAGGTTTGGGGATATAGGAATAAGCATGAGACTCGGGGAAATGGGATGCAGGGTCGTGGGTGGTTTGACTTATTGCCTCTAAGACCTCAGTTACCTGTCCGGTCACTACACTCATTCGTTGGATGTTCCTGTATAATAATAAATTACATAATGATGGAATAAATATAAATATCTCGGTTTGAGCGCCACTCTATGATGATGCATAGAGACAATAGTGAAGGATAATTAAATGAAAAGCAAGTAGAGAAATTGCAACAATTGTATATTAATAAATAAGATAACTTGCGGGCTACAGTGTATAAAAATGTATAATTACTTAAGTGAATCACGAGCACCTAAAGCGATACAATATTTAGATAAATTAGAACAAAAACCCAAAAGCTAATTCGGTCGGTGGACCGTAACATAAAATGACAATAAATACCGATTACACAAAAGGCTCTCCAGCCTTTTCGCTGCCCTCGATTCCTTCCAGGACGGAATCGAGGAGTGCGTCTTCAAACGTGTGGGGAACGTGGAGTTCCTCCGATCTCCTGGCGTGGGGGGGACGTCCTTCAGATGGCCATCGTCCACGTCTCCAAAACGTCAGGAAATCGAAAGCCCTGTGCCCAGGGTCCGAGGCGCGGAACTGGCCAAGACGTCTGCTTCCTTCGAACGATCAGGACTGAGAGGGCGACTCCTGCTTCGCCTTTGTGTAAAAAGCCCGCTAGCTCCGATAGCGCCGGAAATAGTGTCACGAACTCCGTACAAACTATCCCGTGCGCAGGCGCGATCCGGTCGTACTTTTGCGTAGTGTTGCCCTCGTAAAGACTTCCTCGACTTAGTGTGTTATGTTATAAAATAACATGACATTACCTCCAACCTCGGTAAGAGAAGGACAAGCCATAGCGAGGACTTCGACTGTCAACTTCTCGGGGGGGTCTTCTGATAGCATCAATCCTCCCAGGGGTTGGGCATCATGGACGGCATGCTTAGAGATAGCGCGGCTACAGGCGAAGCGAAGGAGACATATAGATGAAGTTTCCACTCTGTTATTTGGTGACAGAGGGAGAGGCTTATGAAGAATCCAAAAAACGAAGAAGATTATTTGCTGAAGAGTGAAGAGCTGGGAGAGGTCTCGTAGATTTACCCTACCTAACCGGTCCACCAATAATTTATAAATTTTAAAAAAGATCTAATAAATATAAAAACACCTAAGCTCGTGTATATAGAAATATATAAAATATTATAATTTATCACAGATAATTCACATCATAACAAATAGTGGGGATTCAACCCAGCAGTGTAAAACTGCAATATTTAGAATATATAAAAATTGATTTAGATAAAGCTTCCAAAAAGATAGGAAGAGTTTTATAATAATTATTAGTTTGAAAAGATTTGATATCAGTATAAAAAATTGAAATAATAGCCAAAAAATTTACATAAATGCACCTCAGATAATAATATATAAAATGGTATAATAAATTAATATATTGTATATAAAGAATTAATATTTTAGTTCAAGAAATTTAATTCAATTCATTAAATTGATAAAATTGCAGAGATAGTATAATATAATAAAGTAATTAATAGAAATTAAAATTGCTTCCATAATTTGAGTAATAATATAAGCATTGAGTAATTAAGTTGAAAATAATAATAGATCAATGAATGATTTAATAGATTGATTTCGAATAATATTAAGTTATTGAAAAAAAGATGAACCTTTAATAGTTGGCAAAAGTTATAAAGTGCACAAAGCAAAAAATATAAATTCTCAATCGTATATGCCGTGGTTTTTTGGCAAGTATACATAATACAAAATAATAAATACAATAAATTCACCAACTTGGTTCGAACAAATAACATAATAATTAATAAACAATGAGTGCCAGTTTGCTTTTGCGTGAGGGCGAGTCTATCGGAAAGTAATAAATACTGTGCGTCAAGCACCGTCCGAACATTTAAAAAGAACATTACTAAAATATACTACTTTCAGATGTCTAATCTGAATAAAAATAACAGTGTGGCTAACAACCAACAGCTGTGATGTGGATTCTCTGTTAAGCCTGAAAGAACAATTGACGTGTGATGGAATTCCAAGCCATGGTCCGGATCCCAAGCAGCGCTCCCACAAATAAAATAACGCGAACAAGGAGGAAACTAAGCTAGAAAAGAATTCCTAGTACAAAATATATAATTAAAATTAATCATCGATTTTAGTATACTACGTTAAAGTCTACAATGGTGTAGCAAGATATCGTCCGTTCCAGAATATACGGCTCTGCTTCAAACTACTCTAAAACCTCGCGATAGCAAAACTAGCCATATCCCTTTCATACACACTTAAGGCTAACTACTTAAAATACTCCGCCGCAGATTCTGGACCAACTCAATCCCGCCAAACCCGAGACGCCATCTCGAGACAACTCCCTCCTTGCTGTTAGCAATCCAGCAAGAAGAGACCTGATCCGGATGAGCAAAAAAAAACGAAGTTAAGGAAGCACCACACGAAAACCAGGCAACGACGAGGAAACCATGAACACATCGGAAACTAAATGTAATTAAAGAACAACATGGTTCGCAACTGGTCCGACATTCAAGTTGGGGCTGCAAAAAATAAAAAATGAAAGGCTAAAGAGATCGTATTATAACGTCCACTTTCTTCCCTCAAGGAATTTTGATAAGTAGGTTGATTTCCTTCATACAGTCCAGGCCGCTGCACAACATCATCAGTGTCGACAGACGATCGCTTCTATTATTCGCATCACGCCTGCCAACTCACCACCATAAACATCAGAGTGCGGTGGAATCCACACAATCAGCGGCAGATTCCAACGCCAAAAAGAGAGGGGACTAACGGGACCGTCTTCAGCACCGATAGTTCAACCCAAATACCAAGAGGGTTGACTGCTAGAGAAAAAAAAATCAGACGCGTCCGAGGAACATCTTCGGCACCCCGGATCACTAAAACAAACCGGACAGTAGTGAGACACCTTCAGTTCCCACGACTTCCAAGGAGCTAGCAGCCAACAAATAATAATAAAATCTCCCCGCAACCTGTACCGACAAAGATACATTGAACAGAACAAGTATAACCAATCACTACAATCAATAAAAAAAATATATTATAAAAATAGCAAACAAAACCGTCACGCAAAAACAAGTACAAAGGCAACTGGTATAAATAAAGATCACACGATCACCAGCGCGATGTACTTAATTAGACAATTGTAGGTAATTTTAAATATAGATATTATATCACTAGGTAACTAAACTGACAGGCCCTTCCAAACGCTAAGACAGCGGTTGCGTCTTCCGGGAACACCATAACTCTCATCCTGGCACTATGGTAGTATTTAGAACTATGCTTGTTTACCAAAAGTTGGTCCAGATGCTGAATGTGTGGTATTAGTTGAGTAGGCCTCCTTCCCGAAAGGTCTGCAACCACCACCTTTGCGATGGACGTTCACCGGAACAAGGGTGTATTGCCATGTGCAGGAAAGAAGTCAGTAACTGAAATAGTTTACCATAGGTGAGTAAAAATTCACAAAGAAATTGAAATAAAGAAATATAGAATTTTATAATAGAAAATATTACTCAATGACATAATATATGTATAAAATTTGCGATAATTAATTCGATAAAAAATCAATCCAAAAAAGAAGCTTGTAAAAGAGCAAAAATAATAATTATAATTTATAAATATCTGAGGTGTGTAATAGACAAAAGACCAAACAGTACAAAATTCCTTCACGAAAAAATTGAATATTAATAAATAGGCATTATTAAAATGCGGCCCTGACAAAATTCAAAATAATTTGTTGAGTGTCATTAGCACGGAAACACACCTTTCCATAATAATAAAAGAAAAGATATTTGACAGAGTGTGTGTCATAATGAATGAAGGTTTGACAACTCCTAAAGGTTTCAAACATAGTTGATAATAAATTAAAATATCAGCATTTTTAAAGAAAAATTTGCCCATTGAAATAAGCATGGTGAACAAGCAAAAAAAAAATAATCAATTATTAAATTCAAGTTAAATTGAAAGAAAAAATAATTTAGTTAGTTCAAATGTAAATGTAATTAAATATCCATTCAAGATTGTATTTGAAAGAAAAATATTTTAATACTCAAAGAAAAATTTAATTATATCATTTAACAACTATACATGAATGGAAATATTTTACCAAATTCAAAATTAACATGTATGCAACACGTATATAGAAAATTTTTAAATAGTAATTTTTTTTTTTATTTATCCAAAAAAAATTGCAAAATCAAAAAGAATGTAATTAATAATTTAAGTGAAAGTAAATTGAATGTTTATGAATAATAAATAGCTGATTGCTAGGATTTGAAAAGAGAAAAAAAGAATTTAAAGATATTAATTAATGTTAGCTTATATGCTTTTTTAAAAAATTAGGAGAGGACGGAAAGTTGCATATAGTTGAGTGAAAGCATCTAGAATGAAATCAAAAAGCTTTAAAAAAAATATGTCTTTAAATTAGAAAGGATTGACAGGAGAGAAAAAATTAAATTGATTCAAAAAAAATATGTAGACGGAAGTTTTTATATAGGAATTAAGAAGGAAAATTTTATTAAAAATATTCACCTGTAAAAATAATTATTTATGTATAATAAATAATCATTCTTACGAAAGAACAGAATCTTGAAATTAAATATTTCAAATAAATTCTATGAAGGTGTCATCTATCGACTGCAAATGTAAGCGCGCTTGACGTTTAAAGTTTTACCCAGAAATCAATTTGGAATATGAATAATTGAATAGGAATTAAAAATGACTAAATTTATTTCAATGAACGAAAGGTTATTTCAATTTTATCAATAATGGACGCGAAATTAATAATTTCAATTGTCTACATTATAAAAAGAACAGATTTGAAAAAACTAATATCGAACTGTCAAACAAGTAAGAAAAAACAATGTAAAAACATATTATCCGAAATAAATGTATTCTACCGTCGCAAATAATTAATTGTAATAGCAAAATAAAATGAATAGAAGGTTAATAATTAAGAAGAAATGAATTCAGAATAATTTAGTGTCAAATTTTAACAAGAATGAAAATATATCACTCAAATAATCGATGACAGCGCGACTGCCGACTAAAATGAAAGACCCGATAATGATTTTATTCGAGATATAGAAATTATTAATTATTCACAATATAGAAATGGAACGAAAGGACCTTTTGTAAACTCCATTCCATAATAAGGTTCATCCAGCTGTCCAATTGATTTGGTGTTACATCCACATAGTATGTTTCAATCCAATGGTTCTGTCAAATTTGAGGTTAATAATTCTTGTCATCCAGTAGGTATATAAATGTTCATGTCGATATCGTCCTAGTTTAACATCCTTCCTTCTCCTTTGGAACTTTATTAAATCACTTATAGCACCATACTAAACATTAAACAAACTTTTTGCTGAAACAATCAATGGTTAACACAAATTCCGATGCCCAAATATTGACATTTCCATACCAATAATGTGGGTATCACATAAATTATAGAAGAAATATGTATTGATGATAAATGTGCAAATTGTATTTCAAAATTAGGTGTAAACCATATATAACACTCTTAATATTAATTTGCGAAGGAATAATTGTAACTTACAACACAAAATTAAATAAATTCCACAAGGACAATGATAAAATTGACGTATTGATCTCTATCATTTAGATCGCCATCCTGCGCATACCGCATAGACTAGTCCGACGTCTCTTGCAAGTACCGCGTAAGTCAATAAAAGACTATATAAATATATGAAAAATATAACACACATAGTTACGACCACCGAACCAGAAAATTTTAAGAAAAATATTACGCAAATAATACGTTTTAATTTGTCATTAATTAATTTATAAGTTTAATAAGTACTATTGATAAAAAAAAATATCAAAATGCGTCTAAAATCACGCCGTGCGGATTCGCTTGCAACTCCACGACGGTAAACCAAAAAATTTAAAAGTGAGCCGGCAAAAATCGGTATAATTAGAACTAATGACTCTGAAAACAAAATACCGTTACGGTAACAATTATTGTATGAAATCGTGACTAGCAAAATTTAAAGTTTTATAATCGGAACAAATAAAATTTAGCAAATTAGGACAAAATAACGAACGAGTTCATAATCCGAAACAAATAACTGCGAGTCTTTAAGAGGTAAGTCATCGTGTTTTGGAAAAGAAATATTCAAAAAGAAACACGATGCTTGTTGGGTGCCAATGTCATGGAAAAGGTTTGACATGGGGGTTAAGGAAGGATGGGATCAGGAACGGGATATAGGATAGGGATAGGTTTGGGGATATAGGAATAAGCATGAGACTCGGGGAAATGGGATGCAGGGTCGTGGGTGGTTTGACTTATTGCCTCTAAGACCTCAGTTACCTGTCCGGTCACTACACTCATTCGTTGGATGTTCCTGTATAATAATAAATTACATAATGATGGAATAAATATAAATATCTCGGTTTGAGCGCCACTCTATGATGATGCATAGAGACAATAGTGAAGGATAATTAAATGAAAAGCAAGTAGAGAAATTGCAACAATTGTATATTAATAAATAAGATAACTTGCGGGCTACAGTGTATAAAAATGTATAATTACTTAAGTGAATCACGAGCACCTAAAGCGATACAATATTTAGATAAATTAGAACAAAAACCCAAAAGCTAATTCGGTCGGTGGACCGTAACATAAAATGACAATAAATACCGATTACACAAAAGGCTCTCCAGCCTTTTCGCTGCCCTCGATTCCTTCCAGGACGGAATCGAGGAGTGCGTCTTCAAACGTGTGGGGAACGTGGAGTTCCTCCGATCTCCTGGCGTGGGGGGGACGTCCTTCAGATGGCCATCGTCCACGTCTCCAAAACGTCAGGAAATCGAAAGCCCTGTGCCCAGGGTCCGAGGCGCGGAACTGGCCAAGACGTCTGCTTCCTTCGAACGATCAGGACTGAGAGGGCGACTCCTGCTTCGCCTTTGTGTAAAAAGCCCGCTAGCTCCGATAGCGCCGGAAATAGTGTCACGAACTCCGTACAAACTATCCCGTGCGCAGGCGCGATCCGGTCGTACTTTTGCGTAGTGTTGCCCTCGTAAAGACTTCCTCGACTTAGTGTGTTATGTTATAAAATAACATGACATGGTATAAAAATAAGCAATTAATTTGAATTAAGTATGTATTTTCCTAAACATTTAAAAACGCTAAAAGATACGCTCAAAATATATTGTCATCTTTAAAAAAATCCATTGTTATGTATCTGTTCCATAACAATTTTTAATTTAACCCGTAAAACTAGACGTTTTAAAATACTTCTATATTTAAAACACAGACTTAGGTACCCACATTGGCTGAAAAAATCATCTTAGTCTATGAATGAACTAACTATAACTGATAAATAAAAATCACGAGATAATTTTTTTTATATTTTTAACAACAATCAATATTTATATGTGATTGAATCCCATAGAATTTTTTAAGCGCTACTTAAATAGCTTACCGATTTCTATGTGCCGCCCCAGACGTCTTGAAATTATGAGAAACAAACTTCATATAAAAAAAACGTTCGATTCACGCGAACATAAACCATTGAATATGTGAAGCGAAACGAGATGTCGCTTATTTTTTTAAACGTTCGAGACATGCCATAAATAAATGGTGCTTATTGAAATAGGGGAAAATATCGTAAAATTATTATGACAATTATACGATAGATGTCGTTGGGCATATTGAATATAATATTATTATGTGATTATATTATTTAATATGTCAATATAACATTTATAAATATTTTTCTTAAGAAGGTAGGCTTTAAATAATCGCCTAGTATGGAGTCTTCGCCACTGGTGGGGACTATGCACAGTCTAGTATGTCTACAAGCTTTCTTCGTCACTATAACTCTAAACAATTATTTACACGTCATTTATGTTATGAGCTGTTCATCAGTGACGTCACTAGGTAAAGTGCAGACCTTTGGTTTCAAAATTTGTGTTCATTAAATTGTATCGAAATAATTTTCATTATATTATAGCCGTGAATAAGCATTAGGTACTTATGTCAACGGATACATGATTGGTGTGTGATACCATGTCTTAACAATGCGGTACTCAGTACTGGCTGATCCAAGATTTTATCAAGATTTAACGTCATAATCCCTAAATCCATGGTTTATTGTATTAAATGATAATTATATTATATTAGCGTTGGTTCTATTAAAATATGCGAGGCCCGATTAGGTATGCTATAATATATCGCAGTCATATTCGCTTCCAAAAACGGTTAATATAGAGGTTGGGGGAGGATTGCGAATTGTTTGATTCAAAAGCTTTTTTTTAGGTAGTATATACCAAGGTTCTTCGGTAACAATAATTAATTTCAAGAAAAAATATTGGCCGCTTTATTAATTAGCCTAACAATATTGTTTTGTACTGCATCTCCCATGATTCCAAGAGCTATTTTTGAATAATATGTTTTCCTGGATCATTATTAAAAATACAACGTAGATGTACCTACTTGAATAATTTGATCAAATTTTCCCAAGAATAATCTACTGGACAAGGGCCCCGCGGAAGTCGCGTTTAAAAAATATAAATAAATAATATTTGATTAAATGAAAAATTAACATTTTATTTAATTTCATTATTATTTGAATTGTTCAATAGCCAAAGTCACCCAGGACACGAGGCCTTATAGGGCCAATTAGTTGTTGATACTCGGATACCTATTCAGGTTATTTTTTTTTAAATTTTATATCGACGGTGAATGTATTTTTTAAACAATGTTAAGAATGCACGCATTATCAAATAAAGAGTTGTTGGCAATTATATCTCCATGAATGATGATGATAATGGCATGAATTTTTTGATGACTACTGCGTCGGAGACGATTTCCAGATGCCAGTCACTAAATAATTATACAGTAGTTGTTATAACTTATACCGATGATAGTGATAATAGCAAATATATTAATATGGCAGTAGTTATTAAATAAGAGAATGGGACAACTGGACGCCAGGACAATTGGACACCGCACTGTCGTAGACACGTATACAGAACGTAGACGAGGAATTTTAATCAGTTTCTATCTACTATTCAGTTGTTTTAATTCATTTTACTCTTAACATAATGTTTTTTTAATTAAAATTACCATGCATTATATAAAATAAAAAACTCTATTTCGTTGGAACTTAAACATGCATGATTAAATCATTATTTACGTGTGCACATATAAATTCTCACCAACTATTAAATCATAATATAATACGTTAATACAATTAATAATAATATTTTTTTTTTTTTTTTTTAAATACCTATAAGTATCTAACGTCTATTTATTTTCGAATTGCGTGGCATCCAATTGTCCCGGCGCCAAATCGTCCTAGACCCATTAAATAATATCTATGCATGTAATCAGTGATGTCTCGTGTAGGGCTCGAAATGGACCGGAACGCACCGGAGCGCCGTTCGGTTCATAAAATTCCAAAAATTATCGTTCTGTTTTATGGAAAAATTAATTTGACCGACTGAGGTAGACAAGCCATATAGGTAACAAAGAATCTAACTTATTTAATTAAATACACATAAAATTAGAAAACTATGTAATTACTAGCTGACCAGGCAAACGTTGTTCTGCCATATAAATTATTTCTAGTGAATATTTTGGTTGTTAAATAAAAAGTAACGAATGTATCGTAAGTGTGTGGGGATGGGATCTATGACAGAAAGAGGAATAGAGCACTGTAGACGATGACCGCCGATAAAAACAAAAAAACATCAACCATTAATTTTCTCAATTCAAAATGAGTAATGATGTTCATAATGAATGAATTACCTGTGACAGGATCTCGTTGTTTAATGTTTATGCAATATCCGTCTTGTCCCTTCCAGAAAATTAGCGGATATTGGAGAGCGTCGTATGAACGGTGTGTGTCAGCGATGAACTCCAGATTATTGTTTCTTCTTCGAATCACGATTTCTCGCGTCGATGTGCGGTCGCCAACCATGATTCCAGCAATGTCGTCAACAACAGTCGCATTGAATCGACGTACGTGCTCTCCAGCTGGTGTTTTATCAGGATTGATGACAATAGCGTGATTGTCACTTTGCAATTCGTGCATGTGTGCTTTGAATAATTTCAGTAATTCATTGTGCTCATTCAACAGGGCGTCCAGTTCGCCGACGATGCGCCTGGCATTAGGCGAATTGAGGCTATTGTAGCCGCAACGTGCATCCACATGATTGATGTCCTCACCGCCGCGCCCATGAAGTAGATTTGTAAAAATGAATGTGGTTCGTTTGGCATTAGCAGCAATGAGTCTACTTTGTGGTATACTTGACCTTTGATTTTGAACGTAGAATGGAATTGTTGACCATTTGCCGCAGTATTGTGAACTATTTCTGTTGCTCCGGACGAAGTCATTTGGAAGCATAAATTGAATGTGCGAATGGACTTCAGGAACAGGTTTGTATCTGGAACCGTGCCAATGAGCAAGCTGTTCAATGGTTCTGGTGGTATCTCAATTTCTGGTAGTTGCACTTTTCCTGATGCGCAACACATCCCGGCTGACTCATGTTTGAATTTGAGCGCATGACAATGGGGACATTCTTTATCCATAGCACCAATCAGCACTTTTGGATGAGCGGAATATTCAATATCTGGCTCGTACTCGAATGCGAGACGAAGAAACGAAGCGGATGTAAATGTTCGATGTACTTGTTGGCGTTGTCGGTCATTTGCTCTGCGTGTGTTAACTACGAACCGGCGCGCTTGGCTCCGTTCCAATTGTCGTTGTTGATTTCGTTCAGCTCGTGCCTCTTGTGATTGAGATGCACGCAATTGCGACATGCTTACACGCACGTTTTTGTTATCTTGTTGGATTTGTTCGTCTATTCTTTCTACTCTACTATTTTGCATGTTTGTTGCTTTATTCGTTCGACGGCCCAAATGGCCCCCCTTGCGTCTTGCTGGCATTGTGCACTATAATACACGCACATAAAAATAGATAAATTAAAATAAATCGTACAAAATTTTGCACGCACTGCGTTGTGATTTGCCGAATAAAATATCAAAATGACGCGACGCTTCTCTTGAATTCTTCTCGGACGTAGTGCCATCTGTCATTCAACAACATAAATAATTTCGTTCTGTTTGAAATACGAACGACGGTTAAATTTGTTCATACAAAAATAATAAAATCGCGATTAAAAAATGGGAGGATGGGGGTAGGAAAGTGAAAATTTGAGGTTATAGGTATTTTTTTATGCCAAATAATAAAAAAAATACAAAAAAAAAATTGTCAAAAAAATAAAAGAAAAATTTTCTGGATAGAGATACCCTAATCACCTAGCGGTATGAAATATACTTGTTGACTTATTCTCATACCTAACAAATATACATAAAAAATTTCATAAAAATCGGTCGAGCCATTTCGGAGGAGTTCGACCACAAACATCGTGACACGAGATTTTTATATATATAGAGAAGTATATATTTTCGTAAAATTATCGAGCGCTCCGGTTAGTAAAATTTTCCATTACGAGTGCTGGTTCCGTGGGGTAGACAGGTCATGCGTTACATAAGGGCGGCGAATGAAGGAACAAAATAGGTAACATAAACGGTAAACATATGTACACATTTTGAGAGCAGCGATGGATTTCAATGAAGTAGACGATTTGGTCGCTTCATTAGACAGTAGCGATATATTAGTTGAATAACCGAAGCATACAAATACTGACAATATAATTACAGGTGTTTAATGTTAATTGAAGGAGAATTTGTCACAAGGGAGTCTCCAGACCTGTCAGTGCCACTGACCTCCACGTAACTAAACCATCACGGCTTGACAGTAGATTTCATGGTACCTAATGCTCTAATTCTCAGTAGATGCTGTGTATATCAATTTAAAGTTTTTAGGTGGAAGTATGTGTCTGTTTAAGATAGCTAAAATATATAAATATATAGAGAGATAAAAAAAATAATAACATAGATAAGTAGGCACCTGCCAATTTTCAGATAATTTGAAATTAAATTGAAATGGGGTGGTATTCTAAGTGTGCTTGTGCGGCACTTTGCCTAGGGACGCAATGTATGTAGGTAATAGGTATATCAAGAAACCTGCCTGCAAGAGAAAAGATGGTTCCCGAATTTCAGGATATAAAATTATTGTACAAGAGCTTTATCGGGTGAGGTATATACCTATGACTTATGCCAGGGATGGCGAACCTTTTTACGAACGCGTGCCAAAATTTCCCAAATAATATTTCTCGACTGTCTGACGTGCCAAGCAGTTTTTCGTATGAAAAAGTTAAAGAAATAGTTTTTAAGAATTCCACCAAAAAATTTTAAAAATTACAATTGAATACTTGATATTCTATCTTTCATCGTATTTCTATATATATATATATAGACATTATTCTTTGAATATTTTTGTCTTGTTTTCAAAATTCTCAAAGAGATCGTGGAAGCATTTGAACCATTCTTCTTTCATATTATGTTCTCCATCGCTGAACGGTTTTCCATTTTTAGGGGTTATGTTTGAGTCAAAATAACAAGTAGTTATTGTATTTGAATGACTGCCGATAATTAATTGCATAAGGTTTGTTGATTGAATATTTTTATTTTTAGTAGCCCCATCCTAATGACCGACCTTTGCAATTGTATATTTAAATTAAACGTAATGATTATCTTGAAAAGGATTTGCCTGCTATTTTTTATACAATGCGATTTGTAATTTATGCATGAATTTCGTCGTTTCAATTTGCGCATCGATTGGTAAACATAATATGAAAAACCGAAGAAAATACGCATGGCTATGTCGTCAATATTTTTTAATATTATATATAAGTAAGTACATATTTAAGTAAGTGCCTATATATTTATTTGTAAATCTTTTTTATATATTTGAAAAAAAAAAAATATAATATATAAATTAGTAATTTCTTTTCTTTTCAAAATGAAACATTCGCGTGCCATGCAAAATCATCTCGCGTGCCATAGGTTCGCCATCCCTGGCCTATGCAGTTCATCCAAACAACGACGAATGCTATTGTGTAGGTACCTACCTCAGATTATTACTGCACGCAGTCCGTGTGTCAATTTCTTTCACAGATCTGAAAACCATCTACTGTAGTACCTATGCTTAGAGTTGGGTATTTCCCGAGAAAATCTCAATCTCGAGATTCGGGATTTCCCGAAATGATGAAATTTTGAATTCTCGAGATTCGGGATTTCCAGAAAATTCTCGAGAAATCGGGAAATTTAAAATAAACCTGTAAAACAGACATATTCCAAAAAAATATGATTTTTTTTTATTTCTGTAAGGAGACAAACAAAATAGAAGTAGGAAAACAAAAATAATTCAAATAGGATTTCAAAAAACACAAGACTGTCAATCGCTGCGTCTGACAATCGCGTACGCTTTTGAGACACAAAATTCCCTGATGTTCATTTTGAGTCAACGTTGGCATAATTGTGTTAAATGCCCCGACCAGTCCTTGAACGTTTTGTGTTTTCTGTCCACTTTTTTCATTAGATAATCGTTTTTTCAATTAATATGTGATAATAAAGAAATCCCGAATCCCGAGAAAAGATTCTCGAGATCCGGGATTTCCCGAAATGTTAAAAATTTCGATTCTCGAGATTCGGGATGGAAAATCTCGAAAATTTTTCGAGAATTCCCGAAACCCAACTCTACCTATGCCAAAGAATAAAGGGGTGTAAGTCGGTTATAGGGAAGCCAGGCGGCAACCGCGTCATAGTCGATTTTGGCAAACTTCATATAGGTACGGTAGAATAGTAGATAGAAACGGTAAAGTACGGTAAGTAGAAAGATATACTTACGGACATGACGTGTCAAAAGCGTGGCTTACTCAAACATGATATTATCATTATAGGTACTCGAACAACAGTAGAGCATCAACGAAGCGACCTCGAGCGATGCCGGGTAATTCAGCTGGTCGTAAATAGATAGGTATATAAGTCATCTATCGATACTATTTTAGAGTTATGTTTTATCGAGTTTATAAATGCCAAAGTAACAACGCATTGCCGTATTCTTTGAATCGCGCGGCTTTGTCTCGGCCGAGTAACTAGAAAGGTATGCGCGGCCGCGAGCGGATTGCGTTTGCTCGGCAACGGGCAAAGCAGTCGCCGACAAGAACGAGAGCAAGACGCAGTGTTGAGACACGGCTAAGAGCGGCAAGGTGAGGTGAGGTGCTACGTCACACGCGAAAGTGTGCGAGGTCGCTTGAGCGAGGCCGTCTTGCAGTTACCTCAGCATGCCACCACCGCGCCGCTGAGCTACCACCTCATCCCCACCACCGAGCTCACGAAGAGTTCTGCTCTCTGTACACTGTGTACGATGTATTCGGAGCTCCTGTTCTTCAAAATACATACCTAACATATCATGAATCCAGGATAGTAATATTAGCTAAATATTTTGAGAAAAAGACTGCTTCTGTCCAAAAATTCAAACTGACCTCTTTCTCAGCCGATTAATAAATTTCTATGAATGACACTTGTCTTGTCTTGTCTTTTCCTCGTCACTTTAACACTCAATTTTTGATGAAAAGGTATATGTATTAAAAGTAATTATTACTTTCTATACATTGGTAATACAAATAGGTATCAAAATAAAACGAAAGTATATTTTTTGGAAATTATGTACGATACTATGTTTTCCTGAATATTTTTAATATGTCTAAACACACCGAAGGTTTCTCGTTTTCTGTATAGTTACTTAGGTACTTCTTATACTGTATTGTACATATACTTCTTATACAATTTTAAAATTAACCTTTCTCTTGTTTCATTATTTTCGTGTTTTTCTTGCGAATACAGAAGCCACTTACGGATCGAGGCCCCCAACGATAGAATATAGAAATGAGATTTTTTTCTTTCGGCGCTGAGAAATTTTGCCTGTTCAAATCACCAATGGATACTATTAATTACGCATATCATAATTTTAAAGACTGTTACTCCCGGTGTCCGTCCATTTTAGGTAGGTACCTATACTATACAACAAAAAATCGAATACTAACAGTTTCCTAAAATGATCGAGCGCTCCGGTTCGTAAAATCATTGTTTATTTCGAGCGCTTGTTTCAGGGACATTGTTCTCTCTAATCATATGAAACCGGTTTGGTCGTTATTAAATTATGTGGATTAAGTAGGTACTAAGTATATTCAATTTAATTGTAAGTTACTCCTACAATAACTGTCCACCTCTCAATAATTAAAAAAAAACAACAATGTTTATGATGATTTGTCTAAGCCTAAGGCCAAGTTTGAGGTAGGCTTATGGCTTATAGCAATTTTTCTAATTTTGGACCCATTGTTCAGTTATTGTCATCGTTATCATCTATATTAAATAATTCTCTGATAAATTGTCTGTTTGTATCTACATATTATTACGGCAGCATTCCAAAAATTGTCCGGCATGCAGATGCGACACTAACTAGTATTTTACAAAAAAATATAATATATATGTCATACCGTTTACTAAAGATATTAAGTTATTTAATTTTTATGTGATTTTTGTATGTATCTACAGTGACGTCCCTGGGCAAAGTGCAGCCCTTAGGCAGACTCAAATTGGTTGCTATCCTCCCTATCAAAATTTTGTCTATGTGATAAACCGCCATAGGGTAATATAATATAAAATAGAATATTATGTTGCAAGATTTTTTTATACTTCCGTTATTTTTTTAACTCTGATGTTGCAAATGTTGTTATACTTATTCGTTCTTTTATATTAATATGCCGCTTCTGAGCAACGCATAAACTGCCTATCCCCACAGAACGTCACTGTGTACGTACCTGTCATTATTATAGATACCAATGCTGTGAGAGCTTCACTTTTTTAAAGGGTCAGTTCTGTCTTCTGTGTTCGGTTCTAGTCGGAAAATTGATTGACGTTCAGTTCCAAAAAAATTAAATCCGAACGCTGGTTGCGTAGATTTGGTTCCGGTTCTTTATAAAATCAACAGATTTGTGTAATTATAGCTACCGACTTATACGTATACCTATGTATATTGTGGTTACCTATTTTATTTGAACTTACCCGTGCTAACCTGAAGATGGCGCTAACTGAGTAAAGTAGCAAGCGAAACGTGCTGAAAAACGTGCCTAAACAGCTGGGTTAGGTTAGTAGATAAGAATTAGGTTAACCCCACAAATCACAGAATTGCTGTAAGTAGGTATATTGAATTTCTATAAATTTATTTACACTACCATCAATTAACATTTATTTGGATATTAGGTATAATCGTAAACAATCAAGTACAATAATTAAAAATGTTTATGAACTCGAATAAAAAATGCGTAGAACAAATTCATATGAGAAATAATGCCATTTAAAAGCGTCAGTCTCGTCTTTTACCTCTTATTCGTAAATAATAATATTTTTGCGCAATGGTGATGTAACGTGAGTTTTCTTTTGCTTATGGGCTACTTACGAAAGGGTCTCACGATGTATCTAATATATAGTCTTAAGGGTCTCACTGTCAAACCGAGCTGTGATACTGCGCGCAATTTTTGATATTTATGATCAGTGTAGTGACATGACCCGGCTCACGGCTAGCTCAATAATGCTACCGGGCCGTCACTGAGGAGACTAGTGATGAACTAGGAGAGGTGGATCTCCTTTGTAGTATCACAACTTTTGAATTCCCGAATAAAACTCTCAGCTGGTGTGGTGCCGAATTTATTCAGGTACTAGAGTTCACGGTCACACAATAAGGTTAACTGTCAATGTTCCCGTAATTAAATCTCATTAAAGTATCAGTAAACTATTTATTTGTTCACTATAGGATCTCTGTGAAATCTTTCACAAATTCCCAAAAAGTCACACCTAATTCAGAGAATGTATACGCCGATATTCTTTGGATATTTTTAATTCGAGAAATATTTTCCCATAAGAAAGAAAATATAAATTATTCTTTGGTCACACAGTATTAGGTTTATAAAAGAATAGAATTATTTTATTGTTGTTTATAAAGTTTATTTATGTTCACAGTGTAGTTACAAATATTTATTTGTGTTTACAGACTTGTTTACAAAAGGTTTGCTTAATGTTTACAAATTTATTTACTAAAATTTGTTTTTATGTTTATGAATTTGTTTACTAAAATTTATTTTATAATTATGTTTACTTAATAAAGTTTCAAAAATTTATTTTATAATCCCGAAAAGATTTGTAAAATTTATTATTACAGACTGAGTTTATTAATTTGTTTTTATAAAACAAATCCGATCGCGTAATTTATCTCGATTACGTCACCTCGTATGATGAGTAATGAAAAATATAATTAATCCGCGAGCGCGTCACTATCGACAGATACGTGGTATTCGAGCTACGTTTTAGCGGCCGACGTCACTACCGACAGATACGTGTTATTCGCGCTACGTTTTGCGGCACACGTCACGACCGGCAGATACGAGATATTCGCGTTACTTTTTGCCCGTCGATGGGGACTTATTGTAGGTAAATTTCACGAATGTTACTGAGAACCGTATCTCGTATCCGCGGAAGGACTGCTGCTTAGTAGGAGATCGCTGGTGAGAAGTGTAGAAACTAATGATTTTACGGGAAAAGTGGTCGCCTTTTATACCCTTCGGATAGAGGTTTAACAGGAAACAGTCCGTAAGGGATAGCAGATGTATATCTTTCTCTCACGGGATAAATTTACGTATATCTCCCGTTCCTGGCAACTTTCTAATAGAGATATCTTCTAATTAAATCGGGTTAAAATTACTCTACCTTATTTTCACAAAATAAAGTTTCAATAGGGGTGTTTCAAGCACCCTCTAGAACAAGTCCCTTAAATACGCGGTGGCGATGACGTAAGCAAAGTAGTTGATTTTATATGATTTTTCGTGTCCAAACGAAGGGGAAAGTTTCTAGCTTTCCATCGAGGTATCGGAATAAGTATTCGGGTACTAAATAAGGGAATGGCAGTCTTTAAATTTAAAATGTCAAAACGAAAGGTTGACACCCACGTACTAGTCCTTTCCACCACTCTTGGCCTTTTTAGGCCAATAGAATTTTACTAAGTTTTAATAAAACTATTTGGAGCCGCAGAAAACGTTTCATTCGATATTTACCTTTCGGACGAACATTATTACGTGAAAATACTATAATATTATACTTAACATTTCAACTTAAATATATAAATGCTTAATCCTAACAAGATGTTATTTACAAGCGACTACAAATTTATTTAGTCTTTAATAGTGGCTTTTCCATAGTAATCTAAACGTAACCTTGAATCTATTTTTACCTCGCGAGCCAGCACAGCTGGGCCGTAAATTCTAGTCGGACAGAATTCAGTTAAGGTTCAAGGTCACGCGTCAATTTGTATTTTTAGTCGCAGTATTTGATTCTTTTATTTATCCAAGACGCGATTAAGATTTATTATTGTTTATGGGTAGAAACCCATCTATACCAGAATCTTAAGTTTTTCCAATTGTTACTTTTACAATATTCATTATAGTTAGCGAGTTATAGCATTAACAAAATCTATAATTATAACTACGCGTCTATAGATATAGATACGCGTTTAAAATATTTTTATAACGGTAGTTAACTTCTATCTTGTATTGATAAAATTAGTATTAAAATTCTTTATTTACAATTATACAGTATATAAATTTATAAATATTCAATTTTCTTTTTCAATTTTCATACACTTCCATTATTGCTATAAAAGTTATTGAAGCATGTACTTGCTAAATTTTACGTAAACAATCTCTCCCATAACTTATTTTCTAAGTTTAATGGAGATTTCCCGGAAATTATTTCCAAATTAGATCGCGCCCAAATCTACGCGACGTGTCATCTCGAGGCCTGTGGTCACAGCGTTCCAATTACACTTGAGCAGTCTCGATTCTTGGAGGCGAAATTTTTTACGTAAAATTTTATTACATTTACAAAGAAAAGGTTAACAACATACATTTTACTTCCTAATACTAAACGATTACGCTACTGGTTACCTGTTCATGGTCTTTTTCGACCATTTCTTCCCTGCTTCTTCCATAGTTTAGGACCATGGGACTTATATATTCTGTTTGTACCTTGTCGTGAGGTTGTCGCACGGCTATTTGAGAAGTAGAATTGACTACAAGGCTAGATTTGTATAGTTATGTCGTTAAACCATACTCTGTCATAAACACTAACTGAAGGTCGGCGTTTTTGTTCGTGTCAGTAGTCTGGCAAATCATCATGAATAGAGGGACGCTTGAACAATGTCACTAAATTATCCAAATTTAATTTGAAAATCAGTTGTCGATTCGCGCAACTAATAGCTGATGTTGTTCAGCGATGAGGCTCATTTTTTGGCTTAACGGGTTTGTATTAATACGCATAATATGGAGTGAGATCAATCCAGAAGAGTTCATACTGCCCCATTGGATCCATAAAAATGCACCGTTTGGTGTGGTTTACACGCTGGTGGCATCATCAGACCTTATATCTTTAAAATTGAGGGCGGCTCAATGTTTTTTTTTTTTTTAATATGGATAACATTGATTCCGATGAGATGTGGTTTCAATAGTATGCCACTGCGCACCCTGCTGCGACTGCGACCATCGAACTCAAAATTTGGCGATAAGTTGATTTCGAAAAATAGACCTGTCAAAATTTTTCTGTCGTCAAGTTCTCTTCTCTCAAGTTCTGTCGGTGGCCAAGTGGCTTAAGTATCGGCCTATAACGTCTGTACGTCTGGAGTATGGATCTAATAGGTAGAGAAAGTGGCTAGCATCAATTTCTCGTAAAAACAAAAATCTGTTAATACAAACTTCCACTCTCTCTGTGGAGGCCCACATCGGACATGGTAAAAAAAGAAACGATGACATATTTTATTAAATATACCTACGTAGCTTACGTTCATTGATCGATTTTCCGATCGTTGGTAAATGCCACCCTGACGGTATCCAACCTAGTTACATCAAATACTTCAAGATAAGATTGAGGTTATGTAATTTACTTATATACCTATAAATTTTAAACATTATTATGTATTAAAAATATTATTGGGGTATTTTGTCGCTCCCAGTATCCTTCCGATCAGAGATGCTGAGCACTCCCAAAACTGGATGCGGGACGATAAATTAGTTCTACTCCACGTAGGTATATCAAATTTCTTAAAGCAGCCTACCAACTTTATAGACCGAATTATTGTCTGTCTTGATATTTTGGAATTAAGACAATTATTAAGTAATTCCTTTCCCGGACCCGGGGTCGGTGACATCATGACATTTGGTCCAAAACTAATTTTTCGCTATTTTTAACATTAACTTGAAAGTCTTGCTAATACCTAACTATAGTCGACGTTTAATAACGAGCTTTGATATATTATTCCGGTCCCGTAATTCTCACAATATAATCACGATTCAATATCAATGACTGAGCTTTCTGATAAACTTTAAGCTTCCAGCCACATTATTATGGCAAAAGTGAATAATGATTACGATAATTTTAGTTAAAATTGATTTACGTTTTGTACTGCCTATTCCATCTTAACGTTTTTTGAAACCGGGTTTCGTATTTTGGCATCTTCAGACACTATGCGCACTCACCAATGGTAAATGAAGACTGTCCGAGTACAGTTAAGAGCGTACTTCAGTGAAACGGCAAATAAATTTCAACAGTAGGTGCGACGAAATTTCTCACTACTCATCAATCGGAGACAGACAGTCGAGGTGTTCGCACGTCGATTTGTTTTTCATGGCGTCGGATGAAAATATTCTTAAATCGTGTAAAGATGACTAAAAAACTTTACGTATGTACCTACTTAAAAAAGAAAACATGTCAATGAATATACTTACTATTATTATTAGTAATATAACAATAAACATAACATAATGAACGCATGTTGGATTTTTTATTTTTTTGTTTGCACAATCCGCGCATCGCAAAGCCACAATCTTTTTAGACCATGCCTCAACTGAAGTATAGCCTTAATTCTCGCTTAAATAGTAAATTATTATAATAAAAGGAGGTACAAATTGTATTACCTACCTACTATGTAAAGGATTTGATCCAGATTACCTAATACCAGTGGCGAAGGGTGGAGGTAGGCTGTTAAGATCCGCCATACCTAATTAGTGCGCATTAAACTTGTAGTCATACGTATTTGTTTTTATTGAACTGACTACAATTTACAGATGGTGTTGGTTAGTTTTTAAAAAGCAATCAAACCCTGCCTAAACCAAATCATAATAGTTTTGGTATACCTACTATTGGCGATACGACAAAATTGTGCACATTTTTTCATTAATATTTATTTGTTTTTGTTGGACTAAGAATACATATTACACATATTGTTGTTTATTTATTTAAATTCATTAAACCCTGCCTAAACCAAACTATAATAGATAAAAAATATTATTCTATATATAAAATATCCAAAGTTATATTTGATTTAATTGCATAATTTTATGTATTTTATAATTAATAGATGAGTATTTTTTGACTATTATCTATTATGGCTTGGTTTTCGCAGGGTTTAATTGAATTTTGTAAACTGACCAACAGCATCTGTAAATTGTAGGCTTATTTCAATGAAAACAAATACGTATTACTGACAAACTTCAGTGTGCATTATTTATGGCGGATCTTAACAGCTTACCTTCACCCTTCACCCTTCGCCACTCCCTAATACCTATATATATAATATATTTTATATTTGTACAAAATTGGGTTGGCAAGGGGGCGGCGTAGCGTCAGCTACAGTTTATAATAATTATTCGACAATATGTTTTCATACATGATCAGTAGTGAGATTTGTCATAATTATATGGATAAGTAAATAAAAAAGAAACCCATGCAATATAATCAGTAGGGTATGTACGTCATATGCCTTACTTATTTATATTTTGATTCATTTATTATTATTTTGATTCGTATTCACTGACTTTGAATGACATATGTCAATTTGAGTATATCATTTTTTTGGTTTGAGTTGGTTTTAGATAGTAGATAAATAAAGGTATTTTATTAAATTGTTTGTTTGCAGTGAGGCGCACGCGATGGCTGCGGCGGGGCTGCGCCCGAAGGAGCGGGAGGAGGGCAGCGACGACAACACCGACGACGAAGGCGCTCCTTATGGCCACGACATCTACGGCGGCAGGTAACTAACCATTTAACAATCAATTCTACGTGACACTGACGATTGACGTGTGTCCGCGCACTCGCACACTTTTCACTAATCTTACAATATCAGAATTACTAAGTTCATATTATTATTTAATTGATAATAATTAATGTTATCGGCACTAAAACCAAATGTGCGCTACAGGCGTCTCCAGGAAACGTATCCACTTCCCTCTGTCTGTTTTGTTGCAAACTCCTTTCGCCGCCAGAGATGCTGTGTGTCGTTCTATAGTCTACACTCTACAGTCTACACATTGAGGTTAATGGCCCCACCAAACCACACCCGGTTTTAATCGGGTGTATCACGGAACCCTGCGTTTTGATTTTGATGTGAAGCATCATTTTCATTTTTATGACTGGGAGTGTCTCCGGAGCAGTCACCAAAGACTAAGGTCGCCATGCTCTCAAATGTGCTTTGACTGAATTTACATGACTTTAAGTTAACACAATCACTGCTGACCTGTTAATTAATATTTAATTACCACATTTAAATAGCATGTTAATTATATCTAATATAGAGGCAATATTAAAAATAATTTTAGTAAAAATAACAAATTAAAGCTAATACAAAACTGCCGGACATTCTACGTGAAGAGATCTTTAGCTTGGCTGTATGACGCCACAAATTTTTTAAATGCAATAAAATTGGCCTTTTTGGCGACCAGGTCGGACGGTCCGATGGGCCCAACAGCTGCATCCGTAGCAGTTTAGATTTTCCGATCCTCTAATTCTACCCTCTGATTGGTTAACGTATGAAAAAATTAAATAAAACTTGAGTCTTATGGTTTGTTGCCTTAATTATACTTATTTGTTAAATATAGGTAGGTATTTATTTACACAAACTTCATTTGTGAAAATGTTCTTGAATCTGACATTTTGTGTTTGTTTCGTATTGACAAATTTGAATAGTCTGACATTATTTTCTGAATCTTGAATCAAGATGACACGAGCGATTGTTTTGTTTTTTACTCGATGAGATAGCTGTTTGCTCTGGTGCCTATGTCACTACGTGTTTCTAGATGATGACATTTTTTTCCAAAAATTAAACATGCTAGATAAAATTTTCCTTGTAAAACTTTAATTAAACTCGAGTACCGATCGATTATAATATATTATTATGTCTTGTTGCGATAGATGTCTATGTTATTCCCGATCTAAATTAATTCCGCCTTTGACTGTTAATGTACATTTTCACGCGAACGTCGAATGGAAAAGTAAGATGTTTAAAATTTACTCTTCTTGTTTGAAATGTGCGAAACTTTCAGTTGACTTTAAACTCGGTAAATGATTTCATTTCGAAATAAACCAATAATACAATTCACCACAAGTGAGTAGAGTAGGCCGGAAATTGGAGGGAATGATCATTTTATGTCTCTTTCCCATAACAAACTGTAGTTTTTACTAAAATATAATAAAATTATTCGCATATACTTACATTGTATGCACCTATATGAACTGAGTTTCCTCCTGCAATTCCATATTTTATATATTTAGGTACTTATAGTAAGTATTAAGGTGATAAATCATATCGACAAAGAAAGTAAAATCATGTAGGTCTCCATAGGTATCCAATCAACGTCTTCATGAGTTTTGACGATATCACCACATAGATACTACTGCAGTATTATACCTACTAGAGTAGGTACCTGCCTACTTTGAAAAATGGTCCGGAAAAATGTTTTTTTTTTTGCACATATCTCTAAAATGGCCAAGACCATATTGTTGCAATAATAAATAATAGTGTTTTCACTACATACTGCTACTGGATGGATATTTTTCTCGGGATGTTAAATACTAAAAGCTAAACCCGTTTAGTCTACTATCATCAAGGAAATTTATAATCACCGTAATTATGGATACAGCTGATACCTCCTCCATATTTAATCTTGCGGTGATTATAAAATGCCTAATACCTACCTATCACAAAGAGCAACTTTTATATTTCGATGAGGTCATACAATTATGTATTAACAAAGTGCTCGATATGACCTTTGTCATTTGATAACATAGTTATTATTTGATTGATACCGTTTTTTTTAAAAAGCAAAACATACCTACTAAGGTTTTACATACATATACCTATCTATTCTACCTAGTGAGGTGGCAAAAAGTATGCGGCGAAAAGTTGTCGAAGGTCGCCCGCGACATGTTCCTGCCGGCGGTCGCGCCGCGTCGTCGATTCCGCCTTTCACCGGCACCTTCGAACGACTCCACTCAGCTAGACATTGTTCACATTTTTAGAATGGCCCTGCCCTGCCCTGCTATGCCACTGCATTCGGATTGCAAATTCGGTAATCAGCAATGGATTTTTTTTTAAATGGTCGGTTATTATGTGATGTTTTAGATCTCGAATCCCGACCTTATAACATTTACAAAAATAGCGACATAAAGGCGGACACACATTACGCGTAAATTCATGTGAAAACATATCGGGCCGATGCAGTTTTCCGCGGTGTGATAATGAACATACATAACAAATTATTATTGCTACCGCGGGTGTCGAAAATCTACGAGAAGCTACTCGTAGTATTACTGGCCTGTAATGAGGGATTATCAAATAACGAGCCGAGTTATGTATAACTACTTGATAATAATACTCGTATTACGAGTACAATGTCGATTTCAATAAAAACTTTCCCTTTCGAAATGAACTTCTCGTATTCATTAGTTTAGTCGGCTGGTATGGCGGCCGCTCTTTTATTGCACGGAACAAGTTATTTCACCGTTGGCCAATTTATTCTATTCAAATCATCACAATATCATAATAATTAAACTCATAAAATTAACGTTCATTAGAGCACAGTTTTTTTATTACAGTATTTTTGGGTGGGCCGCAAAAAATTTCTGCAGTTCAAAAATAGTTAAGTACCTAGAAACCCAACATTTGAACTGGGGTTGTATTATATTTCGACAATTGTTTCGAAAATAGTGTAAATAATATAAATATTTATTATTTTATTCCAATGTTGACGGTCCGGAATTTTTTTTTGTGGCCCGCGGATGTAAGAAAATTAAGAAACATTGCATTAGAGCAGTGCTCCGCAACCGGTGTGCCGTGAGACGATGCTAGGTGTGCCGCGGCGCATTGTGTCAAAAAATGAAAATAATTTTGTATATTATACAATACTTACTTAATGGCCAAATTTGCGTGCATGGCTGGTAATATATTTGAGCACCTGAATAAAATTATTAAAAAAAAATTCTAGGTCAGAATGAAAATATATTGATATGCTTCACTACCATAGGGATATTAAATAAATTCACTACCATTGAAAACAAGCAATGAATTTTGGGTCCGGCCCAAAAACTTATAACTTTGCTGCAAAAGAAATTTCATCATTACTTTCATACAAACAATACGACTGGATTCGAAACCCTTTCGCAACCAATGGGCGAAATTCTATAAAAGCACTATAATAATTATATTCGTGAGGAATTTTGTTGAATTGAGGAACGACATGACGCTAAAAATGAATTTCGTTCTATTGGGTATTTTCTGGATTTCGGTTAATAAAGAATATCCTCGGATTTCCGACAAAGCTATCGCAGTTCAGCTCCCATTTTATACGACATATATATACCTATATGAGCAACTTTTTTCAACTCAAGCTATAATTAAAAATGATAAGCAGTCATACTTGACGGGTGATGAGAACTTGGGGTTTCTTTTTCAGGGGGGGGGGGCGTGGCAGATCAACCAGATAAGTGAGATAAACAAAAATTACAATTTTTCTCTAATGGTTAAAAAAAAGTCGCTTGGGGCGCTATATTGCTACGCTGATACTAATATTTTTAAATATGCGATTGGGGAGTGTTTGTATTAATAAATACAAAAAATAGCTAAACATACAATGAATACCATTAATTTTACCTCGAACACCATTTGAAAAACACTACCTACTTTAGAGTATCACACCGTCTTTAACCTTAGCGATAGGTAGGGGCCCGCTTCAGCATATGGGGTCCATATTTTGATGTATAAATTGTTTTACCTGTGGTGTGCCGCGGAATTCTGGGAATGCCTATGGTGTGCCATGGGTGAGAAAAGGTCGCGGAGCACAGCATTAGAGGAGTGCTAGTCTATCCCATAATATTCTCATTCATTCACTGAATAGGTATGTAATAATTATTATAGTCACTGCCAAGTCACTGCATTGAGTATAATCTCTCGGAATTTCATAAACCCCCGAAAATCGTTGACTTTGACAAATTTATGGTATTACACTACACTACATACCTACCTAATATCTGATTAGTGATTAAGTAGGTATATTGAAATCGTTAGAGATGGACGACATTCTAACAAGATTTAACTCACACGAGAATGCGGTGATAGTTTGCGGAGAAGGTTCGACCTTTTGCATACCATGCACCAATTTTTTTCACAGACGACTTCAGATGCGCCATACAACTCAAGCACCTTTTCTACCTTCTTACGTTCACGGTTGGGGTTGGAAAATAGTGATAGGGGTAGGATCTGCTTCGCTTAGGGGAGGAAAAGGAATAACTCAATCACGCAATTAAATTAATTAATTTATGCCAGTTCAAAAAACACACGTTTATTTTAGCACCAATCTACAATAGTCAGAAATTACTTCTTGAATGAGAGGGTGATCGCTGTCGTGGACCCCGCTGATGGTGCTACAGCTGCCGGAGAGTCTCGTTTGGTGAAGATAACTCTGGACCACAGAGTTGATGTATGTGATGAGAGAGAGAGAGAGAGAGCTCTGGGCGGGATGGAGCACTGAGAGCTTTTGGATTTCGCTAGTCTTTCAATGTTTGGTATTGAATTTGTTACCGAGAGCAGCAGAGAATTCTTCAAATTTGAATCTGTTATTCGAGACCTTCTTTTACTTTTAATCAGTACTCAGGTGTTGAAAATATGAAGATGGATTCAGTTGGCGCAAAGATGCAATGCGCCACGGTTTGGCCACCGATGAACTATACGGTCCGAAAAATAAACTTTTCCAATATTAACCGGGAAGAGCTCAAAATTATAAACGTAGCTAACTTTTTTGATGAAGCCAACATACTTTTGAATGTTTACAACTTAATTGACTTTTGTCTAGCTCTCATTACACGCTATAGTTTAATCTAATTTTGGTGGTAGGTACATGCGATAAACCAGAATTGTGTAGGTGATTTTGATGTTGTCATAATTTATGGAATCTTAATGATTCACAATACTTCAATGATATTTCATTGTATTATCAATTTATTATCATTGTTATCGATTTATCAATTCGGCGCTTATCAATATCTTTCGTTAGGTAGATATCGAGAAACGACACTCGCGGAGAATAATTAATAATGTTCTTCCATCGGTTGATTAATAATTATTTTATTATTATAAAGCTATTATTGGACATTATCAGGTTATCATGGAAGTCGTCTTATTCGTCACATCCTACTACAATGTATTATTTTTATATAATATTCGCGTCACAAACTCAAACCGGTATTCGATCGATTTGGGTTTGGATCTAGCCGTAAAGCGAACGAGTGTGAGTAGGCCTGCGAACAACGCGTCGGAATGAAACGGAATGCATTTCCATCGTGTCGGGTCCCTGACTTCTTGTGTCCACACAATGTACTATGCATGGACTCGAGTACACTGACGTACTTATACATATATACATATAATATTATCATTGTTGGCTTATGTATAAAATCATAAGTAACGAGGAAGCGGAGTGGAGACAGCCTCGAACGACTTGTACTTTCGTCGAGATTTTTTATTTGTCCACTAGATACCTATATTATATTTTGCCTTCGAGGTATTCGCGCTGAACTGCCTTTGTTTCGCCACAAACGACTCGGACATTAATTTATTGACCAATCTTTACAGTTTACATTCAATTCGAGCCAATAAACGATTACAATGTGGTGGTACAATAACAATAACTTGGTACCTACCTACTTGATTTATTTCTATAGAACGGTGTTTATCAACCTTTTTGAGTGAGTGACGTTTTTCGTGACACACCAAAATTATTAAATTTAAAAGTTTCGCTTGAAATAATAACTCATTTTGGATTAAATAAAGTTTTCGAAAAAGTTTTGCGATACTGTTTCGGAATTACTGTTATAGATTGTAGAATGTAGTTAAAGTAATCTCTACTGTCTTGCAAAGACACGAAAATATATTCGTAGACAACCGTTCTTTTCAGCCATTACACATTACACAGGTGGGTAGGTACTTCTATGTTTTTTAGGGAACGCCCTTTTGCCGGCACGCACTAGAGTGTGCTTGAGTCCTATTCTGATTGAAGACTCATTCTCGCTCAATGCAAAAAGCCGAAAGCTTTCTGAAAGCTGATAGATTGTCCCTCGTAAAAACCAAACTGAGACGGGCAACTTACTGTTCCAACCGACGGTCGAACTCAAAAGTATTTCTTGTTCAGCAGCCAGATGGGAATATTCTCGGCCATTTTAAACAGACATATGAAAATGAAAATCTCTCAAATTATGACATACTCGTACCTAGGTACCGCTGACGTCTGGCGCTTGGTCATTATTCTAACGCCGCTGCCTAAAAAAGCTCTATCTCCGTGAAACATGACATTAAAAGTTGTAGTAGTAGGTATTCGAATTCCTTCCTCGTTTAAAGCTAATCTAGAAGGTGGTGCACTTAAGCAGCGCTTGACCTACCAACCTTCACGGAACGTCACTGAGATGAACATACAAATGTGGCGATATGTAGTGACTCGGCGACGCGGTGATGGTATTTTCCCATGGAAATATGTCTGAAGGCATGCCGTGAATTTTAATTCTGGTTTTGGCGAAAAAATACAATGTAATATAGTTAGTGTGATGGGCGAAGTGAAACCTTCTTCGTATCGGACAGCTTTATTTGAGTTATTCTCGCGAATCGCGGTAGATAATTAAATTTAATGTTGCTGTCAGTGGTCACTGGAATGTAGAGTCGTGTTCAAGGTAGATAAACCTCATTTCTTCCGATTTCTTCTTCTTCCATGTCATCATATCAGTCAGAGCATATTGACCACGCAGCACTTCCAACAATCCCTATTGCTCACTAGCCTTGTATCTTAACCATAGCGTTGGAGCGGACCCTTTATTGAGTTGCTCCGCTCCGGGACCTAATACTTGCTCCGGCTCCACTCCAGGGTATGCTCCGCTCCGGGTAAAATTCCGGGGTCTGCATATGTACAGTATTATATGTATACAAATGTTAAAAAAATAAAAAAATGAGTAGTTTTAAAATACATAATCGCCATTTTCATTATTAATTCTAGTAAACAAAATTTTGTCGCCAGCAAATCGTCTCTAATTATTTACCTCTTCTTTAAAAAAGGTGAGGTTATTTATCACTCGGCAGTGTTTCCATATTTGCCATATTTCAAATAATTCCAGTGTTGCAAAGTGTCCAAATATACTATTTTCGTTAGATTTTAGGACGAAAATCTAATAATAAAAAAAAACATCCGGAGCAGTGGAGCACTACAAATTTTCGGTGCTCCGGTTAAAATCCCATTACTCCAGTGCTCCGTGCTCCTGCTCCGAGCTCCGCTCCTACTGTACGAAAACATCTTCTTGGATACGTGTTAAAACTGTGAACTAACATGCTCCGCCCATTTTTAACCGCACTTCCATTATAAGCTCCTCCCATTTAGTAAACAACAGCGCCTGGAAGCGTAGCCAAGAAGATGTTTTTGTACTATACGCCCTGAGGTCGTACCGGTATTCCGTAGCTCCGCTGAAGCCTCAGTACCCCAAAAATATTCACAACTGCATATATTATTATTGCCATATTGAGGTTTCCTAAAAAATCATTACTAATTGAAAACAAAAACTCGTCAGGAAAATAATAAATAAACAGCATCTCCCAATAAATAAATTTATATTATTACATAATTTTAGGAGTGACAGGATGACCAGTAGGTACTAGTCCATTAACTTCATTATTAGGATGTTTTTTATGTTTGCAACTCAAAATATCATCAAGAAAGATATTTGCGAAGGTAACACTTAGCGTTAAGATCATTTTCCAGGCAAGCTATTATACCGCGTAATTTAAAAAAATATTTTTAAGTAAGTATGTATAGAATTCTGATATAATTGTCAAAGATCTTTTATAGTCTAATACCGACCAAAACGCAATTTTTTCGGTATATTTGAATCTCATATTTTCTTCTATGAGGAAATAAAAATCTTTATCATCAATATCCAAAACGATTAAATTTGCTTAGACACAGTTCTAGTCCTAGTCCATTAAAAGTTAATAAACGACGTTTCCCACAATACAATAATAATTATTACATGATATTCACATCGAACTCCTTTGTGTTAAGATAAACTTATGTAGGTACATCATATTAATTGAAATCCAATATCTTTATTTCAAAAAAATATGTTCTAAGTATTAAACTATAAACCTGATAAGACCTATTTATTGCGATGAAATATTTTATAATAATTAACAGGTATTGCCTACCTAATAAGTGTACCTACCTTCATACATAAGCCTAGTTTTATTTTAATACGTAGTCATTACTTTTCATTGAATAGACTAAATTTAATTGCGTATATGTCAATTAATAGTATCTGCTTACCTGCATTAAGTAAATTATCAATCTATTAGATTAAGAATTATAAAAGATAACGATGGAAATATAGCATAGATATTTGATAAAATAAGTAAAAAACAAACAACTCAATATAATAATATTATATGTACTATGTAGGTAGGTACCTGATTTTATTTTTCTGTAATCCATATAAAGGAATTGGCGTGCTAGTGAATTCCGATCGGCAGGGTGAAAATTTTCAATAGGACACAATGAATAGGTTCATTCCGCATAATGATTTTTTTTCCAAAATTACACATTGCTTATTGAACTAGATACCAGCAACTATAACCTGAGGTGCGGCGGTTCGGAAAACTAATAGTTCGCAAAATACTCAGCGTGATGTGTCACCGCCGCGCTTGTTACATGTACTGCTACTGTGCTGTTATGTACTGTACCGCAAATGTTGTACGTACTGTTTTTGAACTTAACGCATTCACTGCGGACCTGTTAATTACTCATTAAAACCACATTTAAATAACATGCTAATTATATATAATGGCCAGGTAATGGTCAACGCAATAGTTGCGTTGGACGCACGTAATGAGTTAAGCTCTCAAACCGTTTAAATCACTCATAGCTGCTCTCAAATTAAAAGAACAATAATTATGAAGTTACTTAGATATTCAACACTAGGTAAATAGGTCTGAACGAAATCAGCAATGACATTGAGCCATATATTACATTGAGGATAAGTAAGTTACATCAATTTTATCAATATCGTTTTTTCAATTTGCATTAAAAAGCTGCTTATTTTTATATACCTACCCACAGTCATTAATTGTCATCTCATAATACAAGCAAGCGACGAAGTGGTCCCTTTGGAAGTGTTTATTGCCATATAATTGGCCTAGCATCTAGATAACCGGCCCTTAAAGATTTTTTCGATTCTTTCATTCTTCACTCATGTACACAGTTCTCACGAATTCCAAATTAAGTATATAAAAAATATATATATATTATATAATTTAGGGTTTGACTAAAATGGTGCTCATAATAGATTATGTACATGGACTCCCTTCATCGCACGCCGCTGAAAGTAACTTGCCTATCTATAGTATAGACATACGCAGTAGTGTTTACCACGTCTAGCACTTGGGCAGAATCACCACTGAGACACACTAATTTAGTAGCCTACTTCTTTACTTGGTAATGTCTTCTATCGAAGGTTGGCGACCAAATTGCAAGACAACTCCTTATCCAGTCGTATCCGCTCGCCAAAGCTGGGCGCTCGCTTCACATTAATACGGTTTTCACCGTACGGCAAAAAACCGAAAGGTCAAAAATCGAATCGGCGACAAGTTATTCACGCCACTAAAAGAATGTCGCCTTTCGTTTTTTTGCCATACGGCCAAAACCTTATAGTGTGAAAGGAGGGTTATGAAAGTTGCAAAAGTTTAAAAAGCCAAGATAGTGTCATTTTGCCGATCGGTCTGCTGTCCTCTCCCCCCCCCCGAATTATGATGGTTTAGTCCTCATTGTTATTGTGTTTAGCCCGGAGAATCCACATCGTAAACTGACAACAACTGATGTGTGCGCTGAACGCTGAATTCTATTCTATCGACGTACCTACTCTATGACAACATATTCTTGGCTACATGTTAAAACTGTGAACTAACATGCTCCTCCCATTTTTAACCGCACTTCCATTATCAACTGGCAAGTTCCTCCCATTTAGTCGACAACAGCGCCTTCCTTTACGTAACCAAGAAGATGTTGTCGTACAATACTCTCCGTATCCCATAGCCCTCTTTACCGGCATTCCTTCAATATACCTACATTATAGTGGTGGACATTTTTGATGTTTTGCTTAACTACCCACTCATAACGATTAGTACGGTTTTTGCAAACCCATGTATCGCACATAATATGCCTTAGGTAATTTTACTTATTTATTGGATGCCTGATGTCGTTGTAGAATTGTGTAGAATTTACGTCTGGCACATTTTAGTCGCAGTTCATTTTTAAGTACCAGTTGATGACATCCAAAAGGTATGAAGTAGATCGAGGGGAGGCATAGAAAGATCAAAAAAATATGTAGATGGATCAATAATATCTACATTATGCACCTACCTATTTTATTTTTGATCCAATAAACATAGTTTTTGAATAATAATAAGAAACAAGAAAAAATGCTACGTAATTCACCCTTTTCATCGAACCGCATTTATATAAAATTCAGAATTTACAGGACTTTCTAAGTAAATAAATATGATGTCATTTAGGGACGTTCTATTTTCCCATAACCCACTTTTTCGCTGTACCTACCCATGAAAATAAATACCGACGATAAAGCCTATTTTCCTATTATGTCCAACTTATTTTGTTTTATTCAATACTAAGTTTGGTTAAGGTTTTCAGAATGTTAGATCCTTTATTATAGAAATAACACGATTTTGAAATAAGTACCACATAAACATAGGTCTCTACATCTTATGTATATATGCATGCATACATACACGAGGCCAAAGCGCTCACCCGGAAAGTGAAAGACGTGAGTTCGAGCCCTAAGTCCAACGTTTTTTTAGATTTTTTTCTATTATGCATGTTTCTGCGATTTTTCAAAATAATTGTTTTTTTTTCTTACTTATATCAGTTAAATAATCAGTATGACGAGGTGTACGTGTAGGTACTGAAAATATTACTACGCATTCCGCATACTGCACAACCGAATGTATAGAAAACTAGGGCAACATACCTATAAGTGCAATACAATTTGGCCTAAGGACCAGAATAGCACTTTTTAGCAATACAACGTTGCCGAAATGTTAACTTGAATATATTTTGAAAAAGCATTCGATAGGGTAAAATGGTTGAAGTATTGAAATGAACGGGAAATGACGATAAGACGATAGACTAGTTGCAATTAATCGATACACTCAACAAAACACCACTGTTAAAGTTAGCAACAAAATGACCGAATGTATTGAGTTACAAAGAAAGGTGAGAATGGGGTGCATTCATAGACTATAGATACATATAGACGGTGCATTGCATTGCATTGCATTCTTAATGCCCAAAGATAGTTATTAATGTCATTAGGTATATTTAGAAAATGATTTTTGACGAAGCTCTGACGCAGTGACGTCCGGTGGGGGTAGGTAGATTGAGCGTCGCTTGGGGGCGACAGTTACCCAAAGGGCGGCAAATCGAGAAGAATCACTAGGTATATGTAGAAATAGTTACCTAAACTCAGTAATAACGGAAATATCTTTCCAGTAAAAATTAAGCTCACTGGTTGGAAACAAAATATTTTTATTAATTAGGTACTATAAAAGTTTTAACAGGATTTTTGTCGGGTTCGCGATGTCTAGTTTACTTCCGTTGTCCTTGGATGTCACGTTCTTGGTGAACAGCAATGACACGTGCATACCTAATTTAAAATGTAACCAAATATGTTTACCAGTCACTCGCGAGTTATGGAAGTTGTCAAGTGTATTTTTAAATGTAGGTACCTATCTGAAACCGTAGACTCGCAATAAATTGTCTAAAAGCAGAGTTGGCATTTAAATTAGATTTAGTGGTATATAATATCTTGTTAGTAATGTATCCATACAACAAATTTCTTAGATATTGGAGTCATGAAAGGAGGATAAAAAGTATTGTATATAAAAAAAATGTGGCGGCATTTTGGCACTGCCTAGGGGCGGCATTTTGTCTAGGGACGTCACTGCTCTGACAGGATCATAATACGAGGGTACCTATCGAAGTAATCGGAGTCCTTGTAATGACTTGCGATAGTTATATGGACGACACACAAATCATTGCAGACAGTCGGAAAGATCTTCAAATACTCATTCAAGCTTTTGAATGTGGTATTTCAGCCGCGTGTTCTGTATCAGCTGAAAAGACAATAGTGACCAAATAAATAATTGGACAAGTAAAAACTAGAAAGTTGGCATACTCTAGTCACGCCATACGGTATCCTGAGAGATGTCAACTTCTATATCTTATCATTCAGCGAGGCCCCGGTCGAAGATGAATGTCGCGGCCCGAGAATCTCAGAGATCAGAGGCAGCGACAGTCAGGGAAACGATAATGGATATGGAGAATCAGATCTCAATAGATAATTAAGATACTTGCTTTATTTTAATGAATTTGATGAATATTTAATATGAAGTTAGATTATCATGTAATATAATTACATTTTTGTACGGTTGAACTCGAATAGAGTCACAAGCGTAATAACACTGGTGCGGGAAAAAGTTTAGTAACGAAGTCGATTTTAGATGTCTTCATTTATAAGCACTGCATCACAATGGACTAAATTTCGAATTTTGATGTATTTTTTCAGCCAAAGAACGGTGCAAGAGACGAAAGGATGGGACGTGTTCCGCGATCTGCCCAACAAGGCGGACAGCGGCTCCATGGCCGACCAGCAGTGCCTGGAGTTCACCGTCAGGGTGTGCAAAGTGCTAGCTTACATGCTCACCTTCATCATCGTGCTGGGGTCGGGCGTCGTCTCCAAAGGAACTCTGCTCTTCATGACCTCTCAGATCAGGAAAGATAGGCAGATAACGTTTTGCAACCAAGACTTGGGTAACACGTTATTAATTAATAATCTATCTGTAGTTAGTTGTATTGCAGGTACATTATCATTGATGCAGTGACAGGGATAATGAACTGGACAGACTGGAAGCTACGCTATGAATAATTATTTAATATTATCTTACATACTCATTTTTTTACCATGTCCCATCGAATAAAATCATAATATGGGCCTTCACCACTTGCTCGACCTATTAGGTCTATGATATGACTCAAACACGAATTGAAAAACAATATGTGCATTTGCCAGACCCAAGATTCGAACCTGGGACCCACTACGTTATAAGCCGACGCCTAAGCCGCTCGGTTATCGTGGACAAAATCACCATATTATTATAATATGTGGCCATTGGCGTGGGGCAATTAACACAAATGATGAAATTAGGATAATTAGTTTAGTCTTACATAAAAATCTAGAATATCAACAATACTTTTATAACACAAAAACTATTCATTAAAAAACCGAGGAAAAACCGAAAAAAATACGATATACCTATCTGAATTTACAAGTAGATGGTATAACCACCCAAAACAACTCGGTCCACGTTGGTGAGAAAACAGATAACAAGCGGTTTACATCAGATAATTAATTGTTTTATTAGAAATACCTATAACAACTTAAAAACGCTCCGGTGAAAATCTGTTTAAATGCGACTGTCATACATTTACAATTAGAACCCAAAAACATTTACTGATGACAACCCGTTAAGAGCATACATAAGTGAAACGGCAAATAATTTTCAACAATAGGTGGGACGAAATTTCGCACTCGTCGCCAATCGGCGAGCGGCAGTCGAGGTCACGTCAATTTGTTTTGTGATGGCGTTGGAGGAATATATTCTTATATCGTGTAAAGATGATTAAAAAACGTTATGCATGTACTCGAAAAAGAAAACATGTCAATGAATATGTTATTATTATTACTAATATAACAATAAACATAACACTAAATGAACGCATGTTGAATTTTTATGACAACTTAGGTTTCGTTCGGCACGCGTCATTTGCACAATACGCGCGTCGCATAGTTACGATATTTTTAGAAAAATAAATGCTTGTTCATATTATTACAATGCCGACTCAAGCGCAATATTGCAAGTGTGATGAAGAATATTCTAAATTCTCTTATAAAAATGCAAATTTATTTTTAAATAAAATTTAGTTAAAATTAAATCCGCCATAAAAACACTTTCGCTTGCCAGCAATATTACCGCGCGCGCCATAGGTTTTCCATCGCTGGCCTTTGCAATAAACCTAAAGTAAGAAAGCGCAAAGTAATAAATAATAATACACCCAAGGTGACAGCGCGGCTTAAGCGTTGGACTATCACGCCGTGGGTCTCAGGTTCGAATCCTGGGTCTGGCAAGTACACATATTGTTTTTCAATTTGTGTGTGAGTTAGGGTATGGACCTAATAGGTTGAGCAAGTGGCTGACATCCATTTCTCGTAAAAACAAAATCTGTTAATACAAACCTCTACTCTGTGGAGGCCCATATGATCCTATTAGGATCGGACATAGTCGAAAAAAAAACGAATTCTGTTTAAAAACCTTTATCCGCGGTGACTGGCTTTCACATGTATATCTTAACTCCCCTTTGCTCCAATTGTATCCGGTCACCGGCCGGTGGTCGTAACAACGTCTTCTCATTCTCAAATGAACCGATACTAATAAAATAATGAACGTTATGTTTGACAGGTCGGGACAAACAATTCATCACGTCTCTCCCGGACGTGGAGAGGATAGCTTGGATGTGGTGCATATTTTTTGCGTTCCTGGTGCCAGAAATCGGAACATTGATAAGATCTATTAGAATATGTTTCTTCAAAAGTTGGAAAAAGCCCACCTACGATCAGTGCATCATCGTAAGTTTCTCAGTACCAATACAATAATTTATTTATATTTTAACGACGTCATCGAAATAAAATAGACGACGCCTAATGAAATGTGGTCTATGCCTATCAGGTGTTTTTCACGGAAACCCTCCACACGGCGGGGCTGGCGATCCTGTTCTACGTGATCCTCCCCGAGCTGGACGTGGTGAAAGGGGCCATGCTGACCAACTGCATGTGCTTCGTCCCCGGCTTGCTGGGTTTGCTCTCCAGGAACTCCAAGGAGTCGAAGAGATTCGCCAAAGTGATCGTGGATCTAGTGGCCATCGCGGCGCAGGTCACGGGCTTCGTGGTGTGGCCACTGCTCGAAGGCAAAGCTTCGCTGTGGCTCATTCCCGTGGCGTCGTTCTGCGTTTCACTCGGATGGTGGGAAAATTACGTCTCAAAGCAGAGTCCCCTAGGTACATATATATTTACTTTCCTATTACTTACTACTTATTACACTATGCAGATTTCAATGAATATACCTATACTGGAACAGTGGCATGGTATTTAATTGCCGACTGCTGGAAAGAAGTAATATTATGAATAACTTCAAGAACACACACAATAGCAATCCGGGCGGTGAGTTTTACCGTGTCAGTTACTAATACCGTTTCCAATCTTACCGAATTTTCTACTTACCTAAACTATGTAACCACTTGTGGAATGAATTGGATGTGGGTTCAAGTCTTATTCGATACACAAAACTACGATTTTTCCAATAGGTATGTTCCTGAAATTGTTTCAAATTATGTATGTTCAAAAAAGAAGATTGCCCTTTCAAATCGTGTGTTATTTGAATAAAATCATGAATCCAAAATTTAAAGCCTCTTCATTCCATGAATCTAGGTAATATGTGTACTGTGCGAAAACGTCTTTTTGGCTACGCTTCTAGGCGCTGTTGTTTACTAAATGGGAGGAGCTTGAATGGAAGTGCGGTTAAAAATGGGCGGAGCATTTTAGTTCACAGTTTTAACACGTAGCCAAGAAGATGTTTTCGCACTATAAAGTGAAAATAGTAGTAGTATCGCATATTAAGCCAAGAGTTGGAAAATCACCGCTTGCAAGTCAAATGCAGCACGCGTTCTTTCAGATATATTTATGAATATTAACTATTTTAAGCCGGAAAGAATCTTAATTATAGGTTTTTTATTACAAAATGTCCTCTCAATATCAATGACAAACATGTTTTTTTCCATTTGATATTGACACGGGCATTATTTAAGTACCTACTTACAGTGACGTCCCGAAGAGGTATGCAGGTCATACGTTGCACAGGGGCGGCATGCTATAAAGGACGGCGAATGAAGGAACGTATAAAAAGATGACAACTTATCAGAGCAGTTGCGGTTATCCACGAAGTAGACGATGCTGTCAATTCATTAGAAAGTATTGACGTCTTAGTTTAAAAAAATGTCGAAGCATAAAAAATCCTGACAAAATAGGTACCTAACTATTATCGTATTGTAATACATATTGTAATGGCGGTTGCGGGGGAAACTTTTCGACAGAGTGCCTCCAAACCTGTCAGCGTCACATACCTCCGCGCAGAGTAGATTTTATGGAAATGCCCTAATAGAGTGTAGGTACCTATGCCAATTTAATGATTTTTGGTTGTATTTGATTGTGTAAGTGCCGAAAATAAATAATAAAATATGTGAGTGTGTAACCTAACCTAACCTAAAACGATTTTGCAGATAACTTGATACTAAATAATAAATAATTACAAGATAAAAAGAACCATTTATATACCACGTTTTTAAATTTTCTGTTGAATCATATAAACTTGACAATTCTACGTATTAATAATTTAGGACAAATAAGGACAAATAATATATAAATAAAATAAATCATTTTTTTTACTATTTTGCAACAAACAAACAAATATAGAATACTGAAATGTCATTTTGATTTCCATAGTAACCAGCGCTCGAAATGGAAAATTTTACGAACCGGAGCGCTCGATAATTTTACGAAAATATCAACTATATTGTACTATACTACATTAATTGTAAATGTGATTTATAAAAATAAGCGTTATTTTTTTTATTATATGAAATATCTAGCTCAGACGGTCAAATTAATATTTCCACGAGACGGAGAGATAATTTTGTGGATTTTATGAACCGGAACGGCGCTCCGGTGCGTTCCGATCCATTTCGAGCCCTGATAGTAAAGCACGTATATATTAATAATTTAGTTGCTGGAACTACCTCCTTAGCAACCAATAATAGTGGATTGGATTACGGATTTCTTCCGAAATAACTTTTCATACAAAACAGAATTAACTGAAAATGAATTCAATTCTGCTTAAAGATGGCTAAAAGTATTAAAAGAATGCATTGGCATCGTGTTCTGATTTATTATAAAAGTTTCAAATGTCTAGCTAGTCGGGAAGTTAGTTAAAAATCGATCGCAAGATTTGTACTGGATAAACAACCACCGGACAAACAAGAATACGAGCTAAGAAAAACGTGGTAAAATGAAAGAGGAAGGGCGGCACTTTGCTCAGAAATGTCACTGGGTAGGACAGAGAAAAATGCAGTCTGATTTCACAACGATTTAATTAAATAATGCCAACAAAATGATCTTCAACATGGTGTGGGTATTCTTCCTCATCCTCTTTTATTGGTAGTTAGCACTAACTGCGCCATTAATGATCACTTTTTTACAATATATAGAACAAATTTAGGTACATATGAGACAATAATAAAATTATTGTTTAAAATTGAAAAATATTAGTGGATTATTTGTCATACAGATACTGGAATAATTAGCGGCTCCCTGAAAAAAGCTTCAGTGTGCCCAGTTTGAGAAGCACTGGTACATCGTCGATTCTTAAGAATAATAAATTAATAGCGTCAACGTGCGTTTTCACCTTGCAGGTTTCATGAAAGCCCTGGGCCGCGTGAAGGAGGAATTGAGGTACACGAGGTATTTCACTTACATGTTCGTGTCAGTGTGGAAAGTGATGGTGTTCCTGGGGTCGCTGCTTCTCATCCTGTGGATTCAAGGCGACAGCGTCAGCGATTTCTTCGGACTCTTCAAGTCCGGGTTCGGACCCCACATCATCACCATCGATGAGGTTCGGACGCTTGATTTTTAATCTTTCGTTTTTGACGGGTGAAGTTCTGCGACTGAACCGATTATCGTCCGTGTTGCAGATAAAACCCGTGCTGTCGGGGACGGTGCTGCCGGACCTCTCGGACGTGACGAAGACGGGTGACTCGACGGAGATCCCGGCATGGCACAATGCCGCCGTGTATGTCCTGCTCATCCAGATCGGTGCCGCCTATCTCTGCTACGTGTTCGGAAAGTTTGCTTGCAAAATATTGATCCAGGGCTTCAGTTACGCTTTTCCCGTGAATCTCACCATTCCCGTGTCCATATCGCTTCTGATCGCAGCCTGCGGGATCAGAAATGGAGACCCCTGCTTTTTTCACGGAACTATTCCGGATTATCTGTTCTACGAGAGCCCTCCAGGTGACTGATCGTTTATTTTTTTTAAATTTTAAATCCTATGTAACTATTCCACCATGAATTGACAGCTAACAAAATAAAAGAAATATTTATTTATGCGGTCGCAAAGGCCGCTGTGCGAAAAAATAAAAAGGAGACAATTTTCTGTTTCAGTTTACTTCTTGAATGACTTCATCTCGGGGCAGATGGCGTGGGTGTGGCTGCTTTGGCTCCTGTCGCAGACGTGGATCACGCTACACATCTGGACGCCAAAGTGCGAGCGCCTCGCCTCAACTGAGAAACTATTCGTCATTCCCATGTACAACTCCCTGTTGATAGATCAGTCCATGGGATTGAACAGACGGTGCGATGATCAGACTGATGTCAAAACAGAGGTAAACATTTAAAGCGTCGCAATTGAAAAGCCACAGACGTATCCTCTGCAAAATTTGAGGATGATACTGACGTTCCCATGAGGCCAGTGCGATCTCAAACAGTCTGCGATGAGAATAAAATGAAACCGCTATATCCTTTCCAACTTATATATTTATTTATTTAGTTTGACACTTTGCCGCATAGTATCCTACTGCTAGAACCGCTGAAATGCTGTGCAGGATGGTTACAAGTCACCCGGTCTTAATTCTGCAGGTCTTTTAAAATCCAATCCGTAAACACATTTTATGGAGTTTCAGTCTCTGCCGTTGGACGATCGCCATGTTGAAAGTCACTCCCATCAATATATTATGTATCTTTTAGCAAAGTTTACAAGATTGATGATGTTATTTCAGGATTTAGCTGAGATTGAAAAGGAAAGGGTCGACGAGTATTACGAAACGATTTCCGTTCACACTGACGGTTCCAACTCTACCCCCAGGACTGTCAAGTCATCTGACCACATCACCAGGTATCTGCCGGCGTCTATGTGCATACTTTATTATTTGATAATTACTAGAGGAGTATACCTACCTACTTATCTTAAATTATCTACGCCATTTCTGTGGGCAAAGCACAAGTACCCACGGTAAACATGGCTCCCTCATCAATGAAACGGCCCCCCCAGGCCAGGATCTTTGTGCGAACCCACCTAAAAATCTCTAAAGTTAAGGGTAGTATGAATGATGTCCTACAGTAGTGTTTCCCAAATTCTACGCATGAATTATCATGTAAGTAGGTATAAAGAAGTAACGCTCTTGAAGTAAAATATGCATATTTTGACTATTGGAGCAAATTTGCGATGTGTATTTATCTCAATTAGTTGGACGACCCGCCATGCCCCCCCCTCAGGTTTGAGCTCTGTCACCCCTCCTCCTGGCATGACGATGATAGTAATTTTTTTTTTCAGAATCTTTGCATGCTGTACTATGTGGCATGAGACGAAAGAAGAGATGATCGAGTTCTTAAAGTCCATCTTCAGACTGGATGAAGACCAGTGCGCTAGACGCGTTGCGCAGAAGTACCTCAGAGTTGTGGACCCCGATTATTACGAATTCGAAAGTGAGTGCCGAGATGAGAATGCTTTTTCAAAATCAAAAAATTCAGTGGGCGTTGCTCAATCTTTTACCATTATATAACATTTTAGGTTACTGTCGATTATTTACATTTTCTACTGTATTTAGTGCATTTTGTGAACAAGAAAAAAAAATATATTGGCAGAATAAAATTGCTCAAGCAAAATAGTAGAATTAGATGGCCACACAAAATAGAGTCGAGATGTTTCCGTGGTATGACTGCATCAAGGTTGATGGTGATATTGCTATAATTTGATCAAATTGAACCGAATGCATACCGTACGTGTTACAGCTCACATATTTCTGGATGACGCGTTCGAGATCTCGGATCACAGCGATGACGACTCGCAGGTGAACAATTTTGTAAGGAAGCTGATCAATACTATTGACGAGGCCGCCTCTGAGGTGCACCAGACCAACATCCGCATCCGTCCGCCCAAGAAGTTCGCCACGCCTTATGGCGGTCGACTCGATTGGATCTTGCCCGGAAAGACCAAGATGATTTGTCACCTTAAGGACAAGGACAAGATCAGGCATAGGAAGCGGTGGTCACAGGTGTGTTCTCGGACTTTTTCCGTTCTTCAGTATTTTTTGCCGCATTCGACTTCCGTTCGCTTGTAATAACAAATTCGGACTGTCCTTAGGTGGAAATCCCATCTGAAGGTGTGCGAAAACAATATATTATTATATCAATAATAAAACTGGGGTGTCTGTTTGTTTGCTATGTGATAACTCAAAACTACTTAACCGATGTTGATGAAGCTTTTCGACTGCCTACATTATTGGTACCAATTTAGTTGGCTTTTTGTGGCCTTTTATCTCGATGCTTAATAATACAATTATTGCAACAATAATATGATATGAGTCGCAGATAAAGTAATAGTAGGTACCTAATAAATACAACTCAGTCTATATTATATTGTGTCCGTTGTGTATTATAAGTTTCTCTTGTTCTTTCCATATTCCATGTGAACAAAGTCGTGGGCGTACCAACTAAATATTTTGGCAAATCATTAGGCATATCTGAATTTATTGTTATATATTATGATTCTGAAATATTAGTTAGATATAATCCAATAATAATAAAATTGTTCACCACCTTGGTATTTTATGGGGTTCCAATCGGGCCATAAAATATACCTACGCCTAAACTGAATATCAATCAAAGTAGATGATAATTATTATGGAAATTTAAAATTTTGGCCGCCATCTTGGTATTTGCCAAATATATAAATAGTTTAATTTCAAATTAGTTTTCAGCATCATAAAATACATGTCTAAACTGAAAATCATTCAAACCAGATGATAACTATGGGAAAATTTTTAATTTTGGTCGATATCTTATTTTGTCTGTCATTGCATTTATGAAGAATATCTATATAGCTTGGTATGTGAGCGGCATTGGCCTTGGTCACGCAATCCGTTGCTGACCTTAGCCACCTCCCAAAAGAGGTTTCTTAAAAGATTAAGCAATAAATGATTTTTATCCTTACGCTCAAATTATTAGACCTCGGATCCAAACACCCGTTAAAAAAATAAGCTGTGAATTGCCCTAAAAAGTTTGATTAAATATTACTGAGATCGAACGCATCACTGAAAATAATAATAATGTGTTTGGGGCAGGTGATGTATATGTACTATCTGCTGGGACACCGGTTGATGGAGCTGCCCATTTCAGTGGACCGCAAAGAGGTGATGGCGGAAAACACTTTCTTGCTCACTCTCGACGGGGACATTGACTTCCAGCCCAACGCCGTGCAGCTACTCGTGGATCTCATGAAGAAGAATAAAAACCTGGGCGCCGCCTGCGGCCGCATCCATCCCATCGGCTCAGGTACCAGTTCCCTTTACTCTCCCGTTCTTTCATCTGATACTGTTTAATACGAAAATCATCATCCGTCATTGAAAATATCCATAGTGAGGCCGGCTAATGTGAGATGTTTGTTTTGAAAGGTCCCATGGTGTGGTACCAGATGTTCGAGTACGCCATCGGCCATTGGCTGCAGAAGGCCACGGAGCACATGATCGGCTGCGTACTGTGTAGTCCGGGATGCTTCTCCCTCTTCCGAGGCAAGGCGCTCATGGACGACAACGTCATGAAGAAGTACACCACACGCTCCGATGAAGCCCGTCATTACGTGCAGTACGATCAAGGTTCGGCCTCCATCATATTGTGAATCATTATTATCACTAGAAAATCTTTTTGATTAATTTGATAATTTTATTATACCTATGGAGGTACCTACCTATATGACGTGTTAAATAATCACCACAAATTTAATTTTTTTAGTGGAACTCGAACCAACATCCATTGGATTCTGGTCAACGTGCTTTACCAATTAAGCCAGACGTCTCATACTTAATTATGGTGAAACTAACTAATAGCTGTGTGACTGAACTGTTATTACGTGGAATCCAATAGATTTGATTTCTTTTATTTTGTTAACTGTCAATTCATGGTGGAACTGCATTGTATTGTTGTTTTTATTTAATAAAATGCAATTTTTTGTTGTACTTATTCCACTTTTAATTAAGAGATTAGGACCGGTTTCGTCCGCCTCAGAGGGACATTTTCAACAGTTGAAAATGTCCCTCTGAGGCGGACGAAACCGGTCCTAATCTCTTAATTAAAAGTGGAATAAGTACAACAAAAAATTGCATTTTATTAAATAAAAACAACAATCCAATAGATTTGGTTTAAATCCCGCTCCATACCAATATTTTTTCAAAATTATTTTTCTAATACTTAGATATGTTTTTGAGGTATTATGTATAAAATAATACCTACTAATAAACATGTCACTAATTCATATATCCTTTCTCACTTCCACTAAGGTGTACCAATATAATTATAATATATTTATTCCACTATGACCACTATTTCGACTACGCTTCTAAGTATGATTCTGCATAATGCTCTCAATTCAACTTAAGTGATTAAGTGATTGAGTAGCTTTAAGCAACACTTTACCTTATGCCGCCATCATAATGATGTGATAGTGAGAGTGAGAAAAACAAGTATTGTATTTATTATTATTAGAACGTCTCGGTTGAGGTCAATCATCTCTGCATTCCACTGAAAATTAATTGTTTTATATTTATGTGTACAAATAAATTGTAAAAAATTGGACAACTCCGAAAAATATCCTAGTTATTCTTTTTGAAAATTTATCATCGCTCGATGCTGACACGAATTAGAAACATACGAGATTAACATGACAGACGACCGCATTTCAAAGTCATTCGAAAAAGAAGAAGAAGCTCATCGGTGCTCTGTCACATTTTAAATTAATATTCCCCGTGTTTTGTTGCGATGGCAGGAGAAGACCGTTGGCTTTGCACCCTGATTCTGCAGAGAGGCTATCGAGTAGAATACTCGGCAGCGTCGGACGCCTACACGCACTGTCCCGAGGGCTTCAACGAGTTCTACAACCAGAGGCGTCGGTGGGTGCCATCCACCATGGCCAACATCTTTGACCTGCTCACCGATTACAAGAAGACCGTTCAGATCAACGACAACATATCCATGCCTTACATATCCTACTTGGTGAGTGTTAATTTTTTATCATAGCCAATGTCATTCGGGCACTTTTTGCTAAAGAATAAGATACAATATAAGTCATTCGGTGTTATTCACCGAGATGTTTCAGATATTATGCTAGTAATAAAGTAGCTTTAAAAGTACCTGAGAAATTGCAGTAAAATCCTCAAAATTATGGCAATAATAATCAAAAATATCTCCTCCACCTGATTCGATCAGTTGGCTGACGTTATTTCTGTGTAAACATAAATCGACTATGCTCTTGTATGCTTTAGCAACTAATCCTTTGGTCATTTCTTAGGTTATTTTGGTACAGTGTAGGAGTAGGTAGATAATTGAAATGCGATCATTTGAATTTATGAACAAAATAAATAATGAATAAAATGTTATTTTCACAGATGATGTTGATGGGTGGTACGATTCTGGGTCCCGGAACTATATTCCTTATGTTGGTGGGGGCGTTCGTAGCTGCCTTCAAAATCGACAACTGGACTTCTTTCGAATACAACATTATCCCTATATTGTTCTTCATGTTGGTTTGTTTCACATGCAAATCCAACATACAGGTATAATATTCTCTTTTGCAACTAGGAAAGCATTATTTTCACAGCTCTACTGTTTTTAATGAACGCCTCTTTTGTTCTTGTATTCAGTGTTTCCTTAGAGATGCATTTGAAGAGATCGCCCAATGAATTGATTGCTGCACATGGATCAATGGAGTTAAAAACCTAAATATTATTTATGAATTGAAAAATAAATTGGCACGTGTTATTTTTTCCAGTATAAAGATCTATTTGTAAAAGTATAGTTATGAAGGATTGTGTTTAGAAAATTTATGCAGAGTTCAAAGTGGCCCATTTATATTGACAAGTCAAATATAAGAAATTAACTTACTGAACAATAAAAAATATTAACTTCTCACATTAATTATTAAAAAATATTGTATTCTATGCCTAAATAATATACAATATATTATAAAAGACCTGTAAACTTGAAATTGCAAGTATCACACTTATTATTGACTGTGGACTTTACATCTAAACGACTATACATATTATATTATAATATAATATGTTGGGGGGGTATGCGCTATATATTTTTTCTGCCTTTGGGGTATATTTTTGAAAAGTTTGGAGACCACTGATCTAGCTACTCTATCAACTATTATTAACGATAATGGCTCTTTTCATGACTATCTATATTATCATACAATTTATTTTTGCAGAGCTTTAAATTAAAGGAAACATTGACTGTCATCGCTTTACTTTATATAAGTCTTTGATGTATAACTTTACTGTGTTATAAATTGATGTCTGTCAAAACTGTCATTTGTTTTATTGCATATTGTAGGGCTTTATATTTAACTTACGCTTGGAAAAATCTTCTTACTACTTCAGTCAGTGCTCAAAACCTTGAGAATGAGAAAAATCGGTTTTGGACGCGGTGACAGATCCGACGGGATGATCATGAAAATGAAACTATCTGTTGCTTTTGTGTCAGTGTTTTGTCTGTGTTTTTGTCCGTGTCCATATTGTGAGCGTGCATATCCATTGTCTGTCCGCAGCTTTTGATCGCGCAGATCCTGTCGACCGGTTATGCCATGATAATGATGGCCGTGATCGTGGGTACGGCTCTGCAGCTAGGCGAGGACGGTATCGGCTCCCCGTCAGCCATCTTCCTTATCGCGCTGACGGGCTCTTTCCTCATAGCAGCCTGCCTGCATCCTCAGGAGTTCTGGTGCATCGTCCCCGGAATCATATACCTCCTCTCCATCCCCTCCATGTATTTGCTGCTTATCCTGTACTCCATCATCAACCTGAATATTGTGTCGTGGGGCACGCGCGAAGTGGCCGCCAAGAAGACTAAAAAGGTGAATGTCACTCTCCTGTGGTGCCTCCAACGATTATTTATATTACCTACGGTGGTGGAATGATTTTTTATTATTTTTATATTCATTATTCCCCGTTGCTGTCTCATAATCAATTTATCGCTTAGTATATTTCAGGTGAGGGTGCATGTTTAAATAATATTATCATAATATCTGTGAAACAAGTTAAACAATAAAGGTATGATTTATAGCTTATGCGTAAATCACATACTAATTGCGAATGGACATTTTCCACCTGCTTCGATTGTGCCCGAGCATAAACGGTCGCATTTGAATGTACGCATCCAATAGGATTATGTTTTAAGTGCACAAATCATGTAAGCAAAGTCATACCTCAATTAGTTATCAAAGAATCATAGCCGACCGGAATTCAGGTCAACGTCAATTCAAGTCAAACTGGCCTGCTGCGGAGATCGGGGTCATGTTAATTAGTTTTCTACCGAAATTGCTGAAGGCGGAATGGCCGTCGACCACATTTGACATTGACCGCTCGACGAGTGTACTGTGGAGAGTCAATAGAATATTGACAAACCCGGTGAGGCACTCTCAGGGCAAATCTGTCTTTAGATATTTTGAAAAATTGTTTTCTCGTTCGGCAGCTGTTCTTCGCCCGCCTGATATCGGCCATGTACGGACTGGTGATGGTGGCCGTGCTGGTGGCCCTGACCATCCAGATCTGGACGGACGGCCCGCTCGCCCCCTCCTCTCTTTTCCTTTTCATAGTCATCCTGGAGATGGTGATAGCGGCGTTCATGCACCCCCAGGAGCTGTACTGCCTCCCGGCCATCTTGGTGTACTACATAACCATTCCCAGCATGTACCTCCTCTTGATCATCTTTTCGCTCTTTAACATGAACAACGTCACGTGGGGCACGAGGGAGACCATTGCAAAAGTCAGAGCTAAGAAAGTGGAGGAACCCAAAGTACGTATCGTCCGACTGTTACTAACTGCAGTGTGTAAATATTAAATTCGGGAGCCTCACCCTTCCCTTCCCATGTTAGGCGTACGAGGTCCGATCGATGTTCGGTTAGCGCCGGCGATTCATGATAATTTTGTACATTATTTAACCGCTTATTGGCAGGGATGGATTAATATCCAAAATTAATATACATTAACCGATTAACCCATATTAACCTTTATGTCTAACAGTGCCGAGGGGTGGAGGTAGGCTGTTAAGATTCTACATAAATAGTGCACACTAAACTTTGACAGTTATACTTATTTGTTTGCATTGAACTAAGAATACAATTTGCAGATGGTGGTGGTTAGTTTTTAAAATTCAATCAAACTATGCCTAATCCAAACCATTATAGTTTAGGTATGCTATCGGCGATCCAACAAAAATAGCACACCCTTTTTCAGACATACTTATTTATTTTTGTTTAATTAAGAATATGTAATAATATGACAGATGGTATCGGTTGGTTATTTTAAATTCATTAAGCTCTGCCTAATCAAACCATAATCGATAAACAATTTTCTTCCATCTACAAAATATCTAAAATTATAGTATGGTTTAATGGCATAATTTTAGACATTTTATAGATAAACAAATATTTTTTCAATGAAAACAAATACGTTTGACTGACAAAGTTTAGTGTGCACTATTTATGTCAGATCTTGACGGCTTACCTCCACCCTTCGCCACTGATGACCAACACTAAATTTAAAGGGTCATTCTTCACTGTCTTAGCAACACCATGTATCTTCCAGGCATCAAGTATTACAAATCTATTGACCACTTTATTTTCTATAGAACTTAAAAATATGTAAATGGTACCTACTCTTTTGCGTATTTTTACATTACATTTAAAATTTATAGCTCATCATTTTTATAATAGATGACAAACAGTCCTGTTTTCAAATTTGACCAAAAATGATTTTGAATGAAGTACAGTGAAGATGAAAGAGCATTTTTTCAATATTAGAAAACAACAATTAAATTATACAGCATGAAAACATCATGCATATAAAACATGTTTTGTTTTTAGATAGAAATGTTTTCAAGAGCATTTATTTTTATTGATAATGAATGAGTATGACAATCAAATTAATATTAAAACGAAATAGTACTTACCTACATACTATTATATCAATAATTTAATACCTAATGATAAAATATGGTACATCGTAATAGATGTTTGGGTTGTCACTGTGTGTTCTTCCTAATTCTATACTCGACGTTTCGAGGATGTACCAGCCGACAAATTATAAAGATTTGTGTGTGAGTCAGGGTATGGACCTAATAGGCTGAGCAAGTGGCTGACATCCATTTCTCGTAAAAACAAAAATCTGTTAATACAAACCTCTACTCTGTGGAGGCCCATATGATCCTATTAGGATCGGACATGGTCGGAAAAATATGTCAGTTTATAAATTGTTTCCATAAGTAGTTAGTTAACTCAGATTAAAACTGAGTTTATAATTAATTTGTGTTTATTAAATACACTTACTTAAATACAAATACAATAATATTATCTCTAAAAAATATGTTATTAATTGCTTTTCTTTTTAAATTTCAATCTAATTCACTGTGAACGGCATCTTTGCTGTTGAAATAAACTTTTCATACTGTTTTAATAGGTACAGTAATTTCTCAGTAATCCGCCACCCCAAAAACCAGACGAGTGTCCGATTAGTGAAAGCGGCCGATTATACTGCATACCTACATACTAAATTATGGTCAAAATTAAGTATTTCGTAAAAATAGTTTTTTTGAGAAATTTGTACTAGCAAATTACGGTTTTATTTATAATCAGAAACAAGTATTTACTAAATTATACATATTTATAAACTAAGTTTATTAATAAATCCGATTCTGTGCCAAAGCAAATATGTTCGCAGATATGGCGAGGCGTACAGGGCCGGCCATACAAAAAACACGAACACGAATGCATATGATTGGTAACTGTATAAAGATAAACTTTCAGTATACTCATTTAAAAAAAAAATGAATAAAGTTTTATTATTGCTAAAAAATTCGCGGCCTCTCACCTACCGCCATACAAAACCTCCCGGCACAGATCAGGTTAACAAATCAGTTGACACAACCAGTTAGGATTCCTGGCTTTCCCTATGTCTAAAAGCTTCTTTGGGCACTTTTTTCCCTGGTACATTACTGAATTATAGAGCTTGATTTTGTGGTTTCAGCTAGTAAAATAGCGGATTATAGTAGTTGTCGGATAATCAAGCAGCGGATTACTCGGAGTGTACTGTATAATATGTTTTTCCAACCTCGGATTTCTCATAATGAATAATTTTCTTTTTAACATGCAAAATTATTAAGAAAAAAATAGTTTTTAAACTAAATAGTTCAGGAGTAAAACGATATCATTAAAAGCATCATTGGGGCCATTGGGGTCATCAGAGCATTCTACCCTGTTAGAAAAGTTCTGAAATTGACCTGCGACTAACCAAGCCATAGGTAATTCTTTGGTTCAGTTACAGTAGTTATAATATTCACATTAATCTAAACAATGCAGTAAAAACTTTATAAACTGACGGATGTGATGGTCTTTACAAAAATCGACAATTAAAATATAGCCTTATAATAATGCTAATAGACAGAACTATAAAAATGGCAATTGAAATTTGGCAGGAAATGGAAAAAGAAAAGGTGGATGTGGAGCAGGCCAAGAAAAAGGCCAAGAACAAATCATTGCTGAGCTTCCTGCAGGCAGGCCAGAGCGACAACTCTGACGATAAGGGCTCTCTCGAGTTCTCCTTTGCCGGACTCTTTAAGTGCATGTTCTGCACGCACAGTTCGGGAGGGGAGGACCGCGCCCACCTCCTTCACATCTCTGATTCGCTCAGTCAGCTCACCAAGAAATTGGACAGCGTCGAAAGGTCAGCGTTCTATTCTCATATTATATCGTTGCATGCACATTTTACTGCCATGCCAATAATTAGTACATCTAATAGCAGCGTTCGACTTCCACTTGCATGAAGTTGAGTTTAGGTCAGTGACTTTTATAAATTCCTAAGATAGGGTCTATTTAGCTCTTTCTGTGTATTTCTACACTATATTATAATTATAATATATTTTTTTATCACCCTGTTTTTTATGTGGGTAAGTATAATATATTTATATTAAATAATATTAAGTCGCTGTTTTCATTGTTTCTTTATATTTTTAATGTCATGTTGTGAACTTCTCAAACTTATAATTTGTCATGTTAGCTCATGTTGAAAAATGATTTGAATTAAAATTTTGTTAAGATTTCAGTTAGCGTAGTGTCGGTGTCGATTTTGATGTCTCATATATAGAAATCAGCGAGGTCATCTGCAAGATTCATTTAGCAATGCGAAATTATTGAGAACGGTGACATTTCAGATGTCTGGACTCAAACGGGATGGTGCCGGTGACGAACCGACGTCGGTCGACTATGGGCGGAGTGAACAATGCGCATCATCACGGAATGGCCCAGGTGACCGAGGAACAGGAAAATGACGATTTGTCCGAAAATGAAACCGTCTCCACCAATCCTAAGGTCACAAATTTATTTTCATATAATTTCTGATCCACTGTCAATTTGAAACATTTCCTTGCACTTCCAATTTTATCATTTATCCCAGGGGTGCCCAGCCCATTGGCAATAAGCCCATATTACTAGGCCACACATAAAAAAAATGAAACAAAGAAATATTTTATTACCTTATAATTAATGTGACACTTGTTTTTGTATATTTTTTGATGTCTTTTTCATATTGACTGGCAATTCAGCCAACGGGCATCGCAGTTGATTGGTCATGTTTTCATCGAGCAACTTGCTGTGACACTTCGTTTTTTCTACATTTAATTTCGAAAAGAACGATTCGCAGCGATATGTAGTCCCAAATGCTGCTGTAATGCACATTGCCAGTCTTTTAATTTTGGAAATTTATCTTCGAGGATATATTTCTGATAAAATTCAAGCTTATTCCCTTCGAACATGCACTTTAACTCTATGCTCGATTGCAGTTCAATTAGCTCCATTTGTAAATTTGGAGGCGTTGATTCTATCTCCACGTTAAATGGAGTTAAGTATATTTTGAAAATTTCCTCATACTTTTGCATAAATGCGAATCTGGTATTGAATTCTTTAATTAATTTTGTGACTTCATTAGAATATTTAAAAAAAAGCTTTACCATCACTGTTAAGTACGGAGTGTGTGGAGCCGGCAGAAGCATAAAAACAGGTACTAGCACGCAGCACAACACGATAGTTCTAATTTCACAAAATATAATATAAATGTGGTAAATTTATGAGTTTTTTTTTATTGTATGAATACCAAAATTCAAAATATAGAAACTGAAAACTTCAATTGGGTCTTGGGCCGCGGGTTGGGCATGCCTGGTTCATCTGCTCATCCGCACATTTGCATACTTGCATACTATGGTGTGAGTGAAAGAAAATTTACGCATTGGCGGAAATTAAGGATTAATCGGGGTGAAGAGGGCGGGGGGGAGAAAATGTTATCGATGAGGCCGGAGGTACCGAGAGCAGTATGACATTAACAAGAATAATTTTAGTATCTATGTATTTTCTTTGTCACACAGCACACAACAGTAGAGTATCAGAGAATTTAGATTGCAGCTTAATTCTTCAGTGGAAAGGCGAATACGGAAATTAAATTTTATATATTTCTTTTTTTGTCGGAGGAAAAATCTTTTTATGCGTTCCCACATATTTGCATACATGCAGTCTATATAATTATTTTGTCCGGCGAGAGGAATTATCTTTGAGAGCTTCGATAGCTTCTTCGACTTCAGCGAAAGGTCTCGACTTTTAAGCTATGCGATTGGATGTCTCCGCCGAATGTCACCGCTTTACAACGTCACAGAATGCAGTAGCAGCAGTACTTCCAATATGTATGTATCATTACAATATAATTTAACTTTACAGGAAGAGCGCGATCCTCTGGCCAACCCTTACTGGATCGAAGATCCTGAACTGAGGAAGGGAGAAGTGGATTTCCTTTCAGATGCGGAATTACAATTTTGGAAAGACTTACTTCAAAAGTATTTGCACCCCATAGACGAAAATGAAGACGAGCAGGTAAAATTATAATTATTATAGCTTATTTGTGTCGATTGTGAAATTGAATTGATCAAAATATTGGTCAAAGTTACCTATGTAGAATAAGTTAGCTACTATACTATATATATAGATATTGGTAACATGGCCCCCACAAGGGGGGGGACTGACAGGGCTCTAGCCTGGGGGCCCGGTGTGACGGGTAGACCAGTTAAGTGAGATATACACATTCTGATGAATTTGCTCAAGTAGCAAAAAAAGTCTTTCACTTGAAGAATATTACCATTTTAAAAATGTGGCACTGCAATGCAATTTGATGTTGTATCATAATTATTGATATAATTTAATGTTAATTCACATGTAGAATTTTATTTTATAATTATTTTTAGTATACCTATTTCCAGAATAACAAAATGACTATTTATCCAATATGATGAGGGTTGTATGAGGCTACCGCACAAAGGAGTCACAATCAGTGGCTCTGGCTCATAATATGATGTGAGTGCTAATCACTTCAATAATTAAAGTGGATTTGTTTATAAATATAAAAGAAACGCTAAAAATACACAGACTACCCTTAAGTTTACCTCGCGGAACACCATTTGAGGAACACTATCGTAGAACATTACACTCCCCTTAACCTTAGTGATAGGTTGGGAGACCTGCCAAAGATTATGGCCTGGGGGCCTGCTTTGGGATGTGGGGGCCATGGCCATGGTGGTAACACCGATAGATAAATGGGAATACTTACTTGTTGAGAGCATTTACTTATGCTAATTATTACTTCAGTCCCTTTAAAATAGAGATTCGAAAGACTATTTAGTACCTATTGAGTAAGTAAAAATAATATGTGGATTTCATAATATACATTCGATTGCTCTCATTATTGAGTGCATATTTCGACAGAATTCTGTTCGATATGGTTGATAAAATAACACCAAATTACATGTCGAAAATATTATATTTTGTTTTTAATATTAATATATTGTAATATTTAAATCTTTAGCAACAAAAAACAGTTGCTGAATAATTGGGTGCAATTTTAAGGCCTAACTCAGAAACAAGGCTAGGGCTATTGATTCAAGTAACATCCAACCTTTTTGGGATTACCTGGACTATTTAACGGGCTTACATTCTACAAGTAAAATATTAAGTGCCACTTGCTCAACCTAGTATGTCGATGCTCTGGGCCTGAGCACACATTAAAATGGGTGAGCTGAGCTATCAGTCAGTGTTACTAGTCGAAGCCACCTATTGAATGTTAGTGATTTATTTACGTACTTGTTGGCATTTGCCCACTTGTTCAACAGTAAAATACTATTAGGTACATGTTTATATTGTCTATAACAAAAAAATGTTTCCTTTACTCACTGGCAATGTGACCTCTATCCAAAAGATGTTAAATCGTCTTCCAGGTGGAGCCTTCTGTGATTTTTCGATAAAAATCGCTAAAGGCAATTTCAGTTTGACGTATGAGCCACTTTTATATGCAAAACTATTCAAAAGTAAAGGTCTTTTTTAGACTTTGTATGAAAATTAGTTGTCCTTGTCTCTTTTTTGCCATCACCGTGATACGTTTAGGCTCCATCTCTATACAAAAAAGTTTTCTTTAACATCTTTGATCTGATTGGATACCTATTACAATATGTTTGCCATTATGAAATCTACTAGTTTGAGTTATATATCCACGACAGGCAGAGGTGCGCAACAATCGTTACGACTGATGGATTTGTCGCAGCTAAGAAGGCAGCTAATATTCATAATATTATTCATACTGTTGTATTATGTGTTATAATATTTAACCCGCATATTGCTCCTGATTTTAGAAACGTATTGCTAAAGATTTGAAAGACTTGCGTGACAGATCCGTATTCGGCTTCTTTATGCTGAACGCGCTCTTCGTGCTTATCGTATTCCTACTGCAGCTCAACAAGGACCTCCTTCACATCAAGTGGCCTTTCGGAGTCAAAACTAATATTACGTACGACGATAGCTCCCAAGAGGTAAAGTCAGTTTATAACAGCGTGAGGGGTCGGCATTCAAAAAAGACCCTGGACGGATACAGAGCTAAGATCTCGAGTTGCGAGTCACATTGTCACCCAAATCCTGGTCGTTCTTGAATCCTGACTTTTCGTGTGTTTTAATAACTTGTGTTTTTTTGTGCCGTCTTCCAGGCTCGTATTGCGGCAGACTTGAAGGAACTTCGGAATAAGTCTGTTTTCGCATTCTTCATGTTCAATGCATTGTTCGTTTTGATCGTATTTTTACTGCAACTGAATAAAGACCAACTCCACGTGGATTGGCCTCTGGGAATAAAGATCAATATTACTTACATGGAGGAACCCGGCGAGGTACAGTCGTTCGCGGCTGACTCAAATATCTCACTGTTTTATCCTCTTCTTACCTAACGATTTAACTCTAACGAGTCTCTAAAGACAAGACCTGCATCCTTCCGGCACGGTCGCATGCCAATGCAACTGTCGATAACAACTGGGACTGGTTTCTATAATATTTATTATTTGTGCATCCTGACTTGACTCGACTGGACTAACGGGACCCGGTCCCACTTCCCGCGCATCTCCCCTCTTCCTCTTCCTTCTCTCTATGTCATGTCCTGTTTTATAAATAAATCACTCACCCCCATCTACCTCACGGTATAGCGGAGGCTCTTCCCGTTTGGTTATTGTTATATTAATTTTATTTTTATTCTTATTCTTATGCATCCGTGTGGTATATAATACTTTATATGTTGTTTAATAATCCAATTTAATAGTCCATCGAATAGCTAATTTACATACATACTTCAAAATTATAAGGTCGCTAAAAATGAAGCCCAAATGAATGATCAGTTGGGAAAATTTAAATGGCACCTCGGCAAATCGTCAAACATGATAGATGAGGTGAAACCGTTTTCGCTTTGTACCAACTAATAATACCTACACGACTGTGATTAATCCATCTCAATTGTTTTTTAGATACTTAGATATAACATAAAATATGCTCAAGGCTAAATTGCCATTATCCAATATAAAAATAATATAGCAAACAAAAAAAATTTAATTCCTTCAATCGATCACCCAGTCTGTCTTTGTTGATGGATCAGTAATCATCAGGGCTTTATTGAATATATTGGGAGATGTTTAATTCAAGCCATTCAGCAATATTAATGAAATTTGATAAAGACTTCAGTCGTATGACTATTAATTAATACTGTCGTTATTACGCAGGGTGCAGGTGACTAAATTGGTAAGGCACATTGACCGGATTCCAATGGATGTGGGGTTAAGCCCCATATTTCCGCACCATATTTTTTTCAAGATTCTATCTAATAGATATATTTCTGAGGTGTTTTCGAATTAGGCATAATAAGTAGGTATCCTAAATGAAATGTTCAATATCAATACAATAGGGCAGAGGTTCCCAACCTTGTTTATGTCAGGAGCACATTTATAGGCAAAAGTGTAATGGCTGGCACAATTTTTTTGCAGTGAAACTTACATAACGTAGATAGAGAATAGGTTCTAATTATAAAAATAAATATTAGTAAGATTTTTTTAATAATCCCTATTCAATTACCATCTAATGATGTTGTAAGCATTATTGAACATAATAAAACAGATTAAGTTGCTTGTTCAACCATACATTGATGATAAATTTCATATAATATCCAATCGACAAACACAAAAGATCAATTGAAATTATTTTTATTCATCGATTTAAAATTCTAAAACAAGAATTATTTTTTTGGTGTTTTTAAATTATAAATTGTACAAATGAGTCTGTGGTCACATGAAAAAGTGCTCGCGGGCACAGGGTTGGGAATCCCTGCAATAGGGTGTTGTCGAGATTTTTTCTTCTGTGTTGAAAAATGTATTTTTTTGGCAATGTACCAAACTAATTATTATATTATAATAATATAGTGATTATTATTCTCAAAATGACTTATTTAATCAGCAGGATCTAGAAAGAAAGTTAAACAATTGCAGGCATTTTTTCTGTCTGCGGTCTGTCACTTGTTTTCACTATGCGAATTTAGAATAATAAAAAATTTTACCCGACATATTCTTAAAAAAAAGAAAATGGCTGTAGAATGTTATAATTTAATCCTACATAAAAATAACTAAAATTATAGAATCATAATATTATATTTTCATTACCTAATTTGATATTTATTTTAATGTATTCAATTTTATAAGATGATAATTATTGATAGTCATTGTCTTGCTACATAATAATTTATCTATCTACTCTATAATTCAAAATTCAAATTCGAATCTAACATCTCCTCGATTATCATAATGCTTTGATGCTTTGATACACTTCGATTTAGAGTCAATGTGTCAGGTGGACAAAAATATCAAGGTGTTAATTAAATGTAGGTACATGAAAAACAAATACATATAAGTATTGCCTACAGTGATATCATATCACCGCATTTCAATCGAATCAAATATCTCCTCGCATATCATATTGGCCGGATACTCTTTTATTTAGTGTGAATGTATCCGCTGCTAAAATATAAAATATCCCGGAGGTAAATTGTTTCCCGAGAAATAAAAAACTATTACTATTATTATTCTAATATAGAACATTAGAAATAAATGCATTTGGCACTTCCTTACACTTATGCGAAGCGATACTTTGTGATTTAGTGTTTAAGTAGGTATTATTTAGGTTGAGGTCGGACAGGAAAAGTAAATCAAACAAATAAACTTTGTGTTTTTTATACATAATCATAATATATCGATATCGGGTCGGGGCTGAGCAAGAAAAGTAAATCGAGCAAACACAGTACTTTGACTTTTATAATAAATAATAATACATATAGATAGATAGTAATACCCACTATGTAAAGTCATCAGTCACTCATAAATATACATTAATTGTATATTGCTTGCGATATTGCAATAGCTTAGGTATTCATATTCCTTTATATAAGCAGTCTCGATATTCTTGTTTAACTGTGGGATTACATGTTAGAAGTGAGACTTGTCGAATACCTCATTTCATATCATTTCATATCCTTATGTTTTTTTATGGCACTATGTCATCCTTATTTTGGCATTGATTATTGTCAAACCTCCCAACATTCACATCGTTATCCTGCATTATATCGTATCACTCTAATATGAGATCAATACGTATGAGCCAGAGTTTCAACTTTGCTCCTCCCCACTCCACCAGTTGATCGCAAAAGCCACTAATGTACGACTTTTTATTACACGAATTGACAACTTTACTTGCAACATTACAAAAAAAATCACTCTCCGATGTGTCCGGTTGGGTTCGTTCGACATAAACGTTTCACACAATTATTCACTGATGACTGCCGACTGTGGAATAAAGTCTTCATGGACCGGAGTCAAAGTCAAAGCCAAACATGTGTGGTATTCTAAAGCCTGCCGCAGTCTGTGCAATATATTTATTTAGATCTATGTAGGTACTTACAGCGCATTAGTTATAGTTATAGTTAGGTATTAAATGTTTTTGTTTTCATTTCTTTCAAGTCTTTCACAGAAAAAGCATTATTTTTATAAATAATACACAATATATTTATTATATACCTATATTATGTAATTTATGATTTATCATTACTGTCTTTTTAGAATAATCAAAATATTGGTTCAGGGATCAATTTTGGGTTGTGTTTAATATCTTTTTCACTACCAAATATTACACTAAAGATTCCTTTTGCAACTGTAAAACATTCTGACCCTTCAGGAATTCGGAGAATACTTTTTATACAAACCACATTTCTATAAATGTGTTTTAATGGGAGACTTTTTTATATTATTTGATGGACTCGACATATTTCACTTCCCATTATTGTACCGTAATATGTATCTGAAATCTGAAAGAGAGATCATTTTGTGAATCGCGTGCCGTATTCAAATAAATATAGAGTAATATTTTAACTCTGCTTAATCCTAAAATATTTGTATATCATTTGTATGGGAGTAAACACAATTAAAAATATTTATAATGTAATTATACCTTACGGGGTGGGGTATACTTCTTTAGCAGAGTGATGTGTTCAAGAGACACAGTTAAAAGTCTACTTGCCTCTAAAAGTTTCCTCCGAAATGTTTATGATTGAACGGAGACAGTCCACCGTCTACCGTTTTGATAATTAATATGGTGACGGATATTCTTCAGTGGTGGAGATAAACTTGTCACATACCGATACCAATGTGTATTATGTATCATACACACAGCACAATATTTTATATTATTTTTCAATTAATTTTACCATTTAAATAAAAATAAATGATATAATAGAAGAGGGAGGCCGGAGGACTTTGCATTAAACGATTTGTGGATTTCAGGTGAACGTATCGAAAGAGTTTCTGCAGTTGGAACCTATCGGGTTGGTGTTCGTCGTCTTCTTCGCTTTGATTTTGGTCATTCAATTCACCGCCATGCTGTTCCATCGATTCGGCACCCTTTCGCACATATTAGCCTCCACGGAACTAAACTGGTATTGTTCAAAGAAGGTACAAACAATTCATTAAATTTACTCGTCACCTCATTTAGATAGTATTGTGTCCGCTTCTGATGAAATAACATATTTGCATGAACGCCAGAATGCGGGAGAACTTTATAACTCTAATATGAAGATAGCTCGACTCGTACATCGACGAGAGGAGGGAAAAGAGAATATTATTCTAGATCAGTGGTTCTCACGTGAAATGTGGCCACACAATTGACATAGACAGTTCTATGGATACGTCTGGTGGCTGCACCAAATTTCACTTTTGTTGTGATTGAAAAAATTAAAGCTAAATTTTTCAAGTCAAGTGTATTCAACCAATTTCATAATTTTTTTTAAAAATTATGAAATATTATTCTGTATAGCGCTGATGGCCCCGTAGCAAAATTCTCTGGTGGCTGCAGATGAGAATCATTGTTCTAGATTCAGATTCACATGTCGATCAAATGACATGTAAATTTCACGTGTATAGCGGAATACGAGCCGTGACTCTCGAATTTCCACTAATAAATAATAATAAATTGAATTGAACTTCTAATCATAAATTGCAGTAGAAATTTGATGAATTGAAATCCTCGGTCTTCAGAGCTTAGAAATTTGCATGTTTTATAATATTATGGGTAACATCATCTCTAAAATTGGATAAACCTTTTCAGGCCGAAGATTTATCTCAAGACGCGTTGATCGATAAAAACGCAGTGGCCATCGTGAAGCATTTGCAAAAGTTGAACGGCATCGACGACGATTACGAAAATGACTCGGGTTCGGGTCCCGACAGAGTGGGGCGGCGAAGGACCGTCCACAATTTGGAGAAAGCTCGTCAGAAGAAACGGCACATTGGAACTCTTGACGTGGCCTTCAAAAAGAGATTTTTCAGCATGAACGCAAACGATGAACCAGGTGAATAATATCTTACGTTTACCAAAATTATTACAATCGTATTGATAAAATTAATCATCCATTAATCACTATGCGGCTGTCTTATTGAAGCTAATATTTTTTGAGAGAAAGTGTGGCACCTCTGATAATATTTTATTATTTTGTTATTTAAAGGTACTCCAGTTTTGAATCGGAAGATGACGATGAGGCGAGAGACGATGAGGGCGCTCGAGACTCGCCGGAACTCCGTCATGGCCGAGAAGAGGAAATCGCAAATGCAAACGCTGGGCGCCAATAACGAATACGGAATGACGGGGGTACATAACATTTTGATTCTTCTGTATCACAATAGCTGATATTATTCAATAGGGAAAAGTAAACCAGAGATAGTATTTAATAGGTGAAACTATTACTCTCCTGCCACTGCCACTGCCACTGCCACTATTCATAATTACATATTGACATTCAATTGAATGAGTGATATTATTTATTTTACGCGCTTACATGAACTCTTCTTTTCGCACGCCGTGTTTCCCAAACTTAACATAGTCACAACCGGTATGTAAGCCTACCTATAGAAATTTTTCAACATATGATTTTTACAGATGGTTGTTTACCTACTTATTTACCACATTATGTATCGATTTTACTTTACATGTGTCCAAAAATCAAAATTCTTAGTTGAAAATTTATAAATAAATCAGTTCACACGAGTAGGCATTTCAAATTCAAAGGTTTTTTGGATAATCTTTAATTACAAGACACAAGACATAACCTAACCTTACCGAACCGATCATCGTTATCATCGTTCTTCAAACCCTACCGCAAATAACTGTCAGAATACTTCCGGAGCCATTGAGATATTTTTTTTAAGTGAAACGTTTTTTAAATCCTGTCAACATCCTGTGATGAAAAAACTCTCATAAGTGATGCTGTGATAGTTAGAATTTTGGACTTTGCACTTTAACACCATTGCGGCACTCCAGGTTCAAATATCGGTTGAGCATCTTTATATTCTATACTATCTTTGGATATTTTAAAAATAATATATATTTATATATTCACGGTTTACTTGACAAATGAAATAAAAATTTCATGCAGCCGGCGATCTTGAACTCGAGACTTTCCGATTAACAAGTCCGCATGCAACCATTATGCTATTTGAGTCATTAGTTTTATTGTTGACGCAAACCAATCTAACAAGTTTTTCAAATAGGATCTAAAAACCCACGGCCAACATTCCGCAAGCCGGAATGAAGTTATTTTAACTCTTTCCTATTAATTTAGTGTATTTACTTAACAGAAAATTATTCTTTGTGGGAAAACCTCACACGTTTTTTTTTTTAATACAAATTAATTATATGCTATGCTTTAATCCGAGTTAGGCGTTTTACTAATCAACAAATTTTTAAGGTATTCATAGGTATCCAATAAGTAAGGTGAATCTTTAAAAACAGAATTAATTATTATTTGTATCTCAGAAATAACAATGCAACAATACATCAGTCATCACAGTTTAAAGGCCTGATGGAGATATTCTTGATAGAAATTAATTATATGAAAAAATGATATTGTTTTCATTGAACTGAATATTGCTTTTCGGTATATAAAACTATTATTTATATCATATAATATCATGTATTAGGCGGCTCTCGTGGTGCAGTGCGTAAGGCACTGGCCTTCTATCCGGGTGCTCTGGGTTCGATCCCGGGCAGGACACAATATATTTATGTGAAATTCTCAAAACCTGGGTGTTTTTGATTGTTCATAATTACTAACAACCACTGACATCTCGTCCAAAGCGCGAGCAAGGAGTGCATTCTACTCCTCGCTCAGTATGGTTATTATCGCCTGTGTAGGGACTTCAGGGATGAACAAATTAAACACCGGAATGATGGTCGAAAACGGCGATATTTATTTTAAATATTACAGTGTTACGATTACATTTTTATATAATTTTTTATTCAATTACACGCGCGCGTCAATTACACTCTTTACTGTTACGATGATAAAAACGATTCTCTTTGTGTTTTTCAAAATGGCTGACCAACCGTTCCTCTCTTCTGCGTGTTGCGCGCATTTGCGCTGTCGACACTGCTTTTTGTAATAATTTAGTGCTGCCAGCGGTCTACAAAATGAAATGTTCCCAGTAACTTTTATTTTTGACAAAGTACCGAATTGCCGGTTTTATTATTCATTTATTCTCGCAATCAACCATTACTATGCGTCGGCTTGATAATGGTTCGGGCCTCTTTAGATCCACAGAGGAGACATCCCCAAATGGGGACCATTCGGCGGTGTAACACCACCTTGTACGAAAAAGCAAGAACATGATTATTAATAATATTAAAACGATAAATATATTATGTATTAAACATGATCAGTTATGATCCAGAATAATTATTATTTCTGCGACCCACCAATGGGAATCACTGAATTGTGATGGTCAATAATATTATTATAATAGCATTGTTTGTGAAACAGTGGATCGTATGTGAAAGGAGAGGAAGAAGGGAGGGCTTCCTCCGCTTAGGTATTGGTGGTCCCTAAATAGAAAGAATACCTAATAATATTGTAATATTTATCCTTTCGTTTGATAAATTCAAACTGTATTTAAATTGAGTTTTCATAATAATTAGCTAAATGTATGAAATCATTATGACGATTAGAAATTTCATGTCTTTCGGCGCCTCTGTCAAAATTCTATCCCCAGCTAATAGGTAAATCTAAAATAGGTCTGACTGTGACTGATTTGAGTATTCAATATTATCAATAGTATCAATGTTTTAAGTCGTTGTCATGTTACAGTGAAACCGTTGACGGGGACCGACGGTTATCAGTCAATAATGTCGTTCATAATTTTCTTTTAAAATTTCCAGTTGAATAATAATATCGGAGTCCCCGTGCGAAGTATGAGAACGTCGAATGCGGGAATATCTGCAAAAGATGTCTTCTCGGATCCAGGCGGCGGTCAACTCAACCGAGGATACGAAGCGGCCCTCGGAGACGACGACAACAATTCCTCCCGCATCCAACCGAGAGCGAGTCAAGTCACTTTCCAAGGAAGATATCAATGATTTTAGAAAAATTTTTAACTCTCAAAATGTGACTTTAAATTAAAAAAGGAATCTTTGAGTAGGTTCTGCAGATGACACTGCCCTAATTATTTTCTACGAGTATCATATAATTTTAATTATCTATTGTGAAAACCTACAACTTTTTTTTTATTTTCATATTTAATTTTTTTTTAAATAATAATTTTTGTACATTATGACTGAGAAGATTCGAAAGTTACAATATCTAGTAAGACCTAGTAATATCTAGTAAGACGTAGTAATATTATTGTGATCACTGAGGATTCATATTAAGAGGAATGTGATATTTTTATGAAAAAGATGTGTTCTTATCTTTTAAAGTGACATTTTATATCATGACTATAATAATTATTGAACAAATAAAATTAATGTAAGTTATGTGTGTATGAATAATAAATTTTAATATAAAACATAAACCACTCGACGTGATTATGTCTTGACCGTTCCCTGCCACCGTAGCTTCCTTCGACAATTTCTTTCCTTCTGCACTCACCGCTGTACATCGCCTGTGTTACACTCTGTACCGCGATTCACATCCGACTCGGCATCTGAGTTTTGACTTTCCGATTGATCCGCTATTGTGAGTGTATAAAAAAATTATAACAATATTGAACTACGTAAGTAATACTACTTTGGTTGTTTATTCAATAATTACATTGAATGTGATATTATTTGATACGGTGAACGTACGTACGCAAAAACCATATGCTCGTTTTTAGGCGACCACCGCGCCCCTTTGATATTCGACTTCGCCCTGTTGATTATTTTATATGATTACATGTTAATTGCATGTTATATACACAAAATATAGTGGAAAACGATGAATAGTAAGTATTTAAAAACACACTGAACCTTTTGAAGTCTTTTAAAATCACGGACGGCTCTTGTATAGGAGCAAAGGGTGCACTGATCTCCCAAATTATTATGTAATAATATGTATGTGTTTTAATAATATAATATAATAATATGTAATAATACCTACATTATGTATTAATTAATTATTGTAAAATATTTATAATTTGTCGCCCGTCCTCTACGCGCATGTACTTTATATATATATAGTAATTTCTGGCGTATTTTTGACTGGCCGCTAAGCTGTGTGTATCCTACGACTTACACTATACATGTATATCTTTCATAGTATTTGTAGAAGGTGCTGTCTCCCCCTACCCGTAGACGTTTTTTTGCACTCTGCAGATGTGAGCTCAGTGAATGTACAATAATTTTACATCGGTTGGTGCAGTGTTCCCTGAGAGCTTCCCATCTTAACCGACAGATGACGCGTTTGACTGGGCACATATTATAATAATAACGTTCACGTGCCTATGAAGCAGGCATAAGTTTCCCGCGCAGTATTTCAAAATACAATTATATTATTCATACGTTATATGAGGTAAATGCTCCATTGTATGATTCCATATAATATTGAATCTATCAAAATATCGATTAGAGTAATATTGTGATCATTAAGTTAGGTATAGCAATCTCGACATACAAATCTTCTTATTCTTCTTCTTCTTCTTCTTTGGCCATATCCGCCCCTTAATTGGAGCATATGGACACCACGCGACGCTTCCAAGAGTCCCTGTCGCTCGCCAGTCTTCTTGTTTCGTTCCAGATCAAACCATCATTCCGTAGTTCTGCCGTATACACTCTGTAGATAGTATTTAGTGGCCTTCCAGGACGCCGGAATCCGATCGGCTTGAAGCACAGGCAAGCCAGGTTGAAGTTCTCTTCTGGTATCCACAGCACGTGGCCGAGCCAGGTCCAAAGTCGCCTCTTCACTTTTAGCTTGATGAGAGGCTGCTTGGTGCGTTCTCTTATCTCCTCGTTGCTCCTAAAGTCACACCCAGTATTCGTTGCGAACATCTGTTTTCGAAGCTCAGTATACGGTTGCTCTGAGCCTTCGTAAGGTGCCATGATTTGCTACCGTAAAGCAGCACCGTCAGAATGCAAGCGTCGAATAGGCGGCATTTGCTTTTGACTGAGTACAATCGTGAGTCCCAGACATTCCGCATCGAGTTGAATGTTGCTCCAGCCATTCCCATTCGGATAACGAGCTCTTTCTGCAAAATGCCATCTCCCGTGATGTGTACCCCCAGGTACTTGAAGCTGTCGACGCTCTCGATGTTTTGTCCATCGCAAATCAGAGGGAAATCTGGATCAGGACAGGTGCTATTACACAAGACGTTGATTTTCTTCGCGTTGATTTTCAAATACCAATTTTATAATTATTTTACACTTCAAAATTGAAGACTAAATAATTTTAATATACCTACAGCAAAGTAAACGTTTGAATTTAAGTAACATAATATATTATACTGTTAACTTTTGCAAAATAATATGTAGGTAGGTACTACAACTTTTTACATAAGTACCTACCTATACTATTATTTTTGATGCTGAATGTCTTTCAAATCAGTCCCATTTGGAGTGCAATTCTGAAGTTGAGGTGTACAAAAGTAGTAGCAAATTTTTAACAGATTGTAACAAGTGATCTCCCGATCTCCCGTTGGAATAGAAATGATCCATAGTATTTATCAAAATGATACAGCGCGTTGTCATCGGCCTTTCGCTGTCAAGGCGAACTATGCGGGCCATGATATTGACAGGAGCCAAGAAGTGAAAGTGGTACAGAAACACGGATGTCTGATACAGTATACTCTTTATTTTGCGAATTATACAGTTATTTTCTAAAGTTGTCTGGCTGGTGCGCGGGGTGTAGAACCCTGGACGCAGGAATGGCAGGTATGGTGTCGTCGCAGTGGTCAGGTAGACGACAAAGGGCGCACACCCGTTCGACCTCCGGTATCCACCAAATGCGGTCTCCGACCACACAGCTAACGATATTTGTGGGGCTGAATCGCACATTCGTCAGAATCGGTGTGTCAGTGTGATTCTCCAGTATCCAACCAAATACTTTCACCAACCACACAGCCAACGATAAAATCTGGGTGATTGGATCAGGTATAGGCGAGAATCAGTACGTCGGCGGCATTGGGTTAACGGTCAAAGTAGGTACCGGCAAGGTAGCTTGGTTGCCTATCGGCTGGACTGAAGGCTTCTGCTGGGGATTCGGGAGAATTGCCACCCAGACGAAGCTGCGATCAGGCTTGATGATTGATGGATAGGCAGCAGAGTTTCTTGATTAATTGTTGGCTTGAAGTTGTCTTATAAACTTGTAGTAGTGAACAGGCAGAGTTGTGGTTCGTATGAAGAGCGTAGCGCTACCGATCTTGTATCGCAAGATGTGTCTCTTTTAATACCCTCTGGATACCGACGCGAAGCCGTCTCAAACCATATACTGTTCACATGAGACTTAACAAATTTGTATTAGGCGGCGGGTTTTTAATTAAATTAGTGAAAAGATTTTCGGAATTTAATTAAACAAAATAATAGGCGATTTAACTGACAAGGCTACCTATCCGCTGTATTTTTTATAATCTTAAGGGTTAAAGTGAAAGATTTGATTTCTTATGGAAAAAAAACAGTACCTCTATGAGAGCGGCGTTTCTGATTCGGATATGCATTTGTCTCCCTCGCACGCAAACTCAGGCCTTTGCTGGAATAAAGTTACTTGAAAAATAATGAAAAAAAATGCTATGTGGAATATTCAACTGCGCTTGGTCGGTGAAACGAAGATTTGTATGCAACTGCATGCAGGCGTGCTAAATTAATTATGCTGTTATTTGGTGTGAATATTATTATTAAATGTATTTTATTTATGGTCAATGATTCTATATTTAATTATTATGACGTGAAAAAGTTAAATTAGAATAAAAAAACGGCTACGAAATGTGGCTTCTGACGTTACGTTAAACATGGCAATGAATATACATTTAGTTATCTGGCAATTGTAAAAAATGTAAGGCTGTCATTAATTATTAAGAGCAAGGCTGAAAGGAAGCTAAGGAATTGTTACTGAATGGGTGGAGAAAGGCTCCGATGGTTTGAGAACGGCTACGTGGCATGGTGGGCGGAAGTAGGCTGTGGGTATTTTTGGCTTGGCATAAAAGTAGGCTGTGGTGCAACTTACGCAATTAAGTGGAAGTAGGTCATGGCTGGTTGTGGTTTGGTGGGACAGGCGATGGTTATGTCGACTATTTTGTGGTGGTACCCTGTGTCATACCACCATCTGGTATCAGCGTATATTAAAAGAATGTGTAATGAAAAGAGCGAAAGGGTAATGTAATGGCCATGACTCGCGTACCTACCACCTATCGGGGTTACACAAATCAGGAGTGTGCGGATTTTTTTCAATGACACATCGTGAGCCTAATACTACAAGGTTCTACTACAAGGACTAACACTTAGAACCTTGTAGTTCTCCACTCGCGACATGTCTAAAATACTTACATCAGTTACGATTTATGGAAGTTAGGAGTTTCAAAGGTGGCAACTATGTCAGCACATAATATAAAATAGAATTAGGTAGGTACAATAAAAATCGAAAAGAGTGTGGACCTATGCCTTTTGCATCATACTTATCATACCAGAGGTTTGAACTTTGTAACTTTGGCAAAAAATTAATGCTGTCCGTGAAAGTAAGCGTCGTTTCATTTATCAATCCCCAAGATGTATTCTATATTTAAGTAAAAGCCTACCTGCGCCACGAAGGCTATTGCCGATTTTTTTTCAATACCACGAAAAGGAAAATGCATGTCTTTATTTGCACTTCCTAATTTTATTATCACCGGCCGCCACTGCTTAAAATGACTAATATCTAAACAGTTCACTGAGTCGACACCGTGGGAACGCGCATAATTTCTTTTACGATGGTAAGGAAAAGGTTAATTGTGTGGTCTATGGGGAAAAAGGTTTGCCTTATTTCGACGCAGTCGGCAGTGTCGATGTTTGCGCATGCGTCAAAGGGTGCCAACATTCGCTTTTCTTGTCCCATTGTGAAGGGAGGTAAAATATTTTTTAAATTTTACTTAATTAGTCACTTTAATTTCGCTTTAATTAAAATTTATGTTTAAAAAGTGGCAACAATTGCAAATTTTCTGATTAATTGTCTATGGAACATGACGTTTATTATCTATGGATTAAATGTCAACTGTCAAAGTAATAATGATTATTGTCATCCGATTGATGTTGCATTGATAACATGAAATTAAAAATTCATAAATATGACTATTTCGCTTGCTCTTGGACATGAAGTGGTGTGCGTGTAGCTGTAGAGTGTAGACTATGGAACATCCCTCTTTCTGCGGCGTGTAAACTTTCCATAATTTAAAATGGCATCAATTAGAATACCAGAACAAAAAGTGATATTATGCGGGGAGTACGGCGCTGGTAAAACATCACTTTTTCGAAGGTTTACCAACAATACCTTCGTGACTGCCACCGATAGAAAATCTACATTAGGCCTTGACCATTTTGATAGGATATTTAAGTTGAGCAATAAGGATGTAAAGGTAAATAATACAAAATTAAATGTCAAACATTTATTTCTGTTTCAAGTGGGCGGTGGCCACTTTGATACTTCTAAATTCAAACTCATTCAAGGTTACCTACTGTAACCATTACAAGTATTTTGATATTTAGATGAGTAGTTAGGCAGATGAAATAGATACCCAGTGTTTATAGAATTATTATGGAACTCTGTAGGTATATTGAATGAAAATTGGCAACCCACAGGTCACAGTTTACATTTAAACTAATAATAATTTAAAGTAATAAATTTGAGTGTCCGCACGCCATGCACCTCCCAATCAAATTGAACCGTCAACAATAAGAGTCATAAATATATTTGTTTACTTTGTCCACTTCCATAAATAAAATTATTATCATTCGGCGGTAGAGTTTTATCTGTTCATATGCGTGTGGTGCTCCACGCTGTCGTGTAAAATAATAGACAAACGGAATTCACGTTGACATTTGAATGCTTTATTTCTCGTGTTTGATAGACTATTCTAAATTGCAAAATACTTTCAAATATAATTTCATGTAATGTGGATCTCCATTTTTTTCAGCTCCAATTGTGGGACACAGGAGGAATGGAAAGGGTGGCATCCATAACGTCCAGCTACTATAAGTTTGCAGAGGCTGCAATTCTAGTCTTTTCCCTTGATAATGCTGCCTCATTTCATGTCTTGTCTCAGCATCTCTTGGAAATTGTCACTTATGCAGAGAATGCAAAAATTTTCTTGTGCGGAAATAAGTCTGATTTAGAAACGTCTTCACCTCAAGTAACCGACTCTGACATGGAAGCATTTTGGTGGGTATTATTAATGAATACTGTTTTTACACGTTAGGCCTCTTATGCACTGTCAATTGGTCTCTGACCAGAAAGTGGAAAACCAAAGACAAGAGATACATGAAAAAGTTGTTGAAAGATACATACATCCTTTTTTTCTTTAACAAGTCCTTCTCCACCGAATAGCTCAAAAATCCCACCCCAATGTTTTTGTACATTTCTGGAAGAATTAAAAACTGATGGGCACATAAGAATGAAAGCAATTTCCACGGTCGATAGTATTATAGCGAAATAGATTTTGATCATTAATAAAATATTACATAGCTACCTAGAAAAATATAATGTCAATATTCAACAATCATGAAATCGAGTAATTTTATTTTCTACCAGTGATGAATGGTGGAGGTAGGCTGTGGAGATCCAATATAAATAGTGCAACCTAAATTTTGTCAGTCATACTTATATTTTGTTTTCATTGAACTAAGAAAATAAATTGCAGTTGGTGTTGGGATAGTTTCTTAAATCTAATTAAACCACCCTGCCTAATCCAACCATAACAGATAAAAATATAAAATTGTTATGTATAAGTAAGAACATCCACAATCACGCACTTAACACTAATTAACTTAACATATTTTTTGTCCAAAATTAATGAGCAGGAAATATAGCACACATCAATAAATAGTCAAAAAATCTATTCTGTGCCAGATTAATCTATTCTGTAGATGTTGACAGTGTGTGGTAGGCGGCGGCATTTGCATTACTGAAAACTGAATTCCTTCATTCTTTGCTGCTATAAAAGTTCCTCTCACAAGTAAAACTCCCCTTACTAAAAACTGCAATTATATTTATGACACAGTATCTAACCAAACTATACTTTCAAAATGCTACATTGATTAAAAATAGGCAACATTAAAGATTTCTTTTTTCTATAAACAAAATGGTGTAAAATTTACCTCTTTTGCAAGCTTTTACGAATTCTCAGCTCGCGAGATCCCATTACTTTGTGGAACAATGATCAATCAATGATCTAAATTTCTAAATATATAATTGTATGAAAACTATTTAGAGTGTTTTGAAACTAGGCGGTTCATGTTTATATTCTGTAGACTAAAAGTTAGTTGAGATCTACGAGTATATTTGGTTAAATGTGTTATCTGACTTGTACGTGATGTACATGATAATATTCTTGGTAGTGTTGACCCGTATATCTTAAAAATCGGGGACATCAGTTATTTATTCTTCCGATGTGCAGAACTAACCTGATATTCCACCTGCGTGAGGATTAGTTTAGTTTAGGTGGATGTTGTTTTATAAATTCTTAAAGTATGGTCTACTTCTACTAGCTCATTTGGTGTAGTTCCATGTACTTTTTATATTTTCTCTTTATAACACAATTATGTTTTTCTAATACTGTTACTTATTTCTTTGTTTTTTCATGTCATGTTGTAAACCTCTTGAATTTGTATTTTGTAAGGTGCACTAAATAAATTTGCATTATTACCATTCAGTCTCAGAAATGCAAATCTTATCAGTCGTTTAAGGCAGTGCTTCTCAAACTTTTTTACACCACGGCCCCCAAAATCAGAAAAAAAATCCACGTCCCCCTCCCCAAAATTATACTAACTTACAAAAAAATACTTACTTAATAGCCAAATTTGCGTACATGGCTGGTAATATTATATTTGAGCACCTTTAATGAAACAATGCAAGGTCAGAATGAAAATATATTGACGTGCTCTTATAAATTAGAAGGAGTTAAGACAAGTATCTCTACTAATGTACCAAAGGACCAACCAGACCACCATTGAAAACAAGCAAATAGTTTTGGATTCGTCTCAAAAACATTTAACTATGCTTCAAAAGAAATTTCATCATTACTTTCATACAATCAATACGACTGGATTCAAAACCATTTTGCAACCAATGCCGAAAATTCTATAGAAGCGCTTTCCCTATAAATTCGAGAGGAATTTGTTGAATTGAGAAACAACGGGACGCTAAAACTGAACTTTGCCGATGTTCCATTGGCTATTTTCTGGATTTCGGTTAATAAAGAATATCCTCACATTTCCAACAAGGCTATCGCAATCAGCTTCCATATTCTATGACATATCTAAGTGAGCAAAGTTTTTCAACTCAAGTTATAATTAAAAACAATAAACAATCTTGCTTGAAGGGTCTTGACCAAGAACTTCGGGTTGCTCTTTCAAATATCAAGTCAAAATATATAAAACTTTACGTTCATTGAAACAAGCTCAGGTATCACTTTAATTAGTTATTTTATTGATAATACAAATAAATGGAAATATCGTCTATTCAATTCTAAACTATCATAAACACCAATTTTTCGAAATACGTTTTTTTACATCAATCAATTCTCTATGAAATTTCCAATATGTCTGTATAAACCTAAATGCATAGGATTATATTGAATTTAGGAAACAATTATTTTCATGCCACTTCTTAAGTATCCTAAGTGACATTATTTGTCAATGTATTGAATTTTTCATAAATTTGAAATTGGAAAAAATTCCCCAAAATTTATTTTAATTTGAAACACAAATGATTTTTTAATATTTCGATATTACAGAACTAAATTGAATTAAGTATAGGTTCATAATTTCTAAATTTCACTTTCCTGCACATTTTATGATATGGCGGTTAGGATAGTTTAGAATTGAATAGACGATATATACATTTGGTTCATCGTCGTGTGTTATGTATATTTAATTATTTATCAAATAAAAAATATAAAGTAATGTAATTCTGGTGTATGGCCCCCATAAGGTGGGCGACTGACAGGGCTCTAGCCTGGGGGCCCAGGCTCAGGGGGGCGGCGGCGTCATAAGTGAGATAAACACAAATTACAAATTTGCTCTAATAGTAAAAAAAGTTGCCTGCATTGCTATTTTACTTCGCTGACATTAATATTTTAAATCATGGGATACAATTTATTATTATTGTGCCCATACTCGACAAATAATTATTTTTAACCTGACAACTAACCATAATTATTCAAGTAAATGTATTAATAACAATGACATTAAATGGACAACTCATTTCATATCGGCGCACACGAGAAATAGTGCATGAAGCCATTCACAGATGTACCTATAGGTAGACGTCACGTGACCATATGATGTATCCATTTCCATTATGTGATATCAAAAATCGAGAATTTATAGTAATATAACCTTTATTGTAATGGCGTATTAATGTCATTGCGTTAGAAACAGTTTCTCGGTTACTTACAACTTCACGGAGATTAGACGCAAGTGAGCCCAGCGCGTCACAGGCGCAGACTGGAAATTTCGCCTAATAACTTCAAATATTTTTGTCTCTTTTATTTTTAACTCGTTATTTATATTATTATTCTTTTTGTTGCGCAGTGTATAATAAATACATGCCTTTTATCAATTAATAACACAGTTTCGAAGTATGAATACAAAAGTAAGTAGGTACCTATGATTAAGAGAACGATAAATATAACAAAAACAATTCAAACACAATTATTAAATTATCATTGAACGCCATTTATTCGAGATAAAAACAAGTTATAAAAATATGTTATTTTGTATGTTTGACGTATGTACCTTCCCACATTTATTTTCAAACAGGCGATACCAGTTTCATCATTACGAGATTTTCAACTGAAAGTTGATCCGTGGAAAATGTTATAACAGTATATTATCAAATCATGGAAATGATAACAATGGTATTGTTAATTTAATTATGACAAAACGATGACAACAAAAAATATGAAGAAACAAGTTATAAAAAATACACGATTGACATTATAGGCAGTGACGTCCCGTGGAGATAAGCAGACCAAACATTGCTTAGGAGCGTCACATTATGAGGGGCGGAAAATTATGGAAGAAATACGAATATTACGTAGTTTTGAGAGAAGTTGTTTGTCTAAACAAAATATTCTTTGCTGTGGCGCTAACAAACCATACAGTGTACAAATAAATATCAACGAATGTGTAATTTAATTTTCACGTTTTGATCATATTGCTTTGCTTAAGGTGTCTGAGATTAAACAATAAAATATGATAGTTATTCAATTGCAATATAATAATTTGGTGTATTTGAAGCGGCGTTTAATACGAATATTTTGATAATAATGATAATAAAAACGCTAAATCCATTGAGATAATACTACTATTCTCCCTTCTTCATTTTTTTAATTTGCAGAGATTCAATTATAAAATATATACTTCCCAATACATTTATCGATTTCGCGACAAAAGGTAATTTAAATTAAACAAAGATGTCACAAAATATGTTTAATTAAGTACATATCGTCACCATTCAGGCAAAAGTCACCAACCCTGAAAATGGCAGTTTTGAGTTGAGTATGTCACCCGAAGCGTAAAATTATGTTCTTTAAGATGCAAAACTCACCTCGGTACATTAGTTAGTAAAATTTTGCTTAAATCCGAATTATTTGTTTTTCACTAAATGACTTTCGATAAAATCTTAACAAGCAAAAGTCATTATAGGTGAATAGACATTATTGACTCTATAAAAAAAAAATCCTTCGTTATAAATATACAAGCAAAAGTCACTATACCATGGATGGTGAGTTTTACTGATGCTTCTTTTGGCTAACATTGTTCAGATTATTAACAAGCAAAAGTCACCAAACCATAATTTGAGCTACCTTGCCTCCTTTAAAACCTTCCAGATGTTTTAATTAGCATCAAAAAGTAAAAGTACCTTAAAGAAATTATTAAGAAGACATGAGAAAATAATTTAATGTAGATAAAACCTTAAAAACATTAAAATCTGATTTTTCCTGCATTTTCAAACTTTCAAATTGCGATATCTCAAAACTATGTTTTTAGGGTTGGTGACTTTTGCCTGAACGCTGACGATATAATAAATTTAAAATAATATTACCAGTTCGTTCCTGCTAATCATATTAGCTTAAGTAAGGTGCAAACAATGCTACCATATTTGAAGAATCTGAACGAATATATGTCTTACTTTCATTACAATAGGGACCAAATTTATAAATCACCGTTCTTGAGTTGAGCCCTTATAGGAGCGGAGAAATCATCGCTGCCATGCGTAAAAAAAGATTCGACCATTTCTGTCCAATGGTTTCTGTCATTGAATTGCATTGCATCAATATCTTAAAATGACATTTTATCAATAATAAATAATACTTACACATGAAAAGTTATCCCATCTTTCTTGGAGTGTTAAGTAGAATTTTTTTACAATTTTTAACTAGGCACATTGGCATTTTGTAACACAATAATAACGGCGGAGTCGAAACCTGACAGTCCGAAATTTTGTATGGGCAGACCCAGCGGTGTAGCCAGACCGCTTTCAAGCAGAGTGTTCACTTGAGCGAAGGATACCGATATTAAAATATGAATTTCGCCATTCGGCAGACCTGACACAAAGTGAGTGTCATTTTATTTTCCAGATGCTTCGTCCATATTAATGTCATTGATTAATAAATACAAAAAATAACAAACGTACAATCAATACCATTAATTTTACCTCGAACTCTATTTGATAAACGCTCTTTTATCTTCTATCACACTGTCTTTAATCTTAACAATAGGTGGAGGGGGGCGCCGAAGATCCTGGCCTGGGGTCCTCCTTCAGGATGTGGGGTCCATGTTTTGGTGTATAAATTGATTTACGTGTGGTATGCCGCAGAATTCTGGGAAGACCTTTAGTGTGCCGTGGGTGAGAAAAGGTTGCGGAGCACTGCGGATCGTGCCCCCCAATTTAAGAAGTACTGGTTTAAGGGACCAATTTTATTTGATAAATCGATGCTCATTGCGGTGCATGTTGTTTTATTATGACGCTTCACCTCAGCGTTATTAAAAATTAACGTCGAATTTTAAATGTTGTTTCAGCGAACAATGTCATAATCTCATCAGCCATACGTATAAGACATCCTGTAAATCCGGTGCAGGTATTGAAGAAATGTTCACTGATATAGCCGCCGAGTTGTTACAATCGAATATTTCCAAATTTGATCTACAAAATTTGGATCACCGCAGTTTCAAGATCACCACGCCCGATGAAATAACTGAGCCATCATGTTTGTGTTGATTAAAATATTTTTTAACTTTAAAACCTAGATGTTACTTCATAATAATATAATAATTATGTACCTAATATAGAAAATAGGTAAGATATAATTTTGAAAAATCTCTGTAAAATACCTATTAGAAAATATCTTAAACAAAAAGTTGAACCAAATGCCATTCGAACTCACATCTTTCACTTTCTGGGTGAGTGCTCTAGTTTTTAAGCTATCGATCCATTTGAATTATTTCTAATAACTACATTATTTTTATTGAAGGTTCTTCAAGTTCTGCCAATTGAAAGGCGATCGACTTTTTCAATAAATTAAGTTAAATGATATTACTAATTTCTTGAAAATCTGAGGTTTTTCAAAATAATGTATTTCCTATAATCTAGCATTCTTAAATCTTGTGTTTTTGTATGGAATAAAATCATTTAAAAATATGATATGTATTACCAAAATTTTAATAATATGTACAATTTGAATAAAAAATTCCAGAGACGAAAAAATTCTAATCAATTGTACAAAATAAATCATTTAAAATAAAAATTACTCTTTTATTAAACAAATAACTTCCTCACATTTTATTTTACACAACCGGGGGTGGAGAACCTGCATCCTTGACCCAAATTTTGGGGAAGAAATCCTTTTATTTTTATTAATGTTTATTATTTTTATTTTAATCATAAAATTAAGCAAATATTCAAATTCTTTCCAATAAAAAACAGTCACAACAATTAATTACTAGTCCGGTGGCATAGCTAAAAAAGCATGAAATTTTGTATGAAGAATAGGTACCTATATTCCAAGAATCATTTTTTAGGTATTGAGTTGCTTCAAAATTTATCCCAGAGCCCATAAACTGTAAAATGGCGAAGAAAATAGTAGCAGTAGTAGATTTTGGGGCTTCCACCATGTGTCCTTCTCCCTTCTTTCCTCGACGTTTCGGGCTCGTTGCATAGGCCATTATCAAGAGATGATATAATATAGGTTCGGCGGAATGTGATGCCCTTGAATGTAATATCTTTAAGACCTACGGTAATTAGTAGGTCGCTAAAAAACGAAAGCGCTTTAATATGAATATTAAACATAGAAATGATGTCACGGGACGTTTCTTTGTTAAAACTAGGTACATTTCATTGGTTTGAAATAATCCAGGGTGGTGGTAAAATTGTTGCTCAAATTCCCTAGGGAGGTGGTAAGCACTTTCTTAATTCACACACAAATACCTACTGCAATAACTTATTGGAAAGGTAAAAACTTTCTCTTCCATTTATAAACCTAAAAATGCACAAAATCAGCCGATTCAAATTCATTACGTAAACTGCGTAGTTACGAACTATGTTCCGGGAGCTACCCGAGATAACATTGGTACATATACAATTTTGTGAAAATCGTTTAATAGAAAATAACTTCGATTATATCCGAAGTATTCCTCATAGGAAAAGTGACTCAGGTAGAAGATATAATATACAAGTTTGTCTTTTGTGCGAAAGAGATAGATTCGCTGTCCCTTATGGACTATTTTCCATAGATCCTCAGACAGGAGGATATAAAAGGCGACGCTTTTCCTATAGAAAATCAGTTCTACCCATCTACAACTCGCAGCAAGTCCTCGAATTCAGAGCATGGTCGTAAAAAGTTGCGTTTCATGGACCTCATCCTAGAGGCGAATTCGAACCGGAAAAAGTATTTCTCCGATAGTAAACGATAGATTTTTCCGGTCGACGCAAAATACGTGATGTCACTCGAATTATTACTCCGCGATACGTATCCAAAAGTACGCGCTCGGTTTTCAGTTTTTCCGGGGTGACGTAATCACTATAGATTTATGTGAAGATTTGTTTTAAAACAAACAAATCCGTTTATAAAATAAATTTTAAAAACTAAAGTTTGTAATATAAAATAAATTTTAGAAACTAAGTTTGTAAATAAAAAATAATCTTTTGAAACTTTAAGTTTGTAAAATAAAATAAATTTTAGAAATTAAATTTATGAATAGAAAATAAACTTTTGAAACTTAAAGTTTGTAAAATAAAATAAATTTTAGAAATTAAATTTATGAATATAAAAGAAACTTTTGAAACTTAAAGTTTGTAATATGAAATAAATTTTGAAACTTAAATTTATAATACAAAATAAATTTTAGAAACTTAACATTATGTGAATACGAATCAATTATAACTTTTGTATGGAAATATTTTAAGAAATAAAATATATATCGAACTATTGTGTACATTCCTCGAATTAAGTGTGAACATTGTAAAACTTTTTGGAAGTTTTATTGGGATTATATTATAATCGAAAGAACAGTTTATAGATAGACTTTATAAGTTTTATTTTATAAAAACTATAATAAATTATGGTGGTAAAAATAACTATGAACATTAAAATTAATTCTAACTTATATAATAAATTAATACTTTAATATTATGTCAAGGATCACAATAAATAAAATATATAACCAACAAATTATGAATAGTTGAAGACATGTTTGTAAAAATCACTAATAGCACAATCAATATAGGTATACATAGTCAAACCCAAAGAGATTAGTGAGCCATTAATACCACGATCGGTGGCTCGGAAATATTCTACATCCTAGAGCCACTTTAACTATACTATAATAACTATACATAATTTATTACTTATGTCTTTAGGGGTGTGAATGTAGAAATTCGTTCTACTCCACGCCCTTACCTCTTCAAAAGAAATATTCATTTTTTTCCCTGTATAATGTTCATTAATTATTCTAATAGAATTAATTTGATGTAGTCAGTAACTTTATACTCTGGTGGAATATTTTTTTTTTACAAAATAAGAACTTAATGTTTATTTTAATAGCTTTTGATTAATTATAAATCAACTATCTGTATGACAATAATAAGTGACAACAACTTAAAATTGATTATATCAGTATTATTTTTTACAAAACCAACGCGTTTGGTTAATTATAAATAAATTTTATACACAGCAATTGCAAAATAAAGATCAACATAATATTTTTGCATAATACTTTTAGTTGAAATTTTTTCAGTGAACTGACGGCAAAATAAAATGTTTGATAGCTGGCCCACCGAAGTTTGTGGTGAAATTTGCAAAACTGAGCCAAATAATGATTCTTACAGTTGAGGTTGAAGGTTTTTGCAATACGACGTATTCGTCTTCTTCGTCGAAAGAGCCTCCTGTTAATTCGAGGCTCATCGTCAGGTGAGCCATCCTTCGATTCTGCCTCATGCGTCGCCTGAAATTAATGTTACAATAAATAGTAATAGTCCAGATGAGGACATTTTTGCATATTGCATCAGTGTCAACTTCCATCAAAATAAATTTCACTCCAAAGAGTAGTCAAGTCTAAATGGCAATAACTTTAATGCAGTCGCTGATGACTAGATAATGATTTTTTAATTACCACCTTTAAAATGCACGTTAATTTCATCGATCGGCCGCCTGGTCATTACGCGCCAGGTGCGTCTTCAGCGTCCAAAGTATTAAGCAGTAGGGGTTATGAAAATTAAACCAATCTTATGCAACGTGAAATACTTACAAAACCAGCAGGCAACTCCATCTGGTCATCCGGGCGTTCGGATGGCGATAGGCGAATCCTTTTTGAAGGTCGCGGTATGCCCACGACGCATGGCTTCTGAAAAATAGAGACGAACCACTTATTTTGCATAAAAAATAAGATAAGTTATATCAACGCGTTTGGTTATTTATAAATACAACAATTATTGCAATATAAGTATCAACAACCTAATATTTTTGCCAATCAAAAATAATTCCGAATAGGTATATTCAGGGCTCGAAATGGACCGGAGTGCCATTCCGGTTCATGAAATCCCCAAAACTATCACTCTGTTTCATGTAAAAAATATTTTGACCATTTGAGCCAGATAGGCCATATACCTACCTAACCTAAAATCGAACACACTTATTTTTATACAATATACAGAATAATTAAGTAACGTGTTAATATTTTCGAGAAAATATCGTGCGCTCCGGTTCGTAAAACTGTTCATTTCGAGCGCTGATTATATTATTATATTAAATTTATAAAGTTGACATATTTTCGGTGAACTCACAGCGAAAAAAAATTTTGAAACCAGGCCCGCCACTGTTTTTGGTAGATTTGGGCAAAAATGAGTTAAACAATCATACTTAAATTAAATTTGAAGGTGAGAATTCAGGCGTATACTCGTCTTCCTTTTGGGGGAAAACACGTCTTATCCGGCGAGGAATACTGTCCCGAATTAACGCATGGTTAATAGGTTTCAGTGTAGCGTTCTCCTGAAGATAAAATTATCGCACAATATATTATTTCACGATAATTATGTTCAACTAATAACGTTCTTGTTAACACATAATTATGTTAAATTATAAGAGAAATATCTGTATGTACAACAATTTATTAAAAATTAGTAGCAACATAATGTTTTGCCGCGATGTTTACCAATCAAACTCAAAATATGTTTTAGAGACCACTGGCCGCAACTGCTAACGGGAGAAACTAAAGAATATTCAAATAAAAATAGTTAAATATTATTAATACTTACGTTTGGCGATGTATTTTTGGATATAAAACTAATATCATTGATCAGCTGTTCAACAACCCCTGAAAATTTAATAAAATGTTTAGTTGTCTTTGCTTATTGCTCTATTGTTGACTTAATATGATATGCAATCATATTAAATTCGAGAATACGATCAGTAAAATAACAAAAGACTGACCTCGAACATGAACTCCATTTTTTCTCCAGATACCTGAAAATATTATAATACATGTTGGTACTTATTTAATTTATAAAATATTATAATGCGAAGCGTTTTCAAATGATCAAATTAGCACAATTTATAAAAAATATTTAAACACAAAAATGCTTTACTTACTATATACTTTTTTATTATCCCTGAAACAAATGGTTTTGTCTTCAAATTTTCTTCCTTTATCTATAACTAGCTGACCCGGCGAACTTCATACCGCCTCTGAATCAAGAAATCTTGTGTTAACTTATTAGCTGAATTTAATTCAGTTTTTATGAATACTCAAAATTAATTAAGTTCAATAAATGTGCAAAAATCAAATCAACATGAAAAGTATTTTAATTACATTGAAATGAATGTAATTCACGTGGCAGCAAGGCATATGCTTTATTGAAGCGAATAGATATGATTCGCGTAACATTGTTGCACTACTTTCTGTTAAACTATTTGGTGGATGGGTTGCACTCGGGTCGATTCCCTTCATTGAAGTAACTTGTGCTATACGACATTTTTCGTTTTGTTGTCAAGTGCGAGAACGAACAAAGTGGATGGTTTGCCGACACGTGATCATGCTACGTACAATTGACCGTGAGAGAAACATTAATTTTCTAAATTTAGGCCACAAACACTCAAGGATTGGCCTTGTGATTTGTTGATCGTGGTTAGCAGTGATGTTCGGGAACACTTTGTTCATGAGGTCGTCCTTCGTTGAGACGAAATTGCAAAAATTCAGCGGAAACGAAATCAATCCATTCGATTCGTCGACAGGAACACGGCCGTTACCGATAGTCAGCAATTGCTTGGAGAAATCTTCGGCAGATGGATCGTTTAGCAATGCAACGCATGTTTGTCATCAGCTGAAGTTTCTTCACATAGCGCCACAGAGTCAATGATTTGAGGCAAGGGTTTATTTCATCGGCAGCGGTCGATCTTGGAATTACTGTTAGTGTTTGGCGGAAATCGCCAGATAGTAGAATCATTGCGCCTCTAAAACATCTTGATCGCAGATCTTTCATAGTTAAATTGAGTGCTTCCAATTCGCGTTTGTGCGGCATTGTACATTCATACCAGGTGATGATTTTACTTGCTTCCAAACCTCTGGCCATTGCTGAGTGTTTCGCAATGTTGCATGTCGGTTTTTGAGTCGTTTGAAAGTTTAACGGCAATTTCAACGCTGAATGAGCCGTTCAGCATCCTCCTAGCAACGTGGCCGCTATCCCGGAAGAAGCAACTGCTACATCAATTTCGGATCTCGCACAAACAGTGGCGAAATCATGAACATGAGGAATGTCTTCCCAGTTCTACCGGGAGCATCGAGGAAAAATAAGCCACCATTTTCATCATCAATTGCCTTCATTAATGTATCGTACACTTCCTTCTGTTGGGGGTTCAACAGTGGTACATTCGTTCGAACTGATTGGTTCAATGCATCTCAATCATATTCACGTTCACGTTCCAATTCTAGATTGAAAGAGTCGTTTATTCCACGATGTGGCGTTGGCATTCCTAACTTGACTAAAAAACTGCCGCACATGAGGTCGAACGAATTCAATGTAAAATGTCTTCTGACATGTCATCCTTGTACTTGTTTCGCAGTTCAGGTGGATTCGATGGGAAGCATGTCGAAATAATGATAGCAAATAATGTGCGTGTCTGACTTGGAGATGCAGAAACAATAATTACTTCAGCGATTGTCATGTCCCAATGAGTATCGTTTTCAAGTAAATTGAGCCATTGACATGCAGCACGAAATATTGGGCACACTATACCATTGACAGTTTGAAGTGATTCAAATGATGTCGGCCCACGAACATTCACCGGCAACAACCGCTAGTAGAAGCATTCGTCATTCTTCGGATGAACTGTGTAAATGCGACCAAGAGCATCAGCAAAACGCACATCCGTATGATCAGGAACTGCATCGCCTTGCTTCCGACATTGAAATTTCTTCGATGAAGCGTTCCAAGTGTAATAACGTGGCATCTTAGAGTAGAGCAACGTTTGTGCAAACGGATCGCTTTGGCAAATCAAAAAGAAACTGGTCAATGTTGTCGCTGGAGGTGTTTCAGCACGTTCAACAACATTCTATGCGTTGAAATAAATTCGTTGACCATTCTCCAGATGCACCGCCAAATGTACAACGGTGTGATGACGTTCATGAATGGGGAATGAGAAGATACGCCAAATGGCTTCATTGCAGCTCACATATCGACTAACTTGATAGTGCGTGATTTTATCGTTGGTATTGGGAGTTTGAACACCAAAAACCGCCATATCGCTGCCTTTGGTGACATATTTGCAGATGTATTTGATGGACTTCACTGGATTGCAATACTCCACGTTGCAATGCGCCTTGAATGTTTTGGAAAGAAGTGGCAAATACGGAACAATCTAAGTGTTGTCGACCACGATATCGTTTCCTTTTACTTTCGTTGTGATAGTTCTACCGTTATCATCGGGTGATCGACGCCGATATAGTGGATAACCATCGTTCGCAGTGATAGTCTCCGCAATCTCTTTGCTTGTAACACTTGCCGTCGACCATGCACGGTGATTGGGGGTTGATGGCGCCACACGGTCCGTGAATCATGTCAGTAATTACAACATCATGCAGGTCTGGATCGGTTTCGGGATCAGGAATCTCGTCACATATGATGTCATCTATTTGGTCTGGTCGAATTCTTTCAACTAACCAAATAAGAATGTGTGCATGCGGTAAGCATCGTTTTTGCCATTCAATCGAATACATCCAGCATCGAGTATCCCCAAAGACGCGATGATTAACAATGTAGTTCATCAGCAACAGGATATTTTGATTGAAGACACGTGCGGTGATGTCGTGCTGATCATTTGATCCGGGTCCGGGGGCAGTAATTGAACAATTTCTATCCATTTCGGATTGCACGTAAAGGTGATGAATAGATCTGGACGACCGTAATGACTAGACTCCGGCCAGCCGGAATTCTTTTTTTTTGGGGACGGACTCTAATATTACAACATTTTTTAATTAAAAAATGCGTTAATAATTTATGGAACCTATGTTTTTCAGAAAAATAAGGTGTACGATGTAGTAGGTACATTGAATTATTATGAAATAAATATTATTGTTATAGTATCTTTATGAATACCGAGGAATTTTCATTATCTAGAAGCGATGGTATTAGTATTATAGCTTAGTACCTACTTATTTGGACAAATTATTGAAGAATACAGTCGCAGTAGTTCATTAACTATTTAATGTGATCTATGGCGGACAAAAAAATAACAAGTATGTGAGAACTTCCAGAGATCATCGCATCCGAACTGAATGTGTGAATTCAAATGGCAGTGATTTTACTTGTGCATGCGATGCCATCATCGCACTCGATTCTACATTTTGTGCACTGTACTATGTATTTTGGCTGAAATATCACAATAGATTTTGATAAAACACTAAGTAATTTTGCAAACCAAATTACTATTATTTAATATGATGTTATTTGCATGGAGGATGTTTTGGCCCTTGGGTAAATCTACAATCTACCTCGAACAACTCTGCATGTTTTACTCCAAGAATCAAAACTCTTCGTCATCATAATGCGTGGACAGTATGTCAAACTTGTATCTACCTACAGACTATTCATATGAATTTATTCAACAAAATTTCCCATTGCGGTAGCTAATAATATTAATAATAATATGTTAACATATTTAAAATAAATGTATCATATGAAAATATATAATAGCTGTGGAGGGATGTATCTCTTAAATTTCAGCTTAGCTGAATATATTTGTGATGAATGATTTACATCGCAATTGAATATAACGCAGGTAGCTTAGTTGGCAGAGCACATTGGCGCGAATCCAGTGGGCGCAGGTTTGTATCCTGCTGGGCATCGTATTATTTTTTAATAAGATCTTTTCAGTTTTCTTTGATGTGCTTTCAAACTATGTAGCTATCTTCAATTAAAAATGTTACATTGTCAAATCTTGTGAATTATTCGTTGACTAAAAAAATAGTTATTTGGATGATTTATAATTTTCTAAAGCTCTTATTGTACATTTCGTATATTTATTTGTTGTATATTAAATATCTACTTACTTATACATAGGTGTGTAATATTATATCTTTGAATTCCTTACTTATTAACTTAAAAATAACAATAATGCATGAAATACTCATACTTATAATATACGAGGGTGGGTCAATAAGTCCTTAGAAAAGCCGACAGGTGGCGCGACTAGTACTGTAAGCGGTTTGTTTTCATGCAGCGGCACTACCGATTCAGTATGCTGCGAAGTTTCAATCAGATTGGTCGGGTTGTTGTGTGTTTCTCGTACATTTAAAAAAAAAAATGCTTGTGGAAAATGGAAAAATGGAAAATGGAGAAAATTGAGCTTAGAGCTGTTATTAAACATTTTAATATAAAAGGGTTAACAGCAAACGAAATAAAAAATGAGTTGGATTTAGTTCACGGCATATCTGCTCCTTCACTTGCAACTATTTATAACTGGTTAAATGAATTTAAACGTGGTCGTACATCAACAAAGGATGAACCACGCTCAGGACGTCCTGTAGAGGTGACTACACCAGAAATGATCAATAAAATCCACGATATGGTGTTAAGTGACCGAAGATTAAAGTTGAGTGAGATAATTGAGGTTACAGGGATCTCAAAAGGTAGCGTCATTTTTATTTTACATGACAAATTGGGCATGAAAAATATTTCTGCAAGATGGGTGCCGCGTTTGCTCACAGTCGACAATAAACGCAATAGGGTGGTGGCCTCTAAAGCCCTGTTGTCGCTCATGCAACGCAATCCGGATGAATTTTTTCGTCGCTTTGTGACTGTAGATGAAACATGGATACACCACTATACTCCCGAGACGAAAGAACAGTCAAAGCAGTGGATTGCGAAGGCAAACTATGTCCAAAGAAGGCGAAAACCGTAAAATCAGCTGGTAAGGTTATGGCTACTGTATTTTGGGATGCACGTGAAATTATTTTCGTTGACTATTTGGAAAAAGGAAAAACAATAACAGGGGATTATTATGCATCTTTATTGGACCAGCTAAAAAACAAAATTGAAGAAAAACGGCCTCATTTAAACAGGAAAAAAATCCTCTTTCATCAGGACAATGCCCGTGTTCACACATGTTTACGATCAATGGCTAAAATTGAAGAATTGAAGTTCGAATTGGTCGACCACCCACCGTATTCGCCAGATTTAGCCCCCAGTGACTTTTTCCTTTTCCCAAACTTAAAAAAATGGCTAAGTGGACAACGTTTTTTTTCAAATGAAGAAGTCATCGATCGGACAAATGCTTATTTTGAGGACCTTCCGAAAACTTATTTTTCTGACGGTTTAAAAAAATTGAGAAACGTCTAACCAAGTGTATTGAGCTCCAAGGAGATTATGTTGAGAAATAAAAAAAAAATACAAAAATAAAAACTGTTTTAATGCTTTTTTCTAAGGAATTATTGACCCACCCTGGTATATTATATCACTTCAAGTACCTACCGATAACAATGGCTGCGCGACTTATCAATACTCTGACTAGAGACGTATACATGTTGCTTTTTATTAGGTATTCTTATAAATTGCTTCACTTACCCTTATTTAAATAACATATCATTTGTGAACGTCGTGGATTAATAATTCTATATGTACACAATATCCTTTAAATAAAAAGGGAGTTAAGTAAAACATTGTCTTTATGGAGCTTTCTATATTCTGTTACGCCACTGAATTGTCTTAAACAACTGATTTAAGAACAATACGCATACATAAAATAATGATAGTTAGATGGATACAATTTTCAGTCCTAATTTGAAAACATATATCTCTACGAAGTGCAAGTTATACCCACCTATTAACGTACCATTCTTTACGAGGAATAATTATTATTTAGTCATTCGCCCAACCCACTAACTTCATTCAGTAGATCGAGTAGGTACACGCTAAAAAAACAATATGCATTATTTTTCCCATCTGCCGGATTGAACCGCAACCCACAGTTTCATAGATGGCTACGCTACATCAGCCGCCGTGTGTACAAAATCTTGTATTTCGATAAAAAATATATACTATATTGGTGTATACCACAGCTGATGTTGATAAATAATATTGTATTGAAAATAATTCATTTTAAAGTTGTTCACTTCCTTCATTTATGAAGCGATCACAAGCAATTCAAAATTTGTCATCGATAGAGAACCTTTTTTGACACCTACAGTTGATGAATTTTAAACATAGCAAATTTTTCAGTGATAAAGTTACCCATCTCATAACGTACTTATCTATATAAATCAGTCATTTAATAAAAAAGTACAAATATCACCAACCAGTTAGTTTTTTATTAAAGTTAATTTTTATGTACGCAACAATATGCACATATATTTCGTTATTATTGTGTTATTCAATTGAAAATGTCTGTTACGATAAAATATGTTGTAAGTATATCAAAATTACAAAAGTTGAAAAAAATTAAAACTTTCATATTAAGTGTTTATTAAAGTAATATGTGTCTAGGTACCTGTCGTTTTATATCATGAATAGTTTTTTTTACTCTTTATGTGCATTTAAATCAAATAATAATACCTAAATACATGAATAAATGGGCGTGTCTGGAAATCTGTAGGTACATACACAGTTCGCCGTATCCGAAATATTGTATGGGTAATAATATATGGTCGTATATTAAAGACTGTTCAACCTCTTTAGGTCGTATAGTACTGAGATAAAATTCATGTCCAAATAAAACACGGTTCTTGTCGGTTTACAGGAAGCCAGTGGCAAACAAATTTTGGAAATAGCCGATTACTGGATAATTTTTTGTTAGGTTAGGTTTTCATTATTGAATTTATGAATTTTGCCACAATCGGCTATGATAATTGAATTAATATTCATATTGAATCTAATAAAATTGGATACCTTATCTTATAGTATACGGTCATCTCTTTCCGATAGAAAGCTCAGCGCAAACTGTGCCACGGTGAAATGCATTACGTACAATTTACATGTAACCTTAAATGGGACGGGCGGTGACTTTTTTTTAAATTAACGGTAACCTACATTTTATCTACTTAAGGTTTTATAACTAATTTAATCACGGTAAGTAGTAAAATGTGTGGCATTGCGGATTAGTAGCTCTGTAATATTCTAAATCTAAATGTATTAACGTAATATTTATAATGAACATAAGTGCAAAACCTTTAAAAGAATGCAATTACGGCTGACGCAATACACAATATATAATAACATAATATATTATAATTACTTATATAATAATTATTCAAACGAATATTTCCAGAAAACCTATTGTTTTGATACTATACACATACTTGGTAATGGTATCAATATGATACTTTTAGAATATTTCAAGGTCCACGCACAAAAACTTTCAATATTTGTAGGTATCAATTAATTGGTATTTGTATGCATAGTAGTTGTACGTACCTACGAAAAAGTTCTTAGAAATATAATTATTAAAACATGTATTTTTATACGCATTGTATAAAATGGTTCACTATTGCTTACAATAAATTTGCTGCGATAAAAAGAACAATAAAAGCGGTAATTCGAGAATCTTAATTGGTTCATATTATTATTAATTGTTTGCAATAGCCGCTCAGCTAAAATTATTTTCGCAAGATAATTATGATAAGTACCTTCGCACCTGAGCTGGCAGAAAAAACAACTGACAAATTGTAGAAATCCATACTAAGAATCATTTGGGCAAAAGTCTCCTTAGGATATTGGATTCGTTCACCATTTTAATGTGTTTTTTTATGGGTTGACGGTTAAAAACGTGAGCTGGCCGGTGTTTAGTAATGACGAACATAATATTATGTCATTGCATATTGCGCATATTCATGCATATGACGCGGGCTGCCAATGTACGTCGCCAGTAGAATAGTCAATCGACCAACATTAGCTGCATCTCCTTTGGTGCTGATTGCATCGCGTAAATGAATATACTCCTCCGAACGCAGTTTGGCTTGGCTCAACCGAATGAAAGTGAAGCGCTCCGTCTCGATTTTGACGTACAAAACGAACAACAAATGACGAAAAAAAAATCATCGAAATCAGTCAATCCGTTCTCGAGATATCATCAAAAAAGCCGGTCCATACGAAATGTATGAGAAAATGAATTTTCTTCACAATTTTTTTTCCTTGATTTTTTCGATTTTTTAATAGTTATTCTGCTATTCGGGGCGGAGACAAATCCAACAAATCAATGATCATAAAAATCGGTCCAGCCGTTCTTGAGTTATAAATTGTGTAACTCGTATCGTTTTCAAGCAAATTGAGCTGTTGACATGAAGCACGAAATGTTGGGCACACTACACCATTGACAGTTAGACATTTCGACTATCATTCTTTCTTTTGTTTGTTTGTTTGTTTATTGTTTCTGTCATGTATCAGAGATGGCGTTGTATACGGATTTTTTTTTTTGTGATTTTCTTTTATTTTCGAATGCGCGAGCTTCATCGATATCAGTCAAAAGCTGTTCCATACAAAATATATGAGGAAATGAATTTTCTTCATAATTTATTTTTTCCGTGACTTATCCGATCTTTTAATAGTTATTCTGCTATTCGGGGCGGAGCAAATCCAACAAATCAAAGATCATAAAAATCGGTCCAGCCGTTCTTGAGTTATAAATGGTGTAACTAACCCGACTTTCTTTTATATATATAGATAGCTGACCCGGCAAACTTCGTACCGCCTCAGAATCAATAATCTTGTTTTAACTTATTAGCTGAATTAAATTCATTTTTTTATTAAGTTAAAAAAATGAATATTCAAAATGAATTAAGTTCAATAAATGTGCAAAAATCAAACCAAAATGAAATGGATTACATAGTTTTGGTTGGTTCAGATTTCGAAGCATGATGACTACCAAGCCAACCTTCAGTTGTAAATTGTGCGGTGGCAAGCCAGGAAGATCCAATGAGTTTAAAAATTCAGTTGGCTAGTTGGTTGCTTCGTCTTCGTTTGTTAGTGCAAGAACGTAGTGATCGCGTGGGGGTAGCGCGCCGGCATCGTGCGAAACTCAAACGTATAACCGTGAGTAAAATGTTCGTAGACAGTGTCTTTTTTCGGGAATAATACACATGGCTATACGTTTGAGTTTCGCAAGACGCCGCCGCACCACGCCCGTCAAATTACTACGGCCGAGCACTTACACAGTCGATAGATTTGAAGGAATGCAGTAGACCAAGGATTTGATTTTGAATTGTGAAGTTTAAGTGATCCACATCTTTGATCTTTGCCGCAAGAATTGCTCGTTCACTCAACCAATTGTTGACACGAAATTGCAAAAATTCAGCGGAAACGAAATCAATCCGTTCGATTCGTCGACAGGAACACGGCCGTTACCGATAGTCAGAAATTGCTTAGGCTGCGAGCACACGGCAAAGCGAAGTTTCGGATTCATCCGCCAAACGACGTTTGCGTTTTATTTGCGTTTTATTTGCGAGCCGATTGCGTTTTAAATGCGTGTCAAATGCGTCAAAATTTCGACAATGCTGTCCAAGAGAAAACACGGTTTTCAAGGGGATTCATAAACGCCTTTTTTTGAAACTGCACCCTGCTGCGAGAGTATTTATCTTTCATTACAGTGGCGTACAAGGGTAAATAAATCAATATAAAATCAGTACGTAATATTGCATTATACCTACATTTATTTTCCCACTATTGCTTCTTTTGGAGCTGGACTGTTTTATATCGAAAGCGTTTTGAAAATTACCTATTGTTGAGCCTATTATATACCATCATCATCAATACTATCGACCGAGGGTACTTGATGGAGTTTGAATTTAAATTCTAATTGATTTAAGTTTTGTACTATTATTATTTATTAATACAATAAAAAAAGATTATAAGTTAATACACGAAGAAAGGGTAAAAACCTTATTACCTAGATACCTACTAAGTAAAGGATTAAGTACAAAAACATAATATTTTGAATAATTTGAATATTTGCAGTATTCTAAAAACCTGTTGTAAATACTATTAATACATTCGGTAGGTAAGCAGTTTTACAAAATATAATAAAAAGTTGTGACACAGCACAGCTATGAGAAGAAGTATTTCACGAGAAGAAAGGCTCGCCATATCTATACGGTAAACTAAACTATTATTATTTATTTTGTAGTATGTACTTCTTTAATTAATTTTTTTATTAGTTGACACTGTCATCTTCTATAGATACACTAAAATGGAAACGGGTACTAATAATAATATATTGAAGTGAGAATAATGAATACCCACCTACTACTATTGATAGGTATGTGCTTGTGTACTTGTATCGGTACAAGTATATTTATATTAATTATTGTTTTTTTGTTATAATATATTAGTTGCGATTAATTGACAATAAAATTTTGATAATTTATCTATTTAGCCGCTACAGTACCATATTATTCAATTACATATTCAAAAAAAGTTGGTGGTTATGAATTCAAAACACCTTTCATAAAAAATAGATTGAAATATTAGTAGGTATACCATCATCAATACTATCAACCGAGGGTACTTGATGGAATTTGAATTTAAATTCTAATTGATTTAAGTTTTGTACTATTATTATTTATTAATACAATAAAAAAAGATTATAAGTTAATACACGAAGAAAGGGTAAAAACCTTATTACCTAGATACCTACTAAGTAAATGATGAAGTATAAAAACATAATATTTTGAATAATTTGAATATTTGCAGTGTTTCTAAAAAAACCCGTTGTAAATACGATTAATACATTCGGTAGGTAAGCGTATTAAAATGTCATTTCTCGTAAACAATAGTTTTCTCGTTGTGCAATATGTTGGGAGTTTAATAATATTAACTAATGAGAGATGTCACCAACTGTAACTACTCACTAAATAAAAAAAAAACGAATAAACAATGTTAAGGTATAGTTCGTAATATGCAAATTTAAATAATTTTTGATGAATACCTATATACCTATACCGAAAATATTTATATAAGTACCTATAGATACGTATTGAATTACCCACCTACCTATTCATATTATATGAAATACATATTTAAAATAACACCATTCTTTTGGGAAGAATACAAGTAGGTATGCATTTGGTTATATTCGATATTAAATAAGTATGTATCTTTAATAGAATCATGCCTCCGTTTTAGTAGTAGAATCTTTATGTAGGTATCGAATCTATAAAATATTTTTATTAAATTAAATCTGTTTTTAAGCGTGAAGGCTCGCCATAACTATAAGGTAAACTAAACCATTATTATTTATTTTGTAGTAAGTATGTACTTCTTTAATTATTTTTTTTATTAGTTGACACTTTTATCTTCTATAGATACACTAAAATGGAAACGGGTGCCAATAATAACATATTGAAGTGAGAATAATGAATACCTTCCTACTACTATCGATAGGTATGTTCCTGTGTACTTGTGTAGGTACATGTATATTTATATTAATTATTGTTTTCGTGTTATAATATATTATTTGCGATTAATTGATAACAAAATTTAGATAATTTATCTATTCACCCGCTACAGTAAAATCTATAAAATATTTTAATTAAATTATATCTGTTGCTCTACATTGCATGAACGCCACTGAAGCAATGGAGTAATTAATTATGTCATGCAATACGTGCCATGAATATACTACCTACCACATGTTCTTTTAAATCTTCCCATTTAGGCCAGGACCGAACTTTTGAAAGCTGAAATTTATGGGGGCGCGTATTAAGAAATATTACTGATTAACCACATAATTATGTTCAGAAAGGCCTAATAAATTTTATTTACCAATGACAAACTCATGACCAGATGAGTGGGTATTTTTCATTAAAAACTTGGGTATAATGTAAAGGTTTAAGCCTACGCAATCTGCACCTAGCACATTGTCATATATAATAATATGAAGAATGTTAAATCTCAGTCGGTTCCATGACAAAACAGGACAGTGACAAAACAGAACATGACAAAACAGAACACCTGGAGAAAACCTGGCTGTTCTGTTTTATCATGTTCTGTATTGTTATTGTTGTCGAAGTCATGATGAATTGTTTGCAACCAGAAAGATTCACTTGAATGATTAATGCTTATTTGGACTATGTCTGCATTTGCGTATAGCTAACAAAAATCCGCATGAAAGTCATTAAAAATAATTTCTACACTATGAAAATATCATCAAATTAAAAAACGCTTTCGATATAATATAACAGAATTCTATTCCAAATCAAGCAATAGTGGAAAAAATAAATATAGGTAAAATGGTAAAAAAGAAATAAGTACTTAATAATTATGTAGGTAATGTTTACATATTATATTTTTATATTTTATTTATCTTAGTTCGCCACTGGCGACAAAAAAAAGGTTTTTTTTAATTCTTCGGATAGTGCAATAAATAAATTCTTACATAATAACACTAACGGTGAAAACAAAAAGTACTAATATCCATAATAGCTATAAGTTGGCGAACACAATAAGGCACATATTGTATGACATAATTTATTACTTTAGTCCGAAAAAATTTAAAAAATCTTCCTTTAGTGTCATCAAGAATTTCACAGTGGCGTTAATGCAATGGGGAAAACAGATATAATTTAATTAAAATATTTTATAGGGTTTTTGTATATAATTTGTTAGAACAATGTAATATATTATTATACCTATTGTATCTTTTATTAAATAAACATTTAAAACATATTATTCATAAATATTTGAAATATCTCCCCTTAAAATCTGTTCATATTTCCAATAGAATATTATTGCTTAGAATTCAATAGCTACATATTAAAAAGATAGCTATTGTAATGAGACTATATCAGGTAATTTCGTGTTAGTGTACCTCCTAATATTTCAATCTATTTTTTATGAAAGGTGTTTTGAATTCATAACTACCAACTTTTTTTGAATATGTAATTGAATAATATGGTACTGTAGCGGCTAAATAGATAAATTATCAAAATTTTATTGTCAATTAATCGCAACTAATATATTATAACAAAAAAACAATAATTAATATAAATATACTTGTACCGATACAAGTACACAAGCACATACCTATCAATAGTAGTAGGTGGGTATTCATTATTCTCACTTCAATATATTATTATTAGTACCCGTTTCCATTTTAGTGTATCTATAGAAGATGACAGTGTCAACTAATAAAAAAATTAATTAAATAAGTACATACTACAAAATAAATAATAATAGTTTAGTTTACCGTATAGATATGGCGAGCCTTTCTTCTCGTGAAATACTTCTTCTCATAGCTGTGCTGTGTCACAACTTTTTATTATATTTTGTAAAACTGCTTACCTACCGAATGTATTAATAGTATTTACAACAGGTTTTTAGAATACTGCAAATATTCAAATTATTCAAAATATTATGTTTTTGTACTTAATCCTTTACTTAGTAGGTATCTAGGTAATAAGGTTTTTACCCTTTCTTCGTGTATTAACTTATAATCTTTTTTTATTGTATTAATAAATAATAATAGTACAAAACTTAAATCAATTAGAATTTAAATTCAAACTCCATCAAGTACCCTCGGTCGATAGTATTGATGATGATGGTATATAATAGGCTCAACAATAGGTAATTTTCAAAACGCTTTCGATATAAAACAGTCCAGCTCCAAAAGAAGCAATAGTGGGAAAATAAATGTAGGTATAATGCAATATTACGTACTGATTTTATATTGATTTATTTACCCTTGTACGCCACTGTAATGAAAGATAAATACTCTCGCAGCAGGGTGCAGTTTCAAAAAAAGGCGTTTATGAATCCCCTTGAAAACCGTGTTTTCTCTTGGACAGCATTGTCGAAATTTTGACGCATTTGACACGCATTTAAAACGCAATCGGCTCGCAAATAAAACGCAAATAAAACGCAAACGTCGTTTGGCGGATGAATCCGAAACTTCGCTTTGCCGTGTGCTCGCAGCCTTAGAGAAATCTTCGGCAGATGGATCGTTTAGCAATGTAACTCGCATGTTTGTCGTCAGCTGAAGGTTCTTCACATAGCGCCACAGAGTCAATGATTTGAGGCAAGCATTTATTTCATCGGCAGCGGTCGATCTTGGAATGACTGTTAGTGTTTGGCGGAAATCGCCAGATAGTAGAATCATTGAGCCTCCAAAAGTTCCACTGGGCGCATCGAGGAAAAATAAGCCACCATTTCCATCATCAATTGCCTTCATTAACGTATCGTACACTACCTTCTGTTGGGGGTTCAACATTGGTACATTCGTTCGAACTAATTAGTTCAATGCATCTCGATCATTTTCACGTTCACGTTCCAATTCTAGATTGAAAGCGTAATTCACTCCACGATGTGGCATTGGCATTCCTAACTTGACTAACAAAGTGCCGCACATGAGGTAACACATGTCTTCGATCAAAAGGAAAACCTGTTTATGTATCTCCTTATTCACCTCGAGATCAGGATTCCCTGAAATAACACGAATTCGATGTAAAATGTCTTCTGACATGTCATCCTTGTAGTTTTTCTACAGTTCAGGTGGATTCGATGGGAAGCATGTCGAAATAATGATAGCAAATAATGTGCGTATCTGATTTGGAGATGCAAAAACAAATGATTTAGCGTTTTTCATGTCCCAATGAGTATCATTTTCAAGCAAATTGAGCTTTTGACATGCAGCACGAAATGTTGGGCACACTACACGATTGACAGTTCAAAGTGATTCAAATGATGTCGGCCCACGAACATTTACCAGCAACAACCGCAAGTAGAATCATTCGCCATTCTTCGGATGAACTGTGTAAGTGCGACCAAGAGCATCAGTAGAATGCACATCCGGATGATCAGAAACCGCATCGTCTTGCTTCCGACGTTGAAATTTCTTCGATGAAGCGTTCCAAGTGTAATAACGTGGCATCTTAGAGTAGAACAACGTTCGTGCAAACGGATCGCTTTGGCAAATCGAAAAGAAACTGGTCAATGTTGGCGCTGGAGATATTTCAGCACATTGAGCAACATTCGATGCGTTGAAATGAACTTGTTGACCATTCTCCAGATGCACCGCCAAATGTACAGCAGTGGGATGACGTTCATGAATGGGGAATGAGAGAATACGCAGCTTCATTGCAGCTCACATATCGACCAACTTGATATTGCGTGATTTCATCGTTGGTATTGGGAGTTTGAACGCCAAAAACTACAATATCGCTGCCTTTGGTGACATATTTGCAGATGTATTTGATAAACTTCACTGAATTGCAAAACTCCACGTTGCAATGCGCCTTGAATATTTTGGAAAAAAGTGGCGAATACGGAACAATCCAAGTGTTGTCGACCACGATATCGTTTCACTTCATTTTCGTTGTGATATTTCTACCGTTATCATTGGGTGATCGACGCCGATACAGTGGATAACCATCATTGGCAGTGATAGTCTCCGCCGTTAAACTTCATGGATAACGCTTGGAACACTTGCCGTCGACCATGCACGGTGATTGGGGGTTGATGGCGCCACACTGTCCATGAATCATGTAAGTAATTACAACATCATGCAGGTCTGGAGGAATCTCGGCACATATGATGTCATCTTTTTGGTCTGGTCGAATTCTTTCGACTAACCAAATAGAATGTGTGCATGCGGCAAGCTTCGTTTTTGTCATTCAATCGAATACATCCAGCATCGAGTTTCCCAAAGACGCGATGCTTAACAATGTAGTTCATCAGCGACAGGATTTTTCGTTTGAAGACACGTGCGGTGATGTCGTGCCGATCACTTGATGTTTGTCCGGGGAGTAGCAGTTGAACAATTTCTATTCATTTCGGATTTCATGTAAAGGTGATGAATAGATCTGGACGACCGTAATGACGAACATAATATGTCATTGCATCTTGCGCATATTCATGCATATGACGTGGGCTGCCAATGTACATCGCCGATAGAATAGTCAATCGACCAACATTAGCTGCATCTCCTACGGTGCTGATTGCATCGCGAAAATGAATATACTCCTCCGATCGCAGTTTGGCTTGGTTCAACCGAATGAAAGTGAGGCGCTCCGTCTCGATTTTAAGCAATCGACGAAATCGCAGCAAATAGTTGTCAGCATTTTGACGAATCATCAAATGATAAACACTGGAAAATTAATCACATAATTCAAAATTACATAATGAAGCAGTTATCGATGCACACACAATCACAAATTTGATAACCTCACAAAGTGAACATCTTCAAAGGCAACTTACCGTTTGAAAATCACGATCGAAATAGTTATTTGCGCGCCTAGCTGGTAATCGGCTCGATTATTCACGTAGATCGATTGTCGAATGAAGTTCGAAGGATGGATTTTGAAATTAGTAGGTAAATAATGAGCAACACCAGCAATGAGATCATGTAATTTTATCCTTGGCTTTATTTTTGGACGCTGTCGAAGAAGTAAAAAAGATTCAGGCAGGACAACTTCCTCGAAAATTCGCCGGAGTATACAACAAAGTCTTTCGGGATTATCTGAGGCTGAACTGAATCAACTGTCAAAGGATAGATAATGCACACAACGCCTTTCATTTGTTTGTTTGTTTCTTGTTTATTCTTTCTGTCATGTATCGTTGTATATGGATTTATTTTTTTGTGATTTTCTTTTATTTTCGAATGTGCGAGTTCATTGTTCAAAATGTCTAAATGTATGAGAAATTTAATTTAATTCATAATTTTCTTTTCCGTGAATTTTTTCGATGTTTTAATAGTTATTCTGCTATTCGGGGCTGAGACAAATCCAACAAATCAATGATCGTAAAAATCGGTCCAGCCGTTCTCGAGTTATAAATGGTGTAACTAACCCGACTTTCTTTTATATTAATATATAGATAAAGAATATAAAAATAAAAGAATACATTATTACATGTTTACAGAAAAGTTTAATTTAATTGTTATGACAATGTTTTCGGTATTTTAGTATACGACTGTGATTAATTAGTTATATATCGGAGATTTAAGTGCCTAAATAAGAATATAGGTAATGTTTGTATATATTTCGCTTTAACTCTTCGATTTGCCGCTTTGTGGTAAGTGCCACCATTTGGCAATAAGCAACGTAAATAGGTACTTTGTATATCCCATCAATCATCATACAATAATTCAGTTTATATAACTGAATAAAATATATTTTTAATAAAACCATTGAAAAATTATTATATCAGACTTTTGCTGCCCTTTAAAACTTTGATATTTCGCAAATTAGAAATATTTTCATTACACAAAATATACGAATGTAGCATTGTTTATTAAGTATACCTCACGAAGGTGTCTCAATTACAAAAACCATATTCTTCTTCTTCATTCTATCTTATTTTATTCGTATGATTCCTATACCATTCATCCGATTGCGATGAAACTTTCGTCAGTTGTTGTGCGCACACCCGCGAAGGTTTCTAAATTAGAAAAATCAGCATCATCTTGTTCTTCATTCTATATTCTTTTATTTTCTTGGTTCCTATACCATTCATCCCATTGCGATGAAACTTTGGTCGGTTGGTGTGCGCACACTCACGAAGGTGTCTCAATTACAAAAACCATCTTCTTCTTCTTCGATTCTATCTTCTTCTATTCGTATGCGTTATTATACCATTCATCCGATTCCGATGAAACTTTCGTCAGTTGGTGTGCGCACACCCGAGAAGGTTTCCGAATTAGTACAACCATCTTCTTCTTCTTCATTATATCTTCTTTTATTCGTATGGTTCCTGTACCATTCATCCGATTGCAATGAAACTTTCGTCAGCTGTTGTTGTGCGCATACCCGCAAAGATTTTTGAATTAGTATAACCATCTTCTTCTTCTTATTCATTCTATTTTATTCGTATGGTTTCTATACCATTCATCCAATTGCAACGAAACTTTCGTCAGTTATTATGCGCGCAACCGTGAAGGTTTCTGAATTAGTTAAACCATCTTCTTCTATTCTATCTTCTTCTATACGTGTGCGTTCCTATACCATTCACCCGATTGCGATGAAACTTTCGTCAGTTGCTGTGAGCACACCCGCAAAAGTATCTGAATTAGTACAACTATCTTATTGTTGCTTTTATTTAATAAAACGCATTTTTTATAGTACTTATTCCACTGTTAATCAATAGATTAGGACCGGTTTCGTCCGCCTCAGAGGGACATTTTCAACTGAATACATTTTTTTTAAAACAATATTTATCAAACAAAATCCGCGACAGAAATAATATAACAATAGGTACATAAATAATTACCCGTCCAATAATACCTTACCAATAACAGATTAATTGAAAATTAATGAGGTTGGACATTAATATTTCATACTACATCAGGGACATTAAACAAATTATTTTGAATATTAACAAACCATAAAATATGAAACAATCAACACTTACAATAACTAGGTTAGGTTAGGTTAGATTTTTTTTTATATATATGGGAGTTGCATTTATTATTGCCCTTGCTTATTATGTACAAGGTTTGTAGATCTTCAATTGGAATTTTCTTCATTTATTAGTCTTCTTTTCTATTTAGTGTTGGGATCAGGAGGGATAGACTACTGTGGGTCTTATCAGGAACTTCTCCGCATTTGCTCTTGTGAAGAGGAAACCATAGAAAAATCTTCAGGAGAAGACGGACTGTTGACAGAAATCACCAGGCCTTCCGTTTCACTTGAAGAGTGTTCGGCATTTTGTGTCCTGGCTTCGTTTATTTTGCCAATATCCTGCACTATTTTAATGATGTATGATACTACCCTTCGTGATAGTTGCTTGTGATCCACGGATCCAATGTCGCATAGGTCCTCATCTAGACTCTTGCGTTGCGCCTCCAGCTGCTGTCTTTGGAAGCTGAAAATGGGGCAATGCATAAAAAGATGAGGGACATCTTGAGGGGTCATATCATCATACGGGCAGCTGTCGATCTCGGAGAGCTTAATTCGATGCAGGTAGCTCATGAACCCACCGTGACCCGTGAGGAATTGTGTGAGTTCAAAGCCAACTTCCTGCATTCTCCTGAAATCAAAGGCATGGAAAATTGTTGGAAAAAACATTTTGGTAATATTTGCTGTCGTTTCTTTCAAATAACGATCATTCCAGAGTTGGAGAGTCCTGTTTTTTATTTTCCTTTTCGCAAAGTTGAGCGGAAACTTGGCAAAATCTGGGGCCGTCTTCTTAAGAGTAGCCTCTTGAGCCTTTTCGTCCGCTTTTTCATTGCCTAGGATTCCGCAGTGACCCCTTATCCAGCCGATGTACACGTTCTGTTTTCTGCGTCGTAGTTCCTGGATATCAGTTTTAATGTCCATGACAATAGAATTGACCGAATTTTGGTCCGTTATTGCATGGACGCCTGATTTGCAGTCTGTCAAGATCGTTATTTGTTTCCATCTGTTTGGTGATTTTTTCAGAACGTAGCTCAAAGCTTCTCGGATTGCCAGGAGTTCCGCCTAAAACACTGAGCAGATGTCGTCGAGTTTGATCTTTCTCGACGGCAACTCTCTCACGCCACCATAAGGTACAAATGCTGCACCCACTGTGCCGTTCAAGAGACTGCCATCAGTGAAGATTCTCAGCTCATTCTGCGTTGCCTCAGGCAGAGTCTGATCATTGTATCTATGGTCGATCCGGTTGCGTTCCGCGGGATGAGGCAGTGAGAAAAAGTCTCCGGTTCCCTGGTAGACTCTGTCTTGCGGCAAGTCCTGCAGGGTGAGAGTCTTCTTCACCTCATATGCTTCTGCAAGCTGCTTGATCCTCAGGTCAAGTGGCATGAAGCCGCTCAAGACCTGAGCAGAAACTAGAGAGATCGTTCTGTATCCTTTGCAGGATCTGGTGGCAATTTGTCTTTGAATGGAGTTCAGTTTCTTACGGTTGACTTTTTTCTTTACCGCGTCCGCCCACACGCTGGAAGCGTACGTTATCAGAGGCTCGACAGCACCTAAATATATTTGCTGCATAACCCCCCGGCGACGCACCCCATGTGGGTTTGGCGGCTCTGATCAATTTGTTCGTGATGCTTGCAGCCTTTTTACAAATGTTGTCGACATGTTTGGACCAGTTAAGGTGGCGATCTATTGTAAGACCGAGAACCTTAAAATGATCCACGTATTTTAGTTGAACTCCGTTCATGTAAATGTTTGGTTGTCGGTCCTTTTTTCTGGTAATATACATCGCGTTGGTTTTGTCTTCTGCAAAGTGTAGTTTGGCTTTTGAGCCCCATGATGTGATGAATTTCAACGCCTTGTCAGTCATATTTTCAAGCTCTGTCGTATTGTTGGCTGTAGCAATCAATAGCAGGTCATCCGCAAATGCTCTCAGTTCAGCTCCAGGGCCCAAGTCCTCCTGAAGTACATCATCTAAGATGTAATTCCAAAAGCTCGGTCCGCAAGATGATCCCTGAACGCATCCTTTGGTCGTAAGGAATACTCAGAGAGCGGAAGGCATGGAATATGAATCGTCTGCAAATCAAAGGGCCGACGATGAAGGATGACGTGCACTCAATGACAAGCTTCGAGACTCAATCCGAATCAATCCGACCCAAGAAACAGGTCGAGATGCTGCCGAAGTTGAATAATGCTCTACGGTCTACGCAGTCGTAGCCAGAGATATCAACGCTCGGTCAAGCGTCAAGCTCGAAGGAGATCTCAACGCGCGGGAAAAATCCGAAAGCAACCCGAAGGAAGTTTTCCAAGAATTTTCCGGTTTCACTGGATTTTTCCGAGCTTTTCCGACATTGTAGGTGCTCGGTCTTCGGAAAGATTTTTTCCGGAATTTTCCGCCTACTCAATCTGCTGGGACCAGTCCGAGAGGAGGAGATTGAGAATCCGGCAAGAGACTTCGACGCAAGGACAAGTTTTCGAAAAAAAAACTTAATCTTGAAGGCCAAAGGATTTTCCGGGAGTTTTCCGGATTTCACTGGATTTCACCGAAATTGTAGGTGTTCGAACTTTGAAACGAGTTTTCCGGAGTTTTCCAGCACACAATCACCGGGAGCACGTCCGTTCGCTGTCAATGTTAAACTAAGACTAAAAGTAGGTAATTAATAAAAAAAATCGGTATGTAAATAAGTCGATAGGTAATAGTAAAAAACAGATTAAACAAATTGTCACAAAAATATTTGACACTTTAAAATGTACACATAACCTCACTTTCGGCAATGCCGAACACGTGGTTAACACACAAAACTTAATATCCTAGGAATCCCTCAGGATATTTTAAAGATTACACTCACACATATATATTACACTTGTATTTTCACTTTACGGCAAAAAGAATTTGTAAAAACAACGTATTTTTCGAGATATGGATTTTTTTAAGAAGAGAAGGCAAACATGCGTGTGGTTCCCTGCAAGATAAAAAAAAGCAACTGGTTAGGTTGGGTTAGGTTAGGTTAGGTTAGGTTAGTGAAGGCCTCCGACTTCCTGACTAGCTCAGGCACTTGGAAGTGGAGGTTCATTAATGTGGAAGAATAGGCAGGAACCTCATGGACGTGGAGTAACCAAGAAGTCACGGGGCACAAAGTCAATTAAACACCAGATGAAATCTTCAGAACTCGTATTTTATTGTTATTAGAATATGTTTGGCCTTATGGCATTCCTTCATCAAGGATTATAGTCCAAAGGTATCATTCACATTGGTATCGAAAGTCCGAAAGTTTATAATAATTAAAAGAAACTCGATTTATTGTTATTATCCATACACCACAATTAGTAAAAAAAGAAAAGTCAAATCAATTAATATTCGAAGTTCACAGTTCGAAGTCTCAATAAACAAGAGTCAACTAATATCCGAAGTCACAAAAATAACTACATTTACTACTGATTAATTAAAAATTAATTCGAATATTATTATTTAAATATTTTAAAATTAACTTGATTATTATTAACTAATTATTTAACATTTCCTTAATTATTTCTAATTAGTTATGCAGACGAGATCGTGAGGGTCCCGGGGCAACAAGCCATCGCAGAAGCGACTCCCGGAACCCACAAGTGACAAAACAGACTGATTTTGGATTTAATAATCTTGCCTTTTTATCCGTTAGGGGTGGTTGTATTTCTTACAAATTCACACCGATCACCGATACCGCCATATGCTACGCATTTATATAAGGTTGAAGGATGTCAGACTATCAACCAAACATATAGCGATATCGATGTACATAATATGATTAATATTAATATTACTTTAACTACATTAATTCCTTAATTATCTTAATTATTTTAACTACTACATATTACTAACGCCCGTCCATACGTCCTACTTTATTATTTCTCTAACCCATTGCCTATTACATTTTATTAACCATTATATTACAATTTACATTACATATTATCTTACATCCAAATCATATTTTATATCTAATTTAATTTAATTACCCTTGACCTAAGCATATTATATTTGATCAAAACTTTAACCCTATTACCTTATTACCTATATGTACATGGTCTGCGACCGACTTATCTCCTCCACAGTTCACTTTGGGTTAGGTCAGGTTAGGTTAGGTTAGGTTAGGTTAGGTTAGGTTAGGTTAGGTTAGGTTAGGTTAGGTTAAGTTAGGTTAGGTTAGGTTAGGTTTTTTTTTTTTTTTTAAATTCGTTTATTGAATTCCTTGCTTTTTCGTACAAGGGTTATTACTTAAGTATTACATTATTCATATTTCATTTACATAATTTACAGTTAAACACAGTATTGTAAACATAAAGAAAATATAAAATATAAAGAATAATAAAATATGTGTTAAAGTAAAAAGTTAAAGAAAAAAAGTACAGAGATATATAACATATTAAAGTATAAAATATAAAAGAAAAGAAAAGCATATATAAAAATTTGTGTTAAAGTAATGAGATAAAAATACAGAGATATATAAAATATAAATAATAATAAAGATGTGTTAATTAATGATATAAAAAGCACAGAAATAATTTTAGTTATTATAACAGAGTAAAATAATAGTATACATTATATTGATATGAGACTGTGAGGGTGTGTGCCTTCTGTGTTGTGTTGTGTTTATGTTTATGTCCCTCCGTTTACTGTCTTTATTTTTTTGATCGCTTTTGTTAGGTATTCAGTGAATAGTTTTCGTGTTGTTTTGTTGTTGAGTATTTTGTCTGGTTTTGATAAGTCTATTGTGATTTTTTGCTGGTGGTACTGTACCCCGAGGGTCCACCTTTCTTTCTCAAGTATAGGACAATTGGCCAATATGTGTTTGACTGTCTGAGACACGACTCCATCGCATGGACAGTGATCGTCGGCTCTCAGTTTAAACCTTTTCAGGTAGGCTCTCATTGCCCCGTGGCCCGTCATCATTTGTGTGAGTTCATGATTGAGTGTGGTGTTGTGTGTGAAGTGTTTTCCTGAGTTTATGTCTGGTATGAATATTTTTGTTGTCGATCCAGTGGTGGATTCAGTGTATCTTTTGTTCCATAGATATGTGGTGTCATCTTCTAATTTCCTCTTTGCGAACGTGAGAGGGAATTTCGTGTAAGTGGTGGGTCTTTTGTCTGTGGTGGCTTGTTTTGCGTATTTGTCTGCCTCTTCGTTTCCGGCTATGCCAATGTGACTCCTTATCCAGATGAACCTGGGGGTGATGTTTATGTTTCTCAGGAGTGAGCATAATGTCAGGCTGGCTCTTACGAGTGGGTGTGTCGATGAAAGGTTTTGGAGAGCTACAAGACTGGATTGGCTGTCAGAGTATATGATCACCTCGGTGAGGTGATGTTTGCTGGAATTAACCAGTGTCCAATCGAGGGATTCTCTGATGGCTAGCATTTCTGCCTGAAAAACAGTGCAGTAGCTTTCAAGCCTTAACTTTCGTTTTGTAATAAATGCTCCACCTTTGTAAACGACAAAGGCTGCCCCTACTTTTTCATCGATGCGGCTGCCGTCTGTGTAGATCTCCAAACCCGTTGCGTTGTGCTCAGTGAGTGCGCTGTGGTCGGTGGTTTCTGTGTGTTTTATGTTTTCAAGGTTTCTGGTGCCTGGGTGGGGTAGTTCTGTGTAGTGTATTTTGTTTTCATATGTTCTGTCAGTTGGAAGATGTTTGGGTAAAGTATGTTGCGTTTTTATGCGGTATAGTTCGGCGAGTTGTTGTATTTCGACACCTCCTACGTATAATATTGTAACTAACAAAATGACGTTTTTCATTTTTATTCATTTTTCGTATCCATAGTATGTATTACATATGATGCCATTTACAGAATTTCAAAATTCGTATTATAAGTGCGATTTTCAAGCATTGCATATTATTGTATCTCAAATTTCTTGAAATTTTTCCGACGTGAAGTATGGTAACGTATTTGGCAATACTATACGCGGGAAACGCGCGGAGATCTTGCCGCGCGGGTGTATTGTTACTGTTAATTACGATACTTCACTTCGGACGGGAGGTGACACACCGCTACTACTGTGAACTTTCGGTTATATTGTATTTTTGTATGGTTTGGTAAATATTAAATACCATAATGAAGAGATCTAGACAATGTCAACAAATATTGCGCAATATATCCGCCCCTACAGGACTTTAGTGTCAAGAATACACAAATTGATAGAAAATCTATGCGTGCACAAAAATGTGTGATTAGGCCAAATGGGACAATTAATAGTACAGCGTGTAATATTATAGAAACGGATAATAATAGTAAAACAACAATGGACGAAATAAATTCTACCCAGGGAAACTGTGACTTTAGGATTCAAGGTAAGTTAATATTTTTAATCTTTTTCTCGTACGACAACAAAAAGTATCGTAAGTTATACTTACCATTGTTTACGTCGTTTTTTTGCGTGTAACTATTATTGTATGTAATATTTACCATATTTTACGTCGGAAAAAACTGAAAAAAAATATTGTATCTATCACTTATAATAATTTACGTCGTGCTTATTTTAGTAAAATATATTGTATGTAGTACTTATCATATTATACGGCAACATACAATTTTAGTTGCAATATTATACGCGTGATAACTTTTATAAATTCATGTTTATTTAGTTGTTTTGCTTTTTACAGAGTCATCACTGCCTTCAGGTGCTGATTAAAATATGATAATGGAACTTTTAGACATTATTTGTGACGATGATGACACTAGTGACAGCGTTGCTGATACAAACAGACTACATTCTCTCGAAAAGATTAACAGTAAAAGTAATTGGATATATTATAAAATATAGAGATAGTTTTGTGAAAAATCACCTCAAGAGGTACTGTTTTCAGAAACTATGAGATTTATAATGCTTTATAATCATTTTTTTTAAACCTCAATTATAATGGCTAAGGTTTCGGGTGATCGAAATAAAAGTGGTAATATGTTGCTAAATTAGCGATAAATGAAAAGCAACGCAGAGTTTTTACTGAAACTCAGTCGTGGCGAAATTTTACCATTAAATATCATCTGACGAAATATCAAAATGAAAATAACATGGAGCTGGTTAAGGTCTGTAAAAAAAGTTTCTAGCTACATTCTCTATTTGTGACCAATTCGTATTCACAGCTTTGGACAAGGTGGATAATGAAACTGCCGTTTTAACACTTGATCAACGAAGTCGACACAAAAATTGTAATGTTGTATTAACTGATGATATGAATACCAGTGTTTCCGACCATGTTAAGTCCATCCAACCGGTCGAATCAGATTATGTTCGACAGCGATCAAGCAAACTTTACTTAGATGGCGACCTGGATTTTACCTATTTATTTAAACTATATAATGAATGGTATGAACCCATAATATACACAAATAAAGCTCAAACAGAAAAGCAGTATCAATTTAATTTTAAATTGTGTTGTGTCACTATGTCCCTAAAAAGGACCAGTGTGTCCAATGTCACATTTTCAAAAGCTTACAAGTCCGAGTAGCATCCACGGAGCAACTCCCAGTTTATGGCAAGAACCTTGGTCGTCAGTTAAGATTATTTGATAAACATGATGTTCAATCATTACACGGCAAAATTGTATCTGCGAATTTTGACTTCCAAAAAATTTTGAATGCCCTTCACGGAAATTTGAGTAAGTACATTTTATTATAAACGTAAATTATCAGTTTGAAATTTCACAGTTTTTCAATTTACACAAAAGGTAGCTACATGATACATATAGCAGGAAGCTGAAGGCAAACGAGGTGCAAATGAGGACTCAAGTTGCTTACTTATTGTGGTCTATAAGCAAAAGAATTCAGGTTTTGCTCTAACAATATAGGCCAGAACAGAAATCGCATTGTTTATGACTTTAACATGACTGTATTTGGTCCATAAATACAATGTTAATGTAAAGCACACATTTTTGGAAAGGGGACGTACGCAAAATGAAGAGGACTGCGTTCAAGCCCTGATTGAAAGATGTTCGACAAACAAACAAATTTTTGCACCTCCAGAATGGTACTGTTTAGTTGGATGGACAAAACAAGAAGGAAAACCTGAGGATGTGGTAGAGATCAATCACATAGCATGTTTGATTTCAGAGCTCTATTAAATTATCATATATGGACTAATACAAATTAATATAAATCACAATGATCCGTTTAAGATTAATTACAAGTGCGACGTGTCCAGCACTGTCTACTCGACCATGGTCGTGAAAAGTAACACATAGCACACGCAACGAGAAACTTTATTTTCGGTAAAGGTTCTTTATTCACAAATATTGCCAATTCCAAAAGCTAAGACAGATGATTTACTGCATATGTGCAACAATGGAATCATTCCTGAGCGTTATCTTGAGTTTTTCAGTAATTTTATACCTGTTAATACCTACCACTGAAATTCCACCAGCAGTTTCTGAGGAATCAGCTTAATAATTAATATGTCAGTGTAAAAAATCTCTTTTCGGTTGTATGTTTTAAATTGTGCATGCTTCTTTTTTCGCATCATATAATTGAAAATTAATTCCAAACTAAAAATATAGTTGCAGAATAATTTCTTTTTCAGTTTCACTTATATTTTAACCTGAAGTGCACCCTTCCACTTAATCACCCATTGTTATTCTCTTGTTTGATTTTCCTTTGATATATTATTTAACCAAAAACGTTGGTTTAAAGTGATTGTAATTTTTCTTTTTTGCTTTTAATTTTATTTCAATATTTACATACATTCTTGAATTGGATTTTTGATTGAAATTATTTCTTCTCTGTTTTTTTCTGTATGCTTAATTTTTATCATGTCATGAAAGTCTTAAATTTATGTAATGTTTTATTAAATGACAATAAAAGCAATTTTATATAGAGTATTTTTTCCAACCTACCTATCTGACGACCCATACCATAACTTTTAATTATTGGGTACTGTTCGGTTATACCGGAGGCAGCGGAAAACGCATTTTGAAAATAGCCGATAAACTGGATTATTTGTTAGGTTAACCTAACCAAACCTAACCTAACCTAACCTAACCTAACCCAACCTAACCGAACCTAAACTAACCCAAACTAACAAATAATCCAGTTTATCGACTATTTTAAAAATGCGTTTTCCGCTGCCTCCGGTATAACCGAACAGTACCAATTATTGTTATTACCGAATTATGATTTTAAATACGCAAAAAATCCTAGGTGAAGGATTGTATCTAACATATACAATATATTTCACCAAAACCATGACGACGTAAATTATGACAAGTATCACATACAACTAAATGCATGTAAGAGGTTCCGCCGTAAACTATTTTATGTGGTTTATACAATATTTCAAACAAATTCTTTTCCGCACTATAATGTTGTAACTGCATTTTCTGATTAACCACACAAAATATTAGATATCCTTTAATGCAAAACAAATCTATTTATAATTTACAATTGACATCCCAAATTTGGTGCAAAACATTCAAAAGGTCGACTTACACCAAGCTTTTGTATCTTTAAACCGCTCTCCTGTAAAGTTGCGATTTTGAAGTTACAATACTCTACGTAGGAGGTGTCGATTTTTAGGTCTAGAGGGGTGGTGTTTGCCAGTACTTGGGCGGATGTGAGTGATATGGTCCTGTACCCTTTGCAGATCGAAATTGCAAAGGGACGTTGAGTTGTGTTTAGTTTTTTTTGTATGGATTTTTTGTGTGTGGCGTTGCTCCAGATGGATGCTGCGTAAGTGATTGTAGGCTCGATTGCTCCCAAGCATATGATTCTGAGGACCTCTGGAGAGGCTCCCCACGTTGCTCGTGCAGCCCTCATGAATCGCTTGCCAATTTGTGTAGCTTTTTTACATGTGTATTCGGTGTGTTTTGACCAGTTAAGGTGTCTGTCTAGAACTACTCCCAGTATTTTGAATGAGTCAACAAGATCTTTCTTTTGTCCTTTCCATGTAATGTTCGGTGGTTGTATGGTGCGTTTGGACATGAACATAATGTGTGTTTTTGTGTTAGAAAATGTGAGTTTAGTGCTATTTCCCCATTCAAGTGTCCTTTTTAGTATGTCGTTGGTTGTTGTTTCAAGTGTTTGTATGTCATCAGCAGCGATCGTGATTAGTACGTCGTCTGCGAATGCTTGTATGTGTGCGTTGTTTGGAATGTTTATTGTGAGAAGATCGTTTATGGCAATGTTCCAGAGGGTTGGTCCGCAGGTTGAGCCTTGTATGCAGCCTGCTGTCTGTTTCCTAACGACCTCTTCTCCTGCGTATCTGAGCGTGACTTGTCTGTCCTGTAAGTAGCTTCGTATGAGTTTGTAAATGTTGAGTGGTGTGGATTTTTGTGCGAGAGAGTGTTTGATGTGGGGCCACCAAGCGTTGTCAAACGCTCCTTGGATGTCCAAGGAGATGGCCACGATTAGTTTTTTTGAATTTAAGTGACCTTTGATTGTGTTGATGGCCGTGTGTAGCGCGTGTTCTGTCGATGTCTGTGGTGTGAAGCCGTATTGATGTTTGCTGATTTCTTTGTTTTGTGTAAGGTGCCAAAAAGTTCGTTGTATGAGTAGTTTTTCTAAAACTTTTCCAAATACTGGTAGTAGTCCTATTGGTCTGTAGCTGTTTGTGTCTTTAGTGTCTTTTGCAGGTTTTGGTATTGGCTTTATGATGGCGTGTTTCCAAGTGGTTGGAAAGTGGGAGATGTTGAGGCATTGGTTGTATAGTGCGTGAATTTCTTCTGGAAACGTGTTAACGAAGTGTGTGCAAATGTCTGCTGTCAAATGATCGTGTCCTGGTGCCTTTTTCGAGCTCATGTTGTGAACGATTGTTTTGATTTCGTGAAGTGTAAATTGGGGGTCGTCTTCAGTGTTAGGAAGGATGTGCTCGGAAGAATTTCTAGTCATGCTCTGTGTTTGTGTGTCGGAATTGGGATCGTCATCGGGGAAAAACTTTTTTGTGAGGGCTTCAGCCGAGTCACGTGCTGTGATGTGTTGGTGTCCGTTTGTGCTGAGAGTAGTAGGTGGTTCTCTTGGGTTGGTGATTTTGATGGTTTTGTGTAGTGATGACCATGCTGTTTGCGAAGTTTGGTTGCCGTAGAAAGTTTTTATGCTTTTGATCTTTGCTTCATCAATGGATCTTTTGTATGTGTCTCTTTGTGTGATGTACGTGTTGAGTTTTTCCGGACGTGTGATGTGGCTGGCATTTTGTAGTTTCCGCTTAGCTGTTAGTGTTGCTCGTTTGATCTCTGTGAGTTGGTTGGTCCACCAGATTGGTCTTTTCCTTGTTGAGTGTTGTGTTCTTTGAGGGAGTGATTGGTTGCATGCGTTTTTAATGGCAGCTATCATGTTGTCTGTGATAATGTCTAGTTCGTGTGGGTAATTGGCGGAGTGAATTGAGTGTAAGTTAATGTTTAGTTCTGTCATGTGGAACCGAAATGCTTCTTCCACTTCAGTCCAGTTTGTGTTTTCGTTGATAATGTATTTGTATGTTGATTGTGAGTGTGTGTATGGCTGGGACGTTTCCGTGTAAGTGAAGATTATGGGTTCGTGGTCAGATATGGGATTGTGTTGTGGTTGCACTGTCCAGTTGATGATTTTATCGGTTGTTTTAGGTGTTGAAACTGTGATGTCGATGAATGAAGTGATGTGAGTTTGCCCCCGCCATGTGTTGTACGTAGGTGTGTGTCCCTCATTTATTATATCCCAACCGCAGCTGGCTAGACAGGTTGATAACTCTTCTCCTCTTTTATCATTTTTTGGGCTGCCCCACCAGTGACTTTTTGCATTCACATCGCCTCCAATGATGACCTCAGTTCCAGTGCTGGCAAGTTGGACTATTTTGTTTGTAGTTTGGGAAAGTATGGCTGATGGAGAAATGTAGATGGATCCGATAATGAGTGTGGATTTTTCAGTAGCCAATGTGACGAAGGCATGATGTGTGTCAGAGATGTCGTTTCGGAATATGATTTTTAGCTTGGAATTTGTAGTGGCGATAACAGCTTTGCATGGGTTGTCACTGCTACCTGTAGTTTGATATATTTTGAAATTTTTTGGAGCTGTGAGAACGCCTGTTGCACCAACATATGGTTCTTGTAGTAGTAATATGTCATATTCTGATGCGTTGCTCAGTAGATGGTCTGTGGCATTTCGACATCTCTGGAGGTTTTGTTGACAGAATGTTATGTCTATTGTGTGGTGGGTGTTGCTGTTATGTCTATCCTTGTTATGGCTATCCTTATCATCCATAGTTGGTTTTTTGTTTTGTTAGTTCTGTCATTTTATAGTGGAGTGGACAGCTTTTGCTCGTTGCTTTGTGGTTGAAGATCTTCTTGTTGCTTGTAAAGCAGTTCCAACATTTTTGTGAGTTCAGATCGTCTTTCTTTGAGCATTCATTTGACTTGTGTTCCCCGGCACAGTGCATGCACCTGCATTTGTTTTCGCAGCACTTTTCTGCCTTGTGGCCATATCCCTGGCACTTGTAGCACTGCAATGGCGTGCAATTGTCTTCGACGTGTACTCTTTGAAAACCTATGTTTATTCGGCCTTGGTTTAGAGCCTCTCGTCTGACGGTGTGGTCCACCATGAGAAAAACATTCTTTAAATTGTCATGTTTGTAATTTCGTGTCGTTTTTATCAGTTTGATTTGGTCTTCTGGTTCCTTGTCACCTATAACCTCGGACAGTGCTTCGTTTTGTAAAAGCATTGTCTTGATTATTTCGCTGTCTTCAATGTCTTTATTTACTCCCTTGAGTACGATGACCGGAGACAATTTTTGACCCTCGCTTGCCTTGAGTAATCCGTTGGTAGCGTCTGGGATTGTTTTGAGTAGTTTTTCTGCATCTTTCCTGGTTTCGCAGTTGATAACAACGCTACTGTTTCTGGTTGCGTACATGTTACTTACTGAGATTTTGAGATTGGATGGATTAATGTTTTTCTTAATTGATCCTTTGATGGTTTCAGAGCAGTCCTTCCCATTTACTGATTTGACGATTACAGCAAACGTGCGATTGTTGGTGGTAGGTGGAATGTGGTTCGGTACTTTTTTGATTATGTCGGAGTATTTAGGAAGAGACTTAGGTTCAGAATTTATTTTGTCTACACGTTCGTTTATTTTAGCGATTTGACTTTCAATTCTTTGTAGCGTAGCAACGATGACGGGGTCTTGTTTGATTTTTTGTTTGTCACCAGCAGTTTGTGTATCCGAACTCAAAATTGCCTCCGAAATTTCAGTGATCGCTTTTATGATTTCTGGTGATTTAGTTTTTTTTGATATAAACTGACATAATCGTATTATTTTTTCATCACGTGATTCATTATGATCATCTTTGTCCTCTGAATTCAATGGCGAAATAGGCAAAGTCTCTTTACCTGCGTTTTTGCTTGGCGAACGCTGTGTGCGCATTGAACGATCAAAGGGGCTCGCGGACTCCATAATGTGTTTTTTTCCCTAATATTTGGGTTGCGCCTAATATAAAAATACTAGGCAATCGGGCGTACTTATACTCGTTTGACGTTTTGAAGTGTCATTGTTGAAAATAGTGACAACGTTTCAAACTTTACAGCACTGTTATTGTGTTAGTACACCACGGTGGCAAAAAATTTCACTACCACGAACGTATTGTGTAGGTTTCTTATGTATATTAAACTTTGCTTGCTCATTAAAGACTTTTTTCTCACTTAGAAAAATATTTTTGTTAGACACTTCGTAGACGCGTGCGGTCAGTACAATAGTGCAGACACAACTCGAGGTTAGGTTAGGTTAGGTTAGGTTAGGTTAGGTTAGGTTAGGTTAGTGACACGGCCCCAAAATGTAGGCCCTCAGCCGGCATTTTTTCTTAATAAATTAGTGACGTCACAACTTTTCGATCCGACCGTGAATGTCGATTTTACTTGAAAAATACGTGCCCAATCTCTAAACAAAGCTACAGTTATTGTGTATTGAGTCCCGTAGTACAGTCTGAGTGACTTATAGCCCCTCAGAATGAACTACGGATGAATTTTCTTTCAAGGGGACCAAATGGTCTTATAAGGTGGAATGTAAGTAATTGAAATGTATAGGATTAAGGTTAAAAATAGATAATAAATTGTAAACGACTTATGGGATATCATTTGCTAAACATTGTAAATAAATGTCCATTTGTATTTAATCTGATTTTGAATTATATAAAAATAAATTTTATTTTTTTTTCAAATTTGGCCTCGATGTATTTGCCGACACCAAAGTAAAATAACTTAAATAAATAAATTATGATATCAAATATTGTCGTATTTAAAATCTAATGATTACGTTTTGTAAGTACTGATTACACACACTCAATTTAAATAATAAATTAATATTTCGAATTATAATAAAAAGGGTACCAATTTAAGTACCTACTTTTGTAAAAGTTAAATGAAGGAATTTCGAAAATGGAAATTCTGACAATGTAAGTCTAAGGACTCGGTTGCTCTCCTAATTTACAAATAAAAATTATTCTTTAGATCTGTCAATTAACCCCGACAGATCAATATTAAATTACCCGAAATAGGTAATTTTCAAACTCAATAAATGAAGGCTTGTCATAGAAATTTTGATTGAAACTAATGTTATACCTTTAAGTTGAAGTGTTCTATAAATATAATTGAATAAATTTTAATCGCAACCCTTTCCGATTATCCGTAATTAGCCCGCAAAAGTTCTGCATAAAAGAAACGGACAAGTTTGTTTTCTGCCATTCTCTTTGCGAATACGTAGCCAGTCGGTAATTTTAATGACTCACGCCTCTGTTGCGTATTATTTTTAGCGAAAATATTTTCATTTTTCCTTTCCATTAGCTCGATAAACGAACTAACAGATATTTGGACAATTTGTGTCAAAAGCCCTATAAGGACTTTCACGATTGTTATCAAACTTGTACCGCCTATAGGTATTAAATAATTATATATTTTTATTCTATTGAATGATCATAATTTTCCGGAAAAGCCGGGAAATAAACGGCTTTTCTATGATTGGTCCGAAACTTTGGCCATTAGCTCTGTGGAGAAATAGAACAATCTCCTATTGGTTCATATTTCGAATGACGTCAAAATCTCGGGTTTTTCCCGCTGTGGGTCTATATAACGGCCTGCATTTTATGTACCGTCAGTAGTCGATCTTCTCATATCACCGTGAGGTTGTGCCTGAGGGCGCACCAAATTCACATAGTTTTAATTATTTTCGCGAAGTAATTCGTTCACGAAGATTACGTCCGACGTGTCACGAGTTGAAACGTCATCGTAAGCGACACGTGGTTCGGGCTGTCAGATGATATAGTAAACATATCGTCATAGTACGCGTCATCTATTCGCGATCTATTATATATATAAAAGGAGCATAGCTTCTTAAAGTTTACGGTCGGCGACTCTTAGTTATAAGTGTGTAATCGTACATTAATTAAACATAAAATAATTATAATTGATTAACTTTATTTAAAAATTAATTTAAATAAGATTATAAAATAATTATGTAATTATTCGAAATTAAACTAAAGTGTATAATTGTCGATTATAATTAATTAAAAAAAAAAAAAAAATTAAATTTGTTTATCGAGAATAATTTAATAAATAATTTGAACTGAATTACCAAAAGGAGTTTTCATTTTTATTTTGAAAAACAACCAACGAAACATTTCATGAAAAACATCTAATACTAAGGGAAGTGACAGATAGTCAGCTGTCTTTGACGTTTACGTAAATATTTACGAAAATAAGTTCGATCTGAAAGACAATCAGATAATTAATGATCTAGGTGCTAACCTATCGCTAGGTAGTGGTCCTAAATAATATAAAGTTAAATAATAATGATCAAGTGTATTCCAAAAGTGTCAAACGAGAACTTTAGTTGATCACCCTCTCCCCGAATAGTATCGAGCTAGCCAAACAAAGGTTCTTAATCGGTCCGAGGGCAGGACCGGTTGTAGATAAAGTACCTTTGAGACTATTCCAGGACCGGGGTGAACGGCATTAGGTTAGGTTAGGTTAGGTTAGGTTTTTTTTTTTTTTTTTTATGGGAGTTGCATTTATTATTGACCTTGCTTATTATGTACAAGGTTTGTAGATCTTCAATTGGAGTTTTCTTTATTTATAAGCCTTTATTTTTTAACTATATAGTGTTGGGATCAGGAGGGATATTCTACTGTGGGTCTTAACAGGAACTTCTCCGCATTTGCTCTTGTGAAGAGGAAACCACAGAAAAGTCTTCAGGAGAAGACGGACTGTTGACAGAAATAACCAGGCCTTCCGTTTCACTTGAAGAGTGTTCGGCATTTTGTGTCCTGGCTTCGTTTATTTTGCCAATATCCTGCACTATTTTAATCATGTATGATACTACCTTTCGTGATAGTTCCTTATGAACTATCACGGATCCGATGTCGCATAGATCCTCATCTAGAGTCCTGCATCGCGCCTCCAGCTGCTGTCTTTGGAAGCTGAAAATGGGGCAATGCATAAAAAGATGAGGGACATCTTGAGGGGTCATATCATCACACGGACAGCTGTCAATCTCGGAGAGCTTAAATCGATGCAGGTAGCTCATGAACCCACCGTGACCCGTGAGGAATTGTGTGAGTTCAAAGCAAACTTCCTGCATTCTCCTGAAATCAAAGGCATGGAAAATTGTTGGGAAAAACATTTTTGTAATATTTCCTGTCGTTTCTTTCAAATATCGATCATTCCAGAGTCGAAGGGTCCTGCTTTTTATTTTCCTCTTGGCAAAACTGAGCGGAAATTTGGCAAAATCTGGGGCCGTCTTTTTAAGAGTAGCCTCTCGAGCCTTTTCGTCCGCTTTTTCATTTCCTAGGATTCCGCAGTGACCCCTTATCCAGCCGATGTGCACGTTCTGTTTTCTGCATCGTAGTTCCTGGATATCAGTTTTAATGTCCATGACAATAGGATTGACCGAATTTCGGTCCGTTATTGCATGGACGCCTGATTTGCAGTCTGTCAAGATCGTTATTTGTTTCCATCTGTTTGGTGATTTCTTCAGAACGTAGCTCAAAGCTTCTCGGATCGCCAGGAGTTCCGCCTGAAACACTGAGCAGACGTCGTCGAGTTTGATCTTTCTCGACGGCAACTCTCTCACGCCATCGTAAGGTACAAATGCTGCACCCACTTTACCGTTCAAGAGACTGCCATCAGTGAAGATTCTCAGCTCATTCTGCGTTGCCTCAGGCAGAGTCTGATCATAGTATCCATGGTCAATGCGGTTGCGTTCCGAGGGATGAGGGAGTGAGAAAAAGTCTCCGGTTCCCTGGTAGACTCTGTCTTGCGGCAAGTCCTGCAGGGTGAGAGTCTTCTTTACCTCATATGCTTCTGCAAGCTGCTTGATCCTCAGGTCAAGTGGCATGAAGCCGCTCAAGACCTGAGCAGAAACTAGAGAGATCGTTCTGTATCCTTTGCAAGATCTAATGGCAATTTGTCTTTGAATGGAGTTCAGTTTCTTACGGTTGACTTTTTTCTTTACCGCGTCCACCCACACGCTGGAAGCGTACGTTATCAGAGGCTCGACAGCACCTAAATATATTTGCTGCATAACCCCCGGCGACGCACCCCATGTGGGTTTGGCGGCTCTGATCAATTTGTTCGTGATGCTTGCGGCCTTTTTACAAATGTTGTCGACGTGTTTGGACCAGTTAAGGTGGCGATCTATGGTGAGACCGAGAACCTTAAAGTGATCCACGTATTTAAGTTGAGCTCCGTTCATGTAAATGTTTGGCTGTCGGTCCTTTTTTCTGGTAATATACATCGCGTTGGTTTTGTCTTCTGCAAAGTGTAGTTTGGCTTTAGAGCCCCATGATGTGATGAATTTCAACGCCTTGTCAGTCATATTTTCAAGCTCTGTCGTATTGTTGGCTGTAGCAATCAATAGCAGGTCATCCGCAAATGCTCTCAGTTCAGCTCCAGGGCCCAAGTCCTTCTGAAGTACATCATCTAAGATGTAATTCCAAAAGCTCGGTCCGCAAGATAATCCCTGAACGCATCCTTTGGTTGTAACCTTCTGGAGCGTGGCATCAAAATGTGACAGTATGACTTTCCTTTGTTGATGATAGCTCTTCACTAGCGTAAACAAGTTCCGAGGGCACTTCTTGCTTCTCAGCTGGCACATTAGAAATGGCCACCAAGCATTATCAAAGGCTCCTCTGATGTCGAGCGAGATTGCTATGATCATCTTCTTGTCTTGCAGCGCAGTCCTGATTTCGTTGACTGAAGCGTTCAGAGCGTCTTCTGTTGATTTCTGGGGCGTAAAACCATATTGCTTTTGACTCAACTTACCTTTTCGATGAAAATGCCAGTTTATCCGATTTATCATCAGCTTTTCCAGTACTTTTCCAAATACTGAAATGAGGCCGATCGGTCTGTAGGACTTGATGTCTTGAAGGTCGTCTTTTCCCGGCTTGGGAATGACAACAACCCTCGCTATTTTCCATTGAACTGGAAAGTGGCTCACTCTGAGACATGCATTGTACATACCCAATACTAATGACCTATCCACGTTGAAGAAATGAAGGCAAATGTCGGCGGTGAAGTGATCTTCTCCGGGTGCCTTATGTGGACTTATGTTTGATACTATATCCTCGATCTCTTCTTCAGTGAATATCGGGTCGTTTGGGGTGTAGGGTAGAATTTCCGCCATACGTCTGATGTTAATCTGTTTGTTGGTTTCATTTTGTATGGTGTCGTCCGGGAAAAACTTATCCAATAGGCGCTGAGCGGATTCTTCAGCCGAAGCTAAATACTCGTCGCCATCTTTGAGCGTCGCTGGTGGAGTGGTCTTTCTTCGGTTTACCAGAACTCTGTGAATTGCTGACCAAGCGGTTTCTTTCGTCTGTGATGTGCAGTAATTTTTCCAAGACTCGATTTTGGTTTTCGCAATTGCATCTTTATAAGTTTGTTTCGCTTCAAGATATTCCGGAAGCGTTTTGGTCTCTCTTCGGAGTCTTCCTGAATTCTGAAGTCTGTGCTTACATTTGATTGCGTCTTTCTTGAGCTTATCGAGTTCATCGTTCCACCAAGGACAGGGCTGTCTTTTGAAAGGTTTCCTGATTGGTATACTTGATTTGCACGATTCTCCCAAGATGTCCATCAATGTGTTTATTTTCTTTTCCAACACAAGCGAGTTGCTCACTTCAGAAAAATAGTTTTCAGAAGCGTGTATATCCGTCAGTTTGTTTTTAATATCTTTCGAAAATTTTTCCCAGTTCGCTTTTTTTGTATTATAAAGGGCAGTTTTCGGATCTGTGGGATTCCAAATCTTTGTGGAAATTTTGAAAGAAATAGGATTATGGTCGCTGAGTTAGTTATCATTTGATTCTACTCTCCACCTGTGAACAGTGTCCAGAAAACTTAAAGAGCAGAATGTCATGTCTATAACGCTTGTGATGTGACGGTTGTCACGATAGGTTTCGAAGGTGGGTCGATTTCCTTCATTGAGAATGTTCAGATTGAGTTCTGAAAAAAAATCTGCGACTTCTTCGCCCCTTCTATCGGTCTTCGCGCTCCCCCACCACACATTTTTTGCGTTAAGGTCACTCCCTATGAGGATTGGAACATCTCCAAGCAGTGTGAGTTTTCCCAATGTTAGGGCAATGTCGGCGTTTGGCTCCACGTACATAGATCCAATAACAAGAGGTCCAGCTTCTGTGGTAATTCTTACAAGTGTGGTATTTGAGTCACTGAATTTTCTCAGCATTATGCCATTTATCGTGGAGTTGCAGATAATTATTGCCGCTTTGCAGACCCGCTCCTTGGAAGTCACTGATTGATAAACAGAGACCCCCGGAGCATTGATTCTGCCGGTATTGCCAGTGTAAGGTTCCTGTAGCAGCAATATATCCGCGTCCCTCTTATTGGCCAGTGCTTCTTCTTGTGCCGCTTTGCAGCGGCCCAAATTCCACTGAATTACTTTTGTGGTGCCTGTAGTATTTAATTGGGTCCCGGTGGTATTTGGAACGATGGAGTTAGCCATAGTTGACTCTTTCCATGGTTCGCATCATCATTTTAATCCGATAAAGACAATTCTTGTCGTTGGCTCTGTGTTTTGACACCTCGGTCTTACCTTTGGCCATTTTAATACAATTCCAGTAGTGGTGTTCCTCTTCTTGCTCCTTCTTCGTGCAAGACATGGATTTGTGCTCGCCAGCGCAGTGTAAACAACGATCCTTGCTCTCCATGCACCTGGCTAATGAATGTCCAAATCCCATGCACTTGTAACATTGCATGATGGGGCAGCTATCCTCTACCTGCACTCGCTGGTATCCGATGCTTATCCTTCCCTGGCTGATCATGGCTTCTCGGACGTCGCTGTTGACGGTTAATACAGCATTTCTTAGGCGGTCGCTGTTTCTGTTCCGAAAATTCCTTTGTAGCTTAATGGCTTCTTTGTCCTGGCCGACGGCTTCAAAAATAGAGTCATTCTGCTGGAGAATATATTCCACAATCTCATCATCTTTGGTTTCTTTTTCGATTCCTTTGAGAACAACAGTTGGCGCTAGCCGTTTGCCTTCCTTAGCGACCAAGTTTCCTTTGGTCAGCCTTGGAAGAGCGGCTCTGATTCTGTCGGCGTCGTTGGAGGTCGGGCATTTGATGATTACTTTGTTGTCCTTGGCGGCTATGAGTCCGCTGACTCCAACTTTCAGTTCAAAGGGCCTCAAATCTTGCCTTAAGGCTGCTTTAATGTCGGAGGTAGTTTTGGTTTTGTCAGCTGCACTGACGATTACAGCATGGGAAGAACCCGACGCTGCCACCGAAGCATAGCTGAATGAGGTAGGTCCGGCTGTTGAGGGAGGGTTGATCATAGCGCTCTTTTGGATTAGCGCTATTTTCTCCTTCAGGAACGTGGTTTCCTGTGACTGGCATTTTTTTGTCAACTCTGCGGCCAGGTCGATGATGTCCGTGAATATGGACATCAATCCTTCTCTGGTCTCTTTCGTGATATTCCCCTTTAAGGGGTCTACCATGCGCAGGCCTTTAGTTGATAAATTTATTACCTGTAAAGAAAGAGAGTCTACAGTGTTAGTTTTTAAGGACGCGGATTCAGGTTGGGAAACATGCTGTGTCGGGGTAACGTCCTGGATCGGTTGTGTCGTCTGGGTGTGAGCGGTCTTCTTAGCAGCCATCTCAGGAGATAACGAAGTGAGATCCTTCTCCACCGTCTTCCTTGTCTGCCTGGTAGTGATCTTTGTTGTGGACTTGGCTGGTATCGTTGTTCCAGTTGAGCTGGGAATGGTGACGGGCTTGGATGGTGGCTTGGGTTGTACCTCGGAAGTTCCGGTCTTCTTCTCCGTTCCCGCGATCGCTGCGCGCAAAGTTCTCCCAGTCTCTGTCAGGTTCGGGCTAGATCGTGATCTCTCTGGGGGCCTGGCATCGCCGCCAGACGGCGTCGAGGGCGGCGACCTCTGCACATTGGGCATGTCTAAGGAAGGGAAATTGATGGAAGTTCAACTCCCCTTCGTGAAAGTGAACGTCGTCAACGAACTTCGGTCAACCGAGTGCGTGAGACTGTAGAACTGAATCTGTCTGACTCCGGATGATCCGCACCAGTCTTAAACTGTAGCGGACAACCAGACTCAGAAGAAAGGTCGTGCGCAGCGGAGCCGGTATGCACCAACGCAGAATCACCGAACAAGGGACTGGTTACCCTTCGGACGGAACCCAGCTGCTAGCGCTGTCACACCCTTTTGCAGCCCACTATGCCGTGTAAGCGACCAGTTGACTGCAATCGGGGAAATACCTCTCCACTATTCAGTCGCGCGGGTGATATGGAGTGACACCCGAGTCGCTGCCCTGGGTAAGGAATACTCAGAGAGCGGAAGGGATGGAATATGAATCGTCTCCAAATCAAAGGGCCGACGATGAAGGACGACGTACACTAAATAACAATGTTGCTCTACGGTCTACGCAGTCGTAGCCGGGGACATCAACGCTCGGTCAAGCGTCAATATCGAAAGAGATCTCAACGCGCGGGATAAATCCGAAAACAACCTGAAAGAAGTTTTCCAAGTGTTTTCCGGATTTTACTGGATTTTTCCGAGCTTTTCCGACATTGTAGGTGCTCGGACTTCGGCAAGATTTTTTCCGGAATTTTCAGCCTACTCAATCTGCTGGGACCAGTCCAAGAGTATGAGGTTGAGAATCCGGCAAGAGACTTCGACGCACGGGCAAGTTTTCGAAGAAAATTTAATCTTGAAGGCAAAAGATTTTTCCGGGAGTTTTCCGGATTTCACTGGATTTTTCCGAGCTTTTCCGACATTGTAGGTGTACGGACTTCGGAATGAGTTTTCCGGAGTTTTCCAGCACACAATCGCCGGGAGCACGTCCGATCACTGTCAATGTTAAACTAAGACTAAAAGTAGGTATTTAAAAAAAAAAAATCGGTATGTAAAAAAGTTGATGGGTAATAGTAAGAAACAGAATAAACAAATTGTCACAAGAATATTTGACACTTTAAAATGTACACATAACCTCACTTTCGGCAATGCCGAATACGTGGTTAACACACAAAACTTAATATCCTAGGAATCTCTCAGGATAATTTAAAAATAACACTCACACATATATATTACACTTGTATTTTCACTTTACGGCAAAAAGAATGTGTAAAAACAACGTAGTTTTCGAGATATGGATTTTTTAATGGAGAGAAGGCAAACATGCGTGTGGTTCCCTGCAAGATAAAAAAAGCAACTGGGTTAGGTTAGGTTAGGTTAGGTTTTTTTTATTTTTTATATGGGAGTTGCATTTATTATTGACCTTGCTTATTATGTACAAGGTTTGTAGATCTTCAATTGGAGTTTTCTTTATTTATTAGTCTTTTTTCTACTATATAGTGTTGGGATCAGGAGGGATATACTACTGTGGGTCTTAACAGGAACTTCTCCGCATTTGCTCTTGTGAAGAGGAAACCACAGAAAACTCTTCAGGAGAAGACGGACTGTTGACAGAAATAACCAGGCCTTCCGTTTCACTTGAAGAGTGTTCGGCATTTTGTGTCCTGGCTTCGTTTATTTTGCCAATATCCTGCACTATTTTGATCATGTATGATACTACCTTTCGTGATAGTTCCTTGTGAACTATCACGGATCCGATGTCGCATAGGTCCTCATCTAGACTCCTGCATCGCGCCTCCAGCTGCTGTCTTTGGAAGCTGAAAATGGGGCAATGCATAAAAAGATGAGGGACATCTTGAGGGGTCATATCATCACACGGGCAACTGTCGATCTCGGAGAGCTTAAATCGATGCAGGTAGCTCATGAACCCACCGTGACCCGTGAGGAATTGTGTGAGTTCAAAGCCAACTTCCTGCATTCTCCTGAAATCAAAGGCATAGAAAATTGTTGGGAAAAACATTTTAGTAATATTTCCTGTCGTTTCTTTCAAATATCGATCATTCCAGAGTTGAAGAGTCCTGCTTTTTATTTTCCTTTTGGCAAAACTGAGCGGAAACTTGGCAAAATCTGGGGCCGTCTTTTTAAGAGTAGCCTCTCGAGCCTTTTTGTCCGCTTTTTCATTTCCTAGGATTCCGCAGTGACTCCTTATCCAGCCGATGTGCACGTTCTGTTTTCTGCATCGTAGTTCCTGGATATCAGTTTTAATGTCCATGACAATAGGATTGACCGAATTTCGGTCCGTTATTGCATGGACGCCTGATTTGCAGTCTGTCAAGATCGTTATTTGCTTCCATCTGTTTGGTGATTTCTTCAGAACGTAGCTCAAAGCTTCTCGGATCGCCAAGAGTTCCGCCTGAAACACTGAGCAGATGTCGTCGAGTTTGATCTTTCTCGACGGCAACTCTCTCACGCCATCGTAAGGTACAAATGCTGCACCCACTTTGCCGTTCAAGAGACTGCCATCAGTGAAGATTCTCAGCTCATTCTGCGTTGCCTCAGGCAGAGTCTGATCATAGTATCCATGGTCAATCCGGTTGCGTTCCGAGGGATGAGGGAGTGAAAAAAAGTCTCCGGTTCCCTGGTAGACTCTGTCTTGCGGCAAGTCCTGCAGGGTGAGAGTCTTCTTTACCTCATATGCTTCTGCAAGCTGCTTGATCCTCAGGTCAAGTGGCATGAAGCCGCTCAAGACCTGAGCAGAAACTAGAGAGATCGTTCTGTATCCTTTGCAGGATCTGATGGCAATTTGTCTTTGAATGGAGTTCAGTTTCTTACGGTTGACTTTTTTCTTTATCGCGTCCACCCACACGCTTGAAGCGTACGTTATCAGAGGCTCGACAGCACCTAAATATATTTGCTGCATAACCCCCGGCGACGCACCCCATGTGGGTTTGGCGGCTCTGATCAATTTGTTCGTGATGCTTGCAGCCTTTTTACAAATGTTGTCGACATGTTTGGACCAAATAAGGTGGCGATCTATTGTGAGACCGAGAACCTTAAAGTGATCCACGTATTTTAGTTGAACTCCGTTCATGTAAATGTTTGGTTGTCGGTCCTTTTTTCTGGTAATGAACATCGCGTTGGTTTTGTCTTCTGCAAAGTGTAGTTTGGCTTTTGAGCCCCATGATGTGATGATTTTCAACGCCTTGTCAGTCATATTTTCAAGCTCTGTCGTATTGTTGGCTGTAGCAATCAATAACAGGTCATCCGCAAATGCTCTCAGTTCAGTTCCAGGGCCCAAGTCCTCCTGAAGTACATCATCTAAGATGTAATTCCAAAAGCTCGGTCCGCAAGATGATCCCTGAACGCATCCTTTGGTCGTGACCTTCTGGAGCGTGGCATCAAAATGTGACAGTATGACTTTCCTTTGTTGATGATAGCTCTTCACTAGCGTAAACAAGTTCCGAGGGCACTTCTTGCTTCTCAGCTGGCACATTAGAAATGGCCACCAAGCATTATCAAAGGCTCCTCTGATGTCGAGCGAGATTGCTATGATCATCTTCTTGTCTTGCAGCGCTGTCCTGATTTCGTTGACTGAAGCGTTCAGAGCGTCTTCTGTTGATTTCTGGGGCGTAAAACCATATTGCTCGTGACTCAACTTACCTTTTCGATGAAAATGCCAGTTTATCCGATTTATCATCAGCTTTTCCAGTACTTTTCCAAATACTGAAATGAGGCCGATCGGTCTGTAGGACTTGATGTCTTGAAGGTCGTCTTTTCCCGGCTTGGGAATGATAACAACCCTCGCTATTTTCCATTGAGCTGGAAAGTGGCTCACTCTAAGACATGCGTTATACATACCCAATACTAATGACCTATCCACGTTGAAGAAATGAAGGCAAATGTCGGCGGTGAAGTGATCTTCTCCGGGTGCCTTATGTGGACTTATGTTTGATACTATATCCTCGATCTCTTCTTCAGTGAATATCGGGTCGTTTGGGGTGTAGGGTAGAATTTCCGCCATACGTCTGATGTTAATCTGTTCGTTGGTTTCATTTTGTATGGTGTCGTCCGGGAAAAACTTCTCCAATAGCCGCTGAGCGGATTCTTCAGCCGAAGCTAAATACTCGTCGCCATCTTTGAGCGTCGCTGGTGGAATAGTCTTTCTTCGGTTTACCAGAACTCTGTGAATTGCAGACCAAGCGGTTTCTCTTGTCTGTGACGCGCAGTAATTTTTCCAAGACTCGATTTTGGTTTTCGCAATTGCATCTTTATAAGTTTGTTTCGCTTCAAGATATTCCGGAAGCGTTATGGTCTCTCTTCGGAGTCTTTCTGAATTCTGAAGTTTGTGCTTACATTTGATTGCTTCTTTCTTGAGCTTATCGAGTTCAGCGTTCCACCAAGGACAGGGCTGTCTTTTGAAATATTTCCTGATTGGTATACTTGCTTTGCACGATTTTTCTAAGATGTCCATCAATGTGTTTATTTTCTTTTCCAACACAAGCGAGTTGCTCACTTCAGAAAAATAGTTTTCAGAAGCGTTAATATCCGTCAGTTTATTTTTAATATCTTTCGAAAATTTTTCCCAGTTCGCTTTTTTTGTATTATAAAGGGCAGTTTTCGGATCTGTGGGATTCCAAATCTTTGTGGAAATTTCGAAAGAAATAGGATTATGGTCGCTGAGTTGGTTATCATTTGATTCTACTCTCCACCTGTGAACGGTGTCCAGAAAATTTGAAGAGCAGAATGTCATGTCTATAACGCTTGTGATGTGACGGTTGTCACGATAGGTTTCGAAGGTGGGTCAATTTCCTTCATTAAGAATGTTCAGATTGAGTTCTGAAAGGAAATCTGCGACTTCTTCGCCCCTTCTATCGGTCTTCGCGCTCCCCCACCACACATTTTTTGCGCTTAGGTCACTTCCTATGAGGATTGGAACATCTCCAAGCAGTGTGAGTTTTTCCAATGTTGGGGCAATGTCAGCGTTTGGCTCCACGTACATAGATCCAATAACAAGAGGTCCAGCTTCTGTGGTAATTCTTACAAGTGTGGTATTTGAGTCACTGAATATGCTCAGCATTATGCCATTTATCGTGGATTTGCAGAATTATTGCCGCTTTGCAGACCCGCTCCTTGGAAGTCACTGATTGATAAACAGTGACCCCCGGAGCATTAATTCTGCCGGTATTGCCAGTGTAAGGTTCCTGTAGCAGCACTATATCCGCGCCCCTCTTATTGGCTAGTGCTTCTTCTTGTGCCGCTTTGCAGCGGCCCAAATTCCACTGAATTATTTTTGTGGTGCCTGTAGTATTTAATTGGGTCCCGGTGGTATTTGGAACGATGGAGTTAGCCATAGTTGACTCTTTCCATGGTTCGCATCATCATTTTAATCCGATAAGGACAATTCTTGTCGTTGGCTCTGTGTTTTGACACCTCGGTCTTACCTTTGGCCATTTTAATACAATTCCAGCAGTGGTGTTCGTCTTCTTGATCCTTCTTCGTGCAAGACATGGATTTGTGCTCGCCAGCTCAGTGTAAACAACGATCTTTGCTCTCCATGCACCTGGCTAATGAATGTCCAAATCCCATGCACTTGTAACATTGCATGATGGGGCAGCTGTCCTCTACCTGCACTCGTTGGTATCCGATATTTATCCTTCCCTGGCTGATCATGGCTTCTCGGACGTCGCTGTTGACGGTTAAGACGGCATTTCGTAGGCGGTCGCTGTTTCTGTTCCGGAAAGTCCTTTGTAGTTTAATGGCTTCTTTGTCCTGGCCGACGGCTTCAAAAATTGAATCATTTTGCTGGAGAATAAATTCTACGATCTCATCATCTTTGGTTTCTTTTTCGATTCCTTTGAGAACGACGTTTGGCGCTAGCCGTTTGCCTTCCTTAGCGACCAAGTTTCCTTTGGTCAGCCTTGGAAGAGCGGCTCTGATTCTGTCGGCGTCGTTGGAGGTCGGGCATTTGATGATTACTTTGTTGTCCTTGGCGGCTATGAGTCCGCTGACTCCAATTTTCAGTTCAGAGTGCCTCAAATCTTGCCTTAAGGCTGCTTTAATATCTGAGGTTGTTTTGGTTTTATCAGCTGCACTGACGATTACAGCATGGGAAGAACCCGACGCTGCCACCGAAGCATAGCTGAATGAGGTAGGTCCGGCTGTTGAGGGAGGGTTGATCATAGCGCTCTTTTGGATTAGCGCTATTTTCTCCTTCAGGAACGTCGTTTCCTGTGATTGGCATTTTTTTGTTAACTCGGCGGCCAGGTCGATGATATCCGTGAATATGGACATCAATCCTTCTCTGGTCTCTTTCGTGATATTCCCCTTTAAGGGGTCTACCATGCGCAGGCCTTTAGTTGATAAATTAATAACCTGTAAAGAAAGAGAGTCTACAGTGTTAGTTTTTAACGACGCGGATTCAGGCTGGGAAACAAGCTGTGTCGGGGTAACGTCCTGGATCGGTTGTGTCGTCTGGGTGTGAGCGGTCTTCTTAGCAGCCATCTCAGGAGATGCCGAAGTGAGATCCTTCTCCACCGCCTTCCTTGTCTGTCTGGTAGTGATCTTTGTTGTAGACTTGTGTAGGCCTCCGAATCCTCGGCTAGCTCCGGGCCTGGAGTGGAGGTACATTCAAATGTTGGAAGAACAGGTAGGCACTTATTATAGTCCAGTAAAAGAAATTTCACTATATTAAACAATTTATTGAGTCCCACAATCACATAAAAATCAACAAAAGTTCAAATTACGAAAGTTCAGAACCACAAATTATTATAAGAGCAACTAAGTTATTATGTAATATTAATTATAGAACAGATTATTTATTTATTTAGGAATTATTTATTATACGTTGCAAGCGAGATTGCGCGAGCGCGAGTCACTGTCCGGAAAAGGTTGAGGACCGGGTCCGGTAATGAGAAATAAAAATTATGCAAAAAAAACAACTAAGTCGCTGACTGACACTTGCGATCTGTCAGAGTGACAGTAGGTACCGACGTACGAGTATCGACCAATAGGTATTTGTACCCTGGCGAATACCTCTTCACAAGTCTCAGTGACTTGTATATAAAAATCCGGATAAAATTACGCCGCTGACCTTCGCAGGTTCAGGGTCGTAAACGTGAGCGAAGACTGATGCTGAATTCTAAAATCACGGGTTTTTATACAAATCTGACCGATTTCATCCCCTTGTCCAACGTTTTAGGGGGTGCGAAAATCTGTAACGGTTTCACTATGAAGATTGGCGGAAATCGTGCCGTGACCGATTATCCGCAACATCCATGTGAAAACCGGTTACGCCAAATTATAGGTCTTAGGCGGTACCTCCTGATGGGCGGAACCGCCCTTGCGTCACCTACGTTTTTCTGGTACCTGCTAGTACTGAGAGTACGTACCTTCAGAAGCAGTAGCGCCTTGTTTCCGGCCCAGCCAAGCGAAAAATGCACGTACGAAGGAGTGCTTGGTATCAATGGATTTGTCGTCGAACCGCCCATCGATACAGCACACCCCCCGTGTGGTGACATTCCTCATGGCTGAGGGAGAGCCGTCACAAAGGCGGCCGGCCCCGTGGGCTCTAGCGGCGTGACGGTGCCTCTCACTCAGAAACAAGGGTACTCCCGAGTTAGCCTGGATGGTAAGGCTTCATATGCCAGTGGTTAAATTGGTATATTCGTGGCACCCAGCCTACGATAGCGCATACCAATCCTTCGGCCAACTACCGTTGGAGGGCCAACCTTTGAGGCACTCCGAAGGCCTGAATACCTCCTTGACGTTGGTCTCAGAATATGAAATCGGTGGGTCATTAATTTATTTATAATATGAAAGTTTAATATTAAATTATATCTAGAGGGAACGTTACTTAAATTGAATCTATCTGCGTGCCTGTCGCGCAATCTTTCCTACCTTAACATCTAATACAGCTCGGTGTCGCCACAGGCACATACTTACGACTAGTTGACGGATGTTATTCCGTCAACCAAACATATAGGCGGTAATAATTGTTTAGTACATACTCATACTTCGCCGATCAAAGATTTCCCGCGTCTTATTCCCGTACGCGGTCTCCTTGATCGACCAAAATCATTGATCCGATTCTCCCGTCGCGCGTGAGCGTGACGCCGTCATATACGCGAGCGAGAGGGGCTCTGTCTCTGCAGAGTGGCAAATCGGATCGCGAAATCGGTTTCAAACACGTACGACAGAGACGCCGTCGTACGTCAGAGCAGGAAAGCTGCCGGAATACCGATTCGGAAACGCCGCGCGCGGAACAGCCGTAGCTATTACAAATGTAATTTTAGTATGGAAATTGATTACGCGGGGTCGTGATTGAAATCGGATCGATGGTTGCCCTATGTGTTGCTATACTTTGTGATTGCACATATGTACAAATGGAAGTTTTCGCAACAGGACCTATGAGCATATGTTAACAATCATTGCGCCGTGTACGTGCGATGCGTGGCGACATCGATCTATTACAATACAACTTAATTACCTTATTTACTATGTACTATAACGCCCATCCATAAGTCTCCTTTTATTATTCTCATTAATCCTTGCATGTTTTTACATTATTTTATCTATTATACCACAATTTATATTACATATTTACACTTACAATTCAAATCATATTTTACATCCTATTTAATTTAATTATCCCCTTATCTAAACATATTTAATTCAAATTTTAATCCTATACTTTATTACCCATTACCTATACTCATGGTCCGTGACCGACTTATTCGTCCGCAGTTCACCCTGAGAAGTCGTGGGACCTGTCAGAGCAAACTGCGGGACTTATACACATGAAATATATCGCATGCTTTTGTTCGGCCTTGCCGGGGTCGTCATCATTATGCCGGTGGCACATTGACTACCAGGGTCAGACCGAGCGGCTGGGGAGCACTACTCCTTATGGGAGCGCCCCCCACAGGGGCGGAAAAATCAGTGCGTGACACTTGGCTGGTTTTGTTGTTCCAGTTGAGGTGGGAATAGTGACGGGCTTGGATGGTGGCTTGGGTTGGACGTCTAAAGTTCCGGTCTTCTTCTCCGTTCCCACGATCGCTGCGCGCAAAGTTCTCCCAGTCTCAGTCAGGTTCGGGCTCGATCGTGATCTCTCTGAGGGCCTGGCATCGTCGCCAGACGGCGTCAACGGCGGCGACCTCAGCACATTAGGCATGTCTAAGGAAGGGGAATTGATGGAAGTTCAACTCCCCTTCGTGAAAGTGAACGTCGTCAACGAACTTCGGTCAACCGAGTGCGTGAGACTGTTGAACTGAGTCTGTCTGACTCCGGATGATCCGCACCAGTCTTAAACTGTAGCGGACAACCAGACTCAGAAGAAAGGTCGTGCGCAGCGGAGCCGGTATGCACCAACGCCGAATCACCGAACAAGGGACTGGTTACCCTTCGGACGGGACCCAACTGCTAGCGCTGTCTGTCCCTTTTGCAGCCCACTAAGCCGTGTCAGCGACCAGTTGACCGCAATCGGGGTAAGACCTCTCCAGTCGCGCGGGTGATATGGATTGACACCCGAGTCGCTGCCCTGGGTAAGGAATACTCAGAGAGCGGAAGGGATAGAATATGAATCGTCTCCAAATCAAAGGGATGACGATGAAGGATGACGTGCACTCAATGACAAGCTTCGAGACTCAATGCGAATCAATCCGACCCGAGAAACAGGATCGATATCCTGCCGAAGTTGAGTAATGCTCTACGGTCTACGCAGTCGTAGCCTGAGATATCAACGCTCGGTCAAGCGTCAAGCTCGAAGGAGATCTCAACGCGCGGGATAATTCCGAAAGCAACCCGAAAGAAGTTTTCCACGAGTTTTCCGGATTTCACTGGATTTTTCCGAGCTTTTCCGACATTGTAGGTGCTCGGACTTTGGAAAGAATTTTTCCGGAATTTTCCGCTTACTCAATCTGCTGGGACTAGTCCGAGAGGAGGAGATTGAGAATCCGGCAAGAGACTTCAACGCACGGACAAGTTTCGAAAGAAAACTTAATCTTGAAGGCCAAAGGATTTTCCAGAAGTTTTCCGGATTTCACTGGATTTTTCCGAGCTTTTCCGACATTGTAGGTGTTCGAACTTTGAAACGAGTTTTCCGGAGTTTTCCAGCACACAATCGCCGGGAGCACGTCCGTTCACTGTCAATGTTAAACTAAGACTAAAAGTAGGTATTTATAAAAAAAAATCGGAATGTAAATAAGTCGATAGGTAATAGTAAAAAACAGATTAAACAAATTGTCACAAAAATATTGGACACTTTAAAATGTACACATAACCTCACTTTCGGCAATGCCGAACACGTGGTTAACACACAAAACTTAATATCCTAGGAATCCCTCAGGATATTATAGAGATAACACTCACACATATATATTACACTTGTATTTTCACTTAACAGCAAAAAGAATTTGTAAAAACAACGTATTTTTCGAGATATGGATTTTTTAATGAAGAGAAGGCAAACATGCGTGTGGTTCCCTGCAAGATAAAAAAGCAACTGGATAGGTTAGGTTAGGTTAGGTTAGGTTAGGTTAGGTTAGGTTAGGTTCCCTCCTGTGTCTGTCACCTTGTCGTGGTAGGAGGGCTTACGCTGCCATGGTAGCAAACTAAGAACAGACAACGTCTTTAATCCAAGATAAAGTGGGAGGAATCGTGCTGATGGATGAGTGGCCTGTAGACGTCAAATAACGGGTCGTAAACGATCCCTCAGGGGAACCTGCCACCCCCCCTGAGTATTATGGCTTGTCCGGCCACGCGGGGCTCTGGTCGGATGGACTTCCTTTCCCTAGCTACTCGTGGGACACACTATGGAGAACATCACAACAATTAAAAAAGGAAAAAATGATTTGTGGGAGACCGTGAGCATGCTTGAAGAGCAAGTAGAGGCTCTGATGAAGCTAATAAAGACGAAGACGAATGTCCACATCCCCATTAAGGAAGGGATTCAGGGACTCACCAATACGGTCCGCCTATTGGTTGAGTTCAAAAAAACCGGCGACAAAGCGGAGGCAACTGAGAGGAGGCATAATAAATGCACCCAAACCGGAACGGCTCCAAAGAGCTCAAAGAAGGAAGAGTGGCACGAAATTGTTGCCAAGAAAAAAAAGAAGAAGAAGATTGAGGTGCCGAACGAGACACCTAAAGACAGGAGCACCAAAAGCGCTGCCCTAAACGCTCCGAAGCTGCCCAGTCACGCAAAACCTCGACCCCACCCGGGACCCCGAAATGAGGCTATAGAGATTAAGAACGAGGGGAAGGCTTCGTATGCGGAGACTTTGCGTCGCATCCGAAGCGAAGTCGTGCTTCCAAACGTCGAAGTCTCTGCCATCCGGAAGACAAAAGCTGGAGACCTGCTCCTTCAAATGAAACGCGGGACGCAGCAGACGGAGGAGCTGGTCAGCTCCATCATTAAGGTGCTGGGAGACGGTGCTAAAGTGCGAAAGCTGACCCCTAGCATCGTTGTAGAAATCCGCGACATTGATGGCGCAACAGATCCAAAGGAAGTCATGGCTGCGCTGGAGACCGCATCTCCAAGGCTTGCGCATGCGTCCCAAATCATATCACTGAAGCCTGCCTTCAGTGGAACCCAGCTGGCGATTGTGAAGCTACCGAGGGAGGCATCCGCAGGGATCCTCAAGGCAGGAAAAATCCGCATAGGATGGGTTAACTGCAGAGTCAGACCTCGAGCCCATTTACCAAGGTGCTACAGGTGCCATGGACTCGGGCACATTGCAAATGATTGCAAAAGTCCAGAAGACAGAAGCAAAGAGTGCAACCGTTGCGGGCAGGAAGGCCACAAAGCTGCCTCCTGCCAAAATAGTGCGCATTGCAGGACTTGCGCTAGCCTCAAAAAGAGCCATGAGCACCAAACCGGGAGCCGAAAATGCGTGGCGTTTGTAACTGCTCTGAAGATAAAGACGAAACAAAAATGATCCGCTTCCTCCAGATTAACCTGAATGGATGCCAGGCTGCCCAGGATCTGATGGCCCAAGTAGCAGAAGAGCGACGAGCGGATCTCGTGATTATCTCCGAGCAGTACCGCAATGCTCTTAACCGGTGGTACTCAGGAGGCGCAGGCTCGAGGTCTGCTATTTACGCACCGTCTGCCCAACTGCGCATAACTGCCTTCGGTACTGACAGTGGAGGCATCTGGACATGGGTGGAACTTCAGGCCCTCAGAATATACAGCTGCTACTTCTCCCCCAACTCTTCTATTGCAGAGTTCACGAGCGATCTCAATCGTCTCGAAGACGATGTGAAAACATCATCCCTACCTGTGATTCTCGCTGGAGATTTTAACGCGAAAGCTCCAGAATGGGGTTCTTCTAAAACAGATAGAAGAGGAGTTTTGCTCTCTGAGTTGGCGTCTCATCTGCATCTACATGTAGCAAATGTAGGAAGCAGCCTCACCTTTGTACGGGGCGGCAGTGGCTCAGTCATCGATGTCACGTTCGCAGACGAAGAAGTCGTGGGAGGAATCAGAAACTGGCAGGTCCTCGAGACATACTCCCACAGTGACCACCGCTACATCAGCTTCGAAGCGGGGGCACACGCCACCAGACCCCAGCCGTATCCCGCCAACTCTGGCTGGGGGGTCCGAAAGCTCAACTTGACAGCTCTTGATGAGGCCGTTGCTGAGGGAAGGAAAGCAGTGATGGACACAATTGATGGTGGTGCTGGAACTGAGGATGCTGTTCGCTCCCTAAACAGACTCTTGAAACAAAGCTGCGATGCCTCAATGGTAAGACGAAGCCAAAAAAACCAGCGAAGGCCAGTCTACTGGTGGACCGACACTATTGCTGACCTCCGTCGCGAGTGCCTTTTCTCTAGACGCCGAGCACAGCGAAAGCCCAGAAACAACGACTACCAACAAATTTATCAGGACACAAGGAAAGCGCTTCGGAACGCCATCAAAGAAAGCAAGGCAAGATGCTGGGCTGAGCTCTGCACTTCGGTCAACGAAGATCCCTGGGGAATGCCATACAAAATTGTGAGGAAGAAGCTCCGGACGGCAGTTGCGGATCCCTACCTGGAGATTCCAGCTAATCTGGAGTCAGTTATAAATGGCCTGTTCCCACACCACCCGGCAAGAGAGCAAGTTCACTTGCAGACGACGATGGACGAAACCGTCTCACCATTCTCCGAGGCAGAACTGCTAGCAGCAGCTGAGCGCATCAAGACCGCAAAAGCGCCAGGACCAGACTGTGTCCCAAATGCGGTCATAAAAAGGATCGCACAGACCGATCCTGCACTGTTGCTGGCAGTTTTTAACACGTGCTTGCTCGAGGGAACCTTTGCTTCACCCTGGAAGAGGCAAAAACTTGTTCTAATACCGAAAAGCAAAGCGACGCCCAGCGGCCCTTCTTCGTATAGGCCACTTTGTATGCTGGATGGAGCCGGAAAGCTTCTCGAAAGATTGATCCTGCAGCGCCTCCAGAATTCACTGGAAAATGACGAGAAAGGGCTATCGAACAGCCAGTATGGATTCCGGCCTGGGCGTTCCACCATCGATGCGATAGCGCAAGTCGTCTCAACGATTCGTATTGCCTGGCAGGGAAGCGTGAAGGCTAGCAAGCACGCTTTGCTGGTCACGCTTGACGTCAAAAACGCCTTTAACACGGCGAACTGGGAAAAAACCCTCAGGTCCCTAGTTGAAATTGACGTCCCAGCAAACCTCATAAGAATAATTGAGAGCTACTTCTCCGAGAGAGTTCTTGAATATGAATGCAGTGGCAAAAAGTGCCAGCGAAGTGTATCGGCGGGTGTTCCACAGGGCTCAGTTCTTGGGCCAGCCCTGTGGAATGCAATGTACGATGGCCTGCTGAAGGTGAACATGCCCGAAGAAGCGCGCCTGGTGGCCTTCGCTGACGATGTGGCAATCCTCGTCACAGCCAAGAGGACAGAATCCCTACGTCTCGCCGGAGAAGAAGCCATCAGGCGGGTTAAGGGATGGCTGGATAGCAACGGGTTTCAGCTCGCAGTCCACAAAACGGAAGCCGTTTTCTTCACCAGGCGAAGGAAACTGTTGCCACCCAAACTTGAAGTCGACAACTTTGTGGTGCCGTTTTCCAGGTCACTGCGGTATCTCGGAGTGCAGATCGACGACAAGCTGCGGTTCACCGAGCACGTTGAAAAGGCGGCCTCAAAAGCGACCGCCATAGCAGAAGACCTTGCCAGGCTGATGCCCAACACCGGTGGACCAAAACATAAAAGACGGAAGCTCTACTCCGAGGTGGTCCACTCTGTCCTACTGTACGGCGCCCCAATATGGGCCGACGCCACCAAAAAAGAACGGACAAAACTCACCCTGGCAAGGGTGCAAAGACGAAGCGCACTGAGAGTCGCCTCAGCATACCGCACGGTCTCGGGAGATGCCATACTGGTGCTGACTGCCATCCCGCCCATTGACCTGCTCGCTGCCGAAAGGCAGGCAGTGTACAATGGGCAGAAAAGAGTCGATGCCAGGGAACTGACGATGCAAAAATGGCAAGAAAGGTGGGACGTTTCCGCAAAAGGCCGGTGGACGCATCGGCTCATTGGTGAGCTCATGGCTTGGTGTCAGCGGAAACACGGCAAGCTGTGTTACCACCTTACGCAGCTACTCACAGGGCACGGTTGCTTTGGAAGTTATCTTCACAAAATAGGGAAAGAAGTGACCTGCGAGTGCCACCACTGCGGAAGCATTAAAGATGACGCCGAACACACCCTGTTTGCATGCCCTGCATGGGAGGAAGCCAGAAACAGTCTTAAAATCAAAGTCGGCGAGGAAGCAATGACGCTGACAAAAATGGTTCCTTCCATGCTGGAAAACGCTGCATCATGGTCGGCGTGGGTGGAGTTTGCATCGTCAGTGATGCAGAGCAAGGAAGAAGAGGAAAGATCCCGGCGAGGAGAGAAAGAGTAGCGGCATAATATAATGCAAGGTCATAGCTGCCCTCCTGAAGCAATGCATAAAAGCGGATTCCGGGAGGGCAGCTGGGAAGAGGAGGGGGGTTTTAGTGGGTAAGAATCCCACACCACTACCAGTCAGTCGCCGCTGACTGCTGGTGGTGTCTTAAGAAGATTTCCCCCCGCCGCAAAAAAAAAAAAAAAAAAAAAGGTTAGGTTAGGTTAGTGTAGGCCTCCGAATCCTCGGCTAGCTCCGGGCCTGGAGTGGAGGTACATTCAAATTGTAGGAAGAACAGGTAGGCACTATGTCTAGTCCAGTAAAAGAACTTTACACTATATTAAACAATTTTATTAGGTCCCACGATCACCAAAGGTTACAAAGTTCAAATTATATAAGTCCGAAACCACAAAAATTATTAAAAAAAAAAAAAAAAGTCTTATTTATTATATAATATTAATTGTATAAACTAGCACATTTATTATTTAATTATTTAAGAATTAATTTATCTTTATCTGTAATCGAGATTGCGCGAACACGGGGCACCGCGACAAAAGGTTGGGGACCGGGTCCGGTAATGAACGATAAAACTCGCGAATAAAACGACTAAGTCGCTGGTTGACACTTCACCACTATCTGTCAAAGTGACAGTAGGTATGGAGGTAGGTATCTGCCAGTAGGTATCGGGACCTGGGCGAGTACCTCCTCACAAGTCCTGGCGACTTGTATATGAAAAGTGTGAACGAAATTCCGCCGCTGACCTTCGCAGGTTCAGGGTCGTGAATGTGAGCGAAGACTGATATTGAATTTAAAAATAGTGGGTTTATATGCAAATCTGGCCGATTTCATCCCTTAGCTCAACGTTTTTCGGGTGACAAAATTAATTAACGGTTTCCTTACGAGAGTGGCGGAAATTGTACAATGACTAATTACCCGCGACATCTACGTAAGGGCCGACTAAGAAAAATTATGGGCGCGAGTCGACGCTCGCCGGCGGGCGGCGTCGCTCACTCGTCACGTACGTCCTTCGAGTACCTAGGAGTACCGAGAGCGTGTAATTGATGAAGCAGTACCGCAGTGTTTCGGGGCCAGCCCCACGACAAACGCACCTACGAAGGCGTGCGAGGCATCGACGGATTCGTGGTTGAATTACCTATCGATACAGCACACCCCCTGCGTGGTGGCGCTCTTCATGGCTGAGGGAGGGGCGTTCCCGCGGCGGCCGGCTTTGCGGGCCCTAGCGGCGCGAAGGTACCTCTCACCCAGAAACAAGGGTACTACAAAGTTAGCCTGGATGATAAGGCGTCATATGCCAGTGGTTAACTCGGCATATTTGAGGCACCAGGCCTCCGACAGCGCATATCAATCCTTCGGCCAACTACCGTTGGGGGGCTCAACTTTGAGGCGCCCCGACGGCCTGAATACCTACTTGACGTTGGTCTAAGAATATGAACTCGGTAGATTGGTAATCTAACTACAAAATAAAAGCTTAATATAAAACAATATTACGCGGGGAAGTTACTTGATTCTAATATATAAACGTATGGGTCGCGCAATCTTTCTCACGTTAACAACTAATATAGCTCGGTGTCGCCACAGGCACATACTTACGACTAGTTGACGGATGTCATTCCGTCAACCAAACATATAGGCAGTAATAATTGCTTAGTACATACTCATACCTAGCCGATCAAAGATTTCCCGCACTTTATTCCAGTACGTGGTCTCCTTGATCGACCAAAATCATTGATCCGATTCTCCCGTCGCGCGTGAGCGTGATGCCGTCATACACGCGAGCGAGAGGGGCTCTGTCACTGCAAAGCGAGCAAATTTGTATCGCGAAATCGGTTTCTACACATACGACAGAGACGCCGTCGTACGTGCGAGCAGGAAAGCTGCCAGAATACCGATTCGGAAACGCCGCGCGCGGAATGACCGCGGATATTAATGAACGGAATTGATATGTAAATTAATTACGCGGGATCGTGATTATAATCGGATCGATGATTGCCTAGGTGTTGCTATGCTTTGTGATTGCACATACGTGCAAAAGGGAGCCTTCGCAACAGGCCTACGAGCATATATTAACAATTACTGTGCCGTGTACGTGCGACGCGTAGCGACATCGATCTATATGCCCTTATCACTACGTACATCTTAACTATCTAATTACATACCCTCAACGCCCATCCATAAGTCCCCCTTTATTACCGTTTAATCCTTTACATTATATATGAATATTATATTACAATTTACACTATACATTAACATTACAAACAAATATTTAATTACCCTTTACCATATTATATTCGACAAACAAAATTCAACCTTATACTATATTACCTATTACCTATTATTTACATGGTCAGTGGCGACCGACTTAACCATCCACAGTTCACTCTGAGAAGCCGTGGGGCCTGTCAGAGCAAACTGCGGGACTTAGCATATGACATATTTTGTTCAGCTTTGCCAAGGGTCATCATCATTTCATCGGTGGCGCATTGACTACCAGGGTCAGACCGAGCGGCTGGGTGGCACTACTCCTTATGGGAGCGCCCCCCACAGGGGCGGAAAAACCTGTCGGTGACATTAGGTTAGGTTAGGTTAGGTTAGGTTAGGTTAGGTTAGGTTAGGTTAGGTTAGGTTAGGTTAGGTTAGTGTCACCACCTACCTGTAGGTAGGTGCCTTCGCACAATAAATTGATTAGTAATAAGCCGACATGTAAACCTGATCTCTAACTATACGGCTTAGTAAAACGCCTAAAAACGCTTCCTTGTCGAATCACATATAAATTGTTTATCTGTTCACAGGTTTTTACGCTACCCGTTCGGTATGTAAACGTATCGAACGGGGCATCGATTGCTACGAGCAGGGTAATGCAGTGTGAAAGAATGATGGATGTAAAATTGCCTTGTTCTGTACAATAAAAAAACCTGTGACGATGTTATTATAAAATGTTAAATATAAATGTATTATGTAACTGTATATTAGTATAAAAGGGGAAGAATGATTGTTAAACATAAAGAGACGAATGCAGTAGCGAGAGATTATTATAAGAGTGTATAAGTTTAATTAATATATTTTGTAATAGTATGAAAGAAGAAGAATAACTGTTAATATAAAGAAGAAGAACGCGGTAGCGAGTGATTAGTATTAAAAGTGTATATAATTAATTAATATGTCATGTGGAACACACTAATCGAATAGTATTTCGATTCGTAAACTCATTAATAGCAAACTAATAATTATAGAATCAATTATCCGCGAGTGGCAACACTTAAAATTATAACGCAGCAACACCTACCAACGCGTTGGTATGGGTGTGCCTCTGTGCGTGTATACGAAAATGTTACCGGCTAAAAAGTATCCGGCGCACAGATTAACTCAGAAAATAACGCCTTAAAGTCTCTAGAATTCAAATTTTCGGAAATATTATTTCATTATTGTGTTCCTAATTAGGGTATTTATCGTCTGTAATATAAAGCATGAAGAAATTCGCATATTTAAGAAAGAGTAAATTCTTGATAGCAACAGACGGGAGCTTCGCCGATTTCTAATAAAATACTTACTTACTTAGGATATGTGCTTATTCATTTGGGCCACCTAGACGGTTTTTAGCGTCTATCCCCTTTATATGAAGTGCCTATCGGGAGTGAAGCATGATTGGGTTTGAAGAAGGACCCGGCCTCAGTGGTTTCGCGACCGACCGAGGCTAGGTTTTAGGTCTGGGAGAAGGGATCTCTAGTAAGTAAAAAGATAAAAGTGTTTCACGTGTGCAAACAAAACAACAGAACCGCCGCCGTCTCAGGCCTCCATCGACCTTCCACCCCACATCTCGCTTCAGTCCGGTTCTGCGGAGTCCAGCGTTCAGTCCGTGGGATTAGGTGTTGGTCCAATCCGAGTCCCGTGTTGGGGTCAGCTTCTTCCAATCCAGTCGAGTGCTCCCAGGAAGACTGAGAGAAGGCCACAAGCAAATCGGCATCCATAATCTCATCTTTATCGCATGGTACATTCGGGTCTTAGCCCGTTTGCTCATCAAAATTTGAGCCGCAGAGGGGTGAAAAACTCCGGAGGTGAGCAAGCCCACCTCCGGCCAAAAACCCCTCCGCTGTGGTTTTAATCTGTAGGGAGACATAAGGTTACAAAAAATAGTAAAAGTGTAGGAGAAAGGATATTTATTTAGGGGAGGGGGGATTTTTTGGAAATACCCTCCTGGGTCATCCGGCCGTCTTGGGTGGTGGTCGGTCTAGGTTGATTGGCATGGGATCTGTAATCATGGAGAAGTACAAGAAGTAAAGAATAAACAAAGAGAGAATTTATGTGAGGAAAAAGGATATTTTATTAGGGGAGGGGGGAATTAATAGAAGTACCCTCCTGGGTCATCCGGACGTCCTGGGTGTTGATCGGTCTAGGTTGAGTGGCAAGGGATCTGTAATCATAAGAGAAAATTACAAGAGAAATAGAAAAGTAATAATAATACAGAGTATTATTTAGGGGAGGGGGGTATCTGAAGGAGTACCCTCCTTGGCCGGTCGAATTGATAGTGCTCGTGTATGTCATATTGTAATAAGTCTTTGATTGTCGTGTTGGGATGGTTGTTGATGGAGCTGTAGAATTGCTTCGTGAGCTTGAGGATGTGGGTTTGGAGGGTTTCCAAGTTAAGATCGCTGTGGAGTGTGGTGTTCCTGACGAACCAGGGAGCATTTGTGATTGCTCTGAGAGTTTTGTTCTGTAGGATTTGCAGTTTGTTGATGAATTTTAGGCCGGCATATGCCCAGACGGGGCACGCGTAGGTCATAATGGGGCGAACGATAGCTGTGTATAATAGCAGCTTGCTGCGATGGGCAAGCTTGCTCCTATTTCCTATCATGGGTTTGAGCTGTGCTAAGACTATGATGGCTTGGCGTCTTTTTTCGCTAATGTGTTTAGAAAAGTTGAGTGCGGTGTCTAGCGTTAGACCAAGATATTTGACCGTATTGGTCCAAGGGATTTTAGTTTTATGCATTACCAGGTGTGGAAAATTGCGCTTGCGTTCGCTAGGTCGCTTTTTAAAGTTGCGCTTGAAGCAAATGGCGTTACTTTTGTCTGCGTTTATTTTTATGCGCCATTTGTCGCACCAGGCGGAGACCTGATCGGCCGACTTTTGGACTAATTCTGTAGCTCTGTGTCGATGCATCGATCGAGATAGGATCGCTGTATCGTCTGCATATTGTGCTATTATGCACGAATCTGAAGGGGTATCTAATGGGATTGGAATGTCTCTTGTATATAGGTTATACAGAGATGGAGCGAGTACAGAGCCTTGAGGGACTCCGGCGCTTGCGGGTCTGATTGTGGATCTTTCTCCGAACAGTTTGACTGCGAAGTGTCTGTCGGTGATGAACGAGTGTAAGATTTTAATGATTGGTTGTTCAATTTCGGCCTCAGAGAGTTTAACTATAAGTCCTTCGATCCAAACTTTATCGAAGGCCTTAGCAATATCTAAGAACAAGCCAACTGTAGTTTTGTGATGATTGAAACCGTCTGTTATATATTCTGTTACACGCAGCAGTTGGTGGTTCGTTGCGTGACCGGCTCTGAACCCGTGCTGTACGTCTGGTATGAGTTTCTTCTCGTGGATAACGATTTGAAGTCTGGCATTTATAAGTCTTTCTAAGAGTTTGCTCATCGTAGGGAGGAGACTGATCGGCCGGTGACTCTCGGGGAGTGTGTGATCCTTGCCAGGTTTTGGCAGGAGGATGATGTCCGCAAGTTTCCAGTCATCTGGGAAGTATTGCAGCTCTAAACAGGCATTGAAGATTCCTGTTAAGGCAAGGATGCCTTTCTCTGGTAGTTTCTTGAGGGAGAGGTTGCTCACTCCGTCATTGCCTGGCGCTGAACGATTTTTAAGTCGTGAGATTAAATATTCAACTTCCTGAGTGGAGGTTGGAGTAATCGGAGAGGGTGGAGGAACTATTCTATTGTGTATTATAGCGCTGGCCCTATCTTCAATTGATTTTAGGTGTCGTCTGGTGGACCTTTTAGAAGTGTTTGTCTCGTTGGGTCTAAATTGATTTTGGAGGCTGTCCGCGAATACCTCGAGTTTCTCCTCAGTCGTGAAGACCATTTTATTATGGGCTTTCAGAGGAGTGATAGGACATTTCTTTATCCTCAAGGCTTTAGAGAGTTTCCAGAAGGGGTCACTACCCTTTAGTAACTCTGTGAGTTTAGAATTCCAGGTCTCACTAGCGTGTATGGCGTTTAATTTGCGAACCTCTTTCCTTAGTTTTTTAAACTTGCGAAAGGAGGGCTGATCTCCCAAGATTTGGGAGATTTTTCTGGCGCGGTTTCTCGCCGTGATTTTATTTCTAGTGGATTTTGGCATATCCAGTCTGTGGGTGTCAGTCTGACTGATCAAAGAAGAAGCGGATTTGATTGCTTCGTTTATAGAAGCTGTCAGGTCCCTTATTGCGGAATTAATCTTAGGTGTTGACGAGAGATCTAATGGAATCGTGTGGTGTTCCTCCAGATGAATGGCAAAGTCTTCCCATGATACTTTATATCGTTGGGAGTCTGGTGACGTAACTAGCGGGTCCAATGCATCCCCGAGGAACAATAGGACCGGTTTATGATCGGAGTTGAGTTCATCTACCGTACGAATTATGGGGATGTAGTTGGTGTTACGGATGATGGCAAAGTCGAGAATACTAGGCATGCCTCTGTTTGGGAAGTTTGTGGGCGACAGAGGTGCGACTATCACTGATTGGCTAGCTTGGATAAAGTCGTGTAATATCACTCCACGAGCTGTTGACTTACGGTTGTTCCAAGCGGAATGCTTGGCGTTGAAGTCTCCGGCTATGACTGTGGGAGTGTTATTTGTATCCAGTAAATTGTCGTAGTCTGACCTGGTGATCTTGTTCTTCGGAGGACAGTAGATAGCTGTGAATTTAACTAAGCCGTAATTCTTAGTGGTTACTAATATCGAGGTAGATTCTATAGCCGGACGTGGGACGACGCGCGCGGTTGGCTGTAAGTGTGTTGAACAGTGCTCGATATGTGATTTTACGATGATGGCTGTTCCGCCACCTTTAGTAGGTCTGTCGGTTCCAGTGGCGAAGGGTGGAGGTAGGCTGTTAAGATTCGCTATAAATAGTGCACGCTAAACTTTTTTAGTCATATGTATTTGTTTTTATTGAACTAAGACTACAATTTACATATGGTGTTAGTTAGTTTTTCAAAATCAATTAAACCCTGCCTAAACGAAACCATAATAGTTTTGGTCTAATTTGGGAAATACGACAAAATTATGCACACTCTTTCATTCATAGTTATTTGTTTTCGTTGGATTAAAAATAGATATTACACATATTATTGGTTAATTTTTGTAATTCATTAAGCCCAGCCTAAACCAAACTATAATAAATAAAAAATATTATTATATTTATAAAATATTCAAAGTTATGTATGATTTAATTGCATAATTTTAGATATTTTATAGATAGACATGTAGTTTTTGACTATTATCTATTATGGCTTGGTTTTTCAGGGTTTAATTGAATTTTAAAAATTAACCAACATTATCTGTAAATTGTAGTCTTATTTCAATGAAAACAAATATGTGTGTCTGAAAAAGTTTAATTTGCACTGTTTATGGCGGATCTTAACAGCCTACCTCCACCCTTCGCCACTGGTCGGTTCTATGTATAGTATAATTCGGTATGTTAATACGATGCAAAGGTTTGAGCCATGTTTCATTGACAAGAAGTATGTCAATGTCGTGCTCGCGCAGGAAGTGTCGGACTTCGTGTTTGTCGTTGAGGAGTGAACCTCGGGTGTTCCAGAACGCGGTCTGTAGTGATGTCGGTTTTATTTTACCGGCCATAGAGGGTTGGGCAGATGGTCTGTAGTGTGGATTGGACATCCTCCGATATGGACTTTATCCTCTGAGACAGCTGTAAAAGGTGCTGAATCTGAGGATGCTCCTGCGGGAGGGTGATGAATGTGGTGGTCGTTGTGGGTGGGACCTGGGATTGGGGGGCGTTGTTAGGCTGGGAGGCCGTTCTTGCGGCCCAGGCGTTCGGACGCTGCGTCGGCAGGCTCATCAGGGGCTGCGGGGGCTGGCGTCTGGGGAAACCTTGGTTGCCTGGGCGTCTAGGGCAGCCCTTGAAATTAGCGGGGTGTGCGCCATGGCAATTGGCACAAGTGGCCGGGCCCATATCTCGGGTGTGAGAGCAGGTGTCAGTTTTGTGGCTTCCTGCACATTTGACACATCTCGGAGGGGCGTGGCAATGCATTGCCGAATGGTGGAAGCCTTGGCAGTTGTGACACTGCCCAGCAGATTGTTTCCTCCTGAGGGGTTCAACCTGGATGCGGAGTTGCCATAGTGAGGTCAGGTTGTAGACTTCCTTTCCTTTTTCTGACTTCTCGACGTCCAGGAGGACTAGGGGCATGGGGGTCTTATTTTGTCCTTTGTTCATTCTGTGAACTTTTTGGACTGGGTAGTTGAGCAGGAGAAGTTCGTCTAGAATCTCTTGCTCGGTGTAAATTGGGTCGAGTCCTCTGAGTACGATCTTATATGGTTTGTCGGACTGCATTTGGTAGGAGTTGTAAGCAGTCTTATCGTTTTGGAGTTTGTTTTGGGCGTATCGGTATGCCTCAATGGTTGGGAAGGTGATTTTTATGCCCTCTCGGGTGTCTACAGCGTCTCCTAAGGGTATTCCTGACCGGAACAGGTCGTGTTGGAATCTCCTGTAAACTGCTTTGTCATGAATGACAATGGGCGGGATCTTGATTGATTTGTTGGTGGTTGTCGGGGGAGGGTTGGGAGGTGGCGTGTTCGGCTGCGAGCTGGCGCTGGAGTTTGCGCTCGAGAATCTGGCCGGAGAGGCCGGAATGGGAGTTTGTAGTTGAGGGAGTTTGGGAGGTGGTGGGGGGTCTAAGGTAGGGCTCGTGAGAGCCTTGGGTGAGCTTATTGAAGAGTTTGAGGAGATGCTCCTACTCAGGTTGTGGTTCCTTTTATTGCGCTGCTTTTTGCTAAGCTTCATTATAAAAGGTTCCTGGGACTTAGGAGTGGAGTGGTTTAGTGGGGACGGTGCGTGGTCCTCAATGATAGTCTCCAGACCTTTGGGTGTTTGGCGGGTTATTTCATTGCGGATCGTCTTCTGGAGGGTGGAGGATGAGGAATTGGCTGAGTTATCTTGGCTTGTTTCTTCGTCGGAGTCCGAGTTTAGGAAATCTTCAGTGGAGATGGTTGCTTGGGAGTCAGGGAGCTGGGGGGGGGCGGGTTGTTTATTGCGGGAGGTGCTCCTGGTCTGGCGTCCTGTAGTCGGTGTACCTGTGGGATAAGTGGAGATGTCATCGGGTGCGCATTGTTTGATAAAATTTTTTAATTTGTCCATGGTCTCTGCTTCGGCCGGTGAAACTTGCACATTCATAAGGAAGGCTAGTAGTTGAGTGATCAACGAGGGTTGGGTTTTTGAATTTTGGTTATTCTTTTTGGCGGGAGCCATTTTGAGTAAATGCAAAGGGAAAAATATGAAAAATAAAACTTAGAAATTAGTAGAAATTAAGGAAAAAGGAATTAAAAAATTAAAATTTAGATTTAGAAAATTTTTATAATTAAAATTGCGCAATCCAAATTTGTGCAATGTTTGTGGTAAGTAAAAAGTGAATAAGAATAAAACAAAAATAAGAAGTAAAGAAGGATTAGGGAAAAAGAATTATTCAATAAAATTGAAAGTTGAAAAAAAAAAAAAAAAAAAAAAAAAACAAAATTGCGCAATCCAAATTTGTGCAATGTTTGTGGTTAAAGTGAACAAGAATGAATAAATAAGAATAATAAAAAAGAAAAGAAAAAGAATTATTAAATAAAGTTGAAAATTGAAAAAATTGCGCAATCCAATTTTGTGCAATGTTTGTGTCAGTTTGCTAATAAATGGCGCGAAAATGAGTTTAAAGTTATTGCGCAATGTGGAAGCGCGGTAGGTAGGGGAGGTCGGAGTAGGTAGGGGGGGAGGGTTGATGTTGATTGCGCAATCCGAGTTTGTGCAATAAGTAGAGAACAAATATTATATTATTAAGGGCGCGAAAATTAATTTTTAAAATATTGCGCAATGGTAATGCACGGTAGGTAGAGGGGGAGGGTCAATATTGCGCAATCCAAGTTAGTGCAATAAGTAAAAAATAAAATTATTAAAGGGCGCGAAAATTAATTAATTTGAAGGTTTTGAAAGTATTGCGCAATGTTGTTGCACGGTGGGTAGGGGGGTCGGGGTAGGTAGGGGGGGAGGGTTGGATGGGTGGTTGGTAGGTATGGTGGAAGTTTTTGGGTACTAGTTTAGGGGCTGAGAAAAAGGGGCTGAGAAAGGGTCTCGTCGGCGAGCTGAGGTAAAAAGGTACGCGGCGTAAAAGGGTCAGACGGACCGAGCGGGTCTATTGTTATACGAGCAGGTAGGTGAAGCCTCTGTGCTTTTTGCAGTTTTGAAAAAAATTTAACGTTAGTAGGTATTTAATTTATTCTATGTGAGCTGATGAATTTATTGTAAGATAGGTATGGGCAAGAGTGAAATTTAATTAAGTAGAATAGACAGGGTGAAAGATTGCTTAGCTGCAGCCTCGTCTCCTGAGGCGCGGTGATCCGGTGGTCTCCCTGGGGCACTTGCGCTGGCTGGACCGAGCTGAACGGGGCCGCCGTCGATTTATGCGATCCGGGATAGCGACAACTCTGGTGAGATGAAGGTATACTCGGATCGCTCACGACAAAAACACTGAACTGCACGGAATTGACAGCGTTGCACTCCACGGGTACACACGAAACACAACACTTTGGAGAACACGAAAGCGGTGGCCCGCTGCTAAGCACTTCACTGGGCGGTGGTTAGTAGGTAGGTATGTGATTGGGTGGGCGGGTAGGCGAGAGAGGCGCAATTCAGGTCTGGACACGTAAGACGGGTCGATTCTCCACTATGAAGGCCCGGGCGAAGATTCTAGGTTGGTCGGCTGTCGGCGATTATCTTTAAAAAGACTATTCAGCGGCAGGTAGATGGCTGCTAGAAATCCTCAGGCTGGCGATGATAGCGGCGAGTCGATGGTATCTGGATTCCGGTGCGATAACAGTACAGAATAATTTTTGCAGAATTAATTCAGTAGTGAAGGCTGAGATCGGAGCGGTTGCAGAGAGGTGTTGTCGGTACGTGTGTCAGACGAGAAGTTGTGTAATAAAATAAATTAAAATCACGACCTTTATGCAGCTGTGCGGTGTAAAGACAGCGGCTAAAAATAAGGCAATGCGGGGGAAATATCGCCGATCGATATACTCTTCGACATTGAATTGCGAATTACCTCTATGAAGAAGTAGTATTTTGCTATTTTTCGGAAATAGTAAAATATTATTTCGTATTACTATATAAGACGTAGTTTTAAGATTAAACTGTTATTATTATAAATGTAATATTGTAAAAGGTAAAGGCAACAGACAGGTTTTACGTCGTAAAATCACAAATGTTTATGTGAAGGTCGATGGATAATGATTACAGGGCCTATTATTATGTCAATAGGTACCTAGTAAGTAGTTGTAAATGCATGTAATTTAAACGCTAATCAAATCGTGTGTTTACTCCTGGCATAAGACTAAAACCGCGAGTTTATGCCGGAGATAGCTATTTAAATGCTCTAAATAAATTCATATAAAATCCATAGAATTAGATAGACGATATTTTATAACGTCAATATATCCATCCACGTGCACAGAATATATTATCTCTTGATACTTGGTCCTTCTGACAAACCAGTAAATTCTTATTAAATAAACAAGAGGTAACATGTAGTACGAATTAACGGACATAGTAGAATCTTTGGTCACCCCTTCTCAAACTCTTTGGACCAATTAGAATAAGGGAGGCTGCTATAAAAGAGGGCGCATCCGAGAGATTTTTATCAGTCTACCGGATCCTCCCTCGGGAACAAGTCTCATCTCTACTAGCAGCCTCTCTTCAAACACTCTGGACCAGTTTCACCAGTTTTCGCCGCGCATCTCTTCGCTTCTTGAACGCCGAAGTACTCCCCGGGGAGAGTTTCACATCCCGTTTACCTACGGGTGGGAAACATCTCTCGCGTTCGCAGTCATCGGTCGTCACGTATTCCTGTCTGCCGCCTTCACCTACATTTGGCCTGTAAAATTATTTACTAGACGCTACATACAAGGAAATAAAACCAAGTCATTACCGACTTTTTCAAAAGGAAACATCGTTATTATTAATAACCCCTCCACCGACTGAGCTAGGAAAATACATCAACGAAGTGCGCAGTGGCGTATCGTTGAGGGGGTGTTGTTATTAGGTTAGGTTAGGTTAGGTTAGGTTAGGTTAGGTTAGTAACAACACCCCCTCAACGATACGCCACTGCGCACTTCGTTGATGTATTTTCCTAGCTCAGTCGGTGGAGGGGTTATTAATAATAACGATGTTTCCTTTTGAAAAAGTCGGTAATGACTTGGTTTTATTTCCTTGTATGTAGCGTCTAGTAAATAATTTTACAGGCCAAATGTAGGTGAAGGCGGCAGACAGGAATACGTGACGACCGATGACTGCGAACGCGAGAGATGTTTCCCACCCGTAGGTAAACGGGATGTGAAACTCTCCCCGGGGAGTACTTCGGCGTTCAAGAAGCGAAGAGATGCGCGGCGAAAACTGGTGAAACTGGTCCAGAGTGTTTGAAGAGAGGCTGCTAGTAGAGATGAGACTTGTTCCCGAGGGAGGATCCGGTAGACTGATAAAAATCTCTCGGATGCGCCCTCTTTTATAGCAGCCTCCCTTATTCTAATTGGTCCAAAGAGTTTGAGAAGGGGTGACCAAAGATTCTACTATGTCCGTTAATTTCGTACTGCGTAATATCTCTTGTTTATTTAATAAGAATTTACTGGATTGTCAGAAGGACCAAGTATCAAGAGATAATATATTCTGTGCACGTGGATGGATATATTGACGTTATAAAATATCGTCTATCTAATTCTATGGATTTTATATGAATTTATTTAGAGCATTTAAATAGCTATCTCCGGCATAAACTCGCGGTTTTAGTCTTATGCCAGGAGTAAACGCACGATTTGATTAGCGTTTAAATTACATGCATTTACAACTACTTACTAGGTACCTATTGACATAATAATAGGCCCTGTAATCATTATCCATCGACCTTCACATAAACATTTGTGATTTTACGACGTAAAACCTGTCTGTTGCCTTTACCTTTTACAATATTACATTTATAATAATAACAGTTTAATCTTAAAACTACGTCTTATATAGTAATACGAAATAATATTTTACTATTTCCGAAAAATAGCAAAATACTACTTCTTCATAGAGGTAATTCGCAATTTAATGTCGAAGAGTATATCGATCGGCGATATTTCCCCCGCATTGCCTTATTTTTAGCCGCTGTCTTTACACCGCACAGCTGCATAAAGGTCGTGATTTTAATTTATTTTATTAGAAATCGGCGAAGCTCCCGTCTGTTGCTATCAAGAATTTACTCTTTCTTAAATATGCGAATTTCCTCATGCTTTATATTACAGACGATAAATACCCTAATTAGGAACACAATAATGAAATAATATTTCCGAAAAGTTGAATTCTAGAGACTTTAAGGCGTTATTTTCTGAGTTAATCTGTGCGCCGGATACTTTTTAGCCGGTAACATTTTCGTATACACGCACAGAGGCACACCCATACCAACGCGTTGGTAGGTGTTGCTGCGTTATAAGTTTAAGTGTTGCCACTCGCGGATAATTGATTCTATAATTATTAGTTTGCTATTAATGAGTTTACGGATCGAAATACTATTCGATTAGTGTGTTCCACATGACATATTAATTAATTATATACACTTTTAATACTAATCACTCGCTACCGCGTTCTTCTTCTTTATGTTAACAGTTATTCTTCTTCTTTCATACTATTACAAAATATATTAAATATGTTACACTCTTATAATAATCTCTCGCTACTGCATTCGTCTCTTTATATTTAACAATCATTCTTCCCCTTTTATACTAATATACAGTTACATAATACATTTATATCTAACATTTTATAATAACATCGTCACAGGTTTTTTTATTGTACAGAACAAGGCAATTTTACATCCATCATTCTTTCACACTGCATTACCCTGCTCGTAGCAATCGATGCCCCGTTCGATACGTTTACATACCGAACGGGTAGCGTAAAAACCTGTGAACAGATAAACAATTTATATGTGATTCGACAAGGAAGCGTTTTTAGGCGTTTTACTAAGCCGTATAGTTAGAGATCAGGTTTACATGTCGGCTTATTACTAATCAATTTATTGTGCGAAGGCACCTACCTACAGGTAGGTGGTGACATTAGGTTAGGTTTTTTTTTTTTTTTTTTTATTATGACATAAAGGGTACCTTGCTTGCTATGTACAAGGTTTCGGATCTGGAAGGGTAATGATTTTACTTGGAGCTAGCTTTTGTGTAGGGAACAGCTTGACGTTTGGCTATGGCCTTGCTGGGAACTTCTCCGCATTCGCTTTTGAGACATAGGGAACCATAGAAACCTATGTCAGAGAAGACGGAACTTAAGCTTATTAGACACTTAAGGGACCTTCCAGCCATCGCATGATGGTTGGCTTTTTGTTTTTCTATCTATCTTTCCTATTCCTGCTCAGTGATACTTACTCCTTTATTCAACTCTTTTAGTTGCCTAACTATCTGAACAACAAACCTTTCAAATTCCTCTGCTGCTTGTCTGCTTCTGAAAATGTCATGAAAATCTATCTTTGCAGATTTAAGCGCCATTTGGAACTTGTATCTCAGCAAGTCAAACATCGGGCATTCCCTCAAAATGTGAGGGACGTCCTGCGTGATGTTACCATCACACTGACAGCCGTCTGCTTGACTCACTTTGAATCTGCAAAGGTATTCATTGAAGGCTCCATGGCCGGTGAAGATCTGCGTTGTTTCGAAGCTCGGCTTAGAGAAATTCTGGTAGCTGAAGGCATCCAAAATGTTTGGGAAAAACATTTTCGTAATCTTTCCCGTACTTGAGGCTCTGTAGCGATCGTTCCAGGTGTCGAGGGTACTTTCCTTAAGTTTTCTCTTCGCATAGCTGAGTGGAAATTTATCGTACGTTGGTGCCGTCTTTTTACGCGTAGCATCTTTTGCTTTGGCGTCGGCTCTTTCATTTCCGCTTAGGCCTACGTGGGCTCTGATCCAGAAAATTTCCACTGTCAGTCCAGTCTCTCCTATCGCTCTCAGCTTTCGCTGGGCGTCCGCGACAAGAGGATTGACGGATACAGATGCTATGCTTTGTGCCCCAGACTTGCAATCCGTGAGGATTCTTGCAATTTTCCAGGGTTTTCGTTTTTTGAGGATCCAATCTAAGGCGCTATTCATTGCCGTCAATTCCGCCTGGAATATCGAGCAACAGTCAGCTAACTTGAGTGTTCTCGCCTGGTATTCTTTACCCTTTTCACATGGAACTATTGCTGCGCCTACTTTTCCATCCAGGACACTACCGTCCGTGAAGATTCTCAGTTCTTCATCCTCTATGTCTGGGACGTCTTGGTCCCAGTAGCGGACGGTTTGTGTCATACGCGTGGATGGATGCGGGAGATCATAGAATCGTTCAACTCCTTGGTATCTTCTATCCGAAGGCAAGAAGTTTGTTTTTCCCGATCGTTTGATTTTGGAGATCGCGATACGTTCTTTAATCTTGAGGTCCAGTGGAGTGAATCCTGTGAGTGCCTGAGCTGATGTCAGGGAGACTGTCCGGTAGCCACGGCAAGCTCTGATGGCCATCTGCCTTTGGAGTGCGTCCAGTTTCTTCTTGTTTGTCTTCTTATTGGCTGCCTCGCCCCACACGTTCGCCGCGTACAAGACTATCGGCTCGATCACTCCATGATAGAGTTGCTGCGTCACCTCTGGGGCACATCCCCATGTAGGTTTAGCGGCTCTCATCAATTTGGAAGCAATTCCAGCCGCCTTCTTCGCAACGTTGTCGATGTGGCGGGACCAATTCAGGTTTTTGTCAATTGTGACACCTAAGATTTTGAAGTGTTCTACTGGCGTCAAGGCAACTCCATTCATTTTTATCTTCGGCAGGGCGGTGAGTTTTTTCCTTGTCATTATCATCACATTGGTCTTTTCCTCCGAGAAGTGCAGTTTTGCTTTTCTTCCCCAGGCCGCTGCTTTCTTCAGAGCTTCATTAGTGCAGAGTTCTACACCCTCTACAGTTTGTCCCTCTACTAAAAGAAGAACATCGTCTGCGAAGGCTTGAACCCTGCAGCCATGACCGAAGTCTATTTTTAAAAGATCGTCCAATATGATGTTCCAGAATGACGGACCGCATGTCGATCCCTGGATGCATCCTTTCGTCGTGAGCTTGGTCATTGTTGCTCCTGCATGTGTTATGTTAACCTTTCGGTTTCGAAGATAACTGCGGACCAGCGCATAGAGATTTGCCGGTGTGTCTTTGTCAGTGAGCTGCTTTAGCAGCATCGGCCACCAGGCATTATCGAATGCGCCGCTTATATCTAGAGATACCGCGATGACTATTCGTTTGTTATCTCTATGCTCTGTTATAAAATTGACCGCGTCGGTTAATGCGTCTTCTGTCGATTTTTGTGGAGTGAAGCCATACTGTTCCTCGCTCATGAGATTGTTGTGATGAAGGTGCCAGTTCGTTACCTTACT